>NC_080066.1:176359565-178843945 GCF_949987535.1 Balaenoptera acutorostrata
TACAGCAGGTTGGAAAACACCACCGTCTCCAGCGACACAGGTGAACTGAGACCAGGAGAGGAAGGGTGGGTAATTTGTGCACAATCCCGTGGATAATAAATGCTGAATTGGGTTCAGACCAGGATTTCTGCTTCTGAAAGCAAGGCCATCAAGAGGTCTTTACCAGGACATACTGCCTTCCTCCTGGGGCCAGGATCCTTGTGGTTCTGAATCCAGAAACAAAATTCAGCCAACTTTGTTTTCATGGAATGGAAAGTCAAGAAGTCAAGCCCACGGGTAAGAAGTGCTGGTCCATGTGTCTGCGTATTCTTCACCCTGTGAATTTGCCTCTACCTTCTAGCTCTCCTAAAAGAGAGCAAAAATTATCCCACAGTTGGAACAAAAGCAACAAAACAACAAAACCCTCAGGGATTTCCTCAGTGAATGCCTTCTTTTTTCAGCTGAGGAAAGTGATTTTGCTGATGAAGCTCAAAAAGGTGAAGCAGCTTTCCAGAACCATGAAGCTAATGAATGGTAAACTGAAGACCAAGACTAGGGGTTCTTAAATGGATCCTTCCATGAGGTCATGAGGCTGCTTCTTGTCTGGTCTTCAGCCCTTTAAGAAAAAGTTTCCCAACCAAGTAATCATGGATCTTACCTGCTGGATCTATTAGCCTCCCCAGATCCCAATCCTGTCCCCCCAGATCCTGGATCACCCAGGTGAAGGTTAGCAAAGTGGGGTAAAAACTCTTCCTTTTTCTGCATCCCACAGCCTGCTCACAAACACATGCTTAAGAGAAGTATCCCTCAAGATAAGAGTCCTTTGGGTAGGCACAGGGGATAGATACCTAGGAAGGTCAAATAAGTTTGGGAAAATTCTGGCTTAAACAGTTTCTCTGTATTAGGATTTTCCCACCCATTTAAGGGGCTAATGTGCATCATAAGTGTCCAGGAGTGTCAAGATGTGAAGTGCTTCTCAACTCATTTGCCTAGAGAATCATTTTTTTCCCCAAGAATATCTTGTTCAGCTCAAGGTTCTTGGATCATACTTTGGGTAATGATGCTTTAGACCAGTGATCAGCAAACTATGGTCCACAGAGCAAATCTGGCCAGGTGCCTGTTTTGCAAATACAGTTTTATTGGAACACAGACATGCTTGTTTGTTGACATAGTCTTCGTGGGTGATTTTGCACTACAAGAGCAGAATTAAGTAGTTGCAACAGACACAGTATGGTAGGCAAAGTCACACCTATTTGCTAACTGATCCTTTACAGATAAAACACGTATAACCCCTTAGAGAATGCTACAATGGGATCCTTTTTCCTTTTTATTACAAACTTAGAGACTCAGTATTAATCATCACAAGTGTTAGAGCCAGAACATTTTTCTCCCTTCTTAATGGTATAATGGGACTTAGCCATTGAGATGGTCATTATGGACACATTTTTAGAGTTATAACTTAGAGCCCATCTAATTTTCCATTCATGGGTAAGTTTCGTAAGACTTAGCATGTAAATGTGACAGCCCTGAGATCATGAAGATGGACATTTATAGGCCTGGGTAGTTACATCTGCTGCATGGCAATCTCTTTCACTTGGGACTGAGTAGAAGAAATTGGGATAGAGTGGGTGCATCTCTATGGCAAAGTACATCCTGATTGGATGTCCATTCTAAGCTTCCCAGCGAAGAGGAACAACAGCTGAGCTGCCACCTGTCCTGTGCCAATGGTTACAGGAACGCCGACTTTGTGTTTTGCTATAGGCTTAAATTTATCTTTAAATTCTTTAATTTTTTTTCTTTGTTGCAGATTGGCTTCCGGTGAACTGAATATTTAAAAGATATTACAGGGAGAAAGAACACGGTTGGCTGATTGTTTCTTCCCAAAATGGATGAGATGATGAATGAACGCTTCCGTTTACATAGACAATCAGCTGAAAGAGCCTCGCCAAATGTGAGCATTTATATTTGATGACATCCTGATTGTAACCATAAATAACAATATTTTCATTGTTGGGTAATAAACATCATTACCCAGTGTGTTTTAGGTAAGTGGGCACTTAACGGGGTAAGGAGAAGATGATAAGGAAGATTAAGGTGAGTACTCAGCAATATGGGAAGAGATAACCTTGCAAATCTCAGATGTGTAATAAATATCTCTGCCAAGGGCCCGCTGGTAAATAAGATGAGATTTTTGACTCATACCAGGTTAACCCGTGCAGAAGAAACAAATCGAGGCAGAAAAATGATTTCACTCAACCCCCAAGCCTGTGTTGAGGGACCAAACGTGCCAGGCTCTGTCCTTGAGCTGTGGTCTGGCTGGATGACAAGAACACACCCAGACAACCGGTGACAGTGTCATGTGATAAAAGCATCAAAGCAAAGAACCCATGTTTCAATGAGTCTCTTTCCTTGTAGACACTCTAAAGTCCTGTGATCCTGATTTTATTGTCCTATTCTTTTGATTTGTTTTGTCTTCTGGTTATTTTTAAATTTTTGGTTTTTCATTTTGAATTCTTTTACTGAGGTCTGACCTACCTCCAGAAGGCTCATTAAACTTTGGTTCCTAGGTTGATGAATTTTTACATTACCTACATCAAGACACAGAGTATTCCAGCACCCGACAAGTGGAGTCTTTACTTTTAAATGGGAATTATTTAATTAAACAAATATTTTAAACTCAAGAGCAGTGTACACTCTAAATAAACACAGGGAAAAAATATCATAGAGACAAAAAAAAAAAATACTTTGGAAAAAAATGACAAAGAATGCAAGTTCCCCAATGGTCACAAACACAGGTTTCAGCACAGACAAACCTGAGTGGAAATCCAGCATTGCCATTTACAAGCTGTGCGTTTCTAGAAAATTTATCTTATCTCTTTGAGACTCAGATTCCTCTTCTGCAAAATGCAGATGACAACACCCACATGTGAGGCTGATGGTGACCTTTGTGCAGTAACTGTGGTGGCACAGGTGGAACGGACACCCAGTACCTCGCCCACGTGAGAGCTAATGCTAGCTGATATTGTAGTATAATGACAGCAATGATGCAAAGACCACACTTTCAGCAAGTCAACAGTTTGTGTAACCCCCAAATAATGGATTTACTTGTCAAAAGAAATAAAATTCATAAAGGAAGAGGGACACGCTGGTGATGGATGATCATACATTGTGAAGTAAAAATGTGATAAGGAGACGATTTAAGAAATCTGGGTTTTGTAGATGATAGATGCCCATCTTGATGTTTCTCATTCCATAACTTCTGTGCTCTTTGTCACCTGAGCCTTCTCATTCACGGGGAATAATGGATCTGCCTCTTGACAGGCTGACCCGAGAATGTGATGTTTCAACTGGTTTTTGAACAAGGATAGGAGATTCTAGACTCAGAGGATTTTCTCTTTGTCACTTTGAATCTCATCATAGATTACTTTCTTGTGATGGGTAATTTTATGTGTCGATTTGGCTGGACCAAGGTGCTCAGATATTTGGTTACACATGATTCTGAATGCTTCAATGAGGGTGTTTTTTTGGATGAGATTGACATATAAATCAATAGACTTTGAATAAAGCAGATTGCCCTCCATCCAATCAGTTGAAGGCCTTAACAGAATGAAGACTGACCTTCCCTGAGAAAGAAGAAGAAGGAGTTCTGCCATCAGATGGCCTTTGGACTGGAATTGTAACTATTCCTTGGGTCTCCAGCCTGCCAAGCAACCCTGCAGATTTTGGACTTATCAAACCTCTATAACTGGTGCAATTATTTTGTCAAAAGTGGTAGGGTTGATTTTTTTTTTTAATCTTTGAAAAAAATGTTAATTTACAATTTATTAACTTAGATTACTGGAAATCGCTCCCATGGGCTTTTTAACTGCAACAAGACCTCAGAAAAGTGAGTCCTTAAGACCAATCTGAAAGATTTTAAAACATTAATAACTATCATCGAACCAGCAGGAGGAAAAATAGACTGTCTTTTTTTTCTCCCTCTGCATTCAGGATCAAGTTTTTGTATTTTCCCCACAAACAACCTGAACTTGATTTTTCTGTTCTTTTCTCCTGCAACACAAATGGCTATTTTCTGTAACGATGATAATTATATAGCACCTAAGAGCTTAAAAACACACTCACTTCCACGCTCTCTATTACCGGACTCTTAGCTCATTCCAGAAAAAAAAAAGATTATTTGTTGATTATCTGGTTTTTAGTTGAAGGAACTGAAACTCTGGGAGGATGGCTAGTGTAACCAAGTTGAGGTGACCACAGCGGCTGAGGAGGGTCTAGAAACTGAGGTTGGTTTGGGTACTAAGCCTCTGAGCTTTTTTGTGATAACAAGCTGTATGTCCAAATTATACAAATTTAACAACCAAATTGAGGACCATCTCCTGTCCATTGTCTAGGTCCCCCTCGCCTTTCTCATCCCTCCCCATCTTTGAAGATACATCCAGGTCTGTCTAGATCATCATCATCCAAGATTCATTCCTCCCTAAGCCAAAAGTTACCTGTTGAGTGCCTCCAAAGGGCCACAGGGAAAGACAGCAGAATGCACATCTCCTGTTTGGAGTTTAAGTCCTTTCTCTGACATGTAAATAGCTGTGTGATCTTGTCTAACTTGCTTCTTGTCTCTAACCTCAATCTTTCTATCTTTAAATGGGAAGACTGATATCCAACTGGCAGCATGATTATAATTATTATGTGAAACAGTATTTGCACATATACAAGGAAAATAGTTAAGCATATGATAGGTTCTTCATAAACGTTGGCTTTATTTTCCCTCCTCCCTGGAATGAGTTAACTTTTCTCAACATACTGACATGGATTGACAGATACGGACAATGTGAGGTCTGCTGATGCAGAGGTTGCCAGAAGATCACCAGCTCTGCCACCCACCCCCTTCCTGAGCACACAGCTAGATCACGCTAACCAGCCTCCCTCACATTAAGCATTGACACTTGCCTTCTTGCACAACCCCCCATGCTTTGTTCCCCTCCGGCTTGATGAAGAAAAGCATGGCGAACTTGAAAGCCACTCTTTCCTTCAGGGACACACATGTTAAAATGAACTTAAGCAAGAAATAAACTTCAAAGTGTTAAATCACTAGAAGTTGAGGGTTTAGCTCTTTTAGTGGCCAGTGTTAACCTTATCCAGTACTTATCCACACAATAGTTTTTAATTCATTTACAAATAGATCAGACGTACACCAACACAAAGACACACCTACACCAACACACACACACACCAACACATATACACATAATAGCAACACACATAGACACATACCTGCACACCAGAAATTTAGCATTTTATGGACACAATGAACGTTTTATTGGCTTAATATTTGAGTTCTCACCTGATTATTCTTGGCCTTACCAGTACAACTTAAAGAATACTATTAAGAATTTTAAAATTTATATTGGAATTTATATTTAAAATTTATATTTGAGGGACTTTTAGAGGCCAATATAGAATCCCCCTTCCATAGCTGTCTTACAGATCACCGTCTTCAGCTTGAACCTCTCCCGTGACATGGCGCCCACTGCCTCCCATGGAAACTGGTGGCCAGACAACTCTAGGCATTGCAATGGTGTGTTACACATGAAGGTCAGAGCTACCTTCTCTAACATCTATCCATTCCCCATGGCTCCACCACCTGAGAAACGAAGAAGCAACCCATTTGATTTTCTATAGGCGACCCCCTTAAATAATTGAAAATACAGCCAGTTTTGCTGTAACTCTTGTTTTTGAAAACACACATTTGTGATTGATATATTAAGGAATGATTTAAACATTATGCAAAATTTGCATTTGCTTATGTGTCATTTTCGCTGCAGAAAACACTAGTGAAAGCAAAAACCTGCACCCATGTGGATGGAGTCATGCGGAAATGCACAGATTACACACGTGTGTACCCTTCAAACACCCATCCACCACCCCAGTCTACCACGGGGGTTATGATTCACACTAGTGATACAACTTTTCCTCTGATTTCAGAAAACCCTCCTTCCACCATTTTGCAATAACTCACAAACTTCCACCCTTCCCATACACACTTCTGTAAGCAACTTTGAGACTTTTTCTGGGTAAAGTACCATATTTAGTGCCATATTCATATATTTTTCTTAACCACTGAATATATATTACCTTTTCTATCCACTCTTATCTTTTTCTTTTTTTCAACATGCCATTGATGAAGTGTTTGAATGTTGATCCCCAGCCTAATTTTCCCCATAATTCTGTGGTTTTTATTGCACAATTTTGCATAATGGGTGATATTTAGGGATACATATATCACATGTTAGCGGAACTGGTTGTGGAACTTGTATCTTCCTTTAGTCTGTTAATAGAGTGGGGAGTATTTGTCATTAAGGTACATCTCCACATTCTCTCAATAAAAAGGTATTGTATGCCAAGCCTGGCCTGATGCTGGCCACCCAACAATGAATAAACACATGTAGTCCCTGCATGTTTTAGAGCTCATAAATTGTAGGTCTACTGACTTCCTAATTCTCCCGGGAGGGAGAATGAATTGGCAAAAATAGGATACCAATTAAATGGCGTAATTTCTGATCAGCTAATTCAGCCACTAAAGGCAGGAAAAAGGAATGAATTAATATTTGGTGGGCCACCTATGCCAGAGTCTATGCCAAGTGTTTGTATGAGCATTAGGAAAACCCAACCCCACTTCAACCTCTCAGATAAGCATTACATCTGCCATTTTGGAAGTGAGGTAGTGAAGAATTTTAGTGCCTTCTCAAGAGCTAGGCATCAAGTCTAGTTCAGCTCTGACACAAATTCTTGTGCGTTTTCCAACATGCCGTGTTTCCTCTGATGTGCTTTCTTGTCTGCCCAATGCTTACTCTACTGAATTAAGGATGAACTATGTTCTTGGTACTGAGAATTCTTTACAAGAAGTCCACAAAGCAGCCAGAGAGGTGAAAATTGGAACTGCCAAATAAAAGTAGGTGAATTCATCTGACCAGAAAGGATGAAAGGGAAAAACAAGTACACAGATTATTAGCAAACACGCCTTGTCTCCAAACCTAATTTAAAACTAATAAAGTTGCATAATTCATGCAATCATAAAGTCAAATATTTTGTAAAATTGCATCACTTATGGAAGTGATGAACTTCCATCTAGTATCTGAAATGCAAGGGTGATTTCAAAGCTGCATTTCAAGTGGTGCTTGAGGGATCATTATAGGCTGGAAATGGCCGATACAGTGGAGTTGCAGCCATTTGGTGCAGACATGGAAACTAAAAGCTGGAACTGCAGCCAGAAATGCAGTAAAAAGAGACTATTTATCCTGTTTCTATGACTTGTATTCATCACTACAGACAACCAGGTAATTCAATTATCTTTGGCCTTGGAAGTCTGTCTTGTGGTTTATGTGCCCTTCTCTATCAGGCCCTGCTGTTCAGTCAGACCTGCGGACACTGGTGCTGGGCTTGCGGGTAGCGGGGGGGAGCCCTGGTGTGCACGTGGACAGGAGGCTGAGAAAAAGAACCTGTGTTATTTACTCTGAAAGTGACGACAATGATCTCATGGTCCAGAATGCATTGTCCCTTGGAACCCACGGTATGAATAACATGATTCACTTTTATAGTAGCACATTTTATACAAACTCTTTTGTTGGTGGAGAAAAATGTCTTGTCTTACATGATTGCAGGGGAAATCTCCTTGTGTTCCTTTCTCTCTCTTGCCCCTAATAGTCTCATGCCCATCTATAAGAGTACATAAAATGTGTGGCGTGCAGGATGGTAATGAGATGGCAGACTTTTTCTAACATCAGAATTTCAATAAGGAGGGAATTTGCCTCCAAAAGAGGACAGTGATCTTTTCACAAACACTGTCCTTTGTCCTGAGGCACACAAAATCCCTAAATCCCTAAAATATTTCATCTGAAGATAAGATAATTTTGCTCTAGCCTAGGCTGAAAAAGAAAGAAGGGGAAAAAGCCATCTATCAGATGCAGCCAGGAAAGTCCTGTTGCTTAGGGAGAAAGTAGATTAAAGGCCCCTATCTTATCTGTATTTCAATTAAAATCTTATTTTTGGTCCCCAGCAGTGTAACCCCTTGAAGTCTTTCCAAGTAAAAAACACCACTTCAGTAGGTGGACGTTAGAGAAATCTTTAATGGGCATATTCTACATGTGATATGGGCAACTTCTCATGTGTGGGAGAAATGACAGGACAATATTTTGAAAGAGATGTGAAACTTACAAAGGTGGGAAGGGCAAGGAATGCATTACCCTGGTGAATTCTCTACTGCGGGATCTTTTTTTTTTTTTTTTTCCACTGAGGCCCCATTTGAATATTTGCAAACCTGCCCCAAGTAGTTAAAAAAATCACTAAGGGGGCAGGAGGAGAGAAATTCAGGGAAAGGAAATAGGAGCTATTTGAGTATCTTGTGATAATCCTTTTGAGATTCTGAGTTCAGGATCAGGTTTATCTCCAAAAAGCTGGTGAAAAGAAAGAAGCCAGTACTCAGATTTAGAGAATGTTATCCATGTAAGTAATGTTTATGGAAACAGTCTGGTAGAACTCAATGACTGAGACCTAAGGACCCATGATAAATCGTAGACTAAATCAGGCATCAAACAATAGATCAATCAATCAATCGATCAAACCATCAGTTGGGACTTCCCTGGTGGGCCAGTTGTTAAGACTCTGCACTTTCACTGTAGGGGGCACAGGTTCTATTCCTGGTCAGGGAACTAAGATCCCATAAGCCATGCGGCACAGCCAAAAAAAAAAAAAAAAAAAAAATCGATCAATCAAACTAAATGTGAAGGGATACAAAACTATGTTCCAAAGTAAAAATAAGGCAAGTGTAAAACTCAAGTTTTAAGTTATTGAGCAAGGAAACACAAGGAGGACTTTCTATGTCCAGGGCACTGTGCTGTGTAATCACAGCGGGGGAATGGGGTGGAGGAAAGGGATGAAGAAGCATGTTCTGGAGTGAAGGGAGGACGGGCGTGTTCTAGTGCTGGCTTGGCTACAGTTGACCAAGACAAAGGTCAGTAAACTTTCTCTATAAAGGACTAGATAGTGACTATTTTGGCTTTGCAAGCCAGCAATGTGGCCTCTGTCAAGCTACTCCACTCTGCTGCCTAGAGCAGATGCAGCCATAGACAACATGCAACTGAATAGGTGAGGCTGTGTTCCAATAAAACTTTACTTGCAGACGTTGAGATTGAATTACATGTAATTTTCATGTCCTAAGATATCATTCTTCTTTTGACTTTTTTTCAATCGTTCAAACATGTAAAAACTACTCTTGATTCAATGACCATGTAAAAGCAGACAATGGCCAAATTTGGCCTGTCCCTATTAGCTTGCTAACCGCTGATCAAGATGGTACATTGGGCTTCCCTTGTGGTGCAGTGGTTGAGAGTCTGCCTGCCAATGCAGGGGACACGGGTTCGAGCCCTGGTCTGGGAAGATCCCACATGCCGCGGAGCAACTAGACCCGTGAGCTACAACTACTGAGCCTGCGCGTCTGGAGCCTGTGCTCCGCAACAAGAGAGGCCGCGATGGTGAGAGGCCCGCGCACTGCGGTGAAGAGTTGCCCCCGCTCGCCGCAACTAGAGAAAGCCCTTGCACAGAAACGAAGACCCAACACAGCCAAAAATAAATAAATAAATAAAAGGAGTTCCTTTAAAACAAACAAACAAAAAAAACCCTGAGCAAATAATAACTGTGCTACCTAAATTGAAATGAAAAAAAAAAAAAAAGATAGTACATTAATACCAGCACAGGGTGATCAGGTTCATTGCGAGAAGTGATTCGGAGAATATCTGGTCTGAATTGTGAGAGTGCTTTCACTCTTGGTGTTCCAAGAGGCAACATCTACTCCTGTTCAGATAAATTAGCTTATGTGGGAGAAGATGCAGGCAGCTTTAGTTAACTGTTAACTGTTTGGTTAACTAGAAACAGTTATGATAAGCAGCAATGGGCTCATAATAATAGAAGTAGCAAATCATCTTATTGAGCTAACACTTACTGAGCACTTACTCTAAGCTGGGCACACTGTTCTGCATGCATTTCCACCTCCTTAACCCTTATAACAATCAAGCGAGGTAGGTATTATTTCTACCATCACTTTGTAAATGAGGAAACTGAGGCCTGAGGAAGTTAACTAACTTGCCAGAGGGCGCAGAGCTGATGAAGGGTGCATCCAGAACACATTGGGGCATGTGGTTCAGAGATGAGAATGTGGAAAGTGCCATGTAGAAGTACAGATCTGGAACCCATGAGTCAAATTGTCTGGCCTCCAATCAAGACTCCACCACTTGCCAGCTCCAAGAAAAGCTTCTTAATCTCTCTGAGCCTCGGTTTCCTCATCCATGAAACAGAACAATAATTGTATCTATTTCACAAGCTGAGGTTGAGAAATAAATGAATTTAGGGTTCATAGCTAGTACCCAATAATGTTGGCTAATGATACCATCGACCAGGAATTATCCTAAGGTTTCTCACACTTATTTATGCACGGTACCATATTACATCCTTTGCTTTGAGCTAATCCTATTCTGACTTTGAGAGATTCTTCTAGAGCCAGTCTTTGCATCAGGATTTGGCAAAAGAGGCCATGCTCACTCCGTCCATAAACATAAAATGTATAATATTTTAAACAGCCCTGGAATGTCCTCAGGCCTTTTCAGACAGCCCTGGTCTATCTCCCAGGAGTGTTGCATGCAGTCCCAGACTCCCTTTGGTCTGAAAACCTCAGCCACATCCAGCACTGCTGATAGAATACAGAGTCAGTGGGCTTGAAGGGACCAGGAGGTGGACGCTTCTGCCTCCTGGCCTAGCAGAGGGGACAGCATGCAAATCACTCCCTCCAGCGCTCTGGGCCTGCAGCCCCTCCCTCAGGCTTCTCTCACATTGGGAAACATCCATAGCATCAGCTTAGCTAAACTCCATCTGGTTTTATGTGCAAACCCCTAATTATTTTAGGCAATGGAATCCCTAAGTGTCACGGATTTTCTTTTCAGTCATTCTTGGTTTAAAAATCAAGATCAGAACCTACCATCACATAATCCAAGGGTTCCCATTCCCCAGACTTCAGTGACTGCCTGTGATTGTAGGATAAAGTTCAAATTTTTTTTTTCTGATATTCAGGGTCTTTCAAACTCTCATTCATCTACTTATGCAACAGAGGTTTATCAGTTCCTATTACTATCTTTCAAGTATTTTAATAAGCACGTGTAAGCATCTCTAAAGTTGGAATGCACCTTAAAATCTCACAGCCTGTACCCATCGCTCTATACCAAAGGCGGTCATGACACAATCATGGCCTGCACGTGTGTGCATGTCAAAGGGCTACTAGCCTTGAATCTTGCAGAGCTGCAGAGATAAGTGTAACGAAGAGATGATGGTATAGCACCTTTTTAAACCCCTAGGACTCAAACGGTTGTGGGAAGGTGATAAACCAGCTAGGTTTAGCGACATTCCCAAGGAGTAAAAAATCGGTGGGTTCCACATACTTGCAAAGCAGACTTAATAGCCCAGCATCAATGACCATAACTCTTTAAAGAAATGCTGCATCACCAACACTCTGGATGGCAGAGAAAATAGTACTGTATGGAGAAAGAAAACCACAGACTCTAATTGAAAAAGTGATTCAGGAAAGTTGCAATCTGTGAGCAAGTTTTAAGACTACCATAACCATATTCCTTTTCTATCACAACAGCAATATATGATAAAAATCTATCTACTTAAGTCTACAGGATTTTTTTCCCATAAGTATAAAATAAAATTTCTAAGTAATAAGAAAGCATCTTGCCATTGTTTTATTTTCTATCCTTCCTTCCTTTCTTTTTCTTTCTTTCTTTCTTTCTTTCTTTCTTTCTTTCTTTCTTTCTTTCTTTTCTCTCTCTCTCTCTCTCTCTCTCTTCCTTCCTTCCTTCCTTTCTTTCTTTCTTTTTTTTAAGTGGCACATACAATATTGTTTCATCTTACAATTGATGGTATCTTAGATTCAATAAAATATGGTTGTGTGCTGATCATGGTCTAGAATCAGGGGCACAGATGAACAGAAGTGGTCTTTTCTCTTAAGGACTTACCATTTGGTATAAAAGGACATCAGTCCCTAGGTCCTCTAGGTACCATCTCTCTGGACTGCCCTTTTCCCTCTTGGTTCTTTCCTACATATCCTTCAAGGTCCAGGTTAAATAACTCCCTACTGAGATGTTTTCCCAGATAATGTGTCTGCAGAAATAACATCTTCCTCTTTCGTATGCCTATAATGTTTTTATAATGTTTTTCTCATAGTCATGAGTTCCAGAGCCAGGGACCTTGGTTGAAATCCTGGCAGCTCTGCTTGAACAAGACAATTAAGCCTGCTGAACCTCAATTTCTTCCTGTATATGGTGGGTATGTATCTCATGCTCAGCTTTCATGGCTGTTTTGAGGATTAATTACATTAACACAGGTAGGGCCCTTAGAAGAAGTTAGCATAAGGTAAGTGGAATTGACCATTCCTCAAGCCACTTTGTCAGCATTGCTCCCGCCGTCGTTTGATCCATTGTGATGTGGGTCTGCATCTAGGCTCTGTGAGAGCTGTAATGGTGTCTGATGTCAGCCTCATCTCTCTCCCTGCACGTAGTACAGCATTTGGCTCAGACTAGGGAGTCACTCATTAAGCCCGTCAACAAACATTTATTAAATTAAATACCTGGCATGCATTAGCCACTGTTCTAAGCTCTGGTCCTCGAGAGCTTGAAAAATATTTGTTGAACAAATGAGCTAATGGTTATTCACTTTACAAAGAATGAGGTGATACTCAGAAGACAACCAAGCAATCCCTGCTTGGCCAAAGGACAGAATTCTCTAGAAGTCAGCAGCTGAAAACAGTCTGAAGTCTCTGGATGCAATTTGTCATGTTTTATTTGTTTGTTTATTTGTTTGGGCTAATCAATACTCTCTTAAAGTTACAGCTGGCTCAGCTGACAGCATGGTCTTCTAGACTTCTCTCTGGCTCAGCCTACTTCTTTTAAGGGGTTATTCCTGACTCAGCAAGGGTCATGGGACTCTTTGTGATATAAAGGCCCTCCATCTGCAGGAATGTGGGGTCTTAGATTCCAAGAGTTCCAACTCTAGCTACACACTTACCCATCACTCTGGTCTACCAGCTCTCTAGTCTCAGCCATGGAACTCATTTCCAGCCTGTAATCCTTCTCTTCGCTCAACCCTTCCAAGTTGATTTGGATTCAACTTCTCTTTTGGTTCTTTGTTGGCTCTGTTTTGGTTTCTCTACCCCAGTTCTTCCTCCCCAAGGATAACTTGGTAGGTAGCGCTTGTGTTTGCTGCCATCCAGTCTGGGGATCTGTCTTGCCTTTGACACTCTCATAGGCAACCCCCCTGATAGCATGGACAGAAAGGTACTATGCAGCTCTTAAGAGAGCTCACCAAATATTTCTTAGTCCCTGCCTTCTGGGCACAGAGTCAGTTTGTTTCTGGAACTATGTAATCATTTTGGCCAATGAGTTGTGAGCTAAAGAAATAGGTGCCACTTCTAGCGATACTATTTATTTGCCTGTGAGAGATCCTCTGGGTCTCTCTGTCCCTCTGCTTCAGTGACCAGCACAGTCAAGATGGCAGCTGACCCATCAACGTGAGTCTTGGAGTGAAAGATGAAGCAGAAATTCATTGGACCTATGGCATGGAGCATGAGAAAGAAAGAAAGCTTAGTTGCTCTAAGGTTACAAATATCTGGAGGTTTCTTGTACCACAGCATAATGTAGAGAATCCAGACTGATAAGGGCACACAACGCTTTCTACATCCTTGACCTCCATTTCCTTTTGGGTTATTATAATGACCCATTAACTGTCAGTATAATGTGGATTAAATCCACGTGATATTTTTGGTACGGCATCAGCCAAACATGTCAAGATCTGTATATCTGTCTCCTATGGGAGACGGTCTCTGTTGCCAAGTTGTATGTTGACGAACCAGTTCTGGCGTTTATTACGATTGAAAAGTAGCAGAAAGCTGTCTAATAGAACGTCTACCATTTAGCGAACAGGGCTGGAATTAGGTGATGGTGGCAGGCGACGTTATAAGCAATCGTGCTCCATGCGGGGTTCGTTTAGATTCATTCATAGTGTGGAGTCATTTCCAAATGCCAGTCTCCACTCTGCATGCTGCAGCCGTGTCTAATATTTCTAAACATATTTCGGCTCGGTGACACCTTAATGGTACACGATAACACTGGGCCTCCCTCTTAGAAAAATGGATACTCTCATTTCTCTAAACATTGGGCCTTTACCTTGAACCATTTCCATTTAAATGCAAATTTCAATCATGTCCACCTTTCTGTGTTCCAACGTGAGCCTATGGAAATGATAGCAGCTTGAATCCAAATTTTGAGAGGCTGAGAGCTGTTCCCTACAGGGGTCCTAGACAGGATAAATGGTTCTTTTTTGTCTTGGTCCTGTGTTGCTGAGATCAGTCTCAAAGGGACTGTTTTGCTTCCATTGAGTGGAGTGGCTAGGTCAGAAGAGGGAAGGTCAGCATCCAGAACTAAGGACACAGGACGGAGGTATCACATGGAGTTCTCTGAAGTGACCTAGTGTCATTTTAATGTGCTCTGGCTTATACTTTTAGTTCTGGACTCCCAAAGACAGAATTCAGGGCCCACGAGCTCCTAAAGGGCTCCAAGGGACAATGGTTGCCTGGCGTTTCTTCCCTGAGGCGGGCCTCTGTTTCTCAGCACAGGCCTCTCATCTTCATCAAGGCCTGCGTCAGAGCCCAGGCCTCCCTGGCCTGAGGATCCTTTCTTGTCTACAGACAGGATGCTGGCACCCAGGCCAGGCCAGACCAGGAGAGCAGAGCCTCAGTAGGGCAGTAAGGTCAGCATGACCTGCAGGGGTATTTACTGAGCTGAGCCCTTAGTGGGGTAAAGGACATTTCTGAGGGCCTCCAGAGTCCCACCTAGTGAAAGAACCAGGGCCCAGTGACTAAGGCTACTGGGACTTCAGAAGACTCTGGAAGTCTGTCTCTTGGAGGAAAGAGCATGAGTTCTGGAACCACACTGACGGGCTTCAAATTGGACCACGCCATTTCCTAGCTGTGGCATCGCGGGTGAGTGCATTTAACTGGGCTTCTGCTTCCACACGCATAAATAGAGACAAGAATAGTAGTTGAACTCTTGGGGCCGTGGTAAGGATAAACATGCTAATAATTCATGTCATCAGCTTACAGTAGCGCCTGGCCCTCTCTAAGTGCCCCGGGAAGGTCTCTGAGGGAAAAGTACAAGGAGGACGGCTGGATGCAACGGTGTTCACTCCTTTCCTTTGTTGTTTGGTTGACCCAGTGGGTCGCCCTCTGTTCAGCAGAGAAATCCTTGCAGCCAAAAGACTTTTACTTAGCATCGGAAAGGGGGAGAACAGGGTGGCTATTATGAAGACCTTTTTTTAAAATTTATTTTCCTGAAGTCTAGTTGATTTACAATGTTGTGTTAATTTCTGCTGTACAGCAAAGCGATTCAGTTATACATATATGTACATTCTTTTTCATATTCTTTTCCATTATGGCTTATCACAAGATATTGAATATAATTCCCTGTGCTGTACAGTAGGACCTTGTTGTTTGTCCATTCTATATGTAATAGTTTGCATCTACTAATCCCAAACTCCCAATCCATCCCTCCGCATCCCCTCTCCCCCTTGGTGATCACAAGTGTGTTCTCTATGTCTGTGAATTTGTTTCTGTTTCATAGATAAGTTCATTTGTGTCATATTTTAGGTTCTACGTATAAGTGATATCATATGGTATTTGTCTTTCTTTTTTTGACTTACTTCACTTAGTATGATAATCTCTAGTTGCATCCATGTTGGTACAGATGGCATTATTTCATTCTTTGTTACAGCTGAGTAGTATTCCATAGTATATATGTACCACATCTTCTTTATCCATTCATCTGTTGATGGACATTTAGGTTGCTTCCATGTCTTGGCTGTTGTAAATAGAGCTGCAATGAGCATTGGGGTGCTAGCATCTTTTCAAATTAGAGTTTTCTCCAGATATATGCCCAGGAGGGGATTGCAGGATCATATAGGCCTGGCTTGTTTAGAGACAAGAGAAATCCCTTGGGTAAACACTACTAAGGAGGAGAAGGAAGCGGGGTTGTTGTTGAAGGGAAGATGAAAGGGAAGATTCTGCACTGGCGAGCCCAGCTGTGGGACTTGGCCCTAGGGGCTTGGTGGTCAGAAACTCCATGCTATTGCCATTGCGAATTAGTATACGGTAATAGCCATTGTGAATTAGTATAGGGTAATCTATTCCCCACTGGGAAGGGGGGGATGTGTCTGACTAAACTTCAATGTGACTACAGGTTGCATTAATTAAAGAAAATGTCAAGGGCCAAGGGATGGTGGGTATAGTGCTGGATGGACAGTTCCGGGGAGGGTTTTTGCTTCGGAACTTTGTTCTTGAATAGGAGTTGAAGCAAAGAGCAGGGGATGCCAGACCATGTCCTGTGAGACATACAGCGAGGTGGTGTTAGCACGGAGGCTGGACGCCTCCAGATCAGTTCATCACCTTGTGGTGTGTGGCCCAGAGCAGCAGAACTGAGTGTAGATGACAGCCTAAGAAATGAAGCTTTTCTGATACTCTGACCTTTGGGGCAAGATCACAGAGGCTGTCGGCCAGGTCAGGAGCACCCTTTCAATGGAGGGATGCAAGGAGACAAGCAAGACACTCACTGTCCTCTGTGTGTTAATACTGAAGGGAGTTTTCCTGCTCTAGATGGGAGATGGCTGAAGTGCCCTGGGGTTTCTCATGGGAACAGGAGTCTCATACTGCTTTCGGAAAGGAAGCCCCTGCTTTTTTGTGGGTCTTTGCACTTGCACCGGGGTTTGCAGAATTGCCATGAAAGTGTTATTCCCTGAACTGCCAATAAATGGAGCTTTTCATTCTTAAAGGTTTTTATTCTTTTCCTTCAAAAGAAACACTTGACTGTTGGGGTCAGAGATGAAGCAAGTTGGCTGCAGAGGGAAGGAGACCTTGCTGCCCCAGAGCCAGACAGGGTAGCGAGACTGGGCATGTATCTGGACCTCCCTGCAGGAGGAGAAATGGCTTCCCGACCCTCTACTGGAAGGGGCCTGGTGTGAGGTAGCAAACACAAACCCTAGTGATCTGCCATTCCCCCCTGCTAATTTGCTTTTCATCAAGACCGGGGAACCGTGGAAACTTTCCAGAATGGACTTGCCTCGAAACACTTGCCTCAGACATGGGAAGGCAGGGTGAGCTTCAGGGAGGTTAAAGAGCCAGTGAAGGGCAGAATCAGGAAGGATATTGACTCATATATGACATTACTATACAGTTGCGGGCAACTTGGAAAATCTGTCTTCCATTTCAGCGTCTCTGCTCAATCCTTTACTAGCTTGGAGTAGAGGAAATAAGCTTATGGGTGTCTTAATTTCCTTGCCTGTAAAATGAGGATATCGATATACTTGCCCCATGATCCTGAGAATTAAAAAAAAAAAAAAAAAAAAAAAGAATGAGAAAGAACCAAACCGAGCTAATAAAGAACGCTCTTTTCTGCAACTAAAATTAGCCTGTGTTCCCTAAGATCTATGGCATTCACTTTTTTCTACACCTCCTTGATCAATTGATTTCTAGGAGAATTAATGCTCAGAGAGGGTGAGTGATTTGCTCAAAGGCACACAGTTAGAAAGTGGTTGTTTTAAGCAAACAAAATCTGCTGGCCTGGAGGCTAGTTCACTTGAATCTTGGATTTTGTCTGCTCCGCTGGCACCAACCTCCATTTAAAGAGTTCCCATCCTGGAGAATTCGGGTTATGTCTCAGAATAGCTGGCCCTGAAAGCAGCAGCCCTTTCAGCATTTAGAGAGCATTGCCTGAGACTATTCCGGAAGCTCCCAGCCTGCTCCTGGCTCTTTAATCTCAGAAAATGGAAGGATGTAGCAGAATCAGGAAGGCTGCTGACTTTCTGTTGAGGGCACAGTGGGGATGATGGTGGGGGACAGCACAAAATGCTGGGAGTCAGGAATCCTGGATTCTAGATAGATCTATTGCAGTATTTCCCAATGATGGTCCTATCAAATGTTAGTCCTTCGAACATAAGGTAACTTGCAGTTAAGTGGAAAATGCCACCTGCCCTGCTCCTCTAGGACATTCCCATGCACATGGGGATAATAAAGGCTCTGAGAAGTTCCCACGAAAGGGACCCATATACTTGTGCTTCTTCTGAACATCTCCAAAGATATTAGCATATGGAACTCCCTTCTGGACTCAACACTGCCCAAAAAGTTGTGGAACTTGTGGGAAATAGCACTTTATTTAAACATTCAGTTCATGTCATTACAGCCTCTACTGAATCTTTGCTTGTTGCCAGGCACCGAGCTGGCCTCCTGGGAGCAACAGATCTGCACACACTATGTCCCAGAATGGGTTAAGGGTCTAATGGGAGAGAACGACATATAAGCCAACCTTTAAATTACTGGGTAATAAGTACCACAGAAAGGACATCTAACCCACACTAGGAGGGATCCACAGAAGAGATTGTGGGTGAGCTGAGTGCTAAATATAAGCAGGAGCCAGCCAGGTAGTGGAAGGGGATTTGTGGATTCAGTCCTTAAATGGATTTCTTCATTTCTTTCTTGGTTACCTGTTTGAGAATATTTGATCTATGAGTTTCCTTAGTTGTGATACATGGGACAAAAGGATAGTCTACTGGAATTTTCATGAAATAATTATGCTTTTGCTCTGGATTTGACCCGTGATTCCAATATAGCTCAGGGCTATCCCTTTTCAATATAGCATGAGTACGAACCTCCATGGGGGGCTGTGGAGAGCCTGAGCCTGGGACAGCAACCCTCCAGCTTCCTCTGGCCTCCTAACCACCACCACACATGTGATGGGCCATTGAGCTTATCTTCAGAATGATGAAGACAGCATCTTGTAGCAGAAAGTGCCGTGGACCAAGAGTCTGAAGCCCTTGCTTGCAGTCTTGACTCTACCGTGCTGAGACCTTGGGTGATGAATACTTGTCTGTAAAATGTTTTTTAATAAAAATATTTGGAAGAAATCCTGTGGTGCATCACCAGATCAGAGAAGTACTCAGGTATCTCAAGGGTTTTAGCTCTCCACCCCTCCCAGCTGCAGCCCCTCCTTGAAATTCAGTGTCTCATCTATAAAATGAAGTCATTGGCTCTAACTCCAAGACAGCAGAGAGGGTCTGATGAGATGCTGTATATGACAGCACCCTGTAAACAAAGGAGCAAATGTGAGATGTGATTCCTTCTTCCCTACAAACCAAGAGGAATTTACAGACCTCGCCAATAAGCTTCGATAAGCGGCTCTTAAGCTCTGGAAAGACCCAGAAAAAGCATTGTCTGGAGCAAGTGTGCAAAAGGGACCGATACCCATTAACTCAGACAGATACAATGAAGTTACTGCCTAAATGCTTTTAGGAGAAAAAAACCTTACAATCTAAGCCTGATCCTGGTCAAACCAAGCCCTTGAGCCCTGGGTGAGGAAACAGAGAAAGCTGAGGTCCACATAGTTGATAAACATGGAGCTGAATGCATGCATTTTGAACTAACTATGACATGGAAAGCCAGTGGTGGTGGGGAGCTTTATTCAGAGGCTGGTGGTATAATTATCCTGGTCAGAGGACCCAGAGGGGGACCTGATGTTCAGCTGGGGAGGGTTTCCTGTTTTGCCATTTAGAGTTTTATTTGAAGTTATTGATAGGGACACTGGCGTGAAAGACAGTAGCAGCTGGAGGTAAAGGAATTGCAATGAAGGCTGAAAAACAACCCAATGAGCACAGAAAAGCAACACAGAGCAAAGTAGGGGAATATTTGCATGGATGGGGTTTTCCCACGAGATTATAAAGTTGTTGAGAGCAAGAACTAGGTCTGAGGGACTCCCCTGGCAGTCCAGTGGTTAAGACTCCACGCTTCCATTGCACGGGGCACAGGTTTAATCCCTGGTGGGGTAACTAAGATCCCATGTGACACAGCCAAAAAAAAAAAAAAAGAACTACGTCTGATTTGGAGAGTCTGGCACAGAGGGTACAGTTTTGACACGTGCTTGTTCAAGGAGTGAGTGGAGAAATGGATGGGTGGATGAATGAGTGAATTTGCATATGTGCTCATACACATGCTTCCTCCCTTCCTCTCTCTCATCATCACCACAGTCATCTCACCAGCTCTTCCCTCTCCTGGGGGCATGATCCCTCCCTGACATCTGCTGTTGGCCGGCCCCATCTTGTCCTTTGGCTTCTGCTAAGAAGTTCCCCAGCTGCCTTCAAGGGACCAACTCCTATGTTGGTGACCCCATCACTTGTCACCCTCCGCCACTCAACACTGGTTCACGATGCTCCACAACACTCACCATTCTTAGGAATTAGTTAAGTTATATTTGTCACTGTCTGCTACTCTACCCCTCACTGGAATACCAGCTGCCCTGAAGCATGGGGTGTGGTGATCCTGGTAACCTGTTTGCCCAGAAACTGGTACTGCACCCAATACACACAGATGCTCAATAACTATTGATAGAATGTATTAAGGACTCTTTATCAAGCTTATTATAGATACTATTTGTGGAGCACAGAGGTCTCCTAGGCCGTGGTTCTTTATATACATTGCAGATCCTTGTGCCACTGTAAAATAGGTCTTGTCAACCCCATTTTATAGATTAGTTATCTCAAAACACATGTGCGCACACCCGTGCACAGGAAGTTGTGCTCCTTTTAGCAGAAAGCTCCTGCCGACCTCAGAAAGTCCTCAAAAGTGTGATGGCAAAGGTCTGAATTCTGTGGGCTGAGCCCAGCTCGCCAAGACTCCAAGACACGGGGGGTAAGCAGGACGTGTATTTAAGGACACCCCTCTTCCAGGGCCAGCCCCGGTTTCCCAGGGCCACGAACACAAACGTGCACTGCATGAGGGGGCTGGTTCTCAGCAGATGGGGGGCCCTCCCTGCCAGGCGGGGGCATGCTAACTTAAGTCAGATGTTGCAGCTTCAGGAGACAGGCCAGTCCCTGTACGTTTGGGAGAACTTGAAAGAATTCTGGGAGAGCCATAAATCTTGGACTGGAGTCTTTTATCAAGCTCTAATTTATCATGGTCTCTTAATTACTTTGACTGGAGAAGTCATAATCCATATGTATTGGAAATTTGGTCGGCCCAGGCCTGTTTCTCATGACAAGGGCAGCTCTTGACACACGCAATTTAACTTAGAGTGGTTCCACTTGGCCGTGACTGTGCCCGTGTCCCGCTGCTGGGTGTACTCATTCCCCCGGCAGAAATTCTCCCACCGTCTCCAAAGTGCCATGTCCTGCGTTTGCCCATAAGGTACAGGCGGAGGAAGAGAGTCTCTCAAGAGACTTGGTATCGACTGGAATAAAAAGAAAACTAGACAATTCCAACTGAATGTGATAAATGGCATGAATGCCAAGCATGGGGTGTTGTGTGGCCACCTAGAAAAGGCACAGGACTAAGCCTAGGGCATCAGGGAAGGCTGCCATCTTGAGACTTACAGACTTTCGGAAACCAGAGGCCATGTGACGGCCTGGAAGAAGGAGGTAACAGGGAATGTTGGAGAACTAACATGAGCCAGGTGTGTGGCTTCATAGGCATGTTGATAAGGCCTGTCACACAGTAGGGCCTGTTCTCTGAACTCCAGACAAATCCAACATGCCTACCTGGCATCTCTGTCCAGTTGGCTGATGGGCCATCTCAGACTCAACATGGGCAAAACGTGACCAAAGCTCTTGCCACATTCCACCCCCCACCCCTCTCCCCACAAGCTCCTGTCCCATCTCAATTCTTCCCCATCTCAGCCCTGGTACCACCATATATCCATCTGATCAGGCCCCAAGCCTAGAAATCAAGCTTGCTTATTCCCTCCCGTAAACTCCCTCATCCAGGGCATCAAGGAGTCCAGCTGGTTTTACCTTCAGAATGAATTCCGAGTCTGTTCAGGTATCAGCCCCACTGCTACCATCCCATTCCAAGCCTCTACCTGCTTTGCCCAAATCCTGCTGGTGTCTCCCATGGAGGATTCTGGACTCATCTAGCAGGATTGTGTCGTGGTGGTCTCAGCACCCCCAGTGCTGAGCACGCCTGCCTGGGTATACAGGTCTGCTGTGCACACTTGGAACTCTATTTGGAAAAAAGAAAAAAAAAGAAGGTACCTTCTGTTTACGGGGCATACATTAAGTTAACCTTAAAAATACATTCCAATATACATTAGGTACAGACAAATACTGTTTGATTCCAGTTAAACAAGGTACCTAGAATAGTCAAATCCTAGAGTCAGAAAGGATATTGGTAGATGCCAGGGGCTTGGGGGAGGGGTGGGGGGCTGGGGGGTGGGAATGGGAAGTTAGTGTTTAAAGGGGCCAGAGTTTCAGTTTAGGAAGGTGAAAAATTTGGGAGGCGGAAGATGGTGAGAGTTGCACGACAATGTGAATGTACTTAGTGCCACTGAACTGCACAGTTAAATATGGTTAAAATGGTATGCTTTGTATTATGTGACTTTTACCACAATAAAAAAAAAATTTAAAAAAAAAGAAAATAGTGAAAACTGTTCAATTTGCCTTCAGTCCCCTGCAATGTACGTTTGGTAAAGGCAGAGGACAGTGTCAGTGGAAAACCCTCCCCATTTGGAGAGAAGTCCCATCATGTCTGCATCATTGCGGGGCCCCAGGCCCGTGTTGAGTCGGAGGTTTGGGGATCCCAGACATGATCTTTGACCTAATGCAGCATACAGTCCAAGGCATCCAGCTAATGGCAGGAGGGGCTCAGTCCCAACGCACAGTGGGCTGAGGTGGAACCCTTTGGTTTGAAAAAGCTCCCCAAGTAGCTCTGATGCCACATCCACCTTCCTGTGCATGAATGCTCACCGGCTTGGGGCCCCCGCGGGCAACCTGAGAAGCTCCCGTGTGCCGGGCCCCAGCTGAACACTGTCAGCCCGACCGGCGGGGGGAGGGGAGATCACCTCTCCACGGTGCAGATGAAGAAACAGGAAGCTTGAGATCTTGTGACATTTTCCCAAGCTCACACACTCAGCCCAGGCTGGAACTAGCATCGTCTGGGTTGCAGAATTTATTCTCTTTCTTCACACTTTGCTGATCCTCACTTTGGCCCTTTCTGAGAGACCTAGAAGCCAGAACCAAGTGAATTTGTTACTATTCCACTGGCTTATTTCTTTAGCCTATTTTGTTGTCTTTATTTTGGCTGTTGGTGACAACTGCCCTCCTTCAGATGTGCCGCTGAAGAAAGTTTCAAGTCCATGGACATCGACCAGGTTTGGGGTACCAGCCGTAACCTGGCTCATGGTATCACCTTCATACGCCTTTCCAGGGTCAGGAGGGCAGTTTATTAGAGCTTTATTTGCTCACCGCCGAACAGAAGAAGCACAGGTTTTGTGCTGCCTCACTGACTCCCCATTCAAGCTGGCAGGAAAGCTGGGCCTAAGGGAAGTTGTTCAAGAACTATAAATCGCCTTCAGTTAATAGACCTCAAAGCTGCCTCCCCATCCTGCCTCAATACCTTTGTCAACTGTTAACCACTACTGTCAACTGTTAACCACGACTGATTTATCCTGGGAAGCACACACCTGTTGACAAATATATTGCAAGCAACCTCATGCGTTCAGGAGTGTCCACCAAGTGTCAGGTATTTAGCAAATAAAAATCTTACAAGTCAGTCCATATCAGATCCTTTTAACAGATGAGGACACTGAGATTGGGAGGGTGCAGTGACTTGCCCTAGGTGCCACAGCAAGTAAGATGTGGAATTAAGACATCCACCAAGGTTGGTCTGATTCCAATCCTGTATCTTTGCTTCACATCAGGCTACTTCTACCTCTCCATCGAAAGGAAGGGTGCTGAATAATGAATCAGGAATAAACTTTTGAGTTCAAAGTATTGACAGTTAAAAGGGGCTCATAAAATGGCACTCCTGGTATAAAATAGGCAAAGACATGGTGGTGGTACTCTCCTGGGCTATTTTGGAGATGAGCACGGTACTTATTTGGCTGGAATGCTGTGTGTGTGTGTGTGTGTGTGTATGAGCAACTATACGTGTGTGCATGTGTGCTGGATTTTGTGCATGTGCATGCATGTGCTTGTTTTGTGCCTGTGTGTGCATGTGCAACTTTCGAAAAGTAAGTTGCAATCAGATTCTGTAAAAGTTAAGACTACGACCAGAAGCCTGTGTTGTTCTACACTGTCAGTAGGGAGCCAATGGTAATTTTTGACTTGGAAATATGAGTAAGGTATGAAACTACCTGTAGGATGACTGTTTTCCCAACTGACTCTCTATTCAAGCTTTAATTTGGGGACTTGTCCTTATACAGGAAATTCTAGGCAATCAATAGCATTTATTACCAAACATTTATTCAGTCAACAAGCATTTAGTAAAACCTATTACTTGCCAGATAGTGGTTCACTTCAATATTAACAATTGCAATTGAATAGGGAAGATATATACGTGAAGAGAGCATTGCAAAACAGTGTAACGGAGTTGATAAAGACAAACATGGAAGATTATGTACATGTAAGAGTTTTAAAACAAACTTAAAAATTAATGAAACACTTCTTTCAAGTGTCATTGCCTAGGCTCAATCTTATAGGATGACTAGAAGTTAGCCAGGGAATGTGAAGGTACCCCAGAAAGAGGGGACTGGAAGAGAGAAGATATGGGGGCAAAGCATATCCAGGTGATGGCAGAGATACATACTGATCACATCACTGAATAACTAGGTGTTCCTCTGCATTGCCCCTTTGCAAGAGGGAGGACCATGTGAACACTTCTACCTATAGGCTGTGAGCAGAAGTGCCGCGTCACTTCTAGCCTCAAGCATTTAAGAGCTACTGTGGAAATCTCAGCTCTTTTCCCCTGTTACTCCAACCATGGGGTCCACATGATGCGATCAAAGCATACTGGATCCCTGAGTCACTTCATGGAGGACAACTTCCCTGGAGGGTCTCCCAACATGTGTCAGAGTTTGGGTTCAACCATTGAGATGTTGAGGTTAACTTATTATTGCAGCCTAGTATGATCTACCCTGATTCCTAGAGGAGTGTTGGGACTCCAAGCAGTTTTGACATTGCCAAAGGATGAAGAACAAAGCAGAGGAAGAAGTAGCCTGAAAACTCGTTGTCTGAACTGGGAGCTTCTTGAAGCTGCTACTTTCTGACTGATGCTAAATTTCTCTTTTCATCATTCCCACTGAGAAGGAATGGTGTTTGGAGGGTCTGATAAAACAATTTCAGCAAAACTGAGAAAGAATGAATATATGTATTTGTATAACTGAGTCACTATGCTGTACACCTGAAGTAATACAACATTGTAAATCAACTATACTCCAATAAAAGTAAAAAAAAAACTGAGAAAGAGTGCTCCTTCCTTCCCCTTTCCCTTTCTCGACCATCTTGCCCTACAAATATTAGTCAAACCAATAGCTGGGTCTTAGCCAACCAAAGTCTCCTTCATGGGTGCAGGGGATTTGTTTTGTATAGTGCTGAACCTTAGGAGCCTAGAACTATGCCTGGCACAGTATTTATTGACTAAGCATCCCAAGAAGACCAACGTGACAGTATCTCCCTGAAGGCAGAGGAGGGTCACCTTGCAAATTTGAAGTCTGAAGATACATGTTTATGTCCCAGCTCTGCCTTTACCAGTAGCATTACCTTGAGTCAGTACTCCAGTCTCCCTGTACCTCAGTGTTCCCTTCCAGCAAATGAGGGTTGCATGGCCACCTCCCAAATTTAAGGACATGCTTGCCTTATGAAGATGGAAGTTTTCCCAAGCTCTAAAAGAAAGTAGAGGCTGTACAACTTTTATCAATCTTTTTTTTTTTCCTCTTGGACTCTAGTAATTTGGTTGAAAGATAAGGTCCATTACCAGAGACAACTGGAAGTGTAGTTTGCAGCATTGCTTGAGGAGTTGGTAAAATACTGTGGACTTTAGAACCATCAAGACATTAATTCTCTTTTATCTAAAACTTCCCTAGGCAGCAAAATCACCCAGATTCCACTGAACAACCACAAGAAAACTAGGTCTGTCCCCAATCAGAAAATCTTGGGAAATCCCTGCACAGAGATAGTTCTAGGTGCTCCAAGGTTTCTAAAAACTAGCAAATATGATCTTTTTTAGAAAGCCAAAAAGGGTCTCTGAGATTGTATCCCATATTGTTATAGCAATGATAAATTTGTCATGACGTCTCCAAAATATAGTGATATCTTGCATATGGGCAACACTTTGCCCTTATTGTCCAATCATTAAAGCAATGCATGTTCATTGCAGAAATAGTCAACTGATAAAGATACATGTAATCATGTAGCTACTATCTGAGTGATTGCAATGTACCAGCCTCAATTTAAAACAAGTTATAATTCAAAAAAAAATTCACATGCACCCTAATGTTCATTGCTGCACAATTTACAATAGCCAGGTCATGGAAGCAACCTAAATGTCCACTGGCAGACGAATGGATAAAGAAGAATGTGGTACATGTATACAATGGAATATTACTCAGCCATAAAAAGGAATGAAATTGGGTCGTTTGTAGAGACGTGAATGGACCTAGAGACTGTCATACAGAGGAAAGTAAGTCAGAAGGAGAAAAACAAATATTGTATATCAATGCATGTATGTGGAATCTAGAAAAAAGGTACAGATGAACCGGTTTGCAAGGCAAAAATAGAGACACAGATGTAGAGAACAAACGTATAGACACCAAGGTGGGAAAAGTGGGGTGGGGGGATGAATTGGGAGACTGGGATTGACATATATACACTAATATGTATAAAATAGATAACTAATAAGAACCTGCTGTATAGCACAGGGAACTCCGCTGTGCAGTAGAAACTAACACAACATTGTAAAACAACCATACCCCAATAAAAAATAAATAAATAAATAAATAAAACAAGTTACATCTTGGGACTTCCCTGGTGGTCCAGTGGTTAAGACTCTGTGCTCCCAATGCTGGGGGCCCGGGTTCAATCCCTGGTCAGGGAATTAGATCCCACATGCTGCAACTGAGACCAGGAGCAGCCAGATAAATAAATAAATATAAAAAAAAATAAAACAAGTTAAATCTCTTAATTTTATCCTCACAACCATACTAGGAGGTGGATGTTATTATTATGTCCATTTAACAGATTGGGAAACAAAGGCACTGAACAAGTAAGCAACTTCCCCAAGCCTCGAAAGCTGGTAAGTGGCAAAGCCAAGATTCAAACGCAAGCAATCCAGTTCCAGAATATATGCACTTAACCAAGAATAATAACCAGAAATAGGTTTAATCTTACTTAATCTTACTCTTATGGGCTCAACTGTGTCCCTCCAAAATTCATATGTAAAATCCCTAATACCTTGTACCTTACAATGTGACTATATTTAGAGACAGAGCCTAGAGAGAGGTAATCATGGTTAAATGGAGTTGTATGAATGGACCTTAGCCCAATCTGACTGGAGTCCTTACAAGAAGAGGAGATTAGGAGACACACAGTGACACCAGGATACAGGCACATAAAGGGATGACTATGTGAAGAGGCAGCAAGGGGGTCCCATCTTGAAGCCAAGGAGAGAGGCCGCAGAAGAAACCAAACCTGAAAATACCTTGATCTTGGACTTCTACCCTCCATGACTGTGAGAAAATACATTTCTGTTATTTAAGTCCCCCGGTTGGTGGTATTTTGTTATGGCAGCCCCAGCAAACTAACACACCAACACAAGCTAACACACACTATATAGTCATTCAGTCACTCAACAAACATCTACTGGGCAATTTGCAAATATGTCTCTGACCATGCTAGGTCCTGGGTGGACAAAGTCACCTTCTACAAGATTTTTATTCTGAAAGAATTTATTGTCCACGTTTGCCTGCGCAGGGCCCTGTCCTGATGAAACAGACCTAAGATGATATGAGATGATGCATTTTGACAATTTCATTCATTCATTCATTCATTCAACATGTATTTATTCATGCTTCTTTAGGAATAAGACACCAGGGTATGGAGATAAGAGCTTGGGAAAGTGGCCCTGATCCCCAGGCTGCAGGTACACCCCAGATGGGTGGCCATCAGAGTCCTGGTCCTGGAGTCAGTCTTCAAAGGTTCAAGTCTCAGCTATGCCACCTTTTGGCTGTGTGACTACGGACAGGGTTCTGAAACTCTCTGACTCTGTATTATAACTGTCAGGAGGGTATCAGAGAGTCTCTACCAGGAAAGTCTGCTGTGAGGAAGTTGTACAACTACGCATGTGGAATCCTCAAGCCAGTGGACACCCCCTTGCACACTTGCAGTGATGATCAGTTACAATTAAGCACAGAATGGCGGTGTCGTTAGGATGCATTTTGAATGTTCCCACAAAAGACATTTGCAGCCACAAGGCTATACTGGTCACAGGGTGAGGAAAGCAGTCCTGTGGGAAGACTCAATCCTCAGAATGGTGGTCCAGCGTTCCAACTTCTTTGGGTTAAAGTTTTCTCATCTGGAAAATGGGAATTGTGTTACTTTCCTCATGTTTAGATATGTTGTGAGAGTTTGGGCACATGCTATTATTAATCTTCCATTTGGCACGTGAGGAGACTGAGGCCAGAGTGTCTCAGGAAGGAGGCCAAGGTCACACAGCTGCTAAGTGTCAGACCACTCGTCTCTTGACTCCAGCATCTATGCCCTTAACCTCAGGTAGGAGGGAAGAAATGGCCTGCATTTCCTTAAATGGCAGAAACTCGGCAAGGGGGAATCTCAGGGCGCGCCAAGAAGAGGATGCGGAGGGCCACCGTGTGATGTGAGGACCGTGCTTGTAATACCCCAAGGACGAGCCCCAAGGACCCTCCAGGACATGGATTTGGTCAGCCCTCCCTTTTCTGGGGGACACACAGTCCCAGCCTCCTCCACTTCTCCCACCAGCTAGGATTTGCTGTAGGAGACCAGAAAAATGGCTCCCTTCATATGCCACCTGGAAATTGAGAGAAGGTTCTAAAAGCCCCATTAATGTAGCTTGGTGTCATGCTTACTGTTCTTGAATTTTTTTTTTCTTTTCAGTCCAAGAATAGTGCCTTAGAACATTTTATTCTCATTTCCCAATTTAACAGTGTTTGCTTGGCTTTATTTTGTTTTTTCGCACACTAGCCAAGAAGTAATAGAACCTTGACTCCAGGCCTCTGGGGCTGGGCTGTGGACACGGACCCACAGCCTCTGGGGGGGAAGGGAGATTTAGGGCAACACCTTCCCCACTCTGTTCAGTTGTCCTTGCCTGTTTGTTTTTGGTTGAGGAGCAAGGGCATTGAGACATTGGCAAGTGCAGAGTTTTACATTCTCATTAAAGTAGCCCCTGACTCTAGGCTCATTAAAGCCATCATGTTGGCAAAGATTCACTCAGGATATGAAATGTTGATTCCGACTCCATTGCCGATGGAGATAAATGAGCATGATCTGTATAACGTATTGAGGAATTTGTAATTTTGGATTCAAACTTGTCCCATCTGTCTGGCTTGGCCTCTACTTCTGCCCCAGGGCCAGAGCTGACCCCTCCTCATCCGCTCTCTCGAGTTGATATGAGATTTGATGCTATGCCCTGGCATCAATGTTTCTTTAGAAACCCAAGATGTTCTTAAGACTTGGCTCTGCCTTTCTGTATTGGGCTAAATAGTGTCCTCCAAAAATTCATGTCCACCTGGAACCTCAGAATGTGACATTATTTGGGAATAAATCTCTGAGGTGTGATCCAATGACGATAAGGTCGTCCTGGATCGGGGTGAGCCCTGGGCCCTAATCCACTGACTGGTGTCCTTCTTTTAAGATGAAGGAAATTTGGAAGCAGAGCCAGGCATAGAGGGAAGATGGCGTAAAGACAGACACGGGGACCCCCACGTGGAGATGCAGGCAGAAGCTGGGGTAACGTGTCTACACAGCAAGGGCACCAAGGGTTGCTAGCAAACCACCAGTTGCTGGGAGAAATGTATGGGACAGATTCTCCCTCACAGCCCCCAGAGAGAACCAATCCTGCCAACATCTCTGGAGACTCTCTCTACCTAGGATCCTGAAATCGTCCTAGATCAGCAGCAGGAACTGACAAGAGAGGTGAGAGTCAAATGGGCATAGTTTGGGGCAGGGCGGTGGTGTGGGCATTCCTCCAGGTAACCCAATCCAGCTTCTAAGATGCTTTCCTGAGAATCCACCTCTTCCAACTTCTCTCCTCCTACCCACGGGGCATAGGAAAGGGACTGAGAAAGTGGCTGCCCCCCAAGGTCTCAGTGACTTCTGATGGAAACACGGTGAGGAATCATGGTTGCCCCACTTGAAAAGGCAACCAGATGGTGTCTTAAACCTTATGGTGTCATGGAAGAGCAGGACCAAAAATAATAGGACTAAATGATGGAGTAAATAAGTCACATTAACTCCTTTGTCATTTCCAAGGTGATAAGACTACTAAAAATATATCTTTATATGCCTCCCAGAGTTAAAGATAGGCTCCAAAGGGGAGGCCATGGCAGGATATTAAAAGTTTAATGAGGTGCAGTTTCAGAGGTGTTAACATTTGACAACCAGAAACAGCAGTAGCCCAAAACTTATAATCTGAAACAGATGATCAATTATGGGTATGAAAGTCGCTCACTTAGAGTACAGTTCTGGGCTGCGGGGATGTCCTGGGAGGGGAGATATCAGATGTGGATTCTAAGTTGGCATATGACCCAGGAAAACACTTAGCCTGGGTTTCTTTGCCCTCAAACAAGATGACCACATGTGCATTGTGACCCTGATGGAGGTACTGAGTGGAGACCAGCACTGGGGCCATGGGGGTACAGATGGCCATTGCTCACGGTGGCCTTGGGACAGGCATTGTCAAGGTTTTGCCTCCTTGAGAAATTTCTTACACTGGGAAGGCACAGAGGGGCCGTGTTCTGCATTGTGCCAGGGGTTCTTGTCATCATTCTCATAAAACTTTCCGCTCTAATGTGATTTTGTCAAACTTTTAACATCTGGTTGAACAGCTCAGAGGGAAGCAAACCTGACTTAGACCCTTCTAATGAAATAACCCATTTGTGAAGGGTGTTCAGTGGCATTTCTGGAATGTGTCCAGGTTGCTGATTTCTAAAGAAGAGAGAAGGAAAGTGGGTTTGGATGTATCAGAAATTTAAAAGAGGGCCCAAGAGAACTGAGAGAGGGGCCCAAAGAACCCCCCTTCCCAGCCAGCTTTCTGGACACTTCTGTGACATAAGTTGCCTGCCCTGTATACGTAGGTGTCACCTCTGGCTGCTCTTGGACTGTTTAATGTGTGTATTGTTCCCGAGTAAGATTTTGAGATTCTGGAAGGCAGGCTGCAGCTCCAGCATAATGCATGATTTTTATGCATTTACTCGTCCATTCACTTGTGATTTCATTCATTCACTTGTGATTTCATTCATTCATTCATGCTTTCATTCATTCATTTTTAGTGGTGAGAAGCACAGACTTGTGGTACTGTCCAAAGTATGGCTTGGGCTTGAATCCCACCCCATTTTTATCATGCAATTTAGGAATTCTCTGCATCTGTTTCCTCATCAGTAAAATAAGACTAATGATAGTTCCTAATTCAAATTGTTTTGTGAGAATTAAATAAGGCAAACCAACTCACATAATTCCTCAAGAAAAGAGATGATTAATAAATATCAACAGTCATAAGTCATATAATCAGGCACACTTTAATGTCCAAATATCTTATTCTGTGCTGGACGCTAAAACATAGGTCAAGTGGCTTTGTCCCTCACAGAGCACAAGTTCTAGTGAGAGAAATTTGTTTACAAACAAATAGTGATCCATTACTTATTAGGTGTTGTTACAACACGGTGGTCAAAATCACTAACATGAACATATTGGACAGTTTTTCTATTGTCAGATATTTTTCTACGTGTTTCACATGCACTCATTTAATCCTCACAAAAACCCAGGAGGTCGGCACTTTTTGAAAAATCTCCATTTGACAGATAAGTCAATGAATCTACACAAATGTCTTATCAATTTGGTTTGTTTGAACCCATAATAATGCCTGTTGTTCGTGAAACCCTTTACAAGTTTCAGCTTCTTCCGTTATTATCCGTGTAATCCTCACAAGAACTTGGCACCATGGGGATGGCTGTCATTTTTAAATGAATGTTACAGATGAAGACATTGAGCCATGAGGAGTCTAGGAAACATGTCCAAGGTCACTGGAGCTGGCACACATTTGCTTCTAAGTTTAGGGGACCTTTCTATGTCCTCAACTGTCACCTTAGTGTTTCTCTGAGATGTGACCAACTGGAAAGACACGACGATGCCTTCCTGGGCTCATACTTTCATACTTGACTTTGGGCAACAGAACACATTACTTTGATCTTGTTCGGCTCATGCAACCCATTCTTCCCCTGTGCAGTCTATGCCCGTCTTTGCATCTCCATTGGGACTTCTGCTTTTCTTGCTGGGGTCCCACTGCATTGTCTGATTGTTTCTGATCATTTTTCTCCAGATAGGTTCGTTTGCATTTTTTCCAAGCTGCATCTCATTTTTAGCTCATCATTCCAGCTTTGATGAGTTCCTTGCCTGATGCTTCTCCCCTTCATCGTGCTCCCAGGCCATGATGATTTAGGATATCTTTGGCAAACTTCATTAACCTGCTCTCAATTCATGAATGGTGCTGCAGAATCAGACGTGGTCCTTCTCACCCTGTACCCTGTAGACTAAACCCCTGGACAATCAGGCATCAGCAATTTTATTACATGTAGGCTATTTCTCAACCCGAATTATTGCCAGGCAACTGTGTTCATCTGCGTTACTTTGGTGAGGGCAAATTTCAAGGGATGGAAGTTCATGTGTATTTCTGGCACCAAACACAGATACCTACCCTGCTTCCTTCATCTGGTTTTATAAAACTATCCAAAAGGAAAAATATTTCTCCCCCAGAGCACATGTTATTATTTATAGGTTCAGACACACTATTATTTTATGTTGTGATTCTGACTCTTTCAAATGTTTCCTGTATTCTTTGTTCTGTTGTTTCTCTTATTAGAAACTGTCCTTTGATTTACTGGCTGGGATTGTTCTTTCTTTTCTTGAACATTTACTAGCTGTCAGGCATCTGGTGTAAAGCCCTGTGCCTTTAAGTGCAGACACAAGGGCAAGACCCATGAGAAAGCAATCCTACCACAAAGAATATGGGCCAAACAACTTTGCCCTGTCTGACCATATGAACTTACTGAGCACTTACCAGTGCCAGGCTGTAGTCAGGTATCTACGTACAGAATCATACTTTGAGAAACAGCTTAGTAGGCAACATCCAATAATCCTCCCATTTAACCAAGACTTAAAGGAACTGTAAAATCAACAAGTGGGACTATATCAAACTAAAAATCTTCTGCACAGCAAAATAAACAATAAGCAAAATGAAAAGGCAACCTATGGGATGGGAGAAAATATTTTCAAATCATATATCTGTTAAGAGGTTAATATCCAAAATATATAAAGAACTCATACAACTCAATAGCCAAAAATTAAACAATCTGATTTTAAAAATGGGCAGAGGAAGTGAAGAGAGATTTTTCAAAAGAAGATATACAGATGGCCAATAGGTACATGAAAAGATGCTCAACACCACTAATCATTAGGGAAATGCTAATCAAAAACACAATGAGCTATCACCTCATGCCTGTTAGAATGGCTGGCATCAAAAACTCAAGAAATAACAAGGGTTGGTGAAGATGTGGAGAAAAGGAAACTGTTATATATTGTTGGTAGGAATGTAAATTGGTACAACCACTGTGAAAAAAAGTATGGGGTTTCCTCAAAAAATTAAAAATAGATCCAGCCATTCCACTTCTGGGACTATGTCTAAAAGAAGTAAAATCACTGTCTTAAAGAGATATCTGCACACCCACGGTCACTGCAGCATTATTCACAATAGGCAAGATATGGACAAAACTTAAGCGTCTGTCAAAGGATAAATGGATAAAGAAGTTGTACACACCCACAAGCACACACACACAGAGGAATATTATTCAGAAGGAAATCCTGACATTTGCAACAAGATGGATGGACCCGAAGATACTACACTATGTGAAATGGACCAGATAAAGACAAATACTGCACGACCTCATTTATATGTGGAATCTAAAAATATAGAACTTGCAGAAACAGAGTAGAGCAGTGCTTACTAGGGGCTGGGGTGTGGGGGAAATAGGGAAATGTTGGTCAGAGATACAAGCTTCCATTTATATGATGAGTAAGTTCTGAGGGTCTAATGTACAGCATGGTGATTATAGTTAATAATACTTGAAAGTTGCTAAGAGAGTAGATCATAAATGTTCTCACCACTGAAAGGAATTGATAATTATGTGATGTGATGGAGGTGTTAGTATCGTGGTCATCATTTTGTAACATGTATATAAGTGCATGAAATCAATGTGTTATATACCTTAAACTTAAATGATGTTATATGTCAGTTATATCTCAATAAAGTTGGAAAAAAATTAAAACTAAAATTAAAAAAATAAAACTAAAGGAATTGAAGTGATCTGGAAGATAAGAAGTGCTGAAGCTGGCATTTGAGCTCAACTATGTCTATTTCCAATGCACACGCCCTTTGCTTTCATGTACCTCTGGTCCCCCCTCCACCGTACTCTGATGCAAAAAAAGCATGTGTTACCTCTGCCCCAGGTCCAGGCCAGCCCACTCAGCCTTCCCTCTGTAGATGATACTTTGACAGCCCATCCCTACAGTCCCCAGCGCCTCTCCCAGGTCGTGCCCAGGGAATACACCAGCAAACCTCACGGGTGTTTTCATAGCTTAGCTTATGATGGCTTCAGGGGTCAAAACACCAGGATGGGAAAAGGGATTGAAGTTGGGCTTGAAACCATCAGTCCTGGGTTGACCCCAAGATGCTCTGTGTAGAGTTCCATGAAATAGAGCAGCATCTCCACTTTGGGGGTTCTCAAACAGGCTACATCAGATTCATAACCTTGGCTGCCTAAGCTGTAGGTAGCGGTGGTGGGGATTATAAAGAGGTGAAGGTTGTATTCATGTGCTCTGAATTTTAAAGTGCGAAAAATCAATTTTCCCATGGTAAGCCCCAGTGCAGATTCCAGCATCCTTTCACTCAAAACAATATTGAAATATTGAAATACAGTTATGGCCCCGTGGCTTCTTTCCTAATGACCTGCAGATCTTCTTTCCATGTGAGGTTTGACACTAAAGCTCTAACTTTATGTTTATAGCCCTAGACTGGGACATTCCCACCTGGCTGTCTCCCTGGTGACCTGAACTCAACAAATCCAAACTGAACCGCAGCCTCCCCCTCTGCTCCGATGTCCTCACTACTGCCCAGCTCACTAATTAGCACCATCATGCACCTGGACCCTGAAGTTCAAAACCTTCCTTTCACTTCCTGTGCTGGTCACCAACTGAGCCCAGGAAATGCCTTTTAGATGCCTTCCCTCCTCTCTGCCTGATGTCCATCCTCTTGGGCCAAGCCTTTGCCATTTTCTACCAGGTCCCTTGGTTGCTGGTTTCCAGGTTGGTCCCCTCCATCTCTACATGACCTACTCACCAGAGTGGTCTTTCTACATCTGAAGTCAGTTATTGTCAACCTCTTCTCAAAATCCATCCTTAATACTCCGGTGTTTTCCAGAGAGACTCCAAATTCAACATGAAGGCACAGTCTCTCCTGGTCGAGTCCAGATCAGATCTCCAGGCTCATCTCAGGCAAATCCACGACTGCCCCTAATTCTCCCAGAGCTTGAGCTTCTCACTAGTCCTCACACAGGGCGTACTGTTTCAGGACAATGGAACTGTGCACGCAACTGTCAACGGAAAAAATGCACAACCTAAAAGTTGAGAATTATATTTTACTTGGTGGACTTTCTGAGGACTTAAACCCAGGAGGCAGCCTCTCTGATAGCTCTGAGGGACGGCTCCGAAGAGGTCAGGGAGGAGCCAGGATATATAAGAGTTTTTGCAAAAAAACCAAAACTAACCCTCCACCCCTCCACCTCCACAAAAACAGGTACATCAAAAGATTGCTGTTAAGTAAAGAAAAACAAGACATCAAGTTAATGAATTTAATGCTTATTCTATGTATGGGAAGATGCAAGAGTCTGGGCTCATTGAAGTTATCCCTTAGATATGCACCTTAGCTGTCTAGCACCAGTATCCTCTTTTTCTCCATCCTGAATCCCCTCAGGGTGCACAGTGTGTGTGTGTGTGTGTGGGGGGGGGGTTGGGGGCTGCAGTGGCTGAAGGCTTAGTGGCCGCAGCATCCTTTGTTCGCTGATATGGCAGGGGACGGACACAATGCTTCTTTTATTCCCAAAGCTACCCCCTCTCCTTTCATGTAGGAAACTCATCATCATCGTTCAAGACCCACTCATGCATCACGTCATGGACAAAATCTTCTCTGACTCTTTCCTCTCTGAGTATTTCTTTTCCTCCATCACTTAGGTGATCATGCATTCCTTCATTTATTCATGCATTGATGAACATTCACTGAGCCAGACCTGCCTGCGGGATGTACTGGGTATGGAGATGAGCTAGACAAGTGCCTCCCTCAAGAAGCTCATGTTCTCAGTGGGGAGATGGGCGAGGTCACAAAGCATGACATACAAAGTGAGAGATGCACATCCTACCTGCTCAGGTTCAAGGGCTCTTCAGGTACAGCTCAGTAGTCTCTAAACCTCTGAGCTGAGTTCTATGTGATATTTAAAACATGTGAAAACCACTCTGGGAATCAGGATCTAATACAAATAAGAAAGACAGATTCTAAGGCTTGCTGGTGGGTGGGAGAGTTGGGTGCTGTGGGGAATTTAGAGTCTCGTAAGCTGGACCTTTCTTGAATTCACAGAGCCCTGACCAAAGAGGCAACAGGACCCAGCGAGTATGCAGTCCCATAGGTGTCAGAGCCTTGGTCCTGTGCCCAGGAGCTGCGATCAGCAGGTGGTGACCCTGCTGCATGGAGGTCCAGTACATTTTGTCTTAGAGATTGTCCAGGTTTATTTATTTGTCTGTTTGTTTGGAGCATAACTATTTACAACTCTTTCAAAGTCTGACACCTAGATGACCAAAGAGCCATGTTTGCAAACACATGGTCTTCAAACAATGTTTTTAAGTTTTTAAAAAATTTATTGAAATATAGTTGATGTACAATGTTGCTTTATTCTGTATAGCAAAGTGACTCAGTTATACATATATATGTACACATATGTGTGTGTGTGTATATATATATATATAATCTTTTCCATTATGGTTTGTCACAGAATATTGAATATAGTTCCCTGTGCTATACAGGAGGACCTTGTTGTTTACCCATCCTATATGTAATAGTTTTCCTCTGCTAACCCCAAACTCCCATTCCTTCCCTCCCATCCCCCTCCCCCCCACCCTTGACAACAACAAGTCTGTTCTCTATGTCTGTGAGTCTGTTTTAGTTTCATAGATATGTTGATTTGTCTCTTATTTTAGATTCCACATGTAAGTGGTATCATATCATACTTGTCTTCCTTTTTCTGACTTACTTTGCTTAGTATGACCATCTCTGGGTCCATCCATTAACAAGGACAATAATAATCTTTCTGACAACACTTTTAAATAACAATGCCTTCCAAGTAAAAAATATTTCCTCTCTCTCTTTCTCTCTTTCTCTCTCTCCCCCTCTCTTCTAACTGTTGATTTGGAACATATCTTATTTTCAGGTCCTTATTATCCATTTCTATTCTGTTTTTAATTCCAGAGCAGTCAGATTTTCAGCTGTAAGAGTTGGTAGGTGGTCAGCTCATTTTCTTGTCCTGAGTCTGTCCCCTGGGTCGTCTCTTCCGACTCAGAGAGGGAGGCAGCATTCTTATTAGTAGCAATGACTTCATCCAGCGATTAACTTCTAGAAAACAAGAACTGTATCCTTTCCTTTCAAGACGTATCCCCAGTGCCTAGGATGGCGGCTGGCACCCAATAAAAGCTCAATTAATATTTGATGAGTGAAAGCGTGAGTTACTGAATCTCTAATGAAGTTCCCAGGCATTTCAACCTACAATGTATATTAAGCCTTTGCCTTTTTTAAAAATTGTTTCCATTTATTCAACACAAGACTTCTTATTTCCTTTCATGCTCTGTGCTAAGCACTTAACAGACAATAGCTCATTTATTTTTCTTAACAACAAATCTCTGTGTTATTATTAGCTCCATGTTCATCTTGAGCAAACTGAGACTTGGAGAAGTTAAATATTTCACCTAAAGATCTTAAAAAGAGGATCACAGCCCCCTCCCCCCCCAGATACCACCCTTTGCTACTAGCATTGCTCTTATAAAACTGCTGGCTTGAGGGTTCCCAATGGCCTTTTGTATTAGTTAGGAAATAGATTTGCCTGCTGGTAACGGACTGCAAGGACTGTATTAGTTTGCTTGGGCTGCTGTAACAAAGTACTATAAACTGGGAGGCTTAAAACAAGAGAAATTTATTTTCTCATAGTTCTGGAGGTGAGGCGTCTGAAATCAAGGTGTTGGCGAGTTTGTGCTCTCTCCCTCAAGGAACTCACCCATCAACAAGGCTTTCACACACAAGACCTTGGGGTGGACCCCATATCAGTTGCCTTCTCCCCAGATGTCTCTTCCAACTTCTCATCTGCCTTTCCAGTCTCCTGATGGATCCGCCAGCCCAGATGCTCCTAGACCAGTGCCTGAGGTCAGTGAGCCCAACCCTGACTCTGAGGTCCTCCCCAGACCCACGTCTCCTGACTGCTGCCACCTATTCTGACAACAGAGCACCGAGGTGAGGAGAGTGGCCTGAGGACCAGAGGGTCCAATCCTGGTGCTGCCCCAGAACAGCCCTCTGAGCTTGGGCAGGGTGCTTGACCTTCCCGTAATCAGGCTTTCATCCATAATTTCTCTCTGAGTGCTAGTGATGGTCATCAGCCAGGAGCTGGGAAAGCACCAGTCCTCTCCCAGTGAGATCGCACCCCTTGTCTTGAAAGGTAGGAGTTTAATTTCACTCCTTTACTCTTACCAACACAATGGCCTTTCAACTGGTTTCCTGGCTCCTAGCTTATTCCCAGCTCATCACATCCCCATGCTCCGGTTCTCAATCTTCTTCAGCATAGCTCCGGAGTATCTCTCCTGCTCAAATACCTTCAGTGGCTCCCTATTACCTCTTTTTAAAATTTATTTATTTATTTATTTATGGCTGTGTTGGGTCTTCATTTCTGTGCAAGGGCTTTCTCCAGTTGCGGCAAGCGGGGGCCACTCTTCATCGTGGTGCGCGGGCCTCTTACTATCGTGGCCTCTCTTGTTGCGGAGCACAGTCTCCAGACGCGCAGGCTCAGTAGTTGTGGCTCACGGGCCTAGTTGCTCTGCGGCATGTGGGATCCTCCCAGACCAGGGCCCGAACCCGTGTCCCCTGCATTGGCAGGCAGACTCTCAACCACTGCGCCACCAGGGAAGCCCCCCTATTACCTCTTGATTTGAGCTCAAGCTCCTCATCTGGGCACTCACACCCTCTGGATCTCTCTGTGTCCTTGATGAGTCCCCTACACTCCAGCCTGACATTCCCTAGGCCCCCCATCCCATTGATGCATGTTTAAATCTCATTAGTCCTTCAATATTTCAAACTACCTACTTCCAGAAGCATCGCTATTCCTCTTACACAGTCACTGTCTTTCCTTCTTTTGAACCAGCTCCCTCCAACCCCACAGCATCTGCTTCCTCTGTCTTACCTGGGGTCACACACCTGTGTGTTCTTTTCCAGTCCCCTTGTCCCGGCCAGCGGCATCATGCTCAGTGTGGTGACACCCAAGTGTTAAGTCACTAGTAACAAAGAACTAAGCTTTGTGATTAATTTCCGTATTCTTTAGAAATCTGAGCAGCTCAGCATTAGCTCTGCAACATCTTCACCCTCACTCATCTGCATGCCACTTGCCTTTCTTGGGAGGCTGGAATTCCAGAAGCCCGGTGGGAATGGTGCAGAGCTTGACCACATCAGTGGGTCCCCTGTGAAAGTCATCCAGCTTAGAGTCTCAGCAGAAAATAATCAGATGGGCACAGGAGCTGCCGCAGGACCAGGGCAGCCAGACTGAGTTCTCTGGGCTTTGTTCCTTTAGTCCCCTTCACCTGGCACCAAAGTCATTGGTACCCTAAGGCCTGGGCCCACCTTCCACACGCCTTATGCTGAGAAAAACGAATCCATTTACCCTTAATTCTGCTGGAGAATTTTAATAAAGCAGTTGCTTTATGAAAAACATCTGCATAAAAACAGATAATGACCTATTTTACATATAATGATAATAAGAATAAATTCAAAAGGAGTTGCGATTTGCTGATCAACAGCTGAATTGTCAGGCCCTGTGTAAGTTAATGTATGGTATTCTTTAGTTTCATGACAGCACAACTATCTTGGGGGTCAGTACTGTTATTCTAATTTTTCAGGTGAGGACATAGTCAGCAAAGAGGTCACCTGTGTAGGAAGCATCAGGGGCATGAACGCTACTCAAGTTTGCCATAGGCCACATTCCCCCATTTATATGTGGGTCTGGGTAATACGTACCATAAAGGTGGAAGGATTATAGAGGCTGCTACAACATCCAAAACCAAGTCACTCTGAGAACAGGCTTCTGAGTCTCAAAAGATTTTTTTTTTCAGTTTTACTGAGGTATAATTGGTACATAAAAACTTCACATCTTAAAAAAAAAAAACTTATTGGAGTATAGTTGATTTAAAATGTTGTGTTAGTTTCAGGTATACAGCAAAGTGAATCAGTTATACATATACATATATCCACTCTTTTTAAGATTCTTTTCCCATATAGGTTATTACAGAGTATTGAGTAGAGTTCCTTGTGCTGTACAGTAGGCCCTTATTAGTTATTTATTTTATATATAGTATTGGGTACTATTATATGTAGTAGTACAGTTATGGTTACCAGGGGTTGGGGGGAGGGATAAACTAGAAGATTGGGATTGACATATCCACATTGTCACATAGGGAATTCCCTGGAGGTCCAGTGGTTAGGATTTGGCGCTTTCACTGCTGTGGGCCTGGGTTCAATCCCTGGTTGGGGAACTAAGATCCTGCAAGCTGCACGGCACAGCCAAAAAACAAACAAAAATTTCACATAGTTAATATATATCATTTGATGAGTTTGGGCGTATTCATACAATGTTACCATCACCACAATCAAGGTAATAAGCATATCCATCACCTCCGAAAGTTTCCTTGTATCCCTTTGGTTTTTTTGCTGTTGTTTTCTCAGGGGATGGCGGGGGAGGTACGGAGAGTTGTTCAGTGGGTATAAAGTTCCAGTTACAGAAGATGAGTAAATTCTGGAGGGCTGCTGTCCAATGCGGTGTCTCAGTTAACAATAAGCGTTATGTGCTTAAACATTTCTTCAGAGGGTAGGTCTCTTCTCAAGTGTTCTTACCTCAAGGGACTGTTTTAATTTGTATAAAATACTTGATTTATCTCCCCTGACAATAGTAATGATAAAATTGGTCTTTTGTTGCCTGGAAGGATCTGCTACCGTGGGACCCGCCCCAGCCTGGCAGGCAGCAGGATCCCTGCCGCCCCAGCTCCCAGAGCCCTTCCAGCCTGTGTGAGTCACCTCCTTCTGTCCCTCCAGCGAGATGCCTCTGTTGTCAAATCCGAAACCTCCTGACACCCTATACCCCACATCTGGCTGGTCAGTCATTTCTAGCATTACGGGAAAGCTCCTGATGGCTCAAGGCTGAAATTTGACTTCAGTAAAAATAATGCTAAAAAGAATTTTGTGAGCTGTGCATTCTTTCATTTACAGATGCTGAACAGTTCTTGTGGCTGCTGAGTGTTTGGAGACTGACAGCTGGAGATTTGTCCACTTCCAAATCTCAGGGAACGATTGATGTCACTTCATTTCATCAGCTACCCTCGGTGTCATGGTGCTGATCTCACCAAAAGGAGAAAAGATGCAGAGAATGGCTGACACCAAGGGCCTGAAGAGTGCTAGCAGTGTGCCAGGCTCACCATTGCCTTTGCCTTATTAAATCCTTAGGCGTCTTTGCCATCTAAGCAGTTGCCCCATTTTGCATATGAAGAAAAATGAGGCTTAAAGACCCGGCCACAGGTCAAAGTTCCTACTGTGATTCAGTGGCAGAAAAGGGATTCAAATCCAGGTCCCAGACTAAATTCTTTTATTTATTTTTCCCTAGTAAACCACATGTCTCTCTTTACATGCTTGCCTGTGCTTTTGATTACTTTGGGATATATTCTAGAAATGCTGGGCAGAACCACGAGGGAGGGGCTTAGGGTCAAGGACTAGCTCACCAGCCACAAGCATCATTTTTCCCTGGGCTAGGACTAGGTTTGGTAAGTAAATCCTCAAGTGAAAGAGAACACTTTTCTTGGAAAAAGGCTCATAATTTGATGCATGTAAACAAACTCTTTTATAAGAGCCTCTGTCACACTGGGGCCTGCGGGCAAATTACATCAAGCAAAGATCAGTTTTAATTGAGAAAGACCTAAAAGGAGGTGGGCTCAGTCATGAGAGCCAGCATCTACTGGCCACTCACTGGTACCAGACATCCTGCTAGGTACTTCACATGTGTGTTGTGTGATTTACTCTTCCCTATAGTCTGGCCTTTCTCTGTTTGTTTTGTGTTTTGTTTTTTGTTTTTTTAGTCTGAGAAATATCTTTTGATTCAATTTTAAAAATACACATGAATGATTCTTTTCCTTTATATGTAAAAATATCTCCAAAAATCATATATAAATTAACTGTAAGAGTAGTTATCATAGCATCAGAAGAAAATGATATATACTAAGTGGTCTGATTTATTTTAGTAACATAATGTAAGTCTTTTTTTTTTTTGGTAAGCTATCAGTGTCATTTATTTTTTACTTTTACTTTTAAAAAAACTTTTTAAATTAAATTTTTATTTTATATTGGAGTACAGTTGATTAACAATGTTGTGTTAGTTTCAGGTGTACAGCAAAGTGATTTAGTTATACATATATATGTATTTATTCTTTTTCAAATTCTTTTCCCATTTAGGTTATTATAGAATACTGAGCAGAGTTCCCTGTGCTATACAGTAGGTCCTTGTTAGTTATCTATTTGAAATATAACAGTGTGTACATGTCTATAGCTCTTTGGATGTTATCATCTCTCCGTTGAATAGACCAGGAAACTGAGGTACTGGTCAAACAGTTAAAAGGAGGCAAGGCAAGGATTCTGAATCAGACAGTCTGATGTCAGAAGCTGTAATCTTAACCACTAAGTTCCTCTCTTCCCTATCCTTTGAGGGGAAGGCCCGTGCATCCTGCCAAGGTCACACTGGTGATTCTAATCCAGCCAAGGCCTTCACTGTTAGTGGTTTAGCATTCTATATATACCTGAATCCATTTCCTAAGGCTGCTGTATAAAAGTACCACAACCTGAGTGGCTTAAACAACAGATGTTTATTGTCTCACAGTTGTGGAGGTCAGAAGTCTGAACTCAAGGTGTTAGCAGGGCTATGCTCTCTTTGAAGATATTAGGGAATAATCCCTTCCATGACCGTCTCCTAGCCTTCAGTTTATAGAAACATTACTCTGGTCCTGTATCTTCACGTGGGATTTTTCCTATGTGTCTTCACACTGTCTTCCTTCCGTGTGTGCCTGTCTCTGTATCCAAATTTCCCCCCTTTTATAAGGACTCCGGTCATATTGGATTTGGGCTCACCCTAATGACCTCATTTTAACTAGATCACCCCTGTAAAAAAATCCTATTTCTAAATAAGGTCACATTCTGGGTTATTTGGGGGTAGGATTTCAACATATCTCTCTCGGGAGGTCACGATTCAACCCTTGGCGATACTGAATAAGTTGGATGCTTACCAAGACCAATGCAATAGGGCCCAAAATGATTTTCCAGTTTCATTTCCTGCCACCTGCCTCCCACCCCCAAGCAGCAATCTAGCTCACCAGCTACACAGCCCTGTTCCCTTTGGAACACACTGTAGTCTTTCAGTCTTTCATGCCTCTTTGCCCTGCTCATGCTGGAATAGCCTTCCTCACCTGATGTATCTGAGAAGTCTCTGCTCATTCTTCAAGGACCAAGGGTTCATGCCTCTCCCACCTGGAAGTCGCTACAACACCCACACTTATACATCTTGCATTTAGTTGTATTCCTCTTCTGTGGTTCCCATCGTGATCCACTCCTTGCTTATTTGTGTCCCTCCAACAGTGCGTGAGCTCCCCTGGGCCAGGATCTGTGCCTCAGACACATCTGTGTCCCAGAGTGTCTATATACAATGCCCCGTCCATGCAGTGGTCTCAATGCTATTTCTCTCATGAATGAATATCATAGTCTTACTTCTTCTGAAATTCACATGCTCAGTTTCACTAACTGTCAAGTAAGAGTTAAAAGTCTAAAGTTATTATGCGATCCTATGGTTTCTTCTGAATCTCCAGAGAATATCTATTTTATGTAATGTTGGATACCAATCTCCCAATCTATAACTTATCTTTTCATTTTTATGTTTTTTTAAATAGAGTTTATTTTCTCCTTAATGTTTTGTGCCATTTGTGTCTGGTTTATGAAATTCTTCCCTAAAGCCATGGAGACAATCACCATTTTTTTCTTCTTCTAATAGTCTTAAGGGTTTTTCTTCTCATATTTAGGTCTTTAATCCATTAGAATTATTTTTTATGCACATGGTGTGAGGTAGGGATCTCACCTTTTCCCCAAATTGATAACCAGTCATTCCAGCACCATTTGTTGAAAAGCAACAATGGAATTTTTGCTGTTTTAGATTCCAGGGACCCTTGAGAGTTAATATTTGATTGATTCACTTATAGCTTATGTGCTTCTCCATTCTATTCTAGACACATCACGAATCTTGTAAACTTGGAGATAATCTTCCCCAGCATCATCCAGGGTCAAAAGACTTAATTAAAAGTTCGAGGATGTAGAACCCCAAGTCTTTATTTAATGTGCTGACCATAATTACATAAAGATTTGTATAAATTCTGGCATGATAAGAACTTTACGTGCCTCTGTTTTGTTGTATTTAAATTTTAAAATTATCAGAAAGAGATGAGTGCTTTAATGAGTTTAAAGACATCAATCCCAGAGCAGTTGGCTACTTAGAGCCACAGTGGAAGGGAAAATGCTGAGATCACTTCAGAGAAGAATTCGGGAACACATTCAGATGATAAGCTTCTGCCTGGAACCATTTTTAGCTCTTTCTATAGTCAGGATTAGTGGTTAGAAAAATTTTTAAAGTGAGAGGGCCTTGGGTTTATCCCTGGAAAAACCAAGAAAAGAGTGAGAAAGGAATTCTCAGTCCTATTTTTCAGACACAACTGGGGATAACAGAAACCCAACAGACCTCAAGTAGCTTAGTGAGGAGAATAGAAGCAAGTGAGCTGGGTCCACAGGCTGGTGGGGACAAAGGAAAGGCCACATGGGGAAGACACCCTGGGGATCAATCAAGGAAAACAATAATGATAAACATAACAACTGCTACTAGTATCAATGATTCCATACCTAGTCCAGGCTGGGCACTGTGCTAGGTGCTTGATATTTCTCTCAGATCTTTATGCCATCCAGAGTATAAATAAGGAAGTGAGATTCTGGGATGATAAGTGACTTGCAGGGGTCACTCAGTCAAGGTTATACGTGGTACTCAGACCTAGGGTTCTGAACAGGACCATCTACCATCATGGTGTATGTCAGGTTATTCCTGGCACATGGCAGGTCTTCACTAAACACTTGTTGAATCTTGCCAGAGGAAGAAAATAATCAACAAGTAAGCGATATTCAGAGTATTTCTGAAGCCTTGAAAAAATGTCCCTGTGGACCTGGGGCCCTTTATACTTGTGACGCAAACCTACTCTGGTTACTTTCTACATATTTCTTGTAACCTCGTCAAATTGATTGTCAGCATAGCTGAGTGGACAGGGACCCGGGTCCCACGTCAGCCACACCTGGCTAGAATCCCAGCTTCACCACCTATTAACTATGGAGGATGTGGGCGAGTTCCTTAACTTTGCTGACCCTCATGTCTTCATCTGTAAAACGGAGCCTACGAGACCTTCCTCAGGGGGTTGCCACGAAGACTAATGATGAGGGCATGTGAAATGCCTGGCAACAAGCAGGCATCCTAGGACAGATGGCAGTTTTTCCTATTAGTGGGGTGGCCACCTCACTGCTGGTGTCACTTTCTGGTGCCTGGGAGATGATGGGAAGGCATGCTTTCCCATGTAGATCAAATGACCACTTTGGTTGATTATAGGGTTTGCTGTGTGTGTTTGTTTTACACAGCCTCTCAACACGTGCCCTCTTGGCTGCAACAGCAGTGAGTCTGAGGAGAGTGAACAGAAGGTGGGAAGAAGCGGGAAGGCCAGATGCCTCCAGGGACAAAGAACCACCTGGACGTCTCCCCACCCAGGTTCCCAGGTAGAGGTGACCAGCCCAGCGTATGGCAGCCAGCTGGGGGCATTATTCATCCCTGGGTCCTCAGCCTACGTAAGGGAATGAATGGGGGCTGGCTGGAAGAGTGTTCTCTGACAAGTAATTCCTGGAACTACAAGAGATACACTTTGAAAAGCTTTGTCAGCACTTCAAAGTCTGGTATTGCAAGGAACACCAATACCAGCATGAGTGACAGCTGAGGTCAACAGTGAGTCACTGAGAACATTGCCTGCTGGCTCCCAAATGCTTTCTCCTTCCTCACAGCCACCCTTCCCACTGGTGCATTGTCCTAATCCCCCTCTCCTCTTCTAGGAGGAAGGAAATCTCATGGATCATTGTTTAACACCCATGTCATACAAGGAGCTGGACTACAGATTCACATAATGCTGGTATCGCTTCAACTGTCACTAAGTAATATGAAGAGCTCATGTTTACTGAGCACTTACAGTGTGCCAGGCACTGGGCTAGGAGCTGTGTATATATATCATTTTCTTTCAACACTCAACAAACTTCTCATCTAGTGACCATTATTATAGTCTTCGTTTTAAAGGTGAGGATATTGAGACTTAGTTTTTTAAAGACACAAGGGTAGAAAGTGAGGAAGCCAGGACTGGCACATAGGTCTAACCTGAGATTCTTAGCACGTGACAATCACAAGAACAGTTGGGGAAGAGTGGTGTTATTTTCACTTTGAAGTCGAGGAGGTGGAAATGCAGACAGGTGAAATGGCAAGGGACGAGCAAAACCATCAAGATCAAGTGTTTTCCGGTTGGGGAAACCTGGATTCCAGTCCAGGTGTGAAGACTCCTTTCCAACATTGTGATGGTGACCAAGCCCCTTCATCTCTCTGCAAAATGAGGTAGGTGAGTGTTGGCAAAATTTGAGTGACCTCGTATGCACCTTGAGCGACATCATACACACGCAGGCCTGGCACTTTGGAATGCTCAGTAAACAGTGACAGAGGACAGTGTTGATTCCGATATCTGAGTTCACAGGGACAGGGCTGGCCGCTGCTAATGCCTGTGCTCTTTCTACAATGCAGCTTTGCCTCAACTGATTCTTTAATGCCCAGCATGTGGACCAACTCATTCTAGGGTTGGAGTGTCACCTGTTTTTGCAGTTTCCCATTCACTCTCTCCCATGATTGTGCACTTTGGATATTTCAAAGGGAGTTGGAATGGGATGTGGAGATCTTTGGGCCCCTATAAGGCACTCAGTAGCATACAGGGTGATTGAGTGATGAAGGAAAGATCCCTTCTTCCTGTGGGCCCCATGCCAGGGCAACAGTTTTGCAAGGGGAGAGGCTGGATTTCACCCACCATCTGCCTTCAGCCAGGAGCCTGTGTAAACCATCAAACATAGCATCCTTGAGTCTCCCCAAGACCAATTTGAAGAGCAGGAAACTGAGGACTAGATAGTAATGTCGTATGGTCATCCAGTATGTAACAGATGGAGGAGAGCACGCCAAACTTTGACTATCAGTCACTGTGCTACCACCCCCCTGCCCTGCTCATTGGGTAATGAGTGTCCATGGCCCAGGCACAGCACAAGTGCTCACTGCTGCCTGCTGCTGTGCCCAAGACTCACAGGTATCAGAGAAAGAGCCAGAATGAAAAGGAGCAAGACCCTATGGGCCTTGTCCCCCATGTCCTCAGCCTGCCTGTTGTCTGTGGAAGAACTTTAGCCAAAGAATAAGTTTAATCAGAGAAGTGTGAAAATGAAGAAACAAAAGAAAACAGTCCAACAAGACTAAATAATAATTGTTTAGTCATTAAGGGAAGTCAAGGACATTTAGTTCTTCTTCAAGGGCTGTAGATCATATTCTGAGCCATATCCTTTAAGCTGTCTTGTAGATAGTGAAACCCCCCGCCAGGTGAAAGAAGTTAACTACCTCATGACCAGACTGTAGCCATGACATAAGCTGCCATAATTCAGAGAACTGGCCTCAAAGAAATGGGAACAAATCGACCCTGGAACTGAAGATTAACTGTACTGAAACAATCAAGATGACACTGATCAGACCACTGCATGACCAATTTCAAGATGACTGTCAGAGCTGACAGGGCTGTTTCTGCATGTAACCCCCTCCCTTCACATATAAAAGGGAATCTTGCCCCCTGATTGTCAGTGGGGGGAAGTTGGCCTTTGGACAGGAGTCTGTCCTCCCTACCCGTTGCTGGCCTCCAAAATAAAACAAACTTTCCTTTCCACCAAACTGGCCTCTTTATTGGCTTTTGAGAGTCAAGAAGCTGGACCCCCACTTTCAGTAACAAGAAGACCCACTCTACTGCTAAAGAGCAGTGGGGCCTTCTTCAAGTTAGTCCACATCTGTAAAATGGGATTACTAATATTTCCCTTGAAGTCTTATCCTGAAACAAACATGAAAAAAATGCACATGAATGCCCTCAGTCCTATATTGTTGTGGGAGTAGCTCTGAGCTTCCAGAAGGGAATAGTCCAAGCCTTGTGAGCTGATGATAAAATAAGAAAGGTTCTAAGACTTCAGTGAGACCTTGGGACTCTTGGTTGTTGAGCTTTATGAGCCCAGAATGCCTGTATCTCCAGGGCTGCTGTTGAACCTGGCTCACTGCAAAGACCCCAAAATATGAAGAATGAGGAATGAATGAATGAAAACTGTATCACACTCTCAAGGTCACAGAGCACAGGAGGAGCAGACATGGGCGGCAAATTCGTCTTCAGTAGACCAGAAAACCTGAAGTCATTCTACTGTTCACGCTGCCGCCTCTGGACAGAGTAGCATATGCTAACTCTTGGGAGAATTCCCACAGCTTCTACTTGGGTAAGGTGGGCTGGGTGAGGTCTATTTCCAGGTTTTCACTCTAGTATGTTTGTTCTTGTGCTCTGGTTAACTTCTCCCATAGCTGGGAGGATGCTCAGAGATTTCCCTATCAAAGCACTGAGCTTTATAATTTTCCACCCCTTTCTGGAATTATTCTGCTACTGGCTTTGATTGGCCCAACTGTTGCCTTCTGAGCAAGGGAAATGGGGCGTTGAATCATCACCTTCCCTGCTGATTTTCCCAGAATCACAGAATGGTCTTGTAGCTCTGAGCCCTACACCAGAAAGACCACCCATCTCTCTTTCAAAAAAGCAAATCATCTTTTCTTAACAAACCAAAATGACAGCCTCTTTGCTCCCACAACTAGCATTTCCTGAGAGTTCATGTATTCCAAAATTATTTGAGCAATTAGCCTTTGAAGTGCGGCTTGCACCTTGGACCCTCAGAATTATTTCTTGGAAAAGTGATTAGCACTGAAACACTCCATGAAAATTGACATCTGAGGATGGTTGTCTCAGAAGTGCCCATAGATTCACCTCCAAACACCTTGTGATTGCACCAGTGCTATTATCTCTCAGCTACATCTCTTCTTTGGAACTTATTACTTAAATAAAAAATGTAAATTGTTTCTGAGAAGTGTGGCAGTGAGGAAAGATAGCTGCCATCTCTGAGGAGCCAGGTCTCTGAATTCCAAGGTTACTGCTCACTTTCTTGCCTAATGCTGGAAGCTCTCCATTGGCCAACCATCAATTTGTGCAAACTAAGTCACAATTTACATCAAGCACAGTCTCCTCATGGGGTGTTATTTATTGAGCTGGGTACCACAGAGAGGAGGGCAGGAGCTCCTGAGTAATTAGAATCCTGTCCTTGCTGGGAGCGCACAATGGTTTCCTGTTATCTCCGCCTTCTAATGGGTTTGCAATGGCGCTATCTCTGCTTCCATAAATAATGTGCTCCATGTAAATAAGGAGTCATTAAAAACGGGGCAGCACCCACACATCATTTCATAAACATGAGGGAGGTACTTAGGAAGAGGCTCATCAATAAACAGGCTGTGCTCTGCATTACAAAACTGAAGCTGTTCTCGAGAGACTGTGCACACTGCCTTTGTATCTTAAATCATTCCATTAACACCTACTCTGTGTTGGCTGCTGTAGGTATTGGTCAGGGTGGTTTGAGCATGGCTTCTGGAGGCAGACGGACCTGGATACAGAGCTCCAATTCTGATTCTCGGCATCTGTGAAATCTTGGGCAAATCACCCTGCCTGTCCAAGTCTTGACTCCTTCCTCTGGACCATGGAGATAGCAGAGTCTACTCAATTTGTATGTCAGAATTTGTGAATGAGTTGGGTTAGATTGGGTGCAGGCAGGAAGCAACTTTATTCTTTCACATCATGTCCTTGCCTTCATGTTCCATCCTTGTCTTTGTATTGTTAAAATGGTGAGTCCAGTCTCATGGCATTTCTTGTCCATTTAAAGCTTTATCTCATCCTCAGCTTGGGCCAGATGGGCTCCAATGCCAGCACTGGAGGAGTAACACCCCCCTCTCCTTCTCTTCCTCCCTCTCTGGTCTTCCAGTGGAGGAGTCACATTAGAGGGTAGGCACAGAGGGGACGTCAGTGCCAATCATGTCTTTTGTACTTGGCACAGTTGCTTGGACACTGACATTTGAATCCAAAGGCCAGTCTTTCTTCTGAGATGCTTTTGTGGGTTCCTCAAAGATCCTCCCCCTGGGGACTCCATTGGCAGTTTTCTGATGAGGGTGATATCCCCTCTGGTGGGTCTTTCATGAGTGCTTTCAGCCACCAGCATGTAAGGGGTCTCTTCAACTTCTAGAGGCTGAGATCCTCTCACCATTTTAGGACATTCTCCTGGGCAGCCCAAAGCAGAATCTTTCTATTGGCAACTCTAGCTGCTACCAGGGTGGCTGGAAAAAAAGCTTACTTGAAGGCTGTTACCTGACTTTCTTCTGCCATCCTAAGCTATTCCAGTCTTCTACATTTAGACTTTTATAGGTAAGAGATAATGGTCCCTATGACTCCCAAATCCAGGGAACACATATCACATTCCCCTAATTATTCTCCTGATACTTTCTTCAGTTGCTAAAGGTGATGGGAAAGCAGCATGCCAGCAGCTCACTGCAAAGAGACTTTTACTGTCCGTTCTTTCTTTCCTAAGAATTCCAGTGAATTCTTAGCCTGCTGGAGGTAGCTGATGGGCTCACAATGGCAGAACCAGACTGTGGATAATTTATCAAATTGTTCATTGATGTTTGGTCTGGTCCCATGTGTTCTGGTCATTTGAGTCCCCTATTTCTGTCACTATGGTTTGGGTTTTCCATGGGATTAGCCACTGGCATCATTACCCACAGACTTTTCTTTTGGCCGTGTCGTGCGGCTTGCTGAATCTCAGTTCTCCGACCAGGGATTGAACCCGGGCCATGGCAGTGAAAGCTCAGAATTCTAACCACCAGGGAACTCCCGGGACTGTGGATACTTTAGGATGTGAAGGCATGTGTCACTGTTTTTCTTGGCCTTGGAGCTCAAATGAAAAATGGATAATAGGAAATGTCCCTTATTCTATTGACTGTGTTGAGGATTGCCTAAGAGTCTGTCCTAAGTGTTTGGCAATGATCCATACTAAAGTGTCAGTGAAGTTTTGCTCTCAGTATTGTACACTGTCAAGCACCAGATGATACATCACACCTATTACTCATAGGTACTATTCTAAATGCTCTACATGTTACAACAGCCCTATGAGAAAGGTTCTATCATTATCTCTATGATACAAATGAAGACCCAAGGTTCAACAAGACCCAAGAGCTGGTAGGTGGACCCAGGAGTGTAGCTCCAGAGAACAGGCACTTACTCACCTTCCTATATGCCTGGAGATACAAGTAGAGGCAGATCTTTCGTCTTCCAAGAAGTGTTTATACAAGCAAAATTTATTCCTTGAAATTCATCATGACTCCATCTGAATCCAAGCCCCTTTTCACTTGCTTGTTCCTTGTTTCTAACTAGTAGTAGGCTTCTGCCCCTAAGGATGCTACAGACTCTTGACTAACTCTTTTTGTTGTAGTCAGACCTTCATTCATGTAAAAGCTGCTTGAGTTCCTCAGATCAATCCCAAACTTCTTATACAATCTTGGCATTGATGCTGAGTTGAACCTTTAGACTTTCTCAGCTGAGTTGTTTGGTCCATCTGGTCTCCCGGCTCATCCCATCTCTGAGCTGCTATTTCCACCTGATTTCTCTTGTTTTGGCTCCAACTACCCCTAATCACAGTGTGGCACTGGCACTCCTGGCATAAGCTCATTTCTTGTCCTGGTGGTGAGACCTCGGAATTCCCTGGGTCCCTCTTGACCCTCCCTGGCTTTGACCCACACTGCCTCCCCATCCCACACATGTGCTTCCTCACCCAGTCACCACTGCATTGCCCTGTCCCATTTGATTTAAAACCCATGCCTCTCCATGAGCTTGTGTTATCATTTGTGTTTTTGTTTGTTGCTTTTTTTCCTCCCTAGAACACTAATGTGTGTAGTATGAAGCTAATCTAGAAAAACAGGTCGCTACCCTCAGCTATGTTACTGTCTAATTGAGGAGAGTAAAGGTCAAGGGCAACAAGTTTGTATCTGCTCACTCTGTAACTTCTCCCAAGGCACAGCCCCTTTCCGAGCGTCTCGTTTTCTACCTCTCCCATGGGAGGCGGGACCACATGATTAAAGAGGCTATTCCCGCTTTCAAGATCTTTGACTCTGGAATTGCGGCTTCCCTTAATGTTCCAGGAAGAACAGACAAGTCCAATTTGAGATACTTGAATCTGATTAATGCGGGAACAGTTAACATGGGGATGAAGGCATACCCCAGCCCCTTCTTCTCTTTCCCCTCCAGGCAGCTTTTATGTTTCTGGGCTTTTATCCCATTATCCCAGCCTGACTTTATTAGTACCACCTGGAGAGGAGCCCGTGCACCACCAGACACTGCAGGAAATGCAGAGACTCAGCTCGCCATTTTTTGTCAGCCTTAGCTCTCTGTTTACACACTTCTGGACCCTGCCTCTCCCTCTCTCCTGTTGATCTGAGAAGGAAATCTCTGGCCCTGGTCTGGGTCTGAGGGAAGGAAGATTTGCTGAAGCCACTTGAAAACTCAGTCCAGGTTCTGGATTTTTTTTTTTTTTTTTAGCCCAGATGAACCAGGTTGGAGTTTTCAAAATGGCTGTATTTTGTCCAGAGAACAAGCATAAAGAAAACAGATAAGACATATAAACACTGCTATATTTAAAATAGGTAACCAACAAGGACTTCTGTAGAGCACAGGGAACTCTGCTCAGTATTCTGTATATGTGTAACTCACTTTGCTATATACCTGAAACTAACACAACATTGTAAATCAACTATACTCCAATATAGAATTAAAAAAAAAAAAAAAAGATTGAAAGGCAGGGGAAGTCTGGCTGACCTAGTCCAGGGGGCTGATGGCTGTCTTCTAATACCCTCTGAGAACTTCTAGACTTTACTTGTTCTCTACCCCATCAGGCAAGAACCTGGATTCCTTCTAGACTTCAAACATGGTGTCCCCTCTCTCTCTCTCCTGAGGGTCATCGCAGGCATTCTCTTTACCAAACACTTGGCCTCCCATTTAGGTACAAAAGGCAGGTTATCCTCAGAGGTCACATCCTCCAGGCCATTTCTCCCGACCTCTTAAACTTGGGTGAGGTGCCCAGCTCTGCATTCATGCCACACCCCATAACCGTGCGAGATACTGAGCCTGCAGTGATGAAATTCAGCACATCTCCTACCTTTTTGGTGGATCCTACTCTCTGTGTGCAAGAAGAGAGAGGACAAGGCAACAGGCAGGTAAAATACGGGGTAATAAGGGCAATGCTAGAGGAGACCCAAAGAGCTCTGGGAACTCAGGACTAGGGTGCTACCCACAGGCAAAGGGAAAGCCTCCCCAGAGAAAGAGCCTGAAGGGTGAGTAGAAGGAAGAAGGATTCTAAGGAAAGAGAAGTGCATGTGCAAAAGCTTTACGGTGAGAAGAAATAGAACGTAGGATCCAGGGCTATATTACAAAAGGACTTATGAAGTATTTTAAAGTTTGGATTTTCCCACAGGGTAAGGAGAAATATACTGAACATTTCTAAAGAAGAGTGAAATACACCAGCATGTGTACAATTTAAAGGTTGTTCCCTGGGTTCTACTTACCTAACCAGAATCCATAAAACCCATCTGCCTCCAGAATCCCAGGGCCACGGTTTGCCTTGGTCTAAAACAGTGGTTAGTCATAGAGATCCATGGAATAGAATTGAGAGCCCGGAAATAAACCCTTACATGTGTGGCCACTTGCTTTTCAACAAGGGCACCAAGACAATACAGTGGAGAAGGAAAAGTCTTTCCAACAGATGGTGTTGAGTATCCACATAGCCAGCAACTAGATGTTCACATGCAAGAGAAAGAAGTTGGACACCTACCTCATGCCACACACACACACACACACACACACACACGCAATGAATAAAAAGCCCAAATGTGAGAACTAAAACTATAAAACTGTTAAAAGAAAGCATAGATGTAAATCTCCATTACTATATATCAGACAATAGTTCCTTAGACATGACACCAAAAACACAAGTGACAAAATAATAAAAAAATTAAAAAGGACATTAGAAAAATTTAAAAACATTGTGTGCTACAAAGTGAAAATGAATAAAGTGAAAAGATTATCCACAGATGAAAGAAAATATTTGTAAATCATATATCTAGTAAAGGATTTACATCCAGAATATATCAAGAATTATTACACTCCAATAAAAAACAAATAAGCTAATTTAAAAAAATGCAGAATATTTGTAAAGAGACTTTTCCAAAGAAGATATAGGAAAGGACAGTAAGCACATGAAAACGTGTTCACTGTCATTGAAATCAAAACCATCAGTAACAGTTCTGGCTCCAATCAAAGAGACAGACAGCAACATACAAGTGTTGGCAAGGATGTGGCAGCAATGCTGGTGGAAATGTAAAATGGGGCAGCCACTTTGGGAAACAGTCTGGCAGTTTCTCAAAAAGTTAAACATAGAGTTACCATGATTCTGCAATTCCACTCCTAGATATTCCCAAGTGAGATAAAGGACATACATCCACAAAAATACTTGTACGTGAATGTCAGCAGCATTATTCATAATAGTCAAGAAATGGAAACAAATATCCATCAACTGGTGCCTGGATAAATAAAATGTTGTACATCCATACAATGGGATATTATTTGATGATAAAAAGAGATGAAATATTGGTACATGTTACAACATGGATGAACTTTTGAAACATTATGCTAAGTGAAAGAAGCTAGTCACACACGTGTATATATATATATAAAACTATACACATATATATATAAAAGTAAGTATAAAATGTTTAAGTATACATACATTATATATATAAGTATATGCATATATATAAAAGTATACATGTCTATATACATATATAATATATATATGTATGTAAGTAATAATATATATATGTAAGTATATAATATGATCCCATTGATATGAAATGTCCAGAATCGGCAAATTTCTAGAGACAGAAGGTAGATTAGTGGTTGTCTAGGGCAGGGGGAGGGGTGGGAATGGAGAAAAGAGGCAAATGGGAATTTACTGCTAACGAGTATGGGGAGAATTCTTTCAGTAAAGGGACAAAAATGTTCTAAAATTTGATTATAGTGACGGTTGCACAATCTTATGCATACATACTAAAAAGACATTGAATTGTATATTTTAAATGGGTGAATTGTATGGTATGTGTATCTATGTCAATAAAACTGGCTTTTAAAAAGGGAATTTATTAAGTATCAAATTTAGACTTATTTAAGAAATGTCTAGGAAGCAATGAAATGTAGCACTTTATTAAATGTCAGAGTGGGGTAGAGGAAAAGGAAGAGAAACTATTTGTGGAGGTACCATGTTTCAAGGACATCTGGAGGATGGTGGTGGCAGGTACATAGACCAGAGTTGCTTCTCTACATCTCCTGTGACTGCATCTCATGCTTCTCTGCATCAGTGGTCAAAGTCATCCTCTGACCCATCCCATGTGAACAGGTCTCGAGCAACTTTTCTTCACAATCACATCAAAGAGAGACAGTCCCGGGAAGTCCCCATCAGGTCACTGTGTACCTGCAAGCAGCTTGCATATTGTACACCTCGGGAGCTCAGCCACACCACAGTTCTAGAAGGCAGACCCTGAAGATGTGTGCTGTCCAGACTGCTTGGCCGTTGGCCATGGCCCGGCCAACCTTCCATCCATGGTCTGCTAACTCAGTGTATACTTGATTTTCTGGGCTTCTCATGATGGAGGGATTTCTCTCAGGCCTCAAACCAGAAAAAACAAAAAACAAAAAACAAAAAACAAACTTTTCCCTGAAGAACTGGTCTGTTCTTAGCTGATGATCTTTCTGAACATTTAATTAACTGTGTTTGCTTTGACTCCTCAGACGCCTTGGGGTGAAATTTGCAATTTTCTTTGAGTAATTTTCCAAAATTTTGGGACAGTGGTTCCCAAACCTTAGCGTGAATTACCTGAAGATGAAAACATGCAAATATGCTGTTTGCATATCTTCCCTTAAATATGAACATTTAATAGGTCTAGGGAGGGGTGAGGGATCTGCATTTTAGTCAGACCGTAGGTGGCTCAGACACATGGTAAACCGACAGCATTTTAGAGACATCTCCCTATGCCCTTTTATATTTTCATTCTCCTTAGTTTCATCTTACTTTCACTAATTCATCAACTAGGAACTAAAATTTGCATGGCATATTACAGTTTTCCAAATGTTTTCACATGTATAATTTTCTTTGCTGTGACCCTCCTAACAGCTCCCTGACTTTTGTATGGGTGTTCTAATTTAACAGATGAAAAGGACTTTGATTCAGAAAAACAAAATAAAACAAAAACAAAAACAACAACTCGTAGGAAAGCAAGTATTGACTTAAAAAAAAAGACAGCCTACAAGGACTGCATGTGTGATATTTATAGTATGGGCATTAGTTTGTAATGCTGTAAAGTAGGGGTACAGGCATTTGCAGAAATGGGTCAGGTTTCCATCTCAGAAGAGGACGTGATCTTTCTAAAAACTCACTCAAGGGAGAAGGCAGCTGATCTCAGCTCCTGTTTCAGAGCTGGAGCAGATCACTGGGGGTGGACCTCTCCGTCCATCTTCATCTCAGCCCAGACCCAGCATCTGAAACCGCATGGGTAGTCCCCTCCCCACCGTCTGGGCTCCAACCAATCATTAGGGTGGTTGAATATTCACTGCCAACTGTGCACTCTCTCCTGTGGTGAGAGGTCCCCCTCATATCCAGGCCCTCTGGAGCTGCAGAGCTCAGAGACCCATATGGTGGTTGGAAGAGGGAAGGCACGGGGAGGTGGTGGGTAGGCGTGGGGGGCATCAGTTAGGTTGCTACAGGAGAGAATTGGTAGGAAGCAGGAAAGTTTGGTAGAAAATCTAGACCACCTTGGGTCTAAATTTCAGCTTGGTTTCTCACTGGCTGTATTGTCTTATGCAATTTATTTACTATCTCTGGACCTTTAGGTTCCTCACCTATAAAATCACATTCGTGATACCCATATCTGAAGGTGGGTCCCTTTCAAGTGAGGAATACATAAAACAAAGTGTGCAACATACCCAGGTGCATGAAGTCTCAAGATAAAAAGTTGGATCATCTTTTCCCTCCCTACCTTTGTTTCAGTGGTCCCGTGATGAGTGTATTAGTTTTGTATTTCTGCTGTAACAAGTTACCACAGCTTAGTGGCTTCAAATAACACAACAGCATGATCTTGTAGTCTAGACACTGGAAGTCCAAAATCAAAGCACCAGCAAGCTGGTGTTTCTTCCTACAGTTGTGAGGGAGAATCAGTTTACTTTCCTTTTCCACCTTCAAGAGGCCACCCATATTCCTTGACTTGTGACCCCTTCCTCCAATCTTCAAAGTGCATCACTCCATCCTCTGCTTTATTGTCAATCACCGCCTCTGACTCAGACCCTCCTGTATCCCTCTCATAAAAACCCTTGTCATTACACTAGGACGATGCAGGTAATCCAGGATAATCTTTCCATGTCAAGATCTTTAATTTAATAACATCTGCAAAGTCTCTTTTGTCATATAAGGTAACATACTCAAAGGTTCTGGGCATTAGGTTGTGGACGTCTTTGGGGGTCATTGTTCAGCTTGCTATAATAAAAAAGGACGTTCAAGAACTTGTCTCCATAAAAACATATCTTAAAAGCTATGGCTAAGGAAGATGATGGTGGTAAGAAAACATATTTTTTACAACAATTTGAGCCCCATTGAAGAGAAGATGTGAAGCCTCAGGGCACTTTAAGAGCTTCCTGCATCCTTATAGGGTGTTCCAAATTAGAGCACACGCTGGTCTTTTCCTTCAAGCATTAACATATGAAAATCCCTTTGAAAACTTCTCTACCATTTGTTCTTCCAATCTTTGACTAACTCCTCCAGTGATGACAAGCCCCAGGCTTCCTGTGGCCAGCTTTAAAGGAGGAAATCCTTTCCAGATAAGAATCATGTCTCTCTGGATCTTCCATTGGGTCTCTTCATTCTAACCCTGGACCTACAAAGAATGAAAATATAACTCCATTCACCTTCAGAGCTGTTTCGCTCCTCCAGACAGAGAGTTTGTGTGAATTACCCCTTCCTGCTCATACTCTGGCTAAGAGTATACATCTCCAGAATAAATATTCTCGATTTCTTAATTATTAATTGTATAAAATAGTTTTGAATTATCTTTTCATCTTGACTGCTTGTCTCTGAACATTTTTTCTAAGATTTCTAATTTTTCTAAAACTTCTTTACAATTAACAAATCTGATTGTAAAAATAATTCCCGTTCATTTTCGAAACTTGGGAAAATAAAGAAGAAAATTAGTTACGCATAAGGCCAGCACCGAGTGAGAACTACTAAGTATGTACACGCTTTCCCACCCTTGGGATGGACCTGGGAGTTAATCTAACTCCTCACACTGAGTTATTGTGTGATCTTGGACAATTCCTTTCTTTTCTCTGACCCTCACTTTATTCTTCTCTAAGATGCTTCCTTTACATTTTTTGAAACCCCTGCTCTCCTTTCCATCTATAAATTTGTGAAAATCATTTGTTTCAAACATTCACAGTGGACTCTGGCCAGGGCAGTCTCATTTCAGACGGCCCAACTTTAAGGGCATTTAAAATTCATCCATGGAAATGTCAGTTTGAATCCCGCTGGTCCATCTCTTTTTACAGCTCCACAGTCCTAGGCATCAAGGTCACCCCACTGGACAGATCTTGTCTTCAGCCTGCACTGATGTCCCCAATGGCCTCAGGGTTTATATCATGCCTTGTATTTATTGTCACCTGCTTTCATTTTTTCAGAACTGTTCTGTGTTTATTAGACAGTTATGAGGAACAGAGAAGGAGTAGGGGTACGAAACTGGAACTGAGGGACATCTAAGGCCAGTTCTTTTATTGGGAGTAAACAGCCTGTTTTTGAGAAATTAGATTTTACAAAGTCCTTTAATATATATCTCATTTGGAACTCACAATCACTCTTTGTTTTAGGTTTTATCCTTACATTTTAGAAAAGGAAACTAAACTTTCAAAGAGGTTTAGAAATATGAATTTAAAACTTTTCAACCTCAGTCCATAGTAATAAACACATTTTACTATAACCTATACAAAAGTGTTTATGGAGAGATAGAGCAACAGAAAGGTAGGCTAGATAGAGATAGACAGATACATAGACAAGTGAAACAAAAGTTTTACAAAGGAAAATTTACAGATAATTTATAGATAAGTAGATAGACAGATAGATAGTTGGATAGATATGTAGATAGATAGAAAGGTGATAAATAACTAGATAGATAGAAAGATAGTTGGATGAATAGATACATAGATACATAGATAGACAGATCTGAAAAAAGAGCTTCACAAAACTTTGCCCAGCAGCTTTGTTAGGATAATTAAATAATGGAGTGTTTTATATAAAACCTGTGAGCTCAATTGATCCTAGATCTTTGGACGCTCAAAGAACATTCTGGATGCAGCATATGGCTGTAGTGGAGCACTCTGAGTCTGGGCCCCCAATATTTCTGAATTATTGGGACTGCACACATGAAGCAGAAACTTGTTTTGGGCAGAGGGTGTTTGTCCTTGGTGGGACCACGTTGGAGAACCAGTCACAAGGCCAATTCCCCACCAAAAGTTTGTGCAGGGCAAGAGGAGATGTTACTTTGGGAAAAATCCAGGATCTTTGAAGTTATCCAAGAGCTTAAGCTTCCCAGCAGGATATTGAAAGTCATTGGAAATATGTGAAAGGCAACCCTCCCAGGAATCCCAGAGGTTCTGAGTCCAGTTGAAGCCTGGCAACCGATGGGGCTGGCTCTTCAGAGGGAGGTGAAACCACTCCCCGGGATGAACGTAGAGGGTCCCTGTGAGGACGCGAGCGACTGCTGGGTGGAAGGGGTGGTAATGATGCACCATTGCGTTCGAGGTACTTCTTCTTTGGGCAGTGAGTTCACCCTGTTCCTTCCGCTCTTTCAGTGAGATCTGCATCCATCCCGGGCATGTGAGGACAGGACCTGAGTGTGTGTGTGTGTGTGTGTGTGTGTGTGTGTGCGCGCGTGTGTGTGTGGTATGTTTGTCATGGTGTGTGTGGTGTGTAGTGTCTGTTTGTGTGTGGTATATAGTATGTGTGTGGTGTATTGTATGTAGTGTGTGTGTGTGCGTGTGTGTGTGTGTGGTGTGGTATGTGTGTGGTATGTTTGTCATGGTGTGAGTGGTGTACAGTGTCTGTGTGTGTGTGTGTGTGTATGGTGTGTGGTATATAGCATGTGTGTGGTGTATTGTATGTAGTGTATGTGTGTGTGGTATGTATGTGTACATGCACGTGATGTGCCTCTGTGGTGTGGTGTAGTGTACAGCATGGTGTGATATGTGTGTGTGGTGTGTGTGTGTGATGTGTTTGTATGGTGTGTGGTGTATGATATGCCTGTGGCGTGTGGTATGGGGTGTGTACGTGGTATGTGCTGTGGTGTGTGGTGTGTGTGTAGCGGGCTGAAGTGGGCAGGGTGGCCATGGTGGTACCGGGCAGTGGTAAGACGAGAGCCGGAGGAGAAGGTGAGGAAGGTCAGGCATGTGCACAGGGCACAAGAGGAGCAAAGAGCCGGAAGATCCTTGCAGGCAGAAGGCCGCCAGGGAGGCTTGGATTTCCAGGAGTCCTGCAGCATGGGGTGTAGGTTATTATTAACACTGGGATATTAGCGGAAGATTGTCCAGGGACGGCGGGGGGAGTGAGTTTATGGCCCTGAGACCTGAGCATCGCGGAGTTCCAGGCAGACTACAAACCCTCTCAGAGTCAGTTAAGCTCTTGGGTGAGCCTGTGGACCGGGTACTATTATTATGCTCATTTTATGGTAAACTAAGGCACTGAGAAGAAATTCATTCAACTTAGTCCATGGAAGAAGGCAGAAGTGAACCAGCGGGTTTGGCTCAGGAGCCTGCAGTGGTGACCCTAATGCCAAGGCGCCTGCACCATCTTCCTTCCCTCTGCATATTGCGATGGCTGTTAAAACACAGACACTCCTCTTAAAAGTAACCACTTCCTTTTTGCTCTTGATGGAGGCATGCTGCAGGACCACAAGCTGAGAGAGGGCAGCGGTGGAAACCCAGCCAAATGACTGATGGAAGCTGGGTCCCATCCTTTACCATCCTTCTCTGGTCCTGCTGCCATGAGGCTGAACCCAAACCCAGGGCAAGAACCTGCTGTGTGACCTCACACACCTCAAATGCAAGATCAAATGCTGTGGAGAAGGAGGTAAGCTGGGGCTCTTCATTAAAGCAAATACCATTAAACATATGTTGAAGATAACAGAGTGTTTTGACCCCTGCAAGCATTTGGACCACAATGAAAATTTATTTTCCTTCTCTGAGGGTAGAGGAAGCAGAAGATGTTTTCCTGGGCAGAAGCCACAGTTATAAATACATATTTCTTCATAATGAAATGTGTATTAAGTATGTTTGTATATATGTACAATTACTGATTCAACAAATATTTGGGCAGACCTACCATGCCTGGGGCAATGTGTGTGTTTGTGTATGTGTGATGCACGTGTGCACAGGACATCTCTGTGACTCTTTCTTTACCACCTCTTTCTAGTTAATGGCCCAGCTTGGCTCTCAAAATCTTTACTGCTGTTATAGAAGTCACTTTAGTGGTAGAATATTACTCACTCCTTGCCTATTTTTATTAGTTTAACATTGGTCATCTTACCCCAAATAAACCAATCACGGTCTTATCCAGGGAATTTGGGGATAGAAACTGAGAAATAGGGTACAGTCTTGTTGAGCAAGCATGGAACAGAGTCTGGTTATGTGAAGATTTTGGCGGAAGTGGCAGCTGCCATGTATTCTTTTCAAGTGGAAAAGAAAAACTAAAAGAAGGGGAGGGGGCTGGAGAGAGAGATAGAGAAAAAGAGGGAGAGAGAGAAGAAGGGGGAGAAAGGAGGAGAAGGAAAAAGAAGAGAAAGAAGAGGAGAAGGAAGAGGAGGAGGGGGAGGAGGAGGAGGAAAAAAGAACAAAGAACAAACATGAACAAGAGCCAAGAAGAAAGAGAATGAATGCATCCTATGTGAGGGTCCTTTTCTCCAGCCATTCTTGAAATGTACTAGAATTCCTTCTTTTAGCTCCATGGTATTCCCCAATATCTTCATGATAAATTCCCTGTTTTGTTTCATTTAACTGAGTTGGGTTATCAATGCTGCTTCACTGATCTACACCCCTCAAATAGCAATCCAACTAACATTTATTGAGAAACACCCGTGTGCTATACCCTCTCCTAGGCACTGAAAATGCCCCGAAGTCCGAACTTGCTCCCAAACCTTCCCAGTATGAAAGAGGTGATGCTCTGTTTGCGATATTCAGTGTTGGTTTAGTGTTTGGGGAAAGGAAACCTGGCAAAATGATCTCTAAGAAGGGAGAATGGACTCCTTAGAGAGGTCAGCGTCTCGGGGCTCTTTCCAGAAAAGGTCATGCTCCCACTGTGCCTTGGAGGATGAGTACCATTGCCAGCTGGGAGAATCCGTTCAGACTCAGAGGTGAGAAATAGCAAGGCACCAGTTGGTGAGCATGGTTTGGTTTGGCTGTATGGGAGAAATCATGGATTAGGACAGGAGGAGAGATGGGAGGAGAAAGTGGAGAGAGAGGAGGAGGAACCTCGAAGCCCAGTGTGAAGACTTTGGACTTCACCCTGTTAAAGGGTGTTAAGTGAGTCCTTTTGCAGAGGTTGACTCTGATGTTGCCATTGGATTCCATAAGTAGACATCCCTTGAGAAAGGGCAAGCCCACACACAGAACAGCGTATATATTTTCTGTTCCCCAATCTGGGATTGTTTTCTGATTTGTAGATTTTCTGGAATATTCTCCTTGAAATACCCAGTACAAATATGCCCTTCCATCTTCTGCACTTGAACACATTTTGATAAACCAAAAAGCTTCACATGGCATGATTCCTTATATTTTTCAAATAGGTATAAATAGGAGAAAAAGTAACTGGGTACGAGAATCCATAGAAGTTGATGTAATGATAAACAAGTCATATGTAATAATAATAAAGCAGCAGCCATGGCTGAGAGCGGTGAGTGTCCTTTGTGTGCCAGGGGCAGTGCTAAGAGACAGACACACTGCCAGAACTGTCTAAGGGCTGCTGCATGGAGAGAAGTGGATGGAGATGCCTGGATGCAAATCCTGGCTCTGCCACTGGTTGACTTGTGACCTTTTATATGACCTATATGTCATATAAAATGGGGACTGTTATAATAATTCCCTCGTAGGTCAGCCTTGAGGATTCAATGTTACTAGTTCAGAATGCAATAATTCAAGTTCAGTGTGAGAATACTGTAAGTGCTCAAGAAGGGTAAATTACTTTTTCTTTGAAATTAAGAAAAAGGAACATAGAGATATATAGATAGATAGATAACATGGATATATTTAAAACTATGTTTCTCAGCCATATTCTAATGCAAGTCTGATTCTCTACATTTCTTTCACGGCAAAATTCAGTATGTTTCGTACAACATAGGTATCAGTTTGAGACCACCTGAGGCTGTGGGGAAGACCAAGGAAAAGGAGAACTGATGATGACTTTCTGACTGGTTTTAAATCTGAAAATGCTCTGATTTATTGACTGCACTTGGCAGATATACATAGCTGTGATAAATGATTTGTATTTTAATTTATTACTTCAATAAAAGATACATTGTAGAACATTTGGAAAAATAAAATGCATTTCAAAAGCCTACTGTCCATGTCAATATTTTAGCTTTTGTTCTCAACTCTTTTCATTCATGTATTCATTTCACAAAATATTGTGAGTACACAAACACACACACACACAATTTTGTACCTTTCAGTTCCATTTTCATTATTTGATAACTATCTAAAAGTTTATTTGACTTTTGGAACCAATATTTTAAATATCTGTCTATTATCTTTCAAATTGCTGATAGTTTACTTAACTATCTCCTTGGATTGAATATTTGTTTTGCTTCCAAATACACAGTAATAAATTTGAATAGACACGTGCTGATGTCATTAAGTATAAAAGGAAATTGTTGTGAAGCTGTCCTATTAAATCAACAAACAAACAAATTCAGCCATGGTATCACCAATGTGAAAACTTGTATTATATGAAGACAATCTTAGAGACAGCTACAACACCACAGCAATTCTTATTCTTGTCTTCCTAAAAGAAGAAAGTACCCAGAGAGATATAGGTTCAGAATCCACAACTTTCTAACTGGTGGTCTTGGGCAGCTGCTTGACCTCTCTGAGCATTTGTCTTCTCATATCTAAAATGTGGGTAATGTTGCATCCCTCACAAGGTAACTGTAAAGATTAAATCATGTTTGTCTGTTACATGTCCCAAATCATACATATGTGTTATCCATCCTATAACTCATACATGTTATTTATGTTTCCAAATCCTATCAGTCCTGTAGACAGAAAACCCTATGAAGACAGGATCCATGCCCCTTTTCCACCACATCTTTTGTGCCTAGCACGATGACTGTCACATAACAGGTACTTCATAAACAGTTATTGAACAAATGAATTAATATCCTTCAACAAGAAAATTTGGAAAAAATTTAGTAATCAGCTAGTCTTCTAAGGAAATGATGTGATCTTCATTCTCTATGTCTAATACTACAGTTCTGCATGTGACCAAACTGTGATTGCAGAATATTTTCCAGCAGAATGTAATTGTATTTATGGAAATTGTAATGTATCTTCAACAAAACAAACCTTTGACTCCATTGTCTTAAGTGGAACAACTTTAGACAACAATAGACTTTCTAAGTGGAATTTCCCCTCCCCATACTTTGCTATCAAAACACGAATTTGGGGGGAGGGGGAGGGGGAGCAATTTTCCCAACAAAGCATCTCTACATGTGGGTGGTTAATGATGTTTACATAAAACGGATTTGTGGCTAAAGAGAAAACTTATTTCCCGAAAGGTGAATCTCACTGACGTTGATTACAGAAATAAGTTGTACTGTTTGATGTAAGGGAAAAAAAAGAGAAACTTTCTAATTTATCCCTACCCCATACAAACAAGGGCAAGAGAAGATTACATGTTTTCTGTGACTCTGAGTTCTGCAGAGGCAGGAGGCTGAATCAATATTGAAATTGCAAACGATAGAACATTAGATATGCTTTCTGCCCATGAAAAGTAGATTCTGTTGCTTTTCTTTACTCTCTGTCAACAACGTGTAACATTGGGGACCTAAAATGTGACTCTCTGGTCATGCTGAGGTCCTTCCCCTCACCTCCTCATCCTCAGCAGAGGGGAGACCTGCTCAGAAGGGTGAGATCCTACCAAATGGGACCAGCTTCTTGTTAACAGTTTGCCACAAAGTTTTGAGCTTCAAGGTAAAATCAACATAGTCACTTTTTCCCTCTTGAAAAATAATTAGATGCCCAAAGCTGCTTATGATCATTCTTTTCATCACATCCATGAGTAACATGGAACACGTGTGTCCCAACCTGAGATCCCACTGGCATCTGTAGGAGGTATTACTAGGATCCCAGAAATAGGCTCTGAGAAGAGCCTACTGGAGAATAGATTGAAGCACGTGAAGAGAGCTAGAGGAGAGCTGGTGTCCCTCGCCCCCTGGCCAGCTCATCCTGGACACATCTTCATCTCTGTGAGTCTCGGTCTTCCCGTCTGCCAACATCACCCATATAAACTCCCTCTCTGCCCATTAGGAGGACTCAGTGTGATCAGGCTGAACTGAGAGGGCAGTTGTTCAACTGCAAAACTCTAAACTGCTTACTTCCAGCCCAAGCAATTGGCAGATACTATTGGTAAAAGCTGAGATCACAGATCACTCTCTTGAAGTGTGAGTTCACCTTCTCACTAGGGATTGATTTAGTAATTCACAGACACATGACCAAAGGAAAATTTGTTTTACAGTTGAAAATCAATTGTTGGCCTGTTTCTAAACATTTCTTTACTATTCAGAGGGCTTTGAGTTATGTTCTAGAACCTTTGTTATTTATGCTTCATCAAGTCAAACCTTTCATTGCTTCACGTATAAAAAGGGAATAGTTGCCATAATAATTTAAATTATATAATATGTATATAGGAAATTGCCAAGCACAGTGCTAAGGGCATAGTAGGTGTTTAAGAGATAGCAAGGGCAGCTGAAACTGAACATTTACTAAACTTATACCTCCTTTCATAGTTCAGGCTTCTGGAGGGCAGAGGCAGTCCTGGACAAGACTTCTCAGGAGAGGAGGGTGTGCGATGTGGAATCTAAAATATGACATAAATGAACTTATCTAAGAAACAGAAACAGGCTCCCAGATATAGAGAACAGACTTGTGGTTGCCAAGCGGGAGGGTGGAGGAGGGATGAATTGGGAGTTTGGGATTAGCAGATGCCAACTATTATATACAGAATGGATAAACAACAAGGTCCCACTGGATAGCACAGGGAAATATATTCAATATCCTGTGATAAACCATAATGGAAAAGAATATGAAAAAGAATGTATACATATGTATAACTGAATCACTTTGCTGTACAGCAAAAATTAACACAACATTGTAAATCAACTATACTTGAATAAAATAATTTTTTTTAAAAAGGAAAGGAGGATGATAAAGGTCTTCCATGATAGCTACTTTTTAATAAGATTTGAGTACTTTCCACACATTAACTTAATTAATCCTCTCAACCACCTAGCAAAGGAGATTTTTATACCTCCACTAATGAGGACATAATATTAGAGAAGTTAACACTTGACCAAGGTCACAGAGCTACAGGAAGTGGGTACAGCTGGGTTTAAAACTCAAGTTCACTTCACTTCAATGAGTTGTGTTGGCCATCTAAGTAGGTGAATAGAGCTAACCTAAGATAAAATCTTTACCCGCCCCCGTCCCAACCCCAAGATGGTACTCAGTGCAAAAAAGATTAAGTCAGACCTCCAGGCTGGAATCTTAGCTGCATCATTTACTCTCTCTGTGACTCAGTTCCTATTTATAAAATTGGGATAATACTACCATGATTATGTTTCATTGCCTCTTATGTGGCAGGCAGATGCTGTTCTAAGTGTTTGCATGTACTGACTCACTGAATCCTCACCAAAACTCTAGGAGGTAAGTACTGTTATTATTCCCATTGTATAGATAAGGAAACTGAGTCACAGAAGGGTTAAAAGTAAGTTGAGCTACTAGTAGAGCTACTATATGATCCTACAATCTCACTCCCGGCCATATATCCAGAGAAAACCATAATTCAAAAATATACATGCACCCCAATGTTCATTGCAGCACTATTTACGATAGACAACATATGGAAGCAAACTATATGCCCATAGACAGATGAATGGGTAAAGATGTGGTATATATATAAAATGGAATGTTACTCAGTCATAAAAAAGAATGAAATAATGCCATTTTCAGCAACATGGTTGGACATAGAGATTATCATATTAAGTGAAGTAAGTCAGACAAAGTCAAATACCATATAATAATACTTATATATGGAATCTAAAACAATAATACAAATGAACTTATTTACAAAACACAAATAGACTCACAGACATAGAAAATGAACTTATGGTTACCAAAGAGAAAAGGGGGAAAGGGAGGGATAAGTTAGGAGTTTGGGATTAACAGATACACACTACTATTTATAAAATAGATAAACAACAAGGGAATATTGTATAGCACAGGGAACTACATTCAGTATCTTGTAATAACCTATAATGGAAAATAATCCGAAAAAGAATATATATAATATATATATATATTTACACAAACACGTGTAACTGAATCACTTTGCTGTTACCTGAAAGTAACACTACATCGTAAATCAACTATACTTTAACTTTTAAAAAGCAATATTTTATTTAATAGATTTAATAAATGCAATAAGGTACTACTGAATAACTCATGCATTTATTTTGCTTTTCTTTTCAAAGGAAAAGATGGAAACTTTTTTTTCTGGAACAGTTATTGCATTTCTGACAAAATAGTCATATATGTATGTATAACTGGATCACTTTGCTGTACACCTGAAACTAACACAGCATTGTAAATCAGCTATACTTCAATTAGAAAAAAAAAAGTAAGTCGTAGATACAAGCTAGTATATGGCTGAGCTTGGATCAATATCCAGACAGTGGTTCCTGGAGACTATACTCAACCACCATGCTAGTTGCCCCCATAGACTATTATCGGGCTAAAATGATATGATATTTGAAACTCCTTAGAACAATGCCTGACCCACAGAGTCATTCAATAAACATGAGCAATTATTTAGCATTATTACTACTATCGTGCTTGTTATGTGTGCAACAGCTAACCTTATGAAACTCAGAGTAACTTGAAAAGCAAGTTCAAGAAAGATGGTCCCTGAGGTACTGACTTTTAGGGAAAGGAAGAGGGTATGATCTTCTAGGGATGAGGGTACGATTTTTTTCTGCATCTTCAATTCAACCATTTCAAACAATTCTAGAAAAGGATGTATATAATTTCATTCTCAGTCCTTAAGCAGAAGGGAGTGAGGGAGGTAGCTGTGGTTCTAAAAAAAATAGAAATCTTACTACTTAATCATAGATAATCCCGACAAAAATAAAATAGATCAGTGTTTAAAGTAACAAGGAAGCTGCAGAGGCAGCTCTCTAATAAGCTCAGATATTTATAATAATTTTTTCTCCTTAAAAATGTGTTAAATCAAATTATTCTTTACATCTGCTTAAGAATTCAAAGAATACAAGAGTTTATGATAAAAAGCAACAATCCCCAGACCCCATCTACACTCCCAGCTCAATCTCCCAAGGAAATCACTTTTATTTTTTTCTATTATCAAACCTTTGAAATACTATGGTCTTCTAATCTTATTTCTCATTTTTCCAACATCAGATATTGTCTACTGATTTCCTACTGTGACGAAACCCAGTTTCGTTCACCTACATTACTTTCTACCAACTTCTCCATTGATTCAGTTAATTTCATTGCTAATTTTAAATGACTACTTTTGCTCACCTATTGGTTAACTGCGTATGTCAATGATCTATTAATCCTCCATTTCTATTGCATAAATAGGGTGGTATAATGAGAATATCTCCTTCCCAGTCACCCCTTTCCCAACCCTTCCCCATCTCACCTCCCATTTTTCATCATTTGTATCATCACTCTTATCTTGTCCAGAAGGATCCCACTGACCTTCTGCTTCGTCGCTTTACTTATCTCTTCCATGTTTTCTCTTTGGTTGAATTTATAAGTGAAAACCCAACACATCACTCTTCCATTATTATAAAACATCTTAAATACATAATTCTGGAGGCCCTCTGAGTCTCTCGAGTATGTGGCCAGATGGGCTGCAGAAAGCTCTCTCATCCTAGTTTTCCTTTCTTTTCAATGGTCCTTGGATTGGATCCTTTTATTCTCCCCACAATATCCTCTTTGTTTATGTCCTGCTTGTTTTGACTAGAGGTACCTTCAAGAATCTCTCTCAAATGGGGATTTAGAAAGTAAAATTTTAAGTTCTTGAAAGTTAAAACAAGCAAACCAAAAAATTATACCCTCACACTTGATTGATAGTTTGACCAAGTGTAAATTCTGGGTATGAAACCATTTCTCTAAAAAACCTTGGAAGGTGTCATTTCACTGTCCTCCATCACCTATTGGTGATCATCAAAGACTGATGTTATTTAAATCTTATTTTTTGGTAGGTAATACATTGTGTATTTTTTCCCTTTGTTATATTTTAAACTCTTCTTTTTGTCATTGGGATTGTGAAATATACAAATAATGATAGGTGGACTTTGGGCTGATTAAATTTCCTTACCCAAAGAATCATGATTAAAAGAACAATACAACTGAGGAAGAGGACTATCTACCCTGTTCCATTCTATATTATCACCTACATCGGAATTCTTGATTAAAGACATGAAAATACGAAAACTAAATTTCAGACAGTGTAAAGAATCTGAGAGATAACATCAAGATTCAAAGTGTCTAAACAGATTTGAATATATTCAGTTATCTCCAACAAGTGGCAGCAGTGTAAGAGGAAATAGATCATTCATGAGACTTGCAAAGCAATTGCATATGTGATTTCAAATTTTTCAAGATCCCAACACCCTTCATACTCTCTAAACATTCATATTCTCTCATTCTAACTTCAATGAAAATATTCAAGTATGGAGAGGGAGTGCCCTCTCCCTCTTTGGACTCTTGAAACGTTTTCTCTCTTCTCTCTGACACTTGTCTTTTTCTCTCTTTCATTATTAATAGATTTTGTTTCCCTGGGGAAAAGCCAGGACCTCTTGTTTTCCTCTCTCCTTCCTCCCACAAATATACTTGAATGATAAACACTGTGGATGTGGGGTGAGCACAATCCAGGCCTTCCCAGAGGTTAGTGTTTACCAGGGAATATAAGCATGAGACACATAATGTTATGGAGAAATACAAGATACTATGGGGATGCGTAACAAGGTTGCCTAGTGTATGTTTGGTGGGCATGTGAGCTAGTCCAGGAAGGTTCCTACGGGTCAGTAATCTCAAATGGAGGCTGGACCAGCAAGTTAGGTTTACTTATTTTCTAAGACATTCTCCCTGTGACATTCTTTCCTGTTTAATCTTGGGACTTCAAAGCTACTATTTCACCATGAAAAATCGGGATTCTCAGAAAAAGTTTTGTCTTACCAGTGTCAAAAAACCCGGTAACTAACCCAGAGACTATCACATAGTAGGGGCCCAGGAAATTGTGGTGAATTCTTAAATAAAAGTGGCACAGATAACTAACATTTTTCCCTTGGAAAACATCTAGTCCTATATCCACATCCCTAAATATCCATTTTATGGAGGTTTAGTGTAGTTAAGTGACTTACATAAGATTACTTAAGAGTTATTAACATTAAGTCATTACTTAACATTGTTAGATCCTTTTCCCTATTGTTACTTCATTTATGTTTTGACAGTTATTTAACATGTCCTACTATATACTCATTCCTATGTCAGGGGTTATTGGACTAACAGAGTGAAACTAAATTCAGCACCTGCCATCCCTAGGCTTATAGGCAATTGTGTAGATAAAAAAAAATCTGCTACTATGAGTGTTAATACCAGTCAGAGTACCTACTTTATAGGAGTTGATGATGATTACATGAGATTACACATGGCACATGGTCAGCATTCCAATAATAATGGCTAATAATTAGCCTTTATTAGCATTATTAGCCATGGTAGCAATTTCGGTATTTTTCTCAAATAAAAGAGGTTCCAACTGATCTTGGGAATCACAGAAGGGAGACATTGCATGGAACTAAAAAGATGAGCTATGTTGTGAATTAACTAAACAAGCAAATCTTCTCTCTACGTGGCAAAGGCTGAGTGCTCTAATGGAAATACCTCTGCTTGGAAGGATGGGGAGATAGGATCTTTGAAAAGAGCTAACACAGTGTCTGACATTTAGTAAAAGTGCATGACTTACAACTTCACCACTGTATTGTTTATAAACAAAAAATCTAGGACAACCTACATGACAATAAGAAAGTGGTTAGATAAATTATGGGATAGCCCCCCAGTGGAATATTAAGCAGCATATTAAGACTATATGAATAAAGAATATATAATAGGATGGGAAGTACCTATAAAATAATTTAAATAAAAATAATATGATGAAAATTGCATATGCCATATGATTGTAACAATGAAAAATTAAAACCTAGATAAAGACAAAAACCCTGGAAATAGATATATCAAAATATGTTCTCCTTTGAAATGTGACAACAGAAAACATTGATGTATTTCATTTTTTTCTATTTTTATGTATTTTCTAACTTTATCAAATGAGCACGTATCTGTCCTATAATGAGAAAAATAAGAAAATGCCATTTTAAATAATATCAAAAAGTTGGAGCCTCATTAGACTAAACATGTCATTATAGAATGGCCTCCTTTACTGGGGGAGGTGTTTAATTTAGACTGAAGTGTGGGGTCCCAACCAACTCAGCTTCCATCTCCCACCATCCTAACCATTTTCCCTCTTACCTGAAGGCACCTGGGAAACATCTGTTGAGTAAAGCACATGAGTGAACCACTGAAGTGATCGAGAAGAAACAAAACTGTACAACTAGTTGAAGACAACTCCCACTTCCAAATACTTGGGTGGTGGAGTGCTTGGCAGAACAGTTGCTGGGGGTTGAAAAGTGATGATGTTTATATCATGTTACTCAAATATCCTGTCATAGTAACCTTCGAAAATTCCATAGCCTTCCAGAGCGTATGGGGCTAGATCTACTTGCCCTTCAAACATTTTTTTGAGCACCAACTATAAACCAGACTTTGTTCAGGAAGCTGTGGGAGAATTAGACATGGATAAGCCTGATCCCTCAATGAAGTTCAGAAATACAGATAAAATCAGATTTTCATAGAAAGCTCTAAAATGCAATCAAAGAAATGTGCATTAAGCCACTTCAAGTTCATTCAACAATAATCTAATGAGGATATACAGGTGCAGTACTGGATTAGTCATGGCGGATACAAAAGAAGTGAGCCAAATGGTGCTGACCATCAAGAAACTCACACTCCAATGGAACAGTGAAGTGTTCAACTGCTCATTATATGATTGGTTGTCTGTTCAGAGACTAGATGAAAAGTGAGGCAGTGATACAATGAGAGTACATACTGGGCATGTTAGTTTTCTATTGCTGCCCAAACAAATTACTACAAACTTAGTACAAACTTAGTGGCTTAAAACAACAGAATTTTATTTTATCACAGTTCTGAAAACCAGTATTTCAAAATTCATAGGGCAGCCCATGCTCTCTCTGAAGCCTGTAGAGGAGAAATCTTCTTGGTTTCTTCCAGCTTCCAGAGGCTCTAGGTATCCTTGGCTTGTGGCAGTATCACTCCAATCTCTGACTCTGTCTTCACATGGCCTCCTCCTCTGTGTGTTTCAAATCTCTCCCCAATCTCAAGTCTGTCTCAAATCTCTTTCCTTTTTCTCTTACGAGGACATTAGTCACTGGACTTACAGCTCACACTAAATCTAGGAGGACCTCATCTTCATATCTGAACTTAATTACATCTACAAAGACTCTATTTCCAAATAAAGTCACATTTGCAGGTAGTGTGAGTTTGGACTTGGGCATATCTTTTTTGGGGGACACTAGTCAACTTACTACATTAGGAGTTAGTGTTGAGGAGGTAGAGCTGAATATGGAGAAGTCAAGGAACTATGAAAAAACAGTCGTTTTCTTTCTGAGGAGCAAGTTGAGATCAAGGAGAAGGACCAGTTCAAGGCAGAGGGAACTGCTGGGGTGAAGGCTCTTGATGGAAAATCTGAAAGCCAGTCAGTGTGATTGGAGTGAAAAAAGCCAAGAAGATACTGCACAAGTTGGGACTGGTGAGGAAGCCCAGCTCTGTTGGGAGTCTGGAGTTTTATCTGAAGAATTAAGGGACCCAATTTCATTCCTTTTCATGGCTGAGTAATATTCCATTTTATGTACCACATCTTCTTTATCCATTCGTCTGTTGATGGGCATTTAGGTTGCTTCCATGACCTGGCTATTGTAAATAGTGCTGCAATGAGAGACTGTCATACAGAGTGAAGTAAGTCAGAAAGAGAAAAACAAATATCGTATATTAACACATATATGTGGAACCAAGAAAAATGGTACAGATGAACCGGTTTGTAGGGCAGAAATAGAGTCAGAGATGCAGAGAACAAATGTATGGACACCAAGGGGGGAAAGTGGTGGGGGGTGGTGGTGGTGGGGGGATGTTTTAACAACATCATTCTGACTCTGTGTAGAGAACTGATTTGGAGACCAGGGCATTGTGAGCACCTTGCATTGATCCAGTTACAGTGGCTGCTTGAGCGAAGGTGTCACCTGAAGAATTGGAGAGATAGAGGATTTGAGAGATATTTAGGATATAAAAGCCATAGGACCTTGGAAATGATTAAAGATGAAGAGTGTGGAATCAAGGGCATCTCCCAGGTTTCTGGTTTGTAGCTCTGGATGGATCATGGTTCCATCCACTGAGATAGAGAACCCAGAACCAGAACCAGGTTTTGGGGAAAGACAAATTCAACCCATTAGGATGGGGAGGGGGTTAAGGACAGCAGATAAACCCTGACTGGGGAGGAGCTCAGAAAGCTCCACCAAGGAGGCAGGATTTATTTAGACCAGGCCTTGAATAGTTTCCAGACTTGGAAACTTCCAAAGTCAAGCACAGTGGACAGAGCATAAAGGAAGGGATAGTCCCAACAGAGGGAACACCCAGAGGTAAATTCTGAAGGATATTGATATTTTTGTTCATTTTCCTGCTAGTAAGCTTTGCATTGAAGTTTAACATACATACAGAACAATGTACCATTCATGACAACACAGGTCTACAATGTTTAACAACATGAATCATTCATTTCCTTGGGAGTGGTGTCCATTATTTTACTTATCCAGTTCAATTTCATTTATTTTATTTCATTTATTTTATTTTATCTTATCTCATTTTATTTTATCTTATCTCATTTTATTTTATCTTATTATTTTCCAGTTTAACTGTATCTAGTTCTCAGGTTCAAAGCTACATCAAATTCTTCTTGGAAGCAGATTGGGAAGAAAAACTCATTACGTGAATAAATATGCTGGGTAAGAAATAGTAAGGTTGTAATGATGATAGTAGCAGTGACTGAAAACAGTGGTGGCTGCAGTTGGAAAATCACTGTAATTTGTATTGAATTAGAAGGATGCAAGGGGGAAGAAGACTGGAAGGTGTCACTGGTCCCCAGTCTCAGTGTATCCTTAGCTATTTGCACATATCAGCAACTCTCGACGGTGCAGGGATGAGTTCAATGTTAGACGTTTAGAGTTCAACGTGCTTAAACAAAATTCACATGTAATGTCTAGAAGAACAGAAGGTCAGAGCAGAAAAATGCATGAGTGCAGAAAGCAAGAGAGAGGTCCTGGCTGGAGAGAGAAATCTGTGAGCCTTGCTTACACATATAATAGTTGGCGTTCTTGGTTTGGAAGGAGTTATTTGTGTGTTTTTGTTTTGTTTTGTTTTGTTTTGTTTATGTTTACCCACAAAGGAATGAAAGTAACTGGAGTGACTGTTATACAGTTGAAGATGTTCTGGAGTAAGAAAGATTGATCAAAGCTGGAGGTAGGGCTTTGGGTCTTGTCCCTCTGTAGAGAGTAATGGAAGTCCTGGGCTCGGATGAGATGGTCCAGAGGATGCAAGGACTGGATTGAGGGTGTGGGCCTGAGGATGGAGCTGAGGGCAGGGGATTCCTGCTGCAACTCTGTGCCCCAGGAAGTCAGGTTAGGGAGGGGGCGGGGAGAACCTAGGGGCTGACCCAAGACAGGGTTAAAAGCTAGATAGAGAGAGTGTTTTCCAGATGTCAACAGCTGATTGCAGACAATTAGAAGACTGCCTTTTTTGCTGTCTCCCAAGACCCCTAACAAACCGTCACAGCAGTTGAGTCTGAGCATATCAAATAAGTAAGGCAAAGAGGGACCCCAAGAAATAGCTGCGGTTAGTGGCTTGTGGGGCTGTGGATGGTTTTGCGGGGAGGGCTGCTTGAGAGAAAGAAACTTGCTTCTAATCAGTGTGCTAATCCAGGACAGAAGGCTTCCTTTCTCTCTGTCCCTCATTTCATTTTCCCGGGTTCAATCCTAGACTCTCTCCCCCTCAGCCCCCTCCTCATCCTGGCTGAATGAAAATTTGGTCCAGTTTTTTTTTTTTTTAATATAGATACATTAAAAAACAGACACTGATCTTCAAAGAAGCCTGCAATTTCACTGGCGACGGAATGTTTATAGTCACAATTTGTTTGGTTCTGATAAAATGCACATGCCCCCTTATTCCATTTTCTTTTGCTTCCCAAGCCAGGCTTGCTTTGTGCATGGGCCTGCAAGGCAGAGACAGAGAGTAGACAGGCAGAGAGATCGAGAGATCTTTCCCAGACCTGTGGCTGCATCTACCAGTGGTGTTTTGGATTGTGTGGGTCCAGAAGCCATCTGATGCAGCAGAAGGGGGCACCATTGAGGGGTCAGGATAATTAACTAGAGGGACATTTAAAATACTCCCTGAAGCCCTATCAAGACACATGCCAACCTTTGCAGGTCTAGTTAGAGCTAGGATATAATCTCCCCAATTATTTTAGGGAGGTTGTGTGATGGATGTAGGCGAGTCTTAAAGCTAGAAAGATGTGGGTTTAAATGTCAGCTTCATTATTTACAATAGCCAGGACATGGAAGCCACCTAAATGTCTATCAACAGAGGAAAGGATAAAGAAGATGTGGTACATATATACAATGGAATGTTACTCAGCCATAAAAAGGAACAAAATAGTGCCATTTGCAGAGACATCGATGGACCTAGAGATTGTCATACAGAGTGAAATAAGTCAGAAAGAGAAAAACAAATATCTTATCGCTTGTATGTGGAATCTAGAAAAGTGTTAGAGATGAACTTATTTGCAAAGCAGAAATAGAGTTGCAGATGTAGAGAACAAACTTACGGTTACCAAGGGGGGGAAAGGGGGGTGGGATAAGTTGGAAGATTGGGACTGACATATATACACTATTATGTATAAAACAGATAACTAATGAGAACCTACTGTATAGCACAGGGAACTCAGTGTTCTGTGGTGACTGAAATGGGATGGAAATCTAAAAAACAGTGGAGATATATATACATATAATGGACTCACTTTGCTGTACAGCAATAAACTAACACAGCATTGTAAAGCAACTATACTCCAATAAAAATTCATTAAAAAATAATAAATGTCAGCTTCACTTTCTTGCTGTACGACGTCGAACCAAACTTTCTCTGAATTGGTTTTCCCCACGTAACAACTAGGGGCATCTCTCCTGCAAGATTGTTACCAGATTAAGAGGAGTGGAGTTGGGCCAGCATGACAGAGGGTGCCTGGAAGGAAGCAGAGAGTGGAGGGTTTGTGGCAGAGGGACGCAGGAAGAGTATTCTAGGCTGGAGGGCAGCAGACACCAGGGGACATGGGCATGAGAAGGCAGCATTGCTTGGGGAGAAGGAGAAGTTTGGGGGGGCTGGGGTATTCAGTACAAGGATAGAGCCACAGGAAACGAGGTTAGCAGAACAAGAGGTAAAGTTGTAAGCTGTGCTTAGAAATTTGAGTTTTTCTCTACAGGCAGTGGGAGAGCCTTGAAAAGAGCCATGCACGTTTAGATGGTGCTCTAGAAAACTGACCATTAGCAGCATGGCAGATCCCACTGTAGAGGTGAGAGGAAGAAGGAAAGAAAAGGTAGAAAAGTTCGGAGATGCTATTCAATACTGTGTGTGTATTAATGCTGCTATAGTATTACATATCTATATCTATATCTATGTATCTATACCTATGTCTATTTCTACATCTTAGGGCTATGGTAAGGGCACTCCACTGAATGATTAAGAACAACAGCTCTTAATTCAGATCCTGGCTCCACCATGTACCAATTGTAAAACCTGGAACAAATTCCTTAAACCCTCTGGGCCTCAATTGCCTTATCTATAAAATGTGTATTCCTCACGTGACTATAGTGAGGCTTAAATGAGTTTTAAATACACAAAAACACTGAAAAACACTGAAAAGAGTATATATGGCATATATATGCTAAACATTGTACCTAGATACAATTTCAGGCCATAAAATTTCAGTGCTCTAACTGAGCACTTCGTATACATTATTTCATTTCATATTTAAATTTACCCAACAAAACACATCCTACTTTCCTTTCTTTTTTTTTATTCTTTGTAAAACTTAAAGCTCAGAGAAACTGAATCATTGCTGTCGTGATTAGCTGTTACTTGGAAGAGCTGGGGTAGAAACCCAGGGTGGCTTCCCAAACCAGTACTCTTTAAACATTCCCTATTGAAAGAGAGCGATTAGGAATGAAAATCTTAGGTACTTCAGTCTTGAGATGCGCAGAGTATATAAAATAGCCAGTGGAAATATTGCTGATGGAAAAGCCTGGCTTTAATGCCTTTTAAAGAGTTCCCTCCATCGCCTCACCCCAATCACTCTGTGTGTGTGTGTGTGTGTGTGTGTGTGTGAGAGAGAGAGAGATTTTCCAGATTGACTCTGACCAGAGCTAATTGTTCTCATGATTTTGAGAAACTTCAAATGAAGTTTTGCTTTTGGACAGATCCATCAACCAAAGAGCAGATTTCTACATTTTTACTCTTGGCTAAGTTCTTCTTCTATCCCTCCCTTCCTCTTAGCTATATTTGGTGGAAGTTTAAATCTGATAAAGATGCGCTGTATTTAAAACCAGTCAGGCTCTATTTCAGAAGATTAGTGTGATTTTATCTGAAAAAGCAAATTTGTAATTATAATTTGAAGTTTCTCTACCAGTAAGACCCTGGCACTGATTTTCCATCCCCAGCGAGAGAAAGCAATAGAGCAATGGAATCCTGGTGTTGGCACAGCCTCCAGTCTAACCACTTGCCATGCCTGAAGTCCTGCCATGGTCCCTGGGCCACCACTTGTACACTTCCAAGATGCAGAGCTTTCTGCTCCCAGGAGTTCTTTCCTCTTCATAACTGGGACACTCTGGCTGTTTAGAAGGTTGTTACTAGTAGCTGAAATATTGTTCTCTAGAGCACCCCTACTCAACCTAATTGGCTCCCAAAGCACTGTTCTGTCCTTTCTCTCCCAGGAGAGCTCTTTTGTCATCTGTAGCCATTACTGTGTTCCTCTTGAGTCTTTCTTTCCTTGGGCTGACATTCAGAGTTTGTTTAGTCATTCCCTAAAAGGGCATGATTTCCATATCCCTTCGGGGAAAGTTGTGCTCTGGAGCTAAGTCAGGTCCGCGCGGATGCCACTTCCTACTATGAAATCATGGGCCGAACTTTGTTGTCAGATGGTTTCCAATGTAATTGATGTTCTACACTGAACTTGTAAGGAAGTTGTGGGAGATCTGTTGTGTCATTGACATAAATGTGATCCTCCGATAGCTCTTCATTGCACTTGGAAGAAGATTCAAACTCCTGCGCACCAACAGAGCCCAATGGGCTGCAGTCCCCGCCCTTGAACCCCAATTTATCTTTCAGTATTTTCCACTTGCCCTCTCTTCCCCAGCCACACTACCTTTGTTTTGTTCCTTAAACATGTCAAGGGTGTCCCGTAGGTTCTATTCAAGTGCTGTTCCCTCTGCCTGGAGGGTTCTTCTCCTTATCTCTGTAGAGCTGATTCCTACCTGTCTTCAGGTCTCCACTCTTTTCTTAACCTTTCTCTCTCATGTGTTCCCTGCCACCTCAGTCTCTCTCTAGCTCACCACTCTTTTCATTTCTTCACAACCCTTATCAAGATGAAAATCGCCTTATTTACTCACTTGTTTTCTCCTTTAGTACTTTCCCCACCTAAGCTACAGGCTCCATGAGTGGAAGTGATATGCTTATCTCGTTTATGTCTGTGTCCCTGTTGACTGGAGCGGTGTCTGGCACTAGGCGTGACCCACGGGGGTATTTGCTCAATTAATGTGCCCGTGAATGAGCCAATGGGCTGAGCGTGGGGAGGACTCAAAATAAGTATACAGAGTCATGGCATCTTAGAGGCTGTAAAATACTGGAGAGATTGATTCTAATCCACTATGCTTACCCCACAGGTGTCCAATGAGGGTGATGGATGTACCCAATGTCACTCCATAAATTCATGAAAGAGCTGGCACAAGAATCCAGCTTTTAGAGGTGACACTTTTCTTTTTCCAATGAAAAGCAAAATGCACTGGCGTATCCTAAAGCCCTAAATTAATATGGTGTCTTAGTAGGGAAGACTGAGGGTTCTCAGAGCAGGTTTTCCAGAGTGGTCTTGTTGGTACAGAGAAGATTTGTATAGAAAGTACAGAGATGAAAATACACATGGAGGGAACAGCCCAGAAGCAGAACTCTGGCATATTCAAAGCAGGAAAAGCCTAGAACCAGATCTGGTGGGGAAAGAGGGAGGGCTTGAGGAGAGGAGGGGAAGGGAGCTGAGTGGAGGGCAGGCCTTGGCTGTCCAGGTAAAGGCCTTGAATCTTGGCTCCTGCACATGGGTGGTCCATGAATGAGAGAGTGAGATTCAGGGGGCTTCACATGGCAATGGTGGACAGAGAAAACAGGAAGAGGAAAGGAGTGAATAGACAAAGGCTTGACCAGACATCACTGAGGTGTCCAGCCATTCTATGATGGTGACCACACCAAGGAGTGATAGCAGAGAGAGGCAGCGTGGTTGAGAATTAAGCGGTTTGTGCGGAGGAAGGAAGCAGGGAGGTGAAGGACGCTTATGGGAATGTTCCCAGGGCTTTCTGCAGCATGAAGCACTCAGGGTTCAAGGACCCACCAACTGCATCCTCAATGACGTTCCTAATGAACTGACAACACCTGGGTCACATAAAAGACCTCACTCTTCAACAGTGCCTTCCTCGCTTCCTTGGAGACACCTGGGGGCCTGCCACAGACAGGTGTCTTGGAGTCCAACAAGCTGGTTTTCTAGGAAGCAGCTGTGTGAAGTTGAATGTTTTTGCATTTTTTGGTCTCACGGTTTTCTCATCTGTGCAAAGGGGAAAAAAATGCCCACCACCTATAACTATTGTATAGATTATATGAGAATTTGTGTGTAAAATGCAAACAACAATTTACTGCAACAGGAAGTATGCATGACATATTTGTTCCCCTCTATTCTTCCTTCTGTGTGTAACCTGGACCTCCTGCTTCACCCCCGATTTTGCATTGATTTCATTGATTGACTCATTTGAGAAGAATATTCCCAATGGAGGAGTTTGAAAGTCATAGTTTTATAGAGTGCTATAACTGAACAGGAATTTAAGGTCATTTAGTCTACGAGTTAAAATTTGTGGTTAGAAGAGATTTTTTTTGGGGGGGGGGAGAGGGTGAAAGGGTCAGGGTTGTAGAATTGTTTAAAAGTTTTGAATCAATTGCCATTTTAAATTTAGGAGGTTTCACACATTGAGAGATTTCTGACATATCTTGTCAAATCTGAAGGTCCAGTAGCTCAGAGCCTGCCACGTTTTGGCTGTTAGCTGGAACCAGTTGGCTATCCTCATCCTGTTCAGCTGTATTTGTTTCCTAGGGCTGCCTAACAAAGTACCCTCAAGCTGGATGGTTTAAGCAACAGAAATCTATCACCTCACTGTTCTAGAGGCTGGAGGTCTGAGATGAAGGTGCCAGCAGGGTTGGTTCGTTCGGAGGGCTGTGACAGAGGATCTGTCTCAGGCTTCTCCCCTGGCATCTGGGGGTTTCTGGCAGTCTTCGGCAATTCAGAAGCATCACTCTGATCTCTGCCCTTATTTTCATGTGACATTCTTGCATGCTTGTCTCTGTGTTCAAATTTCTCTTTTTTATAAGAACACCAGCCTTATTGGATCAGGGGCCACTGTAGTGACCTCATCTTAACCAATTACATCTGCAATGACTCTTATTTCCAAATAAAGTCACATGCTGAGGTGCTGAGGCTTAGGACTTTAACATACGAAGTTTTAGAGGACACAATCCAGTCCATAACACCACCATTTGACAGCATCTCTACCACCAGTCTCCTGGTACCCGTCTGGCCCCTGTCACAGGTCAGCAGGCAGTGAGTGGCTAACTTTTGGTTAAAAACCTCCCTTCTGTCATTGAGGACCTGGGACCTTAGTCTTTATTGATTGATTGATTGATTGATTGATTGATTTATAAACATCTTTATTGGAGTATAGTTGCTTTACAATGGTGTGTTAGTTTCTGCTGTATAACAAAGTGAATCAGTTATACATATACATATGTCCCCATATCTCTTCCCTCTTGCGTCTCCCCCTAGTCTTTAAAGTACTGATGAGCTCCAAGGTCTGAAGTGGTTAGGGGGTGGGTGCTCACACACAGTGGTTCTTGAAGGTGGCACAGATGGTGGCTGGTGGAGCTGGGATGTGTCCTTCCTCATGGCCAGTTCACTCAGCCCTGTGTCCCTCCCTCAGTCAGAGAGGACGGAGTAAACGGTGCGGTTTCCACGCCGGTAACTCAGACGTTGGTGAGAAGTGAAAAGTCAAGAGGGAGCATTAGTTTGGTGGGGATCTGTCCAAAAGCGGGGCTGTGACAGGTGGATCCTGAGGTGACATCCTAGGAGAACGGTCCAGGAGGCAGTGGAAATGCAGGATTGGTGTGCTCACACCTGCTCTCTGAACCAGTCGAATCAGAATCTTTTCCCATTTGGCGAGGACCTCATCAGGATGATAGTTTGTTAGAAATTCATAAACATTTGTAATCTTTCCCCTAATGTAAGTTGATAATTAGGAAGCATTACACAGATTCCCAGAGGAAAAAAGATTTTGAGGTAAAACACAGTTTTCCAGTGTTTTATTTTGGAAGAGAAATGTTCCTTTTTGTGTTATTCTATGAACAGCAAGGGTGGGTTTTTTCCTGACCAAAATGCCAGTTAAACTATATTTTAATAATTTTCTCAATGTGTCAGCTGCCAACAGCACTTTAAATAATAAGAATTAGATCCCTCCTAAATAAGGTAGTAATTCTATTAAAAATGCTGGAGGCCCCAGAGCTCAGGGTCTAAGGAACTGAACCACAGGCTTGCTGCAAGGTTTACAAAATTCTGAAAACCCAAACACAAATTTATCATGCTTTGCTAGGGATCCACCATATACCACAATCCCAGTGCGTAATTATAACTCTTAGGAGATGACTAGGAATATTCATATAATTCTTCTCATTTGGGAATCTCTAGACTCCATGTGATCAGGTAGGAATTGCTGTCTTCACTTACAGAAGAGACAACTGAGGCTTAGAGAAAAAACAAATCTCATCCAAGATTGTGCAAAAAAGTAAGTGGCCAAGCTAGGAGTAGCCACAGTGGCCACACTCTGGGGTGTCATATGCCTTGGCCACCTTCTGGAGCCAAGGTGGCCACAGTCAGTGCCGTGACAATATGGTCCCCACGTATTCACCTTTTTGGGTGTTAGAAATGGCCACAGATTTGCATTCATAAATGGTTTGACTTTGTAGAGCTAATGCACTGAGGATCAGAGAAAGAAATAGGTACAAGGTCCAAGCAAAGTACTTTATTCATGAATGGTCACTGTGTGCCAGGCCATATATCCATACATTCAGTTCTTGAGCTAGTTTATATCCCATTTTAACACCACACAACCCTATTATTAACATCATCATCGCCATCATCATCAACCATTTTAGAGTTGAGGAAGCTGAGGTACACACTATCTATCTATCTATCTATCTATCATCTATCTATCTACCTATCTATCTATGTGCACAGCACATGGCAAATTATTTAGCAGGCTCTGTACATATATACTCAATTCTTTTTCAGTACAAATCTGTGTATCTCTATGTGGGGTACACATTGTTATGTCCCTATGAAGGTGTCAAATGCTACCTCTTCTCTTTCCTCTAGAATAAAATAATTTAAAAAAATGGTTGGGAAAGGCAAGGAATCCAACTTACCTGGAATGAAGAATAAATGTAAGAACAACTCATGCTAAAATTATGGAAAACTCTTGGGAAAATTTACCAGGACTCAACTAAAAATAATTTTATTTAGAAATAATTCAAACAAACTGACATATAAAAAATTCTATAACAATGTTTTAACCCAATACCTAGAATTCGCAAATGTGAACATTTAGCTATTTTTCACTTTGACATTTTTTTAACTACTCTGGAGAGAATCTAAGTCTACTTACATCCCTCTCTGACCGTGTTTTTCTTGCTGCATCTCCAGAAGTCTTCAGAATTTTGAAATTGTTCTGCATTCTTCTCATCCATACTTTATGCTTTGATTACTCAGGTATACATAACAATTTGTAACATATTTGTAGAATTGTGACTTAATTGGCATGATGTTGTTATTTGTTAAAATGCTTTCCAAAAATTTGTATTCACAAAGTATACCAAACATGTAAAAATATAGATAACAATAGAATAGACACAGATATTTATATAATACAGATTTGACACATGTGAATATTTTATTTTCTTCAGATATTTTCTCTTGAAAGATATAAAACATTACAGATTTGGCTAATGGACCGTTCCTCATCCACATCTCCCCCTGCCTCTACCATACAATCCCATTCCCTTTCTTCCCTCCCTGAGAAAATCTTTTCCAGAACTCTATTACTGTTTTCTATGTCCTCTGTTTTTACTATATAAAAGTAGCCCTAAACAATACAGAATGTTGTGTTGAATATTCTTTTTAAGATTTGTATACTGGTATCTTCATTTCTCTCTCTCTGTCTCTCTGCCTCTCTTTCTCTGTCTCTATCTCATCTCTTTATTGTTCAAATAAAAATTTGAGAATCATCCATGTTGATACATGATGCTTTATTTAGGTCAACTGCTATTTAACATACCTTTTATTTATCCATTATTCTTTTAATGAGCATATAAATAGTTTCCTTATTTTTTATTACAAACAATACTATAATGAACACCCTTACACATGTCTCCTTGCACATTTTTGTCAATATTTATTCTGGGTAGCATGAATGCATCCAGAAGTAGAATTGCAGATCACTGAGTACATATATCTCCAAGTTACTGGATTTTGCCAAATTGCTCTTCAGCATGGTTGTGGCAATTTATATTGCTACTAGCAGTATAGGAGATTTTTGTTTTCTCCATATCCTCTCCAGCACTTGATATCATCAAATATATTTTTTTAAATTTCATATTCTTAATGATATGAAATAGCAATACATTGTTTTAATGGTGTCACTTGGTTTAATTTGCATTTTTCTGATTGCTAGTGAGTGGGACGATGTTTCCCATACTTATTGGCCATTAAGGTTTTTTCTATGAATTACAATACCTTCTAAATTCATTGACAAATTTTTAATATGTTGTCTTTCTATCTCAGTGATTTGATGGAGTGTGTGCATATATACTAAAATATATATAAGATAATTTATATAATTTATATGTTTTATTAAATGCTTTGCAAATATCTTATCCCAGTCTGCAGCCCATCTTTTTTTCTTATAGTGTCATTTAAATCACAGAATTCTTTATTTTCAATATAATTACATTTAATTCATCTGTTTTCTCTCAAGAGTGGTCTATGAATAGAAAACTCTTTTAGTCTTTTTAAATTATCATTATTAATCTATCAATATTGATAATAATTTTGTTGAGTATAGAATTCTAGATGACACAGTTTACTTCCCTCAAAACTTTGAAACATTCTTCTTTTTCTCTTTCTCTTCCCCCTCCTCCTCCTCCCCTTCCTCGTCCTCTTCCCCTTCCACCTTCCGCTGAACCTCCCCCTCCTCCTCCCCTTCCTCTTCCCCTCCCCCCTCCTCCTCCTCCTCGTCCCCTCCTCCCCCTCCTTCTCTTTCTCCTCCTCTTCCCCTCCCCCTCATCCTCCTGCTCTTCCCTCTCCACCTATTTCTCCTCTTCTTCCCCTGCCCCCCTGCTCCTCCTCCTCCTCTTCTTCCCCCCCTTCCTCCCCTCCTCCTTCCTTTTCTTCCTCTTCCTCTGCCTCCCCCCTCTTCCTTCCTTCCAATCTAACTGGCAGTCCTCATACAACATCCATATTTTCTTGCAAAGTTGTCTAACTATGGATTTATTACTCATCTTCTTCAAGAGTCAATGTTCTCCCTCAAACCAAAGAATTCTATCTTTTATTAGTTTTGGGTTATTTTCATCTGCTATCTTTTTGATAATTCCTTCTATTCTCGCCCTTCAGAAATTCTGTTAAATATTTGTTGGACCTTCTAACTCTGTCTTCCATGAGGCTTAATCTTGCTTTCATAATTTCCATCTCTTTTTCACACTGTGAGGTATTCAGGGTAATAACCTCAGTTTACCCATTCTCTTTCAGCTTTGTCTAATGTGCTTTTTCACTTAGAAATGTAGAAAGTTTTAAAAAATAAGTGTGCATATGTGTGTGGATATGTATATATTATAACTACATATATACACATATGACTTATATAAATATAAATAAATGTCTATCTCTATTTTTTCCTTTATCTATTTTAAAAAATCTGAGTCAATCCTCTAATTTCAACTAACACAATACAGGCTAGAATCTGGTTTTCTCCTCTCCATATTTGTAACTCCTTTCACAGCAGTGAGAAATCTGTATCCCATTATCTTCAATATATTTACTCATTTGCTGTAGTTTAGAATACACAGAAAGCCATTTCAGTATTGCTAAACCACACCACTGTGAAGAGCAAACCTACTAACTAAAGTTCAAAATTTATTTACCACTTTTTACATACAATTCACACACTTTGAAGTGAACAAATCTTAAATGTACAGTTCGAGGCAGTTTGACAAGTAAATACATCCCTGTAAACCATACCACCTCTAAGACATAAAACATTTTCATCCTCCAGAAATTTTTCTGTATTCCTTCCTAGTAAATTCCCCCTTCTTGGTTCCCAACTGGAGGCAACCACTGTTCTAATTTTCCACCATAGATTCATTTTGCCTGTCCTAGAATTTCATATAAATGACATTATATGGTATGTTCTGCTTTGTGTGAAGCTTCTTTCACTCACTATAATATCTGCAAGATTCACTAATATTGTTGAAGGTACCAATAATTTACTTAAAGTTATTGCTCAGTAATATTTTATTATGTTATGATTTTCTTATCCACTTTCTTATCCATGGACACTTGAGCTGTCTCCAGTTTTCAGCTATTACGAATAAATTTTTTATTCACATTTTTGCACAAATTTGTTTGAAGGCATATGTCTTTATTTCTCCTGGGTGAACCCCTAGGATTATAATTATGGGGTCAAAGGTAGGTCTATAATTAACTTAAACATGCAAACTACTAAACTTTTTCAAATAGATTATGCCATTTTACATTCCCGTTAGCCATATAAGAGATCCATGTTCCACATTATCACAATCTTGACTTAAACAGTCATTACAATTTCAGCCTTTCTAGTGGGAGTGTGGTGGCATCTTATTGTACTTTTAATTACATTTCCCTGATGACTAATAAGGCAGAAAACTTTTCAGGTGCTTATTGGCAATTTTCATGCCTTCCTATGTGAATTGTTTGTTCATGTCTTTTGCTCATTTTAAAAATTAGCTTTTTCCTTTTATTGTTGAGTTGTAAGAGCTCTTTATAGTCTGAATAAAAGCTTGCTGTTAGATAAATGTTTTGCAAATTTATTGTTCATTTTCTTAAATTTGTTTCTAGGTAAGCAGAATTTAAAAAAAAAATAAAATCTAACTTCTGAATTTTTTTTTCTTTTACTGATATTGTGTTCCATGCTCTAAGAAAGCTTTGTCTAGTCTCAGGTTGTGGAAGTATTCTCCTATGTTTTCCTATCTAAATGCTTTACAGTTTTAGCTTTTACATTAAATTAAAATTAATTTTTTGTATAGTGTCAGGTAAGGGTTGAGGTTCATTTTTATCCCCATGCGAATATCCAGTCTGTTAAAAAGACTTTGGGGAATTCCCTTGTGGTCCAGTGGTTAAGGCTTCCACTCTAGGGGTCACGGATTCACTCCCTGGTCAGGGAACTAGGATCCCGCAAGCCACACTGCGTCGCCAAAAATTAAAAGAAAAAAAAATTTGTATTCATCATTTAATCCCTTTGACATTTTTGTTGAAAATCTAATGGATCTCTTATTCTGTTTCACTGATTTATTTCTCTATTCTTATGTCAACACCACAGTCTTGTTTAATGGAGCTGTGTAGTAAGACGAAGCCTGGTATGTCAAATCCTCCACCTTTGTTCTATTTGTCAAGATTGCTTTGGTCATTTTAGATTCTTTGCATTTTCATATAATCTGCTTGTCATTTTTTTTTTCAGCCAGCTTGAATTATGATTAAGATAGTGTTGAATCTATGAGTGCATTTAGATAGAATTGATATCTTAACAATATTGAGACATTGAGACTTCAATTCATGAACATGGCATATCTCTTTATTTAGGTTTTCTTAATTTCTCTTAGCAATTATCATAGTTATTAGTGTAGAGGTCTTGTACATATTATGTTAAATTCATTACCAGGTATTCTATGCTATTTAAAATGAATTTTAAACTTTAATTCTCTAGTATATATAAATAAAGTTTATTATTTTATATTGATCTTATATCTTGAGGCTTTATTAGTTCTAAATGTTTTGTTCATTTATTTATTTATTAGAATACTGAGTACTTTCTAAACAATCAAACTGAGAAAAGAGACAATGTTACCTTTTTCTTCTCAATGTTTATGTCTTTATTTTTCTTGCCTTGTTTATCTGATTAGAATCATCTTTACCTTGTTCCTAATGTTAGGGGAAAATATTCTGTTTCTTCATTTAATATGATGTTATGGATTTTTCATGCAATCCCATCATCTGATTGGGGGAGTTCCCATCTACTCATATTTTGCTGAGAATTTTTATCATGAATAAATGCTCACTTTTGCCAGATGAAATTATCTCTACCTATGATTGATTTTCAAGTGTTAAAAGTTTACTCCTGGGAAAAACTTCATTTGACCAGATGTCTATAATTTTTTTTTTAAAACATATGACAGGATGAAATATGCTGATCTTTTGTTAATGATTTAAAAATTTATACTAACAATAGATATTGGTTTAAGATTTACTTATAATAGTTTCCCCAAATTTCAGTATCAGGGTTTTGCTGGTCTTTTAAAACAACTTGGAAAATATTCATATTCATGTTTATATTTCCAATTTTATGTTACATTAGTTTTGAGAAGGGTTCTGTCCATTTTATCTAAATTGTTCATAGTACTTTCTTAATATCCTTTTAAAATCTGTAGTACTGCTAGTAATATCCCCTTATTCACTCCTGATATTGATAATTTCTTTTCTCTTTTATTTTTTAGATCACTTTTGATTGGAGTTTATTGATTTATTAATAATTTTGACAAAACAGTTTTTGTCTTTTTAAAATTTTATTTGATGCCCATTTTCTAACTCATTAATTTCTGCTTTTATCTCTATTTCATTTTTACTTATTTTGGGTTTAATTTGCTCTTCTTTCTTAACTTCTTCTGATGGGAACCTAGTTTATAAATTTTAAACCTTTCTTCTATAATGCAATATAAGTATTTAAATTATATATAAATATATTTAATATTTATATAACCCTATTTAATATTTATACAACTATATTTAAATTATATATAATAAGTTAAGCATTTAAAGTTATAAATTTGTATTTATACCCTGCTCTAGTTGTGTTCCATAGATTTTGTTATATTATGTTTTCATTATCATTTAATTAAAAATATTTTCTAATTTATCTCATTACTTGAGTCATAAGATATTTCAAAATTTATTACTTAATTTCTAACTATTAGGGGCTTTTCTGGATATCTTATCATTAATATCTAATTTTATTGTGGTCAGATAATATGCTCTGTATAATTGTGTTCTTTTGAAATTTATTTAGACTTATTTTTTAGCCCAGCATATGATATATCTTGGTGAATAGTCCATGTACACTTTTTAAAAATATAATCTCTATAATCTCTGCAGTTCTGGTGTGTAATGTATTAAAAATATCAATTAGGTCACATCGTTGATATTTCTGTTAAGATATTCTATATCCTTACTGATAATTTTATCTAGTTATACTGTATTTATATTTTAAATTTCTATTGTTTGGTGCTGACAGATTTTTCATCTTCCTAATGAATTTACTCCTGCTATGACATGCCCATCTTTTCTCAGAAAATACTCCTTGTCTTCAAGTCTATTTTGTCTGATATTAATATAACCATTCCACTTTTCTCACAGTTACTATTTTCATGGTACTTACTTTTCTATTATTTTTCCTTTCATCCTATATGTGTCTTTGTATTTAGAGTTCATCTTTGGTAGACAACATATAGCTGATAATGCTTTTATGCCTAATCTGGAAACCTTTGCTGTTTAATCAGAGTGTTTTGTGTTTTATTTAATGGAATTATTGATACTTCAAGGTGATGTAATAGCAATTATTTATTTCACTATTATAATCCTTCAAGGCTAGTTCATCATTCTTTCATTTTTTATTATTTTAGCATTGTTTTACATAATTGTGCATAATTAATAAGTAATGATAAAATAATCCTAAGGATGATAAAATTGAAAAATATTTCAGATATAAGAAAAATAGAATCACTAAGATCTTATCATGTATTTTAAATTTATAAATGAGTTCAATGGGCCTTTGTGGCAATTGCAAGATAGAATGAGTTCTATTCTATTAAAATATTCTTAAAAATGCTTTGTTCTTTGGAAGATTGTTGTGAAATAAGAAAAGCCACAGAACACCAATTCTTACAAATTCTGTTCAGAAAAGGATCACGATAGCAGAGTAGGAAGACCCTGAGCTCACCTCCCCCCATGGACACATCAAAACTACAACTACATGTAGAGCAACTCTCGCTGAGAACAACCTGAAGACTAGCAGAACAGCTCTTCTACAACCAAGGCTATAAAGAAAGAACCACCAGAGTCTGGTAGGAGAGGAGGAGAAGTGATCTACTGAAGACCCACACCCCTAGTGAGTGATGCAGAAGAGAAGAGGGGTACCACAGGCTTGAGGATCCTCCCTAAGGAGTGAGCCCTGTATTAGGCACCCAGCCATGGGTCTGACACTGGGAAGATGAGCCCCCATAGCTGGTTTCAAAACCTGTGGGGTTTATAGGAGTGTTGTATAAAACCAAGACGCCACTCTTGAAGAGCACAGACACAGATTTGTTTGCTCCCAGTCCCAGTGCAGAGGCAGCCAATTGAAAACCACCTGGTGCTCTGGCCAGCCAGCCAGGACTGCCCCAGCATGCACCCCACCCAGCCCACACTAGACTCCTGCTCCAGATCCTCCTACTCCAACCCCGCTCCTTGTTAAGGCAGAAACTGCCATTGCCAAGGCAAGTGCAGGAATCAGGGAAGGAGTGGAGCCAGCTTGGGCTCTGATCCTGCCATCAGCCAGGGTGGAGACCCAGAGCCAGCTCAAAAGTACAGGGAATATATCCAGTATTTTATAATAACGTTTCATGGAGTATAATCTGTAAAGATATCGGATCACTAAGTTGTACACCTGAAATTAATATAATATTGTAAGTCAAATATAATTCAATGAAAAAAGAAAGAAAGTGGTCTAAAGGACCCGGATAACACGTCAATGTTTAAAGTACTTGTTAATTAATTCAGTAACCTGGCTTGCATCAGAGACAGTTTATACTAACTATATTTTGCTTGTCTATGGTCACATTTTCCTGTTGCATATCTAGTAATCTTTGATTCTATCCCAGATATTGTAAGTGATACACTGTAGAGACACTGGATTTAGTTATGTTTCTCTGAGGAGTGTGAATTTCTTTTCTAGCAGGTAGTTAACTTGGCTGCAATAAAACTCCCAACTCTGTTTCCCCTATGTAAACAGCATCTCAGATGTCACCTCGGTTCTTTTCAGCTCTTGTTTTTGCCAGATCCTATGGAACCTCACAATTGTGTCTAGTTCAGCAGTTAGCCACGGATTCAGGCAGGCTCCTTGAGACTCACGCCTTCTAATTCTCCCTGCTTTCTAGCATCTTCCTCCTTACTAGTTAGCCATGCGGCCACCCTGGCAGTCCTAAAGTCTTCCCTCTTATACATGAAGCCAACCAGATGATGCCTTTCTCCAGGCAATGCTGCATAGGCTGGAGTGTGCTCTCAGACAAAAAGTCACAAGCATCCAAGTCTCATCCAATTCAGTTCCTGCCTTTCAAGAATAGACTTCCCTCCAGTTTTTGCCTACTTTTGGTTACTCTCTAGTACCTTCAAATATTTGATATTTTTTTCTCTTTCAGGTTTATAATTGTTACTGTAAGAAGGTTAGTTCAACCAATCTATTTCACCATTATTAAGAACCAAAATTTTTTTTTTTAGTTTGGTTCTTAGTTTCAACTACTATAATTTCTATTTCTAGAAGTCTTATATAATTATTTTTCTAATCCTATCTCTTTTTTTTTATCACAAGTTACCTTTCTTTCCTTATGGTTTCAGTTTTTCTACTGTCTCTTTAATTATTTCAAACACACTTATTTTCAGGGATCTTTTGGATTCTCCTAGAAAGCTTATGGTCTCATCTCTTGCTCCAATGTGGGTATTAAATTTCTAGTCATTAAAACCTATAAGCATATCCAAGTACTGTAGGCCACCAAAACTTCAGCTCTAGCTTATATATGGCTTTGAGTTCCCTCTTTATTTCTAAAACTTGGTTATTTTTCTTCCCTTGAACAAACCTACACACATTTACGTTTTATTCATTGTATTTGATCTTGTGTTTTGTTTTCTTGGTAGGAAGAGAGAGATGGTTCCTCATCACAGTAAGAAATAAGGCTTCAAGTGTATTGCTGAACATAATGCAGAAATTGAATATAATAACCAATTGCCACATACTTACAAATATCAAAATTCAGGAAATTTGTAACATGATAAATTACAAAGGTTGACTCTTAAAAGGCAGATAGGGCTTCCCTGGTGGGACAGTGGTTAAGAACCCACCTGCCAATGCAAGGGACACGGGTTCGAGCCCTGGTCCAGGAAGATCTCACATGCCACGGAGCAACCAAGCCCGTGTGCCACAACTGCTGAGCCTGTGCTCTAGGGCCCGTGAGCCACAACTACTGGGCCTGCATGCCACAATACTGAAGCCTGCACACCTAGAGCCCATGCTCCACAACAAGAGAAGCCACCCACCGCAATGAGAAGCCTGTGCACTGCAACAAAGAGTAGTCCCTGCTCGCCACAGCTAGAGAAAGCCCATGCGCAGCAATGAAGACCCAATGCAGCCAAAAATAAAATAAAATAAATAAAATTAAAAAAAAAAAAAAGGCAGATAAGCACACTCTTGCCCTTAAGAGTGTTCATTCTGTTTATCACGCTAAACCTTAAATCTGTTCTCTTATAAACATACATGGATTTTCCTAACTGCATGTCTATCAGCAGTGGAAAGTAATACACTCCCATGTTTCCACTGACTGGAATTCCTATAGCACAAGAGTTACAAAGACTCTATTGTCTGTTCCATAAGCAACTTTAGCAGTCTGCTGAGGCAGCCACAATGGGAATGACTACAACTCTGAGTCAATTCACAGAGCTTAGGGGAATCCTTACCAATGCTCTTCTGACATCCCAGTACCCTACAATTCCACGTTTGCAATGTCTCTAATTCCTTTGGAAGACTGGGCGAGTGGAATGTTGAAATTTCCAGTAACCCAAAACCTCCACAGTCTGTCACACTTCAAACCCAGAGCTCTGCATCCAACCGAGAATTCAAAACACTATTTTCACACTTCACTTCTGACCAAAGGAAATGTGGTATGTTGGCTTTAGCTTTGAATTTCAATCAATTTAATTCAAAATATATGAAATCAAAGTGTATTTCCAGAACATCTGAGAGAGTCACCAAGTGCCTCGCTTCTTCTTACCCTGTCCTGGTGAAGCTGGTTCTTATTTTGCGTGTTTTAAGTCCCTGTTTGAAGTTCATCCATGGGGCTCAAGTTCTGGCTTGGCTTTCATTCCATGCCACATTTGAAACTCACTTATTTCACATGAAAACCCGAACAGAAGAGCAAATGGGGACTGTGGTATAAAGGGGTTAGAATCCTGTCCCTCATGAGAGAAACCAAATCAGAGTTTTCTGTACGAGTTTGAAATCAGACTCTAAAGGACAGAATAGATATTAATTGGCAGAAATATCATTTATTGAGCATCTACTGTATGTACCACGTTAGGGTCTCATGTTAGAGGACAAATAAATTGCAGGTCTTATAATAATAAGCAAGAGCCAGGCAAGTAACCATTTGTTAAGATAAAATGTGCTGAATCAATAATTCTTGGAGCACATAAATACAGAGGAGCATTGAGGAAGACTTAAGAAAGGACCAGACCTTTCAGTTGGATTTTGAATCATGAGCAAGAATTTTCCTAGTGATATAGACAGGGAAGCTGTAGAAAATTAAGCCAAGGGTACTTAGGGTGATGATGAGGGGTTGAATCTAACCAAGATGGTCATGCTCAGTAAGCCAGGGTCAAGGCTGGGTTTGCTTGGCCAAGGCCAAGGTAAGGCACTTCTTTATTAAGAAAAGTCAGTCACCGAGAACCAGAGTAGAGGCCAAAGTAAAGTCTGTAATCTTTTGGGTAAGAGTAACAACAATGCAATTAACATTTCACTGAATGCCCATTGAATGTGCTGGGCAGTATTCTAATCATTTACATTTATTAACTCACTTAATTTTTCTGCCCATCCTGGAAGATATGTATTATCACTCTCATTCAAATTTTGTATACAAGGAAACTGAGTCAGAGAAAGGATAAATTCATCCCCTAAGGTCACACAGATCACAGACGGCAGAGCCAGTATGGAAACCCTGGTTTTCTGATGCCAGAGTCAGTATGCCTAACTGTCACCTTACTCTGTCTTCCGGGGGGACACTCAGTTAGAATATCCTGGAGTGAGATCCTGACATGGGCATTTTTTAACAACTCCACAGGTCAGGGAACAAAGAGGTCAGAACCCCTCAAGGATGTGATTGGAGCAATGGGAACCAGGGATGTTCTGGGTGATGGTCCTGAACACTCCTCTCCAGCTCATGCCAGGGGTCTTCTATTAAGGTGGACAGGTATGTGGGAGGATCTTGCTGGCTTAAGGGCTGAATCTGAGAGGACAGGAAGGAAGGGAGAGACAAGAGGTAGAAAAATAGTAGGCTGTGTTCAGGGTATGGATCTTTAGAGTCTGGAAGTGAAGGTCTCCTGGGGGTGACAAGGACTAACCAAAGACGGCAGAGGGATCAAGGTCTTGGTGAAGATGGGGTCCATTTCCTAGGTCATCAAGCTGGTGCGTGGGGGACAGGTCTGGGTGGTGGGGGTTACTGGATGAGTGTAGAGGCTGGTTCCAAGCAGTTCATTCATAGTGGAAGCTGTTCTTTCAAAGGGAACATCAAGAGCCAAGCAGGAACCTGGCCAATCAATCTAGGGGAAAGGGTTGGAGTACAGCCTTAGCATGGACCAGGGTGTTGGACAGGAAATCTGAGAAGAGTCTTCAAACCTCAGAGAAGAAGGCATGAAGAAAAGAAGGGATTTGGTGGACAGGCCAGCACCCAGGAGGCCACTCAAGTAATCCAGCTCCCAGGGACAGGATGTACACCTGTGTGAGTAATTCCAAGGGTGAGAATATTCATGTTGTCTTTGGAGTTGTGCAGTACACAACCTGCACAACTGCATGTGCTGACACTCCTTGTAGTTCCCAGGACTGCAGTTCTGGTCCCTACTTATTGTAGGAATGAGGATTTAATAATCTCAGCAATAAGCCCATCCTCACTCCATACTCCTCAAGGCTGATCTCGGCAACTTCGCAAGGCTGGGGCCATACTGGAGAACTGACTTCCTAAGGGGGCATTTGGGAGCTGAAAGGTAAAGAATTCTTCCTTTTCCTTCTTATCTCTGAGGGTGTGTAGCTAACCTTGTAAACCAAGACAGAACCATCTCTATAATTTGCAGGGTCTAGTACAAAATAAAACTGTGGGGACCTTCACCCCCAAAGCAGATAAAATGTCATTAAAGGTACTAAAATATAAGGATTTTTCTTTTCTTTAGCAGACTCTTGACTTGTCATAGTAGTTTTTATTTTTCATGTTGTTCTAAGTAACATTAAAACTTAAAATTTTTAGCATGGATTTTACTAAATCATCTTCCTATAGTACAGTGCTCATTTCAAATGTAGTAGCATTTAACTCTTATGTAGAATCACCAAACATTACACAATTTGTATTTTGTAGGCCCTATCTGCACACGTATTTGGTTTTTCCCAGAACAATGGAAACACTGCACAAAACAAATGCATCTGTTTTTATTCCATGCTCATTCTGCCAACACGCTCTACCCCATCCCCCTGATGAGTAAGGAAGGTTTGAAAGGAAGAGGAACTGTGGGGTGGGAGATCTCTGCCTTTCCTTCTATGTCATCATTTTCAATGTAAGTGATTGCCTAATACAGGGAAGTCACATGAGTAAGACAGGGTTCCTTGGATGTTGCCCGTTCTTAGAATGCTATTGCCTTCTCTCTGCATTTGAGGCAAGTTTGGGTTTGAAAGGAAAGAGTGGCCCTGTGGGATTGTGAGTGCCCCTGCCCCTCTCCTCTGAGTCAGAGATGAAACACACTGACCTTGGGCTCACTTGGAGTCTCTCTGAAACTCCCACGCATCGTGGGTCCACTGGGATTCTGTGCTTATGGGCACAGTGATCCCTGTATCCAAAGGAGCAGCAAGGAAGGTGGATACACATATTCACTTACAGAACACAAGGTCAAAGATAAGTTAGTAAGAATCTCAAGACAGCCACTGCAAAGCATCAGACCAAGTCCTGAGGCCTTTTGAGTGGTGGAGGACCCTGAGTGACTGCACGGGTGGAACCCCTGGGAAGCCAGAGCATCCAGAGGCACTCAGTGCCCATCACCTGCCTGGTCCAGAACCGTCAGAATCACAGACACTCTCATGGGTCAGTTGCACCCCAGAGCCTGAATTTTTTTTTTTCCCCTGGGAACAGCAACAACATTTATCGGAAAAACCTTGTTATCTTTTTAATAGACTTCTTTTTATTGGAGTATAGTTGATTTACAATGTTGTGTTAGTTTCAGGTGTACAGCAAAATGAATCAGTTATACATATACATATATCCACTCTTTAAAAAAAAAAGTGAATCATGTGCTTTTAAAGCCAAAGGTCACCTTGGTTATAATCTGAACCAAGAGTTTCCAAAGTATTTTGGTTTGTTCATTTGTTTTCATTTTTAAATGAGAGAACTTTTCCTTCAAACCAATTCTTACACTATCTTAGTCTATTCAGGCTGCTACAGCAAAAATACCATAGACTGGGTGGCTTGTAAACAACAGAAATTTGTTTCTCATGGTCCTGGAGGCATGAAGTCTGAGATCAGGTGCCAGCATGGTCGGGTGAGGGCCTTCCTCTGGTCCCAGACTTCTCCCTGTATCTGCACCCAGCAGAAAGGGGTAGGGAGCTCTGTGGGATCTCTTTTATAAGGGCACTAATCTCATTCATGAGGGACCCATCCTCATGATTAATTACCTCCCAAAGGCTCCACTTCCTAACACCACCACATTGGGTGTTAGAATTTCAGCATATGAATTTTGCGGGGGACACCTACATTTAGACCATAACTCACATCTACCCAATATATAAAATAGAGCAGGGTGGGGAAGCCAGAATCTGCCTCACTCACTCTCTCCCTGATCCCAGTTACCCCTGACACATGTGCATGACTCTGTGGATACAGTTACACAGATACAAAACAAATCAAAACAAAACAAAAACTTATCTGATCCATGCAAATTTCTTATGCATAATATGTAAAGAAAATTTAAACTCAAAGCAATTTGGTCAGGCTCTTAAAGCCATTTAGGGACCTGCTGCCTTTTACAGTCAGGTCTCCTACACGTGGTTCTCAAAGTAAGGTCCCAGGACCGGCAGCACCAGCCTCATCTTGTTAGAGATGTAAATACTTGGGCTTTTCCAGGCCTGTCACATCAGAAGTTTTGGGAGCGGCAGGGGGCAGTACTCTGTTTCAACAAGCACTCCAGGCAATTCGGATGCAGGCTCAAGTTTGAGAACCACTGGCTTCCATGTTCATTGCACTTGTATAATTATCTCCAGGGTAGAAAACTGATTCTCGGAGCCTGTCTGGTCCACTGAGGGAAGGTTCTAATATTGTTTTCTTTCTTATCCTGAGAACCAAGTCCTGTTACCTTTGAGGGTATGGGGTGAGGTGAGGAGAGGCACAGAGGGCCCTGGCTAAACACACACTGTGTGCCAGACCCCTAGAGATGTACTATCTCAGTAACCGCCAGAGCAACCTCTGATGGTGGTCAAAAGCATCTATCCAGGAGAGGAAACAAACACAATCTTTGGGCGTAACTTCAAATTGCTGGTGAAACTGGTGTGCCACCTCCCAATGCTCTAGTTTACTCAGAAATGTACCTTCTTCTGTGTGCTTCCAATGGTCCTCCTTCATCCCCTGCTGCTGCCGTCACCGCCTTCACCACTAGCATGTGCCAGGCTCTCAGTCAAGCTTTCTGCATGCAGATCTCACTGCTCCTCACCACTGACTCACTAACATGCCCATTTGTCAGAAAAGCAAACTGAAGTGAGGAGAGGGGACAGGGCAAGCCAGTCAGGCAGCAGGCATTCACAGCTCAGCAGTCGAATCCATTGGTTAGCTTCAGTTTCTATTTGTTTCACACTTTTCTGATGTTTTGATTCATATGGTTTGAAAATTGTAATATAGCACATTGTAAGATTTCAATTTTAATTAAAAATGTGCACAGTAAAAATGATATAATTTTCCTCCCACTATTGACCCCAGTTCCTCAGAATGCCTCCCATGGGAAACCACTTGAACCAATTTCTTATATAACCTTCAAGAGATAGCCTGTACCAGTACAATCAATACGAGTATCTGATCTGCCTTATTGCTGCACAGGAGATGGTGTTCTGTAGGTATGGATTTTTGTATGCACATGGCAATGCAATTTGGAGCATGTCTTGTAGTAGTTGTATGTATCTGCATGTATATATCTACATGCATATATATATCTATATGCATGTATATATCTGTATGCATGTGTCTGCTGTATGTATCTGCATGTATGCATCTGCATGCATGTATCTGCATGTATCTGCTTCATTCTGTATAACAGCAGCATTGCATTCCTATGCACCATCTTTATTTAACCAGTGCCCTAATGTTGGGCATTTAGGTTGTTTCTGGTCCTTTGTTATTGCAGACAGCTTTGTGATGGTTGGTCTTGTGTCTATGTCTGAGCACATATAAGTGTTTCTGCTTATTCCCTGGCCATTCTTCCCCTAAGAGATCAAGTCTAGTCTGCTAGATTCCTTCCACATTCCTTCTAGCATTCCATAGGGATAAGCTTTCCCTCGTGTTTAAATATTGACTCTTCAACTAAATCTTTCAATCCCTTGAAGAGAAGCGTTTTATTTTTACCCACTTTGGGTGCCTACTTTTCCCTGTCTCTGGGCAGCTTCACCATCATGTGCAGGAAAGTTCAGAAAAAGAGCCCCTTTATCTGCACTGAAGCATCAGGGGTCAGTGCTGGTCTGTCATGGTGGCCACAGCTGTTCCTGACTGGGTGGAGGGGGTCACACCACTGTTGCCCTAGAGATGCTTAGATGCACAGCTGCTGAGACCACTAGCCGTGAAAGTAGCCATCGTGCCAAGTGAGCCCCAAGAACAGGTCTTGGACAAGAGTGAAAAACAGCTGGACCAGTCCACGGCCACATCTCACATGTGGGCAGGGCAGAGTGAGGTCGATACTGGACAGCTCCTGTAGAAGGACACTACACATGTCCTTTTGGGAAGGGGCTCAATGCACACCTTGCATTGGAATCAATTGTCATCTAACCCTCTGAGAAAGCCTTGGTAGATAAAAGGCTTGTCAAACTGGAGGTTTGTGGAGTTTTTCCTACACTACTTTTATGAGCTGACATTGGGAGTCAGGTGAGGGCTTGAATCCCAACACCACTAAACCTGCAATTTAGAGACAGTCACTTCAGTGTGCTTCCCTACATAGCCCCCATGGAAAGTGGCAGGATGGAATCTATGTGCTTTCTCACACAATCTCTTTATACATCTGCAGTGAGGATGTTGCATAGATGCTGTGGGACCTGAGGACCACATGCCTCACACTAAGTCTTCATGCCCATAAGTGAGGCAGAATGCGGAGGTGGGTGGGTGTGGGTGCATGTGGACAGCCTCTCTGGCTGTTTCAGCTTAGCTAGGGACCCTCATTTAAACACGAATATTTTCACTACAACATGCTTACAGAATTTGTTTTCTCATGTGGTGTTTACTTTGCTTCATCTCTCCAAGGCCTTGCCCACCGAATCTGTCCATGTTGTGTGCTTTCTTCACTCATGGGTTCAGATAGTCATCAATCATTCACTCTCTTAGCAGTGGGATAAGGAACTCTAGTTGTTGCAACAGACAAATCGCAAAATCTTGGTTTCGGTTCTTCAGTTCCCCAATGTGGGAGAGAGAGAGAGAGAGACAGAGAGGCAGAGAGAGGGAGGGAATAAGGAAGGGAGGGAGACAGAGGTGGAGAAGGGATACTTGCTCTTAACTTCCTCAGGCTGTGAGAGAAGCATCACTTCTGCTCACATTTCCACTGGCGAGAGCTCTGTAACGTGGTCCTAATCATAAGGCGGCTGGGAAACTCCTTCCTGCGAGCCCAGGACAGAAAACGATGTGATGGACACAGCATTAGCTCTACCACACTTTGCTTCTGTCGAGGGGCTTGGGAAAAAGCCATCACACTGAGTGCCTTCCCCAGCTCAGAGTGAGTCCTTCAAAGATCGTGCTTTTAGGCAATGTTGACTTCTGCATGGGCTTTCCTTGTGAACTCATGACTGTTATGGATGGAAGAGAACTGCAGTCATCACAGACAGCCCTTGCCTATGAAACCAGAGTAGCTATTTTGATTAATGTGGCCAGTTAAGCTAAACAAAGAGATTGGCCATTACTGGGTAAAATCAGTCACTCCAGAAGCCCCAGGGAGACTTCTTCCTGGAATCAAAGCAAATTAAATCCACAGCTGTGGATGGAGGGGCTCTACAGAGAAACAAGTCCCTCACCCATTGCAGCGGGAGGAGAAATATGGATTCCACTTCGGGAAAGTAAATAGGCAATATATATCATTAACTTTAAGTTTCCCATGGTGTCTGACATAAAGATCTCACCTCTACTCTAAGAATCCATTGCTAGAAACCCTGCAAATATTGGAGGAGAGTAGGGGAAGCATAAACAGGTCCTCACACCTTCACTTAAGGTAGGAAAGATTAGGAACTACTTAGCTGCGCAAGAAGCAGTTGAAAAAAAAAAGAAGCAGTTGCATGTTTTGTAGGATAGGCAACTCATGGAAGACTACACAGAACTTAAAAGTATTTTTATGAAGACTTTTTTTATTACAAAGATTTTTCAAAAACATTGAGAAATGCTCTTGATGTGATAATAAATGGAAAATTGTACACATAATGTGTTTATAGAGTCTGAGCACAGTTGCCTTGAACATAACATTATAGAAATAAGTATAATCACAATAATAAGAGCACTTACTGAAAATAAATCCTCCATGAATGAATCTCACTTAGTTCTCAGCCAAATCTAGGAAGTAGGTGGCTCTGCCCCCATTTGATGGTGAGGGAATAGAGACTCAGACAGGGAGCTCATTGCTCCTGGTCACCCAGCTGTGGAACTGATGTTGGCCTTGAGGTCTGCATCCAAAACCCACACTCTCAGTGAGGTAGTCCATCTGTGCAAATCCATTTGGATTCAAAAATAGAAATTGGAGGGACAAGTATCCCAACATTAATACGCAGTGGTTAACTCTATATGGCAGAAATGGCAGTAATTTGGAGGTTTTCTTCATTATACTTTGTTTTCATCAATTTCTGCATCAAACATCCATTACTTTAAAAAATTATACATATATATATATGTATATATACACACATACACCCAGGTGACCCTTGAACAACATGGATTTGAACTCTATGGGTCCACCTATACATGGATTTTTTTAAATTAAATTCTGTACTACAGTACTACACAATCCGAGGTTGGTTGAATCCACAGATGCAGAACTACGGTCACAAGGGCCGACTAAAGTTATATGCAGATTTTCAAGTGTGTTGAAAGTGGGTACCCCTAACTCCATATGGTTCCAGGGTCGACTGTCTACCTTGCAACTTAAACAAGTGAGCTCATTCACAAATTGTAAACAAACCACTCTATGAACAAGGGAAAAATGGGCAGATGTACCCAGAGAGTAAAAGTATGATTGGGTTGTGAGATGTGGTTATTTTCTCTCTACTGTTTTTCTATGTTCCATACTTTATGACTCACAACTTTTAGAGCAGAAAAAGAAAAAGAAGTAACCATGTTTACAGGCCTACATTAGTATTATGGCTACCAGATTTCAGGAGACAAACACGTCTCTCTACATTGGAAAAACAAAAGCCAAACAGCCATGCCGCAAAACGAAAGAAAAGATTTGTGATTTACCAGGAAGGAGACATGAGGCCAGTGAACATGTCTGTAATGGAACTAAAATGATTTACAGTGGCTGTGTGTGCTCTGGACTCAGGGCTCCGTAGCCCGGCCACGTCCTGCTGCCGTTCGGGCAACCTCAGAGCTAGGACCCTTGGAGGAGGGGGACAGGACTGAAGGGCTGTGTTGAAACTCTCCCAGGCTGAGTCTATGGGACTCCTGGAGGGCGTGCCTTGCAGTTTGCTGTACCTCTGATATCAGGTCTCTATTTATTAGGGAGTTTTAAGACATAGCAAGTGAGCGAGAGAGAAAAAGACAGAGATAGAGGGATATGACAAGACTGTAATTCACTTGTTAGATTGGACCTGCTGCCTCTTCTTTTCTTCTGGAGAATGTCTACCTGTGCCAATTAGGATGAAATTTCAAAGCATTATGAACCAAGAAGCCAAAGTTGTCCGCCTTGGGGCTCCTGGTGTCCTGGAGTTGGGAGACAGGGACATTTGTGTCTCTCGCTATTGTTGTTTCCTATGTCTGATTAGGTGTCGGGACCTGGCTCGTCTCTCTCTCTCCTTGTTGTATATGTTCTATATTTTATTTGTTGAACACACAACTTTTAATGTAGACAAAAGAGGAGAACTAACCCTTCTCACAGGCCTACCTATTTCACTTTAGAAATAAGACGCTCTGATGATGGAGAGGCAGGATGACGTCTACCTCACTGGCCAGGCTGACTTGCCAATTATCTCCGCTAAGCACATACAGAAGTTACTCCTTTCCCGGATTGAGCCAAGAGAAGCTGAAAGGTTTCAAGAGGTATCCTGACAGAAGCTGGGGTCTAGATCCAGGTGAGGGATTGCCTGGGGCACAAATGGCATCAAATCCTTCCTTGTGAGGCCCTTTGAAGTGCATGAGAGCAAGGCTCTGAGACCTAAGCATCCCAACCCCCAAAACTCATCTCCTCTCTGTCCAGATGCCAACTATGCAGCCAGGAAGCGGCTTCTTTCTGACAGCTTGGAGTGGCATCGGGAGTGGTCAGAGGCAGCCTGATTAGGAGGGCAGAGGCAAGTTGCTTCAACTCAAGAGAAGCTCAGCCCTTCTTGGCTGAGGACTTTGGGACAGACATTTAATCTCCTTGAGCCAGAGCTGCCTCACTGAGAAAGTGGAGACCAAGAGATACGGCATCTATCCAGGGTCCTGATGCAGATAGGCTGCCTCATAAATGTTAGTACTCCACCCTTCATTCCTCTCCTTGCACTTCTCAGTTCCTGGGCTCTGGTAAATTTCCACTTGAGATAATATTTTCTCTGTCATCCCCAAAGTCTCCCTCTTAGCTCAAGTGGTACTAACATGAAATAGAGCTGGTCAAATCTCCCGAATCATTATTCTCATCCCTATCAAACAAACCTGGATTTGAGGATTACTGAGGCTACGGTAAGATGCTGTCACATCTGAGAGCAAGAGTATGGTGGGGCAGAAAAGATGCTTAGACTGGAAGTGAGATGTTTGGTTTCCTTGTCTTGATGCCTTCTGGTAAGTTAGTTGCCCCTTCTTGGCCTCAGTCTCCATACCTGTAAAATGAGGGGTGTTTTGAAAGGGAAAATTAAGCCACGTGTGTGAATATGTTTTGCAAACCTTAGCGCATTCACTCTCATCTCTGTATGCTTGGGAAGTCCTTTTAGTACAGTTGTTAATAGGTTTGAGTAATTTTTGAAGGACCAAAATGGCCAGTTTCCTCATCTTGATTATCTGGAATTTGACTAAAACAATTAAGTGCTTCTCCACTGTTTCAGGGCCACTTCCCTCCATGTGGACGTGGGACCAGCCTCTGACCTCTCCAAGGCTCCCTCTCTCCATCCATAAAACGACCAAATACTGCCCACTTCCCAGAAGACTCTAGGATGCTGTAATACTCCCACTCATGTGGTAGTGTCAGGTAAACCCCAAAGCTCTCAACAATGTGTAGGTAATGAGTGTGGGTTACTATCCCTGAAGTGAACACGGATTTAGTAACTGGGGAATTAACCTAAGCACCTATGGAGTTCCTGACAGTAACACACAAGCTCTGTGATATTTGAGGGCCGGGCCAACTTTCCGTCATTGCCGACACACAGCAGGTTTTCAAGCAATAGGCATTTAAAAATTGTATGCATTTATAATATGAATTATCTGGTCAGACTAATTTGTTGCTCTTTCTAACGGGTCATGTTTTATATCAACTTTTCTACTTTGCAAAGTCTGCCTTAATTTCATTCTAATGTAGCAAGTCAGTCGCAATATTTCATATACCTCAAGAAACCTTGGCCATTACAAATTTTTTTATATATATATATATTAAAAAAAATATATTTTTGCTTCTAGCTATTCCTCTATATGTTTTAAAAAGCAGAGATACTAACTCCCGCTCAGCTGAGCATTGGGTTCCTTCACACAGGTGATATTGGTCCCGCTCTTTCAGCTGCTGAGACTGGTACATTTCACAATCTTGGTGCTAAAAAATCATCTTTTCAAGAACATCAACAATAACTACAACCCACCTTGCTTTTGTCTCTGCCTTTCATTCCTAAGAGAATTCCCAGAATTTGTTTTGATCAAAAACACGTACATAAATAAGTTATTTCCTCTTTCATGATTATTTTAGAAAAATCCCCAAATTGAAATTGACCTGAAATACACACACACACACACACACACACACACACACGAGATGCTCTGTTTGAGATATCACAAAATATGATCCTATATAATACAAAGTAAAGATGACCCTTGAACAACATGGGGGTTAGGGCTGCAGACCCCCACGTGGTTGAAAATCCATGCTCTGCTATCTCTGCCTCAAAAACAAAGGAATTGATAAATGACTCACCCCAGGGCAAGATGCTGAAAACCGTTTGGATAGAATCAGGACTCATACCCTAGTTCTTTTGATTCCACATATTGTGATCTCTAATCAAACACAAACTTGCCCCCATCCTTAGGTAATTTAAAGATCTGTTAAATGAAGATACAGGTACTATGTTTATGGAAAAAATCCATGTATAAGTGGACACACACAGTTCAAACTCGTGTTGTTCATGGATTAAATGTATGTCTGGGAAGGTGCTCTATTTCTCAATACTCAGGCACTGTCCTTTAAACAAGGGGACAAGCTCTCAGCTTTTTATTTTTATAGTCCTGAGTTTGTATCCTGATCCTACGAGTTATTCATGATTTAGGCAATTTACCATCGTTTATTGATTCTAAGGCAATGTTTTTAAAAATATTTTAACATCTGAAATGGAATGCATCTCACTACTGATGGCATCTTACAGTTAGAATTGTCAGCATGCTTTTCTCTCTTTGTGATACATAAAGTGATGTTGCATTTTACAATGAACTTAAATTCTATGAAATTCACTAGCTACCCTTTCTGAATTTCTATTTCAACCTTAGCAAAATTGCTATCATGAAGCTGCTGTGAGGATTAAAATCATTAATGAATTCAGTAGATATCTTAGTATGGGCCCTCAAGAAAAGGCATACTGTTATTATTGCCACACTAACTTATTAATAATAGTGATAATTTAAAGAACAGACATTCTGTTGGCAATATTTACTCCCATTGCATAGATGAGACTATTTAGGCTTAGAAGAGTTAGGTTATTTACCCGAGGCCAAGACTAAATTCAAGTACAGCCTCTGTCTGACTCCAAAGTTTGCATTCATCCCACTCAAGCTGCCTCATTAGATATAAATACTTTTTGCATTTCATGTTATCCACATGCGAAGTGTAACCTATTGCTCACAGGCCATTAATCTGTGCTCCTTCCCTGGCAAGGAAGGAGTAAGGTGTAGCCTCCAATACCCAAAGAACGCCTCCATTACATTCTACTGACTCTGCATGGGCTCTAGAATGCGGGTATTTATTTCCAGATACCTCCAAATGTTGTGATTATTTAATCCCCTCAGACCCCTCCACTAATCACTCTAGGTTGCATTATGCGAGCCAGCAAATTCTGTTCACTTTAATATACATGAGAAAGAGGGAGGGATATTTCTCACTGAAGGTTTTCTGGAAAATTCTGCTGTTATTGATTTTTTTCCCTTAAATCTTATTCTTTAAATACCCCCCTACCCCACCTCCCCACACACACATGCACACACATATATATGATGAAAATGATTGCTCTGGCCATGTTTGTTCAACCTAACAAAAATATAGCATATTGACAACATTATCTGTCATTCCCACATTTCACCTGGAGTAGAAAACTGTTTGATTTCAAAAGCCTGCGGACGACATCAGTTCACAAGGATATCTTTTATTCATGCACATTGAAATAAAGACAACCATATGCAAGGGTTTCTATAACTTGGGAAAGGAAAAAAATATGAGACTTGCTTCGGCAAACTTGCTAAGCTTTGCATGTAGGTTATGTGGTCCTGCCATCAGCTTTCCTGCATTGCTCTTAACCCTTATATTTTTAATGATCAGCACATATTCCAAGGCTTGTTGGGCTGGCAATGCCCTGAGAGGTCATCACTTTCCAGGGGAGAAAACCGAAGGTCCAGTAATTTAGGGACTTGTATGGGATCACACGTTACATTCTACATAAGATAAGACTCGAGCAAAACATATCTGTCTTGTGGTTCTCAGCTTGAATCCAGGTCCTGAAAGGGATGGATTGGGCAGCCATGGGGAAAATACTTCATCTCTTTAGACTTCTATTTTCTCTTCTGGGAAAAGGAGATCCTAGTATGGGTTTACAGGGTTATTGCAAGGAGTGCCTAAAATAACCTACATAGAGGTGCGGCCACAGTGTTGATCACAGTTCCATAGAGCTAACTTGTTTGATTTCAATTTCTGTGTGTCTCGTTTCCCCTACTGCAGAAACGGTAGCATAAAGTGACACATTTGTGATAGATTTCAGGTTACTGCGTAAACCATGAAAATATCTGGGTTGTCTCTTTCTGTTCTCTTTTATCGGACAAGAATTATCTATTGCCGTTGAATATCAGTTCATCTTCAGCAATCTTGGGAACCAAAGGCAGCACCTACCTTGCTCTTGGTCTGGGTGTAACGTGTCAAATCTGACAATTCACTGTCTGGGGTCATTTCAGGAGGCAACTGGTCCTGTTGTAATCCTGTGACTTCCAGACACCAGAGTAAATGTTTCTGCCTCAGAGTCCTGGGTGGTCAGTAAGGCAGGTGTAACTCAGCCAAACTGGAAAACACACTTTGATGTTTTCCTTTTGGTCTCCTCCCTTCATTGGGGGTGGGGCGCAGACACACACCTTTGGCAGTTTTCCTCTGAGACGAGAATATTATGCTTTATTTTGATACCTGTGCTCCTTGATGGTCCACTGGCCACGCACAGTATCAGCAGATGCTTCAGGCTTATCTTTCTATCAGCCTGCTAGATGTTTCGAGTCAGGTCAGGCATTCCAAATTGAACTTGAATACCATTTAAAATCCCTTTGGGGGCCTGATTCCCTAGTCTGTTGAGCCAAAAATGTGTAAAACAAGGCCATTCACTGAGCTTGATAAAGTAGCTCATTTAGTCCTCATAGGAATTGTCATGGAGACAGTAAGATGTCCTGTTTATGGATGAGGCAGAAGCTCTAGAATTCTCATTGCTTGATTAGGTCATACAGCTCTTAAGTGGCAGAGATGGAATGAGAGCCCAGGTATAACTGATGTCCAGCCCGACCACACCATGCTACCCCCTACACCTCCACTTTTCAATACTGGAAGGAAGATACACTCCCTCAAGGGGCTGTGGCAAAAGACAGGACACTGGGCAGAAGACTCAAGCCAGAGTGGAACCTCAAGAAATACTTTTGGTAGTGGCCATTTATTTATTGACTCACAGCTCCAAGGGGACTCTTCTCTTCACTTTGATGCCTGTTGAGCTGCCGATGGAAGGCTCAGAAGGGAGACCAGATGGGGAGGAGGCGTAAGGAACTTCTCTCTGGATTCTTCTTGTTCCTTGTCAGTGTTGCTCCAACAGCAGCCATTGGCTCCGGTCTCTATCTTCTTTCCCCACTTTCATAAGTAGCCTTTTTATGACTCCTTAGACATAGAAGGAGTAGTGCCCAATTGGCAGGGGTCTGAACACTACCATCCTGGGGTCCTTTTTGATTCTTGGCTCTGGTATCCCCATCACTTCCCTTTGGTTCTCTGAGCTCCCAATTGTAACTGCTGTTGTAAGCATTACCTGGTTATTATTTCTGGGTAATATCAATTGTCTGTCCACTCTTCCAGGTTTCTGGTTCTTCATATTAAATCCCCTCTGTTTGAAATACCTAGGGTGGTTTCCGTGATCTTTGCTGGACACTGAATGATGCATTTGTTGAATAAGAGGAAGCTGAACAAGATTCACTTGGTCCCCTAAAGGAGCTTGCAGACCATGGCAGGGAAGGGCCTCCATTCTATGCAATGTAGAAGGACGTGAACACTAAACAGAGATGTGACCCAGGTGCAGTGGGAAAAGACAGGAAGAAGGTGATTTCTTGAGAGTGGAACTCTTTAATCACAGGGTTTGATTTGATTATTAAAAGATAATGAGGATCTTTCTGAGAAAAAAAAGAACACAAATATAAGTTCTTACAGGGTCTCAAAAACAACTTACATGGGGTGATAATTTCTAGTGTTTCCTTAAACCAATTTTTGGAATGAGATGGAGCATATATCAATCCTTTAATAAATAACTTCCAGGTAAAAGCTAACACTTAAAGGGCACTTCATATGAGCCAGGTACCATACTGGGCTGCGACTTGGACAAACCCATTTCATGCTCTCTCTGGCCCTCTTGTGTTTTAGAGGGAGCACAGCTGAAGCTTAAGCAACTGGAGTAGCTGGTCCAGAAGGAACTCTGCATCCAGACGCAGCACTAAGTCACCTGCAAAGACAGGGGTGGATTGCCATCAGATGACCTGGATATAATTTCACCTGTGGCCTCTCAAAATAAGGTCACGTTGTAAGGTACTGCAGGGTTAAAACTTTAACAAAAATTGGGAGGAGACACAAATCAACCCATGACACCCATCCAAGGAGCTTTCTTTTTTTAAATCTTGGGGTGGTAGCAAGAACTGGTCCTGCCTGACTATTCATCATTCCAAATCTTTCTTCCAACTTCCATCCACACCAGAGCTGTTGAAACTCAAATGCAAAACTTTGATGTCTTAGTTCTGTAGGTCTGCTCTGATAGGTCTTCTCCAGTGCAGTGGTTGCCTTGCAACTGGTTGCTTGGGCTGGAGTGAGAGGCCTCAGAATACAGGAAGTATGTATGATACAAGTGTGTGTGTGTGTGTGTGTGTGTGTGTGTGTGTGTGTGTGTGTGTGGTATACAGGAGTTGGGGGGGGCATGTCAAATGATTTTTGAAAGTATTATCCTGCCAAATCAGCAACTGCCCACTCATTTTTCACTCTGTGCCAGACACTGTACTCAATGTTTTACATTTTTTTTTGCATCTAGCTCTCGCAATAGACTTGCGCATTTGTAATATTAGCCCCATTTTACAGATGAGGAAACTGAGATTCAGAGAAAGACCTGAGATCAAGTGCAAACCCAGGTCTAGTTGACCACCCACTGTTCTTTGTTAGTTCTGTTTCCCTCTACCCCTCTTCCCTGATGTTCAGGGAAGGTGGTAACAGTGCTGATTTCTTCGAACTTTGCAGTGAAGTGTCCCAAAGTCTCAGACTTAGCTTCTGCTCTTTCAATAACATTCTCAAAAAAGATGGAGTAGGAGGCAAGGGAGGAGCCAGGCTATGATCTGAGCATGACTTTTACATCCCGCCAGTGTGCATGATATACCCTCACTCTGGTGGCATTTTCTTAATCCTTGGATCCTATTAATTTTCAGAACACATCCTTATGGGCAGTCAGTACGATTCCCACCTCATGGATGAGCAAACCCAGGATAAATCAAACCCCCAGTTAATTAGTAGAGGGACTGGTATACACCTGTGTGATATTAGGAAAGAAGAAAGAGGCTGCTACACTGCTCAGATCAGAGGTATATATTACTTCCTGGAGGAGATGGGATGTTCAGAATGTTTGGGAGAAGACTAGGGCACTTGGGATTGCAGAGGACAGCTTTGGCTGGCTTCTAGCATTCCAGGGTAAGCCCGGGATCACTGCCCTGCCAGAGAGGTCCATAATCAAGATGTTTAGCTGTCATGTCAGCCATCTGTGCCTGATGAAGGTTTCACATTACTCCTTTTCAGAACACACACACACACACACACACACACACACACACACATGCATGCGTGCATACACACAGAGTCTACCTTTAAGGAAATGATTTTGATACATCTTCTAACTAACCAAAAGTAACATCTTGACAATTTTAATTGACTAATTATACACTCATGGTCATCTTGAAAAGTGCCCATTTGGGGTCTTTATGTCTTGACAACTGTAAGAGTCTTCAGCTGGAAATTTGGGATACAGACAGAGAATTTCAATGACTCTGACCTTGGGAAGTTGAGAGCCGTAATTTCCTCCCAAGGGGCCTGGTGGAGCAGAGAGGAGCCCTGGAAGGATGAGGGTGGTTGCCTCCAGGGCTGGACATGCTCTGCCCTGTGTCTGCCTGGAAACAATCAGGAAGAACCCAGTGATTTGCACCAGAAGGAAAAGAGTAATGCAGATGCCACAAATGTACGCATCCTAGAAATTTAAAATTGCCTGGCTTTGCTGCTTTCTTTCATTTGTTTATGCCCTTTAATTGGAGACTCTTTTGTTTCTTTTCCCTCCTCTCCTTTCCCCTCCCCTCTTCCCTATTCTCCTTCCATTTCCTTTCTTTTTCTTTTTAACCTACATGAACGAACATTCCATCTTTCAAACCCACAAGGGGTGTTGTTTTGCTAACACGTGCTGAGGACTTATTTAAGGACTGATGATATGCAGTTATCACTTTGGTGAATTTTTCCATAAACTCAAGAGACATCGTCCCCATTTTACAAATGCAAAGCCTGAGTCCCAGAGAAATAAAATCACTTGCCCAAGTTCACTCAACTAGGAAATCACAGCTCTCTGAATAGACCCAGATCTGTGTGACTGTCGAGCCTTCCCTGTGATGGGGGGTGTCTCTTGTTCTGCTTGACCTTTCCCAGCCCAGGCCAGAGCTAGTGGAGGCTCTGCCACGGATGGGGCCAGGCCACTCCATCTGGGTTTAACTATGAGACCAGCAGTCTGGACAAAGTCCTGAGGAGCATTCAGGGGCAGCTCAGGCCTGACTTGGAACAAATTTCCAAAGCCAAAGCCAGCAGGTGGGTAAGCTTGGATCTGGGCTCCAAATAAAGGCTTTCCCCACGTGGTGGCCCTGGTTTCTTGTGCTGTGGGGCTTCTGGGAAGGCCTGGGAGAAGGCTGCACAGACCAAGGGGAGCTCTTATTTTTCTGGGAGCAGGAAGGGAGCAAGAGCTAAGAGGGTCTGGCAGGTGGGAAGACTCAGGTGGGCTCCATCATGGCCATGCAAAGCCCCATTGCCAATATTGTCATAGAGATTCTCTCCAAGAGCCCATACCTCTCTTCTCAAAAGTGCAGGACCTCCACAGAGATAAGTCAGGCAATGATTAGCTCTCTCAGAAAAGCATCTCTTTAGGACTAAGTTGCTGGATCTATAAATTAAGTATAGTCATGATTACCTCGGAGGATCGTTTTGAGAATTAAACTGAAAACCTGTGCTAAGCCCATAGCCCAGAGTCTCACGCATAATAGTGATGATGCTTTTCTTCCTTTTTTTCTTCAACAGTGATGACCATGCCAAGTTTGTGCTAGTTTAGGGTTGCCTGATAGAATACAGATGCCAGATAGAATACAGATGCCCAGTTAATTTTGAATTTCAGATCTTCAACAAAATATTTTAGCATAAGTATGCTCCTACTGTGGCATGGGACATACTTATACTTTAAAAACTCATTGCTTATCTGAATTTTCAAAGTTAACAGGGTGCCCTGATGTAAATATGTCTGCCCTTTCTAGGTGCTAGGGAGGCAAAAGTGGTGAATACAAGAGATGTTATCCTCACTGGTAAGGGGATGACGCACAGTCTATTTTCCTTCTATCTAAGCCTTCTCTCTTCCTCCTGAATCCTCTTTCTTTTCCACTTAATTCATGAGTAAGCAGAGAGTGTCACAGCCACTGGCTTTCTTGCAGGGCTCCTTGGCTTTGCCTGGTCAGCCCTGCCACAGGCTGTATCCCTCCCTTAGAAATGGCCAGCTGCAAGCCCCTGCCAGTTCATCACTAAGGCCAGTTCTTCTCCTGTCCTTTGGTGACTGTGACTCTGAAGGACAGGCCATCTTGACTCCCCACATGTCCTCAGGACCAAGACCAGGGGAAGGTCCTACAAATTCCAAAAGGACCCACTGAAGGATGGCGTGTGGGCTGCCAGAGGTTGCCAGGCGAGGTGGGTTGAGGAATGGTCCCCCAAAGATGGCCCCATCCTAATTCCCAGAACCTGTGAATGTCCCCTTACGTGGCGAAAGGGATTTTGCAGATGTGATTAAGAGAAGGATCTTGAGATGGGGAGATGATCCTGGGGGGATTAAATGTAATCTTGAGGGTCCTTATAAGAGAGAGAGAGGCAAGAAAGTCAAAACAGGGAGAAGGGGATGTGATGACGGAAGCCGCGGTTGCAGGTGGATGAAAGGGGCCACTAACCATTGAGTACAGGTCACCACTGGAAGCCAGAAAAGGCCAAAACAGTGGATTCTCCCCTAAAGGCCCCATAAGGAACACCAGCCTGCTGACACCTTCATTTTAGACCTCTGATTTCCAGAACTATAAGGGAATACATCTGGGTTGTTTTAAGCCACTGAGTTTTGGGTAATTAGTTAGAGCAGCTGCAGGACACGAATCCACTGGGGACTTCTGGAGGAAGGACAGCATCCAGCCGAGGCTCTGCCCATGCTGGGCTGTGTGAAGGCAAGTGCTGTTCCTGGGACATGCCATCCATCACGTCGGCCCTCTGCTGAGCTCGGGGGCCAGGCAGATCCTGAACACAGGATGTCACAGGGTGTCAGATCCCAGGCAGTTGAGATGGAGGCAATGCCTATGCGGGGTTTTTCCTGATGCTGTTCCCCTCCACAGTGGTGTCTCTGTTACTCTAGTATCCATTGATACTCACAGCACAGCTCTCTAGTCTAAGAGTCTCAGAGAGGTGAAGCAAGAGACCTGGAGTCACACAGTAAGCCAGGGGTCCAGGGGGAGTTTAATCCCAGGTCCAGAACGTTCACCGCAGCCGCACATCGGTGGCATGCTGCTTCTCCCAAGCCGTTCAGCTATCACCTCCCTTGCAGCTGAAAGGCAGTTTCTGCCGAAGACTGCCACGTTTACATTTTGAGCTGCAGCTCAAGACCCCAGATCTTGCTCAAGGCCCCTGGGAACGAACGCTCCTGCGGTTTTCCTTGACTGGGGAAACTCACATGGAATGAGAGCCATGGGGCCCTGGCCCTGGAGAAAGAAAACTTTTTGATGTGACCTTGGCCCCATGTCTGCAAACCGGGAAGCTCATTCAGCCATCAGACCCCACTTTTCCTCCCTGAAGAAAGAGGTCAGTGCTCGCTGGCTGCAGAACCAGAAGCGCCTTTGACGTGCACTGAACTACAGCTATTAATCAGAACCAGGCTCGCGGGGCAGGGGGTGGAATGACATGGTCGTTTTGACTTAAAAGAAACATTTTAACTTCACATTTGCCAAGTTAAAGAGAAAACCTCAGATCGCTTTTCCCCCAACACCCCTCTCCCCAAGCACCACCCTCACCCCGTCTATCTTTAATTTTGATTTGTAATATATAGGAAACCTAACCCATGGCTGTCACGCTGAGTGTCATTTGGCTTCAGACTCAAACCACTGTGCAGTTTGGCCCCTGCTGGAGGGAGGCTGGATTGCAGGGGTGGCACCGATACTCTCTGGGTCCCCACTGATTGGCAGCTGTTGAGTTTGTCAAAGGGCTGCCCAAACCGTGCTTGGCTCAGACCTGGGTGAGTCAGCCCCTTCCTTTGGGGACCTGGTGGCTTCTGTATGGACCTGGGGAGACAATGGGAGAAAACAGGGCTCATGCAAAGCTAAACCTGTTTTGCATTTCATGGTAGGTGTCATTGCTCAGGGCATCTCCCAAGTTACCGTGCTGTTCTACACTTTTTCCTGTCTGCCTGGTAGGTCCTTCTCAACCTTCCTGTCTCCATGTAATATTATCATTGATGGATTGGAGTAATGGACCCAATTTGTCAAAGCCCATCCTGTGTTCAGGCTCTTTGGAACGCTCTCACACTGTCTCTGGCTGGGCCACGAGTCTGGCTTTAGTGAATGAAATAATAGCACATATGTTGCAGACAAAGTCCTAAATTGAAGACCTATAAAGTGCTTGGCATTCAGGCTTGCCCCCTTGGAACTTTGTGTTTGACATGAAAACAGGCTTGGAGTAACCTGCTGGAGGGGAGGAGATGAAAGACAGAGAGGTCCCAGTCACCCCAGACAAGGTCAACGTACACCAGCCGTGTCGGGTCAGCACATCCGTGTCCCCAGAATCATGAGCGAGCAAGCCCTGCCCAGCCCAGAAGAAGTGCTGGCCTTGCCAGCCCAATCTGTGAACCTAAAAGCATGTGGGCTAAGTGGCTGTTATCTTAAGTCAAAAAGTTCTGAGTCAGTTTATTATACAGCAAATCTAGATGATACACTTAGCCTAAGGCATTTACAATGACTTGCCAGTCTGGGTCATTTGTCTCTCTTCTGTACTGTTCCACATTTGTACACTTTTTTGCACACTTATCTGACTCTCCAGTTAAACTGGGAGCTCCATCAGAGCAGGCCCTGTATGTCTACAGATCACCGTTGAAATCCCATGGTCTCCAGCAGGGCATGGTACATGGTAGTTGTTCAATAAACACTTGTCAAATCAGTCAACAACTGAATAAAGAAATCAGATCTAGTTTTGAGCCCCAACTCTTCCAGTATTGCTTTGTCATTTTCACTCATGCTACTTAACTGCTCTGGACCTCAGTTTCCACAACTATGAAATGGGGCTAACAATAGTCCTAGTGTCGCCGGCAGGGATAAAGGTGATGTGTATAGCTGCCTAAGGTTGTCCCAGCCCAACACTCAGGGATGGCCGGGAGCACGTCCCAACAAAGGCAGTCTCAATGTTTTCTACGGGCTTGTTGATGCCATGTAATTCTCACAATAGATTCCTTCGGTTGCAATTTGCCAGCAGTGATTGTATATTCAAAGTGGAAAGTTTGACATTGAGACTGATCCCTGAACATACTGGTGTTTTGGTGCCTTTTGCTTTTCTTTCTACTTTGGGGAGATTTGGAACCCCAGAAGCCCACCCTACCAACACATCAACTGCTTCTCCTCCACCCCCTTAGATGTTCCTTTTATAGAGAAAAGTATCAAATTAATAAGAGAGAATCATGGAGAAGAAAAGGAGCCTTGAACACATATGTCATTCATTTACTCCAGAAAGAGAGACTGGGGTGAGCAAAGACCCAGAGCAAGAGGGATCCTAGACTTATTTTAAAAGCTGAAATTAAATATGATTGGAGCTGAGGATGAGAGACACCATTCTGGGATCTGAAGTCAGAGAGTTGGGCAGGGGACAGATCACCCAGGGCCTCATAGGTCATGTTAAATATTTTTCACTTTCTCCTTAGAGCTGTGGAAAGCTAGTAAAATGTTGTATAAAGATCCGTTTTAGTCCAAGTTTAAATCTGGCTCATGTGGCAGAGCCAGTGGCCAGGACGCTTAAGAACAACTGCCACTAAGTTTCATGTTGTTTTGCGTCCCTGATCCGCTGTGGACAGTGTGAGCCATTTGAACTATTCTGTGTGGGTTGTTTGTAACACACGTAATCGTTTGTAAATGATTCACGGGAGCCTCAAAGTGCGTGTAAGACGGGAGTAACAATGACAAAATCGGCACTGCAGGAAGGACAGCAGATGGCACTTTCTGGACCTGCCCTGTGATATCACTGTTCTAAATGCTTTGTAAGTATTACCCATGAATCCATCTTGCTGACCTTAGACAGTGTGTGTGTGTGTGTGTGTGTGTGTGTATACACGAACGTGTGCGAGTCCGCTGGGCGCTGCTCCAAGAGCAGTGCATGCATGAACTCATCTAACTCTCAAAACAATCCCAGGAATTATTCACAATCGTTACCCTTGTAACACAGACTTGGAAACTAAGCCCCAGAGAAGGTCAGCATTTTGCCAAGGTCACTGTTTGCAACGCTGAGATTTGGATCTCAGCAATCTGCCTCAGGAGCCTGTGCCCTTAGCCCCTAGGAACATCACCTGAGCAGGAATTAACACGGTCACCCCCGTTTTGCATAGAAGGGATGTACGTACCCAGTCTTAGGGCTGGTCCATGGTGGAGCTGAGATTTGAACCCAGGGAGGTTGAAGGTAGACCAGGCTCTTGGTCACCACTGTATGTACTACTTTCATCATCACATCAACATTTGCATGAACACATACAGGGGTGAATGTCTCGTGCATGTGTGTATATGTGGTACGTATTAGAGTCTTTATTTTTCTGTGTTTTATTTGGGTCCCTTGGAAAAACTCAATAGTGGGAGCTGTTACCATTTGCTGCCTGCAATAAGCCAGGAAGGACTGGAGTTAGAACCTGAATAGAAGGTGTCACTTTCTGGTTCTTCCTGCAAATCACAAGCCTAGTAAGTTACAGAACTAGGCAAAACTCAACCCTAAGTGTACTACCCTCTCCTGTTTCTCCTATAGAAAAAAAAAAAAAAAAAACCAGGAAAAGAAAAGCTTGACTATCTACATATCAGGGCAGCTCTGTTGCTTTGCAAATTGGATTTTTTTTAATATTCGTAATAAACATTCTGCAATGATCTACATCGCAGATTAGGGCTGCATGAAGATGAGGCAGGGACGCATCATCAGTTGAACAGCCAACATCCCACTGGTGTGTTCAGGGCTGAGGAGAAGCAGTTGTGCAGCTGGGAGGTTCCTCCCATGTGCAGGGCAGGGTGACCTTTCCTGAGTCACCAATTTACCACCTGGGTTTGCACAATAAGCTGTCAAGGTTGCATCTAACCTTGCTTTCTCTCAGGCATATCCACAGTCGCATAGGCACGTTCTCAAGTGCTGAGAAGTATGCAGAGAATCAGTGGGGCGCCTCTTTTTCCCAGACTCACAAAAGGAGGTTTGACAGTTCAGGCTTTCTTGGGAGGTCAGAGGGCTGACCTGGGGGGTGATTGTTTCTATGCGATGTCAGAGGTTAACTCTAATTCTTTAAAGGGATGTTAATTGAACTACAAACCAGGCATGATCCTGGGGAGAAGGATACACAGGGAGACCATGCTTATCGCTTGCCTCAAGGAATTTGGGCTGAGCTGGGGAAACTGATACAAAGGGAGGGGAGGTCTCAGACCAACACGTACCCCCAGCAGCTTGGCAGCAGGCAGGCATCAAGGGTCATGCATGCAAGGGCCATGAAAGGACCCCAGAGGATCTTGGGGTTCGGGGACATGTTCTATTTTCTGTCCCTGCAGGAGGGCAGAGGTACTTGGTTTTAAGTCTAAGAGTCTCAGCGGGCAATTATATTTTGGGGGGAAGATACTGCAGAGTCATCATTTGGGAACTTGCTCCTAGGTCCCCAGGGCTTCCTGAGACGGGGTTAGAGGACCATTGCTCTGCCAGAGGAGATGTCCTAGTAGAAGGAGCAGAGGACAGAAAGGCTCTCCTTTGTTTTGTCTCTTAGAATTCTCCTGGAAATCTTGAGAGGGGCGTGCCATCGCTGCTCCCACCATCACAGTGGTGAAACAGATCCTTTTTTTATGGGAGGCGTCTCAGCTGAAGCAGGATTCAGCAAGAGCCTGGGTGGGTTCAGAACCTTCCTGCATTTCTCTCTCCATCAAAAGGCTCCATAAAAGACTCCGTAGGGTCCAGGAGCTGTAGCAGCAGCTCCACCACATCCATTCCGAGTGGGGTCCTTTGCATCTACAGCCCGTTTTGTGTTGCCATGGTGAAGCCTCAGCTTCCAGCCCCCTGGAAACTTTGCACACGATGGGGCTCCTTTCTTTGGGGGTCTGTGGGGGCAGCCCTGGGGCTCTCAGGCTCCCAGCTCCCAGGGACCAGCAGAGAGCTGCTTTTTCCTGTCTCACTGGTTTCTGGGGCTCTCCCCTAACAAGACCCACAGTCGTTTGGCCTACTTTGGAGGTGAACAACCCAACAGACCCACGATGAGAGGAAGTGATAAGGGCAGCTGCCTCCGGGGCCCACAGCTTCCTCGTCTGCGGGAACCCAGGTTCTCACGGTGCCTGCAAGGCCCTGGCAGCTGGGCTGCAGCTCTGCCCTTCACAGTCAGCCAGCTTGGGGCGGCTGGCCTCTCTGTGTCTGAGCCCTGGGTGACGGTGGCGGATAAAACAGAAAGGCCGCTGATGACTGGTCTCTCCAGGCTGGCTTCTGAGAGGGACTTCACTGCCCTCAGTGCAGGCGCTACCTGGCTCCGTGTGGCCTTCCTGCCCACATCCAGGGGGTCCTCCTTCCCCTTGGAGGGCCAAGTGCCCTGAGCATGGACAGAAAGGGGACCAAAACCATCGCATTTCTCAAGTCTTTGCCAAATGCTGCGTTCTCGTCTGAACACATCGGGGAACAGTCTTTCAAATACTTTTCACAACTCATAGCTAAAGCAGAGTTTCTCACCCTCGGCTCTATTGACATTGGGGCTCCGAGAATTTTTTATTGTGGGGCTGCCCTGAGCATTGCAGGATGTTTAGCTGCGTCCTTCGCTTCCAGCCCCCTGGATTCCAGTAGCATCTCCACCCGCAGCTGTGACAACCGATCAGGTCTTCAGACATTACCCGATGTCCCCGGCTGAGAACCACCGGGATATAAATGAGGGACAGCAGCTCACTGAGCGCCATGCAGAAAGGATCCATCTAAGACCCCACAGCTGAGACAAGAGTCCAATTCAGGGTGTTTTGTTATTTTTACTTTGCTTTTCACACCAAGTGCTACTTGAGTTCAGGAAATCCTAACCTCTCTGAGTTGACGCCCTGAACTGTAAATGATATCACAGTTCTGTGCCTCTAGGGTGATCTCAGAGATCAAATAGGACAATGGGTCCTCGATGTGCAAATGTAGGCGATGGGGCTGGGTTTGTAGTAGGTCCCTTTTCTTGCAATAGAAATATTCTTCTGAAAGAAAGCGTGTGCCCGTGAGAACACAGCAGCTCTTAACCTTGCTGGCCTGTTAGAATGCCCTGGCGGCTTTGATGACTCCTGGGCCCCGGGGCAAGAGGGGCTGGTTTCATGGGTGCGGGTGGAACTTGGCATTAACAGATCTTAAGAACTCCCCGGGTAACCCAATGCCCAGCCAGGGTTGAGAAGAGCTCAGAATCCCGTCTAAAAACCAAAGTGGCTCCGATGTCAAGTCCACCTGTTTCACATTTTAGGCAGGAAGGAGGAAGTCCAGTGAGAAGGAGACAAGGGAAATCTGTGCAGCAGTCACTTTCGGTGGGAATGTTTGACACAGATGATGCCGAGGGGGAGATAACTAGCCTAGATCTTTACTGCGCTTTCTTTGGAATTTTCAAGTACTGACCTGAAATATTTACAAGTGAAACATAACTGACTCCACTGCTGCTTAAAGGTAAGTGAAAAGAGATGAACTATGAACTTCAGGGCAGGTACTGCATGTAATTAAATACTTTATATGTTTTCTCCAAATAAAGGCATGAAGAATTTTCTTAAGTGGGGACTAGGCAGAAAATGAAGGGTGGGGCTTCTTTTTCCCTTCTCCCCTCCCCTTCCTCCCCTCCCCCTCCCCCTCCTCCTCCCCTCCCCCTCCTACCCTTCTTCCTCCTTCTCCTCCCCCATCTCCCCCTTCCCCTCCTACTTTTCTCTTCCTCTTTCTCCCCCTCCCCTCCCCTTCTCTGCCCCTCCCCCTCCCCCTTCTTCCCTTCCCCCTCCTCCTCCTCCCTCTCTGGCTCTCTCCCCCTCCTACTCTTCTGTTCCTCTTCCTCCTCCTCCTCCCTCTTCACTTTTTTGTTCGTCTCTTTTAACACCCATTTGCTTCTTTTGGCTTATTTTCCATCTAGAAGATACAAAATAAAGCTGCTCTTAACATCAGCAGACACTGTTGCCCACCACAGCCCCCCTCTAGTTCTTTAATACATATGCACTGAGAGTTTACTAAATTAGAACCTATTAGAGAGCATTTGGTATCATGCTCCTCTCATTTGATAATAAAAGCATATTTCTATAACCTCAAATAATTCTTGAAAACATTATTTGATATCTACATAATCAATTCTCCTATGTCTGAATCTCTCTATCACAATTTATTTCCCCATTTTCCCTCTGTTCATCAGCTCTATTGTTCCCATATTCATAAAGAAAATACTACTTTAAATAAAGTTGAAGTAAGCGTCCTTCTCGATTTCCTCTGGAAACATTCCTGGAGGTAAAATTATTCGGACAAAATTGGGTATTGGTGATGTCATGCTTCATGATGATTACGGATTGCTCTTTATAAAAGGACAGGCAAATTTAGATGTTAACCCCCTCGGTGTGAGAAACTTAATCATCTGTCTTCAGCAACCCTGACTGATATCATTCAAATATTGACAATTAATTGTTGAAAAGTAGTACCTGTTTTTTTTGTTGTTGTTGTTCAGTTTGCCTCTTGGATTATTAGTGGTGATAAATATTAGTGGAGATACACGTTTATTAGTTTCTTAAACATCTTTTTGTTTGTAGATTTTTGTGTGACTGTATTTTCTGTTTACTCTCTTTGCCTGGTTATATATTGGAATGTCTTTCTCTTAATTTATAAGACCTTTTTCTAGATTAAAGATGTTAATATTATTTCCCAGTTTGTGTATACCTTTTACATTTTCCTTTGCCTTAGACAATATTTATTATTTCTTTTCTCTCTGACATTTAAGAGAAAAAATATACTCATGGGGAAAGCAAATTTAGAAATGTAAACTACAAAACAAAATATGTTTGAGTTCCACCAGAAATAATCACTATTACATTTTGGTGCAGCTCCAGCTACTGACAGGAATATAACCTTTTTTAATTTTAGAATTGGAATTAACATAGTAGATGTCATATTATAGTCTGTTTTTTAGGCATTTTCTTTGTTCACTCAATAGTCCTATAAGACATGATATTTAATGGCTATCGACTCCTCCATTATATGTATGCAATATATCATTTCACACAGTTCTCATTTGTCGGGAATTCCAGATACTTCAAAATGTTATGTAGAACAAATACTGCTGCAGTGAGCACTCTTCCACGTACTGAGCTCATCTAAATATTTCCCTAGGTTGTAGTCCTAGGAGTGGAATTGTTGACTACTTACCATACTTACCACAATCTACCCATTTTGCAGACTATGATTAAAAAAGATTAAATTGTCTTTAAATAGAGTTGGGCCGAATCACCCTTTCACCCAAAGTTTATGAGGGCAGAAAAGCCTCATGAAAGGTGACAGAAATAGAGCTAAGACGTTTTTGCACACTATGTGCTTCCCAGGTGTTCATTTAGTCCCCCTTTTTCTTGCCTTCAAGATGAACTCCTACACTGTTGGTGGGAATGTAAACTGGCACAGCCACTATGGAGAACAATATGGAGGTTCTTTAAAAAACTAAAAATAGAGCTACCATAAGATCCAGCAATTCCACGCCTGAGCATATATCTGGAAAAGATGAAAAGTCTAATTCAAAAAGATAGATGCACCCCAATGTTCATAGTGGTATTATTTACAATAGCCAAGACTTGGAAGCAACCTAAATGTCCATTGACAGATGAATGGATAAAGAAGATGTGATGTATATATATATAGAGAGAGAGAGATAGAGACAATGGAATATTACTCAGCCATAAAAACAAATGAAATCATGTCATTTTCAGCAACATGGATAGATCTAGAGATTATCATACTAAGTGAAGTAAGTCAGATAGAGAAAGACAAACATTATACAATACTGCTTGTATGTGGAATCTAAAAAAGATACAAATGAACTTATTTACAAAAGAGAAATAGACACATGGACATAGAAAACAAACTGATGGTTACCAAAGGGGAAAGTTGTGGGAGAAGGATAAATTAGGAGTTTGAGATTAACATACTCACACTACTATATATAAAATAGATAACCAACAAGGACCTACTGTACAGCACAGGGAACTCTACTCAATATTCTGTTATAACCTATATCGAAAAATAATCGGAAAAAAAAATATATATGTATGTATGTATATGTATAACTGAATCATTTTGCTGTATACCTGAAACTAACACAACAGTGTAAATCAACTACACTTCAATTAAAAAAAAGAAAAAGATGAACTTCTGAACTCTTGTGAAGTTTCAAATCAAGCCTTTTGGGATTACGAAGCTATTATTTGTAACTAACTGTTTATTTTGTGGAGTGCGTGACTCTGTGGGGTATTGCTAGTTTAAACAACATGCAGGCTGACATCTTTCCCCCCAGACCACTGTGGCTTTCCCTCTAGTTCTCTCTGTTAATCACGTTTTCATAGTTTCTTTATGGGCATCACACATAGTGACAAGTCCCACACTGTGTCTGTCAGGGCCAGTTGCGGGGACGACAGCTGATATTTTTCAAAGCGACAGGTCAATGTGGTGCTAGGACCAAGGTGTTCTGGGAGCAACATCGTTCCAGGGGAGCCTGGGCATGTGGTTCGTTGGCAGGAGGAATGTTTGGGGTATCTCTATGCTCTGGTCAGCAGCGGCAAGAGTGCTGAGTGTACTTATGCAGAGGGTGCGGGTAGCAACCAAGATCATCTTTTACTGAAAGGAAGGATTGTAGAGTCAGAGGCAGGAGTCTTACAAAATGAGATGTAAATTATTCTAAATATTAGCAACGATGCCCATCATAATGCTTGCTATAACCTAGGCTGATGGTCGGCAAACTAAGGATGTCGGGTTAATTCTGTCTGTTTATCTAAATAAAGTTTTATTGGAATGCAGCCATGCCTACTTGTTTGCATACCTGTCTACGGCTGCTTTCACGTTCTAAGCGTGGAGTTGAGTAGTTGTGACAGAGGCCAGACGGTCCACTAAGATGAAAAATGTGTTGTGCAACTGTTGGCCACTCAACCCTTCTGGACCAGGACTCCCTGAGAGCAGGGTCATGCCTTGCTCATTCTTCTATAGCCAGCACTATGGACCACAGGGAAGGTGCTCGAACAAAGCATAAAAGAAAGAGGTGCCGTAGACAGTGGGGACATTGGCTGTGCAACAAGGCAGGAAGAGCAGGAGCCAGGGGACAGACACACCGGGGTTGGAATCCCGATTCTGACCATGACTCACCGTGTTACCTTGGGCAAGTCACTTCACCTCTCCTTCTCACCTTCTCCTTCTCCTTTCTCACTGGAAACATGACAGGAAAAACTTCCTTGCAGGGTCCTCTTAAAGCTTAGTAAGAAAGCAACATAAACAGAGTTTCTCTGTTCCTTAAGTTTGGAATCAAATGGGGCAGACGACATAGACATTTTTAGCTTATTTGTTTTTTATTCTCAAAATTTGGAGAGATGCATATTTTATCAATACAAACGGCGGAGGTTGAGTGAAGTTGTCCTCCTGCTTGGAGGGACGACTGGATGTACAGAATGGGAGACGGCGAGATTGCAAAGTACCATGATCCAAAGAGAGAAAAGGACACAACTAGTGTGACCTGAGCCCCTACAGCCTGGCTGGGCAATAGGTTGTGTTAATTCGCTTTGAAGACTTGGCTGGGGAAGTATCATCATCTCTCTTAAAACAGGTAAGTGAGATTTAGAGAGTTAAAGAATTCAGGTGCTCACAAAGGCACAAAAGAAAGATAAAATGGGCAAGAGGACTGTGGATTTGTAGGATGAATGAAAGAAATAGGAGAAAGAGAGAGAGAAAAAGAGAGGAGAGAGAGAGATAGAGAGAAAGAGACAGAGAGAGAAAAAGAGAGGGAGGGAGGTAGAGAGAGAAAGAGAGAGACACACAGGTACAGGTACAGATTTTACCTCCATGTTTTCCCAATCCACTTTGGCCTCGAAGGATGTTTGATGAGACAGAAACTCTTCTGAAGCTGCAAACGTGAAAGTGGTTGACACCTCACCAGGGGAAAACACGCACTTTTCTCATCCTAATTTTGGTCAAAGTCAGAAAGCAGAGAACTGTGCAAACAAAATCCATTCTTTGAAGTTAACACTTTCAATGTTCTCTGGGCTTTGGTTTGACTGGAGTGTTGAAGCTGGGGCTTGTGCTGTCCGCCCCAATTTATCCATGGTGCCAAATTCCAACTGGCAAGTAGGGGAGGGAAATGTAGATTCATGTGCATCAAAAGAGCTGCCCTTTAAGAACATATACTTGATAGCTTCGAGGGCCTCTTCAGGTTCTCACTTATTATACTCAGGTCAGAGAATTTGGGAAGAAACTCTGAAATGTCATATTTTGTTGGAGGTGAGATTTTAAAGGGCGGTCAGGAGGTATAAGCCTTAGGAATGCCCTTACACCCTTGACTGGGACTTAATTTTTCTGTCACCCTTCCTATCCAGAACATAGCCAATGACAGGGGAGAAATGTTAGAAAAGAACACAAACCGATGTATCAGTTGTCACTTGTGTTTTTTTTTTTTTTAACTTACCCTATTAATCTGGGTTTTGAGCACTTCCTTACTTCCCAGCACCACAAAGTGTTCCAGGCTCATCTTGTATATTGCCTGTCTCAGCCCTAGAATCAGTCATTTCTCTCCGGTTCCTTTCACTGGAGGATGGGATTGGAAACCAACCTCTGTGCATGAGGTGTGCTTGAGATACTGGGATATCATTTCTTCTGGAGAACCCACTACTTTCAAGAGAGAAAAATGGTCAAAAATAAGAACATCCCTGTGTCTAAAGAGTTACCCATTTAGCTGCTTGGAAAATAAGTCTACCCAGAGTGACTCATTTTTCACTGGACTGGGAATAAGACGATGTTGGTTTAAATAGGGAAAGATTATACATAGACTCTAATGCTGACAAATAATCATTTAATATGTAATCCTTAACCACTTACTATCTTTATGGTTTCTCACTTGTAAATAAGAAAAATAATGTCTAATTTAGGTAACTATTTTTATTTTTTATTTTATATTGGAATAGAGTTAATTAGCAATGCTGTGTTAGTTTCAGGTGTACAGCAAGGTGATTCAGTTATACGTATATGTGTATCTATTCTTTTTCAAGTTCTTTTCCCATTTAAGTTATAGAATATTGAGCAAAGCTCACTGTGCGGTACAGTAGGTCCTTGTTGGTTATCTATTTTAAATACAGTAGTGTATAAATGTCAATCCCAAACTCCCAGTTTATCCCTTCCCCCCACCTTTCCCCTTCGGTAACAATAAGTTTGTTTGTTTTTAGAATAGACAGTCATATATATAAAGTGCCCAGAACAGAGCCTCTCTATGGTAAGCACTCAAAAAATATTCTAACCTCCTCATCCTAAAATTGTAACCTTTAACACAATCTTGCACATCAATAATTATCAGTTAATATGTAAAGTGCTTAATATGAACATGGTTATATGTATTCTACATATATTAACACATTTAATCCTCATAGCAACCCTAAGAAGTTGGTACTATTCCTATGCCCATTTTATGGAGGAGGAAACTGAGACACAGAGAGGTTAAGCCACTGGCCACTGTCACACAGTACGGAAGCAGGAAGCAAGGTATGCTCTGGTTCTAGGTACCATGCTCTTAATCGTCATGAAAGAGGATGATCTTGGGTAAACCAGACATCTCACTTGTAAAATGGAGCTTACGATACCAAATTCACAGGCTATGTAGCCCAAATGTATATTATTCATTCAATCAATAAATATTTAGAGAATACATTCCATGTGCTGGAGAGCATATAGATTACCTAGAACTTGGTGAATTTAGATAAATAGGAAAACTTTGAGCAGACAGAGTCGTATAGGAGCATGATTCGGCTAGCTGGATGTTAGTCCCTTTTGATTCCTTGACCGGGCACCTTTGTGTGGTGTACAACCTGCCAAGCTGCACATGGTCAGCCTGGAAGAGAGTAGGCTAGGACTCCCTAAAAGGGAACTAGATAAATGCATTTTCTACTTTTGTGGGACTTAGGTATGTTACACATGCATTTTAAAAGTTTTGCAAACTCTAAAGCATGGCATAAATGTAAAGCACACTCATTATTATTGTCATTTTTGTCACTGATCAACCTCATTATTAGCCATGATGGCATTAACAAGCCACTCAGCTAGCAGGCGGTGCTGGCCAATATTTAATAATTAGCTTCCAGACAAAAAAAAAAAAAAAAAAGAAACAGAGCCCTGATTTGTGTCTTTTTCCAATTTCTGTGGTATAAATACTCCTACCGTGGCCCATTTCAAGCTCTCTACTTGATGTCACTGAGCCCGGATTCCAGAAGAAACAAGCACCACCATCTCTCGTGATCAGGAAGGAGGAACTCCAGCCCGTCCTAGAGGATAGGGATGGATGAGGGACCCATTACAGCCTGCTTTGGTGGTGAGGGGCAGGGGGGGCAGGAAGAAGGAGGTGACAGAGAGTATCACATAGTTTGTATTTCAGCTCAGTTCTGTTGGACTCAAAAGTCATAATTTTTCCCGCCCACTAGGGCTCTGAAAAACTTCCTTGTGGATGCTGTGTCTCTATCAGGGGGTTTTGGGCTTTTGGGCCATAGATGCTACTGCCAACTTGGGAATCAGTGATTCAGTGCAGCAGCTGCTTCTTGGGCATTACGTATACTCACAGCTCTGTGCTGGGCCCCATGGGTGACACCCAGGGAAGAAGATTCAGGATGTCACAGCCCATGAGGAACTGAGGGTACGGTGAGAGGCAGACATGCCCACGGTCTGCAGGGTTACCTGTTCTGCTGATGACAGCCCAAGGCATGCAGTTGCACTGGGCAGAGGTGGGGGCGGGGGGTGTGATGACATAATGAGCTCCAGACTAGGGCATCAGGGAAGGCTTCTTGGAGGAGGCATTGGGGAGCTGGGCCTGGAAGAAGAGAAAGACCAGACGTTCTCCCTGGAGGCTGGAGAAACTGCCCCTGTCTGCTTGAACAGAGTTAAGAGTAGGCTCCAATGTGCCTTCAGCACAGTCAGACCTACAGACCCTGCTCTGGGTTCTCTAAACCCTGTCTTCCCCTGACTATGTGATCCTCCCCATGCAAAACCCCCTGGCCTTCTCCTCCTCTGCTGCGTGCCCTGGGCCTGCTTTTGCACATTCTGCTTCCTACTCCTACAACGAGCTTTCCCCATGTCTTCATTCAAGATGCTGTTCACCCTTCAAAATGCAGGTAAGTCAGGTCAGCGCTTTGGAAACCACTTGTAACCCTCTCAACCTGGACCATACATCCATTCTCTGTTTTCTCCTAATAAGCTGTGGGTTCTTCCACTTTAGCTTTTCATCTGTTTATTCATTTAACACGTTTAGGGGACCCTCGGTATAGTATTCATAACAGTAAATTTTTTGAGCATTTACTCTGCTCCGAGCACTGCCTCCACCAACGTTTAATCTCTGCAATAATCTATGAGATGCATTATTATTATGTAAGTTTCCTGGATGAAGAAATGAAAACATAAAGAACATCACTAGCTGTTTGGTGAGATGCGACTAGGGTTTGAATCCAGATGCAGGGTGGGAGGTGTAGATGATACTGCCTTTTGTGACTTGTCATGTCATTGGCAGGGGCTCCAAGGAGCGCACAAGGCAGACGCAGCCAAAGCCTTCTAGGGTATCAGTCTAGGAGGGGAGACAGGTGCGAAGCAGAAGACACAAAATAAACACGTCACTCTATGATGAAAGGTAGGGAAGTAAACCTCTCTGTGTCTCACTTTTCTCATCTGGAAAAGGGGGATAACATGAGTAGAGTCTTTGTATTCTTGTGTAAGGATAAAACAAGATAATCTGTATAATGCACCTGGCATAGAACCTGCAACTAACAAGCCCTCTATCAGTACACGTCAGCTATGCTTATTACATTTTATCTTTGCTACCCTCTTAGAGGAACAATGCCCACAGGAAATACGTGGATGGATTAGAAGCTAAAAGAATACAGTGCATTCATCCTAAGTGACCTTGGTATATTATATTTGAGAATGGGTTTTAATATTCCTACCCTTGCGAAGCCCCCAGAGGATGAAATGTTTTTTGGAGAGCAGACCCCCAAGCCTTCCACTCTCCCTCAGCCTCTGAGATAGTTAATGGTGGCAGTTTGGCAGAGTTCATCCCCATGCCACAAACATTTGTCACACAGTCACTTGTGGCTGGAAATGTGCAAATACAATAATGCACATGATCCAACAGAGTGGTGGAAATCTCTATCTAAAGCAGCTGTTTGGGTACCAGCTACTTGGTAACAAATACATCTTTAATGAAATCAAACAATCCTGCAGGATTTATTGATTGAGAACAATTGCTTTTAAATACAGTCTAGTAGCTGGGACTGTTAAGTCTTTTTCGTTCAATTAGTTCAGTTGGTTTGAATTAGAGACACTTGGCTATTAGCTAAGAAAATAAATCCTATTACCATTCAGCATTAAATCCCTCCCCCACCTTCTGCCTACACTGAGGCATGGCAGAGCCACCTGGCAAAAGAGATTTTTGAGGGTAGTCCAACTGTTTGCAGGGAAGGGAGTCTTACAGGAAACCAAAGTCCAACAAACTACCAAATGGGAACCCATCTCAAGCCACAATCTGCAATGAGGGGTGGGGAATGGGGGGAACTCATCCAAGTTTCTCACACAGAATCTGACAACTTATACAGTGTCTAGCCTGACACTAGATGTCACTTCCAAAACCAGATTTCACAGCAGGGCCATAGGCCTTTGTAGGAAGGCATTACATTTACCATAGAACGTGTCTCGATGAAAGGAACCACCATCCCTCCTGTCACTCAAATGACAAACCTGGGAATTATCCATGGACTCTCTCCTTTCCTACCCCTCATATCAAATGGGTCCCCAAACTCTGAATTCTATATCCTGCATCTCTTTTCAATCTGCCCTTTCTGCCCATTTTTACATCCTTAGGGAGGGACCTTGTCATGATTTCTTACCTAGATTAATGCTTTCATGTCCTTATAGACTTCCTTACCTTAATCTCCCTCCTACCCACCAGTCCTGGAAACCGGGAGGTATCAGTTTGCTGAGCTGCCATGACAAATAGCACAGACTAGGAGGCTTGAACAACAGATATTTATTATCTCACAATCCTGGAGGTTCCAAGATCAAGGTGTCAGTAGGGGTGGTTTATTCCGAGGTCTCTCTCCTTGGCTTACAGATGACTACCTTCTCCCTGTTCCCCTAAGTCTGCGTGTTGTCTGTGTGCGAATTGTCTTTTCTTGAAAGAACACCAGTCAGGTTGAGTTAGACCCCACCCTAGTGATCTCTTTTCACATTCATCACCTCTGTAAAGGATCTAGCTCCAAATACAGTCATATTTTGAGGTTAGGACTCAAGATATGAATTCTGAAGGGACACATTTCAGACTAAAACAGGGAGATTCTTAAGTCAAAAACATAAGGGGTCCACTCTACTGCATAAAACCCTCTGATAGTTCCCTGTGGCCTTCAGGGTAAAGTCAAGTTCCTGAGCTCCACCCAGGAGGCCTTCCAAATTCTGAGACCCTTATTATCCTTCAGCCCATCTCTTCTCCCTACCCTAAAATTGGATTTCTATTTCTGTGCCGGGTGCCTTTCTAAAAGCTTATGGATACTAACTCATTTCCTCCTTTCAGAACTGAGATGCAGAAACAGAGTCAGTGGCCAACACTCCAATGGGCAATCCACTGGGCAACCCCCATGTGTTAATTACCTCTCAACCCTCCATACCTAGCACACGGTGTAGCACGAAGTAGTTGTTCAATGAGAGATTGTTCAATGAAATAGTTTCAAACCAGTGTTTGGCCTTCTATGCAGCTATGTGTACCAAAACCTATGTGGGACCAATGAACTCAGGTCCCTTTGCTATTCCATAGCAGGTGCTTGCAAATGACCACCATGCCCCAAGACCGAAAATGCCTGTTTACATCAGAGGGAGACCCTGTCCAGTAGACAGAGTTCATACTCAGCTTAGCACCAAGAGGCAAGGACACCAGGCTGGGAGGGAAAATGGGAATGCGGAGGCTTTAAATGCCCTGATGGGAAGGAAAGGCAGCTTTCCTTTATGGAGAAGCAAAGCAGGATGTCTGGGTAGGTCTTCAAAGTGGTGAGTGCGCAGCCCACAGGTTAAATTACCGATGGAAGATTCTCTGCGTTTGAGTTTACTTTCCCACCTTTTAGGATCCAGACAATGGCACTTTGGGGCTGGAAACCTGATGGGGCTCAAGCTGGAAGGGCTCCTCCTTCACAGAGCTGTTGTGAGAGTCTTTGGAACCCCTGAGAGCTGGGCTTGGGAACATCATTTTTCCAGGGATAACTAAAAAAAAAACGCTTTAGGATTGTGATGAGAATATTTTCAGCATTTGGTGGTTTGGGGAATAATGCTGATCTTTATCAGTCCTCCTTTTTCTTATTAATTCTTTCAACTCTTAAATTGTAAGAGGTTCATAAGAGAATTGATTTTAAACTAAGACACTATTTGGAGAAACCACACCTATCTTAGTGGGAGATGAACCAGGCTTGTAGCTGCGTAAGGAACCCCAAGTCCCCCGAGAATCAAGGACTCCTCAGATCCAGCCTGAAAAGCATAAGAAATCAGGGAAGAGATTTCTGACACTTTAACCTAAGCGTATTGAACTTTTGACTTTTAACTCAGAAGGACCAAAAATCCCATGATCTTTTTAATTAAAGAAATCTTTCTTTTCTCTTTTTCTTTTTTTTTTTTGGCCCCACCGTGTGCGGCATGCAGTATCTTAGTTCCTCAACCAGGGATTGAACCTGTGCCCCCTGTGGTGGAAGTGCAGAGTCCTAACCACTGGACCGCCAGGGACTTCTCAAGAAATCTTTCATTTCTTTGAGATGCAACTTGCTGGGAGATTTCATTTTCAAACTATACCTTCCCAGCAAGACCTTGATATCGGGAGGGGCTTATCTTGGAGTTCGGGCAGCTTGAATACTGGTGTTTGATAAGTGGAGTGTCCTGTTTCCTTCTGTCTCACTACAGAATCTCTGACGGAGGTGCAGCCTGGCTGGAGATCACTCAGGACAGAAGGAGAGAAACTAGTCAAGTTCAGACTCAGTGGAAGAAGTCTTGCTGTTGACCCTTCAGAGCCTTCTGGTGGCAAAGTCTAAACTGTTCCCCAGGGGTCCTGGGAGCCACGCAGAGGAGCCGGGGTTAGTACCAGGCCATGCATGTGGGCGTGGTCAATAAGATACACTTTCCTTCTGTTGACCTCCTTCCAGGGGCAGCAACATCACAAGGTTGATTTTCAAGCCCACTATGTTGGGACCACGCTCATCTAGGGTAAATCACGGTGATTTCTCTTCCCCTCCTGTTTTACCTTCCAAGTGGATGAAGCCTGTTAACGTCTCTCTCCTGGCTTCCTGCTTTCTCTTTCCTGATGGGTAAATGTGAGAATGATTAGCATGAAGCAGACTTTTTCCCAGCTCCCCAGAAACAGGTCCTCCGAAGCCTCTCATCATGCATGGATGTGTGAGCCCCAGCCCGGCAGGGCATGTGGATGGTGGTGAAAGTGGGCCCCTTTCTGAGCTTCTCTTAGCAGACCCGTCTGCCTTTTACTCTGGACTCTGTCCTCTGTCTGAGCTTGATCATAATAAAAGAGGTATGTCGGCCTTGATCTGTGTTATCCCTTGTCGTGTTTCTCTACTTCTTCTGAATCTAAGGAGGGCAAAGGGGTTGCGTTTTACTGAGCAGAGACCTCAGAGACCTCAGCCCGGTGCCTGTCCCACTGCAGTTTTCAGGGACTCCTAGCACAGTCGTGGAGGGGAGGCATCGGGAGGCCCATGTGGCAAAGGAAGGAAGACCCCTAGAGGTTCCCCATTCCCAGAGCAGCTCTCTTTGTCGGGAACCACCCACTCTGCTGTCTGTGTCCTCCATGAAAATAGCTACCACCATCATTAGGTGTTGGGTACCACTCTACATGTGTGTTATATCCTTTAATCTTCAAAATAATGCTGGTTGGGCCCTTCAGGAGATGGAGTATCAGAGCTGATAGACAACTTGGCTCCCAAACAGGTGAAGTTGGGACTCAATCCAGGTCGGATTTCAAAGCTCGTAGCTTGTTCCATCAGCGGCCAGGGCCGCCTCTCCTTCCTGGGACCAGAATCAGCAGACCCGGGCTCCATCTCTGCCCTTGACACTTAGATCGTGAAGCCTGGCGAGGTCCCTGAACTTCCGAGGCTCAGAAGTTCATGAAAGGAGGCAGCCTGACCCTCACCCATGGATCTTCCATAGGTCCAAACGTGACCATGAATATCGCACAACATTTTAATCCCCAAATCAGAACTGAGCCATATCTTATGGCTCTCGAGGCAAGCAAAGACACAAGTTGGAGAAAACCCCTTTTGCCCCCTTCAGTTTTTCATTTCAGTGCTCATAAAAGCTTTGGTGTCACAGATGGCTCCTCCAAGCCTTTAGAAGTTCAACTTGAATTACTATTGGACAAGGAAGTCCTTTGCTACTGTTTTTCTTCTCCTTTAAGATTAGAGAAAAGTCTAAATAGACGGCCCTCTGCTTAGCATAGTGTATTTTCCATATAAGCAGACTGACTGCTCCGTCAGACTGAACAAAGGCCCAAGGCCCGGGCTGCTGGCACCTGAGCTGCTCCCCAGACTCTGCCCCTCAGAGCCCACCTGCTGTCCCCACTGCTCAAGCCAGGGAGGCCCAACACAGCTATGGGGGCTTTGTCTCCGATCAGCTGCTTTATCTTTGTTTAGCTTCAAACCTCTTTCACTTTGTTCTCCATCTTCCCTGTGTCTCTTACTTGACGTCTTTTATTCTGGACCCCACCCTGTGACCCCCAACTTCCCTCACCAGCTCTCGCAGCCCATAGGCAGCGTTTCACATGGGGTCCCAAAGAGGCCGTTGGAGGCCAGCTGTGTAAGGCCTCACCCACCCCAGATCTTGCCAAGAGAACCTAGCTGTCAAAGAGCCTGTCCCATGTCCCTCTTGCCTCCAAACCTTTGCTCAGGCTGTTGCCCTTCCTAGAACTGACTCCCCTTCAGGCTGCCTTGCACTTGTCCAAATCTCACCCTCAAAAGCTTAGGAGAGGGCTTCCCTGGTGGCGCAGTGGTTGAGAGTCTGCCTGCCAATGCAGGGGACACGGGTTTGAGCCCTGGTCTGGGAAGATCCCACATGCCGCGGAGCAACTGGGCCCGTGAGCCACAACTACTGAGCCTGCGTGTCTGGAGCCTGTGCTCCGCAACAAGAGAGGCCGCGATAGTGAGAGGCCCGTGCACCACGATGAAGAGTGGCCCTCGCTCGCCGCAACTAGAGAAAGCCCTTGCACAGAAACAAAGAGCTAACACAGCCAAAAACTTAAAAATAAATAAAAAACAAACAAACAAACAAACAAAAAAACTTAGCAGACCCACAAAACAGGCTCTTCCTTGAAGACCTTTAGGGCTCCCCCAAGACAGAAGGAATCTTTTCTCCTCTGTGTTCCCACCACATTTGATTCATGATTCTACACCCACATCCTTCTCGGCCACTGCTCATCCTCATCTGTGTGATAGCCCATCTCCCAGTCAAGTATGAATTTCCCAAAGGCAGGGACCACTTGGTATTGGAATATAAGCCTCCAGCCCCTTCACTTCAGGTCCCAGCATGGTGCCTGGAACATGGCAGGACTCAATGAACCACTTGAAATGATCTACATTAAATGCCTGACTAGGGCCAGCCCACGTCTGGAGAAGTACCACCCGGTGGCTCTTTGGGCTCTGCCACTGGGATGCAGGGCGACCTTGGAAAATTTTAAATTTACTTAAACTCTCAAAGTTGATCTCCACATCTGTAAAGGAGGCTAATAACTCCTGTGGATTCTTGCAAAGAAAATGTGATAATAAATGAGGAATTGCTCAGTACACGATTCAGTCTCAGAGAATGCTGTCCATCACAGGACCTACTTGTAAGGCATTGTCTGATTAGCTTCTTTTTTTTTTTTTTAATTAATTGAAGGATAGTTGTTTTACAATATTGCATTAGTTTCAGGTGCACAGCATAGTGATTCATTTTTTTTCAGATTATATTCCATTATATGTTATTAAAAGACATTGGGTATATTTCCTTGTGCCATACAGTAAATCCTTGTTGCCTATTTATTTTATGTATATTTTGTGTATAGTTTGTACTTGTTAATCCCATACTCATTTGTCCCTTCCCCTCTCTTAATTCATTTTTAGGTTCTAAACTTTTGAAAACTGGATTTTTTGGTCCTCTATTTTTATTTGTCTTTCCTGTTCTATGTTATCTATTCAAGAACTTAAAACTTTTCTCTGGGCAAATATATTAGGAGGACAAAATGTACAATGGTCTGAAATGACTTAAATTATTCTTAGTTTCAGTAATATATGCATAATATAAAAGTTACCGTCTTAACTATTTTTAAGTGGCGTTAAATACATTCACATTATTGTGTAACCATCACCACTGTTCATCTCCAGGCATTTTTCATTTTGCAAAACATTAAACATTAACTCCATTAAAACAATATCTCTCCATAACCCCTGCCAAGACCCTGGCACCTACCATTCTACTTTCTGATTCTATGAATTTGCCTATTCTAGGTTCTTCATGTAAGTGGAATTATATATTATTTGTCCTTTTGTGACAGGCTTATTTCATTTAACATAGTGTCCTCAAGGTTCATGCATGTTGTAGCCTGTGTCAGAATTTCACTTGTTTTTTTGGCTGACTAGTATTCCACTGTATGTATAGACCACATTTTGTTTATCCATTCATTTGTCACTAAATATTTGGGTTGCTTCCACTGAAATTATTTTTGGATTGATATAGATTCATAGAAGTAGTTTTCAGGAATCCTCTCCCCTTCTTCTAACTCAGAGAGGAATAAGATTGACCTTGGTTTGCATTTCAGCTCGGTTTTTACTATATCTGTATCTTTGGGTCATAATATCTTACCCACACTGAACTTCAGTCGTTTAATTTCTACTTGGGTATAAGGATGCCTACCTGACCAGGTGACTACAAGAGACTGAGGGCAGCTATTGTGTTCATCCTGGACCCCGATGCATCAGGTAAGTTGTACCTGCTATTTTTAGCTTTCTGGGCAATTGTGACATGACCAGGCTCTGGGCCCTTCCCTTTCTGGGGAACTCTGTCACTCAGGAAGGACTTTCTTGACTCTTGAGGAGCAACATTTTCTCTTCACCTTCATCGCTGGGGTCTGCAAACACTTTAGATAATGTGCCCAGGAAGGCATGTGGGTTATGGATTCACTTCTTTGGTGCCACGTTTAATATTGTTTTCTGTGCATCAAAAGGAAAACTGAAAGTGCTTTGACACATGCATTGCAAAGCTGTCTTGTTACCACTTTATTTTAAGTTTCTGAAATGTCTCCTTGTCCGCCCATGTCTTTGAATTTAGCAAATACTTCCTGAGAGTGTACACCCTGGGTTGGGTGTCTTGTCATGATACAGTGCAGAGTGATGAACTGGGCCGAGTCTCTGTCCTCCAAGAACTCGCTATGTAAGAGGGGGGCATGCCCAACAGCGGTATTACCTCTACAGTACATGACAGAATGAGTTACAAAACCCCATCCTTCGTTTGCTGTATATGTGGTATTAAATTGCAGGATGTGAAATGAGAAGACTTACGCTTCACCATGGCTGCATGACTTTTGGGAAGGGACTCAATGTCCTTGAGCCTTGGTTTCTTCAGCTGTCAAGTGGAGATGTACCTACCTTAAAAGACTGTAGTGCCAAGAATAAAAAGGAACAGATTACTGGTGCATGCAACATGAAACATCCCACGTGCAGGACACTAAGTGAAAGAAAACAGACTCGAAAGACAACATAATATATGGTTCCACTTACACGATACTTTGGAAAAGCAAAACTTTAGGGAATGAAATCAGATCAGTGAATGCCAGGGGCTTGGGCTGGGAGTTGAGGAAACACTGACAGGTGGAAATCTTCTCTATCCTGATTGTGTTGGCGGTTAATGGCCGGATATTTTTGCCAAATTCTTACGACAGTGTAACTTAAAAGGGTGAATTTTACTTAATGCAAATTTTACCCTAATAAATAAGCAAACAAGTAAACAAAAAGATTGCAAAAGACTAAATGAGATGATCTCTGTGAAAGAGCCTGTCATAATGCCCAGCACCCAGTGGGTGCCCTGGAGGAAGTTTTTTTAATCTATTCAAAGCAAAGAAAAAAGGATTTTTCTCTCAAGTAGAAAGACCCAAGTTCAATGCCAGCTCTTCCATGTATTAGCTTTGCAACTTCGGACAATTTGCTTAAACTGTCTGAAGTTCTTTATTCAGAAAATGAAAATAAAATGGTAATGTTGCAAGGTGGGAGCTTGTGAGAATCCAGTTGTATAATATAAAGACCTACATTCAGGGTGTGTTACATAGAAAGTTTTACTTTATTTCTTTAAACACACTAACACTGCTTATTGTGTACTAGACACACTGCTGAAGTCTGCATAGGTACTAACTGATTTAATCCTTATCATGGACCCATTTTACAGATGAGGAAACTAATCATAGGAAGGTTAAGTACTGGGTTCCGGGCAACATGTGGGGTGGAGTCCAGAGCTCTCCCTCTCATCACTAGTCAATCCTGCCTGTTTGATTGACTACTCATTTACCATCAGCCATCTTGATGCAGGAAACCGCTTCTGAACCATCCTGCATGTTAAAAGTCTTACCCGGAGAAGCAAGTCTTTTATTCTTTTCCGTGAAGTTCCTTTTAAAATTGTTTCCAGATGATGGAACTGGCTCTCAGATGTGCTGAGTGGCTTATGGAGGCAACCGAGCTAGGACTTGATCCCAGACCTTCTGTCTCCAGAGCTGGGATTTTCCTTCTCAGCATCAGTGTCTATATAAATCCTGCCTTCCTCGTCCACTTTGCAGCTAGAAATAGGCTCCCAGGCAAAGGTTTCTACGTGAGAACCTAAATAAGCCCTTTCAAATACTACTGCTGTCAGGAGTGTGAATTGCTAAGGATTTTCCTGAGGACAATTTGGTGATGTGTGTCAAAAATGCCTTAAAACTGGACTTTCCCTTTGACTTACCAATTTTAATGCTAAGGATTTTTCTTAAAGAAATAATCACAGATAGGCAAAGGTCTATATACAAGCAATTCCATTACATTTTTTACGCTGCTGAAATTCTGGGAGCACATTAAGTACCCACCAGTAACGGAGTAGTTAACTCATTTATGAAGCAGCCATAAAATGGAATACTAAGCAGCCATTAAAAATCATGTTTTAGAAGGTTACTTAATGACATGGAACATGTTCACGGTGTTTTTGCAGAGAAAAAGCAGGATTAAAATAAAATTTGCGTATATGGCCGTAGGAAAGAAGACTGGAATAAGCCACATGAATAAAATAAAATATGTGAAAAAGTTTATAGACCTATCAAGGTGAGAAGATTATGGAAGATTTTACTTCTGGCTCTTGGCTTTCCTACATTTCCTAAATTATATATCTATTTGTGTTTGGGAACACAACAAATGTCATTACAACTTTTTTTTTAACTTATTTAATTTATTTATTTTTGGCTGTGTTGGGTCTTCGTTGCTCCGCGTGGGCTTTCTCTAGTTGCGGCGAGTGGGGGCCATTCTTCGTTGAGGCGCGCGGGCTTCTCTTGTTGTGGCACGTGGGCTTCAGCAATTGTGGCGCACAGGCTTAGTTGCTCCGTGGCATGTGGGATCTTCCCGGATCAGGGCTCGAACCCGTGTCCCCTGCATTGGCAGGTGGATTCTTAACCACTGAGCCACCAGGCAAGCCCCATTACAACTTTTAAAAGCATGAAAGTGTCTCTTAATCCCTTGAGGATGAAAATATTAGTAGGTCATGTTGGGTTCTCTATGGTAGGTCAACACAAATAGTGACTTTGTTCCCCAAACACAGTGGACCCTTTGGGAGCTTGAGCTCTCTCCATGTAGACTACACACAAAGGTAATATTGGATAGCACCTCAGTGTTCTGTAAACCCTCGATAGCACAGAAGAATAGAAGTTTAAGGTGGTTGGAAGGGAACTCTGGGTATCACCTGCCCACTGGCCCCTAGTACAGGAATCTCCAAGTTTTCAGCCTTGACAAGAGGCCCCCTAGCCTTCTTCTGAGCTCTCTCAGGGCCGGGGAGCCCCCGTGAGTCAGTGAGGGCTTTCTCACTACTGTACCGCTCAGGTTGACAGGCACTTCCACTGAGACCAAATCCAGGATTGCTGCCTCCTGGGGTCATATAGCATGAGTCAGCTCCTTTGCATAAGTGACAGCCCTCCCAGTGTTGGAGGACAGGTCATGTGTCCTCTGAACCATTCCTTTTTCAGACAGATGTGTGAAAAAGACTAGGGAGCTTTAGTCACTATGAGCCAGCAGCATTGGTCAGCAGACCCAACTCAACTGTGAAGAGCTTCTTCCCTCAGGAAACCCTCCTAACACCTCAGCAGACACAAGATTCCCCCATCTGACTCCTACAGCAGCCTGTCTTTCAACATGGGCTGATGATGGAGTCACTTTCCTCAGCACTCTGTGATCTTCTGAAATCGAGGGACTTTCTTCAAGTCTTCTCTGCATACCCAGTGCTTAACAGGGGCATGGGTATCCATGCGTTCATTGGACCACACAGCACATATTAATCTAGTGCCTGCACTGAGCCGGGCACTGCAGTAACTCTGAGTCTACAGCTGTAAACAAGACAGATAGGAGCCTTCCCCAGAGGGAGTTCATAGTTCTGGAGGAAGTCAGACTATAAATAGATGATAAATAGGTACATGATAGACAGATAAAAAGGGATTGGATGGATGACTTGGACGGATGGATGGATGGATTGGATGGATGGATTAGATTGCATGAATAGATGGATTGGATGGATGTGTTGGATGGATAGATAGATAAATCAATAAATCAATAAATGGCAAGTACCAGGTAGTTTACACTATAATACATACTATGAAGAGACAGAAGATGGGGACTCTAAGATGAGATATAGTGAGTATAAGAATAACGTAGCAGTTAGGAGCAAGGATCCAGCTCAATCTCTTACTAGCTGTGTGAACACAGGCAAGTTTTTTTTTTTTTTATCACTGTGCCTCAGTTTCTTCATAAGTCAGGTTAGGATTAGTTTATTTATCTGGTGATGTTTAAAGCATTCAGGCACAAGCAAGTGTTGGTTGTTATTTTTGTTGTTAAGATATGTGGGTATTGAGGACATGGGGAGGGGGAAGGGTAAGCTAGGACAAAGTGAGAGAGTGACATGGACATATATACACTACCAAATGTAAAACTGATAGCTAGTGGGAAGCAGTCACATAGCACAGGGAGATCAGCTCGGTGCTTTGTATCCACCTAGAGGAGTGGGATAGGGAGGGGGGGGAGGGAGATGCAAGAGGGAAGAGATATGGGGATATATGTATATGTATAGCTGATTCACTTTGTTATACAGCAGAAACTAACACACCATTGTAAAGCAATTATACTCCAATAAATATGTAAAAAAAAAAAAAAAAGAAAAGAAAAAGAAAAAAAAAAGATATGTGGGTATGGGTGCGTGGGGTGTCAGGGAAGATCTTTCTGGGGGAATGACTCCTGAGACTTTAAGCATGCGTAAGAAATGGCCAGAAAAACATGGGGAGTAGGGAAGGGAGAAGAGCTTGAATGAAGACTCCAAGGTGATAAATGGCCTGGAACCAAAGGCCAGGAGACCTAGTGTGTGAGAACAGAGGAGAGATAACCCAGAACACCTGGGAAGTCAGCTGGTCTGCTCCTACAGGGCCTTGCAGGTCACCTCCATTGGTTTAAGTGTGCTGAGAAGTAAGGGAGTGACACGTTTTACTTTTTAGTTTCTCTGGCTGCTCAGTGGGAAGGAGGGAGGCTGGGCAGGACTCAGGAAGTGATGGAGAGGTGGTATGGAGGCAGAGCTGATGCTATTGCCTGTGAAGCCTTGTAAGGATGAGGAAACTACAGTGCACACACGTACAAACACACAACTTCTTGCCCATGGGCAGACACAGACTGGGTACCAGCGAATAATACATGGTGACTGGACACAAATTGGATTTAGTCTGTGCCAGGACCCCTTTTCAGGAGCCTTTATTAAAGAAACAATTATTTATGACACTCGTTAAAGATGGTAAAGCAGACCATTCAGGACCATCCTGATTGGTATAGGGATGACGGTGATAGTTTTGCAGTGGAAGAAAGAGAATGGGCTCAATTCTAGATATAGCATGGTCAGGTGGGAATTTATAGCCAAGGAACAAGGTAAGGGTCAGTAGATGGAAAATTACAGGGGAAACATCAGGGCTAGGAGAGGATTCTGGCTAAACCTATCTAGCAGGAATCTTGTTGAAGACAGGTTGAAGTGATCACACATCACCTGGAGGATGATGGAGGAAACTTATGATCAGATTTTGAGGGGGATCAGATATCAAGAGTAGGGGTTTCTTGCTAAATTGACTTAGCAGAGTTCTAGCTAAAATTGGATATTACAAGGAAGGGCCTAGATGGGCCTAAGAGAAGTTTCAGGATCCTGAATCAAGTTTGGTCAAGCAAAAGAACTTTGTCACCTTGTACACATATGCATACAATATTCCTGTTCAAATAAGTGTGTGGCAGAGAAGCTGAATGACATTTCCTTCATAGGACAGATGAATGAATGAGTCTGAGGCTGGGTTTGCAGGAAGATGGTGTCCAGGAGGGAAAGGGTGATTCTTCTGTTCTCACTGGAGTTGAACACAATGGAATATGCATTCTTAGGCTTCAAAGCATAGGAGACTGTTGACTCTGCAGCTTTTTTAGGAACACGAGCAGTGAGATGAGAGAATGGCAGACAGCAATGGGGGAGGTAGAGCCTTGAGAAAGTAGTTCCGATACCAGGGTCATTCTTCTCAAACATTTGAAGGCCTGCTACTGGGAAACAAAGGTCAGCTGGTGCAGCAAGGCTTTGATGAGGAGATGAAGGGCCAATGGACAAAGCCAACAAACACGTGAAAATATATTCAACATCCTTACTCATTAAGGAAGTGCAAATCAAAACCACAAGGAGCTATTACTTCACACCCACTAGGATGGCTAGAATTAAAAAGATGAACAACAGCTAGTGTAGGCGATGATGTGGAGTAATTGGAACCCTCATGCCTTGATGGTGGGAATATGAAGCGGAGTGATGAAAATGTTCTGGAATTAGATATTGGTGATGGTTGCACAACTTTGACTTTGTCAATGAACTAAAAATTAATGGATGATACACTTTAAATGGGTAAGTTTTATGGTGTGTAAGTTATGTCAATAAAGCTGTCATTAATTAATTTTTTTAAAAAATTTATTTTATATTGGAGTATAGTTGATTTACAATGTTGTGTTAGTTTCAGGTGTACAGCAAAGTGATTCAGTTATACATATACATATATCTTTTCTTTTTCAGATTCTTTTCCCATATAGGTTGTTATATTGAGTAGAAAAAAATGCAAAAAAATTATGGGGAAAACAGCAGTTTTCACTTAGAAAAGAGAGCCAAAAGCACTTTAAACATATTATCTAAACTAGAGGATATTCTGGGTAGAAGGTTACATGAACCACTTATTTTCCAGGCCATGCCATTTGCTGTCCCACCAGTAGAACAGGGAATTGACTCCCACTGGGTTTACACACCGTTGGTATGTGTTTTGTTGGGTTAAACAGGTCCTGGTGAGGCTTGGGGACAGCACAACTAGAATGAAGACTCCATTCGACAAGTCATGTTCTCAGTTCTTGAGGGTCTAAGCTTGACCTCCAGGACAAATCTGTCTCTATACCATAACCATTGGGCTCTCACCTAAAGAATGAGGAAGAAAAGGGACACTTGAGTTGGAGCTAACTGATGTTGAGCCTTTAAGGCATTTGGGGGTGCTGAGGATGCCAGCCCTCAGTCATCGTGGCCTCTGAGTCAGGCAAATGACATGATCAAAATGACCCTTAATCTCTCCATAATTAATCGAGGATCTATAAAAATAGCGTAATTGGCAAAGTGTCGTAAATTAGCATACTAATACGGTGACCCTCGCTAGGTAAGCAGCATGGATTTACATGTGGGTGTTGTGCTGGGACCCATGGCTGAAAGGAAGATCTGGTGCAAGAGGTATCCGAACTGTATTATCCCATCGTCGGGCTGCTTTCTTCCAAGACGAGGATTAGTGCTAATAATTTCTCCCCAGGGAATCACTATCTAAATCCAGGTTTTTTGCAGAGTCTGTAAATACAGCTAGAGTCCTATTGGGGAGCAGAGAGGAGAGGCACAGTAAGTAGGTCAATCCAAGTGCTTTTGTGCACTAACAATGATGGAGAACATCGAAGTTTCCATGTCGCTTAAGCAGTTGTTCTGTTTGTATTGACTAAGTAAGCTAGAAATCCAGGAGGGAGGTGATTTAAAGTATTAGAAGACAGCGAGACTTCTGGAGCCAAAAGAAAAAAAAAAAAATTGTGTATTCACATAGAGTTGGGTGATTCTGAGTAATGGAAGGAACCTTCTGCCCCTTTCTCAGGTTGCCTTGTTGTAACTGGACCTGAGAGCTCTCTCCAAGCTTTGTGGCAGCATGTTTGGCCGTCACCTACTTTGAGAAACGGATATTCACAAATGGTCATGTTTTAAATGCATTCTCTGATCCAGCTTATTACAAGGACATGTTATTTATGGAAGGGGTCCTGTCTGTAAAACCTCAGGTAAAACTGTATGGTAGAAAGGAAACATCGTAGGCTGTGGCAAGGGTACTTGGACTCTAGACCCAGCCTGGCAACCGACTTTCTGTGCAGATTGAGGCCAGTGACTTCACCTCCTTTACACACGACACCATATTTAAAATGAGGAAGAGGCTTCTAGGACCCCTTCTACATTAATAATATAAAGTATCTCAAAAGTCATGTCTGAATACCTTGGGGAGAGATGATATAAAGACGATTTGCAAATCTACTAATAAATAAAGGCTTACTGATGAAAAGGAATGGACATTTAGTCTGTGCCTAAAGCTCCAGGCTCTCTGTCATGTGCTTTTTCATGGAATCCTCAAAACTACCGTGATTTTGGCTCTCGCTTCCATCTTTGCAGCTAAGTCAGTTGGAGCTCACAGAGTTTGCAACTTATCTAAGTTTTTTGGCATCTAGCAAGTAGCAAATGTGGGTCCTTATTCTAAAAAGTTAATGGTGGTAGGTAACATGTGCCAAAACTTCTTTTATGTGTTTGTTATTGTTATTATTAATTCATTGAATCTTTTCAACAACATCGTGAGATAGGAAGTTTGGTAATTTTACAGATGAGGAAAGTGTTGCTCAGAGTAGGTCAATGGCTTTTTCAAGGTCAATGGGTTAATAAAACGTTATGAAGAAATATTGCTTTCTGATTGCATGAGTGGATGGATGGATGGATAGATAGATGGATGGATGGATGAAACAATGAGAAAATTAACTAGACAAATCTCTGATGAGGCTTGGACAGATAAACCACCCAAAACCCATGGTGGCCAGCAACCGCTGAGGGGTGATATGATCACGTGCCTCTTCTGTTTCAAAGTCTTAAATGATTCCACATTGTCTGGAAATAAAAATAATAATAAAAAAAGATTTTTCTAAATGGTATATAATAATACTACTACCATTTATTGTTCATGTACTATATGCTACAAAGAATTACGTATTTTCTGCACAAATTGTCTCATTTAATTCTCACAGCTGCACTGTAGAGTAGTATTATTTATTTTTTGATTTCACAGTAAAGAAACTAAAGGTCATAGAAGCTAACTAATTTAGGCATACACCTGGGAATGGGTGGCCACATAATTTGTCATCCTAACTGGGATCGTTCTGATAGTGAGAGGGAGGTGTGCTGATAATTTTGGGGGTACAACAGGCATAAACAGGGCTCTTGCACACCTACTGGAGGTATTGTCTTTGTAACTTGGCAGTGAAAAACCTGGGGTGTAAAAACTTTCTCATCCCAGAGTCCATGTTTCTAACTTCTACCCTCCCAGCCTTGCTAAGTCTTCTTTCCACCATGCGCTCCAGGCTGGGCAGCTCTCACCACTTCCCACAGCGCTGCTTCCATGCCGCCATGTTTGATGTGAGCCGTTGCATTCTACGTTGACTTGAACTGCTCATGAGATTCTCCTCCTTTGCATGTTCCTCTGCCTGGTATACCCTCCTCCTCTTCTTTGACAAACTCCCTTTCAGTCTTCAAAACTCCTTCTGTCTGCACTTCCCCTGGGAAGACTTCTGTCAATATTGACTTCCCTCTCTCCAATCCCATAATCTTTCTTTGCTGTTCATATCTCTTTTTCCTTCTTTCCCATTCAGTTATGATGTTTCAAGGGCAGACACTCATTGTTGTAACTTCAGTGTCCAGCATGGAACTCACCACTGAATGGGACTAATAATTTTTAAGAAAGGAGGGAAAATCGGAGGAAAAGAAGAAGTATGAATACTTGTGGTTCTGATGGAAATTGAAGATGGATCATTCATTCATTCATTCATTCAACTATTCAATCACCATTTATTGAGCACCTATCATATTCTAGGTGCTGGAATTTCACTGGTGAATAAAACAGACAGCTAGTTGCTCTGGAGGTACGTGTTTCCTAAAAGGGGACAGACAATACATAAATAACCAAATATCAGTCATGAGATTTATGTACCATAAAGGTGTGGCTAAGCATCCTGCAGAAATAGAGAAATCAAGAGAATACATTTCAGATGCAAGAACACTTGCCCTTTTCCTGATAGCTTGAATTTTATAGATGACATCAAGTGTCACATCCTCAAGGAAAACTTCCCAGTGGAGTTCAACCCTCTTTTTGTAAGATCATTTTGAGGAAGGTAAGATAGGTATTATTGTACCCAATTTGCAGATTCAAAGACAGGAAATGAGAGCAATAAAGAGATGTTTCCTAGGTGGTAGAGATTGTGCACAGGGAGGTGGGATATGAACCCAGATCTTCTGCTACCATGATTTTCCTAGAAACTCTGATTAATTGCAACAGACTCTACCTGAAACGTCATTAATGATATCATTTAAAAAATCTCATTTATAGTATTAGAATATACTGATATATAAATGTATTAGTTTTCTGTGGCTGCTGTAACAAATGACCACAGACTTGCTGACTCAAAACAACAGAAAGTGATTCTCTCACAGTTTTGGAAGTCAGAGGTCTGAAATCAGTACCACTGAGCTGAAATGCTCCTTCTGGAAGTTCTGGGAACAATACCTTCCTTACCTCTTCCAGCTTCTCGTGGTTGCCAGTGTTACTTGGCTTGTGGTCACATCACTCCAACCTTCAAGACCAGCATCTTCAAATCTCCTTCCGCTCTGTCTTCACACTGCCTTCTCCTCTATGTGTGTAGTTAAATCTCCTTCTGCCTCCTTCTTATAAGGACACTTTTGATTGCATTTAAGTCCCTTTCAGGTAATCCAGAATAATCTTCCCATCTCAAGATCCTTAGTTGAATCACATCTGCAAAGACCCCCCTCTTTTTTGTCATATAAAGTAACATATTTACTGGTTCCAGAGATTAGGACATGAACTTATTCTGAGGGACCATTTTTCAGCCCACCACAAAAACTAACTCCTAATTATACTATACTAAGACTTGGTAGGTGATAAAGATATTAAGCCATATTTTATCCAATGCTTATACCACCTGGGAGACACCCCCTACGATGGCTACAGGCTCTGAAATGGAAGGGAGAGTTTTCAAATCTAGCCTTCTTAAGCTCTGGATTCAGACTTTTTCCACCCCTTTCCATTGAAACAGTTTTATTAAAACAGTAGTTTTATTTTTATTTTTTCCCCTTTTTTCCTGGACCAAAGTCTCTCATCAGTAAAGCATCACCATTTGCAAAATAAGAAACTTTCCCTCTGGCTACGTGTTCCTGGGTTGGAAAGCTGTATTTTTCATTTTGCCCAAGTTTGGGCTCTGTAATAGCAAACTCTGTGTTCTGTTTGTGCAAATTATCCCTGCTGACAGTGATGGAGAAACACTCTTCTTCCAAGAGAGTTAATAGATCCCAGTACCAGGGACGCCATCTCTCTGCCACTTTCCCCAGGAGCAATAGGACTGATTTTTTTATTAGCCCAATGAAGTGCTGGCAAAGGAGGGATCCTTCTCAGTTCTCTTCACCTGGGATTTTCTGGTTCCTGGAGCCTATGTGTGTCTAGTCTTCAGTCAATTAACATAAAGTTCAGCTGAAGGGGTGTGGGGACCCAATCTCTCAGTTCCAGGGGGTTCCAACCTGCTTCAGGCTAATTCCATTGCTATCCCCATTCCAATCAATGCATTTTGTCAAACCTAAAGTCAAAGTCAGGTTGCCTTGTTCTGTGCATGATGATTGCTAAATAACATTAATAGTTAAAAGATGCTAATGTTCCCCCAAACGGTCAGGTTTCTGTCTCCTTCTCTTTTTGCTGTCATTTTCATCTTACTGATAGTGTGTGAAAGGCTAAGTCTTTCCCCACCCCAGCTCAGACTTAATACAGTGCCAGCGAGCTATTTTTCCCAGCTCCCCAGAGACATCTGAAATTGATTTCAGAGGCTGAACACTCAAATTAGATATTTAAAGCAACGAAGATGAATTTGAAGATGAATCTACCCTGTTGGGGGTCAGAGAACAACTGATGAAATATTTTCTTTTATTCTTAGCCCATAACATGGATTCTTATTCAGCTTGTCATTTTCTGGAATCAATATGCAAATTAAAGAAATGTAGCATTGAGTACCTACCTGTAAGGACTGTGTATCGTCAGGTGTCTATCTAGGTTTGCCTTGAAGCCAAAGTATGTATTTGGCAAGTTGAGTTTGGAACACTGAGGTCTAATGGATTCATGTTGCTTCTAGAACTCCAGTTTCACCCAACTTGTACTGAATTTAATTTCATACCAGCAATGTTATTTCACTTGCTTATGAGTCACAAACAATTGATTTTGTGCAAGTTTGGGAATCTTACACGGTGTGATACAGCAAGACGCCTTCTTTTAAACTATTTTTTTTAATTAAAAAGTATATTTACAGATTTGTTCATTAGAGACAAAAAAATTCCTAAATAAATGTTCACAAGAATACATCATGGACCAGAGGCAGGGTCTGGATATGAAATACAATGCAGTCAAGGAAAATAAAATGTGCGGGTCTCTTCAGGTATTCCCAGAATTTCCTTTGACTTTATTTCATTTTATTCTAGTCTATATATTAAACATGTGCATGGTCATAGCTTCTTTCTGGAGAACTGCCTTGTCCTAGATATTTTACTCTTTTTGATGTGAAAATAATTATAAATTGCAATATTGGTTTGAGAGGGTGGAAAGAAATGCTTTAGTTTTCCAGTAGAACAAGGCAGTCCTTAAAGATGTAACACCAACTTTCTGCTGAGAGAAAGACTTATTTTTCAAGGCAGAGGTATGGGATTATGGGGAGAGAGGATTAGGATTTTGCCTTGACCTTTCTGCTCCTGAATGAGACCAGTGGAATTAATTTAACCTTCTGAGATGTATGATTTGTTTACTGCTCCTTAAAGCCTACCAGCTTAAATATTGCAGTTAATTATGGAGAGACTGAAAGTTTAGGTGGGTGATGAGAACATGAGATATCCCCAATCAGATTCAGGTTAACTCAACTGGGAATGTCAACTAGAGGAATTGGATACAGAATGCCATTGTAAATTGTGCAATATAAATGTAATTCCTGAAGTTTTTAGAGTGGAATTGCAGAGGATTTTGGAGGCAAACAGTCAATGGTTTGATTCTAGGTTCTTTCACATCCTAACTGAGTGGCTTTAGGCTGACAAATTAATGTCTACGTTATTAGTAAAGATAAGCTAGGCTATGCTTCAGTAACAAATAAGTCCAAAATCCCAGAGGCTTAATAGATCTGTTGCTTGTCATACAATATGTCTGTTGGGGGTATGCCCCACACCATCACTGAGGAAGCAGGCTCACAAGGGGCTCCCCCATTTGGAGTCACACTGTTAGAAGGCATGGCTTCCCTAGTTGCCGTAAAAGAGGAGATAAATGAAAAATTGCGTGCCATTTCCTCCCTGCCTGGGCCTGGGTATGATGCAAGTCACTTCTGTTCACAATCCATAGGTCTAACTACAAAAGCGTTGGAAGATGTAGCAGAACTGATGGAATGCTTGAGGCATGTCACTGTCTCCCAATTATGCAAAAAGAAGATAACAATACCTACCATGAAAGGTTTCTCTGAAAATTAGTGATAAAAATGTTAAAGCATCTACTAGGTGCATAGTAAAATTGAGTGATTAATATTGCAACAAAAGACAACTCCAGTGTGGTTCTACTTGTAGGAGTACCTCAATGAATTTGGTTCTTACAGAAACATTAGATGATGAAGACAAGTCTTATTTCATCAAATTCATTCAAAGTTATCAAGAACTTTCTAGGTGTCAGGCACTGTGCTTAGAGCTGCAGACTATACAAAGGGAATTAAGATTCAGCTGCCAAACAGCAGGAACTATTGTTAGTCCAGGAAGTGTAAAAATAAGACAAGTGCCCACATAACCAGATTATGAAAACAATTAAAGTATATGGAATGTTGCTCAACATCATTAGCTATTAGGGAAATCCAAATCAAAACTACGAGATAATACTTCACACTCACTAGGATGGCTATAATAAATAACTAAATTACATATATATGTACGTCTGTATATATATACACACACACATACACAGAAAATAACAAATATTGATAAGGATAAGGAGAGATTGAATCCTGTACAGACTACTGGTGAGAATTTAACATAGAGTTACCGTATGACCAAGTAATTCCATTCTAAGACATACCCAAGAGAATAGAAAATATATGTCCACACAAAATCTTGTTCACAAATGTTCATAATAACATTATTCATAATAGTCAAAACATGGAAACAACCCAAATGTTCATCAGTTGATGACTGGATAAACACAATGTGGATAAATGCAATATCTGTACCATGGGATATAATTTGGCTAGAAAAAGATGAAGTTCTAGTACATGCTACAGCGAGGGTGAAACTTGAAAACATCATGCTAAGTGAAAGAAAGAAAGATTTGTGGTTGCCAGGGACTGAGGGGATAGGAGCGACTGTCAGTGGGTATGGCATTAATTTCTGGGGTGATGAAAATGTTCTGGAATCAGATGGTGGTGATGGTTTCATAACTCTTATGAATATATTAAAACTATTGACTTGTATAATTTAAAAGGGTGAATTTCATGGTATGTGAATTATATCTCAATAAAAATTATATGAGAAAAAATAAGAATTTAAAGGAGGGGGGTTGTCTGGTTTGGAGAATCTGGTAAGTCTTCATCTGAGGTCAGTCTAAAAGGATAGCAATGATTTTGCAGAGGAACATGAAAGGTATGCAAGGGGAAGGTAAAGTATATGAACACAACCTGAGAAAACACCTTTTCGGGGTTGTTTGCTTGTTTGGTCCTCCCAATTATCTGCCCCAGATGCACAGGGACAGGACCTTAGTAACCATATTTGAATTTCATGATTTCTTATCCATGGTCATAGATGACTGGACCAAAGTAGCCCCATGACTTGAGCTGGGCCAGTTAGATTCTCTCTGTCAAGTTTCTGTTCATAAGACCTGAGATTTCCAGATACTGAGAGGTAGAACCTGGGTCCCAGGGATGACAGAGAGCTAGATGGAAGGTGGTCTTCAACACACGCTCAGGTTGGCTGTCCTGAGTCTCCTCTTTTGAGTCCCAGTTGCTCAGCATTTCTATGGATCCCATAGAGTCCTCTCCAATAAGTTCCCATGTTTTGCTTGGGCAAGTTTAAGCTTGCTTCTGTTACTTCAACGAGAAGAAAACCAAACAGTGTGTTCAGCAAACAGTAAAAAAATCAGTCTGACCACAGCTTACAAGGAGATGAATGTGGAAAAGTCAGCTGGGACCTTCTTCTACAGCCTTCTTGGAAACCAGGCTGAAGAGTAAACATTTAATCAGGGGAGTCCTTTAAGGTTTTATGACAATGAGATATCTTATAGACACCGTTTAGGAAAACTGATCTGGCACCAATGAGTTAGAATACACAGATTCTCCTCAGTATTGTTTTCCCCCTTCAGTGACCATGTATAGAGAGAAGAAGTTCAGTTATGTATGTTGAATTATAAATCAGAAAACAGCGATTGATTTCCATATTAGAACATTTCTGGTTTAACTCATTGTGGAGTTTTAAGTCCAACCTCATCAGTATGTATCCTATGTATCCCTTCCTATGTTCAAAGCACCGTGCTGACTATTTACAATATAGCAAGGCATGAAAACGACATTGACAGATGAATTGACAGATGTCCATCGACAGATGAACAGATAAAAAAGACAGGATAAATATATATATACGTGTATATATATACATATATATATATATATATATATATATACACACACAATGGAATATTACTCAACCATAAAAAAGAATGAAATATTGCCATTTGAAGCAACATGGATGGACCTAGAAATTATCACACTAAGTGAAGTAAGTCAGACAGAGAAAGACAAATATGATATGATATCACTTACACGTGGCATCTAAAAAATAATACCAATGAATCTATTTACAAAACAGAAACACACTCACAGACATAGAAAACAAACTTATGGTTACCAAAAGGGAAAGGGGGGGATAAATTAAGAGTCTGGAATTAACAGATACATACTACTTTATATAATATAAATAAGAAAACAGGATCTACTGTATAACACAGGAATAATATTTAATATCTTGTAATAACCTATAATGGACAATAATCTGAGATATATATATATGTATATGTATATATATATACACACATTCAGTTATATACATATATAACTGGATATAAATATCACTTTGTTGTACACCTGAAAATAACACAACATTGTAAATCAACTATACTTCAATTAAAAAAAAAAACAGTGCTGAAATACAACAATGATTGTGATTGGGTCTGTGCCTCCAAGGAGCTCTCAGATTAGAGTTTACACGTGCCCTAGACCATCACTAATATTGTGGAGCATCCATTACAGGAATGTCTCCATGGTAGAAGACATGGGATTATACAGTGTTCAGTTATTATACTTGTGATCTCAATTCACTGAGCTCTTATCCTTAAGCAGGATGGTTGGCCTATGTGAAGAGGAGGAGACTCTTCCTTGGATCCTCAGCTTTCTGGAGTTCGCACAACTCTTATTGGAGACACAAAGGCCTGAGTACCCTGTGATTTGATATTTTAATGGAAATTAAGAAAGGAACTAAATTTGTTAAACAGCTTAGTTATAGAGGAGAACTTAGCATTTAGTCTAAATATCCATTCAAAGTAAATATGTGTGACCTCCAAGATTTAAATTCAGACTTTTTTTTCATATTTTCTTCCTTCTGTCTTTCTTCTTTTTTTGCTTTCCTTCTAAATAAAGTAAGATGAGTTCCTCCTGCTTTTATCATGTGAGTAGAGTTGAGATACTCTTGGCCTTTAAGCCATGGAAGACATTTTTCATCAGAAATATCTCTTTGTCTAATGTGTTTCTTTACTCTGTATGGAGTAAATTCAAAATGAAATGTTGTGTTAATACCATGACTTCTTTCTGTGGGCTTTGGGAAATGCAGAGTGGTGAAGCTAAATGCACGTTTCATCTCCTGAAACAAAATAAATGGTATGTAAAACTCCACCCAAAATCTCTCCACATTTACTCATTAAGAAGTTTGCCAGATAAACTCTTGGAAGGTTCTCACATGTATCGGCTCAGAAGCCACACAAGCAGAGAGAGCGGAGTATGAGGGGCAGTGGTGTGACAACCACCAGAAGACTTCCCCGGGCCTGCAGTTTGTGCCAGGCTGTACACACACTACACTGTGCCTGGGTGTGTTAGCTGTCAAAGTTTGGTTCCTATCAAAGCACTCTTTGAGACATGGATTAGGTATAAGTATCTACTTGAGAAATGACCCAGGAAATACTCTGTGGGTGTGAGAACAGGAGGCAAGAAAAGAAGAGCTCCAGTAAAAAGTGTGTTAGTGATCAGATTATCACTGCAGGCAACTGTGATACTCAGCTCTCAGGAGCCTCTGAGAGGTGCATTGCAGGTGCTCCAAAAATGTTTTCTGGAATTTTGAAGGCAGATTTGATGATTATGGAAAATGATAGAACTTGTCGAACATAAAATATCTGTGGTAGTTTAAAAAGAAACAGTATTCTGTGCTTTTTAGCTTTAGTCCATGGCTTCTACCCATGTGTAATTTTTAACCCATTCGCTGATCACTGAAGGCAGTGGTTCTCAATAGTAAATTTAAGTAAGCTGGTTTTTCAAAGAATATACAAAGGGACCGCTTATTTTAAGATAGCTGTATCCCAGATATAGAAAACAAATTTATGATTACCACAGGTTATAGGGGGAGGAGGGATAAATTAGGAGTTTGGGATTAACAGATACACGCTTCTATATATAAAATAGATAACCAACAAGGACCTGCTGTATAGCACAGGGAAGTATACTCAGTATTTCATAATAACCTATAAGGGAAAAGAATCTGAAAAAGGATACACACACACACACACATATAACTGAATCACTTTGCTGTACACCTGAAACTGACAAAATATTGTAAATCGACTATATTTCCATGAAAAAAAAAAGATAGGTGTATCCAAGACATTGGGAATCAGTTATTAATTGAAATACTCAAAGAAGAGATCAGAGAAAGCATATAACAGAGCACATCTCACACCGAGAGAATGGAACATCTAATGTGAGTATTCAGCTGTTTGTTATTTCTGCTTTCCATCACTACCCTGGAGAATGATCTTTTCCCAACACATGTCTGATCTTGCCATCTCTCACTTAACCATCTGCAGCAACTCCATCCCACCCATGAGAAGGGACTCAGACACCTTGTCCAGGCCATCAGGGCTCGGGTCCCGGCTCATGATTCTGGTTCCACCTCCTCTCTCCTCTACATGCCCACAACTTCACTTACACCACTCCTAACTACCCAAGCTTATCCTAGTGTTTTAGCCTGAGTTTATACTTGCTGTTCCCTCTCCAAGAAATATTTCTTCCTCTTACCTGTGCTTATTCTCACTACAGGTCTTCCTCAACTTACGATGGGGTTACTTCCTGATACCCACTGTAAGTTGGAAAGGTCACAGGTGAAAATGCATTTAGTACATCTAACTTACCGAACATCATCATAACTTAGACTAACCCTCCTTCAACGTACTTGGAACGCATTGAATATCTTAAGTAATTTGTTGCATATTGTACTAAAAATGAAAAACAATGATTGTATGGGTACAGAATGGGTGTAAGAGTATGGGTTGTTTACCTTTGTGATGGTGTGGTTGACTGGGAGCTGTGGCATGCTGTTAACTGCCCAACATCAGGAGAGAGTCATCCTATCACATACTGCTAGCCCAGGAAAGTATCAAAATTCAAAATTCAAAGTACAATTCCTACTGAATGCATATCACTTTCGTTCCACTGTTAAGTCAAAAAATGGTAAGTTGAACCACTATCTGTATATACTTTGTTTACACTTGTGTTATAGTATTGCCCCAATTGCAAAACCTAGTTTATTTAGATTGTTATACCTACTGGACTATACAGACTATGTTTTTTTAATTCATCTTTGCCCCTTGAGCCTATCACCATGTATAGTACATATTAGCAGGTAGGTGCTCAGAGAACTTCCATAGGAAGAAAAAATGAATGAATGGATGGATAGATGGATGGATGGATGGATAGATAGATGGGTTGATAATGTTATCCCTCAGATCTGTAGTCATAGATTAAAAGTGCAGACACAAATTAAAAGTTCATTAAGTGCATCTTTGTGGTTTTCATTCAGGAAATTGTGTTTGTATTTAGTCCCAAAAGAGAAGGAGGGAGATATCTTGCCCCAACTGAAGAGTTTCTGAAATATGTGTATCTCAACCTGTCCTTACTATATCTTCTAGACCTATACTCACCAATATGGCAACCACTATCAACATATGGCTATTGAGAATTTGAAATGCAGCTACTGGGATTGAGAACATGAATTTTTAATTTTATTTGATGGTAATTAATCTTAATTTTTATTTTAAAAAACATACTTTATTTAGTTAATGGAAAACTTTATGCTTGAAACAACTTGGATATGGAAATCAACTTTTCCAACTGTAAATTTTATTCAATCTAAATACAGATAAGGTATTTTTGATAAAAATTTAGCACCTGAAAGTATAAAATACATGCTGAATTTCAAAGACTCAGAGCTAAAAAAAATTTAAAAATATCTTGTTGATAACTTATACGTTACTTGCAAGTTGAAAAGCTCACATTTTGGATGTACTGACTTGAGTAAAAAATATATATCACTAAAATTAATTTCACAGGTTTTATTTATTTTAATGTGGCTATTAGGAAATTTTGAATTGTTTATGTGGTTTGCATTCTATTTCTACTGCACAGGGCAGCTCTAGATCAGCACATGGCAGATGCTGGATCTTATCTATTCCCACCTGGATGGTATTGATCAGCCTCAGTTTGAACTTCTGCCATGAAAATTCTTTTCAGTGAACCAAGATAAACAAACAAAAAAAAAGCACTAGCGTTAGATATCCATAACTAAAATACTTAAAAAACATATTTTGTTGGCTAATTATTTATTGACTTTCAGCTCAAAAAACAGCTACTAAGCTCTGCTCTGAAATGCTGGGGCTGGGACCTTACAAACCCCATTTACTTAACTCTCTGGTCATTTGGCTGCCTGTAAGCTTTGGCCAATAGAGGGAGGTTGGAAGGTGGGAGGGAGGAAGATGGAACTTCCTCTCTGTCTTCCTGTTCCTGTCAACCTCATCCCAAAAGCAGTAGCTTTTCCCAGCCTCAAGATATTTTCAGCACTCCCAGAATCAATCCCCAGTGCCTGCTTTAGGACACCAGCACAACAGAACACCAGTCAATCCACAGAAATCCGAACACCAGCTCTTTCTTTTTTTATTCTGAGCCTTGAGGTGACAACTACTCCTATAGTTTTTATTGCAGTGTTATCTCAGCTTTTGCTTTGTGCTCTTTCATTTTTCAATAGTTATGTAATTACTTAAATCCCCTCTTGAAATTTATAACGTTGTTCTGTTTTCCTGATGAGAACCTGAATAGTACATATGCATTTGTAAATGCAAAACACACTTAAAAATAACTTAAACATCAAAGGATAAATCATAGTAACAACCTGAAAATAATTAGGATGAAATTATAATGAACATACTATAACCAAAATTTGTGAGGTGCAGCTAAATCTAGATTTAAAGGGAAAATTAATAGCCTTAATCACTTTTATTAGATAAAAGAAAAACAAAATCAGTGACCTAAGGGTAAAAATTAAGAAATTTTTTAGAAAACATAAAAGCAAACCTTGAAAAAAAGAAAAATGGTAACAAAAAGTAGGAGAAGAAATAAATTAATAAAATTAAACAAACAATAGAGAAAAATGAACAAAACCAAACTCTTTACAAATAATATAGTTATATCTGGTGACATAGATCAAACAAAGAGAGAAAAGCTAAAAAAAAAACCAGAAAAAAAAAAGAATTTGTAATATAAAGGAACACAACCACAGGTAGAGAAGAGATAGACATTATAAGAGGAAACTATGCATAACTTAATGTAATAAATTTGAAAAACATATAAATGGGAAAATAGTTGGAAATATTAAATTTGTAAAACATGCTTTATGAACATAGACAACCCAAATAGAAATAAAGTAATTGAATGGCCAATTAATGATTACCTAAAAAAAGAAAAGGAACTGTATTTTACATGGAAGTTCATGTCAGGGAAGATTTAATTTTTTCTTTCTCCTGTTTGATCAACAGAAGAGAAAAAGTGAGAGAATGTTCCAAACTTTACTTTGTGAGTCTGGAATAACCTTGTCACCAAAACTAGAGACAGACACTATGAGAAAAGAAAATTATGGCAATTTCACTTGTGAATAAATATAATTTCTGAGTATAAGTGAAATAATCTGAAATAAAATACTACAAAATGAATTAAGCAATGTGTAAAATAATCAATTTGCGATTAACCCAGAAACATAAGGGTAATTTTAAATTAAAAGACAAATGAATATAGTTTACCATATTAACAGAATAAAGGAGTAAAACTATGTTGACAATGATGCAGAGCTACTGATGAAATTCAAAAATTATAAGTTAAAAAAAACTCTTAGCAAAGTGAATCAGCTATACATACACTTACATCCCCATATATCCTCCCTCTTGCATCTCCCTCCCACCGTCCCATAACGCAGAAACTAACACACCATTGTAAAGAAATTATACTCCAATAAAGATGTTAAAAATAAATAAATAAAATTTAAAAATAAAATAAAATAAAAAAACCCTTAGCAAACTAGAAAGTAATTCTGTTAACTTTCAAAGACCAAGAGCATACTCACTAGTAACACGTTTGTATTCCATTAGTAGTTAAATAAAAGACTAGTGGCTCCCATGTCACTTCTCAGTCCAGCACTGTGTTGGACTAACTAGAACAGAAGGTAAGACAAAACAATAAAAGCACAAGGATTGGAAGGGAAGAGACTAAATCAGCATTATTAACAAAATTAATAAGAGGATTTTAGCAAGTTGGCTGGATACATGTCTGATTTATTCAATGAATTATATTTCTATAAAGAGGCATGATTACAAAAGTTTCTAATACCATTTATAATAGCAACACAAAATGCAAAGCATCATATAATAAATCTAACTAAAATTTTGCAGTTCTATAGGAACTATTACTTTCACAATCTTAACTATGACTACATGTGTGTGCATGTATGTGTGCGTACCATGTTCATGTTGCAATGAGGCAATGATGTTAAGATGGCAAGTCTACCCAATTCAACCTATGAATTCAATTCTATTTTGATCAAAATCTCAATGGGAATTTTACAGAGCTTGACAACTCATTCTAAAATTTCCTAAGTCAAGTTCATTTTCTACCATACCCAAGATATATTCATCTTACTTTTTCTACTCTTACCTTCCTTCATCTCTTCAGAACTATATGCTCCTTGGACAGTGCTTTCTCTTAACCAAGTAGGTCTCTCTTGGGCAGATTTCCCCTCCAGTGAGGCTCAATGAAAATCTTCTTGGTCATCCACATTAATGACAATATTCTGAGTGTATAAGTCCTCATAAGAGGGACCCTTGGTGGCCCATGCTTCCCGGTGGTGCCCACCTTCCAGGCCAGCAGCTGCAGCAGCAGTTGCTGCATGATAGCGCAAACGGCAAGATCTATGTGGTGGGACTTAACCTCTCAAATGTGAATATTTACTATAAAGTTATACTAACAATGAGAGGGTGTTAATGGGCACAGGGAGTAGATAAAGACCAATGGAACAGAACAGAAAATCCAGAACCTGACCCATGTATATATGGAAACTTGCTATATGGTATAGGTGGCAATAAAGATTAGCAAGTGTTTTATTTCAGAAAATGCCAGCTTCCCTACCAGATAAATTTTACAATATTTTGACACAATAGAAATTCATTTCTAACTTCATGAGAAGCCCTGATTGGCAGGTGCCTCTTCTAAAAGCTGTAATTCAAGGACCTATATTTTCAATCTTGTGATGCCAGCATCTTCCACTTATGGTGTCCCTGTCCACCACAATCAAACAACACAAGCTAGCGAAGAAACAAACATGGAGTACCACTTGCAGGAGTCTTTTTGTGAGTCTGGCTTGGAAGTGTGCACTTCATGCCCATCCATAGTCTATTGGCTAGAACTCAGTCCTACTGAACCATCGAACTTCAGGGCGGTGACTGGGGGAAAGAAGTCCAGCTTGCTAGAAGGAGGAAGAGAAACCAAGTTTGATGAATAGCATTAGTCCCTGCCACAGATTGGAAATAATGGCCTATTTGATGAATGGCCCAAGATAATAGGTTTTGCTTTGAGAATAAGAGAAAATGAGAGTTCTACTTAAGACCATTCACAAAAGAGCATTCTAAATGTGTGAAAGACCTAACTGTAAAAGCAAAACCTCAGAAGACAATGAAAGACAATATCTTTATGGTCTTAAGCAAGGGGTTTTCATTTCATTTTCTTTTAAATACAGGACACATAAATATCAAATCAAAATGTAAAGACATGGGCTTCCCTGGTGGCGCAGTGGTTGAGAATCCGCCTGCCAATGCAGGGGACACGGGTTCGAGCCCTGGTCTGGGAGGATCCCACATGCCACGGAGCAACTAGGCCCGTGAGCCACAATTACTGAGCCTGCGCATCTGGAGCCTGTGCTCCGCAACAAGAGAGGCCACGATAGTGAGAGGCCCGCGCACCGCGATGAAGAGTGGCCCCCGCTTGCCACAACTAGAGAAAGCCCTCGCACAGAAACGAAGACCCAACACAGCCATAAATAAATAAATAAATAAATAAATAAATATTTTTTTAAAAAAAAGTAAAGACATTACTAAATTTTACTAAATTTACTAATGACACCATAAAAAATTGAAAATGTAGAGCAATAAATATAACCAAGAAGACATCAGTATTCAGAACAAGAATACCTATAAAACAATAAGAAAAATAGAAGTAATCATAGAGAAAAACTTGGCAAAGATATGAATAAGCAGTTCAACAAAGAGGAAATCTGGGGTGATGAAGACATCAAAAGATGTACATCATCACTATAAATCGGGGGGACAAAATACGGAGAGAATGTCAATTTTTAAAAACAAATTGATAATACTCAGAATTGACAAGAATCTATAAGGGAGACCTCTTAGACACAGCTGGGGGAGTATAAATTGGTACACACACTTTGAAAAATAAATGTCAGTATTCCGTTAGGTTGAAGATATTTATGTTCTATAACTCAGCAATTCCATTTCTAGCTACATACTCTAGCAACTCTCACCATATGAGGGAAACATGCACAAAAATTTTCACTAGCTTTATTTTTAACAAAATAAAAGAGAAACAATCTAAATATCTAACAACAGGAGAGTCTATTAAAATTCTATTCAAACACCATACAGCAGTTACAATAAATGAAGTGGAGATAGATGTAACAACAGGATAAAAATCTCAAAATTGCTGTGTTTAGGGGAAAAAAAGAGAGGATTTTCTGGATGTTGTGCATTATATGAGGCAAACAGTATAAAACTGAATATGAAGCAAAATAGTATATACTGTGATTATGGATGAAAGGAAAAATGTACAATTCATATGAGAAGTGTAAGGAATAAATGTAATATGGTAACTGGTTGACTTTAAGAAGAGAAAGGGAAGATATGTTTGGGAAAGGAGTGAACAAGAGGCCTTAACTGTATTGATAATGATGAATTTATTTACAAGTCGAGAAATAGAGACTATTATGAATCAATTTATGAATGTACAGATGGTTGGGGACAGTGCTGTTCTTTATATTACTTGCCATCCTTTGCTATATGCTAAATATACTTTATAATTAAAAAAGATTTAGAAATAAGTCTTTGATCTTATCTCTCTCCAGGCGTCACCACTTCTCCATTAAAAGCCTATAAAAAACCCTTTCCCTAATTCTAATTTCCATTTCCTCTGTCTCAAATAATGACCTTTGACCATCCCATATTGGGCATCCTATAACTATGTTACTACTAGCCCACCTGGGCAAGTAGAATCGGCTTTTGAGAGCAAATTCTTCAAGGGGTAAAACTTCAACTCTTTTCTGTTACCAAATCTGGTCAAAAGGAAGAGTTTTCTAAATTCTTAGCTTAAATATGATGAGCACGAATGCCTCAAAACCTAACCTGTCCATCGTCAGTGGTCGTAAAGATTGCTAAAGAAGAGGAGATTGTGATTGTGGGTCCGTAATCTACATTATTGTAAAGAACGCCCCACGTAGGTATCCTGGGCCGGTAATTTACCAGAAGAGAGGAAAATGCAGATGATTAGCATGACTGTGACATTTTGTATGTCTCCTATGCCTGTGAACTGCTTTCAGAAATCATTCCTTTGATGAACTAGTGATGATAAAAATAAATAAAATTGTAAAGTCAGGATAAGCAATAGAAAAGCAGAATATTATTAGTCACAAAATTATTATATATAAATTCTTATCATTCTAACTATATATTTATTGTAATGGCCATAATAATGTACACGTGTACAACATTTTATGACTTTAAGTCAAATGCACACACTTTGGTATGCCCAGAACAGCCCTGTTTTACCCTGTTGTCAATTAAGTTGGGCTTAACTGTTAGTAGTGACCTGGTTTGGAGACCGCATTTTAAGGCAGATTGATTTTAAAAAAATTAGTCTGAGTCCTGTTTTGACATTAATTGAGAGAACTTTGGGGTATCACTTTGTCTCTCTGAACTGGTTTCTGGCCTGCAACACTGAAGGTAAAACCGCACCTTCCCATCCTTAACTCCTGAGTCCATCTGCCACCAAGTCACTAATACTCATCTTAATTCTCCCTCTTCTTAAATCTCCACCCCTGGTAGAAGTGGCCATCATTTCTTATCCTGACTGACTACATAATTAGTAGATCCTAGTGCAAAATGAACACATGGGGCCCATCATTCAGAAATTAAGAATTTCAAGATGGTGTCAGTAGATCATTAAACCAAACTCAGGGGCTTCCTAAGTGCAAGGCCCTATGTGTCTGCCACCATCCTAATGCCCACCATCATAGGTGCACAGAAAGAAACAGGGCAGCTCCCCTTACTCAGAGCCATCCCTTGAGTTGAGGATGGTACTTAGTGGCCACCTGAGGTTCTTTTTTCCTGGCCACTCACTCACATCCCTGCTTTCTCACCTGTGGCCTTGGCAAAATGACCACATTTTGTAGGTCTCCATGTGAAGAGGGAGAGCGATATCTGCCAGTCAGGATAATGCCAGGGCTCAGTGAGATAATCTGTGCAGAAGTGTGGAGGAGTGGACCAGCCCGCCCCCTCTGTGATGACCAACCCTGGCCTCCTTTCTCTCCCTCACTAACCTTCCAAAGTGCATGATGTGCTGGGCTCACGGCTGGATCTGGGATCCCATGGTGCACACAGCAGACATGACCCCTGTCCTCTGGGCTTACAGAGAGGAGGACAGTCAGTAGTCAACTGAGCCACCTCAGGATGAGTCCTGGGATTCCCACTATTGTAAGAAGAAGGAGAGAAACACAGCATCTGTAACAAGGGAAATGATCCAGCCTGAGGAACACGGAAAGCTTTCTTGGGCCTGTGACAATTGAGCTAAGATCTGAAGACTAAGGAGAGGCTAAGGAGGACAAATGGGTGGGGACAGTATTCCTGGCAGAGAGTTCAGTGTTAGTAAGGCCCTGAGACCACATGATGCTTTGAGAAAAGACCAGCAGTGGGAGGGAAGTCACAGCGTTTGCTGAGAGCAGAGGAGGGGGTGGCCGGGGTAGTGCTGCTATCCTCGGGGTTGGGGAGCCCACTGAAGACTCTGAAGCAAGGGTTCCCATTGGCATATCACAGGGGACATGTGGGGACCGGTTGACATGACCGGAAGCCGCTGACCTATTAGGAGAGAAGCGTGATCTGAGAATTTCTCTCTAAGTAACCAAGGATTAAGAAATCAAAATATCTGTTGCCTTTGACTTGATTTGGGTCTAGCTTCCAAGACAGTGCAGGGATAAAACATCCCTGGGAACAAACTTGGCCACACTTGGCTCAGGTAGGAGCCATGCATCACTCTCCATGCATCCCCAGGACGGGTCAGGGACAGAGGGCCAAAAGGAAGAACCCAGAAGGAGTATGCCTTCCTGCCTCCAGACCAAGCTTCCGTGGAGACTGGGGGGTTCCTCTGTAGGGCCGGCACACAGATGGAGGAGCCCAACCCTCCCCCTCTTTGGTAAGTAGACTCTCGCCCTGGAAGCTGGTCTTAAATAGACCAGCACAGCATGGAGTGAAGGGCCGCCATTGTAAGAGCTTCCGCACTGACGGGTGTCCTAACCTTGTCTGTCCTTTGATCTGCACTGGGAATGACAAGCAGAGCACACAGAGGGCGCCTGGACAGTCAATGCATGTTCTGAGTGTCTTTCTCCAGCTCCCATTTCATAGCATGCCAGGCCTTCCTGGAAGGCATCTTGGTAATTTATCGTAAGCAATGGAATGCAAACCCTCCATCTTTTTCCCCCAAATAATAGTGTGTAGAAAATCTTAGTATATGAACCAGACACCACGAGGTTGATCTTTTTTTTTTTTTTTAAATGTATTTATTATTTATTTTTGGCTGTGTTGGGTCTTCGCTTCTGTGCGAGGGCTTTCTCCAGTTGCGGAGAGCGGGGGCCACTCTTCATCGCGGTGCGTGGGCCTCTCACCGTCGCGGCCTCTCCTGTTGTGGAGCACAGGCTCCAGTCACGCAGGCTCAGTAGTTGTGGCTCACGGGCCCAGACGCTCCGCAGCATGTGGGATCCTCCCAGACCAGGGCTCGAACCTGTGTCCCCTGCATTGGCAGGCAGACCCTCAACCACTGCGCCACCAGGGAAGCCCCACGAGGTTGATCTTGTAGAAAGGGGAGCAGGGGACCTAGCTTGTCCCTACCTTGTCCCACATCCCAATAGCTGGGACAGGGTACATCAGCAAGACCCTAAGATGCCAGCGATGCAACCTGAAGCCCTTGATCTCATGAAGAGAGGAGGGGATATCATCTCTTCACCATCAAGGCTGGCCTTCATTATCAAGGCCCTGAGCTAAGAAAAGTTGTTTGTGGCATTAAGCCAAGGAATTAGGGCCTCTGTCCTGACCTTGCCCTCTTGTTTTCATGGGAGACGTGATGTGCTCTGGTGGAATGGCCTCCAGACCTGGAGTCTCAGAGCCACACTCAGGATGAAGCTTTCCTCCTGCTTCTTCATCCTCTCGGGCAAGTCCCTCCAGGCCCCTGAGCTGTCCCCCCGCCTCCGTCATTGGAAGGATGGGGACGGTGAGCCTGGAGCTGGCAGAATTGCACTGGGCATTGATTCTTCAACCAAGGGCTTTGCTGACATCCTCTTGGGGACCACCCCGCTCGGTGCTGCAGGATGGCATTCATTTTCTAGGGCTGCCGTAACCACTCACCACAATTGGGCCACTTCAAACAACAGAAATGTATTTCCTCACCCTTCTGGAGACCAGACATCCAAAATCAGGGTGTTGACAGGAAATATTTCATTCTGGAGGCTCTGAGGGAAAACCTCTCCCACGTCCCTCTCCCAGCTTCTGGTGACTGCTGGCAGTCCTTGGCTTCTAGACACATCACTCTAATCGCTTTCTCCATCCATCTTTGCATGGTCTTTCCCTCTGCGTGTTTCTGTGTCTGCTTCCTCTTCTTTTTTTCTAACAAGGACTTGTCATTGGATTTAAGGCCCCTCTAACCCAGGGCGAACTCATCTAGAGATCCTTACCTTAATTATATCTGCCAAGATCTTCCATATAAGGACACATTCTGAGGTTCTGTGTAGACACAGCTTTTGGAGGCCACAATTCAAACCAGTACAGTGATAAAAAGAAATTTAAAACACCATCCCTGCTCATAGGAATCACATGGTCTAGAGAGGGGCACACTCATGGATAGACAATGGCCATCTCACTCCACCTCTCTGAGCCTCAGTTTCCTCATTGCAAACGGGGAACCACCTGTGTGAAGCTGTGGTCGAGGAGAAGGGATGAAATTTACAGAGAGCTCTGGCCTCAATCCACAGCACCAGCTACGCTGATGGTTTTTATTTTTCTGGGTATAGATGGGACTCTGCCAGGGACCCACAGAGAAGCTTGGTCTGGCCCATGGAGAGAGGGTGACCCCTAGTCCAGGGTCTCCATCTGAAACACCTGGGAAGCACAGTGGGAAGACGATGCCCAGACCCCACGCTGGGCCAACTGAATTGAGACCATCCAGGGTACAGCCTGTGCACTAGGAGTTTTGAATACCTTCAGGTGAGCCTGAGGCACTGTAGAAGCTGAGAATACTGGCTGCCTTTAAAGCAAGAGTAAGAGCTGCCGTCTCAAAGAAGATGGACATTCCAGGCGGAGGTCCCAGCTTGAGGGAAGGCCTGAACAGTGAGAAAGCTCCTGCTTTGTTGGGTGCTGGAAGCTGGCCGGTGCTGCCGAGTATCTAACAGGAGGGGACAACTCTCTGGGCCAGAGAACAGCAGGGGCCCTCAGTGCAGAGGGGGAGGGGGGCTTCTCCTGAGGGCAGGGGTACCCGGCAGTGATTGCCTAGCTAGTGGGGTGCCCAATGGACATTTAGTGTCTAATTAAGAGATAGCGAATCTGACACGACCAAGCAGCAGATGGATCGAAGACGGAGACCTAAGTGGTGTTTACAGGCAAGGAAGGCGCAGCCCCTGAAGCCCCATTTGGCCTGCTTTGATCCTTAATCCCAGCCTCAGGTGGGTGCCCCCTGAGCCAGACAGCACTAATCAGGGTGACAGGAGCAATACAATGAACACAAGTGGAGCAGGGTCAGGAAGACAGAGAGAACAAGAGAGAAGAGAAAAAAAACAGAGTCTTCACGGGATAAAATTACCAGCCAAGACAGAAGGCTAGGGGGCAGAGGGGCGGGCAACCCCGCCCAGGAGTCTGCCCTGGCCACCCCCAGTCTCCGCCCGAGCTGGACCAGCAGATGCTCCCCGTCTGTGACTGGAGCCTGGGGAGAGGGGACCGCCCCACTCCCTACGGTGAGGCGAAGGATAGGGTCGCGGAGACAGGGGCTTTCTGAATGCAAAGGAAGAATCTGGAATCAATGAACAGGGCAAGGGAAAGAGACCCTTGGCCACTTTGGGTCACTGAAAACTCCATCCCTTCTTTCCTGTGGTGTGCCAAACGAAAACTAAACAAGACACAGCCAAAGGTTGGCACTGGCGTTTAAAGTTTAATGTGTGCTTTAAAAAATGTATCCCAGCAATAATTAAATGAATAAATTATTTTTTCAAAAAAAAAAAAAAGAGAAAGAGAGAAAGGAAAAGAAAAAAAAAAAATGATGGCCCTGAGATTTATGCCGCCACTCATGCTTGGATACCGATCACTTATCTGGATAATTAAGCAGTATCAGCAAGCAACCAGATCCCCGAAACTTGATATTAATCCTTCCCTCTTAATAGTAACACAGAGCTGCCGCAGTAGAACTCAGCCGAGACCTGCTAATCCCCCTTTCCCCGCGTTCCGGCATCAGCACACAGCATTGCTTTCCCAGAGAGGTTCGAAGCGTGCTATCAGCAGCTTAAACCTCATTTCGGCTTTGAATCAAAGTATATTAGGGAAGTCTGAAAGAGTCAAGATGACTGCAGATTTCGTAGGAAGGGAATAATTCAAAACTGCTTTGCCAGTGGGCAAGGGGCGAGGCGACTGGCTTTCACGGTCGTCTCTCTCTGAGGTTTGTATTCAAACCAAAGGCAGCCAACAGCTGCCTCTCTCCAAAGTGAAGGCATCTGGGATCTTGCAATCTGGGTGCCCTCCTGGGCACCCCCCTCCACCTCTGGTATCAGACCTACCGACACATTGTGGGCGTCTTAGGGGTGAATCTCTACTGGTGTCCATGTCAAGTCTGAGGGTCTGTGTCTGCCCACTTGCTGCCTTCTTTCTGACTCTTGGCTTTGCTCTGAATTTCATCTCTCTCCTTCCTCTTTGGATGACACCTTCACTTCTGGTTCCTTGGCTCCTAACTCTGGGGTCCTCCTGTAGGATTCCGGCAGGGCTCTTTTTTTTTTTTTTAACTTTTTCTTTTATATTGGAGAATAGTTGCTTAACAATGCTGTGCTAGCCTCAGGTGTACAGCAAAGTGATTCAGCCACACGACATGCATGCATCCATTCTTTCTCAAACTCCCCTCCCATCTAGGTTGCCACATAACACTGAGCAGAGTTTCCCGTGCTGCGGCTCTTTGGAATGTCCAGAAACACAGACACTCTCAGGTTGATTCAGTCAATAAAGTTCTTATAGCACACGGGGTTTCAAGGAAAAGAGAAAGCAGAAGGCACCCGCACACAGGCAGATGCACGAGGCTTTGGAGTGCTTTGTGCAGTTCCTACTCAGCACCAGACTCCCAGTTGCCCTGGTGACTGGACATCCTAGGGCATTATCGCTCCTTTCACTTGAGGCTCCACTGTCCTCTTACCTAGGTCACCCTCTGTTGCTATCTCTGTTGCTCCCACCTCCACCAACTGATTTTCTCTTGAAATACATAACAAATCCTCCTCAAAGGGAGCTCTTATTGGTTAAGTCAGACTCTACCTGAGGTGAGGGGCACTCAGTCTGCAGGCATCTCATGGGGTCACCTTACAGCTGGCCAGCCCATGGGTGGAAGCCTCCAGGACAGATTCATTTCCATGGGTCACTCAGTTTGGCCACGGGGATTGAGGCCACAGTGCACTGGGCAAGGAAGCTCAAGCCAGCGGAACAACTCAGAAGGAGGCTGTAGGGCTCAGAGCCCCTGGAACTCCTTTCCAAGTGCATTTAGAATCAGCTTCCAGCTCCCGTTGCTTCAGATTATTGCAGCGACTACACCGGTATCAGGGACTGCTTCCTGGGATGTGTCCTTGCATGCAGGCTGGCGCGCCAGGTCACTCTTTCAGAGAGGACAGTGCCAGCATTGGGAGGAATGGAATAGGCCACTTACAGAGTCCAGAGCAAGGATGCGTAAGACCAGTGCAAACCAGACGTGAAGTCTAGTGCATGTGGAAAGTCCCTGTAGAAGAGCCTTCAGGAGGCTAGGGGGTCATAAAAGAGGCTACAAGTGAGTCACAAGGTCTTTATACCCAGGAGGACATGGTTGGAACATGAGGGGCGATGCCAAAGGCAGAATTCCAGGACCAACTCCAGAAGCAGAGGGCAGGGGGTACCATGGAGTTGGTTTTGGTGCACACTGTGAATGCTGCTGAGCTTTCTCTGGTACTGGTGCTGGTCGTGCATCCAATAAGGGGCCAACTGGTCTAAAGCTCACTCAGTCTGGCTCCATCAGAGGAGAATGATGAATTAGGAGGTTCCATTGGGCCAAAACATCAGGGCAATGAGATCAGTGACAAATGAGAAGGAAATTCAGTGGCTGTGAGCAGAGAGGACGCATCTGTTCAGTAGATGTGTCAGCAGGGCAGCAGTAAGTGGGCCCCTGGGAGGGGGTCCCTGACAGGCAGGTGTCCCACAGATGAGTGACCCCCAGTGCTGGGTGCTCTGTGTCCCACATCTCTCCTCCACGGACTCCTTCTCTCTGTGTGCCTCAGGCCTTTTTAAAATGATCTTCCCTAGAAAGTGCAGTTTTGAAAATTGAGCCAAAATTCACATAACATCACGTTGACCATTTCAAAGGGAAGGAGTTAGTGGCATGATAGTTGCACAATCTTGTGAATGACGTCTTGCTGGTTGGCCTGTCATTCACTTCCAGAATCTGGAGCTGCTCCTTATCTCTTGCCTGTTCCCCTTCTTAACTTTGTAAGTATCACTTTCCCCAAGGGAGCTTCCTTGACACCATGCCTGGCACCCTGGTGGGAGCAAGAACTGTCACTCATTTGGGGGGGTTTCCAGTACCTCACATAGGTGTTCAGTAAGCCCTCAGGGGATGGCCAGATGGCAGAAAGGCAGTCTGTTCTCTCCATAAGTGGCAGAACTAGACAACTCCCTTGTACCGAGGTGTGGTGCCTCCCTGGAAATGCCTGCCTAGTTCCATTACTTGGGACTTCACCAGGTGCCTCCAGCTGGATAGGTCTGTTCTCCATGTAGCAGATGGTACACAGTGGACAAACCAGGGGGTGCTGGATCCCCTGTCCAGAAGTAGTGTCCACGAGCTGGTCTCTGAGAGGGAGGAGGGGAGAGGGCATCTCAGGGTACAACTGAGGGAAGGGTGATCCAGGCTGGGAGAAAAAGGAAAGTCAGGGATGAGAGGCAGGGATGGTCATGTGCACGGTTTTTGCCCATGTGAGTTTTTGCAAGGGTAATTCCCACCCCCTTATCCTAATTATGTTCCTGACAACCTGGCATTGGAAAGGCCAACCAAAGAAACAGAACCTCATCCTTCAACCAGGTGACACTATGAGCCTGGGGTCACCCAGAGATTCAGAGCCACACAAAGAAACTTGCTTGTGCAGGGAGCACAAAGATGCCTTAGAGTTACAGCCATCCAGACCAACAAGGTCCTCAGGCAGAGGCTTTAACCTGAGCTCCAAGGACCCGGGGTGGCTTCTGGAAGTTTGACAAGCCTGCTGGAACTGTGTGCAATATCACCTGTGTGATCCCAGTTGGTTTAGGAATCACTCTCTCTGTTTACCTTCTCAAACTCTTAGCTAGGGCTTGAAATCCCCCACAAGAAAAGACAGGTTCTTCACTTGTCTATCTTTTACCATAGCCTTGGCAAAGATAAGTAAGTGAAATAAAAGAAGGAAGGAAAGAAGGAAGGAAGGAAGGAAGGAAAGAAGGAAGGAAAGAAGGAAGGAAGGAAGGAAGGAAAGAAGGAAGGAAGGAAGGAAGGGAGGAAGGAAGGAAGGAAGGGAGGAAGGAAGGAAGGAAGGGAGGAAGGAAGGAAGGAAGGAAGGGAGGAAGGAAGGAAGGAAGGAAGGGAGGAAGGAAGGGAGGAAGGAAGGAAGGAAGGAAGGGAGAGAGGAAGGAAGGAAGGAAGGAAGAAAGGGAGGGAGGGAGGGAGGGAGGGAGGGAGGAAGGGAGGGAGGAAGGAAGGAAGGAAGGAAGGGAGGGAGGAAGGAAGGAAGGAAGGAAGGGAGGAAGGAAGGGAGGAAGGAAGGGAGGGAGGAAGGAAGGGAGGAAGGAAGGGAGGAAGGAAGGAAGGAAGGAAGGGAGGAAGGAAGGGAGGGAGGGAGGAAGGAAGGGAGGGAGGGAGGAAGGAAGGAAGGAAGGGAGGAAGGAAGGAAGGAAGGAAGGGAGGAAGGAAGGGAGGAAGGAAGGGAGGGAGGGAGGGAGGAAGGAAGGAAGGAAGGAAGGGAGAGAGGAAGGAAGGAAGGAAGGAAGAAAGGGAGGGAGGGAGGGAGGGAGGGAGGGAGGAAGGGAGGGAGGAAGGAAGGAAGGAAGGAAGGGAGGGAGGAAGGAAGGAAGGAAGGAAGGGAGGAAGGAAGGGAGGAAGGAAGGGAGGGAGGAAGGAAGGGAGGAAGGAAGGGAGGAAGGAAGGAAGGAAGGAAGGGAGGAAGGAAGGGAGGGAGGGAGGAAGGAAGGAAGGAAGGGAGGAAGGAAGGAAGGAAGGAAGGGAGGAAGGAAGGGAGGAAGGAAGGGAGGGAGGGAGGGAGGAAGGAAGGAAGGGAGGGAGGGAGGGAGGGAGGGAGGAAGGAAGGGAGGAAGGAAGGAAGGAAGGAAGGAAGGAAGGAAGGGAGGAAGGAAGGGAGGAAGGAAGGGAGGGAGGGAGGGAGGAAGGAAGGAAGGGAGGGAGGGAGGGAGGGAGGGAGGGAGGAAGGAAGGGAGGAAGGAAGGAAGGAAGGAAGGAAGGAAGGGAGGAAGGGAGGGAGGGAGGAAGGAAGGAAGGGAGGAAGGGAGGGAGGGAGGGAGGGAGGAAGGAAGGAAGGAAGGAAGGAAGGAAGGGAGGAAGGAAGGGAGGAAGGAAGGGAGGGAGGGAGGAAGGAAGGAAGGGAGGAAGGAAGGGAAGAAGGAAGGAAGGAAGGAAGGGAGGAAGGAAGGGAGGAAGGAAGGGAGGGAGGGAGGGAGGAAGGGAGGAAGGGAGGAAGGAAGGGAGGAAGGGAGGGAGGGAGGGAGGAAGGGAGGAAGGGAGGGAGGGAGGGAGGGAGGAAGGAAGGAAGGGAGGAAGGGAGGGAGGGAGGGAGGGAGGAAGGAAGGGAGGAAGGAAGGAAGGAAGGAAGGGAGGAAGGAAGGGAGGGAGGGAGGAAGGAAGGAAGGAAGGGAGGAAGGAAGGAAGGGAGGAAGGGAGGAAGGAAGGGAGGAAGGAAGGGAGGGAGGGAGGGAGGAAGGAAGGAAGGGAGGGAGGGAGGGAGGGAGGGAGGAAGGAAGGGAGGAAGGAAGGAAGGAAGGAAGGAAGGGAGGAAGGGAGGGAGGGAGGGAGGGAGGAAGGAAGGAAGGGAGGAAGGGAGGGAGGGAGGGAGGGAGGAAGGAAGGAAGGAAGGAAGGGAGGAAGGGAGGGAGGAAGGAAGGGAGGAAGGAAGGGAAGAAGGAAGGAAGGAAGGGAAGAAGGAAGGAAGGAAGGAAAGGAGGAAGGAAGGGAAGAAGGAAGGAAGGAAGGAAGGGAGGAAGGAAGGGAAGAAGAAAGGAAGGAAGGAAGGGAGGAAGGGAGGGAGGGAGGGAGGGAGGAAGGAAGGGAGGAAGGGAGGAAGGGAGGAAGGGAGGGAGGAAGGAAGGGAGGGAGGGAGGAAGGGAGGGAGGAAGGAAGGAAGGAAGGAAGAAAGGGAGGGAGGGAGGGAGGGAGGGAGGAAGGAAGGAAGGAAGGAAGGAAGGGAGGGAGGGAGGGAGGAGGAAGGAAGGGAGGAGGGAGGGAGGGAGGGAGGAAGGAAGGAAGGAAGGAAGGGAGGGAGGAAGGAAGGAAGGAAGGAAGAAAGGGAGGGAGGGAGGGAGGAAGGAAGGAAGGAAGGGAGGAAGGAAGGGAGGAAGGAAGGGAGGGAGGAAGGAAGGAAGGAAGGAAGGGAGGAAGGAAGGGAGGAAGGAGGGAAGGAGGAAGGAAGGAAGGAAGGAAGAAAGGGAGGGAGGGAGGGAGGGAGGGAGGAAGGAAGGGAGGGAGGAAGGAAGGAAGGAAGGAAGGAAGGAAGGGAGGAAGGAAGGGAGGAAGGAAGGGAGGGAGGGAGGAAGGAAGGAAGGAAGGAAAGAAGGGAGGAAGGAAGGAAGGGAGGAAGGAAGGAAGGGAGGGAGGAAGGAAGGAAGGGAGGGAGGAAGGAAGGAAGGAAGGAAGAAAGGGAGGGAGGGAGGGAGGGAGGAAGGAAGGAAAGAAGGGAGGGAGGGAGGGAGGGAGGGAGGAAGGAAGGAAGGAAGGAAGGAAGGAAGGGAGGGAGGGAGGAGGAAGGAAGGGAGGGAGGGAGGGAGGGAGGGAGGAAGGAAGGAAGGAAGGAAGGGAGGGAGGAAGGAAGGAAGGAAGGAAGAAAGGGAGGGAGGGAGGGAGGAAGGAAGGAAGGAAGGGAGGAAGGAAGGGAGGAAGGAAGGGAGGGAGGGAGAAAGGAAGGAAGGAAAGAAGGGAGGAAGGAAGGGAGGAAGGAAGGGAGGGAGGAAGGAAGGAAGGAAGGAAGGGAGGAAGGAAGGGAGGAAGGAAGGGAAGGAGGAAGGAAGGAAGGAAGGAAGAAAGGGAGGGAGGGATGGAGGGAGGGAGGAAGGAAGGGAGGGAGGGAGGGAGGGAGGAAGGAAGGAAGGAAGGAAGGGAGGAAGGAAGGGAGGGAGGAAGGAAGGGAGGAAGGGAGGAAGGAAGGGAGGGAGGGAGGAAGGAAGGAAGGAAGGGAGGAAGGAAGGAAGGAAGGAAGGGAGGAAGGAAGGGAGGAAGGAAGGGAGGGAGGGAGGGAGGGAGGAAGGGAGGAAGGGAGGAAGGAAGGGAGGAAGGAAGGGAAGGAGGAAGGAAGGAAGGAAGGAAGAAAGGGAGGGAGGGATGGAGGGAGGGAGGAAGGAAGGGAGGGAGGGAGGGAGGGAGGAAGGAAGGAAGGAAGGAAGGGAGGAAGGAAGGGAGGGAGGAAGGAAGGGAGGAAGGGAGGAAGGAAGGGAGGGAGGGAGGAAGGAAGGAAGGAAGGGAGGAAGGAAGGAAGGAAGGAAGGGAGGAAGGAAGGGAGGAAGGAAGGGAGGGAGGGAGGGAGGGAGGAAGGGAGGAAGGGAGGAAGGAAGGGAGGAAGGAAGGGAGGGAGGGAGGGAGGAAGGAAGGAAGGGAGGGAGGGAGGGAGGGAGGGAGGAAGGAAGGGAGGAAGGAAGGAAGGAAGGAAGGAAGGGAGGAAGGGAGGGAGGGAGGAAGGAAGGAAGGGAGGAAGGGAGGGAGGGAGGGAGGAAGGAAGGAAGGAAGGAAGGAAGGAAGGGAGGAAGGGAGGGAGGAAGGAAGGGAGGAAGGAAGGGAAGAAGGAAGGAAGGAAGGGAAGAAGGAAGGAAGGAAGGAAAGGAGGAAGGAAGGAAGGAAGGGAGGAAGGGAGGGAAGAAGGAAGGAAGGAAGGAAGGGAGGAAGGGAGGGAGGGAGGAAGGAAGGAAGGAAGGGAGGGAGGGAGGAAGGGAGGAAGGGAGGGAGGAAGGAAGGGAGGGAGGGAGGAAGAGAGAAAGTTAAAAAAGAGAGAAAACTATGTAGCCACATCTGGGTTTTTACGCCAGGAAACTACGAAGTCTAAAACAAGATGGTCAGCATACAGTGGACCTTGAATGCCTAGATTACAAACAAATTTCAGCTTTGATTTAAGACTTCCCAACGTTTTTACTGTAAGCAAATCTCTTAAGCAGAAATGCAGAACACAGGATCTGAAAAAATTCAAACATATATAGATACTCACCAAGAAATGTAAATAAATTGCTGGAACTGATGGTTTAAAATGATGCCTATTCTGTAGACGAGATTTTGAATGGTAGCCAGAATGACCTTTGTGAAGAACCTGTTTGATTGTGTCCGACCCACTTGAAGCACCCAAGTACCTTTGGACTCATTGCTCTTTGGGAAAGACTGGCATCTTCGAGGGGCCCGCAGAGCCTTTTCCTTCTCATACACATCCCGCCCTCCTCTCCCCCTTGTGACTCTCAGCTTTCATCCAACCTGTTGGCGATGTCTATTCCTCCCCAACTCAAACCGTCTACACCTCGGCCTGAACTCCCTTCTTTACACTCAGTAGACTCTCCTTGTCCCTCAGCTCCCAGTTTAGATCTTTCTTCTCCAGGATGCCTTCCACGGCCCCTCTTCACCAGGACCAGGTCACAGTGGTATCATTCTGGGAACTCACCGGATTGTTCCTTCAAGGTACCTATGAGTAGAGTAGGACCCTGCATGGTTTGGGGTTTAGAGATACAGTATGCAAAAAAGCTTGGGGCCATTCCGGAATACAAAACAGATCGATCAGCCTGGGTCAGCCCCACCGGCCTGTTCTTCAGATCGTCCCTATAAGACTCTTGACCCTTTTGTCTCCTTTACTTCCCACTCCACCACAGGATGGACCGTCAGCCACCTCCAAGATGAGGCAGCTTTGGGAGGTCAGTTTCCTTAGCACGACCAATCCATGCAGTGACAAAGACCTCAATTCGCAGTGACAAAGAGGAGGGTGATGGGGGGAGGGGGCACATGTATCGACAACCAAGAGCGTTGCTACATTTACCTTTTCACTTTTTATTTGTACAAAAACGGTAAAATGTTTTTACAGGCTCAGCCAATGGTGCTACGGAAACTGAATTAGAGCAACCTTAATTAATATGTCAGAATATAAGAAATGATGAAAATATGTATAATTAAATTCTTGCACTAAAACAGGATTCGAAAATGCGACGGAAATAGCAGCATGGCATTTTTCTTTTTCTCTTTCTCCCCCTCCTTCCCCGACCCCCTCCCTCCCCCTTTCCTCCAGAAACAAAAAATAAATAAATAATAAAAAAGACTTGTTGAGGCTGTGGCTGCTGCCACCTGTGTTGACCTCGAAGGTGATTGGGTTGCTGGTGGGGACAGCCCGGTCACCCCCCAAATTAGACACAAATTGTGGAGATTAAACATTCTCCCCCAGCGAAGTGAGAGAGTGGCATGGACATATATACACTACCAAATGTAAGATAGCTAGTGGGAAGCAGCCGCATAGCACAGGGAGATCAGCTGGGTGATTTGTGATGACCTAGAGGGGTGGGATAGGGAGGGAGGGAGGGAGAGGCAAGAGGGAGGGGATACGGGGATATATGTATATGTATAACTGATTCACTTTGTTACACAGCAGAAACTAACACACCATTGTAAAGCAATGATACTCCAATAAAGATGTCAACAAAAAACTCTTCCTCAATCAGGTGCTGCCTGCCTTATTTTCATAGGAAGCTGCCGCAGGCTGTGTGCATGACAGCTGTACAGGGTGGTTCTCACACAGCAGTAAGGCTGCTAGACACAGGAGCTTGGAAAAGCCAACATTGGGAATAAACGCACAATTCTACTCGGGGACAATACTGAGAGTTGTTCTTTTCCTTATTTACTTTGGCTCCCAGCGTGGCACAGAGGTGTCCCCAGGCACGACCCTGCAGGTTGACGAGGCCATGAACCCGGATTTGACCAAAACGCATGGGGCCCCATTCATCCAACCCGAAGTGTGGCTGCATCCCTCGGGCCCCGATCTCCCTGCATCAGAAAGTCCTGAGGACAGAGCTGCCTGTTTGTCCTCAAGAGGGAGAAACTTGGGGCTTCCGCAGACCAACAAGGGACTCAGGCACTGAGGCGCAGGCATCTTGGCCTTTGGGGAAAGAAAGGGAAAAATCCATTTCTGGTCCCTGGAGATGGCGCTTAAAGAGACCGATTATTTTGGTTTATCTGAGGAGGGAGTTGGGCCATTTGGGAGATTTCTTTCTGGGGTTTTCTGCCTGCTTTACCCCCATGAATGGCAATCTCCCCCCACTGCCCTCCAGGGATGCAAAAGGGAGGCCTTTCTCAAAGAGGTGGTGCTTCTTATTGGGAACAAGATGTCCCATTTTTGGGGAAATGAGGTAGGTTATTCATAAGCACCAGGTGAACAAGACCACTGTCTTTGTGAGCCAAGATCTACTCAGTAAATGTGGAACTAGGATGTTTTGGGGCATCTGGTCCGTTGCAGGATTTGGAGATGGATCAAGAGTCAAACCTTGGTTTTGTCACCCACTCTGTGTGACCCTAGGCAAGTTACTCACCTTAGGACTCAATTCTCTTACCTGTAAATTGAGTATGATATTACTTGCCTCCAAGCGTTGTAGTGGAAATTAAATAAAATAATGGATGTAAAGACCTGTGGTAGATATGGAGATGGGCTGCCCAGATAGTCCTGCCAGGAAGGGGTCAGCAAGCAGCTCCCAGCTCTCAGACCCTCAGGCCTTTCCAGAGACAGCCCACAGCTGGTGACTGAGGTTGGTGGTGATGGGGAGGTACCTGGGCCTGGTCGTCTGCCAGATGGGGGCACCCTGGCCCCTGAGGAGCAGTGTTCCTGCCAGAACGGGGCTGGCCATGGCTTTGCTGGGCCCCCATCATGGTACAACTCCTCTACCTGCTCTCCTGTTTCCTCTCCCTTCCTTCCAAGGTATTGATCCTTCTATAAACATCTTGCTTTCAAACTCTATGTCAGCATCTGCTTCTTAAAAACTCAACCTGGACAAGATCTTCTCTCTACTCGTAGCTCGGAGTGAGGGCACCAAATGAGGGCTTAAAAATTGCCCTAACAGGTCTCCTGGAGAAGCCACACAGGAAGGGGTTAAATCTAAGAAAACTGATGCCTTATCAGTGGTCCTTCGCTGTCCCCTCCCTGAAGCAACACCAGATCCCTGAGGAAGGGCCCTGGACTGCTGGGAACCTATATGGGTGCCAGGGGGAGAATGAAAGAAAGAGAGAAAGAGAGTTGGAGAGACATTGTCTGTTCAGCAGTCCTGGATTCAGGAAGGAGAGAATTCTAGTCCCTGGGGCAGCGTTCTCAGTGGGGTGAAGACTTTCTCTCTTCACGGTCCAGCGCCAACTACCCTGGTGGTCAACTCACTGAGGAATATTCTGATTATTAATCTGGATTCCTGAGTCCTTTGCTAGTAGGAAGAAAGGGCACAAAAATAAACCTACTCTGAGTGCTGGGAGTAAATATTCTTAATTCTGACTCAATACACTGGCATGGCTCCGATGCCAGCTCCACCATTTGCGAATGGAGTCATCAGATCTGTGCGCTTAATATTTCTGAGCCTCAGTTTCCAGACTTCTCTTAAGGAACAAATGAGTGAAACAAACATGGAAAATGCCCAGCACGTTCTAGGCACTGAGTGGAAGCACAGGACATGGCCATTCCCCTTCGTCCTGCAAAGAGCCTGGCCTGGGTGAGGAGACCTCTAAGTTGCCTAAAGGGGCTGCCGATTTTCTTTTGCCTGCTGTGCAGCTTTGGACCATCCCATTGGCCTCTCTGAATTTGAGACATCTTATGTCTAAAATTTGTGTCAGATGGTCTATGAGTCCTAGTTACTTCTTCCATCTCTGAGCTTCGTTACCAAGTGCCAGGGCCATTCATTCACTGAGGACTTGGTACTTCCAGTTCCCTGCATTCTCCACGACACCAGCACAGAGTAGGCATTCAAAAAATACTTGAGTGCATTCAACAATGTGTGGGACATATCTTTCCAGCACTGGAAGAACTTTATTTTTCTCTGAGTACCTGTGGGCTTTTTGAGTGAGAAAGACAAATGAATGGATATGTTTGTTTAAAGTGGCACGCCCCATTTCTTTCAATTCAACACAAATCAACTCAGCCAACACAGCTTGAGTGCATCTCATGCTATGTTCCAGAAATTGTGTGTTCTCTAACCTTGCTTGAAGTGCTCTCAGGATCCCCAACCTTGTCATGTCAAGAGTGCTTTCTGCAGAAACCTGTGCTCTCCCCACCCCAGGACTTTCTGTGTTGATTGGCCCTATCACTACTCAGAGCCACTGCCTCACCCTCTTTCTTCTCTGGCCATTCAGTCCTCACCACTTTCCCATAAGCTTTTACCTGTTTCCCCACTGCTCATATGCAAAGCAGGCACTGTCTTCTGTTCATTTACCAAGGCAGTGCTAATGAAAGATGAACCACTAATGGCTAACCACTTTTATAGAAATACTAGGGAGGTACCAAGAGGATTTCAACCCAGGGAAGTACCACTCCAAGTTTGATATCACACAGTATATCAGACACCACATCATAGAGTAAATTGACCATTCCCAGCGTGGATAGTTGCCTCTGGGATGCTTCTCCTTAGCCCCTGTCCCCTCCACGGGGCTGGTGGCCATCCCATGTTCCTATCAAGGACCTCCTCCTCTCTCAATGGTCTCCACCATCATGGTCCAGGGAGGTCCTGGAAACTATTCCTAATCAGTTCTACACTCTCAGAGGAAAGCATCGATTTACTTCATACTATGGACAAAGAATGTCTCCTGCCATGTCAGTAAACAAAGAATGTTGTGGCCATCAAGCAAGCAGCCACTACATCTTACCCGACTATGCATCCTGAGGGGATTTAGGATGATAAAAAACAGCACACTGGCCCTAGATAGTTAAGGTACACATCAAAGGAATGATTTCAATGAGCCTGGACTCTTGCATCTTCCCATATAGAGAAAAGTGCTAAATTGATTAACCTGAGATGTCTATAATTTCTTTAATTAGCAGTAATCTTTTAATGTTCCAATTACATGGTTTTTGTTGCAAAACCCCCTATATATACTCCTCCCCCCTAATCTCTTCAGAACAATCCCTTAGAGCCATCTGAGGGCTGACTCCCAGGCTTAAGTCCTCAGAAAGTTCACCAAATAAAACAATTCTCAACTTTTAGGTTGTGCATTTTTTTTTTCATTTGACAATACTTATATGCTTATATGTGGTAGAAAAGAAGGATAGGAGGATAGAAGGAAGGAAGGAAGGGAGGAAGGGGGGAAGTCAATCATTTTATTATACAGAGAATTTTCTCCTTATTGTCTCAAATCAATCCTTTAAAACTAGGCTTTCAGCCATCATAACCAACAAGCCTATTACAGTAATTTCTCAAACATAAAAGCAGTCCTTTTCTGAAGATTGATTTTGACTACTCCCACCCATCCCCACCCCACAATTGGGATAGAGACAGGTCTAAAGATATCTTTCAAAATAGCCTTTTATTTGCCCTCACAACCCAAACACATGCACACAGATATGGATATAAGCACACTGAGAACTCGCAATATATTCCAAGCTTTTCTAAGAGCTCTCCATGTAACGATTGAAACACACGACAGCACAAGGAAGATTCTATTACCCCAATGTGACAGATGACGAGACTCACCTAAGAGACTTAAGTGATTTACCCAAGCTGGTAAGTGGCTATCTGGGACCTGAGTCCAGGTAAACTGGCTCTAGGATCTCTGTCTGAGAACCAGTCCTCATGTGACATGCATGCAAAAAGATACAGTCCTGCCATTTGCTCTTGGACCTCCCCAGTGCTAAAGAAAAAGTCCTTTCTGAGCTTACATCACACAGGCCCTGCTGACACGACTGACAATTGATGGAAGTAAAACCACAAACTCAGACTGGGACTTGAACCCACTGTCTTTTAATTGAGATCACACACCTGGTCTCAGGACTTAATGAAGCTCATGTTCTTTATAACTCATCGCAGAAAGAATTCAGTGAGAGACAAAGTGATAGGTAAGAAATGCATTTATTTAGAGAGATTTACATTCCATAGACAGAATGCCCTGAAATTTGGGGTGGTTAGATTTTATGGGTTGAATAATTTCATAGGCTAATGAGTGGGAAGATTATTCCAACTATTTTGGAGAAGGGGCAGAGATTTCCAGGAATTGGGCCACCACCCACTTTTTGGCCTTTTATGGTCAGCCTCGGAATTGTCATAGCACCTCTGGGTGTGTCATTTAGCTAATGTATTACAATGAGCATACAATGGCTCAACGTCTACTGGAACTCGAATATTCCATCATCTCGGACCTAGTTGGTTCTAACCAGTTTATGTCCTATCCTCAAAGGCTATGTCATTCTTTTAGAGGTTGTGTCCTGCCCCTTCCCTCCTGTTTTAGAAGCAGACCAGGAAGTACTTTTGCTCATGACTTTGAAGAGTTGCCCAGGATTTGTCAGGAAGGCACCCTCCATCTCTCTTCCCCTGATTCCCACCCATGACAGAGCTGGGAGAATCACTGCCCAGTTGTTTCTGCAGGACGCTGTGGAACTCATTCCTGTCCTAGGTCAGCCCATCCAAGAGTCACGTCTCTGCACAAATTTGCTTTGAATGGGTTTGACCGTCACTCCTCTGTATTGACACCAAGCACCAAGCATTGGTGCCACCAAGCACCAGCCCTCTCTCAGGGGCCATGTGATAAACCACACCCTAAAAACAAGGCTCTAGTCACTACAGGCAGATTTTGGGGGACATTGTTGAAGAGCCTCAGAAACACTTTCTAGATCCTCTTTTCGGAAAGAACAAGACTTCTCTGGAGGAAATGATTTGTTTTGTTTTATGGGTGCAGAGACTCATGTAAATAATCCTGTTTCTCCAATTTTGGGTAAACCCAAGAACATGTGTGACTTCCAAGAAAGACTCAGGGCCTCATTTTTGGCTCTCAATTCATCCCAGAGGAAGATCTTTCTCCCTCAATATTTCCCAATTTTCCCAGATTCTTTACTTATATCTATTTGGCTGTTTCAGGTATATTTTTGCCAGCTTTCTCAAGTGCTTTGGGGGTGAGGTAGGATACATATAAATAATAAAATTAAATTGCAGATAATTGTTGATGGCTTTTGAAGTTTCCAGGATGAGATTTGATGGTTCAGCTGTGTTGGGCTGGCCTGCTCTTGTCCAAGGCCAAGAAGCAAGGTTTTTTTTGTTTTGTTTTGTTTTGTTTTGCTGTGAGCAGGAAAGGAGGTAGGTGAATTTGTAATGGACTAAATAACACATCCTATTAAGCTTCCCTCCAAGTGGCTGGAAGACTCCCCTAGTTTTCAAAGTAGCCAAAGGGCTGCCCCAGAAGGCTGGTTGATCAAACCTTGTTAATAGGCTTGGGAAGTGCTGGGCCCCAGGCTGTCCTCAGGCAGGGAAGTGGCCTGTCTGGGATCAGAGGTGTGAATCTGGCCGAGCTGCTGGTGGACAGGTGTTCATGCCTCAGCCCTGTACCCTGGCTCCCAGGGGAGCTGCTGAGGGAAAAGGGATCAGATGTTCTCATGGGTGTCCCCTTGGACCCATGAAACCTGAGCTTTGTGGTGAGGGAGTAGGGCTCAGGCTTCATCAGCAGCTACCCTTCCAGCTGGGTCCTGAGTAATGCCCACGGTGTGTGTGTGTTGGGGAAGGGGAGGGGGTTACAGGCAAAAGCAAACTGCACAGCAATGGTGGATTATTTTATTGTATTTGTTTATCATCTGTATCCCCTGCCAGACAGTATAACATAGGGTCCATATGCTCGATGAGGGGATAACATTTGTTTGTCCAGTTCACCAGTATATCCCAAGTGCCTAGAATAGTACTTGGCTTGTAATAGATGCTCAATAAATATTTGTGAAAGGAAGGAAGAATGGAAAGAGGGAGGAAGGGAGGGAAGGAAGGAAAGAAGGAAAAGAAGGGGGGATTTTGAAGTTCCCAGTATGCAGCTGGTCTGAATTCACCTGAGTGAATATAGGAATGTATACAAATAACAACAGTATACATTAGGATGTAAAATATGCCTCATAGAGGTGCAAAGAATATTCTAGATGAGCTAAAGGAGATAGAGCTGGGATTAAGTCCAAACAGAGCCAGAGAAGATTTCTCAGATATGGTGACTATTTTATTGTGCCTTGAAAGACGGAAGATGATCATTTATGTTTTTCTTGAAATATTTTCCTAATTATAAGCAAAATACTTTCTCATTAGAGAAAAGTTGGAAAATGCAGACAAGTATAAAAATATTAAGATCTCTCATAAATGCATCACCTAGTTGAAACCACTATCAGCATTATAGTGTATGCTTTAGTCCAGTCTTGTTTTTTTTCTGTATTTTTTTCATAACTGAAGCCATCATTTATGTATTGTGTATATTTTAATTAACCCCATATAATATGAATTTTCAATATTTAAAACTCTTGGAAAATATTTTTAATAGTTATATCTAGACCATCACAAGGATATTTCATAATTTACCAGACCATTTAAAAATCACTTTCTATTTATATCAGCAAAATTGTTATTATTATGGATAATGAGTTGGGAGATATCTTTCTAAAGAATTATTCATATTTGGACTATTTCCTTAGAATGACAAATGAAAATGGAATTAGTCAATGGAATATACACTTTTAGGCTTGGATATAAATGAAGGCAAGGAAGGGCAGGAAGAACTTCATACACTTGGAAACGATCTCCAGAGCCACACTCCTCTCTGAATCTTGAGTTGAAAGGTGAAATGTGGTACTGGCCGCAGTGGCAATGATTATGGAGAGGGGGGTGATGGTTTGAAAATGATGATGGTGGTTGTCATAGTGAGGATGGGGTAATGGTGGAGGTGATGGTGGGGAGTAGGGAAACAGTGATGGTGGATGAGGTAGTGATGGTGGTGAATGTGATGACTTGACAGAGGTGGTAAAAATGGTAGTGATGATTTTGGCATTGCTGGAGGCTGATGGTGGTGATGTACATTTTCTCATTGGAAATGTGACAGTAAATAGGGCTAGGGGAGAGCTTTCTCTCTTTGACTTCTCACCCACCTGCCAAATTCAGTTGAGTTAAGAACATTCTGTCAGTAATAGCCAGTGTCGAAATGGAAGGAGCCCCCTGTTTGTCTGGGATTACAAAAATAATTAGGAAAAACAAGGTTTCTGGACAATGCCACAAATGGTAGTCTGTGTGTAGACCCATACTCTACCTTAATACGTGGGGTTGGCCTCAGTCTTGCTTGTGACAATGTGCTTGTAAAATCACATGTTTTATGGAGATAATATTTTGATTAACTTATAATTCTGCTGAGTTCAACAATTATATATTAATCATCTTTTGTAGTCCACACACACACACACACACACCCCTAATCTCCAAGGACACATAATCTCCAAATATATTCCATATATTTCTCTATATCAGGGATCAGCAAACTATGGCCCGTGAACCAAATCCAACCCACTGCCTATTATTTGTGTGGCCACAAGCAAAGAATGATTTTTATATCTTTTAAGGGATAATTAAAAAAAAAAAAAATCAAAAGAACACTAATATTTTGTGACACATGAAAATGATATGAAATTGAAATGTTAGTGTCCATAAATAAAGTTTTTTGGAACACAGCCACGTTCCTTCAAGGAAGCATTGTCTCTGGGTGCTTTTACGCTACAGTGAGAGAGTCGAGTATTTGTGACAGAGACCATATGGCCTGAAAAGCCTGGAATATTTACTACCTGGCCCTTTACATAGAAAGTTTGTCAACCTCTGCACTAGAACATGCCCAGGTAAACAGGATGACTCTGGGGACCCAGGCATGGATTTATGTTGTCAAGCAGCAGGAGCCTGGGCCCTGGAGTTTGCTATGACACATACTGCTTATGCCACTTCAACCTCTGACCTGGGGAAATAGTATTTGCATCATAAATGGGACCAGCAGCATTTAAAAATTATTATTACTGAAACAGAGCAGGACCCTATTGTTCTTCACCCCATGGCCTCAGCCTGCCTTTTATCTTTGGAAAAACTTTAGCCAAAGAATAAGTTTAATCAGAGAAATGAGGAAATGCAGAAGCAAAGGAAAACAGTCAAACAAGACCAAATAATAGTAGTTTAGTCATTAGACAAAGTCAAGGACATTTAGTTCCTCCTCAAGGGCTGTAAATAATATTCTGAGCCATATCCTTTGAGCTGTCTTGTAGATACTGAAGCCCCCACCAGGTGGAAGAAGTTAACTACATGATGACCAGACTGTAGCCATGACATTAGCTGCTAAAATTCTGAGAACTGGCCTCAAAGAAATGGGAACCAACTGACCCTGGAACTGAAGATTAACTGTACTGAAAACAATCAAAATGACGCTGATCAGACCACCACATGACCAATTTCAAGATGAATGTCGGAGCTGACAGGGCTGTTTCTGCATTCAGCCCCCTCCCTCCGCCTATACACCCCTGAAACTCTCCTTTAGAAGCGCTTGCCCACTGATTGGCAGTGGGGGACTTGGCCTTTCGACATGAGTCTGCCCTCCCCTCCTCCCCCACCTCTCCCACCTCTCTCCTGTCCCATTGCCGGTCTCCAGAATAAAGCAAACTCTCCTTTCCACCAATCTTGCCTCTCAAGTATTGGCTTTAGAGCAGTAAGCAGCCAGACCCGGCTTTTGGTAGTGTTACTGTGAAAGTGTAGGACATAAGGTCCTATCTAATCGAGTTGAATTGAAACTTTTGCCTTGAGCTTCCTGGTAGCTTGATCAAAAAAGGACAAGATGGAGGGAAGGACTGGAGGTTTGAGATTAGCAGATGGAAACTATTATATATAGTATGGATAAACCACAAGGTCCTACTGTATAGCATGGGGAACTATATTCAGTATCCTGTGATAAACCAGAATGGAAAAGAATATAAAAAAAAGAATGTCTCTATGTGTATAACTGAGTCACTTTGCTATACAGCAGAGATTGCCACAACATTGTAAATCAGCTAAACTTCAATAAATTTTTTTTTTTTAAAAGGACAAGATATTTATGATTCTCATGGTCCAAAAATAATAAAGTTTATATGCGAAACAGACTATTGCCTGGCCTAAACATCCTAAAGGGAAAAATTCTCCCACGAGATTTTGTGAAGGGGCCTGTACAGGGCCCTCAACAATACCTCATGCTTTTTGCAGCAGTGCCTGTGCTCAGGAAAAGCTGAGGTCAAAAAGTCAAAGGCCATTTGATAAAAGCAATTCTGAGTTGGGCAAAAATAGTGAGGACCAAGTACCCACGGCTCAAAGGATAAACCCCTCAAAAGATAGTCTATGAGTCTTCTGAAAACGCCTTTATTACTATCAACTCTCTTTGATGCTTTTTTTTTTACAAAAAGAGTTCTCCCTCCTCTTTTACATCATCAGGCCCAAGAAGCTTCATTGTTTTCCTGTGGGACTGAAGGGTGGGCTGCAAAGAGGAGAAACCCAACATGCCCATCCTTGAGCATTTAACCCAACACACAGGCTGATCCTCACTAAAGCAAATAAATCATAATGTCTTTTCAATTAGTTTGCACTCCTACTAGCTGCTGTCCTGAATAATTAGGAAAACAATTCACATTCTGCCAGGAGCTGATCTGAAGTGTTATCCCTGGCATAATTATCTGTCTGCAGTTCAGTTTCCTTGCTCCTCGCAGGTCAGCCCGGCTGCAGGAGGACACCCAGAGAGCATTAATGAGCTCTCATTGAAGATGTTAAAAAGCTTGTATTGATCTGTTTGTCCAAGAAGGAGATATTTAAGCCTCTCTGCTGAGGGCGAGAGAGACAGCGAACCCTATCACAGAGCCTTTTAGCAGGCTTCAGGGCTCCTGTCTTCCCCATCCTCCTCCCAGCAAGACTCCATCCGGAGGTCAGATGTTCAAACTCACCATGATGTTTTATTCTCTGCTCTCCATGCCCCTCTCCCAGTGTCTGTGGGGTGTGTGTGTGTGAGAGAGAGAGAGAGAGAAAGAGAGAGATGAAGAAAGAAGGAAGGTAGCTCATTGAATGAGTACAAATCCATAAGCCTATAATAATATAAATGAATGAACAAATGAATGAGTACACTGGCAAGAAAAGAAAGCTCTTTCTTACCACAGGGTACCAGCTAATAAACGCAGAAGGAAATAAGGAATTAGCCAATCACCATTCAGCAAGTATCATAGTAAAACCAATCTAGGCACCAAAGTATGATGAGAAGCAGGATACCTAACTTCCATGTATCTTATCAGAGGATCCTTCTCAATTAGAAGGAAAAAAGAGCACCTTTACAGTGCAGAAACTTGGCAGATGCACCTCAACCAAGTGGTCAAAGGTAACATCAACAGTAATGGGACTGATTGCCATCACTTACCTCCCAATATGATGCGTCCAGGAGGACATGGCATTGCTTCTGTGGCATCCCTGCCCAAAATGCATTACTTGAATCTAATCACTAGGACACAGCAGACAAACTCAAATTAAAGGACATTCTGCACAATATCTGGCCCGTGCTCCTCACCAATGGCAAGTTCATGAAAGGTGAAGTAAGACTGTGAGATGGTTCAGATAAGGAAGACCAAAGAGGCAGGACAACAAAATCAAGTGTGGATCCTGGATTTGATCCTGGACCAGAAAATTAATTTTGCTATAAAGAACAGTGTTGAGATAATTGGCAAAATTTGAATAAGATCTGTGGATTAATCGTAGTGCTATGTTGGTGTTAGTTTCGTGATTTTGATCACTGTACTATGGTGATATGAGAGAGTTTCTTTATTTTTAGCAAACACACACTGAAGTATTTATGGGTAAGGGAGATCATGTCTGCAATTCACTCTCAAATGACTCAGGGAAACAAATAATAATGAGTGTGTGTGTATATACAAATCTATGCCTACAGATCTATCATCTATCTATCTATCTATCTATCTATCTATCTATCTATCTATCTATCATCTATCTATCTATCATCTATCTATCTATCATCTATCTATCTATCATCTATCTGTCCATCTATCCACCTATCCATCAATCTATAGAGATTGTGGTAAATATTAACTTAGGGAATCTGAGTAAAGAACATACAGAAATTCTTTTCTTTCAACTTTATTTCAAATCCAAATGTATTTTTTAATATTAAAAAATGGAAATGTTAAAAGGAAGAAGGAAAAGAGGAAGGAAGAAAGGAGAGAGGAAGAAAGGAAGGAGTAAAGAAGGGAGTAAGGGGGCTTCCCTGGTGGCGCAGTGGTTGAGAATCTGCCTGCTAATGCAGGGGACACGGGTTCGAGCCCTGGTCTGGGAAGATCCCACATGCCGCGGAGCAGCTAGGCCCATGAGCCACAACTACTGAGCCTGCGCGTCTGGAGCCTGTGCTCCGCAACAAGAGAGGCCATGATAGTGAGAGGTCTGCGCACCGCAATGAAGAGTGGCCCCCGCTTGCCACAACTAGAGAAAGCCCTCGCACAGAAACGAAGACCCAACACAGCCCAAAATTTTAAAAAATTAATTAATTAATTAATTAATAAAAAAAAAAAAAAAAAGAAGGGAGTAACAACCTAGTTTCCTCTCCAGCAATTCCCCATAAAGGGCACTGGGCTTGGTGAGAAGCACTGCAGCAGGAACCAGACCAGTAAGGATCCCGTGGCCTGAGCCACACTGTACTTGGGAATAGCTTTGAGCTGGGAGTTAGGAGACTAGGAATCTGGGCCCAACCCTGCTATGGAGAAACAGGGTGGCCGAGAGTGAGCCCCTCACCTTCTCTGGGTTTAGGGTTGCCATGTCCTCTCTACAGTAGGGCTGGACTGTAGCAGTGAAATCTCCATTCAGTCACAGGCTTTCTTTTGCATCAGAATAACTCAAGGGGCAGGCTAGACCCTTCCTGCGCCAGCTCACCATGCTAGCTGAAAGAAAAAGAGGAAGGCAGCACTGGGGTGGGGAGGGCGTTACAAACCCAAAGGCAAAACACCTGGACTTTGCATCCTGAGTCCAGCAGGTACCAGTTGTACAATTTTGGAAAACTGTCACCTCTCCAAGCCTCGGTGTCTGCATCTCTGGAAGGGAGGTACCAATGCTGGGCTGCACACATACACCGCGTGGTCATTCGCTGAACGACACCTGAACTGGAAGACCCTGAGCAGGCGGATGGGAGAGGGGGCTCTGGGGAGATAAGACACATGAAAACAGGTTAGAGTTGGTGCAGGTTTTGGAGTCAGACAGGTATGGGTTTGGATCCCTAGACCTGTTATTTGTTAGTTACTTCACTCACTGAGCCTCGGTTTCCTTACCTGGAAAGTGGAAACACTACGATCTGTCTGGATAGTTGGGGGTTTCAAGAGAGTGACGGATGCAAAAGCTCTGGAATAAGCAAGCACTTGGGCAAGTTGGCTTCCTGATCTCCCACTCCCACCCCACTCTCCTCCTACCCCCTCAAAACAAGAGGTCATCACATTACTGTATTGGCTGGTCAATGTTGGAACAATACCATCTTTGTCCCCTGGTCTTACCTAAGCTTCGGATCAGATTCTATTGAAGTGACAACCCGCCCCCTTCCATCTGCCAGCTGAGAATATTTCATGTTAAACTGCCAATTTTTCTCTCTCAGGATAAAGGCAGCCTCCCCGCCCCAATCTGCATGCTCAGGGTAGATTCTGAGAGGCACCCAGCTAATGGGTGAAGGGTGTAGGAGCAGGTGAGCCCGGAGGCTCTGAGAACACACCTTTTGTCTCCTGAGAGGTCAACCAGCCGCGGCCCTAATTAAGAGCTTATATCAGAGATCCATCTGCCCAACTTCACGATGGCTCTTCATCGGAAAATATATTCCTTTGTCTCTCCCTGCCTGAGTACACAGACCTGTCAAAAGGTCACTGTTCAGGAGCGTGGGATCTGGGGAACCTCAGGAGGGGTGGGAGGGATGTGGTCAGCTTCACTGGTAGGGCCAAGGGCTAACAAATTAACAATAATAATAATAATAAATACAGAAAACCTACCACCAAGAGCATGCACGTTTGGACTAAACAATAGTTTGGAACCTTCTGAGGGGCAGTTCCTATCAAATAATGATGCGTTATTGATATGGAAATTTTTATATTAACAAATGTGTGCTGGAAATGCTGTGATTTATTTTTTTTTTCCCTTGGAGGGAAAAAAGTAGCTTGCGTGTGGCATCAATAATGATATGCTAATGACCTGCTTCCAAATTTAGATTTAAAAAAATTTTAATTGGCAAATCTCAGATGGCGCTGAGAAGATGGCATTCTTGGTGGTGACCCAGTTTTAAGGTCCAAATGTAAGGTTTAGTACATTTAAATTCTGGGCCCCAATATAGGATCTTTATTACTAGGATATGGACTTGTTTAGGGGGTGGTGGATTAATTATGCTGTTGGATCTGGGTATATCTCAGATTTACAGCATCCTAGTTAGATAACATCCAGCAAATGTTAACTGGGACCTCCACTTCCCCTTTTCAGCACACGCACGCATGCACACACAGAAAGCATAAAAGATTCCAGGTAAACAGCCAAAAATATTTTTTAAATTAAAGGTCAGCTTCCCTTATAAAAAAAAAAGGTGAATTGCTTTTGTTATAATTTCTAAAATAACTTCTGAACCCGTATTTGTTTTCTTTATAACCTGGAATAAAAGATATCTTCTCATATGAGAGAGGGGATGTTATTGGTCCAATAAATTACCAGCAAGGCAAAAATATCCCGAGAAGACTAAATTGGGATTTAAAAATAACAAAAAAAAAAGAAAAAAAATTGGATAATAATGAATAACCCCACAGTCTTCCTCAGATTCATTCCTGTTTCCTTTTTGACCTTTCTCGTCCCTTCTCTTGCTCATTCTTTCTTTTATTCTCTCTCCCTGCATTCTTTCCACTTCTATTACATTCTCCCATAATCAATCTCTCATTCTCTCCATACTTTCTTTCTCCCTCCCTCTCCCTCCCCCTCCCCATCTCCTTCCCCCTCTCCCATTATTTCTTTGCACTTTCCACCAAAGCATCAGTAGAGTGATACCCTGGGTAACCAGAACACAGCAGAGGCCAGGTGGGGCTAAATCTCAGCACTTCTGATTAATCCATACAAACCATTCATCAAAGGGAAACCTCTTCTTTGGTTCTAGATGGTATTTTGACCACGCCAAGGGTCAGAGTTTTTTTTTTTTTTACTGGGAAGAAGAGTCCAGTGAAGAAGCCTAGACTTTCTGATGTGTCTCTTGGGGATACTGGCTTTGGACTCCTATCCCAGGGTGCAGACCCATGTGTCAGGGAGTAGAGTCCAAAAGCAGCTTCAGGGAGCCTCCTCTGGCCAAGGTTATTTTAATAGGGATGTTAGCTAACATTAGAAAAATTCTGGTGATTGTCTCATTCTCATAAAAGTTTGGAGTTAGGAAAAAAGGTCAGTGCTCAAAAGTTCCAGTACTTAGAATGACACTAAATGAGACAGTGGCAATGTGTCTAAGGCACCGTATGATAAACAACAGCTAATGTTCAAGTGCTTTACCACGTTAAGCATTTTAATCTAAACCCCGAATAGTCTTCTGTTTTCTAGATTCTGGAGTAGATAATTGTCTAAAGGCAGCTTACAAGCCAGTGTCCTTGCAGGAAATTAGTCTTGCTCAAAATGTCCACTGAGACACGTGGTTCACCCCAAAAAGTCCTTGATATTTGCTCCCATCCAAAATTTCCATGGAGACATTTGGTCCATGCCAAAAAGGTCCTTTAAAATGTAGTCCTTCCTGTCGGAGACATTTGGTCCATTCCAAAATGTCCTTGAAATCTGGTCCTGTCCAAAATATCTATTGAGATATTTGGCCGATGCCAAAAATGTCCTTAAAATTTGGTCATGTCTGAGACATTTGGTCCACGCCAAAAAAGTCCTTGCAATTTGGTCCTGTCTGAAACATCCATTAAGACATTTGATTCATGATTCCTTAAATAAAACAAGCATTTAACTTCGTTTACGTTTTATTTACATTATTTTTATTGTAATTCATGAAAAGTTTTGAATTTCACATTTATTCTTGTCCTTCTTTGTCCTGAAGTTTGGCAGGGTTACTCTTAAATCAATGAACAATTGCTCTCAAGTATATATTGACCTGATTATTAGCTTTATAGTTGTTATATCTGTTAATATTAGTTATACAAAGTTGATTTTATTGGTATCCTTGTGAAGTTAGTGTCTGTATTTGAGTGTGATCACAAAGAACCTGAGTGATAACTTGTTCATTGTTTTGCTTTTTCTCTTTTAATACTTTAATAAATCACAAAATTAAAGGATGATGTACATCAGCTGTTGTAATTTACTATGCCAGCTTTCACTGTGGTGTCCATCCCGTGATCGCCATTTAATACTGATGTATAAACATTTCAAGTTTCCGGTGGAATCCTGAAGCTTTTGGTCTTTTTCTGCCCCTGACACGCATTCCATGGACATACGCTCTTTCAACATAATCCGTAAGGTCATCTACATTTTCTTCTGCATACTCTACAAGGTATTCAAAAGTTTCATATATATCTTCCAAACACACGGATCAAAGTCCAAACAACATGGATGCACACCTATGAGTGTTACTGTCTGTTGTCATATATTCGGTGTTAGACCCAAAGATAACAATGATTGTGAAAAGCGAAACAAGCATCCTTTCACTTGTATATTTGGTAGGAGTAGTTGAATCACATTCATACATGCAATCTGGAAATCCATTATGCACAATGAAGGGTTAATGTCAAGATCTTTTTCCAGTGCAAATGCAAGTACTTTCTCATATGCATATACATATATATATATATATGCATAGACATACATACATACATATATATGTATATGTCTTCTTGCCTTTTCATTGTTAGGACATAAATCTGGCATAGTATAATCCAGTACTACACCAGGCACAATAAAAACTGAGTGAACTATCATCACGGTCTTGTAGGTGTCATCACTGTGTCATGGAATACTGTCACTTAGATATTGAATATTGTCATAAGTTGTGTAAATAAGAATTCTTTTATCACCTTGAGCACCAGAATCATGTATAAGGAATGGTTCTCCACATCTGATCACCTTATACTCCTCTGGAATTTCAATTCCATGCAATGAAGTTGGGTCTGGAGGTCGATGTCTGTTTCGAATTCTATTTACTTGTCTCTTTAATGAGTTTCTCTCTGGGAGTATTAATGGGACCTCCTCATCCTGAATATCATAGATAGCTTTTGGAAGTCCCTGCAATGGTGTTGCATTCGGTTCTTCTGCATGACCTTCACACCTGAGGTTTTCCTTCCTTCCCCTTCTAAACTAACGTTGGGCTCATGTTTTCTGTTCCATCTGGAATGATTTTAATGTTTCCCAAATCCTGACTAGTTATACATCAGGCATTGCAGATTCCCTTTTCTTCACAGAACAAGTACCTTTTATTCTTGTTTCAGTTAAAGAAGTGAAAATGGTAACAAAAATATTCTAAAGTAGCCTTGATTTTTCTTTGTGTGAGTATACTATTTCTGCCATATTACACTGAGTATTTTCAAATAAAATATCATATTGTCAAGGGACAGAAGAAGAACTTTTTTTTTGTAGCTATCTGACCAATTGTAAGGGAAACTTTACTAATGTCTTATGGATTTGACATTCAGTTTGGTCGGGCTGGATCAGCCAGTAGGTAAGCACCAGACAAGGGCTTGGTGGTCCACACTGATTGGCAAGTATGTGTGGGAATCATGAGCACTAAACCCTCTCCAAATAGCAGCAGATGCTTCTTGCAGTCTACCACAGTTGTGCCTCTACAGGGCGTTGATTCAAGGGAAACATCACTCATTAACCCTGGGCAATGGGGTAGTTGTAGTGGCTTAATTAGATGCTCGGCATCTCCCTCATAGTGGCTATTTAACCTGTCCACTGTGCGGTAGGAGATCCACACCTGTTCTCACTCCTCTGAAAAATTAAGATGCTCTATAAGGTGTTTACATCAACATGTGCACCACGCATTTTACACAGCAGTTTGACCAAGCTCTTCCTTTCAAACTCCACCCTTATTGAATGACCCAGCCACATCCAACTAAATGACCAGTGATGTATTAATACACCAGGCATCATGAGATCCCATCCTCAACTCGTCACCTTCTGTGCATTTCTCTAACTGCAGGCATTTCCTCAGTTGGCATAGTTAATATAAATCCTGTTCTGTAAGCTCCAAACCCCAACCTGTCTATCTAACCCCATGTGCCATTACGACCTGGGCTACCAAGGCAAGAAGTGTTCCTATTAACAATAGAGCCACAACACAATACTTGGACTAATAAAATATGCTAGTATTTTTATATATTAACTCTGTAAACCAAAAGTATAAATAAATGTTATGGGTCATATGAACCCAGGAATGTGTTCTATGTATAGAAATTTTTAATAAGACCAAATATGAAGGACCATGTGGCGTGGTCCAGATATGCTCATGGGCAATTTTGATAGGACAGAATTTCAAGGACTTTTTGGTGTGAAACAAATGTCTCAATGGTCATTTTGGACAGAACCAAATGTCTGATAATTGGTGAGTGGTGCATTTGGGACACAGCACTTATTTGGCTAATTCCTCAGACAGAACTGGAAAGCTAAACTATACAATTTTATCTCATCTGAGCCTCAAAAATACCTTCCAGTTGTATGGATTGCTAGTCCCATTTTATAGAAGAAAAACTGAGACTCAGAGAAGTGACAGTGACTTTCCCAAGGTCATATGGCTAAAGCTGGTGGAGGAAGGGCAAAAACACAGTCTGGGTATGCCCAAAACTATTCTTTCTCTATTATCTTCCAGCAGTCTGTCCTGAAGCATTGGGTCTGAACCTTGTCTCTCTCCAGCCCCAGCACTTCTGGGGCAGCTGACAAATTCTTCAGGTTTGTACCTTTCCTGGAAGCTTGCCATCATCCTTATGCGGCTAGCCACATCCCCTTCTCACCTCGTTTACTCCTATCTACGCTTCTAACCTCAGCTTAGAAAATTCCTCCTCCAGGAAGCCTGCCTTGACACTCAAAAGCCACATTTAGTGCCCTTGCTCTGCCTCCCACGATATCTGACATCTGGTATCTCTCCACCACCAAACGTGAGAATGTAACAACACTCTAGTTCCGTGTCATCTTTTGACCTGCCTGTCTTCCTCATTTGGAATGTGAGAAATGTGAAGTCAGGGATCTTGTTCTCTTAATAAGTTTTGATCAACAAAAGTCAGACACTATTGTTCTAGACATGGAAGAACCAACTGGATTCAATCTCTGCTTCTATAGAGTTCACGTTCTCGGGGCTGAGAGGATAAATAGATTGAAATCCCACGTTATTGAATCTCCAGATGCTTTTTGAATGGATGGATCAATAAATAAAATAACATGAATAAATTGATTAGCTTCTATAAAACAAAGTAATGTATTACCTCTGTATATAAACCACATGGGGACTCTTAGCCCTACTTACTGATGAGGAAACTCAGCCGGGGGTGAGAATGTGCAGGGAGGAAGCAGGCAGAGAAGCCAAGACCAGAAACTGAGCCCTGAGCCAGAGGCTCTGCATTGATACCTACCCCTCACCTCTCTTCCAAGCAGCCTCTCCAGTTTGGCTTCCGGAGCTCTGTCAGTGACCAAAGGGTCTTATTATTGACATTACAAGCTTGTGTCCTTGTTAAGTGCTTTCTGGTGATTTACTGGCGTGTTGATGAAGCAAACAAGGAAAATGACAAGGTACTTTTTTTCTTAATTCACTTTAATGTCTGGGTCTTGGTTTCCTGGTGGCTGCTCCAAGAATCCATTTGTCTGTCATCATGCACCAAACGTTGGAGAAATGATGTGCCCCCTGCCCAGGGTGCTGAGGATTGAGAGGAGAGGAGGGTGGGGCACTCGATATGTAGATCAGTGGTTCCTGGAGCAGGGAAGCCAGGGAAAGGAAGGAGGGAGGAGGTGACGGCATCAGCTGGCTAAGTGGCAACAACACAGGAGGAGTAGCTCCCCTGCCACTACGCAAGACAAGAAGTAATTGCAGAGAGAGGGCAAACAGCCTGAGCTGAGAGTCACGTAGGGTGTACGCTTCCCTTGCACACCGCTTAATATTCAGGGAGGCATCAGGTGCACAGTAAAGAACTCGACTTTCAGCATCCCAGACTCTAGTTCACATGTCACTGCTTCCTGACCCTGCAATTGTGGGCATGTCATTGAATTTGCCTGTGCTTGGCATTCCCCACGGTTACAAATGGGAAAAAGAATACCTACCTCAAAAGGTCACCGTGGTATTAATTGACTAACTCTGTGTCAATGTCCAGTGATCCTCCTTACCAACAAATGAAAAAATGCATTCTTCATCTCCACTCCCCATATTTTACTCCCATTGGCCCTAATATTGCCACCAAATTTGAGACCTGTGATATCCAGTTAATAACTACTGGCATCAAGTAGCTATTGGGAACTTGAATGTGGTTAGTCTGAATTGAAATGTGCCACATGCATAAAATTCACACTGGCGTTTGAAGATTTAGTTCAAGGAAAATAATATAAACTATCTCATCAATATATTTTATATTGCTTACATGTTGAAATGATAATACTGTGGATATAGTAGGTTAAAGAAAAAACTATTATGCCTTAGGATATGAAACTCTAACTTCTGCTGCTTACTTCCAAACTTAAACTCTGGCAGCCTGTGGCATTAACTTCATTTATGTACTGGATTTCTGTTCCATGTGAATATTGATCTTGCTTTTGATTAATGCCATGTAATCTTTACTTTTCTCTTTTATTAATCTATCTCTCCTGCTTTCTGTTTTGAGGTGGCATGGGTAAACTCAGCTACAAAGTGTGAATTCACCCTAACATTTTCCCCTGAAGTCACCATGCCCTTTACTGTGGCACCAAAGCTCTTGGACCCAGTGAGAAACTATGCCTTTTGGTGAATAATATATGGAGACAGTCTGGATGAATATTAACTGTGAAAGGTGTGCATTATTCATTTATGGTTCAAGGTGACAGGGTTAAGCCTGATAGCATCCTTTTAGTAGTATTAGGCTGTGATAAGGCACCTGGCACTGCTGTCCTGTTATCTGACATCCCAGGAGCTCAATGCAAGCACTCAGGGTCCAAGCAGAGGCTCCAGCAAGGACATGAGTACTTAAATAAAATATATTTGAACATTTACAATCAGGGACAGCCTGGGCAATTTTTGCTCTGACTGTCTCACTCACACCCCCTTTGTTTTTCTTAGTGCTGAAGGATAATGAAGGGTTTAATGAATATCTGTTATGTGAATGGATATTTGAACAAATTGTAAATAAATAAAATGGATAGATGAATAAATGAATTGGTGAATAAATGAATGAGCAAATGAACTAACTAACTTGTGGATAATTTGATGGATGGATGGATGAATGGGTCAATGAATGGGTGAGTAAAATATTGAATGCATACATTTTTGTATAATTGGATGGATAACTTAAAGAATAACTGGTTGGTTAGTAGGATAGAAGGATGATGGATGAAGGAATATATGAATGAATAAATGAGTGAATGGATGAATAGATGAATGGATGGATGGACAGACGGATGGATGGATAGATGGATGGTTGGGTGGATGGATGGATGGATGGACGGACAGATTGTTGGATGGATGGATGGATGGACGGACGAATGATGGATGGATGAATTGATGGATGAATGATGGATGGAGGGATGATGGATGGATGCATTGGATGGATGGATGGATGGCTGATGGATGGATGGATGGATGGTTGGATGGATGGTGGATGGATGGATGGATGGATGGATGGGTGGTTGGGTGGATGGATGGATGAATGATGGATGGATGGATGGATGGTTGGGTGGATGGATGGATGGATGAGTGATGGATGGATGAATGGATAGATGGATAGATGAGTTCAGTATAATGTTTTAAGTGAGGATTTTTCTGGTATTTTTACCTAATATATCTACTCTTCCCACTCGACATTCCTTTCACCCTCTGCTTTACTTTTTCCTCTTAGTAATTACTACTATCAAATATGTAATATAATTTACTTATTTATTTTGTTAATTGTCTTCTCCTCTACAACATGAACTTCAGGATGACAGAGAATGTTCTCTATTTTATGTACTACTACACCCCAAGAGCCTTCAATAGTGACACTGCAAGGGGCAATAGAGGTCCAAAGGGAAACTCACTCTTCTGAGTAGATTGTCCTGAAAGCCACTAGAGCACAGGGTGATGCGTGCCATAAGAGAGTGGCAGGGGCTATGAGACACTTGTCCCCATCTGTCTGGGATGTTGAGGAGGATTTCTAAAGGAAAGGGCATCTCAGCCAACATTTCAAGGACTGATAAGAAGGCAAGAGGTGTATTGCAGGCAGAAGTTCTGATATGTACAGAAATCCAGGGATTGAAATGGAGGCCAAGTTTAAAGAGGAGACTGGAAAGATGGCAGAAATCAAGTAAAAGAGTCCTGTGTTTGGACAGAAATCACATCATAAAAGGTCCTACACTTCATGTTAGAGTTTGGATTCTATCTTATTTCCAAGGTTTCTAGGTAGTAGAGTGATGGACCCAGATATTAAATATCCCGGTCCAAAGAGAGTCCAACTCATGACTTTTGTAGCCTGTACTGTAATGTCCACAAAGTCATGTCAAAGGGATTCAGGCTACCACATTTTTCAATGGGGAGTAGATCTTGATGTCTGTTCTCAGTATGTCTTCAGTTAACTACTCACATGCTAAGATATAGTAAAAAAAATAAATATTTGGTCTTAGTCCTCAGTTCCTGGCACAGAGTTCCTAAAACAACTGGAATTTCCTAAGTGATCGGAGTATCTTCTGTTATTGTTAAGATCCCCTCACTATCATACCCGAGTTTATCCTAATGAGGTGACTTAGAGCGGGGGTCCCTAGATGGCCTTAGGATGGAACTGGTGATCAGGAAGACCAAGTGACTAGATGATTGTAACTTGCAGCCCTAATGACTTCCGACCTCTGGGAATAGAATGGGAGAGACCTGGAGACTGAGCTCTGTAAACCCTTGAATAATGAGATGCACAGAGCTTACAGGTTGGTGAACACATGGAGGTGCTGGGAGGAGGTACAACTGGAAAGGGCATGGAAGCTTCCATGCTGCACCTCACCTCCCATACCTTGCTCTATGTATCTCTTACCTCGGGTGGTTCATGAGTTTTATCCTTTGTAATAAACTGGTAAACATAAGTGAAGTGCCTTCCTGAGTTCTATGAGCCATTCTAACTGAGAATGGGAGTTGTGGGAACTATAATTTACAGCCAGTCAGTCAGAAGTACAGAAGCACGGGTGTCTGTAGTGGGGACAGTCTTGTGGGACTGAACACTTAAACCTGTGAGGTCTGAGGTTAACTCTGGGTAGTTAGTGTCAAAACTGAATTGAATTGTTTGACACCCAGTTGTTATCTAGATTATTGGAAAACTGATTATTGGTTTACAGAAAATATTGTAGACATGCATACATAGCTGTTGCCTGTACGGTGCCCTAATGCCCTAAAAATGTGATAAGACAAGCAAGTATATGTGTTTTTGAGACTTCATCTTATACACTTGTTAATTTCTTACCCAAGGAATGACGTATATCTAGGGCCAGGTGGTTGATGATAATTATTAAAATAATATTTCCTAGCCTGGCTTTGTGGTTTCTCAAAGAATACCTATTTATCTCAAGACGCACTGTCTGAACTGCTTCCTAAATAAGTTTGAAAATTATTTTAAATGTATTTTTAATGTTAAATATTACCTGACCTGACTAGCTGAATAAGGAATAGGAAGCAGGTGAGAACAAATTTTCTTACTAAGGTTTAAATTACTCTCCTTAATTTGCTCTATGATAAGGTATCTATCAGCCAACTGAAGTTGCCTCATTTCTTCACCTGTACTATTTAGTGTCTTTTATTTAACAGTCATGTTTCTCTTACTGTGCATGAGGAAGTTTCCAGGATTGTGGTAGTCCTGTATCAATGGTCCAAATTAGTCACCTCTACCTGTATCTGTACCCTTTGCCATGTGACTCACCAGCGCCTGCTTACTGTGGGTAGGGGGACTTTCCCATCCCTTGACTTTGGATTTGGCCATTTGGTTTTCTTGTCCAGTGGGTTGTTAGCAGATGTGATATAAGCAGAAAAACTTGCTTTCTTGCATCTCTACCATTGTCTTGAGAAGACATGCCTGGGCTTGTTTGATGGTTCCAGAAGGAGGATGAGAGAGCCATGGAAGAGTCATCACATGCTGAACTTAGCCTAGAGCAATAAACACATAGCTGACCACAGACAAAAGGATGCATCCTGTCCAAACCAGCCAAGTCGAGGCTAGATGAGCCTCCCCCCAGATGATGGACAGGCTCATGAGTTAAATAAATGCTTCTTGTTGCATCCTGCTGAGATTTTTGTGGCTGTTTGTTACACAACATTTTTTCATCATCAGCTAACTGATGCAAAGATAAGTCATAAAATCCTACAAGTGCTAAAATTCCACAGTTTATGCCTGATGGCCTAGTGTGACAATATTCTGAGACTATTTTTCTTTAAAATGGATCTGCTTGTTGTTTTACAGAAGTAGATTGCTAACGATAAATTCGCATCGCTAGAAGAAGTTCAGTGACGTAATTGTTTGAAGGGGGTTGGAAAACGGTGAAATTACCAATATCTCAAATCCCTCTCAGGCTTGAATGTCCACTTCAACAAATGAGCTGTGTCACTGTGTTTCTGTTTCAATGACTATGAGTTAACCCACCCCACCCACCCCACCCCCCAACACACACACTCTGAGTTGACCCTGGAGTTTTCAGACAAAGAGTCATTTATTTCAATTTTTCCCTTCAAATAGAGAAAGACATTTCCAGGTAGGGCTTAAGAGGTTAGATTCTCAAGATCTTGACCCATTCTTCTATGAAGGGCTCCCAACCACATAGTCTAAGTTGATGTCTTCAGAGATGTGTCAGGCTTAATATAATACAGTAAAGTTACACTATATTTATACGAGATGAACATAATTTAGAGTTTATTGAAAAGCATCTCTGTGTTGATGATGATGTTCAATGGTCCATCATTTATCATGTGGATCAAGAGGCAAGACAGATGCTGCTCATTGGTTGACCCCAAAATCTTTCCCAACCTCCTTTTTAACACATTCCACTGTAAAAGTTTACAAAGGTAAACTTTCACTTTTATGGATTTCCCTGAAGCTAAGCAGGGTGTTATGGGTTTAACTCTATCCTCAAAAAGATTTGTTGAAATTATAACCCCCAGTACTTCAGGATATGACCTTATTTGGAAATAAAGTTGTGAAAGATGTAATTAATTAAGATGAGGTCATACTTGACTAGGGTGTGCCCTAATCCAATAAGAGTCATGTCCTTATCAGAAGAGAGAGATTTGGACACATAGGCATACGTGGAGAGCACAATGTGAAGACACAGAAGGAAGATGGCCGTGTTAGGATGCTGGCAGAGATTGAGTGATGCTATCACAAGTCAAGGAATGCCTGGAGCTACCAAAGGCTAGAAGAAGGAAGGAAGGAAGCCTCTATTCTCCTCTAGAGCTTCAGAGGGAATGCAGTCCTGCTGACACCTGGATTTTGGCCTCCAGAACTGTGAAACCATAAATTTCTGTTGTTTTAAGCCACCCAGTTTGGAGTAGTTTGTTACAGTAGCTGTAGAAAACCAATATAGATTGGCACACAAAGGTTCAGGTCAATGACAAGAAGTAGAAGTCTACTAGGAACTTCTGAGAAAGGTTCTGGTTTTCTGATAAAACGGACAAACGTGGCTGCTCCAAACCAGTTCTCCCTCTTTCCACTTTGAATACAGACATGATGATTTGTTCTAAGAGAGCAATCTTTTTTTTTTTTTTTTTTTTTTTTTTGGCTGTGTTGGGTCTTCGCTTCTGTGCGAGGGCTTTCTCTAGTTGCGGCAAGCGGGGGCCACTCTTCATCGCGGTGTGTGGGCCTCTCACTATCGCGGCCTCTCTTGTTGCAGAGCACAGGCTCCAGACATGCAGGCTCAGTAGTTGTGGCTCACGGTCCCAGTTGCTCCGCAGCACGTGGGATCTTCCCAGACCAGGGCTCGAACCCAAGTCACCTGCATTGGCAGGCAGATTCTCAACCACTGCGCCACCAGGGAAGCCCGAGAGCAATCTTATAACCAAGCAGCAGTAGTTGATATACTTGAAATGGAATAACAGAAAGATACAAAGAGCCTGATTTTTAAATGGTATTGTTAAGCTGTTAATATTCTAGCCCTTCACTTCCTACATGTAGAATTTTAAGGTGAAAACAACGACTTCCTAATTGTTTAGAATAATTATTGGATTTTCTGTTATTGTCATCCATGGAATCCTTTACAGTAGAATTCAGCTTGCTCTCCCTTTTTGGTATATGCCAGAGAGATATGAGTATCTCCTTGATTACTGACCCCTAAAACTTTTTAAAAAGTTGTTTAAATAGACAGTGGGTTAACTGATTTATTCATTCAACAGATACTTATTGTACCAGTCCAATATTCTAAGCGTTTGGGGCCTATCAGGAAATGAAATGGACAAAGATCCCTCTCCCTGTAAGACTTAGGGTCCACCTACTCCTCCCCCTCTGTGTACTTCATAGATCTTCCATTGGAGTGAATCTGGCATGTTGAGTGTTCTCCCTCACGTGTTTCTCAGTGTCCATACCAAGACCACCATCAATTTCCTCCAACAGAGCCTGCCCCAGGGAATATTGTCGACAATATTCAGCAATCACAACTTAAAAATCAGACAAGAAGTAGAAAACACAAAAGCTTTACATTTTCAATCACGGAGGTGGCTATCCTGATATCAGCCTGGAAAAAGAAAATATGTGGAATCACATGACCAGCTTTCCCTTCTCCATCCCCTTCTGCTCTGGGTAAAAGAAGGCAAAGGACTGTTACTGCAGAGGAGGGCTTAGAAAACATCAAGTTCATCTTCACTATCGTAGCATTTCAACAAATTTTTTTGGCCTTTAAATTTGACTTTGGGAGTCCTTTTAAATCTTGCCTCCTTGTCTTTCTTGGGTGACAATGTCTCCTTATCCCACTGTATTATTTTTTCTTCTTTTTCTCACAGCCTGCTGTGGATCTTAAAATATTTTTAGGATTGCTGGCAGGTGTTCAAAGTTTGGATGTATGTTAGGCAGACAGTCGTATTTATTGGTGCCTTTTCTGACTTGGAAAATAAAAAAGGTCTACATCTAAATTTAGTGAGGAGAAAATATCCTAAGTTGGGTCCTTTCCTGAAAGAGAGAGAGAGGGGGAAAAAAAATTCTCATCTTTTAATATTATAAATATGTCTTCTCAGATGAGAATTGTTAGTGTCATTTAAAAGAAGTAAGATTCAAGTTGCAGTAAAGGCAAAACTTTTGAAATGAGGAAGAAAAAAGAGTAGAATCTATAAATGGTTTCATTCAAAGGGCTGTTTTTAATGTTGCTGTGGTGACAGATTAAGAAGGAGAAACTTGAACCAGACCTTTGACCAGTTGTGGGGTCAGGGGTTGCCTCTGTCTGTGTTCGGACTCCTTTGACAACTTCCTGTCTAATTTGACTATTATTTGCGTGTCTGGGCACTGTCTGACCCCAGAGTCTGGAAAAATGAGAAAGGCAGCCTGCATTTTGATGCCATATGGACTGCAGTGAGGGAGGGCACGTTTAATCAAATTTGGGTGAGAAACACTGTTTGATCCCAGGTTAGAGGAAGAAGCTTGCACGGGCTTTCCAACAGACTGCAGGAGGAAGGGTCAGATGACATGCATGGCCGTGATTTAGGACACATGGCCCCTGCCAGACGCTGGTATGGCTGCAACTAAATTTTAAATTTGGAAGCAGATCAATTATGAAAGAAGGAAAGAGAGGTGCTGGTGGCATTTCAAATTGCAAGTGGACTTCTGCCATGAAAGTCCAGAAAGACTAAATTTTCAAATTCCAAATAAATGCATTCTAACATAGACTCAGATCATAAGAAAATGGGTCCTTTGGGCAGAGATAAAGGATTTTTAAAAAAAAATTGTAGGTCTAGGAGAAGATTGTGTCATAGAGAGTAATAATAATACACCAGTTTAATAATTTTCCATGGGGGTTTTCATTGCAGAAGATTTATATATATAAATCATATATATATAATCATATGTATATACAATTTACTTACTAAAAATATAGTAAATGTATTTCTCAATTTGGGGGACTCAAAAAATGTATCTAATAGTAAACCTGAGTTTCTGAACAGCATGAAATAATTTGCATGGCCATACAAAGTTCTTATAGCAATGGTAAACCCTTGACTGTATAACCTGTAGGGTCTTCTCATGTTAAATGAATATACTCACAGATCTGAGGGGCACTGGGTTTTGATAAGAAAGCTCCTGGGACCAATGACCTCACTTGTTACAAAGGATCAAGTGCCATCATCTTGTTGACACCCAACACAGCCTCCTGAAATGGCCGGTAATGGAGGAGAATCAAGAGTGGGTCTCAGAAGACACTTGTTCATCTTTGGATCCACAGAGAGGGAGTCTGACCAGTGGTCAGTAACCATGGCTGAGGGTTGGAGACAAGAACCTAGGCATCAGTTCAACAAACATAGTGCAAGGCAAGATGAGCAAAATACAATCGGACCTACGAGTCTGTAAGGGATTAGGGAGCAAAGCAGGACTAGCTCAGGGCATGGTTGAGAGGCGGGGGGTCTTTTTGAAGAGTAGATTATAAGGGCCTGAGATGGGCCTGGAAGGATGGGTAGACTTAGGGAAGAGAGAAGAAGGGAAGATGAAGAACAGAGGGACCACTCTGAGTTCAGAGCTAGATCACAGCTTTTCAGATATCACAGCATTTGACCCTTTCCATTTTATAGACGAGGAAACTGAGTGAGGACAAAGTTCAGTAAGTGTGCTCTAAGTTACCTAGTTAGGTAAAAGCAGACCTGCATTCAGTCCCAAGTGATGTGATACCCCAAGTGTCAGACCCTAAGCTCACCCCAAAAGCAAGGACCCCAAGTCCTATGCTTTTTCTGGTTCAAGTTCAGAAAGAGAAAAAATCTAATATCTAAAATGTTTTAAGATCCTCAGGCTTTAGATACGTAAGCATGTTTTAGGTTTCAGTGAGCTCATAGGAAGATTAAGTGTCATAATCAGGGAGGTTTTGGTCTTAAAATCCCTCTGGCAAAAGCTAGGGTCTTGGCAAAAAAGACTTCTTTTCCTCTTCTAAGAACCATATTACAAAACACTTTGGTTAATACATTGGAGCTACTCTATTAAAATGTATCTTCTGGCTACTGATTTTTTTTTTTTTTCTTTTAGGCAGGAGGGACATTTATGATGAAATATATCTCATAGAAAGGGACCCCATTTATTGAGCATCTACTATGTATTAGAGGCTGTTCAATTGTTCATAAATGCATTTGATCTCACGACCAAAACTGAAGATGCATATCAGTCACCCTGCTTTAGATCAGAAGAAACTGAGACCCCCAGAATGGTGAGCCAGGTGGCTGCAAGCTGCAGTCCCCACCCAAACCTGTCTCCTTCGTGTTCCTCCCACTGTACCCTGCTGGGCCCCAATTGGCACCCACTCCTGGAACAGCCTTTAAGGAAAGCAGTCTTATTTCCTACCTGAGGTTGCCTGCATTTTTAATAATTTTTGCTGGAGTTTTAAAAATTTAATATTCGGGCATCATAGATGAGAATTAGAGAGAGGTAGCCTCAAAAAGAGAGCTGGAGTCCTGAGATCCATGTTGCAGACCATGTCTGGACCTGAACCATGTCAGTTCTTCCTTCTGGGCCTCAATTACTTCATCCAAAAGGGATGCAAAGTGTACCGGGGACCAAATCCTCTTTAAGGATTCTTCCACTGCAGGGAGATCATGTCTTGCCCTTTCTTTCTTTCTTGGCATCCTCAAGAGCATTAGACCATCGCAGGGTGGTGTGGCAGGGGACATCCCTGCTCACTTTTCCAAAGACTCGAGCCACTTTCTCCTTTCTTATGCTTAGGGGCACTGAACCCAGGGTTCATGCCCTGGTTTGTTTTGTCTATGGGGGAGGTACTGAGGTCTGGCTTGGTTTTAAGACTCACCTTGCCCCTTGGGCCCCGTGTCCCTTTTTAAGGCATGCCGTGGGGAATGTCAAGCCCTTATTAAATATCAGGAGCCCTCCATCTGCCTCTGTCTTTCCTCTGAGATGACTGCCAGACAGCCAAGGTCAAGGCCACACAGGAGGAGGGGAGAGGGAGGGCTGGAGGCTGCCTGTCTACAGGAAGCAAGACACAAAAGCGCTGCTATTCAGAGTATTTCTCTGCACCCTGTGAGGATCAAGCTTTGTGCACCCACCACACACACTCCCAAAGCCATGTTTTTATGTGTTGTTTTTTTCCCATTCATTTCATCGTGTGGTCACATTCACCTGAGAAGTGAGGACCCACTCTGGAGTGAGAAGAGGCAGATGAAGGGGACAGCTTTTCCCTGGCCAGCATCCGCATCCCATGGAGCCAGGGATGGTCGGCTCAGCTCTAAACCTTACCCCGGGACTTGAGATCGGGCTTTCACATGATTTGAGCCAAATGCTGTTTGATCCAAAGACAGAGGTGTGTGCATAACTTCAGAGAAAATTATTACTCTAAAGGAGAATGATAATGAAGCATGAGGGCAGAAGGCAAGGTTTCCCACGCCCCTGGCTTTTCAACTCCTAGCTGGTGGCCCTGGAAAAGTTACCTCACCTCTCTCTGCTGTGGGCAATAATAAAAACTACTGCTGTGGGTTTTGGTGAGGACTGAATGAATGAATACCTAAGAACAGGGCGTGGTCCATGGTAAATGCACAACAAACATTGACTCTCACCCTCATCCTCATCATCAGTTTCGTCATCATCATTAGAAGGGGATTATATCATTGCCCTGAGCCTATGTGTCCCAAATTGTAAAATCTGGACGGAAAAGAAAAAGAAGTTTCTACTTGTCTTGCAGGTCAGGGCTCCTAGTTTGGGGTTCACAAAGAGGTTCTGCAACAGCAACCCATAATCAGAGGAAAAAAAGAGCAGAAATTAGAAGGTGACAAATAAGAAGGCACACCTTGCTTTTTGTCACTTGAAAGTCCTCATTTCAAGACTGTTCCCTTGGCTCCAGGAGCTCTTGTGTCATTATCTCCTGTTAAAAGGATTCAAATGACATTATTTGCATGGAAACTCGCATACCAAGGATGCCGCCTATGCCACAAAGTTGCATTACAATGACGGGAATGATGACTGTCTCACATGGAGATGACATTCTTTATGCCTTCAAACTGAAAGTCAATGCTGGCAGTTCTTAACTGCTCAAGTCCCCTGAAAATATGTCACTTCTAATATGGAAGGCCTATTTTAGGGTGCCAACTCGAGGCTCGTCAAATGGTGCTGACCTGTAGTGTCACTGTGAGCCAGGCAAAGATTGCTAAACCAAGGTGGATGTAGGGAGCCTGCTCTGAGCCAGCAAGGCAAGACAGGTTAATCAACTACAACCTTTCCCCAGCCAACGTCATCATGACTTGATGACAGTCTTTTCAATGTCTTTTAAAAGCGGTTTCACTTGGAAATGTCTGCAGAAAAAAAATAGGGATGGCTCTGTTGATTGAAAGAGGGTGGCAAAGATGGGGGTGAGCTGCAGACCCCGTATGACCTCCTATTGGATGGAACCAGATCTGAAGGCTGGTCCAGAAGACTGGATGCTCCTTTGCTGTGTAAAGCAAAATTCAGGGTGGTCCAGGAAAAGAGCGTTTTGGGAGTATGGAATAGGACAGAAGAAGGGACATGGGAGGTATGATTGCATATCCTAGGCAGAGAGTGGGGGAGAAAACACATCTATCCAGAGACCCAGAAGTACAGTTATGATGAGAGATTTCAACGACAGGAAGAGGGAACAAACAAGAGAGGTGTCTTACCATTGTGAGACAGGACAGGAGAGCTGGGGCCACGGACTTGCCAGATCTTCTCATGTGGGCTAATGCTGGGGACTAGTCACTCTAAATCCTCAAGTCTACCAGGCAGGCTAGGCACATGCAGAGCCAAGCAGCAAAGAAAAGAGGGAGTTCCATATTGATGAAATTATTCAGAATTTTACAATAAGAAAATTAAGAAAGAGCTGGCAGTAACTCATAGCAATAACAACTGCAGCAACACCGCCAAGAATGATAGTGATCGTAGTGAAATAAGTACAGTTGATGTTATGGATACTCACCTCTTTCACATCACACTTTGCTTTCCGGCCTGAGCTGCTGCCTTTGGACGTTCACCTCTGGGGTCTCTCTCACCTCCGCCTCCTGGACCTTGTGAACTGAATGTATTAAACCTGGAGTCTCTGGCAGAGGCTAAGAGTGGCAGCCATCTCTCTGCCTGGGGCAGCCTTAACCTGCCTGAGCTGACCCCCCAGCTGACCCCAGGAAACAGCCCTGAGACCACAGCTCTTATCTTTGGCTGATGTGACAAGAGTGTCCACCAGATTTTGCCCATCCTGACTAGGGGATTGGAGAATGTGTGCTCCCACCATGCTTAGCTTGTGCTTCTGAGATAGCGGCTACCACCCACTGTTCTAGACAAGGGGATATCTGTCCACGCCTCAGGACCCAGAGTATCTTCAGTGAACGAGTCCCACCTCATCCCCACTGTGCTAGCACTGGGATTGTACATCATCATAAGGACCAGAGCAGCCACCTAGAGAAGCACCTGGTGCTTCACTGTGAGCCTGGCCCTGAGATCGGTGCTATTTTTATTCCCATTTTACAGTCAGGGAAATGGAAGCATCAAAAGAGACCCAGCAAAGTGCCTCAAATCACTGTGAAGAAGAGATAAGGCTGGGATTGGAAGTGTCTAGCCCTGAGCCATGCTCTAACCATTGCACTTACTGCCTCTCTTGGAAGGCGATCGCCAACTGGCTTTTTAACTGAATGAGGCATGAATGATCATGTCTTTCAGAGAAGAGTGACAAAGAAACCCTTTAGCAGGACATGTTTACCTGGTTCCCAGTGAATTTAAGAATTCTCATTTTCTTGCAAACCAGCTCCCTAACCTTTTGCAAACAGCACACTCTGTGACACTATGTCATACGAGGGTGCAAAAATCAAATGTTATAATTAAAATTTTCTCTGGGGGGTTTCCTGCCAAAGATAAGTCCCCTTGATGATCAAGAGACAAAGCATAAAAGTAGGGGGGTGGTGAAAGCTCCCTTAACTCTTTTTATTTAATATTATTGATACCATTGAAATATAATTGAAACATCCTTCAAAGCAAGCTACACCAGCCACCCTTCAGCTTTGATACGGCTTTTTAATCAGGAGACATTGTTTCCTCACAATGAATATGGAAAGCATTTAAACTATTTTGTAGATGGAGTGTATTGCTTCTGACCTCAGTTGAAAGACCACATTAAAAGGAACTAAAAAGAATTCACTCTGGGTCCTCCGGGCTCCAAAGCACTGAGGGTATGTGGAACATGGTAAGGGCTGGATTCATCTGGAGGAAAGGATTAAGCACCACGTTAGTTGTCAGCTTTGCCTCGGGTGGGGGGGTGGTAGAGAGTGGTTTCTCAGGGCACCAGGGATGCTAAGGAGATCTTGGGCTTTGCCTTTGAGTCGTTGGCCTAATTGCTTTCTTCTGGGAACGTCTTAGGTCAGTGTTTCCCAAGTTGCAGTCAGTGGACCGCTGGTCCAGGGGATGCTTCTGCTTCACCTAATGCCCCTCTGTCACCTGGGTTTGGGAGACATTCCACACTGTGAGTCACCATTCCACACCGTGAGTCACATTCCCACTTGGTGACTCACAATGAACACAAATGTATCAAAGGCTCTGGAGAGTCACCCAGAAAAGAAATCTCTGTAAGATTTTAAAAGCTTAAAACAAATTTCTGCAAGGCCTTTGCCGTCTGCAGCACATAATTTGGGATGAGCTGCCTGACTCAGAGAGGGAAAGAGTGTAAGGGGTCAGGGGTGGTCTGGAGTGACGTCCCGGTTAGCCCTTGAACCTGTCTGCCCTGGGGAGGGCTGCCCCCTCCAAATCCCATTTCCTCCAAGCTCATCCAATTACACAAGTGACCAGGAATAAATCAAATGTAATTAGTTGAGTTTTTTTTTTTAATAACAAGACATAGATGATCTGATCTTATTAAAACGGGAGTTGGGAGAGTTTAAGACATAGAAATAAATAAGTATAATACAAAGGAGAATGAAGTCAATACCAGAGGGTTGAGAGCTTCTCTAGATGGAGAAACTAGTGAAGGCAGGAGGGGGATCCATCGAGGAGGTTCCTGGAGGGAGAGGCGGGATGTGAAGTCCACCTTGAAGGAGGAATGCAATGTTTGTGTGCTTCCTATCAATAATATCAATAAAAAGTTAATAATACTCTTCTCCAATTAAAAAAAATAACAGCATCTCACTGTAAAAAAAATTAGAAATTGTGAAGGAGAAAGGAGAGAAGTATCACCCATCACTCTAGCACTGAAAGATAATTGTGAAAACATTATTTCATATTTTTATGCATTCTTTATACAAAACACAACTGTCTTTGCAACACAGCTTATATATATATTTATATATATGTGTATTATATATAATAGAAAGTCTGTGACTTTGTAACATCATTTTCTTTTTTTCAAATTATTGGCTTATAATGGCAAAAGAAGCATATATTCTTTCCAGTCATTGTTTCCAATCATTTTCTAATATTTTTCAAGTTGATAGATCATGATTTGACTAAGCAATAACCTCTTATTGGATAATTCTTTTCTCTAATTTTTATGTTTTTAATATTTTCTATAACTCTGCTAAAACATTTTTGTACACACAAATTTTTCGATATATCAAGCTATACTCAAGGTAAATGGAGATCCTCGATGTCTTCATTAGCTTATTAGGGTATAGAGATACACATCAAGTATGGCATTGATTTGGCGTCTTGATATGCAAAGTGTTTATCACCCCCATGGACATACTCGTTGAATTTCCATCTTTGTACCACAGAGATCTTCATTCAAATCCAGACAGACAGATATAAGTCACCACTGTTGGGGGGGGGGGGGGAAAGAGGGTCAGATTTAACTCCAAAACCAGAATCATAACTATGAAATTTTAATCTCTTAGTTGAAAAATCATACTTCAGATATGAGACTGGAAAGTTTGGAAGAGGGATACAGGTGAAAGAAAGTGTATTCCCTTGCTTGCCAAACTACTGAAATCCTTCGAACTGAAGGGGAAGAAAGAGAGAGAGAGAGCATGTTTGTTGGAGGGAGGACTCTGCACCTTGTCTTCTGGGTCCCTAGCCCTGGTTCCAGACGAAGATCACAGAAACCCTACATTGAATCTGGGAGATCCAAGAGTTAGGAGGAACTGTGCATCACCCATCTCTTCTGGAATTCTCGTTAACAGCAGACCTGTCTTATTGCTATCCCAGCACGTCAAGGGGTGAGGACAGTAGGGAAAACGTGGACAAGGCAGCATTCCCCCTCCCCACAATTCACCTGTGAAGGTCCCCGGAGAATAGAGGAGTCATCTGGAACCCATAACAATGGCACAGAGAGTTGAGGAAGGGCCCAAGGTCTGAGCTGATCTAGTGATTGAGTGTGGATGGTGCAGAGTGAAACGTGGGTGGGGAGGCTGGGGGCTGAAGACTCCTCTGTGCAAGCAATGGGGGAAGGTGTGAACAGGGTGACCAGACCAGAGAGCCACGGCAAGGTGGGAGATCAGAGCGGGACCAAGAGGCAGACGCCCCTGCCCACAGCTGCTCTGACCATATGATAAGCCCCTGAGAATTTCAGACCTACACCAAGAAGGTAAGATCCTCAAAAAACAAAGTAATTACATGTAGATTGTACTTTCACAAAGTTAGTTCTAAAGGGACTTCAGATTTGTCTGAATCCTCTCATCTTTTTTTTTTTTTTTTACGATTTTTTTTGATGTGGACCATTTTTAAAGTCTTTATTGAATTTGTTACAATATTGCTTCTGTTTTATGTTTTGGTCTTGTGGCTGTGAGGCATGGGGGATCTTAGCTCCCTGACCAGGGATCAAACCTGCACCCTCTGCGTTAGAAAGGGAAGTCTTAACCACTGGACTGCCAGGGAAGTCCCTGAACCCTCTCTTCTTGTTCAAGAGGAGCCTGAGGCTCAGTTATTTGCCAACACTCACATGATAAGTAAGAGGAAGGACAGGAAATCAGATCTTTGAATAATCCTTGCCCTCTTGGTGGGGAAATCCACAGCAATTGGTTGACCACATTGGAGTCCAATTTTAGCAGTGTCTTAAGTGACTTATGACCACCAACAGGAGAATCAGGATGGAAGGCAAGGGAGGTAATGATAACACATGTGTTCAGGTAATGATGACACAGTGTGGTCCACAGGAAGGGGGTGAGGCTCCCAGCTCATCCTAGTCAGTCACAAGGGACAGACAGAGAAGGACACTTTGAAGCTCCCAGAGGCAGTAGAGCAGTGGACATAAGATTTCCCAGTTTCTCTGGGCTTGTTTTTACTTAACATAAACCAATTGCATTCACTTCTTTTGCTCAGGGTGTTCAATCATTGAATTTCAGGATGGCGTAGAGACATACTAAGGATTTGTCATGCATCAGACCTTGGTTTCATTCCTGCCATTTCCACTCTGTAGAGACATAAATCGCTCAAGTCACTGTAAAAGGGTGGGGTAATGGTTACCACTCCAAACTGGGTATCGTGTGTGAAAGAGCAAGCACAGTAGGAGCTCAGTTCATGATCAGTGGCTGACACTTGTCACACCACGTCTCATTGACTCCTCATGAGTCTTCCTGTAAATGTTGTTATTCATTTTATAGACAAGGGAGGAAGGTTCACTAAGTTGGATAATTTGGAACAGGCCATGGAATGAATGTCCTGGCTGTTATGTATATATTTCCCCTGTGGGGACTATCGAAAATCAAAATTCCTCAGCTCTTAGGCCACAGCGATGAGTTCAAAGCGTGGTCATGGAACCCAAGTCTAACCCATCACTGGTCCTTTTGATTTGGAGCAGAAAGAGGAGATCTTCACTTTTCTGATTGCCTACCTGGCATTGTCTATGGCTGGGTCTGGGGGACACAGAGTGGCTGGTCTGAGAGTTTGAAGGTGACATACAATGGAGTTAAGACACAGCAAGAAGGAAGGTCCAGATCACAGGTTTGTTTATCCCTGGGGTAAGCTCCACCCCTGTCCCTCTTGTGATTTGATTCATGACTAATAACTTCCCCCTTTCTGCTTTGGCTAATTCCAGTGGAATTTCTATCACCTTAAATCAAAAGAATCTTGGTGAATATAGGATTTGGACCCAGGTCCATCTAAATCCAGAGGATACCTATGTTCACTCCACTCCTCGAGAAGGAAGAAAGGAAGGAGGGAGGCAAACAAGGAAGAAACACTTTCTCCTTAACTTACCAGTCATCAAATCAGAGCTCCCTGGGGTCTCTAAAGAGATGGCCTAGGTAAGCTTGAAATGTATGCTTGCATTTTCAAAAGAGCGCCCTTTCTAAATCACCTTATTTTGATGTAACTGCAAAAGGCAGTACTATTTTGGGTTCTTGCTATGATAAAACTGAAGCTGTAAGCTAGGGACTTTCATGAGAGATTGCACCGAAATGTCAACAGATGGCTTGCTAATCATGTTAAAAAATACTCATTGCTTTTCAAAAATGGCATTTCTCCCCCACCCAGTAAGTAGATCAGAAAGCAGTGTTTATGATATAAAACATATTAGTCACAATGCCGTTTAATTATCCTACTTAATCATCAAGGTCATAATGATAATTGTTTCTAAAAATTAACACCTCTTCCCTCAGCAAGGAAGCTTATCCAGAATTCATGGTCAGAAACACAGAACTGATGCATTTAAAAGGATGTGAGCATTAAAGAGAGACAAGAGTAACAACTATAGAGATTGTGTGTGATCATTCACAAAGCATCTTGCAATCACAGTCTAAGGAATACCAAACTATGTGTTGGTCCAATTTTGCCCAAACTTCCTATTTTTCCCCAGCAATGAGGAGGGAATGGAGTCTTAAAATCATTCAATCATGATTCAGCAGGGGAGCTACTGTATTTTCTTATAAAAACAAATGGGTATCTTTGTGAAACTGCTGGACCCACTCAAACATTGAAGACCACACCACAAGGAGATGGATTCTTTGCTCTTGTATCTGACTTGCACTAATCTCTCTCCATCTGATCTCAGACTCTCCTGCTTTATTTTATTGTTGATCCTTTTCTAGCTTGTTTTACATGGCTTCCGTTACCCCAATTCTATTCTTTTTTAAAAATTTAAATTTAATTTTTATTTTATATTAGAGTATAGTCGATTTACAATGTTGTGTTAGTTTCAGGTGTACAGCAAAATGATTCAGTTATACATATGCATATATCCATTCTTTTTCAAATTCTTTTCCCACATAGGTCATGACAGAATACTGAGCAGAGTTCCCTGTGCTATACTGTAGGTCCTTGTTGATTATCTATTTTATATATAACAGTGTGTATATGTTAACCCAATTCTATTCTTTTTTTAAAAAATTAATTAATTTATTTTTGGCTGCATTGGGTCTTCATTGCTACACGCAGGCTTTCTCTAGTTGTGGCGAGCGGGGGCTACTCTTCGTTGCGGTGCACAGGCTTCTCATTGCGGTGGCTTCTCTTGTTGTGGAGCATGGTCTTCAGTAGCTGTGGCATGCAGGCTCAGTAGTTGTGGCTCGCGGGCTCTAGAGCACAGCTCTGCGGCACGTGGGATCTTCCTGGACCAGGGATTGAAGCCATGTACCCTGCATTGGCAGGCAGATTCTTAACCACTGTGCCACCAGGGAAGTCCCCCCAATTCTATTCTTAAATGTCACACGTTCTTGGCTGTCTCACTATTACTTTCCGAGAATAGAATCTCCCCTTCCTGTTTCATACTTTCAGGACCCAAATCCTGGAAGTAGTCTTCTCAGTCAGCATCCTTTAGCAGACCCCTCCCCACTTCCAGTACTCTTTTGAAGGATGCTTCAAATAACTATATCATCCCAGCCATTTGGAGTTTTACCCATTAAGCTAGTTCACATATCATATGACTGAAGCTTATCTTTTTAAGCATCTCAAACAACTTTTACCTCTTTAGCCATGAAGTCCTTCTAAAATGAATTACGTAGGCAGGAAAGGAAATGAGCTTCATGGTAACTCTTCTTGATGACTCCAGGTTATTATTAGGGATTCTGATGACTGTACTATCTGGGTGACTTCATCAGAGCCACCGAGAGGGAATAGGATCATTTGACCCTACATAAAAGGACTTCGGGTTTTCTGTGCTTTTCAATTCTTGTGTTATGTCATTAATTGCACTCTTGAGTGTCTCTGCCCCTTGATCTCAGGCTGCCATCTGTCACTTCTGGCCACAGCTCTTCCCTCCCAGTGTTGGACTTCTCATCTGCAATAGCCTCAGACATGGAGCGCTCACCTCCATTGACTTGGTGTCTGAAAGAAACCCGAGGGGTTTTGCTGTAGAGCTGCCACCTCCAGGAAGACTCCCCTGTTCTCCTTTCTTCCCCTCTGAATGGTATAAGGGTTGGGAGCATTAAGAATGCCTGAGTTCAAATTCCTGCCTTGTGACCAGCCGGGTGACCTTGGGTAACTTATTGTTCTTATGCCTCAGTTTTCTATTCTGTAGAGTAGGAATGATCATTGTATCTAATGCATGGGGGTGTTCTGGAGATTAAATCAATTAATATTTGTAAGGCATTGAAAGCATTTTCTGGCACTACTGTATAGTTACTAAATAACTAGGGTTAATTCTTTCTTTTTTAGTCCCTCACTGTATCATCTGTACTTATGAAACATATAGATGTGAAAATAACAATAATGCTCTTAGGTTTATTTCATGAGTAGAGGAAGGAAAAGACGTGATATGTGATTTATCTCTTTTAATGTTTTGGGTGAATGGTTGCTCGTTTTCCTTTTTCTGAATTTCTCACCATTCTTTTAGCTAAATGGCAGCACCCACATCCTCTGCCATGTCCATGTCATGGGTTGTGTACCCCTGACCACTCTGTCACAGATTATGAAACCAACCGTGATCATGTGAGTCAAGGCTAGCCCATATGCAGCTATCCCTCTGACCAGAGGCAGAGCTGGGTCATGAGGCCTAAGTCCATGCTATTTGGGGATCCTCTTTATGAAAAATAATATAAAGTTCATGTATGACAGCAAATATATATTTAGAATGAGAAAATACATTTCAACAAATTTCAGATTTTTAAGAAATTGACAAATATTCAGAAGAACAAAATAATTTGTACTCATTTACTGCCTTAAACATCTCAAAAATTCTTTACCCCTGCATTTTTGGCCACTTGTACGTATAACTAAAATTTTAAAATATCATTTTTTTCCAGAGAGACAAAAAAAGATAATTCATGGGTGATTTTTTTTTAAATTATTGTTTGAAAAAGTTTCTTTCAACTTCACAACTCATTGGTAATATGTAGATTTTTTAATTTTTAAAATTTTTATATAATTTTTAAAGGTTACTTTCCATTTACAGTTATCGTAAAATATTGCTATTCATGTAGAGTTTGAAGCTGTGGCCAAACATAAAAAACATTGTTAGATATCTTATGTGGATGAGCTGTTAAGAATATATGCCCTGTTTCGGGCTTCCCTGGTGGCGCAGTGGTTGAGAATCTGCCTGCCAATGCAGGGGACACGGGTTCGAGCCCTGGTCTGGGAGGATCCCACATGACATGGAGCAACTAAGCCCGTGAGCCACAACTACTGAGCCTGCGCGTCTGGAGCCTGTGCTCTGCAACAGAGAGGCCGCGATAGTGAGAAGCCCGCGTACTGCGATGAAGAGTGGCCCCCGCTTGCCGCAACTGGAGAAAGCCCTCGCACAGAAACAAAGACCCAACACAGCCAAAAATAAATAAATAAACAAATGTGGGGTTTTTTTTTTAAAAAGAAAGGAGCCAAATGGAACTAGCTTGATTTAAAAAAAAAAAAAAAAAATTAAAAAAAATTTTTTTTTAAATTAAAAAAAATAAAATAAAATAAAAGAATATATGTCCTGTTTCGAAATAGGGACATGGATGAAGAGAACAAACGTATGGATTCCAGGGCAGTGGGGCAGAGAGGGGGGTGGGATGAATTGGGAGATTAGGATTGACATATATATATACTACCATGTATAAAATCGGTAACTAATGAGAACCTACTGTATAGCACAGGGAACTCTACTCAGTGCTCTGTGGTGACCTAAATGGGAAGGAAATCCAAAAAAGAGGGGATATATGTATACGTATAGCTGATTCACTTTGCTGTCCAGCAGAAACTAACACAACATTGTAAAGCAACTCTACTCCAATAAAAATGAAAAAAAAAAAAAAAGAGAGCTGATACCTTGCCAAAAAAAAAAAAAAAAAAATGATTTAACTGCTGTTTATAGCTCTACCAGGGGCTTTTGCTTTACAAACCCAATTTCACTTAAAAGAAGGATTATGTTTTTATACCTGAATACACTGCATAGTCTAGTATATTCGTGACAGGATAGGACTTCCATTTCTACCCGTATTACTGAGAACTCAATGCTCTCTTATAGAATTACACATCTAATACATGGAAGAAATTTCCATAAGTAGCTTCTGTCCCTGTTATATCTCCTCCTTTATTCATCTACCTCCAGGGCTGAGCTCTGAGGACACATTCATATCCCCACAGGACCTCTAGCCTCACTCCTTTCTGTTACCATGGCAGGTAGGTTAGTACCACAGGTAGTAAATGGTTTCCTGAAGCCAGACCATTTACATCAGGAAAACAAGGAGAATTTAGCTTTTCTTGGAAGTAACTGTGAATGTACAAAATCCAAACTAAATGTATACTCAACTTTCCCTTCCCTAGGTCCCCAAAATGTTCTGGTTGTCCCAAGATTTCCTGGGACGAGGGCCAGTGTGAAGGAGTGAAAGTCAGAGCAGAAAGAGACAGCTGTCTTAACCAATGTGGATAAACTATCTTACTAGGGCAGATTTCTGAAGACACATGACCACAGGAACACATTCCTAGGGTTCCTCCTCAGCCGAGGTGGGGGCCCAAGCAAGTGAAGATATACATCTTAAACTTCATTAGCTTAAGATGTACATGTGCTTTGGCCAGAGACCTCAAGTCTCTGCAGATTGGCTGGAAAAGATGAGCTGAGTTAAGGAGATCCCTTGCCAAGTGTTTTGGAAGTGGAATTCTGAGCCTGTTGCCAAAATGCTATAGGGATCTGAGCGAAAAGTCCTGGGTATTCAGACTAGGGAAATGATCAGCGCATTGTATGAGTTGAAAGAGAAAGATGGTAATCAAGAAGGAGCAGGGGGGAGCGGGGTGGGGGGGTGGGGAATTAGGTGTGCTGCTAAGATAGCCACTGTGGCCTTGAGCGAGAGGCCCAGGAAATGCATAGATTTCCCAGAACTGCTGTGATTACAGCCTTCTCTGAGGTGTGTTTTGGGGGCTTTTTCTGAATCCCCAGGCCAGCACTCTGTATCCCCATGATAAACCCCATGACTGGAGCCAGTCTGAGTAAGTGCTTCAACTGAAGAGCTTGCTAAGGTATTTCTCTCTCCTGCCTTAGTGCAGTATCTGCTACCTACATTGACTTTTGCTTGAAAAAAAGGAAACTGCTAGGAAGGGCCCACGGCCATGAGGGCCTCAGGTATCAATTCAAGTTTCTCAGTAATCATTGTTTGTCCCTTTGTTGTCATATGGTAGTTCTGAATAGTCTAACTAATAAGAGTTATTCTTATATGAAGCAAGAGTGTGGACAACGGGGTGTAATTTTAGGGGAAAATTGAAAGTTGATTCATGTCTACCCCAAGTCTGGGGTGGCTCCAAAAAGAAGTTTGTTCTTGGAAACCACAAACATAGGGACACATCTCCAGAAAGAAACGAAAACTCTTCTCTCTCAAATGCCATGTCCTTTCTGATGTCTTCCTATTTCTTTCTGTTAGTGAGTATTTATCTTAAGCTTAGGATGTATCCGGGACTGTTCTAGTCACTTTAGAAGATACAAAAAAGAATATGACATGGAGTCTTGCTTTAATTCGTTGATAGCCTAGTAATTACCTTATATCCTTCCGAAACCATTGCCTGTTAAAGGCCCACCATCATTATGGTGTTCACAAAGACATTTTCAGAAATTAACCACACCTAACAAAACCACAAAGCCTCTCTCTTGGAAAGTACCATCATCTTATCATTTTGTTCTTTTAAATGAAGACTCTTTGAGAAATAGACTTATTTGTATAACCCTACAAGAACTTCTCATGAATAAACATGCACATCAAAATATATATATTCTTGGGACCATATATATTTCAACTTGGATTCAGAAAATATGATCACTTATTTGACAACTAATTAGGTACTCCTTAGCACTGTTAGTTTTCATTCTTTGTATTTTTGCCCCAGTTTCCCAGTTGGACCAGAGTCTCCAAGGACAAGCATTATGTTTAAAATATTAGAGTGTTTCACACTTGTTCTTTCTACATGTCTTATAAATGGTTGTGAATTCATTTTGCAGTGTTTGGATTATGGGATCCCTCTCTTTATGGGATTATAGCCTTTGTAAAGATTTAATTATTACTTCTTGATTTTCTAATCTAGTCCATAACCTATATTTGATTACTGCAAAATCTCTCTGGAGAACAAGGAAATATTATAATTACTAGGACACATGAGGGGGCTGCATCTTAGAGAAGTTGCAGAATCTACTAGCCACAAAAGAGGATGATGTAATGGAGAATTTTCCTGCCACTGGCTTTGTCCTCTTTCAGCCAGATCACAGTGTCTCTCAAATTCAATCCCCTGATAGCTGATGATCACCAGGGCATAGAGATGGAGGCAATGGATTGAATGGACAAATAAAAGAAAAATGGAGATGAGCAATCTCATGGTAACCATTGCTGGCCCACTTTCTTCACCAGATCCTTGTAGATATTAACAAGTTCATATGTGGATGTCTGACTCTTCTCCAACCCACCCCTACTTTTATCTTTTTGTTAGATGTGTCCATAAGGATTGAGTGGTTAAATTTCAAATGCCTAGACAGAGGAGGAAACATACCATGTTAATTCTGCAGATGCAGAGTCCCTACTTAACGTGGATTCAATCCCATTCTTTTATTAATTCTCCTATGTGTTTATTTATTTGGCTTGGTAGAACAATTTCCTAAGAATGTAAAATCCATCCTCATGTACCATCACCTCCAGGGTAGAGCCCGCACTTCTTCCCATGGAGTTCAAGGCCACAGTACTGCCATTTTACTAGCCTCTCCATTGCTGCTGGACAACACTGTTGGTTTCAGTTGTGTGACACAAAACCCAGGTTCAAGGTCAGCCTGACCCTAATGAGATGGCTCTGACACTGGTGATGACCACATTGGCTTATTGAAGATCGCTCTCTTGGCCAGTACCTGGCAGAGCTGGGCTCCCCATTGTCCACCTGTTCCCCAGCTGAGATTCTTTCTCTTTCATGGTGAACTTGAGGGTGATACCATACATGTTGGAAAGTGCTGTGGGATCTGATGCCAGAGGTTTTGGACTGATTTGGGAAATAAATGAACTGTATCCTTTCAGCAATAAACTCCTAGTTTTTCCAACAAAGCCCAACAGATACTTCTGGGGTCAAGGGAAGTCCATGCTTCCTCTTGCTCTGCCTGGAGTTACTTCTCAGGCTGAACTGTCCTTTACTGGAGTAGCTGGGCTCCTCTGTGTCAGCCATAAAAGTTTGGTCACTGGCAATAGCCCAGAAGCCTATAGAGAAGGGAAAAGATTCTTGTTCTCAGGACTGCCAAATGGTGGCCATAAATTCAAACCCGTCCATTGTTGAGTTTTTATGTTGGTGTTCTGTTAGCATGCAGGTATATCTACTAGGCCTTCTGTCTTCTGTTATTTGTTTCTGGAATATGCTGAGGATTGCCAGAATCCTCGAGCCCATCAACTACAACTTGGTTGCCCAAACAGCTTGTTGTCCATGTGTAACTGTCACATTGGCAAACTAACATGGGCCTGGTGGGGCTGTAGGTGGGTTTGGGAGTTTTCCCCATGCCTCAGAAAACTAACAGCCAAGTAACGATAGAGACAAGGAATTCATCTCTCTCTCCTTTTTTTGCTGATATTGCTTTGATTTTAAATTAATGAAATAAACATACTTAAAAAAAAATAAAAAATAAACCAAACTAAGCATTGCATGCGAGAGCCTCAGACTGTCAGCTTAAACCAATCTGAAAGTTATGCCTTTGAATGCAGACATTGGACATGAAAAAGACCTTGCGGGTCATAAAGCTCACCCCCTGCCAATATCAGAGGAGCCCTGGGCTGGTTTGGGGGGTGTGAGCGTCTCAAATTCCCTTCCATCCAAATCAAGGGAGGATTGGGCTGAGCTCTGCCTCTGGTTAGTCACGCCCTGTGGGGTGAGTCGCAGCCATTGCTGGAGCTCCCAGCCGCCCTCCCCGGCACAGCCTTGATTCTCAACCTTCTCTGATCAAAGGAAATGGGACCATTGCCCCCATCACTACCTGACCCCAGACTCTGGCCAAAACCTTGGGCACAGCCTTTGAGTCTCAAGGATGTGCCATGGGATGTGTAAACAACTCCAAGAGGTTCTAATCCAGGCCCCCCACTAGCCATGGGGTAGAGAGAATTGCCCCATCTCTGCTGTTAATTACATTTATCCCCCTGAGGGGCTGGTTGGGGCACAGCCATCCAAGTGTTTATCTCAGCCTCGACTCTACCTCCCTCCTGCCACCTCTTTGTGTCCAGGGTGAGACAAAGCCAGCATCTCCCTTCAAGATCACATGCCTGCATTCCGGCCAGTTCTCATTCTTTGCTCGTGTTGAGAAAACTGTGCGGAATTTCATCCTGATTTTCAAAGAGCCTCCTCTCCCTGGAAGACACAGCTTGGTGTCTTTGTCCAGTGAATTACTGCAGCTTGACACACTTGGAGAAATATTTTTGTCATAACCCACTGCTTGCTGCACGGTCGATCCAATTATTTGGAACAAGCAATCTGTCATTCTATTGTTCCTTTCCAATAGTTTGACTTTGGTGGCAGTTGTAGAAAATAAACAAGTACTTTCAATTTAAAAAAAAGAGGTGAGGAGAGCAACCTAAAAGAATATCTTAAACATGTATCTCTGAGGTTACTAGCGGCCAGGGGTCTGAAGACCTGATCGCATCAAAGGGCAAAGAGTGCTCCCCCAGATAACAAATGTCCTGGAATAAGGAAACTCAATCACATGTTTTGGCCACTTTAGAAATAACACTCTACCTCCCAAACTCTCTGCCAATGCACATATCTCCCTGCTACCAAAAGCCACCAGCTTTCTGGAGCTGTTTATATGGGATGATCTGATTAGTTCTATTAATTAAAAGGGTTTTTGCTTTCTCTAGACTTACTTGAAATCAGTAACTGCCATACTGCAAGCATTGTAAAGTATGAAATTCATTATGGGTATATACACCTACTTTTTCAGAACCACAAAAGAGGACTCCTGATTCAGGAACAGATCTTTCCTTTCTTATTTGAGAATTTAATTATTTTAAAAAATATACAAAAGTATAAGAATTAAATATAATCTAATGACAACATTATCTTTATAATATTGAAGGAGAACCCAACATTTGGAACAAAACAGGTATGAAACAAACAGTTATTTAAATTAGAACTAATATATAAAATAATTGACATATCAATTTGGCAGAATTTGGAGTTGACCACGAAGATGAATCCAGCAAGTGTTTTCCAACTTGAGTCTTGTGTTAATTGTCCAGGGCTGCCATGACAAAGTACTACAGACCAGGTAGCTTAAACAACTGAAATGCATTGGCTTAGCTCTGGAGGCTGGAAGTTCAAGATCAAGGTGTTGGCAGAGTTGGTTTCCTCTGAAGCCTCTCTCCTTGACTTGTAGATGGCCATCTTCTCCCTGTGTCTTCACATCACCTTCCCTTTGTGTGTATATGTGTTTAAATCTCCTCTTCTTATAAGGATACCAGTCATATTGGATGGTCAACCATTGGTCAACCCTAATGACTTATTTTTAACTTAATTATCTCTTAAAAAACCCTGTCTCCAAATACAGTCACATTCTAAGGTTAGAACTTCAACATATGTATTTGGGGAGGGACATGATTCAGCCTCTATCAGGCCCTTCAAACTACCACAGCCAACTCTGCATCCTTAACAGTTGGCTTCCAGTTAACACTGTTCTGCAGGAGGTTGCATGGGCCTCATCCTGAAACCCATGGTCTTCTCTAATCCATAATTACATCCAGACCTGCTCACATGGGTCCACTGGATTCTCCCTATTTTTGCATCTTTACATGTGGCTTCTCCCCGCCTTACAGATCCCATAATCATTTGCCCTCCAGCTTTTCTGTCTTTGCTCACCCCATGGAACACCCTTCTTCCAAATTCCTTCCCATCCCACAGGCCATTCCTTTGTTCAGAGCCTGTAGCTCTTGATTTTCAGGCTTCGTTGAAGCTGAGGGATCTGAACTCATGTTATGGAGGAACTTTGTGTGCTCAATCAAAGGCAATTAGAATACTCTGCAAAATCATCCACTTTGCAGGTTTATTTTAATTTTGAATAGCTAAACTAAATTCCAAGTGTTAACATTTACACTGGCCTGGTGGATTTTGAATCTCCCGAAGTGAATATATATTTGAATGTGTATTATGGAAGTTATATGCATCAAAGCAATTACTCTAATGTAAAACTAAATAACCAACACATATTAAAACTTCAGAGAAACGTTTCACCATGCTTTTTATTCTGAGGCAAATGAGGACCAAAAGCCACAGAGATAAATCATTAGACATCTGGGAACAGGCCCCAATGCCTTCCAAAACTCTCTGTCTTTTGGACACATGTCTTTCAGAATGGATGCATAGGGTTCAAGTTATTTGAGGGAAAGTCACCAAGTCCAACAAACATGGAATCCTCAGAATGTGGTTAGCAGAAGGAACAGTTCATACAGATACACTGTCATTCAGAGAGATCCCTGAACAATCCTTGTGATAAATGCCATGGTATGGCTAGTGAGAGCATCGATTGCGGGCTGCAGTGATTCAGAGAAAGAGAAGAACATCCCTGCCAGGGAGACTAAAAGGAACCATTGCAGGGATCAACAAACACATGAATGCCCAAATATTTGTGGAGTCACAGGGAAAAGTGGATGCCACATTCAACTTCAAATAAACTTGGGTTCAAATTCCAGTTCTCAACCTGCTTTGGAAAGATCGTTAACTTCTTTGTGCCTCAATCATCTTGTTTGTACAATGGGGCTAATAAATCTGCTTGTCAGATAGTATGAAACTTAGAGATGATGCTTGCAATGTACCAGGTCCAGTTTTAAGCCCACAGTGGCCACTTTTTTAAAAAAAAGGCTCTCGTTAATGTTTTAGTCCAGTGGAAATTTTACAAAATGAGTAGGAGGAGATAAGACTGAGAGATACTGCAAAAATGTAGAGGCAGACACACAAAAGAAAAAGATCCTACTGGCTGACAATTATCTAGAACTCAGAGTATAAATCATGCATCTCTGTTACATATATGATGAGCCTGAATCCATTCAGTGGCAAATCTCCAGGATTCTTCAGCCAAGGACTATAATCGTCAATGGATGTTTTGCATGAGAGGGAATGTTCCTGTTACACTTAATCTGAGACTGTTATTTCAAATCCTCGTAAAAAAGATTATATGACATATCTCATCTCCTTAACATACTAAGGCACAGGGGGAAAGGCAAGGCTTTTGCAGAGTGTTACTGGAAAAGCATACTTTCCTAAATTTCAGGATTATGCAAAGACTCTTGCACAAGAAGGATTGGAAGCAGGAGTTTAGATTGTGGTGGATACTGTCTATTTTTAAAGTCTTAACTGTGAAATGCTGTCAAAGATAGTGAAGGAGGACTGTAGTCACTCCAGAGACCTGATCAAAGCAGGAGAACCCCCAGCGGAGAATGGCCCTGGATGCAGGCCAAGGTGGGATGCGGAAGAAAACGAGTGAATGACACAGCATCGGATCAAAAAGAGCTCCGTCCTGTACCCAGGACGCAGTGGAGAGCTGTCCTCAGTTCATAGTGAGAAAAGATTTGCATTATCAGGCCATGATTTCATGTGGTTTGCACATATAGATGGCTTAAATCTGTAAATGGAAACTGACTTCTTCTACTGTGTAGATTTAGACTTTTTCAGCTAAGCCTCTCTCTTGTCACTATGAATCCTGAATTCAAGATTCCTGATATTTTTCACTAATGAAATGGAAAGAGATGTTAGGAAGAGTGCTCGCTATTTTATATACATGATTTCTTTATATTGTCATAATAATCCTGAGCTATGTTATTCCACCCATTTCGTGGAAACAGCAGGGCAGAGACTAGAGAGAGCCAAAAGAAGGGCCCACCTGCACAACTTAAAGTGGCTTTCACTGTCAGATTCCAATCGTACACTTGTATAGACCTTAGGGCAAGTGCTTCCTTAAATATGACACCCTAGATGCCTTGCTTGCCTAGCTTTTAGGAAACAGGTACAAGGAAGAGAGACCTGGCCACCATTACCAAGTTGGTTCTACTTGGCCTTAAATTTCTCCCAGCTGAAACCAGCTGATATTTGTCGAGACCCTGCTGGCCCACGGTGCACTATCCTGGCGGGATGTCCCCCTAGGGAAGGGGCCCTAAACCACCTGAACAAGATCTATTTCTGATCAGATGATTACATGTTACATAAAATCAAAGAAGAGCTATAGCAGCGTTCTGCACAAGCTCACGTACAATAAAAGGAATCGGGTCTGGTCTCCAGGGATACCTGGGAACATAGCCAAATGGAAGGAGATGTTTGGTGCCAGGTGCTTGACTTGCCCCAATCAGGAAGGCAAATGGACAAACAGAAAAAACCCCTGTTGATCCACCCAGCGGAATCCAGCAAGGCCGGGATAATGGAGGTGGCAGAGGGTGGAAAGGGTGGAACTGGACTCCAAACAATCCTCACCTGGAGCAAAACTGTCCTTACGCCCCTGCATGTGGAGCACACAGCGTGCAGGGTCGGGTGGCTTCCCAGCCTGTTCCGAACCGGGGGCCAGCAACCTCCTCCCGAGAGGAGAGGCATGTGCTGTAACTGTGATCTGGGAGAGACATCTGTGATCTCAGCGCTCCAGGCACAGGCTCTGGCAGGACACCGAAGCCACCCAGACATTCAGCTTGTCCCTCCCTCTGCTGGGGGTGGTCTACAGCCCACAGGCCCAGCCATGGCCACCTGTGAGGCTGCATGTCAGGTGCAAGACAACATTCCTAGAATAAGATGTCATTTGTCTATTTATGTTGGAGCCAGATGACAGAAGGTAAAAGTACAAAAGCTAGGGGCGTTCCAAATGGAGGTCTCCTTGGTGTTCATGTAGCCTGGTGCTGCCTCTTCATCGTACAGAAGAATCCAAAGCCCAGGTAAACTAAATGGCTTTTGCAAGTCCTGAAACAAGAGCAGAACGCTCAGAAGCCAACAGGACCACCATACGTGGTCACAGAACCCAAAGATCATGTCCTTCTAAACCCTGAGTTAAGTTTCAATCTTTTTTCATTCATTTAGAAAACCTGGATCAAGGACAATACACATATAGGAAGCCCAAAGATAAATAAATCTTGCTACAACATACATTCACTTTGTTTATTATTTGTTTGTTTCATTTTGCTTAGCCTGTCCATTTATGTGTCTAGAACCCTGACCCTGACATAGGGTTCAATTGGGTCTACCTCTTCCACGTATGTATGTATGTACGTATTTAATTTTATTAGAGTATAGTTGATTTACAATGTTCTGTTAGTTTCAGTTATACAGCAAAGTGATTCAGTTATACATATACATATATCCATCCTTTTCATGTATGTATTTATATCATAGCTAAACAGTTCCTCTGCAGAGGAATGATCTGAATGATCTGTTCAGAATGCAAGATGACCAGGTGGTAAGCAATCTGAGTTGCCCAGAGAAGAGAGGACACCTGTTTTGCAATAAGGTGACTGTAGGAAAGATGGAGCAATAAGATGATTCAGCATCTATTTAGGAGATAGATTTTATAGTATTTGCTGATGAGCTGAATTTGTGGCAGATGGTGGAATATTTGAAAATGCTGGTAAAGTTTTCAAATTGTGAGGTTTTCAAAACATATAGCAGTCAAAGAAGAAACAAGTCAATGATATAACTTCTTGGGCTCAGCAAATCTCCCTGACTTTACTTAGACTTAACTTGCTGCTTGGATGACTTCAGTCTGTGGATTTTGTGGCACTAACTAAACTCTAGGCAAAATTTGAGAGGTTTTAAGGGCTCCCCTTATTTTCCACATCAATATTCTGAAGACCGAAATGAACTTTCTGGATACCTAGATATAAAGTCCTACATTCAGGAGGCATTTAATGGACTTGAGATTAAAAAAAAAAAAAAAAAAAAAAAGGATAAGAAGACATGTTCTCATTTCAGCAAGTCAGACAGATGGGTCCCCACTGGACCATGTCCTGCGATCTGGCTGTGTGGAGGTGTGACCATGAGCCAGGAGGGAGAGGGGCAGGAAAAGTATCTTGAGTTCTCAAAATAGCCTCATTTCCAAGAGGTCAAGGGAAAAAAGGTCATTTCTATTGGCGGTGTCATGGACTGATTGTATCTTCCCAAAACTACTATGTTGACCAAGGATGGGAGGTGATTAGGTCATGAGGGTAGGCCCCTCATGGATGGATTAGTGCCTTTATAAAAGGAACCCCAGAAAGCTTCCCTTGCCTTCTTTCTACCGTGTGAGGATATAAGGAGAAGATAGCATTGTTCAACCTGGAAGAGCTACCACCTGAACCCGGCCATGCTGGCACCCTGACCTTGGACTTCCAGCCTGTGAGAAATAAATTTCTGTTGTTTACAAAGTGCTCAGTCTGTGGTACTTTGCTATATCAGCCAGATAACAGGGAACAACACCAACAAAGGCAGAGAGGCAAGAGGGAAGAGCGGGGAGTAGGGAGGGCAGCATTGGTGGATAGAGAAGAGTTTGTAGGATTACAAGCAGGGGAGTAACATAATTAGGTTTCTGTTTATCAAGGAGACCTTTAGTTGGGGTGAAAAGAAAAGATCTGAGCGTTCAAGAGAAGATATGGTTAGGACTTATTATATTATTCCAGTAGAGAGTAGACAACAATTTGGTTAATGTAGTAGTGGTACCAATTTTTTTGAGAAGAAGTGACAGATTCTCAGATTTGGTTGTCAATCCAAATTCATATATCCAAAACAATGTCTGATAGATATATAATGAGTCACATATAATTTTAAATGTTCTAGTAGCCACATTGAGATTGTCATACTGAGTGAAATAAGTCAGACAGAGAAAGACAAATATCATATGATATCGCTTATATGTGGAATCTGAAAAAATGGTACAAATGAACCTATTTACAAAACAGAAATAGAGTCACAGATGTAGAAAACAAACTTATGGTTACCAAGAGGGAAAGGCGGGGGGAGGGATAAATTAGGATATTAGGATTGACATATACACACTACTATATATAAAATAGATAACTAATAAGGACCTACTGTATAGCACAGGGAACTCTACTCAATACTCTGTAATGACCTATATGGGAAAATAATCTAAAAAAAGAGTGGATATATGTATATGTATAACTGACTCGCTTTGCTGTACAGCAGAAACTAACACTACATTGTAAATCAACTATACTCCAATAAAAATTAATTTAAAAAAAAGAATAAAGGGCATGAGGAAAGTTCACAATTTCCCTTTCAAATAAATCTGTCACTATTTAAAAAACAAAACAAAAAAGAAAACAAAAGAAACAAAAATGCTCTGGTAGCCACATTCAAAAAGAGTAAAAAACAAACAAAACAAAGGAATTGATTTTAATATTTTATTTATCTTTATCTATCCAAAATATCATCATTTTAACACATAAATCAACATAAAATATCGAGATATTTTAAGTACCTTTTTTCCCCACGAAATCTGGTGGTATTACACGCTCATAGCACATCTCAATTTGATCTACCTGCATTTCAAGTGAAGCACTTAACAGTGATATCCACTACTGGCTACTCTCATGCACAGCTTTGATCTAGAATCTTCTAGAATTCACACTTGAAAACTGAGCCAATGACCTCCTGTACAGGTTCATCCCTGGTGTCCCACCGCAAGTACTGAACCTGGAGCCAGGAGACCCCAATTCCAGCCTCAGCACCTCTACGAAGTTGCAATAAGGTCTGGAGGTAAAATAATCAATGGCCTGGACTTGAGTTGTCCTTTGTCTACTTGAAAGGGCTGGATGTAATGATCCCTTTTAGCTCTGAGGTCTAAAGATTGAATAATTTTTCAGTGGTGGTGGTGGGAGAAATTCCAGGAGATGCTTCTGAAGGACTGCAACAGCCTACGGTTTCCATGTGTGGACATCTTTCTTCTGTGGAGCAGTTTCACCCCAAGCCCTCTTTATGTCTGAAACGGGGAAGATGGGTTGGCTGAGTCAGTCATTGGACAGAAACCCTGAGAGTGCATCTCCAGGTCCGTGGGACGTGGGCAGGTGGTTCGGCTGCCAGGCTTGTCCCATTAGTCAGGACTAAGCAGGGTAAAGTCAGGGGGCACTGACAGGTAAGAGGCAGATTAGAACAAATCTCTGGATTCATCACTTGCTGTCCCAAGTCCCTTCTTGCAAAAGGTGAGGTGTTAACCTATCTGGCTGCATTTCAGCTTAGAAAAAATCGTCTCCTCACCTGAATTCCCCTAAAAGCTTCAGCTGGCCAAACTTTCTTCCTTTCGTCTCCTCCTCTGCAATGGACTCAGCCCAAGAAATGCCAAGTTGCAGGAGAAGCTGGGGAGAGATGGGTGTGTAAAAACATTTCCTGTCAACCCGACTAAGAGCTCTGGGTGGTATCCTTTCATTCTGAGTTAAGAAAAGAGATGGAAAACTTATATTCACAAACGGATTGGTAAGTGGATACATGACTAAGAGAAAGAGACAGAGAGAGAAGGAGACAGAAACAGAGAGGTTTGTTATGACTGTAAACTTACACTGACATCTTCAAAATTAACAATTGCTCTGAAGTCTCAAATCTCTAGGATGGTGCATAGACCTGATAGGTGAGCAAAATATTACTCGGGGAAGCCAAAATCAGTTTCACATATACAAAACTCCTGTACTTTTCTCATTGCAAAAAAAAGAAAAATCATTGGACCTTAATCAAAGATTATGGGGTGTTTCTTTGCGTGTAATTCTCACAGATCTGGTTAACAAAATAATTAGTATGGGTGTGAGTGCTGACTTATAGTGGAAATCTTTCTCTTTTTTTTCCCATTTGATTGAGACTGGATTGAGCTTCACTACTCTGTCATCAGCCAGCTAGATTCGTCCAAGCCACTGTGAATTCTGTAGGCGTCTGTAGGCGTCTCCTGTGAAGTGCTTCTTATGAAGTCCTCAGCCTGAGCTCCGCCCTCCCATGTACCACTCTCCCTACCCTGTCATTCCCTCTGTCTCTGTATTATTCACTTTTTCAACTGAAAATGATCTATGGGAGAGTTTCTCAAAGCAGGGGTCAAGGACCATTTTTATTATAGTTGTGTAGGGTGTAGCTGAAAACAATATTTCTAGATCCCACCCTAGGACTTCTGAATTAGAATTGGCCTTTGTAACAAGTATCCAGGTAATTCTAATGCTCTATTAATGTTGGGAATGTTCTAGAAGGGCAGTCGTTTTCTTGCCCTTTGTTGCACAATGGAATCACCTGGAGAGTTTTCAAAAGTATTGATACTTCCTGGCTTCCACCTTCAGATATTCTGATTTAATTGACATGTGGCATGGCTTTAAAAATACAGGATTTTTAAGAGCTCCTCAGCGATTCTAATGTGTGGCCAAGGTTAAGAAGCACTATTTGGGTTTTCGTTAAATACTCTGTACTGTTCAGGTAATTTGTTAAAAGGTACTAAGTACCCTCAACACACACACACACACACACACACACACACACACACATACACACACACACACACGGACATACACACACATTCATACTACCTGCACTGGTGTGACTTCACAGCCTTGCCACTTGTTTACCCTTCTTAACAGCCCCAGGCAGAATCTTGAAAGTCAATCATACCCTAAGCTTTGACACCTTGAAGTTGAAACTTAATATTATAAAACAGTCAGGAGACTATTTTTTGCAATTTTTTCAGTTTATTCACTTTGCTGCAACCTTCACTCATTAGCAAAAGAACATTCGGATACACAATTCTCCATGCGAAGAGTAAACATCCAGACATATCTCCCATTGCCCTTCTAATGGCTCACCCAACTTCCAGGCCCTGGCATACTGATGCCCCCTTAGTCCCCATCCCATATCCCAACAGTTATTTATATGATGATCATTTTAAACATCTTATTCCACTCCGTGGTTCCACAGGAACAAAATAGTCTGGACCCTGGAGTGGAGGTGACCTGAGTCTTGCTTAATGTTTATACTTGAGAAAAGAAATGCATTTTTTTTCTTTCCTAGTAAATATCTTCTCCATTGATAGTCTAATTTATTTTCAGCCAGAAAGCCTGAGGCTGTAGTTTCCTCAGGGGCTAAGAAATGAGTTTGTGGATGACCAAGGCCAAGTGGAGGGTATGCCTGCAGAACAGCGCAGTTGCTGATATCCGGATCCAAGTGGCTGGGACCCCAGGCTCCTTGTCACTGTCATGGGCACCTGAATGAAAACACGACAGGTGGTCTGTTCCTCTGTGATAGTCGCTGCTAGGTGCCCTCCTGGCTGCCCACATGAGCATGGTGGCTGTAAATTTCCTAGGCTATTTTGCTAGGAATCTACATTTAGATAGAATATTTTATAAAGTAGAAAACCTGACATTTTCGGTGCTTTTTTACTTCTCTCTCTTTTTTTTTTTTTTGTGGATAGGTAAAAGAGTAATTTTGTAACATCTTTGATAAGGGAAGATTACAGCACATATTCTAGCCTATTATAAATATTGAAAAATATATTAATCCTATATTCTGCAAGCCCCCTAAATAAGCTGACAGAGCCCCTGGGATCTGTTAAGTAGACAGATGGCAAGCTCTCAGTTGCACATATTTTCCTTTTAATTTAAAGACAGTTAACCTCTTCTTTCTTCTGTTGAAAAGTAGGTAAAGAATTGCTGAGTTAATAACTTAGGCCTTTTTTCTTTTTACAAAATTCCCTTTTCCCCTCTGTGTCTGGGTGCTATTCTTCTTTCTTTACTTATAAACTATGAACTTTCTCACTTTTTATATGTTAATATTAACATATATATATATGAACTTTAAGTAGAATTGAATTGTGACTCAAGACTTAATTAATTAATTCTTTAAGGCTTAAATCACCATGTTTGTGTCTAAAAATAAAATTAAACTTTTGTTTTGACTAGCCATACTGTGTATAAAAATTATTACAATGAATTGATCTTTTTAATTTTTTCTACTCTCAATATTTTAGTTTGTGTTTGATTAAGGATAAACCTTAATCACAATGCTTCTCATCTATGTTCCCAAACCTACTTGTTTCAATGTTTAAGACCTATGCCAGGTGAGTCTCATATGGAAATTGTGGTATGTAGCCTCCAATGGGGCTCCTAGTGAACCACCTCTCCTTATATTCACAATCTTGTGTGTACTTTTTCTCCATTGAATCAGGGCTGGACTTCGCACTGAGCAGAATATAGCAGATGACTTCCAAGACTAGATTATAAAAGGCTCTGTAGCACTGTTCCTCGGTCTCTTGGTCTCCTGGATGGTTAATTCTGGAGTTAAGCCAGTTGTACATCATAATGACTAGAATGTCTAGATATATCAAATAAAAATACAGGACTCCCAACTAAATTTGAGTTTTAGATAAATGATGGATTTTTTAAAAGTATAAGTATGTCCCATGTAATATTTGAGACATATTTATACTAAAACATTTTTTATTATTTATCTAGAAATTAAATTTAACAAGGTATTCTGTATTTTATCTTGGAAGCAGCCCCTCCAGCCCTGATCAAACCTTCAGATAAATGCAACCTCATGAGATATGCTAGCCAGAATTGACCAGCCAAACTCCTCCCAAATTCCTGACCCGCAGACCCTATGAGAGCTAATCAATAATTATTGTTATTTTAAACTACTTTGGGTAGTTTATGCAAATTATGCAAATGCAGTTATAGATAATAGATAACAAATAATATTTTTCTAACTAGTAGAGAAGCTGTTGATAGCTTTTTTTTTACTTCTGTTTTTGTAAAAATTATGCATATTGCTATCAAAGGGGAGTTTTAAGACTATCCCCACTTCCACTGCTCCTGGCAAAGGAAAAGGCAGAGTTGTATGTCTTGATTAAAATGCCTTCAAGGAGAATAATCAAGAGTTTGTCAGCTAAGGGGCTTGTATTTGAAATAAGAATGATTCCTGAAGGACCAGAAGGATTAAATCTGATCCAGCTTCCTCTGAGTTCTCTTAAGAGTTGAATTGGGGAAAATAAGACCAGTTGACAAACCTGGAAGTCAGGAGTTATCCTGAAAATAAGAGACAAAACTCAGATTAGGAGCCAGGAAGAAGCTGAATAAAATTAATTCCATGGGGACAAATGAGTAAGAAGGGTCTTGGCCAATTTTCTAAGGTGAACCTGAGACTCTTGGCTTGACATCATTGACCTTTGATTTTCCTGAGTTCTTAATACTTTTTGCTACACAACAATGGCAGCTGAGTCATTTTTTGCACTGGGGCTTAGAAGCATCCTAATAAGAGTAATAAAAACCCCATCTCTCTCTTTTACAAGTTCAGTATTACTGTAATGTGCTTGATGGGTGGTATGGTCCTTTCCAAAGTCAGCCATTAGGAAAGGGCTTCAAATGTAAGCTCATCTTTAAGGAAGCTGGGCTGGGACATGGTCTTGTCACCAGGGTCTTTGGCTTGTGAGAAGAGCTGTTTTTTGCAGAAGTCTCTTTAGACCTGCCCACCCCCTAATCCCCAGCCATATGGCCATCACATGGCTTCAGTGGCTGAGACTTGAGTATAGTCTGATCTGAAAAGTCTGGACCAGCAAGTTAATCTCTACAGAAGAGGATAATTATCCACCGGACCATGAAGGACCATGTCCAATGGTGATTCCCAGTGACATCTAAAGTCCCTCATGGCTTAGCATTAGTTATGACAACTAACCACTTTAGATTGAGTCTCTGGATTAGTTAGGGAAACTGATGTGTCTTAAAGAGGGAGATACTGACAAACATGCTAAGTTGGGCAGGTAGAAGATTCAGTAAATAATTAGACATATATATATATATATTTATATTTATGGAATAGGATGATGTTTGTATCTCAAGTGAAGTCATTCCTGTCAGTTTCATGTTCCATGAAAGGTAAGCCTAGAAGGTTGTTTGGACCTGTGTTATGTTTTAAAAGTCATATTGAGAAATTTGAGCTTCATGTCATAAGCCAGGGATTCTGCAGCTTTAATGGACATCAGAATGACCAGGAGAGCTTATTAAAACACAGTTGCTGGACCCCATATCCTAGAGTTTCTGATTCAGTAGGTCTGGGGTGGGACGCGAGTGTCTGCATTTCTAGCATGCTCCCAGGTGATGCTTATTTTTCTGGCCCCGGGACCACCCTTTGGGAACCATTGCTGTAAGCAGCAAGGTGTCAGTGCTGATGTTGAGCAGAGAAACAATACAAACTGGTAGAAGGCTCTGGTTTATAAATATGGAGCTGAAACGAGGTAGAAAAATCAACTGAAGGAGCAGAGATTCAAGACTAAGTGCAATTGTGTTCTCCTTGTGCAGTAATTGAAATCCTTGGGAAAATCCTACAGAACAACTTGAATCCTCCTCCAGTGCCTAGAACTTGCTATTTGATGATAGCTTTGCCATTCTGATAGATATCTGCCTTTTAGTTTTTGTTTCTGTTTTTGGTGTACCATTTTATTCTAAGAAACTATACAACTGATATGAAAGTATAAGGTTGAAGTATCATTACATATTATTTCTGAAGCTCCTTTTGTTAGTATATTTGGTAGTCTTTAAGAGTTTTATTTATGTTATCATTTACACAGCCTATCTCAAAAGTTTCTATTCATTATTTTCTGATAGAGAAAAATCTTTTATTTATTTATAAATATATTTCTTTATTGAAGTATAGTTGATTTACAATATTATATTGGTTTCAGGTGTATAGCATAGTGATTCAGTATTTTTACAGATTATACTCCATTAAAAGTTATTACAAGATAATGGCTATAATACCCTGGGCTGTAAAATATATCCTTGTTGCTTATCTATTTTATACATAGCATTTTGTATCTCTTAATCCTATACTCCTAATTTGCCCCTCGCCACTTTCCTATACAGTTCCCTTGTTTTCTATATCTTTGAGTCACATTCTGTTTGCATATACATTCATTTGTATTATTTTTTAGATCCCACGTGATATCATACAGAATTTGTCTGTCTCTGTCTGACTTATTTCACTAAGCATAATATTCTCTAGGTCCATCCATGTTGCTGCAAAAGGCAGCATTTTATTCCTTTTTTATGGCTGAGTAATATTCCATTGTATATATATACCACATCTTCCTTATCCATTCAACTGTTGATGGAAACTTAGGTTGCTTCCATGTCTTGGCTATTGTAAATGGTGTTGCTATGAACATTGGGGCGCATGTATCTTTTCAAATTAGTCAGAGCGGCTATCATCAAAGTCTACAAATAACAAACGTTGGCAAGGATGTAGAGAAAAGAGAACCCTTGTACACTGTTGGTGGGAATGCAAACTGGCACAGCCACTGTGGAAAACAGTATGGAGTTTCCTTAAGAAACTAAAAATAGAAATACAATATGACCCAGCAATGCTACTCCTGGAAAAAAATCCAGAAAAATCAAAAACACAAATTACGTGGTCTCTTAGTTAAGGAACAGTGAAGGTATTTAAGGTTGTTAAGATTGTAGGCTTTTCAGTGCAAATGTGCCTAATGTCCCACTTTGCTGGGATAGGTGATACCCCTGATTTTGGTATATGTGAAGCTGAGGTTGGAGACAAAGGAGGTCAGGTGCTCTGACTCCAGAAAATTACACACAGTTTGCTTCCAAACTGACCTCTGAAATCCTCCCCTGCTGTACTGAGGAAATGTTCTACTTGAGGAAAGAAAAATGTATTTCGTGTGTGTGGCAGCGTGTGGTTGTTGGGACGGAACCTGAGATTTTTCTACGTCCACGACCAGACTTCCAGCTCTGTGCTTGCCAGACGCAGTCAGCAGCTGGCACCAAAGACAGAAAGTAATGTTGAGTGGTTTTCTTCTTTTTTTCCCCCCTTGATTTTCGCAAAAGATTTAGACAGATGAAATAATACTCCTTCTGCTTGCTCCTTGCCCCTGCCATAATACAGTCCACTTGTCTAAATTACAGACAAGCAATTATTTGTGTTTTTTTTCAGATTGAAGGCAAATTATCTGCATTCTGAGTGAAGGTGGCAAAAACAACAATAGACTCATACCTCACATGCTTCAGCAGAGAGAAGGAGAAATTTATTTAGTCCCTACGATGTAGTACACATTTTGTATATGTTATCTTCTTGGGTCCTCACTTCAGCGTTATGAGTTAGATATCTCGTTGGTCCCATTATTTTAATTCTAAAATTTTATTTTAAATAATGTTAGACTTACAGAAGAGTTGCAAAGATAGTACAGAGTTTCTATATACACTTCACCCAGCTTCTTCTAATGATAACATTTCACATAACCACAGTATAGTTTTTAAAATTAAGAAATTAACATGGATAGACCACTATTCGTTCAATTACAAACTTTATCCAGATTTCACCAGTTTTCCCACGGATACCTTCTTCCTGTTCCAGGATCCCATCCAAGATACTGCATTATATTTAGTAGTCCTGTCTCCTCAATCTCCTCTGATCTGTGACCATTTTTCAACACTTACTTGTTTTTTATGACTTGGACACTTTTAAAGAGTATTTTGTTAAAAAAAGGCTCCTCAGTTTTGATTGGTCTGATGTTTTTTCATGATTAGACTGAGTTTATGGATTTGGGAAAGAAAACCACAGATATGAAGTGATTGGTTCCACTCTGCAGATGAGAAAACCAAAGTTCAAGGTGATTTAATAAATCAGTCAAGTTCATTCAGTTCAAAAACATTGTCTTCTCAACTTTCTGAGTGAATTCTTCAAAATACTTCCATAGGAAGCATGAAATAAAAGGTTTATCACAGACAATGAGAGGAGTTTGACTTTACGGAGAAAGGCCACTTGAGGTGGGGTGATGGTTCTCTCGGAATTATCTTTATTCTTGGGTGTCACCTGGGTCCAGGAAGGGGACCATTTCCAGGTGCTTTACTTTAAAGTTGAAAACAATACCTAGGAGGACATCAGTTCAGTCATGTGTAGATTTTAGATTTTATCAATTTCTCTGAGCTGTTTTGTTTATGTTTTGGTTCTGTTTATCAATGCAAACAACATTCACTCATGCTGTCGATCATCTACTTCACAGTGTGTTTATTTGGATCTCTTTCGCATTCATTACCAGGTTAGGGGAAACAATAATACTTCTTAAATGATTTGTGTGTTTTTACAACATTTTAACAGCGTAAGTCTCATTTAGCCCTAAAACGAATCATCAGCTTTTTGAGCTAGTCCAATTCCCTCAATTAACAATTGGGAAACAGAGTCTCAGGATGGCACAGAGGAGTCCATCAGTATATCCTGAGGCACTCATCTAAGGAACATTACTGAACCTAATCTTTAAAGAAATACTTTAAAGCAAGCATTAAAATCTCCATTTGAAACGTGAGGCAGTGATGAGACTCTTGGACCAAGTTCATGGTTTTAAATGGTGGAAGCAGTGTTTGAATGGAGCTAGATCTGCTAAGCTGCAGCCTAGAGCTTTCTCATTTCTACCATTCTGCTAGTTCACGTCATACAGCATTTGCCAAACCATGAGATGACCTCACGGTCTGAAACAGCGATGACTCAACATCCAGTGTATGGCCTCATACTAAGGAGGCACCTAAACATTACCAAGCCTTGGACACATTTGCCTCTATTCCATATGCGAAGACCAACAGGACTTGACATGGGAGCTTAAGCAGGATACTGAAAAGGTTGCCTTGATTTTTTTCCCTCCAGGTGGGTAGACAGATCTCTAAATTTTTTTATTCCCCCATTGATTAAGTGAAGTTTTGATTCATTCAACAAGCATAAAGAAGTATCTATGTCCAACACATTGTCTTATGTACTTTGAGAAATAAAACAGGTGAATTGGGTGTGTTCAATCATCAAAGAGTTGGTTTCCATGCTTGTGGTTCTCAGGTTTATTATGGAAAAATTCACACCCTCATGTACAGAATTCTGTGCTAGTGTCCCTCCACTGTGTTGCTCTAGCAAAGAAGAAAAGATGTGCACCAATGATGTGATAACGCACACTATGTAATGTGATCACCAAAATATTTATGGTTAATACCAACCATAAACTGGGCTGTTCAAGAGATTTTATTTTTTTCCTTGAACCCAGAAAACTCATCAAAGATTTGTGGAGAAGTGCATATTGGATGGGGTCTCTATAAAGAATATTTTTGTTTTGTTAGTGCAGGGTCAATATCCCACCCCCATTCTCTCCTCTCTCTTGAGTCCATGTGGTTCTTAATGGAACAGACCCAACCTCAGCTCCAGGTATAGGACCAGGACACAAGCCTGGATGCTCATATTTAAGGATAATCGTGTGACCTAAAGCACACTGATGAGAACTGGCCATGGGGATTTTGCTGAAAAGAGGTTCTCTTCCTTTGCTGTTATCTTTGCCACAATCATGTAAAGCCTAACTAAGACAGAGACCAGCATAGGGGAAATCAGAGCCAGAGAGGGAGAAAGATAGATTCTTACAAATATCATTTGTGTGACTAGATCCAGCTATGCCTGAGGTCTGCCAGCCCTGGATTTCTTAGTTACTGGAAGCAATAATTAAATTTATCTCACTTGCAACCCAGAGATCCAGGTTAATATATTCTTGTAAGAGGGAAAAAAAAAAAAATTGGCAGTTAATGGTATAGTTGAAGAGAGAGGAGAACAGAAGAATTGAAAGAAATGACAACTAGTTTCCACTGGCTGAGGAGCCTGGCCTTTGAAGGGTTGCTTGGAAAGGCATTCTGAGTTTAAAAGGTGTCTCCCTAAAAGCCAGACATTACATGTTCTTGAGAAATCCAGAGAACAGACTCAGAATCTTATTACAAATTCAGTATTTTGAATGGGTTTTCAATTTAGGAAAATCAATTTTGTTCTTCTTAATTCCATTCTGGATGATTTTTAGAACTAACAGAAAAAAATTAATAGTCATTTCAACCCTTTTAAAGCAAGAACTGCCCTCTTGTCTTCATACCAACTATTCAGTTCCCAGTTTTCCCTGAAGGCAAAAGAGACAGGGGAGAAAAAATATATATAAAAGTGCATTTTCCTTTATCATCAAAATGTATCACAGCTCCTAAACCATATGTGTTTTGGCTGCTGGGTATAAATGTGTGTGGTTTTATAAAAGACACAGGGAGCTCAGCGATGCAATTCCACACACAGCACAGCTCCGGTGATTTTTTGAATTTCAAGTTGCACCTTGGAGGTTAGCTATACTGGAACTGTTCCTGGCAGTGGCCAAATTAATGCTTGCTATCAGAAAAATGCGCCTTAATATCTGACAACAATAATAAAGCTTCTATCTCTGAGCACCTATTTTGAGCCAGCCTACTCAGACACTCAGTTAGTGACTATTTATTAAACATCTCTCATGTGTCTTCAGGAATCCCACTTAATCCTCATGGCAGTCAAACGAGGTGGTTTCAAGGATGAACGAAGGCAATGCAAGCACCACACCTGGAAAAGGATGGGGCCAAGATACAGAGGAAACTCCAGGCAAGACCACCTAACATCTAGAGAGATCTGCAAACTCTTACTGACATGCCTTTGGAGATTTGGTGTATGACAGAGGTGAACTGCCTCTGTCCCATAAACATACAAATAGGCTTGTTTCTCTTTTTTTGCAACTGATATGGCTGCTTAGATGGGCTGGACTTCTCCAGTGGAAGATTCAGGCTAATAAAACCTGTTATAATTGGTGTTGCTTTCTCTTTAAGACTTTCAAAGCCCAGGAGTGGCCACAAATCTGAGTGCAAACTGGAATAGAGTTTTGTTTAGTGGAGGTCTAATGACAGAGGATCCCATTTTACTTACATTATACCAACGAAGTTTGTGATAATTTGGGGGCAGCCCCAGCGACTGGCGGGAACTTCAGATTCTATTTGGTCCCCTCTGCCCATCCTCTCTGCCTCTCTCCCACTTGCTTAATACATTTTCCAAAACTTCTCCAAGCTCCCTTTCTTAAGACTGTACGTTTTTCAAATGTTCTCCTTGCTTTTTCCTTTTACAAATTAATTACAGTTAAAACTTTCTGCTAAATCTGGAGAATGTGGCCTTGTCTGTGGCAAGGTTTTTCATACACTAGCCCCCAAATCCCAGATAACTTCATCAGGCTACAGTTTTTTCTTCAAGTGATTTCAGGACAAAGCCGATTTTGGACGGCAATTCAGCAGAAGTCTACAAAACTGTGCATATTTTATCTTTGTTATGAGTTGTTTTTATTATACCACCCCCAATAGATAATACCAGGACAAAAAAATAAATGTCTGGGGAAGGGCGAGGCTTAGGTCTGTCAGGTCTAAAAACCTTTAATCCTCCCCTTCCCTATAATGAGTTTGAGATGCCAATGATGTGGTTTCCCCCAAGCCTTTCTGGGTACAAGCCAATCGATGTTTAATTTCCCAAACTGGCTCTGTGAGAAGATTTATTTCCTTGTGTTTGTCTTGCAAACAATATTTGTTCTAAACTTTGCACAAAACAAGGAGGAAATGCTGATTTTTCTATTTATTTATTTTTTTAAGAAAAAGGTTTTTACAAGGTGAAAAATTTACTGCTGAGGGAGGGCCAGGGAGTGTATGCTGGAAGGCCAGTTTGGCTTTGGCAAAGCAAGCAAGGTGGAAACCCACTCGACCTGGCACTCTGGGTTCCTTCCGCCACCTTTCTATGACAACTTACCTTGGATAGAAAGTTCCTGTTGAACTGTTTCTACTCAGTCCTGTCCTGTATTGTATCAAGCTGTTCTTGTTTTGCTATTTGCCTCTCTATATCCATCCTGCAAATGTCACTGAGCACACCCTTGGGGTCTTCTTGTTCTCCAGTCTAAGATTCCATATTCAAGGCCTATTGCCTTCACGGAAATGTCTTCCCATACCTAAACTCAAGTGCCATCACTTTGTCTATGTTTTGCTGCATCATTAGTCTTCATCTTGTTCCTGCTTCCTTTCTACTTAATTATCTGGAGGAATGGGTCTTCTCGTTAGGGCCAGCCAGAGTGTCTAGTGTGATGGAGATGTTTCATACTCAATAACAAATTATTCAGTTGATAACATTACCCATTCTTGAATTTTGAAAGTCATTTCATTATTTAATAAAAGATATATAGTCTCATAATATGAAAATTTGAGCAACACAAAAAATGTAAAGATAGCATAATTAAATTACTAAAATGCTTTCATCTAAAAAATGACTTTTAATAGTTAATATATTTTTAAACCTCTCTCTAATGCATACACATATATAAAAAGCTACATAGTTTGATGGATACATAGATGGAAATCATTTTGGTAAAATGTCACATTTACTAGACATACTATTTTTAGGGTTTTAAAAATAAATGTATTTGCATATAAAAGAAAAAAAGAGCTGAGAAACTGCAATCATTGTTGAACTCGAGTTAAATGTCTTTTAACAACTAGGATTACTACATACTACTATATATAAAATAGGTAAACAACTCAGATTAGTCCTCAATACCCAGGTTCAGTTGCAAAAAAATTGTGAAAAACAATTAGAAGTTAGGAATCATTGGCATTTTATTGTTTGATTCTTAAAAGAATTGCTGTAAATATAACTTTTAGACAGTATTCATTGATTCTTTGCCATGAAATATGAAGACATTTGCAAGAATACCTTTACTTCTACTTTTCTCCCCTCCCTTTGGGTTTTTTCAGTTATATTATTGTTTTTATATTGCCAAGGTTTATAACATGTATTTTTTTTCTGTAACCATCAATCAAACAGTTGCCTATTCCTAGCTCAACAATATGATTCTAAGTGCCAGCCTTCTAATTTTTTTTTCTATTTCTAAATTTTTTATTTTGATCCTCCCACCCCCAGGAAAGGCTCATTTCTCAAGTTCTTCACTTTTTGAGAATTTCTGTGCATGACTCTTGTACATGAAGGACATTAGATAATATTGCTAAGCAGGAATATACATTCTACTGAAGGGGGTAAATTAATTTATAAAATTAGAATTTTTTTTTAATTTTTAAAATTTTTTATTTTTTTTACACTTTTTTTATTGAAGTACAGTTGATTTACAATGTTGTGCTAATTTCTGCTGTACAGCAAAGTGACTCGGTTACACACATATATACATTTTTAAATATTATTTTCCATTATGGTTTATCCCAGGATATTGGATATAGTTCCCTGTGCTATACAGTAGGACCTGGTTGTTTATCCATTCTAAATGTAATGGTTTGCATTTACTAACCCCAAACTCCCAGCATCTTAATTAATATCATAATTTTAATTTCAAATAAAAAAATATCACACTGGCTTCACACAACAAATTTTCCCCAATATCCTTTATGGATGTGATTTTTAAAACTATGTAAATCACAAGATTAATAGTAAATGTAAACAGAATAAATTATAAAGATATAGATAAAGTGTTTGAATATTCTAAACAGATAATATCTTAGATTAATATCCCATGGGAATGATGATGTTTTGAAAATAAAACCACTTTTGGAGTTAGAAGGGTTTTTAGAGTTAATGTCTCTTCTTTTTTTCACTTTTTTTTCTAGAAAATTAGAAATTTAGAAATAAAATGTATTGAAACATATAAATGCAAGGAGGGACCCTGAGAGAGGCAGAGAAAATGAGGGAGAAATGCCCACAAACCCTTATATTCTAATGATCCCATTGATGAGTTCATCCCAAGCACAGCTGGGAGTTCAGCTGAGTGGATTAACCTTCTTGGCGAAGGCTGTATTTTGCAGACACCTGTTGCCTATTTAGCTGCCCTTCCCTCTTTAAATTTCTTTACAATGAAATGTTACAAGAAAATGGAATTAATTGTATTATGGGCTGGGGTGACAGCATTTTTTGTTTTGTTTTGTTCACCTGGTGAATACTTAAAGATAAGAATGATTCGATATAATATTGATGTGATTGGTTGAGCCAGCTCCATCGTGGAGGATAGCATGGGAAGGAATTTTGGATTGGACAGAGGTTGAGATCTTGAAGGGATGGAATTGGACCACATTAGCCTGTGAATTAGGAATTACCAACATGCTTTCTAATTGAGGATATTGCTAAAGCAAAGGGAATCCCAGGACTGAGAGATGACAGAGGCTTTACAAATGTGTTTGGCACACTGTTGGTGGTGGTGGTTCCTGACTTGATGTAATTCCCTGGAGGACTGTATATATCCAAGGCATTAGGTGAGCAGGGATTCTTAAGACATGCATCATTTCCCTCAGAAGCTGGGAAACACTGCATTCCAGTCTTCTGACATTGGCTTTTGTTAAAGAGAAACCTGCGGCTAACTTGCTTATTTTCTTCTTTGTAGGTAAGTAGCTTATTTTTTTTTTTTCCACATTGATGCCCATAGATTTCAGCCTTCATCCTTATTCAGTAACCTTTATATATCTTGATGCTGTTCACCCCTGTCAAATTCTTCCCTGGGGACTAGGAAGCCCCTTCGCAGGCGGAGACTGTTGGTGGCGGAGGCGGGAAGCCTCGGAGCCATGGAGAAGAGCACAGCCACAGGGGTGCAGAGGGCAAAGCGAAGAGATTCCCGTACAGAGGATCAGTGCCAACCAGCACTCACCAGCCTGAGAGGCTTGTCTGCTCCCTCGCCAGGGCGGGCGGGGGCTGGGAGCTGAGGCTCGGATTCAGTTGGATCGCAGGGAGAGGACAGGGGTTGGTGGCGTGAACACAGCCTGAAGGGGTTAGTGCGACACAGCTAGCCAGGAGGGAGTCCGGGAAAAGGTCTGGAGCTGCCGAAGAGGCAAGAGACCATTGTTTCCTGGTGCGTGAGGAAAGAGGATTCAGAGCGCCGCCTAAACGAGCTCCAGAGACGGGTGCGAGCCGCGGTGATCAGAGCGGACCCCAGAGACGGGCATGAGACGCTAAGGCTGCTGCTGCAGCCACCAAGAAGCCTGTAAGCGAGCACAGGTCACTCTCCACACCGCCCCTCCCGGGAGCCGGTGCAGCCCGCCATGGCCAGGCCCCCGTGATCCAGGGACAACTTCCCCGGGAGAACACACGGCGCGCCTCGGGCTGCTGCAACGTCACGCCGGCCTCTGCCGGCCGCAGGCTCGCCCTGCCTCCTCCGTACCGCTCCCTCCCCCAGGTCTGAGTGAGCCAGAGCCCCCGAAGCAGTTCCTCCTTTAACCCCGTCCTATCTGAGCAAAGAACAGATGCCCTCAGGCGACCTACACGCAGAGGTGGGTCCAAATCCAAAGCTGAACCCCGGGAGCTATAGGAACAAAGAAGAGAAAGGGAAATCTCTCCCAGCAGCCTCAGGAGCAGCGGATTAAATCTCCACAATCAACTTGATGTACCTGCATCTGTGGAATACCTGAATAGAAAATGAATCATCCCAAATTAAGGAGGTGGACTTTGGGAGCAACGATATATATATATATATTTTTTTTTTTTTCTTCCCCTTTTTCTCTTTTTCTGAGTGTATATGTGAATGCTTCTGTGTGTGATTTTGTCTGTATAGCTTTGCTTTTACCATTTGTCCTAGGGTTCTGTCTGTCCATTTTGTTTTGTTTTGTTTTGTTTTGTTTTGTTTTGTTTTGTATAGCTTTTAGCACTTGTTATCATTGGTGAATTTGTTTTTTGGTTTGGTTGCTCTCTTCTTTCTTTTTTTTTTTTAATTACTTAAAAAAAGTTTTTCAATAATTATTTTTTATTTTAATAACTTTTATTTTATTTTATCTTCTTCTTTCTTTCTTTCTTTTTTTTTTTCTCTCTTTTATTCTGAGCCGTGTGGATGACAGGCTCTTGGTGCTCCAGCCAAGCTTCAGGGCTGTGCCTCTGAGGTGGGAGAGCCAAGTTCAGGACATTGGTGCACAAGAGACCTCCCAGCTCCACATAATATCAAATGGCGAAAATCTCCCAGAGATCTCCATCTCAATGCCAAGACCCAGTTCCACTCAACGACAAGCAAGCTACAGTGCTGGACAACCTATGCCAAATAACTAGCAAGACAGGAACACAACTCCACCCATTAGCAGAGAGGCTGCCTAAAATAATAAGGCCACAGACACCCCAAAGCACACCACCAGACAGGGACGTGCCCACCAGAAAGACAAGATTCAGCCTCATCCACCAGAACACAGGCACTAATCCCCTCCACCAGGAAGCCTACACAACACATTGAACCAACCTCAGCCATTGGGGGCAGACACCAAAAACAATAGGAACTAAAAACCTGCAGCCTGCAAAAAGGAGATCCAAAACACAGTAAGTTAAGCAAAATGAGAAGACAGAGAAACACACAGCAGATGAAGGAGCAAGCTAAAAACCCACCAAACCTAACAAATGAAGAGGAAATAGGCAGTCTACCTGAAAAAGAATTCAGAAAAATGATAGTAAAGATGATCCAAAATCTTGGAAATAGAATGGAGAAAATACAAGAAACGTTTAACAGGGACCTAAAAGAACTAAAGAGCAAACAAACAGTGATGAACAACACAATAAATGAAATAAAAAATTCTCTAGAAGGGATCAATTGCAGAATAACTGAGGCAGAAAAACGGATAAGTGACCTGGAAGATAAAATAGTGGAAATAACTATTGCAGAGCAGAATAAAGAAAAAATAATGAAAAGAATGAAAAGAATTGAGGACAGTCTCAGAGACCTCTGGGACAACATTAAACACACCAACATTCGAATTATAGGGGTCCCAGAAGAAGAAGAGAAAAAGAAAGGGACTGAGAAAGTATTTGAAGAGATTACAGTTGAAAACTTCCCTAATATGGGAAAGGAAATAGTTAATCAAGTCCACGAAGCACAGAGAGTCCCATACAGGATAAATCCAAGGAGAAACAAGCCAAGACACATATTAATCAAACTATCAAAAATTAAATACAAAGAAAAAATTTTAAAAGCAGCAAGGGAAAAACAACAAATAACACCCAAGGGAATCCCCATAAGGTTAACAGCTGATCTTTCAGCAGAAACTCTTCAAGCCAGAAGGGAGTGGCAGGACATATTTAAAGTGATGAAGGAGAAAAACCTACAACCAAGATTACTCTACCCAGCAAGGATCTCATTCAGATTTGACGCAGAGATTAAAATCTTTACAGACAAGCAAAAGCTAAGAGAATTCAGCACCACCAAACCAGCTTTACAGCAAATGCTAAAGGGACTTCTCTAGGCAGGAAACACAAGAGAAGGAAAAGACCTACAATAACAAACCCAAAACAATTAAGAAAATGGTGATAGGAACATACATATTGATAATTACCTTAATGGTAAATGGATTAAATGCTCCAACCAAAAGACATAGACTGGCTGAATGGATAGAAAAACAAGACCCATATATATGCTGTCTACAAGAGACCCACTTCAGACCTAAGGACACATACAGACGGAAAGTGAGGGGATGGAAAAAGATATTCTATGCAAATGGAAATCAAAAGAAAGCTGGAGTAGCAATTCTCATATCAGACAAAATAGACTTTAAAATAAAGACTATTACAAGAGACAAAGAAGGACACTACATAATGATCAAGGGATCGATCCAAGAAGAAGATATAACAATTGTAAATATTTATGCACCCAACATAGGAGCACCTCAATACATAAGGCAAATACTAAGAGCCATAAAAGGGGAAATCGACAGTAACACAATCATAGTAGGGGACTTTAACACCCCACTTTCACCAATGGACAGATCAACCAAAATGAAAATAAATAAGGAAACACAAGCTTTAAATGATACATTAAACAAGATGGACTTGATTGATATTTATAGGACATTCCATCCAAAAACAACAGAATACACTTTCTTCTCAAGTGCTCATGGAACATTCTCCAGGATAGATCATATCTTGGGTCACAAATCAAGCCCTGGTAAATTTAAGAAACCTGAAATCGTATCATGTATCTTTTCCAACCACAGTGCTATGAGACTAGATATCAATTACAGGAAAAAATCTGTAAAAAATACAAACACATGGAGGCTAAACAATATACTACTTAATAACCAAGAGATCACTGAAGAAATCAAAAAGGAAATCAAAATATACCTAGAAACAATGAAAACATGATGACCCAAAACCTATGGGATCCAGCAAAAGCAGTCCTAAGAGGGAAATTTATAGCAATACAATCCTACCTTAAGAAACAAGAAACAGCTCAAATAAACAACCTAACCTTACACCTAAAGCAATTAGAGAAAGAAGAACAAAAAAACCCCAAAGTTAGCAGAAGCAAAGAAATCATAAAGATCAGATCAGAAATAAATGAAAAAGAAATGAAGGAAATGATAACAAAGATCAATAAAATTAAAAGCTGGTTCTTTGAGAAGATAATCATAATTGATAAACCATTAGCCAGACTCATCAAGAAAAAAAGGGAGAAGACTCAAGTCAATAGAATTAGAAATGAAAAAGGAAAAGTAACAACTGATACTGCAGAAATACAAAGGATCATGAGAGATTACTACAAGCAACTCTATGCCAATAAAATGGACAACCTGGAAGAAATGGACAAATTCTTAGAAATGCATAACCTTCTGAGACTGAACCAGGAAGAAATAGAATATATGAACAGACCAATCACAAGCACAGAAATTGAAACTGTGATTAAAATTCTTCCAACAAACAAAAGTCCAGGACCAGATGGCTTCACAGGCAAATTCTATCAAACATTTAGAGAAGAGCTAATACCTATCCTTCTCAAATGCTCCTAAAATATAGCAGAGGTAGGAACACTTCCAAACTCATTCTACAAGGCACCATCACCCTGATATCAAAACCAGACAAAGATGTCACAAAGAAAGAAAACTACACGCCAATATCATTGATGAACATAGATGCAAAAATCCTCAAGAAAATACTAGCAAACAGAATCCAGCAGCACATTAAAAGAATCGTACACCGTGATCAAGTGGGGTTTATCCCAGGAATGCAAGGATTCTTCAATATATGCAAATCAATCAATGTGATGCACCATATTAATAAATTGAAGGAGAAAAACCATATGATCATCTCAATGCAGAGAAAGCTTCCGACAAAATTCAACACCCATTTATCATAAAAACCCTCCAGAAAGTAGGCATAGAGGGAACTTACCTCAACATAATAAAGGCCATATATGACAAATCCACAGCCAACATTGTCCTCAATGGTGAAAAATTGAAACCATTTCCACTAAGCTCAGGAACAAGACAAAGTTGCCCACTCTCACCACTATTATTCGACATAGTTGTGGAATTTTTAGCCACGGCAATCAGAGAAGAAAAAGAAAGAAAAGGAATCCAAATCGGAAAATAAGTAAAGCTGTCACCCTTTGCAGATGACGTGATGCTATACATAGAGAATCCTAAAGATGCTGCCAGAAAACTACTAGAGCTAATCAATGAATTTGGTAAAGTAGCAGGATACAAAATTAATGCACAGAATCTCTTGCATACCTAAACACTAATGATGAAAAATCTGAAAGTGTAATTAAGAAAACACTCCCATTTACCATTACAGCAAAAAGAATAAAATATCTGGGAGTAAACCAACCTAAGGAGACAAAAGACCTGTATGCAGAAAATTATAAGACACTGATGAAAAAATTGAAGATGATACAAACAGATGGAGAGATATACCATGTTCTTGGATTGGAAGAATCAACATTGTGAAAATGACTATACTACCGAAAGCAATCTACAAATTCAATGCAATTCCTATCAAACTACCACTGGCATTTTTCACAGAACTAGAACAAAAATTTTCACAATTTGTATGGAAACACAAAAGACCCCGAACAGCCAAAGCAATCTTGAGAAAGAAAAACGGAGCTGGAGGAATGAGGCTCCCTGACTTCAGACTATATTACAAAGCTACAGTAATCAAGACAGTATGGTACTGGCACAAAAACAGAAATATAGATCAATGGAACAGGATAGAAAGCCCAGAGGTAAACCCATGCACATATGGTCACCTTATCTTTGATAGAGGAGGCAAGAATATATAGTGGAGAAAAGACAGCCTCTTCAATAAGAGTTGCTGGGAAAACTGGACAGGTACATGTAAAATAAAGAAATTAGAACTCCCTAACACCATACACAAAAATAAACTCAAATTGGATTAAAGACCTAAATGTAAGGCCAGACACTATCTAACTCTTAGAGGAAAACATAGGCAGAACACTCTATAACATAAATCACAGCAAGATCCTTTTTGACCCACCTCCTAGAGAAATGGAAATAAAAACAAAAATAAACAAATGGGACCTAATGAAGGTTAAAAGCTTTTGCACAACAAAGGAAACCATAAACAAGGTGAAAAGATAACCCTCAGGATGGGAGAAATATTTGCAAATGGAGCAACTGACAAAGGATTAATCTCCAATATTTACAAGCAGCTCATGCAACTCAATATCAAAAAAAACAAACAACCCAATCCAAAAATGGGCAGAAGACCTAAACAGACACTTCTCCAAGGAAGGTATACAGACTGCCAACAAACACATGAAAGAATGCTGATCATTAATCATGGAGAAATGCAAATCAAAACTACAATGAGATATCATCTCACACCAGTCAAAATGGCCATCATCTAAAAGTCTACAAACAAAAAATATTGGAGAGGGTGTGGAGAAAAGGGAACACTCTTGCACAGTTGGTGGGAATGTAAATTGATACGGTCACTATGGAGAACAGTATGGAGGTTCCTTCAAAAATTAAAAATAGAACTACCATACAACCCAGCAATCCCACTACTGGGCATATACCCGGAGAAAACCATAATTCAAAAGGAGTCATGTATCACAATGTTCATTGCAGCTCTATTTACAACAGCCAGGACATGAAAGTAATCTAAGTGTCCATCAACAGATGAATGGATAAAGAAGATGTGGCACATATATACAATGGAATATTACTTACTCAGTGAAGTAAGTCAGAAAGTGAAAAACAAATACCATATGCTAACACATATATATGGAATCTAAAGAACAAACAAAAAAAATGGTCATGAAAAACCTAGGGGCAAGACGGGAATAAAGACACAGACCTAATAGAGAATGGACTTGAGCATACGGGGAGGGGAAGGGTAAGCTGGGACAAAGTGAGAGAGTGGCATGGACATGTATACACTACCAAATGTAAAATAGATAGCTAGTGGGAAGCAGGAGCATAGCACAGGGAGATCAGCTGGGTGCTTTGTGACCACCTAGAGGGGTGGGATAGGGAGGGTGGGAGGGAGGGAGATGCAAGAGGGAAGAGATATGGGGACATATGTGTATGTATAACTGATTCACTTTGTTATAAAGCAGAAACCAACACACCATTGTAAAGCAATTATACTCCAATAAAGATGTTAAAAAAAATCTACAAAATGAAAACTTTGCTTAAGTGTTTAAAAAAAAAAATTCTTCCCTGGGACCTTGGAACCTACTATGTATTTTTAATACCCAAATTCAAGTCTTTATACAAACATTAAGCTTTCTTATAGCATTGGGTATTTTCCTGTGGCCACTTAGTTGACCTCTTGATTAGCTGTTCTTAATACCATCATGCTGAATCTCCTTCTTCATATGTAGTAACTTCTCTGTGGTCATTTAAAATGTTTTTTGTTTTTGTTTTTGTTTTTTTTTTCATTTAAGGGGCTGTCATTTTCCCAAGAGAATTTTCTATTCCCTTATCTCTGTTTTAGTTTGTTTATTCTTCCATTATTTTTTCCTGGTTGTTTCTAATGTACCTTTTATTTCTTTTCATTTTTCTTTTGTATGCATTTTCCTGACCTTGATTCCTTTCTATTTAATCCTACCATCTATTCTTTAATTTGTTGCATCCCTTTCTTGAACTGTTTTCCCAAAACACCAGTTGCCTTTAATTTCTCCCTACTCTTCATTTGTTTTCAGGTTTCATTCTTTCTTAGATTTATGTTTCTTACCTGATTTGTTCTCATTTCCCTCCCTCTGTTCTTTCCTTTTCTCAACAACTTTTGAACACCCTGATACTTGATTTCTGGTATTTACTCATCTTCAGATAAGAGCAGTGCTTTCCGGGCTAGTATCTTGTTAAAAGATAGAGGGAAGCTGGATTCGGCTGAGGCTGTTTGTTTGTGTTGAGGTAGACATCTACATCAATTTCTGGCATTCCGGTGGCTTCTAAGCATCCCATGGAATCCCATGACCCACAACTTCTTGTGCTATGATGTGTCCATTCTGGATTCCTCTCCCTTCGACACCTTACCTCGTCTCCATCAATACTCCTTGGTGAGGAGACAGAATCTCAGAAAGTGAAGATGGCATGTCTGTGCTCCACCTTCACCTCTACCAACCTTGATGTTATGCGGCACAAAACTGGATCTAAAGAGACATTCTTCGCCTGTTCTCTTTATTTCTTTTCTCCATTTTCCCTCTGTGTATAAACCACAACTCTGGGTCTAAGGATCCCTGGACGGCAGTTGTAGGGATGTGAGAGCAACTTTTAGAGAAAACTGTATTCTGCCTGAGGAGATCTGTGTTGGCTCTTTCGTACTTTCCACGTTTGGATTCACATTTTATTATATTTGGCAGAAAATCTTCATATTTTGTGGTTTGGGGTTGTGGCCATTTCCTTGTCGCACTGAAAATGTTCTCTTCTTTAATTTTACTTTTACTTTGTGTGTGTGTATGTGTGTGTGTGTATGTGTATGTGTGTGTGTTTCTCAGAAGAGAGAAAGACATTCTAGCTGGAATTATATCCTCTGGTCATGCTTACTGCATTATTCCAAAATGTACACATGCTTTTTTGAGATGCAAGAGAGAAAACAAAATTTATAATGGTGATGTTGAATTATCTGATACTCTTTCTTTGTTCACTAATGATTTGCATGAAGAGAAAACTCTAATGGGGCAGAAGGGTTGTAGTGATAGCTTGTCTATCCAGAAGTTAGTGAATTTCGTGACAGTCAAGGCAATTCTGAGAAAGCTGTCTTTAACAGGCTTTGGCTACTGGATTTCCAGGTTGCTTTGCCAAAAACAGTTCTACTTTTAGTCCCCGGTCTTGGAAGCTCATACAGGGAATAATAGCTAAGAACAGAAGCAACAATATCTCAGATTTCTAAACCTGGCTTTGTCCTTACTAGCTGTACAATTTTGGTGACATTATGTAACTTTTTTAAAGACTCAGTTTGGTCACCTGTGAAATGGGTATTTGTGTTAACCAAATGAAAATGTATGTAAGAAAGAACTTTTTAAACTGTAGGGCCATTTGCCTGAGAAAAGATTATAATAATGGCAGGAGAACAGGTAGAAAGTCTGAGAGACATGGCTTTAAATAAGAATTTCTCTCCTGAGCTGTGAGATGTTTATTTTCACTGACCCTCAATTTCTTCATCAATAAAAGAGATAGTAAGTCTATGCAAATTACTGAAAGGATTTATTGAGATGATCACATAAGTGGAGAGTTGGGAGGCAGTGATAGGGAAATTGTTGAAACTCAGTTAATAACTGGTCCCTCTTTACATTCTTGCTAATATACTTTATCATGAAAGTTTCAAGATATCTATGGATGCCAGAAATTCAGAGGAACCTTTGCAGACCCCTCCCCCACACCCCCTGCTCAATCAAGGTCAATAATATTCTTGTTTTCTGAATACTTTCTATCTACAATGACCAATGGAGCCGCCAACACTGAGAAAAAAAAATAACACGGGGAGAAGACAGACTCTGCCCCAGGACTGGGACTCCCTACAAACATGGCTGCCTACTCTCTGGGACCACCCTGGTCTTTCTTCCTCACCTGGGTGGCCATTTCTGGGATTGACCCCACTTCTCTGAAATTGCAGGACTCCCATTCACGAATGGTTCCACTTTGACTGTTCCATCTCCTACCAGCTCTCTCTGGCAGCAGAATCTAGAGCCGTTCTTGCCCTGGCTAACTCTTGCTATCACAGTCTCCACTCGTCCAAAAAGCATCGCCAATTCTGCACCTCATTTCCATGAGTATAAAATGATAGAGTTGGGCTAGATCATTTTGAGGATTGCTCTAGAATCCAAGAGGACAAATGCGTGGTGAAGATTCTCTATCTCCTGGGCCAATGAGGGACAAGTCTAACTAATAACCGTACCCTTTTCTATCTAGCCTGGAAGGGCCTCTGAATCTTTCCACACTGCGGTCCGGCCTGTCAGCATCAGTTGTAGGTGAGTTCCAGTCTCTTCACTGTGCATAGACCAAGAAACAATGGACGGCAGGGATGATTTCTCCTACGTCCCTAAAAACCCAGTGCCAAGCATGGTGCCTAGTACAGGTGGCTGTTGAATGGGTGCAGAATGAATGAGTTACTCTCAGCAATCAAGGCTCTCACTCCTACATCTTTGAAGCTAGAACTGAAAAGTGATGTCATCTCTCTGGGAAGGAGCATTGAACACTCCTTTATTTATCTGAGAGAGAAGCGGCTGTCTCTCCACATCTTGGAGATGATGTAAGTTGGGCAGAGGACAGACCATTCTCCAAAGGGAAGAAACATCATTAAGAGCAGCGGCAGTTCCTGCCTAGTTGGCTTCTTCTCAGAAAGCAAAGAACAGTTACTGTAAGGAAGCTGCCTGTCTGGGCCAGCAGCTTTATCAATGAATAATTTCCTGAAAGGAAGAGAATCTGTAGAGACCGTACACTATATTGGATCTCTGTGTGCACAAGGCACACAAGACTATCTTTGATTCAAAGGAAGCGAGGTAATTGTTTCCCAAACAGACTCTCGCTGGAGAGGCACGCTCCCTCCCATTGCAGTGACCCACGCACCAACAGCCTCAGGTCTGCCCCAGACAATTATCCTGTTTTGCTAGGGAACAAATTGCTCTTTTGGGGTAATTCTGAGCAAGTTTGCCAAGTTCACAGTGATCCTGGGGGAGCGTCTGGGGGGAAAGCACTCTCCAAATCCCCTCTCCAGCCCTTTGAAAGGAAAGCAGGTCATTTTTTAAAGAATTCCAAAGAAAGCAGCTAATTCTGAATGATCCATCCCACCTTGCAAGAGGCCTTGGGAGCAATCAGTTGAGTTCCTAGCGCTGGTCTGATGCTAGAGAACCAATTTCCCATGCAAGTAATTATGCATGCAATTAAGTAATTGTAGATGGAAAGGAAAAAGAAAAAAAAAAAAGAAAAAATAGGACAATGCCAAAAAAGAAGTTGTGTGCATTTAACTTTCAAAAGACAGCCTGTAGGACATGGGAGTTGAACTCAACTTGGATTTGATTCTTGCGAAGGACTGAATAAAATCAGGAACTTGGAAAGAGTAAAATGTCAATCTGGTGTAATGTAGTAGCTAAGAATATGGACCCTGAGGCCACCCTATGTGTGTGAAAAGCTTGGGTCTGTCATTTGCCTGCTGTGGGATTTTGGGCAGGTTACTTAAGCTTTCTGCACACACCCCCCCCACCTCTATAAAATCAGATTAATAATTGCACCAGCGTCACGTGGTTGTCAAAGTTGAAATAAAAAATATATGTGTATATATATATATATATATATATATATATATATATATATATGTTATATAAGGGTGTGTGTGTGTGTGTGTGTGTGTAGTTTAAAACAGTGCCAGGCACTGTACAATTGTTAGCTATTATTACAGTTTAACAGATGACGTTTCAAATAAGTTCTGAGCAATCATTTTATAAGACAGCTGAGATACTCAGCATTGTTGATGATACTTTTCTTTTGACCTTCACCCTTTAGTATTAGAAAATCAACCCATCAGATAAAGGGTAAAGAAGTACAAAGTGCTTGGTTTGGAAATGACAAAAGAATAAGTGGCTTCTGATTCCGGCAGGGAAAGGGTCAAGGCCACAACACCCCGGGACTCCCCAGAGAACCAGTGTTGTTTACAGTATATGTTTATAATAATATTCTTGCTTAGTTGGGCCTCCCCTCGGGACAGTGCAATTTCAACAGTAACTGAGGATTAATTAAAGTCGGTCCTGCTGGTGAGGGTGGCGACTGGGGAAGCAGCAGAGGGGTGCATCCCGCCCCCCCGCTACAGCTCCCACTGCACACCGGGAAGGGGCCAGGCCTGCTGGAAGTAATTAGCGCAGCCCAGGGGCCACCTGACACTTCTGCCCCATTTGTATGATTTTGATTAATACTTTCATTTCACCTCCTTTGAATGCAGGAGAGGCGAGAAATAAATAAGGAAGATGGAAACTCCCCAAACCAAACTCAATAAAGGCTGAATCCCTTCTCAGGCCACCCTGAACAGGGTTACCTATGTTTTAGACCTGGTAGGGAGCAGCCTCTGGATGGATAATACCTGTGCTGTGAGGGGTGGTCCCCAGCAGTTCATTTTTGAAAACAGACACGAAGACACACCCTGGGGGCAGGGGGCGAGCTGGCTTGGAGGCTCGGTGGCTGCAGGAGGGAAAGGAGACAGGCCCCTTTATGCTCCAGGAAACATCCATGGGCCATCCGCCGTCTGCTAGGCCAGCTCACCCCATGCCAGTGCTCTGAGACATAGGCTGCTGCCTCTTGGACTAACCAGCCCTGCCTCACTCCAGGCAACCTTCCCTGGCTCAGAGAGTGGACTTCCAAATCAGATATGTGACTGCTTCACTGTCCTGGTTCAAATCATCCAAGAATGGACTTCCTGGGGTCCACGATACTGTCTGGCAATTGTATGCCAAGGTATGGATGGGAGAAAGAGTTCATAGCTCCCTGGCCCCTAAAAGGTTAAGAACCACTGCTCTAGGGCATCCCTATTCCCTTTAGGACAAAGCCCAAGCTCCTCAGTATGACATGCCAGACTCTCCAGGATCTAGGATCACACCCCTCTTGGCAGTTCCTCCCCTCAGTCCCATCATTGGAGCTTACAGCCCAAGACTAGAGCCTCTTTGGAACCCAACTCTGCCCCTCTCAGCCCTGTTCAGATGCAGATCAAGCTTTCTTGGATAACCCCCAGCCCTGCTGAACGCTCTCACCCTGTGCCTGCTTCCAGATACCCCCGGAACCAGAAGGTGAGTTTCAAAGCAGGGACCCTGTGCACTTATGCCTGCATTTAGTTGGCAGGAGAGTCTGACAAGGTATTGGACTGAACTAAGTAATTAGCAATTAGTAATAGGATGTTGGGTATGGCAAGCAGTTCACGGCTCTATGCTTTGAATACAAAAGTGGTGACAATCAAGTGAAATCTGTTAAAAAGGAAGATTCTCTGGAACTGTGGCTTGATAGATAGTCACTAACCAAGTGTGGCCATTTAAATTTAAATTAAATAAAATGAAACATTCCATTCCTCAGTCATAGTAACACTTCTAGCGCACTCAGGGACCCTGCATGGCTCATGGCTTCTGTATTATGCTGTGTTACACAGTGGATTGTGCAGCGTATATACTAGTGTAGAACATTGCATAGGCTATTTCCATCTTTATGGACATTTCTGATGGACAGCCAGGCTCTAGGTAACTCAGTTGCTCAAGGCTGATGCTCCGGAATTATAGAAATCTGTGAATTCCACAGCTGTTTGCTCTCTCTCCTGCTGATCCCAGGTCTTCCTCTCAGAGTGACTGGGGTTACAGGGAAACTGGCTCCCCATTCATCCAGCGTGCATTCCCCACACTTGAATTTGTTGGATCATCTTTTGTTGAGGAGGGGAGAGAGCAGGAAATGGAGGAGCTCTTACCCTCCTCCCTTGGGAAATCCAAACCCTTCCCTATGCTGCGGGTTACCAGCTGGGAGAGATGGGGCTCCTGGGGTCCTTGTGGGGTAGACACATCTCAGGGCGGGGCTGGAGATGGGGGTGTGGCCCGTGAAGGAAACATACCTTCCAGCTTCTCCAAACCTGGGCTTTTGGAGATGGGCTCAGGGACAGAATATTTCACACGTTGGGGAGCCGGGGGTGGGAACTTTAAAAACTGAAAGAGAGAGGTTGGTGGATTTTTGGAACAAGACTAAAGTACAGAGTTTTGGCAAACTGTGTTCCCAAGCCTAGGAGGCAGAGGCAAGCTCTGGCCAAGGAGCAGAAGAGATTCATTACGGTGCCCCTTTGCCACCAACTCGCAGGTTACCTCTGGCAAGTCATGCCCTTCTCTCTGGGCCAGCAGGTTCCCCATCTGTTTATTAGGGGTGCAGACAAGAGCTCTCAAGACCCCTGATTCCAGAGTAGGGCACCCCGCTCTTAGAGCAGCGCAATTGGGAATTCCATTGCGGGCCACTTTGGTCCTTGGATGCAGTCTGCTCTCTTGAGGGTCCTCATGAAGAAAAGACTCAACATCAGACTCACATTCACCACTCCAGTCCCTTCTGGCTCTCTAAACTGGTGGAGGAAGTGAGCTACCTGGACGTGTGGAAATATCTCAGAATCATTCTGATGTGTGCTGCTGATCTATTTTCCACGTCTCCCCGGTGCTTGGGTGATGTAGTCTCCATCCAATTAGAAATGGATGAATAACAGCCCCCAGACTCATGGTCTGCACAGGCTTCACGCTGTCACATCCCTTCCCAGACAACTTCTCCTTTAATATTCTCATCAACTCCTCCAGGAGACGAGGTGGAAATTGTTGTTGCGGCCACATGACAGCGGCAGACGTTAGAACCCTCCAGCATAGCTCAGCAGAGGTGGCAGAGCTGGGTCTCAACTTAGGGCCTTTAGCTGAGGCTGGTCTAACTGGGCACCTTGGCTTTGGAGCCTCCTCTTTTTGGAGGGTAGCTGGTGAGTCCGTGAGCCTGTGAAGCTACATGCCATTCTGGCCAGTGGCTGGTCTGGAACACACCTTGCCATTGTACATGTACGGTCATGGACCACATGGAGGTGCCGAAAGAATCAGGAGCTGAAACCAGGTTCAGCCTTCCTTTTTCATGTAAAGCGAGAACTTGGGCAAATTCACCTCCTGCAGGCTCAGTTCCTCCTTTGCAAAAGAGAAACGATTCTCTGCACCCACAGGCTTGTTTTGAGAACATAGTCATAATCTTGAAGCACTTAACACAAAGTAGATGCCCAAACTGTCTTTCTTCCTTTCCTTATGTAAGCTTGCAAGAGTGGTTAGAAACAGACAGAGAGATGGACAAAGCTACTTGTTCCTGGCCCTGGAATGAACATGGAGGTTGGTAAGCGGATGCTTTAAAAAGGTGTGAGACTGGTTCTCTCCAGACTGTTTTGGCTGGTGAATCCTTCTGCAGGAAGTAAGGAGGCATCTTGGCTGGGGCTGTGAGAACCTGCATGGAGGCCCCAGAGCCCGAGCGCTGAGTCTTTCTCATGCATCCCATCCACCCGGCCCTCTCCAACGCCTCTGTTCACCCATGGCATCCTACCATCCCTCCAGCCAAGTAGGCCGTGGAGAGGTGGTGGGTTCTTGATACTGAAGGAAAGAGGCCGGGCCTTGTCCCCCTGTATGGCGGGGTGGGTGACTCAGGGCTTTTGCATAATTCAGCAAGAACTACGTGAAGCCACTCGTCTTCCCAGCTGGCAGTACCACTCACCTCTCTACATGAGTTTCCCAAAGGTGGTGATTAATTTCAGAGTTGGGATGAGGACAAAGCCGCCAAGTACCCCGGGACAGGGCAGGGCCCGCAGCGAGCATGGCCCCGGCCTCTCCCAGTCAGAGTAAACAAGAGCAGCTGTCAGGGGACTCTGCCCTCAAATGAACAACTGACCTCTTGTCACCTGGCTCTTTTATCTTCTAGAAAAAAGAGAGACAGACAAGGAGCCCACTGGGACCTGGGAGCCGTGGGTTTTTGCCCCACTCTTCCCTAACTCTCTGTGTGACCTGAGGTTAGGGAACTCAACTATAAATTAGGAATTATGACCTAATGTCAGGCATTGGTGACTCATCAAATCTAAAGCAACGTTGGCAGTGCTCTTTTAAAGAAATTAGCACCATTTTCCCAAGTACTTTTGAAGGGGCAGATTCACACAGTGCTATGGGAGCAAAGTCTCTGATCCACCCATTGAAATAGAAATGTTCTTCTTAGGGTTTGTGTATTTCCTTTTCCTCCTTGATAGTCACATGCCTCTCCTGCCAATAAGAATAACAACAAGTCAAGCCCTGTCTAAGCACTTAACCTGCTGTTTTACTTAATCCTAAGCAGATCCACCAGGCCGTTGCGATGTTGGTGACCATTTACAAAGGAGGTGACCGTGGTTCAGAGGAGGGGAGTGCCTGCCCAAGCCCACACTCTCAGTCACTTTAGAGCCCAGTTCTCTGGCCAGCCGCTCTGCTCCCTGGGGCTCGCTCTTCTCTCTAGAGCACCCAAGCCTGGGGTCAGCCTGAGATCTCTCCCTCCGGTCATCTGGGCTCACAGTGTGGAACCCCCAATCTCACCACATCCCTGCTGGACTCCAGGCTCTCACCATGTGGGGCACCATGGAAGTTCTTCTGGCCTCTGGGGCCAGGATCCTTCCCAGCAGGGGCTGCTTCCAGGAGCTGCTTGGGGGGGGTGGGGAGACCTGTGACAATCTCCCCCAGGGTCCTGGAAGTCACAGGAAGGCACCAAAGAAAGTGGGTGGAAAGGAGGGAAAAGGGGAGGGAGAAGGAAAGGGCTTTTACACTGTATCCAAACACAAACATGAGTACCCAAATTTTAAGTTGAAACTAAAATGCATCCGGCAAGGAACATTTGTCCTGGCTTCCAAAATGCAATGTCACCAGAGAAACAAATTGAGAGCAGACACTTGAGGATGTCCCTATTTTGAACACCAATTAAGTCAATATGCTCAATGAAGAAAAAAAAAAAAAAAAAGCTTGGTACCTGAGCTGATTACTGAAAAGAATGAGTGAACTCCTATATCCATCTACAGGCAGATGCCAGAAGACTCATAGTATTCCTTAAAAGATGGGGCAAATGGATGATCTAAATGTAAATGATTCAGAGTATAGTAATTGTCCTCTTTCCTTAGATTGTTAAAAATTGCAATGTTTTCATTCTTCCAAGAGGATGGGATGCACCTGGAGACTGAATGGAAAGGCAGCCCTTCTTTCCAAGCGGGACACTCGTGATGGAAGGTCCAGGGTGGGTGGGAGGATGCATTAGATGTTGGCCAAACCTGCTCTCAAAATTTGGCACTTCTGCTTCCTAACTCTGAGCCTCCTGAAATGCTGCTTAAACTTGTCTGAGTTTCCTTATTTATAATACAAATTACTTTAAGAAGTTCTTGACTTTTCTGAGGACTCAATGTATCGAAAGAGTCCAACTCAGAGTCTGAAACACAAGGATCACTTAATACACGTGCTTTTCTGTTCTTCCCTCTCTGCTCTCTGCTCACTCTTCTTCCTTCCTGCCATCTGAGGGTCAAGGCTGTGGTGTCTAGAAAGGGATCTAGCATCTGCCGTAACCTGCGGCAGAGGGGACACCAGCATCCGTCGCGGGCATCCTCCAGTCTGTGCAGAAGGAGCAGCGCCCCATGGGAGGAGTGCTGTAGAAACTTCCAGGAGAGGTGTCATCGCAGTGGGGTGTTGGGTGGCAAAGTCACCAGAAGCCAGATGCCTTGGGTAAAGAAGTTCATTTGTATCATTTTCTAAATTAGATGAAACAAATGAACTTCTTTACAGAAGGCATCTGTCTTCCGGTGACTTTGCCAGCCAACCCCCAATGAACTTATTTTAAAAAAACAGAAACGGACTCACAGATCTTGAAATCAAATTTATGGTTACCAAAGAGGAAATGTGTGTGTGTGTTGGGGGGAGTAATAAATCAGGAGATTGGGATTGACATATACACACTACTATATATAAAATAGATAACTCACAAATACCTACTGTATAGTACAGGGAACCCTACTCAATATTCTGTAATAACCTAAATGGGAAAAGAATCTGAAAAAGAATGGAGATATATATATGTATAACTGATTCACTTTGCTGTACACCTGAAACTAACACAACATTGTGAATCATCAATACTCCAATGAAAAACAAACAAAAAAAATTTAAAAAGTAGCCAGATGCCTTTGGGATGCCCTACCCAGTCTGGCTGTAGCTTCTCCACAGCTGTTTCTCATTTCACCATATTCTCCAAGGTCCAGCTCCAAAGGGACAGTCCTGTGACACCTTCTCCAAGGGAGGATCAATCTTCCTCGACTTCAGACCCCTTAGATGCCCCCCATACGTGGCTACAATCCAATAGCCTCCATCCTGCGACTTACTATTTCTGCGTCTGTGTTTTAGGAAAGCCTGTGAGCTGGCAGAGAGGGGACTGTCCCTGTCCTCACTCGATGGGGGCACCAGACACAGTGCTGGGCATGATGCAGCCACCCTGGATGGAGGAACAAACCAGCTGGGCAACAGGACATATTTCAGTCGCTTGTCTGCTTATAGGAGGTCCAAAGTCACATCCCATGTCTTCACCGGGGACAGATGAGCCCTTGAAGACCTAGCATCAGACTCTGATGAGGCACAGGAGTTGCCCCACCTCATTCATTCCATCAGTCACTCAACCAGCTCTTAGCCGTGCCTCCCATGCTGCATGCCCCGCTCAGCACTGGGTAAGCAGTCATTGGACGGGGCCATCTCAGCTCTCATGGAACATATGGGGCGGAGCGGGGGGAGCGGCATTAAATAATAAACACACACTCAGAATATAAGTTACAATCTGAGATCAGTGCAGCTCTTCTAAGAGTGGGAATAATGGTGGCGAGTAGGCAATTTTAGATGGAGAGGTGAAAAATTGTAGTTCAGCCACACTCTAGTGATGGGCTTAGAGGAAGAGTTTCTGGAACACTACAGAATCTGGAGGTTCATATAATTCAGCATCGGCGTTTTCTTAGAAGGAAGATTTTGATCCCATGTGAACCCAGCCCTGTATGGAAGGAGGGTTAGGGGGTCAGGAGAGGTGATCTTACCTATCAGCCCACCAGGGGCCATAATACTTCACTGGCTTTGACTAGATTCTTGAACTACTGAGATGTCAGTCAAAGGAAAGTGTTGGGCGTCCAAAATGACACACAGACTTGCTAAACCTTGTCTCACACACGGTTCTCCATCTATCTGTTTATCCAGATTGTCTTTATCTCAGGCTGAGTCAGAAATTCAGACACCAAGGCTGTGCTAAGAGGATGGGGTCCATCGAGTGAGCAAAGACTGGACCAACCAGCTAAGAACTCTGGATCCATCCTTACTACCTTTGAGCACTAGGGAAAAGTCACTTAATCTCCCCACCCCCAGTTTCTTCATCTCTAAAATGGATTTGATAAAGCTGATCTCCTAGGGCCATCATGAGGTTAAATGTGATGAAATATTCAAAAGCCCCTATCTAACTAAGGTATCAAAAATATCCTGGCAACTTGTGTATATTTATAAACAGACCTAAACTTTGTATTTTTCATAGGTGAACTTCCAACGTGAGGTCTGTGGGAACCAGTCTATGTAATGTGTCTCCCTTTCTCAGTTGAGCTTTTAAGACCAGGATTCCATCATTCATACTCCACTGTGCAGATAGAGAAGCAAGTCAGAGGGTAACAGCTTGCCTCAGGGACATGAAGATCCATTTTGAGAGTCGAGGTGAATATCCATGGCTCCCAGATATGCCCCCTAGACTCCTCTATAAAGACAGCCTCTTGCTGACATAGAAACTCATAAGCAAAACTTCGAGTCAGCCAGGATTTATCCTCAAGGTGGGCTCAAGTTCAACACACATAAAAAAGAAATATCTTTAGTTATCCTTCTGAAATCTCTCTCATCTTAGGCAATTCCTCCATCTTGGAAGGCAGCAAGAAAATAAAAGTGACATCACCCAGACTTGCCTTCCCATTGAGCCCTTGGGCACCAGAATATACTTTCCTGCACCTCAGTTTCTCACCTCTGAAATGGGAATAATTAAAAGTCTTCCTTTAGGGGCCAAGTGGGCTGAAGTGTATAGAGTACATAATGAATGCCCCGGCTGTACCTATTTCCTGAGATAGTCACATTTTCCCCAGGTTGTTTGACTTGAGCTCAGAGAACTTACCCTGAAGATACAGAAATTCTCTAACTTGAATGTGCCTAGGAAGCAGCTGAGGAGGTTTGTTGAAATGCAGATTTGGACGCCGTGGTCTTGGGCAGGACCTGAGATTGAGATTCTGCATTTCTCGCAAACTCTCAGGATTCTACTGGTTCATGAATCCCACTTCGAGCTTTGGTGGACTCCTGAATGAAGGAAGGTAGAACAGGGAACAAGCAGCCGTGGGTTTGGTTTGTCTTCAGCCCACATGGGCCCTCCACCATGCATGCACACAAGCACAGACACACTCTTGCAGACACATACACACATATCCACATAAGTGTGCCCTGGTGCACACTCAGGCATACACAGACTCCCATCACCCACTCTGGCTCTCAGTGGAGGACCATGCCACGTCACAGTTTTCAAATGTGGGTTCTACAAGGGAATCTCTAGTTCCACACTGGATGGTCTTGCATTGAATCCATCCTAAAACCCATATCTCCCCCATGACTTACTCCACCTTAAGTGACAATGCTGAATCTGTGACTTCCATGGCCAGTGCCTGTGCTCTGAATGTTGACCAGCCAAGGAAGGGCACCCACTCCTGGGTGTGAAGACCTCACTCCTCCTTACCGCTCTGCCTCTGGCTGAAGAAGAGAAGGGGGACCCCATGGCCTGCAGCCTGAGGTTGTGGTTCACTATGCAGCCCCACGTGCTGGGACAGGCCCTGCCCTTCCTGCCCCTTTATTTTTACTCTGCAATGATAAGTATTATTGTAAAAGAAGCTACATCTTACTGAGCACTTCCTGAAGGCACCATGCTAAATATTGTAATATTAATTTATTTGACCCTGGCCCCATCCCTGTAGGTAAGTCTTATTACTGCACCCATTTTACAGATGAGGGAAGTGAGGTGCAGAGATGTTTATGTAACCTGCCAAGGCCACACAGACAGCACCCCAGGAATAGCCAGAGCTGGCTCCTAAGCGTGCACTCAGGTCTTGTACTAGACCATTAATTGAGAAATCACTTTTACCCTACCTATTTTGCCCTTTCCTCCTTGTCTTTTTTTTTAGTGCCTTCTCTTCCTTCCTTCCTTCTTTCCTTACTTCTTTCCTTCCTTCCTTCCTTCCGTCTCTCTTTCTTTCTTCCTTTCTCTCTTTCTTTCTTCCTTCCTCTCTTTTGTTCTTTCTTGTCTTTTCCTTTCCTTTGCATTCATCGCTTTCTTGTACTTTACATTCTTCTCCTTTCTTCATTCTTCTTTTCTCCCACAGGGTCCTTTGCTGGTTGCTACCTTCCAGTCTCCAACTGCATTGTCCTGGATGCTTTACAGGCAAAAGAAATGAATCCTACCTTAAGATGAATTTAGTGCCCACAGTTTTGCGGATCCGGGGAGGTAAAACTCAGTGAGATGGAAACAGCCGCTGGCCATGAAACACTTATCCAAGTGTCTGGCTGATGAGCCTCCACCAAGATGACCGACTCAATCGTCCTGCTCAGACAGAGTTCCAGCTCCTGTACCTGCTGCAGTTCACTGAGCACAGGTGGATGCTAGCGATTTTATTCGACTTATTTCCTCTGGACCTCAAAACAGCTCTAGTGTTTGGGTGTGACAAAGTTCACCTCACAGGTGAGAAACTCGAGTGCCATAGACTTAGTGCTTGAGTTTCCTCAAAATTCATATTTGGAAATCCTAACCCACCCCCGCCCCTCACCGTGAGACAGTATTAGGAGGTGGGGCATTTGGGAGATGAGAATATACAAAAGATTGCATATATATGTATAGCTGAATCACTTTGCTGTACAGCAGAAATGCACACAACATTGTAAATTAACTATACTTCAATTAAAAAAATAAAGTTAAATTGTAAGAAAAAAATGACCCGGTTATCTGAATATATTGAGTTTACAGCATCAAAATCCACTCCCATCTGGCCAGCTGCATTCCCTAATGCAGGAAGAATAAGCTGTTAAAATGTGACTCCATGAGAGCATCTCTACTTGTTGACTTACATGTTCCCATCACTAATGAGGAATGTGGAGATGGGTTTGATAAAAGTTAGGAGTGTGGGAAAAATCAGGGGGAGGAAGTATTACAGCAAAACTTGGAGCTAGAGATTTCTTCCTGTGACTGGAGAAGATGAGGAAGAGAAGCACCTGTGATATTGGGGGCAGAATGGTGAGCAAGCCCACACAGGAGAAGCTCTGAGAACCTGAGCAAAATTAGCAGTGAGGAGTTAATATACACCATGTGTGCAGGAAAGAGATCAGAGCAGAGTGGTCCACAGGAGGAATTATAACTAGTCTACCTCTCTGCTCTCTTCTCCTGCCCATGCTCCCCATGGCTCACCACACTCCAGCTCAAAGGACATGGCCTTGCTGCATGCCCCTTGAGCACACCAAACCTGAACTCCTCTTCTATTAAACTGCTCCTCAGCAGATATTTTGAATCTGGCGCTCCTACATTGGGCTCCTTCTTTTCACTCAGGTCTGAGCCCAGATGCCACCTCCTTGGAGATGTCTTCCCCTGAGCCCTCACGTAAGTAGCCCCCTCCCTTGCACACCACCAGTCGACCACTCTCTATTATATCACCCTGGTTCATCTCATTCACAGTACTTGTCATTACCTGAAAATATCATGTTCTTTTTTCTGCTTATTTATCACTTAACTCCTCCAGTAAGAGTGTGGCTTTTCACTGGCTTCAGTCGGCTTTATCTTGTCTTCAGTACTGTGATTACTTGGCATAAAACAGAACCTCAATCAACATTTCCTGAATGAATGGGTGAGTGAATGAGTAAAACATGAATAAGAAGATCAAGAGAGTGAGGACAGGACATCAATTAGGGGGCTGTGCCAGCCAGTAGCCTTAGGCAGAGGTGACAAGAGAGGAGTACAGTGGTCATTGAATTGACTGGATTTGGTACTGTGTTTCAGTCCCAAAGGCAAAGAAGGATCTGATAACAGCCCCAAGATCCATGCTTGAACCAGAGAGAGGACAGAGCCTCCATGGCAGAGAGAGAACTCCAGGGAATCAGCTTTGTGAATGAGAGAAAAAGGGGATTGCAGGAGGAGCCCAGTTCTCTCTGTTTGAAGAATGGATGCATTTCTGGGTGTGATCGAATTGGCAGCTGGAAATATGGGACTGGAGTTAAGGAAAGAGGTTTGGGGCTAAAAGTAAAATTGGGAAGCTATTCGTTCATTCATTCATTCATTGACTTACGATCTGACACTTGATATGATCCAACTATGAGCTAAAAATTTACTGAGAGAGGTATTGAAGAAGCAAAAACAAAAACTGTGACCCTGCCCCCGAGGAGCTAACAGTTTCCTTGGTCCTTCTGCCTACAGATGACCTTGCATATCTTCAGATGAGATTTCCGAGGGTTTGGGTAAAGAGGAGAGAGTTTGCGGTCTACTCTGGGCAATTCACTTAACTAGGGGCAGGAGGAAAAGAAAGCATTAGAAAAAAAGATGGTGGAAAAAAGAAAACAGGAGAGTTTACTGTAACAGAAGATAAGGAAGACCCACCGAAAAGATAAAATTCTTTTTGTTTGTGAATGGTTTCACTGTATTTGATGGTACAGCACATTGGAGGTTCACAGAATTCATGCTCTTCAAGTAAGGCAGCCCTACACTGGTGTCCCAGTGCATCAGTGATCACTCCTACTTCTAGAATGATATCAACACTTTTATATTCTTCCTTTGGCCCATCCCTGAGCCAGAACAGGAGATAGAAAAGGGAAGAGGACCAGGTCTTTGCCTTCACAATGGCCACTTTTGGCAGATCAGAAGCTGTGCCCATTTGCTGTTCCAGCTGAAGTCTTGAGTCTCATAGCCTGAGAGTATCCTGGTACACTTAGCCCCATGTGATCTTGCATCCTTTCTACTTAACTTATGTGAATTAATTTATGAAAAGCTCTTGAACCAATGCCTGGTATACAGTAAGTTCCTAAAAATAGTATTACTCTTACCCTTATTATTATTCCTTGTCAATGAAATCTACGTCTATCTCTGAGATTTTTGTAAGTGCCCTAGGACGCTCAACCAGCATGTCTAGTGGTCAAGTCACACTGAGGAACTCGCTTGTTTGAAGGACCTCGTTGTGATCCAAGTGCCAGGCTCTGATAAGTTCTAATGCACAGAAAACTGTTTCAGCCAGTGTGATCCACACCTATTTAATTTTTTTAAAATACATATAATGACTGTTGACCTCTATCAGATATAGGGTTTTACATGTCTGGCAATTGTATTTCTCCTTTTAATCCAATAAGCTTTCTTCCTGAACTCTGCATAGATGGGACATCTCTCGTTTGTCCTTTAATGCCAGAGGAGGGAAAGGAATTCATTTTATTAGCAAGAGTGACAATAACACGTGCTCTCTGTACAGCTTTCTAGATCTAAACGCTTTCAAACACACTTGCAGTAATCACGTGAGGTTAGCATTAAATGTTCCACTTTACTGTTAATGGAATTGTGACTCAGAGAGGTTGTGTGATTTGCCCAAAGCCACAGAGCTAGAAAGTGATTGAATGGGGCATATGCCTTAGTTGTTTCAATTCATAAACTATGTTCTTTCAAATATTTCCTGGTGCTTCTAAAACTAAGAATTCCAGGTAATTTATAAATTATGAGTCGTGTTCTTTACATACTTAGACATGAAAATAAATCCCTACAGGTGTTCTCTGTAATGGAAATAAACCATGGTGTGGCCCACGGAGGGGTCCATGTAGGTGGTGATCTGAGGGTGGGGACCATGCTCGTAGGTCCTGGGCTTAGGTGCTGGAAGATTCTCCCTTGGAAAGAGGAGAAGGCGCCCAGAGCTTCAACAGATGGGTAGTTTGCCTCTCACTGAAAAGAACAGCATTATATCAGAGTCTGCTGGGGTTTTACCAAGGCCAGATGGAGGCAGAGGTTGTGGCATAACCCACAGGAGAAAAATGAAGCGAACTAAAACCTGTCTTTGAGAGTGTGGCTTCCATATGAAGATCGCCACTTGGTCGTTTGTTGGTACCTCTCCTGTCCTCGATGGCAGGATTTCACCCGACACCCCCAGCGCCTTGTCCCCGTGCTGCCCTGGTGGGGAGTCTCCAAAGCACACAGAGCTAGCACCCCCGGGCTCTCGGCCCACAGCCCCCTGAAAATAACTCCTTGCTCTCTGAGTCTCGGGAAGAAGATAACTTGGTTCGCTCGAGGCATTTTGGATTGCGTGGCTTTGTGGTCGTGCAGTTGTTTTTTGCTCACTGAAAAGAGAAACTTAACATTTGTTCCTCCCCACAAGTCTCGTCTCCATCTGGAATCCATGGGGGGGCCCTCAGCAGATCACCCCTGAGGACGGGCTGATGTTTATAAGATCTTAATCCTGGGGGGACAGGCTGGCTGAGGAGGCTGGTAATGGGATAAGAAACCTCTCTTCTCCAGGGCACCAGCTGGAACCCAGCCCAGGCTCCTAATGACAGGAAGTTTCCAGCTATCAGGAGGCTCGCTCTGCGAAAGGCGGTGGCGGGCTGAGCCCAAGGTGGCTCCTGCTGCATCCCCCACCCCATTCCTGTTGCAGGTTCAGTGTCAGGGATTTGCACTCGATATCAAGGAGGCATAGGGACACAAGCATAAGGTAACCATTGTAAGTTTGGCACAGATGAGAGGCAGGGGATATGGGAACACGTTTCTCCACCAAAGGGAACCTACTGTGTGCCAAGAGCTGTCCTAGGACAGAGAACGCATTGTTCCATTGAACCCTCAGAGCCGTCCTCTGCAGATGGCAGTGGTATCCTGCGGGTGCGGAGAGGTGGAGTAATTTGCCCAAAGTTGCACAGGTAAAATGCCTTTCCGATGCCAGAATCTGTAGTCTTTTCACTATTTACAATGATACTGAGTCTTCTCAAATGTTGAATGGTCTAGCCTGGAAGCATCCTACCCATGGACAGATAGGATACACACACACACACACACACACACACACGCACACATGCACACACACTGCTATCATCAGCAGCAGCAGCATTCAAACCATGCCACAAAAATATACTCACAAACTGATTTGGTGTTCATGGCTTATAGCAGTGGTTAGAAACTGTTTTTTCTGAAAAAGGCCAGAAAATGGTAAGTAGTTTCTGCTTTGCTGGTCATACCATCTCTGTCGTAACTACTTAACGTTGCCATCACAGCATGAAAGCAGCTACAGACAATATGTAAAAGAAAGGGCCTTTCTGTCCTCTAATAAATTTGATTTATAAAAACAGGTGATGGGGTAGACTTCGTCTATGGGCCATAGTTTGTCAATGCTTGACTTAGGGAAATCCTTCTCCCATTAGGATAACTGAGGGAGGACTTCCTGGAGGAGGTGCCATTTAAGGTAGGTCCCAATGAACAAGCAGAATTTGGAATATGGAATTAGGAAAAGGGGTGGGTGTTACGAAAAAGATATTGGAGTGAGTGAAAGCCTGGGGTACGGAGTGACTCTGGAGATGGAGAACGCTCCAGCATGGGGGGAGATCCCTGAACGGACAACAATGGCAGTGGAAATATGACCCAGAGGAAGGGCAAGACCAGCTTAGCAAGAAAAGGAATGCCTGCCTGAGGGGCTCTTCACATGGTCTACAATCTCCACCAGTTTATAAATATCCCAAATCCAAGTGGAAAAGAGATTAGAAATCGCATCTCCAATAATTTGAAATTAATTTACAGTAGGGGAGAAATAAAACACATATATGGAGCCAAATGAGAACATGTGCTTCTGGAATCAGGTGAGCCTAGAGGGCCTGGTTGTAGAGATGGGAGATGAAGGTCCAGGGCAGAGAGACATGGAGAACAGAAGCCTGAAACATATGCAAAATCTAAGATCATCCCGACCTTGGCAAAAACATACACCTCTAGCTGTGTGACCTCAGTCCAGTTACCTAACCTCTCTGTATTTGAGCTTCATCCTGTTCTCTGACACTGGGTGAATGATGTGTATCATTCAAGGATGTGGTAAAGGTGACAGGAGGTGGTACAAATGACACATGTAACCCATGTCGGAGGCATATTAGGACTTTAACAAAGCACAGGGAGACTTTCTCTTGCCCAAGATCAAGGCGTGTGCTTCATTCAGAGCCCTGCTGTGGAACTGCTCCCTCGACTGCAAGGTCAGAACATTCTACCTTCAACTAGGGTAGGTGGGGATTATGCAGGTTGGCATGAGGGCATTTCCGTTTTACTTGGGAAGCCAGCAGGACAAATGGCTCCATATCTACACCACGTTTTCTCTCTGCACCTCAGCTCTTAACTCTTTCTTGAACACCACAGGTTCTGCTAATCCTCTCAGCAGGTGCATGACCTTTTCCCACTTCCAGAAACATCTTTCCTTTCTTCTCTCCTCTGCAATCTTCCAAGACCTGGGCCCAAGGCTACCTTCTTGGTGAAAAGTTCCCTGGGCTTCACCTCTGTCAGTCACGATGGTCACACTCCAATGTCATTGTTGGTTTATGTCCCTGCAACCACCCGTAAAACCCACATTTCTCAATAGCAGGTTTTAGTTACCTTTGTGAAAATAGCCACTAACCTCTCCATGTTTTGTGCAGATTAGGTGTAAATGATGTCACAGACTGGAGAATGAACAGAATAAAAGATAAAATAGCCACTGCATCTTGGCTGCTCTATATGACCCTGGCATCCTGCTAGGAGTTTTGTGTTATCTAATATTTACAACACTCCATCAGCAGGTGTCATTTTCCTCACTGACAAGAGAGGAAACTGAGGTTCAAGGTGACGGAGCATCCCAAAACCTGCACTCAGATCTGCCTGCCTTTAGAAGCCTAAGTCTTCAAGCAGACTGCCTCCATTCCCAGGACCTGGAAATAAAGCACACAAACTAACATCTTTCTTGGCACCGCTATCTCACACAGACCATTCTGAGCAGTGTCCTTGGGGTTCATTGTGGCCACCCTCCCCCATCAGGCAGCCTTAAATGTACACAGAGGCTAAAAGCCCTGGCAGAGTTTAATTTCTCCTGCACTTGAAGGCTCCTGTTCCCCGACAATGATGAATCTGAAAATGGGGACGTCGTCCAAAGGCACACATTTGAATGGGGTGGGGACAATAGTGACATCCTTGAACCAAGGGGCAGACAGAGCAACTGCTTCAAGTGTCTGGTTTTTATCCTGCGCTTCAGTCATCTCAGCGCCACTGGTGTACAAAGGAACAAGATGCTGCTCCCTGTGTGTCTGTCCAGCTGCACAGTGAAGAGGAGACCAGGGAGCCCCCCCCGCACCCCGGGAGACAGCAGCTGTTTGGAGAAAGCCACCAAGTCTACGTGAATGAAATCCCGTGATGGGCAGAATCAGGGCTCCCCAGAGATGCCCCCATCCTAGTCCCTAGAACTCAAGAATATGTTACCTTTGGTGGGAAGGGGACTTTGTAGACGTAATTCAGACTTTGAGCTGGGGAGATTATTTTGGATTATCTGGTTGGACCCTAAATGTAATCACAAGGATCCTTAAAATCAATGAACCTTTCCTGGCTGAGTTCCGATCAGGCGGGGAGAAGTAAGTACAGAAGGCTCAGAGGGACGCAATGTTTCTGGCTTTGAAGAAAGAGGAAGGGGCCCATGAGCCGAGGGATAGGGGAGACCTTTATAAACAGAAAAAGGCGAGGAAACATTTTCCCCTAGAGGCTTCAGAAAACAACAACCCAGTTGATACTGTGATTGTAGCTCACCGAGACTAGGTTGGATTTCCGTCCCATAAAACTGTGAGATCGTACCTTTGTGTTGCTGTAAGTCACTCAGCTAATGCTAACTGGCTAAGATAATAATAGAAGGGTAATACGAATACCCACTCTTTGGTTTCCCCAACAGCAGACCAGCAGCCCTTTAAAGGGCAGCCAGCCCACCTTAGCCGTGGCTTTCTAGTACCATAGTGCTTACAGCCCAGGACACCTTTGACATCTACAGAAATTCTCCAGAAGGAAGTAAGGTAGAGAGGCCGTCTAGGGATGGAGACATGAGCTCATGTGATTTAGCCCAGGGGACATTTTTCCCCTTTATGACACACAATTTAAATAACCAGCACTGGATCCCAAAAGGCAGCATGGGATAAGGGAACATTCCTGAGTCTTTCAGTCAAATCTGGGTTCAGATTCTGCTTTACTCATTCACTGGCTGGCTACCTAATCTTCAGTGACCTTGATCAGCTTAGTTTGAAAATCACAGCATATAACTTCCGCTTATTTTGAGGATCATGCAACATGATGAATCTATTTTCTAACTGTTGCCACTGGAACCCAGGAAGTTCTCAGTAAATGGTATTATATTTATTATTTTGCTATTTTTCTTTAGATTATGCCTTTATTTTTTTCCCAAATATTGGAACTAAGTCATTCACATACCTCATAAGAGTGTCAAGGGATAACTATCAATGCTATCAAACCACAATATTTCCTTTGATGAATTTCTGAAATTTTTATTAATGTAATTGGTGAATATAGTTTTAAAAGTCAAATGATAACACAAGAATTACCACACAAACAAGGAGAGTTCTCTGCTTAATCCAAACTCCAGACTCTTGCTTTCCAGGTGTTAACACTTTTCATTTTGATAGCCTTACTTTTATGATATTTACTTTAAATTTTATAAATAATATCCTTATAATATGCTACATCTTGATTTTCTCTTTTAAATATTATTAACTTCCTAATACAGAATATGATTTAGCTCTCTGAAAATACACACACATACACACACACTTCTTCCCATGTAGTTTTAATAGAATTTTTTTTTTTTTTAAATAATGACTTTTTTTTTTTAAACTTATTTATTTAATCTATTTTTGGCTGTGTTGGGTCTTCGTTTCTGTGCGAGGGCTTTCTCCAGTTGCGGCGAGTGGGGGCCACTCCTCATCACGGTGCGCAGGCCTCTCACTATCGCGGCCTCTCTTGTTGCGGAGCACAGGCTCCAGACGCGCAGGCTCAGTAGTTGTGGCTCACGGGCCTAGTTGCTCCATGTCATGTGGGATCTTCCCAGACCAGGGCTCGAACCCGTGTCCCCTGCATCGGCAGGCGGATTCTCAATCACTGCGCCACCAGGGAAGCCCAGAATTTTTTGATAAATCAGAAGTGTTTGAATAAGTCAAATACTGAGCCGCATAGTGACTATAATTACATATTGTTGGTGGTAAAGATATTTTCCCTGGAGTAAATATTTATTATTATTATTTAGTTTGTTTAATTTTCTATATAGCTATTATTTATTTTTAAAATTAATTAATTAATTTATTTATTTTTGGCTGTGTGGGGTCTTCATTGTTGTATGCAGGCTTTCTCTAGTTGTGGTGAGCGGGGGCTACTCTTTGTTGTGGTGTGTGAGCTTTTCATTGCGGTGGCTTCCCTTGTTGCACAGTACGGACTCTAGGTGGGCGGGCTCAGTAGCTGTGGCTTGCGGGCTCTAGGGCACAGGCTCAGTAGTTGTGGCGCACGGGCTCAGTTGCTCCACAGCATGTGGAATCTTCCTGGACCAGGGCGTGAACCTGTGTCCCCTGCATTTGCAGGTGGATTCTTAACCACCGCACCACCAGGGAAGTCCCTTATCTAATTTTTATCTTTAAAAAAATTGTAAGTGGCTCACAATATGGCCAAACACTAGTAATTTACTGGAATCCTCTTTTCTTCAGGGATATCCATTCTCCATTTCTCTGTCCTGCTTCAATGAAATGGGCTGTTTCCAAGGCTGACTTCTCAGCTTTGACCTGGGAACTTTTCTTCACTCTCAGCTCGAAATTTCTCTGTCCCTTTTTTCATCACTTTGTCATGAATACTATCTTTGTTATTATTGGCTTCACATCTTATTGCCTTGGAGAACATAATTTAGTAACTTCTTAAGTAAGGTCATGGAAGTTCAAACTTCAATCTATTAAGTGTCTGAAAATATCTGTATTTTATCTTCACACTTGATTAGGAGTTTGGATGGAAGCCATTTTCTCTCATAACAAGAAAGGCATTGCTCCTCTGTCTTCTAGTTTCCAGTATAACCACTGAGAAACACAATCTTCTTATCATTCATATCTTTATTTTTGTTCTGTGAATGCACAGGATGCTATATTTATTCCATGTGTGGTGAAATTCCATGCTGATGTGCCTTGATATGGGTGTTTTTTTAATTAACTGTGCTGACCACTTTGGAGAGACAGAATAGCTTTCAAATGGAAATCCATGCTTTTCATTTCTAAGAAATTTTCTTGTATTATATCTTGAAAAATGTTCTCCTGTTTTCTATTCCTGGAGATCATATGGGCCAAATATTGAGTTTCTTAGATTTATCTACTTATCTTTATTACATTTTTATATACTTGACTTTTTGTTATTTTTCCTGAAGATTTTCCCAAACTCATTTTCTAATCCTTCTATTGGATTTTTTTCTGCCATTATACTTTTTAAACTCAAAGAGTTTTTTCATATTCTCTGAATATTATTTCATTGTATTCTAATGTTTCTTGGGTACACTATTCTTTTATTTCTCTCAGGATAGTAATTATAATTATTTGCAGCTTTCTTCTGGTCAGTGCAGTCTCTATTTCCTTTGATTTTGTCTTGCATTTGTTTGTTTGTTTTGGTGAATGTGAATCATGCTAAGAGTTTTCATCAAACATCTGGAGATACTTGGTTGTCAATTTTGATTTGAGAGCCAGTGACTAAATATCTAAGAGGAAACGTATGCTTGGATGGACCCTGTCCAACACTGGACCTCACTATTGCTTAAATGGAAAGCCCCCAGCACCTGTAGTCTGTTCGCCTGAGTCAGTCAGTTTCTCCTGAGAGGTTGCCCATGGATGATATCTGATTGCCAGTGCTGGGAGTCAAGCATGACAACATGAGGTTATTTTTCAAAAACCTCTGATTGAGATTCCTGAACCTTCTGAGACTTGTTAAGTTTATACTGAGACACACAACCCAGTGTTTTCCTTGTTTGTTTGTTTCTTTTCCATGAGAAACCTCTATTCCCAACACCTTCCTTTAGGGTACCTGTATTATATTCAACAGGTGTGGCTTCAAACCTTCTCAAGAGTCCAAAAAGATAAGTGGTTTTTCCTTCACACCAGTTTTCTGTGTCAAGGAGGAGGAGATTGAGGTATCAAGGCCATAAATGTGTACCAGAATTTACACTGGGCAATGTGCCTGCATTCTCCCTCATTTGGTTCTTTCAGCTACCTGTGGGAATTCTCCTTACCCCAATCAGACAGAGGAAGAAGCCGAAGCTATATGACCATATGGTGAGGTCACCTGTCCAGGGCTGCACGGCTAATCAATGTCCAAACCAGGTTCCAAAGGATGTTCTGGCTAATTTCCTCTGCTCGTGACCTACCCACTACTCCATGTTCTATCTTTGTTACCACAGCAGATTTACTGAAGATTCTTGCCCACATCAGCAGTTGGAGTTAGGAACCATACTTATCATCATTTTACAGCTGCGAAAACATTTATTCGCATGGAGACGTGATATAACTTGATTAAGACCATGTCACTTATCATGATAGAATTGGAATTCAAATCCAGACATCCGGTTCCACAAGCTGCAATCTGCATGCTTTACCCCTGGGCCATAAGCCATCATCTCTCTTTTCTTTACTTAAAAGTCTGATATGCTCATTGTTTAAAGAATAAATTTCAAACTCCTTAGCAAAGCATGCAGAGTTCTTTATCTCTGGTCCCTACACATCTCTTGTCCCCCTTTCCTATGCATTATAAATGCATCAAATTCCTTTTAGATCTGGGAACCCAGCACACTTTCTCTTTTTATAGATTTTGCTTATGTTGGAGCCTTTAGAGCACCCAGTTCACCCATACCTCTCAAGCTGCCTGGGTATTATTGACTTATCTTTCAGGACTTAGTAAGAATGTCAGCTTTCCTCGGAAGACTGCTATGACCCTTACTTGTTCCAACTGTGGACTCAACCCGAGATGAATTGGAGGCTCACAGTAGGCTCCTAGGGAATCCAGCACGTGCTTTGTCCTACACACATGTATCCTTTCTTAATTCTCTTTTATTGACTGGCTATCTATCACCCCATGCTATAAGGTCGAGAACTGTCTGGTCACCTCTACTTTCACCAGTCTAAACAAAGACTTTGGCACTTAAAAAGTGCTTTACAATATCTGTGAGAAAAAAAAGAAGAGAGAGAGCAAAGGAAAAGACAAGAAGAACAAAAAAAAATAAAACATAAATGTGAGCTGCAGTTGCCTGGCTAGTCTGAGTCCTTTTTATATTCATGTTAACACGCATATATAAATACTGGGAATTCCCCTTGCTAAATTCAAGTTTGCAAAGCTTTGGTCTTTCATAAGATTACGTCATTGAAGAGGAAATCACTACATTTTTTAAAGAGGAGCCAGACCACTGAGAAGTGTATAATGGGAGAAAAAATAATAAAATCCAGAAAGCCATTGCCACAAATGTAATATTCACCTCCCCACAACACACACACATGCCAAAAAGGCTCTGCTTTTGCTGAATCTGCAGTAGCTCAAGTCATTAATTAAAACCATTTCCAAATCTATGTTGATCAGGATAATAATGCTGATGAGATTAACCATGTTAATTGGTCTTTTATAAAGGATCTAAATACAAAAATATAATAACAATAATAAATCAAATGGAAGAAGAAAACATAGGCAGACATATCCATCTAAGCATTAGGAGATTTTAGACTGACTGACTAAAAAAAAAAAAGAAAGAAAGAAAAAGGAAAACTTCCAAAGTGGTTGAACCAGTCCATCGTGGTCTGTTAAGGAAAACAAGCTTCTTTTGTGTCAATAGGAAGGCATTTCTCATGGTATGGTCTAGGCATTCTCTCCAAAGCATGCTGTGTGAAACATTCTCAGGCTTTATTTAACATCAGGCCATTCTCCTCCTTCCAAGGTTGACCATTATGCTATAAGAACTGATAGCCCCGAGCAGTGTGTTCTGAGATGGGTCCATCCCTTTAAAGCCAGGATGGAGGATGTTAAGTCAAGACCAGCCAAAAACATGGAAGGATGAGTAGAGTTAAGGACCCCTTCCTGAGAATTAAAAAAACCAAAACAGTCGAGAGATGGTTGTCCTGCTGCGATTGGTGTTTTTGCTGCAGCTCCCAAGCCAAGGTCTAGGACAAGTCTGAGACCTGTAACTCTCTTGAAGTCTTGGCGTCCTCATCATTGGGCACTTCCTGTATTTAACTTGCTTTCATACCATGATGTGCCCTTTTACAGCCCTTTTCCGGGAGGGGAAATGGAAAACAGGGCCAGGTTTCAGGTTTGTGTAAAGTCCTGCTGAGAAAACCTAACATCTGATGCTCCTGGTTCCATGAAAGAATGTTTGAAGTAGATTCCAGCTACTGCAAATTAAAAAAAAAAAAAAAAAAAAAAGTCTGATTTTTCCTTTGCATGGAGGAGTGAGGTAGGGTGGTTACAGGAGTCTGACTTTGTGTCTGCGTGTCTAGTGCTATAAGAAATCTTGAAGTTTTGATAGACTTAATCCCTACCACAGGAGGGTATAAAATAGCAGAGTTAAACTGCCAACAAAAAACCAGGACCACACCAGGAAAGCCATGGGTTTTCAAGTGGTTTCCCGCCAGGTCCTGCCTGGCAAGACCCCAGCTAATCAGTGAATGCACAATATCCCAATCTATCAAGCTGGACTTGGCTTTGCCCCGGTCTGGGTGAGGTCTGAGGTGACCATCACTGTTCAACACACTGCCTTTCGTGGGTGAGAATCTCTATCCTTCAGAAGATATGCATGTGAAGAGGAGCTATTGCAAGAACCCATTTGTGCATTTCCAAATGCCCCGTGTGCTTTATCGGTTCTTCTCTGTGTATGCGTGTGAGTATGTGTGTCAGTGTTTTTCTCCTACCAAAATTTCTTTACGAACTGTGACAACTCACAGATCTTTCTTTGTCTTTTCCTAGTTGCGGCCGTTCAGACTGATTTTCGTCTTGCATATGATTTTAATACAAGCTAGTGTAATATGATTACATTAACTGTTGAGCAATATCGCCTCAGCAGAACCAAACCACAGAGCTTTTTTTAACTGCACTGGGAATGCTGGGACTCTATCTATACTTTTAATTCTCCATTAAAGTACATTGAGCAGATAGGCTGGGTTTTAAGCCATGTGTAGCTATGTATTTGGATGGCTGGGTGTAATGGCTTAGGAGAAGGACATAGTGTGGAGGTAAATGGTGCTCATTTTTTTTTGGAGTCAATTTTCCTTCCTCCCTTCAAAGATTCTAGTGACTTCCTGGAAATGTGCCTTCTTTCAAGTTTGGCCTTTAGAAGTATGGCTAAAAGTGGCTTCTTTCTTTTTACCAGTTTTCCAGAAGGGAATTCTAGGAGATCCGTGAGTTGTGGCTAATAAAGCGAGGAAAGGAAAATCTTCTACTGTGGTTTATAGGAAGAAATAGCTCTGAATAAGATTCTGAAGGTAAAATTATGATGATTATAATGACAATGATAAAGAAAAGAGGAGGAGAAGGAGGAGGGGAGGAAGATGGTTGGATTCCATTCAGTTATATATATATATATATATATATATATATATATATATATATATATATATAATATATATATTATATATACACATTTTATATATATATATATTTTAGAACTGTGTGTGGTTAGTATAGAAAATATATGTCCCAAATGTCCCAATTGTCTTGTTTGGTTATTTCTGGAACAGTGTGATGTCAGAATTTCCATGCCATTGCCTTTAAGAAAACAAAAATGATTCTACAGTTCCACTAATGACAGAATAAAAAGTGTAACCTATACACTGCCTCTTGACATGGAAATATTCCAAGAATTGATTTTGTCAGACTATGCACCTAGAATTTTTCTTTTGGCTCAGAAAACATCACTATCCTGTCATTGAGGGAAAAGGTGTGTGTGTAGAGGGGTTCTATACTGGAGGTGACAGACACAACCTAATTTATCTTCTGGTTAAGAGAACAACACAAGCCACTCAAAGCTTCTGGTCCATTCTCAAACCCTAAAATCCAAATGGATGGGACTCTTTTGTTTTCTGTTTCCATTGTTATTTCTTCTCAACATATTATGAGTATACAAGATATGAATGTATTTTTTCTGTGTATTTTTGTTCCAGGTTCACATCTGATGCTCTTTGCTTAACTTAGAGACGATAGATCCAATAAGGGTGGCAAAGGTATCCCATTCTTATAACTCAAGAGCAGATGTTAATGATTTTGATGATTAAAAAAAAGAGCTGTTCATGGATCTGCCTTTAACAGTGATTTCATTCTTTCCCATCCTCCCAACTTCTTGTCCTTTGATATCAGGGCAGAAGGCTCTTCTGCTCTGAGCTGATGTCATCTGGAAATACTCTCCTTCCTTGCTCTGGAAGACGTGGCCTGATTCCAGAAAAGAACACATTTCTGAACACTCTTACAGGACTTCTGTTGGCAGTGACCCTGGTCTGCCCAGTTGAAGGGGACTCTGGTTTCCAGAATTTTAAGAACAGCCTGTGCCAGTGACAGACCAGGTATTGCCGTCCAGGCATCCATAGTCAAGACGTGTTGGAGAGGCCCATGGTTTGAAAGTGCCCTTGGGAGATGATTTACGTTAAAATATCCTTGAACCTGCTTTCTTAGCAATGCCTGCTTAGACTTCCCAAAACGTTCAGGAGTACCTCCTTTTAGAGTAACCTATAATAAGGTTACTCTATAATATTTTCATCTGATAACATATGGAGACAAGAAGCAGAGGAGCAGTGATATGCCAGTAAAGCTTAATAACCGGCTCTCTGGGGGAAACAGCCTTGAGTTGTAGCAGTTGCTTATTTCCGTGGTGTAAATACTCGCATCACAGCCAATTTCAAGCTGCCTCCCTGAATGTGGAATTGGGAAGAGGTGCCTGTAATTGGCTCTCACAAGCCAGGACCAGCTCCAGCCCAGCCACTGCTTTAGACTAAGGAATAGCAGATGAAGAGAGCACAGAACTTGGAGAACAGAGACCTGGCTTGGATTCCAGATGTGCTCTTTCCTAATTTAGGTAAGTTACTTTTGGAGTCTCTGTGAGTGCCTCTGAAAATTAGGAGAATGAGTGCTTTCCTAGCTGAGTGTGAATCAAGTGAGGAAACACGTGGGGACATTTTCTCTGGCAAGAGCAGCATTATCTTCATCCCCAACTCACCTGAGAGGTGCGTGGATTGCACCATGGGCACCACCGGATTCCTCTCATTTCATCCTACTGCACCTTCTCATGTGTAAAATATCCCTGTTTTACAAAATAAAAATAGTCTTGGAGAAGTGAAGAAATACCGTCATAAAAGATACCAGCCCCTGTCTGTGTATCCATACAGCCCATTCATTGCACCCTCTGCGAGATGCTTAATGATTTCCCTTTTAAACTGGGAAAATATTCCTTATAGACTGATGAATAGCCCCTTGGAATCTCAAAATCGGGACAGATCTCCTACAGAGAGGGAGGTAGCAAGACCCCTGTGCTATACCAATTCAAGTATCATCTTTTTATCTCTTCCCACCCATTAAAGAATGATGCGCTGTGTACAAAAGATATTCCTGTGTTCTCTGAACACAGGGTTGATTGCTGTTCAGGAGCTGTGGAGACAAGCTAAGCCATATCATTGACTTATTTACATTTCACTCCTTAAGGAGGTAACACAAAAAGATCACAAATTTGGGATTGTAGGGTCCTGGCTTCTCCTCCCATTTCTTCCATTTACTAGATGACTGACTTAGGTTGAGTTCCTCCCTTCTCAGTGTATCAGAAGAACCTCATCTAGAAACCAAGGATATGCATGAATTCCTCATTAACTCTGCGTGTGTGTGTGTTTGTGTGTGTGTGTGTGTGAGAGAGAGAGAGAGAGAACTCGGATAATTTCAGTGTAAGCTCCTTGAAGGCAGAGCCTGCCTCTCCCAGCTTTTCACCTTCAGAATGTATTCAGTGGCAATGTTGTCCCTATTTGAAGAATAAGTGGGTCATGTGTCTGGAACAAAAATCACCACCAGAAGTCACTTAATAGATGCCAGTGATATTGAATCCAGTCCCAAAGAGCCTATAAAAACCTCTTCAGACTTTTGGAAAATGACAGCTCTATGGTTGTACAATTTCCAAATCAAGACAAGACACATATTTCTTCATTGTGAGCTTACTTTCAATGTGAAACGACCTCTCCAAAGCAACCACCACAAACAGCTAATAAATTGGGAATAAATAACATACAACGTTGCAAATTGCATCCACAATCATCTGTCATATGTACATCTGCTATGGATTGTGCAAGACAACCATACCCCTTGATTTAATTGGACCAATGAGAGGTGACATATGCATTATGATGGTCCCATTGACATTCTTTTGCACCCAAGGAATCAAATCAATGCCTACTTGCATATTAAGAACTATGTGGTCCTTTCTCCCCTGGAAGTGAACATGTGTTGCTATTAGCCTGGGCTTGGAGGGGTGGGAAGAGAACCCCAGGGTGCAGTGGGGAGACCAGGCAATATCCTATTGGTTTCAGTGGGACCATGCGTTCTTTGAAATGCCCTGCAGTGGTCCCGCACGATCTCTTTCTAGGTCCGGCTGCAATGTTAATACAAGTTTAATTCTAGCTGCTTCAGTCCTGGTTCTCAGAGAGCAGAGTATTAAAGCAGTGCTGAGACAACGATCAGATCGAATACATTTTGCACCATCCTTCCCCAGGAGAGAATAGAGAGCTGGTCTCTCCCATCGGAGGGCAGGACAGAGAAAGGAATCAGCATGTGGCATAGGGGTCCTCAGGAAAGGGAAGCACAGAAGGAAGCTCTTCCTCCTTCTCCAAGGGCAGGTTGACTGTGTCCAGCAAGCCCATCTCCTGATGGTCATGCCTGCCCCCACCTGCATTATGCAAATCAACTTCTCCTACAAGCTTCTATTCACTGGCGGGCTGGAAACCCAGCCTTCCCGAGCCCTGGAGCCTGGAAGCTGAGCAGCTCTAGGCAATTATCTGTTTTGAAGGAATACACTGATTTGACATTCTTAAGAAGTCACAGACGTCTGATTTCATAATATAATTTGTAGAAGTAAAAAAGGCAAGTTAAACATTTGCTTACACATATCATGTTTACATGTGTTCAAAGAACTTTCCAAAACTTTGCAGTCTCATCCAACTGCATCTTTTTTAAGCTCGCTTCGCTCTTGTAGGTTTGCAAACAAATTCCACAGCACATTCAACCGCAAATTGATTTACTTTTTGGGAAACTCCTTGAGTTTCGCAACTTTCTTCTTGCTGTTTAACATACACACAGATGCAAAAAAGAAAAAACAATCTCCTAACACAGGAACACAAATCTGGCATTCGGAGGAGTCGATTTTTTCATTTATTCTCAAAGTGAAGGGAAAGCAGCTATGGATGCGATCCAGATTACCAAGGAGTGTGCAAATGACTTCTTGGGCCCCGCTGGCAGTGTGAGTGACAGCACATCTCAGGGCAGGGAGGCTGAGGGAGAGACGAGCGTCCCCTTGCGAGGGAAGACCATTCATTTAGCACGTAACCTGGATGTCCGGCTTTCCATCATTCAGGGAAGGGCATCACCACCCTCTCAAGCATTCAAGACTGCGAGCCATCTTCAACTACGTTGTCTACCGTACCTCCCATTGGATATTCAGTCCCTGAGGTTGAGTCCCACTGACTGGAACCCCCTCATGTATCTTGAATGCCCTTATCTTGCTTATCCATTCCTACTGCCCTATCACTTAGCACTTGGACTCTGGCAATAGCCTCCCCGACATTTTGCAGATCCAGCCTCCTTCCGTCCCATACACGCTCCTCATTGCTGCCAGAGGGAGAAATGCAGACTGTCCATCTGATCCCTTATTAAACTTACAAGGACTCTCCTTCCTTCAGGATAAAGGGTCAACTCCTTCACTTTGGAAGTCTTTTATGATCAAGGCCCTGATTTCTTAAGAACCTGGTCTCCATGAGCATCTCTCAGGCTCCAACCAAATTCTGCTTATGTGCCATTCTGGCCATCCCACGGGGCCTTTGCACATGCTGTTCCACTGAAAATGAGCAGCCTCTTAACCATTTTCACCTGGAAGACTCCTACTCGTCCTTCAAAATCAGCTCAGATACTATGTCTGGAAATCATCCTTGAGCCCCCAGAACAGGGTTAAGACTTTCTTCCCCTTGTTCCTAGCATCCTACACTTCTCTGCCATAGCATCTGTTGCCCTCAATGATTGCTTGCCTCTTTCTTGATGCATATCTCACTAAAATTTAATTTTCACAAGAGCTGGGCTGTATTTATTATGAGCTTTGCAAAACTCTATCTCCTTTAGGACCACGCTTTGATCACCTCTGTACCTACAACAACAAACACGGTTCCTGGAATGTGGTAGATGCTGCAGAAAGGTTTCACATGAATGAATGCATAAATGAATTAATTAGATAATGAAAATGGACAGGTGTGTAGTAACTCAGAAGGCTACAGCTCAGACCCTCCTACCTGGCAAAGGTCCCTCACAAAGGAATCAAAATGTATTACTTAAGAGTCAGGCCCCTGAAAGTAGTAGACTCCATGGACAGTGGGTAGGAAAACCGCTACCTCAGGGGTCTGAACAAAAAGCTACATCATTGCATTGGCCCCTCATCTTTAGACCTTACCCTCGTTCCTTCCCACTTATTGCTGCATCTGATGGTTTGACTTTCTGGAGATGCTGGAGAGAGCCTCAGAGAATGTGAGGATGTAAGGAGAGTGTTAACACCTGGAGGGGGAGAGAGAGCCAGAGAGCTGGAGAGAGGGATGGCAGGGGGCCTCTTCCTGCAGCTGAGCTGGCCCAAGGCTTATCTGGCCAAGGATCTCAAATGCACCAAGCCAGCTTCTCCTTGGCTGGAGTTTCAGAATATCTCCTGCCCTACAGCCTGTGTCATGAGAGGGGATGGAGACGGCAACCTCTGATGAAAGGGCTCCATGGAAAGCAACAGCCGTGGCACACAATGAAGGAGGCAGAAGTTTACCAACAGATAGGACTTTCAATCTGCCTGACTTCTGTTCCGGAATAAAGGAGCATCTGTCCAGCCTCCCGCCTTCCAAGGTTTTCTGTTTTGCTTTTGTTTGTTTGCTTTCAAGAAGTTGGTAAGTAACCCAGTGTCCAGGCTTTTGTTTGTTTGCTTTCAAGAAGTGTGTAAGTAACCCAGTGTCCAGGCCATAAAGGGTGACTCCGGAAAGATCTCGTTGGATTGTAACCTGGTTGGCAGCTCGCTGCCCCGGGGCAGTCCTCCTCCCCAGCCAGAGCTCTGCCATTAAGGCCTGGAAACCCACAGAGTTAATAGGAACCAGGCAGGGAAAGTGAAGCTGAAACCAGGAATGTGTGGCCGAGGCTTCCAGCTCTGCTCAGCTGTGTGAGGCCCGCTTCAGTCACGCATTGCTGCAGCTGGGACGCTCCAAACGAGTGTGTTGGCCACGGGGCGCCTGGGTGCCTCTGTCCAAGCTGACAGCCGCCAGGGACCCCTCCCTGGTTCCTAGGAGCCAGCCTGGTGTTGAAACCCTGGCCCCGTGGGACTCAGCCAGAATGTGAGCAATGGATTGGAGACTCCCAGTCTATTCTTCAGCCTGGTCCTCCCAGGCTTTTGGAGCAAAGGGGGAGGGAGAGGCCTGGATACAATAGAATTATTTTGGCAAAGGGCTCCCTCCTATAGGCCTGCAGACCTCGAGGTGTGACTCACGGACCAGAAGGAAGCAGGCATGGACACTGTCTTCCAGGGTGGTCACCTGAAGGAACCATGGACAGAAAAGTAATTGGAGGCTATCAGTCTAACTTCAAAAGTCCCCACGCAACTGTACTTGGAAGAGACAATGAACAGCGAAGATGATGTTCAGCAAGCCTGTGGCCTGATGGTCCCTCATCTGTTCCAATATTTGCCAAGGGGCATGAGCTATTCACCTGGCTCCTCTCTGCCACCACACGCATGCCATCTCGGAACTTCCAGGTTGCCTAGGGGCTCAGTGTCAATGCCATTCAGAAGCACCATCTTCTAACCTTCAGTCTCCCTGCAGATCAGACAGCTCTTGCTGCAGGCTGCACTGCCCATCATGGAAGCTCTGTGCATCCAAGGCCAACACAACTGCTCTGGGCAAGGTGTGTCAAGGTGGGAGGTGGGGGACTGGGGAGAGAGCTTTGGGAAATGCTAATGCGGTTCAGATCATGACTAGCCCTCAGAACCTGAGGGGAGCAGAGGCTGAGGGAGGAGAGGGGGGTGTCTTCAGGGCCTGGCAATATACGTGACACTAAGTCAGGTGAATGGTCTGCCAGTAGCTGGATTCTCTCCTTTTTGCTTTGTGTCTTTTACTTTGGGTTTGTTTTTGCATGGAAAAACTGGTGTGATCCATAAAACAGAGTTGACAAGTGAACTGACAACATGCATAAAGGTGCTGTTTTATTACCTGCATGCTTGTGTATATGTGTATGTGTGTGTGTAGAATGGATATAGATTTGATAGATAGATAGATGATAGATTTTTAATCATTATAAAAGAGAATTGATTCTCATTGTAGAAAATTTGGAAAATATCAAATAGGTAAGAAAATGCAAATCATTCATGATTGCGTCACTCAGATTAAAAACAATTCACATCTTAATGTACTTCATTCTTTTAGCAAATATTATTTTACGTATTTGAGATCACACTGAATAAACGATGATACCTGGCTTTTTTCAATTAATGTTGTAAGTAAGTTTTATTTTCCCCCTTCCTTGAGACATAATTTTGTTTTAGGTTAATTTTCATTTTGTTTAATAAAGATAAACAAATAAAGAAAGATGTTTCATTTTATTCAAGAGAGTAAGAGAACAGAAATCCTGAATTACTTTTAGATGCTTCAGCTGTTGCTATTTGCCCACTCTCTGGGTTTCTACAGCCTATTGGCAGTTTGAGCAAAAAATAAATCACATGCTATCCATGTCCAAGCTATAGGTCAGTTGTGTGAAAGGAAATTAGCCATACTGAGCTGAAAGGTAGTCTGATCTCCTTACAGAAGAGTCATGTGATTCCTCTGTCGATGGAAACTTAGGTTGCTTCCATGTCCTGGCTATTGTAAATAGTGCTGCAGTGAACATTGGGGTGCACATGTGTTTTTGAATTATGGTTTTCTCTGGGTATATGCCCAGTAGTGGAATTGCTGGGTCATATGGTAGTTCTATTTTTAGTTTTTTAAGGAACCTCCATGCTGTTCTCCATGGTGACGGTATCAATTTACATTCCTACCAACAGTGCAAGAGGGTTCCCTTTTCTCCACACCCTCTCCAGCATTTGCTGTTTGTAGATTTTTTGACAATGGCCATTCTGACTGGTGTGAGGTGATACCTCATGGTACGTTTGATTTTCATTTCTCTAATAATTAGTGGCGTTGGGCATCTTTTCATGTGTTTGTTGGCCATCTGTATGTCGTCCTTGGAGAAATGTCTATTTATGTCTTCTGCTCACACATACACAATGGAATATTACTCAGCCATAAAAAGGAGCAAAACTGGGTCATTTGCAGAGACGTGGATAGACCTAGGGTATGTTCTACAGAATGAAGTAAATTGGAAAGAGAAAAACAAATATCATATATTAATGCATATACGTGGAATCTAGAAAAATGGTATAGATGATCTTATTTGCAAAGGAGAAATAGAGACACAGACGTAGAGAACAAATGTATGGATATCAAGATGGACAGGGGAGGTGGGATGAATTGGGAGATTGGGATGGAGATATATACACAATTGATACCATGTATAAAATAGATAACTAATGAGAACCTACTGTATAGCACAGGGAACTCTACTCAGTGCTCTGTGTTGACCTAAATGGGGAGGAAATCCAAAAAAGAGGGCATATATATATACGTATAGCTGATTCACTTTGCTGTACAGCAGAAACTAACACAACATTGTAAAGCAACTATACTCCAATAAAAATTAATAATAAAAAGAAAAGTCATGCCAGGCCCATGGAGGCAGAGGAGAAGTCTGATGCCGCAAACAGCCAGGGGACAGAAGAAGCCATGGGTTGTGGGAGCCCCTGCTTCTGATAACTCTGGGGGGAGGTTGCCGGCGTGTTTAACTTCTCATTAGCTGTTTTATTGCTGTGTTTATTTGTTTACTCTAGTATGGAAATCCGCAGGTAAGTGATAACCTTGCATTCCAACTGTAAGTAAACGTGGTGTTTCTTAACCAAATTGAAAACATTCAGACCACGCCCAGATAGAAGTTTGGTGAGGTATTTTCAATTGGTCATGCCAAAATGAGACAGGAACATTTTTTTTTTTTTTCCTTGTTGTATGTGTGTGAAGTTTGGGAGAAGGATATACAGGGGGTGTGGGGTAGTGGAGCAAAAGGAAAACTTAATCCTACTGTGACATCAAACCTTCATTTCATTTTGCCAGAATTGGTTTGAAAAACAAAACAAAAAAGCCCTCTACTTGGTTGAGCACCCAACTTGCCAATTTGTAGATCTGCCCATAGATGTGCAGATACATAATGGCTCATTTAATCCAAGAACACTTGGGAAAATTTCCAGTGATATTCTTTCAGGAGCTGCTCGGTGTCGTACACCACGCCAGACAAGTGCATCCAAAGACGAGTTATGTCCTAGACCTGCATCCAGGATCTTTGTAACCATGTACCAGTGAAAAAATGGGATAAATGATGGTCAGCTAAGGCAGACATATAAGGAGGAAATGATTTCCATTTGGGGACATCAGGATAATTTCTTAATTATCCTTGTATATTCTAAAGGATAATTATTAGACCCAGAGATGTTAGTGAAACAGATGTGGATTTTGGTGTTACTTAGCTCGGTGGCCTTAGGCAAAGGCCCTCCTCTCTCCATACCTCAGTGTCCCCATCTTTAAAATGAGGCCAGTGCTAGTTTCTGCCTGTGAGGCTATTGTGAGAGGTCAATGCAACCATAAGTATCCTACCTGCATATATCAGGCACTCACTAAAGAGCAATCACAGAAAAAAAGCCATAGTTGTCATTAAACCAGCGAAGGACTTCATGTGACCACAGCATGTCTCATTCTAATTCACAGTTGTCCTGGTGACATCTCCCATATGTGGTTGCCACAGCCCAGGCATCATACCTGAAAAGGAGAAAGTCATCACAACACCTGCATATTGAACATCTTCCAGGTGTCATTGTCAATACATTTTCTCTCACTAACAGTTAGAGGTGGCAGAGGTTTGAGAGGACCTACGTGCCCACACTCACACACAGAGCAGGAAATGAGTCCAAACTGAAGACAAAGCCAGCTGAAGTCTGGCCCTATGTCCTGGGTACCACACCGCACTGATTCTCATCCTGTCTCTCGCTGGATTGGTGAGTGGATTCCATGAGATAATGCATGCAAGGCAGCCAGCGGAGGACCAGCTGCTGCTTATACCTACCAGGCATTCTTCCCTTCAAAGTTACTGGGCACACACTACGGGCCAGGATACCTACTGGGCACTGGGGGTCAGAATCCAATAAATCCCCACCATATTTTAAAGGATTCCGTAATCCAGAGGAGTGAAGTCTGTGTAGACAGTAAATGAAGCACAATATAATGTGGATTGGGGGAAGGATGTTTTATATGCCTCCCAACCACTTCATCTTTTCTCCTGGTCTACATCACTCTCCTGCATCTCACACCTCTTGTGAGATCCTTGTTTGGATAGAGCTTTGAACTTTCAAGTCCCCTTCGGCCTTTTCCCACAGCATTCTCTGCTTACTTATGTCCACAGGACATACTGAAGTCCTTCCTCCAGAAAGCTTTTCTCCTTCCTGAAATTCTAGTGAGAAACTATACAGCCCACTTTTGAACATACACGTGCCACTTTTCTCCAACAGTTGTTTTGCACCTCAGTCTTGTCTCATTCTTATGTTTCTATTGACGATGTAAGGTTATAAAACTCATGAGTTTCTGTTCCTCCCAGCAGGGTCATCAGTGCACAGTAGGCAGTTAGCAGGTGCGTTTTGATTTACTAACTCTGAAGCCTCCTGAAAGTGAATCAAGGAGGTAAATGCACCTCTGGAGAGCCAGGAGCTGGCATTGTAGAGCCCAGCCAATCAAAGTCCACTGATCTCGAACAGCTTACGTGCCCAAAGGGGCCGCTGAGATGCGCTCAATCAATGAGTCAGGTCCAATAGAGTCTTCAGGACTCTGGATGAGCCCTGTTCAGTGTGGCGTAAGATGAGGGGCAAGGGCAAGCCTGAGGTGTGTTGGAAAGAGAATTCATCAACGCAACCTCTCCAGATGAACAGATCAGCCCTGTGTTGGGATAGAATGTTGCCGAAATAGTCTCCTCTGCCTAAGTGGCCAAAATGATAGGGATTTATCTGCTGATATGGGTCAGATTTGAAAGCAGATCCCTTTTCGCCCTTATTGACTGATGCATGTGTTTTGCAGACTCATAAGGTTTCTTGTACTGTCACGTTGGCTTGGTGAAACTCTGACTGCCAGTCTCCATCAAGGGAGCAAAGAACACTCCCATGCTAGTGGCACTGACCCTTAAGCAAACAGTTGCTTCCATCAGCTATGACTCCATTCTTTTCATATCCAGACTCAATATTTTTACCATTTGGGCACTGACTCATTTGAAAGGGCGAGGTTTGCAGACTTTGCCATCAGCCCAGGCTCTAGGAAGCACAGAGGTGCAGTGCCAGCTCAGAGTCTTGGTGGTTCTGCTTATAACCCAACCAAAAGAAAGAACTAGATTATTTTTTTAATTAAAGTATAGTAGATTTAGTTTCTGGTGTACAACAAAGTGATTCAGTTATACATATACACACATATTCTTTTCCATTATGGCTTATTACAGGGTATTGAATCTAGTTCCCTGTGTTATACAGTAGGTCCTTGTTGTTTATCTATTTTATAAATAGTAGTTTGCATCTGCTAATCCCAAACTCCTAATTTATCCCTCGCCCACCCTCTTTCCCCTTTGGTAAATGTAAGTTTGTTTTCTATGTCTATGAGTCTGTTTCTGTTTTGTAAATAAGTTTATTTGTGTCATATTTTAAATTCCACATATAAGTGATATCATATGGTATTTATCTTTCTATAAGAAAGATCTAGATTAATGTTGGTGCCTAGAGATCATGGTGGTCCCTTTGGAGTGAAAGCAGTGAATATGTGTACATATCTGGTTGGAGGGCATATATATTCCCTTTGAAAGGGAAATCTTTCCCTTTGAAAGGTTTCTCTTGACAAAAATAAAACCATAGGAAGGAGTAATCTTGTGCCCATTTGCTTAGCACAATCTGCTTACATGGCAGATGTGTCAGGAACCATGTGGAGGGTTAATGAGGAATAAATTTATAGGGCAGAGACTCTGTCCTTAAGATACTCAGGGCTGTACATGAATCCCAAACTCTTAATTTATCCCTCCCCCGCCCACCTTTCCCCTTTGGTAATCATAAATTTGTTTTGTTTTCAAAGTCTGTGAGTATGTTTCTGTTTTGTAAATAAGTTAGTTTGTATCATTTTTTTTAGATTCCACATGTAAGTGATATCATATGATATTTGCCTTTCTCTGTCTGACTTACTTCACTTAGGATAATCTCTAGGTCAGTCTATGTTGCTGCAAATGACATTATTTCCTTCTTTTTTATGGCTGAGTAATATTCCATTATACACATGTGCCACACCTTCTTTATCTGTTCTTTGTCAATGGACATTTAGGTTGCTTCAATGTCTTGGCTATTGTAAATAGTGCTGTAGTGAACATTGGGGTGCATGTATCTTTTTGAATTATGGTTTTCTCCAGATTTATGCCCAGGAGTGGGATTGCTGGATCATATGGTACTTCTATTTTTAATTTTTTAAGGAACCTCCATACTATTCTCCTTAGTGGCTGTACCAATTTACATTCCCACTAACAGTGTTACTATGTATAAAATAATCAACAAGGACCTACTGTATAGCACAGGGAACTCTACTCAGTATTCTGTAATAACCTATATAGGAAAAGAATCTGAAAAAGACTGGATATATGTATACTTATAACTGAATCACTTTGTTGTACACCTGAAACTAACACAACATTGTAAATCAGTTATACTCCAATATAAAATAAAAAATTAAATTAAAAAAAAAAGATACTGAGGTCTGCCCACCAAGCTTGGGATGACCATACTACATACAATAAAGGAGGGTTTTATAGAGTTTCATGAGGTATGGAGTGGTCCAGGCTTTGAGGTCAGGCAGAAAATGGGTCCCAAGCCCCAGTCTATCCTAATCTAGCTATTTGTCCTTGGACTCAGTTTTGCTCCCCAAATCTTTCTGAATTTGAGGGTTTTTTCTTCTGTAAAATGTAATATTATGTAAGGTATGCCAAGCACTTAGCACCCAACCCAACACCCAATACCTGCTAAACATATGTGAGCTTTATTTTTACCATCATTATTTTATTACTTTCATCATCATCGTCATCATCATCATCATCATCATCTCTACTTAGTGGATGAGAGATAGCTTCACAGTAAAGAGATAATCAAGTAAGATTTTGAAAGACATGCAGGGATTGCCAAGGTGCCTAAAGGCAGAAGTGCATCCCAGAGAGAAGAGTTTGTGCAAAGACTCAAAGGTATGGGGGGCGGGGGGACTGCACTACTTTCAGAGATAAGCACCAGTTGAAATACTGAAGCAAAGGATGGATTTCTGGATCACCTGGGGCAAAAGGTGTTGGCATACAGGTCTTTGAAGAGGTGAGGTGTAGGCTGATAGACGGTGATCAAACCATGAGAAGTCTTGGATGGGATGCTAAGCAATTAAGTAGAAGTTACTGATGACATTGGACCAAATCTTAGCATGGTGGTCAGAGTGGAAACTGGGTTGGAGGAAACTTGGAGATAAGCTCATCTAGAGAGATCAGGAAGAAATGGTACCCAAGGAATGAAGTTAGTACTAAAAGCAGCCAACCATCAGAAATGTAAGACAGGTGGCTATGGTTTATCTCCAAAGGTCATGAGATGGATCTCTTGCCCCCTTGCACTCTGAAAAGGCCTTTCCCTTCTTTAGTTCATGAAACAATTAAAAAGCTGCAATTTGGATTTTTATTTGCAAAGCATTCTATGACTGCAAAACTGACAACATTCCTGTCAGATTTGAAATGTGGATTCTTTCTTCTGATCTCTCAGTTTGGTGGCCACGGGTGAGTTGAATCCCATACAGCTAAGAGAATCTGCTTCCAAGATAATCTGCCTTCTAGCAAATGGCATCTGTCAGTCCATATCTTTTAGAAAGCCTGAAATAATTACTTGGGGGGAAGAAAAAAAAAAAGAAAAAAGAAATAGTATAGAATTTCTTCTTTAAGTAATGGAATCTCTGGTTCTATTTAAAAGAGATTTTAATTTAAAAATGCATGATTCCAACTTTTCAGGAAGATTTCTACTGTGTAATGTAACAGACCCATGAAAAATCACTTCTAGTTTATTCAGAACTGGTGCTAGGAATATAGAGATGAAAAACAAAAATGTTGTCCCTGCCCTTAGAGGGCCAATGTCCAACACAGGACACAGACATGAAAGTGCTCGAATGAAGGTGATACAGCAGCCAGAGTTGGAGCCTAGAGAAGCAGCCTCATCTGCCTGGGAGAAGGCAGAGCTTTTGTAGGTAGATGAAGAAAGCCTTCTATGCCATGGTGGTGGAGATATATTTGCCATATGGACACCATATTTTCTGAATCAAAATCGGGATAGATGATCTGACACAATGTCTGTCGATGGGACAGAATATTTGAAATCAAGGCTGTCCAAAGAAACTCAGGACATATGGCCACCATAACTGATCATTACTGTGCATACAGGAGGGCATGGTTTGATCCACAGAATAACCAAAGCCAAGATTCAGGCAGACAATTTACATTAATGTTTAACTGCAGATGTGTAAGAACTATATTTCCTGACCTTATCTATCAGAGTAGGCAAAGACTAGGGTGCTAATGAATTCATAGCAATCCTAAACAAAGCCAGACATGCCAGAATGTTAGAATGACAGGGCTGGAAATACCCTTAATGACCACCTGGTCTAAACTTCACCCCGCTGTTCGACTGGAGAAACCGAGGCTCATCCCTCAAAATCATGTATCTGCTATGGGCCAGAGTTGGCATTGGGTGTTGTCCAAAGCTCACCTAGGTGTTGTAGTTCTTTAGGGCTGAATTTGGGGGTATTCCAGAAAATCCCATGAATTGTTAGAAACCCCAAAATGCTGGCCTTGACCCCACTAAGTTGACATTCAGTAGAATACCACCTTGGCAAACAACCAGGGCGCCATATTTGATGACCTTGAACTCACATCTCGCCAGGATATAAATGAGGATCCCAAGCTGAATATCAGCACCAGAACATTTAAGATGCAGAGGAGGTGGTTGTGACAAAAGCTGGCAATGCCACAGAGTCCCAAGGACACTAATTCTCTTATATTTTGCTGACAATTCTCCATTGGTGATGAAGTAGTAACAAAAAGAAGGTTCATAGCAAAAGAATGGAGTATTTCCTTATGAGTGTTCAGGAGTCAGGAGTTCAGTCTCAGCTGAGCAAGTAGAAAATCAAAAGTCCACATGTCTTTCTCCAAGATGGCTCCAGGAAGGCATAGGAAACCACTCGATAACTAAACCCATTGATCTCTAATCCCCTATCTTTCTGACTTGGGAAGAGGCTGAGCTCTAGAATTGCATGACTTTGTACCTTCACAGTCCCCGCAAAATGTAAGATGCCTGCCCAGCATGTGAGAAGTGTAGACAAAGAAATGGCTTTTTACCTGGGGCTGACAAATATCAGCCCAGAGCTTTGAGATTAAAATGCATGGCAGACATTCTCCTCCTAGTGTGAGTCTGGGCTGGAGGAATGGTAATTTAAAAGGACCAATGGCATGGTCTGTGCTTGAGCTACATGCATCTTCTTCTGGAATTCCAGCACAATCTCACCTTGGAGATCCAGATCTATTTGTGGGCACGTGGTACAGGCTGGAGACCACCAGTACATTTTTTTCCTTTTCCCTTCTTTTCTCTTCTCTGCTTTCCTTTCCTTTGCTTTGCTTCACTTCACGTCCCTTTGCTTTTCATTGCTCCCTATCTGGACTGACATATACTAGTGACTCAAATTAAGTATACATTGTTCCTTGGCCTAGGTGCTGTTAGGATGTAAGATACTCTCTAGATATGTTGATTATTCTTAGCCATCCATCTATGGATCCACCATCCACTCATCTACCCATCCATCTCTTACCATCTACCCAACCAGGCATGTATTCACCCTTCCCTTCAGTTCAGATCAGCAGGCATTTCCTGAATCACAGTTAAGTGTTAAGGACCCATGCAATCCACTCTGGCAACACAGATAAATATGACCTAGAGCTTGATTTAGAGATATCACTCATAATCTAGAAGGCTGACATGTAGTTATGTCTTGATAAGTGCTATAAGGGCTTGATAAGGGCAGTGGCTTGGGTGTATACTGTGCAGCTTTTCAGTGAACAGAAGTTGGCCATTTGAAGGGAGAGGGTGGGCAGGAAACACTAAGTTGAGGGTTGGTGAAGCAAAAGCACAGAGATAGGAAAAACTACCAGTTGCTGGACATTTCTAGAGGGAGGTAGAGGCTGACAGTGCCAAGCTGGAGAGCTAACAAGGGTCCATGCCAGAGCAAAAGATATAAGCTACCAACCATTCCAACAGGTGTGGTTTTTTAACCTCATCCTGTCATACACTTAGGGTGACCAACTGTCCTGGTCCCCTTGGGACTAAAGAGATTCCCAGGATGCAGGACTTTCAGTTTCAAAGCTACTGCAGTCTCAGGCAAATCAGAATGATGTGTATGGTGGAAAGACTAATGACCCCCAAAGATGGGCAAACCCTAATTTTCCAGACCTGTGAATCTGTTACTTTCATGGCAAATAAGACTTTGCAGATGCAATTACATTAAGAATTTGGAGATGGGGAGATTATTCTGGGCTACCCTGGTGGGTTCAGTGTAATCACAAGCATCCTTAGAAGGGAAAGAGGGAGGAGGGTCAGAATCAGAGGAGATGTAATGATGAAAGCAGAGGTCAGAGTTATGCCATTGCTGGAAGGGTCCACAAGCCAAGGAATGTGGGCTGTCTCTAGAAACTGGAAAATGCAAGGAACACATCCTCCTCCAGAGCTTCCAGAAGGTACACAACACTTCTGACACCTAGATTGTAGCCCTATAACACCCACTTCGGACTCCTGGCCTCCAAAACTATAAGAGAATAAATATGTGTTGTTTTAAGCCACTGAGTTTATGGTAATTTGTCACGGTAGCAATGGGAAACTAATACACTCTACTTCTCAAAAGATATGTCTAAAAGATGGGTGCAAGTGGTGACTTGCTGATTTTCCATTGCCACTGGCAGACCCTGGTTTCTCCCAAAGTACTATTATTTTATTAAGTACAGGGAGATATTGCAGGAAAAACCCAGAACACTTTGAAATGCCAACCATTTATTGATCACCCTGGCATGGTGGGAACACTAGAGTGGGATGCAGGATGCTTTAGTATCTGTCTGGTTCTGCCTTTCCTGCCTCTGTGAGCTTGGCCCACTTCCCTGGACCTTCTGGTTCTTATTTATCTCTAAGACAAACTAAATGATATAGGTCTATCATTTCAAATTTATAAAGCTTTTAAATATTATTAAGTGACCATGCATTCATAGTGTAGTATTTGTGGTTGAGCAGGTATTTTCAAGGGAAAGGTAACATTACCCTCAAATGGGCTAAAATTGGTTCTTGGGGAAATAGGGAAATTTTACTCTATATTTAAAGTACAAGTATACAGACAGTACGTAACCAAGTATATAGTATATCTGTGGTATTAATATTTCATGGGGGGCGATTAGGAAAAAAATGTCAAAAAAGTCTCTTTCTGAGCATTCTAATGAAAAGAAATAATATCAAGAACCTCTTATCTAGTGAATGTACATCACATATTGCTATTCATTGACATGTACACACTGCTATATTTAAAATAGATAACCAACAATGACCTACTGCATAGCACAAGGAACACTGCTCAATATTCTGTAGTAATCTAAATGGGAAAAGCATTTGAAAAAGAATAGATACATGTATATGTATAATTGAATCACTTTGCTGTACACCTGAAACTTACACAACATTGTTAATCAACTATGCTCCAATATAAAATTAAAAATAAATTTTTTAAAGTATTTTAAATGGCACGGGGAAGATGATGAAGCAGATAAGCTATGGAACTTTATGGAGTCAGACTGATATAAGTTTAATTTCATCTTTTCACATAGCTATGTGGTCCCCACGAACTCTGAGCTTGGTCTCTTTATCTCGGAGAGAAAGAATCCACCTAGGATTGTTGTTGGTGGTATTTAATTATATAACATAGACACAGAGATAGATAGACTGATGGCTATAGAGAGGATTGATAGATACAGATATAGATGATATAGACACAGGCACAGACATAGACAGACATAAACACACAACTGCACATAGTACAGCCCATAGTAATGACCCTCTCCTTTTCCTTCTAATATTTTTTTCTCCTTAGAAAAATGTCCTCTTGGGACCCTTCCCTTGCTGTCCCTCACCCCTGTCCACTGCCACATATTTTTGCCCATAAAGTGAATCAACAAATGGAAACCACCAACTTCATTTGAGCCCAAAACATTTGTGTTAGATTATTCCAGAGCCCAGGAAGCAGACAGCACTGGGATAGGTTGACCCCCTTGACCAATGATGAAAAATGAAGCCCACAGGGTGCCTTGCCCAAGCTCCCCCTGTTGGTCAGTCCTGGTCCTGCAACATGGTCCCAGGGTTTTTGACAATGACCTAATCCAATTGCAGCTGAGGGTTCAGCACAGAGGGTCTGTTTTGCCTCATATCCTTGTTGCTTATGCTTCCAAAGACAGACTTTGTGTGGAATCATCACATCTGCCTGCACTAAGAAGTGATAGAAGAATGGACACCTTGAGGCTTGTTGCTGTTAAAATGATGCCGTGTCATGACATAGTGTTCCCTTTATGAATACCCACTGGAGAAAAATACATATCCAGACCCAGTATGGAGGGGATAGAAAGGCATCTTAGGGGCATATTTTTCTTCTTTAATCTGATGACCATAATGGATTGCAATTCATCCTGTTTCCCTCTTTGCTCAGGCTTCAGGAAACTCAGAGCCAAATTTGTGTTACATCCTTAACATTTGTGCAGGGTTACCCTGTCTTTTATCTTATTTTGTTTTTTTACGTTTTATTTTATTTTATTTGTTTTCTTTATCTGTTCTGCTGTTCCTCTATCCTTCTCAGAGCCCTGATAGGCTAACTTGCTCTCCGGACAGCTAACACCAGCATTCATTCCTGGGAGAAGACTACACTATTCTCTCCATTCGACCTCATTTCTGACTACATCAAGGGTTGTAGACCTGCCTTTCCTCACCAAGGATCGATGTTACACTTAGATGGTGACCCAGAAGACATGGCCCAGAAGCTACCACTTGGACCTTGCTTTTTACTTGCACCTACTTTCAAGGATTAACTACTGAAAGCTACTTGAAAGAAAATGCTGGATTGAACTCCGAGAATTAAAGCCTGGTTTCAAGTTCAGACCAACAAATATATCTTGACCACTTAATGTAGGTGTTTTTGAAATGGAGCTGAATGGACCCTCTAGTTCTGGAGCCCATGGGGTGGTTGGTGGGCAAACAGTTCAGTGCAGTCTTATAAGTGTTATGGCAGAAGAGATCCCATGGAGCTCTGGGGACACAGTGGAGGGGCATGTTCCCAGCCTGACAGAATCAGGCGACACCTCCTGGAGCTTCCCCCAGGCATTTGAGCTGGATTTTAAAAGACAGGAAGTTGAAAACGTACATCCACATAAAACCCTGCACACCAATGTTTATAGCAGCTTTACTGATCACTGCTAAAAGTTAGAAGCAACCAAGCAGTCCTTCAATAGGTAAATGCATAAATAAAACTGTGGTACATCCCTACACTGGAATATTATTTGGCAATTAAAAGAAATGAGCTATCAAGCCTTGAAAAGACATGGAGAAACCTTAAATGAATATTACTTAGTGAAGGAAGCCAAGCTGAAAAGGCTAAATACTGGATGATTCCAACTATCTGACACAGAAAAGGCAAAACTATGGAGAAAATAGAAAGATCAGTTGTTGCCAAGGTTTGGTGGCAGGGAGTGAGAGATCAAAACAAAACAAAACAAAACACAGGCAGAAGTAAAAAGGTAGTCAGGTAAAAAAAAAAAATTCCAGTTGTTGGTGATAGTGGGAACCAAGACACAATACTGGAAAAATGCAAAGCCTACTTCCATCAGGACAGAAAGTGTTGTGTTGTAGAAACTAAAATATTAGGGAGGGATATGGAGGGTGGAGTAAGGACAGTGAGAAAGTGAACCAGACCCTAGGAACCTGGATTTTATCCTTAACACAATGGGAATGTTTAAAAGAATTTAAGCACAGATGTGAATGGACACACTTATTGTCAACTGCCCACCGAGAAGAGGTGGATTTAGTATAAACCCTCACCTTTGACTTCCTGCTCTGCTATTCCTCACAGCATTGTCAGTATGAGAGACCTAAACAAATACACTTTTTCATATCTATTCTCTGAATTGTATTTCACCAGAAATGCCAGTGGTTGGTGGGGCAGCCTAGAGCCAGGCAGTATGGGAGTCAATAAGACCAAACATATGGCTTATGGAAATCAGAAGTGTTTATTGTGAAACTACTATGTGCTGGGAAATTGCACATCCTCTCCTCCGACTCCTGACCTCAAATCAAATGCTCTCTCCACTTCTACTTGAACTTCTTTCAAACTTGGTATTCCACCTCTATCCATCAGATTTAAATTCTGCCAGCCTCTGCCCATGAAGTTGTTTTTTGGCGCACTTAATGCCACTGCAGGGAGGGCTAAGTACAGGCAGGACATTGATCATTAGGTCAATATGTTTATTTAGACTTCTGCAACCATAGTCTCTCCACACTATAGCTCATTATTAACCATTTGGATTAGTTTCCTAGGGCTGCCATAGAAAATACCACCAGCTGGGTGGCTTAAAACAAGAGGACTTCATTATCCCATAGTCCAGGAGGCCAGAAGTCTTGAAATTATGGTGTTGGCAGGGTTGCTTCCTTCTGGAGGCTCTGGGAGAATCCCTTGCATGCCTATCTCCTAGCTTCACGTAGCTGATGAACATCCTGGGCACTTCTTGGCTTGTGACTGCATCACCCAGATCTCTGCCTCCATCTTCACATGGCCTTCTCCTCTTTGGGTCTCTTCTGTGTCTGTGTGTCTCAAAGCTCCATTTCCATCTCTTTTCTCTTACAAGGACCCCAGTCACTGGATTTAAGGCCCTCTCTAAATCCAGGATGATCTCATCTCAATATCCTTAACTTAATTATATCTGCAAAGACCCTATTTCCAAATAAAGTCACAGGCACCAGGGGTTAGGAGTTGGTCATATCTCTTCAGTGAACACAATTCAACTCACTTCACCATTGCATAGATGACCAAGACAAGGTTCAGAGTGGTTAAGTGACTGGCCCAAGCACACAGCTAGTCAGTAGAACAAAGTAAGACTGGAGGACAGCTCCTTTGATTACAAATCCCGTCTCAGAAGTGATTATCTCTAGATGTGGCAATGGGCTTGGAGATGTATGTATAGCATTCAGAGCCAGTGAGAATCAAGGTTGCGTTAGCTGAAACTTCTGGGAAAGAAAAGCATCCTTTCTCTTCTCTGTGAGTGTACTGGTTATCTATCGCTGCATAACAATTTCTCTCAAACTTATTGGCTTAAAGCAACAAACATTTTTTATCTCACAGGTTCCATGGGTCAGGAATCGGCTGTGGCTTCACTGGGGCTTCTGTTTCAGGTTTGCCCACAGGCTGCCATGAAGGTGTTGGATGGGCCTGCAGTCATGTCGAGGCTTGGCTGGAGAATGGTCTGTTTCCATGTTCACTCATGGGCTTGTTGGAAAACTCAGATCCTTGCAGGCTGGTAGATTGGTTTCTTGATGGTAGTTGTCCAGAGACCATCCTCAATTCCTTGTCACAGGGGTTTCTCCATGGGGAAGCTCACTTCGTGACAGCTTGCTTATTCAACAACAAGTAAGTGAAAAGAGGCAGAGAAGATGTGTAAGGAGGAGGGAAAACTCACCATCTAGTATAACCTAACCTTGGACATGAAGTCTCAATCCTTAAGTCACTAAGTCCAGCCCATATTCAAGAGGAGGGATTTGCACAAGGGCATTAATACCAAGAGGTAGGATCCTTGTGACCCATCTTGGAGGCTGTCTACCAGAGTGACTCACTGAAGCAGACCTTCGATGTTCTTTGGATGGTGGTATGAGGAGGAGGGCTAGGCAACCACTTTGCTCTGGTGAAGGGAGAGCTACAGGGTTCCCAGGAACCATGGCATAGAGCCTGACAATGCACCAACATCAAAGGACATGGAAAGATGAGACCCAGAAGAGCCAGGTCCTTGGCAACATGATCAAGCCTCTTGATCAAGCCTCACCTGAAGTCAGAAAACTCTGAACTTTTCAGAAAACACTGAGTCAATAAATTTAATTTACAGAAAGTTTTAACAGATGCATGACCCTGCATATACATACAGTCAAGGTGCAGAAAAGAACTCCCTGAGTTTATTTGCCTCTTTAGATAGGTTACCAAACACAGCCCTGTTTCATCATTTGTTATCATTTGCTTGCTAATAACCCACATCAGTTTTGTGAGCTGAACCGGGGTGGCCATCAGCAGCTTCACGGTTGGGTTTTTATGTGCATCTGTATTCACTTTCCATGGAAGGACTCCTTATAGTTTATCAGGAGCCCCGAAGTCAAGCATCTGATTAGGTTAAGGGCTGTCTACACCTGAGCACAGAGTCAACATCGCCCCCGCCCAAGTCCCAGGGACTATTTCTTTTGCTGTGTTCACAGGTGGGTTTTTAACAAAATTAGTAATGAGATCTCGCCTCCAAATCCCTTCTCCCTGGTGAATTCACTGGGGGGAATCAGCTGGTCTGAGGAGTGCTCATGTGGCCTGTGTTTTTCAACTGATGTTGAAATTCTACCACCTCCCTGCTTTGTCCCTCCACCTGTATCTCTCTCTCACACACACACACACACACACAGAGCTAACCATTAACCTGTCTTTTCCTGTTTCACCGAAGAATTTGTCAACACTGGCTTTGCCCCCCATCCTCTCTCTCTTCCTCAGACTCCAAGCGGCGCCGACTTGTAGAAAGTCACAGGGCGATTATGGAGATGTATTTGTGATGTGGTCCTTTTTACTTCTAAAGAATCTTACATTGTTCTTTAATCTTAATATGAGTTCCCCCTTCCTTCCTCTTACCCAATAAACAGTGTCAAATCTAGAGGCTTCAAGTTCGTTTTCTGATGAAAATTGCAGGTGATGGAACTACACCATCCGCTTTGGGGACTGTGACCCTCTCCCAGGTGGACACTTGGCTGGCTCACAGCCTGCTCCGCCTTGATCAGAGAGGTAACAAATAACTATTCCCCAGACACGTAGTGTCTGACTCACAAGAAAACAAAGTATGGGGGAAATAACAGGAAGGGTGTGGACTTTGTTTTGCCTTTCATTTTTTTCTTTTCCCATTTTATTTGTAGAATTCTAATGACCAGCTAGTAGTGGCCCCTTTTATTTATCTACTTTCAAATTTTAATGAATCCTTCTGGCTATAATTACCTAATTTCTATATTTTAAATGACTAGAGTCGTACAGTTTGGAGCAAATTTTATCTTAACGTGATGGTATCATATAGTATCAAATACTGGGTAGGTATGGATTAATCAGTAAGCAAATTCAGTTCTTGTGAGCTGAAGTTAGTTGTTAATTAAGAGGCATTGACAAAAGGAGGACTAGGGTTTATTGCTACTCTCCCAGGATAAAAATCTACTGTGAACTGGCTCATTTCTCCTGTTGTTTCTTTATTACGCAGGGAAATGGCTTAATACTGTTAGGAGTGACCATTACACACAGACTCGCTTGTCCTGTTTCAATGGATTTCCTCTTCTCTACACATCATATATTTAACATGGAAAAGGGGGTCTTAGTGTCCACTCAAGCCATTTAATTCTGGAAAGTTCACAGAAGATAAATATCAGGGACACCACTTCTAACAATAGTGAAAAATAAGATCCTTCCCTCATATGGATGTGGGTAATAGGATTGGGCATTTCAACTTCTAAAGTTATTGGCTGTTTAGGCTGATAGCAACAACCCTTGTACTAGGTACCACTTTTTGGTTCTTTGCCTAGTGCTTCACTCCCATCAATTTGGATCCTCACAGCATTGCTGCAAGGTGTGGGCTAGGATGCCCACTCCAGACCAACTTGAGAAAACTCAAGTCCTTTTCTTTTTTTTTTTTTTTTTTGGCTGCACTGCCCAGCATGTGGGATCTTAGTTCCCCAACCAGGAATCGAACCGTGCTCCCTGCAGTAGAGTCCTAACCACTGGACCACCAGGGAAGTCCCAAGGAAACTTAAGTTCTGACAGATCATATCACCTGTTACAGTCACATATTTAGTCAAGATCTTAAGCCAAAAATGTCCAATGCTTATGCTTTTTTGTCCCCACCCCCTCTCTATTATACTACTTTATTGCTTATTATTTTTTCCTTTTGTAACACTCACACCAAATCTTTCTCCCTTTCTATTAGGCGAGGTCACTGGATTAAGAAAGACAGTTGCTTGATCCTCCTCATCTTCTCCTGAGGTTTAGGCAGAAGTAGGCATGGGCTTCTTGAGACCAGGAGGCCCAGGTACAGGTGGCAAGGGTCCAGGTGAGACTAGAAAGGGCAGAAGGTGAGGTGACTAATGGACTCCCACCATCCGCCCACCGGGAGCCCAGGGGGCCCAGGGGCTTGGAGTTGTGAGTCAGACTAAAAGAGCATTTTCAGCTATCCCATGGGAGAGCCATTTAGCCAGGATAAATAGGCTGTTTAAACTGACCATATTTTGTGTTAAAACCAAGGGAGTTCTTGGTTCAGCCTACCCCAGCTTTCTTAAGCTCACTGGGTAAAGAAGCTGAAGAGGAAACACAGGAGTCTCCAAGTGGCCTTTGTGACCAGAGAAGCTGCCAGAAAGGGGTTCCCAGAGAGCCCAGTGGAAGGCTTACACTCATAGGAGGAGGGGGGAAGAGGGAAGGGTGTACAGGGCAGGTAATGGCCACTGAACCCAAAATCATGAGGTTATAAAAAAGGTGAAGAAGGAAAGAGGAGGGCCACAGGGTGGGATGTAACCATCAACCACAGGACAGTGTGAAGGTTGCTTCAATGAGGCAAGTTCAGGCCACTCTGAGTGACCACCTGGCTGGGGAGGAGAGGGGCTGGGGTAAGGGTGGCGGACAAGATGGCCCCTAGCTGAGGCTAGAAGGCTGCCAAGTGCCAAGGAGTTAACAGGGCCAAGACGCAGGGAAGAGATTTTTAGGAAGGGGTGGCAAATGTGCAGTGATCTCTTTAAATCTTCATTTAAATTTAATTTAAAATAAAAATTTAATTGTAAAATAATTTAAAATTAAGTTTAAATTGAAAGAAGAATGTCTTTATGTATTTTCAGGGTGACCTTTTCAGACTCTCCATGACCCAGATGGAATTACACCTTCTCCAGGAAGTCTTCCATGATGCTCCACATCTCATTCTCCATCTCTCAGCATTCTCTGGAAACTCACAGATTGTCTTGGGGAGCCGTATTCTTACTGTGGAATTCCTCTGGTTTCTCCCAACAGATTTTGCTCATAAGAGCAGCTAAACTTATGGTTCTCAATGACTAACTCTTTAAAAATATTAGATTTCCTACTATAAGAAAAACACAACAACACAAAATCTCACTATGACATATTTGAAATTTCATTTTCTTTTAACCAAATGTCCTCTTCATTTTTAGTTTAACAATTTAAACTCTTTAGAAATTGCCTCTATATCAATGTATAAAAAATCCTAAGCCTCAGGTTTCCAAGATTTCTGAAGTTAATCTGATTTATTTATATAGCACGTTCAAGTTTACAGGAAACTTATGGAATCAATTTCAGTTTTTCCTTCACAAAGGACTGGATTTGTATTTTCTACCTGTTTCACAGATGAAGATGCTGAGGCATAGAGAATGACCAACGGTGAGCTCAATAAACCACAGGAGAGGAAACGGACCCAAGCTACCTAACATCAAATTCATGCTCATTTTGCTATAATACACTGGCTCTTATTTTGTCAAATTTTACTATAAAAGCAGATACAACCACATTTATTTTAAAACATTAACTGGAAACCAGTGCAATGTGGAAAGACAGGCACCCACTGGGACTGAGTGATGCATGAAAAAGCCGTGTTGTCTTGGTGGAGGGGTGCAGATGCATTTCTCATCCTTTCTTCTCTTTTTTATATTTTATTATTATTATTTTGGGGGGGTTAGGTTTTTTCCTTTTGTTTTTCTTTTTTATTGAAGTATAGATGATTTACAATGCTGTGTTAGTTTCAGGTGTACAGAAAAGTTATTCATATATATATATATATATATATATATATATATATATATATATATCTTTCAGATTCTTTCCCATTATAGGTTATTCCAAGATATTGAATATAGTTCCCTGTACTATACAATAGGTCCTTCTTTCTCCTCTTTTAAGAAGAAAAATTGTGTAGCGAGGTATTGTGCTTTCCTTACACTAAGTTCAAGGTGTTGCAAAGAACTATTTGGAAAGGAACAAGAATGGTAGAACCATCTGTAATTTTTATTTATTTATTTTAACATCTTTATTAGAGTATACTTGCTTTACAATGGTGTGTTAGTTTCTGCTGTATAACAAAGTGAATCAGCTATACATATAAATATATCCCCATATCTCCTCCCTCTTGCATCTCCCTCCCACCCTCCCTATCCCACCCCTCTAGGTGGTCACAAAGCACCGAGCTGATCTCCCTGTGCTATGCGGCCGCTTCCCACTAGCTATCTATTCTACATGTGGTAGTGTATATATGTCCATGCCACTCTCTCACTTCGTCCCAGCTTACCCTTCCCTCTCCCCCACCTGTAATTTTTAAATCAAAAGGTGTTAACTATAAAATGTTCAAACCAGCAGACCAAAATCACTGTTGAGACCATGATGCTTTCAAGTAAAGGGGAAACATGGAAAGAAAACTCACGAGGAGAGTGACCAACAGTTGGCCCTCAAGTTTCAAAGTAATTTACCAGCTGGGAAGGACAATGGGATTTGAGGTGAACAGGCTGAGTTGGAGGTGACAGCACTGTCCTGAGTCATGCTGCCTTCTGGGAGAGGGACAATGGCTGTGAGCTCCTGAGCCAAAGGGGATCTTTCCCGGTTTTGTAGTTCTATTGAGACGGCACCTGGACTAAGTCGTGCAGCTTTGGGCTGCATGGTATGAGAAGGATGCATGCAGATTAGAAGGCATTCAGCCAAGGGATCCAAGAATAATTAAAAGAAGAGTGAGATTACCTTTCATGGACAGATACAAAGACTGACTGTACTTTCATGGACAGATACAAAGACTGACTGTACTTACTCTAAATGACAACAGGAGGAGACCAGAAAGATAACTGAAAGATCCTGAAGATCGAAGGGCTACAGGATTTGCTCTCTCCGGCATGAGGGTCTAGAATTGCAAAAACCAGAACAAATGTAGGATGCTAAAATGCAGGTTGCTTGGCAGAAACACTCTTTTAATAAAACAGGGAAGTTATTTTCTTAGAAAGAGCTCAGGGTTAGGAAACCATTCAAAATCTAGTCTTAGAAACTCAAAAAATGTATTTGTAAGGGAGGAACCATGTGTGGATCAGCTAGCATAGATCATCATCGATTACTATGACAATGTGACATAAAATAAAAAAGCTCTGTGTTGATCAATCATGTGTGCATTCTACAACCAGAGCTTTGAGAATAGAAACAGGACACCTAAGATTCTTACAGCCATGACAGAATATAGAGTATCTCTTTGGAAGAAATTCTGGCATAAGCTTCAAAGAGAATGCAGGTACATTTCTGGAAGTGTAAACTCAGGGATATTCAAAGAGAGAAGACGAGAGAACCGATTGGTGGGGAAGAAGACCATTGTTTGAGACAAAGTCCTGCCAAATTAATTCTGTAGCCAATCTCAAGAAAAACTGAGACCATTAATAATTTGTTCAAAAATACATATTTCCATTCATTTTGCACATCCCTTCATGGGACTGGGAATTTAGTGGTGGGCAAGGGAGAAGGAACTTTCTAAGAAGTAAACTGTATACTGATGTCTGATGTTTGGCTAGGAGTTAAAGAAGGTTGGGAAGAGAACAGCATATGGGAAGGCAGAGACACAGAGAGCAGAGCCCAGTGCAGAATTAAGAGGAGTCCAATATGGCTGCCAGGCCCAGAGGTGCAAGACACACAAACCCAGAGTTTATAACTCAGGCCAAGATATTTGTGAACCATGCAGAGGCTTTTGAACATTACCCCCAAACCAGCAGGGGAAACACTGAAAACTCTCAAATAGAAAAATGACATGATAAACTTGGTATTTTAGAGCAAACATCCTGGCTAGTAAATGGAGAATGGATGGGAAGGGTAAAATACTAGAGGCAAGGAGGTAAAATAGGAGTTTGTTGCAGAAGTCCAGAAAAGAAACAATGGTGGCGTAGACGAAGAGAGTGATGGAGGATGGTGATGGATTGAAAAGACTGAACAAATTTGAAAACTATTGTAAAGGAAGCACCCAGAGGCCTTGCTGCTTAATCAGATGGGCAGGCTGATGTCCAGGGAGGCATCCGTAAAGATGTCTACGTTTCTCATTTGGATATTGAGCATGTGGTGATGCCATTCATGAGAGAACATTGAAATGGAATAAGGATTTAGGGGTGTGTAGAGAAAGAAAAGTAAAATCAGTTTGAAGCTATTGAGTCTGAGGGCTCTGGGAAATAGCCAAGTCTCAGGACAGGCATCACATCTGTGAATGGAAAGGTCTAGGGTGTAAGGAGAGGTGGGACTAGAGATGCAGCTGTGGGAGGCTTCAGCACATGAGTGGTTACTACTGCCTGGAGAGTAGATGGATGACCAAGACACAATGTAAAGAATTATGATGATGATATTTTTAAATGATATACAGCCAAGCTTGAGGAACGTCAGCACCTCATGGCTGGTAGAGGAAGACAGTCCTGGGAAGGAAGGAGAATGAGAAGCATTTGGAGATACAAGAAGGAACCCAAGATCCAGTGGCATAGATACAAAGACTCTATGATGGGTCAGGCTTGGTTGATACAGAGATGAATCAGACAAACGTAGATTCTTTCACTGCCCAGAGAAGTTGGGAAGTCTTCTGAGAGAAAGTGACAATTGGTCTGTGTCTTGAAGGCCGAACAGAAATTGCTGGAAAAGAAGTCGTGTCCTTCCCAAGGGACTGAGCGTGCAAAGTCAGAGAGTCATGTGTGGCCCAGCGTGACATGACTGAAGCATGAGAAGCAATTGCATGTTGCACGTCCAAAGAGTTTGTGGTGAAGAGATGTCTGAGGGGACACGGATGTACAGGGGTTTGGAGCAGGAGCCTGTGCTATGGAGCTTGTTAAATGTAGGGGCCCTCAGAGCTTTAATAGACGGTAAGGAGTGTGTACTGATTTAGAATCATGTGGTTAGAACTGCCTAGAGACTACAGAACTATACAGAGACGACACTTATTTAGGAAAGAGAATCGATAGCTTTTGCTAGGAATGCAGGAGATGCAGGGGTGGGGACCGCCTGGAGCTGGAAATCACTAATGATGGAGTGGTGCTTGTCTCCGGCATCTGGGTGGAGGACTCCGCTTTTCTGGGAAGACAAGAGGGGACCAGTTTTAGAGGTTGACAGGGAATAATTTAATTAAAGTGAACCTAATTGTGACCTTTCCCACCCATTTGTGTATTTCCATAAAAGATAAAAATTAAAAAATAAATAAAAAACTAGCAGGCAGTAGTATTGGCTGGCTGGATGCCAGGAATTAAGAGGCAATAAAAAAGATCCTCAAATTCTGGTGATGAATTTCTATTTGACTCCCCTAAAGTTGAGCCAGAGATCCCAGACCATGGCTCAACCTCCATCAGCATTATCAGTGTTACAGGGTCTTTGGAAGGGAGAGCAACTGCCGTGAGATCAATCCGTATTCATGCTGACACTGAACTTGCCCTCAGAAAGGTTAAGTAACTTGCCCGTGGTCAGAGTTTAAAAATGGCTGAGTTGAATTTCTAGCCCAACACATTCTGGCTCCCAAGGGGCTTTTTCCTTCTTTACGTCAGCAGTCTCTTTGCTCATTGATCACACTTAGAATTGAGCAGTATCCTGCCAAACAGTTGGCTGACCCTACTGCTTCCTGACTTTTTAGCTGCTGAATTGCCATGGACCAAGAGGCTAAAAGTTAGTGGTGTGGGGCAGAGGGAATCAGTATGCTCATTACCAAGACGGTGGTTCCAGCTGACATTGATGAAAACCTCATTTATGTGGCTGGTGAGGTTATGCTCTAATTACCTTTGATTTTTATCAGTGAATAAGCACCTCTCCTTCTAGAAGCCCCCATAAAAATCCAGAGCAGAGGTAGCAGTTGGGATGGGATCACAGGCATTCCTCATTTCCCACCCCTCCATATTTACTGAGCACCTCCTGGGTGAAGATGGCATGGGCCATCCTTCTCTTTCTTCTCGAGACGATTAGGCAGTTACATCCCTGCATCGCAGATAATGAAAATGAGCCTTAAAGACTACATTTTTCCAAGGTCGCATCTCAACCTGGGTTTCCATAGAAGTAAGTGTATCCTTCTGAATAATAATTTACACATCTGTCTCCTCCATGATACAGTGAAAAATTGACCGGAGAAAGCTAAGTCTTCCATCTCAGAGTCCCCAGCGCTCAGCAGTTTTGGTGCATGTAGTTCGGGCTCCATGCTCATAGCTGCACAGGCAGCAATGAGAAGCTATGATTTGTCAGGCCCTGGGGTTCCAGGAATGATGTTAGTCACTCTTGTAGAGTTTCCTCCCCCTGATTTTGTGTTTCATCCATTGTTTAATTTTAATGGTCTCTTCCTTGTAAAGGTCGTATTATCATCCTTGCTTTTGCGAATGTAGAAACTAGGAACCTAAGAGTTTAAAAGATCCACCTCCGTTCACAGGGCTTGCTATGTGGTAGACAGGGAATTGAAGCCACAACTTCTGATCCTTAATCCTAAATGATGTATACATCTGTCATGCAGCCGCCAAGGTGAATAGGACACCATCTGCACCCTCAGGAAGATGCTCATCTCAGAAAGATTCTCTCAGGAGATAAACTAGAGGTTCTGTGCTGCCCCTTCTCCGTTGCTTGGGGTGGATCTGTGGGCGCCAGTCAAGAATCCACATGTTTGAAAGGGATTAAATCTCTGCTTGGAGAGAAAAAGCAAATAGGTCTCAGACCTGTCTTGAAAAATGGTTAAGTCATCATTAGAAGACTGCTTCTTTGGTGGTCAGTGGTTTCCAACTTATCTCTTTTCACCACAGCAGTTAAAAAGAGGCTGCCAGCCAACCCCAACCAGAGATGGTCCAGGAGATCCTTGCTCCACGTGGTGTCCTAGCCCTGGCACCCCTGGGGAGAGGATAGGAATTAAGCGGTGAAAAATGCCAGTATGGGTTATTGCCGTAATTGCTTTCTGGAAAACAACAAATCTAATTCCCAGTAAAATATTAGAATTTGCCAGGTCCTCTGATGGGGAAAATAAAATGCCCTTTCTAGAAATTTCTCATGCTCTGTGGTTTCTAGAGAGATTCCAAAGATGGCAGAGAAAGATAATGTGGTGATACAATTTTGGAGCCTATGTTTCCCTGCTCTGTCAAATGTCTGTGGACTCTTCATAGACAATGAATTATAAAGCCCAAGGTGATTTTTTTTTTATTTCTATGGGAATAATGGTTCTAGAGACACTCAGCCTGGGTTCAGTCCTGCCATTTAACGAAGGTCATAAAGACCTAATTTTGTTGTCTCTAAAATGGGGCTAATACTAGAATTTTCCTCATAGGTTTGACAGGAGCTTTATATGTTAGTCCCGGTGAAACACTCAGCCTTGTGCCTGGCACAATAAATGTTAGCAAAGATCATGATTATAACACTTGTACTGTTTCTCTTCTTTCTCTTTAAGCTAGGGTGTTGCAACTGAGCTGGTTTTACTTAACGACTCTTCTTTCTTCTGTGTCATCACTTCCTTACTGAATTGATTGACTTACTGTGAGTGGAGAACTCTCCAAAGGTAGTTTTGTGTGCTCACAACACCCAACAATGCTCGGGGGTAATTTCTAGCACTGGTTAAATGTCTATGGCCCTGAACTTTGTGGGGAGAGGATGGGTGAGTTGGGTGCTGAAGTACACAGCAAGAAGATTCAATTCATTTCTTGTGATAATTGAAATCATTTCAATTCATTTCCTTCTTGGTTGGCCAGAAACATGTTTTCAATAGTGAACAAATCTGGAGGGAATCCATTGACCTGAGCAGTCTTATAGTACATGAAGTTAATGGGCAAAAAGTGATATCCATCTCCAGTTTATAATAGCATTTTTTCCCACAACACCTAAACTTAGGGGCGGCCAGGGGTGCTATTGGAGCAACGACGGCACCACTGGTGGATGGGTGACCTTTGTTGTATCTAACAATTATTGGATCTATGGTGAAATAAAATAAAAACCAACCCAAGTTTTGACACTAAGATAATAAATTATAAATTATGGAAGTCTACACCACTGAGGATCTTGTAAACAACAGGCTGGTCTCTTAGCAACAGACCAAGGAGATCAGACTGTTGATAGGAACACAGCAGGCAGGATTGTTTGGCAGGCATTATTAGGAGGACCAGGAACAACATTTTAACACCGGCCCAAGGCCCCTTCTCTGCCCAGAACTTCTTTCTCCAGTGACCAGTCTGGGCCACGAGCAAAAGTTGTCCTAGGATTTCAGAGTCTCTTCACCACCAACCCAGGTGCCAGGCCCCATGGAGAGGACAAAAGAGGTACAGGCTTAGGAGTCAGGGGGTGTGGTGAGGATGACCTACATGCAAGTGAGGGAATCAGAAAGGGAGAAGAAGGAGAAATAAATACATTCTCATTTGACGTTGTCTGAAATTAGAACTCTCTAAACGGGAAATCCTTTTCTTCCCCCCGTCTCTGGCTCTTTTGGTTTTTAAAATCTCACTTAAGGTGGTTGTCATGAAGAAATTTAGACAGGACTTTGACAATGTGCCAAAATGGTTTATTTTTAAATGTTGTTCTCGAAAGCACCAGAACATTAAGTTAGAGCAAATGTTGCTTGGAAGAGTGGTGGGGTGGTGGTCACACAGACACTGGAGGGAGGGAGGGGGGTTTAAGGTCTGTAGACTTTAATTATCAGAGGTGGTTGGGCTAGACGATTCAGTTGCCTGGAAGCATTTTTAAAAAGCGTGTGTGTGTGTGCACATGCGCGTGTGTGTGTGTCTTTCTAAATTTCAGGGCCTTTTCAGGGTTGGGGTGGAGAGAGAGGTTTTCTTTAATTAATTAGATGTTTATCTGGAGCATCTTCCCTCAGTGGTTTAGACAATCACCTGCTTACATGTTAGGAATGAGATTTGATAAAGTCTCTTGGAGTGTACTTTTCCTAAAAAAAAACAAAAAAATCTTAGGATGTTTAGTAACAAACGGGTCCTCTCAAATGGAAATAATAACACAAATAAACAAATGGGACCTAATGAAACTTAAAAGCTTTTGCACAGCAAAGGAAACCATAAACAAGACCAAAAGACAACCCTCAGAATGGGAGAAAATATTTGCAAATGAAGCAACTGACAAAGGAGTAATCTCCAAGATTTACAAGCAGCTCATGCAGCTCAATAACAAAAGAACAAACAACCCAATCCAAAAATGGGCAGAAGACCTAAATAGACATTTCTCCAAAGAAGATATACAGATGGCCAACAGACACATGAAAGAATGCTCAACATCATTAATCATTAGAGAAATGCAAATCAAAACTACAATGAGGTATCATCTCACACCTGTCAGAATGGCCATCATCAAAAAATCTACAAACAATAAATGCTGGAGAGGGTGTGGAGGAAAGGGAACCCTCTTGCACTGTTGGTGGGAATGTAAATTGATACAGCCACTATGGAGAACAGTATGGAGGTTCCTTAAAAAACTAAAAATAGAACTACCATACGACCCAGCAATCCCACTCCTGGGCATATACCCTGAGAAAACCATAATTCAAAAAGAGTCATGTACCAAAATGTTCATTGCAGCTCTATTTACAATAGCCAGGACATGGAAGCAACCTAAGTGTCTATCATCGGATGAATAGATAAAGAAGATGTGGCACATATATACAATGGAATATTACTCAGCCATAAAAAGAAACGGAATTGAGTTATTTGTAGTGAGGTGGATGGAGTTAGAGTCTGTCATACAGAGTGAAGTAAGTCAGAAAAGAAAAACAAATACAGTATGCTAACACATATATATGGAATCTAAGGGAAAAAAAAAAAAAGTCATGAAGAACCTAGTGGCAAGATGGGAATAAAGACACAGACCTACTAAAGAATGGACTTGAGGATAGGGGGAGGGGGAGGGGCGAGATGTGAAGGGGTGAGAGAGTGTCATGGACATATATACACTACCAAATGTATAATAGATAGCTAGTGGGAAGCAGCCACATAGCACAGGGAGATCAGCTCGGTGCTTTGTGACCGCCTGGGGGGGTGGGATGGGGAGGGTGGGAGGGAGGGAGATGCGGGAGGGAGGAGATATGGGAACGTGTGTATATGTGTAGCTGATTCACTTTGTTATAAAGCAGAAACTAACACACCATTGTGAAGCAATTATACTTCAATAAAGATGTTTAAAAAAAAAAAAAAAAAGAAGCACCATCCATGAACCAGAAAGTGAACTCTCACCAGACACCAAATCTGAAGGTAACTTGATCTTGAACTTCCCCGATTCTAGAACTGGGAGAAATAAATTTTAATTGTTTATAAGCTAAAACAAACAAACAAACAAACAAAAAAACAAACGGGTCCTCTCTCTGTGATAGAAACAGCGAGTTCTACATTATCCATCCACGAACAGGTGACGTGGATGCCAACTCAGGATATTCAGAAAATATCAGCCCCTAATTGTACAGGGACCACATGACCTGCATCTCCCTCTATAGTACTCACTTCATGCATTTTATTGTTTCAGAATAAATGTGGCTGGCTAAAGTATGATGACTTTGGGTGTATTTGGCATGTCATCTTAAACTTTCCATACGTATAAATTTACCATTTAGAAGAAAGAGAAAATTCTCTGTGGTTCCCTGGGGCCTCATTTTTTTTTTTTTTCAGGCTCCCTCTGATACCATGAGAAGTGGCTTGGTGACACCCAAAGTGATTAGCTCCCGTCCTGAGGTTTTAGAATATATTTGTGCTTAGAAGCCATCTGCTGGGATGAAATTCTATCCTGGGTAGTGCCCTGGCCCCAGTGGAGAGGGGTCCTGGGTCTGTAAGACGCCTGTCATGGCCCCTGGGTCTGAGCCCCTTCGCATCCGTGTCCTTAGCACCCAGGGAAGCTCCTGCAATGAAGGTACCATTACCTCATTCTGCAGGTGGGGCCTCAGAGGCCAACAGTGTCAGCTAACTTTCCCAAGCTTTGTTCAAGAGCCCACATTCCAGTCCAGGACTGAGTGACCTCGAACTTTTCCATACTGTCTCCACCACTGGCCTGATGGCCTGTCCTGGAGACGGGTCATTACCAGGTTCCCTGCCTGGTTCAGTCTTGCTCTTTCTTCCTCTTTTTTTTAATTAAAAAAGAAATGCATCAACACACATTATCATTAAAAATCAACAATACACAAGGTATAAAATTAAAAGGCAAAATCTCCCCCATCCCCTATCCTAGCCCCCCAAAATATCACCCCCCCAAATATCTTGGCAGATCTTTTTAGAACTGAATTTTCACTGTTTACAGGGGAGTGTTCCTGTACAGAAAGAATGTGATCCCTTTTCTTCTGTAATTTGTTTATAACTGGCACGTTTTGAGGAAATAAGAAGTAACCTCTATCTTTGATGTGTTTTAGTTTCACTTATCTTGTCAACATACCATGGAGAAGGTCGAGCTCTTTGAATCAGCCCCCCTCCACCACACATTGTCTCCAACTCTGAATCACCAAGGTGGACCTCTCCAGAACCCACCAACCTTGAATCCGTGAAACGTGGAGTCAGAATTCACAGCTGAGCACATCAGCGGTTCCGGTAAGTTCGATCTTGCCAAAATGAGTTCTCCCCTTGTCCCACTGGATCAGAAACCTGCCTGTTCACCAGATTCCCCAAGTGATGTGTATGCACAGTCGTGTTGGAAAAACCCAGCTCTGGGCTCCGCTTCTTTGGAGGGAAGACACAGAACAATTAACAAGTCATCGAGAGAAGCTCAGACTTACAGTGGAAACTCCTGGAACGCGATAGAAATGCACCACGAGACGGCTGTCAGCTCAGACCCTAGCTGCTCAGAGAAAGTTGAGACTTGTTTCTCCTCTGAAGAGGCCGGATTTCAACTAAATTGTAGCAAAAGCTGTCAGGACACTTTCCCACTTAGTGCCTTGCAGGCCTGCCTAGTCTCCGAGATGACCTAACTTGTCCTGCCTCACTTTGGGAAGAGCTGGGGCTCGGGCCCAGGCAGACGGAGAGCAAGACCTTCCTCTGCAGCGGGTTTTCTCTGGGGCGGCTGGGTTCCGGGCCCTGCTCTCTGCCTGGTACCCTGCGAGCTCGTTTTAATGCAGCCCCTCCAGGCTCCCTGGCTCCACAATGCAGCGCACCGGCTGGCAGCAGTTCAGCTCCACGCTAAACACTTGGCCCCGTTTCAACACGGCTGCCAAGATTTGGCAACCAGAGAGGTGCAGGGGAGCAGCAGGCTGCTAAAGCCTTTCACATTTTTAATTAGATCCACACACCCATGTCTTTGAGCTATCATAAATATACAGATGACACAGAGAGTATTATTCCAACTCTCCACCATTGTCTATCTTACCTTATTAAAAGAATTGACCTATATCGCTAGTGGCGGGGGTGAAGAGGAAAAGAGAGGGTAGTGCTATTTGCTTGAGCAGAACTCTGTCTGCTGGAGAGAATCTACCCAGGTTTCGGGAAACACAGGTCTCCGGCCGCCTGCCTTGCTGTCATCCTGGGCTCTGAGAGAATCACCAGAAGAGGGCATTCTTGGCAGCCGCTCAGCCTCCCACAGCCTGGAACTAGCTGGGGTGGGGGCGGGGGCGGGGGCGGGGCGGGGGGGGGGAGGGTCGTAAGGAGTTGTCAAGGCCACCCCATCCTCCCTTTCTGGGTGAAAGCCTCCCCGCCCTGCAGAGCGATGGGGTTGGCACTTCCGCCCTAAAAAGCAGTCACTTTTACCTTCCACGTGGCTCTACTATTTCTACCACTTTGCCTCTTCTGTTGTTTCGTCTTTGGGGATCCTTCACTGTGAAATACCATAACCGCTGCTTCTCACGTTTTCTCAATTTCTTGCCGCAATAAGCATAGCCAGCTTCTTTCCCTCGGGTCCATACTTCCCCATCCACTCAGCTCGCGGCTGATTCTGCAGTGGTGGGAGGGATGGGACAGTCATATCTTGAGTCCCGTCATCCTCAGCTCCAACGCCGGCTCTGCCACATGGCTTTGGACACACGATTTCAAAGCCCTTCACTTTGGTTCCTTCATCTGGAAGATCCGCGAGAAGTCTGACCTCAGAGATTGCGTCTGGTGGTTAAATGACGTCATACACGTGAGGCTCCTAACGCTGTCGACCCCCAGCTCCCGATCTTTATTATCGTCGGCAAAACGCACAGCAACACACGTGCCTTTCAGAGGCTCAGCGGACCAACAGCAAAAGGACAGCCAGGGTTGGGTCTTCTTAGAATTCTCCACCCCTACCCGGTGTCCCCTCTCTTTGGTGACAAGGACCACCTGTGATTCTCAGGCAACCAGCTGTAGCTGGGCTAACTGCTGCGATCTGAAGGCGAACGGGCTTTGGCTGGGCCTCGGCAGGGGTATGCATGTCCTTAATTTTAAAACATGTGAAGGAGGAAATGAAACACTTGAAATGCCAGGAAAGAAGTCTCTCTGGTCGTCCTGCCTGAGAGCACAAAGTGTATAGAAGCGTGCAGGCATCTACCACGTGGCTGCAGGGGGATACTCAGCCCAGAGGCAGGCTGCCGTCGCCCTTTTATCCCCAATGCTTTGCCGGATGTCGTGGACATTCGGCAGGATTTGGTCTTTCCTCTTGTCTTTCTTTGATTTAGTATTTTTGTGCCAACATTTCCTTTGTATTTTTCCTGCAAACGGGACAGTCAGACAAAGTGGAATGACCAGGTCCAGTGAAATGAGCTGGAGATATTTCCAGGCCCAACATGTGCCTTCCAGCAGACGCAAAGGCTGAGGACAGGCCATGAGCAGGGGTCTGGGCGTCTCATTTTTCCCTGCAACTCTGCGCATGTCCCCCAAATCCTTACCTCCTTGTCCCCAAAACCCACCAGCTACAGGGAATTCCCTTTAGTTAGGAGAGAAAGGATAGAAGACGCACACACAGGTAATGAAAGTGGAACACCTGCGTGAGGCGCGTTTCACCAGGAAATGCAGAAGGCGGCGATCTCTGCCGTGGTCACAGGCAGGCACACAGCATCCAGCCCAGGTATCTCCAAGGTCCTAATCAGGCTCCGATGGGGAGACTATCGCTGCTCATTATGAGTTATGTATACAAGAAGCAGCAGCTAATTTCCACGAGGGGAAAACAATGCATAATCTGGATCATGCCCTTCCCGGAGCCAAAAGTGTCAGGCTGAAGTCCGTTCTGTTGCTGTTGCCACCGGCATGGCATTCCCACCTGTGTACAAAGGCAGTGGGCACAGAGACACCCTGACCCTTCCTGTGCCCTGGGTGGGGTGGGGTGGGGGGGGCACATGAATGAATGCACGCGTTGAAGGTTTTTAAGGCTATATTCAGTGGCTTGGGCTGCTATAACAGAGCATCATGGCCTGGGGGGCTGAAACAACAGAAATTTATTTTCTAACATTCCTCAAGTCTAGAAGTCCAAGATCAAGGTTCCGGTCAATCTGGTTTCTGGTGAGATCTCTCTTCCTGGCTTGTAGATGGCCATCATCTCCCTATGGCCCTTCCTTAGGTCCATGTAGTAGGCGGAGGGGTAGAGGGGAGAGAGAAAGTGGGAAAGCTCGCAAGCCCTCTGGAATCTCTTCTTAAAGGATACTAACTCTATAGGATCAGGGCTCCACCCTTACGGCCTTATTTAACCTTAATCACTACTTTAGAGGCCCCATCTCAAGTCACAACCACACTGAGGGCTAGGGCTTCAACATGTACATTTTGGAAAGACACAAACATTCAGTCCATCACAAAGGCATCTCATGTGCTATCAGAAGGAGATGGAGTCAGGCCGGGATTCTACACTCACTCTACCACCTATTTGCTGTGTGACCTTATGCAAATCAATTAGCCTCTCTGAGCCTTGATTTCCATGTTTGAAAAATGGGGATAAAAATGCTTCCCCCAGAGTCTGATTGTGAAAAGAACAGGTGAGGTAATGCACACACGATGCCTAACCCAGGGAGGTACTCAAAAAAGGAAGCAGTTGTGGTGGTGGTGATGCTGTTAGTTACCATTTGATATCATTATTAACACCACCCAGGCGTCCTTGTCCAAAATGCTGGCTTAGAGTTTTGCATCCTCTGTACTGCTGCTTATGTATCTTACCCTTTATCACCAATGCTCACTGGTGTCAGTGAGACAAATAGGAAGTATAATAATGTGTAACAGTGTTTACCGTGGAATCCAGAGGAAATAAGAGAGCTCAGTTCCAGGGAAGGGACCTTATAATATATAATTACTTAACTATTAGAGAATTATGCATTTATTTTTGCTACCATTATGCATGAACACAATCATGGCCCCCTTGTTTGAAACTCTTTTTTTTTTAATTTTTGAAGCAAACAACTTTTTACTGAAGTATGGTTGATTTTTAATGTTGTATTAGTTTCAGGTGTACACATATGTGTGTATATATATATATATTTGTATATATATAATTTTTCAGATGCTTTTCCATTATAGGTTATTACAAGGTATTGAATATAGTTCCCTGGGCTATACAGTAGGTCCTTGATGTTTATCTATTTTGTGTATAGTAGCGTGTATCCGTTGCTTAAAGCAAAAGTCCTGCAGGAAAAAGAAACATAAATATTTTCTAAATGGGGCGCCTAAAGCTAAGGAATCCAAGCTCACACTGTCAAGAAGAGGCAGAACCCACGTTCAAACAAAGGGCTATGCAATTCCAAAGGCCACGCTCTAAGCTTCACAATTCTGCCTTAGTCAGCAGTTGCAAGAACAATGCTGCAGAACAAACCATCTCAGCCCAGTGCTAGCAACAGTAAATATTTATTCTCATGCTCCCTGGTCTCAGGTTCACTACGGTTCTGTTGAGCGAGGCTTGTTTCACTGCAAGGCTCTGCTCCAGGCTGCGTGTTGGCTGGATGTGGTCTTAGGCTGTAGATTGGATTCGTGTCCACTCAGTGTGTATTCATTCTGGGTCCCAGGCTGGAGGGGAGGTGGCCACCCCAGGCACATTAGGACACAATTCCAGAGAAGAGCAAGCACATCTAAGGAGTCTGATTGCATCATGTCCACTGGCAATCCAGTGGCTAAGCCCAGTCACGGCCAAGCCCAGCATCAGGGAGTGAGGAAGCAAAGTACGGGCACACCCATGTGGGGAGGGTGGGAAGAGAGTAAAGTTTAGCTGCGCGATAGTCCAAACTAAGAGTGTCCTGCAAACAATGACAAACAGAAAACCAGAATAGTGACAACTGCCACCCCTCTGTTTTCAGCAGGGTTGCACATCCCCAGAAGACATTTCTAGTGGTTTACAGCCAGCATCCATTCTGATTTGGAGGGTCAGCTCTGATTGATCAGTGCCCAAGCCTTATTGACTTCAAGATATTTTGACTCTCACCCTCGATCATGAGTATCCAGTGATACCAGAAAACACTAACTTCTAGGGCCTGCGACCACCAGCCCCAATGAACCTCCACTCAGAACCCTGATCATTCTAAAGGCAGAGCCCAGCCCTGCTACAACTGGCGAGTTGACATGGGTTTCAGAGTCAAGGAAAAGGGGATGAGAATCACGGCTCTGACGCTTCCAGAAAGTGTGACCTTGGGCAAACAACGTGGCCTCTCTGGATCTCAGGTCCTTAGGGATGCAGTGTTGTAAAAGGTAAACTACTTGATGAGTCTAAATCGGCTAACACAGGCATAAATTAGCGCATGTTCTTGCTAAATGATGGCTCTCCACCTGTGGTTTTACTGTTAGGTCGAACCTATGGAATTGTCAAAAATAATCAAACACTGGCAATATCATATTGCTCAGATTTGCTGATGGGCAAATCTGATGTTTTCTTTAACTCTATCCCCTGCCATCTGAGTAGTGAGTCAATGTCAAGCTTTGTGGCAGAAGCCACCCTCTCATTCTTACTTTCATTCCAGTGGTCAGGATGGAACGGTGGGGTTGTAGGGAGGTGCAGATGGAGGGGAGAACAGACAAAAGTTTGCCTTCCGCCCAATGGAAAGGGCTAAATAGAAGCAGTAGTGTAAGGATGGGATGGGGTTCTGCAGAGGGGGAGGGGATTGAGTCCATGGGGGGAAATCTGTGCCCATGTCAGGGTGTGGGAAGAAGACTGTGTGCTTTGGAATCAAGCAGATAAGAAGGTTTGAATCCCAGCTCTTCCAAAAGCAACTATGAAATCTTGGGCAAGTCACTAATTTCTCTGAGCTTCTTGTGTATAAAAATGGGATAGTTGTCTCAGGAGTATCGCAGACCTTATCAAGATGCTCTAGACACCACCTAACACAGAGCCTACTTCCCAGGAGGGGCTCAGCCATCTCGGGGATCCATCACCCTCCACCATCCTATTTTTGCTCCAGGACAATCCTGATGTTGGAACAGAGAGGAGGGAATACTGAATGAATGCAGAGCAACAGAATTCCAGGGCCTCTAGACCCTCCAGGAAGGTCTTTAAGATCCCTCTCACCAGAGGGATTTACTAGGAAACTAACTGGCATTCCCAGAGCAAGCCTTTTTAATTCTCCACGCTGGTGCTATAGCAGCCAGAAAGTCCACTGCAGTCCTGCCCCCTGGGCACCGCATAAATAACACAAGCAAGATGTAAGCATGGGCGGTATCTGGGAAGATCCAGGGAAAAAGTCAGATATACAATGATGACTATTATTATACCTGAAAATTAATTTGCATTATTCCTTTTAATTAAAAGATGAAAAGCCCAGAACAAACTTCAGGATCAAAAATAGATCCCCTCTAACATAGGTAGAAGGTGGTGGGATTAGCATTATCTTTGCTTTTAGACAGAACAAAGCTTTCAAAAAATATTATTGAGTACCTACTCTGTGCCAAGCACTAAGCCAGGGCACAAGGGCCAACAAGGTGAAACAGGAAAGGTCTCTGCCTCCCAAGACCCTCATTCATCATCTGTGCCTGAACAGAGAGGAAGGAAGGATGGATTGTATCAGGGTGCTGTCTCCACCTGTGGAATGAGGCCAAAGGAGGCATAGTGTGATAAAACAGGAACGCTGATGCCCAGTGAAAGTATGGCCAAAGCGTGACACCCATCAGACGTCTGCTAAGTGTTCAGCAATTAATAACAGTCATTAAGCATCTTCTGTGAGCCCATCACTGTTCTAGAAATTGCAGGCAGTAAAAAATCTTTCCCCTTCTCTCCAGAGTTTAGAGTCTAGCTTGAAAGATTATTATTAATTATAATAATTATTATATTATTATTATACACATATGAAAAAATCACAAAGACAAGACAATATTGGCTTTAGTTCCATTTTAAACATAGCCCACCTCTTTGGACTGCGGAAAAAGTGTGAAGGATTCACATATAAGTTAATCAATGAATGACCAAAAATGGAAATTCAATATGGTGAAAAGGTGGAGGGGAACATAGCATCACCTCACCACCAGGGCTTTTATAATTCCTCCAGCTGTTTGTCAATTTGCCCCTGAGTTTCCTGGCAGCCAAGGCGAAGGGAAAATATAGTCAATGGTAAACGTGTGTTTTTATTTTTGTTTTGTTTTTAGGAAAAGAGGGCACACACCAAATCCTCTGGGGAGAGCTAGTTAGCCTCATGGACAAAGTCCAAAACACTAGCTTCTAGAATAAATGCATACCCAATTTCATATGACTGTTTTCCATAATGACTCTCAATAAACGACAGAGATGTAACAAAATACAACTCAACAGAGGTGATTTGGCAAGGGGCTAGATAAAGTGGTCCAAGTCGGTAGCTTTCCAGGGATCTGGCTTGATAAAAGACCTTAACTCAACATAGCAACTTCCATGAGTGGATAAATAACATGTGCTTCACATAGTTTTCTTTATCATTTCTCCAAGTATGGGTTTTGGTAAGAGTAGGAGGGTAAGAGTAGTAGTTGTGTTGCTAATTGCTGGAAAATCGACACGATTTGGAAAAGCAGATAAGTGAGCGATAGTGTAAAGGTTTATTATAAACAAATTTATTTGGCAACCAATCAATGGATTAACCCAATAGCTATGTATGGACCATCATCTTAGTCACTCCAATATCTGGGGCATGGCCCTTGGTATTTAGTAGGTGCTCAATGATGCCCTTTGAATGGGATTCCTGTGAAAAGAGAGAAGCTTAGTTGACAAACCCCTAAAGAGTTTGCCTGCCTTTGAGGGTCACTGGTGGCTGCCAGAATCCCACCTTCACCCTCCTCAGGGCTGTCCCCACAATTCTACCTAGACCACGGCACCCAGTTAAGGTGCTCAGGCTGAGAGTAAGGATTTGGCAGATGAAGAAGCTCATGATGGACATGGAAGTTTCTTAGCAAAGGGCCTAGTGGTGGAAGTCAGTTAAATGCTAGAAGTTACTGTGCTGCTTGTAGCTCTAGTTGTGGAAGAAAGGAAATGACCAAGGCCTTCATTTCTCCAGTGACATCATCAGGGGCTGCTTTACATACCTACAGCCTCTTTGTGAAGGGGCTCTTTTCCTTCCCTCTCCTCACTTGCCATATCTCAGGCACTTTTGACCTTTGTGAGCCAGAGCAGGCAATGGCCAGATGATTCCTTAAAGCTAAGCTGGACCCCAAAGGATTCTGTTTAAACACCTTCTTCATCCTGTCAAGAAAAGCAAACACCCATGCCCTAGGGGTAACTGTGCTTTTGCTCTATCTAACATAAGCTCTTTGGGGGTCTGAGCCCCTCAGTCTCTCCTTCACACCCCCTGGGGTCTCCAACTTACTTCGCCCCAGGGACCTGGCTCACCCCATGTCTGACCTGTTGCCCACCCTGGATCAGGGCTCAGCCTGGCCTTCCTGGGCCCTGGAAAAGCATCCTCTTGGACTTCTTTCTCCATCTTCTTCATGGATACTCCAGTGATGCTTCTAACTTTGAAAACTGACCATGTTGCTGCATCGGTACCCATTGATGGTCATCCAATCAACTCCAGGCTTAAGACCCTCTGTAATCTGCCCTGCAGACCACTCCTGACCTCTCCCTGCAAAACTCAGCAACTGTTACTTGTTTTGAATGGTTATCATGAATTTTTAATTGTTATACAATCTCACCTCCCCAGACAGGGCTTTCCTGACCACTTATCTAAAACAGCAAACAACACTCCACCCCCAGCACTCATTTTATTTTTCTCTGTAACTGTTATCTTTCTTTTAAATTACACTATCTCTTTCTTTACTGCCTGTTTTCTCTACTAGAATGTAAGCTCCCAGGGGTCAAAGACTTTGTTTTGTCCTACACAGTGTCCCCAGAGCCTAGGACTGGGCCTGGCACACTGTGAAATGTGTCAAATGTGTGAATGAATGAACACTTCCCTACATATAGTATACTATATTTTTTCTCTTTAATTTTGTCATTTGTTGTTGTTGCTGTCTCCCTGTTTTTGTTCAAGTCATTACCCTCTGCAAGGAAAACCTCCTTCCCCTACATCATCCAGGTCATCTCATTTTATTTATTTGTTTTAAAAGTTACGTTATAGTTTTGTTGATTTACAATGTTGTGTTAGTCTCTGGTGTCCAGCAAAGTGATTCAGTTATACATACATATATACATTATTTTTTATATTCTTTTCCATTATGGTTTATCACAGGATGTTGAATATAGTTCCCTGTGCTACAGAGTAGGGCCTTGTTGTTTATCCATTCTATGTATACGAGTTTGCACCTGCTAATCCCAAACTCCCAATTCATCCCTCCCCCACCCCCCTCCCCCTTGGCAACCACAAGTCTGTTCTCTGTGTCTGTGAGTCTGTTTCTGTTTCATAGATAGGTTCACTTGTGTCATATATTAGATTCCACATAGAAGTGATATCATATGATAATTGTCTTTCTCTTTCTGACTTACTTCACTTAATATGATAATCTATAGGTCGATCCATGTTGCTGCAAATACCATTATTTTGTTATTTTTTATGGCTGAGTAATATTCCATTGTATATATACACCACATCTTCTTTATCCATTCATCTGTAGATGGACATTTAGGTTGTTTCTCTGTCTTGGCTATTGTAAATAGTGCAGCTGTGAACATAGGGGTGCACGTATCTTTTTGAATTAGAGTTTTCTCCAGATAAATGCCCAGGAGTAGGATTGCTGATCATCAGGCCATCTCATTTTAAACTTTTATTTAGATTGCAGGCACAGTCTCATTCAGAAAGCTCTCCGAGGCACCTGTCCAGCTGTCCGTTCTCTGGGAGTCTGCAGTCCCCTGAGCTTAACTCTGCCGGCACATTTGCTCCACAGGGCTATAATTATCCCTCTGTACCGTTATTTCCCTTATGAGACATTCATTCACTGAGGGCTGGACTCTGCAGTCCTGGTGTAGAGCACAGCACCCAATACATTGTTTTACTGGACTTTCTGTAGATTATGAAGCAGATGCCTCCTGTCCTGCTCTTTACGATGCATTAGACATCATCTATTCACACTACTATCATCACCTTCTGAGGCCCAGAGACAGGGAATGGCTTGTTTGTAATCATGGGGCTGTGTGTGTCTTGATGGCTTATGCACTGCAATCCAGATTACTCACATCCCGGTCAAATATTCTCTCTCTGGTACCATAGGACCTTTTGGTTGACTCTTAGTTGTTTTACATTTAAATCCTATCATTCCATCTGGACAGTAAGCTCCTTAAGGACAGAGATTGCCTTCTGCCTTTCTTGTATGCATATAGGACACAGAGCAGTTCTTTACACATATTAAGTACTTAATGAATATGTGCAGGCTGAATTATTAGCTCCATAACAGACTGCCAGAGAGTTTCTTACTTGAATGCATAAACATAAACACACACACTAGAATATATTGATATTTAGCCATTTTCTTGCCACTTTAATTTTATCTGTGTTGCAGATATATTGGCCTTCTCTTGGAAGGAGTAAAGGTACAAATCAATTCATCTATCAATTGAATCAATTAATTTATAATTAGTTACTATACTTTATAATGGAAACTCTTTTCTGTTTTGTTTTGTGTTTTTCCAGTAGAGCTAAATGGTTCCTCCCTCTTTGTTTTTTTTACAAATAAGAAAAGGAGACCCCTAAAGTGTTGTCCAAAGACCACAGTCAGCTGGGGAGGTGGAGGAGTATTGGGTCGCCATCATTGGCCCCAACAAATGACTTTGGATTATTATATTTCTAAAGCTGAAACAAGATTCAGGATGATCTTGGTCAGACATCAGCAAACTTTTTCTTATAATGGGGAAGACAGTAAGTATTTTAGGCTTTGTGGGCCATAGAGTCTTCATTGCACCTACTCAGTCCTACTGTTGTGTAGAGTATAAGTAGCCACAGAAAATACATAAATGAATGACCATGCCTATGTTCCAAAGACACTTTATTGATGGACACTGGAAACTGAATTTCATATACTTTTCACCATGTGTCATAAAATATTATTCTTCCTTTGACTTTTAAAACATTCATGTAAAAAACATTTTTAACTCATGGGCATCATACAAAAATAGGATTTGACCCACAGGCAGTAGTTTGCTGACTGCTGACCCAGGAGTACCCTCCCTCACCTTTAAACCCCTGAGAAAATGGAGGAAGAAAGTTATGCAGGGAAATTATGGCAGTGCTCCACAAATAACTCACGTCTTCTGATTTAATCTCTAGGTTTCTGCCCAGTGCACGGGACCTCTGTCTGTTGACTGTTCTCCCACCACACACTGATATGCATCTAGGAAGTAGAAGATACATTTTCCTGGATTAATGTATGACAAAGCCAGAACACATTGCCAGATTGTTCTTTGAGACAAGCAAGATCCCCAAAGGATCTGGGCACACACCTGGCACATCTTGTCAAGAAACTAAATGAGAAATCATCTATCTTACACCAAGGTAGGAGAGGGCCGTGAAACTCAGGCCAGAGCCCCAAGAATTGGATTGTCAGAAAGCTCTGATCCGTGCAGTTCTTATAATGTGATGCAGCAAACTTTGAGGAGAAAGAGGATACATGTCTTCAATTATATCACAACATACCTCCCTGAGTAGGGTAACCTTAAAAGGCATGCCCAACAGAGTGGGGACTGGTAAGGGAGTCACTCCACAATATAAAGGGGTGACAAAAAACTTGGTAGACAAAATAAGAGATATTTTAATGCAATACATGAAACATCAAAGTTAATGCCCGAAGTCCACAATCAACAAAATATCAGAAATTTAAGTGAAGTCAGTATGTAATCCTGTACATGCAGGACTCACCTCTCTCACCTCACCCTAATTTACCCTGTGGATCCTGCCTCTACTGAAATCCTTTAATATTTTGTTCATCATGCATACTTTTTACAACAATTTCTAATTTTGAAAATATTGGATTGTCCAGGATATATGGTACAGAATTGAATTTAGGGTTGACAAAAGGGAACTTCTACCGTTCTCATCTTTTAAGAAGACACAAAAAATACATTTACTCGACACAACACGAGAGAAGCGAGTTATGGTCCATGGACATTGGGATCTGTTTTGGTGTCATTCCTTTAGAATTGTTCAGCATGTTATAGGGAAACTACACTAAATGGGTCTATTTGGATTTAATGTCAGGCTAGTTGTTTCTGTAAGTTATAAAATGTTTGATTGTAATATCTCTTTCATGATGAATTGGCACGTTGATCTGTCCACTGCCTTGAAATAACCCACGCTGAGGGAAAGCCAATGCTATAATGAGTGTAGTGATCACAGACCTTGTCATAAGCTCCGACCCCTCTCTGCTAAGAGTCTGTATGCTCCTCAAAATACCAACTGAGGTTAGAATGCAGGTGTTGATGTATTTCAGTAGCAGCAATGCTTAGTACCTATTCTGCAAAAATAGAGCTTTTAAAAATAGCATAAACCCATTTTTTTCCTTAGAATCTCCAAATATACATTCAAAAATGGCACTGACACTTCCTCCCCTCCCTGCCAATAGAAAGCTCATTTACTTATCAGAGTGTCCCACACAAGAGGCTGAAAGTAAGTTGAGAAATTTCTAAAGAATCTTAATTCTGACCTTGCTTCTGAAGAGTCATCAAATGTGGATCCTTGAGGCTCCCTACATACATCCTCTTCCCTTCTGGGTCCCCTCTGTCGCTTGCTCTGGGCCAACCATCTCTACCATTAATGACCCCTTTGCTGAACCAAAGAAGACATCTGAAAAAGCAAGCCAGGCTTCTTCCCAGATCAACTGTTGACAGCCACAAACCTCTCTTTGATGTCCCCAGATGAAGAAGAAGGGAGAAGGCATAATTAGTTGGAGTTCTAATGTGTGTGGTATTTTTCACTTTCTTTAATTCTTTTTTGAGCTAAGGTTTGAATTGTTGAGTCAAAGAACCCTTTGGCAGGAGGAGTGATTATATGTTTCAGAGGTCAGAAGCCTGGCCTTTTGCTGTGAAAGTGCCTGAAGGTGAAATTGAGCCAAGTTCAAAGGGAAGTCTAATTGACTGCCCTTGGTCTCACTTCCTTGAGAACTGCTGCCCTTGAATGATCAAGCTGCTGCCTCGGGGTGTCCAGGGTGGCCCTCCAGGGATGGTCTTTAAAATGTCACAGGATGATACCACACTTTAGGGACAAGATAGCTTTTAGAGTCCTCCTTGAGCCCAGCTCATTTATTCATTCAACAACAAATATTTATTTGGCACCTACTTACTGTGTGCCAGGCACTGTTCTTCCATGGAAGTTATGCTCAAATTCTTTATTTGGGGGACCAATGCTGCCTAACATCAGAAGAAAACATGCATTCTTCCCACTGTGTTAATGCCATCCAAAGAATTTGTCTTTGCAGGAACAATGACAGATCATTTATATAAATCTTATATAAATCATTTATATAAATCATGATTAAGGGCCCTGCCAACCCACAGCATCCTCCTGTTGATTTTTACTAAGTACTCCCCCGCCACAAGTGCTAAAATTCCCTCTTTTCCTTTCTCCTCTCCCCTTGCTTATTTTTCTGTATTGAACATTCTGTCCTGTTTGGTCCCTTCTGAGGCTTGGTCTCTGCCCATTGCTTCACAGAACAAATGCCCAGGAGAGGAGATAAAGTGTACATCTCTTCTTCCCTTGGAAAAGTCCTAAAAGCAGACCAAAGAAAACCACCAAGTGCTAATACCCATGATTTTACTTTTAATTTCAACATTTTTCTCCCATCAGGTAGATAGATGATCAGAGATCTGGACAAAGCAAATTCGATTAGGTTTATCCGACTGAATAATAAAGATGGGGGGGTTATCATAATTGCAAGATGGGAAGTCCCTTGGGAGTCCGTAGGATCCAACTCCCCTGTTTCAGGTAGACATGCATGCAAACTACCCTAAATAGGAAGAGGAGATGGCTCGTGACCCTGGCTGTTACTGTTGTTGTTCTTTAAATAACTCTAAGAAATTAATCTATTGGGACATAGTGCCTGTGGATCTTCTGGGTAGACATTTGCAAGGCCTATTGGAGTCAAATTCACCCATATGATAACTAAATGGACTATTTGGCTGCCAATGTATGGAATTGTCACCATTGGACTCTACCTGTTCTTTGTTCCTGGTCAGCACATTAAAGCTGTCCTTTACAAGACTGATGACATTATCTTCCTGAAACCATGGGCCAGATCAGCATTGCCTTCCTCCTAATTTCAGAAGCCTTCAGTAGCTTTCCACTGCAAACCCAATGACGTTCACAGTCATTAGCACAGCATGCAAGACCTTCCACAATCTCTCTGTACACCTGGAGCACGTGGCAAAAGGAGAGATGGGCTTTGGAACTCATAAGAATCAGGTCTTAGTTCTGCCATTTACTGCCCATTCCTCTTTGGGATTAAGCCTCAGTTTCTTCATCTCTGGGTAAAATGGGCATTAGAACCTCCATCTCCCAGTGCTGTCGTGAGGATTGAATGAGTCAAGACGTGTATGATACTGAGAAGAATGCCTAGCACACAGCAGGTACTCAACAAACACTGTACCTAAAGTTGAAACTGCGCTAAGAATCTCTCTCTGAGTTTCTCTCTGATTTCCAAATTTATTTCCTATCACAGTCTTCCGCTCAGTCAGAGTTCCATTGTGACATTGTCCCTCCATTTCCTGAACACACTCTACTAAATTCAGCCTTCCATGTGAGCTCCTATTTTGTCTCCTCTACTCCGACCTCACTCATTCTCTCAGTATCCACTCCTGGATGAAGTGATTTATCTATTTATCTATATTGCATCTTCACTTGATTCCCATGGTACTTCTTCTTGAGAATCAAAAGTGGCACTTATAGCCTTTAGCCAATTTTTAATCATCTACTTTTAGCTTGCCCACTACATTGCAGGTTCCCAGAGGATAGGGATTCTATTTTTGTAACTCTGTGTTCTCCAGAGGCACCAATAAAGCAGTATAAGTCAGCTTTTACTAGGTCATGCTGAAGTAACAAATAGCCCCCAGGTCTCAAGAACTTACTACAATGGTTTATTTTTTGCTCATATTGATGATAATGGTAGGTCAACAGCAGCACCCTTCCTTCTACCTTTGTACTGAGATCCAGGCTGAATGTGCAGTCCCTCTCTGGTACTTGACCTTCTTGAGACACAGGGAAAAGAGTGATGACAAAACCCTGTAGTGGTTCTCAGGATCACTTTCCTTTTATTGGCCAAAGCACATCATGTGGCAAAACTTGGTATCAGTGGGATTGGGGAGCATATGTTCTTATGGGATGAGACACTGCACACTCCATGGCAGCAGGCAGGGCCAAGGAAGGACAGTAAATATTTGAGCACATTATTACAGTTTACCACACTTATACATCAGAGATGCTCAGGGGATAATGTTTAAATAGAGGAAAGTTGTATTATTTAAAATAATCCTCTGAAACCTATAATCTGATTGTGATCAGGATATTACTAAAGACAGTGTTAATTACAAAATGTGTGCTTTGTTAAAAACTAGCAATGTGATTTCTCTCAGCTCTAAGTACAAAAGTAAGTGTTCTTACACCCCACCCTCTCCCTATCAAACACTGTCACTTATTTCATTGGCTACTAGGAAGCTCAAGCCTAAATGATGCCTCCCCCCTCCCTTGGTGAATTATTCAGAAATGTACGGCAACCTTTTCCAGAATTGACCTCCGGCCTGGCATCATTTTATTTCACTTTCATCCTTATTTATCCAGCCATGCTGTATTTTCCATAAGCTACTTTAAAAAATGTGGATTATAAACAAGCGAGCTTATCTTAGATAAACACTTTGAGACTGTTTGAAGCTTGTCTGCCCACTGGACTTCATTGTATTCTCGCTTAATGTTTTAGCTCTGCTTTTGAGGAATAAATGAAAACACATGTGCAAGACAAATCACTCCTTGTCCTTCCAAATACGCCATGAACTGCGTGATCAAAGGGAAATGAGAAAAGTCACTTCATAGACAGGGCCCCAGGGGTCCCTGAACCAAGCCAGTCTCTCTGGGGCTGGGAAGGACAGATCCCCCAAGTCTGCTCTGGTTCCCCAAGGCGCCTGTCTGACCCAGCACCTTTGCCCTCATCATCAAGGAGAGAAAACATACATGTAATCCTTTATGCCTGGTGGGACTGTGGGAAATGATGTTATGGACAGACCCTGGACTTCCAGGAGGTGTCTCCTTCAGATAACAGGGAAGTAGATGAATTGCAAATACCTGGTAGGTGTGTCTCTAAGACAAGCCAGTCTGACCCTGTGGACACGTGGCTGTTCTGCTTTTTGTACATAGGGTTGGAGCAATTTCACTCCTCATTCTTGGCTCCCAAAGTAATCAGTCCATAATGCTAGGCTGACCACTACACACACTTTTATGAGTGCCATGTGTGACTTCTTAATAGGTTTAGGGTTAAGGATGAATTACTAAGCTTGGTTTATGAGCCTCCAGAAGCTGGCTCACACCTGCTCCTCTTGCCCACCCCCTCCCATTCTCCCCATGCTCATGGTCAACCAACGTCATCAGAGTGTTTTTGGTTCCTAAAATTGTTCATTCTCTTGCTCAAGCTCATGCCTTTTCAGTTACTGTTTCCTTGGACAGAGATGCCTTTCCTCTGCATTTAAAATGATGATAATGATGTTGATGGTAATAATAATAATCATAACAATAAGCCCTAGCTAAGTACTCATCATCCTTCCTACTCTGCCCAACACATCATTAGGGAACTTTCTCTTTTACCCCTTAGGATAGGTTAGGTTTCCCTGCTTTGTGAACTCAAATGATGCCTCGACCTACTATAATATGGTGTTTGTAAGTCTGTTTTCTCAACTTGTCTATGATTCCTTGAGGCCGAGGGTCAAATCAAGTTCATCTCTGCATCCTCTGCCACTAGTTCAGTAGCTGGTATTTATGAAATGTAGAGTAAGTCTTCGCCAAATAAATGAGTGGATAAGTTAATCAGGTCGCAGCCAGTTACAATGGTTAAGTGAGTCACAAAGAACAAAATCGCGTGGAGACGGTCAGAAGAAACAGGAAGAGGAAACCACTCTTTGAACTCAGGGTGTTTGCACCATCTCAGGTCCAAGGTGAGGGAGACTTACTTCACTTAGCAAAATGTCCTCCAGGTTCATCCATGTTGTTGCAAATGGCAGGATGTCCTTCTTTTTAAGGCTGAGTAATATTCCATTGTATGTATACACCACGTTGTCTTTATCCATTCATCTCTGGGTGGACTTCTAGGTTGCTTCCATGTCTTGGAATTGTGAATAATGCTGCAATAAATGTGGGAATGCAGGTATCTCGTTGAGATCCTGATTTTAATTCCTTTGTATATTTACCCAGAAGTGGGATTGCTGGATCACATGGTAGTTCTAAGTTATATTGCTGGATCATATGGTAGTTTTTTGAGGAAACTCCACACCGTTTTCCATAAGGACAAATACTGCATGATATTGTTTATAGGATGAATCTAAAATAGTCAAACTCATAGAAGCAGAGAGTGGAATGTTGGTTTCCTGGGGCTGGGGGGAGAAGGGAACACAGGAAGGTATTAGTCAAAGGGTACACGATTTCAATTATGTAAGAAGAATAAGTTCTAGAGATCTATTGTAAAACATCGTGTCCAAAACCTGCTAAGAGGACAGATCTCATGTTGTATTCTTACTATAAGTGATAGTAATAATTGTTATACACAAAAGGGCAAGGAAGTGCTTTTGGAGGTGATGGGTAGATTTATGGCACAGATTGTGGTGATGGTTTCACAGGTGTCTACTTATCTCCAGACTCATCAAGATGTATGCATTCATTATGCACAGTTTTTATATGCTCAAAAAAACAACAATGAGGGAGAGATACAGGGCATTTCTTCAGAAGAGTTGGAGGGAGTAGAATGAGGCTGGCTTGAGAGCGTGACCTTTCCCTCCTCTGAATTTGATCTTGGGATGGCTACTCACTGAAGACAATCTCCAGAGAATTCCCCATGAATGTTCATGGGTGCAGAAACAGCCTGACATGGCAAGCAAAAATACGTTGGACAAGAAATCGTATGGGTGCATTTTGTAAGGAAGAGAACCAATGAGAACGTAGAGTTTCACAAATTGCCCTAATCATTACGCAAACTATTATTACTGTCACTACAGAAAACTCTGTGGGGAGTAAAACTGAGACACTGAGGACAGTGGCAGGAAAGCAAAACAAACAAACAAACAAACAAAAAACAGAGATGGAGTATTTTTCCTGAAAATAGAACAAAGAGAGAGAGAAAAAAAGATGGGCTACAGCTGTGCTATTCAATATAAATATAATGAGAAGCCCATATGTAATTTTCTATTTTCTATTCAGCACATATTCAAAGAACATAAAATGCAACAAGTAAGATTATCTAATAATATATTTTATTTAACGCCATTTATCCAAAATATTATTTCAATCTGTAAACCACCTAAAATCACGAATGAGAGATTTTCCTTTCTTATCTGTGTGCTAAGTATTCAAACCCCAGTGTGCACGTATGATACTTCTGGTGCATCTCAATTCAGACCAGTCACATTTCAAGTGCTCCAGAGCCACACGTGGCTCGTGACCACAGTACTGGAGAGGACAGGATTCAGAGGCACTGTTTTTGTTTTGTCCCATATCTAGTGGGTCACTAACCTGGAGTAAATGTGGAGAAGCACCCTTGAGGGCAAGAAAGTGCCATTTGCAGCAACATGGATGGACCTAGAGATAATCATACTAAGTGAAGTAAGTCAGACAAAGACAAGTATCATATGACATCACTTATATGTGAAGTCTAAAATATGATACAAATGAACTTATTTGCAAAACAGAAACAGACTCATAGACTTCAAAAACAAACTTTTGATTACCAAAGGGGAAAGAGGGGAAGAGATAAATTAGGAGGTTGCGATTAACATATACACACTACTATATGTAAAATAAACAACAAAGACCTACTGTGTAGCACAGGAAACTCTACTCAATATCTTGCAATAACCTATAATGGAGAAGAATCTGAAAAATAATAGATACATGTATATGTATAACTCACTTTGCTGTACACCCGAAACCAACACAACATTGCAAATCAACTATACTCCAATATAAAATAAAAATTAAAAAATAGAAAAAGATGCAGACCTTGAGTTGGGTCACCAGTGAGAGGGGTGTGACTTCTGTTCTGGTGGTCCTGGGGCCGGTATGAGATTGCCATGAGATCTCAGATGAGCTCCTTCCCCTCTCAATGAGTGGAAGGAATCAGCACCTGCAAAACAAAAGGGTTAGACCAAACATGATGGTCTCTTAAAAGCACCTCCATCAATCTCTCATAACCCTAACAACCACTCAGAGTTGGAACTAGAACCCTCACGGAGAGATGGAGACCCTGAGACTCAGGAATATCAGCTACGGTATCAAGGGCAGACCTCAGAGTCAAGTGGGGAGACCAGTGCTATGACCAAACCCACTGGCTTGTGAGCGATGGTTATTCTATAAAAAGTTACTGTAACTCTGAAGGGTGTCCGTACATAGAAGATTTTATTTGCTGAATTGCTGCAAGTGGCTACATTACCGCGTAGGTAACTTCTGTTCTGGGCTACTTCCTGCCTTCTCGATGACAAACTTTGCAGGCTTCCTTTCATCCTATTTAGGTTAGAACAAAAACACATTTCAAACAAGTCTTCTTCCCTCTACCTCTCTCTTATTCAGGCTGATTTGGGCTCTTGGGCATTGACAGAGAAAGTTCCCTGTCATTTTCTCTACCTTTTTTGAAAAGACAAAACTAGAAAAAATATCAAAACACTAGGAAGGTTATTGCAGCATCAGAAATCTCAACAGTGGCTTGCTTAAGTCCCTGGTTTCATGAGAAGTAGGAGCATACCTGTAATGCATCCTGAAGCTACACACCTCCCAGCAGGTCTTCCTCCCCGCTTGGCCCCAGACAGCCTATAATCACTTGTCTTGCCATCCTCGGACTACTGATGTCGAGAAAGCCCATGCACCAGGGCCCTGTCCCAAGGTGGGACCTAGGAGAACAGTTACTAATATAGATTTTTCTTTCACATTGACTTGGGTTCAAGTCCCAGTTTCCCACTTAGTATGTGACCTTGGGAACATCTTTTATTCTTCTTCCTTTCAATTATATCACCATAAGAGTTATATTAATAATAATATTTCTTCCCAAGGCAGCTGTGAGTATTGAATGAAACTGTGCAAGGATAGTGCCTAGCAGGTACTGGAACATGAGGAAGGATCACTGAAACTATTATTTACGGTCATTGAGGTAAGAGCAATACGGATGTGATGCATGTCCCAAGATAGACCTTAAAGTCATGAAAGCACTTGTCACATACTCTCCAGAAGAGCTGACTTACCATAGATTAACAAGAAATAGCTATTTTGCTGAAAATGTCATGGGAAGATAGAGAAATGTTTTTCATTGGACAACATGTGGCAAAACCCCATAAAATCCTCCTTGGAGGATACTGTCCTCACCCCAGATTTTCTCTCCTAATATCGGTTTCTCTTTACCATCCTCTTGTTTTCAATGGCCTCTGTGGGCTCCATTTTTGTTCTGGATCTCAGCTTGGTCCACATCTGGGGTAACAGAATGCCAGCCAGTGTCACTGCATCTTAGAAAGCTGCTGGGCACCATTCAGGGTTATTCAAACATGACATACCAGGCTGCTTATCATGATTAGTAATCCACTGTTCCTGACCCCAAGGAGTTGGGAGTCTAGAAAGGAAGACAGACATGCAAAGAGGTGAGCGCCCAGGAGAAATGTAAGGTCTTTACGAAGCGTACAGCAGGACCCCAAGTAAGGCTTTTGAAGCCTGAAGATGTCAAGAAGAGCTTGATTGAGAAGGTGATGTCTGAGCCATCAAATGATGGAAGTGAAGGAATATTCCCAACTGAAATAGAAGGGCATTCTAAACAAAATAGAGTACACTAAGGTATAGACTGCTGGAAGAGGGTGGAATGTTTAGGAAAATGCAAATCGTTCCATACTATTTATGAGCACCCTGCCCTTCCTGGAAGAGAGGACTAGAGATGGTGGGAGTGGGAGGTGAAACTTAAAGTAAGACTTGGCTGGGCATATTAATGAATTTGAACTTGATGTTGAAGGTAATGAGAGGGTACTGAAGGATTTCAGGCTGAGAGATGGCATCATGATTTCTATTTTAAAAAGATAAATCTGGCTGCTATGCTGGAGAAGAAATGGTGAGACTAGAGGAAGAGACATGAATTTGTAAGCTATTTTGGTGACAAGATAAGAGAATGATAGAATGCTACTCATCTCGAAAGCCCAGCAAGTAAGATAAGTGAGCTTGAGCAACTAGAAGGCAATGCACATGCTTCACTTGTAAGCAGAGAGATGAGGCTTGGTCTCCGGTAGTTTCCATTCCATGTTGTAGCTCTGAGCAAGTCAATTCCCAAATACTATGACAGGATGTCACCCAACAGACAAAAGTTTATGTGATGGCTTGGATGTGGCCATCCCACACTGGCATCCTTGGGGGATGACCAAGTGACATCCCGAGTTCCTTTTAGACACCAGTGTCATCACACTCTCCCATGTAATCCTGACTTAGGCTCGGAATTCTCAACTTCACCCTTTGATGTTGCCAATCATCGTTCCTCTGGGTTTGTTATTATTCCCTTTCTCCTGTTCTCTCTCATCACTCCACTCAAGAGGAGAGGGAAAAAATGCGAAACTTATTTTGTGATTAGCAGCACCGGATTCAGATTTATTAGTCCCAGGAGAAGAAGGCTAATGAGCTAAATGCCCTGATTAATTAAGCCACCTAATGGTTCCAGCTTACATAAATTCTCACCTGGTCAGTCCAGCATCTCTTAAATACATTATACCTGCCACTCTGCAGGAAGGCAGAGAGCTAGATCCCCAAAACATCAAGCAGATCCTGGTCCCCAAGCACTGAGCTCAGAGGTGTAGAAGAGAACCAATCTGTCCTGTCCCAATACCTGAATCTTTCATGGCCTCAAATGTGATGGTCTGCCAAAGATAATCAATGTTCAGCGCAGCTGGCTGCCTCCTGGGGTTGGTAGAGTTACACCGCCATGATCCATTACTCTGCTCTCTGCAAACCTGTCTTATTCCCAGAGAGGAAGTGCATTGCAGTGAAATGATTCATGGTTTGGGTGTCAGAAACATAGGATTGTGTCACTTACTAGCTATGTGATCTCAACAAGCTATTTAACCTCCTGAGCTGCTATGCTCTTATCTGCAAAATAAGCACTGCAGCGCCAGCATCACCGCATTGCTGTGAGGGTTAGAGAAGGTAATGGACCTAAAATGCATGGCTTCAGTAACTCACCCTTTTTATTATTATTAGCCAAGGTACAGAAAGCAGAGATGCACCTGGACATTTAAGATGTATGCTGCAACATATTCAGGGAAGGAAGGATTCTGTGTACTCCAACAATGGCAGCATTTTGGGCACTGATCTAGAGCTCGGTAAGCAGCATGGCTAATATCTTCAACAATGCTGCAAGACGGAGTTGAATAATTTCCCAGTTTAAAATGAGGTCAATAAAGATCAGAGATTTAAGGTTATTTGCTCAGTGGCATAACTAGTACGTGTCAGAATAAGAATTGCAACTCTAGTCCATTGATATTTTTGACGACACACGTTACTCTTCCCTTCCTGGTTTTCTCACTCCCAAGCCCAGGTAAATAAAAAAAATTGAAAAATAGAAAATGTATTACAAGTAGGTAGACAAGAAGCTGGGGACACTGGTGGTCATAGGACATAATCAGGAAGTGGAGAAGGCAGAAAACTATGCAAAACAGATTTTATAAGGATGCAATGTGGTGCCATTCGATAAATAAGACAAACAGAAGTTCTCACTACATTCCCTTTTACAAGGGAGTTTTACTGTGTGCATAAGGATGGCCCTGAATCATGATAAAAGTGGGATGGTGTTCAGGGACCTCACTTTCAAATGACAGAAGACAGCATAGATATAGCTCATTTTGGAAAGTTATTGTGTTGGTTGATTTTATCAAACATGTTGACATAAAATATTTGGGGCTTCAAGGGAGAAACCTCTGTGGCACAGCGTGTGGCAAACAGCAAGCACTGAAAAGGAGCGCGTTGATTGAAACCATGAAGAAAGAAAGAACGAGCAACTTAATAGTCACAACTCAAGAATCCCAGACAAAGACGTTTTGGATAACTATGATCCCGGAGGCTCTTTATTGATCACTGCCATGTGGGTGACTAGCAAGCTAGGTCTTTCTAAATTTGTTCTGAGATCCACATCTTTGCTTTTCTTGAAGACACAAGATCCAAGAGCATGCTTGCTATGCATGACGGGGTGGAAGAGATAGCACTGCCAAGGAGGAATTCTCTTACTCACTGAATATCTAAGAACATGTTCTGGAGGTTACACTGTGTTTGGAAGCACTTTAACTACCTTTTAGAGGTCTCTCCAGGAAGACTCGGAGTTGTATCAATGAGGAATGGAGACCCTCAGCCCAAGCACAAACTCTTGGCACTTCAGATGTCAGTAGATGGTGCCTTTCTGGAAGACTGTGAAGAATGAAAGGCAGAATTCTCTTCAAGTGGTGCTCAACAAGCACACACCAAGCGCTTACTATGTGCCTGGCACAGAGCTTGGGGAACCAGAGGCAGAGTCGTTGTAGTCAAGATGCTCCAAGTAAGCTGGTCAAGTACAGAGTGGCTCCAAGAGTCAGGTGGCACATTAATATTTATAAAATCTCTGCAAGTGTAGGTCATCGTGCTAATTTTCTAGAAAAGTAAACTGAGGCTAGAAGTTATACAACTTTCTGTTGTGTTCAAAGAGCTAGGAAGTGACTGACAATGATAGAAATAATAATGATGGATACATATTTTTTCCATCATAATATAATATAACAATATAATATAATATATAATTATATAATGTAATATATAACTTTATATAATGAGGGAAGAAATATATATCCATCATTATTATTTCTGTTTCTATATATATCTATAATCAATACTATTTGCAAAAATATCTCCCTGAAAGAAAAGCCAAGAACATTATGAACATTTATATTCAGTTAGGATATTCTTGTCTCTGCTGTTGCATATTCTACAATCCTCCCTTTCTGAAAATGTGATTGTTTTATTTAATAATAATTTAAATAATTTAAATAATCTGCCAATGACAAAAAAAAAAATGTACGTTACCTCAAGTTTGTGGCCACTCCCCAAGCCGGATCATTTTGGAAGGCTGCAAAACCACCCCTGCTTCCCATAAGGTCAAGACATGTTTCCCTGTCCAGGTTCCTAGACACCCCACAGGCAAATTCTCTATCAAACTCTGACACTTAAAAGATTTTTTCCCTCCAGATACCATTTGTTCATTAAAGTCAACATTACATCTTCTTGTCCCAGAGACCCACAGGCAATCCTCAAATTTTCCTGGACTGGAGAATAAACAGCCATAAATTTAAAGACCAAAGAGTGATCATCCTCTAGAAAGGATGGAGGGAGGGACAGAAGAAGGAAAGGAGGGAAAGAAGGAAGGAAGGAAGGAAGGAAGGAAGGAAGGAAGGAAGGAAGGAAGGAGGGAAGGAAGGGAGGGAGGGAGGAAAGAAGGAAGGAAAGGAGGAAGGAAGGAAGGAAGGAAAGGAGGGAGGCAGGGAGGAAGGAAAGAAAGAAGAAGCCAAAGCAGGCATTCTCCAGCTTCACCTGCACTGTGAACTCAGATTCAGAATTGAGCTTACAGAAACTCTGCCCTGTGCTTGTTACCTTATGTGTGTGCATACTGGGGACAGGTTATTAATTTCTGTTCCCGATAGGGCATCCTCCATTATGGAGCTAGAGAGAGGAGTATGATGCTGTTTGGTATGATTCTCGTATTTTCTTCTTTTTATCACTTTTTGGTGTGAACATTCAGAAATAGAGCCTTGGCTTCTTTCGGTATCTCAACATGTATTTTTCTTAGAGCAGCTTTATTTAGTTGGAAAAGTGAGTAATGCATTTTTTATCCATTGTAGAGGAAATCTAGGCTAGGGGAATCACAGATCAACACATATATTTAATTACCACTGAAATCTGTGGGCCTCATAAAGTCTCCTCTCATTCCCCCCCCCCCATCTCCACATAGAAATATACAAACTCCTACCCTGCAACAGAAAACATAACTACATAGATGTAGAGAACAAATGTATGGACACCAAGGGGGGAAAGTGGCGGGGTGGGGTGGTGGGATGAACTGGGAGATTGGGATTGACATGTATACACTAATATGTATAAAAGAGATAACTAATAAGAACCTGATGTATAAAAAATAAATAAATAAAATAAAATTCAAAAAAGAAAAGAAAACATAACTAATGCTCTCATTGATCCCAGAGACCATTTTCTTACTGGGGGGACTGACATATTTAAGGGACCCAAGGCATGGGAACACAGGTATATGAAGAAAGGGAAGATGATTATATTTCAGGTATTAATCATTATTGAGTCAAATTGTCATCTAGGTGCTATGATTATTGTTTTTCACATTCACCACATGCTTTCCTAGGAGGAGATAAGAACAAAACTGAAATAGCAAGGTTAGAAAATGGCAAGAGCAGAATTTTTTTTTTCTTAATCTAGGTGACATTTCAATAATGGCAGAGTGTACAACGCTCAGGATATTAAAGTCTTATTTCCCAGGCAAATCAGAGAAACGTGACTCATCTACAGAAATACAAGGTGAGGAGCTAATAGAGATGGCTGTTTATCTAACTATATCTATCTGCTTAGGCCAGGGCATATTAGCAGTTTAAGGGAAGACCTCCAGAACTCTCTGATAGTGGGTAGAAATCTAATATCCTTTAGGTTAGGAAGGTAGCACAGGTGAAGACTTGGGTCAGCTAGGACTTGGGGCAAAGCAATGAATCCATTCCAGGTCAAAGGAGGGAGCCACTAGATAGATACGCAGCCCCCATCAATGATGATATGGGAACCTATGGGACTGTAGGCTTTATAGCTCTTCCAATTTTTAAAGAAACTTTAAACATAGGCTCCTATAAAATCCAAAAACACCATTCTGAAGGTCAACCAAAATCTTTGCATGGACCTGGCGGTACTCATGGCCAGCCTTTTGGAGATCTCTGCTCAGATAATAATAACCATTATTATCAAACAATACATAGAGTTAGATGCTTTATAACAAGTTGTGTCACTTATTCTTCTTGGGAAGCAGCCCAGAGTGGTGTGTGGAAGTTCAGACTTGAGATTAAATCTTTTACATCTCACTGAGTGACATTTGCTTAATTTCCTTGTGCCTCTCTGCGGAGGAAAATCAGAATGAAGATGCCACCTGCTTCCTTGGATTGTGTTGAGGACTACAGGTGTTGTTGTGACAAAGTGCTTGGTGGAGGATGTAAGAGAGAATGTAAACTTCATGGGTGTTAGCTGTTATTATTATTGTGTTGGTGGCCATTTAGATAAGAAGAAGGAATTACCCATTTTACCTTCTAGGAAACTGAGACTTGGCTGTAAGCTCTGTAGGCTACTCTAATAATTAAAATCAATAATATGATCTAACTTCTCAGTTAGCCATGATTGCACAAAACACACACACACACACACACACTCACACACCCTTACACAAGCACATGTTTTAGAAAATGGTTCAAATTCATTCAGAACTCTATTGAGTGTGGTTTTTGTATTGCCTTGTGATTATTTCCTCTGTTAAATAATTAGTCCAAATAAATCAAGATCATAGTATTTTGGAAATAAGAATTGTCCCTTAGTCACCACTCTTTTATTTAGCGCTTGCAACAAAGTGGTCATAGACTTTGGCATTTTTTAATGGAAAGGATTTTATCGATTGCTTTGCTCAAAAATCTCCTAGCCTTACAAATAGGGAAACTGAGATCCATAGAGGCCAAAATTCCTAAGGCAAATAGTCAAATCAAATGCCTTCCAGTATTAACAGATATTTCTATGCTACTTTCCTAAATACTGTATGAAAACTTTTTAATCATCTCTAATGGAATTATTGAGATTGCAAGATTCTTATCACATCAGCCTGACCTATTTGCTGTGTGACCATGAGAAAGTCTATTCATCTTTCTGAGTTTCTCATCCAGAAGTGAGGGATATGATCACAACCTCCCCCAGCTCCAGAACAACTTAGGTTGCACCACAATCTGTATTTTTGTAGTAACATGTGGGTTACAATCCCTTTAACCACAGTGAACCAAAAAACGTGTCAGAGTGGACTGTCCATCCAACCATTGTCAAGGTCCCTTGCCCAGATAAGCAGCACAGAAATATTTTCATCTTGTGAGGTCATCTGCTTTTCCTTCCAACCTTTCTCATCTTTGCAGCTAGTTTTTCTAAATGATGTACTATCTCTCAAAGAAGATGAAGGGCATCTAGAGCATCAGGAAAAGCTCCAGGAAGGCACTGTGTGGTGTGATTAAAAGCCTAAAAGCCAAGAATGATGTTTTCTATGGAAAGAAACACATATTGGTCCAGTTTTTTGGTAACAAATGGCTCAGTAATACATGTATATATACAGCACACACTTGCATTGGCAGAGCCGTGCATGTGTGCCCACGTGCCTGTCCCAGCTCACCATCTTTCAAGGCCAGCGTCATCTCCTCCATGCTGCCTTCCTTACTTATTCATCTAGACTCTGTCTCTTCTTCCCATCCCTTTGTCCCCAAACCCCAAAAGCTTTCCCAGTTCTTTGCTTTTGTCTTCAACATTGATCAATTTCGCAACTTGGTCTGTATTTCATTAGAAAGTAGTATGGTATAATTAAAAGACTGTAGATATTGCATCACACTGACCTGGTTTAAATCATGGTTTTGTCACATAATGTCAACCTAAGTAAACTTGGGGTTCTCATCAGAAAAATGGGAATGATAATATCTGTCTCTTAGAGATCTAGTAAAGATTAAATGCTAAAGATGCCTAATGCATTATGGGCTTCAAATAAAGCTACTTTACATCCATATTCACCTTTTATATATGTTTCATCAACCCTACCAAGTTACAGACTCTTTGATGAAGTCTGTGTCATATTCATTTCTACTTCCTACAGTACCGTGTTGTAGAGAACAGGAGACATTTTCCATAAATGTTTGTTAAATGAATGTGTAACTATTTTGCTATACATTTCTAATTTCATGTGCACTACCTTTAGAGTCAAATTGAGTTTTCAAGGTTCTCTCCTCCACTATCTATGATGTGGATAGTAAAACAAATTGAATGTAAAAATATGGGAAAATTAGGCAGAAGGCCTTATGTTACTTGGGAATGAAATGAATCATATCACATTTTCAAGACTCTATCTATGAATTATCTGTGATATGGGTAGTAAAATAAATTGAATGTTAAATTATGGGAAAATTAGGAAAAGGGCTTGATATAGCTTAGTAATGAAAACGGATCCTTTCATACATGAGCATAGAAGCGATGGTTGTATCTGAATAATGTGTGTTGTTTGCTTTTTTAGTTGTGCTATCCTTAACCCCTCTCCCAACATTTTATTGGATTCTTGAAAGTCATTCTCTGTGCATTTACACTATTTCAAAACATCTGCTGCTTTGGGGTTCAAGCTGTGCATTAGGGTTCCGAGAATTTGCAGAGAAATTTCAAAGCAGGTCTCTTGTCTGAATAACTCGGTAGGAAATGCAGTAGAAGCCTGTTCTTTTATGAGAGTGCTTATAACTGCCTTGAAATGTTTGAAACCCAATTCCTTTACAATTGCCGTGTCTTGTTATTTCCTACCAAACTATATTTTTGTTATTTACATCTCTTTATGGGACACTATGGTCCAGCTGAGCCAAGGGACCCAATGTAGACAATTCAGGTCTCCTAATTGCAAGCTTAGATGCTTTCTTTCTAGCTGTGGACCACCTACTGCAGTGGCTGAAATTGTCTGATCATCTATGAAGCCACCATGTCCAACCCCATCTCATATCCCATCACACTAGGAGATAGGAATTGATGAACTCTCATGACTTATGACACTGAGCCCCTGGCCCCAATCCAAACCACACATCTTCTTTGTGATGTATGCCCATTTGGCTTTGATCTTTGTGTCCTTCCTGATTATAGTCCTCAATACTACTTCAGTTCCCCTACCTGTCTTCAGTGCAAATCCACTATCAACTTATACCTGCCTCAGTCTGACCTAGAAAACCTCATTACCTGCTCCCTGGGCAAAATTTCCATGTCACCAGAGGCTCTCAACCTTGTCCTCTTGAATCATCCAGAGTCCTGACAGCATGAACCAGAGAGAAATTAAAAGCTTCCTTTAAATAATATTACTAATGGTGAATGTAAAATAACATAATTTGAATTAATCTCAGGATTGATTTGGAATATTTTATGTGGCATTAGTAAGTGTTAAAAATCTGGGAAATTTCCTTCCTTCTATATAATGGTTATACTACTCAGTCAAACATAGACAGTGATGCAGTATAATGTGGCTTCACGGAGAAAAGCACACACACATGCACATGCACACAAAAACAAATACCACTGACTAAATGAAGGTTGTTGGTCTTTAATTCTTTTTTTTAATTGTGTATATAATTTTTATTAAAAAAAACTAAAAAGGTTTTTTTAATGACAGCAAAGAAAATAAACACATAATGTAATTCTCTTTGCCCTCATTAAAATTGCAAAAATGAAAATGTTTATTAAAACTATGTATGAGATAGAGTATGGAAGAGTAGAATTATTTATATGTAAATTTTAATTTGTTTTAATGGGTGGAAGATCTAAATAGACATTTCTCCAAAGAAGACATACAGTTGGCTAAAAACACATGAAAAGATGCTCAACATCACCAAGTATTACAGAAAAGCAAATCAAAACTGCAATGCGGGGCTTCCCTGGTAGCGCAGTTGTTGAGAATCTGCCTGCCAATGCAGGGCACACGGGTTCGAGCCCTGGTCTGGGAAGATCCCACATGCTGCGGAGCAACTAGGCCTGTGAGCCACAACTACTGAGCCTGCGCGTCTGGAGACTGTGCTCCGCAACAAGAGAGGCTGCGAAAGTGAGAGGCCCACGCACGGCGATGAAGAGTGGCCCCCGCTTGCCACAACTAGAGAAAGCCCTTGCACAGAAACAAAGACCCAACACAGCCATAAATAAATAAAAAATAAATAAAGTTAAAAAAATAAATAAAAATAAATAATTTAAAAAATAAATAAATAAAAAATAAAATAAAATAAAATAATAGCATGAACCCAGGTCCCTATGATCCAAAAAAAAAAAAAAACTGCAATGAGATATCACCTCACAACGGTCAGAATGGGCATCATCAGAAAATCTACAAACAATAAATGCTGGAGAGGGTGTGGAGAAAAGGGAACCCTCTTGTACTGCTGGTGGGAATGCAAGTTGGTGTAGTCACTGTGGAAAACAGTATGGAGGTTCATCAGAGAACTCTGAATAGAATTGCCATATCATCCAGCAATCCCACTCCTGGGCATAAATCAGGAAAAACCATAATTCGAAAAGGTACATGCATCTCAATGTTCATTGCCACACTATTTACAATGGCCAGTGTCTTTAATTGTAATGCCAGGCTTTTCACTAAGCAATTCTAACTGTAGGCAATACATGATACTGAGAAGTCCTTGTCCATAGTAGATGGTTAAGATATTCTAATCTCTCTTCTCAAATAAATTGCCACTAAGACACAAGGATTTTTAAGTGTGACCCCCCCCCTTAACAACATTTACATGTCAAAGCAAAAAATGGATACTGAGAGAACCTCAAAGAGTCAAAAGAAAGCAGTTTTGATAGTGGAAACGGCTCCCACAACCCTGGAGCAGTTCCAAGGCTACTGAGAGTGAATGTGAACCCTCAGATGAAATGCAGTGGTTGCCTCGGATTGGAGTTATCATGGGCTACTTCGGAACAGTAAGAATTCCTCTGTATTTTACTTTGAATCTTGCTCATTGCCTAGAATCATACAAGTTGTTCAGTGAAGTTGGTGAATTATTATTCATCACAGTTAATTTACAATCTCTACACTTTTAAACTGAATTCAGCAAAACAGATCATGGGCAAAAGATAAAAAGAGACACGCAGAGTGTCCAGTTATATGACCAGAGGCCGATCTTGTTTCCTTGGAATACAGTTTCTTCATTTGGTCTTATCAGTTATGTTACCGACCAGGGTTCTTGGCCTCCTTAATCAATAGAAGTTGATAGGAGGCCAGGCGAGCAATTCAGGGAAGGCTTTATTGGGGCCCCTGCTGCAGCAGGAGGGAGCGAAAACGAGTAACAGTTTCCCTTGTTCGCTCCCCGAGGGGCAGCGGGCTGGTTCCTTATATGCGGTGCGGTGCGGGTCATGGGGTCAGGCCGGCGGGGTGGCTTAGGTGTTTTGCCCACCCCTTTGGTGGTGTTGTGTGCAGGGGGCATGCACAGAACCCTGCTTTTCTCCAGACACCCTGCTTTTGCTCCCAGCTCTTCAGAAGTGGCACTTGAGTTTTTTTTTTTCAGTCTTTTTATATCTTGTCCATAATTTGCCCCAACTGCGCATGCACAGTTATTTTTAGTCCCTTCTAGGTTCTTTGTATTTGGTTGATGGAGGAGCCGTTTGTCCAGGTGCAAGCGCTGCAGCAGAGGGTCCCAGTCTGTCTCAGACCAGATGTGCTCAGCATTCTCTCCGAGCTGTGAAATGACTCACTTCTACGCTACTGTGATGCTATGTAGTTTCGATTCCCCCATCCACTGAAGTTAACTTTTCCTAGCTAGCAGAAAGCTGTCCGAGTACAATGAACAAGGAAGGTGTTTTTTTGTTGTTGTTTTTGTTTTTCTTTTCCAAGAAGCAAACAAACTTTTAAAAGTCTTCCTTCGCACGCAACTCTGGAAGGTGCTGCCTGTTCACTGAGTTCCTCAAAACCAAGAGGAAAAGTCTCTCTATTGAACTGCTAATGGGGGAGCAAACTGTATAATATGCATCCCCTTTGGGTCTACATATAATTTACACATAAAATAAAATTGCACATGGCCTTGTTTCATAGCATATTGGTTTAATTATCCACTTTTTATGATGCTTTTTCTTCAATTAATTTTCAATATCTGCACACCTGATAATTAAACAGAGCGTGGGGGAATAATTACATTATCTAATAGTGGAAATTTGTCCAGCTCTAATAACTAACATTTAGCAAGGGTTTTTCTCTTTTCCTTCCCTTCTAAGGACGGTCTTTGCATTTCTCTCTCCCTTTCTCGCTAAGGAAAGAGGATCAGGTTGAGAGAATGGCAAATGCCACCCCCTTTTTTCCCAACATTTAGGGACCTTATTTTACCATGAAAAGGTGCTACAGGAAACTCTGCTAGAAGAAACTCCAGTTTCTGCTTGATTTGCATTTTTTCCCCAAACTGAGTAGTTGGCTAACATAAGAACCAATGAAAAAACCCAGCAATTCACTGTTCCACCATAATCCACATCTATGTCACCTTTGAGTTAATAATAGCAACAATAAACAGTTTATTAAAAATAATAATTTTTGCTGATAATAAATAAAAATAAGTAAACAGAGTGCTTACTCTCTACTAGGCATTGAAATGCCCTCTTCCATGAGTTTTGTCATTTTAAAAGCCTAGGTTCACAACCGCTTCTCATGCTAAAAGTATTGGGCATCTCCTTCTAATATTTTCATACTGGGAACCTAAGTAAAGCCAGTAGGTTTCTGCGCTGGTCTCAGGTAGGGAGAACAAAATCTTTTTTAATAAAAATAACTAAAAAAATTAAGACTAGAAGGAGAAAACAGGAATATTTGTTAAATGCACTCTTCCCTTTTTTAATTGAAGTATAGTTGGTGTACAATTTTATATGTCACAGATGTGCAATATAGTGATTCATAATTTTATAGTCTACTTAGAGTTATTATAAAATATTGATTATATTCCCTGTGTTGTACAATATATCCTTGTAGCTTATCTTATACATAATAGTTTGTACCTCTTACTCCCCTACTCCTATATTGCCCCTCCCCACTTCCCTTTCCCTACTAGTTTGTTCTCTGTATCTATGAGTCTGCTTCTTTTTCATATATTCACTAGTTTGTTGCATTTTTAAATTTCACATATAAGTGATATCACACAGTGTTTGTCTTCCTCTATCTGACTTATTTCATTTAGCATAATTCCCTCCAAGTCCATCCATCTTGCTGCAAATAGCAAAAAATATTTTTATTCTTTTTTATGGCTGAGTAATATTCCATTACACACACACACACACACACACACACACACACACACATATATCACATCTTCTTTATCCATTCATCTGTTAATGGATGCTTAAGTTGTTTCCATACCTTGGCAATTGTAAATAATAATGTTACAAACATTGAGGTGCATGTATCTTCTCAACTTAGTGTTTTTGGTTTTTTGGATATATACCCAGGATTGCTGGGTCATATAGTAGTTCTATTTTTAGTTTTTTGAGAAACCTCCACACTTTTCCACAGTGGCTGAACCAATTTACATTCCCACCAACAGCATATGAGGGTTCCCTTTTCTCCACATCCTCGCTAATATTGTTATTTGAGTTTTTGGGTGATAACCATTCTGACATGTGTGAGGCGGTATCTCATTGTGGTTTTGATTTGAATGTCCCTGACGATAAGTGATGTTGAGCATATTTTTATTGCACTCTCCTTTTTTTAGATACTAGAGTTTTTCTTTCAACTTTAACACACACACACACACACCACTGAAATTCTTTTCCTCTCATTCTCTGGACATTGATGAGCTAAATCTGCACTGTTATCTGCCATTCATTATTATTTTATATTCTAAAATATTAATAGTTCTGTGTATTTATTTATTTATTTTTTAACATCTTTATTAGAGTATAATTGCTTTACAATGGTGTGTCAGTTTCTGCTTTATAACAAAGTGAATCAGTTATACATACACATATGTCCCCATATCTCTTCCCTCTTGCATCTCCCTCCCTCCCACACTCCCTATCCCACCCCTCTAGGTGGTCACAAAGGACTGAGCTGATCTCCCTGTGCTATGCGGCTGCTTCCCACTAGCTATCTATTTTACATTTGATAGTGTATATATGTGCATGACACTCTCTCACTTTGTCCCAGCTTACCCTTCCCCCTCCCCATATCCTCAAGTCCATTCTCTAGTAGGTCTGCATCTTTATTCCCGTCTTGCTCATAGGTTCTTCTGACCATTTTCTTTTTTTTTTTCTTTTTTTTTTTTAGATTCCATATATATATGTGTTAGCATACGATATTTGTTTTTCTCTTTCTGACTTACTTCACTCTATATGACCGTCTCTAGGTCCATCCACCTCACTACAAATAACTCAGTTTCATTCCTTTTAATGGCTGAGTAATATTCCATTGTATATATGTACCACATCTTCTTTATCCATTCATCTGTTGATGGACATTTAGGTTGTTTCCATGTCCTGGCTATTGTAAATAGAGCTGCAATGAACATTGTGGTAAATGACTCTTTTTGAATTATGGTTTTCTCAGGGTACATGCCCAGTAGTGGGATTCCTGGACCATATGGTAGTTCTATTTTTAGTTTTTTAAGGAACCTCCATACTGTGCTCCATAGTGGCTGTATCAATTTACATTCCCACCAACAGTGCAAGAGGGTTCCCTTTCCTCCACACCCTCTCCAACATTTATTGTTTGTAGAATTTTTGATGATGGCCATACTGACTGGTGTGAGATGATATCTCATTGTAGTTTTGATTTGCATTTCTCTAATGATTAATGATGTTGAGCATTCTTTCATGTGTTTGTTGGCAATCTGTATATCTTCTTTGGAGAAATGTCTATTTAGGTCTTCTGCCCATTTTTGGATTGCATTGTTTGTTTTTTTGATATTGAGCTGCATGTGTTGCTTGTATGTTTTGGAGAGATTAATCCTTTGTCAGTTGCTTCATTTGCAAATATTTTCTCCCATTCTGAGGGTTGTCTTTTCGTCTTGTTTATGGTTTCCTTTGCTGGGCAAAAGCTTTTAAGTTTCATTAGGTCCCATTTGTTTATTTTTGTTTTTATTTCCATTTCTCTAGGAGGTGGGTCAAAAAGGATCCTGCTGTGATTTATGTCATAGAGTGTTCTGCCTATGTTTTCCTCTAAGAGTTTGATGGTGTCTGACCTTACATTTAGTTCTTTAATCCATTTTGAGTTTATTTTTGTGTATGGTGTTAGGGAGTGTTCTAATTTCATTCTTTTCCATGTAGCTGTCCAGTTTTTCCAGCACCACTTATTGAAGAGACTGTCTTTTCGCCACTGTATATTCTTGCCTCCTTTATCAAAGATAAGGTGACCATAGGTGCGTGGGTTTATCTCTGGGCTCTCTATCCTGTTCCATTGATCTATATTTCCGTTTTTGTGCCAATACCATACTGTCTTAATTACTGTAGCTTGGTAGTATAGTCTGAAGTCAGGGAGCCTCATTCCTCCAGCTCCCTTTTTCTTTCTCAAGATTGCTTTGGCTATTTGGGGTCTTTTGTGCTTCCATGCAAATTGTGGAAATTTTTGTTCTACTTCTGTGAAAAATGCCACTGGTAGTTTGATAGGGATTGCATTGAATCTGTAGATTGTTTTGTGTAGTAGAGTCATTTTCACAATGTTGATTCTTCCAATCCAAGAACATGGTATATCTCTCCACCTATTTGTATCATTTTCAATTTCTTCCATCAGTGTCTTATAATTTTCTGCATACAGGTCTTTTGTCTTGTTAGGTAAGTTTATTCCTAGGTATTTTATTCTTTTTGTTGCAGTGGTAAATGGGAGTGTTTTCTTAATTTCACTTTCAGATTTTTCATCATTAGTGTATAGTGATCATTAGTGAATGCAAGAGATTTGCATCATTAGTGAATGCAAGAGATTTCTGTGCATTAATTTTGTATCCTGCTACTTTACCAAATTCATTGATTAGCTCTAGTAGTTTTCTAGTAGCATCTTTAGGATTCTCTATGTATAGTATCATGTCATCTGCAAACAGTGACAGCTTTACTTCTTTTTTTCCAATTTGGATTCCTTTTATTTCTTTTTCTTCTCTGATTGCTGTGGCTAAAACTTCCACAACTATGTTGAATAATAGTGGTGAGAGTGGGCAACCTTGTCTTGTTCCTGATCTTAGTGGAAATGGTTTCAGTTTTTCACCATTGAGGACGATGTTGGCTGTGGGTTTGTCATATATGGCCTTTATTATGTTGAGGAAAGTTCCCTCTATGCCTACTTTCTGGAGGGTTTTTATCATAAATCGAAAGCTTTCTGTGCATCTTTTGAGATGATCATATGGTTTTTCTCCTTCAGTTTGTTAATATAATGTATCACATTGATTGATTTGTGTATATTGAAGACTCCTTGCATTCCCACTTGTTCATAATGTATGATCATTTTAATGTGCTGTTGGATTCTGTTTGCTAGTATTTTGTTGAGGATTTTTGCATCTATGTTCATCAGTGATATAGCTCTTTGTATTTAAACAGTGATTTTGCAGTTCTCATGGTTCAATTACACAGAAATCACAGGCAAATACAATAGACATTAAAATATTTTTCTAGGAAGCAGGTAGATTCTTTAAAACCTTCATAAGTCGGCCCCTTCATATAGATAAGGAAATCCAGCCAGGAAGCACAAAGTTTAGACAGATGATAACAGGTCTCCCATCTTTTTTTTTTTTTTTTTTTTTTTGGTCACAGCAACTTATGAGCATTCACATTTATAGGTGAGGTTTACAAGGATTTTCCCCCCTTGTGTAACAAATTTAGTTCTTAGGTAAATTCTGTGAAGTAAGTACTGTTTTCCTTATTTTCAAGATAATGAATTTACAGTGTTCAGAATTAAGCTAATTTAAAATATGGCCAAACTAGTACTCCTGTGTTTTCCATTTCAAAGACGGCAAACGCATGGCTCAGAGAGGACGGTAATTACCTCCCTCGACCCCACCCTCGGCCTGTTTCTATCACTCCACATCCCCTCTCTCCTAGGGTCTCTGGTTTTGGTGTATCTTGATTTCCCCGTTTTGTCTTTGGGGTAGGTAAGTTCAGAGAAGGCTTGTCACCCTGAATGAGCTGGAACATCAGCTGTGTCCATTTTCTTGGAAGTGGGGGACATTCAGAGGGTATGTTCAAGCGTCAAATGAAAAACCAACAATGTTCATCTCTGGAGTCACCCCAGACCAGCTCTGCTGGATAAGACCATGGCCAGAATGCTGTACTTCCCTAGCAGGTAATTCATAGCTCTGCCACCATCAGCAGCACAACTGTCCTTCTCTGCCTTGTTCCATAGCCTGCAAAGCCGGGGGTGCAGTGCCCAGCTGGCCAGTCTGTCCAGTCCCCACCATGGCTTAGGCTCCACAGGGGACTGGTCCCTGTAGTACCACCTCAATGGCAGGGGCAGAAAGGGGTCAAGAAGAAATGAGTGTAATAGAAGGAGAAAGCCTGAGCTAATAGAAGCTTACACATCAGGGATTTATTTTTCTCTTGTAAAAGAATTTTCTCATCTAACAAGAAATCTGGATTTGGTTAGCTCCAGGGATGATTCAGCAGCTCATCAAGGACCCTGGCTGTTCCCACCTTTCTGCTACACTGTACACAACATATAGATGGATGTCTCCTCATGCTCTCAAGGTGTCTACAGCAGCTCCAAATATCACATCCTCTTACAGCAATGTGCAAAAGCAGCAAGAAACAGCAAGAAACAGGTTCTCTCTCCCTCTCTCTCTCTCTCTGTGTCTCTCCCTCTCTCTCCATTCCCCTTTTCTTTCCTTCTTTCTTCCTTTCTTCCTTTCTTTCTTTTTCTTTCTTTCTTCCTTCCTTCCTTCCTTCCTTTCTTTCTTTCTTTCTTTCTTTCTTTCTTTCTTTCATGTGACAGCTGTTAATCTAAGGGCATTACCCACAACATTTTATCAGTTCTCTTGACAACCCACCTTTTTTCTATAGAAGAGATGAATCAATCAATCCATCCTCCCATTCATCTATCCATCCATCTACCCATAGTCCCATCTATCCATCCATCCATCAGTCCATCCATCCATCCACCCAACCATCCATCCACCCTCTCAAGAGCCCACTTCTACTATACTCAGTGTTAGACCTTGAGGATTCACAGATGACTCAGTCAGGTTTCCTTTTGCTCCCCTGGTCCTCATACTCTTCTGGGGCAAGGTGATGAATGGAGACAGATCAGCTAATGCAGCATGATATGTGCTATATGTGTATGTCCACTGAGCAGCTGGAAGCCAGAAGGGACAGTGCTGGTTCTCTGAGATCCAAGAATTTAATGAAGATGGTGACCCTTCCTAGAGTAGGACAGTTTACTGCTCCAGTATTGCACATGACTTATTTTTCAAATCCAATCTTAAAGAAGCATGGCTCTGAGCAAGCTTTGAACTCCCTTATAGATGTCTAAAGCTGACATTCAAGTCATTATCCCAAACTATCATCATAAACCAAATATAGGAGCTTGCCACTGTCAACCCACCTTAATATCAGAGATATGCAATTTTTTTTGTTGAGTCATAAGCTTTCTTTTTGATGACACACTGTAAAAAGAAAGGTGATGCTTTGGGCCTGAGGAATTAAGTGTTCTCTTTATACCTTTGGGGAGAAGAGGGCAGAGTATACCCATCAACAACCTGAGGATGTTGCTTGTCTAGAAACAAAGAGAAGCTCTGGGGACTCTCTGTTTGAAGTTGGTTGAGACTCACTTTTGGAGGAGAGAGGCATTTGGAGAAAGTCTTGAGAGTAACCGTATTCATGCTCTTCACTGTGTGACTAACTGGCTTCACCAATTCCACTCTCCAGTATGTAACTACCTCTACTACACTGTCTCCAACAAATTAAAATTAAAAAGGGAGACTTTGAATGCCTACTTCCAGTCAATTTGGTCTTAGCAATATATCAGTGAAAATTGTTTTAATTCTGACTTTTCTTAAGAATAAATAGTCAGGAATGTTTTACTTCCTCAGCTCCCCCATTAAAAGTCCATCTAAATTCAATCAGCTTTATTAGCTCACATGAACATTAAATTTCTTCCAAAGGTGAGTTATCATTATATAATTCCATGGTCTAGCATTTGCTTTAGGTTCAAAATGCCTGAAATGTTTAGTTTAGTAATCCTTTCTCAACAGTTCTAAGGCTGGTTCTGTGTTATAATCTTTTTTTTTTTTTTTTTTTTTTCTGATCAAGCATCTTCTAGCATAGAGCTTCATTCATTCTTGTGTTAATTCCTTTACTTATTCACTAATTCATTTTTCCATTCATTTATTCTGAAGACATTTGCTTAATCTGAATCTTGCATCCCACCCACACAAAGGCACACATTTAAATAAAAAATTCCCTCAACATGGATGGACCTAGAGATTGTCATACTGAGTGAAGTAAGTCAGATAGAGAAAGACAAATATCATATGATATCGCTTATACGTGGAATCTAAAAAAATGGCACAAATGAACCTATTTACAAAACAGAAATACAGTCACAGGGGTAGAAAACAAACTTACAGTTACCAAGGGGGAAGTGGGGGAGGGATAAATTGGGAGATCAGGACTGACATATACACACTACTATATATAAAATAGATAACCAACTATATAGCACAGGAAACTCTACTCAATATTCTGTAATGACATATATGGGAATAGAATCTAAAAAGGAGTGGATATATGTATATATATTTATGTACAACTGATTCACTTTGCTGTACAGCAGAAACTAACACAACATTGTAAGTCAACTATACTCCAATAAAAGTTAATTTAAAAAAATGTCCCAGTCCACCTGTATCTCACAGGTTGAAAGCAGACAGAGAGCAGACTGGCCATTATCATACAGTGGAAGGAGTGATGTATAGGAAAATACTCCCTCGTGGGGAAAGGATTCCTTCCTGGAGGGACTTGACCTGTATTTTGAATAAACAGAGCAGATATTTGTAAACAGGGCCTTCTTGACAGAGAGACAGTTTATGAAAAGAGGAGTTTTATAGTTTACTAATCAAATTGTGCAATTACCCTCTACATTTTATCATCTAAAGGAGGCTTATGTATTTATCAAAACCCGAACTTTGAGGAACATTAGAGAATAAACACAAGGTGAAATGGAATTATCTGAGATTGGAGGAAGGCTCCAATATTCTATGACTTCAGGTAATTTATTTGTTCTGGTCCTGAAACATCAAGACCAGCCAAAACTGGGTGAACTTCTCCTCCCCTAAAGGCTGATGCTTTTAGACATAGTCATGACCACAGTTGTCAGAACTGTCGAGGCCAAGACAGGAATGGGACCTCTCTGTCTGAACTGGGGCCACACTGTACCATCAAGACCATATCCATTTTTTAAAATCTCCAGCTCATTTTTTCTTTACATGCTTGTTTATTTAAGTCTTTCCTCTCCTAACTCAGCTATACTGTGGACCCCTGAGCTAGTTAAATTCTCTACTCTTGACCCCAAGAGGGATAAAAGACAGGATGGAAAAGAGAGGTCTGGTTCCTGAGTAGTCTGAGAGAGCAGAGGATATGGACGTGCCTTTCATGCTTCCAAATCATCCTGTGTTTCAAGTTGGCTTAACTCTCCTGTTGTGTAATGTCCTCGTTAGATTGTGAACAGCTTATAGAAAAAGATCATGTTCTGGAGTTCTATGAGCCTAGTGACTGACTCACACTGGTGATTTCTATGTGTTAACTGAATCAGTTGATTTAAAAATTGACACAATTAAAATAAGACCTTGGTCCTGAGTCCTATGTAGATTTCCAAAGCCCATGGGTGGGATGTGCCTGTTTTGTTTGTTTGTTTGGTTGGTTGGTTTAGGGTTTTTTTTTTTTGCGTGTGTGTAAGAATAATTGGAAGGGGAGAATAAAATGAGAGAAGAAGGAAGAAAAATACTTACTGGAGAATGAAGAGAAGGCAATGAGGAAAGAGGGGAGATATAATCAGTGATAGAAAGAAAAACAGGAAGCTGCAGAAAGTACAATAGAGAGAGGAAAACTTGCATGTTACGTTGTTTACATTGATTGTGATCATTGTGATTGGGGATGTTCACAGTGGCCCATGGAGGAGAGAAGTGAGTGCACAATGAAAGGAAAACAGGGAAGTGGCAAAACATTAGAAGAAATAGCAGTCAAGATGGATCAGTCAATGGGATTTCTCTGGTGGTCCAGGGGTTAGAACTCTACTTTTTCACTGTCAAGGGCATGGGTTTGATCCCTGGTTGGGGAGCTAAGATCCCACAAGCCACAAGCCACTCGGCCAAAAAAGAAAGGATGGATCAGTCAAGACATTTTCTGACTCATCCACTCACATGCTTCGGGATAAAGAGGCGAAATATTAAGTAATAAGTTGTTCTAATTTGAAGGTGATCATTGTATCTTAGAGGAAAAATCAAGATGGGATGACCCTTAGAAAAGATTTGTCAACTGAAAATGGTTGTGTTTAAGTAATAGCTATAATTAGCATTAAATGAGCCATTACTATGTGCCAAGTGTAAAGAAAGTCTTTAAACTGATTTTGTCTTTAGGTAAAACTCTGTAATAAAGTTTCTTATTGTTTTTTAGACTAGAGAAAACTTCATAACGGACTGGCATTTTTTCTCAGACGTGAGTTTGTAACCGCTGAAGTAGGGGGAAATATCTAATATTGGTGTGGAATTCCATAAAACTCTTGAATACAATGATATTATTGACTCTTCACAATAGTTCTCTGCTAATTCATTCCTATTCTCTAGATAAAGTCAAGAAGGCTGAAAGAAGTACAATCAGTGAAGTCTCTTTCGATTTGCAAGGAGTGGAGCCATTTCTGGAACACAAAATTTGATGCTATATCTTCAGCTCTTTCCATTTTACCACAAGTACCATTACTTCTCACCACGGCTTACATTGGAATCACCTGGGAAGCTGTAAAAATATGTGTTGGTCACACTCTCAGATTTTGTTTTGATCGATCCAGACTGAGGCTAGGGAGATGAATATTTAACAAATTCCCCTGTGCTTGATATGCAATTTAAATTGTGAAAACTCATTGGCCCTGAGGGTGACAACCTCCTTGCACAAACTAATGCTTTCAGAGCTGTTACCCTGTGTGGACACTCTGCTCTGCCACCCTGATTTCCCATGTAGAACTGAAGGACTTAATACTTCAATGTCTGCAAAGATGGGCAGCTGATAGCCCTTTGTGGATGGCTCTCTTGGGGAATTGCCTCCTTCTGAGGGCAGCCCCAAACATTAACTGATCAATGCATGGGGTGCAAATGGCCACTCCCATGCCCCATCTTGGGTAATTTGGAAGGGTCTACCCAACTTCAGAAATATCCGTGGGTCCTTGTTGTGAACACTCCAAAGCCCAAACTCTCCTACTCAGTTCTGTGCCCTGCCCTCTGCCAGAGTTGACCCGGGGAGCACTCCTGATAAACTCTGTAGGTAAGTCCCAGCCTCAGAGGCTGCTCCCTGAGGCCTCCACCTACAGTTTTCATTCCCTTTGTACAAGCTCCTCTCCACCAACCACAGGACCTTGAGTTTCAAGGTTAAGAGTCATTTCTTTGATTCAAACAGAGCCCTCTTGAGTTCCCTATGAATCTGCATCTCTGTAGTGCAACTGACAGGAGAAGGTAAACCACCCCTTGAGGCCATTCATACACCCTGGACACATCTGAAATATAGACCTTGCTTAGAGAAGGCCTGGTTCTACTGTTGTCATTTCTGAGCCAGAGGTCTTTATTGAGCATCTCCTGTGCACGAATTCCAAAAATCAATAGATGGATTCCCAACCAGTTAGAACTTTAAGGCAACTTACAGCATCTCAGACAATGCTTTCCTTCTGCCGTTGAGGAAACTGACACCCATAGAAGGAAAGGAAAGTAATTGCATAAGGTCAAGGCCAGAGCCAAGTTCAGAACCAGAGTTCCTAACTCCCAGCCCTCTATCGTCTTTCCACCCTCGTGGAACTCACCCAGGCTCCTGTTAGTGCCTTTCCTTGTACAGTTCCATTAGCCTTCATTTTTTTCCTGCCTCCAATTTTCTGTCCATCCAGCTTCAAGGTGTCTAAGAAAATTTCATCTAGTTTCATATGGATTCAGTGAGAAATATCCGTATAACCTTTATCCTATCTTGGAATCCCAACAAGTTGTTGTGTTACAGCAAAGAAAGGGAAGCCCATTGGACTCAGGGGCCCAAGATTCTTTCCCAAGAGGCTGCCTAGGGATGTGGGAAAGCGGTGTGCACACAGATGGTCCCAGTCTGGCTTGCTTCACTCCAGCCCTCCTTCAAAAACAACAACAACAAAAACACACCCAAGAACGTGGAAGTCATGTTGGAACAGGATCTGGGATAGATCACCCAGACCTGCCTTTTACCCAGGAAGCCAAGCTCTACTGGGAGCTGAAAATGTATAGGCGGAAGGGTAACCTTGGCCCTCAGCCATACCGTGCTGATGCTAAGTGTCCTGGGAACAGCCTGTGATCTAATTTTGAGAGCAGCGTGTCTCTTCTGGATGCCCCCTCCACCTCCCCAAGTCCAGAAGGAGACTTGGAGAGTACCCAGGCTGTGATCTCCTTGCTTTCAATTGCAGGATTCCTGTCTAGGGCTCAGCATCAGGGCATTTCTCCAAAGCCTTATGTGCTTACAAGTCTTTCTTCCCCCTCTTAATTTGCCTGGAGCCAGGCTTTCATCTCGACTTTTAGCCAAGAGGCACCTGCTGAAATATTCATCAGCAGAAATTGTGCCATGGGTGCTTTTTCCTATTTGTCCAGTTGTATGTCATTAGAACAAGGGTGAGGTGAGTGGAAATGGAGTTTGACACCAGAGACTGGAATTCACTCAGAACTCCAGGTAAGAGGCAATTAACCCTTTGAAGCATAGGAAGCTAAGCACTCAAAACAGACCTTTGTTGACATTATCCACTCATCCACGGATCAGTTATTTCTGGCATCTGTTGATTCTTTCAAGACACTTTATCGAGCGTCTCCTGTGCATGAGTTCCAATGCTGGACCCTGGCTGTACCCAGATGAATATGATTTAGTCCCTGCTCACCAAGTCTCACAGTCTAATGAGGGAAAGCAGACAAGGATACAGATAAAAGGGCAAGTGTTGTTATGAAGTTAGGTACAAAGGAGCATAGAGCAGAACTCAGATTTAGAAAAGATGAACACCCGTTCCTGGAAGCCAAGAGCTCCAAGCTGATTCTTGAAAGCTAACGTGAGTTCTTCAGTTGATGAGAAAGTGGGTGGCAGGGTGGAAGTTTGGAGGATGCCAAGAGGAAAAAATGGACCTCCAGATAGAATCAACCGCAGAAGCAAAACAAGATGCAATGAGACATGACATTACGGATGCAGCTATGAGCATTCAAGGGATGATGAAGAATAAGGTAGGAGGGGGTTGGGCAGAGAGAGATCTGGCAAAAGAAGTGGTCAGTGGCAGGTCAGGGGCCTTGTCTTCATGTTCAGGAGCTTGAACTCTGTTCTTTATTTGTTGGTAGGAGAAGAGGTCAGAGTTGAAGAGTTCTAAACAGAGAAATAGGATGGTGAGATTTATGCTTTGGAAATGTTATTCAAGCTTCAAGGGGAGCATAAATTGGCAACAGAAGGTAAGTGGGGAGGCCATTAAAATAGGCAGGAGATAACATGGTTGTGAGTTATGGTAGAGGTAGTAGGGGTGGAATGGAAGACAGAATTTCAATACCAATAAACAGAGCTTCCCCAATTCAGTGCAATGGCCATTTCCTGAGCATCTATTATTAGCCACAAACTAGTCCAGGTATGAATGGGAGAATTCCAAGTCAGTGTCAGAGACCATTTTATTTTGCACAATCTAATGTGTCAAGTGAATTCAGGGATCTTAACCTAGCTTTGCAGAAGAACCAGATGATTACCACTGGATTTAAAAAAAAAAACAAAAATTAAGGAACAATATTGACCATTCACCGAAGACAAGAGGGTTAGGGAGCAGAGAATCGATCCTCTTCAGTTCCCTAGAGTGGGCTCCGTGTTTCTGAAAGAGGATTCAGTCTGCACCCAGACCTCCAATCTCATTTCTGCTTTGGCTTGGGCTGGTGAGATTTGCACAGGCTTTTCAAATCTCCAGTGATGAAGGCATGACTGATGAACTCAGACCTCAGCAAAGGCTCAGTGGATCCAAGGCAGAGCTGGTTGTCTTTCTTCATATCCATGGCCCCATTGAAAAACACCAGCTAACATTTCAGGCAACATTCTAACAAAGCACATCACTGGTTGCTATCAGCTCCACAATGTTGGTATTTATAGAGGAGTCATGATTTTTTTTTTAAACATTTTGTCTCTAACATGGAATGATATAGGGCCCTGTTGCCAGTGTGCCCCATAGGCAGTCTCAATTTTTGTGCTTGTGCCACATAGATATAAAAGCACATCTGAATTTCACTTGGAGTTAAATCACTGTGAATGTTCCTGGCTGGATGCAGTGGGATAGAAATATTGTACTGGGGAAAACCTGGCATGGTAAACAAGAGTTTGGAAGTTACTTCTGCAACATGGAACTATATGGATATGCCTATGTGTATGTGTATGTACGCATGCATGTGATCCGTACATGCACGTAATGATAACTGAAAAGGGAGACTAAGTCACTTGCATTTTGAGGCAAGTCTTGCTTCTGTTGCTGTTATTAATTCACATTGTTCACATTTCTGTGACCCAGTTTCCTCATCTGTAAAATGAGGATAATTATATTTATGAATAAAACACTAGGAGCTCGTTGGATGAAAGGGAATACATGATTGAGAGGAAGCAATTTTATGACAAACTACAAACACTGTGCATTCACAGGGTACCCAAGCACATGCTCTTGCTGAAGCCAGAAAATTTCACTGGTAGCTGATGGATGAAAAGTACTGATGTACACTTCTTTTTTTTTTTTTAACATCTTTATTGGAGTATAATTGCTTTACAATGTTGTGTTAGCTTCTGCTGTATAACAAAGTGAATCAGCTATATGTACACATATATCCCCATATTCCCCTCCCTCTTGCATCTCCCTCCCACCATCCCTATCTAGGTGGTTACTCAGCCATAAAAAGAAACGAAATTGAGTTATTTGTAGTGAGGTGGATGGACCTAGAGTCTGTCATACAGAGTGAAGTTAAGTCAGAAAGAGTAAAACAAATACTGTATGCTAACACATATATATGGAATCTAAAAAAAAATATGGTTCTGATGAACCTAGGGGCAGGACAGGACTGATGTACACTTTAAAGGGCTATGGACATGCAAGTTGAAGTTGCCATTTGTGTGAAACGATAGATATGAAGGTACGTTGACATGGCTGGTTGCTTGTGGAATTCTTCCCATCCCAATCCTAATCAGAAATCTCATGATATGACACAGATGATTGAAAAATTATTGTTGAACTGTGCCACTCAGGTTGCACCTTATAATCTCTGACTGTCTGTTGTGATCAGTAGGGTCTGAACTATATTGGTGTCCTACCAACCACTTCTCCCCCAGGTAGAGGCGACACGTTTTCCTTTTTCTTTTTTTTTTTTTTTCTTTCAGCTGTGATGAAGTTTATTTTATCAATTTTTTTTAACATCTTTATTGGAGTATAATTGCTTTACAATGGTGTGTTAGTTTCTGCTTTATAACAAAGTGAATCAGTTATACATATACACATATCCCCATATCTCTTCCCTCTTGTGTCTCTCTGCCTCCCACCCTCCCTATCACACCCCTCTAGGTGGTCACAAAGGACTGAGCTGATCTCCCTGTGCTATGCGACTGCTTCCCACTAGCTATCTATTTTACATTTGGTAGTGTGTATCTGTCCATGCCACTCTCTCATTTTGTCCCAGCTTACCCTTCCCCCTCCACATGTCCTCAAGTCCATTCTCTAGTAGGTCTGCGTCTTTATTCCCATCTTGCCCCTAGGTTCTTCATGACCATTTTTGTTTTTGTTTTTAGATTCCATATATATTTGTTAGCATACAGTATTTGTTTTTACCTTTCTGATTTACTTCACTCTGTATGACAGACTCTAGGTCCATCCACCTCACTACAAATGACTCAATTTCGCTTCTTTTTATGGCTGCATAATATTCCATTGTATACATGTGCCACACTTTCTTTATCCATTCATCTCTTGATGGACACTTAGGTTGCTTCCATGTCCTGGCTATTGTAAATAGAGCTGCAATGAACATTGTGGTACATGACTCTTTTTGAATTATGGTTTTCTCAGGGTATATGCCCAGGAGTGGGATTGCTGGGTCGTATGGTAGCTCTATTTTTAGTTTGTTAAGGAACCTCCATACTGTTCTCCATAGTGGCTGTATCAATTTACATTCCCACCAACAGTCAAGAGGGGTCCCTTTTCTCCACACCCTCTCCAGCATTTATTGTTTGTAGATTTTTTGATAATGGCCATTCTGACTGGTGTGAGATGATATCTCATTGTAGTTTTGATTTGCATTTCTCTAATGATTAATGATGTTGAGCATTCTTTCATGTGTTTGTTGAGCATCTGTATATCTTCTTTGGAGAAATGTCTATTTAGGTCTTCTGCCCATTTTTGGGTTGGGTTGTTTGTTTTTTTGCTGTTGAGCTGCATGTGTTGCTTGTATGTTTTGGAGATTAATCCTTTGTCAGTTGCTTCATTTGCAAATATTTTCTCCCATTCTGAGGGTTGTCTTTTCGTCTTGTTTATGGTTTCCTTTGCTGGGCAAAAGCTTTTAAGTTTCATTAGGTCCCATTTGTTTATTTTATTTTTTTAATTTCCATTTTCTAGGAGGTGAGTCAGAAAGGATCCTGCTGTGACTTATGTCATAGAGTGTTCTGCCTATGTTTTCCTCTAAGAGTTTGATGGTGTCTGACCTTACATTTAGGTCTTTAATCCACTTTGAGTTTATTTTTGTGTATGGTGTTAGGGAGTGTTCTAATTTCATTCTTTTCCATGTAGCTGTCCAGTTTTTCCAGCACCACTTATTGAAGAGACTGTCTTTTCGCCACTGTATATTCTTGCCTCCTTTATCAAAGATAAGGTGACCATAGGTGCGTGGGTTTATCTCTGGGCTCTCTATCCTGTTCCATTGATCTATATTTCCGTTTTTGTGCCAATACCATACTGTCTTGATTACTGTAGCTTGGTAGTATAGTCTGAAGTCAGGGAGCCTCATTCCTCCAGCTCCATTTTTCTTTCTCAAGACTGCTTTGGCTATGAGGGGTCTTTTGTGCTTCCATACAAATTGTGAACTTTTTTGTTCTAGTTCTGTGAAAAATGCCATTGGTAGTTTGATAGGAATTCCATTGAATCTGTAGATTGCTTTGGGTAGTAGAGTCATTTTCACAATGTTGATTCTTCCAATCCAAGAACATGGTATATCTCTCTGCCTGTTTGTATTATCTTTAACTTCTTTCATCAGTGTCTTATAATTTTCTGCATACAGGTCTTTTGTCTCCTTAGGTAGGTTTTTTCCTAGATATTTTATTCTTTATGTTGCAATGGTAAATGGTTTCTTAATTTCATTTTCAGATTTTTCATCATTAGTGTATAGGAATGCAAGAGATTTCTGTGCATTAATTTTGTATCCTGCTACTTTACCAAATGCATTGATTAGCTCTAGTAGTTTTCTGGTAGCATCTTTTGGATTCCCTATGTATAGTATCATGTCATCTGCAAACAGTGACAGTTTTACTTCTTCTTTTCCGATTTGTATTCCTTTTATTTCTTTTTCTTCTCTGATTGTTGTGGCTAAAACTTCCACAACTATGTTGAATAATAGTGGTGAGATTGGGCAAACTTGTCTTTTTTTTTTTCCAGGAGGCAACCAGATGATTGAGGTTTATTTATTATTATTATTATTATTAACATCTTTATTGGAGTATAATTGCTTTACACTGGTTGTTAGTTTCTGCTTTATATCAAAGTGAATTATTTATACATATACATATGTCCCCATATCTCTTCCCTCTTGCATTTCCCTCCCTCCCACCCTCCCTATCCCACCCCTCTAGGTGGTCACAAAGCACCAAGCTGATCTCCCTGTACTATGCAGCTGCCTCCCACTAGCTATCTATTTTACATTTGGTAGTGTATATATGTCCATGCCACTGGCAACCTTGTCTTGTTCCTGATCTTAGTGGAAATGGTTTCAGTTTTTCACCATTGAGAACGATGTTGGCTGTGGGTTTGTCATATATGGCCTTTATTATGTTGAGGTAAGTTCCCTCTACGCCTCCTTTCTGGAGGTTTTTTATCATAAATTGGTGTTGAATTTGGTCAAAAGCTTTCTCTGCATCTATTGAGATGATCATATGGTTTTTCTCCTTCAATTTGTTAATATCGTGTATCACATTGATTGATTTGCATATATTGAAGAATCCTTGCATTCCTGGGATAAATCCCACTTGATCATGGTGTATGTATGATCCTTTTAATGTGCTGTTGGATTCTGTTTGCTAGTATTTTGTTGAGGATTTTTGCATCTATGTTCATCAGTTATATTGGCCTGTAGTTTTCTTTCTTTGTGACATCTTTGTCTGGTTTTGGTATCAGGGTGATGGTGGCCTCATAGAATGATTTTGGGAGTGTTCCTCCCTCTGGTATGTTTTGGAAGAGCTTGAGAAGGATAGGTGTTAGCTCTTCTCTAAATGTTTGATAGAATTCGCCTGTGAAGCCATCTGGTCCTGGGCTTTTATTTGTTGGAAGATTTTTAATCACAGTTTCAATTTCAGTGCTTGTGATTGGTCTGTTCATATTTTCTATTTCTTCCTGGTTCAGTCTTGGCAGGTTGTGCATTTCTAAGAATTTGTCCATTTCTTCCAGTTTGTCCATTTTATTGGCATAGAGTTGCTTGTAGTAATCTCTCATGATCGTTTGTATTTCTGCAGTGTCAGTTGTTACTTCTCCTTTTTCATTTCTAATTCTATTGATTTGAGTTCTCCCTTTTTTTATTGATGAATCTGGCTAATGGTTTATGGTTTATCAATTTTGTTTATCTTCTCAAAGAACCAGCTTTTAGTTTTATTGATCTTTGCTATTGTTTCCTTCATTTCTTTTTCATTTATTTCTGATCTGATCTTTATGATTTCTTTCCTTCTGCTAAGTTGGGTTGTTTTTTTGGTTTATTTTTTGTTCTTCTTTCTCTAATTGCTTTAGGTGTAAGGTTAGGTTGTTTATTTGAGATGTTTCTTGTTTCTTAAGGTAGGATTGTATTGCTATAAACTTCCCTCTTAGAACTGCTTTTGCTGCATCCCATAGGTTTTGGGTTGTCGTGTTTTCACTGTCATTTGTTTCTAGGTATATTTTGATTTCCTTTTTGATTTCTTCAGTGATCTCTTGGTTATTAAGTAGTGTATTGTTTAGCCTTCATGTGTTTGTATTTCTTACAGATTTTTTCCTGTAATTGATATCTAGTCTCATAGCATGGCGACACGTTTTCTATAAAAAGCTTTTATGACCAGGGCTCTGAATTTCAGAAATCTCTGAAGTTTCTCCTCTGTACCTTCAGTATTCTTCCCCCTTGTTGTGTTGTTGCATAGCCAATTATCACAAATTTAGTGGCTTAAAAGAACTCAAATGTATAATCTCACAATTTCTGTGGGTGAGGATTTTGGACACAGCTTAGCTGGGTCCACTGCTCAGACACTCAGCAGGTGGAAATCAAGATGTAATCCATTAGTAGAATCTATCTCTTTAGTCATATAATGTCACCTAATCAAGGGACCATCAGTCATCTGACTGGCCCCACCCACACTCACGGGGAGGGGATTTCAGCAGGCAGGAAACTTGGGGGCCATATGGGAATTTTTCCCACCACCTTTGTTTTTCCCAGTGTCTACTCTGGGCACATTCGGAGACAACAGTCATCATCTGTCAGGTCAGGGGAACACATTTTAGAGCAGAGATGATTTTAACTTGGGTTTTGAAGGATGAACAGAAGTTAGATTTAACATGGAAAGCCCATCCTGGACACAGTGAGGGATAGGAAATAATTTAGGTTTAATAGTCCTAACTCCTGCTGTTCCATTATTGGATTCATTTCTTCTGCTGTGGACACATAAAGAGGTTATGAGATTCTTTACTTTTTCATATTCATGTATATGGGGCTAATTGCTCTAAAATACCTGAATTTTACAATGTAGATAGGAAGAGTTAATTGAAAGAAAGAGTAAATTACCTTCTTCCACTACTCTGACACAATAAGAATAAAAACATATTTAGAGATGCATTTCCTGCGCTTTAATATATATGAAAATTACCTAATATTATCGGGAAAAAAAAGAGGATTCCTGTGTCCTATCTCCAGAAATTCTCATTTAGTGGAACAGATGTGATGACCAGGAATCTGAATTTTAACAAGCTTCAGGGATGTTTCCAAAGCAGGTGGTCCAAGGGCAATGCTTTGAGAAACATTTATTTAGTGCTTTACCAAGACCTTTCACAGACAGTTTCACTTTCCCCCCTCAATGGTATACTCAGTGCAACATGATGTTCATTTTATAGATGAGTCAACTGAAGCTTAGAAAGTCATTTGCCAAAATCACTACACCAATATATAAGAAGAACTGGGGACAAATTCAGATGTTTCTTTTCAAAGCTCCAGATCATTTTTGCCTCATAGTCTCTTAAGACATAATTTATAGATGAGGGTATTAATTGGATCTATGTCCAACTGGTGTTTGGGATTTTTCTTTTTTGTTACTCCATCTCCATAATATCTATGCATCCTGGACCAAAAGGTCTGCCTTTGCTTCAATTCCTATAAAAAGCCCTGCGGAATTCACATTAGCACTTCCATAAAAGTCATCAATGCTCGGCAAACTACTCAGAGTTTAAATATGGAAGTTGAAACCCTAATCACAATTTAATATAACTAAATATGTACATACTTTATGGTCAATCATCCAGACCATTTACAGGGTCTCTTGGCTTTGAAATTACTAAAACTCAATTGGTGCCGTAGATGAGCCTTGCTTGACAAGACATATATTGAAACAGACTGTGGAGCAATCACGTAGGGATGAAAACCTCGCTTCAGTCTTAGTGAACCAAAGCTAAGAGGCAAATTATTCAATTACAGTAAATTTACAGTAGCTTAATATTTGATAAAAGTGGTTCTTCCATCATCAGAGCATCTAACTGAAAACCCTTGAGTGGCAAAATAGCGCCGGAAACTTAAGATGTTTTAACCACTTATTAAGAATATTCATCTAGCTTGATCTTCTATGAGCAGTCTAGTTTGAATATCTGTTTTTTTTTTTTTTTTTTTTTTTGGTAATTGCCAGGTACTTTGTGCCTGCACCAGTGACCTCAAAATTAACCTGCTAATTGTCCTACTGCAAGCAGTAGTAGGGCTGTTAGGGGCACACAGCGACATCCACTGGAGAAAAGCTGCTTGGGGTTGAGAGCCTGGCCTTGTGAGAGGGATACTGTGTCTGTCCTTGGGATTTTGAGGTGCAGATCGGTTCCCAAGTGCTAGCCCTACAGAGGTGTGAGATGTACCTGGCAAGGGGTCAGACTGCTCTCTGAGAAGATGAGTTGTGAGTCATATGACAAGTTCAAGGAGAAGCCGGTTGTCTGCCCAAGAAAGTTCTAAAGCAGGGCTTCTCAAGTTTTAATAGAGATTAATCATGAGGGATCAGGTTAAAATGCAGCTTCTAATTCAGCCTGAGATTCTGCATTTTTAACAGGCTCCAGAGTGATGGCTGCCCCCGCCCATGGCCTGTGGACCACTCTGTGAGTCACCAGGAGATGGGGGCTGCTCCCGGCCCCACCTGGATCAGGCATATTTAGAACGCCGCAGTCTCTGGTGTGACATCTGAGTTGCAAGACCACAGATGATAGTGGACACAGCCCTGGTGGGGTTTGAACCTAGACTCTAACAATTTCTAGCTGTGGGGTTTGGGATAAGCTGTTTACCCCATTTGAGAAAATTCCATGGCACTGGATTTGAGGCAGGATAAGGAGGGGTTCTACCTCTGGCATGCTAGACTGAGGGACTCTTGGGGAAATTCAACTTGGCTTTTAGCTTCCTCCAGTGGGTGCCCTTACATGCAAATGTCTGTGCTGTAGCTAGCTTTGGAGTTACCGCCATAGAAATAAATATTCGCTCTGCCCAAACCCCTTCCTTGTCAAGCAGCACCCGCTGGGAATGTTGATTTTTCTAACTTCCAGAACCAGAGCACGACTTCTTAATCTGGGTTTAGTTAAACTTCCCCTACTGCTCAGGCACTGTCGTCAAATATAAAAGAGGCGAAGAGAGGGGGTGGAAATGCTAATTAGACCCTGTCACAATTCCAGCTACTGTTGTGAGAATTCACAGTATGCAAATCAGATTAAACCTACCCTCAGCTTCTCAGGGCTGTGAGGGTATGGGTGGGGGATTGGATTGACAATCCCAGGGTGAAAAGGTAAGAACTGATTCCCATTTGTTCATCTCTCTGTGGTGTCTCCAAAACACCCAAGCTGAGAGACACCCATGGGGAGAAGTAGAGTCAGATGACTCTACTTCTGTGTGTGTGTGTTTAAATAAAACATTTTCTGCGCCCCAATATTGCAGCTGTATTCAGAGTAAAAGTGAGCTAAATGGCTTTAAACACACACACACACACACACACACAACCACCATTCAGCTCAGTATAAATGTCACAGCGTCAAATACTAAATACAGAGAATTATTAACGTAAGTGGCCTCCTATAATAAAGCTCATTATTAATAGGCCTATTAGCTCAGCATTCATTTGAACTGACAGCAACTTCTTTCTATGGCAGCTGTTTGCTCCCTTTTTACTTCCAAGACCCCTTCTGACATCTCAATGTATATTAAGAGGCAGAGAATGGGGTGGAGGGTGGCAGGGAGGCTGTGATGGAAGTAATGTAGATTCTTTTAAAACAGGGAAGAGAGACTGGGAGTTACTATTTATTGAGCATACGGTATAAAATAACGGTGAACATTATTGAGCATATATCACACACAAGCATATTACACATATTATTATTTTATCTACTTGGCATAAAATTTAGGATACCAGTTAAATATGAATTTCAGATAAATAACACATTTTTTTAGTAGTAGTATGCTCTGAATATCGCATAGGACATAGTTTTATTAAAAATGATTTGTTGTGTATCTCAGATTCAGATTTAACTGGGAGTCCTGTATCTTTATTTGGTAAATGTAAAGCAAGTTCTGTTATTATTCACATTTTACAAGTCAGTGCACTGAAGCTTAAAGGGGTAAAGTCTGAGGTCAGACCCCAAATTGGGTTAGAATCTCTGACTTCGAAATCGATTTATTCTAGAGCTCTTTCTCCTACCACTATTCACAGGAGGCTTTCTACCAGCGCATCAGTCATGACACACACAGTCCCGCCCACAGCTTCTCTTGTTCATTTCCCCAGAGTTTCCTGAAGTTGCTCTTATTGTACCCATTTTGCAGATGAAACTCCGAGCTGTTCAGTTACAGCCAAGCCTTATTTTGATAATTTCTTGAGCACTTATTAAGCATCTACTCTCTGTTAGATATTCTGCTGAACACAGGGGATATAAAATTCAGACCCATGTTCAGTCTCCAAACCCTAAGCATATAGTAAGTGGAATAAGGCATGCACACAAATCAACTAAGTGAAATGCACAATGGGACCGGTGTTATAATTACTCCCCCAAACAGTTAAACCGACATGTCCGTTTCCCTTTTGAAAAAAGTTTCACCTTGTGAAGACCTTCTAGGGGGCCTATATTGCAGCCTGATTATTAAATACAATCTTAAAGGAAACCCTGGATTGCCATATGAGAAAACAATGTCATATTTTCAGCTTAAAAATATTGTAAAAGTCCTGAGGGAATGAATCATAAGTGAAAAATATGAGAAATTTAATAAATGGGAATTTGCAGAAACCAGTTTAATATCACACAGAAAATGACATGAAAGGATTGTTGTTCCTTCATTCTTCAATTGCAGCTCAGGATCAAATGATGGAGATCAAATTATGTGACATTTGTTTAATCAATATTTATAAACACCTACTATGTGCCAAGCAGTATAGAGAAAAATCATATATCTGCTCTCAGGGAGTTCACAGTGGTTACACATTCTCTCTGATTCTCATTTTCCTTACCTGCGAAATGGGAATAATAATATATTTGTATCATAGGCTGTTGTGAATATTAAATAAGCTAATAAACCTAAGCTCCTAAAACTGGCACATACTAGGTACTCATTAAATATTAGCTCTCGTTGTTATTTGCTGAGGACCAAGAAAATTGTAGGGGGGCATAATTACATTATAGTGTGATAAGGGAGCATTGGGACAGAGGCATGAGAATGTGAGGCCACAGAAGTCAGCCCCCCCAAAAGACCTTAGAGACTTAAAGAATGCTTCACTTTCAGCAAAATGAGCCTTTCCCCAAAAGGCAGGAGGAAAGGGTATTCCACCTTAAAATGAGTTGGCATTTATTGAGGTAAGTACTGTTTCCACACACAAAGAAACATACTGCAGATGGCAGGTCTGGGCTATGGACCAGACAGTATGGTCTTTACTCCTGATCAGTTTCTCGTGACTAGAATGGCAGGTGGTCTGGGGCAGCTGGTGTCCAGTGAGAGTGGAAGAGAGATGGAGGTTGGGTGGACCGAGGGGCCAGGCCAGGAATTGCCTCAAAACTCACGTCAGCTGCTGACTTTGTCCTACAGGGGCTGAGGGACCACTAAAGGGTAGATAAAAGAGAATGAGGATGTTCTGATCAGAGTTAAGTTGTAAAAAGGTGACTCTAGTAAAAATGATTTTAAAAAATGGTGTGGAGACGGACAGATTGAGATGGAGATTGAGAAAGAGACATGGAGAGAGATGGAGAGAGAGAGAGAGAGAAAGGGGTGTATTTTTCAAGTTAAGTCCTTTTGTGCAGCTTTGGTCTCCAATATTTTGCCAAGTATCTCTGAATTTTGTTAATAAAATATTTGTGAGCTTAGGGTTCAAAGGGAGACAGATTTCCAAACAATTTCTCTATCTTCTAAAAGTGGTTGAAGTTCTGTAAGCCCTCTCTTTTTGGTTAATTGCTGAGTTATCTGCTTTCTACCACTAAATTAAATATGTAGTAGCTTTGCTTTTTCACCAACTCTGTGGAGATGAAGAGTCCAGGAGTAATAAGCTGAAAATCCTACGCTCATTCATTTATTAATCATTTATTTTATTATTTATCCATTAAACCAGCATCTCATCCATTGAACTTTCCATCTTTCTGTCTGTCCAATCATTCACTTTTATGTCTATGCATGTTTCCATTTATCCATCCATCCATCCATCCATCCATCCATCCATCCATCCAGTCATTTTATTTCATTTCCTTTCATTTCATTTACTAAATGCTTACTGAGCATCAGTTATATGCAAGCACGTTAATAGGATTAACTAAGCACAGTTCATTTCCTTTAGGGATCCCACAGCTCATTAAAGGAAATATGCAAGGAGACAGCCATATTAGAGTATCTTTTTTTTTTTAATTATTTTATTTTTTTATTTTTTAATATTTTATTTATTTATTTATTTATTTATTTATTTATTTATTTATTTGGCTGTGTCAGGTCTCTGTTGCTGCACACAGGCTTTCTCTACTTGCAGCGAGCAGGGGCTACTGTTTGTTGCTGTGTGCAGGCTTATTGCGGTGGTTTCTCTTGTTGAGAAGCATGGGCTCTAGGCGCGCGGGTTTTAGTAGTTGTAGTATGTGGGCTCAGTAGTTGTGGCTCATGGGCTTAGTTGCTCTGTGGCATGTTGGATCTTCCTGGACCAGGGATCGAACCCGTGTCCCCTGCATTGACAGGAGGATTCTTAATCACTGCGCCACCAGGGAAGTCCCATGTTACAGTATCTTAAAATGATTCATCCACAGATATTTCCAAAGTCCAGAGATAGAACAAGGCAAGGGGTGATAAACTAGAAGACTTTAGCCTGCTGTAGGAAGTGACTTGGTTGCCTGACAAGTTCTAGAACTCTATCAGCAAATGAAAAATGGCTGAAGGTATGTTTGTTTTACTTGGCATCCATCTCTACTTTTCAGATTTCAGGTGTTTTCAGAGGGCAAATGTCTTTACTCCACAAAACTACTATAAAGAGTTACCAATAACAGCATGTTCTTATTAAAAAGAAGTCATTTCCCCCACTCTTCTTGCTTTACCATTTTAGAAAATAATTTATTCCCCCAGGGCTCTATTCACCACCACTCTGCCTATTCAGCAGTGATGTGCTAAAGAAACAGTTGACTTGAGACTTTTCTTTAGACTTGGAGGAGAAGAGGGCTGCAGAAAGGATCTAGAGAACTGGGCTTTTTCTAGCCCAGTTTCTGTGCCTTCATAGATGATTTATTGTTCAGTCAGCACATTCTAACTGGAAGTAAGGGGGCCATTTCATTTAGCTTATTGGTGAAAAACACAGCTATGACTGCAAACTTTGAAACTTTGAGTTGGAGCCAAAATAACTAGAAATTATTGCTGGTGAGAATTTAAAAAATTTTTTAAATTATCAATTATAAAAATTAACCCTGTTTTTATTTTAACAAGTTTAATAAATAAACATTCCTAGGCAAATGGCAGAACCCAGGTAGTTTGTCTTTTGGAGACAGCAAAAGTCCCAGATCCCTGGATCCTTCACATACTTAAAAAGACATCAAGACTCCCTCTCTACTTGTCTTCTCCTGTAGACTTGGAGAACATCTCAGATTTCCTGGACAGTGAGAGAGACATTCCTGCACCTTGAGGGCATCTCCATAATATATGTGTACAGTGACTTGTACACTGTATTGGATTCCACTGATTAAAGAGCTAGTTTTTTAAGTAGGAGGTGGGCATGGTGCACGTGCTAATGAATGTGGATGCTTTGCATTTATATGGGAGCCTGGAGGATTTGAGATGCATCCCTCCACCCCAGACTCAAGGGTGGATATATGCAGAGCTCTTCAAATCAAGTCTGAAGATGAAGGCAGAGGACAAGAGAAGGAGAGGATGAGGAAAGAAGCAAGAAGGGAAACAACAGAAACTTTAAAAACCTTCCTTAAGTGGCCCTCCCTCTGGCATGATACCCAAACTATTGCCAGGCTACACTGCTGCCACTGTGCCCTGATCCATATCCCCCAATCTCCTTCCATCCATTTGACCATGAACTCCTTGAGGATAATGATCGTATTTTAACTGTATTTGAAATCCCAGCACCTAACGGTGCCTGGCATGGAGTAGGCAGTCCATAAATGTTTGTTACAGAAAATAAATGAGAAGATTCTAAGTGACTGATAATCAAAGATTGTCATAAAGATCAAAATTATATAAACAGAAAAGAAAAAAGAAGTGAAGGTGAGAACATGTGATTCAGTAAAGTTTAGAACTTGTGATTCAGTAAAGTTTAAAGATTCATAAAAGGAATCCATAAACCCATGTATCACCTACTCAAAGTGGGCTCCTGGACCAGCAAGAGCAGCATCTTGATCCTGAGAACTTGCTGGAAATGTAAATCCTCAATGCCCATCCTAGGTCTACAGAATCAGAATCTGTGGATATGGGGCTCAGTCGTCTTCGTTCTGACAACCCCTCCAGCAGGTTTTTATGAACTCTCAAGTTTGAGAAGCAAGTGAGTAAAATATATTGCCTTTAATCAGTGAAGTATTGAGTTAAGTGAAACACATGGAAAATACCTTTCTTTCTCGTCTTCCAGAATTGGCGCTGTCCAGTTTCCCTGATAAACATTTGGCAGTTTTCACAAAGAAAAGAAGAAAGGGGAGGAAGGGAAAGCCCAGAAGGAGGGGTCTTATTATGTGAATCAACTATGCCATTTGCTGTGATGGTCACTTCTCATATGTGAGAGTTGAAATGTCCATGGAAGTGTCTCTGTTCTGGATCCCACAGACAAGGGCTTCTCTGAACCAGGGGAGCCTGGAGGACTTTGCCTTTGATCACGTAGATGAATGTGTTCAAGGTGGGGTTTGCTTTGATGACCTAGCTGAGGCACAGAATAGATTAAATTGGCCTCTCACGGTGGTCCAATCTGATTACCTTAATGACCTTATATATAGTGCCTGAGCCCTCTGCATACTAGCTATGAGACATGGGTAACTTAATATTTCTCAGGCTCAGTCTCCTCACCTTTAAAAACGGAATAAGACCCACTTGATAAAGTTGTTGTAAGGATCAAATGAGTCAATGATTATGAAAGCCCCTAGAATTATGCCCAACATTTAATAGAAACTTAATGATGACTGAATATGAATGAATTGTGGACTGAATCTATAATATCTAACATATTCACCAGGGTAATTAATGACAGTTGCCACAACAGACCAGCCCTGAAATCTCAGTGGCTTAACACCAAGGTTTTTATTCCCATTCACACTACAAGTTCAACAGCAGTTGAGGGAGATTGGGGATGGAGGAGATTGCGGACAGTCATTCAGTTATCCAGGCTGGTAAATTCATCATCCCACGGTTGATCCATCTGAAACATGTGGCTGGGTGGGCACCATGGTAAAGGGAGAGAAGAGGTGGTGGAAGCAGGCCACGTCACTTCTCTCATGGTCATTTGGGCAGAACGTGGTACATCGTTCCCCATAGTGGTGTCCTCCCTCTCTCTCTCCTTGGCATTCATCTCTACTCTCTCAGTGCAGCTTGCTGTACCAACCTCTGCTCTGCCATGAAAGCAGACCTTTGAGAACAGCCCCAGCCACTGATAGAAATAGAAGTGGTAGATAAATACCCCAGCTTCCTCACTCCTCTCTCTTGGTCATTCTGAGGCTCCTTCTACACTGATTTCTAGAGTTCTTCTGTAGCATTAAGCTCCAGGTGACCACCATGGAAGCTGGCTCAATACCACACTCTATGTTGTCTTCACTTCCTTCTACTTATCTGAAGGTAGTCTATCATCCTTGTCTTGGTGTCTACTTCTGGGGAAATCCACACCACAAAACCCTCCAACTACAAAGGAGACGGGAAATACAGAGGGGCACATGGGATATTTGAGATCCACTATCTCTGTAACAACCTGCTTGTGCAACAAAATGTTCCTACTCAAAAGCATAGGAAGAGTACTCCTTCCTCTGTGATTTTTTGGAATAGTTTCAGAAAGATAGGTGTTAATTCTTGTGTAAATGTTTGATAGAATTCACCTGTGAACATCGCTAATTATTAGAGAAGTGCAAATCAAAACTACAATGAGATATCACCTCATACAAGTCAGAATGACCATCAACAAAAAATCTACAACAGTACATGATAGAGAGGGTATGGAGAAAAGGGAACGCTCCTACACTGTTGGTGGGAATGTAAATTGGTACAGCTACTATGGAGAACAGTATGGAGGTTCCTTAAAAAACTAAAAATAGAGCTACCATATGATCCAGTAATGCCACTCCTGGGCATATATCCAGAGACAAACATGGTTCAAAAGGATATATGCACCCCAATTTTCATTGCAACACTATTTACAATAGCCAAGACATGGAAGCCACCTAAATGTCCAATGACAGATGAATGGATAAAGAAGATGTGATACATTTACACAATGGAATATTACTCAGCCATAAAAAAAGAATGAAATAATGCCACTTGCAGCAACATGGATGGACCTAGAGATTATCATACTAAGTGAAGTAAGTCAGACAAAGAAAGACAAATACCATATAATAATATTGCTTATATGTGGAATCCAGAAAATGATGCAAATGAACTTATTTACAAAACAGGAACAGACTCACAGACTTAGAGAACAAACATGGTTACCGGGGGGAAGGGGGGGGATAGATTGAGAGTTTGGGATTGACGTGTATACTCTGCTATATTTAAAATAGACAACCAACAATGACCTACTGTATAGCACAGGGAACTCTGCTCAATATTCTGTAATAAGCTGAATGGGAAAATAATTTGAAAAAGAATAGATACATGTATGTGTATATACATATATATATATATATATATATATATATATATATATATATATATATATATAAAACTGAATCACTTTGCTGTACACCTGAATCTAACACAACATTGTTAATCAACTATACTCCAATATAAATTAAACTTTTTTTTTTAAGCATAGGAAGAGATGCCGGCCTACTATTTGTAATCTATTTCTAAGTTTCCAGAGTTTAAAAGCCTGTGGTTTTCAATGAATTGCTTCTTAGCATTGCGTATCTGAACTGCCCACATAACAAGGCTTTGTGATCACACCCACCCTCTTTACACTAATGCTGAGCTTTGATTAATGAAGTGCTACCCATTGTATGGATAGGAAAAATGATTCAGGGCTAGTTACTTCCACTAAATTAAATACAGTTACTGTGATACTTGATATAACATTCCAACCATTTCCTATTCAGACTCCAGTCCCCCACTTTTTTTTTCTTTTCTCTTCATATTACACCTAAGTCCAAAGTTATTCATCCTGGTTTTAGGCTCTTAATTCCTGTGTCCGCATAAAAGAGCAGGAAGAGTTACACTGCTCAAGGATTTAAGCTGTTACTTAACCTTGAATCTTCTTGGCTCTTGATTTAAAGCCTTTCAAACCTTTTTTAAGAGAGAAAGACATTTCTCATTCTAATATTAATATCCTCACATTCCATTCCCACCTGAAGGAAGTAATATGAGGCTTAGAGAATGTGTATGGGTCAGAATCTCCAAGAAAGAACTCAGCTCCCTTCATCCATCTATTTATTTATTTATCTCCCATTCATTGAGTACCTACCATGTGCTAGACACTGATGCTGATGGTGATTCTTTTATCCATGAGAATTGTGCAGCCTAGGAAAGGCGATACCAAATGCACACATGTAGCTCATGATAAATCTGAGTGCTAAGTTACCCCAAAAATGTACATTTATGAGAGCTCAGAGGAAGAAAAGACCCCAGCTCATTGGTTATGCAAGTGCATACATAATCCACTGGGTATTTATTTATTCATTCATTCATTTAAAACAATGTTGGTCATTTCCCATGTGTTAGGAAATGTACTAGCTCTATGGATAGAACGCATAAATAAAAACGACCCAGCTCCTGCTTCATGTGGTGTCCAGAGTTTAGTGGGTCAGAAGCATGGGTTATATCTGGATATGATGAAATGGGTCAGATGGTTGGGATTTGGGGAGATGAGTATTTTCCAGGCAGAGGGAACAATGTGAACACAAGACACCAAGTGGCTACAGGCAGAATACTGAAAAGAAGGCAGTCCATTCGGTGGAGAAGAAAGCTCTGGGATCATGCAGGAAAGGATGTCAGACTGAATCAGGGCTTTCAGTCAGGCTTTGGAGGAACTTGACTGCCTCTCCCAAAGTCCTGGCAAATGTGTGATAGACACATAGGAGACTCTGAAGTTGTTTCAGAAAAAAAAGGCATGAGATGACAGTCTTGGCCTAGCAGGAAAAAGAGAGATGGAGACTGGAGGTGTGAATGCAGAGAGAATGCAGTTCCAAAAATAGAAGTGAAACACACACGGACCTGATCCTGGGTAGTGGCAACATGGTGAGTGATATGGGAAGGGTCTGGGAGGTACTACAGTGATAGAAACTATGGGAGTCCTGATCCCTAGATATAGATGTTGAAATCAAGAGAGACAAGGGAGCAGAAACTGTGGGTGCTCACAGGTAGTGATTCTCCTTCTATCTGGACACAAAGATAATACCCTTTTCTAGCATCCCTGAGAGATCAGTGTGGCCGTGTGACTGAGTTTTGGCCAATAGAATATGAGTGGAAGCCCTGTACAGGACCTCTATGCCTAACCTGTTAAAAAAAAATCTCCCACAGGTGACCTCCACTCTCTCTTACCACCTGCCTGCAAAATGGAGAGACTTCTAGAACTCAGAGAAGGGAGACACAAGACAGAAGGAGACAGCATCCCTGAATACCTGCCTAGAACAAGGGTCAGCTGATTTTCAGACACCATACCAATGAATGGGCATGGCTGTGTTCCAATAAAACTTTATTTCTGAAAAGAGGTGTCAGGCTGATTGTAGTTTACCAACCCCTGGCCCAGAGCAAAGCACTCCCGCCCACTGACCTCACTGGACAAGAGATACAAGATGTTAATTTTTACTTGTTAAACTTCTGAGACCCGGGATTTGTTTGTTATACTAGTTAACTTTGGCATATGGGAGAGGAAGGAAAAAAGGCTGTAAAATCTCCCCATGTTCCTCTGAAAATGTGAGAATCTATGGGATGTAAGATGCGAAATCCCACCACAGGTTTTAAACAATTCCTTAAAAATGAGTGTGACTGGGAATTTATAGGGGAAAAAAGCCCCCAAATTGCTAGAAACTTCTGGGGAGATGCAACCTATGAATACCCCAAGGATTCAGTATTTCATTGCTTAGAAATGGAGTGAAATGATGGCTAAGGGCCCCTTCTCCTGACACGGCATGATAATTGGGGTTTAGACACATTCGTTTACTGATGGAAAATTCTGCTGTCTGCATTCCAGAATTCAAAAGAAAGAAGGGAGAAAAGAAGCCTTGGATTTACGCCAGGTGGAGGAGAAACTGAAGAAGTCTGTCAGCAAGCCCTCAGGTAACAATATCATAATTTAATTTTTTTTCTAACAATGGGGGAGTAATTAATGATACAGTGTTCCCTTTTCCTGTTTCCATTTCAGCCTAGCAGAATTCAGAGTGTAGGTGTGGTGTGGGGCATGTGTGGTAAGTACGGTATGTGTGTGTGTATGTGTGGTATGTGTGTAATGTGGTGTTTGTGTGTGTGTGGTGTGATGTGTGTGGTGTGTGTGTGGTGTGTGTGGTGTGTGTGTGTGTGTGTGGTGTGATGTGTGCGTGTGTGTGTGTATGTGGTGTGATGTGTGTGGTGTGTGTGCATGGTGTGTGTGTGGTGTGATGTGTGCTGTGTGCGTGTGTGTGTGCGGTGTGATGTGTGTGGTGTGTCTGTGTGGTGTGTGTGTTGTGTGGGTGTGATGTGTGTGGTGTGTGTGTGTGGTGTGTGTGTGTGGGGTGTGTGTGTGGTATGTGTGCAGTGTGTGTGTGTGTGGTGTGATGTGTGTGTGTGGTGTGTGTGTGTGGTATGTGTGTGGCATGTGGTGTGTGTGTGTGGTGTGATGTGTGTGTGTGTGTGGTGTGTGTGTGTGGTGTGTGTGTGCGTGTGTGTGTGGTGTGATGTGTGTGGTGTGTGTGGGTGTGTGTGTGTGTGGTGTGATGTGTGCTGTGTGCGTGTGTGTGTGGTGTGATGTGTGTGGTGTGTGTGTGTGATGTGATGTGTGATGTGTGTGTTTGTGTGTGGTGTGTGTGTGGTGTGATATGTGTGGTGTGTGTGTGTGTGGTGTGTGGTGTGTGTGTGGTGTGTGTGTGTGATGTGTGGTGTGTGTGTGTGATGTGATGTGTGATGTGTGTGTGTGTGTGGTGTGTGTGTGTGTGGTGTGATATGTGTGGTGTGTGTGTGTGTGTGGTGTGTGTGTGGTGTGTGGTGTGTGTGTGGTGTGTGTGTGTGATGTGATGTGTGATGTGTGTGTGTGTGTGTGGTGTGTGTGTGTGGTGTGATATGTGTGGTGTGTGTGTGTGTGTGGTGTGTGTGTGGTGTGTGGTGTGTGTGTGGTGTGTGTGTGTGGTGTGTGTGTGTGTGGTGTGATGTGTGTGTGTGGGGTGTGATGTGTATGTTTGTGTGTGTGTGCACTCAGAGCAATCAGAGACAGGAGCAGGAGGAGCTTGTCTCTGCAGATTTAACCGTGGATTTATTTACTTGGGAGCCCCATCAAACACGGGCCACATTTTTGCCTCTGTAGCAACTTGCAGGTTCCTCAAGGTGTTTTAATTGGCCTGTTAGCTGTGAGACAAGTTGATAGACCACCCCGAACCATTCAGTTCGGCATTCTTAAAAGGCAGATGTGAAGGCCTTCCTGATTTATTTGCATTTGAAAGGAGAGAGGACAAAATATCATTCTGGCTGGCTACCCCATTGCCTTCTCTTAGAGAGACTTCTTGCGCCTAAGTGACAGAGGGATTTCAAGTCACCCCAAATGCCCAGTGGTGAACATTCCAGGACAAGGTCACCTGAAATGGCTTACTTTCTCTCTAAGGCACTCTAAGTTTCTCTCGAGGCACTTGAAGATCTGTAATTTATGCACTGGATCATTTATGCTGTGGATCTAAAATGATTTCAAAATTGGAAATTATTTTCCAAATTATAGAAAATATGCCTAAGAAATGTGAGAGCAAGGGGTCAATTTTCAGGTTACTTGGGCCAAAGTTCAGATCTACAGCTAAACAGCTGTGACCACTGACAAATCACCTCCCTTCCCTGGGCTTTGGTTTTCTTCAGCAGATATAGGTATTGAGGATTGAGTCAAATCCATGCTTTCCAAAATGTGTTCTAAAAGATATCAATAGTAAGTTATATGCAAAATTGTTTCAATGATTAATTTAACCAGAAGTTGTGTTCCAGTGCTATTAAAAAAGACATGTACGCGCTGCTATATTTAAAATGGATAACCAACAAGGACCTATGTATAGCACAGGGAAACTGCTCGATATTATGTAACAACCTAAATGGGAAAAGAATTTATAAAGAATAGATACATGTATATGTATAACTGAATCACTTTGTTGTATACCTGAAACTAACACAACATTATTAATCAACTATAGTCCAATATAAAATAAAAAGTTACAATGAAAACAAGATGGACATTTATTTTTCTTTCAAGTGAAATAAGTCCAGAGGTAAGCAGTCCTGGGCTGGTATGATGAGGAGCCCAGATCCTTCTATCTTCCTTCTCCACAGTCCTTAGCAATGACTTCCATCTTCAGTCACCATGTAGTTCAAGATGGTTGCCAGAGCTTGCCATTACATCTGCATTCCAAGTAACAGAAATGAAGAAGTATAAAGCATGGCAGACAGAATGGTTTTCTCCTAGCTAAATCAATTTCCTCTAAATAGATTTTCCTGAAGTCCCTTGTGACACTCTGTTTTTACCTCATGGGCCAGAATATGTAGTCACATGACCATACCCAGTTGCAAGAGATACTGTGAAATGTAGTATTTTAAGTCAAGGGTATTGCCAATGTGAATAAAATCAGAGTTCCATTACCAAGGAAATTGAAGAGAATGGACATTCAATGGAAACAAACTGTCTCTTCTGTAATGGCTAAGGGAGTGTGCAATATACTGGATTACAGCTGAGTAGATTTCTTTTCTGTACATTTCAGAGATTTTTGTATGCAAATGTACATTGTGACACTTCCTGCATGAGATGTGTCCCATAATTATTTGATTATAGATTCCTTTCATTTCAGAACATCACATGCAAATTAGTTTTTAAGAAATAACTTTGAGGAAAACTGCATGTGATGATCTCAAGTGTCCTTGGTTATTGATGAGGTGTCAGATGATCTAGATCACGGGTTCCCCTCTCCCTCACCAGATCTCTGGCAGTCAACACTGATTCTCATTAACTTTTTCCTCCTGCCGACCTTCTGGGCTCTCCTGACAAGCTCGGGATGACTCTGGAGCCCTCTGTGGGCATTGAAGGGGATACCTGACAATCTCTTTCCTTCTTGGTCATATTTAGTCACCCATTGATGGGTTTTTACTGAAGTGGGATCATGAGGCTGTTGGGCACCAAAGTCAAGTGAGGATGTAATTGGAACCAATCAGAATGAAGTGTCCCATTTTAGGAAAAGCTTTTTACACAGCAAAACTTAGTAACAGCACAGTTATAATTTAAAGGGCCAGTTGTGAATTTAAAAAACAGGCAAAAGTAAAGAAAATAAGAAAATGGCTCTGCCATGTGTACCCTTCATGCAAGGCTCTGTATTTGTTCCATGATACATGACGATGCCAACATACAATTCTAAGTCAAAGTTTTCAATAGAGAAAAAATGATTTCCTACTATGTGTGAAGCCCTCTGTCTTTGTCCTTCAGAAACTCATAGTCAAGCAGAGAGAAAAATGTTAAACAAAAGTCAGAGGAGTTCTGGAGGTCTTCACAGAGTAGCGGATGGCTGATAGAGAAAAAAATACCTGCTGGAAGAAAAGCTGAGCTCTAGAATAAGAAGTACATGTAACTGAGCCTTGGCTACCTCACTTTTTAGATTTTGGGAAAGTTATTTAACTCCTCTGTGCCTCAATTTCCTAATCTGTAAGATAGAATAGAGAAGACTTCCATTCCTGAAAATAATTTTGGCTATTAAATGAAATAACACACTTAATACTTTACCTGTCATGTATGCATTCAACAATGGCTTTACTGCTGTTATTGCTATTATTATGAATATTAATATATGTACTCTTCTTAAAGTTTTCATGGCGATATACCAATGGGGATACACAAAGGATAAAAAGATAGTTCTATCTTGGGGAAAGGGGTGGGGTGAAGAATAATTTTATATGATAGCAACTTTGGACTGAGTTACAGAAGAAAGAATGTTCTAGGAGATGAAGGTATCTCAATGGTCATCTAGACCAGCCTGTCAATCAAGACATCTGACCTCATTTGTGGTCCATGTTGATTTTCAAATGAGCTTCATGCAACCAGTTCCAACCAGCAGACCTATCGTTTTAGCCAGAATGGTCTATATATTTGAATTTGAATGATTCTCTCCTATTTTATGACTGTCCAGTCCTTATAGGATTTTTACCTGGCATATTAATGTGTTTGTGTATGGGTCCTCTTCTAGAGGAAGATGTTGCTAAAAAGAGGGACAGTGGCCAAATCCTATAGAAGGAGTGAGGTCTGGACTGTAATAAGACTCACAGTAAGGTCAGAAGCCAGGAAGGTAGAGAACAGAATAGAATGTGGATACGGTGGTCGGACCAGGAAAGATGTGTGGAGCGAGGGTGTGCTAGCTCGCAGGACCAGTCAGAGCTGATCACAACTGGTCCTAACCACGGGATGACCTGGGGAAAGTGACCCCCCCCCACCTCCAGCAGCCTCCAATTTCCTCATTTTTAAAACAGTATGGGTTAATGGAGTCAAGATGATCACATCCAGATTTCTGATTCCAATTACACAGTTCTCTAGAGGCAGAGTAGAAGGACTTCATCAGAAGGGTATTTCTTCATCCATATGCTATCCAGAAGTTTCTGGGGTTTTTTGGAATTTCTTGTAAGAAGTCCCACTATCTAAAGAATAATTCCCAACACCACAGTTTTCTTTTAATAAACAGTTACATCATCCTTCTAGACACTACCAACTACAGCCTCGAAACAAATGGGTTGTTGATTAAAATGAAGTCTTTGGATGTCAAGGTCACCCAGAGTAATAAGGTATATTTACATTAGGTTGGAGCCTTCTGTCTCTCAGTCTCCTTCCTTATGCTCATGGAGCAGAGCAGCAGGGCAAGATGTGCTTTCAGTTTCCACAGGAGATGCTCCATACCCCTCAGCTTCATCCCTGTGTTCACCGAAGTATATTTAGCAATGTTTCACAACATTCCTGTTCATACAACATATAAAAGCAAAGCTAACATAGAGCTTTTGTAATGAACATATTTTGTTTTTAACTTTTAAGGCTTCTTGAGGATATGAAACGTTTTTTTTTTTTCCTTAAGTCTTGTGCCTTGTTTCTTCCCACTTATACAATAGGAGTATTAGTTGGTAACATTTTTCCGTGAGGCTTGGAAACCATTGAAAGAGGAGGCATCCAGAATGTACATAAGCTATCAAGTCCCCACTTACCAGTGGCACACAAGACATAAAGTTACACATTGAAGAGCATCCTTCTCAAAGCAGCCTATTCAAAGGTCTTGAAAGCAAATGTCATCTGTGTTTTGTCTTCATGTGTGGAAGCCACCACTGTGGCTGGGAAGGGTTTCTCTGCATTGGCTAGACTCCTAGCACCACCCTCAGTAGCCATACAACTTTGCCAGTCTGGATTGAAGTCTCAAATCTGTAATTTGAGTATTATCATGTTTTTTATAGGATTGCTATGTGGATTAAATGAAACAGCAGTTGCCTGTCATACAGTAAAGATCAAAAACCTGTTGATGTCTTCCTTCTCTCCTATTTGCAGAATGGTTTCATTTATTCAAGTCTTTTTCCAAATGTACTTAGTTTATTTGTTTGGGGCCTGAAAAACCTAATACCAGTGATTAACTGAATTTTTTAATTAACAAATCATTATTGAACATCTATTAAGTTTATAAAACTGTGCTATGTACCATGGGAAATATAGAGTCAGTCCCTTATTTTAAAGGAGCTGAGTTGGAATGAAATTGCAGAAACGCTTTCATAATTGAATGGTTGTGAAAGTCTGAAATGCAACATTAGGAGGGTTGCTCTATGGTTGTTTGGGATTCAGGGATCAATAGGAGAATAATTGGCATGTCTGTGAGCTCCTCAGGGTAGACCCACTGCACATGCCTATAGTCTATGACACACAGTGGACATCAGTGAACGTGATTTAGGTGATGGATGAAGAGATGGATGAATGAATGAATGGTGCTCTATTTTAAATTGCTATGACCAGCATTAGGCTCGCAGATTTTGGAGATCAGCTGTATGAACTAGGCAAAGTGAGTACAGTAAGTCCCCTACATACGAATGAGTTCCGATCCGAGAGCGCGTTCGTAAGTCCAATTTGTTCGTAAGTCCAACAAAGTTAGCCTAGGTACCCAACTAACACAATTGGCTATATAGTACTGTATTATAATAGTTTTATAATACTTTTCACACAAATAATACATAAAAAACAAACACAAAAATTAAAGAACACGTTTTTAATCTTACAGTACAGTACCTTGAAAAGTACAGTAGTCCAGTACAACCGCTGGCATACAGGGGCTGGCATCAAGTGAACAGGCAAGAAGAGTTACTGACTGGAGGAGGGAGAGGAGGTGGGAGATGGCAGAGCTGAAGGATCATCAGCAATAGGAGACGGAGGGCAAGCTGCAATTTCACTCATGCCTGACGTTGATGGCATGCACATTCACATCTTTGAAAGTTCACAACTTGAGGGTTTGTATGTAGGGGACTTACTGTAGTTGTCTCTGCTCCAGTATATCTGAGACCTCAGCTGGAATACTTGAGTGAGGAGTGACTCAGTGGCTAGAAGCTACTGAAGGCTCATTCATTCATGTGCCTTGCACTTGGTATTGACTATAGGCTGTCAATGATGGGAACACCTACATGCTGCCTCTTCACGTGGCCTGGGCTTCCTAACAACATGGAGGTTTTAAGGGTGACATCTCAAGAAAGAGATCCAGGCGAGGACAGTACCCCCTTTGCTCACCATCATCAGACGTGATTCACTGTCACCTCCACTTTCCATTAGTCAAGGCAGCAGTTGCAGATGCCACCCAGGTTCAAGGAGAGGGAACAAAGACCCCACCTATTGTTGAGGAGGGACAAGGTTTTGGAAGAGCAATCAGAACTAGAAATACTGTAACCATTTTTAGAAAATCCTCCACAAATATAACAAATATGAATAAATGAATAAATGAATGAATGAATGAATGAATGCTCCTGAGATCAGACTCACTCAAGTTTGTGCAGAGGCGGGGAGATTGAAACACAGTTTTTTGGGGGGAGTTGGGGCAGGGAGACCTAGGGAATAGAATTTAATTGGTATGTTGAAGACTTAGTAGAATTTTATAAGTCAGGGGTGAAGGGTCTCTTGGAAACTTATGGTCTAAAGGAATGATTCAGGGCAGCACAAGTCCAAACAAGTTAAGCTGATTTGACAGGAGAGATGGAATCATGTATAAAAAAATATGGGAGGGAGAAAATCCTGAAAAACTCTCACTGCTGATGATTGTGACCTTGGAAGCTCCATGCAAAGCTCACCTTGCCATCAACATGCCTTGGAGATGGTGGAGGGACACGGGCCATATTTCAGGTCAACCATCAGTGAATCAGCAAAATGCACTTGAGAGAAGACGGGAGAAAAGGAACAGGCATGGAGGGTTGGTTCTTATGACTCTGGGGGATGTAAGAGAATCTACAAAACAGACAATTACTCAACTGCTTGCATTTAAAACGACACTTAAACCTTTTCTTTCCTGAAGGAAACTGAAAAGGAAAAGAATGAACTATCCATTTCTTTAACATAGGAGGCCAACACAGAGATGGAGAGTACTCTCTGAGGAGAGCAATGTAAGGTCACTACATTCACACAACTTCGTCCCCCGAGCTTGGAAAGCAGGCTGACATGCGAGGAACTTTTATTTTTCCCTCCGACGCTAATTGAATGTGCAGATAGAGGGGTACCAAAGTGACTATATTAAAATGAAATATGTCCCCCGAGTACCTGTTTCCATCCATCCTCTTGCCAACTGACCTCCACCCCAGCAGGATGATAACTTTTTCCGCCCAATAAAGCCCATTTTCAGTTATTATTTCTTTTTGTCTCTTTTCATATCTCCATGGAAACATTCCAGTAGCTGCTGGCTAGAAAATTAGCCATCTGAACTCTGTTTCTCCCTCTCTCTCGTTTTCTTTCTTTCCATGCCTCTCTCTTCTCATCAGATTAGTGAGAAAATTCAGCATTGAATCTCTTTCAAGCTCTTGGCTCTGCACAGCCTGGTTAACACATGGAAGGGGCTAAGATTAAACCTTAATTTAACTCTGTCTCTCACCCAAACGTCACCAGACTCCTGGCCCAGTTTAACTTTCAATCATTTTCTAAAAAGTCTGGAGGAGTGCGGTTCCTCACGGCCCGTGTCTCCAATGTGACCATCTTCGCCTGGTCAAATGCCTTGTGGTGAAATCCAAGATGGCATTAGGGAGGAGAAGGAGAGTGAGAAGAAATGAATATTTATTGAGTTCCTGGCATATGTCAGGCACTTTAAATGCATTATCTCTTTCAATAGAACAGCCCTAAAGAATAAGTATGTGTTTCTCTAATTCTTTTCAGAGAGAGAAACTGAGGCTTATGGGGGGTGGGTAATTTTCATGTCTCAGTTCACACTGATATTAATGATTTCTTTGCACTGATTGTCAACATATCAGTTGTCCCTGAGGCTTGATTAGCCACTAGAGTGCCTAGTGACCAGCACAAACCCAGTGATCAGAAGTCCTCGTGGCAACTCGTTCAATAGCTGTTGTCATCCTTCATTTTCAGACAGGGAATTAAAGCTCAAACAGGTTCAATAACTTTATTGGAATTGTTGAGACTGGAACTCATTTCTGCTGTAGATCAAAGCTCATGCTTGTGTGAACTAGATTAGTAATTTTGAACGTCTGCTCCATGGTCAATCCACCTACAATTCATACTTTCTCCATTTCATTCTACACCTCTTGGAGTACTTGATATTGCCCATTCAAAATCAAAACAAAGAAAACATACGGAGTACAATGTCTTCAAAAGGCATCCTGATAGAATGGAAAGGGTTAGTTGTGGGGTTGTATTTGTTTCTGTTTTTGACAAATTGAGACTAGTAATATTAACTCTAATAAGTCAGGCAAACAGAGATGAGACAGGAGCCCAGACCAGACCTGCCTCTAGAGTGAGAGACCCAATCTTTGGGAAGAAGAACATGGTACCCAAAGAGGTAAAGAACTAAGTAGTAGGCCAAACAAGAAGCTGCTATTCAGCAATGATGAACTTCAGAAAAACCAAAGGAGTGAAACACAGGGATGGAGCAAATGAGATTCAGAAACCCAGAAGAGAGGTAAAATTCAACATTATACAAGTCCATCAGCAAGTCCAGGTTATATGCATGAAGATCTGTTCATCACATTGTTGTTCATTTATATTGGAAAAATTTATATAAATACATTTTCATATAAGAATCACTGAATACATACATATACCCCTCCCACAAAGGACTATTATGCAGCCATTATAAATTGTTAAAAATATTTATGACAAAGAAAAATACTTTTAAGCACCATTACCCTTCTCCCCAACAAATGATAAGATACAAAACTGTTCTCTCTCTGAATAAACTCACTTGTGTAAAAATATGTAAAATGAACCTAGAGGAAATCATGCCAAAATATGCATGATGCATGACCCTAGACAGAAAATTTGAGGGTAAATCTTTTCTCTTTTTTATTTTTTCTGTGATAAATATCTATTTTTAAAAATTAGAATATATTACAAGAGGAGAGATGTGGGCCAGGACCCTGGGGCAGGGCAGAATATCTGTTGCGGTCAGCCATGTACTGTTGGTAGATGGGGCACAGAGGAGCTGGCCAGCATGGAAGAGGGTCAAGAGGCAGGAAGAAGAGACACTAGTAGATATCAATGTCTACTCTGTCCCAGACCTATGACATACGTTATCTCACCCAGCCTTCTCATGGCCTTGCTAAATACCTATGATTATCCCCATTTTATAGATGTGAATTTGGAAGTTATCAACATTAAATAATGTGTCCAGAGTCAGTCAGCTCAAATAGTAACAATAGGTAAAATACTACTGAACACTCATGTGCCACAACAAACGCTGAGAACCATCCACACATGGGTCAGGTTAGTCCTTGCTACAGACCTACGCAGTAGGTACCATAAATTCCTGGCTCCTACAGATGGGGAACATGAAATACACTTGACCCCCAGTCCCATTCCAATGCAGGTTGAGTCAGAGTTGGGCAGTTGACTCCAGAGTGTGCCTTAAACTACTTCAGGTCACAACCAGAAAGGTCTGCAGAGGTCAAGATGAGGATAAAACACAGAGTTGTCTGTCTTAAGAGAGTACACTCTTTCAAATACATTTCAGCATCTATGACTAAATAAATGCAAAAACTGAAACTGCCAGGCAATCATTGAACAAGACTGTCATGTCATTCCAGCTCCATCACTAATGTATTGTGTGATCCTGTTAGTTCTGTCTGGAATTCTATTTCATTTCCTGCATGAAAAAGAAGGGGTGTGTTTTGAAAATCTTTGAAGTTCCTTCCAAGTCTAACCTCGTTAGGAAACACATCTCTGCACTGAAGTCTGTACCGGCCCCCACTTACCTTCATGGCTTAGTATCCTTTTTACAATGCATGTACTTTAAAAAATACTTTAAACACTTTTACTTTGAAATAATATTAAAATCACAAGAAATTGCAAAAATAGCACAGAGAGTTCCTGTGTACCTGCCACTGAGCTTCCTCCATCGATTGCCAGGAAATTGGCATTGGTACTATTAACTAAGCTACATAGTTTGTTCAGATTTTACCCATTTACATGCATTCATCTGCTTAGCGTCCTTTGGACATCAGGATGTGGAGACCAACAGCCATTCGTCCTTCTTCCCATCAACGACTTCTTCCTCGCATTTTACCCTCCAGCAGCCTTGATCTTCTTATGGGTCCTAAGTATAGCATATTATTTGTGTGGATGTGCCCTGGATCCCAAAGTGTCTTTCTCACGTCATTATGACCCACCAGGGTCTCAGATTAAAAGACATGCCTGCTCTGCCATTTCTCATAACCTCTTTGTGATTGCATGCTCTAAGGTCAGCTCCCTTTGGGAATCTGTCCTCCTTGGGCAGTGGTCCATCCTTACTTCCTGGTGAATTCTGTGTCTAACACCATGCCTGAGGCTGATTGAACTCATAACACATACTTGTGGGAGGAATGAACCAATTCAACCTGAGATCTTAACATCTATGCTGTTTGTATCTTGAAATGTCTCTTTAAAGAGCACCTCTTTCACCTTACAAAGCTTTTCACAGAAGGATCATTAATTTGGAAATGCAAAGTACAATATATATAGGATGCAGTGCAAAAAAATAAGGAAGGAAATGCATACACCAACTATCACCACACTTAAGGCTCTGTAGTACCATTTCACCATTTAAGAGAGAGGCAAAGCTACTGTGCATATAATTGAATTTTAATGGTGCAAATAATATTCATTCTCACTATGTGTTAGAGATACTATTTTAAAATTATTTCTAATATAAACACTTTCTCTTCAGCCCTCATTTTCCCCCTTTCTCTCCTGCTCTCAGGCACAAATTACTGTTAAGTTGGGCTGAATACTGAATGAAAGAGTCAGTGTCATTAATGACAGAGTGTAATATTGAGTTGACGAGACTTCTTGTTTGCAAAGCTTTTCTCTCTCTCTTTTTTTCCCAAACATTCCTCTGCAAGGAGCACTGGCAAAATAATTCATATTCAAGTGAGTATCTAATTGAAAAATTATGGACCCATGGAAATGTAGACTAGCAGGTCTGATATCCTAAGGAAAAATAAATAAACAAAACAACCTTCTCTTGGGATAATCACACTTACTGGTGTATAACAGTCTTGTATTCAGAAGAAGAGGTCCCATTTTAGAGCTTATGCAAGTCTCACAAAAATAAGCTCTCAACTTATGAGTGTCCATCACTGCATTGAGGAAGGGTTTACTTGGGCAGAAGTTAATTTTGTGCTATTACAGTTGCTGAAGTGCAGCATGCCCTGACATCAATTTCCCCTCAGACACGTTTTTTGAGATGTGAAGTTCATATATATGAACATCGTCTTGGAGAGGACCATCCTTTTCCACAGATCAAGATGATCTTGAATCAGTAGGTAGGGTGGGATGGGGCCAGAGTCTGAAAAACTAAATGAGGGCTGGAATGCTCCAGAAGCTCTAGGCTTGATTCTCATCTGTAATGTTTTCTAGCTTTATTTCACTACCTGGCAAGGTAGGTATCCTTACTTCCCCCAATCTTGGACTTTTATAGATAATAAAATTAAGACTCATAACGGTTATACAGTCTCTAAATAGCCCCTGGAACAGTGAACTCAGAAGATATGTATAGAGGGAATGAATGAATATTCGTTCTGGAGGTGGGATGACTTCTATCATGGGTTTGTAAGACTAAAGACCATGTAAAGAACTTTAAGTATCTGCCATAACAATGACAATCAAAATTCTAATTAACTAGGTAATGTCTATTGAATTTATTCTAAATCATGCACTGAGTTAAGCCCTTTAGATATAGCTACTCCATTAAATACATCACAACTACTCAATAAAGAAGATACAATGCATCTTCCCAATTTTGGGATGAGGAAATGGAGGCTCAGAGACATTAAGTATCTCACCCAGGTTCAGAGTGGTATCTAGAAACTGGCAGAGCTGGTACTGGCACTCAGGCCAGTGTGACTCACAACCATTGTTTTGGAGAACACACATCAGTGTCCCTTTTTATGAGTCACGGCATAATCAACTATTTCCAAGAAACATTTCTCTGACCTAATAAACGTGTATTTACTCCATTACCTAATAGTGTTTGTGGTCGTTGTTGAAATAGTAAATGCATCTCAACATCTTTCTCTTTTTGCCTTTGCTGCTGCAGAGCTGCAGGCTAAATTCATTGCTCAATCACAATAATTTTATCAGCCCTCAAAATAAATGTGTTCTCCTATTCTTCTAAATAGATTTTAAATTTCTGGTTCTGTTTTCACTGCCTTAAAGCACATTTTATTGTAAGCCCTTCTGAATCATTTTTGAGGAGATCTGGAAAATTAGGAAGAACTTTCAAATCAATTAACCTTATCTTGCTGTAAGGTAAGATCATTTTGCAGATCATGAGACAAAGGAAGTTAAGGGACTTGACCAAAATAAATGAGCTGGCAAATTCTGGAACAAAGACACTTTCCAATTTTCCCTATTCTGTGTACAATGATTATTCCATCTTATCATGTCACATTTTGGATATGGGGAATATATATTATTTTAAAAAATTAAATTTTTGGAAAGATGATCTCAATTAAAAGCAGAAACTTACTGAGTATGCTGTGTGCTTTGCCCTTCACTTAAAGTTTTATTTAGACTATTTTAATGTTGTCCCTTCAACATCAATTAATTTGTCCTAGTTTTCTATTTCTGTGTGTGATAGTCTATGTGTCAACTTGACTAAGCTCTAGTACCCAGTTACTTAATCAAACATTCATCTAGGTGTTGCTGTGAAGATGTTTATAGACTTGGTTAACATCTAGAATCAGTTGACTTGAAGTTAAAGAGATTACTCTCAATAATGTGGGTGGGCCTCATCTAAGCAGTTGAAAGATCTTCAAAGTTAAAACTAAGGCTTCCTGGGGGAGAAGAAATTCAACCTCAAGGCAGCATTAACTCCTGTCTGAGTTTCCATTCTGGCCTGCTCTATGGATTTTAGACTTGCCAGCCCAAAAGAATCACATGAGACAGTTCCTTTAAATAAATAAATAAATAGATAGATAGATAAGTATATCAAGATAGCTATAGATATGTATCTATATCTATATATCTTATTTTAAATAAATTAATTAATGATTAGTTCTGTTTCTGTGGAGAACCCTGATTCATAAACTGTGTAACAAGTTGTCACACACTAAGGGGCTTAAACAATACACATTTATTACCTTGTTGTTTCTGTGGGCCAGGAGTCCAGCACATTTTGGCTAGGTCCTCCACTCTGGGTCTCACAGGCTGAAATCAAGGTGTCACCTGGGTGCATCCTCCTCTGGAGGTTCAACTAGGGGAAACGTCTGTCCCCAGGTTCTCTCAGGTTGTTGGCAGAATTCAGATCCTTGTGGTTGCAGGACTGAAGTCCCCATTGTCTTGCTACATGCTGGTCAGCTCTCAGCTCCTAGAGGTCGCTCCCTGGTCCTCACTATAGGGCTTCCTTCATAGGCCCCTTCCCACTTTGAACCTCTTCCTTCAGGAAGGCTTCAGACTCTTGGAAAGGCTCACCTGATGAGGTCAGGCCCACTCAGGATGATCTCCCATTTGTTTAACTCAAAGTCAAGTGATTAGGGATTTCATTACACTCACATAATCTCTCCTGTCACATAATCACCATGGGAGTGATAGTTCGCCATCACAAATCTTGTTCAAACTGAAGTGAAAGGAATTATACAGGGTGTACACCATCATCAATCTTAAAAAACTCAAAATCCATAGCGCTGACCTATCTAACACCAAGTCCTCTTATTCCTTGTATATTCATACCTTCAAGGCGGAGGCCATCAGCATTACCTGGGAAACTGCTGGAAATGCAAATCTTCAGGCTCTACCTCAGGCCTATTGAATCAGAAACTCTTGTGGGTGGGACCCAACAACCTGTATTTTAAGAAGCCCTCCTGCACACTAATTGTGAGAATGACACCTGTAAAGAACTTAACTTTCTCCCTATCTCAGGTAGCTCTGCACATGGTCCTGTCTTTAAATTGTCATCTCTGTTAGCTTCACCATTTCTGAAACTTAACTTCAGCCTTTCAACACACTCTGACTATAGCCTCCAAGCTTCCAGATCACTCCAGTCTTCCCAGTCCAGAAATTCTGCAGCATCACTGAGGTCCCTAGTCCATCGATCCTACTGCTTTTTTTATTATCTGGCATCCCTCGTAGTTATTAAAGCTATTTCACAAATTTCTGATTATTCTCCTTTCCAGAACATGGTAGAATTGCTCCTTGACCACTTTTTGAAGTTAGATGAAGCTTTGTGATTTTCTTTCACAAATGAAATCTGAGAAGAAGTGACATATGAATTTTAATTGCCAGTGAGATTCCCTGACCCTCTTTTCTTCCCATTGCAACAATTGTCGAAGCCAATGTTGAGATGGAGCCTTCATCAACACAGGTCCCTGAGCCACCACAATGAACAAAGGCTGGCTCCATCCTTCTTGAGAAATAAATGTTTGCTGTGATAGGCCATTGAGATTTGGGGCTTGTTTCTTATTCCAGGGTAACCTAGACTTTTCTGATGGGTACAGCCTCCCACCATGTACAATTTCCCTACTATGACCATAGCCATCCCTTGCAAACAGCCTTCATTCCCTTGCCCATTCTCTGCTCATCAGACTGCCCTAGTAACCCCACTTCCCCCCTGAAACCTGTTGGATTAGTCAGCCTTCTCCAGACAAACAGAACCAATAGGATGTGTATACAGAGAGAATCATTTTAAGGAATTAACTCATGTGATTTTGGAGCTGTCAAGTTCAAAAATCTTCAGGGTAGACCAGAAGGCTGAAGACCTAGGGAAGAGTGGCATTTTGAGTCCAAAGACAGGCTTCTGGCAAAATTCCATCTTCTTCCAGGGAAGTCACTCTTTTTTCTCTAAAGGTCTTCAACTGATTGCACGAGGTCCACCCACATTACGGAGGGAAATCTGCTTTACTCAAAGTCCTGATTTAAATGTTAATCTTATCTAAAAATACTTTCACAGAAACATCAAGGATAATGTTTGATCCAATATCTGGGTACTGTGGTATAGCCAAGTTGACACATAAAATTATTCATCACACCTAGCTATACTGACTGTCTTCTCTCTCTGCATGTGTTGCCGAGGAGCTGATTGTGGCTGAAGAGTGTTCCAAAATGGGCTGAATGGATGCATTTCAGTAAGTGACCACACATCTGAAATAGATGTTCAATCCAACTAGACAGTACTACGTTTTCCAGGTAGATCTACCTTTCCAGCTCTGGAGATGCTGGTTTCACAGCCATCCTTCCTCTACTATCACCCCCACCGCCACCACATTCTACTGGTGACCTCACCTTACATCTCAAAGAAGAAGGATGCAATTAGACATAAATTCTCCATCTTTATTTCTCCAGGGAGACTGGCTGCCTGTGTCTGTCTTCACAATCTCCGGCTTCCCCCCATGTGATGGAATGAGCACCCGTCTCATCCCTAAGACAACTCCTTTGCTTGTGCTCCCTGCCCCATGCCCCCTTCTTTCTCAAGGACTGTGTTACTCCAGGTTTTTTCGTTCTGTTCAGCATCATCAAGTTCTCCCTCTCTACTACATCATTCTCATTAGCCTCCAAATCTGCCATCAAATAGTCATCCAAAATAAAATCTCCCATGCCTCCAAATGCCATGGCCTTTTTCTATAAGTGTTCACAGCAATGCCTCCCCCTAAGAGTTTTCTCTAGTGTGACGGCCATTGTATCCCTCTGCCTTCATTCACTCCTTACCACCTCATCAGGGCCCTCAGAGACCTTCCCAATACTTTCTATTGTTATTGTAGTTTCCTCTACATAGGACTTATTTTTATTACGTATTCTTGTATCTGTTTACTTACTCATGTGCGTGTTTATTACCTGTCTCAGCCCATTAGAATATAAGCGAATTGAAAGCAGGTCCTCAGGCTATATGTATGCGGCTCCTGTCTGCCTACCACCATCTGAATACTGCATGGCTGAATGCACCCCGCCCCCCTTTCTAGGCAAAATGTAACCAGCTTGAAACCTTATCTAGTAAAGAAACTGGGCTATATATAAAGGAGCGTACAAGTCTGCAGAAATGCAATTCTGGGTAAAAACAGCACTTAACAATTTACAGAAAGAGGCAGGGCACTTAACTTTTGAGTCTAACACACCTGCATTCTCAGATTTGCCTGGGGATACTGGGGAGAGTATTGGCTTAATATTCTTCCCCATGTAAGGGGATTGCTTCCAAGCACTAGAGGGTCCTCCACCAAAGGCCAGCCCCAGGCTCCAGGTCTCTGGGAGAGAAAACTGCCTGTGGCTTTGAAAAGAGATAACTGTTTTTTGCTTTGTCTCTGTATTGCTCTTGTTGTTGGTTTGTTTTTTGTTGTTGGTGGTTTTTTTTTTTTTTTTGGTTTGTTTTTGTTTTCAGCTTTCTCTACCCATCAAGATTACCAAAATAAATAAATAAAAAAATAAAATAAAAATCCTGCATCCCAGTTCCAGGCATGGAACTCTAAAGCTAAAATATTCCACACATTTATGTTGTTTCCTTGGTATAATTTTTCCGACGTAGGTCTGCAGGGTCTAAGGGTATGCACAGTTTTAAAGGTTTTGAAAAGGAATGCCAAATTGCCCTCCAGAGAAACAGAAACAGTTTATCCTCTCCCAAGCCGGGGATGAGAGGGTCAGCCCCCCCATGGCCTCGTCTGCACTACACATTATTCTTTCCTGACTTTGCAATTTGCACACCAGGGTGATCTTTCCTCTGCAGGGGAGGGGCAGGGTTGCCTGGTGCCGGCTCCCGCATTTCCACAGGTGCTAAAACCCTTCTTAACACCCTGATAACCTCACCCACATGCATTTGGTAGAAGGCAACCCAAATCCCGTCTTACCCTGCCTCACCAGGGCTTTGAGTACTTTGTAAAACCAACTCAGGCTCTCCTCGTGCAACCAACGAGGTCAGGAAGCAGGCTTCGCACCCCAGGGTCCGTGATCCACCACCCTCTACGCTTCTAATACTGTCTCCTCCCAGCAGCCCTCACAATAATGGACACATTTTCAGCTTTCTCGGGTCAGGCAACTTATCAAAGAGAACTCAGGGGTCTCACGCAGAGCTGCAAGTGAATCTTAGCGGCTTACCGCAAAGTACATCACGCAAGGACTTGCGTTCCATTTTCATGGATTATGGCCTCCACCAGACCCTGGGAAATGAAGTTACCATCCAATACGTGCAGGGCTCTGCTGAGCTGTGGAAACTTTCTAAGGCAAACAGATTTTCTCCTTTTATTTCTTTCCCAGTGTCCTTATGATTTTGAGGAAGATGGCGTAATGCACAATGCATCGCAGTCAGAATTTACAGGGCTAAGTAAATCTGCAACATTGCCATTAGCTGTAGGATGAAGGAGGTGATGCAACCACATGCATCTCATTGATGTTACCTTGTTGCCTTCAGGTGGTTAATGTCTGCACTGGTTCCGTGAGCACATCATTCATAATAGTCGTAACCCCGTCCACCGATGGAACACGCTGCATGCCAGACTCTTGGCCGAGGCTTCTATAAGCGTTGTTTGGTATAATCCTCACTGCAGTGAAACATGAGCATCTACATTTTGCAGCTGAAGAAACTGAGATTCAAAGTCGAGTCCGAGGATCACCATCCTGAGCACAGGTACAAGTTTGTGAGAAATGCAGAGTCTCAGGCACCCTCCCCTCTAGACCTAGAGAAACAGAACCTGAATTTTAACAGGATCCCTGGGTGATTCATGAGCAGAAGATAGTTTGCAAAACAATGTTCCAGGTCACACAGCTAGTCAGGAGAGCACCTGAGATTTGAACCCTGGTCTCAAGAATTCTTTCTAGTATGCAGAGCTGTTTCTTTTATATTAGAAAAATGAGAAGGGAATTCTCTAGCTTCTAGCAGGGAGCTATTATTGTATAACTATACCACCATTATCTTGCTGGTCTGTGTGTGTGTGTGTGTGTGTGTGTGTGTGTGTGAATTGTTTATTCTATCAGTGTAGGAATATAGCTACCAATGTAGCAATATCTCTGCTGTAATGGGGTACAAATATAAAGGTGTTTTCATAAATAGACAATGCCTCCTAGTTGCATGTTCATCGGTGACACTAAAGGATTATTTACCTATCATTAAGATATGAATGCTTTATCTATTTTGCCTGTAGCAGACATCGTATTAAACATGCAGACTATTATGCTGTCCGTCCATTGAGTTGCGTTCCAATCCTATGTAATATAATATAAATGATGAAAAATAAATCCAAGGCAATTTGTCAAGAAAACTCCCCATCCTCACTCCCCTGTCCTAACTCGATTTTGATGGAAGGCACTAAATCCAGGAAGCCGTGTACCACTTTGATCTTCTTCAATGTTTGTGCCCAGCTCATGTGGATTCTGTAGCACTAAGTCAGAGAGAGTACTTGGAAAATCTTTACTGTGTATAAAACTAGTTTCTCTGTAATGGCACACTTGCATAGATGCCCTGGGAGGTGTCCTGCATACTCTGACTCATCTTGCATTTCCTAGTGTAATTGATTCCCCACCTCCCAAACTAACAGTTCCCTGCTCCTTACTTCCCTCATGGCCACCCTCCAGTTGTGCAAGGTTTAATAGAGCTATGTCCACTAAGAATTCTGCTTTGTCTTTTTGTCTGCCTGTTTTATTTATTTCGACATTTAATGCATTAGCGTTCGCTTACAGAAACACCGGAAAACAATCTCTCTTCTTTAATAATGAATGCATCCAGCAAGGCAATGTGGGTGCCTTTGTCTCCATAGACTCTAATAACTAAAAAAGAAGGAGAAAATAGATTCGCTTTTATCGAACACTTACTAGGTGCCTTAGTACTATGCACACATCACACACACAGACACACATATAGACACACATGACACACACACAGAATACACACACATACTCATATACGCACACCTATGCAAACACACATAGGAAACACATCACACACACAAACACATACACATAATGTTACTGAGCCCACAAACGGGACTCTGATAATGGTATAAAACTTAGTCTGCAGTTAAGAAAATTGATGCCTACATTTCGCAAATAAAACACAAGTTAAAATCCTCTGGTATAATTTTTTGTTTGCATTTATATCAACAGCTCTGAGGACACTTTTCTTCCTCTCCCCGTGTCTAGAGGGAATGTTCTTTATTGAAAGCAATCCATGTGTGCATTTATTTATTTATTTATTTAGGCCAATCTCACTCCTTTGGCTGTTGATTCTTTTCATCTCACACCAAGATGTAACTAAACCATGGATTTCTGAGCATTTTTGTTCATTATGAATACAAATGGTCTCTTCCCATCTTTTGAGATGTGCTTGCCCGAACGGAAAAAAACGGGGTGGGGGGATTACATCCAGAGCATATAATTCTGAGTTTGACTTATTGTTATTGTCTTCTTGCCAGTACAATTTCTTATTGATTACAAAATTATCGAGTGTTTTTGGGCTACTAGAGAATTTTGAGCTTGCAGTGATGACAAGAAGCGCTTGAACAGAGAAACTCTACCAGCAAGCAGGTGGAGACAAGTGTTTACATGATGAACTCTTGGGATGTGAAGCCGCAGGGGTGTTATCAGGAGAAAAGTCAATGGGAGATTAGTAACAGGAGGACAGGCTGTGGCTGTGTGCGTGGCGAACCGCTGGAAGCAGGGAAATATCATCTGTGGTCCAGAATGTCTAAGAATCCTAGCTGCTGTGACACTGGGGACAGTCATGTGCTAGGAAACCTTGAACAACAGGGGCTCCTGGAGGAAAAAAAAATCGTCTTGATCTGCAGCATTTGCTGATTTCTGCAGTGTAAACATTTCCACCATGGTCAGTTTCAAGCTGTCAATGGGGTGTCACTGAACACAGATTTGGTAAGAGTTGCACTCAAGTGTTGCCATTTGAGGTGTGTGTTGCCTCCGGCCCACCACTGGTTTGGGGCTTCTTTCTTGCACTTTCCTGGGAGAACCGTGTGGTAGTCGGAGAGTCCTCCAGGAAGTGGACAGCAGAATGGAATCTAAACTGTGAGAGACGAATCAGGGGGAAATGCCCGTGAATGATGAAGGGGAGAAGGAGCCAGAGCTGGAGTGGGAGGGGGGAGCTTTCCGGCTGAGATGCGGGTCAGACTTCTGCAAAAGGAAAGAGGGGAGAGAGGAGGGTGGGCTGAGAAAACTCCTCAGAATGCAGCACAGCGCTGAGAAAGTCTTGCCCAGGCTGATGCGGAGCCCCGAGCAAAGATTCCCCATTAGTGGTGATCTGTTAGAAGCTGAAATGCCCCAGTTCTAAAGTCCTCAGTGGAACTTCTGGTCTTTGGCTGAAAGCGACTGAGAGAGAGAGATTGCTTTGGCATGAGCACCACACAGGATCCTGGACCCAGAAGGTGTGGCAACTGGAGTATGTCAGCTAATTACAACCCTTGAGGAAGGTTCTATCTGGCAAGGAGATTTGAGAAACTCCTTCCATGGCTACCACACATCTGAAAGCAGAGGAACATAAGGAGAGGGCAGCCGGGTGAAGGAGGCCCACAGAGCTTCTGTATCAGAATCCCTGGGTTATGTATTTTAAAATACAGATTCTTAGGACTTTGGGGCTGTGGAATCAGAATCTTTGGGAGTCAGATCTTGCCATATCAACTTGAGAGAAAAAAAAAAGTTACTTTAATTTCTTAACTGAAATTTTTTCATCTATAAAGTAGATGTAATAATAAAGTGATGAACTGGATTTTCATTTTTATTCTTATCTTTTTCTTTCTGATTATAACTAGATTATAGATATAGTTGTCTGTTAGTCAATCACTGGCTGTGATGACAAAACCATGTCATAATCTTCCATATCTCTCTGAATGCATTCAGTCCTACCAGATTGTAAAGGTCATTAAGATACAGATCCCTTACCCATGTGTTTCTTCCAGAGGCTATTGGCCTGAGAAGCCCAGAGTTGCACCAGGAATAAAACAGATATAAAATTTTAGAAGGATTGTCTAGTAAGTCAACACAGAGATGGTGGAAAGGACAGGTTCTTTGGAGCTGGATAGAGCCAATGACTTAAACTTTCTGAGGCTTTGTTTGTCCATTTATTAAATGGTTATACCCCCTACTAATTGTGTGGTTCCTTGTGAGGAATGAGAAGGAATAGCGATATATGAAGACAGGTGCATCTTTGGGTGCACTAATCCCATTGCTCAGATGCAATGCTGAGGAAATAGTGCAGAATGCTGACACCTTAACACCAAGATGTTCATTACAGGATTATTTACCATTAAAAAAAAAAAAACTTGGGAAAATTCAATTGTCAAGTAAAGAAAAAAACAGTTTATTCATGGTTTCTTGGCACTGGTTGCACATCAGTCTCAAAAGAACTAAAAAATACTGAGAATTGTATTCCATCCAAGAAACTCTGAATAAACTGGTTGGGCTGGGGAGGTTATACCCAGGCACTTGAGTTTTGCCAATGTCCCTCCCCCTCATCTCAATATGCAGCATCCCAAGTATGAGAGAATGTTTTAAAACCATAAAAATAATGTTACTGAGCCACTAATATAACACATACAAGGCTTATATTAAGCCCAAATAACAAGAAACAACAACAATGTCCAAATATATGTATAAATAAGAGATCAGAAAGAAATACAAGATGATCTATTGTTTCTGAGTGGTAAGGGTGTTTCTGTTTTTCTTCTCACTTTTCTGAACTTTGAAAACTTGCTTTCATAAGCTTGTATGACCCTAATAATAATTATAAGGAGAAAGTGTGCATAGAACTTCTGACAAGCTGATTATCCCACTCCAAACTAAAACTGTCAAGTCAGGGACCCCTTTTGTCTGTTCTTCTGCCATCCTGGTCACTCCTCGTTCTCCCACATTCTACAGCTCCTCCAGAATGGGGACCATGCCTTTTACATCATTATATATCCACCCCCTAGTACAGAGCTTGGTACATAAGTGGCACTTAATAATTATTTGTCAAATGAATAAATAAATGTCTACCTGGCATTTACATAGTATTTAAATTGACTTGACATACCATCACTCCATAAATGAGAGAGAGAGAGCAAACACTCCAGATCTTATTTTCCAGGGATATGTGTTCTTAGCTGCGGGATTGTGATACAGTGAGGCTGCTTATTCATTCTATTGGTTTGAGCATGATTTTTAATGTGTCTATAAAGAGAGGTTTTCAAGTTTAATTGCAGCATCACCTTCTTCACGCTCACCCTTATCTCTGACCGTACTTTACTCCTGGTGGCTCAGCCTGGATTTTACGACCCTTCCACACATAATAAACCAACCAAACAACTTTTTCACGTCATCTTCAATGAATTCAGAGAATGCAACAGTTTGCACCCTCCTCTCTGCACAGTTTATGGCTCCTGCTTTCATTCTACAAGGCTGCAGTGTATCAGTTGATAAATATCTGTCCTACGACGCTGAGTGTGACAAACTGTTTCCTTCCAAGATCCACTCGTCCCTCATAACTTATGAAGCCAAAGAAAAAGCATTCAAAGGTGTCTTGGGTTTTCTTTTTTAAAACTCCTTAATTCTACCAAATTTCTCAACATTGCGATTTCTGCCTATCACCCCACCTCAACTCCTATGTGATTAAATTCAAATTAGAACGCACACACACACCTCTTACTGTAGAGAGATTGTTGAATACCGCCATATATCCGTATATCGTGATTGATATTTGTTTGAAGGAAGGCAAGTGAATTCAAACTGAATATAGAATTAATGCAAAAGGAAAGGCATCCTTAAAGAAGACAGGAGACCTGGTTTCTAAAGCTAACAGTGCCGCTTAAAATGGGGCGTGTGGCAGTTAGCAAATCCCAGAGCATCTCCAAACTTCAGTTTTCTTAACTCCAGAATAAGCATAGAGACACTTACAGATGTTTTCACCTTTAGTTTTTAAGTCATTCTTAAAACCATGAAGACCACCTGGTGATCCACTTTATCCCTTCATTTATTTAGCCAAAGTTTATTGGGTGCATCTCAGGCAGGGACCATAGTAGACACCAGGATAGGGTCACCCCCAGATAGTGTCAGGCCCCAGCTTTGGACCCTGTGCTTTAGAGGGTCCTTCTGAGCCCTCCTCCAGCCTCAACCATTCCCTCAAGGTAAGGATTTCCTGGGGTCAATGGGATCAGCCCATCCAGAGCCCATCTACCTAATTCCCAGAATTCCTTGCCTAAAGCCCCAAGCCTGCTTCTTGTCTGTGCAGGTCTCTCCTGCATGTTACTGGGAGGATGGTACCTCCAGTGGGCAAGGATCAGCTGTCTCCTATGGGTTGTGTGGTCTACAGACATGCCCTCTAGTGATAAATATTAAAGACTTAATTTGGGTAAAATAAAGTAGTTGGAAGGATTGTGCCATCACTAAATTTTCCTTTATACACATATGTACATACATGCACAGGCACACACACACACAAAGACATGCACACTTAATGTGCACAGACACATGTGCACAATGCACACACACGTGCATGCATATACACATATTCACACATACACACAGAGAGACACAGAGACATGCACACATAATACACACATACACACACGTACACCTGCACACAAACTTACACACTTCTCGTCTTAAGGCATTTGTTCCTGGGGAGAGAAGAGCATGTTCACTGGGACCAAACGACCTGTAAAGAATAAACTTAAAATGAGACATAATCCCATGACTCAGATACATCCACTGTTGGTATATAATGTTGATTATGCTGCCTTCTCAGTTTTACCATTTACAAAGTCTTTTAACGTACATGCTACATTGGATACAACATCCCTGTTAGACAGGATTGCTTAGATTCATTCTTCAGATGAGGTGACTGAGGCCAAGGGAGAGTTCCTATGTTGCCTGAGGTCAGTCAGCCGGCCCGTGGCAGAGCTGGCACTCAAATCCGCATCTTCTGAATCCAGTTCATGGGGCTCATGATTTTATCCACCAGGCTCATTTTCAGGATTTACCTAATTGTCACATTATATAGATAGACATGGGTGGACGTACAGGTATAGGTAGGAATATGGTTCGGATATAGATACAAATGGTTTCTCAAAACACCAAGAAATTAGAGGAAAATATTAAAAAAAACAGATCATATGATATTTCTTCAAATCCAGATTTATCCAGAACATGTTGTGTTATAGTCGTATCCAGATGGATGTAAATCCAGGTGAATCCATACATACTGGTATAGAGAGGGAAAAACAGCTTCCTACACCCGTCCTTTCCTCCTGGGAGTGGGCTTCCTACGGACAGGGTGGGGTCTTTAATTCACACTCAAGAGCATTAGGACAGCATGGGGTAGGAAAGTGTTGTTCAGACAGAGACCTTGTAAGCATTAGGGCATGCAGAGCTCTTGAGGCTGGATGGGCCTCCCAGGCCTGCCTCTGCTACGGACATCTCCTCTGGTGGACTTTATCTCTGTCCTCTGCTGACATTCATCATTTAGAATTCTGTCTCTCACGCTTTTCTAAAGGGGCTATGATCGAAACTCATAGAAGAATATCTTATTCTTTGTATCGAAAGGAGGAAAGAGTTTAATTCAACTTGCAAACAAGAAGAATGCAGAGTGTAAAAAGGCAGGAGCTGCAAAGCAGGAGAAGGCAAGGTTGTGTATTGCCTGCTGTGTTGTTACTGGGATGGACAAGAACACAATGTTTCAGTTGTGTTGGGGGAATGAGGAAACCGTTTCCAAGTATGAACATGAAGGGGATCATTTCTACCAGGGCTTTGCCTTCCCAGCTCTGGCAGCCTCCTTACAAGTAACCGGCCTGTTAACCTGCTATGTTATTAACATGCTCCATTAGCCCTCATCCACAGTCTAGCATTCACCCCATGGATTACTTCCCCTAGAGAGAATAGCACCTTTCCACGTGCCTTCAGTATTTCAATGGAATAAAATGAAGTCATTAAGTACTAGCTGCATTTACACTTCTGAACACTGAATAGCCACCTGCCTGGAAGCTGGCTCAAAGGGGGAAAGACAATTGAATAAAATATTGATCAATGTGTATTTATATCTCTACTTATATAACACTTTAGTAGATCAGAAATCAACTGGAGTTTTTCAAAAAGCACTCAAATTAAAGTTTTATTTTGCATATACTGTTAAAGACGGGAGGAAAAAAAAGAGCTCTCTGCAACCCTCCTTTCCTCACGGGGGTGGGCTCCCTGTGGATGGGGACGGGTCTTTAATTCACATTCTGGAGTTCAAGAACAAGGCAGGCACTCGTTTTAAAAGTATGTAGCCATATGGAAAAAGGCAACAGTATCCTATTTCAAGAAGCTGAGTTTCTCCTCTGTCCCGTGAGGCTTGATTTTGGAAAACATGTATCCACACACAGGTGGATCAGACCGCTGAGGTCTGAAGCTCTCTCTCTTGACCAAATTTATAGTCCACACTAGCGTGCTTTTCCTCTTCCATGGGCTTGGTTAGCATGATTTTGCTATTCCAGCAGAGTCTTCTCCAGGAAAATGGCTTGATTCTTTGATTGTTCACTGCAGCGGCTTCTTGGAAGAACCACCAACTCTTCTTCAAGGTAAAACAGCAGCAGATAATTTACCCTCTAACATCATTTTAATCTCTTGCTTCAAAAATCCTTACTTTGCTTTTTCCATCTATTCTGGACAGTTGTATCAGATCCTTACCAAATACCATTCAAGCCTCTGCATTGGAAGACCTGCTTAACCAGGATTTATAACCCTAAATCAATTCCAACCTTGCCTTCCCACCTTACCAGCACTGCCTAAGCTCTTTGCAGGGTCTCCATTACTTCAGTAAGCAGTAGACTTGGAATTTTCTTGTAAAGGTTGTGTAACAGGTTGTGGAGCCAACATGCAACAGGATAAAGGTCCCCAACTGTAGGACTGATGTGAGCATTGCATGTGACAGTGGATACACAGACTTTTCCAGCCTTAAGCACAGAAAAATCTTGTCATTCTTCTGGAACATAGTCTAAAAAGGGGTAATGGGGGGGTGGAGGGGTAGTCCTCTATTTGTAGCTTCTTTATGTAAATATTGGTCTAAAATATATACATTTTAATATGGATATAAAATACCAATAAATTACACTAATGGTTCACATTTTTCCTACTTTAATTAATTTACTTTGTTGCAAAATCAAAATGAATGTGACTTCATTCCCAAGAAATACTTCAATTTAGGAAATTTGCTTCATTGAGCCCTAGGTCCTTGAACCATTGTCTGTAATAAATTCTTAATTTTAGAATTTGATTTTACAAATTATATGTGCTATAGAGCTTTATGCTTTACAGTTTAACATGAATTTTTTGAAAAATAAAAAAGTCATGAAGTAAACCACAGGAGAATTAAACTCTCTAGTGGCAACCATCATTTATAAATAGAAAAATTGTAGAATCATAGCTTTAAAAAGTAATCATTTATTTACTCATGTTCATTCAAATAATATTTTTAAGCATCTACTGTGTGTTAAGTACTTTGCTCAGAGCCTGGGAACACGGTTTTAAACTAGACATAAATCCTGCTCTCAAATAGTGGATAAGAAATGTGAACAAAAATGTACACAAGCAGGCACGGACAAGGCAACAGATGAGAAGTTTCCCGAGAGTCGCAGAGTTTAAAAAACAAGAAAATTCCAAGCTGAAGGAGGTCGTTTCTAATTTATTTTTGGGGGAAGAAGGTGAGGAGACATGAGGGAGGCGTTAGATTTGGAAGTCTTCCTGGAGAAGACTTGAAGTCTGGGTCAGATTTAATCATGCAGGCATGGATATAGGAGGAAGTCCCAGGGGGGCTGAGACCCTAAATGAGCAAAGACAAAGAAGAGAGAAGCAAGACCTGGCTAGATCCATGTGGCCAGAGCAGGGGTGTCAACAGAGTGTCAGTGGGAGAAGGATACAGCTGAAGAGATGGTAGGTGGTGTCCTTGAAGAGCTATGACAATCTAACGGATTCATACCACCAAATGGAAGATCAGTGTATACAAAGACTTGAAAGTCAAGTCAATGGGATATAGTCGCTCAACCTTCTAGGCATTCATTTCAATAATATGTTTTCAGTGCCTCCTGCGTGCCAATCCTGTTCTAAGTGTCGGGGTTGCAGTGGTGAAAGAAGTAAACATAATCCTTACTCCTAAGGAGCTACCAGTCTATTTGGGGGGGACCACCATTAAACAAATAAGTGTACAAATAATTGGTTAGGTTTTTTAAAGGGAATGGACAGAGGGAAAGGGAATAACAGAGGTTCAAGGGGGACAGAAGATCTTGAGAACTGTTGCCCAATGGAATATTCTGATATTCTGCAAAGATAGACATGTGTTGTCTGTACCTTGTGATACAATAACCAATAGCCATATGTGGCCATCGAGCACTTAAAATGTGACCAGTGAGGCTGAGCATCTGTATTTTTAATCTTATTTCATTTTAACTAATTTGAATTTAAGTAGCCACAGGTAGCTAGTGACTATTATATTTTGCTTCTAATTACACATGCATAGAATAAATTTCAGGCCCGTTGACAGCAGAAATTCTTTTCTGTCTGACAATGTTTCTTTGGCCAGGCCCCCACTATATACTAGCCGTGCAAAATTGAATGCCTCAAGAAAACGTCCTTGTAAGGTTGTGTGACAAGTCTATGAGAAGGTCGAAAGGCAAACCACTGTCCTGTTTGGGGAATCGAGAGACTGCCAGTGAGGAGACAGTGAACAGGAAATGTTTGTCAAATGAATGAGCAGAGGGCAAGGGTCACTGGAGACAAGGCTTGCTGGATCCATAGGGTTTCAATGGGTGGAGACTGCTGGTTGGGCTTTCAGTTGGGGGGCATCGTGGGTGACCGAGGATGCTGAGGTGTGAGAGTGGGGAGGGTGTGTGGAGAACTGCCCACAGGCTTACATGCTGCAGCTGCTTGCCCTTCCCGGAATCTTGCAGCAGAAAATACCTTCAACAGACACCCACCCTACCTTCCCAGGATCTGCACATTTAGCCTGGGCAATCCAGGAAATGGACAAGAGGGTGAGTCTTGATTTTTGAGTGTCAAATCAAGGCTGTGGGCTTCCCTGGTGGCGCAGTGGTGGAGAATCTGCCTGCTAATGCAGGGGACACGGGTTCGAGCCGTGGTCTGGGAAGATCCCACATGCCGCAGAGTAGCTGGGCCCGTGAGCCACAATTACTGAGCCCGTGCGTCTGGAGCCTGTGCTCCGCAACAAGAGAGGCCGCGACAGTGAGAGGCCCGCGCACCGCGATGAAGAGTGGCCCCCGCTGGTCACAACTAGAGAAAGCCCTCGCACAGAAACGAAGACCCAACACAGCCATAAATAAATAAATTAATTAAAAAAAAAAAATCAAGGTTGTGTGGTCATTTCCCTGCTATCCCCAGTGTAAATTGTCCTAGTTCCAGAAGGAGAGCAGGGCCACTCATAAACAAATCCCCATGTACTGGGGATCAACCAAGAGTCAAGTGCTTCTCAAGATTTGTCACAGTCAGCCTTCCAATAACACCAAGAGGCAGGGGTGAATATCCTCTTTATACAGATTAGGAAAGTCTCAAATAGTTTATGAGACTTGCCTGAGGGTTCCCAACTGCTGAATTGGAACTTGAAACTCACATGCAACAGTGTCTGACCCCAGACCCTCTTGCACACCCCTAAGACATGCTCACATCTGTTTTGATGCTTGTTATGTCCCAGGTGTATGCCGGCTACGGAAGCGTGAGTCATCACTGCATTTACTGAGCTATTTGAAGGATCACCACGTATAGATGAGGAAACTGAGGCTTTAGGAGGGGCCTGGCCCAGAGCTAAGTGACAGAGCTGAGATTCCAATTCGGATTTGCATGACCCCAGAGCTTACAGCATCTTGGACGTTTTGCTCCTACCTCATACAGCTGCAGATATGGACGTACGTCTTGTTTTAAGCCCCTTTATTCACAGAAGCTGGGATTGCTTGGGATCGGTGCTCACATATTCTGGAGTTGGAGAAACATGAATGGAAAAGCCAGCTCTAAGACAAACTTCAGTACATAGCAATCATAGTATTAATAAGGATGATAACAATAATAATATAATACAATAACATATACTATAGATCACATATGTCATTATATAGATTACATTAACTATATAATTATTCAATACTATATTATAATACATCATTATCACATATATCATGTACAATGCAGGTATTCATAGTTAAAATACATAATGTATATGATATAGTATAATTATATTATATTAATATATTTATAATTTACCATAACATAACAAAATATATATGTATATTATATTCATTTGCGATATTATGGTATAAGATGATATAGTTATGTGTATTATATAAAAATTATTATATTAACAGATAAGATGGGTACATATGGCATGCGTGATATATGTTGCATCACATTGTACTAATGATATACTATATTTCTATATTAACATAATGACATATAATGTAATGTGATATAATGAATAATATAATACAATAAAATACAATATAATATACAAATTACCAACATTGGTAAATGAGCCCCCTGAAGGCCAGGTACATTGTCTAGCATCACAGAGCTCAAGAGGGTCAGAGTTTGTACCAGAACCAGACTCTTGGCCCTCAGTTCGAGCCCCTCCACCTGGCACTGGCGTTCTGAGCACTGCCCCTCCCCATCCACTGGGCTCCCATGTAATTATGTGAGAATCTCTGTCCAGTTCACAAGGTTGCCTGTGCCCCACATGTTTTCGGCACTCACCAGTGTTCCCAGGGGCTGTCACCCCTGAGTGTTCTGGCTGTGGGTGGCCCCTCAGGCTCAAGCTCTATATGAAGACAAGGGGCTTTTACCTGCGGGGAGACCTCCCATTCCCCTTCCAAGGCTGGGCAGGCCTGGAAGTCACCTGTAAAACTGATGGGATTTCAAAAAATAAAAATAGATTCAATCACAGTGAAGGGACCTGAGGGTTTGGATCAGGTTTCTGCACAAAGGGTGATTAACCAAATGCCTTTGCTGGAATGTGGGTGGGCTTGGCAGGAGGTGAGAGGGACATGAATGAATCTGTCTGCATACTTGGGAAGTGTTTTTAACTCTCATTTCACTTAAAAAATATTTCTAATCAATTCCACTTACCTGTTTCTCCTCCCCCTATTCTTCTTGGTTGACAGGGAAATATGGTAAAAGGAAAGAGGCTTTGGAGTAAGACCATCCCTTAACGCTCTGTGTGCTTAGGTGACTTACTTTCACTACCTGAGGTTTGGTTTCTGATTCAGTAGGTCTGGGTGGGGCATGAGAGTCTGCATGTCTAACAGATTCCAAGGTAAGGCTGATGCTGTTGATCTGGGACTGAGCTTTGATCGCCACTGCCCTGGGAGAGAGAAATTATTTCCTCAAAGTTTCACAGCAGGTTAGGACCAAGAGCTGAGATCAAACCCAGGAGAAGTCGAGAAAACGATTATTTGCAGTTCTTCATGATCTTCCTGTATTTAAATTACATATTCATGCCTTTGGTCATGTGACTTTTCAAAACCACCTACCAAAGTGGTATTTCCCTGCCCCACTGATATCCTGCTCAACCATGTGACTTGTTTGGGCCAATGGAATATGGCAGGAGGAGAGCGAGCCTGTTCCAAACCAAGACCTCAAGAGACAGTGCCTGCTTTTGTTGACACTCTGGGATTCCTGCCATTTGCCATGAGCAGAGCATGCTTCAAACAGCTCCAGTCCAAAGAGAAGAAGGAAACCCACAGTGCAGACTTGACTCTAACAGTCAGTCTGGGTGCAAGTCCAGCTGACCAGCATCTGGAATCAGAGCTGCTCAGCTGAGGCCAGCCTAGTTCAGCCAAACTACAGATGACCTGTGGACCCATGAGTGAGAGAGTATAGTTGTAAGCTACTGAATTTGGGGGTAGTTTGTTATACAGCATGAATGCAGCAATTTCTGACTAATATACACTTGTGTCTTAGCATTACATGAAGATCATCTTTCAGTTCAGAAAGGCAAAAAAATGTATCATGTATCAAACTGCAGATGACCTGTGGACCCATAAGTGAGAGAGTGTAGTTGTAACCTACTGAATTTGGGGGTAGTTTGTTATACAGCATGAACGGAGCAATTGCTGACTAATACACACTTGTGTCTTAGCATTACATGAAGATCATAGTTCAGAAAGGCAAAGAAATGTATCACATATTAAGCAGCTACCATGAGCCAGGACTGTGCTTGTAAAACTGTATCTAGGAATTTCTTGTTTCAATTATTTTACTAGGTGTCTCTCTAAACTCAGTACCTTAAAAAAGTGGTTCCAGTAGTTGCAGCTTTTATTTGTAGAAGCCCCACTCTTTACCAATATCCCTCAAACTTCATCTTGATCTGTCTTGGATAGCTCCCTCAAGTCTGCCTGGTACGTGTCTGTGCTGTTTATTTTTAATTATTCTGGCCTCAGAGGTCACCCAAAGCTCTGCCTACAGTCTCTCTAACTACTTGGTATCCACCGTGGCATGGCTTCATCCCAACACACACTTGAAAAAAAAAGAGAACAAAAATAAAACATAAAGTCTCAACTTTAAGATGTAGGAGGGGCTTCCCCAGTGGCGCAGCGGTTGAGAATCTGCCTGCCAATGCAGGGGACACGGGTTCGAGCCCTGGTCTGGGAAGATCCCACATGCCGCAGAGTAGCTGGGCCCGTGAGCCACAATTACTGAGCCTGTGCGTCTGGAGCCTGTGCTCCGCAACAAGAGAGGCCGCGACAGTGAGAGGCCCGCGCAGCACGATGAAGAGTGGCCCCCACTCGCCGCAACTAGAGAAAGCCCTCGCACAGAAACGAAGACCCAACACAGCCAAAAATTAATTAATTAATTAATTAATTTAAAAAAAAAGATGTAGGAGATAGGCCACTTGTTTTGTGGCAGCTCATTTTAAGGGGGAGGAAAGATGAGTGTCTTTTCTTCTTATGAATAGACAAGATTGACATTAAAAAAAAAAGTACTTCAAGAGCTGAACTCTTCCACTGGACACAAATGCAGAGAAATTCTGTATATCTTTAAATGTTTTATATGTCCCTGTCATATATAATTTATTATGTTGTGAAACCGAGTCCTTCTTTGAATGAAAATTTTACTATCAGAGCCTGGGGTACTTTAGTTTGATGATTTAAAACTCTCAATGCACTCGTAGCAAATAGCACGTTTTTATGACAGTGTGTTTGTCCAAGAGGTCAGCTTTCAGCACAGTCGGAAATTTCCCCCAGTTAAATTATTTCAAAGAGAAATATGTCTCCCAGCCCAATTCTTCTTGCAGAAAATGCAGGTGCAATTCCAGATAGCATTGGGTGTCCATCTTTCAAGAAGACACTAGGCAGCAGGGCTGCTCATTCATCTTGTGGTTTTTGAACTGATGCTACAGAGATGCACTTTGAATCTTGTCTTTGCCCTCATTTGGCTGAACCTCTCAGTTTTCAGCCATAACATGATGTTAATGATATCAACTTTCAGGAATTTATTTGTGAGGATTAAATGAGATGGTAGTCTGTCAAAATGTCTGGTCCATAATTATTATTACACCACATTATTCTGCAGACTCTGCTTTGAAATGAAATCAGCTCCCCAATGGGATGTGACAAAGTACAATATAAAGAAAGAGTCCAGTCAACTCATAGGCAAAGATTTAGGAAAAATCCATCCAATACTGCAGAGATTCAGCAGCCAGTGGAATGAACAGTGAGGGAACAAGTAAGGGAATTTTAGATACGAAGGTTTGGTGAAAAGAGTGGTGTGCCTTGAGAAACTACATTCTGGTGTCCCAACCTCAACCCTTACCTTGTTCTCTGCATGGCAGGGAGCTCCTGATTAGGAAAGGTAATAAACTGTCATGTACGTAGCCAATCAGAGAGCCAGCCGCTCAGTCACCCATCCTTCCATCCATGCATCCATACATCCATTGATCCGCCCATCTGTCCATCTAGTTGTTTATCTATCCATTTCCTCTTTCTGTCCATCAATCTACTCTGCAAACACTGAAGAGATCCTAGACAGATACTGAGATAAGCTCTGCAAACACCAAGATGTAAGTCCAAGCCGATGGTCTCCAGGTATTTAGAGATTAGTTGTAGGGAAAATCAGGTAAAGTCATATTTTCAAGGCTGTGTGCTCAACGTTACAAGAGAAAGAGCATGGGATGTTAAGCAAGCATAGAACAGGGACAGCCTTTCCAATCTAGGAAAATCCAGGAGGACCTGCCAGGTACTTGGGCTGAGGACCATTTAATCATCAAGTGGGTGATATGAGAAAGGCATTCCAGAGAGAGAGAACAGACACCGGGCTCAAAGCACAGGATCTTTCAGAGAATAGTGTATTAGTCAGCTGGAGCTATTGTAATAAAGAACCATAATCTGAGTACCTTAAACAACAAACATTTATTTCCTCACGTTTTGGAAGCTGGAAGTTCACAATCAAGATGCCAGCAGGGTTGGTTTCTGGTGAGAGCTCTCTTCCTGGCTTGCAGACAGCCCTCCTTCTCCCTGTGTCTTCACAAGTTTCTTCCTCTGTGTTTGCAGAGAGAGAGAGCTCTGGTGTCTCTTCCTCTTCTTCTAAGGACACGGGTCCCATAATTTCAGGGATCCACCATTATGACAACATCTCATCTAAATTATTTTTAAGGTCTTATCACCAAATACAGTCATATTGGAGGTTAGGGCTTCAACCTATGAATTAAAAGGAACGCAATTCAGCCCGTAACATGGTGACTAGGTTCACATAGCTGACACTCAGGAAGCATGCAGGCAAAAGAGGGTAGGTCAAAGGCTGGAGAGGTCAGCAGGGATGCACTCAGCTCAGGGTGGGCCCTGAGTCCACGTAGACATGAACGGCACACAGGTCAGAGAAGGGGCCCACCTCTGGCAGACAGAAATCAGTGCGGAGGCTTGAGCTGCTTTAGCGTTTGTGCTCCATTCAGACACCCCCGGCCCCCAGAAAGCACAATGGCAGGTCACAAAGCCATGCTTATTAAGGTTTCAAAGCTTGGCCTCCCACTGATTTCTCCCTGAGTTGGAGGTTTCCAACTTCAGAAACCTGCAGATTTGATTGGGGAATGACTCTCTTGAAATCCAGGTGTACGCTGATGGGGTTTGATTTAAGATTTCATTCCCTTCGAGATGATCCGAAGTGGAAACTCTCTCCAGAGGATGCTAAGTTCATTTTGGAGATCTACGGAAACAGATTAAAACCATGTGCCTGAATCCTGTGAAATTTGCAAGGGCGGGGTGCGGGGAGGACAGAGGCCTGTAGTTCAGTGGTGAGTCGCATCCTCCAGGCTCTGTGATCTGTGTCCCCTGCCTCCCGAGGAAGCGGGAGTGGCTGCCCTTTCGCCATCAGAGCAGCCCCCCATCCCCTGCTCTTATCCTCTGCTGAACTTATTAAGTTGGTATCAAGTCAACGTGTCCCTTCTTGATAGTACACAAATTCTCTGAGGGCTGCAGAATTCCGCATCTGTCCTCTCACCTGTCACTTCAGCTGCCTTTCAGTGATGTTAAAAGAAATCTTTACTGTCACTCACATCACCCACTCACTTTGTTCTCTGGCAGTGACACTCTTGTTGTGTTTCTCCCACTGCCACAACCAACTCCCATGAATTAGCATTCGCCAAATTTATACGTGCTCATTAGTTTGAATACATTTAAAAGCTGCTGCTCCTGAGTTTGAAAAATGTAACCAGGTTTTTCCTTGGCTGTAATTGAGGCATCTTTAGAAAAGTAAATTACAGCCTGACTCCCAAGTAGGCATTTTATGAGTTTATAGTCAAGGGGTCTCTTTGGGGTATCATAGGAGCTATAAATACCTGGGGGGGTGGGGGTGGGGGAGGAATAAAATAATAAAATCCCCCCAGTCAATTCTGCCTTCCCTGTTCACTCTGCCCCTTCCCTCCTCTCTCTCACACACATAGAAAACCACAAATGGCTACCTGCATTGAATGGAGACCCCAGTTGTACTCTTTTCTGCTGCTTTAATAGATGGGCAGTGGCGTGGAGCCTGGGTTTCTCCAAGCCACATCTCTGGGCCAAATGCATTGGAACCGCTGGGGGATGCTTGTGAAAGATGTGACTTCTGTGCCTCTCCTCAGACCTCTGGCATCAGAACCCCCCCGTCCCCGCAGCTGGGTCCTGGGAGTCTCTGTTCATTACAAGGATCACATCGGATTTTGATGTTGCATAAATTTGAAACTTGCTCTAGCAGTGGGCGAAACACAGACTTTGGAGCCATTTTGGTTTAGGAGATAACCCAGACCCCACTGTGTTCTCACATGACGATGTTAGGCAAAGTGTTCACTCCCTCTGAGGGAACTGGTACTCAGCGAATAGTGCTTTTGTAGGGATGAAAAGAGATATCCAAGTATGTGTCCTTGTAGGTGATTGTCAGGCTGTCGAGGGCAGCTGCCAGAGGAATAACTCAGGTCAATATTCTATCAATCGGAGTCAGGTTGTTAATTATGGAAATCACCTGCATGTTTGGCCTCCTGGGTGAGAGGCTTCAGTCGAGGAATATTATTTTAGTACCTACTAGGTGATAGCTGCAGTTGTAGGTGCTGGAAATGTGGTGTTGAATGCCCTCTTATACATAAATAAGATAATAAACTAAGTAAGCTAGCAGCAGTAAACTACAAAAGTATAATGCATCGCATTTTAGATGGTGATAGTCCCTTGGAGAAAAATAAAGCGTGTTATTGGTAGGAAGCGTCAGATATAGGATGCGGTGGGTGGGGGGGATGCTTCATTGAGAGGCTACATTTGTGCAAAGACCAGAGGAGGAAAGGACACCAGCCAGAACCATCTGGAAAGAGGTCATAGCTGTCCCTATGGCAGAGGGGCTAGAAGGCCAGTGGGGTGGGTCAGAGAGCTGCTTCCCCAGCAAGAAGACCCAAGTGGGCAGACTCCAGGGAAAATGTGCCCATATGTCCAGGTCCCCATTGTCCAAAATAAGCTCAATCGGCAGCAAGAAAGCAGGAGAACTTTCTGGAATTGCAGCACAAGATGGAGATGCACACCAGGCTTCACAGAAGTGGCCCATTTATCAGGAGAAGGATGGGCCAGCAGCAAAGTATGCTTTAAAGCCCTAAGGGCGTTAGAAGCTCCAAGAAGAGAGAAAGTCCATTTGAGAGAAAGAGAATAATTAAATCCCCATCAGGTAGACATTTTGCATAGGAATAACAACAACCATTCTTTATCAAACACCTACTATACTCTGGGGAAGACACCAGGAATTTCACATATGCTAATCCTTGTGAAGTAGGCACATTGTAAAGGAGGAAGCCACCTCAGAGATGCAGGGAGGAGCCCAAGTTTCCAAGCAAGAAATGTACTGCCATCTTCCAGTCTCCACCTGCTGACTCCAGAAACAGCCCCACTTCCAGCCCCAGCATGTTACCTTGCACCCCTGAGCCCAGGCAATATGTACAAAAAGAGTGCTACTAAACACCAGAGGACAGGGTAATATTAACACACAATGGCTGAGAAAAAGCTAACAAACAACCAAAATGAATTTTGCTTCTGACACAGAGACAAACCCAGGCATTTAACTCAGACACTTTTGTGTGTCCAGGGCACCCCCAGGCCCAGATCCCTTTATTTGTACATTCATGCATCCACAAAGGCATCCTTGAACAGTAGGGCCTGGTGGTTAAGAGCCTTGCAGCTTAAGACTTAATGCCTGGAACTGAATTTGGCTGGGCCACTGTGATTCTCTGTGCCTCAGTTTCCTCATCTCTAAAATGGGGATAATAATAGTATCAACTTCATAAGGATGTTCTGAGAGGGATCAATGAGATTATCTATGTATCAGGCTCAGCACCAGGCCCGGCAAGCTGTAAAAAGTCATGAACCCTTGCTATTTCCTAACTCATTCACTATTCCATTTATTGTTCACTTAAACATTCTAATAATTCTAACAATTAACCAAGTTTAAGAAAACACAGACTTGTGAATCCCACTTAACCATATATAAACCATTTAAATTATTTTAGGTTTTCAGCATCCTCTCTCCCATGCCCAACATACACGTGCACACACACACACACACACACACACACCTCTCATTCTTATTCCTCTATTCTACTGCCCACATGGATAGACCAGGGCATAATCTTTCTCCATTCCATGTCTCACCTGCTCTTCCCTATGGCAAGAGCATCTCTTCCTATGGTGCAGAGGGCATATGGCATATGGCAGAGGGCAGAGGGCAGAGGGCACCTCCTCCCTATAGACTCCCTTCAACACCCAGGCTCACTTAAGTGCGCTTCACCCTTCTCTACTAAGTCCTACCCCTCTCTCAGGGCACTGGGGCCCTTCCTAAACTCTGGTATAATTCCATGCTACTCTTGAGTCTTTACTCCCAGACTCTGAATTCCTGGAGACAATATTTTATTAAAATTTGCTCTTCGAGTCTTAGGATAATACTTAGAATTTTGCTGGCACTTGGTAAGTACTTATTGGGTAAAATCATCAATTCAAAAGCTGGACATAATTCAAGATAGGTTTGTCTCAGTTGAACCAAAAACCTGATAAAACCCTGTCATCACGAACAACAGACTTTCAGAATTCATCCTCGGCACCTTCACATCACAACCATAGTCATCTCAATCATCTTTACATTACTACCACCATCATCTTCATCATCTTACATCATCAGCACCGCCACAGTCTCCAACATCTTCATTCCATCACCACCACCACCATTATCTTTACATCACTGTCACCATCATTCTTTAAGTTCCTTGTGACTTCTAGCACTTGGCAAATATTTGAGGAGCTCTTCAAAGTTCCTTTTTGACCAGGCCTTCCAAAGCAGTTTAAGTTTTATTTATTCAGGAGAGATCATTAATTTTATCCAGTCCGCTAGGAGGCAGGGCTTCAGTTCTGTGGGTGAATTGAATTATCTCTCCACTGTTTCAAATTAGTAGAATAAAAGAAGCTGGATGTTGGCTTTGAATTTTATGTGTTTAGGTATTTCCCCTGAGCAGAACTTCAAGGGAGCTCTAACTCCCATGTCTGTAGCTGCCTAATTTCCTTGCAGAATCTACCACCTATCCTGTGACTCCTCATCATATTAAGTTTGACGGTGCATTAAATTCTGAGCTGTCACGTGCTCCTTACCTGGAGCTTAAGCCCGTACTTGTGTTTCAGTTTTGGGAGATGAGTATCTGTAGTCTTTATCTGGGGTCCTTTGGGAAGTGTTTCTCCATAAAAGACCTTGAAGTTCCCTGGGATGTAATGTGGTCCTCTCAATAAATAGCAATACCCCTCCCTCACTGTAAAGTAACTCTGAACCTAAATAATTTGTGGGACATGTGGCTGAGACAAGGGTAAGTCAGTCTTGAAGATGACGTTTACAGAAGTCATTGATCTCTTCTTGAAGAACACACTTGGCTAACACATCAGAAATCTCTTTACTGGCAATTCACTTTAATGAAAAGCATGGACCTTGGAAATATGTACTTATATATGTATTTTATATGAAGATTTTTTAAAATGTTTAGAAGCATTGCCCCTTTGAAAACTTCTTTGTTAAAATATATCATTTCTAATTATAAAAGCCCAGACCTATTCTAAATTAACCAGGTTAGTTAAAGCCAGAGGAATCTTGGGGTGTATTTGTTTCTTCTGCCTGCTGTAACAAACTATTACAAATTGGGAGGCTTAAAACAATAGAAATTAATTTTCTCACAGTTCTGGAGGCAGGAAGTCTGAAATCAAGGTGTTGGTAGGGCCGTGCTCCCTCCAAAGGCTCCAGGGGAGCATCCATTCCTGGCCTCCTCCAGCTTCTAGTGGCCCCTGGCATTCCTTGGCTTGTGGCTACATCACTCCAATCTCTGCCTCTGAGGTCACAGAGTCTCCCCTTTTTTGTCTTAAAAACTTCCTCTGCCTTTCTCTTCTAAGGATATATGTAATGGCACTTAGGGTTCACCTGATAATCCAGGATAAACCTCTTCCCTCTATAGCCTAACTTTATCATATGTTTTGCATTATAAGGTAATACACATGGGCTCTGGGTATTAGGTCATGGACATAATTTTATGGGGGCCACCACTCAGCCCATGACATGGGGCAAGTAGGTACTTGGTGCCAAGATACAGCAGGGTTCAAATCAGAAGAGCAATTACTAGCTTTGTGGCACAGACATGTTGCTCTGGTTTCCTGAGCCTCAGTTTTATTTTCTGTTAAGTGGGGTCAGTAACTTCTAATGCATACATTATTTCAGAGTAATTCAATGAGATGATGAGTTTAAGAGCTACTTTTATGTGTAAATCTAGAGCTCAATGTAAGGGGAGATGCTTAATGTGTGTTAGCATTGATAGTGAATTCACATCCAGAGTGTTTTTACTTCCTTTTTTTCTGTATGTCAATCTCAGACTCAGTTTCAGCTATGCATGGACTATGCCCTGTTACCTCCTCCAACATCCATCCACACAAACCTCGGTTTCATATCGTCTTCTAGGTGGTCATGAACAGCAAGTGGGTAAGCTCTGGGCTATGGAGCCTATCTACACATATAAACTGGTTTCCCAAGAGCTTCCCTGTACTGCTAAATTGGATTCGAGTGAAATCAAAAGCCTGTGAAGAAAGCAGAGCAGACAGGAGAGTGGAAGTTTCAAGAATACTCCCTCTCAGAAAGTAACCACACACACTAATTGCCCTGTGGAAACGCCAGCTCTGAATCCAGGATCTGCCCAGAACTTTGCCATGGGTGAAGTTCTTCATGACTCTAGAGTAGACTTCCTGGGTTCTAATCCCACCTCTGCCCTTGTTTGTGACCTTGGTCACATCATGTAGTCTCTCAAAGTCTCCTTCCTCATTTGTAATGTGGGGATATACTAGTACTTACCTTGCAGAGATGTGGGGATTGCACATGTTATGGTGTGTAAAATGCTCAGTTAGCACCCTGTTAAACACAATACCTAGACATCCACTCATCTATCCATCCACCCACCCTTCCACCCATCCATCCATCCATCCTTCCAATACATATTTGTTGAACTAGGCAATGTTTGAAAGGATGCAGGCAATTTAGAAAGCAAACAAATAAAAACCAGATCATTTCAGAAAATGACAAGTGCTAAGATTAAACACAAATAAATACAGACACAGGATAATGTGCAACTGAGCCTTGAGGCCCTGAAAAAAGAGATCAGGAGAATTTTATGCAGGAGCCATAGGTGACCTTTGCTTATGAATAAGGAGTAAGGACATTTGCTGCTTTATCATGTTTGTGTTAAATATGAAGAAAGTCACCCCAAACTCATTCCTTGTACCCTTAGAGGAAACTCTATGCCTTACTGGTCTCTGTTTTCTCAGGTATAGAATGTAAGAGCTGTTCTCGATTGCCTACAAAGCGTGATGACAGAATCACCCTTCACCCCGTCACCTCTCTCTGCAGTGGATCCCAGACCAGTTCTGTCTGGAGACTTGGCTCCACATGAATCTCTGGGATCATTTGATTCTTACAGGGTGGAGTCAATAGAGAAATGACCCCCAAAATGTTTATGTCCTAACCATCTTGAACTATAGATATGTTACCTTACATGGAATAAAGAACTTTGCAGATGTGATGAAATTAAGGATGTTGAGATAGGGAGATTATCCTGCATTATCCAGATGAGTTCAATGTCATCATAAGTACCTTATAAGAGGAAGGCCAGGAGGGTCAGAATCAGAGGAGATGTGAAGAAAAAAGCAGAACCAGAGATTTGAAGATGTGATGATGCTGGCTTTGGAGAAGGAGGAAGAGGCCATGAGCCAAAGAATGTGGGCAGCCTCTAGAAACTGGAAAGACAAGGAAATAGAATGTCCCCTAGAGTCTCCAGAATGAATACAGCCCTGCTGACATCTACGTTTTGGTCGGTAAGACACATATTGAAATTTTGACCTCCACAATTTTAAGATAATAAGTTTGTGTTGTTTTTAAGCCAATAAGTGTGAGGCAATGTTTTACAGAAGCCATAGGAAAGTAATGTAGAGAAAGTTTCAGAAGAAGTAGTATATGTTCATAGAATCAGAACCTACTGCCCTCAAGATCCATCCGTATTGTTGCAAATGACAGGATTGCCCTCCTTCTCATAGCTGAATAATCCTCCATTGCATATGCATATATACACCACTTCTTCTTTATCCATTCAACCATGGAAGGACAGTCGGGTTGTTTTTCTATCTTGGCTATTGTACATAATGATGCAATGAACATGGGAATGCAGATATCCCTTTGCGATACTGATTTAATTTCCTCTGGATATATACCCAGGAGTAGAATTGCTGGTTCACATGGTAGTTCTATTTATAGTTTTCTGAGGCACCTCCATACAGTTTTGTACAGCATCTGCACCAATTTACACCCGCTCCAACAGTGCACAAGGCTTTCCTTTCTCCACATTCTCACCAGCACTTATCTCTTGTCTTTTTGAATACAACCATTCTAACAAGTGTGAGGGGATATACGTTATGGTTTTAATTTGCTTTTCCCTGATGATTAGTGATGTTGAGCACCTTTTCATGTACTTGTTGGCCATCTGTATGTCTTCTTTGCAAAAATGTCTATTCAGCTTTCTGCCCATTTCTAACCAGATTGTTTGTTTTTCTGCTATTGAATTGTATGAGTTATTTATATATTTTGAATATTAACTCTGTATGAGGTACATCATTTGCAAATATTTCCCCCATTCCATAGGTTGCCTTTTCATTGTACTGATTGCTTCTTTTTCTGTGCGGAAGCTATTTCATTATGCTAAGTGAAATAAGTCAGACAGAAAAAGACAAATACTGTATAATATCACTTATATGTGGAATCTAAAACTGTTAAAACTCATAGAAAAAGAATAGAATGGTGGTTACCAGGGGGTAAGGGAAATGAAGGGATGGTCAAAGAGTACAAACTTCCAGTTATAAGACAAATAAGGTCTAGAGAGAGATATAATGTACAGCATGGCGATTATAGTTAATAATACTGCATTATGTACTTGAAAGCTGCTAAGAGAGTGGATCTTAAATGTTCTCACCACACACAAAAAAGAGTAATTATGTGATGTGATAGAGGTGTTAGCCAATGTTATGGTGGTAATCATTTTTCAATATGTAAGTGTTTCAAATCAACACACTGTGCATCTTAAATTTACACAATTTGTATGTCAATTATGTCAATAAAGCTGGAAAAATAAAATTAAATAATAAAAGAGAACCTACTGTATGACAAGCACTATGCTGGGCATTTTTTAATGTTATGTTATTTATTTTTCAAAACACCTCCACGAAGTCATTTCCATTTTAGAGATGAGATACTGCTGCTCAGAGAGGTTAAGTGCTTAGCAAAGGTCACACAGCAGGTGCATGAAGAGAAATGTTAGAATTCTGGAGTGATTCACTCTTAACCTACTGATCTCCCACCACCCTTTGTTGCCTGTCTACCCAATTGTCTATCCAATTTAGTGTCATGACTGCCCAGCTGTCAGTCCTCATCTGCCATGCCAGCCACCTCTTTCCCAGCACTCAAGCACCCAGATCTCTGCTTTACTCACCACAGTTTTGAGCCTACAGCTCAGGAAATAGAATTCTGGGTCTGGTGCCAGTTTGCCTTACTATGTAACTTCCACGCTCTCAATGCCCCCCACCTACTGGCCACATTCAATAGTCTCTGAACCAAAACGGTGCCTGTTACCGAGTCCTGGTCCTTCAGCATCAGCTGTCCCCTTGCAGGACCCTCATCCTTCTCCTTCTCCTCCACCACCTGCCCGCCTGGACTTCCTCCCGTCTGAGGCAGCCTCTACTGGCCCGCTTCATCCCAGGGGCCTCTTGAGAGCCAGGGTGGCTGGTCTCATGTGAACCAGTGTGGTCCCCAGTGTGGCTTATATCCGCTGAGAAGCAGAACTAACCCCAACTAGAAACTGTGGTTCCAGAGATGGAGAAACCACGATCTGATGCTTTGTTCTGCCCCTAACAGCCTAGGTAATTCTAAGCAGTTTATTTAATCTTTCTAAGCCTCAGTTTCTTTATTTGCAAAATAGTAGCTGTACCTATCTCACCAAGTTCTTTTGGGGATTAAATAAGTTAATGCACTGAAAAGCACATAGCCTAGTCCCCAGCAGATAAATAAGCTTTCATTATTATTTTTTTTTTAATTATTTATTTTTGGCTGTGTTGGGTCCTCGTTTCTGTGCGAGGGCTTTCTCTAGTTGCAGCAAGTGGGGGCCACTCTTCATCACGGTGCGCGGGCCTCTCACTATCGCGGCCTCTCTTGTTGCGGACCACAGGCTCCAGACGTGCAGGCTCAGTAATTGTGGCTTACGGGCTTAGTTGCTCCGCGGTATGTGGGATCTTCCCAGACCAGGGCTCGAACCGTGTCCCCCGCATTGGCAGGCAGATTCTCAGCCACTGCGCCACCAGGGAAACCTGCTTTCATTATTTTTGAAATACAACTTTCTATTCTGTTATAAGGTTTCTGAGTGTCCTAAAATGCTACGATCCTTGGATATATGGAAGTCACATTTTGAGGGTCCCGGAATATCATTGAAATAGTCAAAATAGAATGAGAATGATAAAAACATTATGATTGGGCTTCTAGTGTTTGTAATCTACTACTGTGACTATGTCAACTTGTTAATTAGTTGGAAAACTTAAGCACAAAACGATTAACCTTTGAATACTCTTGTCAAAATTACCTGTGTGTTCTTGAGAAAGTGACTTGATGTCTCTGGTTCTGAGGTTCCTCAAACGTAAAAGGAAAGTGTTGAACCACCTAATCGTGTATGTATCCTTGCGGCTTGAGATTTCAGCTTCCCGAGGAATAGCTGACCTTCTTCAGACTGAATTATCCAATGTTCCTTCTGAATTTAGAGAGTTTCAACATTTATGTATGAGAAAGACAAGAACTCCTAAAAGGCCAATCAATTTTAATTAGAAAAATGCAGGACTTTACTTCACATGTTGGGATAAAAACATTATGTGTAGTACAGTATTTTACAGAGAAGAGGTGTTAATCGATTTGACTGGGACAAATCTCGTAGAGAAATAGAGGGCTCTTCCAAGGGCAAGGGACCTGTTTTAATGGTAGGTAGGCAGCTTTCTAGGGAGGCAAATTAAGAAACCCTTGTTATGATTATTTGACATTGAAGATGAGGCAAAATTCTATGGATTATGAGGCCACTCAGTTCAGTACCTAGACCCTCTCAGCAGTACTTGGAGCCCCAGGAAAAAGTAGAATGACTGTTAGGAAATTTTAAATTTCAAGGAGAATGGGCAATAGATGATTTTTCTAAATGGAATAAAAGTGTAGAGAAGGAGTATCAAGAAGAAAGCAGAAGAAAGGGCCTTCTTTCCTTCCTTTTTCTTTCTCTTTCTCTTTTCCCTTCCTCCCTTCCCCCTTCCTTCCTTCCTTCCTTTTTCCTGGAGAGTTGGGAAAGAAGCAATGACCAGTATTCCTTTCAATAATATAGGAGGCAAAAAGGAGAGAGGAGTTCTGGGTCAGTGAGGCGGCCCTTCCTGCCTCTCCCACTTGCTGGTTGTTATGGTTAATTTTATGCGTCAACTCGGTGGGAACATGGGGTGCTCCAATTAAACATTATTTCTGGGTCTGTTTGTGAGGGTGCTTCCAGAAGAGATTAGCATTTGAATTGGTAGACCGAGTAAAGCAGATTGTCTTCACCATGTGGGTGGGCAATGTAGGTGGGCATGATCTCAATAAGTCGAGGGCTGGGGTAGAATGTGGAGGAAGGGGGGATTTGGTTTCTCTGCCTGACAGTTTGAGTGGGATGCCAGTCTTCTTCTGCCCTCAACTGGGACTTAACACCTCTGGCCCCTTGTTCTCAGAACTATACCATCAGCTTTTCTGGGTGTCCAGCTCATAGGGACTTAGCTTCCAATCACATATGAGTCAATTCTATGTAATAAATTGGTTCTATTTCTCTGGAGAACCCTGACTAATGCACCAACCAGTCTTGTGGTATTGGCAAGGCACAGAGTTTCAGTGCTTCTGCTTTCTGAATTCTATAATGTATAGAACCCAATGGATCCAGAAGATTGTTTTGAGTGAAGAACAAACTGGAGAAAAATGTTTTGTAAGGTTTCTAATGTTAACAAGATTGCATTTGCTGTCATTAAGTTTTTGTTGTTGTCACCTAGTATACTAGAAGAGGATTCACCCTCCAAAAAGAAAGCTAAAATAGTACGTGATGTGGATATTTGATCTGCTAGAATTTTGCATGTGTTCTGAAAACAAGATCTGAGCAACTTAAGCCCTTTCTATAAAGCAACCACGTATCTACTATGTTCAATTTTCATTTCTTTAATGATTTGTTCATTTTTGAAATGGTTGCAGTAAAAAATAATATAGTGAATATACAATTAAATATACATGCAGCTAGAATGTTATGACTAGAGGGGGAAATATGAATAATGATTCCAACCTAGAATGACTAAGTCGACTTTCCAATTTGTTCCAGAGCTTTCTGGTGTCCCAGGTGAAGTGGAGGTACAATCAGTCATTCAACTTTCATTGTTGGTGAAGAGGGTTAACACCAATCTCTTGGGGTAAATTAATATATTTTATAGCTGTGAATTCTAAAAGTAATTTTTTAATTAAGTGTTTTATATAATTTTATATTTTGAAATTGAGACATATCACAGCATAGTATTAAATGTGCATAATATTATGCCAGTCTCCTTTCAGTTCCAATCCTCTATAAACAGGTTTATGACAGTTAAATACCATTCACTTTTACTCTCAGAAATACAGCTTCCTCACCATGTGCAGAGTACTAGAGGCATTTATGGTTAGCATGGTCTCTGGTGCCTTGTAAATTCTCAGTATACAATTGTTGTTATTATTACTATTATTATTATCATTATTTGGAAGGCCAGGAACACTGAGTGATGAGGTAGACAATATCCCCTAAACATAATTCCAGCAAATGGGCTTCTGGTAGTACAGGAAGTTAGATTATCAGAAGAATGTCTTGGCTGAAATACTACCGGATCTGAGGTTAACTAGAAGTTAATAAAAGAAACATAGATAAACATAATTATAATGTTTTTCTTGACTTGATAGAATATAAGGGGCATCTCTAAGAACTAAAAACAGAGAAACATACAAAAAACATGACTGAGCTGAACTTGAACATGGAACTTGAACAATAAACAAGTCTCCATTGAAGAATCTAAGACTAGACTCCAGTACAATGGAGGAGCCCAACCTGAGAGCTATACTTTGGACCAGGAAGCTTATAAGGAGCCAAAAATAGTACCAGTCTGTAACATCCTCTGACACTCAGAAAAAGCAAATGAAAATCCTCTCTGGAGATCATAAGTAGGTCTCATACACACACATATACAGAGTTATACATATGATGTAAAATAAGTGTCTGTGAAATAATAAAGAAAATAAAATTAGAAAAGGATAAAAGTCTATCAAACATGTCTATACAGAATTGATAAAAAAAATAACCAATAGTACATTTATAAATAAAATTATTGAATTTCAAAACCCCATGAATGGGTTAAATATTGAATAGGACACAAATGAACTGACAATTTGGGCACCACAATGGTAAATCAGAAGAAATACCCAGAATGTTTGAAAGAGAGGCAAGAAAATTAAAAAATATTGAAAGCAGTTATAGAATACAGAAATTAAGAATATAGAAAATAAAGTGCAGTGTATATCAAGCAAGATTAAACAAAAGAACTTCACACTTAGATACACTGTAAAACTGCAGAACATCAAATAAGATTCTAAAAGCAGAGAGAAAAATATAAACCACCTGACAATAGACGCCTCAATAGAAATAATGGAAACAAGGAGACAGCGCAGTAACATCTTTCAAGTTTTGAGAGATTGTAACTTTCAACCAAGAATTGTGTAGCCACAAAAACTATCATTAAAAATAAAAGTAAAATAATGTTATTTTATGATAGCTCAAAATTATGCTTATCATACCACTATAAGGTAATTTTAAAATATATTCTTCAGGCATATAGAAACATATTTTAGAAGGAAAATATCTGTGATCCTTTTTTTTTTTAATTTAATTTTATTTTTTTGCGATCCTTATATTTCTTTTTTGAAGAAGTTTAAGATACTTACTAGCTTTAAACCTTGTTAAGTATAGATGACAAAAATTTCAGGTGTAACTATTGAAAATAAAGAAGTTACATATATAAATTTCAAACCAATGGAGAAAAAAAACCAAACAATTAAACTAACAACAAAATTCCACAATTAATTTCCCTACACTATCCTACCCAGAAAATAAAATTCTAGAAAACTGAATAGAGAGTCATAGATACAGCATTATTAAAGGCATCAAATAAAGGTTATAAAGTAGGATGCTAGGAAAAAGCCCAATGCTATGAATAATCACAATAAATATAAACGGATTGAACTCCATTAGTAAAAAGTTATTAAATATAAGACTTGTTAAAAAATTAAGTATATGTTGTTTACAAAAGTATACCTACCTAACACATGACAACATAGAAAGGTAGCAAAATATATAACAGGCAAATACTAACCATATAGAAATTAGAAAAATAGAATTTAAGACAAAAATGATTATTATGTATAGAGACAGTCTCTATATAATGATAATAGGTGGCAATTCATCAAGATACATCTATTATGACTTGATTTCAACATTTAACATATTTTCAAAATATATAAAGCAAAAATGATAGAATTACTGGGAAGAACTGACAAGTACACCTTTATAGTGAGATATTTCAAAATTATTACGGCATTCAGTTACATACACAATCTCTTGGTAAATATTTATTGAACATCCAGATCGTAAATGCTTGTGCTCATTTCTTTGTAGCATTAGACTGAGGCTGATGACATAAAATTTAAACCTTGTCAAAGCTAAGAAGCTCTGGGAAGGACTAGGATATGTAGGTCAGCAATGTAGTCTTCCAAGAACTAAGCTGGCTGTAAGGAGCATGTCAGAGGTAGCGGGGTTATGAACACACAGCACATTCCTTAAAGGAACCTCCAAAAGTTCCAGGCTTTTGACAGGAACATAGAAGCATGACTATCTGATGGTACCTTCTCTGAATACCTAGAAAGTGTCCAGATTCTGAATTAAGGTGAGAATGTTCAGTTATAAAAGCCTGTTGAGCATCCATGGGGCTGCATTTTGCTGGCGTACTTGAGGGTCCTAAGCAGAACCCTTGTGGATGGAAGGTCCTCATGCCCTCCCTAGAGGGGGTGTGGGTCTCAGCAATCCAGGGGCCCCTTTAAATCATAGACTATGCTTGTACCACAATGTTCATTGCAGCACTATTTACAATAGCCAGGACATGGAAGCAACCTAAGTGTCCATAGACAGATGAATGGATAGAGAAGATGTGGCACATGTATACAATGGAATATAACTCAGCCATAAAAAGAAACGAAAGTGAGTTATTTGTAGTGAGGTGGATGGACCTAGAGTCTGCCATACAGAGTGAAGTAAATCAGAAAGAGAAAAACAAATACCATATGCTAACACATATATATGAAATCTTAAAAAAAATGATTCTGAAGAACTTAGGGACAGGACAGGAATAAAGATGCAGACGTAGAAATGAACTTGAGGACATGGGGAAGGGGAAGGGTAATCTGGGACGAAGTGAGAGAGTGGCATTGACATATATACACTACCAAATGTAAAATAGTTAGTAGGAAGCAGCTGCGTAACACAGGGAGATCAGCTCGGTGCTTTGTGACCACATACAGGGGTGGGATAGGGAGGGTGGGAGGGAGATGCAAGAGGGAGGGGATATGGGGATATATGTATACATATAGCTGATTCACTTTGTTATACAGCAGAAACTAACACAACATTGTAAAGCAATTATACTCCAATGAAGATGTTTAAAAAAAAAAGATTAAAAAAAAATCATAGACTATGTTTAATCAACAACAAAGCCATGCTTTCAAAGTAGGGGAAAAAAAGGTTCATACATGGATGGCAAGGTCTTTAAAAGAAATTTTGATTTTGAGACCAATGGCCTGAGTTCCAGTTCTGACTCTACTCCTTCGAAAACTTTGTGAAGACTCTTGGCTTAAGCAAGGCAATAAACCATGAGTTATGATACTTACCTACATCTCCAGTTTGCTTACCTATGTCCCAAAAGCAGGATACAAATGGAAAGATTTGTCATCCTTGTAATCAAGGAAGACAAGCACACAGGCGACCCTGACTCATTTGTGGAATATGCTCTAAGGAAAGAGTAGAAAATAAGGTTGTCAGACAAAAATCTCAGCCAAGAAAGAACTGCTTTGAATATTGTCAGAATAGTCCAGGTTTGACTCCTGAGGAAGCATGAGGCCTTGTTGGAGGTATTTGGGCAGGGAACAGGATGCTTAAATATCTGTGATATCGAGAATGAACTGAAGGGGATACTTATTATTTTGTCAAGTCAGAATAAGACTCTCCTTCTGAGAAATGCTCTTGCAAATCACAGTGTTCTATTGAAGTTCCCCAAATAGTTTATTTTATTACAAACTGGTCATGTGACAGAAGCTAAACCAGTCAGTATTCTTCTTGGAAATTTTTTCTAACTTAATCTGAAACAAAGAACTAACATCCCGCTCTAGTGACAACAAAATGGCACTGTGATTCCCAGGTACTCAAGGGCCAGGATGCTCGGTCTTGTCGGTCCACTGCCTTCTGTCATCTTCTGCTTTATACTAGTGGAGGTGACATGACAGCCTAGCCTTTCTGTTGGGTCTTTCATGATACTCTGACCCTAACCTTTAGCCCTAAACCTCCTCTATGTATCACCTCAGCTGTTTCTCTCACGTCATCCCATTCGTTCTTCACAACAGATGTATGACTTTGACATTGCTGCTGCAACTTAAAGGTGAGGAGTGCATAGACCAAGGTGATCCAGCTCAAAAGCAGCGATACCCTTTTTCCAACACACCCCACTGCATGCTACTTGCATCTGTATTTGCCCCTGCCTTAAACCCAGATCAGGTTGTATCTCTAGTTAGTGCCCTGGTTTGGACAGAATTCTAATTCTAGCAATTTACCAATCATGCTGGGGATGGGGAGCATTTGTGTCACATTACCTTAAACACCATTAGCTGGAAAACACACACACACACACACATACACACACACACACACACACACACATACATACACACACACATACACACACATACGCACACATACACACACACACACACGCAGAGCATGGAGGGCTCTAAAGCCATTTTCCCTTTCTGACAATGACAGGTGCTTTGAAATCTTATGTTTCACATTGGCAGTTAGGTATTGAGGGAAAAGTCTTTCCTTATTTTATGGAATTAGTGCTGATCAAAAAATGGATTCAATTTTCAAGACAAGGCACTGAGAAGCAGGTAGATGAAAAGTAAGCAAACAACTAAATCACAAGCTAGAATAAGTAAGTTCCTTTGAAAGCCTGCTTCTCAATGTAGCTTTTGAGTCAGAATTGTTCCTCCTGTCATTGCTATAAAAGAGATTTCTGCCCCTGATCTGTCAGTCTGCACTTTGGCACTTGAAGATTCAAATGTGATCAGATGGGGATGCCTTTGCATAGCTGCGTTTTAAGGACTTTGGAATTTTCAGTTTGATTAACACACTGAGAAGACATATATTTTACTTAAAACAAGGATGCCTGATGGGATTTGGGGGGAAAAATTCCAAAAATGAGGCCATACTGGAAATATTAAATACAGATACAGTAGTAAAACATTCAGCTAAAATAGCAATAAAATGGACCTCTGATGGGCCTCTTGAGGAATTAAAAAGAGCAGCTTCATTCTGCGGGTGTGTTCAGAAAGAAATAAATCAACTCCGTGCTGCTGAGTAGAAATAAGACCCGGGTATATCTTTATTTAAGATATGTAGGATGCCAAGTCAGAGAAATGTGGAGGAGAAATACATATTGTTTTTGAAACTGAAACATGAATATGGTTGCAATTTTAATGTTTCTTGCTGGAAAAAGGTCATCTTTGGTGAGGTCGGGGTTTTCTTAAGGTCACTTCACATAGAGATCTCTGCCTTCCTTTGACATTTCATCTTGCAGAGACCTGACTCTTCTGACACATGGTACGGGTGCTTAGCACACCCCATGGCTATTTCTATCAACATCTGTGACTCTTACACGGAGTGGAATATGCACTGATTGGAGGCAAAGATCCAAAGTCTCTCTGAAGCTGGCTATTGAATTGAGAGAATGGAGAGAAAGTTTTTATTATCATTTAAAGGGGCAGTGATCATATTTCTAAAATAACAGTACAGCTCCAAATCCCTGGGTGGGGGGCGGGATAGGAACAGGATATAAATACAGGAAGTGTGATGTTTGCTGTTGCCTTCCACCACAAAAAGTATACTTTAAAAGAAGATGCATTTAATTCATTTCAAAATACTAACAGGTCACCTCTTCTTTTAGGAAAGGCAGCCCAGATTTATAAGTTCATAATAATGTTTTTAATTAAATTGTCTGAGGTTACTTCCTAGCAAAATAGATTATAAGCATATGACCACAGTTAAGTCCTTTCCATTCTCAGAGCCTCAGTTCTGTGTCCTGCGGAGCTTACAAGGGTCATATCTAATCCTATGTCATATGTCTCCGAGTGGTTTATAAAATAGTCTGAAATGGAAGGAATCATTATTATTATTACCTTTCATAACTGACGATTATGACATTGATTTTAATAGCTGGGTATAATATAACTAGGTTTCCTCTAAGGAACTTAATCTAAAGAAAATGCAAGAGAAGGAAATTACTTTAAAAAGTGAATACAAAACAAGACTGGGTTGGTAGGGAGTTGATACTGTATATACCAAATTAAAGCTGAGCATTTTTCCTTATCTTTTTCCAATATTGTGTTTTTAGACTTGGTAAATAATTGAATCAGAGTACAAAAAAAAAATCCTTTTTTCTCTTACATCATGGTTCAGTGTCCTTTGCTGTCTGAACATTTCACTAAGCAAATCATCCAATCCCACCTACTGGAATTGGGGGTTTGGGTCACTCCTGTGTGATAACAATAGCCTCAGAGAAGAAAATCATCTTGCCAAGAAGCAGGAAAAGTTGTAATACACGGGTTCAGGGTGGTGGCGTGACTCATTCAGAACCCACTCCCATCCCACCCTTACTGTACCCCTCCTCAGATGTAGGATCTGCGTGATTCTCGCAGTATTGACTCTTCTGCCCAATATTTCAGCAGGAAGGAAAGGTGTGTGGCAACCGTCCAGGCTGTGGGGGACCCAGGTGTTCCCTTTCTGGAAAGTATCCAGGTGCCTGCCCCCAGGGCTCAAAAGAGGTGAATATCCAGGTGTAACTGCAACTTCTGTTTCTTGTTGTTGCTTCCCAACCTGCGTCCTCCTGCCTACACCTGAATGGTCTTGGGCAAGTGCCATGATCATACTTCCATGTTCTGCCATGTGCAGAGGCCAGAGGCCACCAGGGAAGGCTATAAAGTGTTTTGTTCATTCATTTAGGCTAATTAGGAAAATAGAGCATGAAAGTTCTTCTCCTGTATCTCCCCTGGAGGACCTCCCAAAACAGTTCTCTAAAGACAGAACTTTCCTGCCTCATAAGCCAGAATGTTCTTCCTTTCAGTAGAAAGAAAGCAAAATGCCGTGCAAAGAGCTCTGTACACATTGTGGAGAGACCATGTTCCAGCTCTCTCCCCGTCTCATTTCTTTTGTTCACTCACTCCCTAGGGTCTCTGTCTTTGGGGAGCTCATTATCTAATGGGGGACATCCATCAATAACTTGAAGTTAGAAGGGCAGTGGTGTTGAGTGCTACAAAGAAGGGCATAGTAGGAGAAGCAGGTGTGGAAAGGGGATCAGGCTTGGTGTCTTAGGGAGAGATTCCTGGAGAAAGCAAAGCATGTACCAGCATCTGTAGAATGGTAAGGATCAATCCGGCTGTGGGGAAGGAAAGGGCAGAGCCTATCACAAGCCTGGAAGGAGCACTGACAGTGCTCTTGGAGAACGGAAGGAAAGAGTGCAGCACTTTTAAAACGTGGTCCCCTAATCATCTGATATTCTTTCATCAAGGGATGGGGTTTATGTCCTTTGAAAATGCGTAGACTTTTGTGACCACATAGGGGAAGAGAATGTGACAGAAGTGATGCTTTGTGACTTCCAAGGCTAGACCATGCAAGGTCATGCAGTTTCTGGCTGCCTATCCTCAGCCACCCCGGGCCCAGACTCCAGGCTCACAATGAAGATTTCATCTTGGAAGGGGATCCTTCAGTCCCAGCTCTTCTGAGACCCAACCCCTGGTCTCAGACATCCTCACTGGGCTCTTCCTGAATTTCCCACCTGTAGAATTTCTTATCTAGTTGGCTCTTCTAAGTGTGGAATCATTTATTTCACAGCAATGGACCACAGGAACAAGAAGTGTGGGTAGAGTACAGCCAATGAGGCCAAGGATGCTGTGAAATGAGATGGGGAGATAACCTGCTCCAGACTGTGCCTGGCCTTAGGACCATTTGGAGGACTTTGGTCACTATTCCTAGAGCTATGGGAATTTATTGGGAGGTTTTAATCTGGTAGAAACAAAACCAGATTTGTTTTTTGTAAGATTACAGGAGCTTCAGTGATGGATTGAAAAGGGACTGGATTGGGTTTGGAATCAGAGATCACTGAAGTGTCTAGGTGAGAGATGAAGGCATCATGAACAAGCAAGGTGGTGGTGGACATTAGTTGAAGTGAAAAGAGTAGAAACATCTTCAGAGGATAAAATTACCTTGTGTCGGCCATGGCTTGACCAGGAGGTTGAATCTCTGGGAGGGGTCCCTTTGACTCCTAACGGGCCAAGTCATGTTGCTTATTGATGGTGATGCTACTTATTAAGATGGGGCAGGGAAAAGATCAAGAATTTGGTCTTGGACTTCCCTGGTGGTCCAGTGGTTAAGACTCTGTGCTTCCACTGCAGGGGGCATGGGTTTGATTCCTGGTCAGGGAACTGAGATCGCGCGTGCTGCGCCGTGCAGCCAAAAAAAAAGAATTTGGCCTCAAACATTTAATAAAGCTTGATAAAGCTTTTAGCATTCAGAGTGGAGGTAATGAGTAGGTGGCTAGATATATGTGTCTACAACACAGAGGAAGAAGCTTGGCTTTACCTATCAGGTTGGGAGTCACCAGCCTAGAAATGACTGCCAGAGCAGAGATTTAGTTGATTTGGTCTAGGAGGGGAGTACAGAATAAAAATATGGGGTTCCAGATGAAGGAACTCCAACATACAATAACAGTAGTGGCAGAGAAGAAGGAACTCATCTATGAAGGAGGAAAAGTGTAAATCACGTGTTCTGGAAGCTTGGGAAAGACCATGAAGAGGACTGAACACCCCATGACCTGAGGGTGTGAAGGACAGACGTGAATAGAGGGCAGATGATTATGAGGGAAACATGATTGTTAGGGATTGCAGGGGGGAGAGTCTCTTTCATTAAGATGTCTGTGAAAAGGAGTGGGATAGGCATTGATTAAGAGGAGGTTGAGGGCAATAAAGTATTTCTGTTCTCTAAAAATGGGAAGATCATGATTGAATGATTGAGTATGGATGTGAAGAATTTAGCAAAATGTACTGGAGAGAGACAAGGAATAATTGACATTTTAAGATTTCTGAGAACAGGGAAATCTGCCTCAGAACAGAGGGATGGAAACGACCTCCCATGGAAGAGGGTGTCTCCTTGAAGTTACCAGAATAGAAGGACGGGATGTAGGTAAGTTGCAGGTTCAGTATTCATGTGAAATTGAGGGAGTTCTCATACTATTCTTCCAATTTTCTTTGAGAAGTAAGAGGTTTTGTCCTTTTCTGTGTATTGCAGAGAGAAGTAGTAAGAGTTTGAAATATTTGCTGTGAAAACTGGACCTTGATGGGCTCATGAAACACAGGAGGGCTGCCTGGCACTGGTGAGTCTACTTTTGAAGTTGATCATCAATGCATTCTGCCTTGCTAAACAAGCTCCAGCATCACTTGCTTCTTTTTTTTTTAAATTGATTTATTTATTTTTGGCTGTGTTGGGTCTTCGTTTCTGTGCAAGAGCTTTCTCCAGTTGCGGCCAGCGGGGGCCACTCTTCATCGCGGTGCGCGGGCCTCTCATTATTGCGGCCTCTCTTGTTGCGGAGCACAGGCTCCAGACGCGCAGGCTCAGTAGTTGTGGCTCACGGGCCTAGCCTCTCCGCGGCATGTGGGATCTTCCCGGACCGGGGCACGAACCCGTGTCCCCTGCATTGGCAGGCGGATTCCTAACCACTGCACCACCAGGGAAGCCCCCACTTGCTTCTTGAGTGAAGATAATGGATCACTGAGTTCGTCTGGGGTTTGGGTTTCACTCAGATGGTTGTGAAAGATGGAAGGTAAGGGATTTCAGGGTATTGGCAAAAATATTATTGAAATAATCTAGACTGTGCAAGGAGGAAAGTGAAGACATGAGAAGGTTGATACATTAGGAGAAACCCAGGAGATTAATTGATTGGACATTTCTAGCATCCTCTTCCATGTAATTCTGGGAATGTTGTTCAAAGACGCCAGCATTTACTGAGAATCTCTTATCTATGCAGCCCCCATACACATTTTAGAAATGTGAATCAGTACAGCATAGTGGTTGTGAGCTCAGGATCCTGTATCACACTGACCAGGGCTGAATCTCAGCTCCTCCGCCTAATAGACGTGTGAGCTTTGGCACATCACTCAGTCTCACAAGAGGACCACTATCCTCACCTGTAAGATGGAGAGGATGGTCACTGTAGAACCTACCTCACAAACGTGCTGCACATGAGTTAATATGCACAAAACATTTTGACAAGGCAGGCTCCTGTAAACAATGCATATCAGATAACATTGCCTCAAATACTCATGAAAAACCTTGAAGCAGTTGTTATCACCTCTCATACGTACTTGAGGACATGGAGGTACTGAGAAGTTAAGTAGTTTGCCCAGAATCCCAGGTAACTAAGGTCTAAGATCAGCTTAACCATAATAATACTTCAATCTTACACATTGTTAATGTTTTTGACATCCGTTGCCTTATCTAGCGAATGGACCAGTTGGGACACCTTCCACTATTCCAAGATATCTTCTGGAAAGTTCCTTAGACTGTTTCTTCACCTGCACCCTGGGGGTTATAATACTTGCTCTGTCTACCTCACTAGTGGATTATACATATGAAACGGGATAAGATAAAAGCATTTGTCAACTGTAGAGCAGTTTCTCTTCTCTGGCTTTCTCCTCTCCTCCTTTCTGTTTCTCATATCTCCCCATCTTCTAGGATACCTTGGACCACAGTGCTCATCTGTCCATGGATGATTCTTCTTTGCTCCAGTAGTGCACGAGAGGGCTCAGAACAAAATTGTGGATTTCAACAAAATGGATCTTTCAGCAGCATCCTTGATCCCTTAAACAAGTCCTCAAACACAGATAGTGGATATTTTACATCTCTGTTACCAAGACAAAGCCAACTAAGGAGGTGGAAATACAAAATCTTAGAGGAAACTCTTTATCATGACCATGTGGATGGGACCCAGTCTTGGCTATATAGCCAAACTGTATACTCTACCTAGCATGGCAGTGGTCTGTCTCTTGTGGACTCGGGAGCCAATGTTGATTGGTTTACTAAGAAGATGGAGAAGGGAACAATGCAGGGTGGGCCTAGAAGCTTAAGCATCTCCCAAGGATGGCTCTACCACTTCTTTCTTCTTCAGGTTCATGCTGTACTCGCTGTCAGAAGAAAGAACCCCTTATCTATCATATCTCTGCTCTGTGACACCTTCCCTCCATCCTCCAACAAAGCTGGGCCCTTGCCAGTTGGAAAGGGGATCCCATCCGGTGGCCTGTTACACTTGGTGATCCTCTGCCTGGCACAGGGCTGACCTGTCTTTGGGATGCTTTATTGAACTCATGACTTAACCTGCTCCCGGGGGCTCCCAGTCACCACAGAAAAGTACCGAACCCTCCAGCATGACTTTTTCCATAGAAGGAAGACAATAAATAATACTTAAAAGAGGAAAATAAAAAGGAGCATCATAAGAATATTATTTTAAAATATATGAAGAAATAAACATGTAAATGAGATGCAAGTGGTTGGCTCTGAGGAGTTGGATTTGGAAATGCACAGGATTAGGTACAAGCATTATACACTATTTGACTCAATTTATGTACATAGATTACTTTGATAAGCGTGAAAAATAAAAATAACATTTTCTGACTCTTTAGATTCTATCTGTTGGGGGGTGGGGAGAAGGTAATGACTTTTGCTAACTATTACTCTTAAGAAAAGCTGAAAAGTAATTTTTCCATTAATACTTCAGTGCAGTCTGTGTTTATCAGTTATTACTTATCTTTTTTGTTTCATCAGAAATATTTTATAATTGAAATATTTTATAATTGAATTGAATATTTTCAATATTCAATTCAAATAATTGACTATTTTATAATTGAAAAGAGAATAGGTAGGAGAGAGACAACAATCTAATATACATGGTAAAAGAATATTTAGAAAATCATTAGATAGCTAAGGTTCAAGAGCAACTTAATTGTAATATCATTTAAAGCTTGCGTGTTGCTTAAAGTCGTTTAACATTTCTTACTTTATCTTAAGTTTGCAGGGGATCAGAGCTTACTATCTCCACTTTAGCTATAAAGATGCTGAGGTTACACAAATTGGTTTGCCCATGATTCATTAGTCACAAAGAGGTGGAGTCCCAACTATCCCTTCTTCCCTCCTTTTGCTGTGTTCTGACCAGGAAACTAGATAATCTGGGTTATGCTGCAGTAACAAACAGCCCCCATATCTCGGTGAATTAAAGCAGCAAAATGTCATCCTGCGCCACTGGGACTCCTTCCTGTTGTAATGTTGCTGTCACTACAAATCTGGATGGACCAAGGAGCCTTAACTAACTGGGGCATTGCCAGGCATCATAGAAGGAAAAAGCTCTGAAACATCTGCCTGGATAATCACACACTCCAGCCTGAAAGTGTTGCCCGAAACTTCTGTCCAAACTCATTGGTCAAGAGAAATTGTAGGACTTCCATTTATTCTATGCATCCGTTAACATATTTTGATTATAGTTATTTTTAAAACTTGGAAGGGAAGATGTGATATTTGTAGAAAAGGTCTAATGACTACCTTGCCTCCATGCACCAAAACCACTCTTCCTTAACCACAAGTCTGGTTTTCATCACAGCTAGTTATGACAAACTTTCACCCTGATTTTCTTCTCATAGCCTGTGCCTCATTGATCCTCAACTAGTAACAAACACTGGGGCAGCAGCAGGAGAGGGGCTGAGGAAGGTGATGAGAAATAACTCAAGTAAAATGTGTTCCAGAGCACCATCGACCCAGTTATATTTTAACCACTGCTTGCTGCACCGAGGTGTGAAAAAGAGAGCCTTCCTCCTGTGATCTCTAACCCAACCCCTAGAACCACCAGAGCAATTAGTATCACGATAAATAACAACAATAATGATGATAAGTTTGAAGTGGCATTGTATTTGTTTCTTTCTCCCCCAAAGATAATGTCTGGAAAGAGGGAGAAGCTTCTTTCCTGTAAAAGAAAAACTAGAGGAGGCGAGGTGAGGATGGTCAGGGCTGGAAAACAGAAGCGTGAAGACAGATAGTCAAGAAATTCATTTATCGTTTGATTGAAGATGAGGCTCTGGAAGGCTGGAGTGGTTACACTGCTTCCTCATAGCTGTAATGAAAGAAAGAGAGAAAAATACATATCCATTACTAGGAGCGGCAGCCAGAATACTTTAATGAAGAAAAGGTGATCGCCTGAGAAGAATAATAGTATCTTATGTATTGATATGTTTTTCTACTAAAATCCTCTAGATTTTGATTATCTAGGAAGGCACAGAGTAAGCAGAACCGTATATAATATCAGCCTGCTCTTGGGAACTTCATTAATAGATCTGTAATTCTTGGGAAACAAAACAGTAAAATCTGGTATTGTTGAGGAGAGGGGTTCCAAGTCAGGGCAGGTCACAGTGAGTCTATCTCCCCTTCTTTACATCTCAGATGAACAGATGCTTTTCAAACATAAATGAGACAGTGCATGACACAGCCACTGACACGGCAAAACACTAAATTGGTGCCCCTTTTTTGGTCTCCTAAAGTAATGAGGTATGAATCACACATTTAAGAAAACATCCTACCCTATGCTGCCTTTATTCAGGACAAGCCCTTATCAGTAAATTGAAACTCAAATGAGATGGAAAGTATAGTTTTCTTGTCCCTAGAGGAATGAGGCTTCTCTCTTCTGGGTATCTGTATTAGTTTCCTAGGGCTGCCATAACAAATGACCACAAACTGGGTGGCTTAAAATAATACATTTGTTCTCTAAAAGTTTTGGAGACCAGAAGCCTGAAACCAAGACTAAAGCAGGCCCACACTCCCTCTGAAGGCCCTAGGGTAGATGCTTCCTTGTCTCTTCCAGATCCTGGTGTTTTGAGGCATTCCTTGGCTTCTGACAACATCACTCCAATCTTTGCTTCAGTTTTCATGTGGACTTGTCCCTGTCTCTGTGTGTCTTAAATATCCCTCTGTCTTTCTCTTATAAGGAGAGTCATTATTGGATTTAGGACCTACTCTAAATCCAGGATAATCTCATCTCAATATTCTTAACTTGATTACATTTCCAAAGATCCTATTTCTAAATAAGATTACGTTCACAAGTGCCAGGTGGATATATTTTGGGGGGTGGGCATGGGGGGGAATTCCACAACTCAACCCACCATATACCCAATTAGAAGCTATCAGGCAGCATAAATGGCTCATCTAGGAAGGAAGCAGATAGGATATTTAGCAAGGGGAAACTCCAATGAGTCTTTCCCAAGTATGCAATTAGGGTGACTCAGATTTGTGAAACCTTCTCAAATCCATTTTTGAGAGAGAGTTCTGCGGCTCCTGGAACTTGGGAGAAAACGATTCCTCATCATTAACTACACTTGCTCTGTGTATTCATTCAAAATGAATAAACCTCAACACCCACTTGTTCTGTTTATTCATTCAAAAATTTCTCCTGAACACCTATGATGCACCAGGCCCTGGGCTAAGCACTGTGTTGCCTTGGAGGTTCTACTTGTCCTAGAGCCATGCATGGGATGAGGTAGAGGTCACTTTCTCCCCATTTAAAAGCCCTTCTTTGGAGAAGTGCCTTTCACAGCCTTCTAGGGAAGAGCGAATCCAAGCAGCACAGAATGTTATCTCCCTGGCTTTAGCTGCTTGGATTAGGGAGGGAGACCTGGCCCAAGATCAGCAAATCAGATTGTTTCTTCTGGAGACCCAGAGACTGAGCCACAAGGACTTGGGGGATGAAGCCACTGGTTTCTTGTTTGTTTGTTGTTTAGTAGTCTTATTAACCATGTGCCCAGAGAAAACTTGCAGAGAGGACAATATAGCTGTTCAAAGGGGTGTGATCCTATATGTCTCCAAGAAAAGATAATTCCCTGATATGCCTCAGGTTTCTGCCCTCTGCAGCCAGCTGAGGTCTGGCTATGGCAGCAGTGAGGGGAGGAAAGACAGATGCTGAGATACTCACACCTCACGCTGCTGCGTGAGGTCAGTAAGGTACAAACAAGGTGTGACGGGGTCCGGATGCATGTGGTTAGCTGGCTCCATCAGCAAAGAGTGTCACCAAATCGGCGATACCCGTTTGATAAGTCAGAGTTCTTCTGGTTGAATTTTATTAATTAATATGTTAATGAATTAGTTCTCTACCCTGACTACACATTAGACTTACTTGGGCAATGCCTGGGCCCACTTCAAACCACTTGATCAGAACTTGTCAATTCTGTATGTGTATTTTTAAAAAAATCCCCCCAGCTGATTCTGACGCACAGAGAAGGCTAGGAATCACTGAAATGAGTTACGTAACAAAACAACATCCCTCTAGAGTCCGTCCTCTATTCTCTTTGGACTTGCCACAGCATTACCATCCCGAAGCTCACCATTGTGCCACTCACTGCTTTCCCAGTCCTCCAAGTACCCCACTCTTTGTGAAGCATGCAGCAGGTGATGAAGAAATACCTTTAGCTTCTGTGAATCACAAAGAGATGTAGGCTCCTGAGACCCATAGTACTGCATCATTCCTTTTCGTTAACAGCTCCGTCTTTTCACTGATGATATCGCTAATTCTGAAAAAATCTTATCTTTTGATTTATGTTTGCATCCTCTTTTCTTCTGCCACTGCCCTGGTACAGGCCTCTTACATGACATTTTTCTTATGGGTTTCCCTGAATCCAGTAAGTCATTTCATCATCACTGTCATCATTAATCATCAATGCATCCATACTCACACCCACAAACACGCATACGCTCCATTACTTACCCATCCATCTGTTCATCCATCCATCCATCCATCCATGCATCTATATATCTATCGGTACATACACACACACACACACACACACATACATTCCTCCATCCAAATACTCATCCATCCATCCACCCATCGATCCATGCAGTCACACGTTCAGTTATCCATGCATGCATCCATCTATATAACCATCCAGACACACATGCATACATATATACATACATCCACACACACACACATACATTCCTCCATCCAAATACTCATCCATCCATCCACCCATCGATCCATGCAGTCACACGTTCAGTTATCCATGCATGCATTCATCTATATAACCATCCAGACACACATGCATACATATATACATACATCCACACATCCATCCGTTCACCTTTCACGTCGCAGGGTGAGGGTTAGATTTGGGGTTACAAATAAGTAGAATAAGGTGAGATTTATAGTTAGAGGTAGAAAGATGAGGTGAGGCTTAAAGTTCGGGTGGGCAGGGTGAGCCTAGGTTTAGGCTTATGGATAGATTGGATAAGGTTAAGTTTAGGGTTAATGATGGGGAGTAAGGTTAGGTTTAAGATGCAGAATGAGTAAAGTGAAGCTCCAGAGTAGGGCTTGGATGGGGAGAGGGAAGGCTAGGTTTAGGGAGGACATAGACATCTCCGTGAGAGTTGTTATGTATTCTGACTCTTGAACAGTCAGTACAAGTTAGTCCACCTACAAGTGGATTCAGAATTGCTCCCTGCAGAGGGAACAGCATGATCATCTAATTGAGGAGTTGAAGCAGAAAGATCCACGTAGGGAACTTCCCAGGGGACCCCGTGCAGGCCGAGGGTGTTAGGAGGTAAGGAGAGACGGGATGCTGAGGGTCAGGAAGAAAATACTTGCAACTGCAATAAAGTGTTCAAAGTATCCTGGCGATTACGAACAGTGTGGGAGGATTTTAGGCAGGGGGTGGCATCCAACACATACTTCCAACCGTGAAGAACTCACTTTCTTTCTTTCCGCTTCCTATGGTTTGGTCCTCAGACGCCCCTGGAAAGATCTGCCAGCACAAAATTAGGGAATTTCAGAAACCACTTTCCCAGGAAATAAAGGACTCTGAAGATATGGGTGGTCAGTGCAGAAAAGCTCAGTCCAGTCATCCCTCCCGCTGTACCTCTGGCTCCTGTTTTCCCCCCATTAACTCATAAGGATTTTAGCAAGATTTCCTGCTAAACCATAAACTCTTGGCATGTGTTCTTCTTCCTTCACTCCCCTCCTCCTTTCATTCCTTCCCTCACCTGTTCAGAAAGGACCAGGATATTCTTCCTGGTTGTTTATTGGAGAGGAACACTGAGAAAACGAGCAACCTAGCATCCTACAGAGTTGCAGGCAGCATGTGCAAAAGCCCATGAGTCTGGCTCTTTGAGACATAAAATGAAGCCCTTTCTTCTTGAGAGCAGGTGCAGACTGAGAAGGAAGAAATGAAGTGATGGAAGTCATGAAAGGCCTAATAGTCCATTGGATTTAAACTTTATTCTCAGGAGGAAGAAGGTAGATGACAATAATGTATTTTAAATTTAGAAGGGAGATATTAAATTTGCATGTTGAAGTCTTTAGTCATAGCTACAAAAGTTACTGAAGACAGGAAAGGGGTGTGTGTGTGTATACATGCATATATATATATAGAAGATAAGTGATAGATAGACATAGATACATAGGAATATAGATAGAGTAAATCTTGGGGTGTATCAAATCTTCCAAAGAAAACAAAGAATTAGAAGACAAAAAAAAAAAAAAGATTGGCATATTTGAGTATATAAAAGTATAAATCTTTTATTTGTCAGAAGATGCTATATAAAAAGTTAAAAGACAACTGATTGAGAGAACATATTTCCCACAAATACACAAAAATATTAATATTATTTTTCAAAAGCAATTTAATAGAAAAATTAGCAAACTAATAGAAGAATGGGATATCAATTCACAAGAGAAATACCGTCAGCCACTATTACTCAGGGAAATGCAAATCAAAGCAATAAGACAGTATTGCAACCACTGAAACATTTTTCTCAAAAATAAAATTGACAATAATCCTAAACTGAGGAGAGCCTGCACTTTCCCTAAAAGCTGCTCAGAGCATTTTTTTTTTAAATTGGTACGGTCTTTTAGGGTTGAAATTTGTCATTTAACTTTCAAACATTTTAAAGTTGCACACTGTTTATCCAATGCTATGCACGCACCAGTATGTGTTTATTGCATCATTACTTGTAATAGCAAAAACAGCACCAAAACTAATCCTGAAATCTATCAATATATGAAAAAAAAAAAAAAAAGTATCCTAAATCCCCAAACTCTGGAATATCACAGACCCATTGAAAATAAGTTACGGCAAAGAAAAGAAAAAGAGAAAGTTATGGGTGTGGCAGCCACATGAACTGATTTGAAATCATCTCACTGCTAGGTGAAAAGAAAAGGTCACAGAAATAGATGTATGCTCCCATTCACATAAACACACAAATGGAAAATGGAGTGTACACAAATATATCTCAATGAATAGAAGATGGTCTGGAATTTTGGAGGGTTGTTTGAGGGTGTTGTATTTATCTGGGGGTGAGGGGAAACTCTTTTAATTTGCTCGATACTAGTTAAACATTTTACAGTGAGAATATATCTATTATTTATCTGTGTGATTTGAAAGAAAAACAAACAAAAAACATGGGTTCAGAAATAGATCTTTCTGTCCTGTGTAAAGTGGAGATACCAATATCGATCTCACAGGATTGTTGGTGGAATTAAATAAGATCATGCATATAAATTCTGCAGCCTATAGTAAAAGACCCAGGAACTTTTTCTTTCCTCCCTTATCTGATTTATCTCTTTGATGCCCCCATCCTTGATCTGAGTTGGGATTTTCTATCATTTCAATATCTTTCCAAGACTTGCCTTCCCATCTTTAAAGCAATCCTCCAAATTGCACTCATTCAGTCCATAAGGTTTTGCTCAATTAAGTAGATCAGGACCTAGGACCACAGAGTCTCTACAGAGCAAGTGAGTAGCTAAGCTGGGAAGGGATTCTAGATCATTTGACTCCAAAGCCTAGCCTCATTTCACTGTACCAAACTAAATTTTATTGCAAAGTCAGACATGACAATTGTATAGCTCAAAGTAGATAACTATCGGAGAGAGAATGTGGATAGGTAATAAACGGAAAGAAATTTGAACAGTTTTCATGATAGGCAGACCCTAACCATTATTTAAACCAGAAAAATAATTAATTAAACTATTTATACATAAAAAAAGAAATAGATTCTTCTGGCAGCAGTACCCAAGATGGATTGCAGGGATAGGAGAGAAGAGGCGGGCAGAGGAGAACCCTGCGGGAATCCAGCCAGGGTCTGAAGGTGTGCAGGGAATGCCTTCAGAGTTTGGAGAATGGAAGCTGAAGTCAGGAGATGCTGAGAAGGCAGAATCCAGAAGACGGGGCAAGGAACTTGTCAACAAAGATGCTCAGAGAAGTGGCAGGGTGGGGCAGTGCTGTTAGCAATCACAGTAACAGAGAATGTGGAAAAGCGACTGAATTCTGAGCAAACGTGTTCGGCATTATTTTAGGCAGGGGTTATACTTAGGAAATGTTAAACGACAACTGAGATCAAGGCTGGAGGAGATAAATGAGCAGGTGGACCATTTTGTTTGGGTCCTAACTTAGGTGCAAAACAGTACACTTACATTGTCATGTGTCAAAACTGAAATGGACAAAAATCAGCTCGGCTCCTGACCCACGGACCCTGAACTTCTTTCCACAGCTGCTCAGAGACATCAGGGCAACTCTTGACAGATGGGTAGTGCTCCCAAAAGCCGAAAGGAAACCTTATATTTATCTGTGATGAGACTGCCCTCACTAACTAAAAAGTCCTTTTCTTTGCTTTTGCCTGGAATTATTTCACTTCTATTGCTTGCCTCGCGCAGCTTAAAAGCTCTTAATGATTAGTACAATGGGACCACCAACAAACAGCCAAACATTTGTGGAAAACAACAGTCTACAAGGAACAAGCTTCATCCTGACCATCTGCAGGGTCATATAATAACATGAACCTCAAATCTGGGAAAACTGGACATTCCCTTTGCTCTTTCCCAGGCTGGCTAGGAAGCCTTTTGGGGCCTCAGTTTTCTCATTTGTAAAATGGGTTATTTTAAGTTCATTTCTGCTTCCGCATGACAATGTATGATCAGCCTCAATCTTGCCCTCACCCCATGCCCACCCCCGTTTTATTGTATAATTTTTTCCCCTGAAAAGATAGTTGATTGATGGTAGAAGAGAGGATATTGGAAAGAAAAATAAATTAAATTTATGCAAGTGGGGAGGGAATTGCCTCATTAACAGAATAATTGAGCTGTTAGTTAATTTTACTTGTTATCCTTAGAAAAGGGCAAAAATCTTCTAAGCAATGACTCCTCTTCTTCCAAATGATTAAAAGAACAACAAAAAGGTTTGTAGGTTGGATGTATCTAGTAATTATGTGCCTAACACTTTTTTTTCCTTTTTGAATATCATACAAGGCAGATGTATTTTTAAAATCCTGGCAATTTACACAACACTGTGAAAGCGTCAGTTCTTCGTAATCAGAAATTTTCTGCACTTTCCCCAACCTTATTAGCAGTAATTCCCGCTAATTGATAATTATTACCGTTTCTTAGTCAAATCTAGTTGTTGGTGTAACACTTCCTGCTTTGCTAAGATCAATATGTTTAACTATCACTGTAAATAATGCATAAAATTAATAAGAAAACTATGCTTGCTCAATAGAATGCAAACTTCATCTATTTTCATATCAGCTTCTTTCTTTTTTTTTTTTTTTGGACACAGACTAGTAACAATAAGTAGTTCCTAAGCCCAAATAATGAAACTCATCATTTGTAAATGATGGACTTTGACTAAAGCCCACTGACACAACTATGCTAACCCTGGGCTAAGTCCCAGTGGAGAATAAATCTGATCCCTTCTTCAAATCAATTGCAATCAATCTTAATTGATTTGTATACAAGAATTGTTCTTTACCTACTTGAAATAGACTGGACTCAGCCCTGTGTGATCACTCCTGGGTTTGCGAAGGCTAATTTCCTGGAAATTGATGTCTTTATGGCAGTAAAGGGTGAGGCCAGCAGGGGTTTTAGCCCAAAATGACTCCTAATAAAGGAACATTGGCAAATGGCCTTGGAAGAGCTTCAGAGAAGGTAGCATAACCATCACATTATTCTGGCAAATGTCCCCCACCCCAAACCTACCTCCTCCCTACATTCTTCATTAAATCAGCAACACTTGGCTTTCTGAAAGGCAGAGACTGTGACTTCTTAAAATTTTTTTATTGAAATATAGTTGATTTACAATGTTGTGTTTATTTCAGGTATACAGCAAACTGATTCAGATATATATATATATATACTACATATAGAATATATACATATTCTATATATATACTATATATATATATTTTTTTCTATATATATTCTTTTTTTAGATTCTTTTCCATTATAGGTTACTACAAGATATCAAGTATAGTTCCCTGTACTGTACAGTAGGTCCTTGTTGTTTATCTATTTTATATATAATAGTGTGTATATGTTAATCACAAGCTCTTAATTTATCCTTCCCCCCTTTCACCTTTGATAACCATAAGTTTTGTTTTCTATGTCTGTGAGTCTATTTATGTTTTGTAAATAAGTTCATTTGCATTATGTTTTTTGATTCCACATATAAATGATATCTTATGATATTTGTCTTTGCGTGACTTTTTAAAAATATGATTCAGGAACCTGAAAATACAGAGGGAGATCATAGATGAAGGGAAGTACTTATAGAGCCAGGGCTTTCTCCTAATCTTGCAACTGGGATAATCCCTGAGAACACTTCTCATGGCAGCAGGAAATGAACTCCAGGCTCTGCATCCTCTCCTTGTTAGAAAAGATGCTCGCTGGGTGCTGTAGTGGAAAGAGCAGGGAACTGGCATGTAGGCTCCTGCCTTTCTAAACCTTTGCACCTTAGCTGTGTGACTGCACATACCTTGCTCTTTATGGACCTCAGTTTTCTCATCTGTAAAATGGAGAAGTTCACAGCATAAGAAACCTCTCAACCTCTTTCTACTCTTTTATTCCAAGTTAAATTGATATCATTTGACCTCAGTATTGGGTTTTTTTTTTTTGCTCAGTATTTTTTTTAAAGTATTTTGAGAATGAAAACAGTTAATGTCAAAAGATTGATTTTGTACACAGCAAAAGAAAAAAATAAGTCATAAAAGAGAATATGTGGAGCTCAATGGCAAACTCACATGTCATTTTGGTTAACCAAGACTGGGTCTTTCATTTTTTAAGTAGGAGTAAAATATTGTGCCAATGACCGTTCTCAGAAAGAGAAGGAATAGCCATACCCGAGGAACCTCAAGAGTGGCAGGCTTTCTTACAAGACAGGAGCAAAGGAGATATTATCTTCCTGAAATAAAAATAAAACCACAGCTAAGAGAGCACTGAGATAAGGTGACAGGGGACTGGGGTACAGAAAGGCCTCTGGGAAGCTACTCAGAGCATGATGACAGAGATTAAACTCAGGCTGGAGCCAGAAAAAGACTATGAAAGGCAGAAAGGACAGAGTTGACAATGTGGAAAAGTCGATTGGTGCTGAGGAATGGAAATTGGATGCCCATTCAGAATGTAAAGGTATAGGAAAATGACATGGAGGTCATAGACATGGGGTACAAGGATGTGTTATAATCTATGGTCCATTCAGTGAATATTTATTGTTCAATTGTTACATCCCAGGGATTGTTCTAGTGCCTTGGATATGTCAAGGAACAACGTAGACAAAAATCCATAAGCTCTTAGAGCGTATAGTCTGAGTGACAGGTCTTCTTGAGTACAAACTTTATCAATTAGAAGTAATCAAAGAACACCAATATTTTAAGCTACTAGGTTTCCATTCTTTATATGAAAAGATCAGCATCCCTCCTATGAGATACTGTTCATATACGCACAGCGAAGCCTATACCCAGTTAAGGACACAAACCTGACATAAATGACCCCCACAGGAAAGGAGAGAGATCAACTCTGACTCATCACCATTCAGTCTGTGAATTGTTGGTTAATTTGTTGCCTTGTCTTCTATTGGACTTTAAGCTCCACGAGGGCCAAAGCCTCATCTCAGTAACCACTATGCAGGATATTTCCTTGAATAAAGTAGGGGACCAATATCTATTTGTGGACTGCTAGTGAATGAAATCTGAGATTATCTTATCAGGTGGTTCATAACTGAAAAAAGAGTCCCTAAGTTTATAAAAGAACTGAGCATAGAGATTAAAGTACAGGCCATGATTGGGGAAACCCAATAAAAATAAAATTAAACCTACGGATGTCCTGATAAAATGATCAAAAAATGAAAACAAAGTCAGTATACATCTGGTTAATAAATGTCATTTGCAGCAACATGGATGGACCTAGAGATCGTCATACTGAGTGAAGTAAGTCAGACACAGAAAGACAGGTATCATATGATATTTGCTTATATGTGGAATCTAAAAAAAAAAAAAAAAAGTACAAATGAACTTATTTACAAAACAGAAATAGAGTCATGAATGTAGAAAACAAACTTATGGTTACCAGGGGATGGGGAGGAGGGATAAATTGGGAGATTGGGATTAACATATATACATTACTATATAGAAAATAGATAACTAATAAGGACCTACTGTATAACACAGGGAACTCTACTCAATACTCTGTAATGGCCTATATGGGAAAAGAATCTTAAAAAAATAAGAGTGGATATATGTATATGTATAACTGATTCACTTTGCTGTATACCTGAAACTAATACAACATTATAAATCAACTATACTTCAATTAAAAAAAAAAAAATAGCACGCTGTTTCAAACTCTTTCTCACCAATACAATGAACATAGAGTGTTATCTACAGGCTTTGTGAGGAAAATCACTGTGGCCTAAACCTGTGTAATGGGTAATGTTTTACTCCATATAAAGACAGTAGAAAGGCATCATCATCTATTTAGACACTCAGAAAAGGGTGTCACTCACTCATCCTTCTGGAAAAAAAGTGATGAAGAGAAACTCAAGTTTTCTAAAAGGTAAGTCCAATTTTAGGTACTCAACAATCAAAACATTATGGCTGTTAAAAAATAAGATTAAGATAACTTTGTCAGTAGCTTCTGATCATATTCTGTTTTAACACAGACATACTTAGTTTAGACCCCCATATTAGTAACCTATTTGGGTCCTATATTACCAGTTAGACCTGAGGATAAATTTTGGCCCTAAATCAGTAAATATACTTCCTGGACCCTATCTCTCAAGCCATTTTTCTTGCCAAATTTTATGAGCTCTTGTATTAGCTATGGTGCAGTAACAAAGTACTCCCAGACCTCAGCGGGATACAGTAGCAACAGAGGCTTATTTTTGTTCACATTGAACTTTACCTATGAAATGCTGCAGGTCTACTCAGGTCTGTTCTGCCTGTCTTCATGTTAGGTTCAAGACAAAAGAGCTGCTCCTACTGGGACTCGTTCTCATGGCAGAGAGAAAAGGATTAGAAAGCTGTTAAAACCCCATTATGGTTGTCACAGCTTCTGCCTGGCCATGTGTATATCACATCTGCTCATATCCCATTGGCCAAAGTGATCTATAAGGCTACATTCTATGTCACTACGGCAGAAAAGTGTATGTCTTGTGCAGGACGGGACTGAAAATTACATGGTCATGACTGAGGATGTTTGATTCTCTTACAGGGAGGGGAAGTGAATAACTGAGAACAGGGGTTCAATTCACTGTGCAAATTAAAGGAAAAATTGGTAGGGGGGTCTATATGTGAGGCAAATTACTGAACCATCCATGCTCCCCCCAGAAACTTTATAATCTGACCCCAAGTTATCCAAACTACTCCTTCTGGGCCAAGTTTGCTATGTCACCAAAATACCCTGTTCTGTTATGTCTCTCTCTCCAAAAACCAAGTTAGACCAAGGAAAATAACGGTCAAATTTTACTGCCAGAGAATTACTGAATAACTTTCTGTGTCTTTCAATTTTACACTGAATGACTTAAGTTAATTTGAATGACTAATAAACTATCTAGTGACAGATATTACTGCTTTAATCAAATCTAATTCATTATCAATCATAAGAAGTATCATTGTTACATGTACCACTAAGAAAAAAAGATGCCAATTAAACTATGATATGCCATTAATTATAAGATGCATCCAAATTTCAGAGATGTTAAAATGTGAAAGATATGTCTTAGAATCAATGAAATATGATATTTATTATTATATTTCTTCATTTCTAATCATGTTTCAGATGAGACCTATGAATTCTGTACGAATCATAATTTAAAATCAGCTTATATACAATATGACATCAATAATATAAAATATGAAAGATAAGTCAGCATTAAAATACTCTAGAATATTCACAGTGATTGTTACACCTAGACATTAAGACTAAATTTCAGTTTCTTTGTTATACTTTTTGGGGTTTTCTATTTTTTTTTTTTTTTTTCAAACATCTTTATTGAAGTATAATTGCCTTACAATAGTGTGTTAGCATCTGCTTTATAACAAAGTGAATCTGTTATACATATACAATATGTTCCCATTTCTCTTCCCTCCTGCATCTCCCTCCCTCCCACCCTCCCCATCCCACCCCTCTAGGTGGTCACAAAGCACCGAGCTGATCTCCCTGTGCTATGCGGCTGCTTCCCACTAGCTATCTATTTTACATTTGGTAGTGTATATATGTCCATGACACTCTCTTACCCTGTCACATCTCACCCCACCCCCTCCCCATATCCTCAAGTCCATTCTCTAGTAGGTCTGTGTCTTTATTCCCGTCTTGCCACTAGGTTCTTCATGGCCTTTTTTTTTTTTTTTTCCCTTAGATTCCATATATATGTGTTAGCATACTGTATTTGTTTTTCTCTTTCTGACTTACTTCACTCTGTATGACAGACTCTAACTCCATCCACCTCATTACAAATACCTCCATTTCATTTCTTTTTATGGCTGAGTAATATTCCATTGTATATATGTGCCACATCTTCTTCATCCATTCATCTGTCGATGGACATTTAGGTTGCTTCCATGTCCTGGCTATTGTAAATAGAGCTGCAATGAACATTTTGGTACATGACTCTTTTTGACCTATGGTTTTCTCAGGGTATATGCCCAGTAGTGGGATTGCTGGGTCGTATGGTAGTTCTATTTGTAGTTTTTTAAGGAACCTCCATACTGTTCTCCATAGTGGCTGTATCAATTTACATTCCCACCAACAGTGCAAGAGTGTTCCCTTTCCTCCACACCCTCTCCAGCATTTATTGTTTCTAGATTTTTTGATGATGGCCATTCTGACCGGTGTGAGATGATATCTCATTGTAGTTTTGATTTGCATTTCTCTAATGATTAATGATGTTGAGCATTCTTTCATGTGTCTGTAGGCCATCTGTATATCTTCTTTGGAGAAATGTCTATTTAGATCTTCTGCCCATTTTTGGATTGGGTTGTTCGTTTTTTTGTTATTGAGCTGCATGAGCTGCTTGTAAATCTTGGAGATTAATCCTTTGTCAGTTGCTTCATTTGCAAATATTTTCTCCCATTCTGAGGGTTGTCTTTTGGTCTTGTTTATGGTTTCCTTTGCTGTGCAAAAGCTTTTCAGTTTCATTAGGTCCCATTTGTTTATTTGTGTTCTTATTTCCATTTCTCTGGGAGCTGGGTCAAAAAGAATCTTGCTGTGATGTATGTCATAGAGTGTTCTGCCTATGTTTTCCTCTAAGAGTTTGATAGTGTCTGCCCTTACACTTAGGTCTTTAATCCATTTTGAGTTTATTTTTGTGCATGGTGTCAGGGAGTGTTCTAATTTCATACTTTTACATGTTCCTGTCCAATTTTCCCAGCACCACTTATTGAAGAGGCTGTCTTTTCTCCACTGTATATGCTTGCCTCCTTTATCAAAGATAAGTTGACCATATGTGTGTGGGTTTATCTCTGGGCTTTCTATCCTGTTCCATTGATCTATATTTCTGTTTTTGTGCCAATACCAAACTGTCTTGATTACTGAAGCTTTGTAATATAGTCTGAAGTCAGGGAGCCTGATTCCCCCAGCTCCATTTTTCGTTCTCAAGATGGCTTTGGCTATTCGGGGTCTTTTGTGTTTCCATACAAATTGTGAAATTTTTTGTTCTAGTTCTGTGAAAAATGCCAGTGGTAGTTTGATAGGGATTGCATTGAATCTGTAGATTGCTTTGGGTAGTAGAGACATTTTCACAATGTTGATTCTTCCAATCCAGGAACATGGTATATCTCTCCATCTATTTGTATCATCTTTAATTTCTTTCATCAGTGTCTTATAATTTTCTGCATACAGGTCTTTTGTCTCCTTAGGTAGGTTTATTCCTAGATATTTTATTCTTTTTGTTGCAATGGTAAATGGGAGTGTTTTCTTAATTTCACTTTCAGATTTTTCGTCATTAGTGTATAGAAATGCAAGAGATTTCTGTGCATTAATTTTGTATCCTGCTACTTTACCAAATTCATTGATTAGCTCTAGGAGTTTTCTGGTAGCCTCTTTAGGATTCTCTATGTATAGTATCATGTCGTCTGCAAATAGTGACAGCTTTACTTCTTCTTTTCCAATTTGGATTCCTTTTATTTCTTTGTCTTCTCTGATTGCTGTGGCTAACACTTCCAAAACTATGTTGAATAATAGTGGTGAGAGTGGGCAACCTTGTCTTGTTCCTGATCTTAGTGGAAATGGTTTCAGTTTTTCACCATTGAGGACAATGTTGGCTGTGGGTTTGTCATATATGGCCTTTATTATGTTGAGGAAAGTTCCCTCTATGCCTACTTTCTGCAGGGCTTTTATCATAAATGGGTGTTGAATTTTGTCAAAAGCTTTCTCTGCATCTATTGAGATGATCATATGGTTTTTCTCCTTCAATTTGTTAATATGGTGTATCACATTGATTGATTTGCGTATATTGAAGAATCCTTGCATTCCTGGGATAAACCCCACTTGATCATGGTGTATGATCCTTTTAATGTGCTGTTGGATTCTGTTTGCTAGTATTTTGTTGAGGATTTTTGCATCTATGTTCATCAGTGATATTGGCCTGTAGTTTTCTTTCTTTGTGACATCTTTGTCTGGTTTTGGTATCAGGGTGATGGTGGCCTCGTAGAATGAGTTGGGGAGTGTTCCTCCCTCTGCAATATTTTGGAAGAGTTTGAGAAGGATAGGTGTTAGCTCTTCTCTAAATGTTTGATAGAATTCGCCTGTGAAGCCATCTGGTCCTGGGCTTTTGTTTGTTGGAAGGTTTTTAATCACAGTTTCAATTTCAGTGCTTGTGATTGGTCTGTTCATATTTTCTATTTCTTCCTGGTTCAGTCTCGGCAGTTTGTGCATTTCTAAGAATCTGTCCATTTCTTCCAGGTTGTCCATTTTATTGGCATATAGTTGCTTGTAGTAATCTCTCATGATCTTTTGTATTTCTGCAGTGTCAGTGGTTACTTCTCCTTTTTCATTTCTAATTCTATTGATCTGAGTCTTCTCCCTTTTTCTCTTGATGAGTCTGGCTAATGGTTTATCAATTTTGTTTATCTTCTCAAAGAACCACCTTTTAGTTTCATTGATTTTTGCTATTGTTTCCTTCATTTCTTTTTCATTTATTTCTGACCTGATCTTTATAATTTCTTTCCTTCTGCTGGCTTTGGGGTTTTTTTGTTCTTCTTTCTCTAATTGCTTTAGGTGCAAGGTTAGGTTGTTTATTCGAGATGTTGCCTGTTTCTTGAGGTAGGCTTGTATTGCTATAAACTTCCCTCTTAGCACTGCTTTTGCTGTGTCCCATAGGTTTTGGGTCGTCGTGTCTCCATTGTCATTTGTTTCTAGGTATTTTTTGATTTCCCCTTTGATTTCTTCAGTAATCACTTCGTTATTAAGTAATGTATTGTGTAGCCTCCATGTGTTTGTATTTTTTACAGATCTTTTCCTGTAATTGATATCTAGTCTCATAGCGTTGTGGTCGGAAAAGATACTTGATACGATTTCAATTTTCTTAAATTGACCAAGGCTTGATTTGTGACCCAAGATATGATCTATCCTGGAGAATGTTCCATGAGCACTTGAGAAAAATGTGTATTCTGTTGTTTTTGGGTGGAATGTCCTATAAATATCAATTAAGTCCATATTGTTTAATGTATCATTTAAAGCTTGTGTTTCCTTATTTATTTTCATTTTGGATAATCTGTCCATTGGTGAAAGTGGGGTGTTAAAGTCCCCTACTATGATTGTGTTGCTGTCAATTTCCCCTTTCATGGCTGTTAGTATTTGCCTTATGTATTGAGGTGCTCCTATGTTGGGTGCATAAATATTTACAATTGTTATACCTTCCTCTTGGATCGATCCCTTGATCATTATATAGTGTCCTTCTTTGTCTCTTGTAATAGTCTTTATTTTAAAGTCTATTTTGTCTGATATGAGAATTGCTACTCCAGCTTTCTTTTGATTTCCATTTGCATGGAATATCTTTTTCCATCCCCTCACTTTCAGTCTGTATGTGTCCCTAGGTCTGAAGTGGGTCTCTTGTAGACAGCATATGTATGGGTCTTGTTTTTGTATCCATTCAGCCAGCCTGTGTCTTTTGGTGGGAGCATTTAATCCATTTACATTCAAGGTAATTATCGATATGTATGTTCCTATTCCCATTTTCTTAAATGTATTGGGTTTGTTATTGTAGGTGTTTTCCTTCTCTTGTGTTCCTTGCCTAGAGAATTTCCTTTAGCATTTGTTGTAAAGCTGGTTTGGTGGTGCTGAACTCTCTCAGCTTTTGCTTGTCTGTAAAGGTTTTAATTTCTCCATCGAATCTGAATGAGATCCTTGCTGGGTAGAGTAATCTTGGTTGTAGGTTTTTCTCCTTCATCACTTTAAGTATATCCTGCCACTCCCTTCTGGCTTGCAGAGTTTCTGCTGAGAGATCAGATGTTAACCTTATGGGGATTCCCTTGTGTGTTATTTGTTTTTTTTCCCTTGCTGCCTTTAATATGTTTTCCTTATATTTAATTTTTGACAGTTTGATTAATATGTGTCTTGGCGTGTTCCTCCTTGGGTTTATCCTGTATGGGACTCTCTGTGCTTCCAGGACTTGATTAACTATTTCCTTTCCCATATTAGGGAAGTTTTCAACTATAATCTCTTCAAAAATTTTCTCAGTCCCTTTCTTTTTCTCTTCTTCTTCTGGTACCCCTATAATTCGAATGTTGGCACGTTTAATGTTGTCCCAGAGGTCCCTGAGACTGTCCTCAGTTCTTTTCATTCTTTTTTCTTTATCCTGCTCTGTAGTAGTTATTTCCACCATTTTATCTTCCAGGTCACTTATCCTTTTTTCTGCCTCAGTTATTCTACTATTGATCCCATCTAGAGTATTTTTAATTTCATTTATTGTGTTTTTCATCATTGCTTGGTTCCTCTTTAGTTCTTCTACATCCTTGTTAAATGTTTCTTGCATTTTGTCTATTCTGTTTCCAAGATTTTGGATCATCCTTACTATCATTATTCTGAATTCTTTTTCAGGTAGACTACCTATTTCCTCTTCATTTGTTAAGTCCAGTGTGTTTTGAGCCTGCTCCTTCATCTGCTGTGTGTTTTTCTGTCGTCTCATTTTGCCTATCTTACTGTGTTTGGGGTCTCCTTTTCACAGGCTGCAGGTTCGTAGTTCCCGTTGTTTTTGGTATCTGTCCCCAGCGGCTAAGGTTGGTTCAGTGGGTTGTGTAGGCTTCCTGGTGGAGGGAACTAGTGCCTGAGTTCTGGTGGATGAGGCTAGATATTGTCTTTCTGGTGGGCACGTCCACGTCTGGTGGTGTATTTTGTGGTGTCTGTGGCCTTATTATGATTTTAGGCAGCCTCTCTGCCAATGGATGGGGTTGTGTTCCTGTCTAGCTAGTTGTTTGGCATAGGATGTCCAGCACTGTAGCTTGCTGGTCGTCGAGTGAAGCTGGGTCTTGATGTTGAGATGGAGATCTCTGGGAGATTTTTGCCGTTTGGTATTACGTGGAGCTGGGAGGTCTCTTGTGGACCAGTGTTCTGAAGTTGGCTCTCCCACCTCAGAGGCACGGCCCTGATGCCTGGCTGGAGCACCAAGAGCCTTTCGTCCACACAGCTCAGAGTAAAAGGGAGAAAAAATAGAAAGAAAGAAAGAAAGAGGCTATAATATAGTGAAGTAAAATAAAGCTATTGTAAAGCAAAGCTATACAGACAAAATCTCACCCAGAAGCATATACATTTACACTCACAAAAAAAAGGAAAAGGGGAAAAATTAATATATCCTGCTCCCAAAGTCCACCTCCTGAATTTGGGATGATTCGTTGTCTATTCAGGTATTCAACAGATGCATCACATCAAGTTGTTTGTGGAGATTTAATCCGCTGCTTCTGAGGCTGCTGGGAGAGAGTTCCTCTTCTCTTCCCTGTTCGCACAGCTCCCGGGGTTCAGCTTTGGATTTGGACCCGCCTCTGCGTGTAGGTCGCCTGAGGGCGTCTGTTCCCCGCCCAGACAGAACGGGGTTAAAGGAGCAGCTGCTTCGGGGGCTCTGGCTCACCCAGGCCGCGGGGAGGGAGGGGTACGGAGGAGGCGGGGCGAGCCTGCAGCGTCAGAGGCCGGCGTGACGTTGCACCAGCCTGAGGCGCGCAGTGCGTTCTCCCGGGGATGTTGTCCCCGGATCCCGGGACCCTGGTAGTGGCGGGCTGCACAGGCTCCCGGGAGGGGAGGTGTGGAGAGTGACCTGTGCTCACACACAGGCTTTTTGGAGGCGGCAGCAGCAGCCCCAGCGTCTCACGCCCGTCTCTGGGGTCCGCGCTGATCGCCGTGGCTTGCGCCCTTCTCTGGAGTTCGTTTAGGCGGCGCTCTGAATCCCCTCTCCTTGCGCGCAGCGAAACAAAGAGGCAAGAAAAAGTCTCTTGCCTCTTCGGCAGCTGCAGACTTTTTCCCGGACTTCTTCCGGGCTAGCTGTGGTGCGCTAACCCCTTCAGGCTGTGTTCACGCCGCCAGCCCCAGTCCTCTCCCTGCGATCCGACCGAAGCCCGAGCCTCAGCTCCCAGCCCCGCCCGCCCCGGCGGGGGAGCAGACAAGCCTCTCGGGCTGGTGAGCGCTGCTCGGCGCCGAGCCTCTGTGCGGGAGTCTCTCCGATTTTCCCTCTGCGCCCCTGTTGCTGTGGGATCCGCGCTGATAGCCGCGGCTCGTGCCCTTCTCTGGAGTTCGTTTAGGCGGCGCTCTGAATCCCCTCTCCTTGCCCGCCGCGAAACAAAGAGGCAAGAAAAAGTCTCTTGCCTCTTCGGCAGCTGCAGACCTTTTCCCGGTCTCCCTCCCGGCTAGCTGTGGTGCGCTAACCCCTTCAGGCTGTGTTCACGCTGCCAGCCCCAGTCCTCTCCCTGCGATCCGACCGAAGCCCGAGCCTCAGCTCCCAGCCCCGCCCGCCCCGGCGGCTAAGCAGACAAGCCTCTCGGGCTGGTGAGTGCTGCTCGGCGCCGAGCCTCTGTGCGGGAACCTCTCCGCTTTGCCCTCCGCACCTCTGTGGCTGCGCTCTCCTCCGTGGCTCTGAAGCTTCCCCCCTCCGCCCCCCGCAGTCTCCGCCCGCGAAGGGGCTCCTAGTGCGTGGAAACCTTTCCTCCTTCACGGCTCCCTCCCACTGGTGCAGGTGCCGTCCCTATTCTTTTGTCTCTGTTATTTCTTTTTTCTTTTGCCCTACCCAAGTACGGGGGGAGTTTCTTGCCTTTTTGGAGGTCGGACGTTTTCTGCCAGCGTTCAGTGGGTGTACTGTAGGAGCAGTTCCACGTGTAGGTGTATTTCTACTGTATCTGTGGGAAGGAATGTGATCTCCGCGTCTTACTCTTCCGCCATCTTCTCTATCATCCGGGGTTTTCTATTTTTTAATAAACTAGTGTTAATTTCATAATCATAAATATTGTTTGTATTTTAAAATAATTACATATGATTTTATATATGTTATATGATCTTTTTTTCAATATACTGAAAAAAGAGTTACAGGAAAGACATCAAACATTAATGGTGTTTATTTCTGGTAATTAACTATGGCTGTTATTTTTTCCTTCTCTCTACTTGTTCTCTCTTTTCTGAAAATTTTAAAAACAAGAAATTTTTTTTTCTCCAGAAAAGCAGGTTATGTCCTCCAACGGGGACCTGCACACACTAGTTGTAAGTCAAAAGTGAATTAATAGTTGCCTACCAAGGACGCATTCTCTCCTTCTTTCCTAAGACAATCCCATATTTATCCCAGGTGGCAAAGTGCTGAGCTGAAGACTATTTCCCTGTCAATCTTCCTCCCTCACAAGTGGCCATGTGAATAAGTTCCCACAAATGAGATATAACTGAAAATATTCAATGGGGCTTCCAGTAAGCTTCTTAAAATCAAGACAGATATTTCTTTTGTCCTTTCCTTCTTTTGGAATACTGCCATAATGGCTGGAGCTTCAACAGCCATTTTGGGCCTTGTTTTAGCTTGAGAATGGGAGCCAATGCAAAGTATGCTGAAGCAGACTGATAAAGTAGCCTGGGTATTTGTTGATGTTGGAGCTATCAGACCACCCTCAGACTGCTCACCTTTGGACCTCCTATACAGGAAAAGGAAATAAAACTCTAACTCATTTAAGCCTCTATTATTTAAGCCTCTGTTATTCACAGCTGGTGGAAATTTCTTAACTCATACAAGGAATATAAATGGAGGCATAGCTCAGAAGCCCTCCTCTGCCTCTGTATTCTATGTATGATCATGAATGTGGACAATGTTTTTCCTGATGATTTGAATTAAACAGTTCTGAGCTGTCAAAGTTAGCTTAAACTCAGGCATGTTCCACATCAGTGTCTAGGGCAGGAGGAAATTCTGAGATCTTCGTGCAATCAGATGGACCTGGTTACCTGGATGGCATGATCTCCATTACAAATGAATGGGTTTTATTTTCCTAGCCATTTTCACTACTCCTCACATGGGTCAGGGTCTCTGACCTCTTGTTTATTTCTTCTGTGTTGCCTTTTCCCTGAAGCACTTGGCTAATTTTGTGCTCCAGTGACTGAGATGGGCATTTGTCACTTTCTTCAGAAAAAAATAAAAGCAGGTGAATTTGACATTCCCAGCCACACTTAACTGAATCTTGGCTCAAGCATCAGCCCACTAGGCACTTTGCTTGAGTGTATATGTATCTAGAACTTGGAAATTTTTCACAAGATGCATGTGTGTGTTTCTTTCCATACTTTCATGGCAATGATCTTTGTTACAGAACCCAGGGGATAAGACCTGAATAAAAGAGAAAAGATGTTCTGAAAATATTTGAAGAATTCTTCCAAGAAAGAATCCCCACCTGAGAGCTCTGTCTTATTTAGAGAATCTATGGACAAACATTCATAAGGCAGGATAAATAATTCATTTATTCAATACACCTACAAAATGGATTGGCATGGACAGATTTCTAATACAAACGAACAGATCAGCTTAAGTTTTTCTTGTTGAATTTTGTGTAACAAAATTCTCTAAACTCTCATTCACCTTGTAAGCTCTGTGGGCTTGATGACTAATTGAAGCATATGATTTAAATTATCCAAAGACCACAGCTATGATCTTTGGAAAGCATGGGCTTCTGTTGAGGTCACTCACTGGAATTCTTGCTCAAGGGCAGTTCCCCACTGTCTTTAGGAGGCTGGGTGAGGCAGTCCACGGTCAAGATCATCTCCACTTGCTCCCTCCCTCTGCCTTTTAAGGTTCATACTTTCTGAACTGATATTAAACTATATGCATGGCCTCTGCCTCAAGCACCACATTCCTGGAAGTCTTCCTATGTTTGTAGATATTTCCATTTGCTTGGAATGCCATCCCTATCCCTTCTGTTCACTTAAGGAACTCCTGCCCGGTCTTCAAGATCCAGCCTCGTTATTCCATTTCGTGAAGGAGAAAATGGAGATTCAGAGAAGTGGAGTTATTTGCCTAAGACCATGTAAGTTGTGCTAGGGTCAGGACGTGACTGTATGGGTCCAAAGTTTGTGTTTGTATCTGTCTGTGGGTGGAAAAAGAGTGGCTGTATGCACTGATTGGATCACAATATTATTCATTTATGAGGTGTGGTTATATTTAAATTGTATTTATTTTTATTCTTTTGGTTTCTTTTTTTTTTAATTATTTATTTATTTTATTTATGGCTGTGTTAGGTCTTCGTTTCTGTGCGAGGGCTTTCTCTAGTTGTGGCAAGTGGGGACCACTCTTCATCGCGGTGCACGGGCCTTTCACTGTCGCGACCTCTCTTGTTGGGGAGCACAGGCTCCAGACGTGCAGGCTCAGTAATTGTGGCTCACGAGCCTAGTTGCTCCGTGGCATGTGGGATCTTCCCAGACCAGGGCTCGAACCCGTGTCCCCTGCATTAGCAGGCAGATTCTCAACCACTGCGCCACCAGGGAAGCCCTATTCTTTTGGTTTCTTAAAGTGGAAGCTGAGGTCACTGATTTGAGACCTTTCTTCCTTTCTAATATAGGCATTTTACTGGCATAAATTTCCCTCTGAAGACTGCTTTAGCTACTGCCCACAAAATTTGATATGCTGTCTTCTAATTTTCATTTAGTTCTAGTATCTTCTAATTTCGATCTTCTCATTCTGTTTTTGATTCTTTCTAATTTCTGTTCTTGATTCCTTCTGCTTGGAGTTCATTGTGATTCTTGGATCTGTAGAATTATAGTTTTCATTAAGTTTAAAAACTTTTAGTTGTTAATATTTCAAATATTTTTCTGCTCTTCCTTCTTCAAGGACTCCACTTGCATGTATTTTCCACAGGTCACTAATATTCTCTTTATTCTTTTTTCTTAGTTTTTTTTTTTTTTTCTGTGTTTCATTTTGATAGTTTCTATTATTATATCTTCATGATCACTAATCTATTCTTCTGCAATGTCTAATCTGCTGTTAATCTCATGTAACCTACTTTTCATCTCAGACTATATAGTATTCATTTATAGAAGTTTAATTTTGGTCTTTTTTCCATATGTCTCATGTCTTAACATATTCATTCATTCCTCTAGATCATTGACCATATGAAATACATTTAAAAATAGTTATAATGCTTGTTTTAATGACCTTCTTGAACTAATTTTATCAGCTATTTAATTTCTGAATGTCAACTGATTGATTTTTCTCCTCATTATGACTCATATATTCCTTCTCCCTTCCATGCCTTGTAATTTTTTTTTTTTTATTTGATGCCAGAGACAGTGAATTTTACTTGTTGAGTGATGGATAATTTATATTCCTATAAATATTATTAAGTGTTATTCTGGTACATAGTTAAATTATTTGGAAACATTCTGATTCATCTGGATCTTGCTTTTAAGATTTATTAGACAAGACCAGAACAATGGAAAAAACCCTTCTGATTACCCTACCTGATGTTCTGTGAGTTAATAGGCTTTCCACTCCTATTGATGGGAACAAAAAATTTTCCCAGCCTTGTGCGAGCTCTGGGATTATTTCCTCTGATTATTTCAGGTGTGTCTTACCCAGTCTTATATAGGTTCCTTACATGCATGTGCTGATCAGTCTTTATTTGAAGACTTGAGGGAAACCCACTACAGATCTCTGAATTCTCTCTCTGGGCAGCTCTCTTGCGTCTGATACTCTGCCTTGTGAACTCTATCGATCTTGGCCTCCCAGCTATCTTCCCTCAACTCAGGGAGACTGCCAAACCCTGGTAGATTTCTCTTCCCTTTTCTGTAGACTGGAAATGCTCTCTAAGCAATAAACTAGGATAATTTTGGCTACATCTGATTTTCTTCTCATTGCTTAGGGATTCCTGCCCTGCCTCATGGCCAATTATTGAAAACTCTTGCTTTATGTATTTTATTATTCTTTTTATTTGTTTCATTTGTGACAGTACATCTGGTCTCTGTTATTTCCTCTGGTCGTAAGTCAAAGTTGGGTTCACTTTTCTACTGTAAAAATGACTCATGTATTAGAATCTTTGAGAAGAACCTGGAGATATTTGTGCTGATAAGTAATCTTGATATTCTTGTAAGATTGTAGTCAATTATTTCCTTAGGTCAGGGACCATGTCTCTTTGACCAACTCCCTTCCTCCCCTTGCTCCAGTCCAAAAGACTAGCTTCACACCTCAAATTGCCTCTTACAAGTTACCTGTTCTCAGACAAATTACCTGAATTCCCTGACCTCAATATTTTTAAATCTGTAAGATAGGTTTACTATTATCTACCTAATGGACTTGTAATCGTTAAATTAAATAGCATATAAAAATGTCTTTCTCATAGGAAATGTCTGAAAAACAGTTGTACAATTAAAGACAATTAAAAGTTGTATGCTTTAAAGTGTCAGCATTTGACATTGTGTCAAAGTCAATTATATATATATATTATCTATCTATCTATCTATATATATATCATCTTTCTATTTTAATTTGTATCAAGGATGGTCTATAAAATTCTCTTCATTGTTAAAAGACTCAAACTTAAACTTCTTTCTTTTCATTTCTCTAATAAAGACTATGCCATAAAATATACAGAAAGAAAAGATTTATTTGAGATTTGATGTTGGCAACAGTATGTGTCCCACATAAATCGGATTGAAGTTCCTCTTACAGGAAAGACTAAAGTCTTCAATTAATTGATTCAGCCCAGTAATAGGGCATTTTCATTGAGAAACCTGCTGAGACTTGGTGGAAGGTTCATCATGGGCAAAGCCAGCAGTTTCTGTAACTCTGCTTGGGTCACACTGGGCTGGGGGTACAGAGATGCCCACACACCTCAGTCTGAAGACCCCTTGTCATCTATTTCACTGGAGAGAGAGCATTAAAGATGCAGCCAGGTGCAATGTTGTCATATTCTGACACAGTATATTTTGTGTGAAGGAAGCTTCCCTTGTGCTGGCGTTGGTATTTAGGCTTCCAGAGGCATCCAGTGTCTTCCAGGTGATGTTTTTAGTATGATCATCCATGTAGTCCATTGTCCTCCATCTTATATTGTCCATTCTGCAATAACCTGGAACAGAAACCAAGATTATTTCTTTACGTCTGTGGAATCCTAGGTGAAAAAAGAGGGAGGGGACATCCCATTTTTTCCATGTATATTCTTCATAATAAAAATGAAATCCTTCTTAGAATCCCATTGTATTGATAGTAGACATACTTGTGGCCCCCTTAACTGCTCCCTTACCTGCAGAGGAGGTACCTCAGAACCCATATTTATAAATGGTTCCAGTGGATTGGGCCAGGTGTGGACAGCTGACATAAGCTGGGCCAATCGAATTTAGAACTGACATTTTTCAGTTATAGTTGACACTAGAGTAGACTCTGACAACAGAAACAAAAAGATATTTAAAACTCCAAAGCTGTGATTTGGATATCTTTCACCAGGTGAATAGTATAAACAGGAGAGCATATCTGTATATATAAGAGAAAGAGTTGGATTGAACAGAGAGAAGCAGAAATATGACACAAAGAGTCCATTCTCTAGGCTTCCCAGATGCTGTTTCATGTTTTCTCTAAGGACTGGCTATATTCCCACACTGAGGTTCAGGGAGACATGACTGTGTCCCTACACTAAATATCAAAATTTTATTTCAGTTTATGTTGGTTTATTCTGCCTGCAAACAAAGTGCCCTAACTCATAAAGCACGACGGAGTGACGTGAAGTAAAGAACACTTGATCTACACCTAAAGAGAGAGGCAGGACACCTAGAAATGACTGAGCATGCAATGTAGGCCAACAACATTTCTATAAACAGATTCATTTAATCCTAAAGCAGTCCATAGGTGGTAGACTTAGTAGGTCTCTTTTACAGAGGAATAAACTGAGGCTCAGTTAATTCAAGTAATTTGGCCAAGATCATAAAGTTAGTAGTAGATGCTGAAGCCAGGTCAGCTGACTAATGCCTTCAAGAATGACAAAGGTGATGGGTTTCATGTGGCTTATGAAGTCCTTTGACCACATGTTGGGTTTGGTTTATTGACAGATCATAGTAGCTTTCCCATCAAATCAACTTAAGCAGGATCTCAAGTGTCACTGAAAAGGAGTAAGAGAGTGGTGGGACCAGCAGGGGAAATCTATTCCCTCCATGTATAATAAGCAATTTGTGTTAATTCACTCAGAGAAGCAGAGAAATATTGCAACTCTTTGGATTAAAGTCTGAAATCAAACATTCTTTTTTTACACGGTTGACCTTTGTCAGTTTCTTGTAAGAGGAACTGATGATGAGCCACTGAACTAGCAAATTAGCTTTGCGGAGCTGTTGACAGGGTCAGTGAGAAATGAAGCCCATCTGAACAAAGAGGAGATGGTTTCTAAGGTGGAGGATTCAGTTTGGGAGGCTTCAGCCATACGGATATTCAGAGGCACTTTGGAAGCAGACTCTAAAAAAGTGCAGATTTTTTTTTTACCTTGAGACATTTAACTCTTAGCTTCTCCTTCTAGAACCAGTCAAGGGTGTGATGTTGGCTTACCAAAATCTTCAGGAAGGCGGGACTCTTTTTCAACTGCTTGAAACCAAAAAGAAATGTTGGGCACCTAATCTGCATCAGGAGCTTTCACTGCCATGGTGTATTGACTCCTCACATCAGAAGTAGAAAAGCTATTTCCAATTTACCAGAAAAAAAAAAAAAAAAAAAAGGTATGGGAAGGTTTTGTAACTTACCGATTACTTTGTAATCTTTTACCTCCATACCTACGTTAAAATTTAAGATCACTGTGGAGGATGTAAGGTGCAGAAATAAGGCAAAGATTAGCTAGACAATCATGGATCCTGTTCTTTATATGTCCCTAGTGGAAGCTTTACTCTATTTCCCAGAATCTCTTGAGGTAGGTGTGATCATGTGACCCAGTTCTAGCCAATGGGCTATAAGCAGTAGTGATATGTAGAAATTACTTGCAGGTGCATAAAATACTCCCACAAGCAACTTTTCTTGCTCTTTCTCCTTTCGATGGCTTGATAGAAACAAACAGCAATTTTGGAAGCTCTGTGTTAAAGGTGAGGGAACAAAAAAGTTCTGGGTTCCCGAATCACCACTTGGAGGAGAGCTGCTCAACAACTGGGAATATTTATTTTGGACTTCACAGGGCAAAAAATAAATTGTAGTATACTTGAATCACCAAGACATTTGGGAGTTTATTACCACAACTAGCATTAGCTTAGCTAGTACAAAGAGCTAAGGACCATAAATGTAATGTGGGGTTTGGTGGTAGGACTTTTACACTGAAGTATAGCCCTTCAGTGTGATGATTAATTTTAGGTGTCCACTTGGCTAGAGTATGGTGCCCATAGGCTAATATTGATCAAATATTAGCTAGTCTAGATGTTTTTGTAAAGGCATTTTTAAGATGTGGTTAATATTTACAACTAGTTGATTTTAACTAAAGTAGATTACCCTTCATAATGTGGGTGAGCCTCATCGAAGCAGTTGAAGACCTTAAGAGCAAAGACCAAAGTTTCTCCAAGAAGAAGGAATTCTGTCTCCAGACTGCAACATAAAAATTCTGCCTGAGTTTCCAGCCTTTGGACTGAAGACGGCAACACTAACTCTTGCTCCACCCACAGCCTGCTGCCTTGCCCTACTTGTTATGGATTTGGCAGCTGCCAATTCCTCAAAACAAATCTCTCTCTCTCTCTCTCTCTCTCTCTCTCTCCCTCTCCCTCTCTATCTATCTATCTATCTATCTATCTATCTATCTATCTATCTATGGATCTACTATCTATCTATCTATCTATCTATCTATCTATCTATCTATCTATCTAAAATCTATTGGTCTGTCTCTCTACAGAACCCTGAGTAATACAAATTTAAACAACTGAAGCACCTGGAAGGAATGATGTTTGCAGTGACTGAAGGAATGAGATCCTGCTATTGACTGACATCCTCTTATTTCTGAAAAATTTCAGGGGAGTGCAGGGAAGAGGAGTCAGATGGTCACAACTAGTTTAGAGAGCTCCTAGCTGAAGTCTTAAGATATTGGAACTCTGGTTGGGAGGCCTGTGCAGTATTCTACAACAGACAGTACTGCTGGACTCAGGCATTCACTGCCCTTGCCCCCAACTATGGGAAGATTATCCTTTCCTGTGCCATTGACATCAGGCTTGGCTATTTGACCTGCTCTTACCAATGAAATAAGATCAGAAGGGGAGAATTTCATGTCTAGGCAGAAGATTTAAAAGTCAACACAAGATTCCCTCTCTTTTCCCTCTGCCACATGGCTGGCAATAGGTAAGGATGTACCAACACTCAGGACCCAGAAACAAGTCACCTGTAACAGAGTCACAGACAACCCTCTAAGGATATAGCACAAGCAGAAATGAACCTCTGTATTAAAAGCTGTTCAAAATTTGGTGTGATTTGTTTTTCTAGCTTATGTTAATCTCTCCTGACTCATCTATACTTATGGATCTATAACTATAGACTTCCCTGGTTCAAATCCTGGTTCCCTCCATTTCCAGTTATGTGTCTTTGGAAAGGTTACTTAGCCTCTCTCTTGCTCAATTCTCTTCACTTAAAAAGGGGGAAAATAAAATACTTATGGAAAAGGGTGGTTGTGAGGATTTGGTTGGTTAACATATGTAAAGTTCTTATTTGTTACAGGCACATAAAAGATAATTAATGCATATTACATGTGATTATAGCATGCTTTTAAAACCCTTCTCCACACAGTGACCAGGAAGCCATTACCACTGAGGTGTGCAATGTAAGAGTTATAAGCAATTCACAATCACTAAAGTGTATCATCCAGTTCAGAGTGAGGTTTGGGAACTTTTTGGATTAACACAAGATAATACATAAGTCCTTATGGTCTCTGTTCCGTATCCTTCTCTCTGTCTCTGTCACTCTCTCTTTGTAGACCTCTATGTAAACACAGTTCTTACCTGGAAGGACATACAAAAATAGGCAATGGGCTGGATTTGGAAGCTAGGCATACTTTGCCAACCCCTGGTATAATCAGTTATATGGTACCCATTTCTTTTGATTTTCCTTATAGGAGATCTCCATCTAACCTCTCTTCTGGAAGGAGCTAAAGACTACCCTTGTCACAGGTGAGCATTCACCCCACACACACTTTGTGCATGCACTCACCTAGTCAGAACAATTCCCCTCAATGCTGAACATGGGTCATCAGCTCTGCTCGTAGCTGATTTCACTCCAATAACATGGAAAATGATATATCTACTTGGTCCATGTCCCTCAGCAGTGAGGTGGCTCATTCATTCCTACGGTAAGTACAGTGCATAAAACTGATTCTTGAAGGGAAAGCAAATTCTTTGTTCATAAGGACAAATATTGATGAGCCACATTGTGAAATAACAAAGGACTTCTGGTGTGGGTGCTCAGCTTGGCTTGTTGGATAGGAATAGCATGTCATTAGCACGGATACTGTCCTAGCCCTGTGATGGTTATCTGTGGTCCACAGAGGTTATGGATGCACCTGATGAGGGCTGTCATGAGCATTTGGATGAAGCAGACGTTTAAGGTCCCTTATAGAAAATCCCACTGCAGGTTAATTTTTAGGACTGGCCCCTTTCCCGATACTTAATGCAGGAATCTCAGCCTTCCAAGTTCCATCACAAAACAAAAACTACAATAAGCAGGGTCATCTATTTCCCTAAGAAAGATCTCAAGCTACCTTGCATTGCTTCTCTGTAGGTATGGCCCTACAATGGTTCACATTGGCTGAATCAATTTTGCAATCTTTTCTAATAATGTTGTCCAACTCAGCTACTGCCTCTTCTATTCCTTGGCATTGTTTTTGTAATTCTGTTTGTCCATCTGTTATTTGTCCTTCTGGCATTGTTGCCTGCCCATTTTTTAATATTTTTCTGTTTTTTTTTTTCCCCCAGTCATTTTGCAAAACCAGTCTACTGTTTGATATTCTGTCTTGATCCCCTTCTGAAGGCATGCTGTGAGAAATTCTAGAACTGGAGGGAAACACTGGGTCTTGCTTCTCTGAGGGTTTGAATTGCAAACTGGAGTGTGTGTCTCTGGGCACATCAGGGATACAGCTGCAGACTTGGGGAAGCACAAGAAAAAGATTCCATGTTTTCCCAGAGCAATTTTACATCACAAAGACCTGATACTTCTTTATTTTAATAAATATGGATTTATTATAGAATAGGTCAAACTTTTTTGTTTGTTTTTAAGTAAATAGAAGAACAACATTGCTGAATGCCTCTTTGGATTTTGCATCAGGTTCCCTCTCTCCTGCTGTTAGAGGACTTTGATGGAAAAATCTGAGAAACAGTGATTAAGCAATAGAGTGAGTGGGGAGGGAAGAGGCCCACCTTCTAAAAGTTTCCTGTGCACCAGCACAGCACTTGATCCCCTGGTACATCTTCTTATTTAATCCTCATAATACATGGGGCCACAGTGATATTTACCTATTTGACTAAATCAAGGTTGAAAGAGTCAAACTAAGGATAACAGTGATAATGTCATTACCATTATATTAAGTAATTGTGCTAAAGGCACACATTAGAAAGAGACCAAACTGCAAATTGAGTGCTGTTTTTTCACTTAGAAGGAGACATTCTTGCATGACGTTATGGGCTGGATTGTGTTTCCCCCAAAATTAATATGTTGAAGACCTAACCCCCAAGTACCTCAAAGTGTGACCCTATGTGGAGATAGGTCTTTAAAGAGGTAATAAAGTTAATATGAGGCCACTAGGGTGGACCCTGATTCAATATGGCTGGTGTCCTTATAAGAAGAAATTAGGACACAGACACATAGAAGATAATGTGAAGATATGGGGAGACCATCTAGAAACCAAGGAGAGAAGCATCAGGAGAATCAAACTAACACCTAGATTGTAGACTTCTAGCCCCCAGAATTATGAGAAAATACATTCTGTTCTTTAAGCCACCAAGTCTGTGGTACTTTGTTATGGAAGCACTAGGAAAACTAAAGCCCATGACAGGGCTTTTAATCTTTCTTTTCCTTCTCTTTCCTTCTTTGCTTCCTTCCTTTCTTTCCTTCTTTGCTTCCTTCCTTTCCCCCTTTCTTCCTTCGTTTCCCTTCCTTCCTTCCTTTCTTTCTTTCTTTCTTTCTTTCTTTCTTTCTTTCTTTCTTTCTTTCTTTCTTTCTTCCTTCATCCATCAGACTTTCTACCTAATCTATCTATCTATCTATCTATCTATCTATCATCTATCTATCTATCTATCTATCTCCTATTTATTCATCTATCATCTACAGAACATATAAACAAACATCTAATTCATATATAAAAGTCTAAAGAAAATATCTTTATTTTTCTCTACTCCCACTATCCTAAAATGACATCTATTTTAATGGCAACACAGTCTTCCCATTTATACCTGTAACATTTCTACACAGTTGTAACCATAGCACCCATATGCAAGAATGTTCTAATATTTCCTCTGATCTTTAGCACTTAAATATTTATTAAATATTTACAGACTATAACTAATCCTGGTAAATTACATACTATTTCTTTGGACTTATTTATTGAAATATTATTATATATTTAATTATTATTTTCTAGAATTATTCCAGATATGTACACAGAGTAGGGATAAATCTGCAGAAGAAATTTAAAAATCACTCATAATTTCATTGTGCAGAGATATTTGATGTGAACTTTTTGCCTTTTGTATTTTCTATACTTGTATGAATACACAGATATACAAAGAGACACTTGTAAATATTTAATATACTTTCCTGTGTTCTTTACATAGAAAAGATAGTAAGTTGTTATCTGCTCTCTCTGAGGCAAATGTTTTCCGAGGTTTGTGTTGTTATTTTCATTTGAAGAAGTTTTAATTCTTACACGTTCCAAGATATTGAATTGTGTGGCATTTTTCTGTCATTTTCATACTCCAAACTTACATTTCTATCCTGAGATCAAATGTTCACCTAGATACTATAAGGTTTCATTTTTTTCCATTCAATTATTTAATCTATCTAGAATTTGCTTTGCTACAGAATATTTTAAGCAAATCCATACTAATATCCCCCAAGTAGTTAATAAGCTGTTGTAATAATATTTGTTGGAGTGTCCTACACTTCTCCACTGCATTCAATTTCTGTGTTACAAAATTACACAAACATAGCTACTTAAGACAACACCTAGTTATTAACTCATGGTTCTGTAGGTCAGAAGTCCAGGGACAGTGTCCTGCTCAGGGTCTCACAAGGCCATGCTCAAGGCAGCAATTGTTGTGTCTTCATCCAAAGGCTCGACTGGGAAGAGAATTGCTTTCAGCTCCCTCGGGTTGAATCCATTTCCTTGCTGTTGTAGGACTGAGATCCCCGTTTTCTCGCTCACTGCCGGCCAGTGGGGATCACTCTCAGCTCCTAGTGGCTGGCTGTCCCCTCCATAATCCCTCTCACACTTTCTCTTGAACTTTCAGGAAAGACTCAGTCGCTTTTGAGGTCTTGTCCGATTAGGTCTGGCCTACTCAGAATAATCGCACTCCGTATTAACTCAAAGTCAACTGATTAGGGATCTTATTGAATTTATAAAATTCCTTTACCTTTGGAATATAAGGCAACCTAGCCAGGGGAGTAAAATTCATCATATTCACCAATCCAACCCACACTCAAGGGGAGGGCATGATGCAGAGAATGTACACTATATGGCATGCATCTTGGGGGTCATCCCAGAATTCTGCCTGCCACACCCACTTATTTTTTATGCCATCTTTGTAATATGTTTCTACTCTTCGATTTTGTTCTATATTCTATGACCTGCTAGTGAACCCTACTGTTTCAGTCTTTATCTGTCCTTGAGCCTGCGTAATGTCAATCTTACTATTATAGAATTATAAAACTTTTTGTTATAGTTAGGCCAGGTGCCCCCGCATTTTATCTTCTTTCAAAAATAGTTGTTTGCATTCTCTTTTATTATATATTTATTTTCTCAGATAAACTCTAGCATGGTTTATCAAGGCTCCAGTCTCCAGTCTAGATATGCTCTCATTTGAATTTTGATTTCAAACTAGTTAAATCTATGCATTGTATTTGGGGAGAATTTGCCCCTTTACAAAAATTAAGCTGTATAGACAATGCTATGTCTTCAATTTAATTAAACAAATATGCATTGAGTGTCTACCTTGCATCAGACACAGAAATGAACAAAAAGAAGTTATGTTCCATGGAGCTTTCATTTAAGGGAAGGAGACAGACAATAAATAAGTAAACAAGTGAATAAGATAATTTCAAATAATGCTAATAATTGACAAATAGGGTCAAATGATATAAAATGACTGGAGATGATAGTGGTCAACTTGGGATAAGGAATAAGAGAATCTTCTTTGAGATGATATTTGATCTGAAACACAAAAAACTCTCAGCCATGAAAGAATCAGAGGTAAAAGCCTGTTGGGCAAAGGAAACGGTAAGTTCAAATTCCCCAGAACAGCATGAGATGCAATCCAACAGGTGGGTAGGAACCAGTTATCTTAATCAAGTCTTTATTTCTATTTTCAAGTAGTAAATTTCTACAATGTTCCCTGTAAAGGCACTATATACACAGTTCTAAGTTTGACCTCTATAGAGAATGTTTTTTCTGTAATATTTTCTAAATGATTGCTGCTAATATATAGAAAAGTTATTGATTTTTAGAGTATTTATTTTGAAATGGTCACATTACTTAACTGTGGTTAATTCTGCAAATTCTTCAGTTTATGTACAACTGGATTTTCTCTTCTTCTCTTGTGTTTCTGAGATAGACACTCATAACAAATGTAGTAATCGTATTTTTGCAATAACATACATTTTGCATCTTCCTTTTAAAAGGTCATTTACACATTGATTTCTGTTTCATATCTTAACACCGGCTTTATTTTCACACATCTCAGTGGGAGTTGTGTCTCTCTTTTATAGTAAGTTGCATTTCGGTTTAAAATGGAAGGCATGATTCTTTTTTGATATTTTCATGGTGAATATAGGAGCAATTTGGATCTGTTATAAGTAAAACCTCTCTTGAGTATTTGTTTCTTTCAGGATTTATTTCTCCTCTAAATTATTTCCTTCAAATGTATTAAATGGCCTAAGATTCGTGGGTTAAAAGGAATCACTGGGGTGCTGGTTCGGGGGGGGGGTCACTGGATTCTGGACAAAGTTTACTAGCTGTTTACCTTCAATGACCTGTCTAGGAGTTTGCTTTATAAATAATAATTTGATTGTCTTGGGAAAAAGTGAAACATTATTACAAATCTGGGGAGGAAAAGAAAAAAAAAGAGAGTCAGACTGACCCAGGCAGTGTCTTGAGAATGTGGTTAGAGGTTGTACCATCCCATTTTTGCTAGGCAGTTCCTGACCATGAGGAATTTGCTCTCCCTGTCCCTGGGGAAGCTGTACCACATACTGACCTGAATCTAGGCTCTGTCGCTGATTTGCTGTGCAACTTTGGGTAAGCCAGGTAACTCCTCCAAGCCTATTTTTCTTCATGGAGACTATACCCTGTAGCCACAGGGGCTGCTATTAGATTATATACGGTACCATGTTTAAAGTACCAAGCATTCTATTATGCACAGAACAAGCCCTCAAAAATGCTAGTTCCTTTCTTTTTCTTCCAAGCCAAAGGAAACTTCTAGTTACCACGTAATCTACAGACATTTCTTTTTAATATCTCACGTGGAAAGCAGCCCCTCAGTAACTGGGAAGCATTATCACTGTGGCTGTTTTGTTGTTGCTGTTGCTGTTTCTGTCACCATCATCATCACCATCATCATCTCTATGGAGATGAATTTAAGTCATCTGAGTCACCTGGTGAGCAGGGCTTCTTAATCTCCAGGCCAATTATATATCTTGAAATATTAAAGCATGGAGGTAGTTATATGCAAAAGAGGTGCTGTGTTTCTTACACACTAGGGGTGAGAATATTAATGAATAAAGAAGCCACATTGCCTGTATCTCTGCCCTGTAGGTATTCCTTTCTTGCTTCTCCACCTCAAATCCCCTCTGCCCACCAGTCTATTCTGACTGAACAGACACTTCTGAGAGCAAATGTTTCTGTATTTATTATAACTGTCTCTTATACGCCCTGAAACTAGATCACCAGTCTCTTCTCCCCAGCCCCCCAAACACAGCACACCAAATTTCTCATGTAAATCGTATGAACCAGTGTCCAAACTCTGCCATAATTTTTAACCATCTATTTGGGTGTCATTTCTCTAGAATTCATTATTTCCTTTTCCACAACATTTCACAAATAATGGGCTATATACGAAGTGAAATGTAAAATTGAAGGAATGATCAGGGAAATTTAAAACACAAATGCCATTAAGATTCATGTTCTTGTACCTGAATGGCTGTGTTGAAATGATGTGGGCAGGTCAAACCTTCCTCAGATACAGCAGTCACTACACTGTCTTTTAGGGATTGGCTAATAGTGACTTGAACTCTGTCCTTCTGTCACTAAGCACTGTTCATGAGGGTCATTCTTTAGTCACATACATATGAAGTGTCTACAGTAAAAAAACAAAACAAGAAAACAAACAAAAAACTCTGCTGCTAAACTGTTGATCTTTGACATGGTATCAAATAATCTGATAGGCCTATATGATAGACTCTCTCTGAACTCAGTTTTCCACCTGGAAAACTGAGGTAAGAACATTTACCAAAATAGATGTTTTTTGAGGGTATCTGTGAAATAATGTTCATTGTATACAGATTGGTACTTTGTAAACTTCTAATAAATTATAACCATCATGTTTAATTATTATTTCTTGGGTCTCTAAAATAAAATTATTGCCATCAGTTAAATGTTCAGGGTTTCTACTTTGAGCTATGACTTCAAGGACAAAGCCCTCATCAGCACTCGTGATGCCCATTTCCTTATTTAAGACTTGAAAACAATTTTCTCTCCAGTGAGTTATTCTAGGTGAACCAAAATTGACTTCCTTTTTTCAACTCCTGCTTGGTCCATCTCATTCACCCAACTCTGCTGCTGAATGTCCCCTGCCTTTCCCTTTGAGCCAAAGCAATAGAGTTTTAGGAATCAAGCCTGGGGCCCGGACATTGTTCATTTGCCCCTGTACCATTGTGTGGGTGCCTTAGGGATAGATTTAGGGCCCCAGCAACCAGGTAAACACTGCACAGAAGACCAGATCTAACCCCCGTGTGGTCAGCCTGCATATCTTAGAGCCTGGTAGTCCCAAGAAACAGAGCCTGAGATGGAGATTCTTATGCAAGTGACTTATTGAGAGAGAAACTTAAAACAAGAGGAAAACAGGGAAAGGACTGGTGAAGGAACTGAGTAAGGCTATAGTATTAGGTGGAGTCTAGCTTATGCCTGATCCCATGGGGAGCTCTGCAGTATGAATTGTACAACAAGGTTGGTCACCCTTATGACACAGACAACAAGCTTTAGCTACTACACCTCAGTCAGCTGTTAGCTGCAGGTCACCTGTGTTGCAGCTGGGTGGGTGGAGAATGCATTTTTTAGGGCAATTCTCCATAGAATGGTGCAGCTTTGAGTCTGCAGAAACCAACTCTTGGAGTAATTGGAAGATGGGTGCTCTGGCTGTGTAAAGCAGATCTGTGCAGAGCACCCAAAGTGACCACTACACTGACCCTTCTTCCTGGGTCCCTGATGCACACATTTGTTCCTGTTTTACACAGAAACTGGGACTTGGCCATGATGCTCAAAAGAGTGCCTGGAAGAAATGACAGCTTTTCAGACCTTGATTCTGCATCTGACATTCTCCCACGATCCTGACTGCTCAGAGCACTTATTACATTCATTTATTTAATGCATATCTTTTTCACCAGATGATAAACTTCAGCCAGATAAGGACTGTGTGCTGTAGCCCCGCACCCAGAACATTGCCTAGCTTATAATAGATGCTCAGTAAAAATTTGTGGGCCAACACATACACATAAACATGCACACACCACACAGATATCATGTTCCAGAGGCACATAATATTAGGGGACACAGAATAATTCTCAGAAAAAGAGCAGTCTAAACTCATGTTAAGAGAAGATTGTCTATAACTGTAACATAATCTGCTTCTGTGTGCAGTGGAATTGGTACCCTCCATCACGTACATCATTACATAGAACAGACACAGTCCCTTTGGTTAATCGTCCTGATTGCTGACCGTGCCGGAGTTCACCGTGAATAAAAATGGAGCCCGCCACAAAATGATTGACATCTCAGATATATAAAGACCTAGTGGAAGTTTTGTAATGATTGATTTTCTTGAACTCAGGTGACTGTAGTTATCTAGGCAAAACATCCAACCCCAACCTGGCCCAGAACAAAATCCCAGGGAAGGTCTTGAGGGATTTGACTCCCTCTTGGATGGTAAAAACAAGAGAGCAAGAGACATATCCCAATATTCACACCATAAAGGAACGTTACAAGGGATTCCACATCCCTTATTGGCATGCAGAGCACACCTGCCTATGGTCCACCCTCAATCCCAAGGTCTCCTTCCAGTCTATTGCTCAAGTCCAAGTTTCCAAAACTCTCTTTTCTCTTCTGTCCTTGCTTTCTTCATCCTCTTCCTGTTCTTTGATTATTCTCCTCTCTGTGTGTCCAAGGCATAAGGAGAGTAGAATCAAGGTTCAGCCAACTCAGCTCAGGATCATGGTATAGAAACATACCCAAGACCCCATAGTCCAAACTGTCCCCAGATGTGCATTGATAGACAACTCTTTGCTATGAGTCAAAATCATCCTCTCTGTTCTCCAGTTCTGGTTCTGCCCTCTATATGCATACACAAAACAAGGTTTTATTTTTCACTACAGTTGTCATTTCTGAGGTCATGGCAAGCATGGGCATGTTGATGGCATGGGGTAATGCTCAAAGCTGGGAGGCAGGACTTGAAACTAGAGGTGAGAATAAAAGATTGTTTAGATATGGAGAGGGTCTGAGCAGACAGAGCTTGAGACTCAGAGAATATAGCTTTTCTGGAACAGATGTTTGGAAGCAGGTCTTGGGATTTGATACAAGTTAAAGGGTTATGGCAACTCCTGGAGCCAAAGGGCTCATTTTGGTAGAGCTGCTGCTCACCGAGGCTACAGAAGCACTCAGTGGCCCAGTGGCTGCAGGGAGCTGGTGCAACATGGGAACCTGGGGAGAGAGCAGTACCTCTAATGGGCAGGTTGATTTGGTAGCTCAGGTCTTATGATACTGGGTGCTGGGGGTTTCATACCTTGTTTTCAAAGGAGCCTCTTAATTCTGGCTGCCTACAACATCCTTCCAAACTAGATCTAGGGAAGCTGAACCTGAACTTAAGGTTAAGTTCACCTGTGAGAAGCTGAGGATATAGTGGGTGGGCCAGAGATTATCCAATTCATCTTTAAAGCTTTTGAAGATAAATATCATATCTCAGTCAATGCCATGTGTTCTCTATGCTAAAAATTTCCATCCAGCCTTTCACTGCCTGTACTTAAGTCAGAAGTATTTATCCAGCACCTCCTATTTAGCAGACACTACATATGGTGCTGGGGCCACTCACACAAAGTCCTAGCTCCTGCTGTGCTGGTTAATTTTATAGATCAACTTGATCTGATAACAAGACTCATATATTAAGTCAAACATTATTATGGGTATTGCTATGAGGCTGTTTTTGGAAGAGACTAACGTTAAATTGGTAGACTGAGTAAAGCAGATTGCCCTCCCCAGTATAAGTGGGCCTCGCCCAATCAGTTGAAGGCCTCAACAGAACAAAAATGCTGATCCTCCTGAAAGTAAGAGGGAACTCCTCCTGCTTGCCTGTGATCTGGGACATTGTCTGTTTTTTTTTTTTTTTTTTTGTTTTTTTCTTCTTTGGACTAACTGAAACGAGGTTTTTCTAGCTCTTGAGTCTGCTGGCCTTTGGATTAGAACTACGCCTGGCTTGTAGCTTGTAGACTACAGACCTTAGGAGTTGTCAGTCTCTTTAATCATGTAAACTGATTTCTTCTAATATCTTCTAATCTCTCTCCCCCCTCTCTCTTTTTCTCTCTCTCCCTATCTTTTATTGGTTCTGAATAACCCTGACTAATACACCACCTTAAAGTTTATAGTCCAACCGTGTGTGTTTTGTGGGAGGAGCCATGGAATACCAACAAGAAGCCCATTAATGCAATAACATGTAAAAAGGGCTGCAGTAGATGGTAGTCCAGTTGTGCATGGAGTTCAAGCTTCAGGAAGGCCAAAGATGCTCCAAATAAAGATTTTCCATTACAAAGTTCCAAATCCAGACCCCTGTGCCTGGTGTGTAAGGACATCCCTGAATCTGGCTGGTGCCTCCCTATCTCTTACCTCTCACCTCTTCAGCATCATTTCCCCACAGCTAAGAACCTGGGCTGTCAAGTCAGACCACACTGTTTGTATGCCACTTCTCCTACTTATTAAGTGTAAAACTTTGGGCAAATTACTTGACCTCTTTGTCCTTATAAACCTTAGTTTTCTTATTTGTGAACTGGAAATACTAATATACACCTTACAGAATTTTGTGAAGATCAAAGAAAATACTATTTTTAAGGCACTGGGTACAATGTCAGATACATTATAAATGATGCATGGTAGCAAGTTTCATCATCTTCATTACCATCATCACCACCAAAATTTTCATCATCACCTTCATCATCCTCATTACTCTTACTACCAGCACCACTTTCAACATCATCATCATCATCATCACCATCATCTTCATCATCGACACCACCAGCATCATCATCATCAACGTATCACCTCCATCACCACCACCAACACCAACACCATCATCATCTTCATCGTCAACACCACCAGCATCATCATCATCAACATATCAACTTCATCACCACCACCAACATCATCATCACCATCATCACCATCAACTAATCTAGATTACACCACAGATTTTTTTTTTTTATTTCAGACACTTTATGCTTCAAATAAAGGAAATCCCTCCTCAGACTGTTTTAAATAAAGTAGAATTTTTTTGGCTTATATAATTGTAAAATTCATAGTCATCTAGCCTGAGGTCAGGATTGATCCAACAAGTCAAACAATATCAAAGGGGCTCATCTTGTCTCTGTCTTTCTGTACTGACTTTCACAATTTGGCATCACCTTCTGACTTCCTGCAATAGTCCTGGCAGTCCTGGACCCTTCCCTATCAGTTTAAAAAAATGGCTGCAGCAGTTGTAGACCTCACGACCTCATACCACACTATTGAGAAAAAGAGTTCTAAGAGATCCATGGAAGAGAGAGGAGTCTTCTCTTTCCCAGAATCCCCAGCAAATGTCTCACATTTCATTGGCTTTGAGTGGGTTATGTGCTCATCCCTGAACCAATCACAGTGACCAAAGGGGTGGGAAAAATAACTGATGGAAACAGTGAGAACCTACCCCTGAAACTTGGGATGGGGTTCAATCATATGGACATCATAGGGCTGAGAATGGGGGTGGCTCCCCCAAATAACCCTAAATGCTATTTGCAGAGGATGGTTGGATGGAGAAAAGAGAGCAACTACCACAAAATTTCACTACGCTGACCTTCTCAGTTGTACCTTTGAATGTGTGGTTCTCTCTCTCTCGGCCAACTCCCCTACCCTCATCTCAGACTAGTTCTTCCATGTCCAATTCAGTGTCTCTCCTGACCACCCCTGCCCTGGGCTACCTTAGGTAACCCTGTTGTGCATGCCCCTAACAGTCCCCTGGCAAATGTCTGCTTTTCTCCCAGCACTTATATCACTATAAGTATATATTAATATATTGAGTCACCTGTTTATTGTTACCCCGACCCACTGGACTATAAGTGTTTGGGAGTAGGACAACTTAGTTGTTTTTCCCAGTATCACCAAGAGGAAACATTAAAATAAGGAAGCAGTAATTGTGCTCAAAAATATTTGAAAAGGGAACACGGGAATGGATGAATGAACAACAGAACGAATGGGTGAATGATGCAGTGAATGAGTGAAGTGACCTGGACTTCAATCTTAACCCACGGAAAAATAAACGTCTCATTTCCTGCACTTGAGGCAAGCCAGGGGAGATCATGTCTTCCTAGCTACCAGTCAAAATTGATAGAGGCTCCTGTTTAGAAAAAAGAAATGCTGAAACTGGGGAAGAAACCGATTACACACCATAAGAAAGAGTCAGGAGTGCAAAAATAGCAAATGATCGCAGTTAATTGTGATCTAAATATTGATCAGAAAAGATTTTTTTCAGCCTGAATTAACGTAATGAATTCCAAACCAAGGACCCGGTATAATCAGATAAAGGCCGACCATGGACCATGGAGCTGTGCCAGAGGACTAAATCAGGTCCCATCCTCCTTCTGGGGAGCAGCCCCACCCTTGGAGGTGAGGTTCCAGAGACATGCTTGCGTCTGGGGAAACACGCAGAGGTGGGGTCAGCATAGATGTGATCGGAGATGGAGTTCAGGACTGTCTTTGAAAGGAATTTCCCCCAAATCATGAAGTTGATCATTAATTGCTACTGTGGGGCTTGCATCCTTGCCATCATCCAGGAGTTCAAGTAAAAACCAACACTCTCCTGACACCCAAAAAACAAGTCTGTGTCAACATCACAATATATGTGGGGAGGAGCAGCCCTGGCCACAGTCACAGTGGAAATTAATCAGGACATATGGCCTTGACATCTTACAGATAGATGCTTTGGCATTCTTGATGCCGTTACCGTACCCTGTCCAACCAGCCAGGAGGAAGGCGTTTCTTCTCCCATCTTACAGGAGAGAAAACTGAGGCTCAGAATACTAACAGGATTGGTGCAGAGCTACTAATAACTGACCATCTAATGATTTGAACTCAGATTGCTTCCGCCGTGCTCTTCAATACTCCTATGCCAAATGTGAGCAGAATTCAAAGGAAAAAAATCACATTTTCTAAAGAACAGTTTCATACGGAAACTGAGGCATGTCATTCATGGCATTGTATATAAACGTGTGTGTGTGAGTGCATGTGGGTATATATGTGTCTATATATATATGTATGTATCTATGTATGTATGTGTATGCATATATGTGTGTATGTGTATATATGTGTGTGTGGATACATTTATATGTATGCTAAAATATAAAAATAACAAACAAACAAACAAAAGCACTCCCTGGAAGTCAAAAAAGAAAATGATTTTCCAGGAAGTTCCTGCAGAGCCCTTCTCTTTATTCCTGAGATGTTCAATTAATGGGTGCAAGTCATAAAACAGTGCATTTTCTCCCTTGCTATGATGCATTGTTTTTAATCTCACTGCCTTGTATTATATCACATTCCTATAATTCTTCCAACAGGAAAAGACTTGTTTCATAAAAATGTAGTCCCCAGCATTTGAAATATAAGTTCACATGCAGGCAACATATATATCACCGCACCGGCAAACTCACTCACTTACTTAATCCACTAAACTTCAGGTGCTTCCTATATTATGTGAAATGGCTTGAAACAGGCAGGAGCTGCCAGGACCCATCACTGCTTCTTTGCTCAAGAGAGACAGCAAGAAGGGAGGCGGGGGAGTGGAAATCCCCTCGGTGGATGCCAAGTAACAAGTCTTTCATTATCACCCAGTGTCAGGACACTGGGTAATGTTCATTGTGCATGCACAATAAATTACTATTTACCTGGCAGTGCCTTTGATAAGCCCATCTCCTCTCCCTCTTTCCGTCCACGCAGCACGGAGCAGCGAAACCCCTTTGCCTATAATTCTTATTAAGGTGATACCTTTTCTGAATAAGAAAGTACACACTTCCAAAGCCTGGCGTTCTCTGGGGTCTTTGAGGGACATTGTTTTTATTGGTTCCCTTTTATTTCTCCCACCCCGCTGTGTTTTAATGCTATAGTGACTTCTGTGTATACAACTCTCATATTGAAATGTCGGCGGCTGCAGATATATGCAATATTAAAGAGCGCTTATGAATTTTTGACATCTAATTAGTCGCTACCCAGTTAACATGTCAGGACTCAGAGGGATTAGGGAGGCAGCCCTTTCTGAATAAGTTACCGCAAGGCCTCTGTCCTTTTCATGTATTATTCTTTAATGTAGGTGGTGATTATTTGGCTGTGATTAATTGATGAAGCTCATTGGTCTGGCAAGTGGTACCGAATTCACCATTCTTCACTTTTATTTCTCTCCGTAGGGCTCTGCCACTTATTCAGAAGGACTTGCTTCCTTCCAGACGGCCTCTCCTCTCCGTGCTGTGCTCCCGGTGGTGGGGTGAGAGGTGCTGTTCCCTGGGACTGGCCTTGACCTTTCACAGTTCTTGACTCATAGGTCAGCCGTGGCTTTTGCATGCCACCTTCTCGTGGAGGTTCTGTGTCCAGCAGCCGTGGTCCAGGCACATCTGAAACCCATGGGGCTTACGAAGAAAAGCTTCTGGTTGCCCTTCTGTCTCCTGTCCGCCGTTTCAAGCCTTGCTCCGGTGCCCCTTAACACCCGTAGCACCCCGATGGGGTTCAGTTTCCTCCGAGGTTCAGCTGCCTGCCAAGATGCCAGGTGACAGGCGGGGCTCTCTGAGGCCACTCATGCCATTGTCTCCAGCCCTGGGGCCCCCAAGAAACCCCATGTGCCGTGATGTACAGCCTGATAGTGTTGGCTCTGCCCTGAAGGGTAAGTGACACCAGGCTCTGAAAGAGGCAGCAGTGTAGACGGAGGTCTGTGAGAGGAAGCACCGGCTGCCGGGAAGGGTGCCTGCCCACCGGCGTCCAGCATCTCCACTGTCACCCTGAAGAAGTGTAAAGGTGGAGTGGAAAGACACCACTCAGGGCTCCTGAAGCCCAGACCCTACTCCTAGGCTCCCACAGATGCGACTGGGGCCTCTTTGGCCTCTCTGCTCCTCTTCGCGCTTGTGAAAGTTGACTCTGATTGTCTTGGATTTAAGATGGCCATGATTTTTAATTTTTAAGGTAAAGCAAACAGGGAGATGGTCTGTGATCTACAGCCCTGTGTTTATGTAGGTGCGTGGTGGGACTTTAGGACTCCCCCTCACACTTGTGTGCACACACAGGCACACACCCCCTGTACACATACAGCCACATACACACTCATGGACACGCACAGGGACACACAGTGTACACACACGAGTGCCTAAATATATATACACACACATACCTATGCAAAAACATAGACACCTACACGCACACACACACATCCCATGGGCACACACAGGCATGCACGTACACACGTATACAGATACACTCTTTCTCCCCCGCGGCTTTTCAAACAAAGGCTCTGCCATCAGACTTTCAGACCCCGGCCTCCTGGTTTTATGGGCAAATAATTACTTCTTGCAAAGTAGAACCACCCCCATTATAAATCCCACACCATTCAAATCTATAATTGGGGCAGAAACAGAGCTGCAGCCGATTCTTCTTTTTAAATGCACCAACTCTGGACAAACCATCCTAAAAATGTATAATTATAAATAAACCTTCACCTACGTCAGCTGGCAGGGTTTTTAATTACCACACTTGATGTCAATCAAGGCCAGGGCTGGGCGCACATGCGAGGGGCAATTTCAGAGAAATTTCGCGGACATAAGCTGTCGCCTTATTCTATTATCTATATTTAAAAGAGAAGAGAAGAGATGAGGCGACAGCCAGGAAGGGAGAGGGAGAGAGTGGCTGGCTGGAGGAAAACAGTGGGGAAGGCAGTTTATCCAAAGGGCAGTGTCCTGCCCTGGAAAGAGCTGAGGCCCGCCCTAGTGACCGTTCTTTGTCTCCCAACCCTGTCCCTCCAGGATATGAGCTGAGAGTGCGAAGGGTGTCAATTTGCTGATGGAAGGGGGGTGGGGTGGATGTGCTCCTGTAGGAACAAGGCCAGCTGGTGGGGTGGGGGGACCAGGCAGAGAAGGGGGGAACACAGAGAGCTAGAATTGGGGGGCGCTAGAAGGGAAAAATCAATTGATGCAAATTCACTTTCTCCTTGACGGCACATTCTATCCGAAGGAAACACTGAACTTTGTAGTGTTAGCAGCAGCTGAAATTTAGAATTATTGTTTCCTTCTAACAGAAGACTCATTTTCCACGGCCGCATTTGCAGCATAATAAGCTTTTTGTTATTTTTTCAATTAGAGTCAATTGACCTAACAAAATGCTTGGCAATTAAGTGATTTTTGTAATGGTCCGGGGGTAATTTAGTCGAGCTTGTCAGCTGTGTTTCATGAAGCCGAGATGTCTTTTTTTTTTTTTTCCACTGCCTCTCTCTCTCCCTCTCTCTCTCCCTCTCTCTCTCTTGAGCATAATGGCTCATAATTTCGAAATCTTTTCCTTCTGTTTCCCTCACAATAATTCGCAATTACAGGAAGTTGTTGGAGGTGATTTTTTTTTCTACCTTGCCTTTTGAGTCAGTAATTTTAAATAAAATGTACATACTTATAAAAAGGCAGCTATTACTGAAATCACTTTTTGTGTAAACTCAATTATTTCATGAATAGTGACACCAGCTTATACTGGGTCCTGCTCCTGAAGGCTGAGGCATTATTATCTTCAGGGCAAAAGGTTTGGAACATTCAGAACACACTTTCCACATCAAACCAGCATTCAATAAGGTAAACACAACTTCAGGGGAACAGGAGGCATCGGGGTTACCTGGTCATGAAAAATGGCAGTGGATTCATCTCCAGCCTCCCGGTCGCCCCCTCCCTTCCCCTAGGACTGAAAGGAGGGCCTCAGCTTTTGATTTACGAGGGAATTCCTCATTTGCCTAATTGATTCATTTTCTTAAGATGACATCTGGAGTTACATTTCCTTTTTAAAAGGCTGCAGTTAGATCTGATGACTGGATCAGATGTTCCTTCATTGTACTACTATCTGTTTATACCTATATTAAAAAAACACAAAAACCAAAAAACAATATTCAGTTTGTAACTGCATGCACGCATACATACAGAAACAGCCAGGAAAAGCCGTGTGCCCTTGTTCTCTCGGAACAAATTTGACGAAAGTCACATTTGACAACGCAGGTCGTGGGGATGTGTGCTATCAAGGTTCATCTTTTTTAACCTTTAGGAGGCTTGTTCATGTTCCTGCATTACTGTGTGTCTTAAGATGGTCTCTTGCCCCTTTGTGAAAAACAACTTAGAAGCCACCCACTTCACTCCCTGGCAGGAAACTCCCCAGTAGGGGGCAGTAAAAGAGCAAGCCAGCCAAACCCCATTTTGGCTAGCCCTGTAATAGGGGCAAGACCACCAGCCCTGGGAAACTCATCCCCTCCTGGCTCAGGTGTGGACACAGAGCTAGAAAGGTCCTTTAGCACAGATCACTGGTTTTGAATTGGTCTCCCAATTCTTTCTGGAAAATGTCTAATCAAATGTTCCTCCTTCTCCACTTAGGGCTTCTATCTTTCCAAAGGGTCTCGTTGAAAGCTGTGACTGTTGTCATCTGGGTGCTGGGAGCTCTGGGCACATTCCCTGCCAGGGTTGCTCAGGCAGCATGGGAAATGGGAGGCTTCTTGAATCCTGGAGGCTTTTGCAAGGCCTGAGGAGACAAATGTCCAACACCGTTCAACTCATGCTGATTTACTTGACACTTGAATTTGGCTATTGTTTCCTCTTCCGGCATCTCAATTTCCCCAATTCTAAATTGAGGAGGTCAGGCTAGATACAATCTGCAGACCAATTATGCATTCATTCATTCTTTGCTATATGCATTCATGCACTTGTTCTTTACTATATGCATTCATTCATTATTTACTGTATACATTCATTCATTCTTTACTAAATGCATGTTTATAGGCAGAAGACATATTCTGTGTGCTAACAAGGTCGTCATATTCTTGGATTTGATTTGATTATTTTTTAAAAATATGGAATCTTTGTTCAACTCCAGGCGGTTTTCTTTACTTACCATTTTTTTTTTTTCCTGGTTGACTAATTTGTCCTCAACCAAGGCTGAAGTCTCTAAAAATCTCTTTATGGTTTTAATGTGGTGTGTGCTTTCCATAGTAACATTTCACCTGTATTTGGAGACATTTGGAAATCTCTCCCCATTTCTCCAGGTATCATGGACAGCCCTGGGTTTGGTTTAGCTTAGATTCTAAGTGCCCGTGGTTTGGCCTGGGCTGGGGCTGAGCTCAGCTTCTCCAGGCTTTGATTAATCCACTGCACCTCTCATTTTCCCGACTATAAAAGGGGAAGCTACAGTTCTGAATAAGCATCTTGCAGAAGAAAGAAGCCAAAGCAGAAAGTATTAAACTTTCATCCAACACCATAGGAGAGATGTAGTTATTAAATTTCAGCTGCTTATCAAACTGATATGAAAGTCATTTTGCATGATTGCTTTGCATCCTCAAATCTTCTGCTTTTATTTGCAATGCATCTCTGTGCTTTCTTATTAGAAAAATACTCAAAGGATAAAAAAACTGATAATATTATTCAGTTTTTACAATTAGGTAGAAAAAAACTTTCAAAGAAGTGCTTTTTTATTGCAGCTGGTAATAATATCGGGGGTCCTGTTGATAGCAGTCTATAGTGATCCTACCCAAGATGACACTGGTTTTATCTTCTAATTGCTGCATACTGGTTATACTGGATCTGGGCAAGGGAGGCTATTTCCAGTTTTTTCGTTGGTACATATAACTCTGGTTCATGTGACATGTCGAAATATGCTGAGTCTCTTGCGTTTGCCCACTTTTGTCTTTATGGCGGGTCCACTATGCTTATTGGACCCCAGATAGGGACTTTTGCTATTTATTCAGTATTCCTTTGTCGAAAAATGATTGTGTTGGGACATGTGTGAAGGCCTAGGGATGAAGCTCTAGGCAGCAGTCTACATACAATTGAATTTCATCTCTTCTTTATTAAATCATCATAGTTTACTTTTAAATTATAAACACATGCAAAATTATAAATTATCTATATAGGTAGGCACATGTAGATATATGGTTTTTTCATCACTTCACTATCTTTCCATGATCTGTAGAAATGCCAAAACAATACATTTGTATCTAGCAGCCAATTTTATATGCCTTGTTTTATTTTAGCCTTCTTAATAGTTTTATGAGTTAAAAATATTCTCTCATTGTATAGCATTGGAAACTAAAGCTCAGAGAGGTGAAGTGACTTGCTCAAGGTCACACAGCTGGTACATGATAGCTGTGTGATTCAAGTTGGGTCTGGGTGACTCTAAGGAGAGTGCTATGTTGACCTTAGCCTACTGTCAAAGCACCTTCAGCATCATTTTCCCAATGGTCTCCATTACCCTTTATTTCCAAGTATTCAAAGACTTAACACAGCTAGCATTGCCCTGTAATAGAAGTGAGCACCAAACCTTCCGGAGCAGAGAAGGGGCAGTGGAAGCCTCACTTGTCAAGTCACCAAGCCCCATCCTCCCCACCTTCCTTCAGACCCTCCATCTGCCTCTGCTGCTCTTACATAGAGAAAAAGGACTTTGTTACGGCATCTATTAGACTGGTACTGACAAAAGGGAGGAGCAGCTACTGAAACCCAGTCCTGGAGAGTTAAAAGAGCCTTCAGCAGAGAAGGAAGTGATGACCACACCCAGTGGAAATCGTTCTTACTGAAAGCCAAGAGATCTGGTAATTAATTCAACAAGATTTACTGAGCACCTACTATGAGTCAGACATGGTTCTTGGTGCTTGGAATAGTGAAACAAAGACAGGCAAAGCTGCTTGCTACAGAGGAAACTACCTTCCAGCTGGGGAGTCAGGCTGACAGCAATAGACTTCATAGCAGATTAGAAGGCAGTGAGTGTACCAGACAAAGTAAAAGTGAGCAGAGTGAAGGAGAAATATGGGCCAGTTTCAGAATTAAATAGCCTGGTCAGAGATGTGGTTTGTTCTGGGAAAGTCTTCTCCCTCTGAGTCTCATATGTCATGACTGCAAAAGAAGAGGTTGAACTAAATCAAGAGTTTCCACACTTGGCTCATATAGGAATCCCTTTTCTTTTAAACTTTGTAGACTCCAGGTTCACTTATAGATTCAGGCTATCAGATTATTATGGATGCAGAGGCTTAGGAATCTGCATCGTTTAAAAAGAGTCAAAAGAGGTGAAGGTGTTCATCCAAGTTTAAGAAGCCCGGGACCAAGCGCCTGTGTGTACTGTAAGGGTACCAGGGTGTCCTCTTTGTTTATAATCTCTGTGACCTTGGAATTATTCCTGAACATAAAGGCATTCTTTGCTCCCAGGATTGTTAATGAGGGTTGACTGATCCAACAGCTGGGAAAGCACTGGCCCAGGTCTTGGCATATCAGTGAAGCCCAGTATGACCTTCCTATTCCTCCCTGTAGTTCTAACATCAAATAATACTTCTCTGGAATAGTGAACACAAGACAAACACATTTGAAGAGGAACAACTGGATCTATAAGGGCTGAGAAAAGAAGAGAATAAAAAATGGTAAATTGATTACCCTGCCGAGTGAGAAAAAGGACTCTATACCATAGTTTAGGCAGAACCGGTTATGTCAACAGGGTTAGCAAAATATGCATGCTATTAGCTGAGTTGATGAAGAAAGGGTGGGCTTTAGTACTTTCCAGAGTGAGTGCCTCTTTTATTGGATGGGCTCTGATTTCCTCCAGGTTGGGGACGATGGCAGATGATGATCCCTGAGTCTAGTGGGTTCCATGCAAGTGAGCATCATTGATGCTTCTGCCGTTTCCACGAAGCCCTGACATTCAGCCTCTGTCCTTGAATTGTCTGTGTACTTAGAAACCTTTGTTTCATTCATCACCGCAGCTCTTATAAGACTGAAATCATATTTAAAGAAATAAAAATGTAGCAGAAACAGAAGTGCCAGAGATCACACACCATGTACTCATCTAGGAAAGTGTGGAATTATCCCTTCCACCTTGGTCCCTCTTGAGGGTTTCTCCATCTCCCCTGACACCATCACTCCTTATTTTCTTGCCCTGTTCTATGTTTTTATAGGACTTATTCCCACCTGATAGATCATCGATTTCATTGTTGGTTGTATTCTGTACGCGGTTTCTTTCCCCCACTAGAATGAAAACTCGTGAGAGTTGGAACTTGGAATTGCATTCATTTTTATGCCTGTATCTACCACATAACAGGTGCTCAATAAATACCTTTTTGAATACACAAATTTCAACCTCAGTCCTGGTTTCATACTCGCTGAATGTCACCAATATTTCCTTGTTATTTTCTTCCTTCAATTCCCTTAGCCCTCTAAGCTGGTATACATGGCAAGCTGGTAGAAAAAGGCAATTCAGTAATGGAAGAGAATAAAATAAAGGGAGAAAGAAAAGACTGGTATAAAACTGAGCATAAAGGTATTTAATTTAGTGTTGTCTTTATACATTATAGTGATGCCTATAGACTCCATAGATATTTTAGCTTGAATTTTAATTTGGGGCACATGTTTGTAGAATCCACCATGTTAAGGCCAGAACAGGATTTTAATGGTCAAAGGCAATTTGCAGGTTCATTTTCAAAATTACCAATTTCTAATATATTACAGGGAAACAGAAGAGACTGAAATATATTTGCTATGAGTCAAATATAGATTTTATTTTTAAAAGCATTCTTTGATTAACTTCAGGTACCTAATTAACTCCTCAATTTAACAACTATTTCTGTCTAAATGACAGCTTTTTAAATATTTGACTCTAATATAAACCTCCCCTGGAAACTTGTTATGCTATTAATTTGGTAATTTTTTAATGAAATGTTCATTTGGTAAAGAAAACCCAGTGCATGTCTAAAAAAGTTAATCTGTTTTAAGAATGTGGTCCAAAATCATATTTTACTCTCTCACTACACAAATGACTGTGCTGAACATCCCACCGTCTGTGCTGATGGCCTGGGGTGATGCCTTTTCGGAGGCTGGGGACTGGATGACCACTGCAGACTGAAGCCCAGACAATGTCTCCAAGTCCGTGTGGACTCCAGTTATGGGAGTGATCTCACTGCAGTTCAATCTCCTACGCAAATACAGCTTGAGAAACTCAGAATGCTACCATTCCCCACGTATTCTTGACAATGGTGACAAAGACATCTATAATAGGTAATTATGCCTTCCTTTCGTTAAATCATTGTTTATATAGCAGCAACAGGAGAAGATTAAGGAGAAACAGTGACTAAGAGCAAATGGATTTCCCCATTCCTAAGGTGTAGCGCCTGGAACTTTGCCCTGAGGGTCAGAAGGTCTAGATTCTAAGCCTCGCTTGCCAAGGACAGTTCTGCTCAAGCCCCCATATCTACATTTATATACTGAGACTTTGGGACGAGCATTAATATTTGACCCGTTTACATGGGTAACAAAACATGGCTGTGGAAAAACTTTTGGACTTGCTGGAAATTCAGGACAGGAAACATTTATCCAATGATTATTCTATGCCAGGCCAGTACTATAATCCTTCTGGGGAGAGGAATTAAAATATATACATATGTGTATGCATAGGCACACACACACACACACACACACACACACACACACACACACACACACAAACAAGAGTGGCTGCCCTCAGGAGGATTACAAACTTTCAGATACTTGCATTGGAGAGAAGTTATCCTATAGAAGAAAAAATGTAAATGTCCTGGATTCGGGTCTTAACACCACCTTCCGTGTCTCTGTGATCATGGGTAAGTTGCTTAATCTCCTTGACCCACAGTGTCTGCATCTGAAGGATGGTGATACAGATATATACATCACAGAGTGGTTACAGAGATGAAGACAGTCTGTTTTAATAGACCACAGAAGGGGCCCAGGCACACAGTAGGTCCCCGGGGAAGAGTGGCTGTGGTGATAAAGATGACAATGGTGACAATGGGGATAGAAAGTTCCAGTTGTATCATTCCCTAAATAGGTTTCACAGGACAATAGGAGATTTCAGCTCAGAAACTCTAAGTCAGGGACCCAAAGGCTATGAGTCACCACTTTGCTTCGTGCCTGTCAGTTCATTTTTGAGAATCCACAGAAATAGAAATGTTCTATCAGACCAACTTGGATTGCCATCTGGCCCACACATTTTCCTGGCACGGCCCGAAGGCCAGCACTGCTATTCTCCCCTCCAAGCAAAACCCCAAGTTTAGCAGAATAAAATCTGGTGTTGAAATGCATCAAGCACGGCATCAGTTCATTATCATGATTAGCACATTAGTAGTAGTTATAGGCAATTAATATGAATAATAATTGAATCTGGGTTATAGTAGTTGATAGAACTACTAGTGATATTAATATCAACTGCAAGTATACTGTTTAATAAAACAGCAACAGTAATAGAGAGGAATTGGTACTTTTCAAGGGGCTTTCACATGTTAGCTCTCTGAGTCTTCTTTTGGGTATATGATTATCCTCGGTTTCCTTTTAGGGAAACTGAGGTTTTAAACAGTTGAAACTTACTCCATGTGATGCAGTGATATGCAGAAAATCTGGAATTAGAAACTCTGTCTTACAACTATTAGTGTAGTAGGCTCTGGAGATTGAGTAGAAAAAGAGAGAAAAATTCATCAAATAAAGCATTCTTTGGCTGGATCATTGAGTAACACAGGATGCCAGGGCAGGAGAGACCTTGGAGTACAACAAATACGATGCTTACGTTGTACAAACAAGGAAACTGAGGCCCAGAGAGGGGAATGATTTACCTCCAGTGAACAGAGCTGTGAGACAGATTCCAAATTAATTTTTATTTCAGAGTGCCTTTATGTGGTCCCAGTCTTGAGCCCAGAAAGGGATCTTTTTAAAATTTTCTGTGAACCGAAAACCAAATAATCACATGTGTTAAAGGTGCATATTAACTTTCCAGTTTAGCCCTAAACCATGGTCTTGGGTTGCATTTCCAAAAATGTGTCTCATTTAAGTCTAATTTGGTAGCATAGTATTAGCTATTATGAAAAAATAGGATTCCTTGGTCAATTACATTTGAACTATTCTGGGTTAAAATGTGAATTAAACAGGTTTCGTTTTTACTGCTGACCTTTTAGTTTTTCACCTTAAATACGCAAATAGCATACTGTGTTCTCATCCATCTTTGACCGTGAAATCCTTTGCTCTCAGAAACTCCTTTGAGACTCATATTTGAAAGGTCCCAGTTTGAGAAACTTGGGTGCAGTGGCATTTTTCTGCAGGGTATTAGTGCATTTGCTTTTTCTACAGAGTTTTAGTGCATTTGCTTTGTAGCAGGTATTCCTAATATATTAAGGTCTGCTGGGTTTATTTCTGAGTCTCTGGCCAACTTTTGGAAGGTTGAAACCCCTAAAAATACAAACTGCAGACACGAGGAGAGCCATAACAATCTTGTTTCATTTTATGTGTAATGTTTTTCCAAGCAACTAAATCCACACTACATGACTTGATTCCAACCCTGTAAGTGACCCTCATCTTCAATCGCTGTTTACCAAGTGCCTACAATGAACCAGTGTTCACAATGATTTCTTGCTATTTTAGGTTCCTACTTCTGGATCTGGGCTCCCTGTGGTGAGACACCTGAGGAGAAAGCCTGCACAAAAGGGTGAGGTTTGGAGGCTATGAAATTAGGTAGTTGTACTTGAATAAATCATATCTAACAAATAATCCTAATCCCTGAATATCACTGTATAAAGTGAACAGTGAAGGCAGAAATTTCTCCTAGGTGTCTTAGATAATATAGCTACTGAAAACAAAAACAACAACAATAACAACAACAACAGTGGGAGATTTTGATGGGATGAGAACTTTTGTTTAATGAAGAAAATTAAGAAGGACTGGAGGGAATGAGAAAAGGCATTTTGGCCAAAAGCTTGGTAACATTTGTCGTTCTCAGAGGCACATTTGCTTTACTATTAACGCTTAAAATTAATGGGCTTTGAGATGGAGAAGTGAGTTCTTACCAGTTTAAAACTTGGCTTCAACTTTGTCTGTCCTGAAAATCTGCTTGTTTGTTTGTTTGTTTTTTTATGATATTTTTAGCAAAAAACTTTGACTTTAAAAATTGCTTGAAAATAAACAGATACAGGATGGTTTGGGGTGTGGTCATTCTGTCTTAAATTCAAAACATTTAAAATTTCAAGTCCAGCATAGAAACTCAATATTATTTACTCCATTTTGGGAAAAAAACAAAATTAAGACCAAAGTGCTGAGGTTGAAAAAGTGTAAAATGAACTCTAACTTTCTTTCCCAAAGACCTGCACATACGGAATTTTTACTTTGCACTTAAGACCACATTTTCAAAGGCTATTCCTCCCCTTGCCTCCTTTTTGAATATGTAAAACTCTGCATGCATCTAATCGGTCCTTCAATTGTCCACTTGCACCTTCAAATTATGGGACAAGTGGCCAATTGGGCCTGCAATTGGCTAATTGCACTGACAATTAGCCAATTGTGGGTATAATTAGCTGCATGTAGAATTAATCATATGCACAGAATGGTCGGCCACTCTGAAAACGTAGAACTAAATGTGTTCTAGATGCACATCTGTACCCAGGCACAAAGGGAACACGGGCGAGGACCCTAGATGAATCACTCTTAAGAGAATCATTAAAACAAATCTGGCACTTGATTAGAAAGACCACATGATTAACCACTGAGTATCCAGTCTACTCGCTTTCTCTAAATTTCTGGTGTGGAGCTCAGTGTGGACAAGGCAAAGAAGATCCCAGTGTTGAAACTTAATTCTTCAATCTGAAGCCCTTCTGCAACCAGCTACCCTGGTTGCTATTACCCTCCGATTAATTTTTTTTTAACTAAATATTTGGATTTATGGTATAATTGGTGAGTTGTACCAGGCAGGCTCTAACTAGAGTCCTCAATAGGGAACCTAACTAATTTTGGTTCGAATACCTGCCAATGTAACACGTAAGTGTTACCATCTCATTCATATCTAACACCCAAGCTGGTGTGTGCGCATTCCTGGGGGGACCAGGGACAATCCCATGAAAGACACTGTGTGTGTCTATGAAGCATCCATTATATTTGATGGTAAGCAATATACAATAATTTTAAATGTTAGTAAACAACAGAAAATTTTGAAGGTGGTTAAAATTGTAGTGGTTAAAGTCTATCTATGGGTTTATTTACTTAACTTCCCTACAACCTAGTCTCCCCAGCTATAGAGATAAACTAATGCAAACTAATGATAACTATCTCACAAGGGTCTTTTTAGAATTAAACAAGGTCATTTAAAATCACAAAATGAAAGTGAGATCATGAGGGAGGGAGAAAACCTGGAACTCAAGACAATCAATCAAGAAATTAACATATTAAAACTTCTGAGATTTCATGCCGTAAAGAATTCTTTATTTCAGCATTTTATCAAACAAAAGTGACCAAAGACCAGTCTTTTCAAGTAATACCTATTGCTTCATGCTGGGAAGCGCCACTCTAGGTGAAAAACAGCCAGTGGAGGCCCATTGGCTACAGAAGAAAACCCAGGTACTTTGGTTAATTCTATCCCTCATCATGGATCCCAAACTTTCCTTCTATCTAATCTTTCACTTATGGCAGAACCTTTCAGAAATCCACCAATTCTGCAGGCAGCTCTGTCCACTGAATGTGCCCCACCCCCCACTCATCCTCTATGTCTAAAGTGATCATTATTAATTTGAAACAAAGGCCATGTAAAATGGATGGGGATATATCCACAGTTAGAGGTGTTGAAGGAGAGAGAAAACTATAAAAGACGAAATACTTCCTGAATATAGAGATATGTTTTTCTATTATGCTGATGTAGGTGCTTTCTTCCTAAATTCTAAATTTTGGCTGGATTTTATCACCCTTACTTAATGATATAAATTACATGCACATCCTATATATTTCTAGGGAGGAAGGGAGGAAGGTAGGATAGGAAGTATTGACTCTTACACCAGATATTTTTACAGCTGTTATCTTATTTGTGCTTCAAAATAATAATATCAAATATGAATAATAATTGCCCTATTTGAGGGGGTGAGATTTCTGAGCCTCAGAGAAGTTCATGATTTTTCCAAGGTTATACAGTAGCAAGCAATAAAGAACTAGAGCTCAAAATCCATATTTATATGATATACATATCTTCTTTTGTACAAACTCTATAAACAAAAACCATTATGACATAAGAAGGTGTGGAAATATCATGTATTTCATGTTCAAATGCATATAAACAACCCATCCAAGTACATGCATCTAAATGTAAAAATCTGTATTTGTGACTTTCTACATCAATGTTAATTTGCATTAAGAAATTCTAAAAGTGATAATGTTGATGTTGAGAGAGGTAAATTTTGTCTTTTCTTCCAGTTGAATTGAGCCTAAACTCTGGATTTATAGATTAAAGTCTGAATTCCTGAAAGAATGCAAAGCAATTCAAGGCCAAAATGAGGTTCTCAATTTTTATGCCATTGCAGAGCCCAAACTCATCAGTAGTGAAGGAGAGGGGACTCATTCATTCAACATGCTCCTCTAGTTGGTCCTTTTGTCAGAGCTGACTTGTGCACCGAGTATTGGTAACGCATCTGACATTACAATGTCAGCATTTAAACAAATTTACCCTTCATGCCATAATCCTCGACTCAGACTTCAAATGTTACCTTTCTGTGAATTCTCCCTTGTCCCCTCAGGATAGCTCTAAATATATTTCAATGCTTTTACAGTTCCTGTCTTATAAAATATATCTATTGTGTTCTTATCTGTATCTGTCAGCTATTGCTATAATGATGCTGCTTAACAAACAACTCCCAATTCTTTGTCATTCCATGTTACATGTAAATTGAAACATGCAGCTCTGTGCTCTGAAACTCTGCTCAACCTGCTCCCTGGGTCTTCTCACTCCGGGATCTAGATTAAAGGAACAGCCCCTGCCTGCTGCCTGATGTTTGCTCATGGCAAAGATCAGGAATAAGAGAGTTGGCAGAAACCCACTGCCTCTAAAAGCGTTTGCTTAGTTGTAGTAAATATTACATCCTTTTATATCCCATTGGGCAAAGCAAATCATACAGTCAACCTCTACATCAAAAAGATGGGGAAGTGAAGTCTGTCTTCAGGATGGCAAAAGTGGAGAGAAAGTGAATATTTATGAACAAATAGCCACATCTCCTATGTTATCTATCAACATATTATTTTCCCCCACACTGATCAGTGACATAACAGAACATAAAATACATATATGTCTTCTTATCTCATGAGTAGCATAGAGTTAGTATCGAGAGAAGGATTATTTAGTGCTTGAATATATCATAAGTTTCATTCAGGTGTAAAGGAGTGAAAGTATTCCTTGGTACTCTCTGAAATGGTTAAACTGTATCAATATTTATTTATTTATTTATTTAAATTTTTGGCTGCGTTGGGTCCGTTTCTGTGCGAGGGCTTTCTCTAATTGCGGCAAGTGGGGGCCACTCTTCATCACGGTGCGCGGGCCTTTCACTGTCGCGGCCTGTCTTGTTGTGGGGCATAGGCTCCAGACACGCAGGCTCAGTAATTGTGGCTCACGGGCCTATCTGCTCTGCGGCATGTGGGATCCTCCCAGATCAGGTCTTGAACCCGTGTCCCTTGCATTGGCAGGCAGACTCTCAACCACTGTGCCAACAGGGAAGCCCCTAAACTGTATCAATATTTAACTTTTCTAATGTGTCTCTCTTTCACACACACACACACACACACACACACACACACACACACACGCCATTTTCCTTTACCAGTGTCATTTTAGAGAAGAGGAAACCAAGACTTAAAGAAGCTAGGAAATTTATCCAAAGTCACACAGCTATGAAGCAGCAGAATGAAGAATCATACTCAGGCTTTTGTGGCTGCAGATCACACGATCTTAACCTATAAACAACACTGAACTTCATCTTCTTATTCTTTGGAGTATGTGGTGAAGGAAAGGAGAAAATGGATTAAGCAGAGAAAGATTCTAAGATGATATGCTGAGATATTAGAAACAAGAATAGTCATACTATGGTATTTTTCTTTTGCTAGAAGATACAACTGTGATAATACAGCATGTAAGAGCATCCTTATAGAAATTAGCAGCAGATACACATAGATGATGAAGGTGTTGTCTAGCAGTGCTTGCCTAATTTTTTGTATCAAGGCACACATAGGAAATGATCTTATTTGTGTGACACAGTGTGAAAAACAGCAAATGTATGAGTGATCTGGAAAAAGGTGACTGGCCAGAGGTCTCCAGATGCCACAGACCCCCACCAGGCCATCTAAAGGCACTGGGGTTCTCTGCTAAAGACAACCATGTTAGAGATGGCCCTGTAACTGAGAAGCATACCTACTCACTTTAGTCAGAATCAAAGGTGAGCAGGGCTGGAAAAACAGATCATCTCAACCACAGGTGATGTGATGATCTAATGCTTTGCATAATATATTTCTCAGTGGTTTACTAAGCACTCTTGTAGATACTGGTAAATTCACTATCCAAAATTCAACTGAAAACATCAGTGTTGGCATAAATTATAATACAATAACCAGGTCCTTTGAGTCATTCAATATTAAGATACAAAGGACCTTAAATGTCAGTATCCTAATTCCCACTGCCAGGCTTGAACACCCTTATCTGTAAATTACTGGTTTGAGTTCTCAACTCTCCATAGCACAGCAAAGAAACTGAAAGGGCTTCTCAGGAGCCTATCACTTGAATCATATGTGAGGTATTAGTCCTACTCTGCAGACTCAATTCAGAATCAATAATACGATAATAATCACTTGGTTTTAAGCATACTGAAAAGGATAACTGACTGAGGTAGCTTGTAAAATTATTATTACGCAGATAATTGGCTGTTAATAGGCCAACCAGGAAGAGAAAGACAAAAGAGAATTGTTTTTAAAAAATAGAAAATATAAGAAAAAAAGAAGAATTGTGGCATTCTGGAGGCATTTGGTATAATGACAAATGGTCCTACAGATCTCAAGGTCATGATTGTAACTAAGGGGTAAGTGCTATGCACAAAATGAAGGTTGAAGAATAGTTAGGTAGTTCTGGATATGCACTGGAAAGTTTTCCCACCATGTTTAAAATAAAGCAAACATACAAATAAAAAACAAAAATAAGACAATAGGAACAAATCTGCCTTCAGAAGAAGAAAGGGAAGAAAGTCACCCTTTTAAGTTCCTCTAATCACCATAAAAAACATTCAGGTCTGTTTTATCTTCGTTTTATCAATGAGGTTTAAGGATAACTCTTTTGCTTAAAGTCACATTGTGAGTTTCAAACTCAGGGATGTTCTTTTCCAAAGTCCACGCCTTGAGATGTTTGGACAGTCCTCCTTTGGAACACATCATTTCCTGCTGAAGTAAGGTAAGTTGAGGTTCTGTTACTAAAGGCAATGATTCAGAGGGTAGGAATTTGATAGTGTTGTACACAGTCGCCAGCAAATCAACCACAGATACAGGGTTTTTCTTTCACTGCCTCCTGGGCTGCAAGCCCTTCCCTTAAGCGCATAAAGAGAAGGAGGCATAGACTTGGACCCCCTGTGTGAGCGATCTGTAGCAGGCAGACCCAAAGCATTAACTAAATGTTGCTTTTCTGTATTTATAAATAATAACAGCTATGTGCTACTAATGCAGTGCCATTTCATTTAATGGCATCCAGCACTGAGCAACTTAATTATTCTTTTAGTCACTGAAACATTCATCATAATTTTCCATTGACTCCAAAAGAGGCTGCTTGCCTCTTGAAGACATTAAAGTAGACATGGTGAGTTGGTTTCCCCTTGAAAAATTTGCTCAGCTGTGAACCTGGGGAAAGAGGGCTGATACCTCTCAGCCCTCTCAAAGTGTCATTTCTGTTTTTGTTATTCATGGATTAAAAAAGCAAAAACTTATTGTGTGCCTACTATGAGTACCTATTGTGTTCTGTGTTCTGCATTGAGGTATTTTACTTAAATATTCTCATTAATTCATCCCTGAAAACCACAAGGCAGTTATCTTTATTCCCATTTTATAGGTGAGAAAACTGAGTGCCAGAGTGTTAAAATCACTCCACCAACACCACACATCCAGTTGAGATTTAAGCATGGGTCTAGCCCAAAACACTTACCAGGTCCTAAAATTTGTAGATAATTATAAAAACACTGATAATAGTTACCCCTGAAAACAATGTATACCAGGCATTTTACATTTATGATGTTTTTTAATCCTCCAGATAATCTAACAAGTTAGACTACTCTATTATCAGATAAGGAAACTGACTCAAGGAAGTTGAATGATGAGCTAAAAATCATATAGACAAAGTACAGAACCAGGGCTCATTTGGGAGCCTAACTCCAAAGTATTTGCTAAAGTCAACATATTGTGTATTAGTATTAATAGAATTGTGATAGAATTCTTCAATAGTTATTGTGAATATTAGTCAATGTGCAAAGATAGTTCCCCCTTTTGGTAAAAGGGCTTGATCCCTAGTTTGTTGGGGTTTTGTGATGTTTAAAATGAGATAGTTCCTAACATGTTCCTAACATTCATAGTACGTGTGTGGGTGTGTGTTGTGTTTACCAAGCTTCTCTGTTTGCCAAGTTTTCCTTATTGAGTATGACTTCTTCAGCAACTAGCAAATAAAGAATCATGTCTAAATACCCTGTGATATAGTCCTGTCCTTCTCTTAACTATAAGCATGGTTATAATTCAAACATCCTGAAACACATATTTCATCTCCAGCCCCTGTGAACTGCATGGTCTCCTTGGTAGCAGTGGATATCTGGTAAATGCTGCCTGTTCTAAAGGAGACCATGATACCAGTCTCCACAACAAAATCCAAAGGGTACTTGTCTTAAACATTTGCAAGTGGGTAGAGGAAAAATCCCTACCATTTCTCCTTGGGCTATAAGATGACACAGCAATGGTTTTTGCAATAAAACTGGCTTTATCCAAGGACATTGCTGGTGTAGATAACGTGCCTTTGTTTATTTAAACTCTTGGTCTTTTAGTTTTCTGCCAGTTCTTTCTAGAACAGAGTTAATTCACTACATGTAGAGTAGGCACCCTCAACCATTTCAAGCATTAGGCCTTCTTAAAACATTAACAACAAAACATAAGTCTGCAATATTAGATTAAAGTGTTCCTTATGTTGATTAGGATGTGCTTATGAATAAAAGACATTGGTGCATTAATTCGGGAACCTTTTAAAATTATTTGTTATATTTTTAATCCCAATAGAGTCGAGATATGTATATGTTTACATGTATATTTATATATACAAACATGCAATATACTTCTTTGCCAAATATAACAGTTATTCCTATGAATAATGAAAACCAACTATTGAGCGCTCACTATTTGCACCAGGCATTGGTCGGTGCCCTGTCAATATTATTTTGGTCAATACTCACAGCAAACTTTTGGGGTAGGAACTGCAGTCACTCCTTCTATAGCTGGCACACTGGTTGGAGAGGTTGGTCATGTGACGTGGTCATGCAATGGATTTCACCCTGGCCCTTGAGCATGTAGCCCACATGGTTAAGGATAACTGATGCTAGTTTTACAAAGCCTATTTAGTGCTGCAGAGCATCAAGGGGCCTTGGACTATCCTACATTGAGAACTCCTATAATAGGATCAATCCAAATGTTTCAAGGGAAAAAACTCTTTGAGATAGACTCTGGAAGTGGCCACTTGCTGAAAACTGAGGCTCGAATCCAACCTCCAGTGTCTCCGTGATGTATGTAGGTATTTGTACACTTGCCAGGATATTGGAAACCTTCCTTCATTTTGCAGCCCCCCACCAGGCAGTGAGACCCCCCCCATGCCCTTGAAGAAGCAGTGCCGTGTGGTACACAGGACTTCCGCTTCCCCCATGCAGATGGTGGGCTTCCTCTTCCACTCACTGGGTCTATTATTGTGGTAAGAACCTTTCTTCTCTGGCTTCAGTTTCTTCATCAGTAAATGAGTCAAGCAAGAGGTTTGGACTGTGAATGCCAAGCTCTTGTACCCAAGGATCCTGAGACATAAAAGCAATGAGGTTTTATTCCCTCTGGCATCACACACACACAGGCAGAGGCACTTAAATGCCTTCATTTGAGATAAGACTATTTACAAAAAGATCCAACAGCCTTACCCTCTTAGAGGATAAGATTTTTTTTAGTTTAGTTTTTTTGCTGGGTGGAGGGAAGCGTTTTCTTTTTGTTTTGTTTAGTTTTGTGTTTCGTTTTTTTTTTTTTTTTCTTTTGCCTTTTCCCAGATTCAACTAACGCTGTAAAAATTAGAGCTCGATTCTTTGACTGTTTTCAGGCCTTCCTAGGACAGTTCACTCCGTCTCCCCAGCACCAGTGAGTAGACTCTTTGTGTCCTGGCACCTCAGGAGACTACAGGGTAAAAGGGCCACAGAGCCAGGCTCTGGAGCCCCAGCCTCTGAGTCCTGGTGGAGGGGGAGCATTCCTTGCTGCCAGTTCTAAGGGGCAAATCTGTGTCGATCAGTGCATTCATTTCTGTCTCCCAGCCTATCCCTCACTTAACACCCCAGCACACACAATACCAACGAAGGTGATTATCTCTGCTAGCATAATTCCTCCCTAACATCTGCTTTCGCCCATAACACTCCACTAATTTTTCCCTCATTTCATTACACATAATTTTCTTTCAACACAATCTACATGTATTAAGTGGTAATGACTTTCCAGTTAAGAGCAAATCGACACCAAGGGACCCCGGTCCCCCCCACAGTTGCCTGCAGAGCCTGACTCTGGCTATTAGAGATAAATTCGGTACCTCAGGAAGCTGCAGTGAGGTAATCAATCAATTAAACAGTTAGGACATACATTATCAAACTTCCACAGTGCGGGGGGCAGGGGGCCATGCTGATCTACTTGCCATGATTTTTTAGGAATTCAAAAAAAATGAATAAATAAGATGGAGAGCTATTATACAACCAGGCTATAATTTGCCACTCAAAGTCAGGGGCGGGTTTTGTCAGACTTAAGGCTGCAGAGTGAATGGGAGAGACATAGGCCTTGGATGTGCACTGTCTGGGGAGGAATCCAGGCTCTAGCCTTTATTAGTGTGTCTTGGGGCACATGATGTGAGGAGGGGACGTGGGAGTCTGAGAGTCTTGTCCTTTAAAAAGGAAAAAAAGACACCTGGAATTTATAACTCTTACTGCCTAGATTTGTAGTGGGGATTAACTAAGACCACATATACAGAAGCTCCTGGCACAGCATAGGTGCTCAGGAAACCTTAATTATCTTACTCTTCCTCCTAGACTGTGGATGTAGGAAGTGTAAGGTGACGAGAGATCACCAAAATGCTGGCATTGAAACTCGATTAGAGATCATCATCACCATCATCATCACCATCATCATCATCATCACCATCACCATCATCACCATCACCATCATCATCATCATCACCATCATCATCATCATCACCATCATCATCATCATTACTGTCACCATAATCATCATCACCATCACCATCACCATCACCATCACCATCACCATCATCATCATCATCATCATCATCATTACTGTCACCATAATCATCATCACCATCACCATCACCATCATCATCATCATCATCATTACTGTCACCATAATCATCATCACCATCACCATCACCATCATCATCATCATCATCATTTTCCACAGGTCTTTAAAGAAAAAGCCAAAATGTAGAGCATCCTGAAATTACATTCAGAATATTGCCGGTCCTCTCTCATCTGCTTTACATGTGTTCACTTTGTGCCCAAGCCTCAGTTACCTCATCTGTAAAAAAGGGTGTATTAATGTTTCATCCACCACAGTAAGGGTTATGGGAAGACTCAAAAGAAACATATAGTGAACTGCTTTGCAAATTGTAAGTCACAAACAAAATAGGATTATTTTAAATAAACTAGTCTACTGATATTTTTTGTAAACTCAATCCATCTTAAAAATATTGTGTGTCTGAAAAGTATATTAAATTGTTCCCACACAAGATAAATTAGTCACAATGGCAGAGGACAATAGAAAAAGGAAACACTAGGTAGATGAGGCAATATAAAAACAAAATATTTCTGAAATAAATAGACAAAATATTTTCAACATATGTGTCAACCAATGGTATATAAATGTGCATAGATGATACATAATATTAAATTCTTACAAATCAATAAAAAGGTGAAAATAAAATAAAATATGAGTTCTAATAATATTGGTGAACAGTGCTTACTATTTCCTAAATACACTTAAAGGTTTTATGTATTTTAATTTGATTAATAAGAAAAGGAAAGAGAAAACACACTTAAAAAATGAACAAATGAAGAAGTAAACCCTAAAATAACATATAAAAGTATTAAATCTCCTCATAGTCAGAGAAATGTAAGCTGACGTCAAGGAGATAGGAATTTCCATCTATCAAATTAATAAGATTTTAAAAACTGACTTCTCTGGTGTTAAGGCATTAGGAAAAGAGGTGCTTTCTACACTATTTTAGGAACGTAAATTGGTAAAAACAAACAAACCAACGAACAAAGACCACTTTTCGAGGGGTGGGGGAGAATCTCCAATGTGTTTCAAAAGCCTTTAAATATTCCCACCCATTGACCCACGAATTATACTTTCCTGGACTTTATCCTTAAACAGCTAGAGATGTTAGCAAATATTTTAACTAAAAGATGTTCATCACAGTGTTGTTTATAATAGCAAAGTATTAGAAGCAATGGAGTCCGGCGTTGGGATATTGAGGTCATTCATTATGGAACATTCCTTTAATAAGCTGTCCTTGGAAATAACTGTAAAAACCTTAATACTTCCTTTTTTCTGCTATGCATTCACTTTCATTACACACCTCTATCCATTTTATTATTTGGCTCCCAAAATGAGATTATTTTGGAGGAAGTTATGTTTTTTTTTACATGCTGTTCATTTCAAATAAAAGAATCAATTAGTAGGAATTTGTAAATGACAAAATTAGTGTCAAATACTATTATAAAAGTATTGTTTTTATTAATAATTCTATGTAATTAAAAAAAAACTGATTATCAGTAAAAACTAAAAAAAAAAAAGAAGCAGCATTTCTTGAGCAACTGCTTAGTGCCAGGTCTTGTTCCAAGTGCTGAGATCAACACGGCAGTGAACAAGATGAGACCAGATCCCATGGTCAAGAATACCCAATTATAGAGCAAGGACATTTAAACCAAAAAAATTATGATATACGCACGAGATGGACTACAGTGGATTTATTTTCTGCAAATATTTATTTAGCGTCTGCTTCTTGTGTTCCAGGCACTGTTTTAAATCTGAGAGATACAGCTGTTTATAGGACAACAAATCCCGTGCCCACAGAGCTTGCATTCTATATGGGAATATAGGAAATATATAACTAAATATGATGTGTAGAAGTGTATTTAATGATGTCGGGAAAAAAATGTTCAAAAACGTGAAAATGGTTATATGACAGTGCACACAGTATGAAGCCATTTGTGTAAATAAGTAAAAATATTCGTACATATACGTTTCTAAAATATTAGAAGGATTGTACACCAATTTCTAGGCAGTAACATCTCCATATTTTTTATTTTCTAAATTTTCTATATTTGCTACTTTAAAATACAAGAAAACAAATAAAGCAAATACTACTGACACAGATGGCAGGTCTAAGCTTAGCTATGGATTCCATTTAAAAAATCAGTTGATTTACACATTTCAGCAGCCTCAAGATTTGATTTGATCTGATCTGATTTGATTTGATTTCTTAATAACTAAGATCAATAAAATAAAATGTGTCCTGGGTCATTTTCCAAATTTTGTTTTTCGCAATATGGAAGAGTTCAATCCTAGGCTTTGACAGGAGGAAAGGGCCTTGAAAATTGTCTTGAGCCACAGTGGAGAAAATTGAAGTCCCCCCAAATTAGGAGGAGTCAAGCAGGACCTGAGCCTCATTCAACTCAAACTGACTTCACTTCTTAATGTTTTTAACCTACTACATAACTATCTTCCTCTGCACTATCCTAGTTTAATCCTCAGTCTAGTTCTACTCAATATTTCAAAATGATAGAGGGAAGCAAGAGGAGTAAAAATATCCCCATATTATTAGTCATTCCATGATACTTTCTTCCTTTAAACAAAAGCGGAACAAAGTTAAATAAACTATTGCTAAACCCCCTTGGAATAGATGTAGCTCTAGCTCCTGCAGAGAGACAAAGAGAAAATGAGAACATGCAGAAAATAGAAACTCTATATATGATTAAGGTATTTTGCTTCTAAACCAAAATCGTTCAAGCCTATATTGATCAGACGTAGTTCTAGAAATTTGTAAATGAACCTTGAGTTACCCAGAAAGCATTGAGTTAGAAAATGTCGTCATCATCATCATCATCATCATCATCAATGATAACAGTATAATTATTTAGGATAATTATTAGGTTATAACTGTAGGTTTCATATGTGTATATAAACTTTATGGTTCACAGACCCTGGGATTCTCCTGAGGATTGTACTGTGTCATTCTTGTACCCATTTTCTAGTTGAGTATGTTGAGGATCTGATAACCTGACTGGTTTACCTGCAGTCACATCTCAGGAATGGAGCCAAGCCAGAACAAGCCACCTGACACGTAGTCCATTGTTCTTTCTTGCAGAAAAGAATGGGAAAAGACTTTTTACAACAGGTAAATTAAATAAATTTTTTAAATTTAATTAATTTTTTTAATTAAATAAATTTTTTGAATTAAAAAATCTTGTCAGGAATTTGGACAGGTAGTGCAAAAACCAAATCAAGAAGTTATTATAATGCCTTTTTTTTCTTTTTAATGAACCCAAAGAAGCCAACTGTATATATTCTAAACATCCAGCTGTCTTTCTTCTTTTCTGTCTTGTAAACCTTTTTAACTAAACTAAACCAAACCTTTACCTTGTTTAGTTTTTGGACCTAAATGTCCTTACTCAGCCAGATTCTCATGACAAGCAGGATTTTAATTTTTTAAGAAGTAAATTAGAACAGGACAATATGAAACCTCCAAAGAACAGTAGTCTACGAAAAAACAAATCGTTTGATTATTTGGCCATTTGTTTTAAGACAAAAGTAGAAACACTGGGCTGAACAGATCAGAAGGCTTCGGGCTATTTCCTCTGAGACCATAAGACCGGGCAGGATGAAACGGGAATAGAAAACACGCCAGATGCACATGGTGCAAATACAACTTTCCATCGCACATTGCTTTGGTTATTTCTTTTTTTCTCAGACGCTAAAGCCCCCGTCGCTCTATGGAGCTAGGAAATAGTCATATGCAAAGTGATTAAAAACGCCCCTTTGCACCAAGCCAGTCCTGACACAAAACACCTTCTACCCCCAAGGGGCTCATGGTGCTTCTCATCATGAACTTTCTTCCTGGCTGAGATAAGTATCATGAACGTGTCAGAGAAGAATGCTTTCTGAATGGCTTAGGAGTATGATTTTATTTTCTTCCATTCTGTTCTTCTATTTAGCCACTATTTGTCTTACCCCCCCCCACACTCTTTCCCTCCCCATTGCAAGATGTCTGGCACCCAACGTTTGGCATGAAATCTTACAGATCTACATTTTCCGCAGGGCTGTGACAACAGGTTTCAACTTGACTTGCCATCCCTGGGAACATGAAGTTTCATTTGTTTGTTTCCGTGGATAAGGAAGGTTGTAGCTTCTGGTGCTGAAAAGGGACATCTTTATGTTTGATTGGAGTTTTCTAAAGAGAAGATGAATTCATCTGTCGTGGATTATTTAAGACAAGTATTTTATTGTCTTATATACTGTAAAAGCACATTCCACTTACACATGTCATTCTGTTGCTTTGTTGTTTTAAAGTTACTTTTAGCCTTGAGAACATCCACTGGCAGAAATCTGCACTTAGCATCCTAAAAATGTTAGCAATAAAAAGATGTAGAGAATCATATCATGGGCAAATTGTGGTATATTCATTCACTACACCCCCTGATTTTACAAGCTTGGGAAACTGAGGCCAGAAAAGGGAATTGATTTGCTCAAGGTCAAAGCTGGTTCATGGAAAAGTTGGAACTTGAGTCAGAATATCAGTGTACCTCACAATCACTGGCATCTTTGTTATGGTCCTAAGGATGCCTTAAATATTCATTTTACTCTTGTTGCTTTAGTGTCATTCTTTTATATTGCAGCTATTTGTACTTTAAAAATGTGGCCCTTACATGTAATACTATCTTTCTGGATTCAAACGTTTTATTAATATTTGATTATTTTGCAGAATTGAATAAAATGGTTTTCCCACTCTTCCTATTTTAGGTGGTATCGTATGCTTTTATTGACTTTTGAATTGGGAGGATACCACCATTTTTATGCACTTCCAACAGATTATGAGTTTTATACAGGAAACTGATTTTAAAGGGAAGGAAAAAGGGAGGGATGGATGGATGGATGGGTGGATGGATAGATGGATAGATGGATGGATGAATGGATGAACAGTGTGGATACATAGATAAACATATATATTTATATACTCATACATAATTTTAATAGTATATTATATTGCTTTTCACGGAAATCAAATATAATAAATGCTGTGCATGTGCATCTCATGAAACATCTTCAGGACAAAGCTGTCCTTCCCTTTCTGTCTGCAGTGCCTCGCACCCATTAGATGCTGAAAACAGTTGTAGAACAAAAAGCATCTGTACCATCTGAAGGACTCAAAGTTACAGACAAACTTGAGCTTAAAGATTCAATAGAACTTTATCAATTGAACCAGCCATACCCTTGAATCCAGATCTTCCTACTTCCAAATGTGGTCCTCTCTCCAGTCTCAGGTTTTGGGGACTTTACACTCGGTTTGCAAGTTGGGGTTTGAGGACTTGCTGATCCCTTTTCTGCAAGGCATATCCAGGGTCTACCTCGATGCCTTTCTCTCCTGTTCTCAATTAATTAATTGATTTTTTTGTCTTTTCTCTCCCTCCCCACCCCGTCCATCCCCCTCTCTGGTGTGTTTACTCGCAGCATCCAGAAAGACCACCTTCCACCCGCTCTCTCCGTGGTTCAGCTGCACCTCTCTACTCCAATAAACCGTTTGCATTCCATCTGGCAAGCGTTTGCTCCGAAGACATTTCTCTGTCAATCTCTCCCGCCACATTAAAAATCTGTCATTACGATTGCATCGCCGCCTGGCTCCTGAGATTTCTGACTGCTTTATTGCTCTCCTCATTTTTTTCTCTTCCCTGCTACAGCCGAGGAGCAGAAATAAAGGTTTGTTGTTGAAACATGGCCGGGAGGAAAGTAGGAGGCACACATCTGTCAAGGTATTACCTTTCTTCAACCAGGGATTAAGGTGTTTTACGGCACTCACTACCGAGCATCACACTGAATAAATTTTCTCAGTAGAACACAAAAATGAAAGCATACATTTTGAACCAAGTTTCCTTCTTTCGAGCCAACCCAGGTCATTATGCAGCAGCACCGGCATGCAGGGGGCACAGTGAGGCAGGAAGTGCCTACTGCCCACCCCACCTCCCGCCAAAGCTGCATTATTCAAATGCCAGTTGAGGTCAGCACAGCATGTGGATTAGGGGAGTTGCTGGTTGTGAATGCATAGCCTTCCTTGCCTCATGGAAGAGAATGGAGGGATCCAGAAGGGACCTGGCCACAGGATCCCCTCCCTCATGCCCGGAGAAGGGTCACATCAAATCAAATCACGTTCCTTGGAGAGGGTCCCTTGATCCCTCCCGCCACCTCCTCACGACCTGCTCTGTAGGGCACTTCTGTGATAACTGTCTGCTCCAGGTCTGATCTGCCCACGGGTCCATGAGCTTCTCCCGACCAAGGGCACATTCTCCAGCCTGGTGCCTTGTGCGTACAAGATTTTGCAATACTGACTAGGAGTATCACAAGTCTAGCATTTTTTTTTTTCAAGTTCTCCCTTTGCATTCTACTCTGTACGTGGATTAGTCCATTTAAAGTTTCCAGCAACCCATCGCAGTGAACTATTCATATTTTCATTTTGTAGACAAGCAAACTGGGGCAGGAACTGGCCTGTATACCTTGCTGAAGGTTAGACAGCTCGAGCGGCCGGTCTGGGGTTTGAGCCCAGCAGGCTGGTCCATTCTGCGGAGGGCAGGGGACACAGGAAGGGAGGGGGGGGTAGTGTGGTTTTGGAACAACTTTCTGGCACAGAAGGGGCTTGGGAAGGAGCAGTAGTGTCTGGGAACACTGTGTTGTCTTGGTGTCCTCTGTCCCTCTAAATTGTCACAGTCTCACCCGAAGTTGCAGTGGCTCATGGCTTTGCAGAGCGCAGGATTGGTGCCGTGGGCTGTGGTTTCCTCTGATTCCCTGCCCCCCACCTCCACGGCAACATGCCCTGCACACACACACATACACACACACACACACACACACTCACTCTTTATTCTTCGTACAAACTTACCTCTCTGCCTATGATGCCTTCTCTACATGGAATTCTCTCTCTCTCTCTTTTTTTTTTAAGAAAACTAATATTCATCCTTCAAAACATTTGCCCCTCTATGCATTTATCCCTCAAGTAGCATTATAGACCCCCAAAAGACCCCCGGCAGCCCTTTCTTCACCTCTCGGTAATGGATGGCACTCCCTGAGTTTTATTATACACCATTTGTTTGCATGCCAGCATCCCCAATAATGAACAGAAGCATCAGTGAGTCCCTGAGCATTGTCTACACACACTGAGCCCTCTGGAATCCTGCAACAACTCCGTTCTGCTTTTATATCCAAAATGGTGGGAAGACCTGCTATCTGTCTCCACAACTGCCTTCTCGTGATCATAAAAAGACCTTTTGTTCTCTGGAGGACATACGGGGTTAGCCGTGCAGAAGAGGCGGGCTTAGGGTGAGCGTGGAGCCAGGCTCAAGAATCTGGGGATTGCCTGGAACCTGGGGTTGGTAAGCGGTAAATCTGGAAGCTGGTGCTGCTTTCCATGGTTTTTAAGAGTGACCCCTTGAACCCCACACCCCAGTAGCCCCGTGTCCTCTGCGAGCTCACAGCAGGGCCCATGGAGCCTCCTCTGAATCCCCCAGACCCAAGCTCAGATCCTGGCGCACAGGTGTCCTCAGAGAGAGAAACTCTGCTTTGCTACTGAAAACCTGCCTTGAAGGCCGGGCTTGGTTTTCCTGGAACGGCCTTGCGGCTTGCTCAGCGTTCAAATGACGAGTCCTAGTGTTGTGTCTTCAGGCTCTCTCTCTCTCCATTTCAAGGGTCCACTTCCCTCTGATGTCCACGGTCACCTGAGTCACGCCAGGCTGCTCCTGGCTCATCCGAGAGCCCACTAGACCATATCCCACGCACATGTTATTTTTGTCAAAACTCCATCTCCAGCTATTCCTAGGACTTGAAGATGACTGATCTGTTTAGGGCTTGGCCAGAGTAATTGTTCAACTAAATTTGGAATAATAAAATTAAAAGATGTTCTTGGGACCCAACCAAAAAATAACACACGCCCCACAAGAAGCTCTTGGTATCGGTGGTGGGATGACAGAGTGCTAGCGGGGAGGATGAACGGAATGGCCCTGAATCTGCGCAGAACCCACACTTTCCAGAGAATTTCTCACTGCTGTTCCTTTTGTGACCAGTTAGGAGGGATACTGCTTCCCTCTGAGCCATAAGGAAGGGGTGAGGCAAGAGCCTTTCTTAGTTTCTTTTAGCCCAGCTGGACCTGGGCACTGCACATTTTTCGTGGGGGGAGAGGGACACTGCTAGTTAAAAACACACACACACACACACACACACAATTATGTAAAATGTCTACAAAATAAAAGGAAAAGAAAAGCAAAGGAGAAAGGATGAGGAAGCATGTTTTCTTATAATCATGTCATGGGGAAGGTCTTAGTTCTACGTGAGACATAAAATGGGGAATCTACAAAGGACATGTTTAATAAATCTGAAAAGGCAAAATTTTAAGATTTCTGTACCAACAACCACAAAACAGGAGAGGATATTGGCAATGTTCAAAGCAGATGGACAGGCAACTGACATAAAGAGAAATGTACATTTCTTATGGACATAAGATTCTAATTCTCACCAACAGTTAGTACAACTCAAATTAGAATAGCAAGGAGATCAATCTGCCTATCAGAAAAGAGAATGTCATGAAGTTTAAAGAGTGTTGGCAAGGGGATGGGGAATAGATCCTGCCACGTGAGAGCTTAAGTTCACCCAACCTTTCTGAAGGGCAATTCAGCAATATATGATCAAAATTAAAAGTGTGCAGAGCTTTAGTCTTCAGATATTTTCACACCTACGTGCAAAATATCTAAAAGTATGTTTATTGAAGTTACAATGAGGAAATTATTCCATAACCTGAATATTCAGCTAAACAGGAGTTACAAACTATACGACATCCAATCACTCAAAAGAGAACTATGCAGTCATGAAAAAAGAGATTGTTCTAAATACACCAATACAAGACAGTTAACAAACTAGGCAGGACAGTGTATCACACAAAGGGACAGACACACATTCTTGATAATGTCTTAGTCTATTTCTGAAAGGATAAATACAATTAACAGTGGTCACTCCCATTGCAAAAGAGAATTTTCCTTATATACCCATTTTATATTGTTTGAGTGTTTTGCAATGCCATGCAATAGATTATGAGTCCATTTTATTTTGAGTGCTCTACTAAATCTTAGGGGACCATCCTAAGGGACTAATAATATGTGGAGCCAATGGCATCGGCCGAGTGGATGTGACAATCAATGGGCAAACCATGTGATAAGTTGGGAGCCCAGCTTGGTTCATGTGGGCTGGAAACCCAATTCAGAGCTCACCCTCTCGGGCTGAACGAGCCCTGCACTAAGGGACACATGACTATGGTCTTGTCTTCCTGACAATTCAGGCACTGAGCAAATGTCCCTAGCCCCCATGCCAGTCCCTTTTTGCTGCCCCACTCAGTATGATTTCTGATCAGATAGATGGGCCAGTTGGTAGGACCATTGTGATTGACTTTGGCTGACCCCTGAATGACCTTTCAGACAGAGGTTATCTGTCCTGTCCTGGTCAGCCACGATGTAGAAGTCCAAACATCACCCATACCAAGCTGGGCACTAACCAAGGGACAATTACCCCGTGTATGGGGCCATTTCTCGACAGCCCTGGGAGCCCATCCCCATCCATAAAAGGACAACCAGCTTGCTGAGAGACAACACAAATCAGGTTCACTTTCTGGACGAGGAAGAAAAGGAAAAACGGGAAGCTGGCAAACCTAGAGAGCCTATTAGGCAGTAAGCGCTGGGGTAGATTGATATTTTTTATCAGATAAAATCAAATGTTATCCCAATGATAACTCTAAGAAGTGAGTTTTTCGCCATCCGCATCCTGAAGATGCAGACGCTGAGCCCTCCTGGGAGACAATGGAGATGTTGGGACGTGGCTCTCTCGGGTGCTAAGGACCAGACTCCTTCCATTACATCTCCTTGCTCCTCCTCGACAGTGAGGTGGGCATTGGTGGGGGGGGGGGGCGCGGGGTCAGCCTGCCTGGGCTGGAGTCTCATCTCCACCACTGGAAAGCCAAGCCACCTAGGGTGACTGCATCACTTCCCTGTGCTTTGGTTGTCTCATCTGTAATGAGAAGCTTAACCCGCTGTGCTATTGTGAGGATGAAATGAGATGCTCCTTAAAATCCCCCAGCATTGCTCCTGGCCTAATAATCCATCTTGCAAAAATGTCCCCCTTTAGGTTTCATCCTCTATGTGGAATTCACATACACAGAGACAAAGACTCTCTATTAAGTCTCCCTTTCTTCCTGCCCCTTCCCTAATTTTTTAAAATTTGTTTGGTTTGTGCAAATTTTGTCCTTGTGACCACTCCATAAAACTAGTTTTGGAGTCCGAAATGCTGTCAACTTGAGAACATTAATCTGAAATCCGCATCAAGATGCGTCATGTGATTTATAGATGCATTTTCTTTAACTTAACCATATCATGTTCACGTTTCGGTCTCAGCAGCTTTCATCATCTTGCCAAACTCTGGAGTTTTATGGTTGCATCAAATAAACGGTGGTTCTAAATCATCCCCAGACGTCAGCCTAATTCTTCTGAATGAGTGGGGACCTGTTGGATGGGGCACTGTGGACACACACTGGTGGAAGGGTCACGGAGGCCAGCATCCTCCATCTGGGCCCTGAGAGCTCCCAGGGCGGACGCGGAGGGCCTGGCTCTGAATTCCCACCCCAGGGATGGCCAGCTCTCCCCATCTCTTCCTCCTAGAAAGTCCCCACCAATGATTCTTCCAAGGGATAGGGTTTCCAAATGGGTCCTTGGTTTCCTTCTGCGGAAAAGCAAGCTGCTCCCCCCTTGATTTTCCACAACAATCATCGACGAACACACCTGGCGAGTGTCAGGGCTGCTTTCTGCCCCAAGAGAGAAGACAGAGCATTGTCTTCAATCAACGGAGAGCAAGGAGTGTCAGGGTGCAGGGGTGGGTGTGAGTGGGGAGCTCGGCATTTATAAACCAAACCCTTATGGTCACCCTCTGGTCACCACTCGGCAAGCCTGTGGAGGAAGATGGGTGTGAGCCCTGATGTTTTACATCTAAACTGGAGATAAAATTTTCTAGAAAATTCCACTAGAGAAGGAGCACTTTCTGGCCGTGGCTCCTGCCACATCCTTGCAAAAACAGCCTTGGTGGATGGCGTTTTCCTGCTTTCTTCTGTCTCCCTTGCCAAGCACCTGCTCTGCATCACACACCATCATGGGTGCGCGCACCTGCCTCTTCCCTTTCGTCCTCAGATTGGCTGTGAACACCCAGAGACCTAGGACCAGACAGCTGGTGCTCCTGGCAAACGCGGGTCAAGGTCACTGTGCAGCCCACCTGGCTTCTCCCTGGGGACGACCTGTAGTGGTTTCCTTGATAAAGTGCCTTGATAAACCCACTATTCCAAAATACGTGCTTCTGCATCCAGGCCTCTCTGGAAGAGCTACTTTCAGAGTGATTTAGGTTTAAAGGTGCAAGTCAGCCGAGTGGCTCGGTGGCAGTGCTCCCTTTGTCCCTCTGGCCCCGTTCAGCCATGCGGAGTCCTCTACACGGGAGAAACCTCAGCCCCACAGTGGGCCTGGCAGCTGGTGCAGGTCTCCGTCTTTCTTCTGGTCCCAGACGCCTGCGGCCTCCAAGCTCACATGCGCTCAGCTTTGCTGACCTCCTGGCCTCAGCCGTGAGCAGACGTGAGGGGCCACCCCTGAGATGCCTCTCCAGGCACTAGGGTGGGCGTTTAGCCAGTTGACACTGTGGCTTGCGGTTTGCTCTGCCGGAGCTGCCCCCCTGAAAGGGGCCTTCCAGGGCAACCTGCAAACCTGGCCAGGACCAGGGCAGAGTTCTACCAGCAAAGGATATGACTAACCCACAGTGTGTCTTTAGGGACCTGAGACAGTGGGAGTCTCCAGGGTCAGGGAGGGAGACATATTTTCTTAGAATTTGTACATGAGGGGCGTCTGTTAGCTCCTAGCCCAACTGCCACATTAAAAAACATCAAATTCAGACAAAGGTAAAGACACGCATGTGAGTGAGTGGAAGAGGGGAAGTTGTTGGAAAAGCAGAAGGTTAGAGAGAAAAAGTGATGACCAGGGTCTCGAAGACTGTCTGCTGGCTTGTCAGCTGGGGAAAGAGCTGCTGTGTTGTGTCTCGAGGGGAAGCTCAGAGATGGGACAGGTGTGAGTGTTTCTAAACGGCAGGGCAGTGGGAAGGTGTGAGGGGTTCGTATTAAGGTGTTATCAATACTCACAGGATGTGAAGGGGAGACCCTGAGAGTGAAGAGGAAGGGAGGGGAGGGGAGGGGAGAGGTTCCTCATGGGTCTCCCACAACTGTCACTGGCTACACGCTGTGCTCAACACCAGGCAGGGGAAGGGACTCTAAAGATGCCCAGAGTTCAATCAGAGATGCCCAGGTTCAGTCAGAGACAGCAGAATTCATCAGAGACCCAGACTTCAATCAGATGCTCAGAGTTTAGTCAAAGATGCCCAAGTTCAGTTCAGAGACACCCAGAATTCAGTCAGAGGTGCCCAAGTTCAGTCAGAGTTTAGTCTCTGCCTTCGGTAGCGTAAGGAAGAATTTTTTTTTGAGGAACTACAAGAAATATTGAAGGGTTTGGCTATCCAGCTTCAAAGTACACAACTGTCCACTACCCCCATTCTGGGAAAACTTCCAGATGTCCCCTCCATAATCTAACCTTCAACTCAACGTTAGTTAAATGCCCCATTGGTGCAGTTGATCGGTGAGGGAACCGATCACCTTAGGGCCCCTCATTTACTTTGGATTCTCACGAGTGTATCTTTGGAGGAAAGCACATTGGTTTTGAGCGCAGACCGTCTGGGCTCTGTAACTTGCAAGTCCTATGAACCTGGGTAAAGCAGAAAATCTCTACAAAAGTGGGGAATGGAATACTTCTCTCAAGAGGCTATTATGACGGTGGCATTTGATAATAAAGTTTCTCGCAGAGACCCTGGTGTAAATTAGATCCTCAACAAATACGAATCCCTCTTCCCTAAATATCATACAGGCAGAGTTTTGACATGCGTGCAGGAGGGCAAGCAAAAGAAGGAAGGAAGGAGGAAGGGAGGGAGGGAGGGAGAAAAGCTTTGTAAATAGATCTGTATTTAGCATCTAAATCTTTACACTTTTGTTCAAATTTTCCAGAATTTCCTTTCAAGAGAATATTAGCCTTAGGTAAATTCAGATATTTTCAAGTTGAATTTGTGACAAGTTCTTCATGTACGAAATCTCTCCTAAACAAATACACATTATTTTTCCTTGTTTCTATAAGTCTAACTCATCAATGATCAGCTACTACTGATTGGTTATCAGTAACTACTTATTTGATAACATCATAAATTCATTTTCCATTACAAAACCAGACTGAATCATAACCCTGTGATGGTCAAGTTCGGAGTCAGCCCCAGTCTCAAAATTCGAAGCAGAGAGGTTCAAACAGGAGCGATTCTCTGTCAGACGTGAGGGCTAAGGGACAAGACCAGCTGGTAAGTAGGACACTTGGAAAAGTCGTACACAAAGTTTTAGGAACTGTCTGCCAAGGTCACCAGGTCCTGTTACGTGGTTGGGGGCCGTGCAGTTGAACCTGAGGAAAAGACCCCCAGGAGGAACCACTGCCCAGTTCTGGCTCAGACTCCTCCTGCTTCACTCAGAGATCCTGCTGGAATCATAGGGTCTCACTAGATTGGGACTAAGAAGGAGACCTAGAAAGTTCTTCCTGGCAACCTCTGATTCTGTACTTGACAAATCGTAGCCACCATGAAGGAATGAGTGTGCAAAAGCATGGACAGCTGCTGTGTCCTGGAGATTCCGAGCTTTGCTGAATCTGTTCCAGGCCTCATGTGCTTTAAGCTGGGACCCCTCACACCAGTGGACTGAGGCAGGTCCTTTACTTTCCCCATTTCACTGATTTAAGAACCTGAGGCTCGGGCTTCCCTGGTGGCGCAGTGGTTGAGAGTCTGCCTGCCAATGCAGGGAACACGGGTTCGAGCCCTGGTCTGGGAAGATCCCACATGCCGCAGAGCAACTAGGCCCGTGAGCCACAACTACTGAGCTTGCGCGTCTGGAGCCTGTGCTCCGCAACAAGAGAGGCCGCGACAGTGAGAGGCCCACACACCGCAATGAAGAGTGGCCCCCGCTCGCCGCAACTAGAGAAAGCCCTCGCACAGAAATGAAGACCCAACACAGCCACAAATAAATAAATAAATTTATAAAAAAAAAAAAAAAAAAAAAAGAACCTGAGGCTCAGAGGGAGTAAGGGATTTGCCCCAATAGCGTTCTATGGGCCCACTCCCACAGGGTGCAGGCTCTGCAGAGGGGCCTCCAGGGATGGGTCGGATGATAAACCCCCCATGGAAAATTCTGGACTTTGTGTGGAGGACACAATGCAGAGAATGAGTGGGAACCCCTCTGAGGTGCCTGTGCTTGTGGTTTGGGAGCTAAAGTAAGATGAAAAACATTCACCTATGAGCTCACATGGTAGTAAAATTTAGAAAGAAGTAGTGGAAGGCTGACCAACGCTGTCTGCTCTGACAGGACTACTGTCTTCTCATCGGTGGATCCCAGGCCAATGGGAAGTGGCTATATTGGGGAAGCCAAGGCCGTCCTAGGCCATGGCCTGTGTGGACCTCAGGCCTGCCTCTCTGAGGGCTGGGGAGCTGCTGTCCCCTGATGTGAGCTACTATGACTGTGGGTCAGGCAGGGGCCAAGTCTGGTCCATTTCCATCCTGGGCCTGGCCTGGCCTGTCCTGTCCCGGAGTGGAGTCGTGTACAATTAAACTGTACTGAAAGGACTTATATGCAAACAGAAGGACTGACCACCGGGCAGATTTGGATGAGCTTCCGGCCTTATCAGAGGCACTCTGGGTTCCATCACTCCTTAGCTGGTAACCTCGGACAGTTGCTTGGCCTCTTTCCTTGTCTTCTAGAGAAGGATAAGAATGATGTTTTCCTTGGGGAAGGTTTCTGAGGTCATTGAAATCTTTCAGTGAGACTTTGGACAGTTTTAGAGGTCAGGCGTTTACAAGTCAAGGTCTTTGAGGGCAGGAGCCAGCAGAATGTGTTCATGGAGCTTAGCGAATGTTCACGAAGCCTGCTCATGGCCGCAGCAGGGGCTGGAGAAATGAGGACCTCCAGGAGATCCCAGCCTGGCCGGCTGCTTCGAACTCTCCTTTCATCACAGACCACACGATGGATTTGTCCACACGTCTACATGACAGGCGTTTCTTGAACAACTACTTGCCCCACACACCAATGTGGACACATGGCCCTGTGTGCCTGGGGGATGGAGAGGGTGGGCTGCCAGGTGCAGGTCCTGCCCCAAGGCCATGGGTCCTCATTTATGCAGAGAGACACAACAGCAGCTTCATGAGCCAGGGAGACCCTCTTAGGGCGATGGCACTGGATCTTTCTGGTTTATTTAAAAATACAAACCATCCCCAAGTTCCAGATCATCAACTGTGATTATTAACCATGCAGGGGAGTAAGCCATGATCTGTTGGTTTGCTGGCACGGAGATGGAGGGAAAAATATGAACCTGCAGGGTCCCCAGAGCAAAAGGGCTGATCCCTGAGCTTAGGAGTGCTTCACGGGTGGGTCTTCCGAGGAGAGGCAGGACTTTGCTGCATGATGTCAGCTGGTGGGTGAAGAAAACTGGGAAGGGCGTCCAAGGGGAGGGGAAGGGACAAGTAGGGGGCACATTCCCGTAGGGCAGGCAGCAGGGGTGGGAGAAAGACCGTGAGTGTTTCTGTTGCTGAAGAATAGATACGAAGTCAGACGTGGCCTGGGAAGTCACCAGCAACTCAAAAAGTGTTACATGGACCACGTGAAGGGGTTTATTGGTGACCTCCAGGCCAGGGTTCCTGACCTCGGCCCTGTTGACATTTGGGACTGGATCCATCCCTTGTTGTGGGTTTGTTCTGTGCCCTAAAGTAGGATGTTAGCGGCATCCCTGGCCTCTACCCACTAGATGCCAGCAGCATCTCTCTCCGAGTGACAATGGAAAATGTCTCCAGGCATTGTCACACATCCCCCCAGGGGCCAAATCGCCCTGTGTTGAGAATACGGCTCTAGGTGAGAGGCTGCAAGCATGGGGCGGGGGCAGTTGGTGGTGACTAGAGGGACCTGAGCAGGCAGTGACCCTGGAGAAGCCAGGGGTGTCCACTGCAGTACGTCCAACCTGGCTCCACCGCCTGGCATGCAGTAGGTCCTCAATGAATGGTGCTAAGTCTCCACCCTAAGACAGGAGGGCTACTGAAGTTACTCGAAGGCTCTAGGTGTCCACAGGGTTAGCACTCAGCAGAGCCTGGCCCTTGTCAGGCCACCCTCCTCCCCTGGGCTGGGAGGCCAAGATGGGCACCTCCTGGGAGGCCAGGTCACGCTGGGTGGCTGTTTATCTGTGTGCCCAGGGCTGCCTGCTGGGCGTATTAGAGGCTATGAAATAATGATGAGGCCTAGGAGGGGTAATTAAAAGTCATGGTGACATTGATCTGCTGAGATTTCTGAGCGAGCCCAGAACACACGGGGCGACTCTCCATCTTACCTCATGCAGGCTTGGCCTGATTGGCCCCCTGGGCATTGCTGGGGCCACAGAACCTCACCTGTGGCCGGGAGACTCCCAGGGCAGCGGCCAGGCTGGCTTCAGAGGCTGTGCAAAACAGGCAGCCTGGGCCTGGGGGTAGCCCAACTGCTGGGCTCTGCTCTGGAAAGGCAGGAGCGGGCGGATCTGTTAAAGACACAGGTCCCCATTCTGCATGGTCTCAAAGGCTAATCTTCTCCCCTCCAAGACCTCAGAGACTCCCTCATGTAGAGAACCTGTGATGCTCTGGGACCGTGTTGCCTCTCTTGGTGAAGGGCGTGTCCATCTTTGCACTTCTGGCCTCCAGTGCCTACAAGAAAAGTTGCTATCTGGATGCAAACTAAGCTATTCTTGACCCTCTGTCCCAGGCTGGGAACTGTGCATGCTTTAAAAAATAGGAACATCGAATATTTACTTATCTTAGTCTTTGCAAATCTGGATGCTTTGATCAGAAAAATGATGATTTTCGTGCTGTTATTGCAGTTTATTGGTTATTTGCTTCTTAGTTGTTATTTTCGTTTTAAAACTGACCTAGTGAGTAGAATTAATACAAGTGTAGAGCCAGACAGCCCTTAGACTTGGCCTCAGTTCCATCACTGTCTCTATGACCTTGGGCAAATCATTTGAGGCTATCATTCTAGTCTTCCTATTGGTAAATGGAGATAAAAACAATCAACACCATAGGTGGGAAGGATTGAATGAGATGATGTTTGCAAAATCCTGAACAATCAGGAAGTGTTAGTTCACTAGGTGCGTTGCCGCAGGCTTAAGATCCTTCTAACCTCCAGGCCCTGTGAACCGGTCACGAGCTGCCCACTTCACAGATGAGAAAACCGAGGCAGCAAATCCTTTCTGAGCTGGGGTTCCATAGGGAGCCTCCCCACTCACCCCGTCTCAGAGAGGGCTTCTCTGCAGGAAGCCCTGGGATTGCCTCCCTTCCTACCCACCCATGAACGTGAACTCGCAGGCACCATGCCTGGTTACGTAATTGCAGCCTCTGGTCTGCCTCTGTGAAAACCTGGCCTATTTTTTTGCTCTCGGCTTTCACCACCGAGAGCCGTGGTGGGGGGATGGGAGCCGCACCTCTGCTCTTCACACTGTAAAGGAAGTAGCAACCCTATCAGATGGGAGGAAGGAAAAGTTTTCTCAGGGTCTTGACAAAATAGCCATCTCCCACATGAGCGCAGGCCTGCGGTAAGATCACTGGTCTAAATGTAGACAGGCCTGTTTCTTTCCTGTAAGCTGCCTGGAGTGGGGTGAAAGATTCTTCCGGATTTTACAGAAGATGCTCTGAGTTAAGTCTTAGAAAAAGTGCCATCTCCTTATGATCGCTGCCTCACGCCACCCTTCGTATTTGTCGCAAGGGTCATGCCTGAGCTTTGACGACGGACAGCCACACAGTGGCGGGGGGACATCTGAAAACTGCTCCAAATTAAATGCACAGTGTCACCAAGACACTGATGGAGAAAAGCTTGGAGGAATGAGTGACCGTGTTCTGAATGCCCTGGTACACGTGTCTACTCATTTCATAGACGTTTGATCTGACTGTCATTAGGCTCTTCCAGGTTATGACAATCACAGGCACTGTCTGCTGATTGTTTACTGAGCATTAGATCCTGGGCTGGGCAATTTTTTGGTCTAAGCTGCTTCCCTAGGAGGGCAGGGTGACTCCCATGCACATTGGTGTTGGGTGACAGGTCCATGGGAGCATCACGCGGACCAGAACCCAGCCAGGCTGGTGACACTCTGCCCTCCACTCTCTGCTAAAGAACCTTCTCTGCTTTGCACGTGTGTTTGGCTTGCAAATGACATCGAGTTTATAAACTGAAAACGTGCACGATCCTTGGGCTGCCGTACGAGCCCTCTGTCACATGGAGGAAAGAAAGACTGTCTCTCGCTCCTTAGCTTGTACCAGCCCAAAATCTTATAGTCACAGTTTCCAAAAAGCTTTGTAAACCAAAAGTCATCATTTATCTGGTGGCAAAACCTGACCTGAACTGATAGGATGGCTATAACGCTATTTATAGTCCTTCCCCCCCCCACCAGAGTATGAATATTCATACATTTTGCTTCAGAAATATGAATGCATTATATCCTGAGAAGCTGCCCCAGACTCCTCTGGGGGGTGTTATATAGTATACAATTATGAGACATAATGTTCTAAAACATGTCAAATTCTGATTTCTGAAATACATCTGGCCGCACAGTTTTCAGAACGGGGATGGTGGGCCTGTAAATCAGATCTGGTGTCCCACTTCGGAGCTGGGCCCTGCACACGGTGTTGGATAGTAACAGTTGTGGGCATTTGAGATCAGATCAACCTTGACCTCCATTCTGGTTTATGCCGCTGAGGTCTGTGGCATCCTCAGAACGTGGAAATCATGAGAGCCTCAGTTTCCCCAGCTTCAGGAGTGAAAGAAATAGCAAAAGCATCTCCCTTGCGAGACTGCTGGGAGGTTGATGTGGGCTTACGTGTGAAAGGACCACACATACATGGCCTTTGGGGGCATCCTAAACTGGTCCACATTTTCATCTGCTCTTAGTAAGTGATTTCCAGACCTGATGCAAAGACGTAGTGAAACTTTCACCTCTTTGGAGTTCACTGCCCTCAGCCTGAAGTTAGATGTGGCCCCAGGGAGCTAGGCAGGGGAGGTAACAACACACCGAGACCTGCAGAGGCCACGCAATTAGCAGGAGCCTCCAAGACCTCTTCAATATTAATTTGCTGTCCCCGACCTGGTGCTGCCAGGACTCCCAGCCTCTCAGGGGCACTCAGGGATGTTGTGTTCACAGAGGAGTGTAGCCCTGACCACGAGAGCTGAGTAAATAGGATGGAGTTTGGCTTCCCAAGTGCCAAGGGTAATGATGCAAGTCTCTCCCTGCGCTCAGGTGCAAGGCAGGCTCTATGGACAGACAGATGGGGGATGATGGGAGGAAGGATGGTGGGAGGGGGCAGTCCTCCCTTGCTCAGCACCCACACTTCTGCTCTGACGGTTAGATTATGATTTGGCTCCTCCCCGTCTCTCTAGGCATTTCTCCTGACTCTCTATGTACTGTATCTTTGCACAAGCACACTCATGCCACTTAGCTGCCCTCTGAGCTCAAAGCTCCATGGACATGACAGCCAAGGGTCCCGTTCTCTTCTACTGAACCCAGGGTTCCCTCCAAAAAGAAGATAATTCATAGAATGCAGGTTAGTTTGCCTTTCCTGGTTGAATTTTCCACTTTACTTCAGACCAAGGTATTCAGTCAACAGATATGTATTGAGTGCCAACTGTTTGCCAGGTACTTTTTACATCCTGAGGATACAGTAGTGGACAGGAGAGAAAGTCCTTGCTCTAATGGTGGGTGGGGGTAGGGGGAAGGCAGGAGAGAAATATAGGAGTAAAACCAAGTATTTCAGAGGGTGATAAGTGCTATGAAGAAAAATAAAGGTGGATAATAAGATAGAAAATGCTGGAGGCATGAGAGGATGATCAGAAAAGGTGTCTCTGACAAAGGGACACTGAGGTCATCTGAGTGAAGTGACAAAAAAAAAAAAAAAAAAGTGTTAACTGGGGAAGAGCAGCCCAGGCAGGGGGAGCAGAGCGTGCAAAGGCCCTGGGGCAGAAGCCTGCTTGGCATATTTAAGGACCATCAGGGAGGATGCAGGAGAGGTGATGCTAGAATATAGAGTCAGAGAAGCCAAATGTTTTCTCAGCTAATCACTGCAATCTTTCTTCTACACAGAGGCCATTTGCTCCATTTCACAAATGAGCAAACTGAATCAGAAGATGTAGTGTTTGCCCATATCACCCAAACTTTAAGTTACGAAGCAGGATCCTAACTCAAGCCCACAAACCTCAAACCACTTTCCACAATGCTTTTTCTAGAGCCGGAGAAGTTAGAAGGAATTTGTATGCCCCAGCCAGTTAGTAATGCCTTATCTATTAAGAGCTGTAGGGACTCAGCAGCTAACCCAACCTCCGCGGCAAGTGACAACCATGGAAATCCAGGCCCCATCTTCTAGGAGGAGCAGCATAAGCATAGGTTGAAAGTTGCACCCCAAACAAGTGACCACTTACAACTAGAGAAATTGAGGCTCAGAGAGGCTGAGCATCTCATCCAGGGCTTGTTAGCAGCGAGGTCTGAATCCAAAGTCTTCCCATTCGCCACATTAGACGGTGCCGGACACAAACGTAAAATGAGATGGAAAAGTCAAAACAAAGGAGACCAGAAAAAAAATATGTTATTGTTATCCTGGTATTTGAAACATTCCTTTTATTGGATTGCTTGGATTTCTGAGAAATCAGCAACTGCATTTAACTGACAAAGACCATTTTCCACTGAGAAAAAAAAGTTATTATTTTAACCTCCTACCTGATTCCTTTTTAAGGAGTGAAACGTGATTTTGAAAGCGTAATTACATATATTTATATCCTATGAGTGGGAAGCAGGACCCGTCAATGAATCACCTGCTTTCTACAACTCTGCAATCGGTCCAGACACACGCGTGAGATAAACCTAAGGTTGATGCCGGTGGGGTGGGACCATCGCCCTGATTGGATAGTCATTTATGGGGGGGGGGGGGTTGGGATAGGAAGAGGGAAGAGTCTCTGCCTGCCTCCTCATCCTCCTTCACAGGAGAAGTCACTATTAACTCAGAGGTGGAAACGTTCATTCACTAATGTTTTCTTTTCTTCCTTCTCTCTCTCCTTCCCTCTCTCCTTGCGCAAACATTTACGTGGTACCTGCGGGGTTTCAAGCCCCATGCTTGTATGAGCATCCAAAGACCAACAAGACGCAGACCTTGATTCTTCCCAACTCAAGTTTATTTATGAGAAACCAGCCTGGGTTCCTTCCCTTGAGATCCTCATATTCCAGGGATGCACCTGCAACTCATGACACCAGAATCCAGCCTGTGATCAGGGGAGAGGGAGCTGAGGTGGCTTGAGACCCTGAGGACTCAGGTGGAGAAGAGGCTCTGCTCTGGGGAGAGGGGGCCCTGGCATGTCAGAGCAGGACACAGGGGCCGCATGACACCCGTGGGAGCAGCAGTGTTTGTTGGAGTGGATGCAAGAAAGGACACACATGGTGCTCTTAACATGGAAACATTGATCATTCGAGGCTCTGAAACCCAGACTGAGTCACATCCTCTGGTAGGAAACCCCCCACCCCTGTCCCTCTCTGGGGTTCGGCCAAATCTCTGGAAACAAACAAGGGGCCCCAGCATAGTGATCACAATGCCAGGATTTCTGCTCTGACCAGTTGTGCCCTAAATGGGCTCTTAAAATCATATTCTGACTCTTGGGGTTTTCTGAGGCCTCAGAAACTAAATTCATTCAGAGGTGAGTCCGCTTCCGAGGTTGTGGAGAACAAGGTATGGCTGTGGGCAGGCCAGGAGTATCTAATTAGATATGAGGCTTTGGGAAAATTGTATAACCTTTATAAGCCCATCTCATCACCCGCGAATAAAGGACTATCACCCACTCCATCCAAGTTCTATGGAAAATGAGTCAGTGTATTACATACACTCTGTAATCTGTCATATTTATCATAAATAGGAGAAAATTAGAATTCTTTAAAGAATTTATTGATATAATTGCACCCAATGTGTGTGTGTGTGAGTATAAATAATAAATGAATCTATATATGCAAAATTATATATGCCAATATATGCAGTTTGATTTAAAAATGGGTCTTGAAGTATTGTTTTAACTCTCATAGCTTTCTGATGGCCCTAGAATCAAATTAGTCGATGGCTACGATCGCCATGGGGAAAGATCATTTCAGGAATGATAAGAATTGCAGTACCAGTTAGTACCAGCTTGTTAATGAAACTTCAAAGTTGAAACCAAAGTAGGAGTCTGTAGATGGCTCCAGAGAAAAAGTCCTGCGTTTCTGCACATCTTCTTTCTGTCTCTAATGAATGCGTCACCTCTCTGCACTTGAACTGGGGCATCATGGCCAGTAGTCAAATTTTCACTTTAGTTCATGTAGTTTTTTCCCCCCATTTAATCCTGAAAATCTGTAGCCATGCCACCAGCTCCTTCTTAATTATGCCATATTCTTTACATCTGTCCTGCTAAATAACTCTAATTGAAATAGCACCGGCGTGAATTTTTGTAATGTTCCCCCCAAGACATCCCGAAACTGACTCATGAGAAAACAGACTGAAGTCACAGCTGGAAGCACGTCAAGGATCATTTCCATTTTTACATGATTAATTTGAATTTAATATCTTAAATCAAAACCTGATTAATTTAAATAAAAATTTGATGGTGCCCTGCTTCTAATATACATTGCAGTAATTAGATTCGGCTTAATGTGATTTTTTTTTTACATAATTAAGAAAAAGGGGGAAGTCAAGTGTAACAATACAATGTTGATACAAATCCTCTAAATATATATGGGGGACCATGGTTTTGGACATAAGTCAGGTGAAGAGAGGGTGGTTAATGAAAGGGACTTTACTGAGCTGAGGATAAACATGCATATTCTGGGCTCACCCATATCTAGAGTGAAACAACTCATTGTAAAATTAAAAGCAGAGAAAGTTTTCATTCCAAACAAGTGAAACTCACCGTGGGCCACAGTGCTAAGAAGTAAATTATGGACAATGTACAATCTCACTCATGTCAAGGTGCATTTCTCAATTCTTCAGACATTGAGTGAACACCTCCTATATCCCAATGTTCCAACGCTTCAGACCCAGCCCAGGCAAGTGGGGACACGGGGCTGTCTGCTGGCAGCCCCCCATCTTTGGAAGCACAATGCTCTGAAGACCCTGCTCTGCATGACCTCCTCCTCTTGAGAAAAAGAAAGGAGTCTGGAAGTTATTATAAGCTTTTCATTAAATCCAGTCTTCTGTTTACCCCAATTCCAGTTGGCTTATCTTTGTATATTATGAGGTCCCCTAGAAAGAAAGAAATGTCCAGGTCTAGACATTGCGAGAGGGATCACGTTCTAGAGAGATCTACTTCAAACTCCTTTTATAACCAAGAGGAAGCAACCTGATAAAAGAGTCCTACACAGAGATTCTGAAAAATGCATTTTCTAACCTGAGTCTTACCCCTAACTAGATGAGTCACCCTAGACTGGACACATCTTCTCAGACCAGCATCACCAGCTTTGGAAAATGGCTGGACATGATGAAGGGCTTCCAAGCTAGTTCTGCAGGACCCTTGTCTTGGGAAGATGAACCTCAGAGACCCTCTGGAGCTAAAGTGGACTGAAACGGCCAAGCTCTGTCCCACGCCAGGGCTCTTGGGTGGGTTCATTTGAAGGGTCCTGTGGAAGCAGAGGTCCTTGTCTGAATGTTAATGAACTCTTGTGATGCTCAGAGCCAAAGATGGAGGAGGGGGCACAGTCTTGAGGGTAGAGCAGAAGACAGGCTGAGTCTGGTAGCTCTTAGGCCTCCCTGTTCTTTATTAAACTTGAATTAAGCAACCTTTGGAATATGCCTGAGAAAAAAGATAACATTGCCCATGCGTTATGCAGAATAAAGGCTGCTGGTAATGATAAAAATTACTATGGTTATCCAAACTTAAATTGAAAATTCCCTTTGAATGAATCACTAATATTTATTAGGTACCTTCTATGTACACAGTACTACTGTGTACAGAGGAGTAAAAGCCCTGCTCTCTATGATTTAGAAACTGCAAAATAACGTTCTACATTTGTAAAATGCCTCCCACTATAAAGATTTATTCCATCACCTCCCTTCTCTCCCTCTCTTCTCTCTCCCTCCCTCCTTCCTTCCTTTTCCCTCCCATTCTTCACTTCTTCCACCAAAACAGGACCATAAATGGTCGCCCTAAAAGTTTCGTCCGGGCACCATATTCTCCACAGGCTTTTAGGGAAGAGAGAAATCACTATGAGGGTCAGAGCACAGAGACAAGAAGGGGACTGAAGACACTCGGGGAAAAAAAATCTCTGCCTAATTTTAAGTGACCAAGGGTCACGCTTAGTCTGATCTCAGTCACTGAGTTGTTTCACAAAGGGTTTGATTTTAGTGTTTCATTGCAAGTTTTAGCTGTGGCTAGGACTTTTGAGAGTTATTTAGAACACAGCCGTGCCTTGCGTCATGAAAGGGAGGGAAAGCTTGACCTCAGACTGCATGGATACACCCTGGCATACGGCAGAAAAGGCCAGTTATTCATTACCTTTTATTCAAACTGAACAGAACACACCTGAAAGTCACTTTCAGATTTCCCCGTGGCTTCCCCACAGAGTTACTGAAGCTGTCTACAGCACTCCCAATAATTATTATAATTCTCACCACTGCTTCCATGTCCCGGATGCCTACATAGGTAGCATGCTGTGCTCACAATTTCCATACATCATTCCTAATCTTTTGTCCTCTCTGTATATAACGTGTAGTATCCTAACCATTTTATAGATGTGAAAACTGAGGCTCATAGAAACAAAGGAACTTAGTTGGATCCCAGCACCGGTTGAAACCAGGATTCAAACCAGCCTTGTTTGCCCCTCGTTGTGCCACTGCATGGTGCCGCCCTGTCGGTCCATGTCCTCGGAAAACTGACCAGTCCCTTCCCGGGGGCCAGGCTGTACAGACCTCCCTGCAGAGCAGTAGCTGCACGTCTGAAAAGGCTTTGTGTCGATGAACCGGCTTGCACTCACCAACACATCTTCTGATGCTTCCGATTGACAGGAGGGAAAGAACTCAAATAAGAATTTCAAGGAAATCGCCGATTTATTATTCATCACAAAGGGTCGAACATGATGACTTTCTAATCTGACAGCCAGGACTTTTGATGACAATCAACAATTTAATTTCTTTCTAAATTTAGATTTTTTTTTTTCCCCTCTTCTGCATCAAACACCAAAGCCAGCTAAAAATAGCTGAGCGGTGAATGTTAGAGGGGCGAATTTTACCGATTACAGTTTTTTTTTTTTTAATGTCAAAGTTAAAGTCAAAACAAAATTAATCAGGAGGGGTTATCTATAATGAATCACCATTCATCTCAGAAGGAAGGAGGGAGGGAAATATCTCTGCCAGCAGCTGAAGGAATGTTCTTTCAAAGAACTACATTAGACTATAGCCTCCAAGAGAAAGATTGTGGATCTTCCATACCCAGCAGCATGAATCAAAACTCCCCGGCTCTGATCTAACTTGCTTTTTTATTATGAGGCAGGAGGGGCCGGGGTTTGTATGGGCTGATTTAAATGGTTAATTGAAAGGGAGCCAGGGTGAGCTGCTTCTGGCAACAGTATTACTGGGACAATCTTATCTGAGTTTACAGAGTTATTTCCAATTTGTAAGTGCTGTATACATTTCTACCAGATAAAAACCCTTAAAAATTCCAGACCTGAGGAAAGGGGCTTTGTTGTTCTAGAGCCTTCCAAACCTGCCCCTTCTGCCTCTCCACCTCCTCCTACTCTCTCTAGTGCCCTCCCCTCCTCCTCTTTCCTGTCTCTGCTAGGAAGTCATTTTGCTACCCAAAGCCACAACCTTAAGCAAGTAGACTTAGTCATAGAACCGTGGGATGAAGAGGAAACTGGCCTCCACGTCCCATTGGACAGAAGAGAAAACAGAGGGTCAGAGAGGCCCATCAAGTCCTCTTACAATGATCGAGCAACATTGTCAAGACCGGAATCCAGGCTTTGCCCCTTCTAAGCCAGTGTCCTTTGGGTAGCTTGGAGGTCACCAGAGAGGTATCCACCTTATGGGATCCAATATGAAGTGGTGACATGAGATTACAGTGTGACAACTGAAACCATCTACCCTACACAGTCTGCTGACCACACTGACATGACTTGACTCTTCCAGGGGATCCTTGCCCAGGAAGAAAAAAGTTGTAAGCATCTCCATCATGAACTCCAGGAACATCAAATGATTCTACTTTTTAATAGAGAGCATCAAACAATGGTTCACTCCCAAGACTCTTCAAATTCCTTACCTTGCTGTGTCCACCCATCCTATTATATCTGGACCCTTTCCATCTCCAGTCCTAATCAAGGCACCATATTTCAAGACCTGCCTTAAGTCAGAGTCCAAAACCCTTGTAAATATCTTGACGTTGACCCCGCTTCCTCCACCCCATCCCAAGGCATGCTCTCAGTAAGAATGAACTCAGCATCCTCAGATCAACAGGTTGTGTTTGGGAAGCCAGCAGCTGGCGCTGATAAGACACAGGATGGTAAGTGCACACAGGTGAGATGAAAGTTCTGGATGATGAGCTAAAGGAACAACATGCTGATAAAACAGAAAAAAGCCTCCGTGGAGAGGGTAGAGGGAGAGCTGCACTCTTGCTTCAGTCTCAACCTGGGGCGGGCGTGGATCCTCTGATAGAAAGAGGTGGTCTTTGCACTCCCAGGGCTCCCAGCTCATCTGATGCCACACGCCTCAAGGGGCTTTGGTGAGGAGTGAAGCGGCAGACCCAGGTGAGGGGAAGGTAGATTCTCCCTGTTGGCTGGAAAGCCTCTGAGATGAGGTGACTTGAACTTGACAAGTAGCATCCAGGCTGAGAGTATGGAAAGACCTTCCCAGGAGAAGGGTATGAGCAAGGCACGGGGGCCCCAAACATCCTGCATCCAAGCTAAAGTGGCCCAAGTACAGGCTCGGTGCTGTGTGATTTCGGGCTAGTGCCTTAACCTCATGCATGTCAATTTCTTCATTCATGAAAAGGGAAACATAATAATAGGACCCACCATAGCGGGTACAGTGCCTCACACATGGTAAGCACCCAAAAATGGCTAAATATTTATTAGCTTCTCTGACCCTCTGTTTTCTCCTCTGTCCAGTGGGGTCTAGGAATGAGTCTCTACTTTGTAACAAAATGTATTATTTTGGGAGTTTTGATGTACTCCTAACAAGCTTTTAATTATAAAACAAAACCCAATGGCCATGGTCTTATTAGAAATGCAAGAGGGGATTTAAAAGAGACCCTGTTCTTACTGTTCCTAACCTGCTGGCTAGAAAGGGCCCCGTCTCTCCCCTTTCTGAACCTGTCGTCATCTCCTTGTCTGTAAGGTGAGTGGTGGGTGGTGGTGTATGTGATACCTTAGAGAGAAGCAGGTGGACTCAACACCAGCCCTCACCTCTGCAGCCCATCCCCCGTCTCATCTTCTGGGAGCATCACCTTTGCAAACTCATCTCTTGCCTGAGATGCAAGGAATATCTCCGGCTTTGTTTCTCTATTATAATAGATGTAAATTAATGTTTTGCCTTTGTTTGCTGCAGTAATCATAGAGGCAAGTATATATTCCTAACAGCTATCTGATTTTCAATTTGCAAAGTGTACTGTGCTTAATCCCACGAGGCAGCCCGTGGCTCCAGATATGAATTTTAAAAGATAATTAGCCCAGTGCAGGAAGTGCTCTCCACGACAAGAAGCACACGCTGAAGCCTGGTCAGAGGGGTCCTCCGGGGGACCCTGATGGGTCACGGTCCCCCCACCATGATTTATTACTTTTTTTCATCGCTGCCGCCTTTGTGTGAGCCAGCTGATTTGTTCATGAAAATTTAAATCATGTCCACACTAGAAACTGGAATTTCTTTGGGGGGTTGTTGTTTGAGAATTCCCACCCCTGCCCCTACCAGTATTTCTTTTTATGATATTCATGGCAGGTGACAATTTATTTTCTTTTTCTTTTTCCTTTTTTCTTTTTTTTTTTTACACTTTAACTGAAAGAACACCAGGCCTGGGTTGCTTATTCGTAATTTTTGATGCCAATGGCAGATAAGTGACCATCTATTAGAAAGAGCCTCAGAAGATCCCAGGTCCAAAAGACAAATGTTCTGTCCAGCTCCAGTCACGGATTGTTCCTGTGTGAACTTTACCCCTAGCAAGAAATCAGTTCTGAGAACAAACAGACAAGCGGACAGGCTAAGGAATCACGCTGGTTCACCTGCATCTCTGGGACTTTCAGTCAATGGAGCATCATGACCAAGCGGGCTTTACCTTATTTACCTGCTCGGCTTGACACACAAGAATGGCGCTTCTGTGTGGCTGGCAGTGTGCAGAGGGGCCACAGGGGAGTGGGCGGAGCCTGCACTCCTGGGGATGAGGCAGGTGGGATAAGAGCTATAACAGAGGGACCGGCGACACAATATGCTGTGGGCAAAGGAAGGCAGAGCAGACTCCTTCTCTCTGAGAGAGTCTGGGGTGCCTGCCTGGAGGAGGTGCCACTTGAACTGCTCAAAAGCAGGTAACTTACATCTTAGTTGGATCAGGTCACTTATCTTTTGTTACGACTCTCCCAGGCAAATGAAACCTGGAGGATGGTAATAGCTCATATACAGGGAAGGTCAACTATACACCAGGCGCTTTCCCAATGATTGCATTTCCTATACATCACCTTGCTTCATCCCCACGACCTTGGAGTGGTTGATTCCTAAACGAGGACGCTGAGGCACAGAAAGGGTTGAAACATACCCAAGGATTCTCAGGGAGAGGGGGGCAAGGTCAGGATTTGAACCCTGACAGTTTTGCCATGGAGGCCCTGCTCTACCAGATAACTGGGTTGGAGGGTGTAGTCACCACCGCAGACCCTGACACCCTGACAGGGAGTAGAGAGAGAAATGCACTTCAAAGCTTCATTCAAGGAGCGATTGCATCACAGGACATCTTCGCCTGGGACTGAAATGCCTCCTTCACAGCGGTTTGCAGTCAACTTCGGTTTACTTCCATACAGTCAAAGAGCTGAGCACAACTTTGATTATGTGCTTAAGTTCAAATCAGGTTGTTTTAAAAAAAGAAATCTTAATGCAACTTAAGGGCATGTTTCCCCTTTATTGCATAAACTAGGGGACTTCCGCTCTAATGAGTGAAATGTCACCACATCTTTAATTCTTAGAGTTCCCGGAACCCTGTGTGGCTGGACCAGTGTGCATGCGTGTGTGTGCACAAGCATGAGCTCACTCTTCCAGTGGTATAAGTTTCTGTGAACTCTAAGAATTAAAGATGATATATATTACCTTTTTATATATATACACATCATACACATATACAGGAGAGAGAGAACCAAACTGTGATTTCAGATCAACTTCAGAGGGTTGAGCTCGTTCTGAAATTTGTTCTGACTTGTCCCTGGCATTTGCCGTATTGTCACATGCTTGGAAATTTCCTCGTGGGCATTTCTGAATTTTTAGCCAATGTGGTTGCACAGGGTGCTTTGTGTTCAAATGGACAGACTAAAAAAAAAAAAAAAAAATTGAATAAAAACTACGTACTGAAGCTCTCTAGAAGGGAGAGAAAAGATAGTTCTGGAGTGTTCTGAAGCATGTCTTTCCTCCTTCTGGGTCCAGAAAGGCTGGGAGCCTCGGCAGACACATTTCCTCGGAATAAAAAGGATGGCTTGGAGTTGGCACCATTTCACGTATAAATCTTGAACTATTCATCAGAAGTCCTGTTTAGAATCTTGTTCTCTTATATTGATATTTCAACGTACTTTGTTATTTCAGGGAAGAACAACATTTAGATCCCATGAGAGGGTGCATACCATGCCACAGAAAAAGCCAGTCATGAAATGAAGAACCAGCTTCCGATTTGTGAAATCCTGTCTTGGTGTGCCAAAGAAACTGTGTGCCTCCACTTAGCGGAGTTTTATCATGAATGACAAGACAACCCTATAGGACAGGATGGAGGCTTCATTGATGATAGTCTGGTACCCGAGAGCTTGGTTATCAAGAGTTCATTTCCTTGAGCCTGTTTCTGTTTTGCAAATCAATTCATTTGTATCATTTCGTTAAGATTCCACATAAAAGTGGTATCATATATTTGTCTTTGTCTGACTTACTTGCGGGATAAATGTGAGCGTGGGAGATAAATTAGGAGTTGGGGATTAACATACACACACTACTATATATATATATACACATATATAAAATAGATAATCAACAGGAACCTACTGTATAGCACAGGGAACTCTACTCAATATTCTGTAATAACCTATATGGGAAAAAAATCTGGAAAAGAATGGATATATGTATATATATAATTGAATCACTTTACTGTACACCTGAACCTAACACAACATTGTAAATCAACTGTATTCCAATATAAAATAAAAATTAAATTAAAGAAAGAGTTCATTTCTTACACTAGGTGTTAATTATTCAAACAATGTTGGCTTCCTTGTATATCATGGTGTTTAAAGATAGGAGTGACTGATGGCTCTATATATGAGCTCTTTGCAAAGGAGCTCTGTTTGTCAGACACGAATGTAAAAGGGTGCAGTGGAGACTATGAAATAATTTCTAACAACCTCTCCTTTAAAACAGAATGAACAACCAGAGCTGTTTGCTGATATTTAATGAACCCTCATGACATCTCCTTTTGCCCTCTCCACTTGGCCTGGGAAGCATGGCTACCCAGAAAATATTCATTCAAAGACTGTCCCAAGGTCTGTCCTTGCTGTAAAATACTGCCCTCTATGGCAAAGTCCAGGGCTCCCACCTGCTCCCAGGAAAGGCTGCTGCCTGGCTCCTGGGAGATTTCTTCTGGAATCGTTTCCTACAAACCCCAAGCATATTGAATATGCTCTGTGGGTCTGTGACTTTCCCCACCCATCTCATAGGAAGGTGAACAAAGGTTAAAGCCATGTGTGGTCACAAAACCAGACGTATTTCCTGCCACCTGCTCTTCTCCTCTGCCACCTTGGATGGATTTTCACACAACTTTGATGACAATATCAAGAAGAGCAAAAGCTGGGAAGATCCTCTTTACAAAGTCCAAAATTACCCGTACAGCTGAGGACCCCAGAATTCTTGGTGGACACACCTGCCCACGAGGCCACCAAGATGGGACCAAAGTGCTCGGCATGTGGTGAGGACTGAGTGAGTTACTGTGTCTAAGTGCTTTGGGCAGAGTTCAGAGCACAGCGGAAACATATAGCAAGCGTCACTATTATTATTATTATTTGAAAGGATGCGAAGAGAAATTCTTTGTCACTCTGCCTTAGAATTCACTCTTCTTTAATCATTTCCTTTACCATAAAAAGCGTTTTCTTTTTTCAAAAATATCTTTGTTTTTTTTTTCACACGTCTTGAAGTTGAATCATAGAAAACCAAAGCAGTTGCTATGAACAGCTACATAAACACCAGATCACAGATCAACTCCTTCACTTTTCTTTCAGAAGGGAACTGGCTACTGAAATCCAGACCCTGTGATTCGTCCACCTGGACATTTTCAGTGAACAACAGGGAAAATCAAGGAATCTACCAAAACCAAACACGTCTACTCTTGGGTTATCAGCCTGTTGTTCTGGCTTCCCAATCAATAAAAAAAGACCTTATTGCATATGTGAAAGACTCTTCTTAAGATGAAAACGGTGTCACCCCAGCAAAAAGTCTGCCTTTATCCACTGTGATGGGAAGTCCAACACACTAGACATTCTTTGTAACAGTCTCCAAACATCATGAGAGCAGGGAATTTATCTTCTTAATCAATGCGTCCCAGCACAGTGGGAAGTTTCAACTGTTGATAAAAATAGCATCCTAAGCTGGGAGGCATAAGTGATTGTTTAAAAGGTAAAATGATTTAAAGAGCAAGACCCAGGTTCCAGCTTAGTTTTCATCTTTACCAGTGTTTCCAAGGGTCTGTCCCCTGTTGGACCTTCGTGGAAATTCTTACTGAACTTGGAGGTACACTGTCGTAGATTCTTTCAGAAGTCTAAATTGGCTCACTACAAGGATTGGCCTTCTTTCTGATATTATCTCCTTTGGAGTTAACATTGATGGGTTCCTGTAGCCTTGATTTTTCACTATCCTAGACCTGAGCTGCCCTTATTTTGTTGTCCATTTATGTTAATTCTTAACCTTGAATCATAATGGCAAAGAACATTTTCCTTCTTGTTCATATTGTAATTCTGGTGCTTAGCCAAGGGCTTAATAGTTATTGACTGGTAGAGAAAAAGAAGGAAGGAAGGGATGGAGGGAAGGAAGGGAGGAAAGAAGGAAAGAAAGAAGGATCTTTAATTTGTGTCAGGAGAGAATTTCCCAGCAATTTCTCTAATGATGCTTTAGATAACTTTGCCGTGTGAGAATAGAACAAAGGGCACTGGTTAGAGGGTTTGAAGACATGGGTTTGAGTCTACAATCTGAACATTCTCAACAAACTTTATTTCGGGGGCTGCAAGCTTAACCCCTGTGCCAAGTGCTAGAGAAACAGCATCAGCTACTACTCTTGACACTGAGGACCCAGGAGTTCAGGATGCAGCTTCCTCTCCCATACATCAAGGAGCTGCCTGCGTGAGAAAACACTGATATGTATATACAGGAGGGAGAGATGCCAGCTGATTGGCCTTGAGCAAGACTCAAACTCTAAGGCCATGTATGACTGTGTGAAAACACTTGCTGAAGGGCTAAGTCTTTATAATTAAGAAGAAATTATTATGTAGCATATGTTATGATTGCATTTATTAACATTATGTATTATAAGTTCTTACATCTACATTTTCACCCGGTCCAGAGATTCTCTCTTGAAATGCAACAGAAAAGATTCCCTAGCCCTGTTTGAATGTCTCCAGACAGCTTGCTACCTTCTGGGGCAGACTTTCTGAGCAATGGATGGCCCTAGAGAGAAGTCCTTTCTTTGACTGAGTTTGTAATGACCTCCTTCTCATTCTCCTCCTGTTCTCTGTGGCTACAGGAGCCACACATTACAGATCTTTGCATCTTTGACAGGAGGAAATCTTCGCATGTTCTCCCTGGTGGACTGGTTACAAGTCACCTGTCCCATTGATCTTGACTGGTGAGATGGGCCTTAGCAACCTGAAGGTTAGCATGTTTAGGGGGCTCTGGTGATGGGAAGTGGCAAAAAGACACCATTTCTGACATTGATTTCATGGGTACTGTAGATTACACATATGGCCAGGAGCCCAGATATAACTTGAAACTGATGCCCACTTATGATTTGTAGTTCAAGGAAGAGCTGCCCAGCCTATGAAGGTAGGGAGAGTCGAGAAATTCTTTGGTCACATCCTGCTTCTACCAATTAGCACCTGTGCTCATGGTCAGTGTAACTTCACAGCCAAAAGGAGAGTAGTGACCTCCTTGGAAGATCATTAAAACTGCAACAATTAAATAAAGTGAAGTACGAGAAAATGCCACCGATGAAGCTGGCATTTAAGAATCTTCCCTATGTAAGAGTGTTAGCTCACTCTTCTTCCTTTACCAATTAGACTGTAGTATCCTTAGTCTGGGGGTTTTGCAGCATACACAGCAAATGTAGGACCACTCCTCACCATATAAGATGACAGGCTCTGTAGCTGGAACAGCACTTCACAGTTTACAAAGGCGTTTCATACAAATTACATTATCACGCGGCAGCCTTATAGCTACCTGGGGCTGGGGGCTGGCAGTAGAGAGTGGGCACTGTTATTATCTTCGTCTTATTTTTATAAAAGAGGGAAATGAGTCTCAGGGGAATTCAGGAGTGTCCCCAGGCTACAGTGCTAGTAAATGGTACCTAGATGTTCCGCATCTTCATTTTTCATTGGAAAAATATCTTTCTGCAGCTGGTCTAGCCAGCCACACACTCCTTCCGTGCTGGGGGTGAAGTTTTGCTACCTCCTGCCACTGCCAGGGTGGGATGTGCATTCTCTGATCCTTCATCCACCCTCCTGGCCCCTGACTTGGACATCCAACTTTGTCCTGGCCACACTCCGGAGTCTGAGCTTAGCTTCCTCGTCTGGAGGCTCAGTGGAGCTGTAGTGAGTTCCCAGCTAAACTCTCAGGACCCTTCTCTCATTAAGCCATAGGGTCACTCCTCCTTGACATGCACCCTGCAGACTCAATACTGCTACCATCACCAACAACCTGCATGTGATTTTTCTCCCCATAAGCACAGTCTGTCCAGCTCCTTATGGCTTACTGACCCTTGAAGACAAGTCAGTACATTCTCAGTTAAGTGGTTGCTTACAGGACTGACTTGATCAAGGCATTGTGTAGGCAAGTAAACAGAGGACAGAGACCAAGTTCTATCCATGGCATCTGTCTTTGTTAGGAGATTCTCAGATGCACTTTAGCAATCTTGCATATTTGATTCCTGAATCCATAGGTCACTAATTAATCTCTTGTTCTTTCAGGCAGGACCGAGTTTTCAAACTGGGCAAAACACCAGAGCCCTTCTGGCCTTGGGGGAATTATTTGTCTTGTTAGGGATCCTCAGTCTTGGAGGCTGGGTTATAAGGATCAGTGTGATTAAGACTTGGCACCTTGGTCTGTTGAACTATTTCCTGGGACCCCCCTCACTCACACTACTTCCTGACCTGCTTCTGGTCTTACAATCTCAATCCATATTTGCTGAGGGCTGACAGTTTGGGGGCTGGAGTAGAATAAGGCACAATCTCTGCCATGGATGGATGTGAGAGAGTGTCTACGGGGCAGCTTGAAACCTATTTTGGTAAATAGCTGAAGGAATACTCTCCACTTCTGGGTGACAGGTGTCTTGCGCCTAAGAAGACCCAGACTTTGGAAAATTTAAGGAGTCATGTATGGAAAAAAAAAAAAAAAAGCTCCAAGTATATATTTTCTTTTAAGAGTGTGATAACAAAAATAGAGTCACGCATAAAAGGAAGAAGACGAAATGAAAACATGCGGTGAAAGACAACATCCGTTCTCATTTCAGTTTCCTGGAAGCGGAATGTGGTTGCGCAGATGGTGCTCTTTTGTTTCACTAGAAGAAACGATAAGATGTAAATATGCAGGGCCATATTCAGCAGGGCAGGATGGAGAAGAGGCGCATTTCCCTGTGCTCACTGATTTCTAGGCTTGTCAGGGTTTTTCTTCTTTGAGTTGATCATCCCTGCTGAGTTCCAAAGATGCTGCCTTAGATCAACAGCTCTCAACAGGGCTTAAGAGTTCTCCAGCATTCCATAAATGGGCCACCAAGAGGCCTGTGAACTCCCTGTCATTGTTTGAAAAATGTTGCTGGTTTGTTCGTTTCCTACAGTGGCTTCTATATTTTTCAAGAGATTAGTAGACGATTCAATGTCCATTGCCTTCTTGCCTGTTCACTCCACACTGTTCACAGTTTGCATAAAGTTCCACGTAGCTTTGCAGAGTTGTTTCATACCATCACCCCACATTTGCATGGTGTTGGAGACTTTTCAAAGCTCTTTCACATAAAACTAACTCTTTTGATTCAGCGACAGGAGCAGTTACCAATAGCCCCATTTCACAGCCCAGGAAATGAAACTGAGAGCCACAGCCTGGCTGGCTTGTGGACCCACATATGTCAGGCAGGGGTAGGGCAGACACTCTTCATCACCCCTGATGTTTCCTAGTTCAGTGATCCTTCCAGCCCTGCTTTTGTCCTCATTTTGGGTATTTGGGCAAAAGAAAATTGCCACTGGTAGTTGATATCATTGAGGATTGGGGGCATTTGAGTCTAAGACATATACGAAATGAGAAAGGGAAACATAAGAAAAGAAGTCACGTGCTTCTCATTCTAGGTAATTATATACATGCTTGACTCCCCAACAAAGTTGTTTTGAAGCCAAAATTTTATCTTACTCTGTATTTTCAGTGCCAAAACAATATATTCTTGTACATAATAGATGCTCAAATATTTGAGGTATGTGTGAGCGATTGTAAGTATGAATAAAGAACTGGAGCTAGGAGTACAAGGAATAAATTGCCTGGTTTCCAGAAACCTACCAGAATTCTATCATGTGTTCTCAGAAGGGCCTTTGCTAAAGCTTTTGAGATGGTCATACATAAGTACAGGAAGATGGCAAGGTTTGCTAGAAGACTTTTGGTCAGTGAATAGTAAAATTCACTGACAGAATGGTTCCCATTTCCCATGTCCCTCGATCAGAGATATCCATGCCATCCCATCTGGATGCCACTATTAAACTAGCTCTCTAGGTCATTAAGCCTAGTGAGTTGTGCTCTTAGTTAAATAAGCTGTTCTTAAGCCAGTCACACACCCCTAGGTGCGAGAGACAGAAAGATCTCTTGTCTCAAAAAGAGGAACTAAAAGCCAACTACCAAATTCCAACAAGCAAAAACTGGATGAGATGGAGCTGTGAAAGCATGCCGCAAAGAGCACTTGAGAGGGTGAAGTGGGGGATGGGAAGAGGCCACAATGAGATTGTATATAAGTCCAGATTCCAAATGAAACAGGTGTCAGATGAATGGCACACAAGAGTTTCAAGAGTGTGGTACTAACCCCAGTCTAACCCCTGGATACAGCAGGAATCCCATTTGGGCTGCCTTTTTTCACACAGTTGGAAGAGTCAGTCTTACACATTTAAATGTGTTTGTGAAAAACAAATCATTTATTTTTATAATGAATCTTGGCATTATATGATATGGGATACACTTCTAAAAATGGAACCCCCATTGAGAATCTTGTACATCTTAAAAGTAAAAAGTTTTCTTCCACCATTGATGAGCACAGACCTTTCACCCCAGCACCAATTATTCATCAAGATGGGCTCACCTATATTAACTCTGGGGCAAAAATCCTTGGGAATGGGACATACTGTTTTAAATCTTTAAATGTGAGAAGGTAGTTAAAAGACATGGTTAGGCAAAAGCAAATTTTGTTGAAAAAAACTTCACATTACAAAAGGGAAATTTTCATAGTTGTACATCTGCCCTCCATCGCCTCAGAGGTGTTGGCACCTGAAAGTAGCATGTCAATAGATGTATATAGTTACTTGTTACCAGTAAGCGTTGACATTAGTACAACATGTAAGTCTCAATTTTCTTCTCTTTCTGAGGGACAACATTTTTTTTTCCTTGACAAATAGATTGCCAAGATAATACTAAAGACAAATCTAATGCACCTTGCCCATGCTCTGGTCAATAAACTTAAAAGGAGAGAGACTGGGAACAAATGAAAATAAACATAATGAACTAGAATTTTCAGAGACCTAGCATTGAACATCCTGGCTGGGGTTGGGGGCGTAGACTAGAGTTCTTGAATTATTTCTCCTACGGAAATAATGTTACAAGAGCAGAAGTCTTAGAAAGCATCTTTTCTAAAACATTTGCTACGGAGCTTTTAGCCAAACCCCAAGGATTTACCAGAGCTACAGTGAAGGGGCACCAAAAATGAGGACGTCATGGAGACAAATCCCCATCATTTGACTCAGAGACAGGCCCCCCAAATCTTGCACCCTCGATATTGTATTTGCTCCTGAGAACAACCCAATGAGCTAGCGAGTCACATTTGCTCCCACCGTAAAGAAAGGGAACTAAGGCATTGCCATTCATGCTTATCGCCTGTATATTCTTGCCTTGATACTCAAGGCTCTCGAAAAGCACCTAGGTAAGCAATGACTGGTTTTCCTAAATTTATTCTTTAAAATGTACCTTAATGACCACCAACTCTTCATTCTACAGACAATGTCTCCCAAACATTTCTCTGGCCTTCCCCAAGAACGCACATATTTTTTTTTGAAAAATATTGCTAAGAATTAGAAAACATAGGTTCTAGAGCTTTGACTTGATCTCACTCACCAGCCCAGAACTTGTTTCCTCATCTGTACATTCAGATAATAAGATCTATTTTGCATAACTTAAAAGGTCTTTGTGGTCATCAGACAAAATACTGAGTCCCGTTTCCACTATAAAATATATATTAAACACCTACTCTGGGCCAGGTACGGTATACTAAGTTCTGAGAGGACAATGGTGAACAAGACTCAGTCACTCACTCCTCCTAATGAAGTCTACAGTCTAATGATGAACACAGACATTAAACATATGCCCACATACTTAAAGAAAGCAATGGAAGGGTAGGTGTGGGATAGTCTGGGGATCATGAAAGAAAGTGCAAAGGGCATTAATAATATTGGGAAGAGGAAGCTGGGAAGCTTTCCATGAGGAGACTGAGGGAAATGAAATCTGAGCTGAAACATTCAAGTACAGGAACATAAAGCCATATTCTTAGCATGTGCTAGCATTGACCTTAGAGTCAGCCTTGACATTCTGTTAGATGAAGATCTGTATCATCTCAGTATCCAGCTCTGGCAGTGCTCCAAGCATCTTCCAATACGGGCATGGGAGCAAGCAGCACATAGTCTGATCATCTCAACTCCACATCAACATAGATGTTTAAGATTTAGAGAACTCAGGGTGGTTGGTTGGATGGCGTGGCTGGAACCACCCACTCCTCACTGGCATTGTGTGGAATGGAGGAAGAAAAGAGAGTGTTGCAGCACCCACACTTCCAAAAGGAAGAAACATGTCGCCTGTACCCACTTGTGTCCTATCTACTTGGTGACAGCAGAAGAACGCCCACTCCTGGTGGCCCAGACTCCAGAAGGAAAGGGATGCTAGAACTGCCCACACTCTCAAGGACAGCCTGGGAGATGGGTCAAGGCACCTCCCTACATCTCCGAGGGCTGAGGAAAAAGGAAGTGTCTAAGTCAGGTGTAATGAGCCAATGACCATATCTTTTTCTGAACTAGGGGATCCTTGAGATCAGAGAGGACCAGGAAGTAATCACCTCTGAAACACCAACATGAGACACAGGGCCCGGCGTAAAGCAGAATTTTAATGCAGATACAACAACAAAAAAATGTTGTGGTTATCATTGTTGAACTGAATCTGACACATGGTGAGTAAAGAGATAGATGAGAAACAGATCCAGGACGGACATTTTATTTAGAATCATAACTAATTTTATTTTAGAATAGTAACTTTATTATTTCAATGAAACTTATTCATGTCCATTACCAAAGTTCTAAGCAACGTCAGAAGTTTGTGGAAGAAGGCAGACAAAAAAACAAGGAAACCCTAAATCCAAATACATGCAAACTCATGTGAGCAGCAGATGAGGACGTGGGGACAGGTTGCAGGCAGTAGAACAGGCAGGCGTGGCTCCTGCTAGGAGGACCAAGCTGGCCCGTAAGTGTCCCCAAGGACACCCTGGCAATGCCAATGTGGCTCTCCAAGGCTGGCAAAGGCTTTTCAATTTCCAAATTGGCTAAAGATATTTATGTCTGTCATTTGGTCGCCAGGGGCATGGTGAGGGTCAGGGTATCTTCCTAATCAGAACTGGACCGAAAGCTAAAGGCAACATGGGAGGTTGAGACACTGATGGAGGAGGATGTGTCTGTAGGAATCATCGAGAATAAGCAGAAAAGACCTCTGTGACAGCAGGGCTTCCCCGTGGACTGTGGATCTGGCAGAAATGCCACAGGACCCAACGGACGAGAGGAAAAGTCCTGTTCTGTGGTTAAATTCAGCACTGAAGCCTCTTGCTTATTTGAAGAATCACAGATAGTCTGAACTCTCTATGAAAAGCCACCTTTATTATAAAGAGTTCAACCTCTCATCTGCCCAAAACACCATTAAAGATCAAATCACTGGGTATTCCTTTATCTGTCATTCAGAATTCCACAACAAGTCTCTGGAATTCTACTTATAGACTTACCACACCTTACTGACCCAAGAATGAGTGAGTACAGAAAACAAGGAACCAGGGACTTCCCTGGCAGCTAGTGGTTAGGACTCCGCACTTCCACTGCAAGGGGCACAGGTTCCATCCCTGAACGGGGAACTAAGATTCTGCAAGCCGCTTGGCCAAAAAATTTTTTTAAAAAAGGAACCCATCCAGTGACTCCAGTGCCATGTTTGCAACAACAAGTATCTCTTCAAAGTCTTGAATTAGTAACTCAAGGCTAAGAACATCTAGAAACCCAATGCAGATCCTGGTGGTATACACATTGTTCTGAGAAAATGGGCAGAGAAGAGAGGTGGCATTTAGAATAGCGTGGAGCTAAAAGAAGTTAATGATTGATTTTCACTTTTATTTGTAAATATTGTGAGTTTTTAGAGAATAATTGAATCATGTAACATATGGTCTATGCATATAGGTAAGGCTGGGGAGATGAATAATCACTTATAAGGGATCCTTGCAATTAAATTTCTTGTTGTTGTAAACTAGGGAAAATATTTGAAAAGCAATGTCTTAACACTTGGGCTATTATCTAATAACTTAGGTTAGGAGCCTATAAAAGCAGGGAAGTGAATTTGTAACCTAAGCATTCTAGAGCCAAACGAATGTTGCTTTGTATTTGCCTCTGTTGAGTTCCACCTATTCAACATAACATTATCTAAAGCTACAGATTCAATGATAGTCATAATTTCATTTATAAAATGGAGTCCAACTTGCCATATTCAACAAAGTGGACCTAAATGGATGGTTCAACCGAAGAGGCATTTAAAGCTATTGCAAGTGAAGTAAAAACAAGAGCTGAGTCGAGAGCACACTGGCTTCCTTCCACCTCGTGGGCCAAAAGCAAGTCTTCTTGGAGGAAGTGACATTTGAGCTGGGCCTTCCAACTCAGGCAGACTTTTACTTAAAATACAATAGAAGAATACTGAAAGTGGGAAAACAGTGATAGCAATAGAATTTAGTGTGGAAAAATGGGGGCCCATGCTAGAACATCTCATGGTCTAGTTGACCTGGTGAGGTATGCAGGCCCCTGGACCCCTTGGAAGCCAGGTCAAAACAGTTGAACTTCTGTAAATGGCAGGGAGCCCTGGAGTGTTTTCAGTGGAGAAATGACATGTTCAGAGATACATATCCTTTGCGAAGATCAAGCTGTTAGTGAGGTGGGGAATGCCAGAAGGAGCCAATCCCAAGACAGGGCAGTCACGAGGCTCTCACAACAGGACAGGGGAAAGATAAGGAGGAGACTCCATGGCCTTTGGAGGTGAAAATTCCAGACTGGTTAGACCCCAGACTCCTGATTCCTGGTCACCCAAGGGGAGAAATTGGTGTGTCTATGTTTGACTCCTTTTCTGATTTTCCTTATGTTAACTTTATCCTTTCTTCTTGGCTAGAAAGAGGTACCAGTAAATTTGGAATGCCAGAATTAGCTGCTTTCTTGGCCCCCGTAAACCACTTTGATTGTTAAGCTTTTACCAGACCCCCCCAGTTGACAGTCATGGGTTTTAGTCTGATGTTCAGAAAGTAAGCTCTGGAGTTGGAGAGAGAGAGCAGACCTCACCCTACTAGTTGTTACCCATGTGACCCTCGCTAAGCCTCGGTTTCCCTCTTACAACTTGTGGGTGAAAGCAACACCAGCCTTGCATGGCACTTCGGAAGCAGAGACAGGGCACACTTGGCACAGAGGCTGGCACTGGTTATGCAATCAATGCTGGTTATTATCATAGGTCTGCAGCTCCTTATCTACAATTCTGAAAGTTCAAACACTCTGAAAACCTAAATTTTGGAACTAATTTGGCTGTAACACCTGACCTGAGCTGAACTCATTTGGCAGCAAAGTTTGACCTGGGCTGACAGGAGGCTATTTATAATCCTTATTGATCCCAGTTCGTGCTCATATTCATACATTTTCCTGCAGAAATACTCATGTGTTTGATGGCAGGGTGCTGCCCCAGGCCCCACTGGGCATGTTAAATAAAACTGAGCATGCAACATACTACCATCCGAAATCTGAAACTTTCAGAACACCAAAGTGCATGTGGTCCCAAGGTTTTTAATATGGTGCGTGGATTCACATTGCAAAATTCACTTCTTTTCAAGGAGTGGTTGATGGCTTCCGCCTTTAGATGAAAAGAAGAAACTGCCAATGTTGATTTTCTTTTTTTAATTCTTCAGATGCTTGCTGAGGGAAATAAGAAGTGGGCTACTAAAATACCTATGGGTAGTGCTGGAAGCACAGAGTGTGAAGCCCACCTCCCACCTAAGGAGTTTCAGTTTCAAAAACCTGTCTCTGTGCTACTCCTTCTATCATATCAGCTTCCTGTTGAGAGAACATGAATGGGGAGGAGTGATTATTCTTTTTTATTTTTATTCTTTTTTTATTTTTTATTGAAGTATATTTAATTTACAATGTTGTGTTAGTTTCTGGTGCACAGCAAAGTGATTCATGAAAGAATATATATATTTATACATGTATATTCTTTTTCATATTCTTTCATGAATCACTTTCATGAATAACAACAAAGTCCTACTATGTAGCACAGGGAACTGTATTCAGTATCCTATAATAAATTATTTTTCATATTTTTTTCCATTATGGTTTATTATAGGATACTGAATACAGTTCCCTGTGTTACATAGTAGGATTTTTTTGTTTATCTATTTTATATACAGTATTGTGTATCTGTTAATCCCAAACTCCTAATTTATCCTTCCCCCACCACTTTCCCCTTCGGCAACCATAAGTTCGTTTTCTATGTCTGTGAATCTGTTTCTGTTTTGTAAATGAGTTCAGTTGTATCATATTTAAATTCTACATGTAAGTGATATCATATAATATTTGTCTTTGTCTGGCTTACTTCACTTAATATGATCATCTCTAGGTCTATCCATGTTGCTGCAAATGGCAATATTTCATTCTTTTTTATAACTGAGTAGTATTCCATTGTATACGTGTACCACATCTTCCTTATCTATTGTTAAGGTGATTATTGATAGATATGTATTTATTGCCATTTTAAACCTTATTTTCCAGTTGATTTTGTTATTTCTTCTCTGTTCCTTCCTAAAGATGGGAAACAGAGGCTCAGGGAATGACTTTCCAGAGATGTGACCCACGGGCAAGGGAGCAGGCCTAGACAGTCCTAACTGCCTTGGAGTCTTATACCCTACTGGAGAGGCATGAGGCCAGGAGCTGCAAGTGAGGAGGTGGTCCCAGGACCTTCTCCTTTTATGCCCTGAGTCAGGAACAGCACACAGTAGATGTTCAATAAGCATGCACAGGATTGGAGTGAGTCTTTCTGACATTTTTTCCTCTGTCGTTCTTCTCCCCTCCCTTTCTACTTTCTTCAGCAGCAGGAAGGGGCACACTGAGCAGTACAGAGAAGCCCAGCTCCCTTTCATCTCTTGAAAGCGGCTGGCAGAAGTTTGACGGGGGTGATTTGCCTTGTACAATCGGCACTTCAGCAAAGTCTGTTCGTTGGCTATTTTGTTTTGTTCTGTGTCCTGAAAAATCGGTCAAGGTGTGCCTCTCCACGTTTCCACCCTGCAGGATGGGACTTCCACGAGACTCTTGGGACTAGAGGTTTTGACTTTTAAGTGGGGATGTCAGGAAACAAACCACCTGAAGTGAAACATGTCTTCAAATTGAAGACAACCACTCTTTCTGGGTGAAAGTCCATGTGGTGGACCAGGTAGAAAGGATCCGGGCCCAAGTTTCCTTTAGCTCAAGTATCATCAAGGGCTCATGAAACAGGGGACATTTCAGAAATGCTGTGGGTTCCTGGAATCTTCTTCTTTTTTCTTTCTACATAAGCTACGTTTGAGAATAAGCATGCACCATTGTTCCAGGAATGCCTCAAGTCCCGTCTCATCCGTAAAGCCCCTGTCCCTTCCTCCGTCATTGTTTGGCCACCTACAATTTCCCCCAGTTCTCTACTCCCTGGAACTACTCTCCGGGTCTACATTGTCCTACACTGTCACTGGTCTGTACATCGAAATTCCCCACAGTCCAGTCCTTGGTGGGACCTGATTGGTGCCTCTTACTCTTCCTGGGACGTTGCCATTCAGACACCTTGCTGTCCACCCACATTTCTGGGTCTTCACCTGTTTAAACAGAAGTCCTCATCCCTCCCCCACCCCCCACCCCCCAACCCCACCAGCAGGGCCACCATGTTTCCCGAGGAGGACAGGCCCCAATCATTGGAGTCCTTATCAACCCCCCATCTTTCCACCTCTGTGTCCTGGTTCTAAGTTCTTTGGGGGTCAGAGGTCTCTCTGGGACTCTATGACACCCACCTCAAACACACACAGGTGATAATATCCTTTTTACTCTTTCCAGTGGTCGCTGATCCTCTGAACGTCACCCGTGGACCCCCTAATGCAAGGCTTTTCAGTGTGGTCTTTGGACAAGTGCCTGAGCCACCCCCTGGGTGGGTTTGTTTGTCTGAATGCATGTTCTCAGACCACCCCCAGACCTCCTGAAACAATGGACAGTCAGGGAGGCCAGATGAGCTGCTCAAACCACACAGCCACCACGCAGCGACAGTGCCATTCCAACCCAGGGTCTTGACTCTCAAGGTCATGTTCTGATTAACTAAGCAATCTGACCTTGCTAGTTTTCCAAGAAGAAAATTAACAAGATAATGGGGTGTGTGTGTATGTGTGTTGGGGGAGGGGAGGGGCAGAGTTAGGGTAACAAAATTTGGGGAGATGATTGTGTGTGTGTAATAGCGGGAAGGGAGGAACAGAGTTAGGGTGACTTAAGATTTGGGGAGGAAATGGGTGGTATCAAAATATTCCTGGGCTCCATCCCCAAATGTCCGAGCCCAAGGTGGGGAAGACACAGCTAAGACACCCCCTCAGGGGATGCACTTTCCACCATGTGGTTTGTCCCAGCTTCCCTTCTGCCCTTTTAAAGCTGCCCAAGAAAAAGCAATGACAACCACTTGTCTGAAAGACCTACACCCTTGAAACCTGAAGTCACTGAAACTCTTTAAAACATTAAAGATTCAAGGTCTGCAGCCCCCAAGAGAAGCTCCCTGCACATGGGGAGGGGGACGGGAGCCGGAGTCCTCAGCCAGGTGGGACTTTCCAGGCCCGTCTCTGTGAGAACCTGATAACCAGGCCGGCTGCCCCGGGCAAGATGCCTGGGGCCACGAAGTGCTGCATCACCCTTTTCTCCCGCGGTTCGGCTGCAGGCTCCTGGGCTGGGCTCCAAAGGAACTGGTGGTTAGTTTGTGGTCACCCAGCAGTTTTATGAAGGCCCTTGAGGTGTTTCAAGTACCAGGTGGCCCCAGTGTGGTTTAACTGTCTAGGGGCCCGAGCTCTCTCAGTGGCCACCTAAGTAGCACAGACAACCTTGCTGTGAGAATTGTTCAGTTGGCCGTGACAATTACATAATGCACCAGAGGAGCCAGTTTCACCTTAGCTAGAGAGTAATATATTATAAATGCATATGTTAAGAATTAATAAATTAGTCAGCACCTCTGCCGTACCTGACTGTCTATAAAGCACTCGGGGTTGGGGGGGGGCATTGTCTCATTTGGGGAGTTACAATAACCCCCTTTTGTGCCTCGTTGGTCCCATTTTGCAGATGTGGATACTGAGGGTCATCAAGGTCAAGGACCCTTCCTATGAACAGACCAGAAAACTGGCTGAGAGACTCTCACAGATGATGTCAGATTATTCATCAATAAACCCTCAAGGCTGCGAGTGTCCCCATTTTGCAGACAATGACACCTCCCATCTTCCAGCCCAGCCCTGTTTCCCAGCCAGCGCCTCCTTCTCCCTGGGATGTCTCTGAGAGCCACAGCTCACAGCTCTCCAGCAGGTAGGAACAAGATGGCTATATTTTCTCTTGGTCTTGTTCCCAGGTGCTCTGACAGCGAGCCATTCTTCGAACAAATGCAGAATACAAAATAACTCATACTGCCTTTCAAAAGCCCTCAGGAAGATTTGGGGTGACATTTTAACTGCATCTTGTCTTATCTTGCCCCTTGCTTTTCTTTCATTAGGCATCCATCGTAGTCTGGGTACCAAGGATACGACTGGGTGTGGACCAGGAGCCCTTGGAATGCAGAAGATTGAAGACACACAAGCACGCAGACACACACGCACATATGTGCGCGCACATGTACACACACACACATACGCACACCTTCCACCTCTGGAAAGAATGGTCTCCCAGGAAGCCAAACCAACCAGCTCACTGAATGTTTATTACACACACACCAAACGTGGTGTAAGGGACTTCACTTTTTTGCACACGTAACTTCATGAATCCCCATTACGGTAATTCCTTCTACTATCATCTGTTGTAAAACTGACCATCCCAGTGTGTATGGATTTGTTTATAGTTCCATTTTCCTTACCAGGCTATGCACAAGCTTTGGACAGAAGAGCCCTATCTTCTTAATCATGACGTTTTTGTTCATTTCACCCAGTCAATGTTTATTGAGTGTCTAGTATATACCAGGTTGATGCCAATCACAGGAGAAGAGCCAGCTTGGGGACATGCTTTTGTATGAATAAATAAGTGAATGAAGAAATGAATGGTTTGTCGGATGCTGCGGAGACCAGGGGACGACTGGGGGTGGGGGAAGCTGCCACTTGGCATTACTGAGAGAGGATACAGAGAGGCAGTAAGAGGGGGTGATGGAGGAGGTTTAATAATATGTGCAGGGTTACAAGGAGTCCAGCTCTCTGCCAGGAGCCCTGGGACCATCAGCAGGCCTATCCCCTTCTTCCACCATCAGTACTCACAACTGTAAACTGATGGGGATAAGACCCCCATGGAGGTCATTTCAACATTAAATAAGCTCATGCATGTGAAACAGCCTAGTGCCTAGAAGGTCTCCACTAAAATCTAGCAATTATTCAGAGTGTAAGTAGACCCACAGCAGACTAAGCAAGCATTTGGAAATACAGGCATATGCATAAACATTTTGGTAATTAAACACAAAAGCAAGAAACAGGAGAGAATGATGTAATCAAATCTGGCCTTTCATGATTGTCACTCTCTCCTGTCTTCCGGAAGAAGTCCTTGTAAATTCCGCAAGAGGCCCCTGGCCCATTATGAGAAGCCAGGTTTCTGGAATCATCTGGGTGCCCCTGTGCTCCCTGTCCCTGCCTTCAGCATCCCCTGTAGGGACAGCTTCTTCTCTCCTTTAGAGCTGGTAGCTGGAGCCATCTAGCTCCAGGTCCCCTGAGCTGGAGGGTAATCCAACCTGCCAATTATTGGAAATTAAAGCCAGGTAGTTTGAACCCATCTGCTGGGCACCTGACCACAAACTACCTCTTAGCTAACCCCGAGCTGGATCTTGTTTCTCCGCCTGTGCCTGCCCAGCTTCATTACCATGGCCATGGGAAGGAAGGAAACCAAGAGGTTACTGGGGCCTTCGGTTAGAGCTTCGTCATTAGTGTGGTTATGACCCAAGTCCTCTCTCTCTGGAGACTTCAAGATACGAGCACTCAGAGGGCGATTTGGTAACAGAACCCAGAGGCTCCCAGATCTCACCAGATGGAGTCAGGGGGCCTCATCAGATGAGCCAGCAAGTTGGCGGGGGGGGGGTGTCACCTGATGGGGATGGGCAGATTCCAGGAGGTCAGTCCACAGTTCTGTTGGCAGCTCAGTGACTCTGGCTTGGATGGGCCACAGATGGCTCTTGGGGCAATTATGGTGACTGGGCAAAGCTTGGACATTGGCATCAGACAAGCTTGGGTTTGAAAAATAAATCTGCTCCTTGCTAGATCTTGGGGAAGTTTCTTAAACCCCAAAGCCTCAAGTTCCCTGACAATACAATGAAGAAAAATATCTCCGTCTCAGCCAGCTTTCACCACCGTTAGCTTGTACTACCTTTCTAGAACCAGAGTAGTATCAGAAACCTCCATCAAGGCTGAATGGACCTAGGCAGTATCATAGAAGCCAAGAGAGAGAGATTCAACCATCTGATGAATACTGGGCCTCGGGGGCCACCGAGCCCAGCTGTGGTCTTTCTAAATCCCACATCCTCTCTCTGAGGGTGGGGAACATCTTTGTCCCTGTTCTGCAGATTGGGAATCCAGGCTCACAGAGGTTGTGCCCTGCTCAAGGAAGCACATGTGCTGGATGGAAAATTCGCTGCATAGATGCAGATGTATCCACACTGGGTACCAGTGCTGTGAGAGCAACTCCACACCTGAGTCCGGAAATGTAGCTGAGAATGATGTGACCCGATGTACCTGCTTGTATTTCATCCCCTGAGTGTGAGAGGGGCAGACGGGCCCTCAACCCTGTGGTCCCATTCTTGGTAGCAGAGCTTTCTTGGGGAAATCTTCAATACTAAGTTAAGCATGAAGACTCCTCTCCCCAAAGTGATGAGTTTTCAACCACATTCTCCATTTTTTTTCTCTAGAAAACTGAGCATCTTGTGCTGAAAACTAAGTCCATTTGACTTCGCTAGGGCAGAGCTAAGAGAGTTTTAAAATGGAGATTAAATTGATGTGTCAGTAGCTGCGGACATGGTGATACAACATCAGGACAATCGTCAAGTAGTGGCTCTGAATGCCAGCATCTTACCAAAGTTCTAGTCTAGTGCAGAGGGCTTTTTGATACATCAAAGAGATCGTGCTGCCTTTCAAACTGCATTCATATTCTAATGTCCTATCATCAGCGTAGAATCAGGGCAGGGCTAACATAAAATCATTTTAATTTACTGATTTATTTTTTAATGGTTTTAGTAATCATTGGGAGGGTGGCCATTAGCTATAAATGAGGCACGTCGCATGCTCCACCGACGTCCACCGCATCTGCTGGACCCCATCCTGGCCTCTCCTTGGTTGGTATTTGCACTGACACCCACTCTCCCACCACCATGGTAAGTGTGCCTCAATATTGGCAAAGTATCCAATCAGATCTGCTAGGAGAGGAAACTTCAGATGTCTCCAGTCCCAGAAAAGTGAACATTTTTATGTCAAATATGGATCAGGCTTTCAGCCATTGCTCTTGTATCTCTTCCTCAGTCTCCCACGTCTAATATTCAAGCCCCTCTTAGACATGCCTGAAACATGATCATTGTCTCTTTGCATGCCTCCGTTGACGGGCAGCTCACCACATCTCAGACAGCTCATCAGGTCCACTCTCCTTAAGCTCAGATGTTGACTTGTGCAGCATCTCCTTAAGCTTAGGTGCTGCACAAGTCAACATCTGCCCATCTTTCTAACTTCACTTCTCATCACTTCCATATGCACCTTGATCTCCAGCCATGTTAACCTTGTCTTCAGCAATGCTGAGATTTGTCCAGCCTCAATGAGGGTGAATGGGGACTCCCCTGGCTGAGGGGGAGCTCTAGGCATCGCTGCTCATCTCTGCTCTTTGGTCTCAGCTCAGGTGACATGTCTTCAGGGACACCTTCCCTGACCACCCTGTCTACAATGTTTCTTCACTGCCCCATCACCTCCACTCATCCCCCATCCTGTTACCACACCTTATTCATTCCTTTCATAGCACTGTCCACTGTGTGAATGGATCTGACTAATGAACATATGTGTTTACCTCTGTGTGATTACCTACCACTTACGTACATGTTTATCTGTGCGCTATTACGCACTGTTTATGTACACGTTTACCTGCGTACAGTTACCTACTGCTTATAAACATGCTTATGGGTGTGATTATGTACTATTGATGCATGAATTTACGTATATTATCATGTGCTATTTCTGTACCCACTTACCTGTATGTGATCATGTACTGCTTTTGCATGTGTTTACTTGTGTGCCATTATGTACGATTTATGTACACACTCTCCTGTGTGATTATGTACTGTTTATATATGTGTTTACCTGTGCATAATGTACAATTGATATGCACGTGTTTACCTGTGTATTCTTATATACTTTTTATGTCCATTAGTACCTGTGTGTGATTATATACTATTCATGTATACACTTACCTGCCTGTGATCATGTAATGTTTACGTACACACTTACCTGTGTGTGATGATGTTACATTTATGCACATAGTTACCTGTGTACTATTATGTATTGTTTCTGCACGTGTTTACCTGGGCACCGTTATGAACATGCTTCCTGTATGATTATGAACTATGTAAGCACATATTTACCTGTGTCCTGTTATGCATCTCTTCCTCCAGAACACATGATTGGGAGAGAAGAGGTGTGTCCACTTTGGCCACTGCTGCTTCCTCAGGACCTGGCAGATTGGCTCCTGCAGGAACATCTGCTCAATGAACAAATGTCCGGCTGAGCCTGCTGTAAAGTGCCCCTTACTGAGACTAAATATGTGCCTCACAGCTATGCCCACCACTGCTCATGGCTGTGACCTTGGCACCAAGTCTGGTTCCTTTTGTCTGTGAGAGCCAGTCTGATATCACAAGCCTGGGATCTGTGACTTTTGAAGGCAGAAGTCAAGTCACCCCCATGTCTCCCCTGCTACAGCTGGAACATCTTCAATGTCTTCACAGGAAAAATGTCATTTCAGACTCAGCTCAGCTATCATCTCTTCTAAGAGGAAAATCTACTCAAATGTAGTTCATCATTCCAGTTTCTTGGCATCTTTTTAGGACTGGATCACAACATCTACCATCTTCCTCGCCCTCTGGGCTATGCACACACTGGGTGGGATTGTCCTTGTCTTTATCTAGGCCATCGACAGAAACTTTGAATAGAACCTACCTAAGGATTAATTCCTAAAGGTCCCATGAGACCGATTTTATTAGGAGTTTGGGAATAACAGATACACACTACTGTATATAAAATAGATAACCAACAAGGACCTACTATATAGCACAGGAAATTATGCTCAATATTTTTTAATAACCTATAATGGAAAAGAATCTGAAAAAAGAATATATATGAAAAAAGAATATATATATATAACTGAATCACTTTTCTGTACACCTGAAACTAACACAACATTGTAAATAACTATGCTTCAATGAAAAAATTTTTAAAAATCAAGAAAAAAAGAACACAATAAATAACAGACAGTCTTTGAGTCTTGAACCTTTCTGAGGTCACTTGAAGAGAAGATATCCCGAATATTCAGTCATTAAAAAAGATGTAATAGAAGCAGGAGGGGCCCTTACAAGCATGAGGTTCAATCACATCATTTTCCAAATGAGAAAACACTGTGGTCCAGTAGGAAGCTGATCACGTGCAGAGGAGCAGGGCCAGGAGTATGGGCAGGTGACGGATTACTGGGATCAAGCTCGGAAGTCCAGGTCACACACCACAGAGAAGAGGGGCTGACCCTGACTTTGGGGGCCCGAAGGTGCCAGGGTAGAAAGTGAGAGCCCCGTCCCTCCTGCTGCAAGCCTGTGGGATCAGGAGCCCAAGTCCAGTTCAAACACGCTGAGCTTTAAAGCTGGAGAAGCATGTCTTGTGCGCCAAAACATCAGTGATTGCCTGGGTTTGGTAGAGGGAGCTGAGGTGCAAAGCCAAGGGTCAGAGGTCAGAGGGCATGAATGGATGAAATGCCTGCACCGAGGGGTGAATAGCAGAGATGGAACCTGCGGCCAGCTCTGGCCAATACTAGCAGAGTCTGGGACAGAGCATTAGAGCCAGACAAAACCACGAACCAAACTGCTGAGTCTTAACCACCAAGGGGAACCTGGCCAACATTTTGGAGATCCCTGGAGACCTGTGGAGCGAGGTCAGAAGCTCAAGTGCATTAAGTCAACAGAGTGTCATTTAGGAGGTTGGGAGTGGGGAGACGTGGGTGTGGAGTGGCTGGTGGATCCAGGGAAGGTGAAGTTAGAGAGGATGCTTAGAGAGGACGAAGAGGTGTAGACCAGCTGATGAGTAAGGAGGGAGACCACCAAGTCAGAGGAACAGCATAAGCAAAGACACAAAAATAAGATGGAAGGGGAGGTACAGACGGGGGCAGGGAGTGGAGCATGGCAGGGGGTGTTGGAATCTTCGTCCTTTATCTTTCCTGCCTCGGCCACTCAGATGCAGAAAGTTAACTTACAAATTCTCCTCTTCCCTACTGTGATCACAGCTTGAAACTTCAGCCAAGAATTGAAGGAAAAATTTGGGAGAGAAAGACATTCATTCATATAGACATGGAGGGAAAGGTTATTGGGTTTTTTTCCATCTTTACAAGGCAAACTGGAAAAGAAGGAGATCATTGGTCAGCCTCCCGCTCCCCTCCCACCCTGCTCCCAATCACCTAAGTACAGCTTGGAGTGGGCATGGCATGTCCTCAATGTCTGTGGCCTTGGCTCTTAATCCACAGAACCCTGACTGGACCTCTCGCATGAGGTGGGGCATCTGTGAGCAGCAATGCTGCTGGACAGTCCACGGACCCACCTGGGCAGGCTTGACAAGTCATGAAAGCCAACCAGACCTCAGTTTCTAGATCTGTAAAATGGGTGTAATGCCTTCTCACTGAGATTGTTGCAAATGTTATATGAGATTACATTCGTTTAAGGGTTCCAGAAACTGGGAAGTGCTCCATGACAGTGAGGACCAATCCGCCCATTACTGAAAATTAGTTCTGGGAAAAACAAGAGAGGATAAGCACTCCTAAAATCAACTTCTGTTTTCCAAAAGTGCCAGACCTTGGGATGCAGTAGTAGCTCATTTCATGCTCACCATTATCCTGAGAGGCAGGTATTATTCTCTCTGGAAATGAGAAGATCAATGTTCTAGAACATTCTTAGCTTTGCCCTGTGTCTGCCCCTCTGTGCCTGGAGAGCCGAGAGCTGCAGCCACGTCTGCCTATCCGTGTCCACCCCGTTCCAGTCTGCTCCGTGCTGGATGTTTGACAGAGCATCTTCCTTGTGCTCCCGTGAGCAGAGTCTGTGCCTTGGAGCGGGAGCCCCCTTCCCCTGTTAGAGCCAGGACCTGTGCTGGCGCCATCAATTTCCGCGGTGGAGATATTGAAGCCCACGGGGAAGACGAGAAAGCCAAGGGCAGAAGGCTTTACTAGCTTGGCCAATGTCACTTAGCTAGGACACAGCAGAGCCAGGAATTGGTTTCGAGCCAAAGCTCTGTCTCTTCTTCCAACATTCCCTTGGGACGTCGATCCAGCTGGGGGGACAGTAGTGACAGAAGGCAGTGAGAACAACCAGTGATGAAACACCACGTGCATCCAGGGAGAGAGAAGAGACCCTGCCCTTGGGATGGCTTTTAAGAGAAGGCAGGGGTGGGACTGACCCTTGAAGGATAGGTCATCCTTGGAGAGGAAGACCAGGATAAGCAGAGTAACTCAGGGATGTCTATTTGACAAGCAAGATACGGACACGTCTCAAAATAACATGTTTTAAGATTCAGCATTCCGATTCGTGGGAGCAAAAAACTGAAGATAAATCAGTGCTCTGTCAACACACCTAGTCCCACACCTTAGCAGACCTCAGTTAGGAAACGTGGGCTAAGACAGAGTGGACAAGCTGTAGTGTGCTGTTGTCATAATTATAGCAGTAATAATTCATATCACCACTAAGTAGTAATAGAATTATTCCTATTATTATATTTTAGTGTTAATGCTAATTATAAATAATCATAACCTTAGCAAAACAATCTCTGAGCAGATCTTTAGAGGTGGTAATCATCCGGATATGTTTTATCACTCCTGAGCCTCACAACAAGCAACTCCCTTGATTATGGCAAGGACTTTGGTTCTTCGTATCCCAGCTCGGCCACATCCTATCAGCGTGTCCTTCTGTGAGTCAGTAATCCCCACAGAGACTCAGTTTCCTCGTCTGTGAAATGGGGATGATGATGCCTAGGGTACAGGATTCTCTGGACAATGAAATGAGGCAGGAAGCAGTCGGTACAGAGCACTTAGTGAGCACTGACTAAGCCACAGCCGCTACTGTGATTCCGTCATTGCCACTGTCAGGATTGTGGTCACAGCCACTTCTACGTAATAAGGAGCCAGGGATTTCTAGGCTGTCTTCAGGGGCCAGGCTCTGGCAGCCGAATCCCACCTGCAAGTCCCCTCAGCTTTCTCCTGACCCCTCAAGGCACTGAGGGCTGGACCAAACCCCAACCCTACCAGTCAGCCTGCTGGGACGGGGCAGTGCCCGCACCGAGGACTGCAGCCATGGGGCAGCTGAGAGTAGCCCCATTCGGCTGTGGACACCTTACCAACACCACACTTCACAGTAATGACAGCTGGTGACATGCCGTGTTTCCCTTCAGATAGTGTTATCTGCCCATCCGATGAATCCTGTGGGCAAGTTTTGCATAATTCCCCTTTAGGAAATAAAGATGCTGAGGTCCTGGGAGGATCACTGTTATTGACATGAAACGCAGGAGCCAGCACGTCCACCCAGCTCGTAGGTCTTCCCCGTTTGTGTTCTTTCAACCAACCCAGTGACATGTGGCCAGACTAGGCAAGGCCCCCGGGGGGGGGGCCGTTCTGTTATCCAAAAGCCTGTAGTTAGCGGCTCTGTCGTGTCCTGCTCCTTCCCCTGAAACCACGTCCAGCAGCTTGGTCTCCAGGCTGGCTCACAGGTCTCATCTCCCTGAGAAAGCCCAATGGTTCAGCTCCACTGCTGGGCTCCTCTTCCACCCCAAGGTTTCCCACTGAACACAGTTACCAGCTGCCAGATGGGCTGCCAGGGTCACGTGGTGGGGGAGAGAACAAGCAGAAACCCTGGCTCTCCCGGAGTGTGAGAGGACATTGGGATTGATTTGAACAGGACGCGCTGTAAATTCTGTGTGTGTGTTGGAGAGGAACTCAGTAAGAAGCAATGACAGGAAAGAGAGAGAGAGAAAGAGGAGAAATAGAGAAAAAGAGAGGGAGAGAGGGGAAGCAAGAGACAGAGAGAGAGAAAGAGAGGAGAAGAAAGAAGAAGAGGAGGAGAAGGAAAAGGAGGGGAGGGGGAGGAGGGGGAGGGGGAGGAGGGAGAAGAGAAGCCTCTCATTCCCACTGCATCATGCCAGCTTGACTTCATTTAGAGAATAGGAGCAAAGGGCCTGGGGTCAGAGGGAAACAAGGCAGTAGGTCAGCTCTAGCAACATGGTGAGACATTCTCCCAAAGCTACTTCCTCCTCTGGTCATGTGTATCTGAGGGTGTGTCTGTGTGTCTGTGTCTGAGTGTGTGTCTGTGTCTGAGCATGTCTGTGTGGCTGTGAGAAATGATTCACTGGTCATCTCCTGACCCACCTGGTGTCTTAGCCGGCACACCTGCTCTGTGCAGCAGCCTGAGGGTAAATTTGGTCGCTCTGTCTGCTGATGGTACCCGTGGTCAGAACTCCTTATCCTCTGTATGGGCTTGAAGGAACCAAACTGCCTGCAAAAGCTCCCTTTCTTGGCTCTGCCATCGAGATGGACATTGGGCTCCCCTTTCGCCCTCTAGAGATGTCCAGGGCTTCTAGTGCTCGGGGGCTGCCCACTGGACAGGGCACCAAGGCCACTTCAAATCCGATCTTGTGAAAGCTTAAAACTCCTTTCCTGGCTAAAATGTCCTTTGACGTCTATAAAAGAAACAGGGCAGTGTGCGCCCCACCCCATCTGAGCCCTGTCCCACGTCACAAAGATTTTCTCAAGTGCTCTGCATTCAATAAAATCCCCAAGTCCATTATGCCAAGTCCCGATTCCCTGATTTTAAAAGTCACGTGAATTTTGATAGAAATTTTATCCCCATGTTCCTGATCTATTTACAGTTAAATCATCAAAATATTATTTTAAGGGTTGTTTGATGTCTAGGAAACCTTCTGAGGTCTTCATAATACGATTTTCAAAGCCTCTTTCCTTAAAAGCCAGAAACTTTGCTGCATGTAAATAAACCCACTGGAGATGAGTGACTTTAGTCTAGAAATGTCAAGGCATCTGACAGAGGTTTGGAAGCAGCTGAAGTCCTCGCTGCACTCAATAAGAACTGCAGTCAGACCCACAGAACTTTCCTTTGTAATGTTCCCTGTAGCCCTTAGTCAGGTATTCAAAGGCTATCATTCATGCTAAATGTTTCATCAAAAATCAACAGTTGTTTTCCGTTGTTCCCCTTCCGGGGAAGGGCAGGGAATGACATTTCCTGGCTGCCCTGGGCCCTGTGTTTGGCACTTCAAACACAGACCCTCCTATCATTGCTACTGGCAGCCTGATGCCATGAGCGTTCATGATTCTGTTTCACAAAAAGGAAGCAAGCTCTCCAGGAGGTGAAGGATCTTCTCCATCTGATTCTATGTCATCTGATTCCATGAACTTGAAACTCAGGTTGTTCAGACACCAAAAAAAGTGCTTCTCCACCCACATTACCTTGCCAGTACCTCTCCCCAGGGGTGGTCCGAAAATGGGAATAGGCATGAGATGCCAGTTGTGGCCATGAGTCCTGCATTTGTTTGGAGATTTGCAAGTGTACAAATGTCTTAAACAGTCATCAGGGGAGTTCCAGGGGAGAGAAGTGCACATAGATCACACTGCAGAATCCTAACAAAGTAGTGATGCTTATTTTAAGGCTGATTGCCATTATTCTCAATTATTTTATTGATTACTGTTGTTACTATCAATTATTTCATTGGATTCTCCCAACACATTTTGAAGAAGGTAGGCTGAAGATTATTAACTGTAGTTTGCAGATGGGGAAGCTAAGTAATGCATTAAGAGCAAACAGACCCAAAAACTGCTCTTAGCGTTAGCAGGGGGCCAGAAGGGAGATGCGACCAGACCCGCAGGGGTGTACCTTCCATGAAGGCACCCTGCAGCAGATTCTCTAACTAATTTGGTAGCTACTAGCAGCAAGTGGTTATTTCTTTGTTAATTAATTAAAATAAAGTTAAAAATGTCATTTCTTGGTCACACTGACTGCATTTCAAGTGCCCGTTATCCACACACGGCAATGGCTACTCTATTGGGTAGCACCAGCGTGGACGATTTCCACGACAGCAGAAAGTTCTATTGGGTGGCCCCGGTCTGAAGGCTCTGCACGGTGGCCACTTGTACCAGGCATTTTAAATTAGTCTTGTTGTGACCTAGAGAACAGACTTGTGATTGCCAAGGGGCTGGGGGGTGGGGGCAGGGAGGCATGAAGTGGGAGTTCAGGATTAGCAGATGCAAAGTGTTATACAGAGAAGGGGTAAACAACAGGTCCTACTGTAGCGCACAGGGAACTATATTCAATATCCCGTGATAAACCATAATGGAAAAGAATATGAAAAAGAAAGTATATATATATATAGTATATATACACATATATATATATATTATATATATACACATATATATATAACTGAATCACTTTGCTGTACAGCAGAAACTAACACAACATTGTAAATCAACTCTGCTTCAATAAAATAAAATTTTAAATAAATAAATAAATAAATAAAAATAAACAAATAAATAAATGAGCCCTGCTGCGAGTAGCGTGCCTCTTTTCCTTGACACCCTTCCGTGAGCTGCCCTCCTGACTACCGTCAGGGGTTCCCGTGACCTCCCCTCCAGTCGCTCCCTAATCCGTGGGCCAGCGGTAAACTGTGTCTAAACTGGGGCGGGAGGACCCGCAAGGGCCGTCTTCCCCAACAGCTTAAACGCTCCCGGGTGGAGCGGTGCAGCCCCTCGCTCTGCCTGGCTGTGTTTCAGCTCATCTTCGGCAACAGGGGAGGAGGGGCTCCGGGGGAGGAGGAAGAAGGCTTCTGGAAGGTGAGGCACAGCAGGGAGATGAAGCGTCTGCCACGGAGGCAGACATCTGTGCCCAGACAGATGAGTTCCACCGATACGATCTCTCACTATCCCTGTGAGAGATAAACAACTTGCCCGAGCAGCCCTCAGGAGGAAGTGCCCCACCGAGAAAGTGGTGCTCGGAGGCCAGACTCTCAGCCCCTGCGGTCGGAGACCCAGGGCGAGGAAGGCGGGGGAGGGGAAGGAGGCAGCCTGGCTCGGAGCAGGTGACAGGAGTCACAGGGCCCAGTGCCACAGATGTCACGAGAGAGAAATGTGTGAGCGTTGGCACATGAGGGGAGAGAGGTTCTGTGAGAAAGGAAAAAAAAAAAAAAAAACCCAGCAAAAGGAGAGAAGCTGGTGGTGTGAATGTTTAGCTCTGTCTCTTGTATCAAAATGGGGTGTATTTTGAGACTGAAATTGGGATTTATATCCTGAACCAGCTTCTTATCAGTTCTGCAGGGCTGAGTAACTTCTCTAGACTCAGCTTTACCGTCCATAAAATGGGATATCTGTTTTAAAAATGCATCACGAGGGTGTAGCAAGATTTCTTCTGGAAGCAGAATCAATCGGTTCTTTTTCTGTGGACAAGCTTAAGACGGAGGGTGGATGGATGGATGGTCAGATGGATGATGGCTGGATGGATGGATGAGTGGATAGATGGATGGACGGGTGGATGGACACATGGGTGGACAGATGGATGAATACGTGGATGAATGGATTGATGGATGCATGGATGGATGATGGAAAGATGGCTGGATGAAGAGTTAGATATGACTTATCTTAAAGTATTTCTTTATGACATGCCTTTCTCTTCCAGAAGACCGAGAGCTTTCCCAGGAGAGGGGCAGGGTCTGTTTTCAGTTTTTCACCCTGGAGCCGCTGGTGTAGAACAGATCCCGGCACATCTACTCATTAAGACTGGAAAGAAGGAAAAGAGGGAGAGAGACAGGAAAGGAGAGAGGGAAGGCAATGGGAGCATACAATTTAAACCTGAGTTATGTGTATAAGGCCCTGTCTTTAATATATTGTCTATTTGAAACAAGCTTAGAAGATGATGATATTTGGAGATTTGAGCTTGGCTTTAGGGTAGAGTTGCAAATAAAAACACAGGACACCAAGTTAAATTAGAATTTCAGGAAACTGAGGGATATCTTTTTTAGCATGTTTTGTACAATGTTTGAGAGACACTTATACTTAAAAATATGTTGCTAATCTGAAATTCAAATGCAACTGGGTGACTTGTGTTTTATACTGGAATCTCAGCTTAGGGAAAAGGAAAAAATAACAGGCCTTTGGGCTAGTGATTAATCTATGCATATTGGAGCACATTTTACCAAAAAGCTACCCAATGGGATTCAGGGCAAAAACTTAGTTAATAATAAAGGCACACCTTTTCCCAGAGCCCATTGTATAGACGTCTTCCCCAAGGAGAGCCCAATCACTTAGTCAAATACGTGTAATATCACCCTAAATGTAGTCACTTGTTACTAACACTCGTGACTCAAAACTTCTGGAAGGACTTGGAACTTGCAGTATGAAGGCGGATGTCAGAGTGAATGGGCATTTTCAGAGTGAGTGGAAATGTTTAGCCCACAGGAGAACAGACAGGATGAACCCAACGCTAAACATTTAGGGTCTGACCAAGTCTCAGCCATCCCAGTCCTCACTTTCGATAGTGTTCCCACCTAGAAGCAAAAGTGGCTCAACAGACTTAGCGGAAACAGTGGAGAGTTCCAAAAACATCTGTTTTGGTTTAGTTACAGCATTTCTTCACCAATCAACCCTTTGTCACACAGTGGTACTTGGCAGTATTATTTCTCCTTCTCTCACATATTTACCTTAAGTCTGCATTTCTCTATCACATTCCCTCTCGGATACAAGCAGTTATTTCTGAGTTGGTCTTTCCTTTCTGTTATTACCCACTAAAGACTGCCCTAGCAGCATGGAGTCCTAATATTTCATGATAATCCAGCCAATCTAAGTACACCATTTATTTCTCCCCTTTATTCTTTGCTATTTTCTCCAAGTTCCCATTTGTGAAGAGATGTTCATCAGAGAATTTCCCCAATATAAGGAACAATTAAAGGTACAACTTTCTTTTGAAAAATTAGGAACAGCAAAAGCATTTTTTACAATATAATATATGTGTGTGGAGATATTCACATCCTTTGCCAACTCCCTTATGTTGTATCACTTTTTCTGGCAATATTTGATCCCATAAAGCCCTTTTGTCAAGACACCTCTCCTTCCCGTTCTGAAATGATCTTTTCAGAGAGTGGCAGTGATGGTACAATACACTGGAGTTGCTATTATTAAAAATTACTACTTTTTTTTTTTTACTCTGTTGCTTTTGTGACCCAGTGGGATTTCGATTCCAGACATTCTACTTGCTTGACATCCACTGGGGAAGTGATGAAACCATTCATTATTTAAAAGTTTGGAAGCCACAAGAACTACAGTATCTAACCAGATTGGATTGACTTTTTAGCTCTTTTGATTAATAATTCATAAACCTGAGGATATGTGAATTGGGTGACGACTAACCTGCTAACAAAAGGAGAGTAAACAGTGAATGTTAACACGGCTTTGTGTTATTCTACTTAATACTTCGGACCAACAAAACAAACCCATGTGTCATGGAACCTGTTTCATAGTTTCAATCCACAATCAATATTTCAAGATTAATGGGCCCATATGTTCACACAGGGCCCCTGCCATACAAAATTTGCACACGTATCTCCCATGTGATGATTTACAAAATGCCTTCTCTGGAAAGAAAGGGTTTTGCTTTCTCTAGTGAGAACTCCTGCTCACCTCGTTTTCCAAATTGTTTTGCTTTTAACATTTCCTTTCTGGATTTCATAAAAGGTAGACGACTCTGTTGTATCAAAGAAGCGTTTGGACCTCCAAGTGGCAATTTACTCTGGAAAGCCATTGGAAATTTCTGCAAGTGGTGAAACATATAAGAGAGGGTTATACAATTTGCAAATGACACATATCTTTTTAAACCTGGCTAATATCATGCACTGTAAACATTATTTCAGCTGGCATCTGAGGACCTGATTTTTTGTTCTGCTTCTGTCATTTATTAGGTGTGTGGCCTGGGTGGAGCAACTAACTGCTTTATCTCTCTGAACTTCATTTTCTTAATCTATATGTGATGAATAAAACCAACCTTTTGGTATTGCTGTGAAAAATGGAGCAAAATTATCTAAAGAACCTACACAACATGGGTTTTATAGCTGTTCCCTCGTCATTTATGATTTGAATATGTGTTGTTATTATTATTAAATATTATTAATGTTATTTAAAATATGTTATGAGTCAATAAAACAATATTAAGCCGCACTGCTGGTAGGATGTACAGTGTATGAAAAGCACGTATTAAACTATAATGTTTTAAAGCAACTGTCAGGAATTATCATTAGGTTTTGTCTAGCATTTAAAGTGGTCTTTCATGTGTAAGAGATGTAAATCTTTTGCTTCTAGGAAGTTCATCATAAGAAGAGAATTACCTTAGTAATTTATCAATGCAGAGCATTCTAAAAAAATAAGGCATAAGAAAATTCATTCCACCAGTTTTCTCAGAAAACTTCCACCTTCTGATTGTGTGAGGTCAATTTTAGCTAATCCTTAGGAAGACTTAACATCAAAGTCCCTACTTAGGAGACTCTGATAAACTGACCCCAAGATGTAAATTGGTTCCACCACTATGGAAGACAGTATGGAGGTTCCTTAAAACTAAAAATAGTTACCATATGATCTAGCAATCCCACTCCTGGGCATATGTCCAGAGGAAATTTTAATTTGAAAAGATTCATGTACCCCAATGTTCATAGAGGCCCTATTCACAATAGTCAAAACGTGGAAGCAACCTACATGTCCATCAACAGATGAATGGACAAAGGAAATGTGGTACTTATATACAATGGAATAATACTCACTCATAAAAAAGAAATAATGCCATTTGCAGCAACATGGATGGACCTAGAGATTATCATACTATGTGAGGTAAGTCAGACAGAGAAAGACATATACCATATGATATCCTTATATGTGGAATCTAAAATGACACAAATGAACTTATTTTCAAAACAGAAATAGACTCACAGACATAGAAAATAAACTTATGGTTACCAAAGGGGAAAGGTAGGGGAGGGATAATTTAGGAGTTTGGGATTAGCAGATACAAACCACTATATATAAAATTGATAACTAACAAGGTTCTACTGTATAGCACAGGGACCTATACTCAATATCTTGTAATAACCTGTAAAGGAAAAGATTCTAGAAATTATATATATGAATATATATCTGAATCATTTTGCTGTGCACCAGACACTAACGTGACATTGTAAATCAACTACATTTCAATCAACATTTAAAAATAAATAAATAAATAAATAAATAAATAAATTTAAAGCATATTTAAATTTCACAGATTTCAAATAAAGCAACAGCCACCACCTGCCAAACATCCTGATACACTGAGACTCACATCCTGAGTCCTTCCTTCAGAGACCTCTGACTTGTGAAACTAGTCACCCCACCTGCCTTCTGCCCAGTGACAACCCTCAGGCATCGTGAGAAGGGGGACTGCTTTCAGCCCATTTAGCTCATCTGAACTGGAAATGGACTGGCTTTTTCTTTGAGGAAAAGTTAAGGCCGTACAGGAAGACACCCTGGTATGGCATCTGTTGTCATTGTTTACAAGTGCATACACTGAACTATGAACATACACAACTCGAACTTTCCTTCTGTCAAACCTGAAAAACAGTAATTGACTTCCAAATATCACATCCAGTGTCCTCAAAATTAAAGATAGAAGAAGGTTTACATTCTGGTCCCTTTTAGTGAACTAGACGGTGAAGCAAGATTACTAAGTAAGCCTCCCTCAATTTTCCAGAATATTTTATTACCTAGGACTTCCATTCTTAGAACTTGGAGGTGAGGGATGGTTTCACAATGGTCCTTTGGCTATGTGATTCCTAAGCCCCTAAAAAAACCCCACAGGTTTTGTTTTTTTTTGGGGAGGGAAGATGGGATCTTCCCAGACATGTAACCTTTTTCTTGCCAATGGACCCAATCTTTTCTCCTTTCCCTGAGATTAGAGACTGGGGGCAGGGAAGCAAGGGCAGTCCTACACCCTCACCTTTCTGACACCTACTGTGCAGAATAATGATGATGAAAAGAAGCATGGATGGAAAGTTTCGAATCCACTTCCCAGCAAAGAGAAGGATCTCAGTTCCCCTCTATTCTGTGCGTTAGTGTTGATGGCATTTGTTGCCAGTATCAGTGCAGTGCCTTCCATCCTCAACTGTCAGATGCAGAGACAGAAGCCTGGAGAGGGATAGAGTGCCATTTGCCCAAAGTCACACAAACTGTGGTCCAACTGTGACCTTCCTCTTGCATCCCCAGGCTGCTTGTCCCCAACAGGGAGAGAAAAAGAAAAGATAAACATGCTTGGAGCCCCTACTAGGTGCCAGGTGATGCACCAGAGACACTCCTGCACTTTCTGACTCCACATGTTCTGCAGGGGACTCTCCCTCTATCCTTTTGTTGGGCTAGGGTCCTGCCTCCCCTTCTGGACCTATTTTGAGCATTATCTCCCAGCCCTTCTGCCCCAGCGTGGTGAGCTGCCTGCCACGGAAGGAGGTCATCCATGACTCTCAAGCAGGTTTCTGTCACTGCAAATTCCAAACAGCATTTAACAGAAATTACCAACATTTGTCTTGGTGCGTTTTTTTTTTTTTCCCCCCCATCAGGGATTAGGAAGAGCAATCATCTCCTGCCTCTCATCAATTACTTTCCCCCATATCTTTTGCATTTTCCTGCAGAACCATTTTGCAGGTATAACAGAGTGATCTTTAGAGATAATCTGGTGATTATTACAAATTCAGCCTCTTACGCTACAGGCATTAAGAGATGAAAATTGCCTGAAGTCCACTGTTGTACACCCAATCTGTACCTCTGGACTCCTGTCCCAACGTGAAAATGCAAACAGAGGAGAGATTTAGAATCGTTTTGACAGTTCATAAAATTAAGCAGGGATTAGGGATTCCCTTTTTTAAAATAATGCCAGAGGGTGCACACAATGGTAATCATATCATCCTGCAACAGGTCCAGTCAAAGTTGAGTGGACTCTCTAGGAAGAAAGAGGGAAAATGTCAGGTTATTAAATCTGCCATGTATCAGCTGCTGAAAATCCATTTTTTAAACTCTAAATGAACTGTCTGCCTAATGGAGACGCTATCCCCAGCTCCCAAAACCAATCCGTCCTTCTCTTGTGTCTGTTTTGTTCAGACAATACATGATTTAGCTCCGATGCCTGTGCACATGACTACATCTAGTCAGAGGGGATGATTGTATAAATATGCATGTAGTACAAATAGTTTAATTTTAATTGGAACAGAGTAGCTGATGTTGAAACTATTTGCATAATTTTGAATATTGAATGTGATATCAAGCATTTGACTGGCTCTATTAGATACCAAAAAAATGCACTCATTTTAATTGCATTGTGGGACAGGACTCTAAGTACCAAATTATGTGCTTCTGTTCCTTCTCCTAAGTGCTATATAATTGTGACCGGTAGATTCCCTTCCCAGAGAGTTACTTTCTCTTATTGTCATTGGAGGATTTTTAGACCAAAATGATCTTTAAAGTGTTGTTTTGAAAGATCAGTGGTCAGATACTCCTTCATGTGTCAAAGAAGAGCTCTTGATTCTCAATGCATTAGTCAGTAAAATCTAGGATAGGCTGCAGTAACAAACACTCCCAAATCTTGATGGCATAACATAATGACAGCTTATGGTTTGATCAAGCTCCATGTCCCATGCAGCTCAGTATGGGATCTCATCCAGAGATCTATACTTACACAGATTCCACCATCTTGTAAGTGCTTTACCTGAACACAGCACCTTCTCATTTGCATGGTAAGGACAGAGATTGCTGGAAGGTTGCACATGGAGTCGTCTACATTTTTTTCCAGAAGTCTCAAATGTCAATTCTATGCACAACCCCTGTCCAGAAGTAACCTCATGGCCCTGCCTAATTGCAAGGGTGCTGCGATGTATGGCAAAGCACGTGGAATCAAGTCTGCCATAATAAAGTCATAAAATGTTCTCTTCTCTTTGATAAAAGAAGATGAAAGTAACAAGTTAAAACTTTAAATAGGGACAGCATGAGCCTTGAGTGACCCCCCAAATATATAATTTTACACTTGAAAAGGGGTGAAACAGTGGGTGTTCTTCACTGTTTAAAGTTCTGACTCAACTTCCCACCCATCCCGTAATGTGGTGACTGAATCAGTGTTGCATCACTGCTTTTCACAGATACCCAGAGAAGATGATGGGAATCATGAGAACACCTATTCGCTTAGGTGTTGAAACCTGGTTGTAAGAAGTATCATCTGAAAGAGGTGAGATGGGACTTTACTGCAAAGAATAAAACGGTAGAAGCTCACAGAGAGTAGAAACCTGCCCAAAGTCTTGAAGTTCTTTCTCTTCTCAATCTAGGGTCACATTTCCAACACCCACAGTCTCCACCAGCACCATGTTCAGTGCCTGGCAGAATCTCAAGGGTCACGTCAATGTCCAAAGGAAAATCTGGAATCATGAAAAATTCAATTTAAGGTAGGAGAGAAGGGCATTAGAGTTTGTTATCTCCAACCTTGCAAATAAGCTTGAACTTGCTGTTTTAATTATACTTCTAAACACACACCCAACACCCATATAAATTATCTAAATGAGCATTCTGGATCAAAACACTACAAAAAATTGAACTCCTCGTTCCACACCTCTCACACCAGCTCCAAATCCATGCCTCTCTCTCCAAAGCCCTGGAGAATGATGAATTGGAAGGTCCACCCAGGGAGGAGAACCTGGACTTAATCAAAAACATTCCCTATCCCTAAAGTAGAGAATCTGAGAATCCTCTTCATATCTGGCCAGTGGAATTTCAGAATTGGTAAGGACTAATGTAATGGGTGCTTTTTACTCTTCCCTTCTTTAATAGGAGTATTATTGCTCTTTCCCTGACTCTCTCCTTCTAACACATTTGTATTGGCCATGGTGGTGGGTTTATAACTAACTCGTATTTTTATTCAGTAAGAGTCATCCTCAGACTTCACTTATTGACAAATACGATATCCTGGATTTTGATCCCTAACACAGAGATTTGGCTAAGACTTTTGGAGAAAGGATGAGTCCATTATGAAGGACTGAAGAAGGAAGGTGAATACTTGTGACCAATGGGGCAGATGGTGAAAGACTACATAATTGTGAAAACATTTTCTGTCCCTCCTAAAAGAGCAGTCCTTGTGGAAATATAATCCTTTCTGCCACAGTGATACCAGTCTCAGTCACATAGCTTGTTGTGGCCAAGAAAATGTGAGTGGGAGTGACATGTGAGGTTCTGAAGGGAAGTGTTTGGAATCCTCGTATGGCTCTGCTCTCATTCTTTTCCCTCATCCACAAGATCAGTATGTCTCAGATGAAGAGGAAGTGCTGCAGAGTCACAGAATTTCTGTGATTCCTGATATGAACATAAATATGAGCTACAAATAAACTTTTGTTGCTGTGAACCACTGTGGCTTTAGGATTTTTTTGTTACTCTGGCATAGCTGACTGATACAAGTAGCTAATTCCTATGGAGACCACCACACATTTCCCTGTCATCAAACCCTTCTTTTCCATCCAAACTGCCATTGCTTTGGTTCAGGTCACCATCATATTTCTTCTTGAGTTTTGCAGAAGTATTTTACATAATTTCTCTCCCTCTGTTCTTGCTCCCCTCTGCTCCATTATCCACATGTAGCTGGAGTAATCTCTGAAAAATGCAATATCTGTCTCCTCCCTTTTTTCCTTAAACCCCTTCAATGGCTCATGTGGGCTTCACAATGGAACCCAAACTGCTTTCTGTTTCTCCAAAGTCCCTCCTTATCTGGTCCCTGACACTGGGGCAGCATTCTTATCTCTCTTTCACTTGCTCCATTCCAGCTCTCACATATGTGCTACAGTTCTGCTCATTTCAGTCTTTACACATGCTTCTCTCTTCCTCATTTTCTCTCTTTGGTTAATTCTCCCTCATGCATTAAGTGTCAGCTCATGCTTCACCTCCTTTATATGTCCTTCTCTGACCAGCCTTCCCTTATGGACAAAGCTTATTGCCCCTTTTTGTGGTTCCATGGCATCCTGTGCTTGCTGCCATTCTTCCCTGTTCCATTCTCCTTTGCTTCTTCCAGGCTTATCACAGAGCCCAGAGCATGGGAGATACTCAATAAAGTAGATGAATGAATGAGTGGAGTAGGGATGAGTGAACTATGAACCATCTTTTCTGATGTACATGAGGTCCTAGCATGCTGATAATGCTAATGTCAGAGGGATGCAAAGGGAAGAGTGATGGTCATACTCAAAGGGGTGAGAAGAAATCCCAGGTCTGTACTGTACTGTCCTGACTTTGAATTCACTCTCCCCCAAGTCTCAACTAATGATGTAGGGAGTAACCTGAACAGAGACGTTCCCTTCCCTCTTTCTCCTCTCCTCTCTCGCTGTTGCCTGTTGCCTTTTGTCTGATGCATGTCCTTCTAAGAAAGGAGGAGTGGCAGACAAGATAAAAAGGTTGAACGGGGGCCTCTGGGAACTCAGTGCTCTGGGACTGTGTGTTCTAAGGAAGAGAATACAGGTGGGTGAATTCATGAGCCTTCAACTATTTATAAGGTCACAACGATGCTTATCTGCAAGCAGCTTCCTCTCCCCTCAGCAAGGCCAGGGCTTGGGCAGAAAGGCTTACTATGCCTCACACAAGAGCTATAACTGACCAGACCGACTGATCTGATATTATCCCTCCAGGTTCCACCAGGTACCTAAGAGAGCTGACCCCAGACATGCTGTCGAGGTGTCCTCTCATAAATGCCCTGGAGCAGGGGTGAGCCAGGAAGAAGAGATTCTCCAAACAGTGGCCCAAAGACACAAACCACGTGCACATTTGGTCATCATGTCTTATGCTTATGTCTCTGAAGTTTGTACCTGCAGCTTGGGTCCTGCCACGTCTGCCCTTTGGGGGAAGTTGTGCCTCTTCTCTGGCTCTCAGTCTCCTCACTGCAACACAGGGATGCTGATACTAATAAGCCAACACATTGAATGAACACTTAGTGCACGCCAGGTACCTCTCTTAGTTAGCTGTCCCTGAGACTCTATGAGAAGCACTATGATTACCTTATGAGGAAGCACTGTTTTTTTCTCTCATTTCATAGATGAGGAAACTTAGAGATGTTAAGCAGTTTGTCTATGGGCATATCACTAGAGCCAAGACTGAAAAGTCAGGAACTCCATGATCATTGCCCAAGCCCTAAACATCGAACTCTCAACACCTGACTGCTCCTCTCAATCTTCCTTGGCTGAAGTCATTCACGCCCATCCACACCCACACACAGAACTTCCCGGGCCAGCACACCTATTTCTGTTTCCATTAGTTCTTCCCGCATTTGAATTCTTGCATGTACTTTTTCTGGTATTATTCTTTATGATCTCTCTCTTCTCTAGCATGTAACCTCCCCAAGGGCAGGGACCTGTACCAATTTTGCTCACTAATATATTCTGAATACCTAAGAAGAGCTTGAGACTTGATAGGTGCTCATGACTACCGAATGAATGAAGGATGATGATGAATTGGAAGTATGACCCAAAGTAAGGGATTCCATACAAGGCCTCAGAATCCCACCAGAGTCTGAGAATGTTACCTGCTTTACAGTTTATGATGCTAGAGCTGCCACCAAAGGTCACAAGCTCTTCTTCCACCTGGAAATCTTCTCCCTTCAGCAGGTCACTCCAAGGAACTGTGTATGAAAACCTTTGAGGGTAAACAGCCAAGAAAATGATGATGATGATGATAATGATGATGATTTTCCTTAGGGCTCATTGGGGGATGGGCATTGGTAAGGCCACTAGATGCTAGACTCCAGCCGTGTCTGACCCCACTGAGCCTCTTATAAGGTACGATACTGGGAATATGTCTCTCACATTGACATAAGCAGACCCTCTAAGACTCCCCTTGGCCCACATGTGAAACCCCATACTACCAGCTACACAGGCACCCTCCTCTCACTTGAGAACAAATGACAGAATGTTCTGCAGTGTTTGATGGGACCAGAGGGAGGAAGCAAGTGTAAATTTCAGTATGAATTGATAACACTTAGTCATCCAACTTCTAAAGCAAGGGGTTTGTGAGCTTTCCCTTAGAACAAGCCTGGGAAACGCATTGACCTGCTCTCACACAGGGTCAGATCTGGGAGGAGAGGATGGGGGTCCTCAGCAGCTACCAGAGAATTGATGGGGCTGTAGCTTTGGTCATCCCAAGGATGCTGAGTGTTATCACCCACTACACTTTTGTAGAGACAGGCTCCTGCAATGGTTGTCAGGTCAGTGGAAGGTCTGTGGTGAAGTTTGGAGAAGTGATCCAGAGCGAGGTGCAATATGTTTTACACATCAAAGAAGAGGTCACAAAGCTCAATGCCTATAGCAGTCTGGTAATATAAAAAGAGTGGGGACCAAAGCATACCTAGAACACCTGTCATCTCTAAATGGGGTAGCGGTTTCTCTGCTCCAACCTGTCTTTGCCAGGAGAAGGAAGAACTCTACTTACTATTTGTTTCTAATGATTATTAATTTATGAGACAGTTTCCAATCTGTAAATGTGACCAACTAGCAAGAGTTCAATTCAGAGGAAGGTAGTGAGGAGAGGGCAAGTGATGTTTTACGGGTACCTGCTAAGCTGTACTGACACTTTACCCTTGTTATCTTGTTTCATCTCCCCAGATTTTCTCAGAGCAATCTCTCTCTCTCTTCATTTTACAGTTAAGAAAGCTGTAGCCCAGGTTGGAAAAATTACTTGCCAAAGATGACATGACCAGTTGAGTGACTGAGACCAGTTAATGTGCAGATCTTCCTGACAATTGCATTCCTCCCAATTCTCAATTGAACATTTTCTAATAGACTTGTCTCACAATGGACTGACCATTCTTGTAAAGTAATGAACTCCCTGTTACTTTGAGCAGTCAAATAGGGTCTAGATAACCTCCTTCCAAGAATGTTGGAAGAGGCAGTCTTGCTTTGGTAGTGAAATGAGACCAGATTATACGTAAGATCCCTTTCAGCATTATGAGTCGATTTTTTTACAACACCCTGTAGCTTTTGGCACAGTAATCTTTGCTCCATAGATTCACTTTGAGTAGAATTTAATATGAAAAGTCTACCCTGAACACAGAATTTTTATATCCAGGGACATGATGGAAGTTTTGGTGTAGAGGTAGTATATTAACTCCTGATGATTTGTTGTTTTCAACGTAGACTTTCTTGCTATTCTAAATCCTTTGAAGTATGCGTCTAAATGCATAGAGGGTTCATCTTACAGTTTGCAGTCTTGTAAATTCATGTTAGTGTCAGCAATTAAACCTACAAGTACATGACAGCCTCTTAGAAGGAAACCAACAATACATGTATACTGTATTTTATACTGAAATCACTATAATTATTATTTCTAGAAAATAATGTGTCTGAATAGGGTTGACTAGAAAATGAATCATAAAACAAGATAATAATATTAAATAGACCACATTAAATTATTTCTGGAACAAGATGGGAGATAGATAACTAGCTTGCTACATAGACAGATAGAAATAGCTATGATAAAAAGTAAATATATACAGCAATTTTCAGTATGCATTGCATGTTTTTTTTTTTTACATTTGCTAGTTCAATTAATCAATGCAACAAATCTGGGCTTTGTCTTGGCCTAATCTATTCGGAGCCTGGTATTGTGTTAAGGATTTTAGCAACAGGATCTTAATACTCAAACAATTATGTGAGAGAGGCATTATTACTATTTGTATTTCTATTATTATCATTACTTTACTATTAGTATTATTGTCATTCCCTTTTAAAGATGACTGTCTATAGCCTCAAAAACGTGTAATGCCTTAATCAAAGATGCTAGGCTGATTCGTGGTTGAACTAGCCCTAGGAGCAAAATCTTCTAAGTCTAATCTCTCTTTTTTCAATAACATCATGCACTACTAGGAAAGAAAAAATATTTTGTATTGAATTGCTAGTAGTTGTACATGGATTTTAAGGCTAAACAAGTATACTGAATAGCAACTAGACCACTACAATGAGAATTAGGAAAATTGACATGACTTATTTTCTTGTGCAATGCCCCCTGCCAAGTATGGAATCAAATGTCTCAGATACTGAAAAATGATCAAGCATCTCTTAAAATTTCCAGCTGATCATTTTACTTGACTCTAAGATGTGTTAATTTTGAGATATTAGGCATTCAATAAACATTTGTCGAATGAATAAAATAAAGGAAAAGAATCACCCTTCCATTCTGAGTGTTTAGAAAAATCTATTTTCCCAGAGTGTAAAGGAAACAAACCCAGTCCTCCTTTTCCTGTATATCTGTCCTTTACTCTCACATGAGTACCACATTCATAACCCTTCTGACATCAGATGTATGGGTTTTTTTTCCCACACTAAGCAATTCTGCGACACCAGCTGGGCGTCCTATAATTTAACTCAATTCTAACACTATCTACCTGGAGGTAGTGTCAGATCTCACAGTTAAGGGCTCAGTCTCACAAAACCACCCCCCACCCTTCAGATGTCAGTCATAAGTAGTAGGTTCCCAGATTACCCACAGCTTCTGTCTGAAGTGGCTGTAAATCTGAGGTGTCCATGACCAGCTCCCGACTGGATTCGATTATTTGCTAGAACACCTCACAGAACTCTGGAAACAGTTACATATACCAGTTTATTAAAGGATATGATAATAGATGTAGATGAACAACCAGTTGAAGAGATAGATAGGGTTAAGTCTGGAAAGGCCCCAAGCACAAGAGCTTCTGTCCCCATGGAGTTGGGATGTGTCACCATCCTGGTAAGTAGATGTGTTCACCCACCTGGAAGTTCTCCAAACCCCATACTATTGGGATGTTATGGAGGCCTCCCCAAGTAGGCATGATCAATTATTAACTCCATTCCCAACTCCTCTCTTCTCTCTGGAGGATGGGAGGTAAAGCTAAAAATTCTAGGTTTCTAATCATGGCTTGGCCTTTTTGGTGACCAGCCGCTATCCAGGAGCCCACCCAGAGTCACCTCATTAGAACAAAGAAACATTCTTATCACCCAGGAAATTATAAGGGCTTTAGGAATGGCAAATTATTCCGACTCAGTTGAGGAACTAATACAGGCTCAATCCATTTGCTAGTTTCTCAAATGTGACAGAAGAAAAGAAAAATAGGATACTAAAATAAATGAGAGGATATTTTAGAGATCATCACATTAAACACTTTTAGTGGGAAAATTTGCCAACTCGTGACAACACCTTTGCTCAAAACTTTATCTAAAACCCACTAGCTGCTGGGCTTATCTGGTTAGATGCAAAGTCCTTGAATCAGAAAGATACATGTTTTCTAAGATTCAATAGGTCCAATTTTATTTCGTATACAAAAATACCTTTGATTTTATTCATTAATTTTGTCTCTACTAAAGACATCGTTACATAAAAAATAACTAAATATCTCAGGACAGAATAATATAAAAATAACAAAATTGATTAAAAAATGTATGAAAAATAGTATTTCAATGTACAACTACCTTTTACGTAATAAATATTATGAGAAAAACTCAAATTATTTTTGAAAGGGTATTAGAAAACACTGGGGTTTGATAATATCCCATCATAGTTTAGTAGTCATAAGTAGAGGACAAATACAATTAACTGAAGAGAAAATAAACAGTAATTGTAAAAATTGCATTGCATAGTCAAGGGAACATCAGCATAATATTATTAAGAGTGACACTTTTTGAAAACACTTTTAGAATTTACACATGTACTTTCACAGTCAGTGGCCCATCCATTCCTCAAAATCAACTTTTGTGGCTGGACTATTTTTGATTTAGTTCTGCCAAAAGACAAATGGATGCTTAATGAAGATCAGTGATTTGCCAAGAGTCTCTCAGCTAAATGTGGTAATGCTGTATATAAAGTTCAGTCTCACAGATACAGAGAACAGATTGATGCTTGCCAGAGGTGCTGGGTCGAGGGTGGGCAAAATGGGTGAAGGGGGTCAAAAGGTACAAACTTCCAGTTGTAAATTAAATAAGTCATGGGGATATGATTCACATCATGGTGACTATAGTTAATAATACTGTATTTCGTAGTTGTAAGTTGCTAAGACAGTAATCTTAAAAGCTCTTATCACAAGAAAAATATGTGTATGGTGATGAATGCTAACTAGACTTATTGTGGTGATCATTTCACAATACAAATATTGAATTATTTATTGCACACCTGAAGATAATGTAAATGTTATATGTCAATTATACCTCAATTTAAAAAATGACTTTGAGGCAAGAATATACAATGGAGAAATGACAGTCTCTTCAGCAAGTGGTGTTGAAAAAGCTGGACAGCCACATGTAAATCAATGAAGTTAGAACACACCCACACACCATACACAAAAATAAACTCAAAATGGTTTAAAGACTTAAATATAAGATAAGACACCATAAAACTCCTAGAAGAGAACATAGGTAAAATATTCTCTGACATAAATCATAGCAATGTTTTCTGAGGTGAGTCTCCCAAGGCAATAGAAATAAAAGCAAAAATAAATAAATAGGACCTAATCAAACTTATAAGCTTTTGCACAGCAAAGGAAACAAAGAAAATGAAAAGACAACCCACGGACTGGGAGAAAATGTTTGCAAATGATGCAATTGGTAAGGTCTTAATTTCCAAAATATACAAACAGCTCATACAACTCAATAACAACAACAACAACAAAAAAATCCAAAAATGGGCAGAAGACCTAAATAGACATTTCTCCAAAGAAGACTTACGGATGGCCAATAGATGCACAAAAGGATGCTCAACATCGTTAATTATCAGAGAAATGCCAATCAAAACTACAATGAGGTATCACCTCACTCTGGCCAGAATGGCCATCATTAAAAAGTCTACAAATAATAAATGCTGGAGAGGGAGTGGAGAAAAGGGAACCCTCCTACACTGTTGGTAAGAATGTAAATTGGTGCAGCCACTATGGAGAACAGTATGGAGGTTCCTTAAACAACTAAAACTAGAGTTACCATATGATCCAGCAATCCCAGTCCTGGACCTGTATCCAGAGAAAACTCTAACTCGAAAAGATACATGCACCCCAATGTTCATAGCAACACTATTTACAATAGTTAAGACACGGAAGCAACCTAAATGTCCAACAACAAATGAATGAATAAATATATATATATATATATATATATATATATATATATATATATACACACACACACACACAAAGACACAATGGAATACTACTCAGCCATAAAAAAAGAATGAAATAATGCTGCTTGCAGGAACATGGATGGACGTAGAAATTATCATACTAAGTGAAGTAAGTCAGAAGGAGAAAGACAAATATTGTATGATATCACTTATATGTAGAATCTAAATATGATACAAATGAACTTATTTACAACATGGAAACAGACTCATAGACATAGAAAACAAACTTAGGGTTACCAAAGGGGAACGGGGGTAGGGGAGGGATAAATTAGGAGTTTGGGATTAGCTGATACTATACATAAAATAGATAAACCACAAGGTCCTACTGTATATAGCACAGAAAACTGTATTCAATACCTTGTAATAACCTACAATTTCAGAGAATCTGAAAAAGAATATATATATATATATATATATATGTATATATATATATATATATATATATATATATATATATATATAACTGAATCACTTTGCTGTACATCAGACACTAACACAACATTGTAAATCAACTATACTTCAATTTAAAAAAATGCTTCTCAGCCGTATGTTGGTTTTAAGTCTAGAATTTGGTGGGTTTTTCTCCTGATGTTTGCTTTTAAACTGCATAGTGGTTGAATTAGTACTTGGGAACTAGAAATTTAGTTCTGCTGAGGAGCCCTATTTATGCCACCGGATCAGAAAGCCAATGTTTTCCCAGGAATCCCATTGACCAGAACTGTGTCACATGACCACACCTGCTGCAGAGGAGGCTGGGGAAGTGTATCTCTGACAAAGTAAAATCAGTTGACCCAACTGGCCTATTACCAATCAAGATTCATCTCCTGAGACTGGGTATTCTGCCATCTCAAAAAAATTGGAGTCTTTTAATTTTAAAAAGAGGGGGCCAGGTGGTGTTTGGGTAGACAACTACCAGTGATTTCCACAGATGCTTTTGTTTATTGTTTTACTATCCCTGAACTCCTGACACAGTGCTTTCCATGTGGTTCATACTCAATATATGGGAATTAATTTAATTTAAACCACAGGAAAAATTATACCAAGGGGCTCATCATGTCCAAGGGCCCCTCTTGTCTAGCAGATAAATTGGCAAAAGTTACAGCAAATATTTTGGGCGCACTACGGTGGGTGTTTTACATGAGATGTCTCATTTCTCCAAAGTCACTCACGGAACTGGGTCTGGCTGATCCCTCCCTTCTTTACTAGCTAACCCCTACCCGCAAGTTGAGAATCAGCTCAGACACTCATGAACCACCACTGAGCCATCCCTGGCCCTCACTCGTGTCTCCTAGAGTTAGATGCTTCTTCTCTGTTCCCCACATGTTCCCAAGTGTTTCTCCCCTCTCCCTCCCTCCCTCTGTGATCTCTCTGCCTCCTCTTGTTCCTTTAAAAGTATCAGGAAACTTCATTTTCTTATGTCTGCCCTTCTCCTCTTCCTGCCTAACTAGATAATGATCAGCTAGAAGAAAGGGATGCAGTCCGCTTTTGTGCTCTCAGCCTTTAGCCCCTGGCACAGTACGTGGTGTGCCAGGGGCTGGGTGCCTATGTCTGCTGTGCTGAGTAATTTTCCTAAGAAGTTTGCATCAGAAGCCACATGCTGGATTGGTCTGTCCTTTGCAGAACAGGGCTTCATCATCACTAAAGGTGCTCGGGCCAGAAGAGGTCATGGAGGTTAAAAACCAACACAGGGTGTCCAGACACAGAGCAGAACAACTGACCCCAGGCTGAGAGAGGTCACTGAGCAGCTCGGCTTATCTTCATTCCAGGACCATCATCATCACAATTCCCTCCACATAGCACTGCATGTTATTTTTATTTTTATTTTTATTGGCCATGCTGCATGGCACGTGGGATCTTAGTTCCCCGACCAGGGATCGAACCCATACCTCCCAAAGTGGAAACATGGAGTCTTAACCACTGGACCGCGAGGGAAGTCCCAGAACTGCATGTTAAACTCCATCTCTCTCCCCTTCCTCCTTGTCACTGGGCCTCCTTCGCACAGATGTCAAGTTATCTCCTCCCCAGCCACTGCAGTACGCTCCCCCTCTGTTCCGATTACCCATGCTCCACTGGCTTGAGATTGAGTGGCAGCTCGGCTCCGGAAAGCAGGTGTTGTGGAAGTGAAGCGAGCCCAGCAGACAGCGCATTAGGTAGCATCCGTCCCGGGGGAGCCCCAAGGCTCCAAGCTTTCACGGTCCCAACTGTTCCTGAGAGGGGCGGGAGGGCCAGGCCCTGACCAGATGTTGGGGAAAGTTGCCAGGCTGCAGCAAAGAAAATTGCTGTTGATTTATCTAAGGTGTAATAAGTATTAATGAAACCCCTTTCTCACGTTTTTGTTTACAAGAAAGGCTCAAATCAAAGGTGACATGGGGGCATTCACGTGTACTACGGGATGTGACTCGGATGGAACTCTGGTCTAGGAGCCCCTAGAGGTGGGTTCTAGCCCCTGTTCTGCCACTAACTTCCTCCATAGCCTGGAACAATCCTTTAGCATTTCTGGGTTTTTCTTCCTCGATTGTAAAATGGGAGAAGGAAATTAGAAAAATCTTGAAAGTCTGTTTCAGGTCTCTAAAATGATGGAAAGAGTAAAACCTGGGAATCGACTTTCTACTCATTCTTAAAGATGTAGCCTTAGAACAGGCCTCATAGATCATTAGGACTCAAAGACCTGGGTGGTCCTAGTTCAACCCCTTACTTTACAGAACTGAGGCTGGAAGAGGCTTGCTGAGGCCCAGGCAGGCCATGATTTAGGGGCAGGCCCTGGGCTCCTTGCTTCCAGACCCAGGTCTGGTCCTCTCTCCACTGTTCAAACCAGAGTTTCTCACCTAGGACAGCTGACTTCTCAGCCTGCATTTCACAGCCAAGACCAGCTCGCAGAGAAAGGGAGAAAAGGTTCTGTGTGAACCACTCAAGAGCGAAACTGGAAAGGAGGTGAGCCGAAACTTGAAACGAGATTAACTGACTGCATTCTGGCCCAGAGGAAGCTGTGGGCTCGCTGGCCTTAGACCCAGGGCTGGAAGCCCCGGCCAGCGCCCGTGATGGGGCCCAGCAACTGGGCCCAGCTCAGCAGTTTCTGATAGCTTCACCCCCGACCAAGCGAAACTCAGGCCAGATTTCACGCGAAATGCAGAGCTCCCATGAACACCCAGCTCAAAGTGAAACACAGGGCAGTGAGAATTCACACAGCCCGAAACCAAATAGGGGAAAAAGAGACATTCAATGAATTCCCTCCAGCTCACCAAAACTGCCTCCTGTCCCTACAGCTCACGTCCACCTTTCAGTCTAACCTGGCTTTGCAAGTCACAGTGATATCAAAGGCAAGCCCTTGTGCAGGAAGGAGCACTGGGGTCTCAGATACCAGGGCTAGAATTCTTGACCTAGAATGTAGTGCTGTGCATCCTTGGCCTGGTGACTTAGCTACTCTGAACCTTACTGTATGGACATGTGAAGATAATGAGACTTGCTTTCCAGGCTGTTCATCATAGTATTAGCAGCAGAGACTGTCACTCTTCTCTCTGTGTGCCAATCTGTTATGTGGTTTTTATTCCGTATCCTTTTTACCCCTTTCTATAGCATTACCGTGACCATACCATTGGCATCTGCATTTTTAAAAGCTTTATTGAGATATAATTTCACCTGCCCCAAGTGTGCTTAGGTCTTCATTTTATAGATGAGAAAACTGATGCTCAAAGAGATTGAGTTCCCCAAGTCCCTCTTTCTCTACACTTATTCTGTAAAGGGCCAGATGGTAAATATCTTTGGCTTTGGGGCCACATGGTCTCTGTCACAGTTACTCAACTCTGCCTTTGTAGCTCCACAGAACCACAGATAATATGCCAACCAATAAGTGTGGCCGTGTGCCAATAAAACTTTATTTAAAAAAAAACACGTACTGGGTTGAATTTACTGGCCCTTGCTGTATGGTATGCCCCTGCTGAAAACACTGCAATTATTACCGAAGGCATTCAGAATTAAATCTGACCTCTTTATCCTGTTGTACAAAGCCCCCTACTACCCAGCCCCTCCCTTCCTGGGGCACCAAGACCCCCTTGTTGTAGCACAGTCCTATGCACTTCCCCTCCTGCCCAGGTCGGGACAAGCCCTTCTCTAGTCCTGCGAGGTTCTCTCCTCTTCTTGCATGGCTGGCCTCCTTTTTTCCATTAGGTCTCAGGTTAAATGCAGCTTCTTCATAGAGCCCTTCTCAACCACTCCACAAAGGATGGTTCACCTCTCTTTCCTTGCTTGTCCCCTTCAAAGCACTTGACCCTTCCTGCAATCCTTTGATGAATTTGTGCCTTTAATGGTTTGCCATCCGCCTCCCTCACCAGTGTGGAAAGTTCATGAAGATAGGGGTCATGTGTATCTTGTTCTATAGGCTCCAGTGTCTGGCACGGAGGGGGGCACCATATACATTTGTGAAATGAATGTAAGGGATAACAGCCCTTCTTTTGGGTTTCACGGTCATGGCCTGAGCCATCTTCCTGCTGCCCATCCATGGGATCCTGTGGTTGGGACAGAACAGGTGCATCTCTTACCTCCTCACTCCCTTCTTCCCCTGAAACTGGTAGACATCTTGCTTAGCAAGTGAAGACACACATCTTCAAATGCTATCGATTTTTAAAGAGATTGAGAGATGGTCTGAAATATAGGATTGGAGCTATGACAAGAGGAGTTGCCTTCCAAAGATCCAGGCACATGCAGACATGGGTGCTCTCACACTTAGGGACCTGGGGAGAAATTCCTTGGTTCCAGCATAGCCTCTGTGCCCTCCTCGCCAGCACAGGAGAAAAGTAAGGGTACCACTCTTGCCTTTATACTCATTTATTTTCAAATAATGTCTGAACGACCATTTTCGTCCTGGAAACATTTAGAAATCGTGCACGTGCTCATTGTTTTCAACCCTTTCTTTCCTTTTTGCTCATTGAAACGTGCTTGAAAGACTAAGGGCAGGCTGCCAATTTCTCTAACCGTGAACAAAAAAGAAGAGAAACACACACACACACACACACAAACCTCAGACAAACGTGTTTAAAATGCAGACAGTCGTTCAGTCCATTTTTGTCTTGAGTATCAGGCAGTAGCGATCAGGAGCTGGGCTTGTTGGGGTTTCATGCGAGCTCTTGATCTGCAATTATGAGAGTCACTTTACTCAACATCAGGAAACAAATGCAGATCCTGCTCCAAGGATGAAAGCGTAGCTCTGGTCAAACTCTACCCTTGAGGTTGTGTTTAACGGAGTAGCGGAAGATGATTAAATAAATCAGAGAATGGTCCTGTCTCATCGTGGATGTTCTGTAAACTCTTGGCTTCTGAATATGCCCTGTGGATCCAAAATTGGAAACAGCCTGGGAGAGTGGAAAGAGTTCTGTTTGGAATCACATCTACTTGGGTTTAAATCCTGGCTTCATGGCTTACTCCCAGTCGCAGGCTAGTTCAGTTTTTAATCTTTTGGATCTTTAGCTTTTCCTTAAGCTAAGTGGAAATAACAGTACCAGTCCTACAGGCTGACTTTGGTAAATCGAGGTATAGTCCTTTATGGGGTCAGTATGTCCATCTCATATAAGGTCTTCAGTACAAGGAAACTAATGTTATTATTATAGCATTTTCTCTAGTTGGTGGCCTTGGCTGTGTAGAGTTTGCCTGAACATTGTGCATAAAAAATACCCCATATGTTTGACGTGAGCTCCAGGGTCTGTGACCAAACGTGATTTTAAAGAGCAGATGTTATTAATCTTCTAAATTCTGCACACCAGCCATGGTGTCATTTAGGACTGACAATGGATGGGTTGCCTCATTCCCTCTTGGAGATAATTATTTTGAAGCACTAGGAGAGGCTGTTTGTTTTTAAGAGTTGGGGCCAATTTGCCTTATGAGAACCCAGTGGCAGCCTGTAATGAAAACAGGAAAATAAGCATGGGCCCCAAAGCTCAGTGCTGAAAAGAGATTCAGGGTAGGAAGGCTGTGAATCAGAGCAAAGCTCACTGGGGACCCAGGAGTGCCTGCCTGTAAACTACTACAGAGTCGGAGGGAAGGTGATGGAGAAACTGGGTCCCAGGAGAGTTTCCCAGTAGGAGGGCATGCATAATAGTGTCAGAGAATATGTCTCCCAGAGTCCACGCTTTGGAATCATGAGGGAACTATTTCCAAGTTCCATTCACCTCAGAATGAGGTTCTATTACTACCAACCAGGTTAGGACGCCTCCTGCCTCTGGAAGCAACACAAGAACTTAATTCAACTCAACAAATGTTAATTATGCACCTGCCATGTGCCAGCTACTGGCAAGAAAAAGATGACCACACATTCCTGGGGTCCGACCTGCAAGTTGCACAGAAACAAGTGTAAACTGACATGAATAGCACATTCGTAAGGGGCATGGCAGGCATCAGTCATCTAGGCTTCCTCTCATTATACCACTAAGTAGGGAATAAAAAAATACATAAGTCCACAAAGACAAGGGAGGCCAGAGAGGTGGAAACAACAGGTCAGTGGTGTCAGACATTTGGACTTTGGAGAAGAGGTGGAAGGGTAGCAACTTACTTGGCCAAACAGCTAGTGTGACACCAAAGGGCCTGCAAGGAGGAGGCCAGAAGGACATGGAGATGTGCACTGGGGAGCCCTGGGAAGCTGAGAATCGGGCCATCAATAACTTTGAATGCCAGATTCAAGTTTGGACTTAAAACAGGAAGAAAACTAGTTAAAATCTTGAATAAGGAAAAGTTGGATCTCAGTGTTTCTTTTACTCGATTCTGCCAGAGACAAGAGACCTGGAATTTAGTCTCTGGACAGTGGACCCAGGAAGGTTTCAGATCCAAGGTATTCCAGTGAAACCAAGAAGATTTGGTGAAAGTCTACTGACCATAGGGTGAGACGGTCACCACTCCTACCCCCTCAAGTCACACCCACTGCTTGGCCACCAAGACTAGGTCAGGATGATAGACACCAGGCCAAGGGTCAGAGGCTTTATCATTGTTGAAAACACTGACCAGCCCACAATCAAACACCTACAGATATTGACAGTTGGAGTTGGGCCAATGAAAGAGCCAAGCATCTGACAGACCCCACCCATCCTACAAAGATTCCACTCAAGTTTTGGGCATCACATTACTAGTTATCAATGGAATATTTTTGCAGCCAAAGAAAAAAAAAAAGGGGGCTTCCCTGGTGGCACAGTGGTTGAGAGTCTGCCTGCCAATGCAGGGGACACGGGTTCGAGCCCTGGTCTGGGAAGATCCCACATGCCGCGGAGCAACTAGGCCCGTGAGCCACAACTACTGAGCCTGCGCGTCTGGAGCCTGTGCTCTGCAACAAGAGAGGCCGCGACAGTGAGAGGCCCACGTACCGCGATGAAGAGTGGCCCCCGCTCGCTGCAACTAGAGAAAGCCCTTGCACAGAAACGAAGACCCAAAACAGCCAAAAATAAATAAATAAATAAATAAATTCAAATAGCTAACCTTAAAAAAAAAAAGCCTCAAAGATTAAGATTGTGTTAACAGTTTTATAAAGTGTATATATATGTATAATATATTACATATATTCTAGGATATAAAATAAGCCCTACAAATCAAAGACAAATAATCCAATGAAAATGGACAGCAGACATTTAATAAAAGAATATAGACAAACAGCTAATAAGCACGTGAAAAAGTATTCAACACTGTTCGTTATCAGGGAAATACAAATGAAAACCATGATGAGATACCACTATATACTCACAAAAATAGCTAAAATTTAAAAAAACAGATGATGTAAATGTTGTCAAGGAGGTAGAACAACTAGAACTCACCTATACTGCTAAGAGCAGTGAAAAATGTTACAGCCATAACAGCAAAAAACTAAGTGTACACCTATCTTATGATCCAAAAATTCTACTCCTAGATATTTATCCGGTACAAATGGAAAAAATAAAACACACAAAAAAAATTGTAAAAATATGTTCAAATCACCTTTATTTATAATAGCCCCAAACTGGAAACAGACCAGGGGTCCATGAAGAGGACAATGGATAAACAGATGATGCTGTGTTTGTACAATGGAATATTGAGAAACAAAGAGACACGCTACCTAGAGTCTGTCATACAGAGTGAAGTAAGTCAGAAAGAGAAAATCAAATACTGTATATTAACACATATATGTGGAATCTAGAAAAATGGTACTGATGAACCTATTTGCAGGGCAGGAATAGAGACACAGACGTAGGGAAGGAACATGTGGACACAGTACGCAAAGGGGAGGGTGGGACGAATTGAGAGATTAGGATTGATATATATACACTACCATGTGTAAAACAGATAGCTAGTGGGAACCTGCTGTATAGCACAGGGAGCTCAGCTCAGTGCTCTGTGATGACCTAGATGGGTGGGAATGGGGAGGAGGGGTTGGAGAGAGGTCCAAGAGGGAGGGGATATATGTATACATATAGCTGATTCACTTTGTTGTACAGCAGAAGCTAAAACAACATTGTAAAGCAACTGTACTACATTAAAAAGAAAAAGAAACCCTACTGACACGTGCAACAACATATAAATCTCAAAAATATGTTGAGGTAACAAAGGAAAACATATAACATGATTTTGTTTGATATACAGTTTAAGAACAGGTCAAACTAGCATGTGGTGGAAAAAAACGGAATAGTAGTTGCCTCGGGGGTAGATGTGAAGGTGGGGAGTCACTAGGAAGGGTCACGAGGGAACTTTCTGGGGTGCTGACAGTGTTCTACATCGTGACAGGACTTTTGGTTACATGGGTGTATAAACTGATTAAAACTCATCAAATACTGCTGAAGATTTGTGCATTTCATTGAATGTAAATCTTACCTCAAAAGAAAAAAGAAGAGCCATAAACAAATAAAAATAAATAAACAAAACAAAAACTAAGACAAATATATACTTTTTACAAAGCAAAGCTTTAATGCATTATGAAATGTCCGCGCTTAAGAAAGAGATAGAGAATATGTTAATAATTCAGATTAATCTTAAAAGTGTGATATCTATGTCCATTATACTGGGCACAGCACCAAAAAAAATTGGTTAAAAAATATGAAATATTTCTTAGTATTGAAAATAATTATTCCATAAATCAATCACTTACCTTCAGGAATAAAAGATTCTCAAAAAACAACTTTAAAAAAGTGTTCTGAGTGCCCTGAACAGTGGATGTAAGAAACAAGCAAACAAACAACAAAACAAAACAAACAAAAACAGCAAGGACTGCCACTTTTAGAACAGCAGAGATAAGGGGAAGACCCTTAAAGTTCCCAAAAGCACCAACAGGCGGGTGGCAGTCCCACCACGGAGATGCCACGGGGCATGAGCTTCTCAACAGCCACCCTGGGAGCTAGAAGACGGGGATCAGTGTCGTCAGAATTCCACAGGAAGGTTGGTCTCATCTAGAATTCTGTACTTGGCTGCTGAACTATAAGCCAAGTGGGAAGGTTGGATATGGATATTGTGGAAAATGACCCTTCTGCCCTTTCTTCAGAAATGACTGGAGAGTGTTTACCCAAAACAAAGACCATAAAACCGAGGACAAGGGAGACCTGGAGTGCAGGGAGAGGGGATCCCACCACAGGAGAGAAGTAAGGGAATTCCCGGGTCAGGAAGAAAGGAGGCTGCAGGACGACATGTGTGGTTTACAGAAAAAAGGTGGTCCAGAGCAAACCAGGAGCATAGAAATTTCCAGAAAAGATGCTTCCTAGAGCAAAATAGGACTCAGAGATGGCCTGATTCTCAGACTGCATTAGGACAAGGAGCATATACAGGAGAGAGTTTAGAGACAAATAGGTATGCAGAGAAACGTGTAAACAAATAGATGAGGCCGTGATTAGCTCAGTGACACTGCAGGAGAAGGACACACAACCATCACACTCTCGGTGACTCAGCGAGGACAACATTGACACAGACCTCGTGGCACAATGTCAAACATCGATTCAAACAAAAATTGAACAGCATTGAGAGAATGGAGAAACGTGAAATGTGTGCATTTGTGAATGTGGATGGGAGAGAGCATAAAGTCACAGTCTTCTTTTATACGGTGGGAACTAAAGGAGAATGCCAAAAATAAACAGTATAATATACGTAGCTGTGTGAGCAGGTTATTGTCAGCATATAGAGGTCAACAAAAGACAAAACAGCTAAACATTTGAAAGTATTTGCCCCTGGGGGGGTAGGTATTGGTGTGGGGATGGGTGAGGCAGAATTTTTCTTTTTTTCTATTAAAATTCTTCTAGTCTTGAGTGTTAAACAATGTATTGGTGCATTTATTGTATGTGTATCATGATAGATGATAGATAGATAGATACATAGATAGATTGATTGATTGACATAGAGAGGTAAAGATAGATGTTTGACCTTTTTCAACACCTTTAGTTTAGGTGAAGTACATGGTGACATGGAACCATCACCAGGACACTGAACCTCAACTCTTGAGGTTAAAGAGACTTCCCAGATGGACTTTTGGCTGAGCCAAGGTCTGAAGGGAAAAAATGAAAGGTGTTAGCTGGGGCAGGATAGGAAAGGAAGGTGCAGAGGAAGATAGGGTGAGTGAGAGAGGTGTTACAAATGGAGAGAAACTATTCTTTAGCCAAAGTGCTGTCATTCCACAGGGGGAACATACTAGAGGAACTATGCTCCCTTACAAATGTATTTCATAGAGACAGTCCTTCCTGTGTGAAATAGAGAATTCCAAAGAAAGAGAGACTTCTCAGTACTGATATTCAAGGGTCTGGTGCAAAGAAAATGTGGTCCAGGGAGGGACGCAGCAGAGCGTCAGCCAACCTCAGAGAACCTAGACATCAACAGAAAACGAAAATCCAGATGGAACCAGAAGGATCTATCTTCCTGAATGTCATCTGCCAGGAGGTTACCTGGATGCTAGTGAGAAGAAATTGGAGCCCGACACAAAACCACAGCGTGCAATCATGTTAACACAGTTTTCCCACGTACCCATGTACCTCTACATTATAGGAACATCATTCTGTAGGGTGGGTTCCATCATTTTCAGTTAATCCCTTTGTGGCTAAGTCACTCCCCCAGACATTGAAATAAGCCTCTGCGTGACCAGACAGAACTGATAATAGAAAAGCATCCAGGTCTTAGTAACCAGGCCAGCAGCTCTTGAGAAGGTTGCAGGCAGGGTGTTATTTCCGTTTGGAAGGTGAAGTCCAAGGGATTAAATGGCATGCTGTGTCTGAGGTCACACAATGTGAAATGGGGTGGTGGAAATTTTACCCAAACACTGTGATTCCAAATCAAGCAGTTCCCATCCTTCCCCCACCTACCCCATCGCTGAAGGGATGGCTGATGTTGAATACCTTCCCCAGGAAGCCTGCAGCATGCTGGCGGTTTTACATATAGGATATTTTAGGTGCATAATAATATTTCCGGGTGGTGAGATTATGCTTATTTTATAGATAAAGAAACTGAGAGTCAATGACCCAAAGTGACTTCCAAAGGTCTCAAGGCCAGGCCCGTTGGTTCCACATCCGAGCTCTACATCTAAGACACAGCTATTCCTAAGCCTCTGCCCCCTGCTAATGCCGTCACTGCCCCCATGACTCACATCTCTCTTGTCTCCACTGAACCGAGCTGAACCCCTACCGTGGTTTCCTTCCACCTCCTCCGGCTATCACTTCCTTCCTCCTTGGCCACTCAGTCGCTTCAGCCAGCTAAGGGTCAGGCACACAAAAGGGCTGAGCTGCAAAGCGGCCAGGGGAGGAGCAGGAGGGGAAGTGATAGGATAGGGAGGAGGGGAGCAGAGAGACAGCAAAGTACCCAGCGCTTCTGGAGCGACACGGGTGAATCCACTTCTGGAGTGTGATGATGGTCCAGTCCCCAGATAAGAACAACCCTTGCAGCTTTGAAAGCCCACTGCCTTATCCCCCATGAGGTCAGAGCAGTGGCTCCGCGGTGCTGTCAGCACACAAAAACCCAAACCCTACTATATATAAAACAGATAACTAGGGCTTCCCTGGTGGCGCAGTGGTTGAGAGTCTGCCTGCCAATGCAGGGGACATGGGTTCGAGCCCTGGTCTGGGAAGATCCCACATGCCGCGGAGCAACTGGGCCCGTGAGCCACAACTACTGAGCCTGCACGTCTGGAGCCTGTGCTCCACAACAAGAGAGGCCGCGACAGTGAGAGGCCCACGCACCGCGATGAAGAGTGGTCCCCGCTTGTCGCAACTAGAGAAAGCCCTCACACAGAAATGAAGACCCAACACAGTTAAAAATAAAATAAATTAATTAATTAATTAAAGGGCTTTCCTTTATTCTGAGATTATGCTCTTAAAAAAAAAAACAGATAACTAATAAGAACCTACTGTATAGCACAGAGAACTCTACTCAATGCTTCGTAATGACCTACATGGGAAAAGAATCTTAAAAAGATTGGAGATATGTATATGTATAACTGATTCACTTTGCTGTACAGCAGAAACTAACACAATATTGTAAATCAACTATTCTCCAATAAAAATTTAAAAAAAAAAGAATCCCAAGCCTCTCTCTCCTTTGGAGGACAACACATTCCTCTGCAGTCAGGTGGGTGTTCAGACAGGTTAATAACCTGAGAGGCAACTCACCCCTTCAGCTTTTAGCTAACCCTTTGCCTAATTTCACCTCCCCCCTAGGAACAGTTATCCTCTAAAATGTGCTCCTGTTTATAAACGGCCTTTCAGATGGCCAGGGACTCTTTATGGAAGGTGACGGCAACTGGATCGCTAGAGGCTGGGGACATCCACACACGACCACAGCCAGGCTTGCCAAAGATCGAGGGTGCTATTTGGCACGTGGGCTGTAATCTACTGTTGGCATTTGATTATTATAATGCATCATTGGCATTAATAAATACAGATATATACAATAACGTCATTCAATAACAACTATGGCATGCATACAGTATCCTACACTTGAAGCGATTTTAATACAATGCTATTCCTGGTGGCTGGAGAATCAGTGGGCCGGACATGCACACATTGTCACGCAGAGACAGTGGGATTATGATCTATGGTACCTGCGGTCTGTGGCCCTCAAATCAATTAGACAGAGGCGTCCACCTATGTTACCACATTTCAACCTTACATGAATGCCATTAAGTAGTTCTATTTTCTTTCATTTAGAGAGAGGTAACCAAAGGCCAGAGAAATTGAATAAATGGCTCTTCATTTTAGCTGAGCTATGACTTGAATCTGACCCCATGGATTCTGTTCTGTCCACATTCCAGAAGTTTCAAACCTTTTTCTTGTTCTTCCCCCAACTAAATGCTTAGGCTAAACTGCAATTTCTGAAGTAGATTTAAGTAGAGTTCAAAATGTATAAGTATCGGCTGTGTACCAGACGCTGTGTTAGTACTTGCCTACGTTAACTCAGTCCTCACACAGCGCCTGGCATCAGTATTGTGATTGCGCTATTTCTTAGTTTAGAGAACTGAGGTCCAGAGAGGTTGGGTAGCTTTCCCCAGGCCATACAGATAGTTAGTGACACCGCTTGGATTAGAACCCAGGCAGCCTGGCTCCCAAGCTCTCCAGAGGGCTACTCAGCAAATTGAATTTGATACAGCACCATCTTCATCTGAACCCTTTTCCTGGAAAGGAATCGTTTTAGGATTACAAACTCTTCTGCATTCTACCCATACTCTTTCCTGATCTAAGGCACAGAGAGTATTTCCTGTACTTTCTTCCAGATGATGAATGTAGCTCTATTAGTTTCCTAGGGCTGCTGTAACAAATTACCATGAACTTGGTGGCTTAAACAACATATATTTATTATCTTACAGTTCTATAGGTCAAAAGCCCAATACAGTTTTCATTAGGCTAAAAGCAAGAAGCAAGGCTGCATTTCTTCCAGGAGGTTTTAGGGTAGTATTTGTTTCCTTGCCTTTTCCAGCTTCTGGAGGATGTCCACATTCCTGGTCCATGGATTCCCTCCATCTTCAAAGCCAGCAAGGCTGCATCTCTCTGATCCATCCTCCACATTCGCATCTTTCTCTCTACTAAAGCAGGGAAATGTTCTCTACTTTTAAGGATGTAAGTGATTAGATTGTGTCTGCCTGGATAATCCAGGATCATCTCCCATTTCAAAGTCCATACCCTCAATCACGTCTGCAAAGTCCCTTTTGCCACGTGAGCTGACACGGTCACAGTTTTCAGGGCTTCCATGTGGACTTCTTGAGGGGTCTGCTAATCTTCCTACAAGACTGGTCAAAACACAAAGTCACCCTGGACATTGCACACATCACTGATTTTTACTTTGTATTAAGGCAACTCTCACAGGATCTTGATGTGAGAATTCATCCTCTAAAAATAAAAGTTTTTATGTTATTTCCACAAACTATTGAATACCTGACCCATCAGGCTTAATATTCTCACTACTCTCAATTTCACATGATTATCCACATTAATACTGTGACCATATTCTTCAGCCTCTGTACATCAATGCAGACATTTTTTACATTTATCATTCGATGGAATAAAGTGAGACCGCATGTGTAAAAGGACTTTGTAAGCCCTAAATTTCTATGCAAATATCAATTTTGATGAGAGACTAGCTGGTGGAGGGATAGGAGAAAGTACTGGGTCCCGCTAGATGCCCATCCATATGTGTGGAAGGGAACAGAGAGCATCCCTTTTGCTGTTACTTAAATGGAACAGAAGGATCTGAATTTAATTTAAGCTTAAGAAAAGTTGATGATTTTGTTGCTCTCCAGATTTATAAAGCTACTAAGGATTCTTGCAGAATGAATTACTGTGGATGAAATCGTTGCCCAAGCACAGCTGAGCAGAGGAGAGCACTGTTGGGTCAGGGAAGGCACCTTCACTCTGGAGCAGGGGAGGCGATTTTGAGCAGCTCTGTGCTCAATACACATATTTTCTCCTCTACATAGCCCTGAGCACACAGGGCAAGGGTATGGGGAAATTTTCTAAAGTAAGAACAGAGGAGAAGGCAAGCTGGCTGAAGTTGACGGTGTGATGGGAAGAAGAACCCCTCTTCTCCGGGCTCTGCACACATAACTGGCTTTGAGATTTCCAGAGCTTCACTCTGCTTCCCTGGGCCTCAGTATTCCCATCCATAAAGTGAGCCTAGTGGACACTATGATATCTAAGGGTCCTTGTATCCCAAAACCACACCACTTTCTCTCAACAACAAGCACCCAGAGAGAAGCTGGATCTTGGCTTCTCATTCCCCTGGCTGCACTGATTTATACCACTGCATTACCAGTTCATTTTATTTTCATTTAGATAAGTGCTTCTCTCATATTAATGTTGTATGAATCTCTTGCAGAGCCCGTGAAAATGCAGATTCTGGTTCTGTAGGTGTGGGGTTCTGCCTTTCTGGGAAGTCCTCAGGTGGTGCTAAAACTGCTGGGTGTATAGGCCTAGAGGTGACCATACTAAGTGAAGTAACCCAGAAAGAGAAAGACAAATATCATACAACATCGCTTATATGTGGACTCTAAAAACATGATAAAAATGAACATATTTGCAAAACGGAAACAGGCCCACAGACATAGAAAACAAACTTGTGGTTACCGAAGGGGAAAGGGAGGCGATAAATTAGGAGTTTGAGGTTAACATATACACACTACTATATATAAAATAAACAACAAGGACCTACCGTATAACACAGGGAACTCTACTCAATATTTTGCAACAACCTATAGGGGAAGAGAATCAGAAAAAGTATATGTATGTATATATGTATATAACTGAATCACTTCGCAGTACACCTGAAACTAATACAACATTGTAAATCAACTATTCTTCAATAAAAATAAATAAATAAAATAATAAAAAATAAAACCAATGGTTGGTGGACCACACTTTGAGTAGTGACAACGTCCACCCCATTGGATCCTGCAGTTCTGTCCACATACCTGACCCCCTGCTCTGCTGCCCCTCACCTCCCATGCCCTCACTGGCATCAGCCGGGTACAGGCTGTTGGACTCATAGTCTTTGGAACCATTTTAATTGCTAGTGATGGGAAGACAGTGAGAAGTAGCCTAAGCAAAGAGAGGAGTGGGCACAGGCTCACACTGCATGGAAATCTAGAGAGGAACGGGGAAGGATAGAGCCAGAGATCTCATGCAGAGCACTCAGTCTCCTACCTCTCACTCTGATGCTCCCTCTTTTTTGGCTGCTCTCTCTTCTAGTGAAATCATCAGACAGGGCAGCAAGCAGCTCCAGGCTTACCGACCTCCTGCCCCAGGTGAGAAATCCCGAGTAAGGTTCCTAACAGGCCTAGGTTAGATCATGGGCCTGGAACAATCATTGGGAGGTTGCGTGTCTATGGGAAGTGGGTGCTGGATTAAGCCCTGTGCCCATCAGGCAGCTCCCATTCTGTTAACAAGGTTGGGGTTCCGGAGAAGAGGGCTCCCCAGAGAAGGGTGAGGCAGAGATATGGCCCCAGTGAACCACTGTGCACGTGCCAGCCCCTGCCCCCTACTTGGTGCCTGTTACAAAATCTGAGAACCCCATCCGGGAACCATTTCCTTCCATGTGGGGTGGTGCTTATGATTCTGGGCAAAGTGTTCTTCAGACCTCTTCCTTTCCCCTGCTCTGTCCTTCTGCTACGTGGCGTGATGGGACCTAGCGGCAAGGCAGGCAGCTTGCCTGGGGCAGTTCTCACTTAGCTCTGTTGTCCTGGTCTAATTATTCCTAGCATCTACCTTCCACTCTCCCAAGGCTTCTGCTTTGGTGGGCAAGTTCATGATCCCATAGCTGGTAGGCATCAAACTCTAAGGAAGTGACTTCGTTAAGAAGTCTTAAGCCTGGGTTTTGGCATCAGATACGTCGGAGATCACCTTGACACTATGAGATCCTGGCAAAGTCACCAAAGTTCACCCAGACTCATCCCCCCTCTGAAAAATGGGGTGCTGAGAAGACAAAATGAGAACACATTTAGCCTAGCATTAGGCACAGGAGTGATACCTCCTTTCTATTTTTGCAGAGCTTTGATTTTGACACTTACCTCCAGCCCCGAAGCTCAAATTCTGACAAGCTTGGGAAGCTCATCCTGGTGTATTTTGCCCATTTCTCTCTATCAACTCCGTGACTAAAAGACCTCAGTCCTCAGGGCTATGTCAGGTGGATGCGTCCATTCTCATTTAAGGCAGGAAACGATTTGACTATCTTTGTTGTTGCTACTATAAATCCTACTGGAGTCACGTCAAATGGGACAAATTTCAAATTTCACCCATGAGACCTTTATCTGGTTTGCATCCCATTTAGAGACCCACAGTGGAAAATGGATTTCAAAATTGTGTGCACTGCATTTTGACGCTGAATATTTTAAAACCTGAATGCATAACCAAAAATTGGCTGAGGGCGAATAAACCGTACTGACCCATATCAATGAAGGAGATCAACTCCACTTCTACTGAGAGTGAGTGGAATTGCTTAGCAAACAGCTCACTTCCCATATTCTCATAAATTACAACAACAGGCAGAAGAGATTGTACTCCTTTCTTCTGTTTCTTCCTGTGTTTTCTCTGTGCAGTTTTCTGACACTCTAGCCTACAAAATAAGATTACGGGAATTCGGAAATCTTTAGAAACTTACCAACTGTATATCTGTGACTTAAAAACTGGCAAATTAGAGAAAAAAGGCATCATTTTATATTGACAAAGTTCAAAACGGACACCATCAGGGTAGGTTTAAAATAGGTAATAAAACACATATTCCGACTCAGACCTACAGGTAATCTTCTCGCAGTTGAAATGGTTCATATAACACTAGAAACATCACAAAATAGCCTATTATGGCACGTGGGCTTACCGTCACACCTTTTACAATCTGCAGAATTGCTGAATGTCATTTTTGTTAAACGTTATCATGTTGTCAATTTTCTAACCTCATTCCTAATCTTGAAAATGTGCCCCTGATTTCTATTTCACTCAAGCCAGTAATAAGATATTGTTTTCCTCTTTTATCATCTATTTCCTATGGTTATCATGGTGTCGTCATTTATTATTATTTATGGCCCCTAATATACGTCTTGACATCCAGGGTAAATATTGTAAAGCTCAGTGAGATTTTGTTGAATAAGGGCTAGAGTGTGGTGGAGTTGTGTTATCATGTGTCATCTCTTCATAAAGCATCGATAGCATATGATAATGCAACGACTTCTTGTTCTTCAGATATTTCTTCTTTGGTGGCTCTGTGCCAGGCCTGACGTCTTAGGTTCCAGGGTTTCAGCAGCAAAGGGCACCCAGTCCTCACCAGGAACAGGCAAGCACAATATTGAGCGGTTACAGCTAATCCTTATAATTGTGTATGACTCTTTGAGATGACAAAAGGCTTTCACATTTGTTATCCCATTTGATCTTTACAGTAGCTCTGGGAGATAAGATAGGCACTTATTATTAACCCTATTCACCAGACGAGGAAGCTGATAGGAATCAAGGTGGCATTTTGTGGTATTCCACGATGTTCAGACCAGGGACCTGTTAATGACAGGATCCTAGCAGATAGGTTGCATCTCCCTCTGGCAGATGTGGAAGAGGAATGAGAATCAGGCAGGGTCCCCCGCCGGGTAGATGGCGATGGTCCAAGCGGCTCTCTGGATGGGGCCAAGCAGAGCCGATGGCAGAGGCTCCAGACGTGGGAAGGGCATCTGATTGCCCAGGACATCTAAATCTTCACCCCCATCCAGGCCAGGCCACATGGGTAAAAAACATCCAGGAGAGATGGAGCTGACTAAGACCTTCATCCTGGATGGAGCTCCCACATGTGCCAGGCATGGGAAAAAGAAAAAATAAACACACACACACACACACATTCCTTTATTTAATCCTTAAAAAAATTATATTTAGTTATCTTCATTTTACAGAGTAGTATTCTGAGATTTAGAGAGAATAAGCAATTTCTGAAGTATAGGATTAACGGATTTTATTGTAATAAAGAAAAATGTTATGGGAATTCCCTGGTGGTCCAGTGGTTAGGACTCCATGCTTCCACTGCAGGGGGCTGGGGTTCGGTCCCTAGTCAGGGAATTAAGATCCTCCAAGCCGTGTGGCATGGCCAAATTTAAAAAAAAAAAAAAAAAGAAAAAAGAAAGTTTGACAATGGATTGTTCTCTTTCTATATAAATATAGATACGTATTATACAGTTGTATATATGTGTATACCTCATTTTATACATGCCTATATGTAGGTATGTAGATACAAGTATAGATATAGATACTAATATAGAGGTAGAGACAGAGGTGGCTAGATTTTTGACTTTTGTTGAGGTATACAGCACAGGTGCCGAGAAGCACAGATATAAGGGTGCAGCTTAATGCATTTTCACAACCCAAACGCGTCCATGTGGCTCTCACCCAGCTCGGGAAGCCTGGCAACTCCACTCCCCAAGAAACCTTCCACGGGCTCCCCTCCATCCCTACCCACCATCCCTACTTCTCACGGCCTACATTAGCTCTACTTAGCTCTCGTCCTGCATATCGATGAAACATTCTGTATCATGTCTAGGTTCTTTCACTCAATATTTTGTTTGTGAGATTGAGCCTCATTATGTATTTTTCCTGGCGGATTCAATTGTGCTAACCCATAAGTGAGCTTTTAACTTAAGAGAGACCAGCCTACTTGGTTTCTTGCTCTGTATCCATGGCCTGATATTTCATGAAACTAAAACTGCATGAAAGCATTAGAAGGTGTAGGGGATAGGAGCTAATGGAAGGCTTGGGTTTGTACCTAAGGCAGATCCATAACTAGCTGTGTGGCCTTAGACAAAGCCCTTAACCTCTCTGTGCCCAGAGTCTCTTGTGACTTGGCAGGGTTTCTCTCCAATATCCATTTGATACAACATGTAAAAATTTGGTGTCCTATAGAAGGAATCAGGACATCCCCCAAAATCCAGACGTGTTTATTTTGTCCAATTATCTTTTTAGACTGGGAGGATTATTCAAATCCATTTAGTAACCCATTATAGTTTCTATTCAATACGCTTCTGTAAATTTAAGAACTCATTCTGGCAAGTTCCTTCCCCTGGACTAGCCTGGCAACGCCCTTACTGGTTTTTCTGCTGCTGATATCTCTCCTTCCAGCCTCTTCTCCAGACAGAATGGGCAGTGATCACCAGCGTGATCTTTCTAAAACTAAAACCAACCCTGACATTCCCCTGAAGACTGTTCTCCATCAGCCCCTAGGTGTTGATTGAATAGACTCCTAGTTATTTAGCATGGTATGCAAAACCCTTTAAAATGTGGCCCAACCTGCCTCATATCCAGTCATTCCCCAAACAAACCTTACTGTCTGGCATCCGACCACAGACTATGCCTCTGACCCAGCAGCTGCTTTTCTCTCTGATTGAGAGGGGAGGGGGAACCCCCAACAATTACGGGGAGGGCTGCGTCTCCTCTACAGCAGGGCTGGCAAACCATGGCCTCCCCAGGGCCAAATTCAGCCCCACTGTCTGGTTGTACAGCCCATGAGCTAAGGAAGGTTTATGGTTGGAAAAAAAAAAAAAAAGCATATTTCATGACATGTGAAAATGATAGGAAATTCACATTTTAGTGTCTATAGGTAAGTTTTATTGGAACACAGCCATGCTTCTTCGTTTATGTATTGTTCGCGGCTGCTTTCACGAGACAACAGCAGAGTTGCCTGATTGTGACAGAGCCTCTGTGGCTGGCAAAGCAGAAAATACCTACTAGTTGGATCTTTACAGATGGTCTGTTGACCTCTAATCCACATTTACAGTACTTTGTACTTTACTTTCCAAGTTGAGAATATACGTATATATATGTATATATGTGTGTGTATATATATGTACAGATACATTTGTCTGTGTGTATATAAATATATATATAATTTATATTTTTTTTTACTCTGTGTAGTAACACTTTATTCAGTTTTGTATCCCAGCCTCTAATACAGAGCTTGACACAGCACTATACACACAAGTGTTAAATTGCCTTGGCTGCTTGGGTCCACAGTTTGTTAGTGACTCTGAGGTTTAACTAACTGGTGGTTAGTGCATCTACCCAGAGGTTGTACATAGATTTAAGTTTAGAACTCAGTATTTATGCTAGTGAATGGGAGCGGGTATATCCAGGTCAGGTGCACAGCTATTTACTTTGGCTATTGAATAATAGGCATTGTGTTAGGAATACCAAGTTCCTGACCATAAGAGATGAAAAAGGTATGAGTTCTCCCCTCAAGTTTAGCTTTTAAGAGGTGAAGACAGATGATAATAGATCATTTGAACACTCTTTTAGTTAGCTCTGTGTTTTTGGAGAGAGAGGACATTCTTAGAAGTGGAAAGGAATCCAGAGACCCAGAGATGCAGTTCCTTCTTTGACCATCCCCAAGCAAATTGTTTGACTTCACTAACCTTGATTTTCACATTTGGAAAAGGGCTTGAGTGTAAAACAGATCAAGCCTGAAGTCCCTTTCAGCTCTAAGTCTACAGATTTATTTATCTTTCAATTTTACTATTTTATTTAACTTTTCAATAGACGTCTTTCTAACCAATGGCATCCAGGCATTTGGCTTGTTTTAATATGTATGAATATATCTATTCTAAAGCATTATTCAGAGGTTCTTCATCACAAAATCCAAGGGAGACCTCTCTGTCTTAAAAAGCACTAGAATATATAAACAAAAGAGTCTCCATATCTAGGAGAAGATAAGGCTGAATTTCGAAGTTCATTTTTTTAATTACCAAATCACTTCAAACAGTTTCCAAACGTAATAGGAACAATATGGTATAGCTCTTGATGTTGGCTTCCACAATTAGTGTGTTATTAATTAAACTCTTGAGTAATACAATAACTTGACGGTTAAAGCCCCTCTTTGCATTTAAAGTGCATGCAAACTGTGGCTCCAATTATAAGTAAACTCTACTGCTATGGGCTTAAAACTGCAAATTTAATTATTCAGAGTAAATTGTTCAATCGATGCTTTATTCTGGAGAAATGGTTCCTGAACATTCTAGCAGGTTCAATACGAATGGGTGTCTAAAAGAGAGTTCTGTAGGATAGGCTTCCCTGTACATCGTTCTGCCCCCATCCTCCCTGCCCTCTCTACTTCTGCTCCAGACAGAAAATCCAGATGGGTTCTCCCAGACTCCTGGTTCTTCCCATCCAATCTACCACCCTCTCACTCCATGGCTCCTGGAATAAACTCCACACTAAACATGATTTGAGCATGCCCTTCCATCACTTAAACGTTGTCGAGTATTTCCATAAGTTTCAGAATGAAGCTTAAACCCCATAGCTTCGTACACCCATCCCTGCAAGGATACACATCACCCGCCATGTCTAGCTCCTTAGCATATGTCCCACACTCACCTATTGGTCCATCTCGTTGAACCCACAGACGTGACTTCAATGAGCAAAACTGTTTTGTGCCTCCAGTCCTTTGCACAAGCAATTTCTTTCTCCTGGAATGCCTTCCCTCTGTGATGAATTCCTCTTTGTACTGTGTTACCCATTTTAGTGCTGGAGAGAGGATGCTTCCTGGAGACAAGGCTGAGTCAGTGTGTGGACTGGCCCTAGAGAGCAGGAAGGCATTGCAATTTCTGGGACCATCTCAGAAAAGGCCTCAAGAACCCTAGGCTAGGCGAGTTATTTTTTTTTTTTAATTCTTTATTTTTTATTTATTTATTTTTGGCTGTGTTGGGTCTTCGTTTCCGTGCGAGGGCTTTCTCTAGTTGCGGCAAGCGGGGGCCACTCTTCATCGCGGTGCGTGGCCTCTCTTGTTGAGGAGCACAGGCTCCAGACACGCAGGCTCAGTATTTGTGGCTCACGGGCCTAGTTGCTCCGCGGCATGTGGGATCTTCCCAGACCAGGGCTCGAACCCGTGTCCCCTGCATTGGCAGGCAGATTCTCAACCACTGCGCCACCAGGGAAGCCCCTAGGCGAGTTATTGATACCACTTAGGGATTCCAGAAACCTAGCCGCTGCCCCCAAGTAATTGGCTTTTGTGACTTCTATTTGCTTCTCATCAGAGAGAGACTTCAGTCCAAAGCAAGCTCTGTGATGAGCATCTGAGGTGTCATTGCCTCTCTACCTAAAGGTCTGTAGAGGACCATCTCCGGGAAGGAATGGCACTGATTCAGGAGGTCAGGCACACAACTTTCCCCAAGAAGGTCATCGAAGTAAATGAAGACTGCACATAAATAACTTGCAAAAAGGCAAAGCAGTCCAGTAGCCCTAAGAATGGGTACAGACAAATTGTTCTGGAGATTTAAAAAAGAGGATGACCGGACCTGGTTGGGGAAACGGTCAAATCCTTCATGAAGGAAGTGGCACTTGTAATAAAGGTATGGAGACCAGTTAGTCTAGCCGGGACCTGTAGATATCATGGGTTAATCTCCATGCATCAGGTAGGACTCACTTCCTGTCCATGGGCTCTCTACCTTTTATTCACATCAAAGATTTTGCGGTCTTTTGAGTTTGTTGTCGGTGCTCTTGATACAAAGCAGCGATTTCCAAACTTCCATTGCTAAGCTAGACAACTTACTTGACTTTTGCTGTGTCTAATCTGTCATCGATGCTATTGTCTCATTATTGCTCCCTTTAATAGAGTCATTATTTTTAACTTGGATGAGTCTTCTTCTGTACAACTCTATATTACATTTTTAAAGGGGCTGCAGTATCCCACATCATCATTTAGAGATGAAGGTAAAATAAAGACAATGAAAATAAAACATTGTTATGAAATCCTAGCTAGATGTTGTTGCCTGCCAAGGTTTGAGCCTATGGCTTGCCATCTCTCTGTTAAGAAGAGAGATTAGGAGTCTGTGTAGAAAAGTGTTAAAAATATACATGCATGTGGGCTCCAACCTGAAGCTTTCTCCCTGAAGCAATTGAAATAAGGTTGAAAACAATAAGCATTTTTCATCATGAGATTTGGTGTTATCTGATGCTATTGCCATGCACTGCCTAAAATCATCTCGGGTCCCATCTGTGTGGAGTTGTGCGCTCGGAGAAGCATTGATAGGAAGGAAAGAGCACTGGGCCCACATTCAGAGACCTGGTTCTATTGCCAGGTCAGACACACATGTCCTTCAGCAAGTAATTGAACCAGTGTGTCTACTATGAGGATAATAGCAGGCATTACATTTATTTCCATGGAGTCATTCATCCGTTAATGTTGCAAATACCCGTTGTGCTCCTACTATGTGATACGTCTTTTCCTGGGCTCTGGGCTGTTTTGAAAAACAGATGAGATATTGGATCTGAAAACACACTGGGATGGGATAAACAGCCATTATCGTTACCATAACAATAAGCTTTGGAAATGTGTCCTTCCTCTGCTGGTGCTATTTCCAGCCTGCCCACATCATGCTTTGGAGAAGGCTTTCTTGGCCCAGGAGTCCAGAGATGCTTGAGTTACACCCTCTGCAGGTCCCCTGAAGCCTGGTCCTGAAGTCCAGAATGCTGCGTTGTCTTTGATGCATTGTCTGTACATCAGGGCAGGTACTGTTACTTTAAATATGCGCCCGCTGCAATTAAAAAGCCTGTGAGATAAGATCAGAAGCTAAAGAGAACAGCTGAAGGGCAGTCAAAATATTTTAATAATGTAACCATGCTTCAAATTTTAATTTGGTTTTACTTTGCATGCTTTATTATCTGAATGGGACAAATGGAAATGCAATAAATTTCAGAGGTTTGATCAGCTTGAGCCTTAAAATTCTTAATGATACTGGGAGTAAGCCTCCCTGGTGCTTCTCAACACTTTAAGATCAGATTATAGAGCGCTCTGGATTTAGCAGGGGAAGGCTTGGGTCTGGTCTCACCTCTGACCCTGATGCTTGTGCCCTTGGGTAGGTCACCCCTCTACTCTCAGCTTGCTTCCTCTTCAGTCAAATGTGAACAGCGCTCCCTGCCCGGCCCATGTCTCCCGAGGGTCTCCATAGGCTTCAGTGATTATGTCCCAGAGACATACCTGGACAGCATACAGAGAAGACAAGACAAGCCCAGCATTTTGAATATTCCGGAAACTTGCCCCAATCCATCTTCCTATGTTGGCTCTTTCCAAAAGGGAAGACTTTACTGATACCTGCACATCTGCTTGCTTGCCTCTATGTGTTCCCTTTGATTTATCTTATAAGGTTTCAAAGTTCGCCTTTTCCCTGTAGCCTTTTCAAATTCTATCATCTGGAAATGACCTGTCCCCTCATCCCTCCACTGCAAACTCCATTCATCAGATAGTTAGCACAATCTACCTGTAAGAGAGTGGTTAGCTGCTCACTCTTTTCTCTTCTTCCCATGCATGTAGTCAGACTATATTTCCAAGACTCTCCTGCAGATATGTGTGGCCATGACTGAGCTCTAGCTGATGGGATGCAAGCAGAAGTGATGTGCACCTCTTCCAGAACTGGTCCAAGAAAACCTCCCATGCATCACCCCACACGTTCTTTTGTTCTTCTGGCTTAATGCAGCTGCACATGGAAATCTAAGAGACCAGGTTTTCAAGATGATGAAGTCATGAGATAGGAGTCAAGAGCCTGAATCATCCCTTGGAGGAGCTGCTTGTCAGTGGGAATATCTACTCTGGACTTTCCACGAATGAGAATTATGCGTGCATCATGTCTGAGCCATTGTATATTCCACGGTGTGGAATTGCCTTATGCATCTTTAATGAGGTGACATCCTCTGGGGCAGGGCGCTTGCTCACAGCAGGCCCCACGCTGATACTGTGTGTAATTGTCCTCACTAAAGTATGGGTTTGGTGGAGTGTTTGATAACCTGAAGGGAATATACTCACCTTTTTACAGGAATATTGTGACAAATTCATACCTTCTACACTATAAATTAGGTCTAGAGTCACAAACTCAGAGTTGCATTTCGTATTTCCCAAGATAGGTTATAGGCCCAGTTCAAAGGTGCATATGATAAAGAAATATCATAGGGAAGGATATTTTCTATAATTGAGTACATAATAAGCATAAATATATACATATATCTCCTAATTTTGTAATTATTGAAAGATATTTTCTCACTTGTCTACCTTTCTTCCTTTAATTTCTTCATTAATTCATCAAATATCAATAATATTTGGGCCCCTACTCTGTGCTAGATGTTTTCCTGGGCTTTGGAGATATATCCATTAAGCAAAGTATTTGCTTGCATAGGGCTTACAGCCTACTGCACACAATAAACAATAAATGAGTGTATTTGTGTGATGCCAGATGGTGATAAGTGCTCTGGATAAAACGTAAGGAGGCAGGAGCTTCACAGACAAGGTGACATTGAAGCAGAAACCTGGACAGAACGAGGGGGTGATCCATGTGAACTTCAAGGAAAAGAGTATTCTAGGAAGGTTTAATAGCAAGTGCAAAGGTCCTGCGGTGCGAACATGTTTAAGGAAGAGTAGAGAGTGTGATGCAGCAGACTAAGCCAGCGGGAGAATGGTACCAGGATGGGAGGTGAGGTTGGATTCATAAGTGGGGACAAGAGTGGCAGATTACACAGTCACTTGCCCCTGAATGAACTTTGTCTTTTACTCTAAATAAGATAGAAAAGCATTAGACTTTTCTATCATTAGTTATTAGACATTAATAGTTAGACATTAGTTATTAGACTATCATTAGACATTTCTAGCATTAGTTTTGAGCAGACTATGATGATGTGAATATGTCATAACCAGCTCACTCTGGCTGCCCTGATGAGAACAGAGGCTAGAGCAGCAGAACTTTCTGCAATGATGGACATGCTCTATATCTGTGCTGTGCAATAGTCACCACCAACTCTGCATTGCTCACTAGTGGCTACTGAGCCCTTGAAATGCAGCTAGTTCCATTGAGAAACTGAATGTTTAATTTTGATTTAAATTAAATTTAATTTGATATACCACAAGTACCTAGTGGCAAGCATATTGGATGGTGCAGCCCTAGAGAGACAATGGCTAAGCAGGTGACCAGCTGGGCTGTGGTGATACCAAAGGTGTGAGAGGAAGACACCCCGGCTCTGGGCCTGATGAATGTGGTGAGAAGTCTTCATAGTTCAGATGATTTTGGAAGCACATCTAATAGGATTTCCTAACAGAGAGAAGAAGAGAAAACAAAGATTCCTGTAAGACTTCTGGCCCAGCAGTAGAAAGGATAGAATTGTATTTTCCTGGGATTGTAAGACAAGGGGAGAAGCAGTTTTGGGGCGGAGAAGAGAATTCAGAAGTTTAGGTTCAAACCTGGTAATTTGGGGCTTCCTGGTGAGCATTGGCATGGAGCTGCTGGGAAGGCAATTGCATATACATGGCTAAAGTTGAGGGGTGAGGTCCACACTGGGGATATATGCTTGAGAGCTGATATTTAAAGACACATGACTGGATGATAACATCCGGGGAAATGAAAATGTAACGAGAATAGACGTATCTGGAAACAGAGTTCTAAGTGCTCCTATGTCCAGAGATCTGGGTGATAGAGAAGCATCAATAAATGGTGAAGACCTGGCAGAGGGAAGGTGTCGAGAAGGTGGGGCAGGTCAGTGGGATCATATCACTGACAAGTCACATCACTTGGGGAGAGGAACTGGACACTGGATTTCACAACAGGAGCCATGGGTAACCTCGGCGAGAGCTGTCTGAGTGGGACAGAGGGGCTGGAAGCTTGGCTGGAGTGTGTTCCTGGAGAGGATGGAGACCTTGGGGGGTCAGTGCAAGGACTTTTGCTGTAACTGGAGACAGAGAAATACAGGTGGGTCGGTCCGTTTGTAAACATTTACTGAGTCTGCTCTGAAGCGCGACTGGGGTGGGGATGGGAGAGACAATTCTAGTTAGTTAGACGGAGCCTTCCTTCTTTCTTTTCCTCATTCCATCCTTTCCTGGACCTTGAATGGCTGCTAAACAGAGTGGCTTCCTCAGAGATATCCTCTGGGCCACACAGGTGGAGCTGGAGCCCCCTCTGTGCCTGCCCAGCACCCCCATCGCCCTTGCCTTGTCCTTGTCACCCCTTCACTGCCCCTCGACTAGAACAGGAACTCTCGTGACATGAGTCCATCATCCTCATCTTTTCCTGCGTGGAATGGGGCACGGAGTAGCTGCTCATCAAGTGCTTGTCAAGGAGAAGACTGTAAAAATGAATAAGATACAATTCCTTGCTGTGGAGTGGCTCAGGGTCGAGTGGGGAAGGGAGGGAAAGTTGGGAACTGTCCATGAGAGCCTGGAATAGGAGGGGATCTGAGAGAGAGGAGGAGAAAGCCCAGAGGCAGGTTAGTGATCACCGAGGCAGGGAAGGAAGGAAGACCTCAGTGTCCTGAGAGGGAGCAAGGATGCTCGGCTGTGCTGGAGAACGTCCCTCTGGCTGGGCTCTCCAGTGGGCACGATGGAGTGTTCGCTGCGTCCTAGAGACAGGCTTCCAGAACTCTCTGGATATGGGCCCAGTTCCCCCCAGACCCCAACAGAACACTGCATGGTCCTAGTGCATGTGAATAGCAGCTAGCTCTCACCGCATGAGCCCCAGCATCTGCTTCAACAGCCAGTGTCGCCTTCCTGGGCCTGCAATTTGCCCCGCTGGGCCCTGGACTCAGAGGCGCCAACACTCGGTTCCATGCTCTGTGGTCACCATCTCGAAATTCTTAGTTTTTGAGTAAATGACTCCACGTATTCGTTTGGTGCTAGTGTCGTGTATTATATACCAGCTCCTGTCAGCCTTTACCCTGTTCAGGAAGATGAGAGCACTGACACACATCTGGATATCTGGGCAGGGTCAGATTCCTAAACACATTTCTAAATGCTGACTCTCCATTTCTGCATACATCTCTTCATACAAGAGCCGTTGCCTATGAGCATAGAACTGCCTACCCCACATGGAGTAGCGTGACCCTAAAGGATGACTGAGACTTGGGAAGGGCAGTTGTTCCAGGTAGAAAGAAGAGGTCACAATTTAACTGATCACATATACGTATATGACAGAGACAGAAACAGAGAAAGAGAGAACCTCCCAGGCATCTGGTCCGGGGTCGACACTGTACCATATGAACAATGGATACTGGATCCATATCCCGTCCCCTAGACAACAAGGGACACGTCTTCCTTGCCATGCTCAGGATGCCAGCATAAGGCTGTTTATAACAATAAATGCATCTTTCACATCCATTACAACGATCCTTATAATCCTTCCAACAACATGTGTAAGGAGTGAGTAAGCCTTGGCCACATTTCCCAGGTAAGAGAACTGAGTCACAAAAAGTTGATTGAGCTGCCCCAAGCTCAGCAATCAGTCCCTTGAATCCAGGCCCTCCAAGTCTGAAAGATGCATAGAACCCACTCTCTGCCTGTTGAGTGTGGAGAGCAGCCTTCCATTTCCAAATGTAAAAATGTATTCTTTTTCCCTTTTATTTCTGTGAGCGAGCAAGCTGTCATTTTAGCAGGAGCCAGAAAGGTGAATCGTTCTGTGAAACTTTCTATAAAGAATTCATGAAGATGAAGGCTCTGAGGACCCAGCCTGTCTGCACCGGAGTCAGGAGGAGCTCAGGAAGGCACAGCCATTTCTCACCAGCTCGCCGTCTATTTACCTTGGATTTGACCTCCAGCTAAAAGCCTCATGCTTGGGGAAAGAGTAAGGAGGCTTTTTCTTACTCACCTTTAATGTCGTGCTCCCTTTCAGCAAGTGCCACCCTGCAGAACTGGGCTCTCCTGCTCCACCTTCTGAAGCCCAGGGCTGGCTATGGGGGTCTGAGCTTCTAGGGGCAGTTCGTTTCTGCTCAGAAGCTCCCCTTGAACCTGGGCCTTAATAGGGCAAAATGCACTCTCAGATTCGCTGCTTTAAATAAATGCATTTATTAGCCAAGAAATGTCCCTTCTGCCACAGACGTTTCGCACTGGAACTGGAGTGCAAAGGGGAGTTTAATTAAAAGCTAACAATTCCCAGGTCCAGCATTGGCATGCTCAGGCAGCCTGAGTCTGGAGGTGAGATCCCTGCTGCCTGCGTGTAAGGCGGAGGCCGGGGCAGGAAGGTGTCCTTTGAACAGACTCCGTGGAGCAGATGCTGCATCGCTGTTGGGACGAGAGCTGAAGGAAGACTCCTCTGACTCTGAAGAATTGCTCACTGCGTCAGTGCAAGTTTCATTACATGCCAGGCGCTGGCATCGGCATGCCAGGTGAGGACGAGGGGACGGGGCTTCTGGCATTCATTCATGCACTCATTCCTTTAGTCAACACTCACTCAGCCACGACTGTGACCAGCACTGCGCCCAGAGCACCTTCCCATGGGTTACTTTGCATGGTCGTCATTTCGTCCTGCAAAAGATGTTGAATGTGACCTTATTTGGAAATAGGGTCTTTGCAGATGATCAAGTTAAAATGAGATCATTAGGGTGGGTGCTGATCCAATATGGCTGGTGTCCTTATAAAAAGGGGCCTTTTGGATACAGACACACATAGAGAGAGAAGGCTATGTGAAGATAAATGTGGAAATCAGGGTGACGCTTCTATAAGCCAAAGAACACCAAAGATTGCCAGTAAACCACCAGAATCTGGGGGTGGGGGGCAGAGAGTGGATTCTCCCCAGAGCCTCAGAAGGAGCCCTGCCAACATTTTGATCTCGGACTTCCAGCCTCCAGAACTGGGAGAAATATTTCTGTTGTTCTAAACCATCCTTTGTGTGATACTCTGCTACAGCCGTCCTAGCAAACTGACACGGCAGTCTGGTGGAGAAGAGCGGAACAAGGAGATTTTTGTAAACTGCACGATGGAGGTGGGCGTGGAAACCTCAGGGATGTCGGGGGAGGGGGGGACTTGTTCTGTGTGAGGACACTGGGGGGGCCTCACAGGGCTGATGGTCTCCAGGCTCTCCCTTAAACTCCGAGAAGAGCGGAACAAGGAGATTTTTGTAAACTGCACGATGGAGGTGGGCGTGGAAACCTCAGGGATGTCGGGGGAGGGGGGGACTTGTTCTGTGTGAGGACACTGGGGGGGCCTCACAGGGCTGATGGTCTCCAGGCTCTCCCTTAATCTCCGAGAAGACAGTCCCGTCCAGCAAGTGCACCAAGGCCACAGGTAAGGGCAAGGGATGCTGTGCTCAAGGAGAAGGATGAAACAGGAGGGGGTTACATAAAGCATGGTGCCGGCCGTCCACCTTTCTTCCCAACAGTGAAGTGCTGGGGAGGCAGAAAAATCCACAGAAACACGTGACAAAATGTTCATGAAAGACAGGAATCGACACATCTCACAGTGTTTGCGGGAGGCAATATGTCAGCCTCTCTAACATCACCCACCCCCCAAATATTCTTTTTTCACTAGGCCTTTCCAAAGTCATGAGTTACATTCCTTGTTAATTTCATTAATGTCATTCATTTCAAGCTCTCTTAAAGGCAATATGTGCTCTCACTTTTAAAAGACATCAACAATAATAATGATACCTGTAAACGCATCTCATTCAAAGGGCAGCGTTAGGATTTGTAAGGAGAAGAGCAGTGATCTATCTTTTCGACTAGGTCCCGTGTTACTCAAAGACAAACAGTGAAATTGGTTTATTGTGGTTGTGCCCAAACCCGGCAAACTATATGGAAAGATATTGTTCCAATGCGTCCTGTCTCAGGAAGGTGTCGGAAGTCAAGAAGTTATTCCAGGTCAAAGTCAGGTGTAGGGTCTGTGTCTTCTGCATGTTGGACTATTTTATTAACCATAACAACCCTGTCCAGCCAGACTAGACATTCAAGGTTACATTCAGAATCATGCACGTTCTCCAAGTACAATTGCACGCAGCCATGCGTCTGTCGTGGTGCTTCAGTTTAAAAGGTTAGGTTGCCATCAGCGGCAGTGGCAGGAATGACTCGTTATCATTGTCAAACTATCGGTCAGTGGGTTTAGATTTCTGTGGGTCCCTGGTATGAGTCTCTAGGACCCAGCTGGAATCTGTCAGGCTTAATGTACCCTGTCCTCACAGCATCTTGGACGGTCGCTCGCAATTCTGTTCTAGTACTCATCTTAATCAGGTTTTCATCATATTTGTTATAAAAATAGCAACTAATAATTATCAAATATGTATTAGATGCCAGAAACTCTGTGTTTTATATACAATTAGTTTTTTAATTGCCATTCACTAGTCACATGCCCAGACACCAAGCTGGCATTGGTCAAGAGACCTGGCCCTCCAAAGACAATTCCTCATTTAATCCTTCTGACAAGCTGTGACTTATATCACCCCTGTTTAGAGATGAGAAAATTGACATTGAAAGGGGCTAACTAAACTGCCCAGCCTCATAGCTGAGACTTCAGGCCATCACTGCCTCTTCCACACACAGACTACATATCTCTTTTCACATCCTCCTTCTCTTGGACAATGTTGCTCTACAATTGGGTGATGTTGCTTAAGGCAATGTTACATCCTTTCTGGGTAACTCACTGAATTTCCAAAATGGGATAAAGCAGACCCGGGAGGAAAAGAAGAGAATTGGGTCATAGCCTCAGTCACTGGGAAGCAGGAGGCAGAAGGCCAACTTTATCAGGGATATAAATTAGGAAGCAGTGAAATGGGATCTCTACACACCGGCCACCTCTCTGACCCTCTGCTCATGGAGAACCAAGAATTATAGGGAAAAAAATTCTCATCCACCGTAACAGCTAAAATATAGCACTGGGGTTGATTCCAGAAAACAGCTGCCTGAATAAACTTAGTGGACACACTGCAGGAACCTTCTGTGTGTATCTAATTTCCACACCCTTGTGGATTTCCAGCCAGTCCAAGTTGGCAGCTCAGACATCCAAGTTTTGCTGCGTACTTGCTATTTAATACCTAGCCTTGTTCCCAGCTGTGTTCTGCAGATCCATAAAAATCAAGCAAAATTCCAATAATGTAGGCAAGGAAAAAGCATTCAGCCCTGCCATGTCCTGGGCGTGCATGTTGGAGCCATGGAATAAGAGCCGGAGGACTCAGATTTGACTCTAAGTTCTGCCACTTACTAGCTCAGTGACCTTGGAGAATTGATTTATTTTCTCTGAGCTTCAACTTCTTAATTTACCAAAGGGACAGTTCTACCACCCAGGACCTGGTAAGCATTAAATAGGCAATGTGTGTGAAAGCCAGATTTTGAAGCTTCCATAACATTTTTCCTGCGTACATAGTTTAAAACCTTCCTCTTGGCTTCCTCTTTATTTAGTCCATGTTTCTCAAAGCTCTATGCATACACCTTAGCACTTTATAATGAGCTGTTTACTGAGATCACCTGTTGCTGCTGCTGGCATGTGGTCAGGCACTGCAGAGGTAAGTAGGCGTGTGTCCCCCAGAGACACCCTCAGTCTAACACAGGGATGGATGTAATGATGCAGATGCCATCAACATCAATGCAGTGGTCGATCCTGAGAGCTGTTATAGATGCAGGAACAGAGATTGGCAAAAACCAAGAGGAAAGGATGAGTCCCTCCACCTGAGAGAGTCTGAGAAGTTGCCTTAGACCTGAAGTAAGTGCTCTGTGAGCTGAGGAGTGAGTGGAAGATGCTAGACTGACCAATCAACAAAGTAACAAGCCCAGGTCACACCAGGACAGAAAGGTGGAGCACAGAGAAAGGGATGGCCATCTGGGATTTGTCATAGGGAGGTGTATTTGAGTCAAAGTTTGGAGGATGAAGAGGGTTTGTGTTGAGAGGTGGATCACTGCATTTCTCACTGAAGGGTGAAAATAAATGGTCCTTAATGGGTCCTAGGGTGATTGAAGTTTTAGATCATAGAGAGTTAGTTAAAGGGCACTAAGGAGCTTGGAATTCCTTCTGGAGAATCTGTTCAGGTTCAAGGGGAGTGAAGGAACGTAACTTGTGCTTCATGTAGATACCTCAGGCTCTTGGTGGAAGAAGCAATGAAGCTTGGAGATAGTAAAGTCAGGAAGACCAGACAAAAGATGATGGTATTTGACACTGTGCCTTTCATCCTTGTTCAATAGATAAATAGATAAAGAAAATGTGGCAATATATATTATGTATATTATATATTTTATATATTCATATAATGTATATATTGTATATATTTTATATATATATAATGTAAATACTTAATGGAATATTATTCAACCATAAAAAAGAAGTAAAATCCTGGAAGACATCACAATAAGAGAAATAAACCAGATAGAGAGAAACGAATCCTTTGTGATCTCACTTATATGTGGAATCTAAAAAAAAAAAAAAAAAGTTGAACTCAAAGAATCAGATTGTAGAGTGGTGATGGTTTCCATGGGCTGAGGGGTGAGGAAAATGGGCAGATGTTGGTCTTCTTGTAATCTTTCACTTACAAGATGTAAAGAAATTCTGGGGACTATAGTTTATAACACTGTGTTGTATACAGTGCTAGAAATTTGCTAAGAGTAGATCTTAAGCATTCTCACCAAAAAAAAAAAAAAAGTAACTATGTGAGGTGATGGATTTGTAACTTGGGTGTAGTAATCATTTCACAAATCATCACACTGTTCACTTTCAATATATAAAATTTTATTTTTCAGTTATACCTCAATAAAGCTGGGGGAAAAATAAATTGTGATCTATCATAGAAATTGCATTCTCCTTGCTGGTGATTGGCAATCTGGGGACGTATGACCCAATGCTGACCAATGATAGGTAAAAGGAACACTTGTTATTTCTGGAAAATATTTTCTCTCTTATTAAAAGATACACAAAGCAGAGATATCCCTTGCTATGAGTTGAATTCAGTCCTCAAAAAAAATATGTTGAAGTCCTAACTCCCAGTAGCTCAGAATGTGAGCTTATTTGGAAATTGGGTCATTGCAGATGTAATTAGTTAGGATGAAGTAATTCTGGAGTAGGTTGGACATTTAATCCAATATTTCTGATGTCCTCATAAGAGAGGAGAAGAAACTGAGAGAGAACACCGTAGGAAAACATGGAGACACAGAGAGAAGACCGTCATGTGATGATGGAGGTAGAGGTTGAAGTGATGCAGCTACAAGCCAAGGAACATATAAGAAGATGGTCAGCAAATCCCAGAGACTAGAAGAAATCAAGAAGGGATGCTCTCCTATAAGTTTCAGAGGGGGCATAACGTCCATCCTCCAGAACTGTGAGACACTGTCTGTTTTAAAAGTTGATAGTTTGTTATAGCAGCCCTATGAAACTAACACACCCCTCATTGTGGGGTTTGCATCTTTGTAGTGTTGAACTTTGAGGGATGCTGGCCTGGGAACATTTTCCATGTGCTCAGGAAGGTCGAGAGAAAACAGAAGGATCTTTGGCTCCTTAGCTGGGCTGATTTCTCCAGAGTCTCTCTACCATCCATCTCTTCGGAGTGTGATGTAGTATATCACCCAGTCCATTTGAGTTGTGGCTCCTATTATTTACTGGTGAAAACATCCTGTTTAGTCAGGTTGATGCTGCCTGGTCCAGCAAGGTGTATATCATACTCAAGAGAGGGGCTTCTTAAACTGATACTCTGCAAAGACAACAAAAGCAGGTTTTGAGGGTTATCATCCTCTCATTCTTCCTAAGAACGTTATGTGACTCCTCGATGGGCTGATGTACGATGAGTTCAGAGTCACTCTCCATTTCCTTTCCTAAAATAACACATGTTCCCGGGGATCTGCGCCTGTGCCAGGCCACCCCGGCTTCTTCATTGTCTTCTAGTGTGTCCTGTCCCCTCACCTCTGAGCTGTACTAAAAAGGGCACGTTTGCTTCAGTGCCTTCATTTATTGAGCCACATTCTCTACTCAACACTTGCTTAAAATGCAGTCCTTAGTAAAGTGCATTTCTACAGACAGCGTTGATTCCATCCCTTATCCTCTGCAAACAGCCAGCTCTCTGCTTGACTCGTTGACAACGAAGGACCTGGGACAGTGGGCTGAGTGTCTCTCCAAGCTCAGTGCCCATGTAGCGGCTGTGACTCCATTCTCTCTGTCTGGGGACAGTGTCCCGAGGTAGCAGCGTAACTGGAAGGGCAGGATCAGCCCCTCTGGAAGGAAAGAAGCATCTCATGCTTGGGGATCTAGTGGAAAATGGACCCACCATTGCACAGGTCCAAAGTACTACCTGGGTGGCACCAGGGCTGTTCTCTTGTGCCAGCACCAAATGCACCCCACCCCACACTTCTGCTGCAACCACTGGAACACAGGAACAACTCAGATATATGGCTATTTCATCCTTTCATGTCCCATATTGCGTGACCTATACATAGCACAGTACAGGGAGAGCGTCTCTATTCACTGAATGTGGGCATGGCGCCATGTGTCTCGGTAAGGAATTTACATGAGGAACAGAGAGAAAATATTGCCTCAATAGAAAAAGAATGTGGTAGACACTGTTATTATCCACCGTTTGCAGATGGAAAGACTGAGGCACAAAGATGCTGAACATTTTACCCAAGAATACACAGCTGGTACGTGGTTGAACCCTGTGCTCCTAATTCCCCGAATATGTACTTTAGGGTACGATCAGAGAAAGCAGGGGCAATGGGCGGCAATAGTGATCAAAGGACAGGGAGGGAGGGAAGCCACTGCAGACCAGACACTGAGTTCTGAGAGTGAGGATGAGAGACAGCCTCGGCGGTTCAGTTCAGGATTGTAGGCATTTCTGGGCTCTCATGAAACGGAGACTTGTTTTATTCATAAATTAAAGGGCAGGGGAAAACTAAAGTGCTGGGGATTGTAGAGATTCTGGAGGAGTTTGATGTACCTGCTGAATATAAACGGGATGGGACTAACGTTTTAAATGTCCAGTGTCAGACATCATGCTGGGAGCCTTGGGATCCCAACCTCATTTCTCTCCACTTGCCCTTCTCAGGTAGAGAGAACAGGGCATAGGAGGGTCAACAAGAAGAGTTACTCCAAGTGTAGCAACCTAAGTGTCCATGGACAGATGAATGGATAAAGAAGATGTGGCACATGTATACAATGGAATATTACTCAGCCATAAAAAGAAATGAAATCGAGTTATTTGCAGTGAGGTGGATGGACATAGAGACTGTCATACAGAGTGAAGTAAGTCAGAAAGAGAAAAACAAATACCATATGCTAACACATATATATGGAATCTAAAAAAGAAAAAAAAATTGCTTCTGAAGAACCTAGGGACAGGACAGGAATAAAGACACAAATGTAGAGAATGGACTTGAGGACACAGGGAGGGGGAAGGGTAAGCTGGAACGAAGTGAGAGAGTGGCATGGACTTATATACACTACCAAATGTAAAATAGATAGCTCGTGGGAAGCAGCTGTGTAGCACAGGGAGATCATTTCGGTGCTTTGTGTCTACCTAGAGGGGTGGGATAAGGAGGGTGGGAGGGAGGTGCAAGAGGGAGGAGAAATGGGGATATAGGTATATGTATAGCTGATTGACTTTGTTATACAACAGAAACTAACACACCATTGTAAAGCAATTATACTCCAATAAAGATGTTTAAAAAAAAGAAGAAGAAGGAGAGTTACTCCAACTGTAATAGCCAGGAAGGAACAGAGAAAGGGTCAGAACCCAGACTGGCCTGATTCTAGGGTGTGACCTGTCCCTGCTTGCCCAGTGACCCACCAGGAAAGTGTTTCCCATAGCCCGGGGCTTGCACACAGCTGCCTGGTCATGATTTGGCCAGGACTCTCCCTGTTGAGGGCAGCCTACTCCTAGAAAAAGACTTTGGCTTCCCTTGGGGAGCTCCTAAACCCTGAATCCTTCCTGATTGCTCCCATTTTCTCTGGAGCGTGACTACAGCCTTCCTGGGAGGATCCAGGTAAGTTAACATCTAAACAACTCTTCAGGCTCTATGATGTGGGGAAAAGTAAATCTACCCAGCGTAGTCACCCAGAGGCCAGGGCACCTCCACCATGTGCTTCCTGCATTGCTCTCTCTGTGTCAGAGAAGTGGAGAGGCAGATGGCTGCATAGAGATTCACTCTTCTTTCCCTCTTAGTTGATTTTTCCCTCTTACTTTCTCAACCTCTCTTTCGCTTTACATTGGCACTCTCTATGTTCTCAATGAAAATGTGATTTCTCTCAGGTTTTCCTCTTCTTAAATTATTCGTTATGTTTAGTAAGTATGCTGAGGACACTGGAGGAGAAAAACACTGTTCGGTAAATATCATGCTAGCCTGCTTGGTAGTTGAGTAGGTTGACCAGCTGATCCAACAATAGATAGTTGATAGATAGATACATAGATATGGGCAGATATGGGTACATGCATATCTATCTATCTATCTATCTATCTATCTATCTATCTATCTATCTATCGGTCTATCTATCCATCTATCTATCCAATCTGTCATCTAGTGGAATGGGAGATACCTTTATCCTCCAAGCATCTACCCTTGAAAGAAGAGGGAAATTTGAGCTCCCACCTTTGTCGTGTGACTCTTCTGTTTCTCCTTGTGCAACCAAGTCAAGCCCTATAATGTGTCTCATCATTGCCAAACTCTCCAGAGAGCACACCTCCCTGGGACCAGTGAAAGGATCTACACCAGGTCTTTTATTTTTACTTTTATTTTTTTAAGGCTGAGTTCAGCACTGTTGGTGGCACCAAAAGAAACCACTGCCACTAGTTGAAAAGTTAATTATGGATTGCCCCTTGAAATAAAACATAAGTTTTATTGGAAGTCGAGGGATAAATAAAACCAGCTGGAGGGAGACTGTCATGAAACGGCTGTGATGAAGCCCATGATGTTCTACTTAGAATAAACAGTCCTTTTATTTTATTTTTTTAAAGCCCGGGTCTGCCGAGTAAAAGTCATCATCCCTTTCATGTGGGACAAAAGAGGATTTGGAAAGGGAATTTTCTTAAATCTGTGCATTGAAAATGCAGCTTATGGGAGCCTAAAGAAAATACATTTCGCCTTTTCTTACAGTGGGTTCCTCTTAATTGTGACTTTTATAAACCCCTTCTGCAGCCATCGTAACCATTCAATTAACTAACTTCGTTTTTGTATGATGAAAAGAGCCTCTCTCATTGAACATACGGCAGTTATTAGAATGTCTCTAAAGTCCTTTTTTTAAGTGATATGAGAGTCTTCTAGATAAAATAAGGTTTTATTTATACAATCCTAAAATATATGTGACTGTGAGAGCTATAAATAAATACTCTATAGTAGATGCAAAATCTCATTATAAGTAACACTTTTATTAGCATATCCATTGAGCAAAAGGCCTTATGATGTTAATGTTAACAAAATTAATCTGGAGCTTTTCCATTCAACTAATAATTCCTGAGCTCCACAAATCAGGCACTGTGCCAGGTACTGAGTCTATATACATACGTGTGCGTGCATGTGTTTGTGTAGGTATGTGTACTTTTTTATTCAAGCGTGCTCATTATCGGGGAAAACTACTTTGTAGCTAAATTAATGCCACAGTAAAACTAAGATTGATGAGAACTTTCTGTGTGCCAGTTCCTATTCTAAGTACTTTATATCTGCTAGCTCACTTCATCCTCACATCAAGTCTGAGAGGTAGGTAGTTACCTAGAGATTGTGAGAGCAGAAAGGGAAAGCAAATTGTCTGTGTTTACCGAGATACCATCTGGCTCAGCTGGGGTAGACAGTAAAGCACGTCTAACAAAACATTCTACATTTGAACTAATAGACATCTATTTAGGTATCAAATTCAGAAATATAAAAAGCCATTTGTTATATTTTGAAGAACCAAGAAAGCTTTGCTGAAGAGGAAATTCCCAAGCAGGCCTGAGAAGATAAGATTGGACAGAGAAAGAGCCCCCAGTAAGAAGGAATGTAGATTAGAGCAGTCAGAAAGATAGACATTGGGGTGTTTTTATAAAACCAACAACCACAAAATGAGAACCTAAAAACTCAGTGAGAAGGGAATGGTAAATAAATTCCTATATAGTCACAATGGACAGCCAGTCATAAAAAGTTGTATTTCAGAATAATTTGAACACTTGCAAAAATATTTACAATACAGAGTCGAGTGAAAAAAGGAAATGAAAAAAGTGTATATTCAATATAATGGCCATAATGTAAATAAACACGAGCACACATGAAAAATTCTAAAAGACAAATAGTATTTTGTTCTTTGTTAGGAGATTATGGGTGATTTGTATTGTCCTCTCTTTATTGTTCTGGAGTCCAAGTATATATATATATATTTTTTCATAATGGCCAGGTATTTACTTTAAAATCTGAAAAAGTCATGAAAATATGAAGATAGCAAACAATTAAGGCACCTTGTATATTTGTCATCCTTTTCCTGGCTTTGACATGCCAGAATCTATACCATTCAGAAAACATATAGTATATAGTCAAAGCACAACTTTAGACACAAAGGATAAGCCTCCCTCATAAAGTGTGCTTCCTTTAGTGCTCACAATATTCAGGTACTGGTGTCTGTAAATTAAAGCGGTTTTCTGCCCATGGTGTGGGTGGAGGTAACAAGGGGAGATTGTATTGACCACCAACTGTGATACATACATAGAGCAAAGCTATGGAGACGGGTGGCAGGGACGGGAAATTCCATCAGTTTCCTTGGCTGGTAGGCTAGCAGCATAGGATGGTAGTGAAACCAGGTATGGAAGCAGAGGCATGACCTTGAATTTCAGACCAACATTTGAGCCAGGGGGGATTGTCTGACTGCTGGTGCTCTGTCTCTGTTTCTCTTCCTCTTGGAGATGATTTTCTTATGGTCAGAGATTTGTCCCCACATTCCACAGTCTGTTAGAGGCAAACTGAACTGGATTATGTTTCTTCTCTGTCTGTACTTTCCACAACCCATTAGTGAAACCTGGCAATTGTTCCCTTCTTTTGTAGCTCTTCTTTTCATTTTTTTTTTTGCTTTTCAACCATTCATGTTCTCCAGGGCAGGTGACTAATTCTGAGCTCCATTTCTGCACCATTTTAAAAATTTCATGGATCACTTTTTCCTACTATACCAGGAATCCCTGAGTAATGAGTGAGAAAAAAACCTTCCTGAGTCTATTTTTCTAATTAGAGAAGTTAGGCCATGCAAACTGTCACTACGTATCTGAAACCAACTCTTGCCCAGTTTGGGATGACTACAAAAGGAATCTTCTCCAATACCTGGAAAGGCCCAATAGAACTGAATTTAGTTTGAAGAAGCATTCAGAGCACATGGTAATTTAAATTTCAGCTTCCTATTCAAAAATCACTAGAGGATTTTTTTTTTTTTTACTGTTTTACAAGTGTAGGGTTTTGAATCAAAGTTATAATGTCAGCAGTATATAAAGGATGAATCTTAACCTGGCAGAGAGAATGTGCCTCTGATCAGAATTTGTGCAAGAACAGAAGTATAACAACAAATTCAATATTTTATTACCTTTTATTTTCATAATAATTTTTAATTTATAGGAATTCTAAATTATATTAATCATAATAGTGGCAATTTATTTTAGGTGGCAATATTACATTTATTGGACATTTTCAAATAGCAATCAAGATGAGCAAGGTGGAAAAGAACAACACTGTTTTATGCCTGTATTCCGTGTTATAATTCTCAGAGCACTTCTGTTTTGTAAAATAAATTTTTCCTCAAATTAAAATGTGAGAAGGTATGAAATTCTTATTAGATTCATATTAAACAAAGGGAACATGGGTTATAAAAAATTAGGAAAAATAGTGAATTTAAATAGTTTAGAGAATTTAGATAATTAGATCATTTCTAAGGCTTACCTTTTCATAGTTCATTCATCCATCCATCCATCTGTCCATCCATCCATTTATCCAATCTTTTATTGCAATGCCTATGTATCTGTGTATTTTTTCTCTCTATATACATAACTATATGAGTATATGATATTGAGTATGCATATATGAAAATACCAATATATTTTAACAGACAAGCAAGGTCTCTGCCCTCATGGAGCATGGCTTGATGATTCAGTGGCTGGGACAATGTTAAATGGACTTGAATGTGAATGTCCATAGTGATCCTGTGTCTTCTTTTAATACTGCTGACCTGGGGGAATACCCTCAACCTGAAAGCTATAATCCTGGGAGGGTCCCCTGGGGAATTAAATATAGGAGAGAAGGTCAGTTCGATGTGGATGACTAGGTAAGGAAGAGAAAAGTCCGGAGGTGAGGACTGAAGTTAACTGGGACAAAGCAGGATTAGAACATCCTTCTTATATTCAAGACATATATTCACGTAGCCCTTGGATAAGGTAGAAAACAGAGTCTGAGAAGGGTAGACCGAACTGTATGACTTCTACAGTTAAAGATTTCCCGGACCAGGTGTGGCAAACTATGGCCCTTGGGCCAAATCTGGCCATCAACCTGTCTGTGTAAGTAATGCTTTATTGGAACCCAGCCACTCCCATTCACTTATATATTCTCTATGGTTGCTTTCCTACGTGCAAGAGACGCCTCTGGCCTTGAAAGCTGACAAGATTTACTATCCAGCCCTTTATGGAAAAGTTTGCCAAGCCCTGAGGAGGGACAGTTGTTAAGGTAGGCATCTCAGCTAGGTAGCACCTTTATGTGTCAAGTTCTGAAAGGACGCTAAACCTGGCTAGTGTGCCAGATAAATAAAATATTACAGACCTTCCCAGTCGAAGGAACAGAGTACAAGGAAGAAAGAAAAACAATAATAAAAGGTAATCCCATTGGATTTATTGTTTCAGCCCTGAAGCAAGGCGGGTGCATCTGAAGAGTCTTTTCCTTTGGGGACATTAAACCCCCCACTGGAGCCGACAAGCCAACTGGGACATGAGGATGGAGGACACAGGCAGGAGAGGGGCTGCAGGAACACACAGTCTCAGCCTCCCCAGGTCAACGCCAGGAGGGGGGCCACAGCTCTCTGAAGACTGGCCTTCATTCATCAGGGCTTTTTGGGCTCCCCGAATCTCACAACTAATGTGGGAGTGCTTCTCTGTTACAGCATGATTTGTAATTGAAATATGATCAATGCATTATTAATGTCAGGAGCCATTCTGGGTCAATTTTATTTACTCTTGTGCAGTCTAAAGATTCACACAAGAGTAAGGAAAAAGAAACAGAAGGACAGGGGAATCATGGAAAGAAAAAAGGGGAAAAAAAGTGAGGTGGACAGAAAGAGAAAAAGTGAGAAAGAAAAGAGAGGCCTGCTTTTTTTTTTTTTTTTTTTTTTTTGATGTGTTTGCCTTCACGACTTCGAAGTTCTCGCTAATTCCATCTGTCCACAACAGAGCCATCGACGGCGAGAAAAAGCATTTCCATATGTGCAAATTAGCATCCAGCCTCCCTTAATCTGTGCCATGGTCCTCTGAAGTAGATGGTGAGCTCGCCTGCCAAACCCACTAATGGCATCCGAATAGAGGCATGATTGGCTGGAGCCGCTGTTCTCCCTCCAACTCTGAGCCGGCCCTTCTCTCCTCTGTATTTTCCACTCTGTTCTAAGGGTGTCGCTTTGCTCATCTTCCAGTAAACACATGGCCCCAGCAGCGCCGCTCCCTTAATGAAGGCCCACTTCCCTCCAGACCCACCCACCTCCCTCCTAATGAGAGAAGACCCTTGTAGGGTGACATTGCAGTCGCCAGCCCTGCAGGAGATCACACACCCAGTCTGCCTGTCAAGACTGTGCAAGGTGCAGCTGGCTGACTGCTCGGAGCCTGTTCCGGAGTCACAGGGAGTTGGGCAAGCCCTGCCCAGGTGGCCCAGACTGGCATCCACAGGCAGTCACAGCCCCCATCCCCTGCTCTCTTTTTTTCCCACTCTGAGTCTATTTCCTTCTCCTGCTTCCATCTTGCTCCTAAACTGGCACTTTATTCCTGCATCCAAGTCTTCAAGGTCCATTTATGGAATTCATATGCAGTGCAAGGAAACAGGAGAAAATGGACCTGGGTCCTTTTCTAACAAAGCATATATTCTTATAGAAACAGTAGCTTGAGAACAAGTCAGTAGAAGCTTGGGGCGCCTTACAAAGCAGCTGTGTAAGGAGCTTGAGGGGTGTCAGCACCCCAACCCAACTCAATGTATGATTTTGGTTTCCTAGGTTTCAGCCTTGGTATTTCCGCAACATTTTTGCTTGAGCTCATTCTTTCACCGCCCGACCCCCCACACCCCCGCCCCCTGTCATGATCCCCTTGGGTGGCTGGTGTCTCCTTTCCCAGCTCAGAGCACCTATCCCTGGCACTGTCTTCCTTATAGGGTCCAAGCAAAACGCTCCCATGCCTGGATGCTATTTTTTCTATAAACCCCTTTGGAAACCTCCACCTGTTCATCTCCTGTGGAACCCACGGGGTAGCCAGAGAAATTGGAGGGGATGGACGCTTAAAGTCACAGAGCTTGACAACATCTTCCCCACCCCACCCTGATCAGATTTTCCATCCACCTGTTGGGACTTCTTACACTGCTGATGGCATTTTTGCCATTGCTGTTCTTTGTTGTTGTTCTAAAAATGAAGGGCCAAGGACACACCGGGGTGGGGGGGAAATAAGACATCCCTCCCACCTTTCTCCTTTTTTCTGTGCCCTTTTCATTCCCTCTAGATATCAACATGTGAGAATCAAGACCAATATAAATAAGTAGATAAAACATTGGTCATCGCAAATACCTCTTGGTGAAGAAGAAGGGCGTCTCAAGTGATCAGGGAGACAATCACTCCCCCACCAGCAAGGTGATGCTGTGTGCATTCAAGTCTCCTGGTTCCGAAACCCTGGGACGTCACTTCAGCTGTCTTCCTGGAAGCTCCTACCTTGTCCTAATGCTGTCATCAGCCTCCCCTGGATCTCCAGATGATAGCTGAGCCGCCATGCTCTGATTCATATCCTCGAGGTTACAAGGGACCATGGCCCCTCCCTTTACCCGCATTGCTACTCATTGACCCTCCCTCACCCTCTTTCTGTGTGGCCCCAGATTCCCTCCTAGGGGATTCCACTCCAGCTGTGGAGAAGTTCAGAGAACAATCCAGAAAATTCCAGAATGTGCAGGCTGATAATGGGTGGGATAGGGCGTAGAGAGCACACTTTCTTCCTTTCCGACCTCTTATTTTACAGGAGGGAAGGGGGATTCCCAGAGAGATGGATGGAATGAGACAAGCACTCTCCCTCCGGGAGGCCTTGAACAAAAATCACATCACTCTTCAGTGTACCCAAATCTGCTCTCAGAGACCCCAAGGACAGACTGGGAAGAAAGAACAGAGAATGTGCATGCAGGACAGCAGCCCTCAGACCCAGGGATGGCTGCCACGGGGAAGAATGGTTACACTTATTCCATGTGTCCTGAGAGGAAGTCCTAGTAAGGTGGATGGGAAATTGTAGGGAGACAGATAACAGGGCTTGAGTTAAAGAATTAGTCTCTGACCCTCAGACCTGGCAAAATATGAAACCAGTGGCCTCGGTGTGAGTTTCATATAATTACTGCTGCTAACAATGGAAATTACAAGATAACTGCCATCTGCGAAGTGCTTGATAGACCACTGAGCCCATTTCACACAACGTGATGTGTAACTTGATCCCAACACCATCCCCATCGGGCAGGTATGATCGGTTCACGCACCTTCGACAAATGAGGAAACTGAGGCTCCCAGGGTTTAGTGAATGGTATAAGCTCTCACGGCTAATAATGAGCAAAGCCAGAGCTGGCTGGACCTCCTCCTGCCTTTGAGCTCCAAATTAGTCATTATCATGAACACTTTATCACCGACGGGCTCAGGAACACAGAGGATAGTGCCAGGATGATGTTGTACAAGACTCCAGCTTTGCATGGTGCCCAGACTGGAGCAAGAGAACGTTCCTCCAGAAGGCTAAAAGCCAGGGGTTCTGCAGGTGAACCAATGGTCTGTGATCACACAGAAGGCTCTCAGAGAAGCTGAGGTGAAAGATACTCGTGACTTCCAACATATGGCCTTTTTCTGTATTACATCCAGGAGTGCTGCATGGCATTCCCTTTGTCTGAAGTGTCCCTCGCTCTTCTACTTTCTAGGATTCTTAATAAATAGTAACTGAATATAGACACATAAATGTGGGAAAAGATCCTAAACTCAGATCAACTACCATCTTCTCAATGCCTCATTTACAGGTGCCCACAAAATCCCTGCACCTTGCAATTCTCAAGCTGGTCTGTAATTTGTATTACCTTTCCTGTATCTTTAATTAGAATATGGATTCTTTGAAGGCAGGACCTAGGTCTTCTGTATCTTAAACAGCTCTGTCCCTGGCACAATGTAGATGGCTAAATTTGAATGAATAAATGAATCGTGTATACCGAGCTTATTAGAAACTGATTGCCTTAGGATATCCAAATTTTTTCTCCCCCATATGCCCATAAGACTTGGGCTCCTGGTCCAAGGAAGGTAACCGCACCTGACTGCCTGGGCCACTCAGATCTGAGAAGGTCCCCCTTGCTGCTAATCCTGACTTGCCTGGTGGTGCCAGAAATAAAACCACAGCCTCTTGAGCACAGCAGACTCCATATGCTAGCCCCCTAGTCTGCTAAATCACCAGCCAGCCTAAATTTGAAACATTTCTAAAGTGTTATACAATGTTGCAGTAATGTTTTTACAAAACAAAGGCTGAGTTACTGGAAGCCATTTTTGACCAATCAGCATCTTATTGGAAAAGGAGCCCTGATGGTACCATTGGTGACACAGTGGAAAAATATATAGGTATATATGTATCCCAGTCAAGGCTCAGCCAGGAAACATCTGCTTTCTAAGTGGGGAAGAGGTGACCAAGGGGCTGTGGTTGAAGTGGAACTAGGGAGAAGCCAAAGAACGGGGGTGGAAAATGGTTAAAAGTGAAGAGTGTCAAGGAAGACTCCACTCTTGTGTCCTGGGGAGATACTGAGATAAGATGGTAGATAAGACTTAGGCACAGAGTTAAGAAAATTGAGATCTTAGTTCACACTAGAACTTCATTCACACGGGGATAAGTCCACTTAACAATGCTTCGTGTTCTTAGACTATGTTAACAGTGGTCGTGTCTCAGGAAAGGGAGGTGACAGCTTTGCTCTAGTCTGTGCCGGTTAGAGCACACTTGGCATTTTTTATTTAATTCTGAATGCTGAGCTTCACAGAGGATGTGCAGGGGAGACTCCTCAGGGAGGAGTGATGGAGATGCAGACAGAATGAAACATCAGGGCATGGAAAGAAAAACATAAAGAATATTAAAGTCAACTTAATTATCTTCAAATAGCTACGGTACTGTAATAGGGGACCTGAATTTTCTTACCCCAAAATTCTTTTTCGTGGAGATTTCAATTCAGGCTTCCATTATATTTTTAAATAAATTGAATTTTATAGTCAATACTACAAAGAAGATATATGGAAACCAGGCTTGTGTGTGTGTGTGTACGTACATACACCCAGGCACATGAGGTTTTTAATTATTTTTATACAAATGAGAATATATCATGGTATCCATATCAGTGTGGTGTGTGTGTGTGTCTGTGTGAATATGTACATATACACACATATACACATATATCAATATTTATGTCCGAAGGTATGAAATATATATGGTACATATGTACACATACAGAGAGACTATATGAAGAACTAAACATATGAAGAGCTAAACTTCATTTCTTCATTCTTTTTAAGAACTATGCTTCCACTGTATGTGCATGTGTGTTTATGTCTGCATGTAACAAAATTTGCTTAAGCAACTTTGTATTAATATTTAGGGCACTTATATTTTGATTCTACAGAAACTATTTCAGCAATTATCTTTACACATTTTTCTTCATACACACTTGCCATAAAGTGTCTGTGGATGTTTATTCTCACAGCACTCACTGCCTGGCCTCCCTCTAGTGGGGTAGCGGTGGTTGTCACTCTCAACAGTAGTGAAATACTACACAGAGCTGCCTCTCCTCAGCCCACACTTTGTTTTATTAGACTCTTTGATCTTTGCCAATCTGATAGATGAAAACTAATATCTCACAATATTTGTAATTTGCATTTCTCTTATCTTCAGTAAAGTTTGCATATTTTCATAGGCTTAAAAGCCATGTGTATTTCCTTTTCTATAAACGACCTGTTCTTGTCTTTTGTCATTTCTTTCCCCTAAACTCATTAGAATTCCTTAGATGACTAAGTTCCAAAGAAATTAACCAAACCTCTTTGTCCCATCTTTTAGATCATGAAATCATCAGGAAAGTGTACACATGTGACACAATTCATACCTCCTCTTTGTTCTGTGGACATGGGAGACACGTACAGGCAGGGATCATGGGTTGTCATCTTGTTTCCACCCCAGATTTGAGCTGGGACTTGATCAAGCCATGGCCACTCTGGGCCTTCACCTCCCGCTGGGTTGTGAATGCGACCCACAGGAGCAGTGCTGGTCCTTCATAGCAGTGGGGAGACTCCAAGGAGAGGATGAGTGAGAAAGCCCTTCCACACTCTAAAGCTCAGGGTATGTGTCTGGGCCCTTCCACACTCTAAAGCTCAGGGTATGTGTCTGAGCTGTTTTAAGGTGGGCAGATGGAGATGTTTCACTTATTTCCATCTTTTCTGGGCTCATCAGTTGTCTCCCAGATGTTCAACAACAAAGGCCAAGGATAAGGCAAAGACTTTGAATAAAGGATGCCAGCAGGATGACTGCTTGGACTGACCCCATTGCTGAGAGGTCCTCCTCTCAGACCTGGTGGCTCTGGGTGGGGTAGTGACCCGGGCCCCTTGAATCTCCCTCACCCTACCCAATGCCTGACCTGAACCTTGACTTCCACCCCTCAGAACATGAGCTGCCTAGGACCACCATTCAAAAGCCACCAACTCCAAGCCATCAGAGGACTTTCAGCACCTGAATCCCCAGTTCTCAGTGCGCAGAGGTGGGTTCTGAGCAGAGCAGCCAACTGTGGCCCGAGTCTAAATCTTCCTTCCAGCTTTCCCTGTTTCAGGACTTATGAATTATTAACGAGCCCTCTGTTCGTAATGCCGGGCTCTCTGCTTCCTCCAAATTAAATTACTGAAGGATATATTTGATTATAAACATACTTAGTAAATGTTTTCATTGTTGCTTTCTGTAGCTTTCTTTGTACTAAAGTGTTATAATGTCAAAAAGTCAACCACAAACATCTACAGCGTGCGGTGGAAAACCACTTAAAGCAAACGCTGGGCAAATTAAGTAATCAGAAATGAAAACCACTTTAGGACAATAGTGAATATAATTTGTCATCTCTCGAATAAAATGGGGGGGGGACACTTCTTCCAGCAGCTGAGCATTTCTGGAAAGAGAGCTGAAATTGTCATATGAAATATGAGTCAGTGTCCGGAGTGTTCGCTCTCTCTAGTGATGTGACCTTGACTAAGGCAAAGTTTCTCTGTACCTCTCTTTCCTTATCTGCAAATTGGGTTAAGTCTCTCCTACGTACTCCCTCAAATCTTCAAGAAAAGCAGTTTTATCAGCTGTAAATGATCTTCAGATGTGAATGCTAATTACTGTTTTACCAAAAGTCAGCTACAAAATCTGGAAAGATGCAATTGAACAAGCAGTTAGTAAGCAATGACTGTATGCAAACTGGGCTATGGGTTCGGGGCTTCAAAGATTCCATGGGTGTGCATCACACGGACCCTGTCCTGCGGAAGCTATGGTCTCATAGAGGAGCAGACACACAAAACTGTAGCTGGGGTTCAACTGGGAAAGTCTAGCTCTGTAGTACAAATCAACCATTCTAGGCAGAGAAGATGGTGTTATGTTAATTATCCTGGGGAAGTGAGGGGACAGAGGCCCATGTGTAGATTTGATAGCAAAGAGGAGTTGGACCAGAAAGGTGGTGAGAATGCTCCTGGGTGGAAAAAACAGGGACTAGAATTGCCAGGGGGGGAAGCAGTGTGTGCACAGGCCCAGGAGTCTAAGAGAGCCCTGAGCTGAAGACCAGCACCCCAGTCATGTTTAAGGGTGGTGTGGAGAGAATAGAACTGGACAAAATTGTCTGGGGCAGATGTAAGGGTCTTGAATGCCACCTTAAAGTCTGGATTCTCTTCTGTAGCTCATGGAAACCGCTAGGGTATTTAATTAACAGATCATCATCACAACTCTACCTTTCAGAAAGATAACTCGACAACTAGGAGCAATGAAATGGAAAGAGAAATAGGTTCAGAATTGAGAGAGACCTAAGTTTAACTTCTCAGAAGTTCTGTGACCTGAATGGAGAACTGAACCACTCTGCATCTTACTTTCTTCATCTGTGAGAAAATCATGCCTCCTCCCTGAGTTGTGGTGAGGATAGACGAGACCACGTGAGTAACATTTCTAGCCTGTGCCTCACAGAGAAATAGGTGACTATTGGTTTTTGTCTTCCTTTACCTGTGGAAATTCTGATTTTTTTTTCCCCAATAAACATAGGAGAAAAAACCTACGAACCCCACAGGAAAATAGTGAGCCTATGAGCCTTCGCAGACATCACATTTACCTGCTCAGCCTTGGTTTCCCCAGACATAGAATGAGAGGTTCAGAGCAGATTCATTTGAAGGCCCCATCCAGCTTTAACTGCATCTCATGATAGCAAATGGCCCATGTAGGAGGCAGAGTGTGTTTAAGGGATCAGAGTCCAGGGGCCCTTCTAAGACCATAGCATGACAAATGGCATTTAATACAGGCTACAAAGGCACCAGATGCAGATTTTAATGAAAAGAAAATGGTGTCACCATATCATCACAGATTAACTCCATCTATCTGCACAGCCTGGAGGGCTGAAGTCATAGTTTGAAATTCAGCGACACTTATGGCTAACACATGCTGTTTTAGTCATGTTTTTTTCTTCATCGAACATTTAATGAGCACCTACTAATGCCAAGAACCATCCTAATTCCTGGGGATATGGAGATGAAAGAGGTTGTCTCTTAATGAAGTTAACCGTTCTCCCCAACCGCATCAGAGCCCCTGGAGGGTGTTGGTGGTATTTTGTCAGCCTCTGCTGATATGGTACCAGCTTGGTGCCTGTTGGACATGAGGAAATCAATAGCGTCCTTGTTGATGATGGGGATGGAGATGGTGGTGGTGGTGGTAGTGATAGGGCTGGTGGTGGTACTAGTATGAGTGCTGTTATCATTGCTGTCAGTGGAGGCAGTTGAGGTGATGCTAGTTTGGGTGGTCATGGTGGTTCTGGTGTAACACTGGTACTGGTGTTAGTGGTGGGGTTGCTGGTTGCGTTGATGATGGAATTTTTCACTTGAAGAATTATTTTGTTGTTCTTACTGTTATTGAAGCCAGTGTTTTCTAAATAATTGTGTTTTCACAAAGGAACACATGTTCGTTGTAAAATAAGATACTGGCCAAGAGAAAAAGAGGGAAACCACCCATAATTACACTACCAAAATTTTGGTTGTATGATTACAATATAATACCATTATGAAGCTTTATTATTTTGGGGGGGTAGGGCTGTGCCTCACGGCTTGCAGGATCTTAGTTCCCCGACCAGGTATTGAACCCAGGCCGTCAGCAGTGAGAGTGTGGAGTCCTAACTAGGGCACTGCCAGGGAATTCCCATGAAGTTTTTTGATACACACACTTTTAAATGTGCACATGCATTTTAGAGAACATATTGTTTTATAACCTGGTTTTTTTTTTAATTCCATCAAAACCATTTCATTTCTAGAAAACAAAAACATAAACCACAGAGAGCATTCCTTTATGGTAAATAATGTCTACACCTATTCTTAAAGACATTATATTACTCCATTGTTGGAAACTATCATTCTTTACTCAACCTGTTCTTGAGCATCTTCTTTCTAAGAGTGATGTGTATGGACTTGAGAAGGGAAGGACCAAGGCTCAAAATCAAAGTCCACTTAAAGGTGGGTGGCATTGGAGCAGGTTCCTTTATCTGGCACGGTCTCAATTGTCCTCTTCTATAAGATGGGGGTAAGAATGCCTACCTCCAAGGCCATTTTGAGGTTTAGATATCATGTTTATATAAAATTTCAAGCCCACTGACTCAGACATAGACATAGCAGATACTCAAATAGCTTTTTCCACTCATTTCTCACCCCTCACTGGGTCACTTTTGCTTTTGGTTCACCCCTTTAGAAAATTGTGGGAGTTGTTAATAGAAAGAGGTTCATCTTCCAACCCAAGAATGGAGACACCAAGTGGACAAAGAAGATCTAATCTCTCCATGGTTATCTTCTTGCTCTCTCTGTCTATTGCTCTTTCTATCTCTGTCTCTCTCTGTCTCTCTGTCTCTGTCTTTGCCTTCCCCCTTCCCTTGATGCTGTGTCTTGCATAGCTGTGGGGACCAGAGTACCATTTCTCTCTGCCACCAGAGATGTGGAAGCAGTGAGAAGAGGGGAGGGAGTGTCCATTACTGAGATCACAGGAAAAGGGTAGATGTGTTTCTGGCTCACCTGCTGTGATGAATTGGAACTCAGAATGCATTTTGTCTCTTCCCCCAAGGAAACCATACTGGAAGTGATAGCTAGGTTCACAGGTTAGCCCTCTAAATCTGCTTCTATTCATAAAATCCCTGAATTACAATGTAAACAAGACTGTTTAATCTAACAAGTGCTGAAGCCAGGTTAATTAAAAAACAAAAACAAAAGACTTTTTACCCCTACAGGTGATAATAATGCTGTGGCTACACATCACAACAGAAGAAATTGCCCTGGTGAGAGAGAAACCTGAATATAAGGGTGACGTTATGGTATGGAAGCTTCCAAGATACAATCGTATCCAATAATGGTTTTAAATGATGAGGGGATAATCCAGGCATGTTTGAGGAGAAACAATTTTCAGGCATGTACAAAAGCACTGAGCAAGGAAGACAAGAATGTGTCCTGAGATGAGAGCAGCATGAGGATGGAAGCATGGGTCTCTCTTGGTTGTGGGGTGAATAACGAGGAGGGTTATGTACCATGAGGCCAGGTCACAGGAGTCTTTGGATTCCATGCAAGATATCTGGACATTTTATTCCAGAAGTGTGTTTTAAGAAGACTGTCTGCAGGCCAATTGTACCTTAAAGAGATCTCTTAACATGCAGCTCCGTAGACCTTCCAAATCAATCCCTCTGTGATGGTGTGAAGACATTGCATTTTCAAGCTGCCATACTTCTCGTGCACAATAAGATGGGCAGGCCCACCTTCTGAATAACAGTGAACCTTCAGAGGCCATTGGACAGTGGAATCGCGAAGTTGATGGTAGTTTACAGTAATTCAGCTAAAACTCATTTACACTGTGGAGCAACCTTTCAAAAATCTTCCCAAACTATACATGGAGCATGGCCTTGAGGTTAACATCTGAGTTTAAACAACCTTTACTTCTTGTACCAAGCTACTAAGCTAGGAATAAAATTTCTCTCTTACAAAGGCAGAAACCTGGGTCAAGGTAGCACAGTCTGATCAAGGCTAAAGCCTCATAAGGAAAAGAGGCAGAGTCCAGGTGAAACTGAGCAGGAGCCCGGTGAGGCTCCTGGGCATGGATGCCTTTCCGTGTAGGAAATAGACTTCAGCCTCCATGATCTTCCCTGAGTTCCAAAGTGCAGGTTCAAACAGTTGCTAATTAGAAAAGGGAGAGGGTGCAGAGACAAGGGAGGAGGAGTCAAGAAACAAGAGTGCAGCCTTGGGGCAGGGTCCTGGTTCCACCTCAAAGGATATACATAACAATATCTTTGAGTTCTTCTGCAGAACTAAAACCTCCACCAAATGTAGGATGTTAACTATTTGATGAAGCATTCTTCATTCCAGAGAGAAGGTCATAGTTTGATAATGTGGAGAACCACAGAAGCTCATCAGGAGACCATGTGAGGCCAGATTAAAGGAATGCAGGCCCTGCACACACCCTAATCCTTATCAGCAACAGTGCCCTCGAACCATTGCTATAAAACTCCTCATCAAACCCCCTCCCCACCCCACCGCCCCAGGGTTGGGACACACAGTTTTGAGGGCATTAGCCCACTCTGTCCCCCTTTGCCTGGAGAAGCAATAAAGCTGTACTTTTCTACTTCACCCAGAACTCTGTCTCCAAGATTCGATTCAGCACCGGTGCACAGAGACCGAGCTTTGGCATCACAGGGGCCAGTGGTCTGTGCTTTTCTCACGTAGTAGTACCCTTTGGTGGGACTGGTCTGGATGTCCAACCAAAGCCATTTTGTGAATTGAGGAAAATTGAGGTGAGTTGACTTGCAAAAGTCATACAGTAAGTCATCTGCAGACACAGAATGAAGCCTCATGTCCTTCTGTTCATTGGCCTCTGTTCCTCCGTTCTCTTTGGCTGCCCGTCTTGAGTCTTCCCTTGATTCTCCCGCCTCTTACCACTGCCTTCTAGCTGAGTGGCAACATTCCTGGTGACAAGCAGAAACTAATCACTGTTGGTCCCTCCTCATCATCCCAGACAGCAGGAAAAAGAACCACGGACTGTACGTCCCTGTCATTTTTCTCTAGCACTTTGGGTGTCGGGATGAGAGAAGATTCTTTGACCAGATTTCTATAAATGGGCATGGTTAACTGTAATCCCCATGTATGCTTGTAAAATGTGTCACTTAAAGATGTTTTCATTGGCACTTGGAAATCTGAAATCAAAACCAAGAAACAGTTTAATTCAATTACAAGTAGAGAAAGTTAAAAAAAAAAATCTGAACAAAAGCTGGCTTCTTCTAAGCATCCAAATGAAGAAGGAAAGAAACATAATGATTATGTGGCTTCATCAAAACCATGAGGGGTTTTTCACCCCAGTGCCATTCAACTTCTGCTTCTGACGTGTGAGAATCCACCTTCTCAAGTATTCGGTAAATAATGCATGTTTTCAATTTGGTTAAACATGCCCATTCAGCATCTACAACCTATCAGACTCTCAGGGAAACATGATGCATTTTAATAAACCCAGTATTTAGCTAAATACAGCAAAATCCCATAATAACATTTTTCCAGAGGGTGGGAAATGAAAATACATTAAGTGGGAAATATCATATGTGTGACCACCCAACCGTGTCTTGAAAAGGTAAATGCTACATGCGGGAAAAGAATATAAGTGTGATAAATGAACTTGGACGCCTACGTGGGGAAGTCCTTTAGAGGAGGAGAAGGGGACTTTCATGTGTGGGTGAGGAGGGCAGTGAAGGGAGGGTGCCAATCAGTGGCTCTCTACATGCCTGTGACGGTTCCAACCATCCTGTTGGCTCCAAATGACATTCAAGGCTCTTGGGAGTGAGTGTTGGAATGAGGCCTGGGACCCTGTCTAGCCTGCCATTTCTCAAGCCTTGTCCCTTTGGACAAACCATTTGAGGTCCCTGGGCCTCCTCTGATGCAAAAGTAAAGGGATTTAAAGTACCCCAGTTTCTGGAAACGGGACCACCAGTTAAGATCCTCTTCAAATACACCCCCAACCCCGAAATAGGGTGATCTTCCATTTACTGAAAATACCCCCATGTAAACAGTAAAATGCACTTGTGAGAAAGTTCACTTTATTCTTCCCTCCAGAGGCAGTGAGTGTTCAAGTATTATTATCTAAATGTGCATTACAGTATTTGCTAGACAGCATAGGAAGTCACAGATCAGCTGTCACGGTTGAAAGGGAAGGTGGTCCAAAAAAGTGGCTGCTAGAGAGACTGTCCAGGCACGGGTATGCAGACACAGACAAGGTCTATGAACTTGGCTGCAGGCTCACACTGGCTGGCCATGGCAGCAGACCTCTAAGACTATAAGTCTCTTTGTCCTGGTCCTCACGTCCCAGAGGAACTTGCCACCCAACCATTCTGGAGTTAACTGATGCTGCCACCAGAACACACCATGCCTCATGCCTCAGGTCTATGCGTCCTTCTTGCTTTCATGCTGATAAACATTTGGTAGGTTCATTCAGGCTGAGACTAAGACTCACTTTCACTGACACAGCCCCTGGTACCCAGTGTGCGCGGTAGGAGAAGCAGCCCCCCTCCCTGGAATCATCAGAGGCTGCTGATATTTACCAAAAGAAACCATAAACTGTTGAGTGACCAAAAGGGCTTAACGCCATTCTCCATGCTCCCATGACATTCTACCAGTTCCCATCTCTGAGTCTCATCTCTGATCCACATCCCTGGCTCAGTAAAGACCAAATGAAGTTCTGCATCCCTTGGTTTCTCATTCAGGACTTTTGTTCCCACAGGCAGCATCTGTTACTCTCCCATCTTAAAGGATGCCTGTTGCTATGGAGAGAGACTAATTTTCTAAGACCATTTTTGAACTTACTAGCCATCTGCATATGGGGGTAATAAGTCCTAACACAGAGAGCTACAGGCTGAGCAACTGAGTCTCAAAAATGACTGAATTTTGGTGGCCTGGGGGTCAGCCTGGGACTTGATATAATTCAGTGATTCTCAACCAGGGACAGCTCTGGGTGCATTTGGCAATGTCTAGAGATGGTTTTGTTGCCAGAACTGGTGGTGGGGGGAGGGATGCCACTGTCATCTAGTGGGTGGAGACCAAGGATGCTGCTAAACAACCTATAATACCCCGACCAGCCCCCTCATGACCAAAAAAGTATCTAGCCACAAACGTTCATATTGCCAAGATTGAGAAACCCAAGCCTAAATGGATTCTTTTCTCAAAGGCTTAAAACTATTTTATCACTTAAAAAAAGCATAGAATTCATACAAAAATGTTTTTTCTCACTCTGTATGTTCCACGTTTTCTATAAGAGGTGTATATATATACTATAATTATATGTATTTTATGTTACAAATATATACTTTATAGTATAAATATATATTTGTTATAAAATATTATATAATTGATGACATGTAATATAATTATTATAATTATCAATGTAATTATGCATTATAACATAATTTTATAAATAATAATGCAATGATACCATGATATATAATGATTACATATCCAGCAAAATGGAGTAAGAAAATAGCCGCTTGCACACTGAAGAGTAATACACGCAGGTTATACCTGGAGGGAAAAGTAAGCGTCCCTCCTGTTTGCCATGATTATCCAATCACCTGCAGGAAATATTCCTGGGCTTTGTGCCAATTCCTGGACCCCACCCCAGACCTGCTGAGTTGAGTCACTGGGGCTGGAAATCAAGATTCTGCAGAAATTCTTCAGGAAATCATTATGCAGAGCAAAGTTTGAGGATCACAGCACCAGCCCAGCTTCAAGTTTAAAGAAATAACAACTATAAGTGCAGTTGATGTCAGACTCAGCTCTGAGCAATGTTCAGGAAAGGTACAATAATTATTCGATGTGCAAACATTGGAGATTAGGGTTTTCTCCATTCACCAAGACAAAGCAGTATGTCCTAAACATTCCAGCACGGACCCGCACCCATGCTTCTGCTTCTCCTTTGCCACAGGGCTTTCTGTCTGAAGGACAGTGAGAGATTATTCCATACCTCACCAAAGTATGCTCACCATTTTCAGAGAATGGGACAGCCAGTTGGCTTTCTAACTGTTAGTATTTACATATTGAAAGACAGTCATATTGAGTCTTAGATTGAGGATGAATCAGGCAGTCTTAACTCTCTCACTTCTGACTGGAGTGCAAAAATCAAATCAATTACTCATAAACACTTGTGATAAGATTAATTTAATTTTTTTTTCTTAAACAAAGAGGGTAAATTAAAAGAATCAGCTTGCTCCTTCCCACACTGTAGTGACAAGATTAAAAATTAAATTTATACATATTTCATTTCTACATAATAAAGCCTTTTTGCAAAAAGAAAAAAAAAATGCCACAGTTCATCTAATTAAATCAAAGAAAATTGCCTGCAGTGATGTTATAGTATTACAATTAAGCGACTGCCAAAAGCAGCCCTCGGAATTCTTAAACACCACTCTGGGTTGAAAAGCCAAATCAGCTTTCGGTGTGTGAATTTTTGGGGTGACTTGAAAAAAATGCGGAGCCTTTTCCTCTGTAGGTACATAAGAGTAGAAAAAAAAGATTTTCAAGCTATTCTGGAGTCACTAATATATTGAAGATAGCAACAAGATCTAATTTTGGTTAAAAAAAAAAAAAAGAACCCGAAGCTTGGGAAAAGAAACAAACCAAGGGTATTAACATTCCCTCCTTTTTCTCTCTCAAATATGAAGACCACTGAAGTTGAGAAACTTGAAATAAAATCCTTGAGGTAAGACAGTTTCCCAAACCCTGCCAAGATTGCCTCCCAGGACTTTGGCCCATTGTTCATATAGACATCATCAGTGTGTGGCCCAAGCTTTTTCAAAAACTGCAATGTCCAAGCACAGCTATAAACCCCTTGCATCCCTGCTTGGATTCGGGAAGTTGATAATTTCGAGCTGGCCTTAGAGGGACTTCTTGATGAGGAGGTTGGCCAGGTGGGTGGAGGTGGCAGTCACCCCTGCAGAAACAAAGAAGCGTGGCACATGGCCTCCTCCTCCCCACACGCAATGAGGTCTACAGGAAGTTCCTCATTTGGCTTCTGATAATATTCTGGCAGGACTGAATTTCGTTCTTGGAAATCAGGCCCTGGAACAAGGAGAAACTCACACAAGCCTTGGCCTGGATCCTGGTTTTGGTGAATCATTCGTGCCTTCTTTTAGGTCAAAACAATGTCCCATGACAGGTGTTGAGCAAATGTTGACTGAATAGATGTTTCTTTCAGCAGCGGCTTGGCGAGCAGCATCGTGGGCCCAGAGGAGCCCATGCGGGTCATCACATTCCTGGTTTCTTCTGCTTGGTGGGGGGCAAGAGTTTGAGCTTGAGACCATATGTTTACTCGGAGGCTGATAATTCACTATCTTTCATGGCAGAGACCAGCTACCACGCGGCTTTGCAGATTTTTTTTTTTAATTTTTAAAAAAATCTTTATTCATACATAGATAGAGAACAATGTTGTTTTTTTTTTTCACTCTTTTTTAGATTCTTTTCCCATATAGGTCATTACAGAGTATTGAGACTAGTTCCCTGTGCTCTACAGTAGGTCTTTATTAGTTATCTATTATATATATAGTAGTGTGTATATGTCAATCCCAATCTCCCAATTTATTCCTCCCACCCTTTCCCCTCTGGTAACCATAAGCTTGTTTTCTTAATCTGTGACTCTATTTCTGTTTTGTAAATAAGTTCATTTGTACCAATTTTTTAGATTCCACACATAAGCGATATCATATGATATTTATCTTTCTCTGACTTACTTCACTCAGTATGACATACTCATGTCTCTCTTCAGATTGTACGACTCTTTTGCCTTTTACCTCTTCTTCTTCTTGTCTGATTGCTGTGGCTACAACTTCCAATACTACATTGAATAGAAGTGGTGAGTGGGCATCCTTGTCTTGTTCTTGAATATAGCAGGAAGGCTTTCAGCTTTTCACAGTTGAGTATCTGGATTTGGGGATTTCAGATAAACTGTCATGGACTTTTGCCCACCCCCAGGGATGTCGTCGGGTTCAAATGACAAGGTGTTTGGGGAACACACTTAAAAAGCTTCAAATACTCAACAAGTACACAAGGCAGTGAGTACACAAGGCAGTTGGGGCAGTGCTTGACTTATCATGGTAAGTAATTTAGGAATGCTCCCTGTCAGATTATCACGTTGGGTCCTTGGTGACCCTGAGGCCTGCCCACACATGTGCCTGGTGTGTGCAAGGGAAGCCCACACACCTGAACCACTAATGCCCTGCCCTGGGCCACATTATTTAATCTCTTATGGCCTCAGTGTTACCATGTAAAAGTAATGAGTGGACTGTCTTAAGGAACTGTGTTATAGAAACAGGGTTCTAAAAACACCCTACTACTTCCTGAGCTTAGATTCAAATGAAGACTACATTCTCAGTCTCCTTTGTAGTTAGGTGGTGTCTTGCCTTTGAGCCCTGGTCAACAGGATAAGTGTGGAAGTCCCCTTCCCGTTTCTCTCATTCCCAGTGCTCTCTCCTTCTTCAGAAGCCATGAGTTACAGATGGTGTGGCCACTAGAAAGAAGTATGTAGGTCCCTGAGTCACTGCATGGAAGGCAGCTGCCTATAAAGGTCACCCACACATAAAGGATGGTAACATGCCGAAGGAAGAATTCTAGAAGGGACTCATTCTAAAATGTTTATTGAACATTTCTATATATGGGATGAAGAGATGAATCTAACATCAATTATTCTTAAAAAAAAAAAAAGAATATCTAAACTTTGAATGATTACCATGTGGCTGGGCTAAGTGCTTTTCTTGCATTATCTCAATATTGTTCTAACAATCATTGAATCTGATGTTGTTGGCATCTCCACTTTATAGATAAAAAATCAACACTTAAAGAATTTAAGGGGGACTTCCCTGGTGGCGCAGTTGTTAAGAATCTGCCTGCCAATGCAGGGCACACGGGTTCGAGCCCTGGTCTGGGAAGATCCCACATGCCGCGGAGCAACTAAGCCCGTGAGCCACAACTACTGAACTTGTGCGTCTGGAGCCTGTGCTCCGCAACGGGAGAGGCCATGACAGTGAGAGGCCCGCGCACTGCGATGAAGAGAGGCCCCCGCTCACCGCAACTGGAGAAAGCCCTCGCACAGAAACGAAGACCCAACACAACCATAAATAAATAAATAAATAAATAAATAAATTTATTAAAAAAAAAAAAAAGAATTTAAGGAAATTTCCTAAGGTTCCAAAGGTAGTAAGTAGCAGAGCCTAAACTTAAAGCCTAGGCATTATGATTCTAAATCTATGCATGTTTTTAGTCACATTGCTGCCATGATCTTTCTTCCTTAAAAGGATCCATGATCTCCCTGTAGAAACATCCCATGGGCACAGAGAGACAAGTTATAAAGCAGACAGTCTTGAATACCATAAGAGAGGGCAGATAAAATGCTGTCAGGATTCAGAGGAGGGAAGAGTAACTTCCGGCAGGGAACTCAGGAAGCCTCCCTGGTGGATGTCACATCAGCTCTATAAACCTGTAATATCACATCCTGAACACCTGGAATCTGCAGCACCATCCCCCAATTCCACCCCTCCCTCTATCTGTGTGGTCCTTCCTCCTCCTTCTCCTCTTCCTGCCCAATCATACAAACATTGTTTGTCCAACTGACATCTCATGTCTTCTGGAAAGCTCCTCTAAGAAAATACAAGAATCCTTACATGTGTTTTGAAATATTAATAGAAACTGCAGCTATCCACGTAGGGGTGTGCTGTCATAGTTCACGGAAGTATCTCAGAGAACACTAGGGTATAGAGGACCAATGGGCTGGTGCCTTGGAGAACCAACCATAGAGGAAGGCAAAAATGATTCTCTTGGCAGCAAAAAAAAAGAAAAAAATCAGCAAAAGGTCAAGCATGCTGATGTGGATGTGGCATCAGTGGCAGTTGGTTCCTGTCACCAACTGATGGGGATAAAGCCTGGGGGGAGTTGCCCTCAGCCCCATGGATGAAGTTATTGATTTCAACTGGGATTACCATAGTACACTGCATATTACTTTCCTTACAAAACTATTTGTGGCAAGTTACACTGGAAATTCTTTACATTACTATCTGGTGAACTAGTGTGTTACAGTTTTTGGGATATGGGCCAGGAGCATATACTTTGATAAAGCTCTGTAGATGATTCTGAGGCATTCTACTAGATGATAAAATCTGTTCTGGAATAGAAGGTCAGTGTCATGCTTCAGTTATACCCAAGACCCTGGGCATGGGGTACTGAGGCACCAGGTACCTGAGTAGAGGTGCACAGACCCAGTGCACAGACTCAGACATGATACAATCAAATCTCAGTTTCTAGTGTGGGGATTAGACCTAATTGTCTGGCTGTATGCTTCTCTCCTTTGAAGTCTTCCCAGGTTATTTGTTCACTTGCTCCTGGAATGGGATTATTTGGCAGTCAACTCCAAGAGAAGAAATTTTCCTTCAGAGATCAGAATTAGGGATAATTAGTCATTGCTATCGGTGATAGAAGGAGGATGAGAAAATGTAACTTCAGAGGCACAGTAGCTTCTGCTTAAACCGGAACATTTCTCACAGACTGGAGCAGAGAAATAGAACAATCCACCCAAATTCCCACTGGGGAAGTGTCTGGAGTAGCATGTCAGAAACAGAGGCAAAGCTGTCTTCTCAGAATGAAAATCGACCCATCCATTCACAAAGAGGTTGAGACAAAAGAATTCCAGTGCCTATTTGACTCCACTATCTAACTATGTGATGCAGAGAAAATTCATTTTTTTGCCTGGGTCATTCTACTAAAATAAAATATTTTGGCCAACTTGATAAAGCAATTCATAGCAGTGAGTTCCATACTTTGACTTTCCAAAGTGGCTAGCTATAAGTAATACTAATTGTTTCTAATGAACAAAATTATGAGATCATTTTGCCCAACACTATCAAGTTACACATGGGGAAACTGAGCCCAGAAAAAAGAAGAGGCTTGACTGACATCACATAGTCAGTCAGTGGCCTGTGTTGTCAAGGTCACTCATGCTTTATAGTTTCCTGAAGGAACTTGCAAGTCCTATGGCAGACTCTCAATTGTTGAAATGACCCAACCAGGCTGTAAGCAGAAAGAAACCGGAAAAACCACGTGGAACAAACCATGCATTTTAAAAAAGAAACCAAGACTTGAAGAAACAAAGGGCCTGAAACACAGCTTAATTGGACTTAATTTACCATGAGAAGACCCATTAGGTATTAAATGATACCATACAAATTTAAGCTATTATCACCGTGTTCAGTAATTTTTTAAAAACTATTTATGGAACTGAGTACATCACATGTATTTTTTTTACACACTAGCAAGTTAGGAATTCTTGTCTCCATTTTGAGGTTAAGGAAATGGGTTCCTGGGGGTGAAATGCCTTGCTGTGGCCATGAAGCTTGGCATATGTAAAGTCAGGACTTAACCCAGGGCTATAAGGATGCTTTTGGCACCATTCTTCCCATGCCTGCCACACTGCTTCCCTCATTTAGGCTGATACGTGCATACTCAAAGGTCATGGGAAAGGAAGTATAATACTTCTGGGAAATTTTGGAATCAGGACAATATTGCCTCTTCAGGAAGTAATAACTTGCTGGAAATAAATGAAGAGTGGAAAATCCAGACAGCTTGACGTTTTCTCATATACCAATAGGTCGCCTTGCAGTTTTGCTGTGAAAAATGTTCATTCGTTACTCAGACACTGGCTGAGTACCTACCACACATTAGCCACAGTGCCAGACCTTATAGAGGTCACAGTGGAATTGTTCCCAGGCTCTGCTTTCCAGGAGCTCAAAATCAGGGGGGTAAGTCATGGTTGATTGTCACGTAGATTGCTTCTTCTTCTGTAGAAGCTGGGTCGTCCTCATTGACTTTGGACTTGGCCAGTAGTATGTAGGAGACAAAAAGTATATTATATCCAAAGTTTTAAAAGACATTGCAAGTTTCTTCCACTGCTCTTCTGCCCTTTGCCATGACAATGATAGGTCCTAGAGAGTGTTGCTCTATCTGTCTGGGTCCCAGAATGAGAAGACATCTGGCTTTGAACCTCACCTCATAGAGTTGTATCCTGGAGCAGAGTCAACCAGCATCCTACATGAGTGAGAAATGAATGTTGCTGTATGTCGCTGGGCTTGTTTGGGGTTGTTTGTTAAAGAAGCAAAGTGGACTGACAGAGGACATGAAATTCTAATACAATGTAGAAGTTCTGAGATGATGAGTTCTGAGAGAAATACAGACACCCTTTTTTTTTTTTTTGAGTTTATAGAAAGAAATAGATTGCTTATGTTGATAAAAATCAGGAAGACCTTATGAAGATGGTGGTATGTGAGGTAGACACTGAAATTAATAGGACTTGAACATGGAAATAAGGTGGGACGGTTTCTGATGCTCCCATTATTCAGGGCTGGAGCAGGAAGTTGGGGAGGGGGCAGTAGGGTTAGAATATCTGAGAAAAATCTGTTTCTTCTATGTTGTCTTGAAAATCCTTTAGGGCTGTACTCATTTTGGTGAACTACTCTTCATCTATAGAATCTCAGAAACTGATCATAGTAGACTAACTTTTCCCCAGAGATGATTTGGAGAATAGAGTGCCTGATGGAATATGCATCCAATGGAGATTGGGAAGCCTGCCTTAGATTCCGAAGGCAAGAAAAGTGACGGAAAAATATGAGACAAGACATCAGAATAGCTGGGCTCATTGCTGTTCTTGAGATTAAAGGACTTTTTGATTTGGGTTTATGTTCCTCCCCTACCTGGCCTCAATTTCCCCCCCCCCAACTTTTACTGAGGGGATAGAGTAAGAGGCTCTGAAAAATCTGAGCTGCTAAGGATTCACTTTAATGAAAGACTCCAATGTTAGGTTTGATTTCAGCTGCCAATTAAGTGTCATGTCACACATGCATATAAGGTCGCCATGTTGACCTAGACAATGGAAAACATCAGCTTTGACTCTGATAAAGGTCTGCCAGTTAATTGCCACTCTCCTCACTTTCTTAGATCTTATTCTTTCATATCCATGTTAACCTTAATTTTTTCCTCTATCATTTCTTAAAAACTGTATATATTCTTTAGGAAGCTTTTCTTTCCCTCGCTCTTTAAATCTTAACTGCTTATAAACAAATACTGAATTCCATATTCAATTTCTTCCATTTATATCTCCTTTATCACTTCCTCTAATTCTGATAGAAACTTAAATTTCTCACTCTGTGACTGATTCTGAACTGTTCAAGCTGAAAAACCCAAGTTATTCCTGTCTTTTATCCCAAACACAAAAACTACTGTCTCAGAAAATTCTGTTGGCCCTATGTTAAAAAATAGATCCAAAATGTGAGCTCTTCTCACCAACTCCAACACGATCACTGTACTTTCCCATCATTGTTGCTGTAGTGTAACTGGTACTCCTGGTCCCTACATTCTACCCTCCGCACGGTTGCTAGAGTGATACTTTGCAAAGTAAATTAGATTTGGCAGCCATGAAAATGTGCTGCTCAGATCTCCTGTTTCAGGGAGCATAATCGATTGACAAAACCAGCTACTGTCCCTTAGATACATCACCATATCAGTGCCAAGACAGTGTTTCTCAAGGTTTGCTTCTTGTCAGTGATCACACAGAGTGGGGGTACTGGTGCAGGCCCATTCCTGCAAGATGTAGGACTCTACCAATAGGTAGCTTTGGCTCAAGGACAACCATTGGTTTGCCCAAATCCTTCTTAGAACAGTCCAAGACTTTTCCTATCCAATCCTCCTTTCTTTCTCTCTTTTTTTACAGGAATCAGATCTACATTGAGATCTGAAGTCTTTCCTCAACTACTCCAGCCTTCGTAGGCATTTTCACCAATGCATATCTTTTCTCTTTAATTTAATTTAATTAATTTATTTTTTATAAAGCAGATTCTTATTAGTTATCTATTTTATACATATTAGTGTATACGTGTCAATCCCAATCTCCCAATTCATCCCACCACCACCACCCCCCACAACCAATACATTTCTAAGTGAACTCCAATAGGATGAATCCAAATAACTCTATTTTCAGCCACATCATAATCAAGCTGTTGAAAATTTAAGATAAAGAAAAAGTCTGAAAAGAGCTAGAGAAAAAATGACATATTACTTCTAGAAGAACAATTACATGAATGACAGGATATTTCTCATCTAAAGCCATGGAGGCCAGAAGGAAGTGAGCAATATTTTTGAAGTGCTGAGAGAAAAGAGCTGTCAACCCAGAAATCTATAGTCAGTGAAAATATCCTTCAGGAATGAAAGTGAAATAAAGACATTCTCAGATGAAAAGAAACTAAATAAATTTGTCAATAGCTTATTGTTTTCTAAAAAAGTGCTGAAGAATGTTTTTCAAATGGAAGGAAAGTGATCCTAGAGGGAAACTTGGAGCATCAGGAATAAAGAAAAAGCGACAAAAAATAGTAAAATTCTTGGCAAATATATTATTCTCTTCCTCTTAAGATCTTCAAAATACATATTGCAATAGAATACAAAAATTAATGACATTGTCTGATTGGTTTCTTGATGTTTTTAAATACAATGTATGTAAAAACAACAACAGGAGAGGGAGAGTGTAAAAGGATGTGCATGATGGTAAGCTTTGTACATTGACTTGAAATGGTAAAATATTAATTCTAAGTAGAAAGTGAAATGATTCATATGAATATTGTAATCCCTTGGGCAATGAATATAAAGCTATAAAAGAGTCAAAAACCCAATAGATGGATTAAAATGGGATACAAAGTATGATTTAAATAATTCAAAATAAGACAGGAAAGAGAAAACAAGGGAATAAAAAAGGTAACATGTGATACATAACAAAATGGTAGACTTGGTTCTAAAACAAAACAAAACAAAAATAATAATTACATTACACATAAAAGATTTGAACATGATAATTAAAAGACAGAGAGTATCAAATTGTACAATAAAGAGTAAGACCCAACTCTCTGTTGCTTACAAGCAACTCACTTTAAATATAATGATATAAGTATGTTAAAAGTAAAATAATGATAAAAGAAGATATACTTTGAAAACTCAAATCAAAAGAAAAATGGAATGGCTATATTAACATCAGACAAAGTAGACTTGAGAGCAAGGAAAAATGCCAGGTATAAAGAGGGATACATATGATAAAAGGGTCAATTTACCAGAAGACAAAACAAAACTAAACAGTCATGTACCTAACAACAGAGCTTCAGAATATATGAAATAAAACTGAGAGAGCTAATAACATGGAAAACAGGAAAACAATAGAGAAAATAAATAAAACCATAAACTGGTTCTTTGAAAATCATCAATAACGTTGATAAATATCTATCTAAGCAAACAAGAGAAGAAAGAAGACACAAATTACTATATCAGAAACAAAAAATGGGATATTATTACAGAATCCATAGATAGATGTTTATTGAGATATAATTGACATATAATATTAGTTTTAGGTATAAAACATAACAATTTGATTATATATTGTAAAATGAAACTCCATAAATATTAATAATAAGAGATTATTATGAATAACTCTACATGTAGAAATTTTGACAACTTCAATGAAATGGACCAATTCCTTCAAAACCACAAACCATCATAGGTCACCCAAAATGAAATTCACAATTTGAATTGCTCCTCATCTATTAAATAAATTGATTTCATTGTCAGAAACTTTCTGAAAAAAATTTCCAGGCCTAAACGGTTTCACTGGCAAATTCTGTCAAACACTTAAAAAGACATTAAAAATTCTCTACACTCTTTTTCAGAAAATGAGAGGAAGGAACACTTCCCAACTTATTTTATGAGTCCAGTATTACCCTATCACCAAAAGTTGATAAAGGAAACTACAGAATAATGTCCTTCATAAACACAGGAGTAAAAATCCTCAACAAAATCTTAGCAAATCAAATCCAGAAATATGTACAAATTATAATACACCTTGATTGAATCCACTATTTTAATACAGTAAAGAAGAAAAACTACATGAACGTATCAATTTGTACAGAAAACAGAATTTAACAAAATTCAACATCTATTCATGATAAAAAATAAACACTCAGAAAACTAGGAATAAAAGGGAACTTTTTTAATCTGAAAAAGAGAATCTACAAAAAAAGCTGACAGCTAACTTTATACTTAATGTTGAAAGATTGAATTATTTTTCCTCATATGGGAACAAGGCAATGAAGTCTCCTCATCACTCTGATTCAACCATACAGGAAATCTAGCCAGTGCAATAAAACAAGAAAAAGAAATAAAGAGTATACCACTTGGAAAGGAAGAAATAAAATTTTCTTTGCAGAAAAATCCAGTGGGATCCTGTATTTATCAAAATTGCAAAGGCATTTCAATGGAGAAAGGATAGTCTAGTCAATAAATAATTTTGGAAATATTGGAAATCCACATGCAAAAAAACATTAGCTTTGACTTAAACCTCACCCCTTCACTAAAATTAACCATATCAAAGATCTAAATGTAGAAAATAAAACTATTGGAAGAAGTCATAGGAGAAATTCTTATGGCCTTAGGTATGAACACAAAATCATGATACATAAAAGGAAAAAAAATGATAAATTGGATTTCGTCAAACTAAAAAACAAACCCAAAAAACATGTGAATGACAATGTTAAGAGAATGTACATGTAAACAACAGACTGAGAGAAATACTTGGAAATGAGATAATGAATAAAAGAAACTTGTATTCACAATATATAAAGATTTCTCAAAACTCCACTGTAGGGAGACCTTCAAGATGGCAGAGGAGTAAGAAGTGGAGATCACCTTCCTCCCCACAAATACATCAGAAATACATCTACATGTGGAACAACTCCTACAGAACACCTGCTGAATGCTGGCAGAAGACCTCAGACTTCCCAAAAGGCAAGAAACTCCCCACATACTTGGGTAGGGCAAAAGAAAAAACAGAACCAAAAGAATATGGATGCGACTCGCACCGCTGGGAGGGAGCTGTGAAGGAGGAAAAGTTTCCACACACTAAGAAGCCCCTTCACTAGTGGAGATAGGAGGTGGCAGCGGGGAAGCTTTGGAGCCGTGGAGGAGAACGCAGCAACAGGGGTGCAGAGGGCAAAGCGGAGAGATGCCCACACAGAGGATTGGTGCTGACCAGCACTCAGCAGCCCAAGAGGCTTGTCTGCTTGCCCGCTGGGGCGGGTGGGGTCTGGGAGCTGAGGCTCGGGCTTCGGAGGTCAGATCCCAGGGAGAGGACTGGGGTTGGCTGCGTGAACACAGCCTGAAGGGGACTAGTGCGCCACAGCTAGCTGGGAGGGAGTCCGGGGAAAATGTCTGGAACTGCCTAAGAGGCAAGAGACCATTGTTTTGGGGTGCGTGAGGAGAGGGGATTCAGAGCACCACCTAAACGAGCTCCAGAGATGGGCATGAGCCATGGCTATCAGCGTGGACACCAGAGATAGGCATGAAACGCTAAGGCTGCTGCTGCAGCCCCCAAGAGGCCTGTGTGCAAGCACAGGTCACTATCCATACCTCCCCACCCGGGAGCCTGTGCAGCCTGCCACTACCAGGGTCCGGTGATCCAGGGACAACTTCCCCAGAAGAACACACGGCGCACCTCAGGGTGGTGCAACGTCATGCCGGCCTCTGCCACCGCAGGCTCACCCCTCATTCCGTACCCCTCCTTCCCCCCGACCTGAGTGAACCAGAGCCCCCAATCAGCCGCTACTTTAACCCCGTCCTGTCTGAGCGAAGAACAGATGCCCTCAGGTGACCTACACACAGAGGCGGGGCCAAATCCAAAGCTGAACCCCGGGAGCTGTGCGAACAAAGAAGAGAAAGGGAAATTTCTCCCAGCAGCCTCTGAATCAGTGGATTAAATCTCAACAATCAACTTGATGTACCTGGCTTCTGTGGAATACCTGAATAGACAACAAATCATCCCAAATTGAGGTGGTGGACTTTGGGAGCAATGATATATTTTTTTTTTTTTCCTTTTTCTCTTTTTGTGAGGGTGTATGTGTATGCTTCTTTGTCTGATTTTGTCTGTGTAGCTTTGTTTTTACCATTTGTCCTAGGGTTCTGTCTCTCCATTTGTTTGTTTGTTTGTTTGTTTGTTTTTTAGTATAGTTTTTAGCGCTTGCTATCATTGGTGGATTTATTTTTCGGTTTGGTTGCTCTCTTCTTTCTTTCTTTTTTTATTTTTTTATTACTTTAATTTTTTTTTTATTTTTAATACTTTTTTTGAATTTTTTATTTTAATAACTTTATTTTATTTTATTCTTTCTTTCTTTCTTTCTTTCTCCCTTTTCTTCTAAGCTGTGTGGCTGACAGGGTCTTGGTGCTCCAGCTGGGTGTCAGGCCTGTGCCTCTGATGTGGGAGAGCCGAGTTCAAGACACTGGTCCACCAGAGACATCCTGGCTCCATGTAATATCAAACGGCGAAAGCTCTCCCAGAGGTCTCCATCTCAACACTAAGACCCAGCTCCACTCAATGACCAGCAAGCTACAGTGCTGGACACCCTATGCCAAACAACTAGCAAGAGAGGAACACAACACCATCCATTAGAGAGAGGATGCCTAAAATCATAATAAGTTCACAGACACTCCAAAACACAACACTGGATGCAACATGCCCACCAGAAAGACAAGATCCAGCCTCATCCACCAGAACACAGGCACTAGTCCCCTCCACGAGGAAGCCTACACAACTCACTGAACCAAACTTAGCCACTGGGGGCAGACACCAAAAACAACAGGAACTATGAACATGCAGCTTGTGAAAAGGTGACCCCAAACACAGTAAGTTAAGCAAAATGAGAAGACAGAGAAACACACAGAAGATGAAGGAGCAAGATAAAAACCCACCAGACCAAACAAATGAGGAGGAAATAGGCAGGCTACTTGAAAAATAATTCAGAGTAATGAGAGTAAAGATATCCGAAGTCTTGGAAACAGAATGGAGAAAATAAAAGAAATGTTTAACAAGGACCTACAAGATCTAAAAAGCAAACAAACAGTGATGAACAACACATTAAATGACATTAAAGATTCTATAGAAGGAATCAATAGCAGAATAACTGAGGCAGAAGAATGGATACATGACCTGGAAGATAAAGTAGTGGAAATAACTACTGCAGAGCAGAATAAAGAAAAAAGAATGAAAAGACCTGAGGACAGGTTCAGAGACCTCTGGGACAACATTAAATGCACCAACATTCAAATTATAGGGGTCTCAATATTTGAAGAGATTATAGTCAAAAACTTCCCTAATATTGGGAAGGAAAAAGTTAATCAAGTCCAGGAAGTGCAGAGAGTCCCATACAGGATAAATCCAAGGAGAAACAAGCCAAGACACATATTAATCAAACTATCAAAAATTAAATACAAAGAAAAAATATTAAAAGCAGCAAGGGAAAAACAACAAATAAAGTACAAGGGAATCCTCATAAGGTTAACAGCTGACCTTTCAGCAGAAACTCTGCAAGCCAGAAGGGAGTGGCAGTACATATTTAAAGTGATGAAAGGGAAAAACCTACAACCAAGATTACTCTACCCAGCAAGGATCTCATTTAGATTTGATGGAGAAATTAAAACCTTTACAGACAAGCAAAAGTTAAGAGAATTCAGCACCACAAAAGCAGCTTTACAACAAATGCTATAGGAGATTCTCTAGGCAGGAAACACAAGAGAAGGAAAAGATCTACAATAACAAACCCAAAACAATTAAGAAAATGGTAATAGGAACATACATATTGATAATTACCTTAAATGTAAATGGATTAAATGCTCCCACCAAAAGACATAGACTGGCTGAATGGATACAAAAAACAAAAACAAAAAAACAAAAAATCTCATACTTATCCAAATATAATACCTAAAATATATTTGGTCTAACCCAAATCAATAAGAAAAATACAATTCAACAGAAATCTGGATAAAATCCTTGAACAGTCCCATTCATATATATCTAAATCTATATCTACCCAGTCTAATTAGTAACAAGTTAAATACAAATTAAGACCATTTACAATCAACAGATAGGTAAAAGTTAAGATAACCAGCAAAACCAAGTGTTAATGATTATACTCATATCTTGCTATTAGGAGTAGAAATTGGTACAACCTCTTTGGAAAGCAATCTGGCATTATCTCATAAACATACATTTCCATTCCCAAGTATGTTACATTCATTCTATTCTCAGGTGTATATACTCTTGTACATGTCACCTAAGATACAGGTACAAGAGTATTTATGCAAGCAGTGGTCATAGTAGCAAAAAAATGCAAATTCAAGTATCCATCAACTGGAAAATAAATGAATATATTGAGGTATCTTCACCCAGTGGAATTTGCATACTAGTTAAAATGAATCAATGTTACACCCCAACATAAATATGTTTTAAAGTATAAGGTAGGTTGAAAAGTGACAGGTGTAGACTGTTACGTAGATAACGGTTCTGTTTTTATAAAACCAAAAATAATTTTTAAAAAACGGTATATAGTTTAGGAAATAAACATAAATACATAATACAATTTCAAAAGGGAAGGTGATAAACCCAAAATTCTGTGTGGGGTGTTCACAGAGCAATGGTGAGGTATACATTATGGCATTTTATAATCATGCTTCTTAACATGCACATATTACATTTGTTATTTTGTGTAGGTCAAATAATCTTTCTCTAAAAGAATAAAAAGATAAGAGCATGTACAGAAAATGAATGAAGCATATAAGGGCTTAAGGAATGCAGAGCTCTTAGACTAGGAGAAGACAGATTGTGGATGGTTTTATGTGAGAGTGTGGCCTGAGTATTAAGGTTTTCCTGGGGCTTGGATTGCCATAAATAAGGGGCAGAAGTGTGTTCTGGTTATCCATTGCTACACTAAAAACCATTCCACAATCTAATGGTTTAGGCAACAGCAGCATTCATTTTGCTCATGGATCTGCAGTTAGGGCAGGGCTCAGCAGAGACAGCCTGAGTCTTCTCCACTCAGTGTCAGCTGGGTCAGTTCTCTGTCTGGGATGGGGGTCCTTAGAAGGCTGGTTCACGCACACCTCTGAGTCTCAATCAGCTGCTGCCGGCAACATCAGAGGGTCCTGGGGCATCATCTTCTTCTCCCTCTCCCTCCGTGTGGTCTTTTCAGCTCGGTGGCTTCAGGGTAGCCAGTCTTCTTAGATGTTGGTCCAGGGTTCCTAAAGTGTATGTCCAAAAACAGAGAGCCAGGAAGAAGCTGCCTTTCCTTTCCAAACTGGGTCATTTGCAGCAACATGGATGGACCTAGAGATGATCATACTAAATGCCAGACAAAGATAAATATTATATGATATCACCTATATGTGGAATCCAAAAAAAATGATACAAATGAACTTATTTGCAAAACAGAAATAGACGCACAGACATAGAAAACAAACTTATGATTACCAAAGGGGAAAGGGGAGTGGGGGAGGGATAACTTAGGAGTTAAGGATTAGCAGATACACATTACTATATATAAAATAGATAAACAACAGGGTCCTACTGTATAGCACAGGGAACTATATTCAATATCCTGTAATAAAGTATAATAGAAAAGAATATGAAAATATATGTATATATATAAAACTGAATCACTTTGCTGGACACCAGAAATTAGCACAATATTGTAAACTATATTTCAGTAAAACAAACAAAAAACAAAGAGAGAGTCAGGCAGAAGCAGTCCTTCCTTTTCAAACTCAGCCTCAGAAACCATGCAACGTCACTCTTGCCGTGTCCAGGGCATCTAAAAAGCCCACCCACTTCCAAGGGAGGGAAAAATAATATTTGATGGAGAAATATAAAGTTTCTGGAAAAACAAGTAGAACCAGAAATGCTATTGTGGTCATTTTGCAAAAATGTGTTCTGGCACAGTGTGCTATGTAATCCCTCAGACTGGATGGAATTGGGAGTCTAGGTAGAGAGGTACATAAGAATCAAGGTTGGAAGGAGGTGGAAAGCCCTTAAGTATAGGTTACGGTGCTTACGTTTGCAATAGGAGCTAAAGGGAGTCATGGATATTCACGATTCAAAGGGTGGTGGGAAGAAAATGCCATTTGAAGAGGATGCTTTGTACCAATGTGAGAAGGATATAAGGAAGGAGAAGCTGGTGTCAGAAAGATTTGGAGGATGCCTTGCTAGCCCAGCAGGTGTAAGGGGACCTAGGGGTGGCTATAGAAATGGTGAGAAGAAAAATCAAAGACAAAGGGCAGGGACATGGGATGTTCCTGAATAACCAGCAGTTGCCAAAAGTCCCCAAGGACTCAGGTGACTTCATTACTAAACTCCATCATCACGAGGAAGAACTCCTAAAATGCCAGGCCCCTGGTTTTCAGAACTGTCTCACCAAGCAACCTTGCACCACCTCACTGCAGGCAGAATGTGATGTCCTGACAGGACAGGAACTGAATAATTTAGAGTGATGTTGTCCATAAATATTTAATGATATGAAAAAATGTTCATGAGACAATGTTAAGTTAAAAAAAAAAAAAGGCACATTGCAAAATAGTATAAATGCCCAGAAAGAAAGAAAAGAAGATGTTCCCTAAAATATTAACAGGATTTATCTCCAGCAGGGGGAATTTTCATTTAAATGTTTTTATCTTTACATTTTTGTATGTCTAAATTTCTGCAATAAAAATGTATTAACATTTTAATAAATAAAAGATAGCAATTGTTAGAATAATTTTTAAAATATCCAGTCTTGTGCTAAATAAAACCAGATAGAGGATATTTCAATGAGACTTACTCAATCCACTTTTTACCATAAAATTTTATTTCCTCTGTTAGGAGGTTTGCGCAATTAAAGCTGAATTTTCTTACCTATTAAAATACACAGCAGCTCTCAGAGTGTGACTTTTCTTGGATTCAAGGATGGCATAATTCTTTTTGTAATAATACTAAGATGTTATTTCTCTTTGTCGCTGTGTTGACATGCAAAAGGGTGCAAGAGTGACACAGGGCAAAACTGCGGGTGCCTTAGCATGAATGAGGGTGGTGGCATCATGCTGTCCAGTGGTTATTGTATTTACAACCACGGGCAGTAAAAAAAGAAAACGGGAGGGAAAAAATGCCAGTTATACTTACGCATATCCCTAATGGAGCAGTAAAAAGTATTAATTGTCTTGAATCTCAGCCCTCGAGTACAATCTTTTTAACATTCTGTGTGACGAAATGGAAGTCAGGATAGTCCCTTGTGCTGCGTGCCCAGGTACTTGGGAAACATGTATGTGACTGATTTACAGATCAAACAAGCTGCTCTTTCCTCGCGCTCACCATTTTTACTGGAAAGAACAACTGACAAACTACAGTTACTAAACTTGGGTATTTGGTAGATATTTTCGTGAACATGAATCAAGTGAGCCTTCCACTTCAGAGGAAAACAAATGGTAGTATTTACTGCTAATGGTAAAATTTGAACCTTGAAGGAAAAAAATAGAATTTTTGGATAACTTTTACTTTCCACCATGAGCTTGACAGCTTTCCATTAAGTAAAGACTTTGTCTTTTGATGGGATAAGCAGTGACTTGTTTTTAAATACTCTATATGAAGTGTGTCAACATTTGGAAATTCTGCATGACTCGGTAAAGCAATATTTTCCAAACAACCAATGGATGATGTTATAAGATTTTGAGTGTGCAAAAGTTCCATTCAAAGTGCAAGAGATCATGAAAGAGAATACGAAAAGTATATGGCCTCAAATTCCACATTGCAACTAACTTTCAAGAAACCACCACTTGTGGAGTTTTGGTGTAGTAGAAAAGAAAAACATCTACAATTAACTGAAAAGACTTCTAAAGTACACATTCTTTTCTCACCTCTGTGTGAGGTCAGGTTTTTATCAGATACTTCAACCAAAATGGCCTATCCAAGAGCTTGCATGCAGAAACTGATATGAGAATCTGGCTGTGTTCCATTGAGCCAGGTATTAGAGATTTGAAGAAAAAAAAAAAAGAAAAGCAATGCTACTTCTCACTAATTCTTTTTGGTTAAAAAAAAAAAAAAACAGCTGTGGTTTTTGGTTTAGAAAATATGGTTGCTTTTCATTAAAATGATACTTTATTAGCACACAATGGGTTTGTTTTTATTTGTAAAGTAAATAGATATTTTGAAACTATTCATTTTAATTTCTATTAAAGTAAATGTTGATATATGTAAATCACATAAACAAACACTCTTTGGGGTCCTGAGACCAAACCATTTGAGAGCCACTATATTATAACAAGACATATATCAGATACATAGGAGGAAATTCCCTTCTTCCTGGATGTCTTTGTATAAGGACACGATGTGTGGAGGTGCCTTTGTCATCTTGAAGGGCAGATGAAGGATGAAACCAACCAGCTGAGGATGGCAGAGCAGAACAACAGGAAAAAAGAGCTCTTGATGACATCCTTAAGCCACTGAGTTGATCAACTGTATTGACCTACCTTTGGACCTGTCATGTGAGATAATAAAAACTGTTCTGATCCTTCAAGCCACTCTTAGTTAAGGTATTCTGTTATTGGAACTAAAGGCATCCCAACTACTATATGAGCCATCTCACAGTAGGAGGACCAGGCATTTATCCAGCTATGTCTGGTTCTGTGCTAGGTGATCTTTGATATATTATCCCACATAAACCTCACGACCAACATAGTGTGAGAAGTGGTACTATTCCCACTCAGATTAGATGCCTGAAGCACAGAATGTGTATATTAATTACCTGAGGTCACAGATAAAATTTCAATCAATACTCAAACCATAATTTTTTGGCTTGAAAGTCTGTTCTCTATTATAACCTTCACCAGGTTTAATATCGCAAGTCTGCATTTCCGACTGTACCAAGTATAAACATCTCAGAGTGCTTTTCAAGCACCACAGTAATCTTTCAAATTTAATAATCAAATATAATTGAGCTTTGTTTGTCTGTTTTTAATTTTCAGTTTTACTTCATAATTACCCAGGCAGTTAGTTTTTCCTCGTGGCACTTGGAGAATTGTTTTCATATTTCACATAACTGTTTTCACTCTGTACTGTAAGTATATCTTGCTATGTCTGTATTCCCAGGGGACTGTGAATTCCATCACAGGGCTTGACATATAATAGGGGTTTCATAACAGTTAGTGTAGTGATAATAACTTCATAGAGTATCCACTGCAGACTAGGTCCTTGATATATATTACTGTTAATCCTGACGGTAGCTCTTTGCCATGGTTATTATTATCCCCATTTTATAGGTGAGGAAATCGAGTTCAACAAGGCGGATAGTTAGTGTGTGAGGGTGAATTCAAGCACACTTCCTTCTGGCAACATTAAGGAGCAAAACTTGAAAAGTTATTAAGCCTTCTCTCACTTAATACCTCTAGTTATTAGAAAGTCACTCTTTACCAGGGAATCCATTCTTTTACAGACAAGTCTAATAGTGGCAAAGTTCTTCCTTAGGGGGGATTTGCATTTCCACCCATAATCCTATGATGACAAGAGTCCAGAGTCTAGTTACAACTAACTGAGCCCTGCAGAGACAGAGAGGGTGGGGCTGGTGTACATGTGTGACTGCAGGATCCTGAATGGAGGGAGGGGTGCCAAGGGTGTGGTTAAGTTGAGAAGGTCTTTAGCGTCTGAGATATGGGATTTCTATGTTTTTTTTGGTATTTTTATCTTTATCACCTTCCTACCTTTTCACATATTGGCTCCCTTGTATATGCCCAACCCCATGATAAGTACTTTACAATGACTTATTTTTATTCTTTTAACAACTCAATCAGTAGGTGACATTATTTCTCTTTTATAGTTGGGGAAAATGAGTCCCAGAGAGATGAATCCACTTGTCCAAGTTTACACAACTAGTGAGTGGCAGAGCTCTCCCAGGCAGTCTAACTCCAAACCAATGTTTTCCATCACTGGACTTTACTTCTTCTTCTACATTCCTGAAAATGAAGGGAGAAAAGAGGTACAAATCATGGAAGACCCCTCTCCCCTGGCATAAGATAAAATACTCAATTACAACAAGCTTTGACTAGTCTGTTCAAGTAGCCAAGTTATAGATTATAACTCTTCAAAAACAGAGTTTTGCAAGTGACCTAATGAGCAATTTTAGTTTTCTCTTTGGTCTTCAGACTGTCTTTTATGCTTTTAACTGATTCTGTAAACAGAGTTCAACCAGATGAATTTCAGGAAATGAATGAACTTTGATATGCATTTATTAGAACTTCTTCCTTCTCGTGCTTTTATTTCATATGCTCAACTAGAAAGTTTTAAGATGAAAATTCTAAATTGCCACAGCTTTAATTTACATACAGTGAGATGTACAGTTATTACAAGTATAGTTGGATGAACTTGGACAAATATGTACACTCATGTAACCAACACTTAAACTGTGTTAAATGGTGTCCAAAAAGCTGCCAACAGTCCTTTCTCTCTATATGTATGCCTGCTGTCCTTCTCATGAATAGACAGAATCTGTTTCTCCTTCCTTTGAATCTGGGATGCACTTGTGACTTAACTTGACCAATAGAATGTGGCAGAAATGAAGCTCTGCTTGTTCCAGACCTAGCCTCTAAAGGAGGTTGCTTCTGTATCTGTCATGTTATAAGAAGACAGTCCAGACAACTGGTAACCCCAGGACACATTACAGAGAGTCACAGAACCATCAAGCACAGAACCACACTGCACAAAGGGCAGAATTGAATCAATGTTTTAAGGCACTGAATGTTGATACAACAAAGGACATACAGGACATTTCATCACCACAGAGCATTTCCTCATGATCTTTTGCATTTAATCCTCACTGACCCTCACAGCTAAATGCTTCACATTATTTCTATTCTCATAGCCTAGCCATTACCCATTCTTAAACTTCAAAGGAACTAAACTTCAAGTGATCTTTTATATGCAGGAAATGATGCAACATTTACTCTCGTATTTGGTTTCTTTCACTTAATATAACATTTCTTATATTCATCCATGTTGTTTTTTTGTATTTAGTTTAGTTTCTTATTTTTTTCATTGTTGTGTATTATTCTATAAGTACACCAAAACCTGTTTATCTATTCCCCTGATAATAAACATTTGGATCATTTTTAGTTTTTAACCATAAGCAATAAAGCTGCTTTGAAGATTCTGATACACATGTTTTTGTGGGCATATATTATCATTTCTCTCCCATAAATCCCTAGGAATAGAGTGGCTGGGTCATAGGATAAGTGAATGTTTAACATTCAAAGAAACTGATGAAAGTTTTCTCAGAATGGTTGTGCCATTTCACATTCCCCCCAAAATGTATGAGATCCCATTGCTACACAACCTCATTGGTATTTGTAGTAGTCAGTGTTTTAGTTTTACTCATTCTTGTGGGTGTGGGTTGATTTCATTGTGGTTTCAACTTATATTTCTTAGATGACAAATAATTTTGAGCACCTTTTAGTGTTCTTTCATTTATCTTCTTTAGTGAAATAAATGCTTATGTTTCTTGCCCATTTGCATTGGACTGTGATCTTTTTATTTTGATATGTGGAAGTTAAATATTTATATATTCTGGATATAAATTCTTTGCAAAACAAATTCTTTATTCTCACTCTGTGGCTTGCCTTTTTATTTTCTTAATATTTTCTTTTGATGACTGAAGTAATTGATTTACATGAAGTCAAATTTGGTGATTTTATTTTTCTCCTATGTTTAATGCCATTTGCATTCTAAGAAATAAGGTCACAGCATTGTTCTTCTTTTTTTTTTTTTTTTTTTTCTAGAATCTTTAGAGCTTTGGCTTACATTTAGTTCTACGGTCCATTTCAAAATAATTTTTATATGTGGTGTGAGGTAAGGTCCCTTTTGTTTCATATTACTATCTAGCTGATACAGCAACATTTCTTGAAAAAAACTTTCTTTTTCCCACTGTATTACACAATGACCTGGCCAAAAATTAATTGGCCACATGTTTGTGAGTCTACTTTTGGATTTCTTATTAAGTTCTAATGATGTGTCTTGATATTCTCACTCCAAAAACACACCGTTTATAATACTGTAGTTTAGTAAGACTTGTAATCAGAGAATATAAGTTTTCTAACTTCATTATTTTCTTTAAAGATCATTTAAATTTCTACACTAATTTTAGAATCAGCATGTCAATTTTTATAATAAAATCTTCTAGAATTTTAATTGGGATTATATTAGACCTATAGGTCAATTCAAAGAGATTTGACACTTTGATGGGTTGTCCCATTCATGAATATAGTACATCTCTCCATTTATTTAGGTCTCTAAAATATGTCTTTCAGCAATGTTTGGCAGTTTTCAGAGTAGAGGTATTGCAAATTATTGGAAAATATATTTTTATGTATTTTGTTACTTTTGATATTATAAGTGGTGATTTTAAAATTTCACTTTTGAATTGTTCATTTCTCATATAAGTTCAAATATTTTTTGTATTTTTATATTATATCTGCAACCTTGCTAAATTCACGTATTAATGCAAGCATTTGAGGGTTTGGTTTGTTTTAGATTCCCTAGGGTTATTTTTGTGAATAATCAGTCATTTATGGCTAAAGACAATTTCACTTCTTTTGTGCCAATCTTATTATGACTTATTTATTTTTCAGACCTAGTACTTGCAAGGACCTACAGGATAATGCTAAAAAGAAGTGCTGGGCTTCCCTGGTGGCTCAGTGGTTGAGAATCTGCCTGCCAATGCAGGGGACACGGGTTCGAGCCCTGGTCTGGGAAGATCCCACATGCCGTGGAGCAACTAGGCCCGTGAGCCACAACTACTGAGCCTGTGCGTCTGGAGCCTGTGCTCCGCAACAAGAGAGGCCACGATAGTGAGAGGCCCGCGCACCATGATGAAGAGTGGTCCCCGCTTGCCACAACTAGAGAAAGCCCTCGCACAGAAACGAAGACCCAACACAGCCACAAATAAATAAAATAAATAAATAAAATAGTGTTTAAAAAAAAAAAAGATCTAATTTAAAAAAAAAAGAAGTTCTGAAAGTGAACATCCTTGTATTTCTAATCTTAGATTATTAGAGAAATTATGATTTAATAAAATAAGTTTGGAAATGTTTGTGTCTCTTCTATTTGCTGAGAGAGTGTGTAAGAGTTTTTAATTGTGAATTGAACATTTAGTAGAATTTACCAGTAAAACAATCTGAGCCTGGAATTTCTTTGGAAATTTAGAAAAATTAATTCAATTTATTTAATAAATATAGGGACACTCAAGCTGTCTATTCCTGTTTTGTAAGCTTTAGTAGTCTGTGTCTTTTAAAAAAATTGTTCATTTCTTCTCAATTGTCAATTTACTGTTATAAAGTTGTTCATTATATTTCCTTATTATTTTCTTGATGATTAAAGAACAGTAGAATCTTTAATAATGTTTAACCTTTTATTTCTGATATTGGTGATCTCCTTCTCCTCTTTTTTTTTTTTTCTTGATCAGTCTAGAGGTATAAATGTATATCATCATCTTTTTAGTTTTTACTTCTTACTCTGGGTTGAGTTTCTCTCATTTTTCTTGTTTCTTAAGATGGAAGCTTAGATAACGTCCTTCATTTCTTTTTTTTTTTTTTTTTAACTTTTATTTATTTATTTTTGGCTGTGTTGAGTCTTCGTTTCTGTGCGAGGGCTTTTTCTAGTTGCGGAGAGCGGGGGCCACTCTTCATCGTGGTGCACGGGCCTCTCACTGTCGCGGCCTCTCCCATTGCGGAGCACAGGCTCCAGACGCACAGTCTCAGTGGGTGTGGCTCACAGGCCCAGTTGCACAGGCTCAGTGGGTGTGGCTCATGGGCCCAGTTGCTCCGCGGTGTGTGGGATCTTCCCGGTCCAGGGCTCAAACCCGTGTCCCCTGCATTGGCAGGCAGATTCTCAACCACTGCGCCACCAGGGAAGCCCCGTCCTTCATTTCTAATGCAAGAATTAGACTTTAAATTTTCCTCCAGACACTGCTTTATCTGTATCTCCCATATTTTGATATTTCTATTTTATTTTCATTTGTTTCTATCTGTTTCTTTATAATCATATTTATAATCATAGTGTCACCATATTTGAAGCATTCCCTTGTAAACATAGAGTCAGTCCTTGCTTTTTCATCCATTATAGAATATTATCTTTTTCTTTGGCATGTTTAGAACACTTATATTTAATGTTAGATTTAAATATACCATCTTGCTACTTTTGTTTTCCCATTTGTCCCAACTGTTCTTTGTTTCTATTTTTATTCCCCTGCCATTTTTGGATTAATTGAGTATTTGTTATGATTCCATTTTTCTTAGGTAGAATCTACTTGCTTTATCTCTTTATTTTATTGTTTTATTATTTTAATTGTTGTTGCAGTAACTTAATCTATTTTTAAATATTATATTACATTAAATATAAGGTCAGAACCATACATTGGCATACTTCCTATTCCTTTTCACATCTTGTATGATGTTGTTGCCTTACATTTTACTTTTACCTGTCTTATAATGTCACAATTTTTTTTTTGCCTTAGTCCTTAAGTATTTATTGAAGACATTAAAATTGTTTTTAAATATTTCAGTTTTATTTTGCCATATATATACAACTTCTGACACTCTTCCTTTTGTGTAAATTAGAATTTTCAACTGATATTATTGTCCTCTTCCTGAAGAACTTTCTTTAGCACTTTTTATTGTGTGAGTTTGCTGCCGATGGACTTAGATTTTTTAAAAATATGAAATATCTTAATCATACTTTCACTTTTAAAGGGTAATTTTTTACTGTATCTGGAATTCTGAGTTGTCAGATTTTTTGCAGCACTTTCAAGATATAATTCCATTGCCTCCTGTCAGCTATCATATCTAACTGAAAGTCAGGCTTCGTTATTATATTCATTCCCCTGAATATAGTATATATTTTTCTGTGACTACTTTTAAGATATATTTTCTCTTTATTTATTGTTTGCATCAGGTTGACTGTGTTATCCATTTGTGATTTTCTGAGCTTCCTTGACCTGTGAATGAATTTTTTTTCTCCAAATTTTGACATCTGATCACTATTTTTTTTCTATTTTTCCACCCCAGTTTTTCTCTCCTTTCCTTCTCTTCTCCTTAATCACATGCACAGTAGACAGCTTCATACTGTTCCACATGTCACTGAAGCTTTGTTTAGAGGTTTTCAATATTTTCTTTCATCTCTGGGCTTCACTTTATATTGATGTGTTCACTAATCCTTTCTCTGATATATTCAAAATGTTTTTAAGTCCATTATCACACCATTTATTTCATATATTCTATTTTTCTGTTCTAAAATATCCACTGAGTTCTTTTCTAAAGTCTTCATATTTCTCCTGAGAATGCTCAACAGTTTACTATTTTTTTCACTTTTTTTGTAATTCCTTTAAGAAAATTATGACCTGTATTAATGTCCTTTTCTACTAATCTAACACCTAAGTTAGCTGCCAGTTTGCTTCTCTTGACTATATTTTCTCTTGATTATCAACCACATTTCTCTGCTTCTTGCTATGTTAAATAATTTTTTATTGTATATATGATATTGTGGATTTATGTAGACACTCTGAATTTGTTATCTTCCTCAAAATAATGTTGTTTCTTTTTTGCTTCTGACAGGCAATTAAATTACTGGAAGATCATCTTGGATTGGATATATGCCTTTCTAGGACCAGTTCTTTGTTTGTTTGTTTCTTTGGTTTTTTTGCTTAGTTCCTGGTTTTAGAGCTTGTTCTTATGACATAGTACTTCTGTGTTTTCAGTGAAGAGTCTATAGTTTAACCAAACTCCTATAATTTGGTGGGACATCATCTCCAGCTATGTCTTCCAACGCTGAGTAACTGCTGAAATTACTCAGTTCTTTAGCTCTCATCTGCTGGTTTCTGCTGTGCTCCTTGGTGACTTCCTCATGAATATGAAGTTTAGGAATCAGTCAAAGATTTAGAAATAACTAGTATGCAGAACTTGGGGCTTCCCAAATGTGGCCTACTCCACTCCATTCTCTTCGCTATTAATTTCCAGCCTTAAATTCACACCTCTTTCTCCTCTTCCCAGTAACTCTTTTATGTCTGAGTTCTCTTCCCTCATGTCTACACAGAAGAAGTTGGTTAAATGTAAAACTTGTCTAATATACTTCTCATTTCAAGTATCATATCTGCCTATTTGTACTTGTTCTCCAATGCTTCAAAATATTTTAAATTACTTTTTCAGAGTTGTAATTGTTATTGTCATTATGTTAAGTTTAATACTACTTACTCTGTTATGACCAGAATCAGACCTTTCATCAAAGTACCATTACTCGCAGGAAATTTTGTGTGGATATAGTTCTCTAAGTTTAGTCTAGAAATTTTCATTAATTATTTCTCAGGAATGCAAACTTGGCTCACACAGGATATAAAAGTACCTTATGGTAGAAAAGAACTAACATTTATTCAGACCCTATCTTGTACAGAAGGTTTGGCAAACAATATCACTTAAGACAAATTACATCTGTAGGTAGATAATAGATTTTCTTACCATCATATGAAACAACTGAGTCATAAAGAATGCCTTGACTTACTCAAAGCTGTAGAATTTGAATGTGAGATAACCAGGATTCTAGTAATTATCTAATTCTAACATCTGTAATTATTCCATTTATCTTTCCATTAACCCAGATATTTCTAAAATCCCTGAGACTTTACCATATCAAAGATGTCAAAGTCCCCATTCTTCAGGTTCACCTTGGAGGTACTAAAACATGTACAGAAAATTGGTTTTATACTGATTTGCAAATGTTGATCAGCAGTGGTTTGTGTGGTCCTCTATGTTAAACAATGATGAGCTTTCTTTAGGATTCTGTGAAAAACATTTTGTGAAATATCAGTCATATTTACCATAGATCCCAAAGTTGGAATTGTGAGTACAAGTGTCAGGTAATTGAAATGAATTGGAAATAAATCTGTGTCCTTGGAGAAAATATTTTATTAATTTAAATAACAGAAAAAAGAAAGCAGATGGCAAGGGTCCTGGGATGGGGTGATTTCCACAACAAATGTTAATCTGTATTGTACTTTCTGTGCTGAGTGAATCCAACTCTCTGGCCGGTAAAATGAGGCAGAGAGTAATTTAAGCATTTGAGTTCTTCAAGGCAGTCCTAGGATGAGTAACATGGATTACCAGAGAGAGTCACTTATGCCATTTCTCAGGCCAAAGTTTCATCCAGGCAGAGATGCTAACAGAATACTCAATGGGAGTTTGTAACGACTATGATGTAGTTATCACACTAACTTTGACAAATCACTGGCTAGAACTCTGGAGAACACAGGGTCAAGTGTACGCTTTTAGATGTGATTAATTCCTACTCTTTTGATATCATTTCACCATGCTAAGCATCTTTGGAAGCCTAGGAAAACCTGATAGTCTTATGGAAATTTTAGGCACCTTTATTTATATAGGTTGTCATGGACTGAATATTTGTGTACTCCCCAAATTAATGTATTGAATCCCTAATCCCCAGTGTGATAGTATTTGGAGACTGGACTTTGGGGAGATAATTAGTTCATGAGGCCGGGCCCCTGGTCTGATAGGAGTAGTGCCCTTATAAAAACAGACAAGAGAGCTTTCTCTCTCTCTCTCTCTGCCATGAGAGGACACAGCAGGAAGGTGGTCCTCTGCAAGCGAAGAAGAGATCCCTGACCAAGAATCAAATCAGCCAACACTTTCATCTTGGACTTCCCAGGCCCCAGAACTATGAGAAAATAAATTTCTGTCTCTTAAGCCATTCAGTCTATGGTATTTTGTTATGGCATCTCAAGTAGACTAATATGTAGATTTTGTAGTTATTAATAATTACATTAATTGCTCATTTTGTAGTTATTAATTTTTATTATTTTCTATGTGTCACGCAACATTCTAAGTGCTTTGCTTACACTTATTATTTTAATCCTTATGACAATCTCTCTCACAGCAATCCCATGAGTTATGTGTGTTATCTCCATTTTACAGCTGAGGAAACTGAAACACAATTAAGCCAATAAAGTATATGATTAAGTCTCAAACACAGATGAGTTTGGAAGAATATTTGGTTGCCCACCACCAAATGCACCGGTGTGGCGTGAATTCGAGCATTCGATATGAAATATTCCCTCTGGGTAGCGGCCATCCTTTATTCTCATCCTGCTGATTCAGGACATAAGCCTTCTGATGGAAACCTAATTTTCCTGTGTGGATTTCCTAGAATCTTGTCCTAATTATCCAGGGCTCTGGATACCTACCTAGCTCCTTTTAGACTGTTACCTAGGAAACACTGGCTCCTGCAATCTTTGTCATATGTGAGGACTCTTCCAAAATGAGTCAAATCATATGAAGATCTGACTTTGAGTATTGAGTAAGGCCTATTGTGTAAAGCCTTGTGAGTCCAACTCACCTGCCTGATCAGGTCCACATGCTTACACCTATTTGAACACCACCCTTAGACCCTGGCACTGTGGCCCATAGTGTCCCCCCACTCTCAATCTTAGCCTACACTCCACCCTGATCCATGACACCCAGGTAATGATGATATCACAGCAGAAAGAACAGGCCAGTTTGTCTCATAGGTCAGAAGGAAAAAATGTCCTTTCTCTTAAGATATTAATATTCTCAGGTTCTAAGAGGTCCAGCCTCAGAATGAAATTATAAATCTGGAAGCTTCTTTAAAAGTCAAGTATGGAAATCTCTGCTACATTTGACTTTCGTTGAACAACTTCAGCTATTTTCTTCCTCTAATATCTGGAGTTCAGCCAACCGCAGGACACTTGTTTTCTGTTCATTTGTAAATTAATATATCTGGAAGAGAAGATTGTCTCTGAAAAAAGCAGATTCACTTTCCTCCCAATATAATGAAATTATGTTTGGGGAAGCCTCTGTTGATGTCCAAGAATCTTTATGAACCTTTTAAAGTCATTGTTTTCTTCTCACAAATGAGAACTTGCTGATGCCAAGGAGTAATGAACTGGAAACCACATGGCGCATTTGGTTCTTAAGCTGGCCGTAATGCATTAGCAAGGCCTGTTGGGGGAGGAAACCTGTGACTTCCTTACTTCTTGCTTTCCCTCTCTTTGCTATTTTTCCCTCCTCTCTTCCCCCTGCCACCCACTCCCCCACCTTTATCCCTTATGCAATAAACACAAGATTCAGAATAGACTGACTTGGGCACAAATTTCAATCTGCCACTTGTTGTGTGGTCAGTTAGTATTGGGTGGACATGATCCTTAATCCCACTGAGTCTCAGTTTTCTCATCTGTACAATGGGGATGATACATCCATTCCTCACTTCCTTCCTCCTAAAAGAATCTATCTTAGATTCAGATGTCCCACTCCACCCTCTGCAGCTCTTGTGACTCACAGGGGTGGAAAAGGCCCCCAGATCCAGGAGTGGGACTTGAATTGTCACAGTCGATAATGGCCATCCTGTCCCTCTGGAAAGCAAGGAGTTCAGGAACCCAGGCTCCCACGGATCAGAGTTTGGGATCACTTATAGGTTGGCTGTGATGTGGGGAAGTAGCCTTCTCATTCTGCTCCCTGGAAGCGTGCTGCCTTGGAGTTTCTAGAATCCATCAAATGACTATAGGTGAAACCACCCGGAGGATGAAGCTGTCACAACAAAAGGAGGCAGAAGAATAGAAGAGAAATGAAGTTCAGTCCCTGATACATTCACACTAGACCCTGACTTCCCAAATGTGAGATAAATTCCTTTATTCTTCAAGCCAGTTTCTAGGGTTTTTGTTTATATATATATATATATATATATATATATATATATATATATATGCAAAAGCATCCTAATATATGTGAAAAACTAAATGTAATAATTATATCCACACAATTAACAGTATTTACTAGGTCCTCAAGAGAAGTTAATTAACTTCCTTCCTTCTATTTTGGATTTCACTCCTTTTTCATTGATTCTCTCCTCTTCTTCTCTCTGTAATCTAAACATATATTGACATTACCAGGCATTAAAAACCACAGAAAACATGAAGAGGTTGCTAGGATGTCTCGGTTTCTAAAAAAACAAAAGATCCTCTCAATTTACTCAAGGCATGGAGGGTTTAGTGTAGGGAGACACGTGCAAAAAGAAAACTGGATTATTAGCCACTTGTCCAACCCCTGGATGGTTTCAAAACTATCTGGAAAGAACAGGAATCACAGTACTTCTGGGCCTCATGATTCAGTGTTTTTCCAGGCATTGGAACCCTTGAGTATTGTTTTTATGCCTTCAGCAGAAGGAACTTGTACACCCATCCTCTAATGGGACCTAGAAGTTGTTGTCCTACAAATTTTCTCTGTACCAATTACCTCTGTCTCAGGATCTCCCATTCCAACCCCAAAGACAAAAGATCTGATGGTTACTTCATTCCAGTGAGGCAAATCTCTTAGGCCACCCTATAGATTGGCTGTTCCTTCTTTAGTCCAGTCATCCTAGACCAGACTTCCTGGGTTTCATAGCATAAGACATGACCACCTATACTTAAACAGCTCTCATTTATCAAATAGTTAATTATGTACTTTGTGCTAGATTATGCTCTAAATTCAAGCCATGAATAAAATAATCAAAGAACTTTCCATAGAGTTTTCTTAGAAATGGGGAGATGTGTGCAAATAGATTTAAATCAACTTGTAAGATGAAAAGGAAGCTCAAAGTAAGAGGGTAGAAGCAATGTGTGTGGGAGATGGGTATACTAGATACATGGTAGGCAGAGAATGCCATTCTGGGTTCCACTTGAGTCAAGCTCTAAATGCAACATGAGAGTGAACCACTTGACTATTGGAAAGAAGAGTATTGGAAGGGAACCTCTGGGACCAATGTCCTGGAAAGTGCTTGGTTTTCTGGGGAAACATCCCATAGGAGAGTGTTGTTGCATTGACGTGAGAGCAGGGAGAGGGTAGGAGACTTGCACAGATGGTGGAGTCAGAGCCCCCACCTGTCCTGACTCCTTAAAGAGTGGAAAAAATTTTTTCAAGCACAAGTTTTTTTATTATATGACAATAGGCGTGATCACGTGAAAGGAAAACAAAACAAAACAAAACAAAACCAAATAATAAATAAGCTAGTTTGTTTCTACTTTAATATCAATACATGAATACACATATTTAATGAGTAGGGCCGTGCCTACCACATTTCCCAAAGTGCCACATGGGGTAAATGCACAGAATGGGTTCCCAGGAGTAACTGGACCATTGGCTGTGAAGTGCACTCAAAGTAAAACACATCAGGAAACAGGAGCTCTGAATTCAGATGCCTGAGGTTCTGCATCCCAAAGTTGGCCATCCTCACCCTCCTCACCTGGCCTGCAACTTGGTGCTGAGCTCGAGGCTTTGGGGGGCTCACCCTCATCACTGGATTCACTGATGATCACGATTATTTCAGGTGCTTGGTCACGAGTTCTCCTTGCTTTGGAGAGGGGTCAAACTCGTGTGGATATCCTGTGGCTTGGCCCCTCTGGTAGAGGAAACTGAGATACACATCTTAGACTTCCAGGTTTCACAGAGAGAGGTCATTCACCCCATTTCTTTCCATTAGGTCCTATTAATGGATTCAGTATTTTCTTCTTCAGTTCCTGGTACTTCCCTATGGCTCCCGTTCCTCTCAGACATACTTTCCTTCTGAGATGTCTCATTCTTCAGCGTAGCATGAGTACTACATGCCTCATGCAACCATAGCTGCTGGAGGATAGATTTACTTTGTACCCAGGTGTAATCTCACAGCTTCACTTAGCACTTGGCATGTAACAGGTACTCGAAATTTTGGTGACTTACAGTCTCTCTGTGGGCAGCACGACTGTGCTTGACCCTCATCCGAGCCCTTTTTCAGTTCTTGCTGACCCAGCATCCTGCAAGTTGAAGAAGGGTTTGTCCTCTGCACAATGAATGAATCAGTGTCTGGAATCTTGGCTGGGTTGAATTCACATGAGTTCAAATTCTAATAACTTCCTGTGGTATAAAAAAAAAAAAAAATTGGTCTTTGTCCACAGTTCCTGATACAATGTTCCTAAAACCTTCCTGGGTAATAAGAGTGTTGTTTGTATTCTAATAAGATGACTCATGGAAGAGAGGGGACTAAGTAACTTCAAAATGAAAACTGGTCATAAGAAAGACCAAACCATGATTAGAAAATTGGCACTTTCAGTCCTACTTCTTTTCCTCCCCTGGAAGAAGAGAGGAGCTAGAGATTGAGTTTGATCGCCAATGGCCAATGATTTAATCAGTTATGCCTATGTATTGAAACCTCCATAAAAACCCCTAAAGGATGAGGTTGAGGAGCTTCTGGCTTGGTGAACACACGGATGTTCTTAGAGGGTGGTATACCCTAAACTGCATCCCCTCACTACCTTGTCCTATTCATCTCTTCTATTTGTTCCTCGGTTGTATCCTTTGTAATAAACCAGTAATTGTAAGTGTTATCCCAAGTCCTGTGAATTGTTTTAGTGAATTATTGAACCTGATCAGGGAGTTGTGGAAACTTCCAAATTTATAGTTGGCTAGGTAGAAGTGTGGGTTGCCTAGGGACCCCACTTGCAGCTGGCATCTGAAGTCAGGGAAGTCCTGTGGTCCCTTAACCTATGGGACTTGCATTAACTTTATGTAGATAGTGTCAGAACAGGATTGGATTGTCAGAAATCCAGTTGGTGTTGGAGTACTGGTTGTTGATGCTGGGAAAAGCCACGCAGTTCTTAAATGGTAGCCTATTAGTTCAGTATTCTTAAATTCCTCCTGTCAAAGATTTAGGATTAATACTTGGAAGATGATTAGAACGACAGTAGAGAAGTATGATCTAAGAAACCCTATCTCTAGGCATCAGAGGCAGCTCAAAATAAGTCAGTGGCTGGGATTGGGTTCTGAGTTGCTGGGCTTGGCTGGAGATGTTGGTATTTGACAAAACAAGCTAAATAAGCCAGAATTAAGGTTGAGTCAAAGGCATAGAAACTCCCAAGGATCAAAGCCCGTGAAAACAAGAACCAACATGTATGGCCTTGGAGCCATAAAAGGTTGCTTAATCCAAGGGTCATGATCTAGGCCAGGACTTGAGCCATCAGACACAGCCTGGGACTGCGTGAGGGGTGAACAAGGGCAATAGTACTGAAAGGTCCTGGAGAGTCTTCATCTCCTCTTTATCTCTTAATTAGGTCAATTGAAACTCAACTTCACTTAAGGAAACAGAGTCATCAGACAGGTTACCTGGTGTCTTACTTCACCATGATGGAGAAGATTGGCAATACAAGGAAGTGAAGGACCAAGCAGACAGCCAACAGAAGTCATAGATGCCCTGTAGGATAAATAAAAACAATTATTCTTGTTCTCTGAATTTATTAGACCACACTGCAGACAATGTACATTTTTATTTCCCATGTCTGAGGATAGTTGCCCTGGCGGCCTGGGGATATATTATTTAAGAGGAGGTCTGTTGTGATGTAGAGTCAGAGAAAGAACTCAGTGGTGCTAGGGATGGCCAAGGAAGCAAATCTGGAGACAGAAAGCTTCTACCTTAAATTTCAAAGTGAAATAGCATCCTGGCTAAATAGGCTCATGCTAGATTAAGACCAGCTAAAGTCAAATGCTGGCTCTGTCACTTCCTGTCTGTGTGATTCATCAACAGGAACACCCCCCCCCCACCCGTTGAGAGGTTGCCTCATTGTCCTTCAGTAAGTTTTTGTTAGTCACCCATAATTAAAAATAGACTATCAGGGTAAGATAGCTCTATTCTTGATTTCTGGTGTCAGTTTCAACTGTGTGTGTTAATCCTATCTTTCCATCCAGTTGCATGGTCTCACCCCATCCCAAAACATTATCTTTAGCTCATAAAATCTGTTCAGACAGTAGCTTCTCTTTGAGCATCTGTAACCTAAGTGGTCATGGATCAGTGAACACTCTTAAATAGTGAAATACCAAGACTAAGAAGAAAGAGCTAAGCAGGAATCCATGTTAAGAAACAGGACAGAGAGTGTGCACTTCAAAGGGTGGAACTTTTGTTTCCCCAGGGCGTGGAAACTGAACATAAGGGAAGAAGGGTGACTTGCCTAAGGATGCAAGGTTGGTCAGTTAGTTGGCAGAGACTAGAGTAAAAGCCAAGAATCTCAATCCGCTGTTCGCTCCACTTTACCAAGCTGCCTTTCTATTATTGGTGGGTAAACATTTCCTTTTTTTCAAGGAAAGGAAAAAAAATTAAGGCATTTTTGATAGTTCTTGTTGTCATTCAATACTGTAATTTTAGCACATAAGTACTTCTTAGCGGGGGGAAAATGGAAAAATCCCATGCCACCCATCATTCACCCTCCCCTATGTGGTATTTATATCCCCTCATCAGAGACAAAATGTGGCCTATTGAGTCAGAGTCAGAATAAAACCCTTGTCATGCTCTCCCTTGGTTGTCAACGAAGGAACCTTTCTTCAAGTGCAGGTTGCATTAAGCAAAAGTGGTTGTGTGTTTGAAATTAAATCACTCAAATATGATTAAAAACAGGATACGTGGGTTTCCGTTGGGGTGCCTACTTGAATGGGGCGCCATACAAAATCAAGTTGTATTGTATTGTATAGAATAGCTTTGTATTAATGTTCGGAATAACAAGGTCCCGCTGAGAGCCCTTCACGTTTTTGAATGGTGCTTGGAGTTTGTCAAAATTTTTCAGGAAGGGATCTGCACCGCCCTGACTGTATGAACAATAGTTTGAAGAAAAAAAAAAAAAGAAAAAGATCGTTGAATTAAAATGACATTTTTTTACATTACTCTTCAGCTTTTGAGCTGCAGTTAAATGAGAGCCTAGGGAATCTCATGCCTGCGCATTCACCTTCTTCTTCGTATTTGCCGTGAGTTTAACGTAGCAGTGCAATGGTGCAGGAGGCACTTGGACTGTGTAGCCATGTGTCAGAGGCCAGCTCTCCTGCTCACCAGCTCTAATAGTTTCTCTATCTATAAAGAGAGACATAAAAATACCAAGCTTAAGAGGTTATTGCAAATAAATAAGAGTTACATTTTGTGGAGGATTACAGCACTTAGGAAGGAAAATCGTAAACACTGAGAAAATGGAGAATGGGCAGGAAAGAAAGAAAAAAATAAAGTGCAGCGTTCTTGTATTAGTTTGCTAGGGCTGCCATAACCAAGTACCACAGATGGGGTGGCTTAAACAAGAGACATGTATTGTCTAGCAGTTCTAGAAGATAGAAGTCCAAGATCAAAGTGTTGGTTGGTTTCTTCCGAGGCGTCTCTCCTTGCAGATGGCTGCTTTCTTATTGCTTCTTCCCATGATCTTTTTTCTGCATATGCACACCCCTGTGGCTCTCTGTGAGTCCAAATATCCTCCTAGCGACACCAGTCAGATTGGATTAGGGACCACTGTAATGACCTCATTTTAACAAAGCCCCTATCTCCAGAAACGGTCATATTCTGAGGTTCTGGGGTCAGAGCTTCAACATGTGATTTTTGAGAGAATGCAGTTCAACCCACAACAAACATGTCTTATAGTTTTAACTTTAGAACCATATAAATATATTATATATTTAAAAGCAAAATTAAATCAAAACTGTCCAAAGCAATACCTAAACATAATATATAAATTAAAACAAACAAACAAAAAAAAAAAACTCCAATGCTTGCCAAGATGGAGTACATCAACTATAGTCTGACAACAGCTAAAATCTTTGAACATAATACAAAATAAAACTACTTGAGGATTCTGGAAACTAAACACTAACAGGTGGGTTGTAAGCTGAAGTAAGCACATGAATAAATTTCCATTACAGGGGTATTTGCAGGGTTTTCTTTTTTCCCTCCGTCTCCCAGCTTTGATTCAAGAATGGGTTAAATGATCAAATGTACAGTGGGCATGGAGAAGAAAAAAAAAAATCCTAGAGAAACCCTCTGTTCTGAGCCAAAGGACAGAGACAAGATCATGTCAGAGAGTATGGGGTAATTTCTCCCTCCCCTTAAAATTTTTTTTTTTCTCTCCTAGTCATGTTTTGAGGGCAACCCTAGTAGTGAACTGTACTGCCAACCCCACAGCATCACAGACATCCAAAATTCTAAGAGAAGATCCTGCTTTCTGTTAAAGGGATACTAAGAAAGATTTTGAGGAAAATCCAGAGAGGAGAGATCTGAAAATGACCCACTGTTTCTATGCATAAACATAAGCTCAAGACTCATTCCTGGGCCATGCATGGGTGGAGCAGAGCCAAAGGAGCATAGCAAAGGCTTTAGGAACTGGACTGTGAAATTACCCACAGACTAAACCCCAGACTAACCCCTGGGTGGTACATGTGCAGGCAGATCCAAACGGCAGAGCAAGGACTTTGAAAATGTAGCTGACGTTAGAGTCACCAACCACAGAAGGTAAGATGGAAGTTGCAGTGTCAGACTAATCAGGTTGATTGCCTGTTAAAACAAAACAAAAATAAATGTTCTCTGGGGGATTTTAACTGAACCCAGAACCTCACAAAATAATATTTAAAATGTCCAGGATGCAATCCCAAATCACTTGATAAATAAAAACAAACAAATAAGCAAAAATCTGACCAATTCTCTAAAGCTAAGACAATCATCATATTCCAACTACAAGATCAACCAGATGTTGGAATTACCAGGCAAAACCTTTAAAGCAGCTATTATAAAATCTCATCCTTGAAATAAAGGCAAACACTCTTGAAACAAATGTAAGGATAAAAGTTCTGAGCAGAGAAGTAGAAACAATAAAAAGGAACACAATGGACATTTTAGAACTGACAAATTCAATATATAAAATAAAAGAATTCACTGAAAGTTCTCAGTAGCAGAATGGAGGTGAGATAAGAAAGAATCAGTGTACTTGAAGATAGATGAATAGAAATTATACAGTTTGAAGAACAGAGAGAAAAAGAAAATTAAAAATGAGCTGACTCAGGAACCCATGAGGAAGTTTTAAAAATCTAGCTTCATGAGATTGAATTTCCAGAAGAAGAGAAAGAAATAGGTAAGGGCATAAATTTTTGAAGAAATAATGGCTAAAATCTTATATTTTGGGATATACATATATAGATTCAGGAAATTCAGCAAAATGCAAACAACATAATCTAAAATATGCCCAACAATATAGTTTAAAATGCTGAAACCTAAAAATAAACTACAAAAAAAAAAAAAATCCTCTTTAGAGCAGACAGGGGGGAAAATAAATTACATATAAAAGCAAAACAATTCAGAATGAGTGTGAATTTTCCAACAGAAATCATAGAACAACATTTGATGTCTAATTTTGAGAGTATAGGGTTTTATATACTTCATTAAGTCACATTTAGTAATTATGTTGGAACCAGAAAACAGGAGAATAATATTTTTAAATTGTTGAAAGAAAATAGCTATCTACCTAGAATTCTATATCTAACAAAAAAACCTACCAGCAATAAAGATAAAATATAAACATTTTTATGTAAAGGGAAACTAAGAAAATTTGTCACCAACAAATATGTTTTTAAAGAATTGCTAAAGAGAATTGTTTAGAGTGATGGAAAATAATTGATATTAGAGGGAAACTTGGAACTGCAGAGATAATAAATATTTGGGCATATATATGTGTGTTTTCATCCATTTAAAATATTTAAAATATGAATGAATGCAAACACAAAATTTTAATATTGTCTGGATGCTATTCTAAGTATATAGTTGTAATATATGCAACAACTTTAAAATAAAGTGGAGGAGGTAAAAGTTTAAATACAACTGTATGTAAAACCTTAAGCAGTTTAATAATTATGTTGTTGGCAATACTGTAGGACTTGTTATACTGAGGGTATTGTATACATGTAATGTGAGATCAAACAAATGGATTATTATTTTGGTATTACTGAGAAGTGGTTTCTTTGTCACAGGACAGACAAAATATCAAAGAAGTTAAGTAAAAACCAGTCTAATAAAGATAAGAAAATATTTAAATGATAAAAATAAAGGCTCAAAAAACCAAACAAACAAACAAAAAAAACTAGATAATCCAAAAAAGAACAGAAAATTTAACAAGGACCCAAATAGAAATTATAACATAAAAATTAAAATTGTAAAATTCAAAATTCAAGGGATAAGTTAAACAGTAGATTCAAATCAGATGAAGAAAACTGGTAAACAGGAGGTCAGATGTCACATGACCTGTATAATCAACAGTAACAACAGCAGTCAGTTGAGTCAGACTAGAGAACAGGTCACAGTTTTAAATTGCTGGAGAAAAGAAGAGTCCACCAGGAATTCTATAACCAGCTAAACTGTCATGCAAGTGTGAAGGTGAAATAATGATATTTTAACACAAATGAGGATTTACCAGAAACAGAACCTTGCTGAAAGAATAACTAAATGATGTATGTCAGAAAGAACACTCATAGGCATGAACATGCATGCACACACACACACACACACACATCCAGAAATCATGTGGTATTAAAATTTGAAACAATGTTTATTTTTTTAATAATTAATTTTATTTATTTATTTTTAACTTTTTATTTTATGTTGGACTATAGTTGATTAACAATGTTGTGTTAGTTTCAGGTGTACAACAAAGCGATTCAGTTATACATAAACATGTATCTATTCTTTTTCAAATTCTTTTCCCCAATTAGGTTGTTACATAATATTGAGTAGAGTTCCCTGTGCTAGACAGTAGGTCCTTGTTGGTTAAAGTGAAGGTTCTTTTCTTGTTCCAGAAATGAGGAAAGATATTTTTCAATCTTTGACTGTGTTAAATCAAAGATGAAAGATAATAGTAATAGTAAGCACAGTTATAGAATGGTTAATTTACAGCTTATTGGGGGGAAAAAAGGAATAGAAAATATTTTATCAATTCAATAGAAGTACAGAAATAAAAAATGGAAAAAACTTAATAAATAAAAAACATAAAATAATAAATTATAAACAAATCCAAATATATCAGTAGTCAATAAATTTAAATGGGCTTAACCTGCCAGATAAAAAATAGTCAGATTGCACAAGAGAGAGAAAAAGAAACATAATCACTTATCAAATCTGGAAGTAAAGGATTGAGAAAAACTAACCAAAAGAAAGCTTGTGTAGCTATTTTAATATCAAGAAAAAAACAAAACAAAAACACTGAAGTCCAAAAGTATTATAGGGAACAAAAATGCATCAGGAAGATGTTGTAATTCAGGACTTACATAATCCAATTATATACCCTCAAATTATATAAAAGAAATGACAGAATTGCATTAAAAAGCTGAAAAATCTAACATTATAGCAGGAGAAATTAATATGCCTCTCTCGATAACTGATGTCTCAGGAACAAAATAATAAAGATCTAGAATATGTAAACAACATAATTACTGAGTGTGATAAAATAAAATATACAGAACCCTGTACCCTCTAAACTGGAGATTAATTGTTCATTTTGAGCATGCATGGAGAATACACAAACGATCATTTCCTAGACCATAGATCCCAAATGTTTGCCAAGATGTGGAACAAAGGAATCTTTCTTGGCCTAATAGTTCATGTCTATGCTGGAACAGCCATTTTGGAGAGCAATTTGGCAGCAGCTAATAAAACTAGAAAAGCATATACCCTGTGCATCACTACTTGCACTTTTAGCAAATTTCTATTCATTGCAAAAGGATTCAGGTACTAGAATCACATTGCAGTACTGTATGAAATTGTGAAAAATTGGAAATACCCTAAATGTCCATCAAGCAGAAACTGAATAAATAAATTGAGTCCTATCATACAATGTAATATTATCAAGCTGTTAAAGCTGTTAAAATTAATGCACTAGATCTTTATGAATCAACATGGATTGATCTCAAAAACATGCCAGTCCAAATTTCTTTTCCAAAGCTTTGGGGGCCAGATGTGTTTCAGAATTCGTTTTTTGTTTTTTTTTGTTTTTTGTTTTTTTTTTCATTTCAGAGAGGCATATATTTATATTTTGATAACACCTCCACCAGAACCTGGGCCAACAGTACAAAACCAAAAATGCCAATATTTCTATAGAAAAAAATATTAAAAAGTCTATAGTAGAATAAATCAAGGCCATAAATAGCCTCATATCAATTCCGGTCACGTTTTGCCACCTAATGGGTTCAGGTTAGGTTAGATTTGGCTGCCAAATACATTATAGAAAAAAAAAAATTGGTTTTGAGACCTTTTGATCCTTTGGTCTTAGTAAAGAGATTCTAGCATTATAGTCAATGAAAAAAAACAAGTTGCAAAAATATATATTCAGTATGATAGCATATACATAAATACTAAAACATGCTTCATAATACAATATATTTTATGGCAACATGCATATTTAGACATTTATAAAAACTACTCAAGGGACTGATAATTGCTAAGTTGAAAAGAGTGTTTTTATTTCTGGGGAGGAAAAAAAAAAATGAGATCAGTGAAGGAGACCAGAAGAATTCAACTGTATTTGTCACGTCTTCTCATCATTGTTGTGTTTAAATAAAAAGCTGCAGGGGGAGGCCTTCTTACAAACTATGTCACTAAAAGGAACAGAAGTATTTAATCAGATGGAAAAAGTGAGAAAGGATACTCCAGGCAGAGGAAAAAGAATGTGAAGGTCTCTGAAGTGTACAAGAGGATGACATAGACCAAGACCAGAAGATGGTTACATGGCTGGGGAACAGGCTTTTTGTTGGATGGGAGAAGAGGTGAAACAAAAGAACTTATCCTGAAGGTGATGGGATCCAGGGAACGGTACGGTGAAATTTGTGGCTTCCAAGGGATGGATCATCAAGGTACGTGTGTTACTAATGCATCTTTGAGTGGCAAATTCTTTTGACACACATTCTCCTTTTTGATCTTCCAAAAATTACTCTGAAGTAGGGCAGGGCAGGCACTATGTCTATATTTTAAGAGGAGAAAATTCAGTTTGTAAAGATCACATAACCTTCTCTGAGTTATAAAGAAGGAACAAGCAAATTCAGATCTTCTGATATGATCCATACAATTGCCTGTTTTCTCTCCCAACAGTTGTCATCCCAACAGGAGGGCAAAGAAATAATTAGGGATGTCTTTGAGATAATTTTCTTGATTGCCAAGAAAGATGTTTTATTTTTTCCCCCACAAAAAGTGACAGAAAAGATTCAGTTGTTGAAAAGTTTGGATAGGAAACTCTTGAAATAAGCAAGCTCTTTTTGCAGAGTTTCCCCTGGTGGAAAGATGATGGAAGTAGAGTAGGAAGAGGACCCTGGGTATGATCTACTCTTATCTCAAAGGCCAAAACCAGGCTCAGGGAGAAGACGTCATGGGGCCAAGTTGTATTTAGAATGTGGATGTCTTTATTACAAGTTCAGTGTCCAATTTTCCTCCTTTGTCAGTAGAAGGAGGTTTCAGGTAAAGACCAAAGACTTAAATTTGTGGACTTACGCTAGATAAGAAAATTACAACAGAGGCATGTGAAGAAAATGTGGCATCAAGAATAGGAATGAGGACCCCTACCTCAATTAAGAGATTTAAAATTAGGGATTCATAAAATAGATCATGTGTGTGCATAAAGACAAACAGAAGCTCTGAGTGTGGGTGGAGAGCAGATCTAAATTCAACAAGAGCCTGAAATGTGTTCTCTTGGGCCTTCTTTACAAGAAAAATAACTTGGAATGCTTCTCCCTCTTTAAGACTTGAAAATATCTGAAGTATAGATTATACATGTTGAGGATAAAGTGTATGCCTTTATAATTGATTATATTGAATAGTTTTACATCTGTCATGAGCAACTGACAAATTATAAGGCTTTAATCTTAGCTGCCAGTTCCCCCTTTAAGAGCCGAGGGAGTTTAATTAACACCCAAATGGTCAGTTCAGTGCATCATATTGAAAATGTCCTTCTTACCACGTGCTAATTCTCAGCTTCAGGTCAGTACCCATGTGCTTACTCTCTTGCTCTTTCTGGAGTCATTTCTGCTTCCCAGCCTTTGTACTTCCTCCTTTTCAAGCCTGCCTACAGTGCTGGGCAAAGAATCTCAGTTCTGTCCCCTGTGTTACCTTTAAGGACAGCCTCACACACTCTTTTGTTCACTTTGAAGACACAGGGAACAAAAATGCCACAAAATGATCCCCAAATTTCCCTTACCATAAAAACAAATTTTCAGAAAAAAAAATGCTATTTTCTTTCCTTGAGTCAGCTGTCACTTCAGTGTCATATTCTAACATCCATGAATGTCATCGAGACCAGAAATCTTGTTCATTTGGAGACCTGAATAAACAATTTAAGTCACATATCCTTAACAATGAAGAGATATTAAGCCTTTCCTCTGGGGAATATTATAAATAATATTCTTTTGTTTATTCAGTTGTACAAAAACATATTCAAGTCATGAAGTTTTAATATCTGCATCGAGCAAAGGTTATTGCAAATGCACAATATCGAGTTTCTATATGAAACAAACACACTTCTACGTGTACTCTATTTCTTAACCTCAGAGATCTCTCATCTCCGGCAAGATTTAGTGTTTCTTTCTTCTTCTTCTTCTTTTTTTTTTTTTTTTTACCCTGATTGATTATCTTTTTTTGAATTGCCAATATATTAATTTGCTCACTTTTTAAAAAACTGTTGCTTAAAAATCCAGGAAGATTGAGATTCTGCACGCCATGCATTTTGAACTGGGTTTGAGATATAAATGTCCTGTACATGTAATGTTCTGGATTTGTCTGTATGATTTTCATACAATTTCATTTTACGATTTTGTGAAATCCTCTACTAAAAGGAACTGAGTGTAAGGATACTGTCTCTGTGGAAATTGTTATCACAACAGCAAGGGAAGAAAGAATGTGGGAAGACTTGAGTTTGAGGAACTCTTTCTTTCAATTTTCTTCTTTTTTAGCAGAGTGGTATGTTATGGGGAAGAGCAAATCTCAAGATGCCCAGGTGTGGTTTAGAATCAGTCCCTAGGTATTTTTGTCTTTTGGCCTAAGGTCATTCCAGATGTTTGTATCGGAGTGTATCTGCTTGTTCTGCAGTGACAGCGCCAGAGTGCACTGGGGCAGGAAGGGCTGATGCTGGGAAGGCAGAGGGGATGCAAAGCAAGTGATGGAGGAAGAAGTCATTCCCACGATTTGTGCAACTGAGAATGGGGGTGAGGTGGGCTCCTCCAGGTCCTGACACCTGTGCTTTGGTTTCCACAGGCGGAGCTAAGGCCCAGGCTTTAAAAATAGAGTATGAAGTGGAACAACCAAACCCTGAATGTCCACAGGGATGCCTTTCAGCTAAATTAAAGGGTAGAGTGACTTCTCCAGGGCTTTAGCCAACTGGAATCTCACATTCTGGGCCTTCCACAAGTTACCCGGGGGCTAGCAAGTGAGAAGCAGCAAAGCCCCTCCTGGTAGACAGAATAATGCCCCTCCTCAAAGATGCCCACGTCCTAAGCCTGGGAACCTGGGAATATGGTACTTGACATGGCAAAGAGGACTTTGCCGATAAAATTAAATGAAGAATCTTAAGATGGGGAGAGGATTCTGAATTTTCTAAGGGAACCCAATTTAGTGACAGTGTTCTTATAAGAAGGGAAACAGGAGGATCAGAGGAGGCAGGTGGTGTGACCGTAGAAGCAGAGGGACAGGTGTGATGGTGGAGCAGGTCAGAGTAATATCATTGCTGGGAGGGGCCACAAGTCAAGGAATGTGGGTGATCTCTAGAAGCTGGAAAGGGCAAGAGACATAGGCTCCCTCAGAATTCCCAGAAGGAATGCAGTGCCGACACCTTGATTTCAGGAATTCTGACCCCCAGATAATAAGATAATATATATAAGATAATAAATGCATGTTGTTTTGAACCACTAAAGGTGTAGTAATTTGTTACAGAAGCTACAGAAAGCTCATGCCCCCCCTTCCCAGGATTTTTATTCTGAAGGCCCCTCTCTTTGAACATGAGGCTGAAAATTTTCTGTGAGTGCAAAGATTGGTGTTTTTTTCCCCTAACATTTCAGGTTCCCTTTCCCTGAAATGGGTTGTTCTTCAAGTAATATATTCCACGTTGAAACCACTACACACCACGGATAAGCCTTCCACCTCTGTCAGACCCCGATTAAGATAATTAACTTGATTCCCAAAATAACTAATAGCTAGGAAATGACCCTAAAAATCTTCACACTAACGTTTTACAATTATCTTCCCTTTCATATCCCTAATATGAACTTGCTCCCCCAACTATCAGAGCACATTTGCAAAATCTGGACAGCAGAAGTGCTTGCCCACTCCTCCCTCCCGTCAGCTGCAGTGGGGGACAGTCTGTGAGGGGGAGACAGGAGAAACCATCCATTTTGGCTTCATGCTTAACTATCGGCATTTTGGCTCAAAGCCAAAGCATTCAGCTTATAATAATAACTGGCAGCAATCCAGAACCTTTTAGAAAATAAGACAGAAAGGCAGAAAGGACTTAAGAAAAGAGGAGAAAACAAGAAATCCAAGTGGAAAGAAGAGACTCAGGAAAAGAAGGCCAGCAAAATCATATTGTTGATTTTTCTTAAAAAAAAAAAAAAAAAGAAAAAAGGAAAGAAAAACAACCACATACAACATATTTTCAAAAACCATCTGTTTTAATCATACTCCATGGCCTGTAATTAAATTTAAGTGAACATCTTACCTTTCCTGCTTTCTGAAATCGGAATGTAAACATATTCAGCTATATGGTAGATGTCATAAAAATAAAACAACAAAGCAAAAGCAAACACACACACACACACACACACACACACATCCCAAAATCATTTGCACAGGAGCTTTTGTTGCTATGAGTCATAGACCAGGGTCATATGTACAACCCTGGTCTTACTAAGCTCAGAAAGATGTCATGGGGATATGAAAACAGGGGCTGTGGGCAAGGGAAGGATGGCTTGAGCAGTGGATGGGGACCTGGGGTTGCAGGAAGCATGTAGGCATGAATAAGCATCTCTCTCTGCCAGACACCCTGCTAGGCACGAGAAATACACACAGTCAAATAACCCTCGAAACTACTGCAGGAGACAAAGATTGTCAACTCCATTTTTCATCTGAGGACAGTGAAACTTGAAGGAAAGAATGGCTTCCCTGTGTCACATTTCCAACAAATAATGCAGCCAGTCTGAGCCCAGAATAAAGCCCAGAACTTTCACTTGATCTTTCAGTCTATGTTTTGCACAGTCTTTCAGCCTCACTCTAGTTTTCAGGCTGCTCAAGAAATATCTTCCCCGGGCCACCCTGGGGAAATGGCACCATGAGATGCTGTGCTCTGTTGAGAGGGACCAAAGACCCTCAAACTCAAAGTCCCTGTGACTTATAGGGTTGAGCACAAAAATAAAATATCTACCTCCCTTCCCCCTGGAAACCCTAAAACCTGCCAACAGTCTCACAGTTTTCTCAACTGGCTGATGTCGTCTGGCAGTGTAGGAGTTTGACTAAAAGGAGCAAGTTATTTCATCTGGAGAAATGAAGTTAAACTTGCACTGGTGGGGAAGAAAAAGAAGGAAATGAAAAAAGAGAGAGGTGGGGAGAAGCAGTGCAGTTGAAATCTAATTGTAATAATGACAAAATTAATAACAAACACCAATGGAATCCTGCCCAAGGATTGGTCATTTCATTCATAATAAAGGATATCAAAGTAAAGCATTTTATACTCCCATGTGAAATTATCTTTCGCTCCTGAGATTGTTGTAGCTGGGCTAGAGTATGTAGCCCAGGATGTGGATGAATTGTTTCAGGGAAGGTGTGGACATTGCATCTGGGTCCCAAGAAAAGATGATGGATGATAAGAAACCATGGTAGGAAGCTGACTTGGACTTAGTGGGCAGTGGGTCATAGCCTGAAGATGCCTGCTCGGGGAGATGAGGACTTAACTACCAGTCTGTTGTACCACAAACCCCTGGGGTGAATTTGAGAAGGTCCTCCTGTTCTTCCATGTGAAAGACAGGTGTCCACACTGAAAATAAGAACTGTTAGTCTGAAACCCTAAGGTAAATGTGGAGAGCACATGCTCGAGGTGAGCATGACTTTACTGAGTGCCACCTCTGAAGTGGGTACCTTATGCATATCACTTGCAGCTTCATTTTCCAAATTACCCAGAGTAAAAACTACTTATTTAAATGTAAACTGAGGCCCCCAAACAGTAGATGACTTATCCAATTTCAAAGAGATGATATTCTTAGACTCAGAGCTGAGATTCGAACCCAGAACTGAGTCTAAGACATCTGTTTTTTTGGAACTATAAACCTTGCCTCAAAATTGGAAGACAGGGTTTTTTCCACCTAAGTTGTAGATATGAAAACTGAAGCACATTAAAGACCAGCCAGCTTCAGAGAAGGAAGGAGGTATTTGCTGTCATGTTGACTCAGGTAAAGATAGCAGACCCAGAGATTAACCGAGTTCCCATCCTACCAGCAGCTCATTCAGTGTCCGAGCTCCAGGCAAGTCTCTCCCCCTTTAGGGCCTGGTCTCCTTCTCTGTTCAGTGCAGCACTTGGCATAGAGCTACTTGAAAGCGCTGGTACTCAAAGCGTGTGGTACCCGGGACCTGTAGCTTCAGCATCACCTGGGACCTTCTGAGAACTGCAGAATCCCAGGTCCCAGCTCAGAACTACTGGAGCAGAATCAGCATTTTAACATCCCTGGCTAGTTCATGTACACATTAAAGTTTGAAAAGCTGTGTCCTAGAAGTCCTTCCACTTTCAGTGTTCTGAGGCTTGATTTTATGTCAAAGGTGCCGACAAAGGCTAATGTAGGAAGGAGAAAGGGCAGGAGGGGAAGATGACAAGAAAAGGAAGAGGGGGGACGCTGAGAAGCAGTGAAGAAAGACAGATGAGGGAGCGAAGGATGGAAATTCCAGATGTTGCAAAGTCAGAGACAGAATACAAACAAAAGATGGGGGAGGGGCAGAAAGCTGAGCAAGAGAGAGAGATGCAGACACATCTAAAGTTAAAGAGAAAGGCAAGGAGAGAGAAGAAAGAAGAAAGGTAAAGACGGAGGGAGATGCTTACCCAGGGTCCAGGCACCAACCAGCTGATGTCAGGATGGGAACCTGGGAGTTCTGAGCGGCTGGGAGATGCTGGTGGAGAGAGAAGTGCCAGACAGTGTGCTGAGCTGGTGGTCAAGCACAGGTGGCCCCCCCAACCTGTCCTCCAGTGTCCAGCACGGTGGCTTTTATGATCCTAACAGCTCATTTGTGTGGCAGATTAATCACTCAAGTCAGTTCTGTTGTTAATGAGAAAAATTACCATTACCCATTCCTTCCACACACACACACACCCTTTTCTTGGATGTGCCCAGTTATAAATTAGCCATTTTCATTATTCATTTTTCCTGGATGACTCATGCTTCAGGAACTTGACATCAGCCCGAGTCTGGAGAGTTCGATTTCTGTGGTCATCTGCTCTCTTGCATTCCGACATGAGTTAACGGTTAAGAAAGGACGGAAGCAGCTGGAATAAGGATCAGCGATGACTCCACAAATCACGCTGGAGAGCAACTCACCAGACTCCTGGTTCATCTTCTGAAAGCAGCCCAGCGTAGACAGGAAGCAGAGATAAGAATTGATGCTATTTCCCTTCTGGCTTTAGAGGGCAGCTATGCAGGTGAGGGAATGGCCAGCCTGAAACCTGGAAATCAGCTGGTAGAGGGTTAGTAGACTTCTTGCTTACTCATTCTTGAACCAGGTCATTTCATTTTCTGTCTAGCTTCAAACCCTGGGAGGACGTCAGGACACAGGGAAGGACAGGGCTCAGGTCAGTGCTTCTCTTTGTTGCTTTTAGTTATGAACTTGGGCAGATTTTTGATACACTGTTTCCTCAGGTGTCAAATGGGAAAGTGACGCTCATCAATGACGTTGTTGCAAGGATGAGGAATGATCTGAATTTTAACTGAATTAAAAAAAAAAAAAAAAAAGACTTGCTAAACTGAGTTTTAAAATTGAGTAAACTATTATCGGGGTATTAAAATGTCCTAAAGAAATCATCGTTAAAAATGTTGGGATTAGTTTTGCCATATAGAAGTCGAATACGCCTTGTGTCCTAATGCAAGATTCTGGGGTACGGGATTAGCTTGTGTAAAATATTAAAATATAAGTATACGAATAACTTAGAGATAAACTTCAAAAAATATAGTTACTTTAATTTTTTAAAACAGTGAATAATCCAGAAAACCTGACCATCTGAAGTGCACTCCGTGCAGTTTTCACTTTTGCATGGGGTCTGATGTTGGGTTGTAAGGAGACTCAGGGCATAGACTTTAGTTAAAGATCCATATCTGATGCTAGTTGCAAAGACAGCTAGTTGTGAAGACAAAGGGTATTGAGAAATGGGGATGATGAGGATACCCTTCCCCTCATGAATCCCACCTTCCTGTGTCTAAACTCTCCATTTGTTCCCATATTGTTATGGACCGGATGTCCAAAACTCCAAAATACATGTTGAAAAACTACCTCCCAATGTGATGGCATCTAGAGGTGAGGTCTTTGGGAGGTGATGAGGTCTTGAGGGTGGAGTTCTCATAAAAGGGGATTTGTTCTTATCAAAGGGCCTTGGGAGCTTCCTTGCCCAAGTGAAGATACAAGAAGCACCCATCTGCTACTCAGAAGAGGGTCCCGCCAGCATCCAACTGTACTGCCACTCTGATCTCAGACTTCCAGCCTCCAGAACCCCAGAGGGACCAAGACACACACAGAAGCTCACCTCTGTGTCCCACCCTCCTGATCTTTGCAATTTTATTTCCCACCTTCTAGTACTTTCATCTTTTCCTACTTGGCAAACTTCAATCCATCCATCAAGATCCGGCATAAACATCACCTTCTCTGATTGTGGTCGGTTCCCTTCCATTCACACCACATGAATAGGGCTCCCCTGGGGCCAGGGACTAGGTTAGAAGCTGGAGAAAGGCAAAGACCCCTTCAGGCAGGGCTCTAAGGGCTCCAGACCAGTGTGAACACCTCTATGCACTCAGGGAAATCCAGAGTCATCCCCCTGGGTTCTCTCTGTTAGCTCAGATCCCTTTGAAGAGAAAGTATGTCTCCTATTTTTTTTCCTCCAGGGTCAGAATATTACCTGGCACATGGTCTGTACTTACTAATATTTGTGGAATTAAATACTGTATTAATGATCTTTAAATTAGTTGTATATCTTCAATCGAGTTGGCTTTGCTTGTGTTTGTTCGTTTCCTTGTCTGGTTTTGTTGGTACCAGGGTGGCTAAGCCAGATGTCAGTTACAGATACCATTTTGGGGGAAAAGGACCACCACCTCCCTGGCAACATTATGAATCCAAATACTGGTGTGTGCATAAAAATTTACAATGAACAGGAACAAATTGGTCAGCTGCCTATATCTTTCAAGATAATATAAATGAGTTGGTTTGGGGGAAGATCCCGCAAAGGAGGCTCAACTCTCCATCTCTTGGATATCCTTGTTCATTCCGGTCCAAAAGCCAAATGCTAGGTTCGGTGCTCTGACCATAAATTGAGAGCTTTCCCCTTGAAAGCTATGATTCCAGCGGTGTCTGGTGCATGTTACATAGTGTGAGATCCCAGACAGATCACATTTTCACACTTACCCATCTGCCACCGCCTGCTTCTCAAAGCACCACTCAGTCATACTCTTTAAAGAGCCCCGGCTGCCGCAGGAATGTATTTTGAAAATGAAGGAGGAACAAAAAGATGAATGAGCCCCCTCTCCAGCCCCCTCCAGGCAGGGTCAGAGGCAGAGGCAAGGCCATGAGCTTTGGTCCCACAGCTGCCCCTTCTTCGCCTCCCCGCCGTGCTCCCTCCCTGGGGATAATTTGGAAAGAACACTTTGTGTCCGCCTGTTTGCAGTGGAAGCTATTCAGATACTCTGAGAAAGCAGCCTGAGTGACTTGGGTGCCTCACATGAATTATCATTTTTTTTAATTTGTTTCCATTTGGTTTCAGTAATTATGCTTTTGACTTTGCAATACATTCATCGTTGTTACCGTGCTGCTTTGTTCTCCACAATAGAGGAGTAGTTCAGAGTTGTTCTAGGAGGGGACCCCGGTTCCCAAGGAAGAGAAGGGGGGACACACAGCTCGCAGAAGGTAATGGGCAGGGAAATGCAAGGGATTCAAGGATCCAGCATTGATATCTGGCAACATTTGTACAGAAAACAGGAAACACTGTTACTTCTGGGTTCCTAACACCAACTCAGAACAGGAGGCAGCTCTCTTTTTTTTACTTTCTGGTGAAATTAGCTTTTATCCTCCATCAAAATCCACGGGCTGGTTTGTTCTTATTCTTTTCTTTCCTTTTTTTCACTCTCCTTTTTTAGTTCATTTAATGCTAAAACAGAGAAAACTAGAGTGCTCACTAAACAACCAACGCATCAGGACTCTCTACCACTCCTGTGTTTTTGTCACCCGTTTGGTTGACAGGGGATATTAGAATGTGTGCTTAAGACACAGAGGTGGGTTCCAACCCTTGTTGGACCTTCTGCAGAGAAGCTGTGTGACCTGGGGCAAGTCGACTGCCCTTTCACAACTTCATTTTATTTGTTCATTAGTAAAATGGAGGTAATAAAACTGACTTCCAAGGATTGTTGAGCTGATTAATGAGACATCAGTAGATTACGTTTAGCATAGTGCCTCTCACAGGGTAACCCTGGAGAAAGTGGATCTTGTTTTCATCCATATTCTCTCCACTTAAACACAAATAAAAAGGCATCCTGACTATAGCTTTGTAAATCTAGCTAATTAAATATCATGGGAGGGGAGCGGCTAACATCATAACCTCCTTACCCACCACGTTCCTCTCTTCTGGGCTGGGAGAGAACTAGCAGAAGATGGGCCATACTCTTTCAGACACCTGGATTCCTATTAGGCAGATTCACAGGCAAACTCCTCTAAGCCAGGTGTGGCCACTGTCTGTGTAATCTCAGACCATCCCTTCCCAGCCATGCCCTGCTCTGTTTCCCTGACTTGACTGCCCTCTGGTTTCCTGGACAATTGGTCTACAGGGAGGCACTTTTGGAAGACCAGAGTGTAAGAACAGGGGAGAAGCAAAAGTATATCTCCCCTTACCCTTCTCTGAGCATCTCCAGCAGTTGCTGTGTCTTTTGCTGGCTCTGGTTCCAGTGGATAACCTTCCCTCCATGGTCCCCCCTCCCCTCGGCCATCCCTGCTGTGGGCACCCCTTGATCCAGATGGAATTTCTCCACTCTCCATCACATGTGTTACCAAATCCCATATTAAACAACATGATTCTGAGATACCTAGATGGGGTTCACTTTTCTTGACTAGACCTTGATTTCTATTGGAATAGTTTGCACTTGAACATGAAATTGTCATCAGCTAAGGAAACTCTGCAGATGAGCCTCTTCTCTCTATCTCTCCCCTAAGCCACACGAGCAGTTTTTAGCTCAGATGATTGCTTCCTTGTATTTTCAGCTTGGTCTACTCCTTTGCTTGGTAGTTACTACCTGTTGAGACGCCTCCTTAAAATTTTAGTGAAATTCAAGACAGATCCAAATGTGGGTACGTGACCCAGTTGGTCTAATGAGAGTCAGTTCTGGATCTTTTTCTGAAACCAATATGACTGGATACACTGATTTATCCATGGGTTCTGTGTCTCCAGCAGAGCCTATCACTCCTCTGTACCCCTTGTGAAACTTCCCCCTCATGTGCCGATGTCGGAAATATCAGCACTCAGCAGTGGCACTCACACTGAGTAGTGAGGCTGAGTAGTTAACACCAGGGCACAGAGTGGGAGATAAAGCGTTAGACAGACTAGAGTGTTGGTCCAACCCTTATTGGCTGCAACTTGCTTGTTGGACAAGTCATTCTCCAGTTCAGAAAGAACAGATTGTTGGAGCAAGAGGAAAGGAAGGAACTTAGGATGCCCAAGAAGTACTGTAGGTTTGTCACCTGCCTTTGTTTTGCTGTTGAAGCACAATTTCAGGATTATGTTTGCGACTCACATTTCTTTAGAACCACATTTCATTACCATCTTGTCCCACTACAGAAATCACAGAATGTGACCAGGACTTGGGGGAAATCCTTTCTAAGTATTTTCTGACTTAATAACAACCCTAGGCATTCTTATAGTACACATGATTATATGGTGTTTATAAAGGTGGAGCCTGCCGCTGACAACTGTGAGAGGGAAGGAGATGAACCCAGGGCTGTCTGCCTTTGAATCCCAGCTTCTTCTTGCTGAAGCAGCTTCTTGCCAGTGTCCAGACTCATCTCACAAGCAAGAATACTGCCTCGTTCTTAGAAAGCATTCAGCCAGCATTTGCAAAACATGGATAAGACTATTCAGGGGAAACTAACTCCAAGACCTTGTTGTTCCTCATTGCTTTCTCACTGAGGAACTGAGACAGACTCAGTTTGCAGGGCTCTTTTTTTAAAACAATATTTAGGGCAGGTGGTACCCCATTGAAAGGCTAGCAGAGCAGTGAAGCATACTGACTCTGACTCAAAGGCCCCGCACTATGGCTTAGGGCAAATCAATTAACCTCCATAAAATGTAGTTTCCTACAATGTAAAATGGACCTAGTGAGACCTATTCAGATTTGCCAGGGACATTTAATGAAAACAATAAAGTGTTTGCTATAATAAATATAGTAAATGTGAAATGAGCTGTCTCTCTTATTATTATTTTATAGGATACATATTACTAATAGGAGAATAGTCACAGATATCACCCTTTTCAAATTATACACATACAAAGGATCTAATGACTAGACTCCCCAATTTCCTCCTTCCTACAGGAAGTTTCTTTCCAGTTGAGAGGAGGGATAGGTGGGTCTACATTTTAAGGGCTGAGAGATCTGAAGGAGAAGGGAAGGCAGAAAAAGAGCTACGTGGATAAGGGACAGAAGACAAGATGTTTCTGTGTGTTTACTGTGGGGAGATGTGTTTTAAGAAGAGTGACACTGCAGGACCGGGAGGCGGGGGCAAGGAGCATGCTCGTAACTGTTTCTATGGACTGTTGCCACATCCCTTTCAATAGACTGCAGGAAAATGGAGTAGAGAATTGGAATCCTTTTAATTACTTCTGTTTCATAAACGTTTTGGACATACAAAAACTCCATGGTCAAACTATGTGTGCCCAGTGCAAACAGGGTTATAGTTATAACCCATCAGTTTTGCGAATAGAGCATGTCTAGTAACAATAGGCACTCGTGGTTTTGTGCCTTGGGATGGAGAACACCTTATCTCAAAGACCAGCAGTTTTTCACCCATCTTTTGTTCAACTGATATAAAGAGAAACCCTTCCCAGGCTACAGATTAATAGCAATTATCTCATTCAGTCTAAAAACAAATAACAAAACAAAAAACAAACAAAAAACAAACAAACAAGAAAGCCCTTCTAACTCAAGCCCCCGCCCCCAACTGCAGTTCTTCATTGAGTGGTCCTCACCTGGCTGGGCTACTAACAGCTAGTCGACTTCAGGGATGGGATAGTAAAGTAGAATTTTAAGGAAATGCACCTTAGTAAACAACATCTGGACAAAGCAAAGAAGAAACGGGAGTGTAGTCGGGCATCACCCGTGCAGTGACAGATTGCTTCTTTAATAAGCAGGCACTTAATTAGAAAAGTAATTTGTAAGAGACATTAACGGAATGTGAGTATTCAACTTTGACCAACACACTTGCAGTGAAGTCTAGGCTCTGTCACACATTGAGGTGTATGTTTCAAATCTGAGGTTGATGCTCCCAGTCCGTGAGCTCTCAGTGTGGACTCATAACTGTACGGGTTGAAGAATAATACCGAATATTTGCAAGCACTTTAAAATTTACATCTGCTCACTTCCCTTTCCCCAGCAGAGAGCTAATCAAGAGATGAAGAAAGACCCTGGGGGCTGAGGGAGAGGAGAGTGTCCCTTACCCACAGTCACGGTATATGCAGTTAGGAGACAAATCACAGCCTTACCCGAAGGATTTCCTCAGCGTTGCCAAAAGAGGATACCTGAGATAAGTTGTCAGGCAAGGGACAAGGCGAATTATAGACATCAAGGAAATGGAACAAAAACCCAGGCTGAAGTGCTACAACAAGAAATAACAAGAAGCCAAGGGGGAGGGGACAAGGGAGAGGGATGGACTGGGAACTTGGGGTTGGTAGATGCAAACTATAACATTTAGAATGGACAAACAACAAGGTTGTACTGTACTGCACAGGGAACTATATCCAATCTCCTGGGATAAACCATAATGGAAGAGACTATTTTAACAAGAACGTATATATGTGTAAAACTGAGTCACTTTGCTGTACAGCAGAGATTCACACAATATTGTAAATCAACTATACTTCAATTAAAAAAAAAAAAAGAGAGATTTTTTTTGGGGAAAAAAAAAATAGCAAGAAGCCACAGGTCAGGACAGGAATCTCCATCCAAACAATTGTTTTGAACCCTGGTTGCACAGTAGAGTATAGTTTTTAAAAACACTGATAGCAGTATCCCATCCCAGACCAATTTGATGAGAAACTTGGTCATTGAGACCAGACTTTGTTTATTTAAGTTCCCAGATGATTCTAATGTGTATCCAAGGTTGAAAACCATCAAATGAAAGTATCTGAGAGTAGCATGGTGTGGACATGGGAAAGCAGCTGTGGAATTGGCCAGATCTAGTTTAATGTCCCATATTTGTAAAAAAACGTTTTTTGTTAATTTTTGCTTATCATGCAAGGAAGGAGGCTTTAAGCAATTTTGTCTGAGCCTTATTTTCCCCATCTGTAATATTGAAATAATAATGTTGCCTACTTAAGGTTTTTACTAGTACTAAAATTCTGATATCCACTATGCCACTTAATCTGCCCTCTAGTAGAAAACTACTGTGTCAATTTCATAAATATGTATTAAACACTAAATATGTGCTCAGATATTCCCGGATGAATAAGACAGAAATGGTATTTATCCTCCAGAACAGCGGCTCTCAAAGTCAGCATCCATCAGAATCACCTTGAAAAAAGACTGCTGGCACCCACCCCAGAATGTCTCCTTCTGTAGGTCTGGGGTGTGACCTGATTATTAACTTTTCAAAGACATTTCCTGGTGATTCTGATGCTGCTGGTGAGAGGGTACCCCGCTTTGCGAAACATTGTCCTGGGAAATGACAAACTATTAGGAAGAACAGGCAGTTGAAAAATGGGATAAGTGCTATGAATAGAGAGTGTCTGGGTGGCAGATGGGAGGCTAAGGAGAAGAGAGGAGGTGACTTGAACTTCTTCCAGGGAGTGAGGACATCAGGGAAGATTTCCTGGGAAGAGGTAAGGATGAGAAAGAGTTAAGGGACAAAAGAGATAGGAGAGTCTCTAGCTGGAGGGAATCGGAGAGAGAAGAGCATACTTGGAACACAGGGGGACCCAGAGAAGGTGGGTGAGTTTGGGGCATGGATTGTGGGGGGCAAGGGTGCTGAGGGCAGACAGGTAAGGGGCAAAAATGGGGAGGGACCTTGATGCTTAAAAGTCATTTATGCAAAGGGCGATTGAAGGTCATTGAAGAGCACAGATGGTCAGGATTGTTATGAAAAGATCTCCGTGGCTGGCCCTGCCAGGGTGGGGAGAATAATGGGATGGAGATTGAGACTGGAAGGTCCCCACTCTGGGAGGGTGCTTGGGCTGGGGCTTGATTCAGACGATTTCTTGTTATTAAACGGAACTAGCCTTGTGTGAAAGATAAAGACTCTGGTCCACCAGACAAGGAAACTTGGATATCCAAAGGGGAGCTCCTTCTGAGTCTTGGGACTTCAAAATCTTCATGGATAAGTTCTGAGAGGTTTGAGAGAGAAACCAGGGAGGAAACCTGGAGAAAGCACATATTTCCACCTGGAAGGTGGCTGTGTGAGTTTCCTGCAGCTGCTGTAACAAATTCCCACAAACTTAGTGGCTTAAAAACTGTACACATTTCTGGAGGTCAAAAGTCCTAAAATCATGGTGTCACAGTACTGCATTTCTTCTGGAGGCTGTAGTGAATAATCCATTCCCTTGTCCTTTCCAACTTTCAGAGGCTTACTGGGTAACCCAGGACAATCTCCCTGTCTGAGGTTCTTAATTTAACCACATCTGCAAAGTCCTTCTTGTGACGCAAGGTAACATATTTATTTACAAGTTTTAGGAATTAGGAGATGGACATGTTTGGGGGCCTTTATTCTGCATATTGCGGTGGCAAAATAGTACATGGGTGATTGTTTGAAGGCACAATTTGCAACACAATGGAAGACAAGAAGGGTCAGAATGCTAAAGATTAAGAAAGAAAATTATAAAATGAAATGAAATCCCTTCCATGAGCCAGTTTTGTGTCTTTCTTTTTAAAATAACTCAGTAGGACAGACTTGAGTCAAAGTTTTCTCTGTAATGACTGATGGAATTATTTTATTTCTTCTTCATTTATTGAATGTTTTAAAGCCCACTTTTCCTTCCCTCCCCCCTTTCCTTCCTCCCTCCCTCCCTTCCTTCTTCCCTTCCTTCATTCATTCCTTCCTTCCTTCCTTCCTTTTCTGATGCCCTTTCAGTGGGCTCCGATTTCAAAACTTTAGAAATAATACACCAGTAGCTGTGTGACAGCTCTGAGATAACAAACTCATTTTCCAATCATACAAATGTTTTTAAAACTCCCTGAATCATCCCAAATTTTACTTGCATTAAAAAAAAAGGAACATAAAATTATGGACTTTGTCTTTTCATTTCTTCTCCACACTGTTCTCTTATTTTTGAAGTTCACTTTCATGTAGCTTGAAAGGACTTATTTTTCCATTGGAAATTATCTCCTATATTCACTAAATAATACTATTTTAAAAATATATGTATTTAAGTCTTAAAACAACTATCTTTATACAGTATTTTGATGAATCCCCATGGTTAAGTTTCATGTGAAGTGTTTTTCCACTTCTAAAATAATTTTGCTAAAGAAAATAAGACAGTACTTTTTTCCCCTTCTAATCCAGAAGTACTTTTTGATATATGATAGGAGTGTGGCACTGGAATAAATCAGGTTATTTTAAGTTCTGTAAATTTTGAGGTAAATATGCACATACTTGCATATGTACAATGTTATTCCCTTTTATACAGACTCCTCTGATGCCAAAATAGTATTATATCCATTTGTGAACAGTTTAGGAATTTCAGTTCTTTGCAAGCTAATGGGAAAGGATATCTATCTGTTGGAAGCATAGGATTGTTTGAACAGATGTGAGTTTCTCACTTAAGATGCACACACAGAGGAAGTGAATTCCACACTTAGCCATGTTATAGGTAAAGAAAGAAGGCTATAAAGACATTTATCTCCCATACAGTGTCTCAAACAATGTACCAACCCCAGAATCTCACCAAAAAACAAATAGAAAATCATAATGGATGTAATCTAGAAAGAAGATATGTGACGTGAAAAACAAAAGACGAGATGCATCAAAAGACAAAAATTAATAGAGGACAAAGAAATACGTAATAAATAATAATTATTGACAGTAAGGAAATGATTCTACAGTGGAAGCTTTCATAGCTACAAATTTAAGACTGATAGGCAAAAAAAGGAAATAAAAATAATGTCTCAATACCACAAGGTTTTATTTTTATTTAAAATAAATTTATTTTTACTTGAAGTTTTTACCTGAAAATGGTTCATTTGCCAAGTTTTTGGGTCGAGGTTTTCTAACCTGTGTGTGCCTTTGCTGAACAGTTTTCTATATGTTGTTTCTGACAAATCACGTCTACTTCACATCGCTAGTGTTTTTTTCTTTTTCTTTTAATTTCTTTTAATTAGAGAGAGAAATAATTAATTTGACAAGAAATCAGAGTGTCGGATCTTCCTACTATTTTATAAATGTTTTCATTCTTTTACATTTATCTTATCTACATGTAATTAGACAGAATTTTTATGTTACTCACCTTTTCCAAATTATTCAGTGTGGTTTTCATGGAAACAACTCTTTTCCTGTTGCACTTAGGTTCCATTGATTTGTGTAATATTAATTAAACCATGTGGTTTACACCTGGTATAACCAGTTTTGAGGAGAAACATAAGTGGTGCTTTCTATGGGAGCAGAAGAGCAGAGGCACACAAGGCAGCAGCTTTGTCCCATGGCAGTGGCCTCCAACCTGCATTTTATAGAGAAAATGCAGAGAACCGGTTAACCTGGCAGGTCACTTAAGTATAGGTCAGCTGAGAAAGGCTCTGCTGTCCAACTGTAGCAATTACTATGAAATTGTAATTTATGTGTTTAATAATAAACTGAAGCTAAATTTTTGGTAAAAGGTAACATAGCAATAGTGAAGAGTAAATGAAAGTAAAAGGAGACTAAAGTCTGTGTTTTCCTCAGGTACATGGAGAACACAAAGATAAATGTAGGCTTTTAAAAAATTTTTATTGGAGTATAGTTGATTTACAATGCTGTGTTAGTTTCAGGTATACGGCAAAGTGAGTCAGTTATACATATATCCACTCTTTTTTAGGTTATTTTCCCATATAGGTCATTATAAATGTAGACTTTTTCAGAAGGAAAAGTTAAATGTGACTGTTAACATACGAAAGTAGCCATAAAATTTATTAAATGAATCTCTAACTTCTATACCAAAAGAGCAGAAGTGTTTTTCTAATACAAGACTGAAAAAGATAAAAACCTAATAACAGAATAATAAGAAAAAAAGCAAAATAATACAATTTCTTTGTGTTCAAGTATATATTAAGTACAATAAATAAATATAGGTTAGACTCATCTGTTAAAAAAGAGACTAAGATTTAATTTTTTATTGAATTCAACTGTGCTTACATTTATGTGTCATAATGGCCTTGTGGTTATATAAGAAACAATTCAGTTTTAAGAAATGCTTACTGAATATGTATACAGAAATGAAATATGTGTGAATTTGCTTTCAATTATTTCAGTTCAGACAAACAAAGAGGCTAAATGAAGTAAATATGGTAAAATCTTAGTAACTGTTGAATCTAGGTGAAGAGAGCATCGAAAGTCCATTGTACTATAACCTACTATTAATACAATTGATATTTTTATTAAGAAAAATCTTGAAGGATTCAGCTAAAGTGGTGTTCAGAAGGAAATACAAAGCTGAAAAGCATTTATTAGAAAAGAAGAAAGTTTGAAAATAAACAAGTGTTCAACTCCACCAGACTTTCTGGTCACCATTTAAAATTATAATTTGGTAAGTTTTAAGAAAATGCATACAACTGGAACACTTCACCGAAATTATGATATTAAACATGCAAGATTCAATATTTAAAGAATGTTACTTATCTCTCATTTAACCTATAAATTTATAATTTAATGCAATCCAATCAAAAGCCCAGTAGCATTCTTCAGAATATATGACAAATTGAGTTAAAAATTTCACATGGATAATAAATGTGCAAAACAGACAATATAAATTCACAAATTTTAAAAAATATGGTTGGATTTTCTCCACCAAATACTAAGATATATTATATGTTGTGGAACTTAAAATGACAGAGTATTGTCCAACAAATGATAAATAGATCATTGAACTATAAGGATGAGTACAGAAGCAGACCCTTGCTTATATGAGAACTTAGCATGTCTGGAGGAGATATGACTATCAATGGGTGTGACAGAAACTCTGCCAGATATTTGCCAAATCATTTCATTGTTTTCCTGGGCACAAGGGAACTGACATTCCCCATCTCTCCTTGCGTCTAGGAATGAGTCAGTGGAATATAGATGGAAGTGATATACGGCATTTCCAGATATGGCCCCTAAAATGTCCCAAGTGATTAGTCATATTTTCTCCACTCTGCATGATTGTAAGTGCAGGAATCCAAGATGGTAGAAGTTTAAGATGGAATGAACCCGATCTCTGTGATCTTCCATGGAGGGGGAGATTCCAAGCGGAGCAAGAAGCTTATCTGCATTGAGCTGTGTAAGTCAAAGAGAAACAAGGATTGTTACAACAGTTAGAATTTAATCCCTAATTAGTACAGTACAGGAAACAAATAACAATTTAATGTGTGGCATGGAGGAAATGCTCATCCATTATAAAGGAAAAAAAAAAAAAAACTACAATATAACTAGTATGCTCCTTCCTAGCAGAGAAAAATATTCAAGGAGGAATAAATACCCAATAATTAAAAAATACTTTTAAAAGTATAATAGGTGAATACCCTGTGACTGTGGAATGAAGAGGGCTTCCTTAAGCAAAGCACACAATGGAATAAAACAAGAATCTTAAAGAAAAAAATGACATTTAAATATATCAAAATCCTAAAAAGAAATCTCAGATCAAAAATATCAATGAACACAATACAAGACATAACACTAGGCACTAGGAGAGAAGACATTCACAATATATAAAACAGTATTATTATTCAAAATATATAAAGGATGTCTAAAAATTAATGTTGAAAATTCATGTTGAAAATCATGAAAAGGAAAATAAGTGAAAATTATCAGTAGAAGAGGAAATTCAATGGCGCATGCATTGAGGAAAAGATGCTCAGCTTCTCCAGCTATCAGGAAATACAAATTAAACCAGAATGAATAGCATTTATCACATGTTACATTGGCAAAGATTAAATGATTTGATAATCCAAATGTTGGAGAACTCATCCACCACTGATAGGACTCAGAGTGCTGGAGACCTCTTGGAGCACAATTTAGCATTACCTGGGACAGCTGGGCATGCCCAGCAACCGAGCAATACCAATTGTAATTGCTTTCCTAGACCAACATTTGCACATGTGCACAGAACCATGCAATATATCCAATGCATCACAGTTTGCAAGAGCAAAGGGATTGGAGATTACCTTAAAGTCTATCAACATGGGAATGGTTAAATAAAACATGGTATCTACATCTGGTGGAATAGCTCTTAAAGACACAAACAAGATAGATGGATTTCCTCCTTAATACATATCAAAAAATATAATATTTTGTGAAAAAAACATGTTGCAGGACACAATATCTAGAACTCTCCAATCTATCTATTGATGCATGGTTAATTAATTACACAGATCGTATACATTATTTTTTTCTTTGGATTGCATGTAAATGTAAAAGTATAATAATGGGATTACACAAGCACACACTATTGTTGGAGTTCTAACGGATAACAGATGGCACGCTGAAATCGGGGGAATTTGAGGGGAGTTTAGTCTGGGACAATCTATATTTCTTGTCATTTTTTTAAAATTTATTTACTTTTTTTATGGGACAATTTATGAAAGTGTGGTCAGCTTCGGTGAAATTATCAAAATATAGTACAAGAGCTGGGTCTGGTAAGAGCAGGAAACTTGGGCCACCCCTAGGCCTGAATGGGTCCATGTAGGGAGTAGTTGCTGGAGAGGAGGTTGTATGGAGGGGGACACAGCCAGGCCATGGCAACCCTGCAGGGATGGAGCTAAGGGAACAAAAACTACAAATTTAGTACTTTTCTCCGGAAACCTTGATAAAATTCCTGTCTACACTTCCTTTGTCCCTTTTCCTTCTTTCCCAAGTCTGTACAATATGGATGGTTCATTGTTCTGATTCATTATGAAATTTTTATTTTGGAATCTGAAAAAATAAATACTTCCTGCTGTTTCATTCTAATCCAGTATTCCTGTATTACATTGCATTGAAGGACTGGGAGACAGAAACGTGGGTTCTTCTTATCTTGTGTCTGCTTCTCATTAGACATGAGAAACTGAGCAAGTCATATCCCCGTTCTGGACCTCAGTTTTCTCATCTATAAAATAGGGATGATAATAGTGACAGCAAAGGGTTCTTGAGAAGGTCACGTGAGATAAGATGATCCTTTGCCATCTGAAGTAGTGCTTCTCAGACTTTAATGTGTATATGAATCACATGGGGAGCTTGTTAAAAATCAACATTCTGATTCACTGCACATAGGCTAGGGCCTGATATTATAGTGCCCATGATGTTGGTGCAATGATCATACCTCTCATGGCAAGACATTGGACATCGAGATGAAAGTGTTGCATCCCAAAACAAGTTTACGAAATCCTAATGGCAAACGGGTATCTTTACTGCTGGACTTTCCAATAGCTCAGATCTACTCGCTGTTCACAAGGACCCCTCAGGGAGACTGATAGTGTTCACAGAAGAATCTGAGAAAGGGTGGTCAACAGAATAGATCCCTAGCATGGAACTTACAGACACCCATGATTCAAAGCCTTCTTACCTGGCCAGACTTAGATAAGTCAAAGCAGAGAGTAAAATATGCTGCATGCAGTGAATAGATTTCACCATTTAATAATCAAGCCCTTAATTAAAAATAAGTAATTCATAAGAGTGATTAATGTTAGGTGACTAAGTAGGTTTGTTCAACGCTCTTGGCATTTAAATAGAGGATGAAGATTAGAATTTCTTTCTTCTCCCAAAAAACGTTTCTTTAAGAAACAAGTCTTGAGCAAATGCATTTTTTTTACTTAGTTTGAAGAGAAATATAATCCCTACACTGGAGGCCACTATAATGCTAGGCTACTGGTAAACTCATCCTTGGACAGGGCACTTTTAAGGATTTACTTATTCAGTCAACAAATATTTATTTATAGTCTACTAAGTCCCAGCCACTGTGTTGCACGTGAGTTATACTGTGGCAAAGAACAGCCATGGAGCATATCACTGCCATCAAGAAACTTACATTCTAGACGGCCAGACACTCATGTATGATATAAGTAAGCAGGGAGTTCAGTGAAAAAATAAAACAGGGTGATAGAACACTAAGTCACTGGGGAGGTTGCTTGACTAGGAGGGCCTTCCAGAGGAGGTGTTCTTTAGGAGGAGACCTGTAGAATGAGATGTGGGAGCTTTCCAGCCTGGGAAAGGGTGCCAAGGCTAAATACAGTTCGGTTGGCTAGAGTACTAGGAAACAAAGAGGTAAGTGACATTGCATGAAGTTGGGAGAATTACGTAAGCAGAGACCAATTTCTGTATCCTGTATTGTGCATCATAATGAGGGCTTTGGATTTTAATCTTACGTCCATGGGAAGCCATTGGAGTGTTTGCTTTTTAAAAAAAAAATGATTGACAGATTTAAAAATGTATCCTGGTTCTCTGATGGGCTAGTCAGGAAGTGACCAGTTGGTAGACTACTACAGTAAGCACAGCAAGAGGTCATGGTGGCTTGAGCCACCAGCCAGTATCATGACATTGGATTTGGGGATTGGTGGGGGGATTGGAGATGTAAGTGTGGTACATGAGTTGGACTGGGGTGGGTTATTGAGAGAATAGAAAGAGCAAGGGACTCCTACCTTCTGATATTAACACTGGGGTGAGGAAGACTAGGGAGGGGAAGGCAATCCAGGAAGACTAGGAGGAAAATACGTTTAGGATGGAAAGGGATTCATCTTGAACAAAGTATTTTTGAGGTTCCTATCATATACCCAAGTGGAGAGGTCAAACGTCTAAGAGCTCATTGAAGCCTGAGAGCCTTTGGTTTATACAAGCTATTTAGAGTCATGAAAAAGAATGAGAAAATCTGAAGAGAGATTAGAGAGAGAAGAAAGAAGATGATCCAGACCCCACGTGGTGTGAGGGTTCACCATATCTGGAAGTTGGGAAGGAGTATCTTGTGTGCAGGAGGAGCACTGGGAGATGGTGGTGTCAGAGAGTTAAGTGAGGATAGAGTTTCACGAAAGGGGGACAGATCAAAGCATTGACTATTCAGCCAAGGGGCTGAAAAAAGGGCAAGCAGAATTGTGTCCCAGCCCTGGGTTGCGCTGAATGGTGAGAAAGCTAAGACAGTCTCTGCCTCAAAGGACTAACCTTCTGGAGGGGACATTCATGTCCACAGGTGATGAGTTTACATCTTTGAAGTTCAATGGTGATGCATTACCAGGGGTCGCTAGCCAGTCATCCACTCATGCTCTTCTGAGAAGGTAATAGAGATTTACTTCCTTCTACTACATTTTTTTGCTTTTGTTTGTTTGTTTTATCTCTAACACTAGATTATAAACTCCCCAGCGCCATCTATAGCAGCTTCAGCAGAGAAAACACTCAATGAATGTTTACTGAATAATGAATAAAATATGTGGAAACTCTCGCAAAACTTTATGTTTTTAAATACCATATGCATACAGTTATTTTATTATTCTTGTTGTGAGAATTGGTAAATTAACATCTTCATGGGACCTAGCACGATATCTGAGAAAATACTATAATAGGAAGCAGATGACAAGCACCACAAATTTCCCCACCCCCCTCCCCAAATATAAAACAGAATTTGAGGCGAGGAAGAAACGACACACTGAATTGTTCCTTCCTCAACTACTTCTGCTTTTTCACTTGGGTTATTCCTCCTCCAGACTTCCCATCCCCTTTTCCAATGAAGGAAGATAGAGAAGAAGGAAGTGGGACATAGTCAAATGTGGAATGTGGCAGGAGAAGTGAGCCAGAAAATCCACAGAACTGTGTATCATACCAAGAACTGAGGAGTGGAAGTAAAGAGGCCAAGGGAACAGGAGCTAGTAACCTTGAACCTACCTCTTTGTCAAATACTGCTTCCAGTTCAGATCTGCTTGCTGGCCAGCCCCTTTGTCAACACACCCTGATGGCCCTCCCACTGTGCTCACCCATTCCGCTCTCCAGGCAGCCATTGGAGTGGCCTCAGGGGACCCAAAGCTTCAGGTTGAAATATTAGATTTGACTGTAGAAGGTAAATCCAGCTACTCCTAAGGCACAAAACCAAACAACCCATCCCAAATAAAAGTCATCCTCCACTGCTTCAGGACATGTGAACAATTCAACTTGAGAGCTGAAAAAACACAACTGCAAAGACTCTGGGAACACTGCAACATTTGCCACCACCAACAGAGGGGTCAGCAGACTGGAAGGTCTACGTAGGGAAGGTGCCAAGATGATGACTTGTTTATTGTGTACAAAGTGACCATGGAGATGTGGATAATCAACAGCAATAACAGCAACAACAATAAGTTTACAGTTTCTATAAACCACTTTCTTGCGTGCTCCTCTATGATATACTTTGAGTAAATGATCATCATCTCCACTCTACAAATTGAAAAACTAAGTAAGAATGAGGAATGCATGTAAAATCATGATAGGCTTCCCCTAACCTGGTCTGTCCTACCACAGCCCCATCTCAGGCTCCAGGCACAGGCTTCAGGGTAAGGGTGGATGAGCATCAGTGTCTGGTGTTCCTAGTTGGAGACACAGTGTATGGAAGACATACCTATCCTAGAAGGAAAGGGTGAATTTGAGTGATTAAACCAAGGAAGCTTACCAGAGACTGCAATGGAAGATGCTAAACAGGGACCAGGTGCTGTGGTGAGTCTACTGTATGGCATATATACTGAGCTTGGAAAGGAATGGAAACCAAGAAGGGAGACTCATGCAAAGGCAGGCCAGTGAAATTCCAGCAGCCCAGCTCCTCTGCTTAAAGACCAGGTGCACACCCTGGTTGAGAGCCTAGAGTTTGGAGCCCCTCTGCTCTGACTTTCTAGAAGTTCCAGAAGAGCTTCTAAAGCTTGTCATACTTTGGTTCCTCTGTATCTTTGCTCACGCTGTGCCCCTCACCTGGAATGCCTTGCCCTCTTATCCCTCTGGCCAACTCTTTTTCTTCTTCGCTGCCCCATTCTGCTCAGGTGGCGCTCCTCCCAAAAGCTGCCTGGGAACAGGTGATCTCAACTATTTGGGCTGTTCCTCCACCTCCACGTTGAATGGCCTCTAGGTCAGGGCCTGTCCCACCTTGGGTTGTTGCCAAGCACCTCCAGCCTCCAGGTGGTTGGTGTCCTCATCCCCTTGGTGGCCCCAGCCCAGAGCCCAGAACAAGATTCTGCTTCATGAATATTTTTGCACTAAATAATACATGGATAAATGAATGATTTTAATGATCATCAAGTTTACAGGAGCTTTCTAGACCCCAGCTAGACCCTGCTATTTTTACTATTTCTTTCACAACACTGAGACCAGAGGCGATACAGCAACATCTTTAAAATAACAGCTTTTGGTTCCAGATATAACTGGATTGAAGTCTCTATTTGACTATTAACTAGCTGAGATTTTTAGTTATTTAACTGATCTAAACCTTATTTGTAAAATGGATTACTATGAAGGGTATATGAGGCCATGGATGTCAATTATTTATCACAGAGTTGTTGTAGTAGTAGTAGTAGTGGTGGTAGTGGTAGTGGTAGTTGAAGTAGTAGAGCTAGTAATCGTCATCATCGTCGCCATGGTAGCAGCAACAGCAGCAATAGTACTATTGGTGATAACAATAGTAGTAGCAGTAGGAGCCATCACAGTAGTAGTATTGGTAGTAATATAAATAATAATATCAATAGCATTAAAGGTAATAGTAATAGTAGTAGTAGGCATAAGTATAGTAGTAATTATTAAGTTGATGGTTGAGAAACCTTGCTTGTTTTATTATCTCCAGACATAGACACAGCCATAGTTTTGACAACTCAGGGAACTATCAGGAGACAATCAGTCGCATAATGGAAAAAAAAAAAAGTAAATTTTTTAAAGGAGTTTCCATTAATGCCAATCCAAAAAAAAAATCAGATCTAAAATTATGATAGTGTTTGTAGAGTTTTCTACTTAAAAGTTCTAAGAAATATTAAAGCAGTACATCTGAAATGAGAAACCAAATTTCCTATTTCAGGGAGAGCCACGAGGGCTGCAGGACCGCTAGTGGGGTGAGGCAGCTGCCCAGCTTAGGATTCAGCAGATAAATGGGAAATTGGCTGTCCTGCGGGGCACGGGTTTATCCTCAAAGCTGGACCTAAAAGAATTCAGATCTCAGTGGTGTCCGCAGGCTGTGCCTCTCCCTCTGGCTTTCCAACTTGGCTCGTGCAAACAGTCTCATTAATCCCCGGTCAAGTGCAAGCATGCAAACGCTCGATGAAAGAGAATGAAAGAAAGGATGGTCCTTGGATCAACAGGAGCATGAAGATTTCCAGGATGCCTCCCTTCTAACTTTAACAATAGCCAGAGAGTGCTTGACGGAGCAGCAGAGGGTGACGTTTGTGGTCCTAGATGCCTGTGGCCCCACTCCCGTCGGCCAGACTCTTGGTTTGGAAAGAGCCTCTGGCATACTGATCTGATGTCGTTAAGAGACCTCTGCTTTCTAATGCAAGATGCATTCAAAATTGTTTGTGACAGTCATGCCTCCACCCTCGTAATTATTTAATTCTTCTGGAATGTGGAGAATTGGCATGAGGCACTGGACTGGGAGTCCATGACAAGTCAGCTTCCTTTTCTCTTGACACAGGACATCTTCCTACCTGGAGCTGCAGGAATGGGACAAAAGTCCATTGGAGAAGAGCTTGTTCATTCTAGGTGGAGCTAAAATCAGACTTGACTGACGTGCTAAGTGCTGAAATTACTTGTGTCTACCTGGGAGACAATCAAGGGACGGAGACCAAACTAAATGGGCTTGTGATCCTCTTTCTCTCTGCTTCTCTGTCTCTCTTTTTTTTTTTAACACACTAAAACTGAAAAGTCAAATCCATTAAACAATTCATACTTTGGTTTTCAAAAGACAACAAACATATCCTCTGAGCAAGGGAAGCAAGTCTTTTCTTGCATCTGAGTTAAGGAACACTGAGTCTTTCCATTCAGGCCCTTCAAGGTGCATCAAGTTGAAGGGTGATCTAATCAGCTTTCAAGGCAAAAGGTGTGTTCATTGTCTGCACAGTTCTATTCAATAATTATTCCGCCATTGGACACACATAGACTCGTCATTTAACCTTGATCTTACATCTGCAAAATGAAATCAAACATCCTATTCAAACCGCAAACACAGAGAAACTGGGTGCTCCCAACATAAGACTTGACCCTGTGTAGATGCTCAAAAGTATCTGTTAAAGGAAAGAGTGCATTTTGCTAAGTGAACAAAACAATGATTCATAGAAGTGAGAGCAGAAAAGGAAGTCATAATAAATACAGTTTAGCACTCCCACTTCACCAATGAACTAGACCCACACAGGTGTAGTAACTGAGCCAAGGTCATACGCGTGTATCACGGCAGAACGCAAGAGTTCTCCAAAATCCTAGACTAATGTCTATTAACTACAGGTCAATGGATAAAGTTGCTGCTAACTAAAGGGCAGTTGGAAATTCCCCTTTCTCTCTCTCTTTACATTTTTTCAAAAAAATTTAATAGTGGTAGTAAGAATAGAATTAAAAGAATAGCCTTCTTGACTACTCGTTTTCCTGCAATCTTTCAGAAACAATGATGCCAATGATACAAAAAGTGATGCTGGTCCAGTGGTGCTTGGAGTTCAGTTCATGGACTGACAGCCTCAATATCCCTGGGTAGATTTTCAGCCTGGGTAGGCCCAAGAAATTAGTATTTCGACAAATTCTCTGGGAAATTCTGATTGATGCTACATTTTGAGGATCACTGATCTATAGACTGATGCCTGTAAAAGCACCCATAGCCCTGAACAGCATGCTGATGATTGTGGCAAGGGTTGTTGGTTGATTACTTATTCTCTTCTCCCTTGTCTATCCTCTAGTTCAGAGACTTAGAGAGTCAGGTGTTTTCTTGCAGCTAGAGGTGGTCATGAAACTGAGTTCTCCCCATTGAGATGTAAGTAGGGATCTAGGGGTGTTTGGGAAAGATATTTCTTTCCTGATCAGAAAAAGGTACATGAGGAGAAACCTCATGTCTATGTCAACTTATGTTCCTGACTTTGAATGCAATGTGTGTGGATCTGATGCTTGTTGTTCAGCAGCTATTTTGTAGCCAAGAGGAGGAAGTCAAGAGAATGACAAAGATGCCAGCCTAAAACAGTGACTTTGAAATGCCAAACTATGTCAGTATATCCTTGAGAGAGAACAACTGTGTTTCTAGTTATACATATATTATCAAAGCTACCATTTTGCTCAGTTTGCCTCCACAATAACTATGAGTAACTATTATATGACAAAATGAAATATAAATTTCTGCATAACTTTGCATTAAAATGAAATACAATCAACTCATAGATTGAATGCTGGCCTGTAAAGAGGTACTAATTATGTAGCGAAAGGAAAAGAGGGAGAGAAGCAAAGAACGACAAGGCATGGGCTTGTTAAGGTATCTATTTCTTTTGTAGGGTGGTCGTAGGAAACTACTCACAGTCCGAGTAGCTTAAAGCAACAGAACTGTATTCTCTCCTGGTTCTGTAGGCCAGAATTCTGAAATCCAGGTGTCAGCAGGGTTAGTTCCTTCTGAAGGCCCTAGAAGAGATGCAGTTCTCTTCCTTTTGTTATAGATTGAATTGGTCCCCCCCAAAGATGTTGAATTTCTCAGTCCCAGTACCTGTAAATGTGACCTTATTTGGAAATAGGACTTTTACAGATGATCAAGTTAAAATGAGGTCTTTAGGGCAGGCCCTAATCCAATATGACTCTGTCCTTATAAAAAGGAGAAATTTGGACACAGAGATAGACATGCATAGAGGGACGACAGTGTGAAATAGGGACAATGCCATATATAAGCCAAGGAACACGTGAATCTACCAAAAGCTAGGAGAAGGGCATGGAAAAATACTTCCTCACCACCCTCAGAAGGAACCAACCCTCCAGCACCCTTCTAGCTTCTAGTGGCTGCCAGCTGTCCTTGGAATTCCTTGGTTTGTAGATGCACCCCTCCCATCTCTACCTTCATCTTCACATGGCTTTCCCCTCTGTATCTCTGTGCCTCAAATCTCCCTCTCTTTTCTCAGGAAGGATTTGTCATCGGATTTAGGACTCATTCCACATCCAAGATGAGTTGATCTGGAGATAGTTTTTTTTTTTACATCTGCAGGATCCTATTTATAAATAAGGTTACATTCATAGGATTGTACATATCTTTTGGGGGGATACAATTCAACCTAGTACAAGGTGTTAATATTTTAGTAGGAAAATATAATTTAATGGTTAATAATGTGATAACTCTGTAAAAGACCCATTGTATACCATCTTGTATCCTCAATAACCATGGTGTCAGAAAAGGGGAAGAGGAAAGAAAAGTGGGACAGGACAAGAAGTGGTTGACTTTGAACTGTTCCTTCAGTCCAGAAGACTTCCAAGAAAAGGTTTAAGTTCTACCTTGTTAGATTCAGGAAAAAGTTTTCACATCTCTGAATCTCTCTTTCCACCTTACGGCTTTACTTAAAGCAATAATTGGCCCTGCGATTAGAAGGACAGAAATCAGCACAGCATGTGAATTTGCCAATTATTCTTCCTTGATATGGACATAGCCAGTTTCAGTTTTTGGTCCCATCCTAAGTATGACATCTCAGCGACAAAATAAATCAATTAATTTGAGAGCTCCTGGAGGGTGAATAATAGACTGGGATAAAGATACCAGGGCTGAGTAAAATCTCCACTTCTAATTAAGAAAAGGAGTATTCACAAGACCCTGCGCTTACGTGGTCTTTCACTCCTTCATCTGTAAAAAGCAGGGGTTGGCCTAGCTTGTGTTTCAAATTCCTTCCACACCACGATTCTTTTCCACACACTCCCTTTGGAATTTGGACAGGAGTTGAATAGTGTTTTTTGTTTTTGTTTTTTTTTTTTCTTTAATGCATATGATCAGTATGGAGATTTATGGAGACGCTTGCTTTTTATACAGCTAAAGAGGAAAACACACACACACATTATACACAATAGCAGCAAGAGAACTTTTGCCAGCCTAACACACATTTATGCAGCAATAGCAGACACAGTGACACCAGACTGCAAGTAGGAAAATTGACTCTGTCAATATTTACTGAGACAGAAATGGTAACGCAGGCTGTTTTTCCTTCCTTCACTCAACAAACATGTGTGGAGACCTCAGTCTCTGCCCTGGGTACCAGGCACTGGGGAGAGAACCATGGATGAGACATGGCACCTTCCTCAAAGGGCCCAGGGTCCATCTGAGAGATGCACTGGATGGCAGAGCAAGGTGGCATGTGCGTTAGAATGGAGATAGGCTCCAGGTGCTGTGACAGCCCCAATCACAGCCTTGGGGACATTCAGAAAGGCCTCTAAGGTGCTCTGAGCCAAATCCTGAAGGTTGTTTGGAGGGTAAGGTGTGGGTTGCCCCGTTGCTACCTCAAGTTGCAAGGCAATTCGAAATCTACGGTTTCTCGACCTTTCAGTGAATCAAGCAGGAAGCATCTCATGCTTTCCTTTCGGCTGGGTTAAACAGTTCTGGATCTCTCCCAAAGTGTATGATTATCAATTAATTCCACCGGTTATCATCTTAAACCAGCACTTCCGATCACGTCACATCATTTCTCCAAAAGGCTCAAGGATACATCTTAGCCTGGAGGATGACATCACTTTCTGGACTTTGCTGCTAGTCAAGACCCTCTGGTCTTTGGTTGACCTTTTCAATGTCATCTCATACCACAAACTTCAATAAAACATGACACATCATACCAAATTTAGGAGTAACTTCACTAATTTTAGGTGTAGGGAGCCACACAGGTCTTCTGGAATTCATATCAACCAGACTGATCTGTGTGGTTATGACTGTTTATATTCAGGGACTTTGTATGGGGATGAACCCCAGGATAAGGAGCCAAAAGATTTTATATCCTCACCTTGCTCTGCCACCTATGGGCCTGGGTCAGCCTCCATTCCCCCATCTGTAAACTGGAGGGGGCAATTCCTGGTCTGACTGCTTCCTGGTAGTGAAAGCCAAAGAAGCAATGTGGAGTCTTAAGTGTACAACCTTCTTCGTCAAGGCCGAGAAAGTTGAGTGTAAAGTAAGAGTCTGGACTCTGATTTCGGGAGACCCGAGTTCCAGTCAAGGCTCCCAAACTTCCTTTAACTCTTTGTCCCACCTGCCCCAGACTCGATTTCCCATCTAGAAACATGTGCAGTCTGGCCTAGACCTAGACCATAGATGATCTCTCAGGTCCCCCAGGATTACTGGAGAATTCTATGAGTCTATTTCTTTTCCATTAAGAGCCAACACTTCCTCAGTGTAAGTGATGTGAAATCTTTTGAAAGTGTGCACACACCAGAGAACTAATTTTGAATCCCACTGTTTGATCTGTGCATGCTGCTGGTCCTAGAGTTGCTGTTTCCTCATGGTCCAGGCTGGGTATGGCGCTGGAAGGCTACATTCAATGCCCAGCTGCGAGGACGGCCCCTGTTCAGAGTGAGGGTGTCTGTGTGGGTTAGTTGGCTATGATGTATACATCCCTCACTGCTCACCAGGGCAAATGGGCAGCCATGGGTGGACACATCACTGTGCTTGCCTGAGACCAGGACTTGGAGCCAGGGCTTTGGAGATGTGTGCCTGGACCCTCCATTCTCCAGGGCCCAGATCCAGCCCCTTGCTGAGCCAACTCGTGGTAGCCTCATGAAGGCTCTCCAGCCCCCACCGTGGAAATTGAATTTCTCTCTGAACACAGGCATTCTCCTAGATCAAACATTTTGAGCAGACTAAACATCTCTGACAATGAGCCCAAAGTTTCATAGCAAAGCAATTTCACTTGGTAATTTGTTCAGCACTAAATGCATTTAGTTCTCCTAAGTTCATCTCTCACTAAATTATTTTCCCAGGACCATTCATTTTTAACAAAATAAGGCTAGCGTGTCTACACTATAATAGGACCTTTGCAAAACGAGTGCATATGTTACAATGGCTTATTTTCTGTCATGGAGATTTAATCAAATTCACTAAGTTGGAGGACTATAATAGAGATTTCCAATAATATATGTTAAAAGGGTTTTTATATGACATCTTGCAACTTGTGAATAAAATCAGATGGCGTGTGTGTTTGGTACTTCCACCAGATGCTGAATTAACTGACCCAAGGGAGTCCATAGAGTTCCTCCTATGCAAGCAGATCATATGAGCCAGCACGATCTGGACTGGTTTGTTTGATCAGGTTTCTAAATAGAGGTGCATCTTATCACAGGGTAGAAATATACATTTTCACTTGGGTTCTCTAAAATCTAAAAAGAATAGGAAATGAACATTGATTGCAAATGAGCTCCTTTAACGGTCCACTTCACCATTTACGATATCAGATGCATTGTGCCTTTCTTGTTTGTTCTTATTTTTTGACAAGCCATTATAATAACTCATTCAGGTTCAAAATACCTATAATTTTTTCCAAAGATAATCACTTATTAATTAAGTGAATAGAAAAAGGCCTGGCTCCTTTCTTTCAAATATAAATGGCATCTGTACACATTTTCCAGAAGGGCCTGTTACTTTTATACATGTCATACCCCCATCATTCTTTCCCCACAGCTTGTATAGTTGTGTCCTCTGCCTCTCATTGCTGTTTCTGTCTTTTCCTATATCTTAAATATTAAAGTGATGAAAGGTTATGAGGAGCTTTTATCTCTCTAAGGAGCAGAGAGGGACAAGGACCTCTGGAGTGACCTACTGAAAACATACAATACGTGAAGAGGATGGTGTTGTCTTCTCACTTATCTTTTTAGTGTAGCCACATTAAATTGCCTGAGCCACTTGCAATGGGACAGAGCAGAAATTGTTGAAATAGCAAGCCCACTATTTTTAAAGTTCAACTACACATATGTCCACAAGTGCATTTAATAAGTTCATCCTGTTTTGACCTCACTGGAATTACCTCCATCCAAGTATGTAAAACCACCATATCACCTTTTGTTCTTTGTTGAAGACTTTTAATTACTGACCCTTATATTGTCATTTGAGAGATTCATAGAATCATAGCAGACAATTCAGCATGCTGTGACTTTACCACTACTTTTTTGGTCCTTTATTAAATATTTATTGGATCTGTACTCCATGCCAGGTGCATTGCTCAGCTTGTAATACATCAAAGCAGGTTGTGACTGTAAGTTACTTGAAGGTGATGATTCGATCCCTTCTTGTCGATTCCTGTGTCCACTGGGGCTGAGGCCATACAAAGTAAACTCAAACAAGACCTGAAGACAGTTCCCATTCTGCTGCTGGCATAACTTGTTTGTTTCAGAAAAGTGAATTAATCTCAGTGAAGCTCAGTGTTCTCACCTGTGCATGGGGATAAAAAAATAATGCATCACTGAAACAGAAAAGAAAATCAATTGGACAGCATTGATGACATTTAAAGTGATATGCAAAGCCTAATGCACCACTATAAATACTTATCACTGGGCCAGAGAAAGGTGTAGACCCCCATAAACAGCACTTTGTGGAGACAATAATTGGAATGAGTGATTATTCTAAAGACAAATAAGATATTAATCACCAGCACCAAAAGGCAGTCTGTTTAGAAGGGAGATGCACAAACTATGGCATTATTAAGTCCTTGATCGCAAACCCAACTCAACAGCTAAGTTCTAATTGCGTGTTGATGGTAATAGGAAACAGCCCGTGCCCTTAAAGGGTTTACCATTTAGAAAAAGAGTCAAATAAGATGTTCGTCCCCAACCAACCACAGGTGGGAATCGTGATTCTTCTGTTCTTTCATTCAATTAATATTTATTAAAGACTTAGTATGTGTCAGGGACTGTTTTAGGCCCTAAAGAAACAGTAAAAATAAGTCAAAGCCCACACGTTCATGTGCCCTGAAACTTAAAATCAACAGACACACATAATTAATCCTGGAAATACCAGGAAGGTCACAGCTAAGAGGACTTAAAACATGTGCACTAGTGATAGAGATTGATGATGCTTATGGAAAGCTCAGGGAAAGTTGAGGTTAAACGGTCAGGAAAGGCTTTATTGAGGAGACAACATTTAAGCTGGAACCCACCTGATGAGAAGGAGCCAGGCATCCATGGAGAATGGTAAGAAGGGGGCGAGACTGGGCACTGGGCAGAGGGGCAGCAAAGGGATGGACATGTTGAAAGAAATAATAAAAACAGCTTAGTGGGAGCTTAGTAAATGAGCAGCCAGTAGGGGAAGATGATGTTGAGGAGGCTGAGAGGAACTGCGTGAGTTAGGACTCCTTTAGTAAGCAGTTATTGTTAGTCAAATATGATTACATGCATAACTTTGCTAGGGTTATTCAAAACCAGAAGCCATCTTCGGATGGGTGGACAGCTCCATGGTCGAGATATGGCTTTAGCTAGACTCTACAGGATGGGATTATGTTCATATGGGAAGTAGTTCATTTTGCAGACCTGCCTACTCGGAATGCATCGAGTGTGTCTGACAACCACGTTTGACTTTGGACCAAAGTAATCAGCCACTTCCTTCTCCAACCCACATTGTTGTTGACCTGTAAAGATGCTTTTTCATGTGCACATAGAGTAAGTTATCAAGAACCCCAAACCGCTCACCCCTCCAACAAGGACGGAGGTGCCTGGAAAAAAGATGACAGCTGTAGCAGAAGGTCACAGACTTCAGGATCAGGCGGTCCTAGGTCAAATCCCAAGCTCTCCCCCTTGTGCTGTAAACTTGTAAACCTACTCCACCTCCTGTCAGCCTTGGTGTGCTCGTTTGTGAAGTGGAGATCAAACTTTCCTATCAAGGTCAGCCTTCACCTCTGTCCCTTCCTTTGGCTAACCCTTCTCATCTTTGAAGACTGGACCCAAAGAAACACTCTCTCTACTTTTCACCTTTCCCTTGGCCCCTAAAATAACTGTCTTTCCCAGGCAGGGCTAAGTGTCCTTTCCTGGGCCCATATTGATTCTGGGGGTTACCGTTATTGTTAGGATAGCATTTACTTCATGATAAGGACATCATCCACATAAATTTTTGGCGGTTGTACAATGTCTTCTTCAGCTTGGTATTCTTTAGCATAGAATAGGCACTAAATATGCTTGCCCAACTGAACTGAACTCAACTTAGAAAATCTTTATATATACATACTTTCAAAAACTGCGATTTGTACTCAAATCAGTGATTGAATGAAAACACAATCATTTTGAATAATAATTTTGAATACACTAGAGCTGTGGCTCTAGTCACTTCTTTTGAATACTTTTTTAAAAATATATGTCAGTGCTTTAATTATAAGAAATTTAATGTACATGAATATTTTAGTGTGCTTCATTTCATTAATAAAAAGGCACTTAGGATTAAATTGCATAACTTGTACTTTTATTTCTCTAGACTAGATTTATAGATAGCTACACTAGTTTTTCTATTGTTCAGAGTTTTTAATTCATTATGTCTGGGTGTGCAAGAAAAAAAAAATCTGTAGTAAATATCTTGTTTGATTGTATCTCCTTAATTGCATGAGATAGTTCCTGCCTGGAACTCTAGGGACTTGCTGGAAAAAAGACCGATCTTCAGCATCATTAATGGATTTAATGTAGTAGGGGATTTCTCTGTCTGTGAAAAAAACTAGGGTTGTGTTTCTCTCAGAAGTGAGCACCTGTGCAAGTTCCCCAGTGTATCCTCACCAAGACACAAGAGTCTACCCATGGTTTCACATTGGGAAAAGGGATAAAATGAGTAAATGACTCTAGCTAAACATAGGTTCCTAAAACTGGCAATGTAAATCTGAACCTACTCAGCAATGCCTCACACAGTGCCTTGGTCATAGTAAAATCTTGCCAAATATTTGTTAAAATAAACAGAAAGCACCAAAGCACTGGACACCGGGGTCGTTCAGGGCAGAGACAAATATTCCTCCACTGCTCAAAGGCCATCACTTCATTCAGCTAGTGCCATAGCTTATTTTCTTAAATTATAACTCAGAGACCCTTATCAGTTATCTATTGCCAAAATAATTCTAAGTAACAGACAGCCACAAACTCCCAGGGGCATGCAATAATAAGCAGTGAGTGTTTTTCAGGAGTCTATGGGTCCTGGGGGGATCTGGGCATTGGGGTGGGCTGGTTTCTCTCAGCTGGACTTGACCATAAATCTTTAGTCAGCTGGTGGGTAGGTCACAGGCTGGCCATTCTAGGTGGTCTCAGCTAGGGCAGTGTCTGTACTGCATGCAGTTCCTCACACTTGAGCAGGCTAGCCTGAGCTTGTTCTCCTGGTACTGATAAGGGTTTGAGGGAGCAAGAAAGCCCTCAAAGCCTCAAAATCTAGGCTCAGAACTGGTACATAATCACTTCTGCTATGTTCTAATGGCAAGTCACAGGCCGGTCCAGGATCAAGGGAATGGGAAACAGACCCTAACTCATGATGGGAAGAGATGCAAAATCTTGTTGCAGAGGGTGTGGAAGGAGGGAGGGGAATTGGAACTTTCCTGCAATCTATGGCGGTCACAAAGAAAAGCTTAGCTTATATACTTCACTATATCTTTTGAGGAAAACAGGGAAGTATGTGAAATATTTTAGAGAGCTTTTCATACAAATTAATGAGAGAAAGTTAAGCAACTAAGCATGAACTACTACGTATCTAGAAAATGCAAGATCTGGAACAAGAAAGATTATTTTGTAATATAACTAAAGTTATGCATAGTTTCTATATCAAATTTGAAAATTCCTAAGGGGCACAAAGAAGATAAAAAACATCCAATTCCCACTTCTCAGAGATAATTCTGCTAACATCTTTTTTAATCATGAAAATTTCCAAACATGCAAAAAGCACCCATGTGCCCTTTGCTCAGCTTTAGAAATTAGGGACAATTTATCAGTCTTGTTTCATTCATCCTCCTCCCATTTTTTTTTTCCTTATGTTGGAACATTCTAAAACAAATCTCAGATATCATGTCAGTTTACCTGAAGTGTTTCATCAGTGCAATTTTCTTATAGGTAAGGGCAAAGCACACACACACACACACACACACACATGCTCTCAATAGATCACACTTAACAAGAATTCCTTAATATCATCAAATAGCTAATTCTTGCAATATCTAATTCATGTTCAAGTTTCTCCCTTGTCTCAAAAATACATATTTTTATAGTTTGTTTGAATTATGAGTTAAGCAAATGTCACACATTGAATGCATATTATTATCATAATTATCATAATCATTATTATTTTCTTGTCATATATGATAAGCATCCATTCTTATGGATCTGCAGTTGGCTGAAGGTGGACTGATCCTGTTGAGCTGAGCTGGGGCTCCGTTCACACTGGGGCAGCCAGGAAGTTCTGCTTCCACTGGAAAACCCGTGGTCATCTGCGGGTCAGCTGATCTACAGAGGGCATCCCTAATTCATCTAGATCTGAACAGAATCAAGCTCCAGAATGAGTTAATAGAAGGACTTTAGAGAAATGATGACTGTTCCCTAGACCTCAGGCTGCTCTTTTCAAACAACCGACTGGAACAGTAGCCACATGGCAGGGTTGTGATGCCAAAAACTCAGTGCTGAGTTTCAACCAGTGCTGAATCAAATCTCAGAGACAGAGTTTTAGGTGAAGTAGAAAAGAATAGCTTTATTGCTTTGCCAGGCAAAGGGGGACACAGCAGGCTCCTATCCTCGAAAACTATGTGTCCCCACCTGGGAGGACTTGATGAAGAGTTTTATAGCAACAGTTCAAGGGTGGAGGTGCTGATAAGATTAGGGTGTGTGAATTATCTCTGCAGTCCTCTAATCTGGTCTCAGGTAGGCTTCTTGCTGAACTTCTCTGGTATGAAGAATGTTGAAATCTTCCATTTGCTGGGTTTTAATTCTAGAAAGAGCTTAAAGACACTGTTATGTGTATCACTTGAGGGGAGCCAGGACCCTGCCCCAAGGCTGCACTATTTTTTCTTGGCTGCCCCTCCCTTGTCTTTGCATCCCTTCCCTTCCTGGATTAGCAACTGTTCAGATCTGCCCTTTGGAACTCAGGGAAAGCCCTGAAGGCTGGAGTCCTTTCCCTACAAGAAACAGGGGACAGAAAGGCTTCCATGCACAGGAACCCCACAGGGTCCTTCTCGGTTTCCATTGTCGTGAGGGCAGAATGGGTGTACACATGTGACAGTGCCTGGAAATAAGTCGCTGGGCCATTCCTTCTTTTGAAGTAGGGTCCAGGAGATAGTACTGGAGTTCTAGGTTTTCCAGGCGATTGGTCTCAACACAGGACTGTGGTGGAGGGTGGGGCAGCCAGTGAGGACCTCTTTCCCAGCATCTGTTATCTCAGAGGCAAGTCAGCTAGAGAAGCTCTGATTCCACCACTCCCTTCTGCAGATGGGTCTCCAGGATTCAAGCCCTGGGGGATTGGAGGCTGTGTCTAAAATGGCCTCTCTTCCTTGGAACAGAGCACAGTTTCATTGGGGCAAGGTCCAAGCTCAAGCTGACACAAGGAATTTGCTCAAGGGAATAGATCTGGGGTGGCTCCCTGACTTCCCCTTTCAGGCCAGATTTGCTGCTTGAACTGATGAGATATGCTTGAGAAATATTTGTGCCCAGGCGCAGTTTACGAGTACAATGAATAAGTAAGGCAAAGGTGCATCCTGCCAGGTCCATGCCTCCTGGCATCCTGAGGGTACAAACACCCGCCCCCCTCACCGGGCACGTAGGTGGGGCCTCTCCTGTACACACCTTTGACAGCCCTGACGTTCTTTGTGGAGCTGCCAAATTGTTGCTGTACAACTAGTTCTGTTGGCAGGACCTGTGTCCCAGGCTTCTGTGCTTGCCTACTCTTGACAGCTTGGAGCTTTCCCTGGTGAGAATGGAGCACCAGGAGACCTGGCTCAGGACAACTTCCCAGCTCGGGAGGGAAGTGGACCCAGGGGTGGTAGATGGGTTTCATCCTTCAATGACAAAAACAGCTCCGCACTATGGTAATCTCCTGATCATCAGGGATTCAAAAGCTAAATTTTCTGTTGTATCTTATCATCTTGTCTGAATAGGCTCACAAGAAACTCAAACAAATCTGTTTATTTGCTACAAAGTGTGATGAGCACCATTTTCCAAGACATAAGACTGTTGCCTGAGATAACATTTACCTCTAAGAACTCCCCATTGGTGGCAAGTAATAGAGGTCATGAAACCAAGTGGGACCCTATGGGGTTCCCAGGCACAGAGGCATTTTTGTCCCCCATTTCTTGTAGGCAAGACTCCAGCCTCCATGACCTTCCCTGAGTTCTAAAGGGCAGATTTGAACAGTTGCAAATCAAGGGAGCAGCAACCAGGAAAACACCTGAGACAAGATTAAAGGGACCAAAGAAGCTCATCAAGATTAGGAGACCACCTGAGACGCTGCACACACCCTAATCTTGTCAGCAACCTTACTCTTTTGAAACTCTGTAGAAGAAAGAAGAATGCAAGACTATTACTGCCTTGATCCTTATCGCATACCCCCGACCACCGACTATAAGACCTCTCCCTATTCCCCAGGGAGGGGGGCACAGTTCTTGAGGTGCTAGCCTGCTGTGTTCCTGTCTTTGTCTGGCAAAGAATAAAGCCACCCTTTCTTTCTCCTCCAAAACTCTGTCTCTGTTTCTCATTTCAACATCGGTGTATAGGGAGCCAAGATTTTGGCAACAGTCATACATTTCTACAGACTACAATAGCAATAAGGATGTGGGGTTTGCAACGGGGCCTTGGGGAACAGAGAGGAGGGACATCACACCTAAAACGGAGGACACAGTAGAGGCGTCCCAGGGGAGGGAAATCCTCTCTTGAATTTTAAGAACAAAGAAAAGTCCTCAAAGCAAAGAAAGGCGAGCATTGCAGAGCAGTTCAGAGAAAGGAAAGAGTATGTGTGGTGACTGTGAGGAATGAAAAGGTAATGCCATCCTCTGTTGAGAACTATGAGAACTTTGTCGATGGAGTATAAAGTGGATGGGGAATTTCCAGTGATTGATTATTCTGAAGATGTAGGGTGAGGGCAGCTCATGGACTTCTTATCTTACCCCAAATTTGAACTCTTACTCTGTGGGTAATGAGGCTACCAAACAGAGGAAAGAACCAGATTTTCTATTTAGAGTGGGCTTCCCCCATTTAATAGATCAGAAAATGGAAAAGCAGAGAGCTTAAATGACTGCCAATGTCAAGTTAATATTAAGTACAAAAGCCAGGATTTGAATATGGATTGCCTCAAATGGGAAAGATTATGTAATCAGAACCTCATAGACAAGATTAAATACAACTGGGTAACCATTGAGTGGTGTAGAAGAGAAAGATCAAATTCATTCGTCAACTATAAGATAAAAAATTTAAATAATGAGCCCTATTTAAGCCTATTAAATTAACATGTAAAATGAAAAGGTTCAATGAAACTCATAATCTTGTACATTAATGATGGCCATACACTAGGTGACACCCTTCTGGAAAGCAATTTGGCAAAAGCATTAAGTCTTAAACATATTTATTCTATGACTCTCAAGGAAATCATGTGAGATGGTGGGGGGAAACCTTTGTGCATAGAAGACTCATTGCAATCTGATTTAAAGCATAAAGTTGAAAACTAAATATTTTAAAATAAAGAATAGTTAAACCTTCACAGCCATAAGATGAAATAGTTTCCAGCTAATTTCGATTGTGAAGACTTAACAAAATAATATCGCAACAGACTTATGTGTAATATAGGTGACAAATGCAGGATATAAAATTAAATATGAAAGAAGTTCAAGATTGTCCCAGGATGAATTGGTACTGGAAATAAGCCATTTTAAATAATCGATTTGGAAAAGAAAAGAATAAAATTTCACAGTTAATAATGGAGCAAAATAGATTAAATTAGCAATTTATCTTGAAAAACAAAAATATCATTATGAAAATTAACTTATTTATTTTATGTATATAATATATATAGTTTATAATTATAAACCCATGTACATTTTTAAAGTGAACAAAGAGTGAAAGAAGGGGGATGTGTTTTCCATTTTTTAATAAAATCAACTGATAGCATGATGAAATAAGCTTCATATGGTACTTACCTTTTATGAGAAGTTCATGAAGAGGTCACTTTTTGCAAAAATATTCGAGATTTGTAGCAATTTTACCAAGGACCTCTCTTAATACTTTTCTTATTTAAGCTTGCTCACTAGAAGCATGTGTCATTATTTATTTATTCAGCAGATGTCTATGGAGTGTCTATTGTGTGTCAGTCATTTTTCTATAAGCTGGGGTGAAGGAGTAAACAGCAACAACAACAGCAAATAGACTAAGCTCTTGCCTTCGGTAATAATCTAGAAAAGAAAGGAGGACATTAATTTACTGAACACACATTGATTGACCATCTGCTATGTTCTGACCACACTTCTAGGTGCTTGGAATGCATTAGAGAACAAGAAACCCAAAGATCTCTGTTGTCCTGAAATGTATTTTCTAGCAGGGCTAAAGCATATAAACAAATATAGCATCACATATGGGGACAAACAGAGTAAGGCAGTAATGTGATGTTGACTAGTCTTCCCCTCCCAGACTCTACACCTGACTTGACCAAAGTCTCCACCACTTCCATCAACTTTAGGACATCTTATATCTTTTGCAAGACTTGTAAATTCATTTTGCAAATGACATACATCCTCTTTGCTTTGAATTGATCGATTCTTCCAGAATCTCTCAATCGGTGAGTTAGTGTGAGATTGACCAACGAGGATGGTGACTGGCCATTGTCAAGCTTGTAAATGGGAGGCATGTGTGAGTGAGGTTATACTTTGATAAGTAAGCACTCCATCAGTTAAACGTTTTCATTTTAGTGATGGTTTTATGTTCTGGGCCACCGAGCAGGCATGGGAAATAACATGAATACTCCTATGGGAGTCTTCTGTGTATGGGTGCTTGGAACCAAGCAGGTAAATCATAACTATGTACCTTGTGGATGGAAAGACTAAGAAAAACTGTACTCCATTCACTTTGGTTTTTCAACATAATGTGGCATGTACACTGGAGATATTCAGTAACAAATAAATGAGAGAAGTTGCCTTATGCTCCTAGGAAAGCTCTCCAAAACCCATTGTTTTCCCTCAGGGATTCAGACAGGCTGACCTTCTAATTTCCTAACAGGGAGTTCCAAATGGTTAAAAAGGTCCCTATTTCCAAAATATGGTAATATGTAAGTTCCATCTTCAAAAGTCATCCTGTTCAATTAATGGAGGAGGACTAAATCAAACTGCTTCTCTTTCCTGAGGTTTCAATACATCTATATAGGATGGGTACATTTTTTTTGCATCTTCCAGTTGGTGATTTAAACATTTCCATTAAGCTTTAGAGGGTTGTTTTGCAACTTCCTATTATTTTTAAAGGTATGTATTTCTCTTACAGGAATTGAGAGGGGAAACATTACATGATGTCTTAATTAGAGTCCTAAATATTAAGGAAAATTAGAATACCCCCAAACTTTGTCACTTTCATGTTTAAATACATTCTAAAATGTACAATTTCATACAACTGTAAGGATTTTTCTTTAACATTAGTTAAAGTCTTTAGACAAGTTCCTATTGTCCCGAAAATAAAGTCCTTTCAGTACGGAACCCTGTGCTGCGTTTTCAGATGGCTCTTTCATGATCATCTCCACAGAATGACAGCACTCTATGCTTTAGCCAAAACCAACTACTATCACCGTCTGGTCCCTGGAAGTGGCCAGAAGGCCCACCCCTCCATCTGTGTGCACTCCTTTCTTCTCATAATTCTCATCTCCCAGCTCCACTCTTTCTTCATGGTCCCATTCAAATGCCACTTCTTTGAGGTCAGTTTCCTTATCCTTTGCCATCTAAAATTTCAACTGGGGCCCTCCTCTCTGCTTCTAGGGCATTTTGTGTGAATTAAGACAGGCCATTCCATGGACTAGTGAATTAACCGACACTTTCAAACCCAAGCTTCAAACCTGACTTGCTATGGGACCTTGAGCAACTCTACTTAAACCCTCTGTACCTCAACTTCCTCACCTGTAAAAGACAGGCAATAGTAGCTCATAGCTCACTGGATTGTTGGTGCTAATATCAAACATGCTGATATGTGTGAAGTACTTAATACAATTCTTGGCACAAAATAAGTCCTATGAAAGTGTTTGATTTTAAAAATAAACAGGGTGCTAACCTACAGAATTTCAAATGGATTCTTTTCCCTCTCTTTGTATATATATATATACACACAAAGAAGGAGTCAGTAATCCTCAGTGGAAGTCCTGCTTTTGAACGTGGCTCCCATAGTTACAGGGATGCTGATAACTTATATGTATATAGGTGTGAAATGTTGTTACAATTACTGAGAGCAGCCACGGGCATGGTGGTCCCATCACAGTGTTTCCTAAGACACACTTCTGCTCAGAGATAGATGGAAACCCTTTTCTACTTGGACCCTAATCAACAAATGACTCTTCTCGTCAACATGTGTAGATAAAAAACCACAGCATTGCATCAACCCAGGAGTGCTAGAGCTTCCCTACAGAGAGAACCCTGCTAGGGGGCAGGGTTGATGTTCCAAGAGAAAATTCAGGGTTCTCATTTTTCAGGGGGAAGAAAAACCTCATTCTTGATCTATCAATACATACCCAGCATCCAGTGGGGTATGATTTTTACATGATAACTTCGGCAACTAAATGTATCGACACTCTGACATTACATAGCAAAAGTCAGATCAATTTACCAATGTCAGCAGTGGCAGGGGACGAGAGGTGGTGACTATAAAAGATGACTGTTTGATAATACTGTGTTCAGGACTTCACATACATTCTTTGGAAAGTGTAGAGATGGTTGAGCTGTGCATTGTGACTCTGAAACAACGTAGAAGCAATGCCAACAAAACATTTGAGCAGGGGCTGCAGGAAAGACTGACCAAGGACAAGGAAGAAAGAGGAGAGATTTGAGGAGAGAGAAGAGAGAACTACCATAAGGCCCATCAAATAAAACACTGAATGCAAATCACTAACAAAAGGCACTGGAGGAACACTACACCTTGGAAGAGAAGTGGTGTGTCCTTGAGCCTGTCCATACTCACGGATACCACTGCACAGCATGCATGCTTCTCCTCCCATCTGATATAAATGTGCCGTGAATACTCCAAATAAGACAATTTCCCTTTATTTGGCCTCTACAATGATCTCCAGGAAGCCCCAGTGGCAGAACTTTCACAGCCTCTGTTCATGCCTCTTGAAACCTGTATTTAATCATAGACTAAGCATTGTTCTCCCGGGAGGTCAATCGTTGGACTAACGATCGCACGTGAGAAGAATCAGTGCATGCCTTGTTTTTGCAGTGAAATATATGAAAAAATAAATAAAATGCATTAATATTTTATTAACGACCATTAAGAGCTACTAGAATAGACTATATTATGCTAGTAATAAAAGTGATCATAACATCAGTACAACAATAGTAAAAACAATTGCTTTCATACATTGCTGGGTTTCTCCATGTCAGGCACTGTGATGGCGACTTTATAACCAACATATGGGGAAGGTGTCTATACAAGACGGCTCCCCTTTTTTTGTCTGTTCAATGCTTTTTAGACACTCTTGACATTTCGAGAGGGATTTCTGGCCTTCTGGTACCCTCTTTCCTGCAGTAGAACAAGGCTATTCACTTCCCATGCCTTTGCTGCAGCCAGTACCCAGACTTGGCGTTTTTCCTCCAGATATGCCCCTGGCAGGCTGCGATGGTTAATTTTATGTATCAACTTGATTGGATCACGGGATGCCCAGATATTTGCCTAAACATTTTTTTTAGGGGGGTGTCTGTAAGGGTGTTTCCAGATGGAATTAGAATTAGCATCAGTGGACTCAGTAAAGCCGATTGCCCTCCTCTGTATGGTTGGACATCATCCTATCTGTTGAGGGCCTGACTAGAACACAAAGGCAGAGGAAGGAAGAATTCTGCCTTTTCTTGCCGGATTGTTTGGCTGAGATATTGATCTCTTCTAGCCCTTAGTACTCCTGTCTCTCAAACCTTCGGACTCACAGTGAACTATACTACTAGTTTTCCCGGGTCTCCAGCTTGCAGATGGAAGATTGTGAGACTTCTCAGCCTCCGTAATTGCATAAACCAATTCCTTATAATAAATATCTTCCTGTACATACAATAGAACCTGTTGGTTCCATTTCTCTGGGGCACCCTGGCTAATACAGATGCCGAGATGGGAAGTAAGAGACGCACAGAAGGAACAATTACACCCACTGCATTTTTGCCAGCAAAGCTGCCAGCCAAGACTAGCCTTTCAGAGAAGACAGCTATTGGTGTCTTGGTGGCTTCACTAGCAAGTCTAGTAGAACTGGGTTCCTGGCCAACATGCAGCACCACCATCAGAGCCTGCATTGACCTTTTCCCATGAGGTCAGTTCTGGAAACTTAATATGAAACCCGGTTCTGTAGATTTCCCAACCATTCTGCAAGATACTCAGCAGCCAGTCTCTTGTCTGTATTTTTTTAATTATGCCAAATGCACATAGCATAAAATTTCAATTTACCATTTTAACCATTTTTAAGCCTACAGTTCAGTGGCACTAAGTACATAGATGTTTTTGTGCAACTATCACCACCATCATCTCCAGAACTATTTTCATCCTGCAAAACTGAAACTCTGTCCCCATTAAACACTAACTCCCTATTCTCCCCTCCCCACAGTGCCTCACAGCCACGAGCCTACTTTCTGTCTCTATAAATTTGACTACTCCAGGCATGTCATGTAAATGGAATCATACAGTATTCTTCATTTTGTAACTGGATTATCTCACTTAGCATAATATCCTCGAGGTTCATCCACGTTGTAGCATGTGTCAGAATTTCCAAATGGCAGAATAATATTCTGATGTATGGCTATACCACATTTTATTTATCCATTCAGCCATTGATGAATGGATAAATAAAACTATATTTTGCTTCATAGTGTGTATGTACAACAGCGCTCATGCCTACAAATGTAGAAAATATTCGTAATGGTTAATTTTATGTGTCAATTTGACTGAGCCACTGGGTGCCCAGCTATTTGGTCAAACATTGTTCTGGATGTTTCTGTGAGGGTGTCTGTGGATGAGATTAACATTGAAACTGGTAGACTATTTATTGCTAGACTAATATTAATTAGATAACATATAGTTACATATAATTATTATTTTATTCTATTATTTATATAATAAAATATCTATTGTTTCTCTTGCTCTGGACAACTCTAACTTATATGGCATCCCAGTCTGTGGTTTGATCATAGTGCTTGTGTCAGCCTCATAAAGTCTTAAGGTAAAAAAGTAATAAAATAAAAAAATAAAATTTGAAGTGCACAGCAAAAAAACAAAACAAAAAACAAAAAAAAAAGGACCACTGAGGTAGAGGAATCAGAGACAGAAACCTGGAAGAGTACCTCCTTGCAGAGTGACGTTGCCAAGATTCTGGGGAGTAACTCTCCTTAAAAACTCTTGCCTTGGTGTGTTTGCTTGCTAGAGCTGCCATAACAAAGTCCCACAGACTGGGTGGTAGAAACATGGGGAATTTCTTCTCACAGTTCTGGAGGCCAGAAGTCTGAGATCAAGGTGTCATCAGGGTTGATTCCTTCTGAGAGCTGTGACGGCGACTCTGTTCTGTGTCTCTCCTAACTTCTGGTGGCCTGCTGGCAGCCTTAAGCAACCCCTAGCTTGTAGAAACTTTACCCTGATGTCTACCTCCGTCTTCATGTGGCGTTCTCCCTGTCTTTCTCTGTGTCCAAATTTCTCCCTTTTATAAGGACACTTGACATATCAGATTTGGGCTCACCCTACCTCGATATGACCTCATCATAACTAATTACAACTGTGATGACGCTATTTCCAAACAAGGTCACATTCTGAGGTACTGATGGTTAGGATCTCAGCATATGGATTTATAGGGGACACAACTCAACCAAAAACACCTTGGTGAATGTTGTTTGTTTCCGAGCACGTGATACTCAGCTATCTGAGCAAACTCACACCCGTTTGCATGTAAGGAATCTCCCCCCATAGTGCCAATTGCAGACGCGACCTCAGCAAGGCCCAGCAGTAACACAAGTCCTTTCTCCCCATCCCCTCTCCTGGCCTGGGGCTGGATGCAATGCTGCACATGCATTATTGATAGGCCCCAAGCTTGCCAAGCGTTCTGGCTGTGTGTGTGTGTGTGTGTGTGTGTGTGTGTGTGTGTGACAGAGAGAAAGGAGGCAGACAAAAGGTGTGGACAAGAATGGCACCTCTCGCTGCTAGGGGTTCTGCTTTCATTAAGAACATGTTCTGCCTGTTTTCCAAGGGCGCCCTTGACAGTGGCTGTGAAGCAGTGGAGGGTGGAGGTGGCTTTGAACTCCAGCAGATACACACAAAGCAAAGTGTTCAAGTCCTTGGTAATCTGCTTTCAAAGGCCCAGTTCAGCAGTGTCCTTCACACCCCCTCACTGGCCCTGCCTCACCTCAGCGCAGCTTGGAGGCTGGGCACCCTCATATTCCTGTCTCGCTCTCCCTGCCTTCCCACCCCCTCCTGCTTCCCCTTAATGTTTGCAGGTCCTCCTGGAAGACCCAGGCACTTACAGTTGTTCAGTGATTAAATATTTATAATCAGGGCAATGAGTGAGGTGTTGAATAATAAATGCTAAGGTTGAAGCAGCCTTAGATAATTTCTACAGATTTCTTCATCCATGGCCTCTTTGATTTGAAGGCACATACACACACAAAAAATCCTTTAATTAACTTTTTTTTGGGTGCAGCTGTGACAGTCGATAGGCCTTTATCTCTGTTTTGTTCATGAACCACTGCCCAGCCATAGGGCCTTTCTGCTGTCAACCCCCCAGCCCCCCAGACATGGAGATACCACGTGGTGAAGTGGATCTTGCCTCATTCGTTTCTGAACACTCCACGGGGCATGCATTTTTTTTTTTTAAACTCAAATCCCTAAACCACAGATTCACTGTAACCATTCTTGGTTGTGGAATAAAGCCACTGAGGCTCACAAACAACAGGAAAGGATGTCCCTTTTCATGGACCTGTCTCTAACGTTTTAAGAACAATTGCGTTTAATTCCACCACAACTCTCTGGGGAAGCTACTGGTATTATTCTGAGTTTGTAGTTGAGGAAGCCAAGGCACAGAGAGTATAAGTCATTTGCTCAAGGCCCAGAGCTGGTAGTTGTTGGATCTCGGATGGAGGCAGGCACCATTCCAGGAAAGAGGGATAAAGAGATGGATCAGAAACAGCCTTTGCCCTGGTGGAAATCTCAGAGCCAGAGGAAAGAGATGTCTGAGCACATAGGAAGAGAGTGAACCATTGTGGGGAAGGTAAATGGAAGAGAAGTGAGCAGAAGATCAAGTGATCGGTTCTGTATGGATGGGTCTGGGCAGCTTCACAGGGAAGACATGGGAGCTGAAATTAAAACTTTGCAGGGAAATTTGCCTGAGGATGAGCTTTGGGACAAACCAACTCTTCCATCTCTTGAGTGGTTCCAACCTGTCCACTTGAAATCCTTTCAGAGAGAACCTGGTAAATAGTGTTGCACTCAAACCATCTTTTCCTTTTTGACTCAGCATTGTAGTGCTGGATTCAAAAAGCACAGAATCAGAGAGTATTTCAAGATAGTTTCACATGGTCATTGTGACTAGTAGAAAACTCTTATTACCTGATCGATTGTTTGTGTCTCACCCAAAATTCATATGTTGAATCCAAATCCCTAATGTGATGGTATACGAGATGGGGACTCTGAGAGATGATTAGGTCATGAGATCAGAGCTCTCATGAATAGGATCCGGGCCTTTGTAAGAGCCCCCTAAGAGCTCCCTTGCCTTTTCCACCATGGGAGGACACAGTGAAAGATGGTACAAATGAGGAAGAGGGTCCTCACCAGACATCAAATCTTCAAGCACTTTGATCTTAGACTTCCAGCCTCCAGAACTGTGAGAAATAAATTTATGTTGTTTATAAGCCACTCTGTAATACTTTGTTACATCAAAGGAGCTAAGACATTCCTCAATCTATATAGTGATAATATCAGAAATCACCTAAAATTTTTTTTCAAGATTAGGGACATTCTCTCTACAGAAAAGAATGCTGGAAAAAAAAATCATCTCTTCTCTAATGCAAAAGGAAAATTATATTCATAACCAGAGCCAAAGCCTTAGGGACACATATTTTCATATCTGCTTTTATGTCTATTCTGATTTTAAATAACCACTTTTTTCATAGCATGAAACGGTAGCATAGAGCCAGGTTTCACCATGTTTGTAAATGGGTCCATAATCTACCATATGCTGTATTCTGTCAAGTTTTCAACAATCTCCTGTTTTTCTTTTTTCTTGTATGCTTTGAGGGACATCGGCAAATCCTTTGGGAAGCTGGGATGTTACCTTGGGTAATTGATAGGGGGGCAACCTGCTGGGGGAGAGACTTCCATATCCTCAACAGTTTACTTATTGTTGGGACAGGAAGTTATTCCTTTTAGCATTAAAAAACTTCTCTCCTGGCTCTCTTAATGCAGAACGTTGAAAAGTTATATTCTTGAGTGTCATCGATGATATTCTAAATAGAGGGAGATCATAAATTCACACATAAGCCCTATTTATCGAGTGCTTCTTCAGGCAAAGCACCTTCTCAGAAGTGTCTGATCCATTATACCATTCAACTTCTCCACAAAATTTCATAGGTGAGAGATCTGGATCTCAGAAAAAGTTCAGTGACAAGCCCAAAGTCACAAGGATGTAAATTTAACCTCAGGCTTCTTGAGTCCCTGATTCTAACTAAAGTCCTCCTTCCACCAATATGCACTTACGTAAACATAAGACATAATAATGAGAACTTGGATATGTTTCTTTTTAAGAGTCAAGGTATGGAAAGTCTTATTTTTCTAGAGCAGTATTTTCCTAAACTTATCTCTATAGAACGTTAGTTTTGTTATGAATTTGTGAAAAAAGCCTTCTCTCAGACAAGTTTGGGAGTTGCTGGTTTAAACAACGTTAAGCCAATTTCTTTGCTGTGGGCATTCACAACGCTTTTAATATACTGTTGTGCACTGTGGATTGCCAGGTTGTTAAATTTGTTGAACAAATATGTATTATGTGCAGAGCAGTGATGGGGGCCCTGGGGGGAAAAAATGGTAACTACACCCGACAAAATTTCTATCAGAATGGAGCAATGTTGATCAAGTAATTAACACATCGGCTCACTTCTCTTGCTATTCTAATTGCCTTTTACTTCTCCCTCAATGATTTTCTGTCCCAAAACATCTATAGGCATTCAGATCTATTATTATTATTATTATTTTACAGATACTGAGATTTTAACCTCTTTAAGGCCACGCGACTACTTCTTATACCTGTTCAACTCGTAAGTACCTATCACAGGAGCTTACAGAGTAGACTATATATTAAATTTATTTGATGGAACATTACAATAGCAGTTAAGAGCACAGGTTTAAATTTTGTTGTTTCCTCTTGCTAGCCATATCAGGTGCATTAGTTAATGTTTTTAAGTCTTCGTTTCCACCTCTGTAAAATATGGATAAATACAAACATTTAATAGGGTTATTGGGAGTGCTTCGTGCGTGCCTGGTACACACTAAGTGAAGGCCACTTAATGAGGCCTCCTTAAACTCCCTGCTCAAAATTGCAATCTCCTTCAGCCCCCATCCCCAGCACTTCCTAAAGCCCAATGCAGCTCCATTTTTTATCACAATTCTTATCACCTTCTACCATACTGTATGCTTTATTTCATTATTATGTCTGTTCGTTGTGCATCTCCCCCATTAGCACATTAGCCCCAAGAAGCAGAGAGCTCCGTTTTGTTCATTGATGTGTCCCATGATCAAGATAAGAGCTGGGCATATAGAAGGTGCTGCATTAATCTGGACAAAGACTAATTGTTTTTCAAACAAGGAGTGAGCAATTGCCTCACAGGGGCATCGTTCTGGGCCTCCAGGGTGAATAAGCAAAGACCAGAGTAGAGAAGAGCTGTAAGTATTTCCAAGTCTCCAGAACCACCTATAGTTAGGAACTAATAATACTTACCTGCCCCTCTATTATAGGTAGATATTATTGAGACTGCATTATGGTTGAGAAAACTAAGAATCAGAAAGAAAGGCTAAATAATGTGCCCAAGTCTATGGAATGAGTTCCAGGCCTTGGACTTCAAAAGCCATGCAGTGCCATGCTGTCCTGAGTGTTGATGAAATGGTAGCAGTAAGCAGACGTGGGAGAGAAGAGTGAAGACGGATGGTGACAAGGGACCCACCTATGTGATCAGTGGGAAAATGTTTTAAAAGCAGCACCAGGTTGCCTCTGATGACGGCTGCATGCTCCCTTTTATCAGGGGCTCTTTTCATACAGGCTCTTGGTATTTGGCTGTGTTCGTTAACCTGTAGGAGATAGTAAACCCAAGACATCACACATGAAAAATCAATACCCATGTCAAAACTCTTTTGCTAGGGAAGAGCCATCCTTTTCAAGCACAGTTTGCTGGCTACAAAGTAGTATTTCTAAAGTCTTATTCTTGGCCTGGGATGCCCAGAGCAATCGCCCACCCTGCTGGCTCACAGCGAGTGGGGAAGGGCTCTGTGTTACCACGTTCTTTGTTTTATCCTCTTCCCAATGAGGGAAAGAGAGTAGTTGCTAAGTCACCAAAGTCTGCAGAGATTTATCACCAGGTGCCAATGCTTGCTGATAGTTCAAGACATCCTGATCCTAACAGAGGCCATGACAGAGCATTAAGCAGGAAGCCTGGGAAGGTAAGGATGAGTGCAGGGCGGGGGAGCTGGCACCAGGTAAAGATGAAAAATGCCTCTCTGGGAGATTAATCTTTCCTGTAGTCCACTGTTAAAGTAATAAAAGGTTTATGATTCATTTCTTCCTTGATAATGGAGGAGACAATTAGTAATTACTGGATTTATGGTATTTGTTATGATAACTCAACCAATAAAGTATCCAGCAAAATTGTGCATTGAAGCACCCTTGTTGTAGAAAAACACGATGAAAGCTTTAAAAGAGAAAGCAGCTGCGTCACGCATCACAGACATTTATTTACAGGCAGGAGGGGGATTGGACAACGAAGATCTGGGGTCTAAAGATTCTTAGCCTTTTCACCCCTCTTTCCCCACATTACTCCTTCCAGAATTAATTCAAAGAAATAAAATCCAGCCTGCAAGGCTACAACTTTGCTTTAATTTGCTTTCTCAGGAAGATCTGTGCCCTCTTCCAGAGCACCATGGGTTACCCCTCTAGTGTCACTGGAACGTGAATTTTACATGTATTTGTGTCATTGTTTGATTGATGCGTCTCCCACCTTAGGCTAAAAGGAACCTGAAGTCAGGGACTATCCCCCTGACACTTCCCGTCTCCCCTGAGCACAGTGTAAGGCACATCGCTGGTGACTGGGGAATTTTGTGGAATACAATGGATGTCTTAAAAAGACTCACCCAGTAAAGGTTCCACACCTTCAGAAATGTTCAGGGTGAATGCTTTAATTCAGTAAGTATGACCATGGGTCTGTAGCTTAGGGGAAACTCTCTAAATACTTGACAATAGAATTATTTAGGCAGATCACAGTGGCTATCAGGCCACATTAAAATTACAATATACAAATACTGTAGAAATACAGTAACATTCTCACAAATGATATTAAATGGTTAAAGTAGATTATAAAAATCTATGCTTGGAATAGGTATGCACAGGCATTAAAACCAAACGCTAGCCCACGTGCTTATAATATAGTAGATTCTTTATAAATATTTGTGGAATAAATTTAAAAAATACAGAAAAAGGAACACTGGTATTAAGATGGCAAGAATACATATGTGTATGAGTTTAATTAACATTTATATTGTAAACCTATGTCAATTAAAATAAATGCTTAAATGAGTGACATTTCAGCTGGATATTTCATTATCTGTCTCCCATTTTGTTTGACAACTGTAGTTAACTATTGGGTCCCCTTATTGAGAAGGTTAACATATAATTTGGAAGAAGGAAACTGACAATGCTTGGCCCTTGCTATGTACTTTGGTTCCTGTGACTTCACAGTTTAGTCATCTCACTCTCCCCAGCGGAGAAGGTCATCTTAAGCATAATCTCACTCCTTGTTTTCCTCTCAATGTTGAAGCACAGTGGGTCTCAAGAGTCCACTAAGTTGTGGGAAGAATAACCCCACATTCAGAATTTCAGGTCCCTCCCTCAACAACCAAGTGAGAAACAAACTCAATTTAGAGTCAAGTAACTTTCCCAAGGTCAGACTATCATGATGACACCCTTAGGGCATATACATTTTTGCTTCCATTGAACCTGAAGATTCCTCAAGTCACACTTTGAATGGTTGGAGCACTGCATGTTTGAAAGCAAAAACTGTGACCTTTATTTTTGAAAACTCATGAGTGGGACAGAGGGAGATAAACAAGGAAAATAAGCTGATTTATTGAATGTCAAACTGATCCAGGAATAGAGTGATACATTCCCCATCCTGATTTACGTGGTTAAAAATGGCTGTTTAAACAATCAACTTCCACTGGCCTTGGCTAGGGTCCTCTGAGGCCCATGAACTTGGCTGTTAAAGTCATTATGCACCAACTGTGGCCCATAGGCTAAGTCCTGTTGGGCAACAATAGAGAAACACATTAACAAATATGTCTGTCAGAAAGCTAGAGTCTTTACAGAGTATTGAGTAGAGTTCCCTGTATTATACAGTAGGTCCTTATAGTGGGAAGCAGCTGCATCACACAGGGAGATCAACTCAGTGCTTTGTGACCACCTAAAGGGGTGGGATAGGGAAGGTGGGAGGGAGACGCAAGAGGGAGGGGATATGGTGATATATGTATACATATAGTTGATTCACTTTGTTATATAGCAGAAACTAACAGAACATTGTAAAGCAACTATACTCCAATAAAGATGTTAAAAAAAATAGTTATCTATTTTATACTATTTATAACTATATATAAATACTTATCTATTTTATAGCAGTGTGTCTATGTCAATCCCAATCTCCCAATTTACTCCTCCCTTCCTTTCCCTCCTGGTAACCATAAGATTGTTTTCTACATCTGTGACTGTATTTCTGTTGTGTAAATAAGTTCATTTGCACCATTTTTTTAGATTCCACATATAAGTGATATTATATGATACTTGTCTTTCTCTGTAATGACCTATATGGGAAAATAATCTAAAAAAAGAGTAGATATATGTATAGGTATAACTGATTCACTTTGTTGTACACCTGAAACTAATACAACATTGTAAATCAACTATACTCCAATAAAGATTTTTTTAATTAAATTAAATTAAATTAAAAAAAAATAAAAGTAAAAAATAAAATAAAATAAAGCTAGAGTCTTCTCAGATGCAAAGCATCAATAAACTGTTAATTTCTTGTAGGTTGTTGTCCCAATGTGGATCCAAGAAAGCAGCATTGGACTTAAGTTCAGAAGACTTAAGTTTTATATATTAAGACAGTTTAGTTCTCAGTAGCCACATGACTTTGGGGCCCATTGCTTTGAGTCTGTAAATCTCAGTTTACTCATCATTAAATGAAGATAAAATGGCACCTACCTTGTCTATGGAATCAGTGGGGACTGGAAGATTTCCGTATGTGAAAGTGATCCTTTTCGTGACTTAATGTCCATTAGTAGCAGAGAGAATTTTAAATCTCATTTTTCAAGGAAGAAAATAAAGATCACAGAATAAGTTCAAATTTGAGCACCCGTTAAGCTAACGAAATCAAGAATGCATTTCGTTATCCCCAGACCAGCTTCAGTGACGCTGCTTAGCTTGGCACAGGTAGACTGAATCTTGGTGTTTTGGTAACCTTTAATTATGAGTCTGAGTCATTGGAATGTTTCCTGAATAAAGGAAAAAAAGAAATGGATTTGATTGCTCCTAGCTCAGGCAACAAGAAAGTGGGCGTTAAGGGAACCAGAGCTTGAGCACATCTGTGACTTCGTTTTAGTTCTTGCAACACCGTTGGGAGGTAGATGTAAGAAGATGGAGAACCAGAGGGAGTTAGTCTGGCTTTACACAGTTCCATGCCTAGCAAATGGCAAAGATGTATTTTGATACAGATCTGTCTGCCTTCACACTCTGTGTCTTTCTCTTCTAGCTCCAAAAGTGAGCTCTTGAATGCATTTCAGCTCTCTCTATGATGCAGTCTTTTCCACTCTGTCCTGGAAGTCCTAGCAGTGCTATGGGCTTCCAGACTCCTCTATCCTGATGTTTCAGACTCCAGGTTGCCCAGCTACCTGCTTCTCAAGTGGAGTGAAGCTCAGCTCAACCTAGTATGATTGTCTCAAATTCTCAGTTGACTGTAACAGAGGTCACGAAAGTGTTTTTTCAAGTGAAAGTCACTTTAAATGAAAGTTCATTCATTTTAAATGAAGTGATGGGTAAGAACATGAGAATTGGTGTTCAGAACCCTTCTTATGTATGCCCTTTTCCATGGTTCTTTTCCTAAGTTCTTTAGACCCCCCTGAGTTTCAATTACCCCCTCTAAAATGATTAAAAAGCTTGGGATGTGGTAAAAGGGAAGCCTTGTGCACTGTTGGTGGAAATGTAAATTGTTACAGCCACCAAGGAAAACAGTGTGGAAGTTCCTCAAAAAGTTAAAAAATAGAACTACTGTATGATACAGCAGTTCCACTTCTTGGTATTTATCCAAAGGAAATGAAATCACTGTCTCAAAAAGATATCTTCACCCTCATGTTTATTGCAGCATTATTTACAATAGCCAAGAAATGGAAACAACCTAAGTGCCATCAATAGATGAATGGATAAAGTTGTGACATATATATATAAAATATTATTATATATTATAATAATATATATAACATAATACATACAATATATATTATATATACATATATTTTTATATATATACACACATATATAAATAACATAATTCAGCCATAAAGGAAGGGACTCCTGCTACTTGTGCAACATAGATGGACCTTGACAGCATTATGCTATGTGAAATGTCAGACAGAAATACAAACACTGTATGATCTCATTTATATGTGTTACCAAAAAAATCAAACAAACAAAAATAAACAACAAAAAACCCCCTAACTCATAGATACAGAGAATAGACTGGTGGTTGCCAGAAGTGAGAGTGGGGATGGAGGGCAAAATAGGTGAAGCTGGTCAAAAGGTACTGAAAAAAAAAAGCATGGAAAGTGCTTTAAATTGCTCCTTGCCCATAGTTTTTACTTTTTCATCTACTATGAGAGATAACTTTAGACCTTAGGCTACCAAATCTTTACTTTTCTGTGCCTCATAGACCTGATTTGAATGAAATGCCTTTTTTTTTTTTTTTTGCACAAAAATTGCTATAGTAGGTTAACACATATCTGCGTCTTTAATATTGTTCAGTTGAAGAAGCACAGCCCAAAATGTACAGGTGATTTTGCCAAATGCCTTTCCAAACAGTTTGAAACAGACGTGGATCCAGACATCCTAAGGTCCTCCAGCCCAACTAGGAGCCCTGGGGGCTTAGGGAACCCCCTCTAGACCAGACGTGTTTGCCCCCTGCCCTCACAGGCCTTTGGGGGCATTGTATATGCCGTCTCACCCCAGGCCCCCAAACTATCCTTTTTGCTTGACTGGTGTAAATACCATGCCCAGCAAATTACAGTCAGGTCTGGAGAAGCTGCAGAGGGGAAAAGTTAAAAGCCAGTTTTTTCTCCTTTGAAATTTTATGTGCTGAAATGTGAAATACACTGTCAGAAAAGTAACACTTTTACGGGGCCTCCAGCAACAGAACATCCTAGAAATAGTCCAGGAGCAGGTAACAGTGAACGCCCTGCCAGTAGGCTCCCGCACCTTCCCTGGAAGTCTACACATCTCTTCTCAAGTTCACGAACACTCCCACCCCTTGAGGAGAGGGTCACACTAGCTTCTTTCTCATTCAGAGTTGAGGACCATGAGATCTCAAAGCACACAACGTGTTGGCAGAGAACCTGGAAATGGGCTCCAGGAAGCCCGTGTCAGGTTGCCTCCTCTGACTTTATAAAAATAACTCTCTCCCCTGAGCCTCATATGTGAGCAAAGTAGTTCAAGTGATGGATTTTCATGTCAGCTTTTTAAATCCAAATGAGAAAAACATCCCCAGTCTGATTTGGTGTGTGTGTGTGTGTGTGTGTGTGTGTGTGACAAAGAAGAACAGTGGCAATGATGCAAATGCCAAGTGGGGAGTAGAAACTGATGCAGCAGACATGACCCTCTTGGCTGTGGTCTCCCCTGTCATTCGACAATTTAACAGACGAGGACTTGTTCCAATCACAAAAGTGGAAAATGATGAAATCAGGAATAAAATTAAATTGCAATTTACAAACTGAGTGGTATATGACCCAAAGCTCTGTGCTCTAATCACTGTGCCATTGTTGTATCTTTTGGATCATAACATTTTAGTGCTACAGGGGGCCCGTCACAAAAGCTGTCTGGTCCAACTCTGCAAAAATTCCCTTTCCAGTATACCTGTACCTAAAGTCTCCCTGGAGTCCCCGCAGGGATGGAGACACCACCTGTGACCCTATAAGGTAGCCGACTGTTAACACATCCGTCCTTATTCTGGACCCAGACCCACCTCCCCGTTCTACCATTCTGAGTCACAGGGTAAGTATATATCTCTTGGCCACAAAGGCAACAGGCGTTTGATTTATTCATCCACTAACTACTTATTGGGTTCCTGCTCTGTGCCAGACTCTGGGTGTGGCTCTAGAGACTTAGTCCCAGACAGAAAGAAACAGTCCCTGCCTTTATGGATTTCAATGGTTCAGTATTTCAAGATACATCTCTTACTCTGAACACGGAGTCAAGTCTGCTGGACAAGGCCGGGATCTACTGTCAGAGAAAGGAGGCCTGTAGGGTGAGGGCTGGTCTCCAAATTAAGGAAAAAGCTCAGTTGTAGGAATGTTCAGTCAAAATTGCCCACTGGCTGAACTAGATTTTTTTGAAAATTACCAACTTAAATGAGGCTTGACTGCAACGCTATAGAGAACCCAGTGGGCTGGGTTCACAAGGAAATTATATGAGGCCACTTTATAGAGCGAGGAGGAGGAGTGCAGGCTGGCAGCCGGGTCAGCTTTGGCAGCGTCATTTCTACTCATGGGGATGCTCTCTTCGTTGCCTACACTCCATTCCCTCCAGCGCTGGGTTTGCTTGTCCCATCCTCTCCTGGACTCCTGTGGGAAGATCGAGGTAAGTGGCAGTGCATCTGTAATCTTAGCTGTCTTCCTAGGGTACAGACACGTAGTCTTGACCCCACCAGCGTCCCCCAAAGTCCATAAACTAACCTTCTCTTGAAGCCCTGCTAATCTGCAGAGACCGTTACCTCCATCCAGAGGTTCCACGTAAAGGGGAAGAAGTCTCTGCTCAGATGGTCCTGCAGCAGATCCTCTCCCCAGTGGATGGAGAGCTTGTCCACTGCTGATGCCCCTTGGGACAAGAAGGGATTAATCCAATTAAGCAATTAGACTTAATTAAACAGTTAAGCAATTAAGAGCAGAAGGGAATCCCTGCTGATGACAGAGGAAGAGCCTTTCTACTGTTGCGGAGAGATGAGAGAAAATAAATATTTCCTTTGAGCCCAGGGAAGCACAGGAGAGCTTTCCCAGAATCCACAGATGTAACACCTTGGGAGGCAGAATAGGAGATGGCCAACTGCCTCTACTGGTCCAGTCAACAAATATTGCTTAAGTACCTATTATATGTCAAGCAATGTACCAACCACTATTCTGGCTCTCAGATTTTAAAGCCTAGCAGAGAAGCTATGCATTAAGCAAATAGTCACATAATTAATCGATTGATTGGCTACAAGTGAGATCAAGATTTTGATGTATAATGAATGGATGCTGTGTGCATGTTGTTATCAAGGAGGGCTTCCTGGAGGAATAAAGAACTGAATACCTGAATAGGAATAATCAGTAAAGAGGAGAACTTGTGGGTAAATCAAAGAATGCATGAGAGTCCAAGGTGAGACCAAAAGTAGACTATGTTGGCCTCAGTGGGATAGCCCAGAGGCCCCCATCTGGTCAACTAGAAAAAATGTCCAGAGAAGAGGCATAAGGAGTACAGGTCTGCCATGCCAACTGGAGGGGACAGGCCTGTCCTCATCTTCCAGGAATTAGCACCACATGGTAGGAAGGACACCGTCTTCTCAAGCCAGCACACTTGAGTTTGATTCCTAATTCCTCCACATTTTGTTGTGAGACCTCAATTAATTTATGCCAAATTCTCTCATTTTCATTGTCTGTAAGATGACCATAATTACTTCTTTCCCAGAAGCTTGTTGAGAAGATTAAATCAGTCAACGTATGTAAAAGCTAGTTTTGTACTGTCCACTGAAAGGGCCTAGAAATAGTGATACCCAGTAGCGATGAGCACTCCTAGAACCCAGATTTTGGTTTCTAGGTATCGTCCTCCAACAGAGGAAATCAGTCTGGAGAAATGGCTGATTCAAGGACTGTTGCAAGGAACGTGCATGATGAGCCCAGATCATCCTGTGGTCCCTAAAAAATAAGGATATGTTCAAGAAAAGACAGGGACTTCTTAAATGGACATAGGAACCAACATGAACTTTGTCCTAATGGCCCAAACTAGAACAATTTAAACAATAGGATATATAATGATAGTGATGGGCTCTAACCCACAGGACAAAACCAGAACCCGTGAATCCATACTGATGTAAATATTTGAATAGGGCTTCCCTGGTGGCGCAGTGGTTGAGAATCTGCCTGCCAATGCAGGGGACATGGGTTCGAGCCCTGGTCTGGGAGGATCCCACATGCTGCAGAGCAACTAGGCCCGTGAGCCACAACTACTGAGCCTGCGCGTCTGGAGCCTGTACCCCGCAACAAGAGAAGCCCGCACACCGCGATGAGGAGTGGCCCCTGCTCGCCGCAACTAGAGAAAGCCCTCGCACAGAAACGAAGACTCAACACAGCCAAAAATTAATTAATTAATTAATTAATTAAGGAAAAAAAAAGAATCCATTTGTCATTCTCTGTTATGTTAAAAAATATATATATATATTTGAATAAATAAATACATGGAGGGGAAGGGAAAGTTCTTCCTAATAAAAGAATCCCAATTTAGAAATATATAAAAAATAATGTAAAATTTTTAAAAATCACCTTTTTCAAACACTGTAGTAAAAAGTGTTTCACTCAAAAATCCTCAGTGGTTGCTAAAAGTAGTGGGTGAAAGAATGATGAGAGACGGGATATTTACATAGTCTCAGAATCTGATGCCATGAGACCTTCACTGATTGCAACGGAATAAAATGAGTGACCTTATTAGCAGAGAGATCTGGCAGATGCCACTTGAGCCTAGTGACCAAAGTGATCAGAAGTGAGACACATGTATCTCAGGGACACTTGATACTGAGAAGAGAACTAAATCCCTTTTCTCGTGTTTCTGCAAAAAATGTATAGCTTGAGTCTAATCATGAGGAAACATCAGACAAACCTAATTTGAGACAAAACCAAATCTACAGAATAACTGACCAGGACTCTTCAGAAGTGTCAAGGTCATGATAAACAGGGAAAGACTGAGGGAAGATGGCTGCAGATTACAAAGATAAAAGGACATGGCAAGCAAATGCAGTCTGTGATCTAGAATTGGATTCTAGAACAGAGGAAAAGGGAGATGGACAGTCTTTGAATGAGATCTGCAGATTCCTTAATAGTAGTATGTGGATATTGATTTGCTGTCTTTCATCACTGACTTGTGGGTGCGAATATTTGGGGTAGTTGGGTAAAAGGTGTATGAGAATTTTGTACTCTCTTTTGCAACCCATTTATAAACCTAAACTCTCTCAAAATGAAATCTTCAACATTTTTAATTAAAAAGGGAAACAAACTAGCTTCGTATTCGTCATATGAAAAGGCGCTCAACAAATGGCATTTATCGTTATTATTAACAGGAAGGATTGATTGCTGGGGGAATCTTCAACCTATTGTCCCTGAGAAAGAAACCTTGGCCTCTGAAGGGCAGAGCCAGGAGGCAAAGCTGTTTTTGTAACTGCTGCAAACTTCAAGGTTGTTGCGTGACTATGGGGAGAAGAAAAAATGTGCTGGATTCTGGAAAGAATGGCCCCCTTTCTTTTCACAGAGAAGAAAAAAGTACAAACAACAAAATTCAGAGAGACAATAAGTCTTCAACAGCCTGTTGCTATCAGACAAGCCATTGTTAAGGTCTGAGAGCTCAGGGCCACAGCCTGAAAAGAGATGCAACTTCCTCCCTTCCTGGTCGATGCCCTTAGAATCCCATTGTCTCTGGGAGAAATAAAACTCAGGGCCGAGAGAGGGCAGAGCCTGGTGCACACCTGTGTGGGAGAAGTTCAGAAGAGGAGCACCTCCACCCTGCAACTGACGTAGGGCCTGGAACCAGCAAAGGCAGGAGGTGCCACTCCCCTCCGTGACCTCAAGTTGCACGAGATGACCTTCCTTTTGTTAGAAACAAAGTGGGCTCCAAGGATGTCATCCTGATGTGATCATATATTTGATCCTGGGAAAGTAGGGAGGCAGATGTCTCAGGGGCCACCTTGGAATTAGGCTCCTGCCCTGCCCCAAACAATTGATTTTTACCCCTGCCCTGCCTCAAACAATTGATTGTCTCCTGGCAGCTCTCAGAATAAGAATAAATTCTAAAGTACTTAGGAGGCTCACAGGGGCTTCTGATCCAGCCAAGTGCCTATCTCTTCCTCCTTGAATATTATGCTCCAGGAATAAGAAACTGCTTACAGTTTTATGTGCACATCTTAAAATCCCATGCGCCTGTGACATTTCAGTTCAGAAACCACCTCTTCCTAGAAGTCTCTCTCAATACCTCATTTCAACCACTCTGAAGAGTATAAATCATTCCCTGCTCTGTGGGCACTTCCCTACTTCCTGTGGTACACTCACCTCAGCATTATGATTCGTTTGAATGTCTGTCCACTCCAGACTGTGAGGTCCTTGAAGGAAAGGACCTGGATCAATTCTGTCCCTGTGTCCCCAGTATTTAGAATAGTACTAGAGACTATAAGTGTTTTCTAATTTCAACTGAGAAGTGCTTGAGTATGGAATGCATTGGAATTTAATGAACAGTCTTTTCTGGTGCACACATTAGTTGTTAAAATTTATGTATTGATCAACTATAAATTCAAATTTCCCTATTTCCCAAATGATGAAGTATTTGAAATGAAATGTTTATAAAATTTAATGAAAATATGACACATTATTTTAAAATGCCTAATAAAGAGGAAATATTTCACATTTAAAGATATCATTCATTACTGTCCGTAAAAATACATCTGCTCAAATTGATTTCTCACTTTCTGTGAATAGCTTGTTAGAAGTAATTGACTGCAGTTTGATGTAATATTCTTACATCACAGGGTGAATAGGACTGACGTTACTGATTTTTATTCTTGCAGGACATTTGGTTCTTTCCAAAATAGTCACTGAGGCATGTGGTCCACACCGAGGGGCCCTTGATATTCAGTCCTGTCCAAAATGTGCATGGAGACATTTGGCCCATGATTTGTTAAATAATGCAAACATTTAACTTCATTAAAATTTGCTATGGCAGGCTTCTAATGCATTGTCCATTCTGTGATAGCCATTCAGTACCAATGTACAAACATTCCAAGTTTCTGGTGGAAATCTTGGAGCTTACGGTCTCCTGCCTCTGCCACAGTTTTCACAGACGTACACTCTCCCAACATAATCCATTAGGTCATCTACTTTTTCTTCTGCATTCTCCACAAGGTATTCAAAAATTTCATTTACATCTTCCAAACTCACAAATCAAAGTCCAAACAACATGGATACACACTTACAGGTACTGCCGTCTGTTGTCATATACTTGCCTGTTAGACCCAAAGAAGATATTTTTCACCACAGTGATTGTGAAAAATGAAACCAGCATATGTGTGTTTTCCTTTGCAACCCTAAATATGAATCTCCATGAAATTCTGATGTAAAAAAATATTTTACCCAAAGAATTTTCTGTAGTCAACTTTATTTTGAGTGTAAAGCAAAATAACTATATTGTCAGATATACAAGGTCTCAGAACAAAAATCAACCTCAACCTAATCAACACCAAAAGAGCTTCAAATTATGATCAACAAAATTAGCTAATTAAAACAGAAACTCATAGGCAACAGAAATACACGCAAGTTCTCTGAATGGGTACAATTTAACTCACGTACCCTTTATTATGAAAAAATTTTTAGAAAGATACACTAGAGTCAACTAATAATTTATTAATATGATTATGGAATTTAACACACATGTCAAAAATCATTCTGGAGTCACTATGCAATTTAAAACAATTTCCCATCTCATTAAATAGTGTTTCCATCTACCCACTTATTCATGGCAGAGATCAGGAAGCCATCCTTACCACCCTTATTCAAATATTTACCAAGTCTTGTTTAAATTAGGTCCTAATTACCTTCCTTATCCATTAATTTCTTTCTAGACCGACTGTCACCTCACCTGGCCACCATCATGTGTTTGGTGGACTTTTACATCTTCCCCACAAGTCCCTCTGCCCGGGGTCTCTCCAACCACCATTCCCTGTAGCTGGATTGATTTTTCTAAGGCAAATATATAAGTCCCTCCTGTAAACTCTTCAGTGGCTTCAGCTGGCTCTTGGAGAAAGGTCCACATTGTTGCAGGACCAACCCTTTGCCTCCCAATCCTGCATTCATCCATTCATTCATCCTCTGCTCACTCTTTGATGAATTAAACTTCTGCGTATGTGATACTGCCTGTTTTCCAGAAACTACACCAAGCACTGAGGCTTATATGAGAAAACACTAAATAATAGCTCCTGCCCTTGACGATATACAGTCTCAGGGGTGGCCCAGACCAGCAGGGACATGAGTTAATAATTTAATAAATGCTATAATGTGTGTTTACGCATTTGGCCACAGTAGCGTGAGGAGAGGGTTGTCTGGGAAGTTTTCTCTGCGGAGATGGACAATGGCAAAAAGTTTGGAGAACAAGGAACCCTGTGCATTCAGAGAAGGGGATGGGGTGAATTAGAGAAGCAGGTGGGCACCAGATTGAAGGAGACACCAAACACCATTCTAGAAGTTTGGGCATTATTTTGTAGTCAATGGTGATCCAGCAGAAGTTTTGTCATCAGGGGAACCTTCATAATCAATTTACCTCTGATCAACCCATTCTTTCAAGGTCCTTTTTGTCACTTGCTTGCTAAACCTTCTTTGGAGAGACTGATATATGTCTCTTTTCCTAAAATGACTGAGTATTTAACCCCTGTTACCTTTCAACAGATTTGGAAGCTGCTTGCCACAAAATTCAGAAGGGTTGAAATAGTCCAGAGATGGTTAGAAGAAGCTGGGAGAGGAGATGTCCCAAAGTCACCTTGTCATTATATTCTATGTAAGGTGATTGGGAGGGTCCAGTAGAAATCCAAGCACTAAATTAGACTTGAAAAGGGATTTTAGTGCTTGTTTTTACAGCGACTGTGACTGCATGCCTTGATTGACCTAACATGTCACCGGCTAGCACCGCTTCCACAGAGAAGAGGGGACACTGCTGCAGTGTTTGATCACTGATTTAATACGAGTCGGACATCCCTCTATTGCCCTGGGTTCATTATGCTCTATCACCTTAATAAACGTCCTCGTCCTCTGCCTATTCAGCCGTGGCTTGGTTCTCTGACTTGAATTGTTTGGGACAGCAGGGTCTCTCGTGAGTGACTTGTCAAGTTATATCATGGTACCTGACCTACTTTATACAGGTCTCAGACTGCCGTGCAAGCAGCACGAGCCCCATAAATGTCCTCTGGACCTTTGGGAGAGAAAGAGGAGACTCAGAGTCCCAGAAGGGACTCTCAGGATCTGCTATCCTAACCCTACCCTTTCCCCACCTTTTATACGCAACTCCCAGCAGCTCCATCATTGAAGACTGGCCAGCTGGCTGACACTCATGCCTGCATCCCTGATGATGGGCAACTTCCATCCATTCACTCAACAAATGTTTATTGGTCACTGGTTCTGGGCCAAATCTTGCCTTAGGTATTGGAAGTGTAACAGGAAAGATGGGCATTGTCTCTGCCAGTCCAAGCAACACTCTAGGTAGTTAATGCACGATTGTGTAAGCTCAGCTGTAAAGGGACAGGGTGGGGGATGATGGCAAGATGGGCAGAGAGATTGTACTTAGGCAGAGGTGTTAGAGGATGATTCCTGGAGAAGAGATTCTAAAGTAAGGAGCTGAAGGATAGGGAATTCCCTGGAGGTCCAGTGATTAGGACTCCACGCTCTCACTGCTGAGGACCTGGGTTCAATCCCTGGTCTAAGAGCTAAGATCCCACAGACCACACGGCACAGCCAAAAAAAAGAGGTGGAGGAGGAGGATAAATTCGTCTTAAGCAAGGGGTTGGTGGGGGAGGGATTTGCAGCAGAGGGAAACTAAGTGCAAATTCCAAGTGAACAAGGAAATCTTGAAGGATTGTAAGGCTAGGGTCCGAAAGCAAGGGAGTTGTGTGGTCTGTACCCTGAAGGGTCCCATGGGCCATATTAAGAAACTTTGTCTTTGCACTTAGAACAATGGGAAGAGTTTTAAGCAGAGGATGACATGGTGAGAATGGCCTTTGATGATCTTTTTGCCAACTAAAAAGAAATCTTCTGATCGAATTGTTACTATAGGCAATTTTTGTTTTCCTGTGTTGCACAGAACACCACAGTGGCTGGGGCCAGGCACCACTAGGTGTAAATCCTAACTTGATCTCTTACTAGGTGAATCATCTGAGGCAAGTTTCCTATCATTTTGGAGTCTCTTTTTTCTTACTCATCCATTTACTAATTTACCTTTATCTGACTGAGCGGATAATCACGCAAGGTGGATCAGAATTTGCACAGCCGGTGTTTTCAAAAGTGCCGCTGGGAAAGTTCATTTTGATTCAAACACAAACAGTTCCTAAATACCTACTCTTCCCAGAGCTCCAGAGATTGGAAAATAAATAACACATCAGCTTTGCCCCCGGGACCTCACTGACAGAGGTCACACATGGGAGGCTAGTGGTCCAGAACCACCAAGCAGAGGTGTTCTGTTTGGCTGGCTCAGAGCAAGACAGTGAATTGGAAATAGGGCCTGTGCTGTCTAGATCCTCAGATGTTCCACCACTTCCCATATCCATAACTACGATTCATCACCTTTCTGGCCCAGGGAGGTGTTTGAATCTGTGATCCTGGACAGGTAATATTCACGTAGAAGGAAGCACAGGTTTCTGTGTGAACAGAAGAAAGAGAAAGGGAGAAAGTGCAGTAAAAACAAACAAAACAAAACAACAAAAACATACAAACAAACAAATAAAAACACATAGCAGAAAGGCACCAAAAGTATGTGGTCCTCCAAATGTGCGACTGTCCTAAACTTAAAAAGAGTCACAGCCTTGAGACACCCAAGCCTGGCCTAGGTCTGTTGAGGAACACACTGCTATATATAAAATAGGTAACGAACAAGGACCTACTGTACAGAACAGGGAACTCTACTCAATACTCTGTAATGACCTATATGGGCAAAGAATCTGAAAAAGAACAGATATATGTACATGTATAACCGATTCACTTTGCTGTACACCTGAAACTAACACAACATTGTAAATCAACTATACTCCAATAAAAATTTAAAAAAACAAAGAAAAAGAGACTGTGAACACCCATGGTAACTTTACAGCTCAGGCCAGGAGAGGAAACTTGTGGATGGAAAAGAGCTAGAGAGTAAATCAAGGACAAAATATGAGCATGCCAAGTTCAAGGTGCAGGTGCCTTTACACTTGGTTTTCCTCCGCCGGCCCCTCTGTCTCTGCCTAGTTCTCTGGGCTTCTGCTTAGGCTGCACGTGGCCTGGGTAGCCCTCCATGACCCTGCAGATGGGGTGAAGGGTCTGCCTTCTCTGGTCTCCCATCAGGTGGGACCGCTGGGTATGCATTTCCCATGGCCTGTTTACACCTCTGTCTTCCTGGGCAGCCCTGCCATTCCTCCTGGAGGGCAGGGACAAAGTTGTTTTTGTTGCCATTGTTTCCTTTACTGCTTAGCAGGGTAAGAGCTACTATTGTGTGTGCAGAACAGATAAGAGATAATATTGAGGGAAAGAAGGATGTAGGACATGCTTGTGATGTGGTGCTACCCCTTTCTAGAATAAAAGCTGAAAATAGCTCTAACAAGATAACCTTGAATGAGCTTAAAATCGGATTTGCTAATTGGTTTGTTCAACAAATTTTTACTGATCAAGGTTTGCAGTTTGGGAATACACTGTGGGAATATAAAATTGTCTCAATCAGGCCAGCCTAATGGGATACACAGAAGGCGGAGAGGGCAAGGGAGGGGGATATTATGGGAAGAATCTCCATAGGAGGTGACCATACAGCTGAATCTCTTAATAATCACAGAAACCATATATTGAAAGCTTTTCTAAAAATGAAAATCAACATAATTTATATTACAGTGTAAAGAGGTGAGCTAATCACACATGTGCAAGTAATCCCTTTGCAAGGCAAGTACCCTGCAGGGCTATGATCCTACAATATTTCTGCAAAAGAGAACTTTAGAAAACAGCGTGCCCTCAAATCACTTTGGGAGCTTGTTAAAAATGCAGGTGCCTGGGCTCCACCCGTAGAGCTTCTTAGGCAGAGTATCTGGGGAAGGCCCAGGACCTGCATCCAGGTGGTCATCAGAACACACGTCTGGAAACACAGCCTTCACGACTATGAAGTCAAGCTTCCTCCTTGCACAAAGGAGTAAACTCTGGCTTAGGTACTTACTCCATTCAGGCTGCTGCCATGAAAATACCACAGACCGGAAGGTTTATAAACAACAGAAATTTATTTCTCACAGTTCTGGAGGCTGGAAGTCCAAGATCAAGGTGCCAGCGTGGTCGGGTTCTGGTGAGAGCTCTCTTCCTGGTTACTGACTTCTGACTTCTCCTTGTATCCTCACACGACAGAGGCAGACAGGGGCAGCAAGCTCTCTCATGACTCTGATAAGAGCACTAATCCCAACATAGGGACTCTACTCTTGTGACCTCATCTAATCCTAGTTACCTCCCAAAGGCCCTACCATGACACTGAGGGGAGGGGGAGGGCTTCCACTTATGAATTTGGAGGTGACACATTCAGTTCCTAACAGGTCCTTTGTGTGACTTGCCCACGTTCATTTGATGATCTGTGGCACGTCTGGGGCTCTAACCTAAGATTTCCAGCTCAAAGCCATGTTCACTCTCCAGAAGATCAGTTAGCTCTGTGATCTGGTCTACCTTTACCTATGAGCCAGATGGAGGGGATGTTACAGGGGAGAAATGAACAAATACATATTTAACATAGTGCTGCATGGAAAAACAAATGTATCCAACTTCTGTGATCCCCAAAGAAAATGCTCTAGAAAAATCACCTCTTAATGCTGCTATTTATTCATTCTTACATTCAGCAACAACAAAAAAGACTGACCCCCTCTTCCCTTGTGGCACAGTTCTGTGGACATAGAGGGATTTCATGATTTAGTGTGGAAAACTGAGACGTGAACGAGCAGCGTGAAATTCCTAACACACAGAATAGTGAAAAGCACAGTCTCCCAAAACTGAAGATACCCAATTATCTTGCATTCACAGTGCTGGGGACATAGTGTATACAAGTCAGAGAGAGCATAGGACATTTAAGATTTACAACAAGTTGATCTAGGGGCTGTTTAGCTCCAAAAGCAAAACATGGTCTCCACTGAATTACAAGTCCCTCATATCAGTGATCTGGGCAGAAGGTCTATTCTATACCAACCCATTCTTCTGAAAAGGTGTTGGAGGGTGAGGGTCAGGCCAGATGCAGGCTCTCTTGTTGATATCAGAGTCAGTTGATCAATTGAGATAGAAAATGAATTTATTAGAGTTGCTGTGTGGCTCTGCTAGTCCTAGCCCCCTCTGGGTATCTCCTAAAAGCCAGAAGTGGTCATTACATTTGGCTTGCTTGCTTTGCACTACTTTTCAATCAAGCATTTTTTATGTGCTGAGTTTCGTGCTGAGGACTTTATTTACATTATCTCATTTAATCCTCAAAACCGTCTCCTTAAAGGTTGGTTCTGCTGTTTTACACATTGCAGATAAGAAAACTAAACTGGAAAAGGAAAGGGGCTTCCTAATATTGTATGGCTAGTAAATAACAGAATCAGAATTCTAATCCCGACCTGGGGACCAACACACTAAGATGTCAGTATTTTTGCTCATTTTCTCAACTCCTTTTGCTCTAAACATCCTAAGACTCAGTGACTAATGTTGGTCTTTTGCATTGATGAGCCCTTTGAACTCTCCCCCAGAACGTTGGCTTCAACTTCTGCCTCAGCTTTAAGCCCGGTGAGTTTCCTGACTTGATATCTCCCAGCTTCAGGTATGAGACCCTTTCCTCCAGACCCAGCACAAATCCTTGCCACTTGACTGACCCTAGGTATCTGCTGGAGGTAGGAATTAATTTGCATAGAAGTGTTATGAATAAATTAAGAATTCAGATGAATCATGAGTTTCTGACCAGGGACAAGTCTTGCGGACGTAAACATTTGTTAGTTCAGCTAAGGGAGAAGAATTGGAGTTCATGTATGCTTATTCTCAACTACAGCAAAGATGCGGGGCATTAAAAACCCAACTGTGATGAAGTAATTGCAAATATCAGGGAAATGACCTTCTGCAAGCATAGCACATAAAGAATTGGAATCCTACCTGTTGGATGGTGGAATGCCTGGACCTAATAGTCTCAGAAAGCAAGACAACAGTATTTTACAGGCAGGCAAGAACCAACGCCAAAGTAAGATAGATGATAAATAGATAGATATTGAAATATATTCCATAAGTATGAAATTTAGAAAAAAGGTATCATGTCTTTTGCTTCTATTTCCAGAGTATATGCAAATGTTTTCTGATTATAGTACTAATACCATCTTAAAATGAGATACTTAAAAGAATGCTGCTAACAATTTCTTCTCTGGTTGGCAAATAATAATAATAACAATAGTACTAGCAGCAGCAGCAATAACAATAATGAAAGCAGGTACAGTGACATAAGTAGGATTATACTGACGGCTCTAAATACAGGACCTTATTTAATCCTCCCAACCCTGTCAAATAGATGTTGACCAAACCCATTCCATTCCTCTCCTGGATACTCAGCTAAACTACATTTCCCAGATTTCCTGCAGTTAGGTTGGGCCATGAGATTCATTTCTGGCTATTGGAATATGGCTGAAAGGGACCTGCACCACTTCCAGACTCATCCTCTAAAAGCCATGCTGTGCTCCTCTGTGCTCTCTCACTGTGTTCACTGGCTGGTCAGATGGAGAGAATCCACTGGGGCACCCTGAGTCCCTACAGCATGGCAGAGCCACCAGAAGAACTGAGCCCCAGTCACCCAGCAGCTCCAGGGAGTAGGATGTCCCTGATCTGCTTCCTGCTCTGCTCATCCCCCTTGGACTGTGGCAGGAGCAAGAAATATAATCGGTTTTATGGGATTTTATTTCTTGAGATCCAGGGGTTGTAGTATACTAGTTGCACATAGTATTATTTTCCCAAATAACACATATTAATAACTTCATTTTGCCAGTGAGAAATCCAGTTTTGTTCAAAATCTTGCATCTGGTAACTGCAGAACCCAGGCCCGACAGGGTCCACCCCCATGCTCATTCCAGCACCTCAGACTGTACCACCATACGCATGTGCCACCTACACGTTTCAGGTAAAATGACCAGGTCACACAACTTTGCCATCCCATCTGGGGCTCCTCCTGGAATTCTCAGTGGCACAAAGGGAAAGGCCTGAGGTCAGGGTTGTGGGATTCCTACTTGGCCAAGGATAATTCTCCGCTGGTCCATTACCAGAATCTCCTTTCCCTGGCTCTCAGGCCAGGTAATGAGCGGGTAAGTCCCAGAGAGAGGCCAGCCCCACAGCACGCCAGTGGCACTGGATACAGCTCAGGGAACATCGGACTCTTGGCAAGGAGATGTCACTGGGAGTGACACAGACCGATTTCTTGGAAGGACATACTGTGTTGTTATCTCAGGGACAGAAAAGGTCATCTGTGTACGCAACACTGGTGTGTGTGTGTGTGTGTATGTGTGAGTGTGTGTGTGTGTGTGTGTGTATGCATATATGTGCATATATATGTATGCAATATATATATGCAAATATTGAGATGTGTGTATATATATTAATATATGTGTGTGTATGTATATATATGTATGAACACATATACACACACAATCAGCCTGGCCATGACATCATCATACCACATATGGTATGTATATATGATGTTTATATATATATATATATATATATATATATATAAAAATATATAGATCATGTATTGGGTTGGCCAGAAAATTTGTTCGGTTTTTCCATAACATCTTATGGAAATATAGATCTTATACATGGATCTACATTTTATATATATATGAATTTGTGTGTGTGTGTAAATATTATGTCCATGACAGTTTGTACATAAACATTACTGTGTATGTATCTGTACATACACATATAATATGATCATGCTGCTAAATGTACACATATGCAAATATACAAAACAATGTATATCCACACATCTTTATATATTTGTGTATATGTACATTCATAAACATATACATCCAAGGTATTAAAAACTCCTCCAGACAAATGGAACCATGGCTTATTTCTCTCAGAGTTTTGAGAACCACCAAAAATCCACATGAAAGTAAAGATTGGGATTTCAAATAAACACAAATGTGCTATTAATCCAGCGGCCGGTGTGAGAATTATTTAAAAACCCAGTGACTCATCAGAATGTCCCCTTAATTTAGAGAAGAACTGAGCAGGGGGATGTCTGTGGCCACCAGGAATGGCAGTCCGCACCCAGCTGGCCCTCCCCTGACCACCCACGTCTGCTCTCCATGCAACCGATAGATAAGTTTTGACAAGTTCTATTAAGTACAAAGACGGCCACCGGGGCAACATGTGGAGTTGATAGAGGGAGAGGCAGAAAGGCAGATCACAGTGTGAGGCCTGCTGATGTTGACAGAATTTGCCGGAACGAAATGAGTCCGTGCTCCCCATCATCTATTACCGAATTTCAGTAAGGCCTTTGGCACCCACAAGGCTTAAGAGGGCAAGCCTCTCCTTGGTTTCCTATTTCTGCCTCCCGACTGCCAGCAAATCGAGGATTTCTCAGAACCCTAATTGGTGGTCTTTATTTAGGCTGAGTCTCCAGTGATGCCAAGGAAGAAGGCGTGGAGTGGCTGAGGCCACGACCAGCGGTGTGGATTTCATCCCTTCCCACCCGCCCCGCCCCCCCCCCCTCCTCGTACCTGCTTTCAGAAGCTTCCCTGGGAGCAGAGTTGGCAAGCACACCTGGGCTGATCACTCGCGCTTCTCTCACCGTCTTGAGTGCGTCCTTGTCATCCTCCAGAGCCCTCCTAAACAAGGTTTGGCAACAGCAGAAACAAACACTATTGTACAACATCTTTGGACGCACTTCCAAAATGCAAAAGCAATTAATCAGTAGTCTCCCTGAGACTCTGCTCCGTGCGGCTGCTGCTTTTTGACACAGAGCTTGGCTTTGATGGGAGCCTAAGAAGCCTGTGAGAGAGCCCCAAAAGTGGTAATGGCCTTCAATTATTTACTTGTTTAGAAGACTGGGGAGTAGATCTTAAGCTGTAAGCACAAAGATGATCCATCTAAGGCCCTCCCAACAGTGAGGTCTTTTACTCCCTGCCTGAGCGTTCTGCTTGGAAAAGGAAGGGTACTTTCACCAAGTCTGGCCTGGATCCAGAGGTTTCCTGTGTATGCATGTGTGTGCATGTGTGCATATTTAAACAAGCTATATTTGGGGTATCTGAATATCTTTGAGCCTTGTTTAAAGACTGCTGTTTCTAATTACTCGACATCCAGGCTGCCCTGCTAGTTTCTAATGGATGGGATGTCTGTGTGCTGGATTTTTATGTCATTTTATAGAGAATCAAGATTGTATGTTCTCTGAGAGATTCTGTCATTTAGCAATGTATTCTCAAGACATGGTGTAACCAACTTAATAATTGATTACAGGGAAAGAAGTCACCTGTAGCCTAAGTTATTCTCAGCCTTGAACTTTGTCCTCTGCAGCTTATTATACACGTGGAAATATCTTGGTGGAGCCATCATGCCAGGAAATTTACAACAGCAGACACTCTGCCCTTTATAATCCACGGCTGACAATCTAAGCACTGGTTAGGCATAGTTGCTCTCCTGAAAATACTGATGAGTAAAGAGATATGTATATGTCCAATTCACACAGGGTTTCCTTAAGAAATAAACTGGGTTCAGATAAAATGGTGGGATATTTCGGACCCAAGTTTGCATAGATCTCTTAGTTGCGTTCCTTTCCCATGAGCCCTTTTTTGTATGTTTTTGTATCTCAAGATTATGTTCAAAAAGTGTCTCTTCCACAGAGTCTTATCTAGTTTATTTTACTGGATGTGGTCTCTTTCTTCCTGGAATTCCCACCCCACCTAATTTGTGGTCTTCTTCTCTTGAAATCGTTTTCCTCGGTTTTGTTTTTTAACACTTGTTCTGAACTGTAAACACTGAGAGAAAGGTCCAGGTTTTGCTGATTTTACTGTTACTTAGTCCACAATTGTTGCTTAGCAAATAATTGTTGCTTAGCAAATACGGATGGATGGGCGGATGGATGGATGGATAAACGGATAAATAAACACATTTCTCTTCTGTCAGCCTAGATCTATCTCAAAACCATAACCTGATGTGATACAAATTTTTGTATCTGTCTGTACTGGGTTGAATAGTACTTCTTAAAATTCACATACATCTGGAATCTCACAATGTGACCTTGTTTGAAACTAGGGTCTTTGCAGATGTAATTAGTTAAGATGAGGTCATACTGGATTAGGATGGGCTCTAAATTCAATATGACTGGTGTCCTTATAAGAAGAGAAGAGACACACAGGGAGAGTGCCCTTTGAAGACAGAAGCAGAGACCAGAGCCCAGAACACCAACGTTTGTCAGCAGCCCCCAGAAGCAAGGAAGAGGTAAGGAAAGATCCTTCCTTTAGAGCCTTCAGAAGGAACGTGGCCCTGCCAGCAACTTGATTGTGGACTTCTGATCTCCGGAACTGAGAGAGAATACATTTCTAGTGTTTTAAGCCACCAAGTTTGTGATACTTTGTTACAGCAGCCCTAGGAAACAAATATACTCTCCAAGAATCTATCTTGCAGATGAAGAACTAACTATATTCAGCTGGGCTTTAACCAAGGACCCAAAACTGGAGTGGATTCCCCCCTGGCAGGAGAGCCTGTTATTGCAGTGAAGCCTAAGTCATGGAACTGAGTGGTAACCTTGAACAGCTGATGCCAGGAGGAAGGAAAGGCAAGGGAAAGCAATAAATATAATAGAAAATATGGAGGAGACCGGCTTGGTGCCCAAGTTCGGGTTTAAAGTCACCAGATGAGGACCACAGCAATAGGCTGAGGTCATGATGGCTAGATTCCATGGGCAAGGGATGGAAAGGAGGAGCTCCAAGAGAGCCTTGGACAGCAGGGATTTTGACTCTTGCTGTAGTTATTGGCTGGGCATAAGACATGGTGGGTGGAGTAGCCTTGGTTAATGGACCAAAGATGAAGCAGAGAGAATCCTAAAATTACCTAAAAGTCAAATTCCACCACGGCATTTTCCTTTCTAAGTATTTGGCCATTCCTGTTTTTACCCTGTTAAACTTACTTTCAAACAAAACCTCAATCAAGGCTACAATTTAAGTCCTTCCAAAGGGCTTCCCTGGTGGCGCAGTGGTTGAGAATCTGCCTGCTAGTGCGGGGGACGCGGGTTCGAGCCCTGGTCTGGGAAGATCCCACGTGCCGCGGGGCGGCTGGGCCCGTGAGCCACGGCTGCTGAGCCTGCGCGTCTGGAGCCTGTGCCCCGCAGCGGGAGGGGCCACGATAGTGAGAGGCCCGCGCGCCGCGATGAAGAGCGGTCCCCGCACCGCGATGAAGGGTGGCCCCCACTTGCCGTAACCAGAGAAAGCCCTCGCACGAACCGAAGACCCAACACAGCCAAAAATGAATAAATGAATAAATAAAGTAGCTATAAGTCCTTCCAAATAATCCTTAAGTGATGTACAGTTTAGGAAAATACCATCATGGGCTTCACATTTCTTCGATTTGTACATTCTGGGCAATGTGAATAAGACATTAAGGCACAGTGACCACGAAACCTCACTAATTCAGAGGCATTATCTGAAGGACCTTCTGACTGAATGGTGAGAGATTGGATCTAGAAAATATTTTTAAAGCTATCCCATTTTACTTCCTTCAAGGACAAGTACTAACCAGAAGGAGACTGGCATTCAGTTAAGTAGTGGCCCTCAGAGGATGAGGTTTAATGAATAGATAAGAATGGTTTGTAATTAGTCCATCATTTGTTTGTATTGCAAAGGGTGCTTGTGAAGTGCTTGAGGATGCTTGAAAACAGTGTGTGCTCTTAAGTAGTTGGAATATTTCCCCAGAAATTTGTTTACACAACTAATTTGTTTAGTACAGCCATTGCTTCAGCCTCCTGTCTACTTATCCCAATTTTCACGTGAGAGATGGGCATGGTAATGAGGTCTCATTGGGTTTATAAATCAGCATAAAACAGAGGGAGGGCAATTCCCAGGGAGGAGGCTGAGACAGTGGCATTGACTTTCTATGGATAGTGTCCTTCAGTGAACTGACCATCAAAAGTCATGTTGGCTGGTGTCAATCACAGACAACACCTACTTCATCTTCATGATCTCCAACATCCTCTCCAAAGGTGATGTGCAAATGGACAAATGTACGTTCTGCTATAATCTTGTGAAAAATCAATGCTGAATTTAGGGTCAGAAGACTCGATCTTGAGTTTTAATCCTATTATCAGCTGTATGTCTCTTGACATATCATTTAATCCCTCTTTGTTCTCTTCAACTAGACAGGGAATATTTAATGAGATAATATATATATGTTCTCAGTAATCCATAAATTGTGTCCAAATTTAAGAAGCCATGATTATCCCATCATTAACAAGCAGACCCACTAGATACAGCGTTTCAATGAGTCAAAGTCTAAGGATCGTGCTTAAGGTTCCAAAATTCAAAGAGAAGTGTTTGTTTTATGGGTCAGAAAGACCTAGTTTGAGTCCCAGTTTTATTTCTTGATAATGTGTTTTTGCTATGATGTTGAGCTTCTCAAGTGGAGATGGAAAATAAGTGCTTAAAAAAGCTGTGCAGTGCTTCACACAGTGACTACCACATAAGTGCTTAATAAATACTAGTCAACATATTATAGGCCCAATAAATTCTTGAATCCCTTAAGTAAACAGGCATAAGGAAGTTCACTACAGCATTATTTGTGGTGGCAAAATGTTGTAGGCAATCTTGCAGTCCATTACTGGTAAAATGGACAGTCAAATGGGGAAAGGGGGTTATAGACCACAAGGTACAAAGCAGCAGTCAAAATCAACAGGTCAAATGTACACCTGAAAGGACATCTTGAAACACTTGAAACATAGTGAAAAGAGTAAAAAAATGAAAGGGAATGAATGAATGAATGCCAAGGGGGCAATGATCTGCCATAAACACATTATAGGGAACGATTAACTTGGCCTTCCACAATTGAAAAATAAAATACAATACATTAAAGGCATGCTAATTATTGTTATTATTATAACACCTGAAGAGTCCAGTTTCCTGGGAATACAAAAAAAAAAAAAAAAAAAAGCACTCCTTGTATTAGTTTCCTGAGGCTGCTGTAACAAATTACCACAAAAGCGTTGCTTAAAACAACAGAAATGGACACTCTCACAAGTCTGAAGGCCAGAAGTCAGAAATCAGGTGCTGGTGGGGCTGCATTCCCTCTGCAGGCTCTAGGAGACTCTCAGCTCATTGCTCCCTCCAGCCTCTGGTGACGGCCGGCATCCCTTGACTTTCGGCCACATCACTCCAATGCCTCCGTGGTCATGTCGTCTCCTCCTCCTCTGTCTCAAATCTCCTCCTGACTTTGCATTATAAGGACACTTGTTATGATTTAGGGGCTGTCTGAATGATCCAGGATAATCTCCTCATCTTAATATCCTTAAATTAATCACATCTGCAAAGACCCTTTTTTTTCAAATAAGGTTACATTCACAGGTTCTGGGAATGAAGACCAGAGCATATTTTGTGTTGGGGGGGGGGCACCATTAGGCCTTCTACGTGCCGTAATAGGGTCTCAAATGGTAACAGGTCAAGCCCAATTTGCCTACAATAAAAGGAGATTCAATCTCTCCCTCCCATTTGGAGCTATCCTCTATGGAACGCTCAGGAAACCCCCAGAGACGCTGTGCACCCCTCAGAGCAAGCCTGGTTCCTCTCCTCAGGCTCCTGAAGAAGGACAATCCAGGAACTCCTGGCTGCCCCCAGTATTCTGCTGGTGTGCCTGCAAGATGGTACCACGAGGAAACCCAGGCCCTCCAAGACTCACAATGGCTCCAGCGAGGGCCAAAGTACCTGCTGTCACCTCTAGCATCCGGATGATCTAAGAAGTCCCTAAAATACCCTGATTCCCACTGCTGTTGTCCTCAACACAATTGCCACTCTCTCACAGAGACCTTACCTGATGCTCACCTTCTGTCCGCCTTCCACTGTACCCCCTCCCAGGTCATTGCATGTCCTTCACTGTTCTTAATCCTGTTTTATATATATATATATATATTTTTTTTTTTTTTTTAATGTGTGATATTTTTTTAAATTTATTTATTTATTTATGGCTGTGTTGGGTCTTCGTTTCTGTGCGAGGGCTTTCTCCAGTTGCGGCAAGCGGGGGCCACTCTTCATCGCGGTGCGCAGGCCTCTCACTGTCGCGGCCTCTCTTGTTGCGGAGCACAGGCTCCAGACGCGCAGGCTCAGTAGTTGTGGCTCACGGGCCCAGTTGCTCCGCGGCATGTGGGATCTTTCCAGACCAGGGCTCGAACCCGTGTCCCCTGCATTAGCAGGCAGATTCTCAACCACTGTGCCACCAGGGAAGCCCCTGACTTTTTGATAAAAACTACACAAGGACAGAGAGAGAATGTCTGCTTTACCCAAAACTGCATCAGCAGCAGTTAGCACCATGCCCAGTACATGGTTGGATTGATGGAATGCCTGGAGAATATCTGATGTTTCAGCATTGTGATGTTCGGCCAGTTCAGCTCTTCCCACATGACTTTTTCACCTAAGGTGTGCCCTCCACTGCAGGGGCACTAGTTACTTCACGGCTCATTTTTCCACATACTACGTTATGGCCAGATCCAGTAATAGGGCTTAGTAACAAAGCTCTAGAACGACCTAGGTTTGAATCTTGCCTCCTCCTTCAACTAATTTATTTGCACTGAGCAAGATAAGTGAATCTTCTCAGCCAGTAAGCTTAACCCGGAACCTGTTACCTTTCAGAACAAAAGGTAAATAGTAACTATGCATTAGGGCTTTTGAGAGTTGGTTGTGAATAAAGCATTTAGCACAATAATTAGCATCCACAATCAATACTAACTCTAACCATCAACTATCCATTTATTATTATTTACATACTGACACTTAAAATATATTTTCCAAAAAAAAAATAATAATAGGTACTGATCTTTAACACAAAAGTACTCATTCATTTAAAACTTTAAGCGACCTGGAATGAATCACTTAACCTGAGTCTCGGCTTCCTGATCTGCAAAATGAATGATTTTGACTAGATCAGCGGTTGTCAATCACTACAGTGACAAATTGTCCACCCAAAGGCTGTATTTCTTGTACAGCCTTTTTTTGAGTGTAATAATTGCTTCATATATTTTTTACATAATGTCTTTATTCAAATATATATTTTCTTATACCTTGTAAGGATCTTGTTACTATCCTCTTACGTCTTCTATTAATTCCATTGATCCGATTTTTGAGGAAGGTAGATCTTCCCAAGCATTAAAGACTGGGATAGTTAAGTAATTATTTCCCAAGTGACATCTTCCAGAGGAATGATGCTGATTCACTTATTCAATGACTATAGATTATTTAGCCAAAATAGCGATCTCAATCTACTAAACAATTTAGTAAGGGCATGTGCAAGTATAATATTTTAAATTTCAAATGAACTTTCTGGAATAAGGAGTATGTGGGAAAATGTAATGTTGTAAGTAATCAATCAGGATGCTTCTCAGTTCTGAGTCATGCAACAGTTTCTCCATCTAAAGCCTGAAAGAGAGGATCAATAGCCTTGTACATTAATATGCTAGTTACTGTATTAATCGTGACTCCTGTTGTTAGTTCTATGGGATTCCCATATTTGTATATGATACAGAAATACCCAGTTATGGTAACTCTATTCAATGTGTTCTGAAGGATCTCATATTTCAAAAATAAATGAATAAGTGAATGAACAAATAAAAAAATTGTAGCAGTTATAGGTAATACCTACCCACATTCGCAGAGTTTACAAAGAACCCACTCTTGCGTTACCGCATGGGAGTTTCCCAAGGATAGTATGGAGTATACAAAATATAGGAGAGAGGATCAGAAACATGCCCAGATTGTCGGGCACCACACAAGTGGAAAGCAGAAGAGGTGGTAAGCAGAAGACGTCAACCATGTGATCCTAACTTCTAGATCTGTGTTCTTTCTATGTCTACGTTATAATTTGTGAAGACCAATCCAATTCATTTTATTTATTTAATGTTTTGATCAAATTATTACACATATATACTTTTAAAAAGTTAAATTGTGCTTTAAACTCAGTAACAAAACCAAAGCAATTCTGGGTACCACAATTTTACACTCCATAATCAGCTCCCCAGAACAAGCATTTTCAACTTTTAACCTGTTCTTACTGGTATTTATGTCTCCATATTTCTAAATAACATGCTTGTACTGCTGCCATTTCTTGAAATGCTTTTCAATTTTTTGACATGATCTCTTACACCATCCTTCCTACACACACTTCTGCTCTCTACATTTTCAAAATATTATTTTAGTATAATTTTGAATTAATTCAATACCTGGTGTTCCTGTTATGTCTATAAAAATAATGTTCACAGCTGAGCCACTTTGAATCCTATGATTGTATTTCTTGTACAGTCTTTTTTTGAGTATAATAATTGCTTCATATATATTTTTTTATTTCCTTGTCATTTGTTTTTTTTTAATGTACCTACCAATAATTCATCCTCAAACTTTCTGGCAGAACTATGAAACTCCTCTCTGTATGGTCAAATACATAAGGATATATGAATATATCCTGTTTCTATAGATTTACCATTTTGGACATTTCATATCAGTGTTATTTTTTTTTGAAGCATTCATTCTGGATCCCTTCTTTCATTTTCTTATCCTATCTCTCTAATTATTCATCTTTGTCTGTTTGTTCTCCTTCCTGAAGATTTTTTTAAATGACAGCTTTACTGGGATGTAATTCACATACCATATAACTCACTATTTTAAAGTGTATATTCAGTGGTTTTTATTAGTCATATTTGCACTACCATTACTGTCACATTCTAAATTCAGAATATTTTCATCCCCTTAAAAAAAAATGGGTACCTAATAGCAGTCATTTATCTATCCCTCCTTCCCCCAACATTAGGCAGTCACTAATTTACTTTCTGTTTCTATAAATTCGCTTATTTTGGACATTTTATATAAATGGATTCATACAATGTGGGTCCTTTTATGAATCAAGTCTTTCACTTAACATATGCTTTCAAGGTTCATCTATGTTATATCATGAACCCATAATTCTTTTCTCTTTTTGGCAAAATAATATTCCATTGTGTTTATTTATTCTTCAATTGGTGAACATGTGGGTTCTTTTCATTTTTTGGTTATTATGAGTAATGCTGCTATGAACATTTGTGTATGAGTTTTTCTTGGACATATTTTTTTCAGTTCTCTTGAGTCTATACCTAAGACTGTAATTGGTGGACCATAAGATAATTCTATGTATAACATTTTAGGGAACTTCCAAATAGTTTTCCAAAGAAGCTGAACCATTTTAAAAGCCCACCAACAAAGTGTGAGGGTTCCAATTCTTCCACATTCTCACTAACACTTTTTACTGTCTATCTTTTTAAAATTTCAGCCTTTCAAGTGATTGTGAAATGGTATCTCATTGTGGCTTTTATTTGCATTTCCTTAGTAACTAATGATGATGAAAATCTTTTCATGTACTTATTGGCAATTTGTATATATTCTTTGAAGAAATTTATTTTCAAATCCTTTGTCCATTGTTTAATTGGGTTATTTTGGGGTTTTTTTTGTTGTTGTTGTTGTTTTTGTTTTTTTGAATTGTAAGAGTACTTTATATATTCTGGATACCTGTGCCTTAACAGATATATGATTTGCAAATAATCTCTCCCATTTTGTGCTTTGTTTTTATCACTTTTTGAGTGTCCTTTGAATCAAAATGATTTTTTTAAAAAAAATTTTAATTAAGCCCAATGTATCTACTTTTCTTTTGGTGTCAACGATTTTGGTGTTATATCTGAAAAATTGTTACCTAATCCAATATCACAAACATGTGTTCCTGTGTTTCTTCTAATAGTTTTATTCCTATAGCTATTACATTTAGGTCTATGATCCATTTTCTGTAAGTTTTTGTATATGGTATATGGTAGTGGTCCACCTTTATTCTTTTGCATGTGGATATCCAGGTATCCTAACTTAGTTTGTTAAAAAGGCTACTCTTTCCCTCACTGAGTATTTTATCACCTTTGTCAGAAATCAGGAGGACTGGGGCTGGCGGCGTGAACACAGCCTGAAGGGGTTAGCGCACCACAGCTAGCCCGGAGGGAGTCCGGGAAAAAGTCTGCGGCTGCCGAAGAGGCAAGAGACTTTTTCTTGCCTCTTTGTTTCGCGGCGGGCAAGGAGAGGGGATTCAGAGCGCCGCCTAAACGAACTCCAGAGAAGGGCGCGAGCCGAGGCTATCAGCGCGGATCCCACAGCAACAGGGGCGCAGAGGGAAAATCAGAGAGACTCCCGCACAGAGGCTCGGCGCCGAGCGGCGCTCACCAGCCCGAGAGGCTTGTCTGCTCCCCCGCCGGGGCGGGCGGGGCTGGGAGCTGAGGCTCGGGCTGCGGTCGGATCGCAGGGAGAGGACTGGGGCTGGCGGTGTGAACACAGCCTGAAGGGGTTGGCGCACCACAGCTAGCCGGGAGGGAGACCGGGAAAAGGTCTGCAGCTGCCGAAGAGGCAAGAGACTTTTTCTTTCCTCTTTGTTTCGCTGCGCGCAAGGAGAGGGGATTCAGAGCGCCGCCTAAACGAACTCCAGAGAAGGGCGCAAGCCACGGCGATCAGCGCGGACCCCAGAGACGGGCGTGAGACGCTGGGGCTGCTGCTGCCGCCTCCAAAAAGCCTGTGTGTGAGCACAGGTCACTCTCCACACCTCCCCTCCCGGGAGCCTGTGCAGCCCGCCACTGCCGGGGTCCCGGGATCCGGGGACAACATCCCCGGGAGAACGCACTGCGCGCCTCGAGCTGGTGCAACGTCACGCCGGCCTCGGCCGCCGCAGGCTTGCCCCGCCTCCTCCGTACCCCTCCCTCCCCCCGGCCTGAGTGAGACAGAGCCCCCGAAGCAGCTGCTCCTTTAACCCCGTCCTGTCTGGGCGGGGAACAGATGCCCTCAGGCGACCTACACGCAGAGGAGGGTCCAAATCCAAAGCTGAACCCCGGGAGCTGTGCGAACAGGGAAGAGAAGGGGAAATCTCTCCCAGCAGCCTCAGAAGCAGCGGATTAAAGCTCCACAAACAACGTGATGAGCCTGCATCTGTTGAATACCTGAATAGACAACGAATCATCCCAAACTCAGGAGGTGGACTCTGGGAGCAGGAGATATTAATTTTTCCCCTTTTCCTTTTTTTTGTGAGTGTATATGTATATGCTTCTGGGTGAGATTTTGTCTGTATAGCTTTGCTTTACAATAGCTTTATTTTACATCACTATATTATAGCCTCTTTCTTTCTTTCTTTCTATTTTTTCTCCCTTTTATTCTGAGCCGTGTGGATGAAAGGCTCTTGGTGCTCCAGCCAGGCATCAGGGCCGTGCCTCTGAGGTGGGAGAGCCAACTTCAGAACACTGGTCCACAAGAGAGCTCCCAGCTCCACGTAATACCAAACGGCAAAAATCTCCCAGAGATCTCCATCTCAACATCAAGATCCAGCTTCACTCAACGACCAGCAAGCTACAGTGCTGGACACCCTATGCCAAACAACTAGCTAGACAGGAACACAACCCCATCCATTAGCAGAGAGGCTGCCTAAAATCAAAATAAGGCCACAGACACCCCAAAATACACCACCAGACGTGGACGTGCCCACCAGAAAGACAAGATCTAGCCTCATCCACCAGAACTCAGGCACTAGTTCCCTCCACCAGGAAGCCTACACAACCCACTGAACCAACCTTAGCCACTGGGGACAGATACCAAAAACAACGGGAACTACGAACCTGCAGCCTGTGAAAAGGAGACCCCAAACACAGTAAGACAGGCAAAATGAGACGACAGAAAAACACACAGCAGATGAAGGAGCAGGCTCAAAACACACTGGACTTAACAAATGAAGAGGAAATAGGTAGTCTACCTGAAAAAGAATTCAGAATAATGATAGTAAGGATGATCCAAAATCTTGGAAATAGAATAGACAAAATGCAAGAAACATTTAACAAGGATGTAGAAGAACTAAAGAGGAACCAAGCAATGATGAAAAACACAATAAATGAAATTGAAAATACTCTAGATGGGATCAATAGTAGAATAACTGAGGCAGAAGAAAGGATAAGTGACCTGGAAGATAAAATGGTGGAAATAACTACTACAGAGCAGGATAAAGAAAAAAGAATGAAAAGAACTGAGGACAGTCTCAGGGACCTCTGGGACAACATTAAACATGCCAACATTCGAATTATAGGGGTACCAGAAGAAGAAGAGAAAAAGAAAGGGACTGAGAAAATTTTTGAAGAGATTATAGTTGAAAACTTCCCTAATATGGGAAAGGAAATAGTTAATCAAGTCCTGGAAGCACAGAGAGTCCCATACAGGATAAACCCAAGGAGGAACACGCCAAGACACATATTAATCAAACTGTCAAAAATTAAATATAAGGAAAACATATTAAAGGCAGCAAGGGAAAAAAAACAAATAACACACAAGGGAATCCCCATAAGGTTAACATCTGATCTCTCAGCAGAAACTCTGCAAGCCAGAAGGGAGTGGCAGGATATACTTAAAGTCATGAAGGAGAAAAACCTACAACCAAGATTACTCTACCCAGCAAGGATCTCATTCAGATTCGATTGAGAAATTAAAACCTTTACAGACAAGCAAAAGCTGAGAGAGTTCAGCACCACCAAACCAGCTTTACAACAAATGCTAAAGGAAATTCTCTAGGCAAGAAACACAAGAGAAGGAAAACACCTACAATAACAAACCCAATACATTTAAGAAAATGGGAATAGGAACATACATATCGATAATTACCTTGAATGTAAATGGATTAAATGCTCCCACCAAAAGACACAGGCTGGCTGAATGGATACAAAAACAAGACCCATACATATGCTGGCTACAAGAGACCCACTTCAGACCTAGGGACACATACAGACTGAAAGTGAGGGGATGGAAAAAGATATTCCATGCAAATGGAAATCAAAAGAAAGCTGGAGTAGCAATTCTCATATCAGACAAAATAGACTTTAAAATAAAGACTATTACAAGAGACAAAGAAGGACACTATATAATGATCAAGGGATCGATCCAAGAGGAAGGTATAACAATTGTAAATATTTATGCACCCAACATAGGAGCACCTCAATACATAAGGCAAATACTAACAGCCATAAAAGGGGAAATTGACAGCAACACAATCATAGTAGGGGACTTTAACACCCCACTTTCACCAATGGACAGATCATCCAAAATGAAGATAAATAAGGAAACACAAGCTTTAAATGATACATTAAACAATATGGACTTAATTGATATTTATAGGACATTCCACCCAAAAACAACAGAATACACATTTTTCTCAAGTGCTCATGGAACATTCTCCAGGATAGATCATATCTTGGGTCACAAATCAAGCCTAGGTCAATTTAAGAAAATTGAAATCGTATCAAGTATCTTTTCCGACCACAACGCTATGAGACTAGATATCAATTACAGGAAAAGATCTGTAAAAAATACAAACACATGGAGGCTACACAATACATTACTTAATAACGAAGTGATTACTGAAGAAATCAAAGGGGAAATCAAAAAATACCTAGAAACAAATGACAATGGAGACACGACGACCCAAAACCTATGGGACACAGCAAAAGCAGTGCTAAGAGGGAAGTTTATAGCAATACAAGCCTACCTCAAGAAACAGGAAACATCTCGAATAAACAACCTAACCTTGCACCTAAAGCAATTAGAGAAAGAAGAACAAAAAAACCCCAAAGCCAGCAGAAGGAAAGAAATTATAAAGATCAGGTCAGAAATAAATGAAAAAGAAATGAAGGAAACAATAGCAAAAATCAATGAAACTAAAAGCTGGTTCTTTGAGAAGATAAACAAAATTGATAAACCATTAGCCAGACTCATCAAGAGAAAAAGGGAGAAGACTCAGATCAATAGAATTAGAAATGAAAAAGGAGAAGTAACCACTGACACTGCAGAAATACAAAAGATCATGAGAGATTACTACAAGCAACTATATGCCAATAAAATGGACAACCTGGAAGAAATGGACAGATTCTTAGAAATGCACAAACTGCCGAGACTGAACCAGGAAGAAATAGAAAATATGAACAGACCAATCACAAGCACTGAAATTGAAACTGTGATTAAAAACCTTCCAACAAACAAAAGCCCAGGACCAGATGGCTTCACAGGCGAATTCTATCAAACATTTAGAGAAGAGCTAACACCTATCCTTCTCAAACTCTTCCAAAATATTGCAGAGGGAGGAACACTCCCAAACTCATTCTACGAGGCCACCATCACCCTGATACCAAAACCAGACAAAGATGTCACAAAGAAAGAAAACTACAGGCCAATATCACTGATGAACATAGATGCAAAAATCCTCAACAAAATACTAGCAAACAGAATCCAACAGCACATTAAAAGGATCATACACCATGATCAAGTGGGGTTTATCCCAGGAATGCAAGGATTCTTCAATATACGCAAATCAATCAATGTGATACACCATATTAACAAATTGAAGGAGAAAAACCATATGATCATCTCAATAGATGCAGAGAAAGCTTTTGACAAAATTCAACACCCATTTATGATAAAAGCCCTGCAGAAAGTAGGCATAGAGGGAACTTTCCTCAACATAATAAAGGCCATATATGACAAACCCACAGCCAACATTGTCCTCAATGGTGAAAAACTGAAACCATTTCCACTAAGATCAGGAACAAGACAAGGTTGCCCACTCTCACCACTATTATTCAACATAGTTTTGGAAGTGTTAGCCACAGCAATCAGAGAAGACAAAGAAATAAAAGGAATCCAAATTGGAAAAGAAGAAGTAAAGCTGTCACTATTTGCAGACGACATGATACTATACATAGAGAATCCTAAAGAGGCTACCAGAAAACTCCTAGAGCTAATCAATGAATTTGGTAAAGTAGCAGGATACAAAATTAATGCACAGAAATCTCTTGCATTTCTATACACTAATGACGAAAAATCTGAAAGTGAAATTAAGAAAACACTCCCATTTACCATTGCAACAAAAAGAATAAAATATCTAGGAATAAACCTACCTAAGGAGACAAAAGACCTGTATGCAGAAAATTATAAGACACTGATGAAAGAAATTAAAGATGATACAAATAGATGGAGAGATATACCATGTTCCTGGATTGGAAGAATCAACATTGTGAAAATGTCTCTACTACCCAAAGCAATCTACAGATTCAATGCAATCCCTATCAAACTACCACTGGCATTTTTCACAGAACTAGAACAAAAAATTTCACAATTTGTATGGAAACACAAAAGACCCCGAATAGCCAAAGCAATCTTGAGAACGAAAAATGGAGCTGGGGGAATCAGGCTCCCTGACTTCAGACTATATTACAAAGCTTCAGTAATCAAGACAGTTTGGTATTGGCACAAAAACAGAAATATAGATCAATGGAACAGGATAGAAAGCCCAGAGATAAACCCACACACATATGGTCAACTTATCTTTGATAAAGGAGGCAAGCATATACAGTGGAGAAAAGACAGCCTCTTCAATAAGTGGTGCTGGGAAAATTGGACAGGAACATGTAAAAGTATGAAATTAGAACACTCCCTGACACCATGCACAAAAATAAACTCAAAATGGATTAAAGACCTAAGTGTAAGGGCAGACACTATCAAACTCTTAGAGGAAAACATAGGCAGAACACTCTATGACATACATCACAGCAAGATTCTTTTTGACCCAGCTCCCAGAGAAATGGAAATAAGAACACAAATAAACAAATGGGACCTAATGAAACTGAAAAGCTTTTGCACAGCAAAGGAAACCATAAACAAGACCAAAAGACAACCCTCAGAATGGGAGAAAATATTTGCAAATGAAGCAACTGACAAAGGATCAATCTCCAAGATTTACAAGCAGCTCATGCAGCTCAATAACAAAAAAACGAACAACCCAATCCAAAAATGGGCAGAAGATCTAAATAGACATTTCTCCAAAGAAGATATACAGATGGCCTACAGACACATGAAAGAATGCTCAACATCATTAATCATTAGAGAAATGCAAATCAAAACTACAATGAGATATCATCTCACACCGGTCAGAATGGCCATCATCAAAAAATCTAGAAACAATAAATGCTGGAGAGGGTGTGGAGGAAAGGGAACACTCTTGCACTGTTGGTGGGAATGTAAATTGATACAGCCACTATGGAGAACAGTATGGAGGTTCCTTAAAAAACTACAAATAGAACTACCATACGACCCAGCAATCCCACTACTGGGCATATACCCTGAGAAAACCATAGGTCAAAAAGAGTCATGTACCAAAATGTTCATTGCAGCTCTATTTACAATAGCCAGGACATGGAAGCAACCTAAGTGTCCATCGACAGATGAATGGATAAAGAAGATGTGGCACATATATACAATGGAATATTACTCAGCCATAAAAAGAAATGAAATGGAGGTATTTGTAATGAGGTGGATGGAGTTAGAGTCTGTCATACAGAGTGAAGTAAGTCAGAAAGAGAAAAACAAATACAGTATGCTAACACATATATATGGAATCTAAGGGGGAAAAAAAAAAAAAAAAGGCCATGAAGAACCTAGTGGCAAGACAGGAATAAAGACACAGACCTACTAGAGAATGGACTTGAGGATATGGGGAGGGTGTGGGGTGAGATGTGACAGGGTAAGAGAGTGTCATGGACATATATACACTACCAAATGTAAAATAGATAGCTAGTGGGAAGCAGCCGCATAGCACAGGGAGATCAGCTCGGTGCTTTGTGACCACCTAGAGGGGTGGGATGGGGAGGGTGGGAGGGAGGGAGATGCAAGAGGGAAGAGAAATGGGAACATATTGTATATGTATAACTGATTCACTTTGTTATAAAGCAGATGCTAACACACTATTGTAAGGCAATTATACTTCAATAAAGATGTTTGAGAAAAAAAAAAAAAAAGAAATCAAATGACCATAAGCATAAGGGTTTATTTCTGGACTATAATTTTTCTTCTTTTGATCTATGTCTATCCTTATGCCAATATCATACTGTCTTGATTACCATAGCTTTCTAGTAAGTTTTGGAATTTGGGGAATTTGCATCTTCCAACTTTGTTCTTTTAAAAGATTTGTTTGGATATTTTGTGTCTCTTGTGACCAAAATATTTCCATGTGAATTTTCCACATGAATTTTAGGATCAGTTTGTCAAGTTATGCAAAAAAAAAAAAACACCCAAAATTCACCTGATATTTTGATAAGGACTGCATTGAATCTTCACATCAGTTTGTGGAGTATTGTCATCTTAACAATATTGAGACTTCTGATTCATGAACTTGGATGTCCATCATCTATTTAAGTCTTCTTTAATTTAATTCAACAATGTTTTATAGATTTTATTGTATGAGTCTTGCTCTGTTTTGGTTAAATTATTTATATTTGTACTATTGTAAATGGACTTGTTTTCTTAATTTTATTTTCAGATTGTCAATTATTAGTACATACATATACCATCAATTTTTGTATTTTAATCTTGTACCCTGAAACTTTCATTAATCAGTTCTAATAGTGTATGTGGAACTTCCCTAGGATTTTCTATATACAAGATCATATTTTCTTTGAATAGAGATAATTTTATTTCTTCTTTTACAGTCTGAAAGCCTTTTATTTCTTTTCCTCACCTAGTTGCCCTGGCTAAGACCTTCAGTACAACGTTGAATAGAAGGATTAAGAATGAAAATCTTTTACTTATTTCTGATCCTAAGGAAAATCTGTCAGTCTTTTACCATTAAGTATCATGTTACTGTGTTTTTTTCATAGATACCCTTTTTCAAATTGAAAAACCTTCCTTATATTTCTAGTTTGTATTATTATTATTATTATTATTATTATTATTATTATTATTATTATTGTCATCATCATTAGGTGTCCAACCTTATCAAATGCTTTATCTATATCCATTGAGAGGACATGTGTCCTCTATTCTATATTCTATGGTGTATTACATTGATTAATTTTCATATGTTAGGCCAACCTTGCATTCTTAGAATAAGTGTCACTTGGTCATGTTGTATAATTCTTTTAAAATACTGCTATATTTAGTTTGCTGGTATTTTTTGAGAATATTTTTAGTATTTTCTAGTATTTTTGATACTATATTAATAAGATATATTGGTCTATAGCTTTCATTTTCATGTGATGTCTTTGTCTAGTTTTGGTGTCAGGGTAATACTGGCCTTATAGAATGAATTGGGAAGCAGTTCCTTCTATTTTTGGAAATGTGAAGGATTAGTAGGTTTACTTTTCTTTAAAACTCATGGATTCACTATGAATCTATCTGGTCCTGGGCTTTTCTTAGTAGGAAGTTGTTTCATTAACTAATTTGATATGCTTACTTTTTCCAGATCTATTCAGATTTTCTTTGTCTTCTTGAGTAATTTTTGGTAATTGTGTCATTCTAGGAATTTGTCTATTTCATGTAGGTTATCTAATTTACTATATGCAATTATTCATTGTATCTCACGATAATACTTTTTATTTCTATAAGGTTTGTAGTAACATTCCCACTTTCATTCCTAATTTTAGTAATTTGAGACTTCTCTCTTTTTTTCTTGGTCAGTCTAGCTAAATGTTTGTCAATTGTGTTGATTTTTTCAAAGATTAAATGTATTATTTTTCTATTCTCTGTTTCATTTATTTATGCTCTAATCTTTTCCTTCCTTCAGCTTGTTTTGCATGTAGTTTGCTCTGTTTTTAATAGTCTCTTAAGGTGGAAGTTTGACGACTGATACAATATCTTTCTTTTTTTTAATATAGCCATTTATCACTATAAATTTTCCTCTAAGTCCTTCTTTGGTTGCATTCCACAAGTTTTTGTTTGTTTGTTTGTTTATTTTGGGCTGCTTTGGGTCTTTGTTGCTGTGTGTGGGATTTCTCTAGTTACGGCGAGCGGGCTCTACTCTTCATTGCGGTGCACGGGCTTCTTATCGCGGTGGCTTCTCTTGTTGTGGAGCATGGGGTCTAGGTGCGCGGGCTTCAGTAGATGCAGCACGTGAGCTCAGTAGTTGTGGCTCATGGACTCTAGAGCTCAGGCTCATTAGTTGTGGTGCATGGGCTTAGTTGCTCTGTGTCATGGGGGCTCTTCCCGGGCCAGGGCTCGAACCCATGTCCCCTGCATTGGCAGGCAGATTCTTAACCACTGCACCACCAGGGAAGTCGCCCCACAAGTTTTTGTATGTCATGCTTTTATATTTATTTACCTCAAATTATTTTCTAATTTACCACATGATTTCTCCTTTGACCTATCCAAAGTTTAATTTCCACATATTTATGAGTTTCTCAGATTTCCTCCTGTTAATGATTTCTAATTTCATTCCATTTTCATTAGAAAACAAACTTTGTATTAGTTCAATCCATAGAAATTTATTGAGGTTAGTTTTAATCCTAAGACATGGTTTATCCTAGAGAATGTTCTATGTGTACTTTAGAACACATGTTCTGCTGTTGAGTGAAATGCTCTACAGATGCCCGTTAGTTCAACTCAGTTTATAAAGTTGTTCAAGTCTTCCACTTTCTTGATGACCTTCTGCTTAGTTTGATTTATTACTGAAAGTGAGCTACTAAATTCTCCAACTTACTGTCAAGTTGTCTACTTCTCCCTTCAAATTTTGTCAGCTTTGCTTTATGTATTTCAAAGCTCTGTTGTTAAGTGTGTATATGTTTATAACTGTTATGGTTTTTTAAAATTTATTTATTTGGCTGCATTGGGTCTTTGTTGCTGCACACGGGCTTTCTCTATTTGCAACGAGCAGGGGCTACTCTTTGTTGCAGTGTGTGGCCTTCTCATTGCGGTGGCTTCTCTTGTTGCAGAGCACTGGTTCTAGGCATGTGGCCTTCAGTAGTTGTGGCATGCAGGCTCAGTAGTTGTGGCGCACATGCTTAGTTGCTCTGCGGCATGTGGGATCTTCCCAGACCAAGGCTCGAACCCATGTCCCCTGCATTGGGAGGCAGATTCTTAACCACTGCGCCACCAGGGAAGTCCCAACTGTTGTGTATTTATAGTGGTTTGACCCTTTTATCATTATAGAATGTCCTCCTTTGACTCTAGTAACAGTTTGTGATTTGAAGTTTATTATTACTGATATTTATATAGTCACTGGAGCTGTTTTGGATACTATTTACATTGATTACCTTTTTCTATCCTTTTACTTTCAATTTATTGTGTCTTTGAATCAAAAATATGTTTCTTATAGATTTTCTGGAAGAATGTTAAACTTTGTTTTCCAACCCTTCTATTGAATTATTAATTTTTATTTTATATTTTTAATTTTTTAGGAGTCTCTATTTCTAATTTTTTTTTTAGAGAAGCCATAGTTTCTCTTGAGTAATAAATTGAAATTTTATTTCTAATTTTATTTAGGTTTTCTTTTGCTCACTGCATTTGCTGTTTCTTTTATGTCCCTTTTCCTTTAAGTTTTTCTTTGTTTCTGTCTTTAACATTAGAGAATTTATTAAAATGCTTAGAAACCCTTATTGTTTTCATTTATATTTAAGAATGTGCACTGAAAAGTTGATTGAGACCTTGTATGTGCATAAACAGGGCTTATCAACTCTGGGCCTTCACTGTGTGGCAATTAGGAAATCCTCAAATGTCACTAACTTCAGCTCTATTATATTGAGCTGATCAGTTTTGCAAAGATCAATCCTCAAATGTCCTACCTAGTGCAGAGGAGCTAGGCTTTGAGTAGTCTGTGAGCTTAGAGGAAAAATATTGTCTGAGCTATTCTGTGGGTAATCTGTCACTTATTTACCTCCTCCCCTTCTCTTCAACATGGCACCTGAACTCTGTGTCTGGAATTTCAAAATCCTAGGCTCCTCTGGTTCCACCTTTCTAAAGGATAAACATGTCTTCTTTGAGTGGGAGTGGGAGAGAAAAATCTGGCTATGTAGAGTAGAAAAAAAGATCTAGGCGCATTACTACTATTTACTCAGTTGTGGCCAGATTCTAATTTTCAGACCACTCTGCACCTTGGCATTCAGAGAAAACTATTCTTTTCATTTCTTTCTTCTTGCAGCAAGAATGTGTTTGCTTCTTATTATCATCTCTCTGCAGAAAATAAGGTTCTACCCCTCTGTGCTTTATTTCAACAGTGGCCTGCCATCCTGCATGTTTTAACACATCTCACTTGCTGTGACTGACTTTCTAATTCTGTTTATACTTTGATTTTATACTTTTAATGCTACTTGCTCTCTCACTTTATTGGTTTTCAGTAAAGGTGCAGAAAAGAAATGTATGTTTAAAATCCACCATGTTTAAACGTAATTCAGTAACAAAATCTGTACACTCATCAACTCCATTCTTTTGATCATGGAAAGAATGAAGAAATAGAATTATTGCAATAAGAATTCCAAACAGCAAACCAACCCCATAGTTGATCACAAAGAGCTTTATGATTTTTAAAACAGTAATCATGAAATATGTTGTATTATACAAAAAGCAAGGACATTCACTTGTTGTTTGAGCATTTTAAAGAATAAATCTTCTTTATTCACAGTATTCAAGACATAGAAACAACTTAAATGTCTACTGATGGATAATGCATTAAGAAAAATGATAGTGGACTATTATTCAGCCTTAACAAAGAAGGAAATTCTGCCATTCACAACAACATGGATGGACCTAGATGATATTATGCTAAGTAAAATAAGCCAAACACAGAAGGACAAATCCTATATGATCCCACTAGTATGAGGAATATAAAAGAGTTAAACTCATAGGACAAGAGAATTGATGAGTATTTACCAGGATCTGTGGGGAGAAAGAAATGAGGAAGTGTCAGTCCAAAGGTACAAAATTTCAGTAGTACAAAATGACTATGTCTTGGGGAACAGTATAGGGCCTATACTTAACAATGCTGTATTGGATATTTAAATATTTTCTAGGAGGGTAGATCTTATGTTAGGTGTTCTTACCACAAAAGAAAAATAATAATATTTAAAAATAAGTAATTTTTAAAAAGAAGGGGGTGGTAGGAAATTTTGGAGGTGATGTGTAACTTGATTGTGGTGATGTTTCATGGGTCTCTACTTCTCTTCAAACTCATCAAGTGTATACACTAAATATGTACAGCTTTTTGTATGCAAATAATACTTCAGTGAAGTGGCTAAAAACAAGAAGTGGTGTTCTGTGTCATAAATTAAGAAATTCACCTTATCTATCAGGTTACCTTGGGTAATGTTCATTCATTAGCATGAGTCATCTCAGTTCACCATGTAGAAATGGCTACCAAAGAGTGTTAAATATATATGTGTATCTACCTATCATCTATCTAACTACCTGTCTTCATCCATCTTTTTGTGCATGTTTGTGGAGGTATATAAATGTGTGTGTGTGTGTGTTTGTATATGCATATATATGTGTATATGTATGTATATATAAATATATGTATATTTGTATTTATATATTTTTCTGCTTCTTCTATGGAAAGTAAATATCAAGAAGAGACAATTTTATGAAATCCATGCTTATAGTCTGCTTCCCTAAACTTAGTCTTAAGAAGGCAGAAGATGTATAGCAACAGAAACTATTCAGTTAAGATATAAATTTCCATCTTAGGTGTGCTAAGTCATTTCATACCTCACCACTGGTATTCAAGATGTTTTAGAAATGGGACCAGTGGATGATGAGCAAGTTCAAAGGTCCTCTTTTCCTGACACTTAATTGAATAACTGGATTTGATGACAACTGTTGAATCCTTGGACATTGAAGACACTTGAAGCAGAGCCCATTTTCAAGGGCTAACAGTGAAACAAAGTTCTAGACATCTTTCTTTGCCACAGCCTCTTTTTCTTGGTTTAGGACTCTCACAACAGCATGTGAGTTTCTGAGTTCCATTTAAAGTTGCTGTCTCAATTCATTTTAGTGAACTTCTTGTCAGTTTTCCCACTTTATTCATTCAGCCTTCCATGGCAACCTATAGAAGCCTTTCTTAGCTAAACCATTTTTTCTGATGGAAACCAGTATTGTTTTTTCAAGATGTGGTCAATTCAAAACTTACACTTGATCAGAAATGAGGCAACAGCATCCCAAACACCTAACCTAGTCATTCTGATAAATCTTTAGCCAACATAGTTTTGTTGATGTATACTTCAAGCAAGGTGCTCTCTGTCTTCCAACCTCTCTCTCTCTCTCTCTCAAACACACACACACACACACACACACACACACACACATACATATAATGCAAAATTTAAGTAGATAGGTGTAGATTTAGAGATAAAATTAAATATATGGAGAGATATAGAAAAAAAATTTTAAGTGCATTCAGAATGAGAAATCTCTCTTTTTATTCTCTACTGGTAGAAAAAAAAAATCTGTGTGCCCCAATTGCATCACCTGATTCTCTTTCTATATATTAGAGGTCTATAAGTGCACTGATTTCATTAAAAGATGGTATTTCCATCATCCTTTAATAAAATGATTTGGTCTAGCATAATAACTACCCAGCATTTTATTTAAGTAGCTGGTTATGGTGTTTCCTGGTGTGAACAGCAATGATGATCATGTGTCCCTATGAGGAAGTACATTTTGACAGCTCTTGTTAGCTCACAGGTATGTAGTACATTTGCCTCCCAGCTTTGGTACCAGTTTCAAATGTTGCCTTTGCTAAAATGAAGGAAATCCTCATGACTGCATCAAGTGACAGGGAACAGGAATTGGGTAAGACTGAGGATGCATACTGCTGGTATGAAAAAGGGGCTGGAATAGGGGTCCTTGACTGTATCTTACTGCTGCCCCATCTCTCCTCTCTATTAATTCTATCTTGCACCCACTGAAGGGCCCATTGGCCAACCTACTGGATGATGGGAAGGGCCAACCTGGTCTCTGGACACAGTATAATCACCTTTTATGCTCAGAAGAAATGGTGGAAGACCCATCACTCTCCCCTTTATTCTTGAAGACAGTTACCAGGTTTCTTCCTACTGGGGATTTTGTCAAAGGGATATCTATATATACAGAAAGAATTAATTGAGACTTTTAAAAAAATATAGACTCTATAGGATTGCTTTCTATAATTTGAAATAAGGTGATCATATAAATATTTATTGGAAGATTTCAGTTAAATAAATTGTGGTATATCTATTCAGTGAACAAATATGCCATCAATGAGGGGGCAGATATAGCTCTATTGACATTGAAAATTTCAATGACTCATTTTTGAGGATTAAAGCAAGCTATAAACTGGCATTTAAAAATATAGCATGGTTTTGTTTATACAAAAACAGAAACCATAAAAATATATGCCTGAAAATACGTTCAAAGTGTTAAAGGGATAACATTAGTCTGTGGGTTGTAAGGTGAACTTACTTTCGATTTTTCAATATATTTGATTTCTGACATAAATATGTATTCACTTTACAATTGGAAAACAGCAAAAGAAAAAATAAAAGCTATGGTTTTGGATGGAAATACAAAAGATGGCATTGATTTGAATACTACTAGCATCATTCAGGTCTAAGAAACTATAGTTTTATCAGTTAAGATCCAACCTGGAAATTTCCATTACAAGAACCTCATTTTGTTCATCTGCAAAGTGGAACTAACAGTAATGCCTGTCTCCCAAGAATAGGTATGCAATAGGAAAGCATTTGTGAAAATTTGTCATGTAAAATCATGAAGTGGTACAGTGTACAGGCCTCTAGAGCCAGATTTCCTTGAAATGAATGTCAGTGCAACTGCTTCCTAGTTGTGTGACCTTAGGCAAGTTACTTAACCTTTCCAAGCCTCAGACTCCTAACCTACAAATGAGATTTAGTAAATGCACCCACATCATGGCTATGTTAGAAAGAATAATTTGGCTAACATTTGTAAAGCATTTATAATAGTGCCAGCTACAGAATAAACATTGTATGAATGTTTAATAAATAAGTAAATTGCTCTATGATACACTTAGCTGTAGGATTTAGGTCTCTAACTGCCCACACAAAATTTTCTTTAAAGTGTATCGTACTGGAGTTACATACTTTATATAGTCCTTTTTGCTATGTTTTGTATACACATATAAACAATACAGCAAAGGTACCAATGACGTGAGGGATGTAAAATTCATCATGGAAAAAAACGTGTGTGCAAAGTAATAATGGGAAACAATTGCTTTGTTCTCTCTCTTTTTCAGACTGTCTTAAGTAGGTCTGCTCAAATCAATACTCTAGTTTGAATAATTTTTCTGAACAAGGACAGATTTATAAGTGAAAGTATATGGCATGTTAATTGAAAGGTGTTTATTACTGGTTGTCTATTCCTGTTAGCAGCCATCTTTTAAACTATGATGGCTTCCACTTAAATGGAGAATCAATTAGAAACATTAATAAAACAACCCTGTCAACTCCCATTAGACCCAGGCCAGACCTTTTTCTTCTCTATTAAGCAGGCAATTGCTAATCACTATTTTTATCGATATCTTAGAAACATGATCTGTAATTTACACCCAGTAAATGAATAATACCAATTGGCTACAGACTAAGAGGAAAGAACTCCCAGGGAGGAAAGAAAGTCCATATTCTGTCACCTTCTGTTTGTAACAGGAGAGAAACATTGGTGTCTTGGAAGAAAACAAACAAAAAAAGCCGTTGTTTCCAAGGGATACAATATGCAGGACAGAGTATGTTCTAAGAAGTGAAAGAAAATGGTGAGAGGGATTTGAGAAGAATATTTGGTAAAATAAGCAAAAGAATGCTAAAAAAGAGGCAGAGTTAGTTTTCACATTGTCAACTCAGTCAAAAAGTTAAATTTAGTTGAACAAGCATTTACTTAGAGAGGATTCTCTGTAGAGTCAAGATGTATAAGTGGAGGCCCCTGCAATCTGGGATCACAGGATCTAGTTTGAGTGACAGATGTTTAAAGAGATAATTGTGCAAAGTATGGTCAGGTGCTCTAATAGAAGACGTGCCTGCAGAGGTTGGGGAATATGAGGAGAATAGGCATCCGATCCAGCCTGGGGAGCATGAAGAAGACAAGGATTCATCTTTCCATTCTCCATTTAATTGAGGTTGAGGTGGGGCGGTTGGATGGGCAGAAACTTTGGCCCTATATTAATAGGTTAGAATTAGAAACGGTTTAACAGATTATTTGGTCTAACCGTCTACTCTTTTTATGAATCGCTCCTTAATCACAATTCTCCTGGCTTCCAGTTAAAATCCTCCAGGGGCACGAAGCACCCCACTCTTAGAAGCAGCCCATGCCCACATTGGCAGTTCTGATTCTTGCAAGATTCTTTTCTCTTTTTAATCAGAAAATGCCTCTTTTGCTAGTTTCTGAGGTTCTAATATCAGCCTCGGGGGTGTAGCTGGTTTGCTAGTAAGGAGCAGTGGAAACAGCTGAGAGTAGGAAAACCAGAGTGGGAATCTTAGTTTTACCACATATAAATGCTGTGATCTTTGTTGTTTTACTTTCCTCGATGGGAAAATTCTCACTGGAAAAATAATAACTGTATAGTACATTGCCTACAAGGAAATCATAATAGTCATATTATAGAGAGATAAAGTATGTGAAAATAGCTTTTAAATTGGCAAAATTATCGTTATAACTTTCTTTTCAGTACAGTTGTTCTTGAAATTCTTGAAGGACCCCACCCCCTGTGTTTTATCTGGTTCTTCTCAAGATTTTATTCTCCAGATCTGTTCTCAAAATCTCGATTTCTTCTAACAGTTCCTGCATGACTGTGAAATGCCTCAACTAGAGTTTAGAGTTTTGTCTGTAAACACTTTTTCTCAAATGAATGGACCCAAATACAAACATACATCTGGTTTGTGTAGTTGTGACTTAGGTCGTCTACCAGCTTCATCTTGGAATTTTTTTCTAATTGTTCGCTGCCAGAATTCATGACCCCAGTGACCCCAAACCATAATTTTGTATTTTAAAAAACTGAAAAACAACAAAACAAAAACAAAAATTAAACTGTGAAAGCCCCATCTCTGAGCAGCAGGTAGAGTGGTGTAGTGGAAAGAAACTGATCACAGGAACCAGTGTGATAAATTAATTCTGAAAATCAGAGCTGGAAGGAGCCTTAGAGATCATCTAGGGGAGTGGTCTTGGTTTACCTAAGGGGAGATACATTACAACTTACTTAAGCCCAGCCTACTCATGATTGCATACATTTACTTAACAAAAATATTTTTTTTCTCAATATCAGAAGAACAAACCAATCAAAAAAAGGGCAGAAGATCTAAATAGACATTTTGCCAAAAAAGAAATACAGAAGGCCAAAAGGCACATGAGAAAATGCTCAACATTGTTAATTATTAGAGAAATGCAAATCAAAACTACAATGAGGTACCATCTCACTCCAGTCAGAATGGCCATCATCAAAAAGTCTACAACCAATAAATGCTGGAGAGGGTGTGGAGAAAAGGAAACCTTCTTACACTGTTGCTGAGAATGTAAATTGGTACAGCCTCTATGGAGAAAAGTATGGAGGTTTCTTAAAATCTAACAATAGAGTTACCATATGATCCTGCAATCCCACTTCTGGTCGTTTATCCAGAGAAAACTATAATTTGAAAACATATATGCACCCTAGTGTTCATAGCAGCACTATTTACAATAGCCAAGACATGGAAGCAACCTAAATGTCCATCAACAGATGAATGGATAAAGATGTGGTATATATATATACGATAGAATGTTACTCAGCCTTAAAAAAGAGTGAAATAATGCCATTTACAGCAACATGGATGGACCTAGGGATTATCTTACTAAGTTAAAGAAGCCAGACAGAGAAAGACAAATGTCATATGATATCACTCATACGTGGGATATAAAAGAAAGAAAAAGTTACACATGAACTTATTTACAAAACAGAAATAGACCCATAGACATAGAAAGCAAACTTATGGTTACCAAACGGGAAAAGAGGCAGGGAGGGATAATTTAGGAGGTTGGGATTAACATACACACACTACCATATATAAAGTAGATAACCAACAGGACCTACTGTATAACACAGGGAACTCAATATTTTGTAATAACCTATAAGGGAAAAGAATCTGAATATATATATATATATATATATATACATACTTTTTCAGAATCACTGTGCTGTATACCTAAAACTAACACAACATTGTAAATTGACTACACTTCAATTAAAAATGAATAAATAGTTTTTTTCTGTGAAACAATTAAGGTTTGTTGCTTTTCTTAGAGGAATCTCTTTGACAAATGTCTCTGTTTCTTCCATAGGAATCAAATAACTTACATTTTGTCTCTTCTGTATTGAGTTTTAAGGAATTATATTTTCCTAAGAAATTATTTCATCCATGATTTCAAGCATATTTAATTAGAGTCATGTAATTCTTGCTTTATGAATGTTGCTAACATGTCTTTTTTAATAGATATTGAGAACTGTTATATCTTTACTGTTAATAGTAATTTTTATCATTATAAAATGCAAAAAAAAAATTTTCTAAGTATTCTGGTATCTATAACTGTGTAACAAAGCACCACAAATAAAACTTGGGTATGCAATGACTTTTACATACAACACCAAAGACACAAACAATGCAAGAAATAATTGAAAAGCTAGATGTAATTAAAATACAAAAACTACTCTTCAAAAGACAAAGTCAAGAGAAAGAGAAGACAAGCCATAGACTAGGAGAAAATATTGGCAAAAGATGCATCTAATAAAGGACTGTTACTTAAAACTCAACAATAAGAAAACAACTAACTTGATAAATAAAAAGGGGGACAAAGACCTTAACAGACACTTCACTGAAGAAGATATACAGATGGCAAATAAATATGTGAAAAGATAGTCCACATCGTGTCATCAGGGAAATGCAAACTAAGATGACATACCACAACACATACACCTGTTAAAGTGACCTAAATCCAAAACACTGACAATACCAAATGCTGGTGAGGATGTGGAACAACAGGAACTCTCATTGTTGGTGGGAATGCAAAATGATATAGGCATTTTGGAAGATTTGACTGTTTATTGCAAAACTAAACATACTTTTGCCATACAATCCAGCACTCAAACTCCTTGGTATTTACCCAAAGGAGTTGAAAAGTTATGTCCACACAAATGTCTGCGCACAGATGTACACAGCAGCTTAACCATAATGGACAAAACTTAGAAGCAACCAAGATGTCCTTCAGTAGATGAATGGATAAATAAACTGTGGTATATCCAGACAATGGAATATTATTCAGTGCTAAAATGAAATGAACTACTAAGCCATAAAAATACATGGAGGAAATTTAAATGCATACTAGTAAGTGAAAAAAGCCAATCTGAAAAGACTACATACTATATAATTCCAAGAATATGACATCCTGGAAAAGGGCATAACTATGGAGACAGTAAAAAAAGAAACATCCAGGGTTATCAGGGGTTAGGAGTAAGGAGGAAAGGATGGATAGGCAGAGAACAGAGGATTTTTAGGGCAGTGAAACTACTCTGTATGATACCATAGTGGTGAATACATGTCATTATCCATTGTCCAAACCCATAGAATGTACAAGGTCAAGAGTGAACTTTAATATAAACTATGGACTTCAGGTGGTTATAATGTACTAATATAGGCTCACCAGTGGTAACAAATGTACCACTCTGGTGGGGATGTTGACAATGACAGAGGCAATGCATATGTGGAAGCAGAGTGTATCTCTATAATTTTTCCTTAATTTTGCTATGGACCTAAAACTGCTCTAAAATAATAAATTCTTAATTAAAAAATTTGTAGTCATACATTCAGCCTTATTCACTAAGGATTTCTTGAGTAACTACCTAGTTGTGGCAAGGGACAATGGTAAAATAAGATACGATCCATTGCAGTCACAGGTGGTAACTCAAATGAGAAGGGGAAAATTATCAACCCCTTCCCAATTGAGGTTCAAATTATGAATGTTTCCTGTCTCTAATGACCATTGCAGTTGACAACAGAACTAGGTTATTTTGCTGGAGTGCGTGGTCCCTCTACTACGAATCTCTCAAACCCTTGGATCATTCCCTCTATTACAATGAGACTGAGGTTGTAGGTAAAGGTGGCACAGTTAAAAAGTAGCTAGTATTAATCAGATGTTTACTATGTGTTGGTCAATGTTTCTCAGAGTTAACATTGATTAACACATTTAATCTTCACATCATCCTTATGAGGGAAGAACTCTTATTATTCTCCTGCTTTATACATGAGGAAACTGAAGCTCTGAACAAGTAAGGTTGTCAAGAATTGTGAAACATCTGAGATTTTATGTTACTTACAAGTTAACAAGTTAGACTGTCACAGTTTCATGGTTGCTGGTAGACATGAGATTTCTGGGTCAGAGACACAGGAGAGTTTTTGAATCACAGTTATTGGAACAGCCAGAATATCAGCATATCTTGCACCTGCTCCCTGAGTCTCAAGGTCCAAGGGCCATGTGACACCTGCACATGCAGTAAGTTGTTACAGGAGAGGACCCCTCAACTTTGGGAACCTGAGTCTCTTCTAATGGGTAGTCAGCCTACCAGCCCTTTCCTCTGGAGAGAGATACTATCTCTATCTTCCAAGGTTGTTTGCTAGTTCAGAACAAAGAGCAGTCAGTGCCTTGCTCATAAGATGCTCAGAAACACAAGAAACTCATGGAGAATTGTCTCCCAACATAAGGCACTTACCCAAGGTTATGAGTGGCAAAGCATAGATTCAAGCTGGGGCATTCCAGAGCCCCCATGTCTAACCACTGAGCTCTACTTCTTCCCTAGCCCATCAGAGCATCTGAACGATGTGGATGGCTGAGTGGGCAGGGTACTAGTCCAAAGCAGGAAGACTTTTAGGGTCCTGGGGGTCTTAGACCAGGTATCTAACCTGGAGCTCATTACCCGACCGGAGAATAAGCAGGGGTTGGGGGTCAGCAGGCCAGAGAAGGGAGTCTGGAAGTGAGTTGGAATATAAAGAAATAGAAATTGCAACCCAGAAAGATGAATGCGAGGCATTGTGATGGGGAGGAGAGAGTGGGAATGAGGACAGAGCTGGGCAAATGCTTAAGTGGAGCCCTTGACGCCAGGGCTCGTTCTGACCTGCATAACTTGCCGAAGGACCTTTGCATTTCAAGGGTCAGCTCTGGTATGACCACTGTGAAATCCAGGGCTGTTTAAAGGTGAAAAACCTTTCATGCAGAAAGCCTTATAGCAGAAGACAGCAGGCTTGGGAATCGAGAGTACAGCCAGCCCTTCGCTGACAGCCCTCCCTCAGCGAATCCCCGACTCCAGTGACACTGGGTTGGGGGACAGCTCAGGGGGTGGTTTCAATGGCAGGGGCTCCGTGTTTGTCAAAGTTCTGTTCTAGGTTAGGGCTCAGTGCCGAGGGCTCTTTGGAGTAAAATCATCTCTTTATTAATGAGATCCAGCCCTATCTCTCTGATAGAAATGATGGGAAAATGTGTCCCTTTGGTGCTATTCAAATGAACGGGAGAGAACAGTGGGTGTTTTTAAAACTATCTCCCTATCATAGGAGGATGGAGCTCATTAGTGAAGGGAATGATTTTGCTGGGGAAAGGCTGTTACAATAAGAAAACATAACCCACTCAAGATGAACCAGATCCAAGTCAATTAGTCTGGGAAAAAAATGGGGAGAGAGAGCAAGTGAGCTTCAAAAATACCACCTCTTTCCTTCCATTCATTTGAATAACAGCAAGGGGACATTTTAGTTTTTTAAACATTTTTTTTTACTGAAATCAGTCTGGATCTCATTAATATAGGAATGATCTCACTTAAAAGACCTAGTGTTAAACTCCTGTTCAGCTGAGATTAATCAAATCAAACATGATTTGACCAAAAAGGAAAAGTCTAAAGTATTGTATCTATTTCTAATACATTACAATCTGCCTTTAAAAATCAAAAAAGATACACATGATATTTCTTATTCAGCTTCTTTAGATGTTTCTGGAATACATTTTCTTAGGTAAACTGGTATTGAAATTGCAGTGAAATGTGGTTAGCCACATGAAGTTATCGAAAAAGAAGAGATTCAAATAATTTACATGCGTATGCGAAGAAGGACAGTATGGCAGATGAGGTCAGCTATGGAGGAAATATATCTTCCATTGGGATATATTTTCCTAGGATCAGCCAGGGACCTTCATCATATTAATACACTGAGCCACAATTTCTATATACTGTCAGATAAATATATTTAATTTGAAGGTATTTCAACCTCAGCACTATTGACTTTTGGGACCCAAACGTGAGGGTTCCTTTGCTCTGGGGCTGCCCTGTGTGTTATAGGATGTTTAGCAGCATCATTGGGGGGAGGCCAGCAGCCCCCTCCCACCAATTCTGACAACCAAAAACGTCTCCAAACATGGTCAAGTCCCCCCTTGGGGGGAAAAAACCCATTTACCCCCATTGATAACCACTTATTTAAGGTAAGAAGGCAAAAGAAAGTGTAATGTATGTAACAGTCCTTACGCCGGGGTTGAATTTATCATCCTGGCTTTGTTCCAGATCTTGATCTCCCTCCTTGTCCCAACCTGTATGCCACACGACTGAGTGTGCCCTCTCCCTTCACTGTATGGTAATTTAACTAAAGGATTCTTCACCCCTCTTTGATTAGGTTCTTACAGTGGGGTGTTGGAGGGCAACCCGAGGTCACACATTCTCTCAAAGAAAGGCTCATGTGGCAAAGAACAGAGCCTTTGGAAAGAGCCATAGCAAAGTTTGATTCTTGACTGTGTTATTTCCTAGGTATAAAGTCTTTGGTGAATGCTTACTGTCTTGGAGAGTAAGTGGAGCTGCGGGCAGAGATATGTTCATGGTAGAGAGACAGAGAGAGAGGAGGAGAAATACCCTGGCCTCTCCCTTGCATCTTCCTCCAGTTCTCTTGCCTGTGCCCCCAGTGGCCACACCCAAGCAGAAGCCAGCTGACAGGGGAGGAGTCTGGAGAAAAAGTCCAAGAGCCAAATAGTCCAGAGTGAGGAATGGGTCCGAGGGTAACAAGACTAGGACGGGCATCCACACCCAACCACATGGATAAACTCATTCTATGTTAGTTGCTTCTTTTTCTGGTGGTTTTCTTGGTTTTTCTAAGTTAGAAATTGCTGTTGACAGTTGAGTGAAATATACCCTCTGGAATCAAACTTGGCAGCCACTAGCATTATTTCGCACTGGCCTAAGCCGTCTAGAACCAGAACCAGCTTCAAGGAGTCTTGAGCTGCCAGTAATGGAGAAGGAGTCTTTTTGGCATGAGGCTCTAGGGCAGAGGTTAGCAAACTTTCCCTGTACAGGGCCAAAAAGTAAATATTTTAGGCTCTGCGGGCCATATGGTCTCTGCTGCAACAACTCAGCTCTACTGGTGTAGTGCAAAAGCAGCTGAAGATCAGTGGTCCCCAACCTTTTTGGCACCAGGGGCCGGTTTCGTGGAAGACAGTTTTTCCACGGACCGTAGGGTGAGGGTGGGGGGATAGTTCAGGTGGTTATGAGAGCGATGGGGAGCAACAGATGAAGCTTCGCTCACTTACCCGCCGCTCACCTCACTCCCCTCCTGCTCTAAGGCCCAGTCCCAGGGTGTTGGGGACCCCTGCTGTAGATGATCCATAACCGAATGGATATAGCTGTGTTCCAATAAAACTTTATTTACAAAAACAGTGGGCTGGACTTGCCTTGCAGGCTACAGTTTGCCAACCCATACTCTGTAGGGTTAAACAATGCATCCCTATCTTTCTGAGTACAGTAGCTCTATCAGATCCCCTGCCTGCAGGAATTCATCAGTTTTGCAACCATTGTTTGCGGAGAGAGGGTGGTTGTTTTAAGCTGAAGAAGCACTTTTTTGTCTAATGGTTCATGTTTAATGTAAATGTAAGGGTTATATTATTCACACTTAAAAATATACCACTGATCAGGAGATTATTAAAAATGATTTAAATTGAGAGGCAGACCTAATTGCACAGGAAGAAAATCATTTTCCACAGGGTGTGTGTTTCTGCTCTTGCAGAAAAGCATGTCAGTTTCCTTGGCGAAATCACAGCCTACATTCTGACGCTCTTAGTATTCATGCATGCTACTAATGGATTTACAATTGCAAATCAGCCCTGAACTGGAGCTGGGGATATTTTAGACTGTGTTTATTATGTCTCTGGTGTGTCTGCACACACGTGTGATGATCACTGTTTCTTCTCCAAGAACAATTAGCAGTGTGCCGACCTCCCATTGTTGGTACCAGGGCAGGATCTCTGATGTGGAAAAGGAAATGGGCTCACATCTCACTCTTTCATCACAGTATCCCTTGACTTTGCAGCGAAGAAGCTGCTTTCTCTCGTAGGAATACACGAGGTGCAGTTTTCTGGTAGGTCTGTCTCCACTCAGGATGTTTTAGGAAATCCGCACAAGCTTGGACCAGGCACCAACAGGACTGAAAGGGTAAGAGGAGTCCACATGCACCTGGTTCTTGGATGTCCTGGTCCTACTTCACACAGCCCCCTGCTGCCTCCCAGCTTCCAGGTCTTGGGGACCTTTGTTTCCTGCCCTTGGGCCTCGTCTGGGCCCCGTCCCAGCTTCTCCAAGAAGCCAGCCTAGGCAGCCGCTCTTATATGCCTTATTCAGATGGGCTGATACAGCTTGGGGGTGAGGTGTGAGTTTTGGCCTCAGACAGGTCCGAACTCATATCCCAGCTCTGCACTGACTCACTGTTTGACCCTGGGTGAATCACTGAGCCTTGGTGCCTCATTTTCCTCATTAGTAAAATGGTGGTAATGACACCTGGAATGAGTTGAATTGTGTGCCCCCCAAAATTCACATTTTAAAACCCTAACCCCTAGTACCTCAGAATGTGATTGTTTTTGGAGATAGGGCCTTTCAAAAGGTAATTAAGTTAAAATGAGTCCTTTAAGGTGGGTCCTAATTCAATATGACTTGTGTCCTTACAAGAAGAGATTAGGACACAGACAAGCACAAAGGGAAGACCACGTGAAGACACAGGAAGAAGACGGCCGTCTACAATCCAAGGAGAGAGGCCTCAGAAGGAATCAATCCTGCCAACACCTTGGTCTCGGACTTCCAACCACCAGAACTATGAGGAAATAAATTTCTGTTGTTTAAGCCTCCCAGTCTGCAGTACTTTGTAATGGCAGACTTAGCAAGCTAATGTAACACTCAATTTACAGGACTGTCCTAAAGATCATAGTTTGCAATGCACATAAGGTGAACACCTGATTTTCTTTGGGCTGCCTTTCATATGAAGGCTCTTTTAAAGTTTGAGAACATCCCACATACATGCGTCTTAGTGGGAAGCAGGCTCAAGCAAGGTAACCTGCTCACAGCTCACAGAGTGGCCACACCCTTTCTGGTTAAATGTCTTCAGAGATAGCACACTTGCTTCTGACAACATAGCCTTCCAGAGTTGAGCAGATTCCACTGTTAGAGAGTTCGTTATTAGTCTAAGCTGTACTGATTTTCTGTATCTGTCTCCTGCTGGAACTTATAAAATAAGTGAGATAGTTGAATGTAACAATAGGTGCCCCTGCGTTTACTTTCTTGAGGCTAAAGGAGGCCTGTTCTTTAACCGATCTTCAGGTGATGTGATATCAAATTCCTCCACTTCTCTCTTTGTCTCCGCTGAAGGATACAGCCTTCTTATTTAAACAGTAGGGTCCCAGCACCTACCTTTTGTGCTCAAGATGACTATTTTGGTGGAGTGTTTTTTTTTGCACTACGTACCAGACCTCACAAGTTTCGTCAAGATAGAAAAGATACTCTTTAATCAGCTTAATATTTTATGTATGTTGCATTTACCCTCTGGTCACATCTAACAGAGGTTCTATTTACAATCTTGACAAATACCACAGAATCAATCAATGGGACCTAAATTTACTTTTCCAGAAGAGGCTCTTTGAAGGAGATTTACATTTGAAAGTTTGTGTTTGCATTTCCTTGCAGGCCACCTCCATGGTTTAGTCTCTCCAGTGGACCCTCTACAGGAACATCAGCTTACACAAGCTTCCCAGAGGTTTCAGGATGTTACTTTTTCTGCCACCTCTGCATAGATTAATACTCTTCAAAAAAAATTGAAGAAAATGTTTGAACTAGGAGTCAGACAACTCATTATTGCCAAATTATAGCTACTCATCCTGAAACTAATAATGATACAGCACAAATGAGAGCCAGAGTTTATGAAGACCCTACTGAGTGTCAGGCACTGTCAAACCCTTTAACTTTCTTACCTGTAAGCATCAAAACAACCTGGTGAGGTGATATGACAATTCGTTCTATGTTAAATCATATTCCTGAAACAGGAATTAGCTTACATCCAAGAGGTAAATAAATAGGGAATAGGAAACACTGTCTGCACCGTGCAGAAGAGGAGTTTGGTTCACATGAGATTTTTTTTTCTCCTATATGTTAAATTTCACACCATCCAGTAATAATAGGTAAACTTCAAATAACCTAGCCCTGTGGATCCCAGCAAGCTGGGGAAGAAAACAGTCCTGTATCCCTGATACCTGTTCTCTATCTCTATCTCTATCTTGACTCAGTTTCACCACCAGCTCTTTCCTAGAAGGGATTAGTCCATGGTTTCCCCAGTCTTGATACATTTTGCCCTTAACCTTTCCTTCCACCTCCCTTCCAGCAGGATCTTTTACCTTGTATTACAAGTAAAGAACTATAGTTATGGTTACGTGCTTCTATCTGTTAACATTGAACACCAACACTTTTATTCATATATTTTGGGAGGTCTGGTTGCAAAGTTACCTGTCTTTTGAGCTGTTAGCTCTTCTCTTTATGCAATTTTAGTCAAAAGCCTTGTTATTTTTAGTGTGTGATTTTGCAGAATGCAAGGTTTTTCAGGAGTGTGTGTATCACATTAGAGCAGAAAGCTATTTGAAAGATGAGGAAGCTGATGCTTGTAGATGTTGGGTAACATTCACAGAACCACACTGTTGGGAAGCTGATGGGACTTTTAAGTCAGATCCCTCTGTCTCTCCGGAGGCCACCCTTTATCCTATAACCAAGGGTGAGGTTACTCTTTCCTGCCTGTGTCCTCAGCTTAGAAGGCATGGGATTTGCAAAACAGTAGTTTTGGAACTATTATTCTGCTTCTCTGGAGCCCCAGATCAAATGGTAAGGAAAAAAGTATGTTACCAAAGTATTTTGTGTAAAAAAATGTATGCTACAAACATTTTAGTAGAAAAATATTTAAAATAAAAATCAAATGACGTGTATGGATCACACCTTTCCTCTCCCTAGATGCTGAATTTACAAGAAACAATGTAGAAAGTGTGTTATGAGCAGAGCCTGGCACATAATAGATGCACAATAAAATGGTAGCTAGTATTTGGATCTAAGGGGCTCCACTGATATTTAATTCTTGGAACATAAGGGAAATGAACATCATTATCAGAATCCTCCACTTCTATCTTGGCCTACCCAGTGAAAACTACCTCCTACAATACAGATTTCTTTATTTTAATGGTAAAAATTATCAATTTAAGCCTCCCCTGAGTACTGTGACCTCCTTTGTGAAGGAAGCAAAATAGCCTCAGGATGCCTTGGGACCCCCTAAATTAAGGACGATTTTTCTGTCTTAGAGGAGACTGTTGTCTTAATATTGTAATTTGTTTGCCTGCTTTTGAATTTTATATGTAGATGGAATCATACTACCTGTTTTCTCCTATATCTTGTGCCTTAGGTCTTAAATGAGTTTCAGTGTGAATGGATGTGCCCCTTGAGATTAGGGTCCAGTGAGAAATGACACTTCTGGAGTTAAGGACTTAGCACCAGATCTGCTATTACTACTATTGGTTAGTGGTACCAAATCCTGCCTTCACTTTTGGGCCACTTTTCACACTGGGAACATTCTATCCTATCCCTTCTCGAGGACTCAGTTTCCCTGTCTCTACACAGAATCAGTGTCTCTTCCCCCAAGGTATTCTTCATGGATTACGCGAGTGACAGGACTTGCCATGTTCTTTCAGCTGTGAAGGACTGTTTGAACATAAGGAAACACAATGATGACTCCTGACTCCGTAAACAATCATTATTTACAGTAACCTGAGCATGGCATAGGGACCGCGTGGCATGGTTTGCAGACATCACCACATCATCAAATCACTCGTTTCCCCCAGATGATGGTACCCGATGGAACAGAGCAGGGTCACCTGCTGGTGTGTGATGTTTCTCTTGACGAGTGACACAGGCACATGTCCACACCAAGAAATTAATGTTCTCATCACAACAGACTCTGCTAACAGGAACAAGTAGTTACCTGCCAGTGCGGACAGAGATGGCAGAGGAGGGTCACGACAGGGGTGGGGTGACACTGATGGAGATATGAGTCTATCTCGGCACCACATTCCATAGGAAGAGGGACATGGTGAATCTCTCTTGCTCCACGGGGACCCAGGGGGGCAGGGGAAATCCACCTGCACATGCAGCACTGACCCCAAGACAAATGCCCCAAATCAAAGGCTGTGCTGAAGACCCACCACCCACCTCATCTAAACACACAGCAGGTCCCCTCTGAGGATCGATTCCTTATCTGAGAGGTTAAGGCTAGTAAACACTTTTAGAGTCACTGTGAGCATTTATGGGAAATGGACACAGAGCATCCTGAACCAAACACTGAGGACCTCACAGGGTGATGACTGGTAGGCAGGGAACCTGGTCAAGGCTACTCGTCTCCACTGTTGGGCACCTCCTCCCTTTCCAAAAGCCCCTGCTCTCCTTCATTCTGGCCTTTCTCAGCCTGCTCATTGTGGGTTGGACTCCGGGCAGCCCCTTCCTGCCCTCTTATAACCTTACGTCTTATTACATTAGACCCAGTCAGTGTGTCTGAACCTGCTATACGGGATGATTATAACTCTGTTTATTGGGAGCCTACTAGGAGCCAGAAGTTTTATAGATGCTTCGCCATTAAAGCCTCCTAATAAGCTCCATGAAAAAGGTGTTGTCATCCGCATTCTACAGATGAGAAAACCAAGGCTCAGCGACAAAGCCAGGGTTAAGGCTCAGACCAAAAGGCCGTTCTTTACTCATGAATTTAATATCTATTTATGGGCACCTGCTATATGCTGATGACTGTGATAGGGGCTGGGGAATCAGCTACCCGCCCTGGTGGTGCTCACATCCCATTGGAGCTGAATTTCGATTTGTCCTTGAAGCTCTGAGTTGACAGTAGGTTCCAAGGTTAATATTCTCTGCCTTCCTCGTGCCATACTTGCTTCCAGCAGGTACCTTCTGGACAGCCAGGAACTTCTCCCAGAGGACCCGTCTCTAAAAAGAGGAATACCGGCCTTTGATTTAATCTAGAGGCTTGTGAAATGTTAGCGTTGGAAGAAGCCTTAGAAGCAATTTAATGCACTGTTGTGTTTTGGTTTTCCCAGACTTTCCCACTCGGAATCACTGAGGTTTCTTGGAAGCCCTCAGGGATTCCTAGGGTAAGTATGGTGGAGATATAAGAAAGTCGGGGGCTGGGCCAATGAGCTACAGCCCCCTCAGACACACCTCCGCATGCACATTCTGTGCTTCAAGGGGCAGAGTCCTGGTCTCCTATGCTTCCCAGCTAAGGCTTCCGTGATTGCCTTCTTTGAACCAAGCTCCCTCCTCATCACCAGCAACAACAAAAAATTGACATCCCCTGATGTAGCTTCACCCTTCGTTCTGCTGATATGACAGCTGAGGCCCAGAGTTCTGAAGTGCCCTACACAGTGGGTTAGCAGCAGAGCTGGGGTCCTCAAATCTCCAACAGCAACATTTCCACTACAGAGCATTGATTCAAGTAGATAAAGATCTAAAGGAGTAATCACCAAACCTCAAATCGCCCCCAAAATGAGATATGTTTTGCACACGGTGGCCTTCCCAGAACCCAGAGGTCTGGGCTTTTCCTGAGCCTCCTTGTTTTATCAGTCACTTGGCTAGTCACAACAGTTCTTTGGCAGAGAAGAAGCCACAGGAACAAGACTCCATGCAATGGATGAAGTGGAGACAGATTACATGCAATGTCTTCCTTCTCTCTGGGAAGGATCAAATAACACCTAAAAAGCTTGGCTATATAGACCCAGAATCAATAAAGCTGAAAAAAAATTTAAGTTTTAAAGTTTCTTAATTAGCTGATTTTTCCCCCTCACAGCATTTGACTTTGCATTCAATAATATTTGAGCATCTACCAAAAGCCAGTATTGGTGCCTCATTGCTTGGTGTACATACCTTCAATACAGCTGGAGAAGACACCTCAGTGAGGCATTGTCTTGACTTGATGCATCTCCACATCACAAGTCATAGACCCCAAACCCCCAATTTGGGAAGTTGCCACTCTGCCCTTAAAACACACATAGACATGCACACACACACACACACACACACACACACACAACTGAGATCTAAGGAGGCAACATATTTGGACAGAGTTTGTAACTTCCCATAGTGGCTATGTTGAAGGGTGATAGATATGGAGATGGGAAAGTGCTGGAATGTTCCTCAAAAATAAACAGCAGTTATAATACTGTTCAGTTTCAAGGTGTGCACATTTCTTGTTGCAAATAATGAAACCATGTGCAGAGAGGGGACAGGATGACACAGTTCTTGATTACATTAGGGGAGAAAAGTACAAGGAAAGTCCTCCACCATGTTCTAAGGAGAGTTCATTCTCGACCCCACAATGTAGAATTATCTGGGGAGGCATCGTCTGGCTCCAGCTAATGTGAGCAGCCAGGTTCTTCTCTATAAATCTGTTAAAGAAGAATGCCATGAATGATACCACTGCCCAGTGGGAGTAACAAGGCAGTGCTGCTGGAAGTTCGTGGAGGCTCCAGTCCCGGGGGAGGAAACACATGCCATTCACATTCAGCACAGACAAAAGCACCACCTGCCAAAGTCACTTGTTCTAGGGAAGCTTGTTTGTGCATGTGTGTGTGTGTGTGTGTGAAGTCTTGTTAACTCTTTGTCACTGGATCCAAGAGAGATGACAGTTCCTCTGCCAAGTGACATTATCCACATTAGACATGACTTCCCATCCTTCAGCAAGTCAAGGCTTAAACATCACTTCTACTGGAGAGGCTTCACCACCTCCCGGAGCGAAGTTTGTACATCTCTCTTAGATGTTCCCATATCACTCTGTCCTTCCCCCATCATGGGACTTGACATAATATAATGTAACTCCTTGCTTTCTGGTCTGCATGTTACTGGCTCCACTGCCCACCATTAAGTTGTAAGTTCAATGAGGATCAAGCTCATGTGCCATATTCAAGATATCATCCCCAGCCATCGCCACAGTGTGTGGACTGAAGCTAAACAACTGGTAACTTTTTATTGAATTAATAAATAAGTGAATGAATGAGTAAATGGATCTCAGGTATATACAGTGAGCTGGAATATTTTAGCATCATTAGGCATGGACTAGGGGAAAAAGGGTCATGGCAAGCATAGAAGTTTCATTAACTATGCGTTATGCATGTCTTTATATTGTACCCTTTCTGTAGGTGAGAAAGAGTGATGTGGTGCGTTCCTACATGTCTCTCATCCTCAGTGCATCAGTGCACATAAGCCTTGCTCCAAGTGTCAGTACTTTCCTTTCTTTGCTGAAAGGTTCATCTGGACATCAGAGCCCACTTTCCCCATGTGGACCTCAGGTCACAAGGGCCTGGGAAGTGCCCCAGTAACAGCATCAACCAACACCCACAAGGCCTGGGAGAATCAACATCTCAGCTCCCTCATCCTGTGTGGAGTAGAGTGGATGGATTACGCTCCAGTTGCTGCTCCAAGTGGTAAGTTACTTGTCATTACACTCTTCTCCAGCTCACTTTCACATTCTCCTGCAGGTGTTTCCTGGGATGGCAACCCAACTAAACTGTGTTTATATCATGTTCATGTTTTCACGTGAACAGAAGAAAGGTAAGTGGGCAACACTGGTTGTGGGCAGTCCCTACTCCATGACTGAAAGCCTGTACTTGTCCTAAGGGTTGAAAAGCAGCTTTAAAGAGAGGCATGGTGAGAGGTGCCACTTAGAAAAATGGCGCTGGTCACCGTGCAGAGTAGCTGGAGTGAACGTGGAGAAAGGGAGATGAATTAAGAAGCTGGGCAAGTAGTCCAGGGCACACACAACCTGGGCCCGCACTTCTAAGGAAGCCTCTTTTTCATCCTCTCCTGATAATGTGCAAACACACACATTTAAATCACGTCTCATTTTGGGAGATGGCAGCTCTTCACCATCAGGCTGACACCCGCATGGATGTGGTCCATCTTGGTTAGGGAACTCCTGCATTTCATAAGCAGTGTTCTCCCACAGTCCATGGCCGGGAAAGGGGCATCCCAGTCTCATCTGGGACAACTAGGCAGTATGTAAATTCAGCTCTTTTCTGCCCATCCCTAACTTGTAGTCACTTTTGGTCCTTTGCTGCAAAAAAAAAAAAAAAGACTTTGAAAATGCATAATTGGAAAAATAAGCAGAATATTTAAAACTTGCCAAATGCTTGCCTTGAGGCCCAGGACAAGGGCTGCCTCATTCTGCCCCTATGTAAATCATGTCTATAGGGTGAGGTCCATCTCTGGACTGTGGATTCTGAACACCAACTGGTGAAGCCATAGGCCAAGCTGGGGAAATGCATCAGCACAATCAAGAGAAGCTAAGGAACAGCTTCGTATGAACTTGCCTGCCTCTCTCACAAGGCATTTGAACTTCAAGGGGAAAAACATGCAGTGTCAGATTACTGCTCCTGGTACTAATCAGACAGAGCAGTCTTCAGCCATGGAGAGCTCTTCCAAGAACAGCTGAAGATTGGATATGGACATTCCTCCAACGGCACACATGTCTCCCTTGGCCCCCTGCCCAAATGTGACACCAGATTTCCTCTAAGAAAGTTTCCTACCAGGGCAACACTGGCTCTTTCTTCCTCGGGCACCTGCTCATAATAGGATAAGGACAGGATGAGAGAACACACATTTATTTAAAAATGCTTTGTCCTAGTCAACTACGTTGATGACTTTAACCTTGAAAATAGCCCTACTGTTCATAATTACAAATCTGAGAGTTTAAAAGTTTAACTTACTGGCTTAGGTTTACTCAACAATGAGAACACAATGAAAAGCTGCCCATTTTTAAAGCAATTGCTCCAACTGGTTTCAGGAGCTCTGTGATGACACACAGAAATTAACTAGAAAGACTCCACTTTATGGTTTATTGAAATGTTCTTATTTCAACTGTGCTTTTTGAAATGACCTACACCAGACTCTGCTATTGATCAAACAAGCCAATTCACTCTCAGAGGCAATCAGAAAATCTGAGTTGGTCTTTTGGTGGGTCTGAAGTTGAATTCCACATTTTGATGAGAACACCTTTGGCTGCATGTATAGAGAACCACTTCAATGAGTTTCTATACACACATACACACACACACACACACACACACACACACACACAGAGGATAATGGATAATGTTATGGAATCAAGCACAGAAAGTAGTATGGCCATACAAGAGACTGGAAACAGAAGTCAGAAAGCTGTTGTGATTCTAGCAGGCTCCCCTTCCTGATTTGATCCCACTCAGCAAATGTGCTCCATGCATTTTTCTTTCTCTACAGCTCAACCTTAAGGCAAATATATGACACATAGGGCAGTTGTGAAGCCTCCAATGTTCTCATTCTCAATCCAAACAACCAGCCCTGAGCAAATAGCGTTTCTCAGTGCCACTTACAACTCTTCCCCCTGTAGACTAGTTTCTTGATTTCAGGTCAAGATGGCTTGTGATGCATATTAATACCATCCTTCCTGCTCTAAACACATGGAAATATTAGATGACACATATAAATTTTCTAACATATTTCACTGAGCTCTGAAGCCAGAAAGAAAATATGCAGAGGCCAGAAAAAGAAACTCATGGAGTTCTGAGCTTGTGGTCCAAATTGAAGAATATGGACCAGGCCCCAGCTTACAAGCTGGCTCACTGGACACCACCCCACCTCTAGGTATGAGAGTCTAGGACACAAGCCCAAGAACAGCAAGAAAAAGAGAGTAAGCATGAAACAAAGAATTGTCCCTTCTGTGAACTGGGATGAGAATATCTCAACCCACCAGTCAGAAGCTTTCTGCCTACCCCAAGTCATGGTGAAAGCAGTAACTGATGAGAGAGATGAGATCCCTAAAGGTGCATAGTGGTGGGTACAGAATTCAAGTAGAGAAACCCATGGAATACAGAAACCCAACTCAAGGCCCACCAAATTAATTCACAGCCAGTGAACTCTGTATTGTATGGGAAGAGGCAAACCCAAAACTTTATCTCCATGCCTCAGGCCATGCAGGGAAGAGAATGTCCACTGAAGATAATGCCCATGGGAAATGACCTAGAACATAAGAATTATAAAACGTACAACGCTACAAATGATAGTCTATGGAATAAAAATTGGGAGAACTTGACTCTATGAAGCCATGTAAAGTTGAGAAGTCTGAAAAGTAATTAACAATAAGAATATGTAATATCTTCAGAGATGTAAAGGAACACCATCCATAAAGCAAGAAATGACAAGAGAAAGCATGTAGGAAAAATAGCCAATCAAGAAGCCTAGATGTCAAAAATATAATCATTGAAAATTTTATTTTTAATTTCAATAACCAAGTAAAACAGTAGGCTTGACAGAAAAAAAGAGAGAATTAGCAAGCTGGGAAGTAGAGGAATGCTTAAAGTATGTCTTTCAGAAGGATTAATAGAGAGAAAAATATGAAAATTAAGTTTGAAAATACAGAAGCTTCAAACTTCTCTATTAGAAGACTAGGTGGAAAGAACACAGAAAATTGTGGGAAAGCAATTTGTGAAGTGTCAATGGATAAAATGCATCTAGAAATTAGTGCAATAGCTGTAATTTGTTTGGAAGGGTCAAGTCAACAGATATTTTATTTTTGCTTCCTGCCTTTTCCACTGGTTCTGCCTGGAACTTAGAAAAGGCTGGAGCTCCAGCAACCATATTGTGAATATGAAGCAACCTACAGGTCATTGAAACAGAAACATGGCAGGAGGCCGGGTCCCTGAGTATATTGTGGGGGCTCCTATACAAGCTATGGTTAGCCTCATTCTGACTTTATTGGTGAATGAGAAAAGCAAAACTCTGATTAGTTTAAGGCTTTACTTTTAGGGACCCTCTATTACTTATGGATGACATAATCTTTATCAGATTCAAAAAACAGATTTTCAGATATTTAAAGACTGGGAGAAATTCTAGTCACAGATTTTTACTGAAATATAGAAGATACTTTAGTATGAAAATTAAGTCAGAAGAAGTGAGAAGCAAGAAGCAATGATTATTAAATACATTGGCAATATACCTTGGGAGTGCTAAATCAAAAATGACTTTATATAATAATACTCAGGATTATTGTTCCTGTTAACCTTTTGTGCATAAAAATGAGTTAGAACTAAAATATTGGATAATAACTGGGTATTTAGGGGAAATGAGTGGGATTCACAGTGAATTAAAAGGCTTTGAAGTCTTCACCTTGTTTAAGGGGAAAATATAGGCACTGATTTGCTTTAGACTTTGTTTAAATTATATAACTTCAAAATGTAAGGTAGTTGTAGCAGAACTGTCAGAACTTCCATTCCTTCTAATCCTTGACCAGTACTCTGCATACCTGCAGAGATCCATTCAGGTGTGCACACCTGGTTCATACAACACTGACCAGAAAGCAGGGCTACTGAGTAAAACCACAGCTACCAATGGCCCATTCCTGAGATGGCCAGGGGGACAGTGGTTTACAGAGAAGGTGGTAATGGGTACAGCCAGCACTCCTGAAGATGGCTTCACCTTCCCTGACCACAGGCAATTCATCATTGCTGGATGACTGAAAAGTTGAAAAGTTTCTCCATCATTGACGAAGTAATTCTCAATAAGTCAAATCAGTTCTCCAAATTACCTTTCTTGATGCAATAGGGTTAATTCATGCCCCATTTCCCATTTGTAGAGTTGGTTTGTTAAATGAGGTCATGAGTGTAAGTGCTCTTTATAAAGAAGTGCTTTACAAACTTCCCTTGGTGCTGTTATTTTATTTTCCAAAGATTTTTCCAAGGCATTTTGAGTCTTTTTCATCCCAGAAGTGAGACTTCCTTCCAGAGTAAAACCAACTATTTACCTTTGTATAGAATTTTGCCCTTTCCTCTTGAGCCCCATATGAGATGCTCAATGGACATTAGTCCAGTCAGCCACACATGGGCTAATAGAGAGAAGTTATTGCCAGAGAATTGCTGACTTCCTCCAAGGAGAAAGAAAACTGAAGAAGTCTTGAGGCAGAGGATAGTCGACTTCAGGCAGTGGGAGTGAGTCACAGAAAAAATTGCAGGAAGCACAGCTTATGGCCAAGAAAGTGCTGGGTGCGGCTGTGGTTGGCACGCTGCTCTGTTTGTTGTCTTTCAGTACTACAGGGAGAAGCGCGGGGGGATCTTTCTTCTTCCTCTTTATTTTTTCCTGCTGACATATCCCTTATTTAAAGTGACACAAATTTCACTCACTGTCTTTGAGAATGATTGTCTAAAAAAACCCAGCTTGTTTTACTTTCAGTACTTTAACTCCTCCTAATCCACTCTCTCTTGGCTTGGAGCACCTTCTGGAACAGAAAATGTGCCAGGCGCCGGCTCCTACTGACTCTGCCAGGCACATGGCTTGCCCGAGTCTCTGGTCTTGCTTGCAGGGAGCCTTCTGGAGGGGACCCTCCCTCTGGTCTAGCAACAGCAGCCTCAGTCAACTCTCTGAACTCCTGGCTTCTGCCTTTCATGACTTTCCACCAAGAGAACTTGTGAGTCTTTTCTCTCTGTGTGTCTGTCCATGGCTCTCTCTCCTTCCCATCACCGTTCATCCCCAGGTAAGACGCTGACAGGGCTTCATAATTTCTTCCTTGACCTGGTTGCCCTTTCACAAGTTGGATCAGTGACCCAGTTCTTATCTCTTAGCTCCTCTGGCAAGAAATGCACATCATTGCCATTCAATCTTTATGCGAACTCAAGGAGGAGGGGGTTCACGCAGATTGGGTAGGTATTTTTGTACCGCCTTCTCTGCATTATTATTTCTAAACCTCCTAACAACTCTATGAGCTTTGTCATTCGTGTTTCAGAGGTGAAGAAGATGAGGGTGTGCCCCACACTCTTTAAGTGACAGGACAAGACTTCAAACAAAAGTTCAGCCCCGAAGTGCCCAATGAATTCATTTTCAAATGCCTCTCTTTGCATGGATTTCTTCTCTTCAACAGGATAGCAAGAGCTTCAACTAATAGCCAACTCTAAGCAGGTACTTTGTGCCAGGATTGTTTTTAAACACTCCATGTGCTAACTTACTTAATTCTTGCTAAATGGTAGAAGATTGCCACTATTAGTATTCCCACTGTAAAAATAGGAAAACTGAGACTCAGATGCTAGGTTCTGGGGGCCCCAGAACTTAGGTGAACCCAAGTGGTCTGACCGTCAAGTCCATCTTTTTGCCATGGCTCCTCACAGACCCTCCTCCTCCACAGTAGAGAGCCATGTGTTGGATCCCCAGCTCCCTGCATTCTGCTAAATAAGGATCAATATCCTCCATGTTTTCATTTATATGTATTTATAAAGCTCTCAGAGAGCTGGAGAGATGAAGAGGAGGACCACACAGAGGGATGGCCCAGGAGACTGTTGTCTGAGCTGTGGAGTACTGGAGTTGTGCATTCACCCCATTCCTTCTTGCAGGGTCCAGGAAGACACAGGTTTTACTCCTTCTGATTGGGCCAATAAGCACCAGTGATCCCTAGCATTTTATATAAACATGGACTCTATTCTGGAGCAGCATCCAGGGAAGGAGGAGAGCCAAAACACCCTTGCCCAGCAGAGGGGCTGTAGGGGCTCTGATATCAAGGTCCTAGCAGTTGTGGCCAACTCCTAAGCCTCTGGAAGGTTAAGGCCAGGTGAGCTACACAGGTGTTCTGGGAAGTCCCCATTCACACATGCATTCTCCTTATTCTGTGTGGAGCAGGAACCATTTTTGCATGTCTACGTTTCTTCTCCCTTTGTGTGAGGTTTTAAAAATCCTCCTAACATGCAGTGATGAGGCATAAAGAGCCACCCCATGGATCTTTGGGTAGTCAGGGACAGCTTCCAGAAAAAGAGCTTCATAGGATTTAAGCAGAGGTACTGTAGAGGGAGGAAGTAATTCACATGCAAAGGACTAAAGGAAAAGGAAAATGTAGAACATGTTTGGGAAACTTAAAAGTTAAAGCAGTTAGAGGTCAGAACACTGGCATAAAGGGAAATGAGGAGAGAGAAGTCTAGGGAGAGAGACAGCACCAGGTAATGGAGGACATTGTATGCCATGATGCTAAAGAGTTTGAACTTAAAGCTAAGGTGGTGGGAGCCACTGAAGATTTTTGAGCAAGGAGGTTGACAGCACTGAATCTATGGTTTAAATGCAGCATGTGGCAGGGGTTGGAAAGAAGCAGTTCTGGCTGCTAGGAAGCTGGTTAGGAACACACGTCAGTAATCAAGCCTGCAGGTGAGGACACCTGGAACCAGGGCACTGAAGGTGGGAAAAATCATGAGGGTAGGTTTGAGAGATGCTTTGGAAGTTTTGAATGTGAGGCTGAAAAGAGGCTGGAGAAGAAAATATGACGGGTGCAGATGGGTGCAGATCAGATTATATGGTGAGTACACACTTGATGCCAAAAACTCAGCCTCTGTGCATCAGTACCGAGTTGAATCTCAGAGACAGAGTTCTGAGTAAAGTAGAAAAGAATAACTTCATCGCTTTGCTGGGCAAAGGGAGACACATTGGACTCATGCCTCAAAAACTGTGTGTCCCAACCTGGAAGGATTTGGTGAAGAGTTTTGTAGCAATGGTTCAAGGGTGGAGTTGCTGATAAGGATCAGGGTGTTTGCAGGGCCTGCACTCCTTTAATCTGGCCTCAGGTGGCCTCCTGATGAGCTTCTCTGGTTCCTTTAATCTGGCCTCAGGTGGTCTCCTCCCTTGTCTGTGCATCCCCTCCCTTCCTTGATGCAACAGTTCAAATCTGCCCTTTGAAACTCAGGTAAGGTCATGGAGGCTGGAATCTATTCCCTACAAACAAGAAATGGGGAACACAGAATGGCTTCCATGCCTAGGAGCCCCACAGGGTCCTGCTTATTTTCACACCTTTTAATGAAAATCTAAGAGTTGACCATGATGATGAGAGTTGACGTTTATGAGCTTTATTATGTGCCAGGAGTTTTTTACGTGTAACTCACAAGTTTAACACTCAATAACGAAGGCATTAAATAACTCGCCCAATGTCTCACAGCTAGTAAGTGGCCAGGATTCAAACCCAGACAGCTGGAGTTTTAAAGTCATGCTGTTAACCACCATGACATCACTGCTACCAAACTTAGCTTTGTACATGTTGGGTTTCAATGGTTTGATGGCCATATAAATAGGGATTCTCAATAGTCCGTTAAATTGAGAGTACTGAAACTGAGCAGGACCCTGTGGGGCTCAGAAGCCTTTCAAACAGTTGCTAATCAGGGAAGGGAGGGGGTGCAGAGACAAGGGAGGGGCAGCCAAGAAACAGTAGTGCAGCTTTGGGGCAGGGCCCTAGGTCTACCTCAAGGCATAAACATAACAATATCTTTGAGCTCTTTACAGAACTAAAACCCCCAACAAAGATGGAAGATGTTAACATTCTTCATTGAAGATCACAGTTTGATAACCTTGAGAAGCTCATCAAGAGACCACCTGAGGCCAGATTAAAGGAGTTCAAGCCCTTCACACACCCTAACTTTTATCAGCAACTCCACCCTTGACCCATGGTTATAAAACTCCTCACCAAATCCTCCCGGGTTGGGACACACAGTTTTTAAGAGCAGGAGTCCACTGTGTCCCCCTTTGCCTGGCAAAGCAATGAAGTTATTCTTTTCTACTTTACACAAAACTCTGTCTCTGAGATTCAATTCAGCACCAGTACACAGAGGTCGAGTTTTTGGCATCAGTACAGAGTTCAAAATGAAAGAAGAGGCAGCTGAATCCTTGTCAAAAATTATAAGTGTAGACCTAAGAAAAACAAAAACAAAACAACAGTGGGATGAGATCTTAAAGAAGGCCCAAGTATTTGACAATAAGGAATCTGCTCACTCACTTTTATATTGAACCATTGACTAATTCATTTAGACTCTTTATTGGATACCCCTTGTAAGCCTACCACTTTAGTCTCAGGCCAAATAGTGGGGACTTATAGATTAGGAAGTTAATAAAGGAAATGTTGGCTAACTGTCATTAAGAACATGTAAAAATGTGTGTTATATACTGTATAACAAACACATTGCTGTCTGCATAATATGCATTTATAATTAAAGCCATTTTAAATGAGCCTGTGCAAGAGATAGAGACAACAAAAACATCAGGTTCTCTCTGTGTTACAACAATCATCTGCTTCTCTATGGCTTTGTAGTGCAATATGCTGTTCATTACAGCCCCCTCTTGAATCTGTGAAATCTTAGAAGATATGTAGGCTTATATATGTAAAGTGTATGATTTGTTATTTTATAAAGATAATTATTGATGTCATAGGGGCTGAATGAATGCCTAATAAATATTTTTTAAATAACCAGCTAAAGTCTAGAAATGTCTGCTATGGAAATGTCGACAGTGTATAAGCAAAGAGACCATTTAATTATCTCTGACAACTATTCTCACATGGACCCTGATGGGGAAAATTATCACTTGTTTAACGAACCTAAGGGGATGTTCCTTCTCATACAAATTGTGTCCCTGGCTATATTATAACACTTATCTCTTTGTCCTTGCACTGTGTTTATTTGCATACTTTTCTTGTCTCCCAGGCCCCTTTTAATTTACAAGCTCCTTGAGAGTTGAGAGAGAACCTCTTTGAGGAAGGGAGATAAAGTAGAAGAGACATGAGCTGTAGAAGTAAGCAGAACATTTTTTTTACTACAACTGACCTCAGCCACTTAGTATCAGTGTGATCTTGGGCAAATCATTTATCCTCTCAGCACCTTGGTTTCCTAGAAGGTAAATAGCATCACCATTACCCAACGTGGAGGTGGGTGGTGAGGATTAAATAAAATTATTCAGGAGAAAGGACCCAGAAGCACTTGACTTTTGAGTTTTCCTTGGGATATATTTGGATGTGAATTGAAGTATAGTGAGAAGAATCAGATACAATGGCAGATTGACTGTGATTAAGTCTATCTATTGTAAGGACCCTTTGGTGGGTTTTGGAACGCTTATGAACCCTTTCAAGTTGTCAGTAATGTATTTACCAGTGGGCACATGTGCATCTTTTTTCTGGGGAGAAAGCCCACTGCTTTCATCATTCTCAGGGGTGTGTGTGACCACCTGGTGCAAAGGGACCTATGAAGGAAAATGGGGTGGTCACAGGGCCGCCTCACTCAGATTCCCCTTTAAGCCCGGACTTGTCACCCAGCTGCAGGGAGTTCGTTCTATAAACAGCATCCAGATGTCAGGTCCTTCAGGATCTTCCCCACTGTAAAGAGCTGTTCTGCCAGAGGTCACGTCCTTCCCAGGAACAAAGCATCTGTGACTGAGCCAGGTGGGAGTAAAGACCTGCTCATTTCTCCTTGACATGGGACACTCTGATAGGCGATACTCCCCACAGAGACCCTGAAGCTACCTAAGGCTTTGTTGTACCTACATCAATGCCCCCCTCCCCAAAGATGTTGATTCCTAATAAATACCTTTCACCCTGGACTTCATGTTAGAATCTGCTTCTAGATAATTCAACCTGTTAGGGGAAAGAAATACTAAGAAAAATAGAAAATTTGGTGAAAACAGAAGCTCAGGAAAGAGTCCCAAGAAGGTGGGCGTGGTTATCAGGGTCAAATATAGCAGAAAGTTCACGATAAGGGCAAAAGTGGTTCAGTAGGACTGGCAACTAATCCATAGGACCCATGGAAATCAGTTTCGTGGGACCAGTAGGAAAGCTTTGGGAAAGATATTTGATAAGCCATTGGAGTATGACAAACAGGAGACAGCTAGTTAGAACCCTTCTTTTGAGGCAAGAATGCATGGGGAGGGGGGTGTCACAGGGTCAAGGAGAGACTTGAGCATGTTGATCATTTGCAGAGATAATTTTCAAAACTCCTTTCTTACAAACCACATCTCCTTTCGACATGTCTGAGAAAACCTTGGCAAGGACAGCCTTCAAATTTCCCCCATATTATTAAGTCAAGTAATGGGCTTTCAGAATATAGGAAGTTCAAAAGGCTGTCAGGTTGGAGCCAGACATCTGAGGAATGTGCGTGCCCCCAAGAGGAGGTGTTGCATCCATTAAGACGTATCAGGTGGCCCTTATCAGAAAGCCCCATCGGCCAGTCAAAGGACAGGTTATTGTGTGTGCCAGGTAGCTCAGAAATGGCCCCTCTAAACTTGAAAGCAGCAGTCTCAACCCTCCCTTCCAACTCTTGTTCAAACAAAGCACAGAAATCTGCAGTTTGGGCAGAAAAAAAGCACTGGAAGAAGATTCTGCACTGTTTCAAGACAACTGGATCAATGAGTCACAAGGAGTCATACTTCTGGGCCACTGGTTTCTACACCACAGCAATGACAGCTTTTCAGGGGAGAAGACTCAGCCCCATCAGAAGGAATCCTAACTTGAGAAGACACCCCATCCTGCATTGGTTCCTTTAGTACAACTGAGATATACCACAGTTTTCTAAAAGATGTGAGGCCAAAAATCAGTGGCAGAACACAAAGACACCAATGGTCCATGTAATAAGCTGTACAAAAGTACTGACACAGTTAGACAGTCTTCTGCTGAAAAGACTCTATTTCAGCTACAAAAGGCTGAAATCATAGATAAACACTGTGGCTGTGTCCTCTTTGCCACATCCCTTACTTTCTATCCCCAGGTCCTCCAACCACTATGGCCACCATCTTGTTTTTCTAGCTTCACAAGTTGTAGTCTAATGGAATTTGATGTTCTGCCCCAGAAAAAAACACTAAAACACACTCATTAAGGCTCAGACTCTTTATACAAACCCATCCCCTCAAGGACTTCCCACTTAGTCTTCCCCTGGAAACATTTGACCCTGACCTTCAAAACAGAGAGGGTGAACTATATGATCTTATGATCTTTTAAGGCTTGACAAATACTAATAATTCCATGATTCCTGATGCAAACTGGGGATTCTGTATCTGACAAGTTTCACCAGTCTAAGATAAGTATTTCATTTTGTTAAGACAAAATGCAGAAAACAAGTAATAGATTATCATTTGATACTTTGTAAGGATAGCTTGCTTTGTAGTAATGATGACAGCTGCATGACCTTTCTAAATTTGTGAAGTGCTTTCATATTTGTCATAATCTCATTTGATTCTCCAAGTAGGGAAGACATCCCTTCTACCTATTTTATAGGTTAGAAAATTGAGGCTTCTAAAAAGGCACACAAGCTGTCCTACTCAAAACAGGGAGTCCATATGGAACTCAGAATGCTCCAATTCCCAGTCCTGGGATACTGCAAGAAAATCCACTTCTTAAAAACATCTTATATAATTATGGCCTAAGCTACCTTTGCAAACTTGTAAAAGAACTTCCACTAGTATGCAAGTTTTCCATGATGGAAGTTTCTTCCATGTCAGGCTCTTAGTTTAAAATTCTCCCAGGACTACCAAACTTCCATAGAAAGGAATAAAACCAAAGAAAAATAAAATGCTCACAAAGCTTTTTTATAAATAGTTTCATTAATAAATCAGGTACTTCAGATCCTGGCAACATGAATGCTTCAAAATGGGCTTCTCCCAAGAATGCCCTGTCTTGATGGCATGACCTGCACACACCACAGCTCAGGGGCACCAGCTTAAGAGTGGTTGGTTTTGTAATTTACAACGTGAGGCCAACCAACCAATTCTATTACTTAAACATGTGAAGAAAACTCAAGGAGAGGAGTACTTTAATCTTTTGCTCAGAAACAACATTTGCAGCTCTTTTCTCTTACTTTTCATTATTTCACCACAGGGGAACAGTTTCCAGGAATTATTATGTTAAGCAGTATATTAAAAAATGAGTCTTGGTATTTTTTGCAGTAAATAACAGTTCACATTTATTCTGAGAACAGAAATGCTCACCAGAACTTACATACATTGTCTGCTTCCAAAAGTGCAGACCGGTTAGAAATAATAGAGACTCATTTCCTAAGAACATTAGCAATAACCCAAGCCCTCAGCTGTCTGATGAGCACTTGCTATATGCCAGTCCCTGTACAGGGCTCAGGAGATACAAAGATGCAAACACTGTGGTGTGCAGAGGAATGACCACAGAGTAGAAAAAGGAATAGCTTTGGAATCAGAGAGCTATGAATTCAAACATTGGCTTTGTTGGTTCAGCTGTGAGAACTTAGCCAAACTGTGTAACCCTTCTCATCCTCGGTACCTCCCTAAGTAAAATAAGAATAGTGATATCTGTTGTTCAGTGTCTTGGGGATGCAGAAGTAAATAAAGACCACCTAAATGAGAATACGCAGAGGCTATTGACTTAGAGCTGGCTAAAAAGGAGTCAGCTACCATCAGCTGTGTTTGGCAGGACATCAAAAGCAGGCCAGGGAAGAGGAAGCTTGGCAGGAGTTACAAGGGAAGGCTTCAGGTGTGCCCTAATTGGAGGCTGTTGGCCTGGAAATGCTGGAGGTGGCTGACTAGGAACAGGCTTCTTATGTGATTGGTTTGGGGAGCATATTTGGCTTTCTCTGGTTGGTCCTAAGTTAGAAGGTGGAGGCGGGGCATAGGGAAACTGGCAACTGTTGACCAACTTCTAACCGAATGTTCTAACCAAGTTCTGGACCCAGTTGCTGCAGAAGTTGTGGTTTGGTTTCCTGGGCTGTTTCCTGCAGAGGTTGTGGGTTAGAGTTTTGTTGTCATATATGGTTTGGCCATTGCCCATTTGTATATTCAGTATCTCAGGGAGTCAGGCAAGCAGACAGACAGACACACACAGAGTCAAGTTACTATGTGATAATTATTATTATGTGACTCCAACAGAGAAGAAGAAGCGAGAGTTCAATTGGAGGTACCAAACCCTCCGAGATCCCTAAGAAGAAAATTAATTACTCTGCTCAAGGGTTTGAAGGATTTGGCATTTTTGTCAGGGCTTTGGATGATGAGTAAGACGAGACAAGGAGCTAAGGAAAAGCCCCCCAGAAGGAGGACACACCATGACCAAGGACAGAGAGGTAAACAAGTGGCAAGAAAGCATATTGGTGGTGGCTGGACCCCAGGTGCTCCAGGATGAACATGAAAAAGCCAAGTGGAAGGGAAGGCAGAGCCAGACTGGGAGTGAGTGGGTGAGCTTCAAATGCAAACTAGGATTTTGCAGATATAAGAACAAAGTTGACCCCAACACAATGATCCCAGCCTTTCCCAAGAAAGACCAAGTCAAGAAAGGAGGAATAGTAGAGAAGAATCCATCCTTTTCTTACAGCCCACCCAGTGTCTATTGTTCAAAGCCCCTGCCTGTTGCTCAGTGAAGGATAATGTCTGGGCTTCTCAGGTTGCATCCTGGGGCCTTTGATACTCAGTAGACTGGCTCTGAGACCCTAAGCTGCCCCAGCCCTCTGCACTGCCAGAGAACCATGGTATAAAAGACTCTTCTCTTTTTCCTAATGAGTTACGAGAATTGAAGAATCAGAGGCTTCAATTTAAATTTTTGTTGACTTACTGTTTAAGCAGGAAGAAATTCAGTTGCAAAGAACAGAACACCTCCATGTGAGCATCAGTAGAAAAGGCACCATGACAAAGCCAGGCATCCCATGGGTTCCAAAGAAAATGTGTGCATGTATCTATAATTGAGGTGGAGGTCAAGGGTATATCCACAATATTATAGCTCAACTAGGCATTCACGTTTCAACCACCTAATGCATCAGGCTCCACATGAAGGAGGGCCTCCCAGCCCTTTCATTGCATGTGATCTTGGTCCTAAGCCATTTACCCTGAGCCCTTGGTTCTCCACCCACTAAACCACTGGTGATGTCCTCCGCTTTTGACTTGCTGACTCCATTAAAATAGTAGACTGATTACTAACCTCTATGATCTGACTCTAAGCTCACTAAGGAACTTTCTGAAGATAAATTAGGGAAAATGTGTGAGTTGGAGGATCATACTACCAAATACCATTCATTAGCAGCAACATTTCTCAAAGTTGATACAATTCCATCGGGCTTATATATAGATAATTCTCATGTGCAAGTGTATTCCTGGAAGAGTGAATATTGACATACTTATAACTTATATTTCTAAGGACAACACAGTGGGGCATTTTAGTAAGATAATGTCAACTGGTGATGACCCACTGCCCATCCACAGCCTCCCCTGGTGGTCCTGTGATTGTGGACCCCTTCCTTGAGCACTGAATCTCTCTTGTATCACCTAGATTATTGTAGTATTTTGGATTCTGATCTGACGCCTCCCCTAGCCTATGAACACATCAAAGGAATTCATCTTTTTTTTTTTTCTTTTTAAGCAAATATCTCTTGAGCTATTGTAGGTGCTAGGAAAAGAGCTATAAGAAGTGCAATCCCATTTCTATGGCGATTATAATGAAAGGGGGTGGTGGTAGGGAGACAAATGATAAACAAATGAACAAACACAAACAGTATCAGAGAGTGGTCAGTGTTATTGAGGAGAGCCTCTGTAGACCAAAGGAGCAGGAAGGACTTCTCTGAGAAGACAACTTGCATGACGAGAGAGAAAGGAGCCAGGAGCTCGAAGGTGAATCTGGGGACCATCCTAGCAGAGGAAACAGCTGGTGGAGAGGCCCCGAGGCACTAAATACATCAGGGATGAGAAGGGGCTGAGGGATGAAGACTGGTGGGCAAGTGGGGGGCCTGATTTAAAAGGAGTTCAAAGAGGTGGGGATGGAGGAAAAGCAGGGAGAAAAGACAAAGACTGTACAATAGTTTGCTGTTATTCTAAATGCAGTAGAAGCCACTGGCAGTTTTAAAGCAGGGGAAGGTAGTGGTCTGAGTTATGTTTCAAAAAGAGAATTCCTATTGTTAGGTAGACTATGGTCAGGATCATTCAATGCAGGAAGCCCATCTGAATGGCTGTATCCAGGCAATGATGGGGCTGAGTAGGAAACAGTTGAAAGGATGGAGAGAAGTGGACAAGGAAGATACAGTTGGATAACAAAATCTCACTTATCTTTGTGCACCCAGGACCCTGTGTGGTGCCACATATACATCAGGTGCCCAATAAGTGATAAGTTATTTGGAATGCACCAGATTGAATCAAATTGAAAAAAGATGCCTTGGTTAGGTGAGTCAAAAGCTAAGCATGTTTTCAACTTACAAATTTAAATATTAAGCACTTTGGATAAAAGAGAAGCAACTCTTTCACTCTGCAGGAAGTTCAGATCTAAATCATATTCAAACTGCTTATATATGTATATGTATATATATATATATATATATATATATATATATATATATATATATATATATATATATATATATATATCAAAGCACTTATCTGATCATAAAATGGCTCCTTAAACAAAGCAATCCCAAAAGGAAGTTGCCAATACTTTATATAACTTCCATCTCCAGCCTATTCGTTTCAACTCTGGAGAAAGACCAAACCAGGAAAGAAAATTAAAAGAAAGCCCCAGGGCTATATCATTGTCTGGCCCTCATGCCATGCAAGGCTTCAGGAAGGAGGAAATAGCCTACACTCACTAAATCCCTTTTGCTCCTATTCCAGAGGCTAGGAAGCCCAGAAACCAAGCCATTGATGGACTGACTCTTGACCTTGCTATAAATTGGTTAAATCATATTTGACATTATGCTCAGAGTGGGGGGACATTAGGGAAAATTCAGCTGAGGGACCCAAGAAGATTTGAGTATAGGTTTCTAGAGAGAGAAAGAAATATGCACAAAGGATTATGGCAAAAGGGAAAAAAGTGCCACTTGATTGATGAACCCAAAATTATAGTGAAGAGAACTCAGATCACTTAGAATCTAAACTAATTTCTGGGCCTGGCACTCCTGTTATTTCACATTCACCTGACCCTGAATTTGTTTCCATATTGCAGATGAAGAGACCAAGGAGAAAAGATATTAAGATAATTTCATGGCAGCTTAGAGTTAGTACGTTGCAGATCTGGGAGTCAAACTCAAGTCCAATCCCTATGGTCTTCCCACTTCATTGCCTACTAAAGTATTATTGTTGTACCCAAAACAGTGCCCAGAGACCATTCCAGTTAGTTCTCCTAAGGAGGCAGTCAGAGAGTAGGTTTAAGTCTGAGCATCTTAAGAGGAAAGTGAAAACTTGCCCAACAGCTGCCAATCAACCAGATAGACTGAATTCTGTTCTCTTATCTCTGATTACCCACCCATAAGATAGAAAAGCAATCCTGATTATTTCAAGGAGGGTGGGGATATTCCAAGAAAAAAATTCACATTCACATCCCACAGTTTAAGAAAATAATAGCTGACCAATTTATGATTTATATTCTCATAAAAATGAACTACAACATCAACCCTTGCACTTCTCAACTTTCCAGCTGCTTGGGGACAGCTCCAGTGGAGTGCTCTGACATCTACACAACTTGTCTAAAACCGAACTCATCAACTTCCCAAGAAGTCTCTTAGACTTCAACATTTCTGCAAATGGCAACGTGACCTCCAGTTCCCCTGTGTTTAGACCACACATCCTGTGAAGCACTTTCAAGGCTGCCTCATTTCAGTAGCCCCCAGATCCTTGCAAAGGACAAGGACAAAGTCAGAGACTACTGAACTTTTCTTGAAGTCAGACATTAAGTTATGTCTGATGTCGTATCCTGAAGGTCCAGTAGAATATCTTAGAAAATCTTCTATGGGATGAGTCCTCAGTGAATGTATGTTTAATTGATTATTTGACTTCAAATGATGTATTTTATTTGTAGAGATGAACTATCCTGTTTTATATCCCCTCATAACTCAAAGTAATATAAAAGAAGAGAGGAAGGAAGGAAGGAACGAAGGAAGGAAGGAACGAAGGAAGGAAGAAAGGAAGTAACGAAGGCAGGAAAAGGAAAAGGAAGGAAGGAAGGGAGGGAGGGAGGAGGGAAGGGAGGATGGAGGGAAGGAAGGAAGAAGGGAAGGAAGGTAAGGAGGATAGAGAAGGAAGGAAAGGAGGGAGGGAGGGATAGTGGAGGGAAGAAGGGAGGGAGATAGATAAAGGAAGGACTTGACTTTGATCTTTTTCAATATTAATTAAAAACTCATTTAACCCACACTGATTGCACGCCTAGCTGGTGTCAGACCCTGTGCCCGTTGCCACCACTGAGAATTGTAGATGAAACCACCTTAGAAAATCACAGAGGAGGAGCTGGTTTAGTACACCATTGTCTTTGGAAGATTCTGTCTGAGACTGAGACTTGCTTGCATCATATCATTTTTTCATAAATTCCCATTGTTTCATTTGCTCAGTCCTAAAAAGTTATTGTTCTTTGTGCCACCCCCTCATTCAATAAAATAAAACTAATATCGTGGTGTCATTTTAAAATATATTTATGTTTGTTTTCCCTATAAAAAGAGATAATAATGTTATGTTCCAATAATATTAAGTTGCAATGTTATTTGCAAGATTGCAGAGCTTTTAATTTTCTGATTATTTCCACAGTGGGAGTTTCAGCTCAATTTCAATGAAGACACTTCTATCTGTTTTGGTTATTTTTTTATTACAGCTAGAAGCAACAATAATTGCCTTTAGTGTGGGAAAACATCACAAAGGAGACAATTGTTTTCCCCAAAGAATAAGACCATCAGGGCAAATTTTGATGTAAAAAATTTGTAAATTAATTGCAAAGTCCTATAAATATTATATTTACTAAAACTGTGCTGGCTGCTGTTTTCAAAGAATTCATCTTTTTTGTATTTCTTTTAAAGGAATAGATTTCTTGAGAGCCACACTAAGAAAAAAATGAATGTGTTATCAAAATTTTAATAATTTATAGACATATGACATTCACATACGGATGTCTATGAATATGGAGTTAATGCTGGTAGAAAGAAAAATCCTAGACACCTGGATTTGAATTTTGGCTTGCAAGCTTAGTAGCTGTTTGATCTTTAGTAAGTTGTATTAACATCTCTAAATCTCAGTTTTTTCTAGTGGAAAAAAGATTATTATTAGATTAAACTAAATAGCATGGATGAAATGACCAATTATACATTCTGACTTAAAGGAGGCACTAAATAATTGGCAGCTGTGATGATAAAGGATATTTATGTTGCACTGCTTTGTTCATTCAACACATGCTGACTGCTTGCTCTTATGACTCCAATCACTGCCCCAGGCACTGGATGTTGGTGATGAAGGTGATGATGACGATGATAATGATGAAGATCTCAGTTATTATATTGCTATGATTGTACCTCCATGGGCTGGTCAACACTACGGCATAAGTCCTCAAAGTGGGCTCCTGCAGTATTTTGTTAATGTCTGCAAAAAAATTATATCATAATTATTCTTTGCATGTTACATCATGATCTGCAAACTTCTTTTCTCATTTAATAATAGATAGTAAAGCCTTTTCCCAATCTCTGAACATAGTTTTAACTGATGTGTATGAGCCTATTATGTGGATACACGTTAGCTTCAATACGCTCTTTTTATTGGCACTAAGGTAGCTCAATACCTTCTCCAATCTAACACTTTACTAGCAGTTAACCAAAGGGAGATGGTGTTTCCTCATACTGTCATCAGAGCCTGATAGTCTTAACTTTTTAATTTGTTTCTAATCTGATGATTGAAAAAGAGCATGTCATTGCTGTCTTAATTTACATTTGCTTGATGTTATTTTATACAGAGTGTCTATTTTCACATGTTTATTGGCCTTTTGTATTTCCTCTACTCTTCATTGTCAGCTCATGGTTTTGTCTTTTTTATTGTGCTAATATTACCTTATTTATTTGCATGTACTCTATATATTTGGATATCATTTCTTTATATTTTGTTACATATGTAGGCAGTATGTAGGTATTTTGTAGATCTATATTGTATAGGTATATATAGGTATTTTTTTCCTAGATTATCACTTGCTTTTTAACTTGTTGTAATCAGCATTTTTAAATGTTGATATTGTCAAGTAGATTAATCTTTTCTTTAATAGCGTCTGATTTTGCATCTCGTTAAAAACACATGTCAAGTCCATTCTCTAGTAGGTCCTTGACGATATGGGGAGGGGGAAGGGTAAGCTGTGACAAAGTGAGAGAGTGGCATGGACATATACACACTACCAAACGTAAAATAGATCGCTAGTGGGAAGCAACTGCATGGCACAGGGAGATCAGCTCTGTGCTTTGTGACCACCTAGAGGGGTGGGATAGGGAGGGTGAGAGGGAGGGAGATGCAAGAGGGAGGAGATATGGGAACATATGTATATGTATAACTGATTCATTTTGTTATAAAGCAGAAACTAACACACCATTGTAAAGCAATTATACTGCAATAAAGATGTTAAAAAATAATAATAATAAATAAATAAATAAATTAGGAAAAAAAAAAAAGACATGTCAACTTTAAGGTCAAGAACGTTTTCACCTAAATTTCCTTATAGTATAAATAAGAATATGAGAATAATTCATCTGAAAGGTACTTTTGTAAATGGCTTGAGGTGAAGACTGATGCTCCCTTTTAAACGCTGTAGACAATTGAACCACATGATGAAATAAACCATCCTTTTCCCAATCATTTAAAGTACTATCTTTAACATATGCTAAACTTTCTTATCTATGTTAGCCTGCTACTATTCTCTTTGTTAGGTTTATAATGTATTTTATCTTGTATGTAACAAACTTTTTTGCAAAATTGCTCTAAAAAAACAATTATTTTGTTCTTCTATTTTCTTTCAACATTGTTTTGGCAAATTTTATACATTTACCATAAAAAATGTAGAACTAGTTTGTTACGGTCCTTGGGACGAACAATCCTGTTTGGATTTGAATGGATTGCAACAAAATGATAGATTAATTTTGGAGAAAGTTGATATTGATTCTTCTCACTCATAACCATAGTATTTTCTTAATTTATTCATATTTTTTTAATGTTCTTCCTTAAAATATTATACATTTCTTCAAAAAGTTTGAACACATTTCTTTTTAGGTTTGCTACTAGACATATAGATATTATGGTTACTGGGAAATATTTTGGTTACCTTTCCTAATTGGTACTGATGTTTTAAAGGAAAATATAACGTTTGAATATTAAACTGATTCAGGTCACCTTGCAGAACTCACTCCTTTACTAGTGCTCATACTTTAAAATCATCTCTCACAAATTATGGCAGTATTGTACTTTTAAAAAAAGTATTTCTTTCTGTTATTTAACTTCAAAGTCTAGGACTGTGTTATATACTCTGCTCTATTTCCATAACTAGAAGAATATCATGTAGTAGGTGGTTAATAAATATTTACTACATAAGTGGTAAAAGAATGCTATTGTTTAATAGTTTTATCACTAAGTATGATGTGATGAAGTTTCAGAGAATTGTGAAGAAAGGTTTCTATTATATCTAGTATGCGAGGATTTTTTTCCTTTATTCAGGATTGTATGCTGTCTTATTAAATGATTTTCATTGTCCATTGAGATAATAAGATGACTTTTATATCTTATACTATTAATATAGTAATAATTTGGACAGGTTTTCAATATTGATCATTTCTTGCATTATTTAAATAAACCCTATCTGGTTATGATACATAATTTTTTGCTATATTGCTGACATCTCTTTATTAAATTTTACTTAGGACTTTTGCTTTTACAGTCATTAGTGATATTAGCCTATAATTTCATTTTACATTTCTATCTATGTCCACTTTTGACATCAGGTTATAGTAACATTGTAAAATGAGTATTGACTTTCAATTCTGACCATATAAAGATTACATATAATCTAACACTCCTCCCGTTACAGAAGCACATTAAAAATAAAGGATACAATGTAATGGGCCTCCCTTAAATACATAAACTTCCAATGGTGTTAAAAAAAAAAAAAAAGACAACAAAAACAAAAGAGAGCAAAAACCCAGACAGTAAGAAAAGCTGACTCTAAGCTACCAATGAAATTCCCATCTTCATAATTAAAATACATCAGTTGAATGAACGTGAATGTGTAGACAGCTGGGGACAAAATATTGGGCCTTTAAAATAAGAATAATTGAGATTAAAGTGCCAGAAAAGTTAGATTCCTCAAAGAATAGCTAGAAATAAATTCACCTATAGTTACAATGAGTCAACAGTGAAGTTCTATCTATATCAAAGGAGGTTCAAAAAGGGAGGAAATGTCAGTTTTGAAGGTTTTAGACATGATACCATATAATGAATATTTTGAAACAGATATTCCTAAGTTTATGGTGAAAGCAAGGCAGACTCTTTCTGGAGGGATTGCCCTTATCCTGGGGATGCAATGTTTTCAATGACTCCCACTAAAGAAGAGTTCACAATCCAAAACTCTAAAATGCACGAAATAACAATTCACCATGAGTTAATGGAAACACAACAAAAATAGCTAGACTTAATCATCTAGAGATTTACATAATAGAAAATCTAGAATGTAGAGATTCTAAGAGTATCATATATTTTAATTAATTAAAGAAATTAAAAATTGAAAACACAGGAAAAGAATAAGATGCCATATTCATCAGCTCAGGCTGCCATAATAAAATACCAGACTGGGTGGCTTAAACAACAGAAATTTATTTTCTCACAGTTCTGGAGGCTACTTCTCACATTTCTGGTCATCTCTGGGAGGTCATTATTCTGCCTACCACACCTGCAAAACAAACAAGCAACAAAAACCCCACAAACCTTTCCAGGCCATGATGGCTTCATTGGTGAATTCCAAAAATTTTAAGGAAAAACAAAATCTTGCACTCTTAGAGAAAATATAGAAAAAAAGAATATTTTCCATCTCATTTATAAGGTCAGAATAACTCTGATACCAAAACTTAACAATGAATTTTTAAAAAAGAAATTAATATACCAGTATTTTTATGAATACACATGTGAAAATCCCTGACATGATATTAGAAAATTGAATCCAGCAGTATATAAAAAAGATAAATACATCATAATTCTGAGGGATCTAGCCTAGGTTGGGTTAATATATGCTTATTTATATTTGAAAATCAATTAATATAATTCATCACATAAACAAATAAGAATAAAAATGATAAGATTATTTCAATATATGTAGAAAAAGTGTTTGATAAAATTCAACCTCCATTTATGGTAAAAATTCTCAGAAAAGTATGAATAGGAAGAAGAAAAATTTTCAATCTGATAAAGGGCACTTAGGAAAAGTCTACAGCTACCATGATACTAGACAGCAAAACATTAAACACTTTTCCCTTAAGATTAAGAACAAGGCAAGAGTGTCTGCTGTCATCACTAGAGCAATAAATCAAGGAGAAAAAAAAGGAAAGGCTTAAATATTAGAAAGGAAGAAGTAAAACCATCATTCTTCACAGATAAACTGATTGTGTGCACAGAAAACCCTATAGAATATATATGTATATAAATATTATTAGAATAATAAATAAATGTATTAATTTTATGAGATTCAAGGTTAATACATTTCTATATTTAAGCAAAAAATAATTTAAAAGTGAAATTAAAAGTTCAGTAACATTTATGGTACTATAAAAATATCAAACAAAAAATATACAAAATACAAATACAAAAGTTGTGTAAGATTTCTACATTGAAAAAAAATAAACGAAATTTGCTGAGAGAAATTAAAGAAGACCTAATTAATGGAAATGTATACCATGTTTATGGACTGGAAGATTCAACGTTAAGACGGCAATTGTTCTCAAATTGATTTATAGACTATGTAATCCCAATTAGAATCCCAGCAGGCTATTTGTTCTTCAAGAAAATGACAGGCTGATATAAATATTTATATGGAAATGTAAAGGATGTAGAATAAACAAAATTATTTCCAAAAATAAAAACATTACCTGGTGTCTAGACTACAAGTAATTAAGAAGTTGTGATGTTGGTACAAGGACAGACAAATTAATGGATCAGGACAGAGAGTCCAGAAAGAGACACACATTTTGGTGTCAACTAAGACACACACACACACACACACACACACACACAAAATTAAATGACTAAAGAAGTCCTTTTAAAGAACTTTTGCTTAAATAACTAGATACCTGTATGGGAAAATGGAAATGTAACCTCTCTTAATTCATTACATAACAATTATTTTTATATGGATCTTGAGTCTAAATTGAAATACTAGAAGCACAAAAATTCTAGAAGGAAACAGGATACTATTTTTGTGACTTTGAGTTAGGCAAAGATTTCTTAGAGAAGGCACAAGAAATATTAACCACAAGAGAAAATATAATTGGACTTCATCAATGTTAAACATTTTGCTCACTAAAAGACACCGCTATGAACATGAATATGAAAACCACTGGGAGAAAAAAATTGTAGTACAAAAATCTGTCAAAAGACATATCTGGAATATATTTTTTAAGACTCTAAAAATCAGTAATAATAATAATCCCAATAAAAATGGGGCAACAACCTTGAGCAGAAACTTTACAAATGAGATATAGAAATAACCAGTAAGTACATGGACGTGCGCTAAGCATTATTAGTCATCCAAGAAATGTGACATAAACCACCGTGAGACAGCACTTCATATTCACTAGAATTGCTAATATAAAACTCACAGATAATACCTTACATCTGTGAGCACATAGAATAACTGGAACTCTCATGCATTTCTGGGGAATTTAAAATTGTACAATTACTTTGAAGAATTATTTGACAGTTTCTTAGAAAGTTTAATATACACCTATCCTATGACCCATAAAATCCACTCCTAATAATCTATCCAAGAAAAAACAAAACATGTGTTTACATAAACTCTTTTACAATAATATCTTAGCTACCTTATTCATAATATACAAAAATTGCAAACAAGCCAAATACCTATCAACAATTCAATGATTAACAAGTTGTTATATGATAACACAATGGAACACTACTCCACTATACAAAAGAACAAACTACTGATAAATATAACAACATGGGTGAACCTCAATGCTGTTATATTAAGTGAAAGAAGTTGGACGCAGACCATATATATCAATACTACATGATGATTCCATGTATAAGAAGTCCATGAATAGGCAAAACTAATCTATGGTATTACAAATCAGAGAGTGCCTCTGAGTCTACAGCCATACCACCGGGAATGTTCCTGATCTCATCTGATCTCCAAAGCTAAGCAGGGTCGGGCCTGGTTAGTACTTGGATGGGAGAAAGTACTTTGGAGAAGGAGGGAACTTCCTGAGGCAATGGAAATGTTCTCCACTGTGACTGTGTGTGCATTTGAGGGGGGGTGTGGGGAGAGGAAGATAGTTATAAAGAGATATATAAAATTATCAAACCTCATCACACTTATTATCTTGACATCCTATTCTGTATAAGTGTACCTCAGAAAACAAATGTGCACCTGAACACATCATAATGAAATTGTAGACACCAAAGACAGGAGAAAGTCTTAAAAGAAACTAGAGAAAAAAGATAGATTCTCTATATTGCTCTGATAGATTCTCAGCTGTGTATCTAAATGGCAATACAGTATCAGGAAAATAGAAATCCCCTTTAGCATGTATCAAAAAAGAAACACAAAATCCTAGCACATTTTATCTCTTAGAAACAGAGCAGAGAGAGCCCTCAGAAAAGGAGTTCAAATGTTTCTGTATGCTGTTATAAAAATAATTTAATCATAAGTTCAATCAGTTTTGAAAAAACATAATTAAGAGATTTTGTAAGTAATAGCTCCAATAATTGAAATAAAATGCTCAACAGAAATGTTAAAAAGCAAACTGGATTTGGATGAAGATTAAATAACAGAAGTTGGAAAGTTAAATTGGGAAATTTCCCCAGAACATAGTGCAAAGTGATGGAAAATCTGAGAGGAATAAATGCAGAAATTCAACATCTATCTAATTAAATCTCCAATCGAACAGATATCATTTAAAGATATAATGACTTGAGGACTCTTTGGAATTAAAGAACTTCACAATACCTCACATGGAAAGAGTCCACAAATTATCAAGCAGAATTAATAAAAACACATAAATAGCCATATCTGTGAGTTTTCTATTGAACCTATGATAATCAAACATTAAAAGAAAATCCTGATAGCTCACCAAGAAAAAGATCATATTATCCACAAGGAGCTGAGAACTCAATTTATTCCAGACTTCTTATTAGAAACACCACAATGCCAGAAAACACTGGTGCAATACCTTCAAAATTGTTGACTAACAAAATAACTTAAAACCTGATATTTTATACCCAGTAAAAAATAAATCATTTTAGATTGAGTGTAAAATAAAGATACTCTTGGATATAAAATGATTCAGAAAGCCACAGACCTTTTCTGAATTTTCTTCAGCAAGATAAAAATTAACCAGAAGGAAGTAAAGGAATATGGGAAGCCACACTGAGCTAGGAAATCAGTCAGACATTGGTGATTCTAAACTACTACTGTCCATAAAAAGTATAATATGATTTATACAATTTTTAACAAGTTCAAACTAAAGCTGTAGGCAACAATAACATGGGAAATGAAAATATGAAGGTGACTGGAGTGGCGTATAAATAAAATAAAAATGCATAAAGGCTCTTGTCTTATCAGGACAAAAATGAAGATGTCTGTAACATTCAAGTATTTTACTTATAAAAAGGGAATCTATTCCTATGTTATCTGATACATTTTTGTCTTTATGATAGTAGAAAAAACTGGGAAAACATATGCCTCCATGTTTATAGAATATAATTGTGTATTGTCATCTTGGTACTTTTATATTTTTTCCAATTTCTCCCCCAAATAATAAAATTATTTATACAAATAAATGTATGAAGTATAATCCAATGCATTTTTCTAAAGTATAAGACAAAAGTTTAGAAGAAAATAAATGAAAGGTAAAAGTGTTTCTCTTTGAGTGGTGGAATTATTTGTGCCTAATTTCCTTCTTTCCACTTTTCTTAGTTTCTACATTTCAACTAATTTAAACAAAAGAACCAATATTTAAGATACCAGCATCTCACAGCTAATCTCCAGGAATCCATACTTCAGGATCTGACACAGTATATGATAATTTCTATGTCTTCATCCCTTCACTTTAGTAGAATTCTTTACAAGATTGTGAAGTTATTCTTACAATTTCCTTTTTTTAGTTTCCCCAAATGCATTTCATTAGGTTTTATTTTTCAAGAGCTTTTGAAATCAGTTTGCCTGTGTTCATATTTGTCATATAAATTTCTCTTTGCCCCCAAAGAGTTCACAGTGTATAGAGGATGTCAACAATAATTAGACCCAAGGATTGGGAAAATAGAAAATAAACGCACAGTATCATTTTTAATTTATTTTTATTGAATATATTTAACATAAACATTGTATAAATTTAAGGTGTAAAATGTGTTACTTTGATACATTTATATATTATAATATGATTGTTGTAGTGATATTTTTCACATTACATAATTATAGGACAATATTGTTATCTATATTCATTATATTGTGCATTATACCACTATAGCTTATTACTACACATTGCAAGTTTATACCCATAAGCAACATCAATTTTATCTTCTTACCCCCCTAGCCTCTGGTAACTACCATTTTACTTTTTGGTTTTTACCAATTGGACCCTTTTAGATTTCACATATAAATGATATCATACAATACTTGTCTTTCTCTGTCTGATGGATTTCACTTAGCATAATGTACTCAAAATCAATCCATGTTGTCACAAATGATAGGATACTCCTTTTTCATGGTTGAATAATATACCATTGTGTATATGTACCACATCATTTCTTTACCCATTCATCTGTTGATGGGTTGATGGGCATTTAGTTTGTTTCCATATCTTGGCCATTGTGAATAATGCTGAAATAATGGATATTCTCTTCAATAACTGGTGCTGGGAAAACTGGAGAAACACATGAAGAACAATGAAACTGGACCTCTATCTCACACCACTCCCAAAAGTTAACTTGAAATGGATCAGAGATTAATATAAGACCTGATACCATGAAACTAGAAGAAAACATAGGGAAGACGCTCCTCAGTATTGGTATTGGCAATGGACTTTTGGACATGACACCAAAACACAAACAACAAAAGCAAAACTCAAAAGCTTCTGCACAGTAAAAGAAACAATTAACAAAATGAAAAGACAACCTACAGAATTAGAAATTTTTGCATACCATATATCAGATAAGGGGTTAGTATCCAAAATATATAAAGAACTCATGCAACTTAATTAAAAAATTGATTTAAAAAGTGGGCAGAAGAACTAAGTAGACATTCTCCCAAGGAGGACAACAAAATGGCCAACAGGCACATAAAATGATGCTCAACATTACTAATCATCAGGGAAGTGCAAATCAAAGCCACGATTACATATCACCTCACATCCATCAGAATAGCTATCACGGCTATCATCAAGAAGACAAAAGAAAACAGGAGCTGGTGAGGATGTGGTGAAAAAGAAACACCTATACACTGTTGGTGGGAATGTATTTGGTCCAACCACTATTGAAAACTCTATGGAGGTTCCTCAAAAAATTGAAAATAGATCAATCATGTGATCCAGCAATTCTATTGCTGGGTATATACCCAAAGGAAATGAAAACAGTATTTCGAAGAACTGTATCATTTTATAATGGAATCAGCTTCTCTAATTGCATCATAGATGACATTTCTCACTGTCTAAGAGGTGCATTCAAGCTTATGAAAGTTCTTCTTTAAATGCGACCAATTCTTGTTTCCAGAATCCTGGTTGTTCTCTATAGAGATATAAGAGAATTTCTGTACCCATTACTTCTAGACTTTAAACAAACTATAAAAAAGCCAGCTGTTTGAAAGAGCCTGAGCTTTTCAAATCAACAGATCTGGATTTTGTTTCTGGTTCCACCACTTAACAGTAAGACTTAATAGTAAAACAGGGATGATAACACCTGCTATTTCTTTTTTTCTGTTAGAGAAGACGAGTCTCAGATTCTCTCACATGGAGTGTTCTCAAAAAATGGTCATCATCACTTGTGATATTTAGTCCATTCACTAGCAAAAACTAAAAAAAAAAATATGATATTTGAGCTTTGTAGAGTCAAAACAGCAGGTTGGAATGACTGAGTTTTTCATCTTTCAATCCAAACACTGGACTCTTGTAAGCAGCCTAAGAGACCCAAGAATCCTTTGCAAGTTAAGCAGATGAGATGGTGGTAAAACTGGGCTTTGAAGTCATGTTGTATAGATCTCATTTAAATTTTTTTTTAAAAGAAATTCACGTTCTTTTATTTATTTATTTATGACTGTGTTGAGTCTTCGTTTCTGTGCGAGGGCTTTCTCTAGTTGCGGCAAGTGGGGACCACTCTTCATCATGGTGTGCGGGCCTCTCACCATCGCGGCCTCTCTTGTTGCGGAGCACAGGCTCCAGATGCGCAGGCTCAGTAGTTGTGGCTCACGGGCCCAGTTGCTCCGTGGCATGTGGGATCTTCCCAGACCAGGGCTCGAACCCGTGTCCCCTGCATTGGCAGGCAGATTCTCAACCACTGCGCCACCAGGGAAGCCCTCATTTAAATTTTAAGTTCTATATGTTTCTGGCAATGTCTTAGAAAAGATTAGCTTTACGTTTTAGCCTCAGTTATTGTCACCTGCAAAATGGATGCAATCAAACTGATGTTATACAGTTTTTTGGTGAGGATTGGCAGGAACGGATTGCCATTGTCATTATTATCAGGTAATAGTAGGTAACATTTTTTGAGTATTTAAAATGGTCCAGGTATCATGTTAAATACGTGGCCTGCAATTAACTATCACACAGCTCTGCAGAAGAGGTGTCATCTCCATCCCTGCTTTATAAATGAGGAAATCGAGCAGAGAGGGTCTAGAGAACTTCCGTGCATTTCCAGGTGGTAGAACTCACCACTCATATCTCTATAACAGAACTGCAGACACTCCCCAGTGCTTGGGATATAAAACAAACCAAGAACAAACAGTTAAAACCTTTGGAAATTTAGCTCCCAGACCAAGTAGTTCTACTTATTAGAAGCTTGAAGCTACTTTATTTTGTTTTGTTTTATTTTATTTTGTTTGTTTTGTTTTGTTTTTATAATTAATTTTTATTGCAGTAGAGTTGATTTAAAATGTTGTGTTAGTTTCTGCTGTACAGCCAAGTGAATCAGTTATAATGTATATATATCCACTCTTTTTTAGGTTCTTTTCCCATATAGGTCATTACAGACTATTGAGTTCCCTGTGCTATACAGCAGGTCCTTATTAGTTATCTATTTTATATATAGTTGTGTGTATATGTCAATCCAATCTCCCAGATTATCCCTCCCCTTCGCCTTACCCACTGGTAACCATAAGTTTGTTTTCCCCATCTGTGACTCTATTTCTGTTTTGTGAATAAGTTCATTTGCACCATTTTTTTTTTTTTAGATTCCACCTGTAAGTGATATCATATGATATTTGTCCTACTCTGACTTACTTCACTCAATATGACAATCACTAGGTCCATCCATGTCATTGCAAATGGCATTATCTTGTTCTTTTTATGGCTGAGTAATATTCCATTGTATATAGGTACCACATCTTCTTTATCCATTCATCTGTTGATGGACATTCAGATTGCTTCCATGTCATGACTATTGTAAATAATGCTGCAATGTACATTGGGGTGCATGTATCTTTTCAAATTATGGTTTTCTCTGGATATACTCCCAGGAGTGGGATTGCTGAATCATATGGTAGCTCTATTTTTAGTTTTTTAAGAACCTCCATACTGTTCTCCACAAGGGGTGCACCAATTTACATTCCCAGCAACCGTGTAGAAGGATTTCTTGAAGTTATTTTAAAAGGGCCATTTCCACTTGCAGAGATGGTCAGCAGATCAGCAACCATTCCCAGTCATTGACCAAGTGTTCAGGAGTTTCCTCCTCTGTTTCCAGCTCCTTCAGGTGGGGCTGCTGCAAATACAAACCAGTTGGTTTTCACTTTGTATTGGCCCCTTCCCAGTCTTGTCCAACTTCTGCCCCTATACTGGATGGTGGACCCCACCCCCTGCCCATGGCTGGCAAGTCTGTGCATGAGGAAGTCTTAAGCTTGCCTCTTGAAGTAAATCATGCAAGAATTTAGTAGTGGGGATTTTTTTAAATATCATTTTAAGTTGCAAAGGTGAGCTGAAAATTTCTCTCTCCCTTGTTTTTAAAGATGGTTTGAGATGCCAGAACAAGGAAATGTGTTGACTTGAAGATGGACATTTTTATTTTTAACATTTAAAAATGAATTATTTTGCTTCTCATTGCCAACTTTAAGATTGTTTTACAGTAGTAACTCGGATTGTTGAGACTCTTCCAGTACCTGCTGAAAAAATGCTAGGGGCCTTCTCAAGCTTGTGGCCTGCATGAGACGGGGGCAAGTTGCACTGTGAAAGTTTTAGAAGCCTACTGAAAGAGATTTTGATTGGGAAATGACCAGCCTATGACTAACAGAGGGGAGAAAAGTAAGGTAGATTTTTTTTATAAATGAGGGCTTTTAAAGTCAAAAGGAAAATAACACCTGGGGAACCTGACTCATTAACCAGCACTGAAAATGCAGCACAGTCATACTTTTTAACACAAATAATTTCTGCCCGCTCCCTCCTCCCAGGTTATATTGCACAGAGCTTCATTTTGGTCATTACCTAAGAATTTTGTTTTAATTTTTTTGTTTGTTTTGGTGCCTTTTCTAATCAGTTGGTCTCCCCCACCAGACTGTAAGCTCTTCTAGAAGAATTATTTCTGTTTCTCTAGAAACTGTCTTAGGACCTGGCACACTCTATTTTAATAATCCATTTGTTAAATTTCCCAAGTTCAAAAGATGGCCTGTTAAGTCACAAATAGGCCTTCTGGGCTGTGTCTTCTCAGAGCTCTATTCAAACAGAAAGAAAAAGGTTGGGGACCTTTTGAGGATTTTACACCTTGTACTTTCTCAGCAATGTTTCACCTCTCATTATTTTTTGTTGACCTGCTCTTCCATCATACACATTGTCTATTCAATGGCACAAAATCAAGTAGCCATGACCAGTAAGAATTAGAAAGCCTTGCCTCCTTCTAGAACTGGCTCAGCCTTTTGTGAGCCCTGAAGCCCTGGGAATAGCATCTCCTTGAAGCCTCACTTTCTTCACTTTTAAAATGGGAATCCTCATCATGGCCATGCCTGCACCATGGAGCTACTAAATTATCTGATGAGTCTCAGTGTAGGAAATTGCATGAGGACAAGGGTGGTGGCAGATGTCCAGAGAATTAGCTACTCTGACTTAGTTGACTCCATTTTTCACTTGTCACCCAGGTGTTTGCATCCCACAGAGGTAGGGACAGAAATGCACAAATGATCAGAAAAGGGAAAAAAACCCTTTTACTATTTTGCCCCACATTCTGAAAGAACTCACTTTCTGTTTCTCAGGTGAGGACACTGTAGTGGAGAACAGTTAAGTCAATTCTCTGTATTTGTGCATTTAGCAACATGCCTTGGCTAGGGCTTGAGGCATAGTGTCTGACAGTTGTTATCTTAATCATTTCAATAACAATAATAATAGTTGTGTGGAACACTATGCAGCCATCCATTTTAGAAAATGCTCCCAGATATACACTCCCAGTGCTTTCAAAGGTGGGTATGAGTACCACTGATGATGAGTGAGATAATTTTAACTAGTTTACAGATTAATAATTAGAAAAAAAGTAACAAGTATCTCTTTTTTTTCCAAAATAAGGAGCTACTATACAATAAGGAGTATCATTGTTCCTTAGACAACAGTGATACAAAGTTTCCTTTGTAAATATCTTTGTTTGTATACTTTACCAAATAAAGATAAATACATTTAGAAAGAAATGTGAAGTGATAGCACAAAAAATACATCTATATGGCCAAGATTGCAAAGGCATTAGATAAATGACTAAAAGTTTGGCAAACCTTGCTCAAAAAGATCTTCATTAAATCTTCATTAAAACTTGAAGATAGATCATGAACCCTATCTTTCAATAGGGGGACCATATTCAGAGGGTTTCTAATTTTAAAACTGGTATTTATGACATCACCCCTCTGTAGATGGCTTTCATTCCTTTATGTATTTATTAACTCATTGATGCATTTGATTAATATCTCCTCAGTGTATCTGGATAACCACCAGTCACACCAAAAAGAAACCTAAAAAAAAATAAAAAATAAAAAATAAAAAAAAAAAAAAAAAAAAAAAAAAAAAAAAAAAGAAACCTATGTGACCCAACTTAAATTGTCACCTACCTTGGCTCCTCTTGGGCCTAGGGATTCTATTTAAGGGTGACCACATTTTTCTTTGCAAGAGGCAGGAAGTGTTTTTCATTTGAGAACGTATCTCCTAAGCCTCACAAGTAGAGAACTGAAAATTCCATCTACACTGTTGTGGGTTAAGTTTCTATTTGGGGGAAAGTCGATCTCCTCAGTTCAAAGAAAAACATATTCAAAAAGAGGGACCGATACACACAGTACAGGCAGCATCTTGAACATCAGATATCCTAAAAACTGAAATGCTGATCTATGAGTAAAGAAATCAGAACCATATGGCTTTTCCCCCCTTAATAGACATATGCGCTTTACAAAATAGGGAGAAACATACTTGGCAAAATGCTTTTCAAATTTTACTCAAACCATGGAACTTTAAAAATAACTTAACATGTCTAATGAACCCCAAAATGTGTCCTTGCTCACCCAGATTAATCTAACACCATCCTAGTAAACATTTATACCTACTATGTGCCAGACATATAAACACACACACACACATTCACATGTGTTGAGAGTAGAAGACACGAATGCAAGTAACTATATAATGCCATATAAGGCACTGATATACGTTTGTAGGAAATGTCATGAAAAGTCAGAGGAGAAAGCAGCTAATCATGCCCCCAGGGCAGAGGGCTGGTGTAAGAAAACTGCTAAGAGGAGATGACATTTTCACCAGGTCTTTACAGATAAGTGGGAACCTTCCAGACAAGGAAGGGAAGGAGAGAAAGTCACAGGCCAAGAAATCAGCAGAAACAAAGGCATCAGATCCAGAAGATGCAGGAAAGTCAAAGGTCCAGGCATTGCCCAGGAAGCTGCAGCCCAGGGAGCTGGTGCTTGTGCAAGAGATGGAACCGACCACCCAGAGAACTTGGACTCAAACCTTTAAATAATGGAGAGGCTTGGGAGAAAAAAGAGAAAACAACTTTTTAAGCTAATTATAAAAATAATATATACTGTGGAACTTTTCTTTAAACAGGAGATGCAACGTGAAGCATAAATTGAAATTAGAGTATGTATGATGTGTGTATGTGCATGTATGTGTGTGTGTGTGTGCATGTACTTAGAGATTAAATGTTTTTATATTTAAACTTCTGGTGGAGGGGATTAAGTAAGGGGTGACATAATCGGAGCTGTACTTTAGAAAAGTCTCCAGGGCTTCAAAGGGCACTAAATGGACACCATGGAGGTGCTTGGGTGGTGCAGTGCATGGCAATGCAGAAATGTCCAGTTCTGTAAAGCTCCATCCCTGGACGCTTCTGAGATCTTACTCAGACCCAGAGTTTTATGAAATGTGTCTCTTGCTTGTTTATTTTTTTTCCTGCTGTGCTATTTACTTCCATTCATAGAGTAGATTCAGTTCAATAAATGATGTGTTTGCCATCAGAACAATTTGATTCTCATTCTAATTATAGCAACAAGCTGCTTCCCCTAAGCATATTATGGGTGTTTCATTATTTTAAATTGTTATCGTCCATATTAATTACAGAAACAGTTGATCTTTTTCTGATAAGCAGGCAGCTGCAAATTCCTTTTTTATGTCTCATCGTAATAGGTGAAACATCAGGTAAAAATTAAATCAAACTCTAATACAAGCCATGTGGAAGCACAAGTAAGTTGAACCGTGCCATCTTCACTGGGCCAGGACTTGCTTTTTTCCAGAAGCCCAGAGCTTCCTGGCTTGGCCCACAGGTAGGTCACACCCTCCAGCTAGCTTGGTGCTGCTGACCAAGATCTCATAAAAGCCTCCTCCCAAGAGAAAAATGAATAATTGACACTAGGAGTAAATCAGCTCCTGAAACTGAGAAGGTCAGAGACAGGGGTGACCTTCAGGGGAAGGTGGGGTCAGGGTGGTGGGACATGCATGTTCTGGGAAAACCTCTCCCTGTAAGGACAGAGGCCAAAAGCTCACATGAGTCACCTCTGATGTTCCCAGTTACCATCAGGAGTGGGGATAGGCGGGGCCATCCCAGCTCGGAGCCCGGAAGACTGAATGTGCCCAGACAGGCTGCCCGCCTTCACCTTATAGGTGCGGCTTGGTCAAGGCCAACTTCAGGGGCAAAGGTGACGTGATTCTGAAGGAGTGGCCTCCTTTTGGGGTCACTTCCCAGATCACAAGAGAGAAGTTGGGCCATCCCTTACCCCTTACCTCCACTTCTGTCCCCCAGTTCCCCAAGTGACTCAGCCATTTACATTTGATGGCCCATTGCCTTATTTCTGGATACTGGCCAGATGTGCTGAAGAAGGCATGTAAAACAAACAAAACAACAATAAAAAAAAAAAAAACCCTGACATGCAATGGGTGAAGACTAAGGCAAAGAGTGAAATAAAATCACAGTGAGAGAAGACCGAGAGTAGATTGGTAAAATAAATACAGAAGAAAAAACAGCGATAGATGTCAGAAGGTCCTTCACAACTGTTAAGATTAACTTAGAAATCTAGCTTCCTAGCAACTAAAGCAAAGGAGGAAACACAGCCAGTTATAAGATCTATAGTATTCAGAGAGGAAAAATGTAAAAAGTTACTCAGAATTCAAGCCTAAGATAAATTTCTCCAGGATGTTCTCATAAAAAGAATACAACATACGGGGTTGACAGTGTCCCCAGTGGCAATCCCACAATAAGACGATTTTTCAATATCTCTATCCCAGGTGGAGGTTAGAACACCAAAGTTCACTTCCATTAAAGACCCTCTATGAGGTGAAAAACCACAGAATCCTTGCTGGTCTGCACTGGTTTCATCTTAAATAAAGTCGGAGCCCTGAGTATGTTTGTAGACCAGTTGAGATACTTCTGCACAGAATCACCAGAATATGTGAAAGAAATTTGTGGCAAAGCTGAAATTTAGCATGTTTGGGGAGCAATGGGAGAAAGCCTCTGAGACTTCAAGGTCAGTGTATAAAAAGGAAAGTAATGAAGAAGCCCAGTCCCACATACTATTAGCAAGGCCCTCACACTGGTACAATGTCTTACAGTCTGGCTGCAGTGCTGTCCAATAGAACTTTCTACAATGATGGAAGTGTTCTATCTCTGTCCTGTCCAATCTGGCAGCCACATGTGACTACTGAGCACTTGAAATGCAGCCAGTGGGACGGAGGAACTGAATTTCTAATTTTATTTAATTTTAACTAATTTAAACTTAAGTTTAAAGAACCACATGTGGCTGGTGGCTACCATATTGAATGATGCAGGCGGCCCATTCCCTTTCTTCATTGCACTGTCATAACATCCCATTCCCGGATGGACAGCATTTAGTCTTCTCTCCAATCAAAGCTGAGCACACAGTACATGTGGAAACCATATGGAGGACTTCCCCTGAGGGTTGCCTGGAGTGGCCGCAAGAGTAGGGGTCCTGGGGCCATCAGAGCTGGGCTCAAAACTTGACCTTTGACGTGGAACACCACTTCTCCAAGCCTCAGTTTTCTCATTTCTTAAACGAAGAAAATAATCAAATCTCCTGAAAGCACCTGGAGATATGGTTATAAATGGACAGCCACACAGATTCATAGCTATGCATGTGTGAACACAGAGAAACAGGTTTGAATGAATGGCCACCATAGTGAGAAAAGAGGAGCCATCAGGGTCTCTGTCCTTGTCTTCTCTTCCCTAACGTCAAGAAGATAGTAACATTTACTTGTGAATGTTTTGTAAAAAAGGCTATTAAAAAAAAAACAACAAATTACCCAGCATATATTTGTTTTATTTTTCTGCCCCACATACTAGGTATCACTGGGGGCTGGAATCAATCATTCTTCTATTCATTTGTTCATTCCTTTATTCGTTCAGTGAATATTTACCAACTCCCCACCATGCTCCTGTCCCTTGGGGTCCCTCGTTCAAGAGGGGTGTCCCCAGGACTGCTTTTCACCTCTCCGACAGGAAAGGCTTCCTTCCCACCTAGCTCACACCCCTAGAAGCATCCAATCCAAACCACTGAATCTACATAGCTCCATATTACTGAAGCAATACTTTCTGAAAAGCACTAGGGGTAGAAACACCTTGATCAATCCCACCTGAAACAATAGATTTTCTCTCCTTATCAAAACTCAAGCATCCCTGAAAGGCAATATTTTGCAATGTGTTTAGTGTTCAATGCATAACAGATACTAAATAGATCTAAAAAACCAGTGGTGGGGGGAACAGCCCAGATGCCTCTCAGGAGAAACCTGTACTTCAAGCTGCCTGCTTTGCCTTCTCCCAGAATATGGGGCTCGTCCTATTGGCTGAACACCTGACAGTATGGATGCTTAAAAACTCTCAAGCTTAATTGCATATCTCCTCTATCTCTAAGTCACATGGAGGCCTCTGATTACCTGTAGGAGAAAATAGAAGCTCTTCCATGACATTCAAGCCCCTCTGCTCGGCAAATTCAGAGCCATTTCCTTCTCCTCACTCCGTCTCCATCCTACCCGCCTCCCTGAGTTTCCAGGAATGCCTGGCTGCCCTGGTCCATCCTTGCTCTCCATCCTCTCTGGCCTTTCCCTCCCACCAGCTCCTCCTCCCAGACAAAGCCTCATGCCATCTTCTCTGTTAAGTCCTGAGTCACTTGGGCTGAGCCAGTCACACGGGGTTCACTTCCAATTCTGCACGTGCACCACTCAATTGTGATGATCCATTTCCTGACCAGAGTCTCCCCACAGGATGTTTTAATATTTCATTTTTTTCTTTATTAAAAATAAACTTGTCCAAAGGCCTGAAATAGCTTGAAAATTGCTAGCTTGTGACTTGCCTTATAACATAGAGGGCCACCTGTTACCTCCAGCCTCACCTGAGCAACCCACCTTATCTACCTTATCAATTAGCACTTATTGTGTTAATTTTCTACCTCCAACTAAACTCCAAACCCCTTTAGGGGAGGGATGCTGCCTGACACAGTTTTCGCAGTCCACAGGGTGCTTTGCAGGAGATTGAGCCATGGACATTTTTTCCAATGCACTGATTAATTGACTTCATTCCCTCCACATGAAATAGCAGAACAGAGAGAAGCCCTAATTTCTATTTATCTGCCAGGCATAGATCTTTTTACTAATAATCTGATATATGTATTATCAGATATGATCTCATTGCTTCAGTAGAAGGCAGGCATTAACCCCACTTTAAAGATATGAAAATTAAGGTGCACCAAAGAGGAGGCATCCGTGTGTCACACATCAGCATACAACCCATGTCTGTTTAATTCCGAAAAGCACTTTTCCGCCACTCCTACTACTACTGGCTCTCAGCACATAAAAGCCAACATTTTCCCAAGGATTTTGTTTGAAAAGATGTGTTCCAGTTAAGCAACCTTTGAAAATGCAAATGCAGAATGAGTCAGGTACCTCCCCTGTGATTAGAGCTTGTGACTGCACAAAGCCAGGAGATTCCGCCTTTTCCAGAGGGGCTGAGCTGATAGCTTTGGTACATGGGAGAAAACGTCTCCCTTCAGAATGCCGAAAGGCAAATCAAACCCATTTGGGATGATTCCAATTCAGAGACTCTTTAGAGAGACATTCTCTCCACCAGCCAGGGCATGTCGTGGAGACACACAGAGAAGACATGACTGGCACCCACCTGGCTGGTCAGTTGAGTCTTGTCCCTCGAGAGGGTAGGACCTGGAACCACTGCAGCTCAAAGGGAATCTGTGAGCTTCAACAAGCCCCACCTCCAGGATCCCTACCCTATTGCCTCTCAGAGCAGCCACCTTAAAGCAGAACTGGCTCCAAAGAGCAAGCAGGGAATCCTGGTCCTGCCCCAAGGGCTGTAATCGCTGTGTGGCTTTGGGCCAGTCACTTAAACTCTCTGGACCTCTATGCTACTAACAATAAAACCTGCGCATGGTTAAGTGGGGAAGGAGAGTCCTGTCTAAGGCCTCTTCCAGATCTGGTGGGGGACTTGGTGGCCTCCTCTGTATTGGTGGCTCTTTTTTCTTGGCAAATTCTTCCTCCTGTACACCCAGGCAGAGAAGCCAAAGGCTCATTTTTTTTTGTTAATTTATTGCTGTTTTTGTAAAATAATAATGACAAACACTTCCAAGTGCTTTATACCTGCTAACTCATTTAATCTTCACAACAGGCTTATGGAGTAGGTATTATGGGGAAACCGAGCATGGGACAGTCAAGCATCTTGTCCAAGGTCACACAGTAAGTCTAGGATCTGGGATTTGAACCCAGGTCTGTATGGCTTCAGAGAACTTGCTCTTGACCACTACATCAGTGATTCCCAAGCTTATCTGCACCTGAGAATCACCTGGGGAATCTTTGACAATTTCCAAAGCTAAGGCCACCCCCCAGACCAATTAATTCACCATGTTCGGGGGGTGGGGGGGACCCAGGCATCAGTGTCTATGGAAGTGCCCCAGGCGATCCCAATGTGCAAAGTTTGGGGACCACTGCACCAGCCTCTAGAGTCTCCCTCTATCCTAGTGTGTGAGAGATGACATTACCAAATAAGAGAGGGAGAAGCTTTTGAAAGCAGCAGACCCCAGTTTGTGTCCTGTCTCTGTCACTTGCTGGATGTGTGTACCTTCACAGTGAAGCAAATTGTTCCAAGTCTGTCCCCCACACAGCCCCAGCCCCATGTACTTTGCTCCTTTATTAGCTCAGAGATCTTGAAAGTCATCCAATATTTCTGAGGCCCACTTTAAAGAACAGACTTGTGATTGCCAAGAGGGGGGTGGGGGAGGGATGGACTGGGAGTTTGGGGTTAGTAGATACAAACTATTCCATATAGAATGGATGGACAACAAGGTCCTACTGTATAGCACAGGGAACTATATTCAGTATCCTGGGATAAACCATAATGGAAAAGAATATAAAAAGAATGTATATATATGTATAAATGAGTCACTTTGCTATACAGCAGAAATTAACACAACAGTGTTAATCAACTATACTTCAATAAAAAAAAAATGTAAAATGACTTTCTAATACATATCCAACAGCATAAAGGAAGGCAAAAGAAACAAAGTGTGTGAAAGCATAGTAACACCTTAAAAACTAAAGGGTGTTGGATTGAATATGGCATTTCACCCCAACAGTCTCAGATAAACACACACACATCCAGCTCAGAGAGCACAAACATACACGCATTTACACAGCCAGTTCAGACAATGCACACACACACATGCACGCACAGAGCAATGGCATGAAGATCCATCTGTTTCCATTTCTACGCTAAAAATTAAACCTTCTCTAACAATTTAATTTTCATTTGCATTTTATAAAGAAATCATCACACTCTCTTCTTGTCTTTGTTGCTTGATAGTTGTCTTTATTTAATTTCAGAGAAGAAAAGGCGACATCGGCTGAAGATGTTTTCCTAGCTAGACTGACAGTGGGTAGTGAGGGCTTTTCTCATAAATTTGAAAAATAAAAGTGTTTTCATTTTCTGGTTGCTGTTATAACCTTGCGAGAGTTAGAAATGAGAGTCTATTTTCTAACTGAAATTGTTTCCCTCAATCACAGGCTCACTCTTCACACTTTTTGGCTATTATTGTAGGGTTGCTAATGAATGCTGACCTTCTCCTAGCACTAGCAATAATGCATTCTTTTAAATACAACAGGGATGTCTTAAATTCCACAGGGGGTTTCAAATAAGAGGATAATGTTTGTTTTACTTGGGTGGGACCATTCATTAGAACTGTCTTTTTACCAATAAAGCTAATGGAGTAGTTCTTGTTCAGGTTTAATATTTTTATCACTGCAAGATGCCAGCATATTGTCATTCACTATTATGGTGGCTCCTGGCTCCCTCTCTATTGGTCACTTCACCCTGAAGAGTCATTCTTTTAACAACCTTTTGAATACATCCCCAAGTCTTAAGCCTCCATCCTGCTAAGTGATCATCTCTATCTCTTAAGCTCCTTTTGTCTCTACAGTTTCAATGACTGTCTGTCGAATCCCCTGTCTAACAGCTCCAATCTATCCTCCCTCTGCCACCAGAATTATCTTTTCAAGCACAGACCCAACATCATCCTTCTGATTGAAAACCTCTTTTGGCTCTCCACTGTACACAAGTAAAATCACTGCACACAGACCCCTTAGGGACCTCACTCTCCTTCAAGTCCCCACCAGGCTCCTTGAGCTCCAGACAACAAACCTTTTCAACATTCTCTGAGAATGCCCTGCTCTTTCACTTCCCGATGACTTGGTTGCTATAGTTTATTTGTCTATATTGAGAAAGGAGGGGCAGAAATTCCTTTTTGAGCAGTTATTATGCACGTGGTATTACTGATGGGTACTCTGTATATATCATCCCTTGCCTACCCTCCTCACTTCTATGTGTCCTTCAAAATGAAATGTGAGTACCCCTACCTAGTAAAGCTTCCCTAGATGTTCTAAGGAGTATTTTTCTTTCCTCCCTGCCCACCATACCTTGAGCTATATGATAGCACTGTGTATTAAGTCAGGTTTCTTAACTTCAGAGCCTGAATGGGCATTCTTTTGCAAGTAATGTAGTGAGGGAAAACTCCCAGGTAAAAGCTATAAAGATAGTGCCAGGGAAGAGGATGTGGTTTCACCTGAAGTCCAGTCTTAGCCCGATCTCATGGGGAGCTCTGGAGCATGAACTGTCCTGCCATGAAGTCAGGGGCAAGGCTTTTATGCCCCCTCTTAACCGTTCAGTGGCTACATGCCATGTCTTTATTGACAAGGGAGGGGGGACCTAACCTCCTAGGCATCACTGGGCAAGGCAACTCCATGGGCCGTGATCATTTCCTGGAGAAGCATGAAGCTGTAGGCTCTTAGCAGCCAGCACTTATGGCAGATGAGGTATGGCTGTGCCAGTCTGGTAGAAGTGACCTGGTGCTTCAATTTTTTTTTTTTTTTTTGCACTGGTCCCTTCCATAGGCCTGTAAGACCCTTGAAGGTAGTAAACGTGTCTTCTTCATGTTAGATCCCAAGAGTCTAGCACAATATTCTTGGCACATAGTAGGAACTACATTGTATTGAATGCATGACCCATCTATGGACTACCTACACTTACCAGAGAATGGTTCTTTGTTCTAGGAACTTAATAAGCTATTAAGCATGGTTCATAGACTTCCAGAAGTTTGTCTTCTAGTTGGAGAGATGGAGAATACACATGCTGAGAACTACCATCACAACTCTGCCTGCAGTTGTGTTAAAAGGACCTGCACAGTATTGAGTTCCAACCATGTGCTAGGCACTGTGTCAGCTGTTACATGAGATATATTCAGAAATAAGTATGTTCTTCGGCCAAAATTATTGATGAATGAACAATCACAGTCTTACCCACTCCTCTGACTTGTAAAGGAGAAAGTTCCCTGAATGTCAGATCACATCAAGGACCCTCCTCTCTTGTGAAGAATTTGGGAATTAAGCAAGAAAGAGAGAAAACAGAAAAAGCCAGAAAGACCAAATGATCCATGTACGAAAGAGAAAAAGAGAAACAGACAAGCTGTGTGGGTTACATTTGGAATCACAAGCAGGAGAGTGAAAATGTTAAGAATTAGAATTGGAGGATTTTCAATGTGACAGTGATGGGAAAAGTGGAATTTTTAGATATCTACTGTGTATTCATTATGTGTTCTTCCTCTTTCTTTGACATTTCCTTAAGAGGATAAATAAGATGTGAAGTACTTTCTGCTACTTTTTAGTTGCTGAAATGTATTTGTTTGAATGTAACAGTATGCCAAGGCAGCATCACACCAGGCCCTGGGATTTATTTGAGTTATACACACAACACCCCATTTAATGGTTATTGAAGTCATTTTAATGATAAAATAACTGAGACTCAAAGAGGGTAGATAATGCACCCAAAGTCATACAGGGATTTGATTCCAAGTTCATCAGACTCCAAATCTATACCCTGGTCACAGTGAAACAACACAGCATTCCTGGTAAAGAACAAAAGCTGATGTCTGCCCCATGAAACACAAACGGACTTTAGGTCCACTGTCTTAAGGACTTGGCTTTAGGTGGTCCAGGGTAGAGGAGGTTCTCTGTGGCATTAGTTAAAAGGAATGGTCTTGTGAATTGAAATGGAGCTTGAGCTGGGCCTGGAGAATGAATCCAAAATCTCCATCAGGCTGGCTCATTTCAAAAACTGTCTAGGACCACTTGGTAAAGAGTAAATTGAAGATAGACATTAAAAGCAAGAAAAAAAAAATGTCTTGCTATTTCCAATAAAACTACATTATTTTTATAGTCTCAAAACCAGATTGACTGACTTCTATAGCGAAAAATTAATTCAAGACCTACCAAGATTTATTCATTTTATTTGCCTCTCATGACACCAAATAACATGTGAGACAAGATGGTTTGATTCTCTTCTCCTTGTTTTGAAGTTGTATTGATATAGCCATCAAGCTGTCATTCACAGAATCTGAAAGAAGCAGTGTTTTCCTTACTTAAACTCTCTTGTTGCTAGAGATTCCCCTCACCTGTTTCAACAGCGTAGAGTTATGTTAAGAACTAGATCCCACTTGGAAAAAAAAGTAAAAATTTTCATTCTTCAGTTGTGAGAAAAGCCCAGAGTATGGTAGAATGGTAGGACCCCTGAATTTGGAGTCAGATGCTGAGTTGGCAACTGTGTGACACTGGGAAATTATTTCATCTTATTTCATCTCTTACAGCCTTGGTTTCCTCCTCTGTAATGTGGGAGATGATTAATCCTTGCCCTTCCCACTTCATGGGATGGTTAAAAAGATGAAATTAAATAATGGAAAAAAGCAGAGCTTTCTATACTCTGAACCGTTGTGCACATGTAAGTGGTTATTATTAATTACAAGTTTGGATTAGAACATAAAGTGGTTTCCCAAAGCTTAAATAATAAGCACCTAAAGAATCAAGAGGAGAAATATTTATAGAAAAGATGTTTGCTTTCCCTTGCATGAATTATCAATTGCTCTCATCTGGTGTTTTAATTAATAAGGTGTGTGATTTTTTCATTTAAATAAGATTAAGTCTCTGGAAAGAATAATAGCAGAAGAACATGAATTATGGAATTAAAAAAAAATCCCCAACAATGGTCAAGATGAAGTGGTTATCTAGAGACAGAAAGATTCTTGTTAATTTCTTGGAGGAGACTCTGTTGATTAGCTCTATTGTTAAGGGTGCATTTTTTTTTCCTCTTGAGATAATATTCACTTATTTTCATATTCCTTTTAGGACTGCATGTCTTTTCCACATTCCAATGCATTTTTTAAGCATTTCCTTGTTACGTTCCATGGCATGATTAGGAAGCAAATGGGGGGAACAATGAAGTATATGCTTGTCCCAGAAAGAAGCTGGAGGAGTTCCCTGAGGATCCTGCCTAAGCTGGGGATGACTCACCAGGTCAGAAGTCCGGGAATCGCCTTTGGCTCCTTCTCACTAGAAAAGAGCTCTAAATTCCTACTGTCTCCAGATTCTCTTCCATCTTCTCCATTCCTACTTCCCCAGCCTAATGCAAACCCTCCCACCCCTGTGAAGACATTTCAATGTTCTTCCAAAGATGTCCTGTCTCCAGCCTAACCATCCCAGCCTCTGCTGCATACACCAGTCAGAGATCCTTCCAAAATCGCATGGAAAGACTTCTACTCTCTGCCAACGTGGATAATACAGACAACATTTAACTTCCTCACCTGAAACAACTAAAAAAAAAAAAAAAAAAAAAAAAGACAAAATATATGAAACAATAGTTTTAATCACATTGACATGATCCAAAAAAAAAAAAAATGCAGGGACCCCTGAACTATGGGCAATAAATAATGTGAACCCTGCAGTTTCCCCAGTTTACTGCTCAGAGTTTTCAGAACATGGGACTGAGGCAGAACCCAGGGGTCTTCCTGAGTTGAAGCAATGGAGCTGGGAGGCCAGGGGGGTCAAGATGCTAGGGTTTGTGGGGCATAGTAGCAGAAAGGTGAGAATTACAAAGAGAGAAAAATTCTGAGAAGGGTCTCCCTCTAGCCTTCAGCAGAGCACAGATGATTGTATCCATGTGAGGAAACTACCAAAGGCTGGGGAAAGAACCATCTGAAAACATTAGAGGGACCAGTTCTTGGAACTTACCAGGACTAATTTCTGTTCCCACCAGCCAGAGTGGAAAACTCATAATTCCCAGGGTATTGGATAGAATACTCAGAACAGTTTTACCTCAGTAGTCGGGAAATTAGTTCTAGACTAAACACTGCTCTGGACCCAACCTAACACATCTTAAAAGAAAAGTGCCAGGACTCAAGCTTTTTCCAAGTAACTTAACCAGGTCCTAGAACAAAGTTCAAAAATAATTATTCAAATACAAAAATACCCAACCCCCAACAAAGCTAGATTCACAATATCTGTCATTCGATAAAAAAAAAAATGACTAGGCATGTAAAGAAACAGGAAAAATAAGTGATAACAAGAAAAATTAATCCATCAAAATTGACCACAGAAATTACATGCACAAGAGAATTAGAAGACGAGGATATTAAAACAGCTATTATGACAATATTCCTTACGTTCAAAAAGTTGAGACATAGAAGATATAAAAAAGGCCAAATCAGATTTCTAGAGGTGAAAATTACAATGTCTATGTACCCTTTGACTTAGGGAACAAAGTTATGCAAGATGAATAATTCCTGGAGATCTTCTGTACAGCGTAGGGTCTATAGTTAATAGTACTATATGGTATACTTAAAATATTGCTAAGAAGGTAGATCTTATGTTAAGTATTCCTATCACAAATTAGAAATAATAATAGTATAATAATTAGGGAAAAAGGAAAATTTTAGAGGTGTTGGATATGATTACAGCATAGATTGTTGTCATTGTTGATAAGTATACGGATGTATACTTATTTCCAAATTCATCAAGTTTAGTATATTAAGTATGTACAGGTTTTAATATGTCAATTATACCTCAATCAAGTGGTTTAAATTTTTTAAAAAAGATGATATGAAAGCTATAATTTTTAAACCAGAACATACACTGAATAGGATTAATAAAAGATTAGATATTTCAGAAGAAAATATGACTAAACTTGAAGCCAAAATAATAGTTTCTAGAATGAAACACAGAGAAAAAAAGATGGGGAAAAAAATTGAAGTAAGCATCAATGAGCTGTAGGATGACTTCAATCAGTCTAATATTTTTGCAAGGAAAGGGAAAGAGGCTGTATTCATTCTTTATACTTGCATAAGCAATAACTCCAAAACTTAACCCAAGACAGCATTTATTATCTCATACAGTTTCTGAGGGTCAAGAATCAGGCACACTTAACTGGAGGGTTCAGGCACAGGGCCTCTAATAAGGCTGCATTTGAGCTGTTAGCCCAGGATATAGTCATCAAGCTGAGGGAGGGTTCACTTAAAGCTCACTCCTGTAGTTGCTGGCAACCCTATGCAGGACGTCTTCTCAGGGATGCTTGAGCGTCCTCACAACATGGTAGCAGGTTTCTTCCAGATCAAAGAAAGAGAACAAAACAGAAAGCACCGTGCATTTTATAATTTAATCTTGCAAGTGACATACCATCACTTCTACCATGTTGTAGTGGTCCATGGCAGAGCATGGGAAGAGACCACACAAGAAGGTGAATATCAGGAGGTGATGACCATCGGGAGGTGTCTTAGAGGTTGCTCACCACAAGGGCTCAGGAAAATATTTGAAGAACCAATGGCTGAGAACATTTTTTTAATTTGATTAAAACTGTAAACCCACAGATCCAAAAAGTTTGACAAACCCTAAACACAAGGAATATGACAAAAACCACACCAAAGCCCATCATAAACACATTTTAAAACTGGTTATAAAGAGAAAAATCTTGAAAGCAGCGAGAGAGTTTACTACACTCCAAAAGAGTGGCTAAAACTTATAAGATGGATCATACCACGTATTACAGAAAATTTTGGAACAACTGGAACTCTCACATCCTGGCAATGGGACTGTACAAATGAAACCATTTTGGAAACAGTGTGGCAGTTTCTTAAAATGTTAACTACATACCTATCTCATGAGCCAGACATATATTACCCAAGAGAAAGGAAAGCATATGTCCATATAAAGACACAATGTTTACAGCAGCTTTGTTTATCCTAGCTAAAACCTGGAAACAACTGTTATATCCATTAGTAGGTGAAAGGGTAAACAAATGGTGGTATATCCATGTGATGAGATCCTACTCAGACATAAAAAGGAAAGTGGTACTGAACTTTTCAACAATGGGGATGAATCTCAAAAGAAGTATGCTGAGTGAAAGAAAACAGACACAAATCAGTAAAGTGACCAAAAATACATCAGCAGTTACCTGAGGGCGGAGCCAGTTACCTGAGGGAGAGGTCAGAGGGAGCTAGTAAAAAGCACATGGAGAAAGCTTTGGGGATTCTGGTGATGTCCATTATCTTGGTTGTGGGCACGGAGGATGTCAAAACTCATCCAATTGTACACTTAAAAACTGTACAGTTTAACTGTGTGCCAATTAAACCTCCATAAAATTGTTAAAAACAAAAACCACACCCAGGACAGCCCTATCTAGTCCAGGTTTATCCTTTCAGTGACATCCAATAGCCCTGCCTCTCCTTCCACCATCTCTCTGTCATTCCCACCGCTGGAAATCTCTTTCTCCTAGTCCCCACCCCTCCACTGAAGTCTTACTCACCTAACACCCTAATATCTAGTTTCATTCTGCAAAACAGCCTCTGGTCTTCTCTTCCCACTCCTGCCTTTGACCTGTAACAGTGATGTGTTCATAGCTTTTTTGTGCTTCTGGCGGCCTCCCTATCTTCCCCCCTCCTCTGTGGGTAATTAGAGCAAAGCTTTTATTCATTATCATTATTGTCATTAGCGGTACTCATTGTAATAGCAATAGTCTTTCTGTTCCTGCAGTGCTCAGCACAGTATCAGATATTTCACAGTAGGAGCAAGGGAGGTTTTGGAAATAATACATGAAAAAAGATGATTTGGAGAATTCACCTGTTGCAGAATATGTCTGCAATGGACTGAATGTTTGTGTCCCCCCAGATTCTTATGTTGCAATCCTAAACCCCACTGTGATGGTATTAGGAGACGAGGTCTTTGAAGGGTGATTAGGGCATAAGGGTGGAGTCCTCATAAGTGAGATTAGAACCCTTGTGAAAGGGTTCACAGGAAGATCATTCTTTTCACCGTGTGAGGATACAAGGAAAAGTAGACAGTCTGCAAGCAGGAAGAGGGCTCTCACTAAAACCCAACCCTGCGGGCGTCCTGATCTCAGATTTCCAGCCTCCAGAACTTCTGTTGTTTATAAGCCACCCAGCCAGTGGTACTTTGTTAGAGCAGCCTGAATGGACAAAATGTCCTACCCCAGAGGACGTCAACTCCACCGATGGAGAGGTAGCATTTAGATTCTTGTGGAGAAGTTAACAGGATGGATCATTTATGTCCTACCTTCTTCTCAATGAGATCACAGGTCAGGACAACCTAGAGGTGGCAGTTCTTCATGTATGAAGGTGCTGGCAAGGGGAGAAGGGATAGAAAGAGAGAAAGAAGGTGAGGGATGCAGGCTCTGTCTTCTCAAGGCAGCTTCACATAATGCTTTCCCATCTTCAAAACAGGTTAGAAACATGTTATTCATATTCACTATGTCTATGTTTAGCCTGCTGGTGGTGAGGAGGGCTATGTTTATGGGGTTCATAGTAAAATTTTAATCTGATAGGCCTACCCTATGCTCCTGCTTTCGTTGTGATGGGAAAAAATGGGGATTCCTTGGGTCCATTTACCCAAGGAGGTCACAGGACTTGTTCCCTTACCTTTTCTCTAGGAGTGACTCTAGACTGCATTTTAAGACAGAGACATGCTTGTGAAATATTCCGGAGCTAATGTCTCCCCCCTCTCCCCAACCCAGTTCTCTCTTCTTCTCAGAGTTTAAATAATGAACAGGTGAGAAAGGTACAGGAACATTGTCTGCAAGTCTCCTTTGAAATCTTTCCTTGCACTGTGTTGTTTTTTTTTTAATTTGTTTGTTTGTTGTTGTAAATTTGTCTTTTTTTCTTTTTCTTTTTTTTAATTGAAGTACAGTTGATTTACAACATTGTATTAATATCAGGTGTAGAGCAATGTGATTCAATTATACACACACACACACACACACACAAATATATTATTTTTCAGATTCTTTTCCCTTATAGGTTTTTACAAAATATTGAGTATAGTTCCCTGTGCTATACAGTAGGACCTTGTTGTTTATTCATTTTATATATAGTAGTGTGTATATGTTAATCCCAAACTCCTAATTTATCCCTCCCCACCCCCTTTCCCCTTTGGTAAACCTAAGTTTGTTTTCTATGTCTGAGAGTCTGTTTCTGTTTTATATATATCAGTTCATTTCTATCATTTTTTTTTTAGATTCCACATGTAAGTGATATCATATGCTATTTGTCTTTGTCTGTCTGGCTCACTTCACTTAGTATGATTATCTCTAGGTCCATCCATGTGGCTTCAAATGCTTGCCCAGAGTTCATTGTTATCTACACTCTGGCACAGTGGAAAATTGGGCCACTGAGAGTGAGGAAGACAGAGCACCAGACAGTGAACATCAGGCTGTCCAGGCTGGGTCCAGGCCACTCGGAGAGGCCAAGGATGGAGGCCAGGAAGGCCGAGGTGGAAGATTACTCTCCAGCAAGCACTTTCAGGAAGTTTATAGCTCAGTGAGGCATCTAAGCACGTAGTTCTCCTGCAAGACTCCAGCTTTTCCAGAAAAGAAAGGGCAACTTATGAGTTTGGATTCAAAATAAATGCAGGCCACTGGAAATCAGTAGTTAGACCCCTAGATTCACATCAAGTATGAGATGAGTGATTTGTATTTTCTGTGGGGAAGTAGAAAAGATAATTTTTTTTTTAAATTTTGAATTATGGAAACCTTCAAACATACACAAAAGTTGTGGGGGAAAGCATAAAATCTCTCACTTACCCATCACTTGGTTTCAACAGCGATCAAAATTTTATTTTTTTTTAATAAGAGAGAAAGAGGCAAAATATATGGATACAGGTCACAGACTTGAGGAGGTTGGAGGGAGAATGGTGTGGATAAAGTGACCCTGGGTTTGGATTCAAAGACCTCTTCTCCCTCCTGCATGCTATGTAACCAGGAGAAAAACCCTTAACCTCTGGTCCCACTTCACTCCCTGTCAAAAAAGCATGAATGAGGACTTCTACACAGCAGGGTCATAGACAAACCCGTTGGGAAGCACAGAACTAGTCATAGAGTAGGTGCTCAGTAAACAGTGAAGTTTTCTTATAGTTACTGTACTTAAATGCATCAGGCAATCATGCCCAGAAGACAGGCAGGAAATTATAACTCAGGCCAAGTCGGGACAAAGGCCTGAATTGGATACATATGGGATTCTTCCAATATGTTTTCTTGGAAACAAGTACTCAGTGACAAAAAAAAGAAAACACCTCAAAGTCATGCAGTCGCCAATAAAGTAGATGCATTTCAAACAGCAGAGAAAGAGGAAGACTGCAGTGGAATTTGTTTCCTTTTTCTTCCAACTTTATAGTGACTAGTTAACCATTTACTGTCCCTCTATGGTGTCTGTAGTGTTTCAGGGCTGAAACCCTACACACACGCTGTCTAGGCAAATGGTTCTCAACTGAGGGCAACTATGACTTCCAGGGGATATTTGGTAATGTCCAAAGACATTTTTGGTTGGAGACAGTTTTGGCTGTCATGATGGGGCAGGAGGGTGTTTCTGGCATCTAGTGGGTAGAGGTCAGGAAACATCCTACAGTGCACAGGACGCCCACCCCCAACAAGTGACATTAACCCCAAGCTTGAGAAGCCCTGAGCTAGCCCAAAAGAGGCCAAGATTTAGGGTCAGACAGAATTGCACTGATCCCGGCTCTATGGTTTGTAAGCTTGGCACTGTTCTGTAAATGTCCCCATCTGTAATTTGGGAATGAGGACGCCTCACCACAGGTCTGTCTGCTTAATCAGATACCATCTATGGCAAGTGTGGACTTTTGTTCCTGACACACATAGGCACTTAATAAGTGGTAGCTATTGTAATTGTCCGTTGATTACTGTAGTTTCTGACATTGTGACTAATAATACTCAATTTCTTTTTTAAGAATCTTGACATGTCAAGTGAAGAGCTAGGTCCTGGGAGGAAACAAATACGGTCTTGGGTGCATCATGCTGTTCTGTCCTGTAAGCTGGGTATGAAGTGTAAGAGGTTTTCAAGGGAAAGTATGTTTTTAAGAGCAGTGGATGTGGGCTCAGTTATGAGTAGATAGGGCTCTTTTGATTGGGAAATGGGAAAAGTAGATTTTTGTCTATTGACATGACACTACTGACATTTGGGACAAATAATAATAATGATAACAGTAATGGTTATTATTATTATTATTTGTTGTATGGGTTGCCCTGGACACTGCAGAATGTTAAGCAGCCTCCCTGGTCTCTACCCGCTAGATGCCCATAGCATCCCCAAACCCTCATAGTAACATGCCTCCAGACATTGCCAAATGTCCTCTAGGGGAAATTCGAGAACTATTGATTTGGATCAATGATGGCAAATGCAGAGTAGTATGACAACAGTCTCTGTCCCTTCACCCTCCACCCTACCCATCCCTAAAGTAGATGTCACTCATGAATCATGGCCCCTATGCCACTGAGCACAGATCTGGAAATCTTGTCACCAGCACAACAGACAGCCATCATGGATCAATTCCTTTGAAACTACTTACTAATTTAGACTCTCCCATCTGTACCTTAACTTACTTCTCTGCAGTATTTTAAATAACCATTTACCTTTTGGTAAAGTCCCCTGATTTTTTCTGAATCAGACATCCTCGGACATCCATGTCTATCATTTTATTCGTTCATCTTCGACCTTCTTTCCGTACGCTGGGTATCATTAAGTTACTTTCTCAGAGCTTCCTGAATTTCTCTTCTGTTGATTAAAATGCAGGCTTTCTCCAAGATGGAAGTGTTAGTCATTATTTTTCAATATTAATGTTATTGTTTTTCTGAAGCTTCTGTTGTTCCGTAATTCAAGGACCCCTTGTCGAATCCCATATGTAGCGTGTTTATTAGATGTAATATTTTATCTCTCGGACTCAGTGCCTGACACTATCATTTCCGTCTTATTTCAATAAAAATGATCTCCTTCCTTGTGATTCTGACAGGAGCTAATGGTTTTCTTTATCACAAGAGAAAGTAAGAGTGGGGCAGTGCTAAAAGACAAAATGAACTGTACATATTTGTGCCTAAATTCAATTTATAGCATAAACTCCAATCTTAGTAAAGTAACTTCATAACCAAGAAAAAATTAAAGCCACTGTGAAAGGCTAGTGGCCTCCAGGTTTTTTTTTTTCTTTTTTTTTTTGAACTTGCAGATTGTAGGTTTGAAAAACAATACCCAAACAAAACCTTGTGGAACAAGAAGGCACCCACCACAAATGCTCAAATGACTTCTGATTTTCCTTCCTTCTTTCTGCCTTTTTTCTTTTTGGTGTGTGTGTTCCAGGGTCTTGGGGTGGTTGGTAGGATTTCTACCAATGTATCTTAATCAAGTTCTAATAGAATCCAGTACGACCGTCATTGACAGAAGCACAATATTGGTTGTTTGATAAGATTTCTTTTCTGCATGTAAATTCCAAGTGTATTCTGCCTAGCTTTATAGACTTATTAGGAAAAAAAATAATATATTCTGTGCACAATTACATCACGAACATTCCAGCAGGGAGCTTCATAGCAAATGTCAAATAATGGTGAAAATAAAGACACTTAAAAAGTGCTACCTAGACAGCACATATGAATGAAGATATGGGACAAATTTTGAAATTCTTATAACTGCCACTACTTGGATTTGTCCTGATCAGGAAGGAGACTGGACAGCAGGAGGTCACCCCCTGTTGTAGTGATCCATCGGCATTTGTGTGGAGGACCGACATCTTTGTATGGCTCTGATCACGAGCTCTGGTAATAGGGAAACTTGGGTCAGGATCCTGGGTCTGCCACTCCTAGCTGTTTAACCCTGGCAAGCATGTCTTAGCCTGGGAAAGTGTCTGATCCTATAGAATGAGGACATGAGAATGTAACCCCTCAGCATACTGTCCAGATTAAATGGTGTGTCTGAACAGTGTTTAGTTTGTGCCTGGTACAGGGTGAGGACTCAGTTCATGGCAACTCCACTTTTACTCCGTATCGTTATCTTGTTTCTGTCTTTGGTCAACATGGTTACGTTCAGCCCTGAGGGCTCTGACTTTTAGTGGGCTGGGAGACCCCATGCCAATGTCCTATTCACCGGCACTCCCAAGGTGCCTACTGGTATCCTGTCTTGTGGAAGGTGCTGTAGGGAACTCAGAGTTGGGTTTGACATGATCTCTCACTCTCAGCGGCTCATTAAGACTTGGGGAGCGGGGTGGTGGGGGACGGGGGTGGGAAGTGCCTGTCACACCAGCAGTTGCATATTGACGACTGTCTCTCCTTTGACACAGAGTGCCTTGCTGCAATCTGATGTGCTATGGCTTAAGTAGAAGGGCTACTTCAAACAGTGTGAGCCCCTCTAGGGCAAGGCAGGGGCCATTTCTGATTCACTGCTGCATTCCCAGTGTCCAGCACAGGGCCTGGATCATTCATTCATGTGTTTCTTCAGCAAAATGTTTATTGAGGACCTGCCATGTAGCAGGTACTGGTGGGGATGCAGTGATGAACAAGGCATATTTATGATCCCTGATTCCATTGACCTTGCATTTTACTTAGGGCAACAGATAATAATCAGACTCTAGCATCACATTAGGCAAGGTATCTAGCAGAGACCCTTGAAACATGGGTGATGCTCCAAAAGTGTTTGTTGAATGAATAAATGAAAGTGAAAAGATACATGTACAGAAAGACAATTCAAGTAGACAGTGATGTAAGCAAAGCACATGGGATGCTGTGAGAGCTTATAACAGGAGGACATGAATTGATATTGGTGTGATGGAAGCTTCTAGAGAAATGATGAAGTGTCAGAGTTTTCTACTGAGTTGGTACACAGGGCTTCTGGTGAAAACTTCCCTTCAGCTTGGCTGTGGTTCTTCCAGCCTTTCTAGCATATATATTCTTCTTCTTGCAAAACACTGTTTTGTTTGAGGTGTCTGTCATCTGGGTGTGCAAGCAGAAATGTAAAGCTCTGCCCATTGAGAAGGCAGGGATTAAGAGTATAGATATTATCCTTCTTTGGGAGCCAGTTTTCTCTAGAGGGATCCCTTGAGAGACCTGTCCAATGGGAATTCTCCCAGTGAGGTCACACTTGGAAATATTAACACATTCCATGCCTCTGCTCATTTATCCACTGATTCCGCAAGTAATAACTGTGTTCTTCCAAGTGCCAAGCTCTGTGCTAGATCCCGGGCTACAAGGAGAGGAAAAACAGACAGGATGCTCACACCCCATGGCTAGGATGGTTCTGAAGCCTGAAGTCCTCCTCTGTGCAGGTGCTCTGCTCAGGAAGGACATGCTAGGAAGATTAAGGCACAGCCTCTGTTTGTAGCATTGTCTGGTTCAGTGATGGAGACAGAGGCATTCACATCTGAATTCAATACACCAAGATGGCTACAATTTTTGCCACAGTCCCTGGTTTGCCTCTCACTAGAAATGACCAAGTTGGCTAGTGAGATAAAGAACTGGGTGGGTTCTTTGCCATTATTATAACAAAAGGCAACAGGGAGAAACCAGGATGGGTTTGTGCATAGAGATACACAAGAGCTGTGTGCCACGTCAATAGAGCTAGTGTGCTGGGTACCACCTGGTGTCCCTGCAGGAAACCCACGTGTGTCCATCCCGCCCAGCACAGCCTGATCCTTAATAGGAATCTGTGTTTAGGATGAGATTCACTTTAGTGAATGAATATCTGCTGACTTCTAGTAAAGCTATCCAAACGTAGTTCCAGGCACTGAGAAGACACAAAAGAAATAAATTCAACCCTGACCTCAAGAAGCTCCCAAGCTAGTCCATCCACTGACCACAGACAAACTTACTCCCTGATGCTTCTGACCTTCTGACCTTTAGTCCCCGAGACTAAAATAGCCATGGTGGCCTCACACAGCCATCGTTTGTTGATGCCTACAATGTGCCTTGTCTTTCTATTTTCTCCTTACAACCCTTGCCCGGCATCTTCCTGGCTGTGTGACCTTGGGCAAGTTACTGCCTCCACCCAGCCTTAATTTATTCATCTGTATAATGGACAGAATAATAGTTCTTACCATATAGAGTTGTGAGGACATGTGAGATAATGAAATTCTTAGCACGATGTCTGGTACAGGTAGCCACAAGTCCCTACGGATAAGCATAAGGCCCCTATTAAAGATTTACCTTTTTATATAAGAAAGCTAGTCAGACACTGCTTTAATGGCATCGCACCAAGAGAGAAGAGTCTAGAAAATTCCAGAAGGGCCTGGGGAAAATTTAAATGGCAAAAAGAAGAGAGCATATGGAGAGCTTGCTATTAGAATACGTAGGAATTTAGTGGTTGCTCTGCACTTTGAAAACTCCAATTCCAGTTGTCTTGGTGGGGATCCAAGCATCAGTATCTCTTTTTTAAAAAGCTTTACAGGCAGGACTAAAGCATTTGGCTTGCCTTTCAAGAAACAGTTTTTGAGAGCTGGTACTGTTTACCTATGTGTCCCATTTATCTACACTGTCTATTCTAGAATAAAACAAAAGAGAAAAAGAATAATAAGGGAGAGCAACGAGGTGGAATAGGTATTTAAAAAAAGAGTGAATGAAGTTTTTGAAAAACCATTAAAACCAATTCAATTAAATAATATTCTTCTTCAAAACTGAGATATGTATAAACTGCCATTCCATCCCTAGTGACCTTGGCATTCTTCAATCTTTGTCAAACATTTCATAATAATTTTCTCTGTATATTACTAAGATCACAAAATATGTATTCTATGCAATAGTTTTATTACATATTTTTATATAATTTTCCAGTCATTTATTTTTCCCTAGAATATAGTGTGAAGGGGAAAAAACTATTGATCCCTCCAATTATTTTTCCATTTTCTTTTGGCCCAACCATAGAGATACAACCAACTGAAACATTCTCAGAAAAACCATCAGCCCAGTACCTTGATGATATTCCTAGGTACATGTGAGTCTTGAATTTATTTATTTATTGACTCTGGATTATACTGAAAGATGAATACTCAGTGTCCAATTTTTCTCTATTTGCAAATTTATGTTCAGTGCAAAATGTAAACTGATTTATGTTCAAAACAATGGATAAACTGAAGACCTCATTTCCCCTACAGTGTTCATGTATAAATTTATTAAAGTAACTCCCTTCCCCCCACCCCATTGATACTATTTGTTACACAAAAAGGGAGCTCTCTTCTGCATATTTCCCATCTTCATTGACTTGGTGCTTCATCATTTACTGAATGTCTGTAAGTTGAACAAGAAGGACAGAAATGATGTGAAATCCATCTTTTTTTTTCTTCTTTTTGCTTGGCCCAATAAACATCAGCACAAATGGAGAGAGGGAGAAAGAGAGGCACAAACATGCAAGAGGGCAAGAGGAGAGGGAGAAGAAGAAAAAAATGGGAGATGGGAGAGACACCAAGGGAGACACAGAAAGCAAGCAAGCGTGTGCCAGGAAGGAAAACACCACTGCTGTAGTGATGGATAACTGAAGTGAAGGTGTCAGGATGGTATTATGTAAATTACCAAGACAGCCAAGCCATGCACTGATGATTATAGAGGATGTGAGCAATGTTGTGGTCCCCAGACACTCGTGTGCCTTGTTATTTTTCTTCCCTCCAACTACCCTTGGGGTGGATTCTTCCTGACCCTGGTCCTTGGGAAAATAAAAAAAAGAAAATGAAAAATCCTCTCCAGGAGAAAACTTCCCCTTCACCCACATGCATATCTCAGCTCCCCCAGCCAAGAAATTAAAAAAAAAAAAAAGAAAAAGAAAAAAACTGGCGGGAAGGATGTGACATGTCTCTCCACGGAGGCTCCCCCTCCCTGGATGCCAACCAGACGTCTTCCAACTGCCTTTTGTTTAGATCTGTGAAGCATTTGGCTTCATCAAGCACCTTGATTGTGCCTTAGTTTCAAGGACAGCAACTAAAGGAGAGAAAACAGGCAGCAAAGAGAGTGGCTCTGAATTCACAAGATGGTGAGAGGTATCATTATATAGATATACACCCCCATGGCAATGCATATTTTTAAATATGCTAATTTTATACCATCTGCATTCTTATTGGGGGATGAGAGCTGGATTCTACCCATGGACTTTGTTGATTATGGGTGAGGGTTTACCAGCTCAGAACTGAAGGTTTTCTAGACAACTTTGCCATTTGTAGCCTCTTTCCAAGTTAAAAATATGAAATGAACAAAGAATTCCCCCAGCTAATACTCAATATTATTTGATGTTCATTCATTCATTTATTCACGCATTGGTGGATGAAATATTTATTGAACTACTCATTGTAAACCAGGCCCTCCACAAAGTTTCAGGACCACAGATATTAATACCAGATAGTTCTGGGCTCTGTGGAATCATTAGCTTAGTGGGGAGAACAAACATGTAAAGAGGTAATTACAGAACAGCATGATCTGAGCCTTAGTAGAGGTGCTGTGATTATTGGAAAGAGTCGAGTCATGGTCCCTCCCATCAAGGACACATTTGCCTGTCTTGCCTCTCCTTTTAGCTTGTCAGTCCTTGGAGTTAGATGATCATAACTATTACTCCAGTTCAATCCCAGGGCCTACACCCATGGCATAGTCAAGAACCAGCTGATCTTAGGAATATGAGCTTGTCTTATTATTATTTTAAAAAGTGATGTTAGCTCATGAGATGTAATAAGCTAAAAGTTTAAATATCAGTCTAGATCAATTACTCTTCCTTTTCCTCTGCCCACCTTCATAAACAGCTGCCACATCTCTGTGATGTGAGGTAGGGACACCACAGTGAACAAAGCAGATGGACACAACCATCAGGAAGCCTACTGCCCAGTGAAGAAAAGAGACAAATAATTGTACATATTCACAAGCACACACTGTGATGAGATTTGGAAGGAAAAATAGGGTTTGCTCATGAAAGTCTCCTGAGACCTTATCTAGTCTGACTGTCAAGGAAGCTTTGGAGAAATAACAGTCCAGCTGAGATCTCAACATAAATAAGAGTTTATTTGGTGAACAGGAGGAAAGCAGGTATGTCAAGTACCTGGGGGAGAACATCATGGGCTAAGGCTCTGAGGTGGGCAGGACATAGTAAACTCAAGGAATTGAAAGAGAGCCATTTGGCTGGTACAAAGAGAAAGGGAGAGAGGAGGAAGGTGAGGCTGCAAAGGCAGGAGATGGCCAGGTCGCACAAGGTTTGAGTCTCACTAAGGGAAAGTTCCTTAAAGGTTTTAAATAGTCAGATGTGCGTGGATCATGGATGATAAGGTGAGGATCCCAGGTGAGAAAACTCAATGGAAAAAACAGTAACATGACTGTTGGCTTCTTGAAAACAAGGGTCACCAGATCTATCCCGATACTGCAGAAATGGAGAGGAGTAGATAGATTCAGAATATTTTTTAAGTGTGTGAAATTGACCAGAAGTAGGCCAGTGATTGAATGGGGGAGGGGCAGCTAGGGAGAAAGAGATTTCAAGAATGATTTCTGGATTTCTTGTCCACCCCATTGGATAAATGAGTCATTGGCAGAGAACATCATGAAAGCATACTCATATATTAACAATTTAAACCAACCTACAGTATCCCGGCTAGATCTTCAATTGGCCTCTCTGTATCTAGAAAACACTTGCCATACTTCTCTATGTCAGGCACATTTCTAACTTTGGATGGAGTACCTGGTATATTTGTCATGTAGAAAGGTGAGATTGTGCCTCTCATCTCTCCTTGCCTTAATCAGCCAGGCCTCCAAGATTGTCCAACAAGATGCAGAGGTCAGCATTGCCATTTCTCAAGGCACAAGTGGAACAGAATCCCTTGCAGGACACCAACCAAACATATGAAGTGACTTGGGATGTGGCTGAAGCTTTGTGTTTAGAGCTGGACCCCATTGATACTGTCAAGGCCCCAGCCAGCTGTGTATATCAGGTTAAGAAATGTGGTTCCAGAATTTCTTGGAAATTATGTGAATCTTTACCACCAGTACTGCCCTACCACACATCCCCCATGTTGGCCCTCCTCCTGGTGGCATAGAACTTGTTCTTTGGAAGCTGAGAGCTCAGCGAGATGATCCCTGTTTTCTGGGTCCTCACATCCTAATCCTTAGTCCTTTCAAATGGAGAGGACAAACACATATGAAAACACAACTTCCTCGTCCAGCAGACTCTCAACTCATCTTGGGACTGAGGACCTGATTTCAAGGTCAAGAAGGTCACTCACAGCTTCTAGGAGATGTACTTTCTTTGAGTCTCTTTCCTGTGGTCTTCCTTAGGACTGGGCTCAAGCTTATGATTTTGAAACCCCGGAAACCCAGATCCTTCCCGTACTCTCCTGATGGGGCATGCTCTCTGCTATCTCTCCCAGCTCACACACTGACCCCTGTGTACTCCCTGGGGTGGTACTAGCTTCACCCAGGTTTCCTTTTCACAGAGGTCAGTATGTTAAGTGTGATGCTTTAGTAAAATCTAAATTAATAGAATTCTACCTGCTCCATTATGGAAATGGACCATTTCACACTTATTCCAGAAGGTAGCATATAAGAGCTTTTCAAGCTTGTTTCCATTTACTTCCAAGGATCCCTCAAAGCTTGATGAGTTTGTGTAGCATTTTGTGCACGGACTGGTGCAAAAATGTTCTTCAGGAAGTGTTTATCTTTTGGATTGGTGTTTGCTTTCGTTTTGTGTGAAAACCTCAGCTCTAAACCTTTGTCCTCTCCAAGTTCCAACCTTGAGTGCCACAGTGCTGAGAGAGACATGAATAATGTCACCACTGGGGCCATGTTACTATTATTTTTCCTTTTTTCATCACCAGAATAAAAAGGCACAGAGTCAAAAGCTTAAAAACATAGGACTTCCATACCCCCATTCTCAAACTTACAAATGTCATATTTTATCTTCTCTGAATAATGGACCTCTGGGGAAAAGGGAAGAGATTTTTTTTTTTTTTTTTTCTGTCCATGCGGCCTGTGGGATTTTAGTTCTGCAACCAGGATTTGAACCCAGGATCTCGTCAGTGAAAGTGCGGCATCCTAACCACTGGAACGCCAGGGAATTACTGGAGATCATATTTTATATTCCTTTGAATCCTCAGAACTTAGTTCACTGTCTGGCACATAGAACAAGCTCAAAAAATGATACTTGTTGTCAGGAAATCTTCCTCTTTCCTTTCCCCTCCCTCAGTAGGTCCAGGGACCTGTGCTCCCTGCCTCAGGGGAGGGACACAGCATGGTGAGGAACACACAATCACCAGTAAGACTTTTTGGATTCTGTTTTCTTAAAGCTCAGAGGCTGCAAACCGGCATCCCCCAGGCTGCATCATCCCTGCCGTCATGTCGTTTGATCCATGCATTATTACCTTTTAACATTTTAATAAAGAAATATCACATAAAAAATGATATTTGAATGACAGTAATAATACAAACAAACTACTAATACTAGATAACTTTTAAAAGAAAACTTATTTGAAAATGTTATTACCATTATTATTAACTGTTCATTACATGCCAAACACTAAATGCCTTATATGTATTATCTCATCGAATCCCCACAGTCACCTTATGATCAACCCCATTTTCCAGATGAGAACCTTAAGGCCTAGGGTTGTTAGATTATTTACCCAGGTTCACAGAGCCAGTTAAGTGGCACAGCCAGGATTCAAGGAAAATGTCCTTGCCTCCAAAGTCTGAGATCTTAAGCACGATGCTCTGCCTGATCAATATCTTCTTCATTATCTCTTATTAATGTAATTTGTTAATTAGAATCCTGTAACAATGCATGTTAGTTACTATCAGCCATAGCTATATGTGTAGCATTAAATATATGAAACATTCTCAAACAGGGAAAACTTGAGGGAAGATAGAACTAGAGAGCACCTTTGAGAAACTCAATGATGAAACCCATGGAGGCAAAAAAGGAATCAAAAAAATATATTCAGGAAGGGGGAAACAAATAAAGCAACTGGAAGTGAGCACTGAGTCCATTTAAATAAAGAATTCTGACCACACAGCTGAAGGAGTCATGATGGCAGAGCGGTATCACCCAACACTTGACAAATTACAAGGTACCTAACAAAAATATATAGAAGAAAGAAAAGAGCTGAGATAGCTAAGGTGACTGTTTTTGTCTTGTATGGGGAAGAGTTAACCAAGGTTTCCTAAAATTGATACGTAGTTAAATAGAAAAAAATGGCTCTAATACTTTAATATTTTGGAAGGCCTGTTCAAAGGAAATAAACTAAAAACAAATAAAAGTTAGGTTCACAAAGATTTTCATGGAAGGATTATTAGTAATAAAACAAGGAGAATAAGGAACACCCAAACAACCAATCACAGAGCAAAGAATAATTAAATTCTGGTAGAATGAAATGATAATGGTGAAAGCTATGCTGCAACATGGAAAAGCTTACATTATTAATGAAAAATGAGAAGAGCAAAATGCCTAATTATGTGCCCACCATCTTTGAAAGCCCATGAAAAGTTGTATGCATAGAGAGAAAAAGTTTACATAACACCCCACCCCCTCTCCCACATATATACCTTCCAGTAGCTGGTGGTAGCCTTCCACTTCATGTTTTTTCTGCTTTATTTTCTAAATATTCTGAGCTGAGCTTGATGACACAAGCATCCACAGCATACAGCAAATTTCCAACCAGCATTTTTAAATGAATGGATGAATGAATGAATGGGTTGTTGTTTTGTTTAGTTTAGTTTTGTTTTTCTCATTCTGCTCTTGCCACACTGCCTGGTAAACCCAGAACTCAGTAGCTTTCCAATCTCCCTCTAAACATTTTCTGAGCCTCCTCAGTGGTTCAGTGAATGAGTGCTTTGCTTTCCAAGACTGCCACATGCCTTCTCCAGCTGGAAAAACAGGTCCTTTTCAAGGAAATAATTTTATGAACTTAAAGCTCTCCATCCAAATATGGTACGGCAGTATTAGACTGTACAACCATAGTGGTCAGATAGAAAGTCCATAAATTTTGCTATTTTAATTTTGTTTTCTTTACTACTATCCGGCCCCTGATCCTTGTAGAATCAGGCATAAAGCATGAAGGACATGAAAGAGACGACTTCTGTTACGTAATGTAGTCCCTTCATTTGCCAGGTGAGAAAATAGTCTGAATGTTATGTGATTTGTCTAAAGTCATCGATTGTGTTGGTGAGTCACTCAAACCTCCACTTTTTACAGGGCCAAAGTCTTCTTGCAATGTTTATTTGAAAAAAAAAATTTAAATGAGGTGCATTTAGTAGAGGAACAGAAGTAGATATCCAAGAGCAAGCACAGATAATGCCAGAAGTGTGCCCAAGGGCTGTGGGCTGAGCAATTGTGTGATGGGGGAGAAAGGAGGGAAATGCAAGAATCGGTTGATTGCAAAAGCCAGGGTCCTCATTAGCCAGAGAGTTCCTATATCCAAACGGATTTCAGCAATGCCTCTTTAACTGAGTGCCTACTCTGTACCCACTGCATTACTGTTGGAAAATAGACATGAGTCAACACTGTCCCTCCCATGAAGGAGCTCGTGGTCTAATAACCAAGTCAGGTCAATCTTGGTTGTGCTAAGGGAAATAGGAGGTAACCAGAACCAGAGGCTGAGGGGCCCGCCCAGCTATCAGGTGGCCAGATTGGGAGAAAAGCCAGACAAGGGAAAATAGTCTCAAGGAGCAGTGTCAACCCATGAAGATCCATTGGTTTATTTATTGGTCTCAGTCTATTACCCAGGCTGATGCCTAGATCCAGTTTAAGACCATAGTACCAGGTTCTTGGGAGCTCAGCATCCATCCAGAATTCTGGACTCCTGAATATGCCAGCCTTTTCTTATAACCATTTTTAATTTTTAAATGCTTATGGTACATGCTACCTTTAATCTTGCAATGTCATAGGAGGGTGTTTATATGTGTATGTCAGTGTGCACACAATAAAATAAAACATAACATAAATGAGAACAAAGATAGCAGAAATAAATCTATTTATTAGGACCCAAACATTCGCTGTGGTTGTGCAGTATATAAAATATTAACTTTATTACCGGCTTTTATTTTAATAAGAATCTCTTGGACTAAATAATGGGAGCCAAGTACAGTAATATAATTTCCAACAATGCTATGGGCAGCCCCCTGGGACTATCGGGGGGACTTGGTAAGTGACACTTGTACAGGTTTAAATTTGAAATTGCATTTAATTTGTATGTCCTATTACTTAGTTGAAAACAAGTACCTCTAAGGCAAACGCAGATGGAAATGGGCATCGAGCTAAAAATATTTGAGAGGCAATAATTTGCCTTAATGGCATTCACACCTAGATGGGGAAAGTAATGAAGCATCTCAGGGGAGGTATTTCTTTGGCTTACTTTGTTTTCACGCTGTTACCAAGTTGTCAACCTCAGGACTGTACTGAGAGACTGCTCATGAGTTTTCTTTTGTTTCAGTTCCTCCTCATAGGCACACTCCAGTCCCTTGCACTTTCTTCTATTGATTTATTCAGCATTCAGTGCTGTGGTGTGCGAAGCATTGTTGTAGAAATAGTGGGACACAGTGGTGAACAAGATGGGCCCGGTGATTGCTGGCCATGCTAGACCAAAGGTCTGCTCCACATGACCTTACCTTATTCTCTTCCCCTGTGACCCAGTCTCCTGGGTTATGAAGCAGCCACCTGGGTTGGGATGAAGACTGGGTCCCAGAGGCCATAGCTGGTAGTAGTGTTATTCAGAGGTGGTCAGGAATGGGGAAGAGGCTGGGGAAAGTCAGGAATAGCAGAAAGAACCTTTAGAAAGTGACAAGGGTCAAGGCAGGGAAGGTGAATTCTACAGTCAAGCATAAGAGATAAACCCAAGGAATGGACAAATGGAAAGAAATCAGGAGTCAAGACAAAGGTGAGAGTCCTGTATACACATCTCCAGGCCTCCTATGGGGCTGGGGTGCCCACAGCTCTGTTTTAGTGGCTGCCATACACACAGAATGAGGGAGGGCACCTGAATTCAATGCACAGACTGGCTTGGAGAATTTCTGTGTATATCAAATATTCAACTGAGCACTTTAAAAATGTCTTTAACACTGGACTAAAATTAAAGCCCAGACTAAGTGTCCTTGTATTTATACATATTTAACCACTGGGATAGCCACACCATGTATTCTGGATCAATGCAGACCTATGGGTCAGTTAACATATACATACTACCATATATAAAATAGGTAATCAACAAGGACCTACTGTACAGCACAGGGAACTCTACTCAATATTCTGTAATAACCTACATGGCAAAAGAATCTGAAAAAGAATGGATGTATATATATATATGTATAATTGAATCAATTTGCTGTGCACCTGAAACTAACACAACATTGTAAATCAATTATACTCCAAAATAAAATAAAAAATTAAATTAAAAAATTATATTCTACAGAAGAGCTAAATCGGGAAATGCTGTTGTTCCCAAAACCAACCCCAAATTTCCATAACTACTTTACCCTTGTTCCTTCCCTTCATGTTTACCAGCCCAAATCTTGCTTCAAGAGTCACCACAAGGGCTGAGGCCTCAGAGATGTCTTCCCTAATACTATGGGGTTGGGTATAGGAGGGTCTTAAGGTAAGGAAATAAAGAGGGGGCCTGAGAAAAGTGAAATAAGTACTCAAGAGATGGGGTGCCCTTCCCTTGGGATACCCCTGGCCCCTGCATGTTTCTATCCTCCAGCTCCCCCCCCCCACAAAGTATACACTTCCTTTTACTTAACCTAGCCTAATGGTGTCTGCTGCTGGTACGAAGGAACCATCACGCAGAAGAAAACCTGTGTAGACCAGAGGCAGAGCGACATCTTCAGCACAGTATGGCCATACCCTGCATTTCAGGAAGGACACTTTAGCATCCATTTTTCTCCCTGGTCTTGGGAGATAGATGGCACCCTCTACATATTGTGAGAGCCCACACCACGACTGATCCTTCACCTGTTCCTGAAGGGTCAGGACAGAGGTTGACATGGAGTGACCACTAGAAGTCTGAAAGAATAAATAAATGTTTGCTGACCATTCAATTAATATGTATTGCTGAGTGGTATCAAAGCACTCGCAGACTCCACTCAGATGCAGAGGAAGGAGAAAAGAGGTTTCTAAGAGGCAGGCAGGGCAGCATTACAGAATAACTGAGGATGGACTCCAAACCCAATGACCACCGTGCAGCAGCTGAGTCATCCAGGGGTTCACTTTAACTTTGTGAGACTCGGTTTCTGCATTTGTAGAATGAGGATGATATCATCCACCCTGTAGTGCTTTGGTGGAACTTCAATGAGATAATGCATATTCAGCCCTTAGCACAATTCCCAGCTCACAATAAGTGGACATTAATAATAGCTATTATCAAGAGTGGTGGTAGTATATAATATTCAAACACATACCCTAAATTTTATTAAGATAAAGCTAATTACTATAATCAATATACCTGTCAAATTTCAGCAACTTCACCTAAGGTAAATTCTTTCTCCCTCAATAAAGTCAACCAGCAGTGGGGCAAAGATGAGGGGAGAAACTGCTCCATGCTGTCTTTCGCAGATCCAGGGTGATAGACGCAGTGCAGGGTTTAACATGTGGCTCCCAAGATTACTCTGGAGCAAAGCCATTGCAAGGGAGTTGTTCAAGGACAAGTCTTGGAAGTGGTACCCTTCACTTCGGCTCACATCCCATTGGCTGAAATTCAGTGCCATGGCCACCCTACCCCTAATGACAAGGTAAGCTGAAGGATGTAGTAAAACTGTCTGTCTGGAAAAAGAGAAAAGGGGGTTGGTGAACAGCCAGAAAGTCTCAGCCACTTAGAAACAGCCCACTACGTTATTAAAATCAGAACTTGAACTCAAATATCCAAATTCTAAATTATGAGCTCTTTCATAATACTGTTCCCAGTACACTATGCCCCACTGTTCGTGCAGAGAATGGATGGATCCATAGGAATGAACGTATTGAGGGAAAGGTAGGACTTGCCATGTTGGGAGAGGGCTGGTGGGCCAGGTGGTCTGAAGAGGCCCTTCTACCACCTGTGCTGTACTTTGTTTCTCCCAAACAGGATGGATTAGTGACACTGTCACATGTCAAGAATTTGTAGGAGAAATATTTGCTAGAAGCAATTACTGGTCTTGAGATCTTCAGCAAACTACTTAATCTCAGAATTGCTATGAGAGACAAGGATTGTTATATGTCTGGAATAGGGCCTGATGGGTAATAAACACTCAAGAAATGGAATCCTTATTCATGTGGTTTTACTTATACACCAGGAGGATGGAAAGAAAGGGGTTTTCTCTCCCACTTTTCCCTGCTGGTAGGGTCAGAGATTCAAGCATTATGGAACTCTGACTTGCTGGGCAGGCCTGTTTTTTGGCTCTGTCCACATCAGGGTGCAGAATCGAGCTATTTCTGGTCCCAACCTTTGCCACTAGTCATGAGAAATGAAATCACTGCCTTGTGTTCAAATGCACATTATTGATTCCAATTCAAAAACGTATACAGTGCTCCTGACTCAACAGGTATTTTCACATAAGTTGCTTTCAGCTGCCTTTCACATGGTATTCAGATCTCAGCTGTCCCTAGTTGTGTGTGACAATTTTGAAGCATAACTCAAAAACTCACTCGTGTTCCCCAGAATGAGTCTATTTGCACCAAAGCCATTAATGAGAACGGTAGATTTTGCTGAAGCTTTCATACTCAAAAATAAACTTAAAGAAATCCCAGCCAGCATGTCCATTTGGTGAAATCCCCTCTTTGGTATCATCAAAAGGGTTATTTCTCCTACCCTTCCCTCATTACTCAGCTTTGATGGTTCCTGTCTCCTTCCACTTGAATCTCCTCCTTTAGAATCCCCAATTGGCCCACCTCCATTGTGAAGTGATATTCAGCTTTTCCTCTACCTCTGTCTTGATATTGCTATACCCACAACTTCCTGAGATCCTTAGGAAGCAAATAGCTAAACAGTTTCCATAACCTGTCCTCTTTAGAAGACTTTGGGGTTGCTAATAAAATTGTTCTATATCACATGCATGGAGTAGAGCCACAATTTAGAGAGATCTGTTATGTGAACAAAAGTCATAATTGTCTAAGTGACTCTCAAACTAAATGCTTTTGTTTTTCTTCACCTAAATCATACTGACCTTGCTTTGGAAATCAGAAATAAAGGATCTATTTGTTCTGTCTGGTTTAATGCTACACAGTTGGGTTGGCATGATGTCACATGCCCACCTGGCTCTCATCACAGAAAGAGTTTTGGTTTCTTCCACTGAAACATTTCTGTGGCTTTTAACTTTCAACTATTACTGAATTTGTTCCCTTGCAGATTTTTTTTTTTTTTGGAAAACCAATCAATCAAAAAGAACATGTCTCTTAATGAGAGCACTTAAAAACATTTTAAATGCACACCTTCAGGTTCTGAAAGCCCACAGCATACATTTTTAGTTCCAAGTGTTCCAGTTCAAATGGTTGCAATTTACTCCCCAAAGAAGTTTGCCCACATGGGAAAGCTTCATCAATTTTATCGATTTTATTCTCTGAGAAAGAAAGCAAGTGACTAACTTGATTGAAATAGATGGAAATATGCATCAAAATGGAAGGATGTGTGTATTTATGTCTTCATTTTCCTTAAATCAATAAATGCCGGGGTATAATAGATACAGAGAAACCAAAATTAAATCACTGAAAACTTACAGAAGGTTATTGATGTGTTAAAATCCAACGTTGCACTGAGAATTTCCCAGCAATGTCTTTGCACTTATCTGAATACTATGGACAGAATTCTCAAAGAGTGAGATTCAAGATGCCCAAACATCCACCTCACCTTAGCTTGTTGAAACCCATCACCGTCCAATTCAATTCTTGGGATAGTTTATAAATTGAACATGGGAAGGGGCACGATAAAAATTTACAGGATGCTTCAAAGAATCATTGTACAACTATATTCAGTGATTCTAACATGTAGTCCGTAGATCCTGGTAGACCTTGAGACTCTTTCAGTGGGTCTGTGATGTCAAGATATATTTTTTAATAACACCAAGATGGTCTTTGCTTTTTTCACTGTATTGGCCTTTGCATTGATGATGCAAAGCAAGGTGGGCAAAACTACTGGCATCTTAGCACTAGTGAAGGCAGTGGCACTGAATAACAGTGGTAGTCCTCACCTTCCCTTCCAGGTTTATTTAAGAATGTCCATCATGAAACTGTAAAAATGATTCATGCTATTATGTCTTGACCTGGGAGTTCAAGTGTCTCTTAATTTTGTACCACTGCTTTACACATTATCACAGTACCTTAAAACAGTACAAATTTATCTTATAATTCTATAGGTCAGAAATCTGACATGGGCCTTACCATGTGATTTTAATCAAGGTGTCAGCAGGGGTGCATCCATGCCTGGCAACACTAGGGGAGGATCCATTTCCTGGCTTTTTCCAGCTTTACAGGCTGCCTGCATTCCTTGGCTCATGGCCTCCTTCTTCTAAGTTCAAGGTCAGCCACTTTGTGTCTCTCCCTGTCTTTCTTCCATAGTCACATCTCCCCCTCTAAATACAGCCAAAAAAAAAGGCTCCACTCACAAAACCAATGTGTTTAGACTGGGCCCTCCCAGGAAAATCTCATCTCAAGATCCTTAACTTTATCACATCTGCAAAGTTCCTTTTGTCTTGTAGGGTGACGTTCACAGCTTCTGCGGATTGGAACATGGACATTTTGAGGGACCATTATTCTACCTAGCTCAAAGTCTCTATAATATTCTGACTGACAAAATGGAAAGTGTGTATACAGCACTTCTGCTACATACTGAGATTGGATGGTAATCTCAAGGAAAGGCACTTGTGTGATTATTTGAGTTGTGATCTAAACTAGTGCTGTCTTCATAGAATACCATTTTCATTTGAAGCAACAACTTACAGACAAACTATGATTATTCAGATCTTGGGGTTTGGCAGATTCTGTTTTTGAAAATGAACAGAGTGAGCTTGAAGTTTTCACTTGAACAAATACAACAGATAGTATTTGTTGCCAATAATAAAACTAGAGCTTTCAAGTTAAAATTAGAACTTTGTAAAACTTGTATCTGCTATCGTGATTCTCACTCCTTTCCAATATTAAAGACTTTTCTGATGAGATCAGTAGTAATATTAATGAAGGTGATTTTTGGGGATAATAACACATAAAGAAATATATCAGCATTTGGGAGATTTGCATAACTCAGTGAGCCATTTTACAAAGTCATGCATGAGTCTATCACTAACTACATTTAAAGTTCAAGACAGACTGATAGATTTCAGTATAACAGGGCATGAAAAGCTCATTGATATGGTTTCAGATTCCATATTACAACAAACCTTTAAGAAACTACCCCTTGTCAAGTTTTGGCATAGTATCAAAGAAGAATATCCCAAATTATCTGAAGAGCTATGAAATATCCCTTCTTTTTCCAATGACACAAATATGTGAGGCTGGATTTTCTTCATATACTTCAATCAAAACAACATATCACAACATATTGAATGCAGAAGCAGACATGGGAGTCCAGCTGTCTTTTATTAAGTCAGACATTAAAGAGATTTACAAAAATGTAAAATAATGTCACTCTTCTCAGTGTCTTATTTTTGGGGGTGGGCTCATTATTTTTTATTACAAACATTTTCTTTCCATTATCAGGTAATGAATTTGTTATTTTTATTTTTAAATAAATTAATAATTATATATTCTAAACATTTAATTTCTAATTTGGTAAATACTGATATATTTTGGTCCTCAATAATTTTTCAGAGTACAAAGTGAGAAATGTTCCTTAAGTTGCTTCAGCCAAGGGGATGATGAGTGATGTCACAGGAGAAATGGAGTCCATGTTCAGCTTACTGAGGTATCCATTTACATGTAGAATCCAAATTAGGAAGTGATACTACATTGCATGAAGAATGGGAATGGGTTGCTTTCAATGGTCAGTAGAGTGACTGAGCTCTGATCTGGCCAACAATGCTCTACGGTTTTCTTCTCCAGATCATGTGTCAAGCCAAAACCACATCAACAGCAAACTCACTTGGTTGTGTATATCCTGGTGTCTCTGAAGTAAATGAAACTTCTTCCTGGTCTTCTCAGACCTTGTGAGACAGATGTAAGGAGTCTAGAAACATGTTTAGTGTCTGGGTTGCTGTATTTTATTGAAAGGGAAATCCCCTGGCTTAGTAGATAGCACATAAACCTCAAGGGTGGGGTGGCATTGAACCCCATTGAGGTAGTGACTAGGGCCAAGAACCTTATCCTGCATCAGTGGGTGGCCAACAGGTCCATGGGCAATCCTCAGTGGATCTGCCTTGTGCACATTTCCGGCAAGAGGCTCCATAGCAGTTTTAATCAAATTCTCAAAGAGGCCCTCCAAAGGAAGGTTAAGAACCAGTTGATTAATGTTTCATATACCACATGCTATCAGATGGTTTTTGCTCCCTGTTTTGCCTGTTGGTCTGTCATAACAGTTAACACACTGAAAAATTAACTGTGTTATCATTAGTAAGTCTGACCAAGTAGCCTGTGAGCTACAGTGAGGTCAGAGACTGTGTCCTACTTCTCATTAATCTCTTGTTTTTACAAAGACCTTTGGATATAATAGGTGCTCAATAAATTCTGTCAAATTAAATTAAATTATCTCATTTACATTTAATCATACATACATTCAAATGATAAAGTTTTAAATGAGTCCTACACAAATGATATACATGCACACAGATATGTATATGTATATACAAATCACTTTTATGTATGTAAAGCAACTGGCCGACATTAATTCATTATCTGTTAATTGAGCCCATGTGTCAAGCTCTGGAGACAAGTAGATAAAATAGACATCCTTTCTGCCCTTGAGTTCACCATATGATGGGGGATACAAGTGTAGGGATTCACAAGAAAAATACATTGTAACCCATTCACTTTGGAAAACCCAGAGGAATTTAGGAGCACAGAGTAGAGGAATGTCACCCAGTCTGTGGATGAAAGAGATCACTGGAAGCTTCTAAGAGGGGGAAAACCCTAGAAAAAAAGGTTACTAGGGAAGGAGACATACAGCAAAAGGATCAATGGAGGAAGATTGTCAGGGAGCAGAAGATTCACATGCATGTGTAAGGAAACTACAGCATGGAAATCATTGTATGCATTTACACACACACACAGATTCATGCCAAAAGCCCCTAGCTTTAGAAGCACTATTGATTTGCCTCAAATCCTTGGGCAAGTCCTTTCTGCTGGTGGATCCTCAGTTTTTCCATCTGTTAAATTAATGGATAGGACTAGATCAGTGGTTCTCACTCCTAGCTGAAAATTAGTCTCACCCTGAGTACTAGTAAAAATACTCTTGCTCAAGACCCATAGCCAGAGATTCTGATTCTCTTGGTCTGGGATGAGGTCCAGGCATCTTACCTTTCAAAGAGTTCTCCACATGATTCTATCCATAACTACTAACTACTAACCAGTCAGGATGTGATTTCCCTTGTGGTTTCATTCATTCACTTCTCCATTCAATCTTTCACTTAGTCTTCTCTCCACTAATCATGAAAGCTCATGATATACCAGACATCCCTCTGGGTATTTTTGAGATAGAAACAGAACAGGTGGATCCCTGTACTCATGAAATTTGCAATCTAGTGGACAAATGACACTCAGAAAGATACATCCTTCACTTGCCTTTATCCTGTTACTGGATTTTTCCCATCCCCTCCCACCACCACCACCTTGAGGTCAACTTATTCTACATCCCTAAAGGCAGTTATCCAATCACATGTATACACATAGCTCAAAGGGGAGTTTTGACCAGACTATTTTCTTATTAATTTGGTCTCAGAGCAATGTTAATCTCTTACTTCAGTTTATGTGTCAAATCTTTCCTTTGAGGGTTATTTGTCTAGACCAACTTTGTTTCTAGACACTGCAGACTTGAAATCAAATGGACTGTGCAGCCTCCTGAAACACAGTCTCTCCATCAATAAAATGGATGTTGTAATCTCAGTGCCACTACTGACTCGAGCAGGCAAGGACCAAGTGAAATCATGCATGTGGACAAGTTTTGTGCACTCCAGTCCCACGAAAAAGCATCGTTACTATGAAAATATTAATAGGTGTCATTGATTGAGCCCTATTAAGTACTGTGTTACATGCTTTACATAGTTTATCAGATTTAACTCTCACAACAGCCCTGTGAGGTAGGTACCAGCATCCCCATTTTACAGATGAGGAAACCAAAGACTTTGAGGGTGAATAACTTGCTCATAGCCCTGGAGCTGGTCATTGGAAAAGCAAGAATTCCACTGTGCATAGTCTTACTTCAGTGATTTTGTGCTGTACTCACACACTGTTCTGCTTCCCTAGGAAGTGTTGCTACTAAACTGTAGTCATTAATTTCTTCAGGACAGACCAACATCTTGTCACACTGTTTGGGGCACCAGACTATAGATTATATGTTACAGACCTTTATTTGATGTACTTACATCCATTTCCAAATACAGTAGTTTGTCCAAATCATGGAAATTGACAGACTTGGATAATTGTACATTTTCCTAGATTTTGATGTTCACCAAACTGGATTTTGTAATATTAACTTCATATGGTAGAAAAAGAGGTCTGAATTAGTAAACAGAATCTTTATTGAGTGACATTAAGCAAGCATTTTAACCTCTGTATTAGTAAGTGTTCTCCACAGAGACAGAACCAACTGGACATGTACTGTATATTATATATATTATGTTAATAATATATATTATATGTATATAATATAGTAATAATATAGTAATGTATAAATATATTGTTATAATATATTATAATACTACAACAATAATATATGTATATAATAAAGGATGCATATATAACTTACACATGTTTTATATATGTGATAAAATATATAATAGGGTATATAAGAGGATATATACTTATACATATACATACATGTAAAACAATATATATTATAAAGAATTAGTTTATGTAATTATGGAAGCTGAGAAGTCCCATGATCTACCATCTGAAACTAGAAACCCAGGAAAACAGGTGATGCAAGTCATTCTGAGAGCAATGCCCAAGTATCAAGAGTGTCAACGTATGAAGGTAAGAGAACGTGGATGCCCCACCTCAAACAGAGAGAGCAAATTTGCCATTTCTTCACCTTTTTGTTCTATTTTGACTCTCAAGGAATTGCATGATTCCCACTGCCACTGGGGAGGCCAATCTTCTTTACTCTTTCTACTTGTTCAAATGCTAATCTCTTCCAGAAACACCCTCACAGACACACCCAGAAACTGTTTTACCAGATGTCTGGGCATCCTTTAGCACAGTCAAGTTGACACATAAAATTAACTATAGTAACCTCTTTGAGCAGTGGTTGGCTTAAAAAACAAGTAGGTTGTGAGCTTTAGAAATAATATAGGAAAATTATTGACCTGTGGTAGAACTTCAGTGCAACGTTGCTGTTATGGAGACATTTTTTACCTTAGCTATTGGGCATTAAGATACCTAATGTACATTGACAACAACATTATTTTCCCTTCCTTGTGTTTCACTTACTTTCTTTTAATCCTGTTTACTCCATATATTTCACTACTAGCCTTACATGTTAGAACAAGGTAATAAGGCAACCAGTAAGTTAACAAATTTGTTAATTAATCGATGAGTCAAATATAGTTATTGAATAATGTTGCTATTTTGTCAAACAAACTAGTCTTCTGGACATTGGTAATATCTTAACATGTTGTATAATAATGTTATCACATAAGATTCATTCATCTTTATTTAATGTATATCAGATATTTACATTTACAGTGTACTCACCATACACAAGGCAAAGATCTGTGGCTCAGGATACAAACAGCTTGAGCATGTTACCCAGAGGTGGAAATGCTCTGACTCCATGAAACAAAAGAGGTCTCTAGGCTTCAATCTTTGCCAGGATGTCCTACTTCAGCCATACTGGAGTGTCCATACTAACTCTGGGGGTGGAGACAAGGGGTGGATATTGAGCCACTGAACAGGCTCCAAGTGCAGAGACTAGAGTGGAGAATCAAGACCTTTGAGAAGGAGAAGGGCTTTGCTTAGAAGCACACATGTTGCACGTAGGGCTCCAGTTCTCCTTGGCAATGAAGGTTATTGGGAGTTGGGGACATGGACAATCTCACCAATGCGCCCACATGAGATCCCAGGCTTGGGGACTGCCACTCCACTGACAGCACCCTGGGACTGACTCCCATGCATGTCCTGCTGAACCTGTGGCTGATCCACCATTTCATGGAGATCTAGGCTTGCAACTGGCAATCCTGGCAGTCCAGGAAGGCTTGGGCTTCAGGAGACGGGATGGAAGGTGAACCAGGAGATGACCCATCTGCCAGAGCCCACTTCAAAATAAGGAAATCACAAACACTACCCCAAGATGATACTTGGTGCTTGTCTCTATGTTCTAGTAGTTAAAAATTACCATTGCATCTACCCTTGTAATGCACGGTTTCATAATACTTTTTAAAGATGGGGTGTAAAAAATTTTTCATATCATGTGAGCAAAAGTGTTTTAAGTTCCTGCTCTGTTCAATGCACCATCCTAGACTTCTTTGCAATGTTATTTCATTTAAACTTCAGAAAAAACTTATGGATAAGATATTATTATTTCTTATATCACTCATGAGAAAACTGAGGCTCAAGGGTTTCAATGAACTTCCCAAGGTCTTGGCACTAGGACTTGTTAGATTTGTGTCTGGAATTCAGATCCCTCTGAAACAAATGCCCACAAGCTCTTTCTGTCATACTCATTTCAGTAACTTTGTCATCACTCAAAACAAGCTTGAAACGTCTTTGGAATTCCTTTAGAGTCAATTTCCAAGCAAGCCATTACCTTATGAACATGCTTCATCTTTGGTTAATAGCTGTATAACTAAGTTCCAATGTTTCAACAATGGCAACCTTATTGAAATAAGTATCTGCCTTCCCTTGGTGAATACTTTGAAAGGCATAGACCCGTATAGATAAATTCAATCTAAGCCAGCTCTGTCCATAGAATTTTCTATGATGATGGAAATGTTGAATGTCTGTGTTGTCCAATAGAGCATCTATAAGTCACAGATGACTATTAAGCACTTTGCAATGTGGCTAGTGTAAAGAAGAACTGAAGTTTAAATTTGATTTCACTTTAATGACTTTGAAATTGAAATAGCCACATGTGACCGGGGACTACCGTACTGGACAGCACAGTTATAAGCCATGTGTTAATAAACAGCATACTTTGTCCTGCAACCTTGAAGTCACAGCCTATGCATGCTGTGAGAATATACAGTTAACTACTGGTGTTCTGGCTGGAAAGAGCCAGTTACAGTTTGGAAAGTGACACCAAGAGAGACACAGCTATATCTGAGGCCATGTAGTAACTCAGAGCCTGAGTTGTGTTTGGAGTCCAGTTTCCTAACATTTTCCTTCCCTTATCTTAATACACTGCCAGCTGATCCTTTGGAAGCTGAATCAATAGGCCTATTTTCGCTTCAAAAGGTTTAGGGTTAGGGTTATGGTTAGGGTTAGTGTGATTCAGCACTGGACCAGCCAACATGTCGTCTTTGAGCTGAGCATCCAGGAACCGAAAGGAGACCCCATGTGAAAGGACCCTGTGATCCTACAGAAGAGAGGAAGGGAGGGTCAAGGCTGGGACAGCAATAACCTTTCCTCATAACCTGCCTGCACCCTTCCATGTTAACATACTGTGAACGGAGCAGAAGTGACAAAACCAATCCATCACCCCAGAGCCAGCACAAAGAGGAATAGAGAGGTTAACAGAAATTGATGACATCCCTGCTGGAATTTTACACTGATTCGGCCAGCCCTACGATTGAAATAGACAAAGATTTATAGTCCGAGCGAGGACGCTGGCTCCTCTTGATTGCCTTGATTTTTTTTATGCGCTCCTGAATATTTATTCTCAAGCTCATCACCGGCTTGCAGCATTAGAATGCTGATTTGATCTTACATTCCAAGACGAACAGACATTATGCGGCCATTTGCATGATGTGAGAGAAATCACCAGAACGGTTTCTGATATCAGCGGCCAAAATGATCACTAATGTTCCCCTGCAAAAGCAGGATTGTGTAATATTTTTTTTTTGAAATTCAGATTTCCTTTTGCTCCTCTCAGTGTAAAAATAAAAAAGGGGAATTATTCCATATCCTGTGGGTGAGAAATTGTATTTTGTCATGCCTCCGAGGGCTACAGCGGCATTGAGCTTTTATGAATTCGTTTGATATCAGGGCTCTGCGTTTCGAGTTCCAACACAAATTTTTCCCCCCATGACACTATCACTGAAAGCTTTTATCAGTTCATTGTGACAGAAAATTGATTATTATCCTTGACATTTGATGGATAGCTTTCATAAAAGGACCTTTTTTTTTTTTTTATTTCATGTTGGCCTGTAAAGTAGCACCCCCTCCAAAATAAAAAAACTTTCCTAAGACACAAAATTTCTCAGTTCCTTTGTAAATCTTCCTCTAGGCATCTGCAGTTGGGACCAAGTGCCTTAAAAAAAAAAAAAGTTGTAGGGAAAGTACAGATCTGAACTTGCTGTTTGGTCTACTCTGAATCCGGCAAGGAAAAGTTAGGGAACACCTGAGAGACAAGCCCCTGGGACTCTCAGATAAGATTTTAAAGCTGATCCAGTCCACAGTTTCATATTTTATCACCATGAACAATTCTACTTAAGACTGTAAATGAGAAAACACATGCAGGAGCACTTTTAAAACTCTTGTCTGCATTCAAAGAATGTGATCTTTTGCTATATCAGGTAGAAAAAGAGTCATCTATTAACTAGAGTGCAATAGTCATCACCCATTGTTTTTTCAGTGTGTCCACTCAGTTTATCCTCATCACAGCACTGTGAGAAAGATGGTCTTATCCCTTCTTCCCAGGAGAGGAAGCTAAGGTTTGGAGAGTCGAAGGAACTTGACACAGGTCCTTCAGCCTGTGTGCATGGTGCAGACCTTGAACTCCATCATTCTGACTTGACAGGAAGTGTTCACCCACTACATCACACACCCTCCTTGATTGACTATGCTTAGAGAAACACAGCGGGCATCACTTTTAGGAATATATTTTTTTTTTCAACTCAATTATTCACTTAAACTGAAACACATGTATACACACACACACACACACACACACTCACTCACACAGGTCACACAAAAAGAACAATCAAGCTGCGATGACCCTCAAACTCCAAGCAGTTTTTCTACCTTGTCCTTGTTCTTGATTTCACTGTCTTTTTCTTCTCTACCTTGGTCTCCCTACAGGCATCAAGGGACCTTCACACTGTGTTCACATTTGAGCAAAGTCAGGTTCATTTTGATTGGAGAATTTGGGGAAGAACTTCCCAATAGTCTTACAGAAGACAGGAACTAGCATTTGGTTCTAATAGCTATGGTTCCCTCACTAACACCAAGAGTGTTAGCAGATGTTGCATTTCACCTGCACAGTTTTGAGAGGGGAAATTCCAGTGCCCTTCTACAGACTAGGGTCTCTGGGATATTCAGCGACTAGCAGCTAAAGAACCAAATCCACATCTTCCAGAATTCCTTTCACCATTCCTGGAATTCTATAGAAACACAGTTGGGGCTCACTCCCCCTTAGAGAGCCTTTAGGTTCTGCCAGACATTTAAATCCTCCTTATATCTCTAACCAAAGCAAGAAATCATTATTACATAAAAGATCAACTGCTTCATCTACAACTGTTGTGATATATACACAGTAACTCACAGAAGCCTTACTTAGGAAAAAAACACTTAGATCATAAGGGAACTAGAAAGTCTCCAATTTTCCTTACTTTCCCTGTGACTTCACTTCGTGCCTGTTGGAAAAATCACTTATTCCTACGGTCCCTCAGGGGTGTTATAATGAGGGCTGATAGTGTATTAGAATTAATAGGAACAGTAGGTGTCTAAGGAAAGAGGAGACTTAAAATAGTTCATTAAGTGTAGGAGGTAGAAAACTTTATTTGATGAATCAAATGGTCTTCATTAAAAGTGAACTTTTCCTGGGAACTGAAGATGCCACTTAAAAATATTTTTTTCTTATTAAAGAAGATAAATTAACATGTGATCATTATAGAAATTTTGGAACATATAGAAGTGCACTCTGTTGAAAAAAACACTTGTAATTTATGACCCAAAGATAACCACAATAAATGTGATTCTTGGCAGGATTATTTTTTCCTAAGTGTTTATGCATGCCTCTGTGAGTTACCAAATTAGGATCATATGGTATATATTGTTTTTTCTATAGTTAAAAAATTTTACTTAACATTGCATCCAGAATCTAGACATTTAATATTCTTTGAAAATTTTACTTTTAATGCCTGTATGTCTAATATCTTTGTTGAAACATGCGACACATTTTTATTTTATTTAGGTTATTGCCCTACTAACAAACAGGTTACCACTTCTAGTGGTTTTAATTAATGCTCTAGCATACTTAGATGCCCAAGCTTCATGAATCCGCGTTTGAGGAGGGCTTCATTATTCCATTTTTCAGAGGAGGAAGCAGAAATCAACTATTTGATTTTTCCAAAGCCATAGAGTAAGTGATAAAAGGAGGGTCAGGACTCAAACATGGTTATTTTCACTTTAGGGCCAGATGTTCTGCAATACATAAAAGTTCAGTAATGCTACTTGGAAGAAATTCTCTAAACAGTGCAAAATCATAAGCCCTGGGATCATACAATGGAACCTGAACCAGAAGAGAAAAACTTGTGTTTAATTTTTTATTTATGTCTTACCAGCTCTGGGTTCTTGAACAAAAGACTTCACTTAAGGCACATTTAACCATCTATGAATCAGGTATTTTCACTCTCATGGTGTAGTTATGAAGATTAAATAAAGTAAAAGTAAACTTAAAAGTACCTTGGATAGGTGAAGTGCAGAGCAGGCTTTCAATAAATGACAGTTTTTGGGCTTCCCTGATGGCTCAGTGATTGAGAATCTGCCTGCCAATGCAGGGGAGACGGGTTCGAGCCCTGGTCTGGGAAGATCCCACATGCCGCGGAGCAACTAGACCCGTGAGCCACAATTATTGAGCCTGCGCGTCTGAAGCCTCTGCTCCGCAACAAGAGGCCGTGAGAATGAGAGGCCCGCGCACCGCGATTAAGAGTGGCCCCCACTTGCCGCAACTAGAGAAAGCCCTCGCACAGAAACGAAGACCCAACACAGCCATAAATAAATAAATAAATAAATAATTTAAAAAAAAAATAAATGACAGTTTTTGCTTTTTTTTAACATCGTTATTGGAGTATAATTACTTTACAATGGTGTGTTAGTTTCTGCTTTATAACAAAGTGAATCAGTTATACATATACATATGTTCCCATATCTCTTCCCTCTTGCGTCTCCCTCCCTCCCACCCTCCCTATCCCACCCCTCTAGGTGGTCACAAACCACCGAGCTGATCTCCCTGTGCTATGCGGCTGCTTCCCACTAGTGATCTATTTTACGTTTGATAGTGTATATATGTCCATGCCACTCTCTCACTTTGTCACAGCTTACCCTTCCCCCTCCCCATATCCTCAAGTCCATTCTCTAGTAGGTCTGTAAATGACAGTTTTTTTAATCATTACTAATTATTGTTTTAGATAGTTAACATCAAGTAGAGTAATATTTCCTCTTGAATGTCTAATAAGTGAAACTTGAATTCCATCCTGATTTTTTTTTTTTAATTTAAGACTTGAAGCCTTTAACAGACAGCAGAATAACATATTTCAAAGAATGAGCTCTCCATAACACTTGGACCTCAAGCCCAGGGCCTTAGCAGAAAAGGAATGATCTGAATTGCAGAGAAGGAGAACCTGAGACCAGCTTGCTCTAGTTCAATGGCAGAGAAAATGGCAAAAGTAGGAATCAAACTGATGAAGTGTCTATTTCTGAAATGACACTCATGTATTTGGAACAGAACTGCCTGGAAATAAATAAATAAATGTCCCACTTCCCCAACTCATCCCTTAAAAATATGTACTTAATCACTCAGCAAGTTTTAGAATTGGTTCCTCTATGCTGGAAAAAAAAAAGCTATATATATATATAATATATATAGAAATAGATACAAATAGAAATAGAGTATATATATTCTTATATCTATTTCTATACATTATATATATAAGAAGATACATATAAAATATACATAGAAATAGATATAAGAATATATATAGAATATATTATTATATAGAATATATATTTTTATATAAAATATATATTCATATATAGATAATATATAAAATGTATATAAAAATAGAAATAAGAATATATACAAATATATATACCTGTATATGTATTGTATATTCTTATTCTTGTTTTTTATGTATATATATATACTTATATCCCAAGCTGCACACTCCAGTATGATAGAAACTAACCAGAGATGCCATTGAGCTTTGCAACACAGTGGTTCCAAAATGAGTTGTGCTCTAAGTATAAAATCCACACTAGATTTCTAAGACTTATTAGGAAAAAAGTGAATGGAAAATATCTCATGAATGCTTTTCATGTTGACTGCAGGTAAAAATAATATTTTGTGCTCAATAAATACATTATTGAAATTAATTTTACCTGTTTCCTTTTTACCTTTTTCAAGTGCTACTTGACAACTTACAATTGTGTGTGTGTGTCTCACATTATATATCTATTGGGCAACACCGCTCTGAGGAAAGTATGTCATGTCTAAAGAATTGAAAACAACTCACTCCTGCATTTCCTGCATTACACCGGATTCAGCAGATTGAGAATGTTGATGGGAGGAAGGGGGAAAAATATTCTAAAGTGGCCCCCAGGTCAGTTCCTCTCCCCACAACCAACCAATATTCTGGGCAGAAAATTATCTGGTCACTCTTGTATATACCTGAGTATAAAGTGATGCATTTTCCCCAAAAGTGACCTTCAGAAAAGAAGGAATTAGTCTAAATGTAGGTTTTCAGGTACTTAGAAAAATCTCTCAATTATTTAATGCAGAACAAAAAATTAGTTTCAGCCAGTTTTTAGATACTTTGCCCATATTCTAACCTGGTTTGACTCTCCCAAAGGAGTTCTTTCTGTTCCTTATCAGTGTGGTCAATAATCTCTTCAAATTACTATGAATGCCCTGAAGCTGAAGAGGTATTTTTAACTACAATTATTACAGCATCTGTAAGTTTCTCTTCTTGAAAATCATTTTCATGGGATAAGTAGAAATCAGGAATTCTCAAGTTTTTTAAATGATTGTTTTCATTATTCAAAAAGTTGTGTTTCTTAAAATTAGGGGGAGTAGAGAAGAATCTTGAGAAACAAGATTCTTAAAATATTCATTTTCTTGGAGAAGTCTCAAGGGGATAATTCTTGAGCTGAAATGTTAAGTAAGTACTATTGATGTGCTTACCTTTACAAAATCTTGATTTTGTAAAATTCCAAACAAACAAATTAAACTGAAAACAATGCAAATTGATAAAGTGATTCGTAAATTCCAAGTAGTCTATGCTTATTTATTTTTAAGATTTATTTCATTCATAGTATTAATGTAAGTACTGTTTTTCAGGTATTTTAAATATGCATGTGTAAATAAATTAATGAAAAAATGTAAGTAGACATTTGACTCTTTCATCTTCATTTCTAAAAGTTTATATTTTCAAGTTGACTGAAACTTTTTATTTGGATCTCCTATTTGGGAAAAAGGGGGTATTTCGAGTCATTGTTTTTACCTGATGCATGTGTGTATATACACATTTACATATATATGTATGTGTATGTATGTTTTTATATAATGTTACATATATGTATGTGAAAATACATATGTGTATGCAAAATGTGTGTGTGTATATATATATATTTAGAGAGAGAGATAGAATTTTAAGCAGTTGTCTCATGAGATTATGGGAGCTTTCAAGTCCAAGTTTCGCAGGGCAGGCCAGCAGGTTGGAGAACCAGGGAGGAGATGATGTTGCAGTCTTGAGTCTGAAGACTGGGGACAGAATTCTCTCACTTTGGGGAGGATTTTATTGTGTTTTCTCTTAAGACCCTCATCTGATTGGATGAAGCTCATCCATATGCTAGAGGAAGATATGTTTTACTCAAAATCCATCCATTTAATGTTAATCTCATCTAAAAAAACCCTCACAGAAACATCCAGAATGATGTTTTGATGGATCAAATATTTGGGCACCATGACCCAGCTAAGTTGACACATAAAGTTAACCATCACAGGATCCCTTTGGGATCCCCTTGGGCCCCTGTGTTGTGAAATCTGGTGGTGAAGAAGGGGAAGCAGGTGGAACACGGAAGTATAAGGTTGCTCTTCAACTTTTGTTTTAATACAACTATTGTAAGAGCAACAGTATTCTGAGTTACCAAAATACTGTGGTTTACATTCCAGTAAATCCCATTGTCCTGTGCTGCCCACCATTGAATCTATGATATATTCACTGTGTATCATATACCATAGAAAGGGAAGATGCCATGAAGAACAAAGGACTCATCCTAGAGGTTCTGATTAGACATTTTGTGTCTAAGGAAAAACGATGTTCTTGAATGTGCGAAATTTTTAAGATAGAAAAGGATTTTATACATTAAAAAAGTCTGTTCCTATATCAAGGATAATGTTCAGATGTCTGAGATGAGAGATTTCCTAGGAGCTGTTTGGTACACAGGGTGCAGGATATGGCTTCATGTCATCTTCTCTGTGACTGGGGAAGGAAATAAAACATTAGTGCAATTGGGAGGAACTGGAATGAGTTGGAGGGAATGAAACTGTGATAAGAATACCTCCTAAAGGAGCTGAACCTCTCACCCCGCAAACTTTTGTCCAGAGAAGAGGGGTGTGAGATGAAAGAAGTTTCAACTGAAATGTTGAAAAGTTAGAGAAGGATTAGGAAACGTCCAAGTTATGCTACACTTCCCTTCTGCATTGTTCAACACAGCAAAGTAGACTAAAGCATATGCTAAAACCAAATGGTGAGAGGTTGTATCCATGGTTTTGACCATTATTTTACAGCTTAGGTTGTTCAATCACTGATTCAGTCACTCAATTTTCCCCAGGGAGTATTTACCACTTACACAGCAGCACCAGGCACTGAGTAAGGTGCTCAGCATATGCAGTTCCATCATCCCTGTTGTCAAAGATTTCACACCGTAAGGGAATCCACAGTACACAGGTGTGGCCCTCACTATAGCCTGTATGTTCTCTTTCTTCTCAGGCACAGGACTGGACTCCACTTCCCAGCCTCCCTTGTAGTGCAGTCATGGGGCTGAGCTCCGGAATGGGAGCAGAAGTTTGCACTGCTCCCTGGCCCGTAAAGGCTTCCCACAGTTTCAATTTCACTACTTGTGACTGGTCTGTTCATATTTTCTATTTCTTCCTTGTTCAGTCTTGGGAGATTGTACCTTTCTAAGAATGTGTCCATTTCTTCCAGGTTGTCCATTTTATTGGCATATAGTTGCTTGTAGTAGTCTCTTATGGTTCTTTGTATTTACAAAACAGAATCAGACTCACAGAATAACCAGGGGGGAAGGGATAGTTAGGGAGTTTGGGATTGACATGTACGTATTTCTATATTTAAAATAGATGATCAACAAGGACCTACTGTATAGCACAGGGAACTCTGCTCAATATTCTGTAATAACCTAAATGGGAAAAGAATTTGAAAAAGAATAGATACTTGTATATGTGTTACTGAATCACTTTGCTGTATATCCAAAACTAAAACAACATTGTTAAGCAACTATACACCAATATGAAATAAAAATTTTTTAAAAAGATAATAACTAAGAAATAAACAAACAAATAAATACAGTGAATCCTAATTTTTCTTTAAAAAAAAAAGTTTCCCACACCATCCTTGTCGATTGAGAGAACTAAAGGAAGGCAAAGTCACAAGGTGGAATAAGACTTGATCCCTGAATAACTAGACACCAACCAGGGTTCCCCCACCTATTGCCCAATCCCCACTCCTAATCTGTGAGTGAGAAATAAAATTCACTGTGCTAAGCCATTAGATGTGGAGGCTGTTTATTGTGGTGACCTTTCCTATTTAATACCAGAGGGTTTGGGAACCATTAAAAAAAATGGCCCCCAAACCAGCCAAGCTAGACTGGGGAGTAAAGTTTGGAGGCATGGTTTTTTTGGGGGTTCTTTTTGTTTTTTTTTCATGATTGGCTGGGAGCACAAAAAATGTCAAGAGTGCTTGAGTAAGAGCCTGTCCTTCCCCTGACCCAGGCTAGGCTGGCAGTTCTGAAGTCCACATGACCATTCCTAGATTTCTTGAAATCTGAAGAAAGGGGGCACTCACCTAGCCCACTGCCAGGCTCAGTGACTCTCACTGGGCAAATAGGTGTTGAATGCAAGGACTTGAACTCCCAGAACATAGCATAGCATAGAGCAGGTGCTTAAGGAACAAAGGAAGTACATTGAGTTATACTGAGTGCACAGGCCAGACAGGATCATGGGGCAGGAGGAGGGGGAGGGGCATGAGCATTCCGCAGCTGTGACCTCAGAGGGGAAGGAGGTAAATGCCATCCAGGTTACCTTCTGACAGGTGAGCATGGGGAGGACCATCCATTGCATTTCCCCATCCATTGTGTGGAAATGCAAATGGGTTTCCTCCAGCTCTGCCTCTTCAAACTCACCCCACTCAATTTTCCTAGAAATAGTGAGGCAATGTTCCCCTTACACCCCCAGCCCCTGCCTGGGAGTCCAGTTGTGCTTTGCACACATGAATTGCTGGGTCCTGTGGCCACCAGACCTTGAAATCAGTTATACAATGTATTATCAAATGCTTGTTCAAATTCACTGGAAGCCCTGAATCTCGATCCTCTCTTATCCACAGTCCTTTGGGAATGAAAGGGAAACAATAGATTCATTTCACAAAAATCATCACATTTACATATTTTTATCATGAGCTCAATGAATGATTTTAATTAAACCGTTTTTAAAGAGGGTAGAGAGGAAGAAAGGCAAGATGGTAAATATTTAACACCTAATCAAGGGGAGAGAAGCGTGAAGCTGAAGCTCTCATTAAGCTGAGTGGATAGAGGTTGGGCCTTGGAAGCAGCCTGGGCTTGGTCCCCACCCTCCCTTATCAGGGGTGACACTGGGCAAGCTATTTCACCTCTTTAAGCCTCATTTTCCTCATAGGGGAGAATGCAGAGGATACGAACCTCACGGGATTATTGTCAGGAGAGCTTAATGATGTTAGTAATAATAATGGCCAACATTTCTGGAATGAAAACTATGTCCAGGCACTTTGCACAGATTGCAGCATTGAATCTTGCTTTGCCCTTGTAAGGAGGCGCTGTGAATTTCCTCAATTTACCTAAGAGTAAATGGAAGTTTAGGAAAATTAAATATCTTGCCCAGGGTCTCCCAGCTACTAACTCACCAGGCTGGCACTCAAACCCTGGCAGTTGGAGTCCAGAGCACACACTCTTAGCTATTATCTGATCTTGCCTAAACCATAGTGCCTGGAACAAATATGTATACACTCTCTTTATTTCTCAAGTTCAAGCCAAAAAAGAGCATGTCCAAATACCGCTTTAGTTATTTCTACTATGACTTCTATTCCCATCTTATATTTGTATAGCATTTTTCAAAGTATACCTGCAAATATTTCCCATCTGAAACACTGATCACTTGGAGCTCAGAAAAGTTAGGTAGTTTGACTAAAGGCACCTTTTACCTGAAGGCAGGTGTGTGACATGGAGGCACCTGCTTCAGATATCAGTCTGCTGAGTGAGGGGAGGATTTGAAGGGCAAAAAGAGAGAGTTTGAGACTGCAACCCTTGGGTATTCCCTGATCACTGGTCATTTTCAGGAGGTGAACCCTCAGTCTGTCTCATTCCGGGAGTGATTGGATGCAGGAAATTAAACCATGATGCAGGAGATGGGGTAAATCAGAAGGCACAGCCCTTTCAACACTGTTCTAAGCGCTCTGTTGAGATAATTGTATGGCTGTTTCTGCAATCAGTTCTGAGAAAATTGCTCCTCCCAAATTAGCTTCCCTTTTTATATATATATATATATATATATATATATATATATATATATATATATATATTCAAATTCAAATACTGGACAAATAGCCTGAGTATACATTACCGGAAAAGGACACTCTGATGTATGTTTCAAACTCAAAGGTATCTGAATTGCACTCCCAACAAGTAAGGCAGTTGTCCCTTCTGCCTTTCTCTCTGACCCTCCCTCTTCCTCTCTCCTTTTCCCTCCCTCTCCTCCTCTTCTTATTCTCCTCTTTACTCTTCCTCCACTTTCTCTTCCCTCTCCTCCTTTTACTTAATTACAGTACTGTCTAGACTTCTCACTTTGTGAATCAAAGAGGCACATTTTATCCTCTAAGTGGAGTTCTGTGAAGAACAATAACTATCATGAAACCTTATTTAAATAACTATTTAGCATTGATATCGACATGGTTATCACGCTGGTCTCGGTATAGATAGCTTCACCTATGTTCACAACATTGTGTACCTTTTGGGCAGGTGTCCCTAGTCCTCCTTCCTGTAAGGGGGTGGGGATGGGATTGGGCTGGATGGAACCTTCTCAAATTCTTCCACTAAGTCCCCTGTGGCCAGGGACACAAGATGCCTCATCAGAACCATAGAGTTAGTTAGTACCCAGGGATTGGGAAAGACTTACTGGATCCCCCCAGAGCCCAGATGAAGAAGTGACTCACCCATGGCCATGCAGCTCAGAGCATCAGGAATGAGCTTGACCCTAATCTTCAGAGTTGGAGCCTCATGTGTCCGCTATGATGCCATAGGGCTTCATGCTACAAAACATAGCTCCGCCCTGAGCCAAACTCTCAGTATCTCTATCAGGGGTCAGCTCAGCCAGCAAGTGGGCCCACTTCTGCAGTTTTGTGGTATAGGGATGGGTAAAAGGGCAGTGTGTTGTTTAAAAAATATATTCTTACTCTTGTATTTCCTTTGGCACTCATTTGAATATACCACTTGTATTTACAGCTGAAAGGAGGCAGACAATAAGAGATATGTCTCTTACTTAGCAATCTGGGAAATCATTAGTTGGTTTCCCAAATGAAAGCAAGTAAAGTTTTATATTGTCAAGTATAGGCCATCATGAATGAGAGTACCAAAGGGGAGAGAGAGAGTCAGGACAGCTGTGGAATTGTTGAATGAAATCATTCTATGTGCCTAATTCCCAATTATATATTTTCCATATCTGAGGTATATACTTATAAATGTATATTTTATTTTTACACAGAGAGATAAAGGGAATATTCATCAGAGATACTGAACAGGCCTCTAAAAATCTAAAATAATGATATCATTTTAAATAAGACTTAGTACGTGTACACATTCTGGTCCTAATTTTCATAATATCTATTTTGCTAGACCTTCAGCCTATAAAACAATTGGGTTTTGGTTTTGGTTGTTTCTGTGTATCACTGCAATAGTAGGTCTTTAGAAACATTGTATCGACATCTGGATGATGTTCTCTGGGAAACTTCTCCTTGACCAGAGGCCTTATTTGTGACTGAATAGCAACATCTGCACCAGATGAAATTTGTCATCATCTGTCATCCAACCTATTGGTTGTTGCCTAGCAACAGGTCAATTATACTGAGTATTTGCTGAGACAGATTAGTAGCATTGTTGCCATAACAACTACCTTTGTTAGTTAATTAAATTGATTTGACTGAGAACTGGCATGGGGTACTATGTCTGCTGTATGAGGTAGTAATTGTCCTGATTCAAGTATTGATTTGCATTACTGGATTGGTATCATCCTCAAAAATGTGTTCTATCACAAGGTGCTCATTCAGGCTATGATATCACTAAATTAACTCTTCCAATGATCCAGGAAATGAGGCTTTATCTATATATTAATTTTTTATTGTATTCGTTCATTCAACAAATATTTATTGAACTAAAGGAATGTCTCAAAAGTGAATGAATAATGGTAGCAGTACCAGGGAGTTTCTTTGGGGTGAAGGAATAGTTCTCTAACCTGATTGTGACGGTGCATACACAAATCTGCAGATATGACAAAATCTCATAGAACTAAAGATAAAAAATAAATAAATGAGTGCATTTAAACATTTATGAAATAAGAATAAGCTCTCTGGATTACTTAGTATTGTACCAATGTCATTTCCTGTTTCTGATCATTGAACTATGGTTATGTAAGATGTTATAACTGGGGGAAACCAGGTGAAGGGTACACAGAAACTCTGCACTATCTTTGTAATTACTGAGTCTAAAATTATTTCAAGACAAAAATTTTTTTTTAATGGAGAGGAAAGCAAGGAAGAAAGGAATGGAGGAAGGGAAGGAGGGAAGAAGGAAGGAAAGAAGAAAGTAAAGAAGGAAGAAAGGAGGGAAGGAAGGGAGGGAGGGTGGAGGGGAAGAAGACTTTATTAATATGTAAAATGGAGCTTTTTCTGGGCTCAAGCCATGCTAAGCAGGGAACTCACCTGTTAAACAGGTAACTCACATGAACACTAACGTAAGCTTGGGGAATATTGAGAGCCCACAGACTGCAGGAGAATTTATTATTTGACGGTCAGTACCTTACCTCATTTGCAGAATTAATCTCTCTGACCCCCATCCACTAAATGTGTCCCTTGCCCCTTAAACATTGTGACAATCAACATAGTACATCAAATTTCAAAAATGCCTGTCTTAGCCCCTAAATATTCAGTAGAATAAAACGTTTTTAAAAACACTGAGGTCTCTTGTCCCTAAAACAACCCAGTGAGGTGGGCAAAGCTGTTGCTCTTATTTCCATTTATCACAGGAGGAAACTGAGGCTTGGGATGCTGGAGAAGCAAGATGTGATTCTACCCAGGTTCCTCTCAGACTGCTTCTCTGCTCCTTCCACCACACATAGGTTTCCTAAATGTGACCTTAGATGATGCACTGACCAGTGTCAAATAACAGTAGTGACATGGGGATATGGTGCCCATTTTTTGGTCTCCTTTATCCTTGTGGGAAACAAGGAGAAATTCCCCATTCAGTGCTAATTTGTTTTTAACATATCTTCAGTTGCCAATCTGACCCAGAGCAGAACTCAGTCTTTTGTTTGCATTGCATTTATTTCCGCAGTTACCTTCTGTTTAGGGTTTCCTTCTAAAATCAACATACCTAAGTAAAAACAAAATCTTAATAAGGCTGAAATCACTGTAGACGTGCCGTGGCAAAGATCCATCCAGCAATGGCCCAAAAAGCAAAACATTCTGTTTGGGACTGGAAGGGAAAGTAGCAGTGTTCCAGGTTGAAAGAAGACCACCAAAAGCACAGAGGTGTGTGTGTACGCATGTGTGTGTACGCGTGTGTGTGTGTGTGTGCGCACGCGCACCTCCTAGGCACACAGCAGGAACATCGCCTTCCAATCAGTGGGGTAGTACGGGGTGATAGGAGGAAAAAGAAGGGATATGGGGGAAGGGTCTCTCCATCCCTGCACAGAGGTGCCCTGAGGAATCAAACCCCAAGTCCCTCGGTGAAGTCAAGAAGCAGGAGATTTGGTGGCAAGGGCATAGCAAAGGACTAAATCTCTTGTATCCTGTAAATCCATTATTTTTAAATTTGCATAAAATTAAGTGCCCTGGAACAAAGTCTTATTGTTTCCTCCTTGACTGCTTGCTGGAGGGAAAGGGGAGGAAAGGGTTTGGGGAGGGAGGGTTGTATGAAGATGAGTGTTAGGAGAAGGCAGAACCTGGCCTGTAGATGTGGGTAGGGCCAGGTGTGGAGCACTTTGAAGTCAAATGCATTTGGGGCTTCGTTCCAAAAGCCAGCATGTCTACAGTTCTCTGTGTATGTAGGAGAACCATCGAGGAGAGAGAAATGCAGATTCCTGGGCCCCAGCTCCAGGGATTGTGATGGGCTAAGGGACCATTCCGCAAACTACGTTTTTAACTTGTCTGCCAAGTGCTCTTCTCGTTTTGTTTTCTTGAGATGTAATTGACCTGTAACATTGTATACATGGAAGCTGCACAACCTCTTGGTGTGATGCATCTATACACGGCCTATGATTACCACCAGAGCTTAGGGAACACCTCTATCATCTCACATAATTATCATTTCTTTCTTATGGCAAGAACATTTAAGATCTAGTCTTTTAGCAATTTTGAAGTATATCCACAGGGAGAAAAATGAAATTGGACCCCTATCTTACACCACTCACAAAAATTAACTCAAAAGGGATTAAAGACTTAAACCTAAGAGCCCATGCCAAGGGTCTTGATGCAAAGGCCCCCGTAGCACACCTGAGGAAACACAGCTACAGGAAACAGATCCAGGGAAGGGGGTAGAGCAGGGAAGATGCACAATCTGACTCATGTCTTAGAAAGCTCATGTCTATTTTTTTCTTAAGTATAATACATCGTTAGTGTCGATGATTTTTGAAAATAAAGAAAAAGGAAACATAAGAGAATATTCATCCAAAGTCCCACCACTGAAAGTCCAAAATATGAAATTTGACTATTCACTTGCAGTGAGTATTTAAAGATTCCTTTACAACCATGGCCAATTTATTCTTGACACACAACAGGCATGGTGCCCATAACACTTTTAGGGGCCCATGCAATAGATACTTTTAGAAGACAAAGTGTGCAAGATGAGTAGTTCCAAAAAAAATAAGCACTGTTATATTCAGCAACTTATATTGAAGCATGTTCAACTTACTATTTTTATTTCAGCCACAACTGTGAAAAACCCCAAATGTCCAATAATAGGGAATTGATTGAGTAGAGTATGTTATGGCCATACTACAGTCACTTAATATTATGTTGCAAACAGGGCTGTATCATGGCTTTCGTGGATCCTAAGTACTTTTGCCTACATGGGCCCTTCCGTGAATTAAAATATATATGATGTAAACTATTATATATAGGATGCATAAACAACAAGGTCCTACTGTATAGCACAAGGAACTATATTAAATATCCTGTGATAAACCAAAATGGAAAAGGATATAAAAAAAAGAATGTCAAAAAAAAAAGAAAACTGTACCAAAAATCTTTCAAACGTTGGCAAATATATATATATGTATATGTATTTTATATATAATGTATTATAGATTTATAAATAATAAATTTATCTGTATAATATATTAAAATATATAATATATTAAATATATAAAATAATATAAAATGTATATAAAATATACTATATGTTGTATATTGTATACTATTTATATGCTATAATATATATTTATAAATATGTCTATATAGTATAGATATACAAATATAGAATACATTTTGTATATTTTAATATTTATATATTTTATAAAAATATAAATAAATTATATAATAGAAATAACATATAAAAATTATATTATAAAATATAATGAATTATATATTTATAAAATAATAACTAATATAATAATTTATAAGTTATTATTAACAATATATACTATTTATTATTATCCATTTATAATTTATAAATAGAAAATAAATAATATAATATAGAATAATATATATAATATAATATATTAAAAATATATATAGCTTGTGGAGGAAGAGGTCTTCTACCTCACAACTACTCAACCCTGCCACTATAGTGTGAAAGTAGCCATAGACAATATATAAGCAAATAAGCATGGCTGTGTTCTAATAAAATTTTGTTTAGAACACTAAAATTTTATGTAATTTTATATAATTTTTACGTGTCATTCAATATTCTTTTCTGATTTTTCTTCAACCATTGAAAAATGTGAAAACCATTCTCAGTCTCCAGGCTATACAGAAGCAAGCAGTGCGTAGGATTTGGCCCTGGAGACTTGGTTTGCTAACCCCTGACACAGAGAATGAGGAAAAAGAAAGGAGACTTTTCCCGGGCCAGACCTAAGAACAGCACTCATCAGGTTTGCTCACATTGCATTGGCTGGAATCGGTCACGTGGTTACCCAAACTGCAAGGAGGGCTGGAAGTGAGCCGAGGGTGAGGAGTGAGCCCAGGAAGAAGTAGGAGTGGGTCTGGATGAACACAGGATGGTCTCTGTACCCGCCTGCAAACACATACACAGAAGTGTGCACTTGCCGCACTGGACCTGGACACAGGGTTTCACACTTTACTTCTTAAGGATGAAGCTGGAAGGATGTTCCTGCAGGGGATTTTCCCAGGGACTTCGAGTGAGACTGATCCTCTCCCTCCCAGGTACTTGGCCTCCCTCCTGCCTCAGCCTCTGGAATGTGTGCCTTTGTTTACTTTAGTCTGTCACCCAGCCTTTCACTCAGCAAATTACTCGAAGTCTCAAAATAAGATTGCATTATAAATTGAATTTAATTAAAGTGGGCTATTCAAGCATGCCTTTCTGTTTGCTTTTTATCTCTCATTTCTCCTTTGCATGTCAGGAATCATGTTCACCTCCCAGCAGGTCAGTGGAAGAGAGTGACAGAATTACATCATGATAAAAAAGTTTAAGGTCTCCGCCCAGCTACCCAAGAAGTTCTACCCACAACCCATCTTATAAATTGTTTGTGGCTGTTTCCCCTGATTGTCTGGAAACTTGTTTTCAGAAATTCTTAATTACATTTTCTTGATAAAATATTAAATGAATTGCTTGGAATAAAGTGCAGTTTCTCAGCCTGTGATTGATTTAAGACCCAAATATAGTACGCGTGAATCTGCTCCATGAAGGAGCCGGAGCCCTTATAAACAATGCCAGGGAAGACAGTAAACGTGATGACTGACTCTGAATAAAAGAAAACCAGAAACGAGGACCAAGCACAATACTGAAAGATAAAGAACTCTAAATTACAAGGTACTGTGGCATGGGCTGCTGAGTACTCTATAATTCAAGATGTTATCGCTAGAATGCTAATTCTGCCCATTTTAATGCCATCTAATCTTCTGTACATGAGAAAAACAGCTATGTGTGTATCGATTTATCATTGACTTTCCTATTTCAAAAAATTTTAACAGATGTCCAGTCTATTCAATATCTCAGGTAGGAGCTGCATTTTTATTCTTTTAATTTATTTTTTAATAGATATTTATTGGAGTATAATTGCTTCACAATACTGTGTTAGTTTCTGTTGTACAACAAAGTGAATCAGCCATATGCATACATATATCCTCATATATGAGGATATATGTATCCTTTTGAGCCTCCCTCCCACCCTCCCTATCCCACCCCTCTAGGTCATTGCAAAACACCGAGCTGATCTCCCTGTGCTATGCTGCTGCTTCCCACTAGCTATTTTACATTTGGTAGTGTATATATGTTGGTGATGCTACTCTCAGGTTGCCCCAGCTTCCCCCTCCCCTCCATGTCCTCAAGTCTATTCTCTATATCTATGTCTTTATTGCTGCCCTGCCACTAAGTTCATCAGTACCTTTTTTTTTTTAGATTCCATATATGTGCATTAGCATACTGTATTTGTTTTTCTCTTTCTGACTTACTTCACTCTGTATGACAGACTCTAGGTCCATCCACCTCACTACAAATAACTCAATTTCGTTTCTTTTTATGGCTGAGTAATATTCCATTGTATATATGTGCCACATCTTCTTTATCCATTCATCCGATGATGGACACTTAAGTTGCTTCCATGTCCTGGCTATTTTAAATAGAGCTGCAATGAACATTTTGGTACATGACTCTTTTTGAATTATGGTTTTCTCAGGGTATATGCCCAGTAGTGGGATTGCTGGGTCATATGGTAGTTCTATTTTTAGTTTTTTAAGGAACCTCCATACTGTTCTCCATAGTGGCTGTATCAATTTACATTCCCACCAACAGTGCAAGAGTGTTCCCTTTTCTCCACACCCTCTCCAGCATTTATTGTTTGCAGATTTTCTGATGATGGCCATTCTGACCAGTGTGAGGTGATACCTCAATGTAGTTTTGATTTGCATTTCTCTAATGATTAGTGATGTTGAGCATTCTTTCATATGTTTGTTGGCAATCTGTATATCTTCTTTGGAGAAATGTTTATTTAGGTCTTCTGCCCATTTTTGGATTGGGTTGTATGTTTTGATTTGCATTTCTCTAATAACTAGTGATGTTGAGCAGCTTTTCATGTGCCTCTTGGTCATCTGTATGTCTTCTTTGGTGAAATATCTTGCCAATCTTAACTATACATGTAGAAAGCAGTCAGAGCTCTGGTAACTAGTCAGAGAGCAAATCTGGTTTTGGAGACAGAGCGTGGGGATCACATTAGTGAAGGAGGTGAGAAAACCAAGGGCATTGAGGGTGAGGTGCCAGCGTCACTGATAACTCAAATATCCACCATGAACTCCTTGTGCATCCTCCAACACTGCCCATCTGCTCCCAAAGGCTCCAGCAGAGACCTCCTGGATGTACCTCTTCTCTTCTGTCCCTACCCATCAGATACCAAAGTTGTAGATTTCCCTTCCCCCCTCTTTACTATCTCCTGAACTAGGCTGCTTCTATTTCTGTTCTCACCACCCTGGTCTGCATAACAGTCTTCTTGCTACATTTATTCTTGTTACCCCCAATCCAACAATTCACTTGAATCAGAGATCACATTTTTAAAAAATTTTATTGAAGTATGGTTTAGTTACAATGTTGTGTTTATTTCTGCTGTACAGCAAAGTCTTTCGGTTATACATATATATCTTCCTTTCATATTCTTTTCCATTATGATTTATCACAGGATCTTGAATATAGTTCCCTGTGCTGTATGGTAGGACCTTGTTGATTTTCCATCTTATATATAATAGTTTGCACAGAGATCATTTTAGAATGCAAATCTGCTCAGGCCATATCTCAACTTTGAATGACTCAAGGGTGTTCTATTGCTCTTAAGATAAAGTGGGGTGACCGTACCCCCCAGTTTGCCCAGTACAGTCTCAGTGCATGCTGGGCATCCCAGCGTAATCATGAGAAGCACCTGCTTTTACGATCTCAAGGATCCCTGTTTGAATGATAAATGTTATCATCATCCTAGTTCACGTCCAGTATCTGTACCGTGCTTACCCCTTCTGCTCCCCCTTGCTCTCTGCCCTTTAGAGCTCTGCTCTATAGACACTCTGGTCTGAGGCAAATACTTTGGAAGTGGTTTGCTCTCTTCTGACACAGGTGTGAAATGCTCTGCACCTCCACACCCACCTTCTCCAGATGTTTGCCCGACTCACATGCAGCCTCCAGAGTGAAACCTGCTCAATCCCTTGACTTCATTAGATTCTCCTATTGCATGTTTAACTCATTGCACTTATTCTTAGCACACACCACACTTGAATTGCTATACTATTTTTGAATAATTTCCAGCATCTATAATCTTCTTTACTGGTGTATAACTTTGGTGAATGTATAAATGCACAAGACCCCACAGATGCTGCTTGTGGATGCCACCAGGCCTGGCACATTGTAGATGCTCAAAAAATACTTGTCAAATGGATGCATGAATGAATGCAGAAATGAATGAATAGGTGATTTTAGTAGGAGGTGAAAAAAATAAAACCAAATATCTATAAATAGTTATAATTTCACCAGGACAATATTTACTGCCTTCAGGAACAGGAGACACAAATGGATGTGCCCAAAGGGGTTCATCTGAGAAAAAGAAAAATTAAAGAGAAACAAGGAAGAGGAGGTGAATGATTGAGGGAGAGGCATGGCAGATCAGAGAGGAAGAATAAAAACAAAACTATGTCCTGCAAATTTGTTTTCCCGTCATCTGCACAAAGGTAATAAAATTTGGCCAGATTTCACATTAACTTTGGAAGCCAGCACACAGCTGAGGACATGTGATAGATGTTCCAGTCAGCTGTGGGCCCTGAGAAAAACAGCTAGGTACTGCTCATACAGATTCCCCACATCTCCCACCCTATCCGCAAATCAGCCCCCTCCAAAGTCTATAACTTTAACATAATGGAAACTAGAAAAGTAGTTTGTAAACCAAGAGAAAAGCTTCCACTATCATGCCAAGCAAACTCAACTTTAACCTGTAAATGCTGATGTCACTATGAATACTGTTTGGAAGATTTCTACCATTTAGAAGCTGGAAACCCACAAGTAGGATTTAGTACAGCACTATTCAATAGAACTTTCTGCAAAGAAGAAATACTCTATATTTTCACGGTCCAATATAGTAGCCACATGTGGCCACTGAGCACTTGAAATGAGGAACTGAGTGTTGAATTCTATTTAGTTTTAATTCATTTAAATTTAAATAATGGTGACCTTATTGGACAGTACAGGTTAAGAGACAGTGACCCAAATAAGGGTCAAAAAGGACTGGAATTAACACAATTCTCCCAGAGCTTTCAGAATTGTAGGACCACTCTGAAAGAAAGCCAAACAATTTGCAAGTCCATTGAAGAAAGAAGATAAAGGGAAAGCACATACACCAGGCTGCCTTAAAGAAGATTCATTCAGCAGGGCTCAGGTGGAGGGGGATGGTGGGAGTAGAGAGGGGAGGTAAGGAGATAAGGAAGGATGCCTTTTCCTTTATCATTGGCACTTTAACTTGATAAACCAGCCCTGACACTTGAAATCAGCTTAGTAGTAAAACCTAGACCCCAGAAGCTCCTTTAGTCAGTGGGATGGCTGTTAGGCAGGTCATTAGGTCAGAGGCAGAGTGAGCCCCTGTGGCCATGGGCAAGTGTAAATCAGAAGACTGGCCATCAGGCTGAAAGGTTAAGACCTCATGGGGGAAGCCATGTGTTATTTCACTGGTTTGTTAGAGAATGTGTTAAGCCGGTTGGAAATTGCTTTAGTACCAGCACGTAATCTCGTGGCCTGGTCAGGGATGTTTTCCAAGTTTATGATGCTGAGTTAAAGTTGTCCCTATGAAAGCTGGCAGATTCAGCAGGCTTCTGATTTTGTCCTTCTTTCTCTTTGAACTTCCAAGCCATCCATCTTTAAACCCCTGTCTTCTCATCAATAAAATATGTATAATAATGGTATTGACCTTGTAGCATTGTTATGACAATTAAATGTAATGTTTATTTCATAGCTAATGCAGTGTAGCAGCTCACAAAAGTGTGTCTGTGTGTTTTATATTCTCTCTCTAATGTCCTTTTATGAGCTTTGTCTTTTTCCATTACTTTACCCATAATCTTCAAAGACATCACCCGCCCTCATACAACATGGATATAAAGACACAGTGCTTGAATCTGTCAGCAAAAAGTCTCCTTTTCATCTTGGTCATAGTGTAGCTGTCACAGGGCAGGTAATTATTCCTTCTGGTGTGTGACAGTAGAAGTTGCTAAAAATAACAGAAAGGATATGGAATAAATCACTAATACCTAAAATTAAAAGAGTACTATTAATGATTAATAAAATAAAAGCAATAATAATAAAATAATAAAAATAAATGGCCAGAGAAGAGAGGAGTCCACCTTTGTATGCCTAAGCTCTGAGGGAAGGAAACAAAGAGACTCCTACCTCTCAAACCCAACTGTAAATCAGACACTGTCTCTTACAGGTGGCATCCCACTCAGTCTTTCCCCAACCTTCTGGGAAACGCTTAGGGCATCAAGGGTCACTCAGGGAGTGGTAAGGAAGAGAAGGCAGAGAGGCAAGGACAGGCCATGTCAAGCCACGCTAAGGACTGAAGACTCTTTAGGAAGACACAAATGTATGTCCACTGAAGAATATTAAGAGAATGGCTTGCTTGAACTGAGAAACACCCAGAGGGAAGGTTCTGGAGCTCAAGCATCAGGGAAATCTATGCATTTTGTCTCCTGTAAGTTGCAGTCTCTTGTATATTGACTTGTGATCTCAGGTCATCTGCATTTCCCTACTTGAGTTGGAGAAAAAATAAAGGTGGAGAGAACAGCTGGGAGACTGCTAAAATATAGCCTAAGAAGGAGCAGGTGAGGGCTTAGGGATTGTGTCAGCAGGGGAAAAGAAGAAGGCTGGGCACATGAGGAAGACGTTTCGGAGAAACAGCAATGCATCATCATGATTCCATGTTTGTCAATGATGCATTAACATGAATAAAGAAGAACAAGATTTCCTAGTGATACATATTTTTGCTCCAAAAGATCACTCTACGTTTAATGGTACTAACTCTTCCAACTTATCAAATCTTTCTTGTAGTTCAAGCCAATATTCTTTTGGCCTGACACCACTGGCGATGGCAATTTAAACTTCTCTGAATTATAAAGATTCTAGAGATCATCCTTCTCTCCCTCAAGTGAATTGTTTGTTATCTCAGCAACTCAAAATCTTTCTTTCCTTTAGCTTGAGCTGAAAAATTTAATGCTGAGTTCCAGGAATACCCATATGATGTAAATCTCTGGGCTATCCTTTCTCATTCCTCACCCTCCAGGTGCCTTCATCCCACCAAGCCATCTTTCATAGTAGCCATCCCTAACTTTTCCAGCTCACTTGAATTCCACCTTTTGTGAGATATTAGTGCACATAAAAAGTTCTCCACAATTAATTTCTCAATTAGAATCTTACTTGATCTCAACCATTCCTTAAAGACCACATTGGTCTGGAATATGTTGGGGTTTTAGAAACTAGAAGACTATATAGAAAGTCATAGACTCTTTCCCTAGAAAAATGCACATTTGCACTCATCCACAAAAATCCATGTACAATTTAGAAGGTCTCAAGACCCCTGAAACACAACTATGGATCCTTCACCAAGTCAAGACACCAAATTTCCCAACTTCTAGGCTAATACTCTTTCATTGGAATAGATTATACCATGCATGTTGATGTTATAGCCTCAGTTAAACTTTAAGCTCCCTGAAAACTACAAGCCTGTCATTTGCTACTTGGCTCCTGGAGGATATACTGATATGATTTGGGGTGGTATAGACCTGAGTTGGTACCCAGATCCATCGAATATCAGCTGAGTAATCCTAAGCATATCAATGAAGTACATTCTCAGCATCAGTTCCTGCACCTGCCAGTAGGAGCAGTTGTGCCTAATACACAAGTTGGCTTTGAAGAGCACGTGAGATTGCCTGTTAAAACACCCAGTCTTGTGTGTGGCACATGCGAGAAATTCCTTAAATCTTAGCCTCACTTATCTCAGGAAAAACTTCTCAAACAGTGAAAGGTCTTGAAAATATTGTTGGTCTGTGGAACTGATCATGGAACAAACACAGAAATAGATAGAAGAGAAATGAATGTAAGTTACTAATAGCATCTCACCTAGGGTTTGCGGCTCACTTAAAACTATTAGCATTAATTTTAAAATAAGGTGTGTGGCCAACCATATATAAGAAGATAAACCTAAAGTACACATTAGATTTCGATATAATCTTCGTGAGAGTCCACACCTTGAGCTAACTTTTCCCCAAAAGGTTGTATAAATAAATTTAGAATCTTCAGTTGCAAATAACAGAACCTTTTACCTGAACTGGCTTAACATAGAAAAGATTTATTGGCCAATAATCCGGGTAACCTGTTTAGTTACAAATCAGGTGGGGCTTTCTCCTGGGCTTCAAAGAATGATGTGACTTCTAGATTCTCTCTCGGTCTTTCTCCCTTCTTTTCTTTTCTCCTCCCTCTTATGACCCTCCATTTCTAAGCTCTGTTCTTCTTCAAGGTCTCTCTTCATAGTGCCAGTAAGGCTGCCAGCAGCTCCCAAGGCTACATGTTTTTCTCCACATTTCCAATGAAAACAAAAGAATCTGCTTCCCATAAAGATAAATTGGAATCAAGTCTCATTGGTACTGTTTAGTCTGAGCAGGGTCATGAGACCCTCACTGGATGGAGTAACTTCTGTGCCCACTGGTTGGGACACGCTGGTTGTCTTGTACCCAATGATCTCACCTCTGGTGTTGACCAAACCGTGTGACTGAAAAAACTGGGGGGAGGGGATGTAGTGGGTTGAACGGTGAACTCAGAAACTCAGAATGTGACCTTACTTGATATAAGGGTCTTTGCAGATGTAATTAAATTAAGGATCTCAAGAAGAGATCATCTTGCATTAGGATGGTCCCTAAATCCGATACAGTAAGTCCCCTACATATGAATGAGTTCCATTCTGAGAGCACGTTTGTAAGTCCAATTTGTTCATAAGTCCAAGAAAGTTAGCCTAGGTACCCAACTAACACAAACGGCTATGTAGTACTGTACTGTAATAGGTTTATAATACTCTTCACACAAATAATACCTAAAAAACAAACACAAAAAATAAAGAAAACATTTTTAATCTTACAGTACACTACCTTGCAAAGTACAGTAGTACAGTACAACAGCTGGCAGAAAGGGGCTGGCCTCAAGTGAAGAGGCAAGAAGAGTTACTGACTGGAGGAGGAAGAGGAGGTGGGAGATGGTAGAGCTGAAGGATCGTCAGCAATAGGAGATGGAGGGCAAGCTGCAATTTCACTCACGCCTGAGTTGATGGAACGCACGCTTGCATCTTTGAAAGTTCGCAACTTGAAGATTCGTTTGTAAGGGACTTCCTGTAACATGATGTCCTCTTAAGAGATAGAAAAGGAGAAAACACAAACACACAAAAAAGAAGGTCATGTGAAGAAAGAGGCAGAGATTGGAGTGATGTTGCCTGAAGCCACCAGAAGTTGGAAGGGTCCAGGAAGTATTCTCCCCTAGAGCCTCGGTAAGGAGTGCAGCCCTGCCAACACCTTGATTTCAAACATCAAGCCTCCAGAACTGTGAGAGAATAAATTTCTATTGGCTTAAGCCACCCAGTTTGTAGTAATTTGTTACAGCAACCCTCAGAAACTAGTGCAGGGTAGGGAACAGGGGCAACAGAAGTTAGAGAAGTATTCAGGAACAACCTGCTAATAAGACCCATTAATAGATACAAACTACTGAGAACCAGAGAAAAAACAACTGACTCGCCATATAGGCAATGAGTTCTCATGTAGTGTCAATCACCATGACAGGTACTTGTAAGGGAGTAATGAACAAAAGGGAGTCCCTGTCCTCAGAGGGCCCAACATCTAATGGTTAGACAAACAAACAGAAGAATGGAAAGCCCCAGCACACCCAGGGCAATGCTGCAGGAGATGAAGGTAGAGAGAAGGCTCTCCTAACACAGGCAGCCTTGTGAGGGATAGGAAGACAAGACTGTCAGAGGGATGGCAGCAAAAGCTGCATTAAGAAGATAAGCCTTGGCTTGTATCTAATAAGCCGAGAAGAGTTAAATCAGCAAATAAGGATGCAAAGGGTTTGCCCCCAGCTCTACGTTCTCTAGAGACCTTCCAGGTTCCCAAAAAGAAACTTAGCAAATCTTTTGTACTCTCTAGGGAATCATTCATTCCTCACTTTTCCACTCCTTCAACAAGCACATTCACAGCTCCTCCTGGGGCACCCTCTCTCCCTGGAGCTTCTCCCACTTGGAGGTAAACGTTCTCCTGGTACACCTTCCTTTTTTCCTATGTTTTCTGCACACCACCAAGCTGAGAGTTTCCTTTTCCCCTTAGTTCTGACAACCAGATCCGTTAAGGCTGGTTGCCTCCATTTGCTTTGGACACATCTTCTGCATATAGATTGATGAGTTTAATCAGCAAATCAGGAGAAAGTCTTGGGCATCAATCATTGTCAACGTGCCTTCTTTCTAATTTCTGATTTGCTGCTTCCTGTTATGAAGGCAATAACATGGTTTCTCTTAAAGGTGAAGCTGAGATGCCCAAAGTTTTGAATTTTGCATCTGGTAGGAAAGTTCTAATAACATCTTTCAGTTTAATCAGTCAGAGAGAAAGAGAGAAAGAGGGGGTGGAGAGGAAGACAGAGGGACGGGATGGCTGGCATTCTCTTCAAGGGTCATACTTCCCTGAAGAAAGGTCATGTGTTTCCACAGTCATCAGGCTCTTGACCACATTACTCAAGATCCAGGCTGAGGGAGAAGATCATGTTAAAGGTTCATTTAGAATTTGAAGGAGCATGTTTCCTATTTCTTACCTTTCCACACTGACATCATCTTATCTTTCATTCAGTTTTAGAAAGCATCCTGGCAAGACAGAGCATACAAGAACCTTCTCTCTCTTTCTCTCTATCTCTCTTTTTTTGTTCTTTTGGGATAAAATCCTCTGTTTCCATGAGTGTTTTTCAAAGAGAAAATAGCATGATGCTACCCAGAGTCCACAGCCCCTGTGTCCTCAGTTGGACTGTTCTGATAACTTTCACCGGGTCTTGTCAATTTTAAGGATACAAACTAACTAAACATGTCCTGGAAAATCCACCTGCAGTGAAGCCGCCCCCACCCCACGTGGAAATACAATCTGATGATGTCACTCCACAAAACCAGAAAATGGGTCTGATTTTGCAACAAGAGTTCAAAACTCTTGCACTGATATTCCTTCAGTAATTCACTTACTAATCCATGTGTTCAACAAATACCCACAAAACGTTTACTATGTGGTGGGAACTATTTTAGGTTCTGAAAAAACAGCAATGAATAAAACTGCTGCGTTGTTCATGCAGGTTTAATTCTGGTGGGCAAATCTTCCCACAATCTGGACCCAATATAATTTTGAATTAATATATTGAGGTATAATTTACATTAAAATGAAACAATTTCAAGTACAATTTGGTGTGGTTTGAACCAAGGATAAACCCCTGTAACCACCACCACAGTCATGAGAACAATTTCATAACCCCAAAATTCTCTCTTGTATCTTTTCAAGACCTACCCCCCACACTGTCTTAAGCAACCACTGCTTAACTTTCTGCCACTCTACATAGCTTTGTATTCCCAGAGTTCCAGATAATAGAGTCATACTGAGTGTACCATTTATGTCTGGCTACTTTGACTTACATGATGTTTTTAGATCCCTCTTGTGGCTTTAGGTCTCATCACCCTGATACATTTTATTATTGAGTAATATTCCATTGTGTGGATATATCACAATTTATTTACACATTCACTTGTTGATGCAGGCATGGATTACATCTGGGTTTTGATCACTAAGAATAAAACTGCTATAAATATACTGAACATGGACCAATGTTTTCATTTCTCATGGATAAATTCATAAAATAAGATTTGTTGGTAAGTGCATGTTTAACTTTGTAAGAAACTTACAAAATGCCCTCTATTTCTCAATATATGAGAATTCAAGTTGTTTCATATCCTCTCCAACACTGGGTTTTATCTGTCTTTTAAATTTTAGTCATTTTAGTGGGTGTGTTGCAGTACCTCCTTGAAGTTTTAATTCGTATATTCCTGATGACTAATGTTGTTGAGTTTCTTTTCATGAGTGTATTGGATCCCTGTATAACCTCTTTTGTGAAATGTTGTTTTAAAACTTGTACTCATTTTTAAAATGAGTTGGTGGTTTCACCATAATTTAGTTGTAGGTGTTCTTCAAGTTGTCTGGATACTAGTCCTTTGTCAGATATATGTATTGTATACATTTTCTCCATTGTGTACCTTGCTTTTTCATTTTCTAAATTTCTTTCAAAGAGCAGGTGTTTTTAAGTTATCACTGTTTTTTTTCTTTTACAGTTTGTCAGTAACATCTTTGCTTACCCCATGTGCAAGTACTTTTTCTACGTTCCTTCTAAAAATTTTATCGTTTTGCAGTTTACATTGATTTCTCTGATCTATTGCAGTTTAATTTTTGTTTGTGGCATGAGGTTTTATTCCCCACCACCACCCCCAAACTCCAAAGTTGTCCCAGTACTATTCCTTGAAAAGACTGTCCTTTCCCCATTGGAAATTATTTGACAAAATATGTATGGGTTTATTTCTGATTTGTCTGTGCTCTTCTATTGATCTAGATGTCGACCCTCCCATATTGATTTCACCTTTATTTGAGTTGGGGTTGATTTATTTTTCCTTTCAGCATTTAAATATGTCATTCAATTGTCTTCAGGCTTGTATAACCTCTGACAAGGAACTCCAGGATTATTTTTAAATTTACCTTTGTATATAAAATACCAGTGTCTCATGCTGCTTTTTTAAAAATAGACTTCAAAATGTTTAGAGCAGTTTTAAATTTACAGAATTATTACAAAGATAATATAGAGAGTTCCTGTATACCCAACACCTGGTTTTCTCTATTATTACCATCTTACATTAGTAGGCTAAATATGTCACAATTAATGAACCTATATTGATATGCTATTGTTAACTAAAGTCCATACTTTATTCAGATTTCCTCCTTTTTTTAATGTCCTTTTTGTGTCCCAGGATGCTAACCAGGGCACCACATTACATTTAGTCTTCATGTCTCTTTAGGCTTCTCTAGATTGCAACAGTTTCTCAAGCTTTCCTTGTTTTCGATGACCTTGACATTTTGAGGAACACTGGTTAGGTATTTTGCAGAATGTCTTAAACTGGAATTTGTCTGATGTTTTTCTCATTATAACTAGAGGTTATGTATGGTTTTGAAGGAAGAAGAGCACAGAGGTAAAGTGTCATTCTTATCACATCATATCAAAAGAGGATACAAAATATCAACATGGCTTATTACTGGTGATGCTGACCTTGATCACCTGGCTGAGATAGTGTTCATCAGGGATCACTCTGGCTTCTTTGTGGTCCATGAGTTTTGAGTCTGTTCCCATAGATATTTGCAGACACTCTCAGACCCTCCAGTGCAGGGCTGGAGATGAGTGCATGTTGCTGTAGCTCTCTGTCTCTCTGGAATCCTGCAGACCTGACCCTCTGAGGGGCCCTCATCCTCTCTATGTGCTATGGTAATTAGGACGAAGCTTATTCATTTTTCTGCTTGGAGTCCAAAGGCCATAGTGTTTTCTGTAAAAAATCATCTGACTTCCTGTGGAAAATCAAATCAGGTACTGCTCTGCTTAAAATACTTCAGTGTGTTTCCATTTTATTGAGGATAAAGTGCAAAATAATTAGCCAAAGCTCACAAAGACCTGCTTGGAGACATATCTTCTTATCTTGCCTCAACGCAACCCCATTCTCCATACCATCTGCATCTCCTGCTGGCTTGGAGTCACCATGAGGGCAGAAAACATGAATGCTTTGCTTATTGTTCTGAGCCTGGCACACTGCCTGTAACACAGTAGGTTATGTTTGTTAGTAATGCCCCTGTCTGCAGGTAATAAACAATAGTTTAAACCAAATGGAATCTACTTTTTCTTTATCAGGAAATTTAAAGGTAGGCAGTCCCAAGATTGGTTTGTCAGCTCAGTGAGGTGACCAGGAACCCACCAGGTTCCACCCCTCATCTCCACCATTCTCAGCATGATGGGTTTTCATGCCTTGGCTCCTTGCTTCATGGTTCCAAGATGGCTGTCACAGCTCTAAGTGTCATATCCTCACATGAGCACAGCCAACGATGGAAAGCAAGGGATTACTAAGGTGAAAAAGAGCTCTTCTTATGAAGCTCTTCTCTCTCATCAGGGAGTAATCCTCCTTCCCAGAAGCCATTCAGTAGATTTGCCTTTATGTCTTATGATCTATAATTGGGTAACTGGCCACATGTAGCTGCAAGGGAGGCTAGAGGTCAGTGAGACAAAAGAGGTTGGGAATAAATGCAGGGTAGTGAAGCACAAATGCCTAACATACAGTGCTCAGGATATACGTGTTGGGTGGGTAAGAAAAGCACTTGTCTGAAAACACTAACATTGAGCACAATCTGTTGAGAACCTTCATGTCCAATACTGGCTCCAATTCTTTAACTTCCTTTGACATCTAAAGCTCAAGAAGGTCCAAAGCCACAGAACTAATGAAGTGCTGAAATTGCCCCAGGTCTGCCTGCTGTCAAGAATCCAAGCCATTTCTAATTCTATGAATGTAGTGTCCCTGTAGGCGACCATAACAATCCAAGGCTGAGTTCTCACCCCCAAGCTGAAACTCATCATGGTCAGATCCTCCTAGAACTACCAAACTGTTGAAACAAATGGACACCTGTGAGACAGAAACTCCAAACTCTGCAACTGCTCAGAGATTTAGTTCCGAGATGCTTCTTTCATTATTATTACTGAGATATAACATACTTCTGGCATCAGCCAAGGACTTATTAAATGCAACTCACTGTGGCTGCTCTTGCAATTTATGTTTTTAATTTTGTAAATAGTGCCTCATTGCTATGGTCAAAAGAGGGGTTTGGGTTTACACATAAGCAAATATAGCCTTCAGTTATGTCATGCCATAGTTGCACAATATGGCATTGTTCATCAGATGAAGATGCTGACAGCTGCATTACAATGGCCATTGAATTATATCCACTCATATAAAGGGAGAGATAAAAGGCATCAGTAATGTGTGGCATATGACACACACACACACGCATACACACACAGAAGGCACCACTGCGAGACCCTGACAAGCTCAGAGCCACACGTTCTGACATAAACACACTTATACGAAGGAACTTGGCTTTGTCATACCAACTTGTAAAATCCCTATTACCCCCCACTTTGCCTACTACAGACAAGATTTTGGCTAATATAATTTCAGTTTGAATTCTGTCTTCCAAGCCATAGATATAAGGAATAAGAAAATAAAGAAATAAACCAACTGTCTATCCTAACTATAAGAATCAGAAAAACAACAATGTCTTCAATATCTATAGCCCTTATCACATGTGTGTTTTCAATAATGGGGCACTAGGGCTTGGCACACTGTTGTGAGGGTGGAGGTGAAGGGAATGTGGGTTGGGGTCGGAGGGAAGGAACTTGCTCAGGGTGACAACGGTAGATTGATTGCAACAGACGCACTTTTTCCCTCAGCCATCCATGTGCTTTGCTACATTACTGTACAGTGCCTTCCCATTGTGGGTGGGATGGTCTGCCCCACTCCTAGACTCAGGCTTTAGGACTTATTTGTGACCTGTTTTGGACAATGAGATGTTAGAAAACTAGAAACAAACCCAGACGTTTCAAAAAGCCTTTGCCCACTTCGGCTTCCTCTCTTCCTCCCCTGCAACTGCCATGAAAACACACCAGGCCAGTCTGCTAGGATGAGAAACATGTCAGCCACAGCCAGATTGCCCTAGTTGTCCTGGCTGAGGCCATCTTAAACCAGCTGACAGCTGGCTGACCTCAACCTACAGCTGAGGATTGATGCTTGAGTGAGCCCAGCTGAGACTCAAAGAGCTATCCAGCTGCCCTATAGAATTGAGGACAATAATAAATGTCATTTCCCCACTATGTTTGGGGGTAATTTTTGGCAATCAGTGACTTAGAGACATAGCTGATTATAGCTCTAGACTTAATTCCCCAAACTTCTGAATTCAATAGAGTGAGATTTCCCCAGTACTCCCATTTTACAGAAAGAGAAACTGAGGTGCCATGAAATTGAGTTGATTGAGTCACGTAAAGGTATGCAGGGAGGGAAAAGTATCATTACTTATTTTAAGGACTGGCTTAATAATTTATTCAAGAATATATTCTGAGAATAACACCTCTTCCTGGCATGGGATGGCATGTGCATAAACTCTACCCATGGCATCAGGGACTCAGGAAGAGTTTAATAAATTCATCTTTGAGTGAATGGCAGTGTGATTTTGCATCTGGGTCCTCTGCTCCACCAAGGTGGCTCCCCATTCAAACCAGATCCTCCTCCCAACTCACTCTTCTCTCCCACACCACCTGTTCTCTAAGGCAGTGTTGAGCGAGTGTCTTTGAGCCTCCCTCTTTATCCCTAAATTTCATGCCAGCCTTGCTGGCCTTTCACCAACCATTCACCCTATCCTTCTTCTGCAGTATCTGAGTAGAGGCCCTCATCACATCAACTGGACCCCAACATGGATGGGACACTAGCCAGACCCAGGGGTGTGAAGATGATACATCACAGCCCTGATCCCTCTCAAGGGTGCAGCTCACCATTCTAGGCTCCAATGGCTCGGCTCTATCTCACTTCTCAGGCCACCCACATTTTCTTTCAGTTCCCTTTTCCACCTTGTGCATCAGAACAGATCACTTCCAACTCCTAGATGTAATCCAAATCCAAGACGTTGATGCATGGTCCTCTCTGCCCAAGGTCTTCCCACTCTTACCTGTCCACACCCAAACCACATTTCAATACCTACCTGCCAAACAGCAATGAATCCAGGATTGGTATATTTGCCCAGAAAGTGATGCCCTTATACTTCCAAAATCTCCCCCTCCCCCCACGAGGTGTCACAGGGACACCTTGGTGCATGCACAATGGTTTGGCATTTGTATCACTGATTGCTGTGATAATTACACTTGTGTTATACTTGAGGAAACCAAGACTCAGAGACCTTGTCTCTAGCCCATGTCATGACCTGGCATTGGATAGGGTTAGGAATTGAACTGAACTATTGACATTCTAAGTCAGGGTCCTTAACATCAGGGCAATTTTCTGTGTTTGCAATGATTTGACACCAGGCCACCTCTAGGAGTCTGAATGGTAGTAGTCTTTGCTGGGATGAAGGAATACCTTCTTTGTGAGGTACTTGGCTAGACACTGAGCTTGTGCAGCCACAGCCTGGCCAGGTCTCACCAGCTTTGCTGCTCCCTGGATGTTGCCGGTCCTCCCCTCCCTAATTCTGAAGTCATCTCCATTCTTAGAAATCAATACTAAAATAAAACACAATAAAATAATGAACTTTCATCTCCTCTTTGACACTCTTTTCTCCCCTGCCCAACGTTAATCAAGCCACTTCTTCCCCAGGAACTAAGAAGAGATTTTATTTTGTTGACCTGCATTCCACATACTTAGCCTTATTTCTAAAATCTTTCAGAACAGCCTCAACCACCACAGAAACTCTCGTAGCTCCTACAGGCATTCCAGTCTGGTGAGTGCATATGCATGCAGTGCTCCAAGGGATGTACGTTACCATTTGATGAAAAATATATTTAGAATGCTTAATATGCATATTAATTACCCCATAGATGGCAGTGACTTTTTGAGAGTAATTCCATTCCATTGTTTGAAAAACATTTTTGAGAATTCTGGAGATAAATAACGGCAACACATGCTTTCTTTTAATTCCATATGCTGGAAACCAATCCTGTCATTTAATGGAATGATGACTGTCCAGATTTTAGGTTTTGCATCACATGAATGTAAACCATCAGCCCTCCCACACATTGTCCTTTTTATTTTGAGCCCTGAGTTTCCAAGCACCAAATGCAGAGATTTGTATATGTTAAATTCAAGTTAGAGCATATTTTAAGGCCAGATTAGGAAACAAGGAGTTCTTGAACCCCAAGCACAATCTTAACCACTTTCATATACATTATATTAATTTCTCTTTATTTAACTAAAAAGAACACTATGGGGAAGATATTTTATTACAGTTTTATTCATGCAGGAACTGGGTCTGAATTTGACCTGTTTACAGCCATGTGGCTTGTTAGTGGAGTGGTCAGGATTCAAACACAAGACCATACAATTTTAAAGATCATGTAGTTTCTACTTCAGGGAATTGATTCTAATGAATGCCTTGGAAGAAAGATACCTTAAAGAGGGTTGGGCCTGTACCTGTCAGTGTTCTCCAGGGAAACAGCATCAATAGGATGAACACACATACACACACGTACACACACACACACACACACACACACACACGAATGTATTTATTTCAAAGAATTGGCTCATGAAAAGATGCGGGCTGGCAAGTCTGAAATCCACAAGTCAGGCTGGAAGGCTGAAAACTCAAGTTATTCTTCTCCAAGAAACCTTAGGCTTTGCTCTCAAGACCTTGGACCCATTAGATGAGGCCAGCCTACATGATCAAGGGTAATCCCCTTTACTTAAAGTCAACTGATTGTAGATGTTCATCATGTCTACAAAATACCTTCAGAGAAACACCTAGATTAGTGTTTGAATAAATGACTAGGTACTGGGGCCCAACCAAGTTAACACACAAAACTAACTATCACAGGGCCCAAATGCCAGAGCCCAAATACTCATAATAAGTCCCTGAAGCTTTATGATAAGCCCAGAAAGATCACAATTCTATTTGGTCGCTTTATGGAAAATATGCAAACAAGTCCCAACAGCACTATTCATGCATTTGTATATTTTAATAAGGAATTTTTTGAACATCTCCTTAGAACCCCAGTACTGGTTTAGGTCAAAAAAGGGAGGTCAAGGAAAACAGAATTAAAAGGTACTCTCTTCCCACAGGTAAATTTAAGTTTAATTGGAAAGACAAGAAAACTAACTTTAAAATAAAAAAAAAAAAAAAAAAAAAAAAAAAAGAAAACTAACTTGGAGGAAAATTGTATATTTTTTAGTTGAGTATTATGGTCACATCGTCAGTGAATGAAATCTATAATTTACTTGCTTTTTAAAAATGTTGGAGATTTCCTTTGTTATCTATTACATATTCAACACTGAGAAGCTTCTCTAAGTGTTTTTAAAAAATTATTTTTGTCTGTTGTATATATATATATTAAAATTATTCTTGTGTGTGTGTCTATGTGTATATACATACACAGATACACATTATATATCTGTGTGTGTGTTTGACGCAGCACCTTAATTATTCTGATCAAATCCTCTATTTATCTCTGCTTCTATTTCTGAAAAATATTATCATTTCCTACAATAATTATATATTTATCGGTTTCTTTGTGTATCTCTAATAGTATTGCTTTTTATTTTTTGAACTTACACTATTAGTTGCATTAAAATGTATGCCTATTATATCTTCTTGGTCTAGTGTATATTTTACTTATAAGAAATATCTCACTCTGTCTTTTTAACCGCCCTTCAGTTTAATTTTTTTTAGCCTATATTAATGTTACTATAAAGTACATTTTATTTTTATTTGGCATGTGTTTTCCACACTTTGCTTCTGAAATGTCTTATGCTCTTTTGTTTTAACTGTATTAAGTACTAACTGTAAGTAAAATTTTCTTTTCGTACCTTTTTAAGTTTAACTCAGTCTCTGTCTCTCTCTTTCTGAAGATTAATTTATTCCCATTTATTATCATTATTAATAGATTTGGACTATTTTCTTTAAACTATATTTTGGTTTTTTCTTTTTGATTTCCATTTCTTGTCTTATGTGACTTTTTCTACATGTATGATTTTTTACACTCCTCTTCAAATAATTATTTTTCATTGTAATATGCATATACACATATGTATATTTGCCTATATTTTGCATGCATATCTTGAATAAATCATTCAGAGGAAAATGAGACATAAACTCTGAGTCTTCTGGTACCAACAGCACTGAGTTCCATAAATGGACTTAATGATTGGTGAGTTCCCTGGAACTTATGGAAGATTATTTGCATCAATAGCCCAAATTTTTATCCTCCTTGTATCCATGCTCTTTGCAATGTGACTTTTGAGGCCCTCCCATAAACAGCTGGAGTATCTTTCAGTCACATGACTTGTTTTGATGAAGAGGATGTCAGCATTTGTGATACAAGCAGAGATCTTAAAAAGCACTTGTACATTTAGGCTTTCTATTTGCTTCTCAGCCTTTATTATGAGAACATGTCTTACCAGATGTCCAACCCAATCTGATGAAAAATAAAACACCTGGAGCAGAGTTGTACCATTTGGTCCAGGTAAAGCTGTCTGTGATAAACTAACAGCCAGCGACCCCCAGACATTGAAAGAGCCCAGCCAAGACTAGAATTATTGCCCGAGACCATAATAGCTAGAAATAGAATAACTAGAAAAACTACACACCACAAGCTAAGTAAATGCTGAGTGAAGTAAGTCAGACACAGAAAGACAAACATCATATATTGCTTATATGTGGAATCTAAAAAAAAAAGGATACTAATGAACTTATTTACAAAACAGAAGTAGAGTCACAGATGTAGAAAACAAACTTACAGTTACCAGGGTATGGGGGGATAAATTGGGAGATTGGGATTGACATATACACACTACTATATATAAAATAGGTAACTAATAATAACCTGCTGTATAGCAAAGGGAACTCTACTCTGTAATGGCCTATATGGGAAAAGAATCTAAAAAAATAAAACAAGAGTGGTTATATGTATATGTATAACTGATTCACTTTGCTGTACAGCAGAAACTAACACAGCATTGTAAATCAACTATACTCCAATAAATTTTTTAAAAAATAGTACATTATTCTTTTAAAAAATGCTTATTAAATCAAACTACTAGGTTTTGGAGTGATTTGTTATAGACCATTTATGTAGCAATTGATAACTTATATAGTATGTATGTGTGAAAGTGAATTTGTCATGAGTTTGTAAAAGGATCAGTGTCTCAAAAGGTATCAAAAAGAATCATTCCAAATACTAGAAATGAACTTAGATAATGATATTATGGTTTCTCGAGATCAATTGTAAAGGTGAAGTGAAGCTTCTTTAAATAAAAATGGATGGGAATATTTTATAATCCCCACAGTGTCCTATGTGGTTACTTTTTATAACCCAATATTTTCATCATGAATTGTATAAGGAAGATATTGTATTTTATCTCAAAATAGCATGTATTCTTGACATTTCAACCATAAAATAATATAGTTTTGGAAGTTAAAGTTCTGATTTTTAATTGTAGGAGTTACTTGGAAGCATCATAAGTTGGGAGTAAGTTCAGAATTCTCACCTCCTATCAATACCATACTTGATTCACTAAGACTGAAGGAATCACAGATCATAAATTGTATATTTATCAATTCACCCAATGAACACTGACTGAGCACCTACAAAGGGCTGATAATTCCACCAATGATGGGTTTTACCTTGATGTAACCTGTTATCTTCTCCAATACCTGCTGTACCATTTGGGCCCACAGTTATGTGATTCAGGGAGACGTGTATCTGTATCTTCCCTCTACTCCTGTCCAGGGCTTCTGCTGGAGTTACTACCTGCCTCCTTGTATTTTTAAGTGTTACTACTTCATCCATGAAGGCCTGCTCCGTTATGTCTCAGAACACAGCTGATCTTCCTTCAAAACACTTTCTGTGGAAACTTCTTGCTCACTACTTTCACCTCTGTATTTTATCTATACCTCATATATATTTCTATTACTCATATATCATACCAGCTAAACTTATTGCTTTGCATATATTTTTCAACAGTTCTATTAGCTTAGAAAAAGGGACTCTAAAATGTTTGCCTTAAAATGCACCACAAAAAGTGGTGCTCAATAAATCTTTGTTGAATTGAATACTTACCTGTGTGCTAAGCTATGATATATGGACATTCTAAGACTGTCCCCATGCCACTAAACTTGTTTTCTGTTCCGTTAAGAAATCATGAAGGAGTGAAATCTCAAGAGCCAATGTTGGGTTCCTTTCTCTAGATCCTAATCTAACTCCACCAAACCAGAACCTCACAAACAGTAGTACCTACAGAAACAAACATTAGGAGAACATGGTGGGTGGATATACCCCACATGCCCTAACTTCCAAGAGACAAAAAGTTATTTTTGGAACTATATATACATATATATATAAACTTTATATACATAAAAATTTATATATATAAAACTTTATATATATTAATGTATATATATACAAATAATTTACTCTCACCAAATAGAAACTTATCATATACAATGTGAATATGCTGTAACTTACAATATTATGCATATATATATATATATATATATATATATACACACACACACACACACACACACACATACATACACATATATATTGTATAAGTTACTATTTGGTGAGAGTAAATAATTTCAAGATTTTTAAATTTATTAGAAAAGGAAATGAGATAATAATAGAATAGACTAATAGAATGCTCTTCTGGAAGATATTTGGCAAGACTCCCCCAGTGTCCCAGAGGTAGGAGAAAGAACCATGTGTTTCAGCACCACGGACAGTGGTACATTTGCTCGAGTCTCGCTGTGACTACGGCATCTAGAACTCTAAATTAAATTTGTTACTGTAGTGAAGGATGATAGAAAAGAGAGTAGCCTTCACTTCAGAGTTATCTGACTTCCACATCAAAGGCAGTATACCTCTGAACCAGGAAACCTGAATCTACAGCAAGACACCAGGATATGTGTGCTGTTGCCTACAAATGGCAAGGAAAGCACTATCAATTGCAGAATCACCAACTTTTTTTTTTTTTTTAATTTTATTTATTTATTTATTTATTTATTTATTTATGGCTGTGCTGGGTCTTCGTTTCTGTGCGAGGGCTTTCTCTAGTTGCGGCAAGTGGGGACCACTCTTCATCGCGGTGCGCGGGCCTCTCACTATCGTGGCCTCTCCCGTTGTGGGGCACAGGCTCCAGACGCGCAGGCTCAGCAATTGTGGCTCACGGGCTTAGTCGCTCCGCGGCATGTGGGATCCTCCCAGACCAGGGCTCGAACCCGTGTCCCCTGCACTGGCAGGCAGACTCTCAACCACTGCGCCACCAGGGAAGCCCCACCAACTTTTTATAACACGGATTGGTTAGCTATAAGCCTACACTTAAGCCTTAAAATGAGCAGCTATTTCCACATAATATCAACACAATGAGTGAAGCATGGCATATTGCCTATGTGGGAAAAGCTGACTCAGTGAAACCTAAGTTATAATGTGACTAAAGGAGAGTTCCAAGGAGAGGGAGAGAAGCTGGAGCTGAAGTGCTGGGTGAGGTCTGAACAAAGGATTTGAGCTGGGATGACAATATCTGGCAGTATGGCATGGGGGGAGCCCCTGCCCATGCACAGAACACATAGCATAGCATGTGGCATCACAGCAAGAGATGGAAGAGATGTGCTTGCTACTAAGGAAAATGATTTCCTCTTTTGGTGCCTCTTTTCTTTCACCTTAATTTAGCCTAAATCCTTAAATTCTACTCCATGCTTATTCTCACCTCCTCGGATAATTCTCCCAGAACATGGGATTGATTTACACCTTCAACCTAATCATCTCTCCTACCTGCTGATTAATCACTTCAGTCATTTATTAATTCAACAAAAGTTTACTTAGCACCCTGTATATGCCAGAATCTCTTCTAATCCCTTAAAAATCTCTCAAGCTGCTAGACTGTTGTTTATTATTTATTCATTTATCTAGTAACTCAGTAATTATTTAATGAAGTCCAAGGGTTACAAAGATGAAGGAGACATAAACTCTGTCATCAAGGAGCTGACAGTTGAGTGAGTGAGACAGGTATGGAGAAGCCATTATAGCACAGTGTGATAAGACACCCAAAAGAGAAAGGATGCTAGAAGAACACAGAGGGAAGAGTTATTGACATCGTTGAGGATTATGGAAGGTGTTTCGACCTCAAATATATATTGAGCATTTCACACATGGCCAAAATTATGCTAGGCATTTTCACTCTTTAATCTTCACAGCAACCCAATGGGGTTGATGAAAAAAGAGGAAACTGAGGCTCACGTTTCACTCCCCCTACAAGTCACAGAGGCTGCAAGTGGCAAAGATGGACTCAACCTCATTGACTTAAGAGTCAGTATTTTTCAACTCAGGCTGCCCCTCCTTCCAAAAGGCTCCAGAGGGGGCTAGATTTGAGTAGAGCCTTGAAGAACAAGTGGGACTTTCTCATGTTGCCACCTGTGAAGTGGCAGGGATGACAAGGAAACCAATCCAGGTGAAGGGACAGAGGGACTCCCACCAGGCAATGAGCAACCCCCGCCTGCCACCCTCAGGGGGTGTCTCACTGTTTCTCTGATGAGAACCTGTGGGCCCCAGGGTGGTTTCCGTGGCAGCATGAAACCCCCTGATGCGTTGACCCATCTTTGCCTGTCTCATTCTTCTTCATAATTGGGCTGGCTGCTGCTCACTGCTTACCTGATTAGTGGGTTCATTAACCCAGCAGAAATGGGATCTAAGAGGATTAAAATGTGAAAAAAATATATAATACAAATTGAAAACAGCAGCTTCTCCAGCAGGGCTTTGGATTAGAAGTTGAGAAAGAAAATCAGAAAATTTAAAAATGTGAACTAGGTTAAAATGGTGATTGCAATGAGTCCTTTTGTAGCCAAGCATCCTCGTATGCTAATGTTTCTCTGTTTTGTATCAGTTCTCCAGGAAAAAGCAGAAATGCCTTTGCCTGGCTCTCTGGGGTCTCCTAAGATCCAGATACAGCCTTGCTTTCTGATCTTACTCCCCACAACCTCCCTTTCTGCTTCCTCTTCCCTGTGTAGATCTCATTTTCTGTGTTTTTGGGTCTTTGCTCCCACAGGTTTCTTCCCCCAGAATTCACATCTCTACTATAATTATTTTCCTACTCTTCCCTTTTGCTGAAATGCAGCCTCCTTTCAAAGTCTTCCACCATCTTTCAGCTGAAGTCATCTCTCCCTCCCTGGAACCTGTTGAACTTTGTCTCTCTTGTCAATTACTTGGTACTTTTCTGCCTCCAAATAATATAATTTATGTCTTTTCTCCCTTGGCGGACTGTGAATCCAGAGGTCTGGAACAACACCCTCCTCCATGAAAATGACCTCATACCGTTATTTATGAAAGTCTCTTTTGTATGAATGACTGGGTGAATGAGCCAATGCCTCAGACTAAACAACGAACTATCCAGGCATTCCTCAATTATGTTGTTCCCTGACTTAAAGTTCCTCTGGGAACTCCAGCCTCCAAGGATAAGGAACTCAGTGTCCCTGAGCAAGTAGCCCTCTTCTCTCTCCCTATCTCCTGTGCCCCAGGCACCCTTCTTTGGGCTCTCACATACCCCTTGTGAGCATGCCACAAGCCCTCCAGACACCTGACTTGACTCCTGCCAAACTCTGTCTGAAATCGCATTCCCAACTCTTCCTCTCCTCCTCTTTTCATGGAAAATCAGACTCGTTCTGCCAGGTCATTTATTTATCACATTGCCCCCAAAGCCTTCCCTCCTTGGCTAGTAATCCCTTCTCTTTCCATGCTCTTTGCCCAGATGCCCATTTTAGTATTTTAAGACCATGGCAGAGTTTCTATGGTTTGTTTTGTGTATGTTTGTGCTGTTTGCATTCTACACATCTCTTGCCCACACTTAGGATGGTTTCTTCCAGAGCAGAGATTCGATCATTTTCCATCGTGGTTATGGTGAATGTTGATTAAGCTCTTACTGTATGTTTGGCCCTGTGCTCACATTCATGGTCTCATAAAATCATCATAGCAAGAATACCAGGGTGACGTCACACACATGCACACGAATGCTCACCCAGGCACGTCTGGACTTACAGTCCAGGCTCATAAGGGCTGCACTGCACCACCTGCCTTTGTGGCTTTTGCCAGCACAGACTTGAGGGATGTCTTTGCTGCCTAACACATGTTTGCAGAAACAGAAGAACAGGCATAATAAACTAATTCACTTCTTCTCAACATTTACAATGCACCAAGTGCCTTGCTGAGGGCTTTATAGACGTTACTTCACGTAATCCCCACAACATCTCAACAAGAAAAGCACTATTATTTCTATTGCTTTAAAGATGAGGAAACCACGGCTCAAAGGAAGCTAATTAATTTGCCGAATGTCATGTGCTTTGAAAGACACATCCCAGACCCAAACCCTGGTCTTCCAGACTCGAGAACTGAGCTTTTTACCCTTCATCAAGCCAAATGTGTCATAGTTTGTTTTTGCCCAATTTATGGAGAATTCTAACTAAATATTCAGGTTTCATAAGGCAATAACAGCTTACTCTCAAAAAAGACCCCCAGAAGCTCTGCTGATGGCTGCCCAGAACATCCACCAGAGGTAAATGCCCCATCCCATCACTAAGAGAACCTTCACTCAGTAGGAGAGGGTTTACTCACATGCATGCACCCCCAGAGGAGAGTTGGCACTGCCCCTTTGCCTGGGCTTACTGAGCAAATTCAAAGTGCAGATGCAGGCAAGGAGATACCATGGGGGCCTGCAAACCTTCCGCTGATATTATACTGAGAATCAGCAATGCTTGTAAGCTTAGGAAGTTACACTTGCGGGCAGACCTAATGATCACTTTGCTTAACCTCACTTAAAGTTCTCCAACCTCAGTTTTCTCATCTGTATAATAGAGCTAAAAATTATACTCTGATGAAGAATTTGCTGTGAATTAGACAATGCAATGGAAGCATTTTCTGAACCATCAAATGCTCTACAAGCATTGTTCTGCTTACTGTTCTGGTCAAAGTTTGTTCCCAGGTGGAGAAGAACCACAGCCCCAAATGTCTGTCCTTCTGAAGCCTCTGCCTTCCCATAAGAATTTTTATGGCAAGATTATTTCAACCAAAAAGGCCAAAAAGATCAACAAGCTTGGTATATTACAGAGAGAAGGTCAATGCGGTTTGACCCTAAAAATAAGGCAGAGAGATTTAGGAGAAAATTTCAGAGAAAGGCTGGGGCCAGAATAGGTACAGGATCCAAGGCCAAGGAAGGAACCTAGAGTGTATTTGACTTGACTTGGGAAAGCATCAGGAGGTTGAAAGCAGGGGGATATTGTGACACAATTTGGATGTTCGAGGATGTCTTTGGGGGCTGTGAGAAGGGACTGGAGAGTGTCAAGATTAAGGTGGAAGGCTGGTCAGAATCCAATGCAGCATCCCAGTGAGATAAGATGGCTCCAGGAATAGGGATTTAACAGGGACACGGTGGGAAGTGGAGAGATTCTAGTTGTATGTTGGAAGTGGGACCAACTGTACTTCCTTTCAGCATACCCAGGTGGAACCCTAAATTAATTCTCTCTGGAAAACCAAAGATTAAAGGATTACTGCTTTCTGCAGTGGTGAAAAGTGAGGCTGAGGTTCCTTGTCTCCAATGAACTCATTTGATGACACAAATAACTTCATTATATATTGTTATGTCCCAGAGGAAAGGGCTTTGGAGATCCCATATCCAATATCTTTATTTACTCCTTAGACATGTAAGGCCAAGTCGTGGGGGTAAACCTTCCCATTCAACAATGCATGGATCAGCCTAAATCAGAAGGAGATCCCAGGTCTCCTGATTTCTGGTCTGATACTTGGTCTTCAATGTCAGCAAAGGGGGATGGACACTAACGTCTGTAACATCCCCAGTTGTTCTAGACTACACTGACAAAGTCACACATGCTGGTCATTCACTGCACATACTGAGCCACTACAATGTACCTGCTGGGTTCCATGCGCTGGGATGCCCAGGTGAGCAGGACCAGCCTGGTCCCTGCCCTCATTGAGATTTCAGGGGCATGTTTGCTGCTTGATCGGTGGGATCATGCAGGATGGTTGTTATGACCTTTGATGTAATAGATGAGGAAGAACCACAGACACAGGATATTCAGAAGCTTACCCATTCTCTACAGTGCGTGGTAGGTGGCAACTTCTGGGCCCCAAGCCAGATACTGCTATGCGGATCAAAGAGAAGCTTATGCAGAGGACCTAGTCAGCTTTCCAGGGCCCTGTTGGTATGAGTAGAATAACCGGATTTTGAAAAATTCTATCCTGCCCCCAGCTTTGTGGGCTGAGGCAACTAAGTCAGGGATAAGTTCTTCTGAGTTCAAGTAAGGAGAAACCACAAGGACCCAGTTTTGTACTTAAGACCATTTAGGATGTTCAAGTACAGAAAGGCTATGGGCTGCCATGGAGGTGGAGGGGGTGTGGGGAGGAGAGAGGCAAGGAACACAAGAAAAAGAGAAAGCCACATCAGTCGGAGAAAGTACTCAGAGTGAAAAGGGAAGAAAGGTAATTTGAGAACCCTGGACTCCTCCTGCTCAGATTCTGAGGATAAAAGCAAAGGGGGATTAGGTGACCTGAGGGGCCACAGCTGGGCCTCTGGACACCACAAGTGCACACAGGATAGAAATGCCATTTGTTAACCCCATGCACGGTAATTATATTTAATACTGGCCCTGATTCCTTTTGTCCATGGGAAATAATAAAAGCTGCTCTGTTTGAGTTTGAGTGTCTTAAGTGACCCATTAGCAACTCCTACTTCTGTCCAGGCTGGCAGTCTAAATAAGACAAAGGAGAGCCAAGGCATGCACACTCAGGTTCTGTAAGAGATGGTTCTGAAATCACATAATCCAGTGTGGAAAGAAGGTGTGGGGAGAGCAGAGTCCTAGATAGGGACACAGACCCTGACTCAGTGATTCAATAGCTAAGTGACCTTGGGCAGGATATTTAAATGCTCTGAACCTCTGCTTTCTTACTGATGTCTCTAACACAACACTCACTGGTGTGTCAAGAATTGAGCACCCAATGAAATGCTGCATGTAAAAGCAGCTAAAGAAATTCCTGGTACCTACAAGACCCTTCACAGCTCCGAAGATTCCTTACTTGAAACCCCTGGGTGTTTAGAATTCAGGATTTCTTGGGTTTTAGAAAAATAATATGGTATAGATATCTCACGTCATGTAACATTCACCCGTCAGGGTCCTAGAGAGCCCTCTTCTCCCTATCACCTTACCATGCTTCACTCTTCTTCTTGGCATTTATCACCAACTAAGATGGTATCATTTGTTTGCTTGTGCATCTGTGGGAAAGGTGAGGCCATTGGGGCAGGAATATTGCTTCTTTTGTCATCAATTTATCCCTTGTGCTTAGAACAGTGATTGCACCTGGTAGATGTTTCAAAAACATAGACCCAGTGATCAATAAGACGTAACTGGCTCGGTTGATAATAATGGATTGTGTTTATTGAGCACTTACTATATGCCAGGCACTTTCTGTGGATTAAATTTATTTCATCCTCACCACAAACTATTTAAGTTGCTTCTGATTTATCCTCCAAATAAGGAAGTGTGCCCAAAACTACACTGCTACTAAGCAGTGGAGTGGGCACTCAATCCAGGCTGCCTGACCCTGGAGCCCCCAACATGAGGACATGAGGAGGTATTGCCTGCACAAATCTAGGGACTACGACAGAACATGGCAAATGTCCCCACAAGCCACAAACGAGGAAGCAGAGCCATACATCTAGGAAGTGAGGAGGGAATAAAACTTCGTGGAGCCTTGGGGGAAGGCTTCATAGAGAAGGTCCAGCTCTGCCAAGCAGCCAGAAGCAAAGGGTCTTTGCTTCCTTCTTCATCAGAATTGTCTTCTCCCTCTGTCCTCAGGGGTCTTGGCAATAGCTGGACCTTTCTCTGCCTCCCTCTCTCAGATCTTAATTCTGTATACGTGGTTCTGATTATTGGATGATTCACTCAATTTTCTTTCAGTTTGCCTATAATAACTACCACTTACACCATGCACACTTATGTGCTGAGGACTGCATTCACCTCTTTACATTTATTCTTACTGTAACCTGCAGAGTGAGCATTATTATCACCATCAGTTATGGGAGGAGATTGAAGCAGGGAGATTGTTTCCTGTCCCTGAGTCCACAGAGAGTAACAGGCATGTGTCCTGGACCCCCTTGTTCATGCTCCAGGGGCTCTTCAGACATTCCAGCAGTGGTTGACCTCCATCTGGAGGGGCGTTCTAAATCCCTTTGCTAGATTCCTGAAAAGTAACCCCTCACTCTCCACCATCTCCTATGATACTATTCCATGCCTCCAAAAATAGATTTTGCTATAGGATATTTTAAGTAAGTTTTTCTTCTGATTGCCAAATTAACACCTGCTATTGTAGAAAATGTGTAAAATTGGAGGATTGTAGATATAAGACTACTCTGACATCCAGATACTACTATTGCTGGTTTTTTGATATTTTTCTCTCCTTGGAATGCTGTTTTGGCACATAGATAATACCATGCTGCAGGTAAATGTGGATCCTTCCTTTTCCACCTAACATAGAGTGCTGAGAAATATCCAACATATCAACAATCGTTTCTACATTTCACTTTTTTTCATTAATGCTTTTGCATAATCCAACATATGAATGGGCATTTAAATTATTAAAAATGAGACTTTCTCTTAACTTTGGATAATTTACTGAGAGCAGATTTAGTTATAGTTACTTACTTATAGTTACTAGAGGCAAAAAGAAATATGTATTTTTAAGGCTCTTAATATGCACTTCAAAAATATTTATTAAGACCTCGCTGTATGTCCGCTGCCACCAGGCTGTTGGTTAATTCTTATTACCTCATTTAATCCACATAACAGCCTTTGAGAAAGCAATATCATCCTGTCATTTTACATGTGAAGATACTCAGGCTCAGAGAAGACAAGCATGTAACCTTAGACTGCTTTCCAGAAACAGTTATATCTACGTGCATTGTTATCTGGATAAAAATATCTTCGCTTATTTAGACGCTTTCCACTGGTTCCCATAGATGCGTGTGGGACTTTTTTGTAATAATATATTTTATTGACCTTTCTTTCTCTATGGTCAAAAGCAAATTACACTGGGTATATTAGAAATTCAGTAGTAAGGCTAATACTGTATACATTTCTATAGTGTGTCTAAGTGAGAACATTTTGATACACAATTTTAAATTTCATCCACCAAATAATATCAAAGGAGGATGGCTAGCCTGATTTTTCAAGCTTGCCTTTGACTACTCAGTCAACAGTAGAGCTTGCCCTTAAACCCAGGTCTCCGACTTTAATCTCTCCCCACTCAGCACAACCCCAAACCTTTATGCAAATATAAATTAGGACTCAAAACATATGTTCATACAAAAACCTGGACATGGATATTCATGGCAGTTTTATTCATAATAGCCAAAAACTGGAAACAACCCAGATGTCCTTCAACAGGTGATTGGTTAAACACACTGATACACTCATACCATGGAATGCTACTCAGAGATAAAGAGAAACCAACTATTGACACATGTAACAACTTAGATGATTCTCAATGGAATAACGTTGAAAGAGAAACCAACTATTGGCACATGTAACAACTTAGACGATTCTCAATGGAATAACGTTGAGTGCAAAAGCCAAAGCCCAAAAGATTATATACTATATGATTTTATTTATACATACATTTATTTATACATTTATACATCTTTGAAATCACAAAATTATTGAGATGGAAAACCAATTAATGATGACCAGGGCTTAGTTATGGGGCTGATGGAAGCAGAAGGGAGGTGGATGTAGTTACGAATGATCAACGTGAGGTCTCCTCGTGGTGATGGAACTCTTCAGTCTCTTGACTGTGGTGGTGGATACAGGAATCTACACATGAGATACAATTGTATAGAACTAAATACACACAAGAATGAGTCGAAGTCAAACTGGGGAAGTCTGAGAAAGATTGGTGGATTGTATCTATGGCAATGGTATTCTACTTGTGATATTATATGATAGTTTTGCAAAATGTTGCCATGAGGAGAAACTGGGTAAAGTCTACACTGGTCCCTCTGCATTATTTCTCACAACCATTTATTTACCTGAAATTCTCTCAATAAAAATTTTAATAAAAATAAATAAATTAGAAGGATGAAGAAATATTACATATTTTCAGTGAAAATGATCTGGGTGAACTTCAGTGGTCCCAGAGCGTCTTTCCTATTGAATCTCTGCTTGGGGCAAGGCTGAGATGGAGTCAGGGTTCTAGAAAGCACATCTATCTTTGGGTGGGAGTCATCCCAACCATGAGCACAGCATGATTGAAAGGTTAAGGTCATGGTTTCTCCCTTTCCTACCTCCCCAGTCATCCCAAGTGCTCACAACTTTGGAATTCGAAGAGTTTTAACTTTTAAAAAAAAGATGACAATTTCACTTCAATGTTTTCTAATTTTGCTGTAACTGCTACCAGCTGTGGGTTAATGGAGAACATATTCCAGGAGGCATCCAGAGGCCTTTTCATGTTTTCCAGTTGCCCGAGAGCTGACATGGTTAAATAAGGGGGGAGAACAGTGAGAGCAGAGCCTGGTTTTATGCGCTGGTTTTCAGAGCCTCGCTGTTTCTCGCTCCAGCATCTTCAGACACTGGAGTTGAGTGGGTTTCTGGCTCTGAGTCCAAAGAGAAACAGAGGACTTGTCAGGACTTTGTTTACTGCTGCCTCTGCAGTTGGCTGTTGGTAATATCCAGATTCGAGCGGTGGGGAACCTCCATCAACTGCTCTCATTAACCTTGGTCAATCTTCCTGGGTTAAGTTGGAAATGTGATAAGCACACCAGGCCCAAAGAGAAAGACAGAGAGAGAGAGAGGAGTGTCTTATTGTCCAAGAAACTCTGCATGGTTCATCTGCCTTGGAGCCTTTTACCCTCTTCTCAGCAAACACCAGGAACCCATGATGCACCAGCTCTCCAGAAGTTTGGGTCTGTCTCCCAGTTGTTTCTTGCTCTGCGATCACATTCATGTCCAGAACTAAATATGAAAATAACACTTTAGAGCAGGCAGGGTTAGGAACAGATGAGGAAAGAGATAGAGAGGGGGGTGATGTGTGGTCCAGGACCACATGGCACCAAATAACCCAACCAGGACTGGAATCCACAGCTTCTCACATACAAGATGCCCTCAAATATACCATCTGAAGCTTTACCAGTAATTAAAACTCAGTGCCATGTGGGAAACCCCTGTATTAGAGAAAGGACATGGAGGAGAGGCTGGGGGCGGCTGGAAGACAGCTGGCAAATTTGGACCCCTCCCTCCAGGTAGGCAGTGTGTCTGTGCTTTCCCACATTACCTCATTTGATCCAGGTGAGAGGGTCTGTAATACAGAGAATATGGTCTCCACTGAAAGGATGAAATTGGGGCTCGTGATGAGTAAATGTATGGGCCAAGGTCATGAAATAATTTAAAATCCAGGTACACTGATGTGGGCTCACAGGATCTTGCCCATTTCAATCATGTGATCAGTGGGCAGTTTTTACTTCCTGAATCAACTGAAGGCATTATTCCCTCATTTCTTAGATGGAGGGGCTAATACTAACCACAGGGCATCAGAGATGCCACATGTCAACTTCTGAGGGGGTGCCAGAGCCCTCCTAGGTGCCCGGTGCCTAACACAGCTTCCAGTTAGTTGTATGAGCGGCAGGGATGCCTGCCATGAGGAATGGAAGCCCACCAGCAGGTCACCTGGGCACCAGTGCGTCAAAGGCAAGAACCTTCGGAAAAGCAGCACAAACAATGAGTCCAAGTGTCACCCACCCCCATCCCAGACTGGACGGGACCTTCTCCCTGTGCACTTGCCAGGATTCTGGACCCCTCTCTGCGACAGCACAGAGAAGCACATGGTCCTCCCTGGGCTTAACTCCACCCCTGCTTAACTGGGACCTTGTCACCTCCCTACAGCCCCACACAGCCCCGTCCAAAATTCACGTGGAAGGCTGCAGCCAGCCTCTCCTGTGCACTCGAGGTCAGGGCCGTCCACTCGAACTTCTCTTGCTCTGGTGGCAAGTGGTCAAGGGCCGGGTGTGCGGGTGCGCATGTGCACACGCATGCACAGCTCGCCCACGGAGCCGGAAAGAGCAGGTCGCCCCTCCAGGACCCCAAGCGATCTGCTCAGCGCCTGGAACGCGCTGCTCCTCTCTTGCGTCTTCCATTAACCTACAGTTAACATCACGGACTGGGCCAGCCATGCAGACTTCAGACAGATTCCTGCTTCCATTTCGCCCACAGATGGCCTTGATCCCTTGCCTCTCCCAGCCCTCAGAAGGCAGCCGCTGCATCCATCCCTGCCCACGGTGGGTGAGAAGAGGGCAGGCTGGTCTTCCCGCTAAGCCCCGGGGCCTGAATCCAGGATCCCATATCCCACCCCCATACTGGCACCAAGTGCGGGGGCCAGGGGCTGGGAAACGGGGCTAATGGGCAGTGACACTGTCGCCAGGAGATAGCAGCCACGTCTCCTACCCTCCTCCGATGTCTTCATCCCATTCTTCTTCCTTTGCAAAGTCCTGCTGGCTCGTCTCCCTTCGTTCACTCCACTTCCGTCTGGCCTGGTTCTCTCTCTGCCTTTTCCCTCTCCCTCTCCTTTTGCTTCATTTCCTCTCCACCCTGACTCTCCTCCAGGCCCCTCTGCCTCTGTGTGGCCTCCCTCTCCTTTCTCTGTCCCCAGTTCTGGGAGTCCAGCCTCCACTCACGGTGTCCGCCCAGCCTCTGTCCTCTGTTGCTCCTTCTCTGTCTAGTCTACATCCCCACCCCACTCGGTGCCTGGATCCTGCTGTACAAGACAGGGCCTTTCATCCACAGTGGCCTGACCCAAGCACAATGTTGCCTTTGTCCTGGGGGTTCCGAGCCAAATGAAGACAGGGGCACGAGGGTTCCTCTCCGCCCATGCCTGCCCTCTTCTGCTGACCTCACATTGTTCTGTTGTGTCTCTGAGACCAGCCCTCCCACCACCCCCCCCCTCACCAAAACACACACACACACACACAGCGGCCTCCACAGCTCTAATCAGCGCTCACAATCCAGGGAGAGCAAGAACCAGGAGGTGTAGATCTCTCCTTCATCCTTAGTGTTATTATTTTATAGAATATTAAGGCTCTGCTGCAATATTTCTGGGTGGAAAAATGACCAGACAACTCTCAAAGAATATGTATCTTTGGAACATGCATGAAATGGACCAACAGATAACATCTTGTCTAATTACCATTCACTAGTAAGTCAGACTCTTTGTGCTTGAGAAGGGAAGTCACCAGCCTTAGTCCCAACTGGACAAGGTTACTGATATTTGCAACACCACTGGAATGAGGTAAAATAAATACTACATTGGGGTCAGAGGTTGTAGTGGAGAAAGGTGAAAAACGTGATGGTTGGAGAACTATGGGACAGAACGTGATGGAAGTTTTAGTTACTGCACTCCTTGGTCCTCTCTGATGGTAGCTGGAGAAATGGGGTGATCCAGGACACCATTCCCTAATAGGGACATGGGCAAACTGGACCCTGCCCAGAGGAACATGGCCAGGGGAAGGGTATTCTCTAGTCTCTGCCTTAGAAGAATCATTGATTGAACTGGGGCTGTTCAGCGAGCACACAGGAGCCAAAAAAGTAATTATCCTAAGATAATAGGAAAGCACCATGAGGAAGTGGGAATAGGCTTGTTCTGGATAAGTCAATGAAGGCAACTCATCAGCTCATTCACCAAATATCTATTGAGAACTTTCTCCATGTGAAGTATGAAGCACGGAACTGGGGACTCAGTGGAAGACACAACACAAGTCTGTCTTCATTTAGCTTAAAGTTTCCAGAGAAAGACTCCACTGGACAATGGCATCTAAGGAGGAGGCCAGCTCTAAGGAGTAAGTACAGGGAGGAGTGGGACCCATGACAAGGAAGGAAGATCAGAAAGAGATAGGTTTCACTCAACCCAAGGAGGGATGTTCTGACAGTCAGAGGGATCCAAAGATTCATCGGGCTGCCGTGGGAAGCGTTATCTTCCTATTATTCGAGGTGTGTGTGCAGTAGCTGCATCTTCTATGGCAGATGCTCCTGAGGGGATGCAAGCCCTAGGCAGTGAGGTTGGACTTAACACACTGTAAGATCCATTCCAATTATGGTCATTTCTGAAAATCAGGGAGTACAATTGCTGATAATCATTGTGTAAGTTCTAATAAAACATCTGTTTTTAATGATACTTCTCACTTGGACAGTACAGACAAGTGAGGCAAGGCTGTGTCCAGCCTCAGGAAGATCCATGTGTGTTGTACACCAGCCACCACCGGCTCTGTGAGCCCAGGCAGATGTCTCAGCTTCCTGCATCTATTAGACGGGGAATGACAGTATGTCAGCTTTGTAGGAATTTTTGTGATAATTAAACAAGATACAGATATATGGAAAATAGCTAGCATGGTCCATGGCACATACTAGACATTTAGTGATGGGTTATTATTATTATTTATCATTAGTATCACTATTAACCCAGTCATGGAGTCATAGTATCACAGAAAGTATATGGCTAGAAACTATTAAATTGATGTTACTAAACATTGGAAAATATTGTAACAGAAAAAAGTTCCTTTTAAATTATTTAAAACTACATTTAAAAAATCTAGGAATAAAACTAACGTGAAACAGCCAAGAATTCTATGTAGGAACCTAGAGAGTAGTCTTGATTGTTAAAAAAAAACAAAAACAAAAACAAAACAAAAAAAAAACACATGTATAGAGACTCACAATGTCCTGGGTGAAAAGGTGGAATGGTGTAAAGATGTCAAGAATCTCCAACTGAATCTACAAAAGTAATATAATCTCAATTAAAATCCCAACGGAGTCTTTTATGGAACTTGGCAAGACAGCACTAAAATTCATCAGAAAAGAAAATGTACAGGAATAGTCAAAGAAAAAATTAATTAAGAATAATGGGACGGATAACTTGCCCTACAACTGGCATAAACAAGGCTATAAAGCTACAATAATTAAAACTATGATATTATCCCAGGAAGAGACAAATGGAGAAATATCAGAGGAGAAAGAGTTAAGAACTGACCCCAAGTGTGTGTAAGAATAAAACGCACAAAAAGGAGGACATGTCAAATCCGTGGAGGAAATATGCCTTCTGAAAAGAATGAAGTTATATTTGGTTATCTACTTGGAGAAAAAGGTAATCAAATGCCTTCCTCATAATCTATCCCCAAATAAATTGTAGATGGATTTATTCATTCACTTTAGAAATATTTATTCAGCATCTGGGTGCCAAGGCTTTGCTAGGCACTCAGGTGCGTAGTGGTGATGGGCCCATAAATAGACACAGACACTGAACCAATGGCTCTTCCATTTGGGAGCTGGACAAGAGGGAAGGTAATAAGATGTCATTTCAACTATGAGAAGTGCTGGGAAGGAAACCAACATGTTTCTGTGACAGAGGAGAAGGGGGTCAGGGGGCTTAATTAAACAGGTTGCTCAGAAGGGGTCTTTTAGCTGAAATGCAGGGTGGAAGAGACATGTGAAAGGCCAAAGGCAGGAAAGACTTGGTGCTTTCCAGAAACTGAAAGAGCCACCTGGCCTCAATACGATGCCTGAAGGTGTTAAGAGATGGGATTGGAGGGGTAAGTGGGGTTAGAGATCTAAATGTCAAAGAAACAAGTAGAATTGTAGAGGAAAATATTGTTGATTCTGTTTCACTGAGAGGTGGGGAGAGACTTCCTAAGAAGGATGCAAAACCTAAAAGCCAGAAGAGATGTTTTCTCCAGTAAAACAACTACTACTACTACTACTACTGTACTGCTATACTACTGCTGCTACTATACTACTACTACTACTACTACCACTACTACCATTACTACTGTGCTACTGCTGCTACTATACTACTACTATGCTACTGCTGCCAGTATACTACTACTACTGCTACTACTGTTACTACTCCTATACCACTACCGCTGTTACACAACTACTACTATTATTACTACTACTACAACTACTATACCACCATTACTACACCACCACTACTACTAGTAGTACTGCTGTTATACTAATACTAATACACTACCACTGCAATTAATGTACTACTACTTCTACTACTATACTACTATACTACTGCTGCTACTATACTACTATTGCTGTTACTACTACCACTACTACTGCTAATACTACCACTACTACTGCTTCTACTGCTTCTACTGCTACTACTACTACACTCTTACACTACTTTGCTACTGCTGCAACTATACTCCTCCTACTACTACTGCTATTTCTACTCCTATACCTACTACTGTTGTTATACTACCACTACAATTATTACTAATACTACAACTATACTACCACTACTATACTACCACTACTATACTAATACCAGCACACTACTACTACTGCAATTACTATACTATGACTACTAATATACTACTGCTGCTACTGTACTAATAATACTACAACTACTATACCACTACCACACTGCTACTATACAACTACTACTATATTGCTGATGCTACGCTACTACTACTGCTGCTGCTAAACTACCACTGATTCTTCTACTACTAGTAGTGGTACTACTACTACACTTCTAGATGACAGAATTCACCATAAACAAAGTTTAAAAACAGAGAACATATTTACCATGATTTATAATGATGTTAATATTTAGAGTGCTTGATATGTGCTTTACAAAAGTTAACTGAGTAAAACTCCCAGAGGTAAACCCTGTTATTGCTCCCACTGTGCAGATGAGGAAACTGAGAGAAGGACCAGAGAAGTAGCTTGCCCAAGGTCATACAAAAGTCAGCAGAGGAACCAGAACTCTGTCCAGGCTGCCTGGTTCCAGAGTCTGTTCTCATCTTTACCATGCTCTGTTGTGTTGCCAATGCCGCCTTCTCGTGTGTCTAATTCAAAACAAATACAGCTGGAGTGCTCACCCACCAACACTGATGGGAAGTCTAGCGTCAGCATCGCCTCCATGCTACTTTTTCAGACATGAGCCGGGTCCTGGGAAGTGGGCCAGGATGGCTGCTGCAGACCAGTCCTGGCTCAAGTCTGCACCGTCCAGTCCAATGACAGGCGACTTCCAGCTGCCTACCTCCTGCTGTGCAAGCAAGGGCTCAGGCCTCACCTGCACCAACCCAGTCTCCCTTCCCTAGTCTTCCCATGTCAGAGGGGCTGCTTTCTCTCCAGCTCAGGTTCCCACCATGGAGATGCCTATCACCCCTGTCCTGGGGGAATTTTCTGTCCCCTTCTCAGGTTGAGCTTTTCTCTTCTTCAGTTCTCAAAACATCAAAACTTTGATCCCCTGCCCCGTCAGACAAATCCAGCTTAATTGCCTCAGTGGGCCCAGGCGTAGAAATCAAAGACCTGTTTAGGGAGGGCACCCGCCACCTGGCATGGTTTCCTCCCTGGGCCTGGAACACACAAAACCCTCCCAATCTTCCTGGGATTAGGGAGAGCCTGGACACTAAAAGCAAAAGCTGACGGGCTCTGCCTGTTGGAAGGAGGGGCTTGGGGGTGGGGATGAGATTTGGGGAAATACCTGTCATTTCTTTATGGAGCACCTATAGGTGAGAAAAATAAAAGAAGTATTTTCTCAATAGATTATTTTGCCACATTAATATCTTAGTAAATTATAGGAACCCTTTATATACACATATAGAGTTAATAAGAGACAGACAAGTGAAGAGAAAAAATGTTCAAAAATTCTAACGTTCCCCACAAGAAAAATAAACACAAATGGCCAATAAGTCCATAAGAGGATGTACAGACTTATGATTAATCAGGGGAATGAAAATTTTTAAATTGAGACACAATTGCTCTGATTGCAAACCATTTTTAAAAATGTAATCGGAAAAACTGTTGAAAAGCAGGCATTTTGACCAAAGTTGATTGGAGTGAAAACTGATACCATTTTGGGGGAACCATTTGGCTTTTTTACAACAATGAAAAAGATGCATACTTTTGACCCAGCAAGTGTATTTTTAGGACTCTAAAAATGCTCATACATTTGAACAAGTACATATAAAAAGAATATGCAACTTGTCATACAATTACATAACATAAAATATATATTTGGGTGATAATTTTAACAATGTTTGCAGAATAACAAAAATTAGAAAGATGGGGAATGGTTAATTCAATCTAAGCTATGTAATTTTTTGCTGCCATTAAAAAGTGTGCTTCGTGGCCACTGACATAGGAAGAAGTCCATGTTACATTATTAAGTGAAAAAAGCAATGTAAGTGAAAAATGTATACAAGTGAGAAACCCAAGTTAACTCTGAGATATAGATAGATAGATAGATATGACAGATAGATGGATGAATGGATAAATAGATAAATAGATATTGATAAAACACAAATTATGCATTATATATTACATTAAAATGTGGATATATATCCATAAAATTATAAGACATATAAATATGTACTTATATGTTCATACTAAATATATGCCAATTTGGATATCAAACTGCTTCCTAGGTTGATATCTGTAGAAACAAGGTATAGAATTGTGTGTACTGGGAAAGAGTAGAAAAAATAATGTAAGACTTTCATTCTATATTTCTCTATAATAATGCAATTATTGTTATTTTTTATATGTAGATTTTTTAACTGAAGTATAGTTGATTTACAGTGTTTCAAGTGTACAGCAAAGTGATTCAGTTACATATATATATATATATATATATATATATACATATATATTATTTTTCAGATTCTCTTCCATCATTGGCTATTACAAGATATCGAGTATAATTCCCTGTACCATACAGTAGGTCCTTGCTGTTTATTTTATATTTAGTAGTGTGTATCTGTTAAATCCTTATTTATTCCCTCCTCCCTTCCCCCTTTGGTATCCATAAGTTTGTTTTCTATGTCTGTGAGTCTGTTTCTGTTTTGTGAATAAGCTCATTTCTATCAATTTTTTAGATTCCATATATAAGTTGTATCATGATATTCACCTTTCTTTGTCTGACTCACTTCACTTAGTATGATAGTCCATCCATGTTGCTGCAAATAGCATTATTTCATTCATTTCTATGACTAATATTCCATTATGTATATATACCACATTTTCTTTATCAATGCCTCTGTTGATGGACATTTAGGTTGCTTCCTTGTCTTGGCTATTGTAAATAGTGCTGCTAGGGACATTGGGCGCATGTATCTTTTTGAATTAGAGTTTTCTCCAGATATACACCCAGGAATGGGATTGCTGGATCATATGGTAGCTCTATTTTTAGTTTTTTTTTAAGAACCGTCCATTCTGTTCTGCATAGTGGCTGCACCAGTTTGTATTCCCACCAACAGTGTAGAAGGTGCCCTTTTCTCCACAACATCTCCAGCATTTATTATTTGTAGACTTTTTGATGATGGCCGTTCTAACTGGTGTGAGGTGATACCTCGTTGTATTTTGATTTGCATTTCTCTACTAATTAGTGATGTTGAGCATCTTTCCATGTGCCTGTTGCCCCGGTTGATATCTGTAGAAACAGGGTATAAGATTGTTTATAGTGGGGAAGAGTAGAAAAAAATAAGACTTTGACTCTATGTTTCTCTATCCTTTTATTTTTACAATCAGTATTGCTTTTTAACTTTAAAACAGTTCCCAAAAGTTAGCTCAGTTCCCCTCTGTGAGTCAATGCCCACATGTTTTTTCCCTCATGCATCCATTCATTACACAGGTATGTTAGTCCTCTGTCGTCAGAGGCCCCTCGAAGACCTCTGAGGGTGGAAGTCACATCCTCACAAGGGAGACTTCTCTGTCCTGACCACTCCACCTGCAGGAAAGTTCTTCCTTTCCAGCAGAAGCCCTGGGTCCTCTGCCTGTGATGCTGCATTTGCACAGCCCCCGCTGGCTGGCATCAATGGCAGCACGTGGAGTCAAAGCCCTTCTGGGGACAGCTTCCCCGTATATTGAAACTCGGCAAACATACAGTTATCTCGGACAAGCCCAAAAGCCAGCCTCTGCTTGGGAAATACCCATAGGAAGCTGGTGGTTTCTGTGTCTGGGACTCTGCTTGGAGATTCCTAACCTCCCTTCTGTCTTGCCCTCGGGCAGGTGCAGATCCCTCTGTTTGCAGGGCCTGCTCATCGGGCACATTAACACACCAGGCAGTCAGCCTCACGAGTGACAATCGTGAAGCATCTCAGTGTGAGTGGAGCTCTTTGTCATTCTGCAGAGAGTGGCTCTCCCTGCACAATGCGGCTGCCTGAAGCATCCTTCCCAAACAGACATCGAATTCATGTCCCTGTTTCAATGCCGCTCCTGGTTCCCCCGCCTGCAAGTCAAAACCCAGGCCTCTCAGCCTGGCCTCCCATCCTGCTGTCTCCACTCTCACTTCCATCCTTGCCTCCCACCCACTGCTGCAAAGGCAGCCCACAGCCCAGGTAGGCTGAGCTGCATGCAGACTGCTTGATCTCTAGGCCCCTCACTCCCCTGCATCTACCTGCATGCTGTTCTGTCTGCAGTATCCGTTTCCCACAGCATCACCTGCCTGTTCTTTAAGACTCAGCTTAAACTTTCTCTCTTCTGGAAGCCTTCCCAGGTGACAGCCTCCCAAGGTGGGTTGGAGGCCCTCCTCTGTGCCCCGACAGCCCCCTGTCAGGCCACCTGTTGCCGTGTTAGTCTCAACCACAGACTGTGAGCTCCGTGAGGATGCAGTCCCTGTGCGTCTTCTCCCATGCAGCCTGGACATCCTAGCTGGCATTTATTTGTTGAATCTATGAATGAATGAATGAATGAGCAGATGAAAAACCAACTTATATCTTAAGAAAACAGAAGGTCAGAAGCAAGTTACTGGAAACATGAAACACCTTTATAACACCCGGGAGCCCAAGCTTGCATACTCTGGAGTAGAGGAAGCCACAAATTAAGAGCCTTCACTGGGCCAAATGGACCAAATTAGTCTCCTCCCTCTGCATCTGTCCCCGTTACTCTTTCCCAGGTTGAATTCTTGGCTTTCCACTTTAGCCAAGTCTTGGGCACCAAGCTTACTCAAGACACTTGGGATCTTCCAGGAATTTGAAGGGTTCAGTCTTGAGCCTCTTCAGATCTTGGATTGAATGAGATGCACTGAAACACAGCATGGACTCTGAAATCCACCCTCCATGCCATCCCACCCACAGCCCATGGCCCTGCTGTGATCTCACGCTATGTCCCTGGACTTGCAGAATGTATGTGCATGTTTCCTCCTGACCAAAGAAAGCAAAACAAAGGAAGAAATACCTTTGTCAGTCATTCTCCATAAAGCTCACAGTTCAGGGAGACCAGGGACAAGAAAACAAGTAGGAAAAAGGGAAGTATGGGCAAGGGGGCAGAGAGAACTCACTCCAACTGGGAAACCCTCAGGAGCTAGGTCTTCAGCACAAGGAGAAGGAAAAGAATCTGGGGCCAAAGGAAGGGTAGAGCAGTGGGAACAGAGAGGGAGAGACATATGAAAAAAACATGAAATGTACAGGGGCCACCAGGAAGCTCTGTGTGGTTCCAGGGTGAGGTAGAGAGCGTGGGGTGTCATTAAAAATGAGTCTAGAAAGTGGCCAGATGGAGACAGGCCCTGGCTGGTCATCTACAGGATATGGACTGCAGCCTCTTTTTAAATAACCTGGAAGGGATTTAATGGTTCACCAACCTGAACGTCACTCAGCAGTGGCAGAACCTTATCCTAAACAGTCAGCAGAATGATAATAAGCAATCAGTAGCACAAGGAGTTAGAGACACACAGGAGAACATCTACTAAAGGCCAGGCTGGACTGTATTTCTCAGTGAAAACTTTCACAACGCATTTCAACATGGGAATCTACCTTCTGAGATTCCATACTTTACAAATAATATGGATTGTGACTCCAGGTGAAAGATGTTTCTAAATTCCCTGAGATCCTCTTGACCCCCTATATAAATATATACAGAGCACAAAATAATTTTCACTTTGAGATACATTTTTAAAAGAACGTTTCAAGTAAAATAACATAATCTTCACATCTTTCAGCCTATGACCTCTTGTGTATTTGATTTTCCAATTCCAAACTCCTTCTTCTTAGCGAATTGTCAAATTGCCTCTGTGAAGGGATTTTAAAACCTAAATTACAAAACCAACCACTAAGTCATCTCGAATAACTATCTCTTTTATATGTGTAAATACATTTGTTTCTCTTTCTCCTAAACTCAACCCCACCTTCAGTGGAGAATCCAGCCTGATTGGCTCAGCATTTACTCAAGCTAGAGTAAGATGTGATGGTGGCATGGAGACGGACACATGTTTTGGATTAACCCTGCTGATTACTCTTTTTCGCTGTACAGAGAAGAAATCATGGCATTAGTTTTCCAATAAAGACAGACCTCATAGAAGTTATTCCAACATTCCGTACTCAATAGAAACAAAAGTGCATTTTATCAGGCACTTTAACTTCATTAACTGGAGCATACATTCCAACTCCAGGTTTTATATGAACTTATCAAGACCATTTTGAAGAATTACTTGATGCCTTATGGACTTTGTCACTTACAAAATAACTCTCCTGAAGCTCTGTTTGACCAGCAGCAGATAGAATGCACTCAAAAAGGGAAAACTTTACTTCTGAAATTCTAAACCACAAAAGAGTTCAGATGAGCCTTGTATCAATGCACCAAACTTTTCAATGGGGGAAGGCGTGGGTCTTCATTCACTGAGGTGCAGAAAGTATCTTTTCTGAGGTGGCTTCCGAGGATGCTAATATTTGGTCACATAGGGGAAGCCAGCTGAACGAAGGGTCTGGGTTGCAGAAGCACAGGCAAGAACTTCACCAGGGCCAGACCCCAAAACAACCCAAACCCAAATGCTGAAGTGCCCAGGAATTAAGGCACATATGCCCGGCTTGCATGCGATTCCTTACTTCTGGATTTCTATCACGGTCCTACTCAGCATCTTCATCATTAATGAGAAGACGTCTGCCACAACATAGCAACGTACCCATGTGCTAAGACTGAAGATACAAGTACCAAGAGCAGCCCTGGAGGATGTCTCCCTGTTTCCTGGCTGCCTTTCTGGAAAGGATGGCTCCCAGGGCCAGAATGCACCTTGGAGCACAGTGGGGTAGCATCTGAGCTTACTACTAGGTAACCCATAAATTTTGAGTCTCGGTTTCCTTGTCTATAAGACAGGAATAATAACAACTTCCGGAGACGGTTCTGATGGGGGACTGAGAGGAAGAAATGTGGGAAAGTACACCATAAATTATGAAACGCTACTGAGATGCAAATTGTCATGATTATTTATAAGGACCCAAAGGTTGTCCCAAGACATATTTTCTGCATCTCAATTCTTCCATCTCTTCTTTGGGACACCTCATCTCCCCCTAAATGCCTCCCTTTGTTGGGATACAGCCTCCCCTGCTGGTCTCTAAATTAGCACATCTTCTTTCCACTCCCCCTGAGATTTTCAATTCCTTTAATCCAATGAAATAAGTTCAGTCCATCATCTTCAAAGAATAAGAATAAAATTTGGGGACCAAAATTATACCCATTGGGATTGCTTCTGCGGAAATACTTTGGAATTCCTTTTCATGCCCTATTAAATAATTAAAATGTTTCTTGTCTGCATTCAATGTTAGTTATTTAAACCCTAGTCCTAAGCTCCGCTAGCAACCTTATTAGCACAAAACTTTCTTTGCCAGTTGGGTTAGTTTTATAGATTTTTGCATAGAAGCCATGCACACAGACAAATATAAGTGCGTGGTTGTGGTTGTTGTCATACAGTCGTAGGAAATAAGTTGAATTTAAGCTGACATGATTAATCTCACTCCACCTAATAGCTTCTTAGCATAATCGATGTCCTTCACTTGTGTTAGGAGCTGTTAGCACATCAAACTCATTTCTGTGGACTCTAGCAGATCTAAGTGGTACCCTACCCTACAGTTCCATCCTGGAGTGGAATTGAGGGTGGATGATCAGTGTTAATGAGTTGGTATTTCGTAATTAGGCATAAGAACACAGTTGCAAAATGTTAGGATGGAAAGAGAATTGGAGTCATCACATAGATAAAGCCAGAAGGTCCAAGTGGTAAACTCGAGGATTTCAACCATTTCCTTCTGCTCCTCTCCCAAGTCCTATTCACTCAGAATTTACAAGTCCACTCTGCTCCCTCTGTGATAGACCTAGAGAGGGAGAAGCTGCTTGTGAAGGCCCAAAGTCGCGATGAGCATCAGGAAAGGAGAGGAGGCCGAAGAGAGCTCATGAAACCCAGTCTCAGGAGCCACTTAGAACAGGGGACACCTGGCTGCCCATGTACCATTCCCTGCAGAGCAACCGCACACCACAGGGACCCAAGGCTGGGCACAGGCAGGATGGTCTGGGGGCTGCCATCCTGGGATCTGAGGGCCAAGGACACAACAGGCTGTAGTCAGAGGCAAGAGAAAGGCTGAGCGTGCTCAGACCAGACCAGGAAAGTAACGGCAAGCAAAATGCATAACCCACGGAGAGTGATCAACACAGAACTTGTGCAGCCAGAATGACCTCTCCAAGGCAACTCTGGAATGCAGGCCTGGTCCTGGGAGAAAGAGGCCCAGGCTTTGTTTTTCTACCCCAGAGAACCCTCCTCTCCCCCTGCTGGGACTGTTCCAGAGCCATCAAGGCATCTTGCTCCTGGGCATCAGCATCGTTGTGGAAGTGATGCCCTAAATGCTCTTCATTTCAAGTAACGTTAGCTTCTGAGTCTCTCCTTAGCTCCTGCCCCCTTCTTCCCAATTACACGCATTTTCTCCAAGGCCATCTGCATGGGAGGAGGTGACTTTGGTTGGAAGAAATAGCACCCTGAAGAGAGGGACAAGAAATCGCTGCTGGTGTATGTGTCTTTGCTAGACCCAAAGCCAAGTGTGAACCAACTGGGCAGTTCTACTCACACCTTCCAATGCATTCTCTGTCTAAACAGGGACACTGAGAGGACAGGAGGGCAGCAGCAGGTGCATGGGCTGATGGGAAGGCAAGGGGATGGGAACACATGGGGCCCGGGCGGGAGTGCTGGTGCAAAACCGGGGGCTCAAGCACCTCGGGCAGACCTGCGCTGGGTGGAGGGAGGAACAGCCAGAAAAGTGGCTCAGAAGTCATAGGAAGCATCTACTTCCACTTGGGAACCTGGAGGCAGAGTCCACAGTGAGCCTGGGGGAGGATGGGAGAGCTGAGCTGTATGTCAGCAGGAATGGGGAGACAGAGCCAGCTCAGAGTGCGGGAGCCAAGGGCCGGTCAGGAGAGGACTGGGGACAGGGCTGTGGCAACAGGGTGTGATGGACACTGGATGCCCCACCCAGATGACTTTATCGTGAAGTTCCCATTGTACCAGCTTCTGGGAGTGCTGGGGGCCCTTCAGGAATTGCCTGGGCTGCAAAGAGCCATGTCACCCAAGGTTCCAGCTTCATTGGACTGGCTCACACCCCGTGACTGGTCCACAGGAGAATAAGGATGGGCAGCTCTGCGGGCATTCCTGGCTCCAGAGCCAAGGCTGTCCTGGGGTCTGCATGGCACCTGGACTTTGCCCTCTGCTCTCTCTGCTTCTTCCCCTCCCTACTAACCATCACTTCAGAGCTGGCTTCCTGGAGAGCCCAACCTGAAACGGAGGTGAGGAAGGACGTGCATGTTAATGAGGGTTCCCTGAGCAATGGGCACCCTGCTAAGCACTTCCAGTACCCTGCCCTGGGCACTTTTCCCAACAACCTTATGACTGGGCAGCAGCTTCGGATCCTGTTACAAAGTAGGGAGCAGGCCCTGGGGGCAGACGGTGACCTGCCTGTGGTCAGACACCTGGCAAGGGGCAGAGTGAGGGAAGATGGCTCCAGAGGGACTCCCAGAAGGCCACATGTGTGACCCGGGGACAGCTGGCTAGGATAAGTAGGCGGCTTCGTAGGGTGCAGGTCTCACCAGTCTTCCGGAGAAGTCTGGCATCTGACGCTAGATTGCTACCTCTGGAACCCTGGATCTGAATTCTGACTCTGCGCTTTACTAGCGGGGCAACCTTGGGCCAGTTACTAAACCTTTCAGAGCCTTGGTTTCTCCACTGATAAAATGGGGTTTAGATCTACTTTACGATGTTTTCTAAGGACAAAGCTTTAAAAACACATTGACACAGACATCGTGATAAAAGGTCCATGACGAATGATGAATAAACTGCAGCTCCCCACCTCTCCCCCAATTCCCAGCCCTCCAACCCCCTCCCCAGAGTTTGCTACTTGACTGGGCTAAGTCAGTGGGTCCCAGCATCCCTGTCTGCAGCTGGGCAAGGCTGGGCTGTCCCTGGGATCCCCACCACCTGCTATCCGTTCGTGTTCTATTTTCCTCTGAGAAGAGCACACCCCGGCCTTGAGCCCACCTGCTCCTAGGAGGAAGGAGAAAGGATTCCCAGGCAGACCCACCTGGCTCCCACCAGCCCCCTCCCCCCATGCTCAATGGGCCACCCAACCTCCCCCAGCAGGCCTGCCCTTCCCACCCGGAGATGAAAGGTGCTGCTTCTGCAGCTGCCAGAGGCGCCCCTTCCGCCTCCTTCTCGCCTGGGCCTGGTGACAGGCCACCCTGCGGCCCTGTCAAGTCTCATGTTCTGAAAGTCCATGCACCTTCAAAGAAAGGTGACTTCGTCCCCAGAGAGCAGTGGGGAGGGAGACCAGATGTGGGGAAGCAGCCACCCTTCCACCTCCTCCTCCAGGACGGATGCCTTGTTTAGAGCTGACTACAAACTTTCCCCGGAGATAACCAGAGACAAGCCAACCGCCCCCCTCTGCCCCTAATATATCAGCCCCAGGAATGAGGCTGCATCCGTTTGTTGTCTCTCCATCAGAGGAGCCCTGACACCTGTGTTCTCTGTACCAGGACAGCGTGGAAAGGAATCGACAGTGAGTAAAAAGGCTGGAGGGAGCACACTTCTTTTCCTAGACTCCTGTACCCGTTTCTCTAGCGTAAAGAAAACGATGCTAGAAAGACTCCAGCTCTTCTCAACAGCAAATCCAGAATTGTAAACATCCCTGGCAAGTCCCCACGCACCGCAGGAGAGAATGGCCTTTCCTGGGGGGCCAGGCAGGAAATGGGAGCAGGTCACTGAGCCCTGCTGGGAGCCTGGTGTCCTTTAGTGCGCCGGACACATGGAATCCCACTTACTTCCCTCAGAGTCTCCCCAGGGCAGATAACAAAGCCCCAGTTTTCAGAGGAGGGAAGAAAGGCTTGGAGATGGTCCTGGCCCATTCAGAGTCACATAGCCAGTGACCTGCCCAGTGATGTCAGACCCCTACATGGCCACCCTCTCTGTCATAACCCACTTCTGTTTACTCAGAGCTATGTAGCCTCCAGAGGACCTTGTCCAGCCAATGAACAAATCACCTTGATCACATCCCTACTACATGCCCATTTTAGGGAGAAGAAAACCAAGGCCCAGAAAGCTCAGAAGACATCCCAACATCACATATGGACAACCTAGCTCTGACAGGCTGTGCTAAGGTGGGGGGCTGCTGTGTGTGCTCTGAGTGGCCCTGGACTTACTCTTGCCCCTGCCTGCCAGCCCTGGGCACCACCTCTTTACAGCATGAAGAATGACCAGGTGGAAGGCTGTGGGGTAGAGGGGGCAAATCCTCCCCTGACTTTCCTGCAGTCAGTCGGTTATCCTGAGCAACCACTAATCTTCACAGAGAGTTTATGGAGACAAAGCCCAGGCATCACGTAAGCGCTTCATCTGTATCATCCCATTGCATCCCTTGCTAACCCTTTTAAGTAGATATTATTATTCTCCCACTTTATACAGAGGGCATCTGGAACCTTAAACGGGTTAAGTCAGGGACCAGGCTCCTCAGCTAATTAGTGGCAGATCAGGGATTCTCTTCCAGTCTCGCCCAGAGCTGGGGGTCTTAATCACAGCCTAGCCCTTAATCTGTCCCACTTTTCTCTCCTCTCCTCTCCTCTCTTCCCCTCCCCTCTCCTCTCCTCTCCTCTCTCTCCCTCCTTCTCCTCTTCCTTCCTTTCTTCCTCCTTCTCTCCCTCTCGTTATAAAAAGAATGCACTATACGTAAGGGGAATCATGAACCCTGCTGAGAGCTCCTGGGCTGTTCCGCCATGTTTTTTCTGTACCACAGGCTATAACCTGAATGGATCTTTCTTTACTATAAGTGTGGAAAAAGTTACAGGCGTGAAGCTGTTTACTGTGGGTTTATGGTAAATCAATAATCAGAAATAACCTTTGTGCTATTGGGGTGCCAAGTCAAAGGTGGTTTTAACATGATAAAATATTCTGCAGTGCTTCAACATAATTGCTAGGATGTGTCAGTGGTGGTTTTGTCGAGATTGTGAATGTCTCAGAGATTTTTTTGCTTGAACTTTTTGTGTCTTCTAAATTTTTTACAACAAGCATATATTCATTTTGTAATCAGGAAAAAAAAACAATAAATCTAAAATGTAATATGAAGCTTAGGTGGAAACACAGGGAAAAAAAGTATTTATGAGAGACTGTTCCTGGAAGATGGAACAGGATGGCATGAGCTTCTGGCCATCCTGTAGAGTGGCAGGTGACCTGAGCTGGAGCTACCCAGGAAGTGGATGGAGAAAAAAGTAGCCAAAGTAGAGGCTGGGGTGAGCCCACAGCCCAAATCCCATCTTCCAGCCTAACTAGCCGAAGAAGTTGTTGCTTCCAGAACATTCCATCTGAAGCTACTGCACCCATGGTGGCAGGCCTTCCAACACCACCAGTGATGGTCACTCGTTGGCCAAGGGCGAGAGGGCACTGTGTGCATTCTGGAAAGTGTTAACCAAGAACATCCTGGTTATTAGAGTTTATTGACTAAAAATATTATTTACATAAAATATTTTTTTTGTGCAAGTGTTTTTTTTTTTTTTTTTTTTTGTGCAAGTGTTCTTATGCTTGAGTTGCAAGAAGGGTCTGCCTCACTTAAGATCAGTCATCTAGTAGCATCGTTATAGAAAACAGAGATGGCCATGAATCCCAGCATCTCCCATTTATCTCCCAGCCATTCCCAGGTACTTAGGACAGAGAAGCCTACACAGTTCTTGCCCCCCTCATCCTCTTCAATCCTCCAGCTTATCAGTCCTGCTAATCTTTCCACACACACTCACATTGAGGGCCCGTCCCTGGAGGAAGACTTCTGGACTCTGAACCTCAGGCCTCCTGTGGGTGCCCACCCTCCCTGTGCTGGCCCTTGGCAGAGCCCTTGTCACACAGCACTGGCACATCAACTTACTGGTCCCCTGCCCAGCCCCTGGAGGCCACAACTCCTCAAGGGTGGTTCACGGGTGTCCTCCCATTCAAGAACCCAGCACAAGGCTTGGCTCAGAGCAGGTGTCAAGCAAGCAAGTGAGCAAATGAGCGAATGAGCGAATGAATGAGTGAATGAATGAATGAACAAATACACTTTTATTCCCCTGCAAGATATTTTAGGATGAGAACAGTATTACCTAATCCAAGAGCAAAAGCTTATTCTGCAATGTTTGAGAAAGTACGGATGCACTTAAGTCTCCTGTTTTATTTTGCTCCCTTTAACAAGCCTTTGAGTTCCCTGGAGGGAACTTTACCCTGGTCCCTTCCTATCCTCCCAGGATCTAGGGTCCCCATGAGTTTTTGTGACATGGATAAATGAACCAGTGAATGTGTGAATGTCACTTCTCTGCTTCCTTCCTGTGAAAAGCTTGCAGTTCTAGGGGCCTTCAAAGGAAAGCATCACAAGAGAATGTCACCTTTCAACAAACTGTGAACAACTTTGAAAGAAAAAAAAAAAATAGCAATCAAGATACATGTAAGCGCTCCCAGCACTAGGGGACATGTTGAAATTAGTGCTGGCCTGAAATAAACGCTTTTATTATGGATCTCAAAGTCATAAATCAACCAGGGAGTGAGCTAACACTCTGGGAATGGAAATCAACCCCCGCAGGCACAAGAGAGCAACTCCAGGTATCTGACAAATATCTTTGCATCTGCAGGAAACTTGTCTATAATGTGGGGATGTCATTTGGCGAAATCCTCTTATTTAGAGTTCAGCCTCATGTATGAAGTGATGGTCTAATGCCCGCTGAGGCTGTGAGACTTTGGGCAGCTTACTTAAACCCCTGAGACTCAGTTTCCACATCCCAAAAATTAGGAGAGTGAGAATAGCAGTGCCTGCCGTGTACAGGTTTTATAGGTGTTAAATAAGTTCATGAAGCCAGCCGAGGGCTTGGTCCTTAATAATCAGTCAACCTATTTAAACATTTAAACTGGTTTGATGTTTTCATGACTATCACAATAATTTGAACATTAGGGCAAGCATTTATCAGGGACTTCACTCATTTTATACTAAATTTTTGCAACAGTACCAAATGGTAAATATTACTATTCTCACTTTCCCAAGGAGAAAACCAAGATGCAGGGGGTTCCGCAGTACACAAGATTGCACAGTGTGTAGCGACTGAACTGGGAATTCTACTCTGATGAAGTCACTCCTCTGTTTACACGCAGCTAAGAGCAGAACCAAGATGTAAAACAGGGTTTAGCTGATGCAAAAACTCAGAGACCATGCCATCAGCTCAGAATTGGTTGTGCCAATGAAAAAAAAAAAGCAAATCATTGTAATAAAATGCTCAGTAATTGTAGCTTGTAACATACATATTCAAGAGCAATCAATGAACTAGAATACAAATATAAATAAGCCTTTAAGAATCTCCCAGCCTAGTATGGAAGGCGAGGCAGGGTTATAAATAGCTACTAAGCAGAAAGTACAAAGAACGTGTTCCAAACATACTGGGGTTGGCAGGGAGACATGAGTTTGAATAAAGATGACCAGGGCAGACCCAGGGAAACAGAACTGGAAGGGTGGGTAGTGTTGCAAATGAGTTTGAAAATAAGGGGGGGTGATTCCAGGTGAAGGGATGTGAGAACACAGGGATTGTGGAAGTCTGGTGGCTCCACCCTGGATGGGGAGGGGGGGATGCTGAGGGAGTAGAAATGAGTCAGGGACAAAGGCCATTGAGAGGCCAGCTAAGGGGCTTAGACCTCATGTTAGACCTGGGAATCAACAGGCCGTAGGTGGGGCTTGCAGGGCAGCAAAACCAGGGAGCCAAGGAGAGCTGCGTGCAATCTTCTTGAGCTAAACCTGCCGGGTGGAGACCCAGGAAGGAAGGAAGCCAAGGGCCTTGTTGAAAGTCAGGAGCAGTAAGAGGAGACCACAAGATCCATCTGCTGATTATAATGAGCCTCTGAAGTGCCCCTCACCACATCTGGAGTGGGTTCCGCCGCCCCCGTGCCTCCGCGCAGTGTAGCGTCTGGGTCTATCTTGGGAAACTGGATTTGCAGCTCCATGAGCTGATAATCAACCTGCCGCATGAGCAGCGACAACAGCAGCGTGTGGTTGGCCTGAGGTCCTGCAGGCCGCCTGAGAGTGCCTCACCCAACAGGAAGTCTCCCTGCAGGTACTCACTTGGTCACCGTCATGGTCACACAGGCATCTGTGCCTGGACCCAGCTGCACATCCACACACCCCTTGGCTTGCTCATGCATCCCTGTGATCTGGGCTTCCTCCATTAGGTGACTGCAGTTCACATGCCATCCACTCATTTCCTCCTACGTGTATGTGTTCACACTCTCCTCCAGCTCTCCGTCTTCCCTCAGTGCCTCACTCACTTATCCATGAACTCATGGTTACAAACACGCGCTCCAGAGCCCAGCTGCCTGGCTTCAAATCCCAACGTGGTCATTGTGCATGCAACGTAGGCAGCAATTGAACTGTGCTTGGGTTCCTCATCTAGAAAGTGGGCATGGTCCTAGTACTTGACCCACAGCATTAAATGAGATAATGTATGTAAAGCTCATGCTAAGCCCTCAGTGAATGCCAGCCTCATCACTCACAGGTCCCTACTCCTGGCCCACTCTGTGCTCCACTGATGTTGGGGAGAGAGGGATGAAACTCAGGTCCTGCCCATAACAAGGGCTCAATCTTATAGGGAAGGTAAACCATGGAGCAAAATCATCACAGAGATAGATATACAGAGTGAGAGTCCTCCTAGGTGAAAGGATGGGCAGAGGAGGTGGTGGGGAGGCAGAAGGCAGGGAAAGGGGGACAGCTTGAGCACTAAGGAAGTGACCTTGGCTGAGGTCAAGGAATGAGATGGGGACAGGATTTGTAGCCCCAGATCTGGCACTAACTAGGTCCAGCTGAGATCAAACTGCAGTCCCAGTCAACTGGATATCATCCCAGTTGCCTACTTTTTAGCTTTTCTAGTTCACACAAACACATAGACATTTCTCCCCCAAGGTACATCCACAGTGTCAGGAAGATGGGCTGAGACTGGTTGTGTTTTCAAGGGCATGCCATGCACACTCACTCACTCTCTTCACCAGACTTAGTTAATTGTCCTTGAGCCCCACTCAGGGCTCCAACACACCTGGGATAGATTGATAGCAAAAAGGGTCCCAGTTGCTCCCTTTCCTGAATCCATGCCCATGTGTAATGTGACCTTGCATCTCCTTCCATCAAAGGAGGAGCCTACTTCTCCATCCCCTGATTCTGGGCTGGGCTGTGACTTGTGATGGTCAATAGGATATGGCAAAAATGACCTTGTGCCAGTTATAAGCCTGGTCCTCAAGAGGCACTGCATGTTTCCACTTGTTCACTTGGAGTCAGCTCAAGCTAGCCAGCTGGATGACAAGAGGCAGGTGGCCCACACACTCTCATAGCTCAAGCCCACAGCCAGACTACCAGCAGGCATGTGAGAGAGGCCATTCTGGACCAGCCAAGCTCCAGCCAGACCATCAGCTGACCACCAAAGCATGAGCAAGCCTAGCTAGGATCAGCAGATCCACCAGCTGACATGCATCATGAGTAATAATAAATGATGGTTGTTTTAAGCCACATTGAGTTTGGGAGTGTTTGTTACACAGTAATAGCCAACTGATTCATCTCTTCCAAGTAGGTTTATTGGGACTCCACTGCCCTTTCCTGCAGTCTGATCTCAGCTGGACCTGTCAGAAATGATGTATGCAAGGGGTGTAGCACTGGGCCAGGTATGAATAAAGGCTTCATAAATCAGAGCCACTGCCATCTGCAGTATTGTCCCCATCAGTCAGTTTTTAGGGTGGAACACCCTGGAATGCTATGTGAAGGGAAGGGAAAAAGGAGTGCATGAACTATCATGGCCTGGATGGCTTTGAGGAGGGTGCAGCCAGTCAGTAGAAATAGACTACTCAAGGCCAAGTTGCTTAAAGCACCAACACCAGGAGCATGGTGCACCATGGAAAGAGCCATATCTTTGCAGGACCTCAGGGGTGCAGACACCAACACCCAGATTCCCCAGCAACAGGCCTAGAGAACACAGGTTCTACCCCAAGTAGCTTAGAGGTGGCTGTTCTGAATCCTAAAAAATCTTTGGATGGGCAGGCCTGTAGGAGCCAGCAGCAGGCCACATGGTTTTGAGGGACCCATTGCCCTATGAGGCCACAGCAGCTGGTGAACAGAGACAAAGACTGCTTCATGGATACCTGTGAAAATCTCTAAGGGAGTTGGAAAATCCCTCAGCTTCCTTCCTGCTATCAAAGAGATCACAGCCATGGAGAGTTGGTACATAAATTCAAAGATCTCTAAGTTGTGCTCACAGGTCAACTGAAGTCTTCAGCACACAGCAGCACGTACGTGCTAGTGCTTGATAATGGGTATTTTTGAGGGAGTTGGTGTTGGGTATGTATCTCTAACATATTGAGACTGTTTTTGAGGGTAAGACGGTCCTTCTGTCTGCCTAGGCAGGCTGTATCAGAGGGAAGCATTTTCTAAGACTCAGGCTTCCTTTACCTATAATTTCTCTAAACATCTTAATTTCATTTGTAAAATGGGAACAATATTCTTAACTGACAAGGTTGTCATGTGCCCCGAGTGGGAAAGTGGATAGGAAAGTGAGGATCATTCATGTGGACTTATCACCAAACCTTTTTAGTTATTATTGTTATTATTAATATAAATTCATAATCTTTCTCTAGCTACAATTTTCCTCCAAAAGATGTTCTTGATGGTTCCCATAATAGAGAACAGAATAATATTCCAGTAATTATAAGGTGTTTTGAGATCATCTGGCATGGACATCCTTTTAGTAATTGGAACTCAAGCAGATTTACATAGCTGAGAATATTAAAGCACATTAAATTCCATAATGGTTCTTCTGGTGTTACTTAACATTCTCAGTCCTAGTCATAAAGCATTAAGACTTCAGGCTGTTAGCGGCAGCAACTCTCTCCCAGAACATGTGTTGAAAGTCTTCATCTTGAGAGGCAAAGTTCCATTATAAAGAGAAACGTTCTTTAATCAACGGCAATCTGCTGTGTCTCCTCTCCTGTCCCATCCAGGCCATAGAGTAGTTTGAAGTACAAACTACCAAGGAATTGCATCCACCTTCAGACCTCGCATATCTAGGTTTAAGCTGCTCTTCTGCTAGCATGTACCCCCTGCTAGAGTGGGACCCCACAGGGGTTCATTAACTGCTATAAGGACTTATACAGTGAGAAGGTGGAGAGACAGTGGGTGCAGAAGGAAGGGAACTGGGAATCACTCTCCCCATGCAGCCACATGCTACTGGGCAGTGAAAACTAGATTCTAAAGTCTTAGAATATCCCCAGTTTTCTTCAGTTTTCACTCATTAAATTGATCAGGTATCTTGGGCACTCGCTAAGGTCCAGGTAATCTTTGGGGTGATGGAGACCCAACTCTGACCTCAAGGAGAGCACAGAGGGAGGAAGCGAGGCAGAGAACCCTCCTCAAGTGCCAAAGAGCTGTCTGGTTTGTGGGGGCATTTAAACAAGCCCCCTAGAAACAGGAAAATGGAAACCTCTGGTTCTGGTTACTCGGTGCCAGAGCTGGGAGCTCCCAGAAAGGGGGCTTCTGCATTTAAGGCCTGTTATTCTGTGCCCAGTAGACCACCCTGGTTTTGTCATTTGCAGGTGGTTATAAATGGGACTGCACGCGAGGCCTAGCATAAGCCTTATCATTGTGGTTTTGTGGTCACGTGGGCAGCACTTGCCCTGCTCCAGCCTTCCTCTGATAGGCATGTGCCGGCAACACTGATGGTCTGCTTGAAAACCTGCAGGACAATGACCATCTAAGTTACTTAGGGTGGGCAGTAAGCATCACAGGTCTTTAAAGAAACAGACAGCTTCCCTTTCAAAAAACCACACATCCCATCAGACAAGGATGTCTGAGTTTGAACTGTGACAATCACTTCCTATCCTCATGCCATTGAGTTTGATGGTTTTATTCACCTCTCTTAATCTCAACTTGCTAATCTGTGAAGTGATGATAAAGTCACCAAGGAGGCAGGCTTGTTGTGGCATATCACATGGATAATGACTGAAATATAGAAGGTTCTGGAAAAGTGAGTTCCTTTGTGTCACTTTCCCTGTTAGTGATGACTAGCTCAAATGGCACACAGAAGCTCCAGATTCTTATTTCTCCCTCCCAAAGAGAAGTCCAAATACTGATTCCAATGCAATCCAACCCTGAAAAGATTCTTCTTGGTTTATCCCATCCCACACTTGACCCTATAGTTTAGCCACAACATTTCCTTATTGCTGAAAAAATTTCAGGTCACAGTGATCTGCCTGTTTTCCAGCCTTGATGCCTGGAATTTTTCATTTCAAATATTATCCAGCCCCATGACTCTGCTCATTTACTTTTATGCATGTCCTACTTAGCACTCAGAGCAGGTACTGCCCACCAGCTTCTATCTCACTATACCCTACCCTGTTCACCTCCCATTCATTCCATTCTCCACCCTGACTGGGTGATGACTTCCTATAGCCCATACCGAATTCTGGGATTCACTAAAGAAAACAGACCGCTTTTGTTTCTGCCTCATGCATGACAACAGCTTCCTTGAAAATTATCACTGTGTCTTATTTAATGTCTTTCTCCCAGAGCCTAGAGAGGCACATGGTATGCAACAGATATTCAATAAATACTTTCATGTGAATGAATTAATGAAAATTAACTTAGGTTTTCTCACTAACGAGGGTCTTATTGAGATTCCGATTGCTACAATGTTTCTTTGTCCTTAAAATTCTATGCCTCACCTGTCATAATCTGATGTAGTCTAACAGGTTGTTAATTTCTTTATCAATAATTGCTTAAAGTAAGATACACATATCTTCAAATACCCTGAAGGAAAGCAATTAAATGAAAAATAAAAAACTAGTAAAGCAAACAAATTTTGGAAAGAAAAAAGAAAGCAGGATAAATAGAAATCAAGAGCATTAATAAGTAAAACACCAATAATTACAAAAAATATAAATGGGTCAAATCTTCCTATGAAAAGATAGAGATTTTCTGATTGAGCTTTTAAAAAAGGAAAATTTAAGAAAAATCCAGCTATATCATGTTTATAAGATATGCTCCTAAAACAAAACAACAGGGAAAATCCTAAAAGCAGACAGATGGAGAAAGAGAAACTAGCAAATGCTTAAATAAAAGAGGTGAAAAAAAAATATGTATCAGACAACACACAAATCTAAGTCAAAAATATTAAATAGGACAAAATAAGATTTCAATATTATTAAACATTACACTCCATCAAGAAGAATATTCACACATTTAGTAACAGAACTCCAACTATAAAACAAAACCTGTTGTAGATGAAGAGAAAACCTGAAAACTCCACAATTATAATAAAAAATTTTAACACATCCCTCTCAAATCAAATGTCACATTAAGTAAACAGAATATGTGACAATATTAATAAATTAAACACACCATTAACATGCAATGCCAAACAGAAAAATACAAGTATTTTCAAACTTTTCTGACACAGGCAATAAAATTGACCATGGAGGATGTGTCAAGATATTAATATCTTCACAAAAGCAGGAAGTAAGAAGAAAAATATCTATCATAGTATTTTTAAAAATAAGAACAATAGGAAAAATCAAACTAAAATGTTCTCACATTTTGAAAAAACACCGCTTTTCATATCTCTTGAGTTAACAGTGACATAAAACAGAAAAAAAATACATTTTAGAAATGAACAAAAGTGAAAAAAACTACATAAATAATAAATCCCAAAATATATGGTCAAAGAGATACATTCAAAATAGAAAACTTCTAGCCATAACTACATTTATTATAAAATAAAGACTGGGAAAAGGTGAATTGAGATTTTACTTAAAATTTTAAAGGTACTATAAAATTAATCTAAACAAATTAGAAGAAAAGAATAAGTCAATTTAAAAGCAGAAATACAAAAAAAAATAAAAGCAGAAATGTTTTACATAGGAAACAAACAAAAATGAGAGTATAATCAATAAAACCTGAAGCAGACTATCTGAAAATACTAATAAAATAGCTAAATATTTTTTGAGAAATCTAAAATGAAGAAAAAATAAAATAAAAATAAACAACCTCAGGAATAAGAGATTGTATAAAATTATAAAATCAGTGGACAATTTTTAAATAAGCTTGTACACCAACTTATTTTTTAAATTTGGAAAACTTAATTCAATGAATAGTTACCAAGGAAAATATAAATTGCAAAATTAATTTAAGAAGTGAAAGAAATTATCAGAAGTGTTAAAAAATATTTTAAAAATTCACCCCTCAAACAGTTCTTGTCTTTCAGCAAAATTAAAACCTTTTGCTCTTTGGATGATAGTTAAGGAAATGAGAAGGTAACTGACAGACTGGGAGAAAATTTCTCAGTACACATATCTGGTAAGTGACTTGTATCCAGAATATGCAAATAACTCTTACCACTAACTATTAAGAAAATAAACAACACAGGAAAACAAAAGGCAAAGATTTAAAGAAATACCAAAAAAGATGTGCCAATGGCCTATAATAAGATATACAAAATGTTTAATACTGTTAGTCAGTAAGGAAATGCAAGTTAAAATCACAATTGTATATTCATACATACCTGACAAAATGGCTAAAGTTAGAAAGATTGACAATATCAGATATTGGGAAGAATGTGAAGCAACTAGAACTTGCTGATGGAAATGCATACTGTGGAAAACTTCGGAAAGAGTTTGACATTTTCATAGAAATTTAAGCACTAACTTACCAAATGAGTTAGTAATCCTATTCCTGGGTATTTGCCCAGAAGAAATGAAAACACATGTGTACAAAATCTTGAATACCAATATCTATAGCAGCTGTATTCATAATAACCTGAAACTGGCAACAACCCTAATGTCCATCAACAGGGAAATGGATAAACAAACAGTGATATATCCATGCAGTGGAATAATATTCAGCAATGAAAAGAAACAAACTACTAATGTAAGCCACAGCATCAATGAATTTCAAAAATATTATGCTGAGTGAAAGAAACCAGACACAAAAGAGTATATCTTTTATTATTTCATTTATATGAAACTCTTTAAAATGTAAACTAAGCTATAACGAGTGGATGAGAATGGCCAGGTATTGGAAGATTAACTATAAAGAGGTGTGAGAAGGATTTTTGGAGTAAAGAAAAGTTTTATTTTAATATTCATCTTGATTATATTGGTGTTTATATGAGTATTTATATTTTGAAGGTTCAGTGAACTAAAAACATTGTATATCATTTGCACCTCAGTAAAGGTGATTTAAAAAAAATCTCCTTGCCCAATAGTCCATGGGTAAATAGTTCCTATCTTCAAAGAAGAGGTAATTTTTGTAGTTTATTAACTATGCCAGAACAGAGAAAAAGATGGAAGTGTCCCAACTCACTCTACGAGGCAAACATGGAATTCTTCATTGAAATCAGATATGGAAAATAACTACAAACAGAATCATAAAACAGAATCATAAAAATCATAGACTGCTATCACTTATGAATCTATATGTGAATATTTAAGACATAAATGCCTGTAGAATAGTTACATATGTGATAAAAATGATATTTCAAACCAATAGTAAAACAATGGAATAGTCAATAAATGGTTTGGGAATGATCACCATTGAATAAACAATGTTAGATCACTGTCTACTTTATACATACAACAAATAATGGATTAGAAAGCCAAATGTGTGGTAATAAATTATAAGATGCATTAGTAGGAAATAAATCATATTTTTGCAAGATTGGGATAGGGAGAAGCTTAAATAATGCCTGAGAACTAGAAGTCATAATGTGAAAATTGACACATATGTCAAAATGAAAATGTAAAATAAAGCTCTGCATTTACAAAATTAAAAGAGAAATTTAAGAGTAAGAGAAATACTTGTAAGACAAATAGCAAGTTCTCAGTATCCATAATATATAAAGAGCCCCTACAAATCAATAAGAAAAGTATTCATTTCCATCCAGAGAGGCTGTAATAATTAACATTCCCATCAGTAGTATAGAACAGTATCTACTTGACCTCATGCTCTCCAACAATGGATACCAACAGCCTTTTTAACATCACTAGTCATATGGGCAAAACAAAACAAACAAAACTCACAGCTCATTATAATTGTTTTAATTTCCCTAATTAGTAGTAAGTTAATTATATTTTTAATATATCTATGGACACTTGCAGGTCCTCTATTGCTAACTGCCTATGTTTATACCACAAGTACATTTTTCTATTGGTATAATTTACTTCTTTCTGTTGAGTAATATCAAACAAAAACATTTTAAAAAGAGCCATCCATCAAGAGAAAGGTATAAATGAATTATGGTACCTTCATATAAGTAAAAATGGTAAGGTAGATGTTTACACAGAAAGATTTGTAAAATAAGTGTAAAAGAGAAAAGAGATACAATAATTAGAGGATGAGCCAGTGTACATGAAAATTTAACCTCTTTTTTTTTTTTTTTAATTTTATTTATTTATGTTATTTATGGCTGTGTTGGGTCTTCGTTTCTGTGCGAGGGCTTTCTCTAGTTGTGGCAAGTGGGGGCCACTCTTCATCGCGATGCGCGGGCCTCTCACTATCGCGGCCTCTCTTGTTGCGGAGCACAGGCTCCAGACGCGCAGGCTCAGTAGTTGTGGCTCACGGGCCCAGTTGCTCCGTGGCATGTGGGATCTTCCCGGACCAGGGCTCGAACCCGTGTGCCCTGCATTGGCAGGCGGATTCTCAACCACTGCGCCACCAGGGAAGCCCCTAACCTCTATTTTTATTCATGCTTATATGTGTGAAAAAACAGAAAAATATTCAAAAGATTAGTTTTAAGAATGTACACTTACTGAGGACTTATGATGTGCCAAGTATGCTTCTAAAGACTTTATAATGTCTCTACTCTTCCCATCATCCCCATTTTTCAGCTAAGGAAACTGAGGCTTAGGGTCAAGCACATCCCACAGCAGGTACCTGAAGGAGCTGAGCTGAGACGCAGGTAGTCTGTGCTAGAGGGTATCCTCCCCCAACTCTGAGTAAGTTGGCTTCTGGGTCAGCAGAAGGATTCATTCATCTAAGCTATTTGAATTTTTAGAATGACAATATAGCTGTGAAATGAACACTTTTAAAAGAATACATCAAAATAAAAAATTGGGGTGGGGGGAACCTGGTGGGCTGGAGAGGCCGGAGCATTCCAAAGGCCTGAAGGAAGCTGTCACATTACACTGCAGAGGAACAGAAACAGGTGAGAGAGCCCTGTGTTAGGCAGGGAAAGAGGAGACTCCAAGGGATATAAAAGCCACCTTAAAATGCATATGGAGCTGCGTTTGGAGGGGCTCTTTGTAATCCCAGATGGCAGACTCAGGGCCACTGGGTGAAAAGTCCAGGGAACAGATGTCAGCGTGACACAGGGACGACCAGGTTCAGTTTGGACCTGCCAAAAAAGGAAGTGTGTGCCCCTGAAGGTAACGTGAGCTCTTGCAGAGGCTGAACCAGAAAAGGGAAACCATTTAGCCCAGAGCTGCCCGGAGGTTGGACATATCAAAATATGGCTTCAAGAGACATGACTTCTGAAATACCTTCCAGGCTTGGAATTGTACAGCCAGGACACGGAAAAATGTTCTCTCCAACCACCACTTTCTTCACAGTCATGAGTAGCAGGTTCAGAGACAAAAATAACTCTCCCCAGGAGAATGCTATAGATTAGAAAGAATCATAGTACTTGTGAGACTTCAGAACAATTGTTACAAGAAGCTGTCACGGTGAATGTTCATCAGCTAGTGAATGTATTTAGGTAACTGGAGGCCATGCCTTCCTGCAATTTCTCTTCTCGGCCCCACTGTTATGTAACTTCTGGCTGCTCACCTCATCAGGGCTCTTAACACATCACAGTCTTCTAGATGTAGTCAGTTGATTATGGCAAAGTGATAGATTTGTTCAGATAGTTACTCACTGGTCAGGGTGGATCGCCCTAGTCTGACTGAAGCATTTACACACTACAGAAAGAAACAGCAGATGTTCTAAAATGACAAAACCTACCACTAATCCATGAGTCATTACAGTGACTCAACTCTGATGTTCTAAACAAGAAGGTACCACAACTACCATTCACAATTTGCTAAAGCCAACACGACCCTTTGCTTCCCAAATGTGGAAAGTTAAATGAATACCTGGGTTGAGGACAAGACTGTCAACAGACACAATCAATTGTCTAATTGGTTTGGGTGGCTATTACTCATGACATCTTACCTTGAGTGAAAACATTTTTAATTGAGAATTTATTAGCAAAAAAATGAAAAATGCCATTGAAACTGAATCAAACTCCTTCAACAAATGTTCACAAATGAATTAAGTGGAATCTATGCTTTAATCAAGTTCCTTCCATCTCCATCAGATCTTTCTCTGCAATTCTATTATGCACCCATTCACCCTTTCACATATTTTCCCGTCTAAATTATTCCTTAAATGTCCCTGGGTGGCAGACAAATGTGTCCTACTTCCTGACCACAGAAGTCCTCGAGAGGGAATATCTTAGTTAACTTTGTGTTTACTCAGTTCTTTGCACATAATCGGTACTTAATAAGTTTGTATTAGAACTTCTATTTTTAATACAATTAATAAGGGGAACAGAAAGAGAACAACAACAAAAATTGTGGGTCAGAGTGAACCAGACTGTTTGTGTGAACAGTTGTTTTTACAACAAGACCTAATGTATGAATCTACACACTCCTTCAAATGCATAAACTGATTCCATCAGCTCAAACTGGAAATTCAAACCAGATAAATGAAACTGAAAACAAGCTTCAGTGTATATTCTGTCTAAATTGCTGAATCACCAGACTCCAGTAAATAGTGCCTCCACCTCCAAATACCTTCACAGAGCCAATGAGAAACAATGCCATTCTTTTCTGGAGTAGCAGTAATTGTCTCTGCTCCAAGTCAAATCTTCTCTCTAATCAGGCTCTGTTACTTATTACCTGTATGATCTCAGAAAAATCACTTAACATGTTTCTACCTCAGTATTTTCAACTGTTAAAAAACAACAGGTTGACAATAAATATTCCCTGTACCTCAAAAGGAAAGTCTTTTTAGCAATATTCCCAAATAACCAGATATCTATAAAAAAAAATAGCCTCAACCTCTGTCACACAATCATTTTCTCATACGCAGCAATTAATCAAGACCAGTCATAGATGGAAACATACATGAAAGCTAAAAATTACAGAAGAAAGCATAGATGAGAATCTCTGAGTTTAGCTTAGGTAATGACTTCTTAACATACAAAAAGTACTAACCAAGAATAAAAATGGAAAACTTGAACTTCAACATAATCAAAAACTTCCCTTCATCAAAAGACACCAACCACTCTGGAAAACAGTATGGAGGTTCCTTAAAAAACTAAAAATAGACCTACCATATGATCCAGCAATCCCACTCCTGGGCATATACCTGGAGAAAATCATAATTCAAAAAATACATGCACCCCAATATTCATAGCAGCACTATTTACAGTAGCCAAGACATAGAAGCAACCTAAATGTCCATAGAATGGATAAAGAAGTCATGGTACATATATACAATGGAATACGACTCAGCCATAAAAAGGAATGAAATATTGCCATTTGTAGCAACATGGATAGACATAGAGATTGTCATATTGAGTGAAGTAAGTCAAAGAAAGACAAATATCATATGATATTTCTTATATGTGGAATCTAAAAAATGGTACAAACTTATTTTCAAAACAGAAATAGAGTCACAGGTGCAGAAAACAAACTTATGGCTACTGAGGGGGAAAGTGGGGGGGTAAATTGGGAGATTGGGATTGTCATATACACACTACTATATAGAAAATAGATAACTAATAAGGACCTACTGTATAACACAGGGAACTCTACTCAGTACTCTGTAATGACCTATATGGGAAAAGAATCTAAAAAAGAGTGGATATATATATATGTATAACTGATTCACTTTGCTGTACAACAGAAACTAACACAAGATTGTAAATCAACTATACTCCAATAAAAATTAATTTTAAAATGACCCCATTAAGCAAAAGAATTGCCAAGCCATGGACTGGGGTAGCATACCTGAAAGAACATGTATATGCAGTATGTGTATCTGACGAAGCATCTGTATCCAGAAATATAGAGAAATCCCACAACTCAATAATAAAAATGGGCGAATGACTTGAGTGTATGTTTTGCAAAAGAAGATAACAAATGGCCAGTAGGCACATGACATCACAGAAATACAAATAAAAACCACGTGAGGTATTACTACATGCCCATTAGAAAGGCAAAGTTAAAAAGGCTGATAGCACTAAATCTTGGTGAGGATGTGGAAGAAACAGAGCATTCATCTGTTGGGGATAAAAGTGTAAAATAGCAGACAACTTTGGAAAACCACTTGGCAACTTCTCATAAATTAAACACATACTACCTCTCTTAGTCATCTTTGGCTGCTGTGTAACAAATTATCACAGACTGGGTGGCTTAAGTAACAGGTATTTATTTTGCACAGGTCTGGAGGTTGGGAAGTCCAAGATCAAGTTGTCAGCTGATGTGATGTCTGGTGAGGACCCTCTCCTGGTTCGCAGAAGGTTGCTTTCTCACTGTCTCCTCACATGGCGGAGAGAGAGATCATCTCTCTGTGTCTCTTCTTTTAAGGCCATTAATCCCATCATGAGGACTTCATCTTCATGACCTAATTGCCTCCCAAAGGTACAATCTCCAAATACCATAACATTGGGGATTAGGGCTTTAACATATGAATTTAGGGGTGGGGGACACAAACATTCAATCTGTAGCACTACCGAGTTGCTAAGCAAAACCATCCACAGGTGTTTACCCAACAGAAATTTACAGAATGACATGCACTTGTCTTTATTCAAACAGCCAAAAACTAGAAACAACCATTTTAGAAATGAAAGTTAATAGAAAGGTAAACAAATTATGCTCTACTCATACAATGGATTATGACTAAGCAATAAGAAAGAAAATGAAACCCTGACATGCAACAAGATGATAAATTCCCAAATCATTGTACTGAGTGAGAGAATCCAAACACACAAGACCACATACTGTTTGATCCTGTTTATGTGAAATTCTCCACCAGGTAAAAATAAGCAATGGTGAAAGAAATCAAAACAGTAGTTATGTCATTCATGCCAAAATAAGATTAGATTTAAATTTTTAGATGAAATATTTCGTTGGTAATTTTATATTTCTATAAGTATCCAGAAAATAATATTGCTTTAAAAGTTGTAAAAAAATAACATATCTACATTTAGGAAAATTTCACATAAGCTTTCCCAAACCCATGATTGCCTTAATAAAAATTTATTTTCTCAAAAAAAAGAAAAGTTACTGGATCATATGGTAGTTCTATTTTTAATTTTTTAAGGAAATTCCGTACTGCTTACCATAATGGCTGCACCAAATTACTTTCCCACTAACAGTGTATAAGAGTTCCCTTTCCACCATGTTCTCACCAACACTTGTTCTCTTTTGTCTTTTTGATGATAGCCGCTCTGACAGGTGTGAGGTGATATCTCATGATAGTTTTGATTCTCATTTCCCTGGTAATTAGTGATGTTTCACCTTTTCATAAACTTGTTGGCCTTTTGTATATCTTGTTTTGAGAAATGTTTATTCAGGTCCTTTGTCCATTTTAAAAATCAGGATATTTGTTCCAAAGGAAATGAAATCAGGATCTCGAAGATGGTCATAGCATCTATTTACAATAGACAAGATATAGAATCAACTTAAACAGATGAATGGATAAAGAAAATGCGACACACACACACACACACACAAAGGTAACTATATGAGGTGATGGCTATGTTAATTATCTTGCTTATGGTAATTATTTCACAATGTATACATATATCAATATAAGCATATATATATCAAAACATCACATTATGCACCTTAAATATATACAGCTTCTATTTGCCAATTATACCTGGATAAAGCTGAAAATATTTAAATGACAGCTTCTGGGCTGGAGGGTCTTGGCAGATTTACCTGGGAATGTACATAAGGGAGTTTTCTGAGGTGATAGATATATTTAATAACTTATAGTGGTATGGGTTACACAGGTATGTCAATTGTCAAATCTCACAAAGTTTTATACTTAAAATTTATGGATTTTACTGTATGTAATTCTATCCTAAGTTAAAACAAACAAAACAAAGTAAAAAACCTCTTTAATGCCCTACCTCTCAGTGTGGTTGAGAGAATAAAAGAAAAGATTCTGCCTATAAACTAGGTTTGGTCAGGGTGTCTGGTTTATAGCACATACTTAATGAACTAGGCCTTTTATACACTAGTAGAAGGCTGATTAAATAAATAGAAACAAAGTACTATAGGCTATCTATGAAAATGATAATTTTCAACAAGGTTTATTCCACCACCTAAACAGCATGACAAAGTCCGAACACAACCATTTCTAGAATTTCTATTTGGCTACAAGCCTGGGTCTCCTACACTTGCTCCCAGTCATCTTAGCATCCCAGGTGGGGACCAGGTGAGCAGCCTGTGGGCGTGGCTTAACTCATTAATTTTTTAACCTTGTTTCTGTGCAGATTTGTGCAATTCAGGTCCTTAGGTTGCTCCACCGGTCACTCATTTTTCTCTGTAACGGGTTGAAAGTGTGTGCCTATATTTCTCCATTCTGCAATATCAGAGAATCAGGGAGACTTTAATTAATCCCTTTCTGCCTTCATGTCTAAAAGCTAAAAGATATTTTAATGAGAAGGCAGCAGCAAAGAAAAAAATCAGTAATAAAATAAATAAATAATAAAATCATGGGGCTCATAAGCAACCCCACTGATGGAGGCATTCAGCTCAATGAAATAAAAGATGAATTTATTTGACTAATGTAAATAGAGAGAAAATGAGGCACTTCCGTGGTGCTCAAACTGACTATGAATAGATGAGTAATGTCAGAGTGTCAGACCCACGGTCGTAAACTCCCAGGCGCCAACAATGGTCATGCCTGATTTAATGAAAAAACAAATGAAATGTTACATATTACTGTTTGCTTCCCCCGTCAAATGAGTTGTCTGAATATTTTATTCAGTAAGGAGTGTTTTATATATGAAAGATAATTAAATATTGTAGAAAAGAAGTGGGTTATATGACATTATGTTGGGGAGTGGTGAGTGTATGGTGGGGCTGGAGAAAAAGCAAGTGAGCTACTGTGCTTTCGACAGTGAGATTACAATTAGGAGCGAGAGCTTTCCACGTGCCCAGCACTGTGCTAATTAAACCATCAAGGATGGGATTCAACTGCAGGCACTGTGGTACACACCAAGAGACAGAGAAAAAGAGAACCAGGTGCCAGGAGACATCACAGTCTCAATGGGAAAGTAAGACAAGGCAAAACCTTGTATATAGTAGTTGTTCAACAATGCTTATCGAATGAGTAAGTGATTGAACATAAATAGTGGTAAAATAAATATGTCAGGCACCTAAATGAGAGCATCAGTCTCTTAGATGCTACAGGATGATTCTCTGAGCTTGGGGCATCAGATCTCTCTACTTGGGGAAGGTGGTTAGATAGAACAGAAAGAGGACAAGTTTTAGATCAGGGTTTCCCAATCTTGGCACTGTTGATATTTGGGGCTGAAAGATTCTTTGTTGTGGGGGACCAACCTGTGCATTGTAGGAGTTTAGTAGCATCCCTGACCTACCAGATGCTAGTATCATGTCCCACCCCTGAGTTGTGACAACCAGAAATGTCTCCAGATGTTGCCAAATGTTAATGTTGCCTGAGGCTGACAACTGACCTGGCTGAGTACCAGAGTTAGATAGACCTAGACCTTAACCCAGGCTCTATATTTTATCAGCCCTTTGATGTTGAGAAAGTAACCTCATCTCTTCTAACCTCAATTTCCTCATCCATATAATGAGTATAGTAGATTGAATAGTTAACTCCAACTTTTCATTTTTTCTGCATCCCCAACCCTTGATTATGAGCTTGGTCATGTGACTTGCTTTGGCCAAGTCAAGTCAACAAGGCATCTCATCTTGTTTCCACTGGCTCTTTTGTGCCCCTGCCATCACCACAACAGGAACAAGTCTCAACTAGGCTGCTGGTCTAATAAGGAGGAAACTCATGTGTTGTAGACCCAAACCTACAGAGCTGCAGCCTGAAGAAGAGCTATATCAGTGTACTTGCAGACAGATGGGTACTTGCTTTATACCCCTGGAGAGCAGGAGAACTTGTTATGTAGCATTATTGTGACAAGGGCTAACTGATACAGTAAGAATAACTCTAAACGGACCCAGTCACTTATTAGATGATCAATGCATGTTACATGTTTTTTTCTCTCCTCCTTTCAGCTGCTTTGCAATATGAATGTGCCTGGCTCTCTTCTGGCTGCAAGCATGGTCCAGTTTTATCACAAGAACATGTCCTCCATCATTTGGAGGATGATTAAAATGATAATGACAATAACAACAACAAACACATTACAATAAAAGTTAGAAATTGATTTCCTACCTCCTGCAACACAACTGTACTTTGGCTTGCATGATTCTGAAAACAGGACTTAATTTACAACATGCTCCATCACTTAAACCAGATGCATGTTAGAAGAAAGTTTCTGCATCTCTTTCATTTATGAAAAGTTCTATGTCCATGTTTGGGGTCCCAGTTTGAAACCAGGAATGTATAAAACATGAAGAATCAGTCCAGTCAACACAGAGCTTGTGAACAGTTGCATCAGCCTTACAGATATCATGGTGGAACACTGCTGTTCTCCTGGATTTCTGAGGTCCATGCCTCTGATCCTTGCGGCGTCCCAACTCTGGAGGAAACCTTCAGCATCAACACCGCCATTGCAACATGTTTGCTAACTCAGCCTCCTTGCCATCTCTCTCCAACTGGCAGTCCAAGATGGTTTTCCAGTAGAAGAGGCTATAGGATATAACTGAGACTTCATTCATTCATTCCTCAAACATTTACGGGGACGTTGTATATGAAAAGAATGATTATAGGCTCTGGAGACATGACAATGACTCAACATTGTCTCTACCTTCAGGACCTTATGAGTCCACAGGAAGAAAGCCAAGGAAAATTACAACACAGTATGATAAAACATAAAAGATGTTAATATTCATGGATGGACCTAGAGATTATCATACTAAGTGAAGCAAGTCAAAGAGAAATATCATATGATATCACTTATATGTGGAATCTAAAAATATGATACAAATGAATTTATTTACAAAACAAAAGTAGGTTCACAGACATAGAAAATAAACTTATGGTTACCAAAGGGAAAAGGTGGGAGGGATAACTTGGGAATTTGGGATTAACAGGTACACACTACTATATATAAAATAGATAAAAAACAAGGACCTACCGTATAGCACAGGGAACTGTATTCAATATCTTGTAATAACCTATAATGGAAAAGAATCTGAAAAAGAATATATGTATAAATGTATAAGCTAATCACTTTGATGCACCTGAAACATTATAAGTCAACTATCCTTCAATTTTAAAAAATAGAAAGTATAAAATAAAAAAATAAAAATAAAAAAAATAAAGATGTTCATTCTAATCTCTGGAACCTGTGAATGTAGTAATTTACATGACAAAAATAAGTTTGCAGATAAGATTAAGTTAAAGGCAATGAGATGGAGACATGATCTTAGATCTTTTGGGTGGGCCCAATGTAATCACAAGAGTTGTAGTAAGAGGGAGACAGGGGAATCAGAGTTAGAAAAAAAAGATGTGACAACAGAAGCAGAGGCTGGAGTGATAAATCATGAGCCAAGGAATGCAGGCAGCTTCTAGAAGCTGGAAAAAGCAAAGAACAGATTCTCTTCTAGAGCTTCCAGAAGGAATACAACCTTCCCTCTCAATACCTTAATTTTTGCATCATCAGATCCTTTTGTATTTCTGATCTCCAGGACTGTAAAGGTAATAAATGTGTGTTGTTTTATGTCACCATGTTGGTGGTAATTTGTTACAGCAGCAACAGGGAACTAATACAGGGGGAAAATACGTGGTAAGATCCTGACACATACTGGGAGGATTAAGGAGGGCTTCCTGGAGGAGATAATGAGAAAAGTGAAGGACATGAAGGAATGAGCCAGGGGAAGAGTTGGGGAGAGGGCATTTCATGCAGAGGGATCAGTATGGAAGGAAGCCTGGGAGAGTGAAAAATATTTTTAAAATCCGATTTGTTATGCTCAGGATTTGGCATGTGGCAACCCTCAGTATTTATTGGATTATTTTTGTTTAAACATGTACATAGGCATGGAACTCATGGTTATGTAAGACAGAATGTACACAGAAAAGAGCAATGCTAAATCCAAATTAAGGAACCAGCAAAGGCCCCATGGGGGATCAGTACTGGAGCTGAGCCCTGGAGAATGTCAAGGTATTCAAGGAGCTGCCACTTTATTTATCCCATAGGCTATGGGAAGCTTTGAAACTTTTTGGAAGGGATATGGCCATATTAAAGTTTGGGTCATGGAATAGTCACTGTGATATGGAGACCAGAGAGAGGTAATGTCCAAGTCAGGTGACCAGTTAAGTGGTTTATTGCAAGAGTCTACACAGGAAGGTCAAGGATTCTCATTCCTCTCAAGGACAGAGCTGTTCACACTACTGTTCATTCAATGGTTCCTATACTCAACAGTGTACCTTGGCACACAGGGGCTCTTGTGGCATGGCCTTTTTCCACCTCCCACCCTTCCATACCCTCACACCCTACATGTCATGCCTGAGAGAGTTGAAGACTCACTTCTCTGTGACAGAAAAAAACATTTTACACACCAAATCAATCAGGTATCTTGTCATATTATCTGCTTATATAACCTGCTTCCTCTACTGTGCACATAATTAACCTGCTTCCTCTACTGTCTACATAATTATGCAAGGAGATCTCAAAGATGTTCTATTCATTTTGAGAACCAGAATCCTTGGTTTTATAATTGACATATAACATTGTATTGGTTTTAGGTGAACAACACAATGATTTGATATATACATATATTGTGAAATGATTACCATAATAGGTTTAGTTAACATCCATCGCCTCACGTAGTTACAGTTTTTTTCTTGTGTTGGGATCTTGTAAGACCTACTCTCTTAGCAACTTTCAAATATACAATATAGTACTGTTAACTATAGTCACCATATTGTACACTGTATCTCAAGAACTTACTTATATTATAAGTGGAAGTTTGTGCTTTTACACCCATTTTCCCCCTACCTCTAACCTCTGGCAACCACCAGTCTATTCTCTGTATCTATAAGTTTGGTTTTTTAGATTCCACATATAAGTGATATCATACAGTATTTGTCTCTGACTTATTTCACTTAACATAATGCTTTAAATGTTCATGTATTTTGTCAGAAATGGCAAGATTTCTTTCTTTCTTATGGCTAATATTCATGCATTATGCATATATATTATTCATATATATATAATATTCATATATATTTTTTCTTTATCTATTCATCCATCAATGGATGCTTAGGTTGTTTCCATATCTTGACTGTTGTATATTGATGCAATGAACATGGGCATGCATAAATCTTTTTGAGTTAGTGTTTTCATCTTCTTAAGATAAATACCCAGAAGTGGAATTGTTAGATCATATGATACTTCTATTTTTAATTTTTTGAGGACCCTCCACTATGGAAACATAGTGACTGCACCAATTTACATTCTCACCAACAGTGCACAAGTGTTTCCTTTTCTCCACATCCTCACCAACACTTGTTATCTCTTATCTTTTTGACGATAGCCATCCAAATCGGTGTGAGGCGATATTAAATTGTGATTTTGATTGAATAACCAGAATTTTAACACTCTGAAGTTACAATTTTAATAGTTACCATTTATTGAGCACTTTCTCTTTGCCAGGCACTAGGCAGTAAGCTCCAAGAGGGCAGAATCTGCTTCTACCTTGTTAAATATTTTACCCCCAGCCCTTGGCATAGTGCTGTCATCAATCCACTACTTGTCTTAGTCAGGATAGGCAAGACTACACTTTGGTTACAAATGTACCCCAACATCTCACTGGCTTAACATGACAAGGATTACTATCTCACTCATAATGTATGCTCAACACAAATTGGTAGGTGTTATGGGTCCAATTGTGACTCCCAAAAAGGTGTGATGAAGTCCTGGCCCCAGTACCTGTGAATGTACCCTTATTTGGAAATAAGGGATTTGGAGATGTAATCAAGTTAAGTTGAGGTCATTAAGGTGGGCCTGAATCCAGTATGCTTGCCTATCCATATAAAAAGAGGAGAGGACGATATGATGAAAGAGGCAGAGACTGGAGTGATGCAGCTGCAAGCCAAGGAGAGCCAAGGACTGATGGTCATCACAAGAAGCTAGGAAGAGACAAGGCAGGATTCTCCCAAGAGTCCCAGATGAGCATGGCCCTGCTGACACCTTGATTTCAGATTTCTAGCCTCCAGAACTGTGAGACAATACATTTCTCTTGTTTTAAGCCACCCAGTTGGTGGTACTTTGTTATGGCAGCCGCCCTAAGAAGCAAATATGACTTGGCTCCACTTAGTGACTCAGGGACCCAGGCCAACCAAGGCTCTGCCCCGTTGTAGACACACATTCCCATTTGTCAGAATCCAGGTGCATGGCTCCAACTCAACTCCGAGGGCAGATGAGAAATATAAGGAGGCACATGGAGACTTGAACATCAATGGTCTCTGCCATGGTTTAAGTCAATATTTTTTGAATAATTAAATACATCCCTTTTCCATATAGATCTCACAATGACCCCAATGCAATTGGGACCTATCGATTTCCACCTGTCATCAATGAGGAAACTAAGGTCCAGAGAGATTAGTGACTTTTCCACTGTCACACAGCACATACTTGTCTAATAGGGGCAAGGCCAGTGTTCAAACCCAGGGCAGTCAACTCTGAAGTCTGCGTTCCGACCTCTCAGTAAACGAGTCCTGAAGGAATGAAAATGGAGTCCTTATAGCAAGTAACCTTGTGCTACATCACTTAAAGGTGTTCCCCAGGCAAATGGCTTAACTGTTTCAAAGTGTAGAAAGTTTTCCTTCCAATTAAGATGTGCCTTGTGTATAAAGCTCCCTTCCATATGCTCAGAGATGGTCTGTTCACCATCATCTGAATTTAAAGCAGGCCATTTGGCATACCTCCATTTTATTGCCATTAATCTAGTCATTTTGAGGGGGGGAAAAATCTAAAGCCTTCGAGAAGAGCTCTATTTCTGACCGGGAAAGCAATGAGACCTGGAGGTCAGAGCCTGCAGTTCAGCCTTGTCCTGGATCTTGAGAAAGTACCTGTCATGTTTGATGTCGTTCTCATTGGGTGAGGTATTTTAATTCAAATTGTGCCGGCTGATTTGGACATCTCTGGTCGGTGAAGATCTATCATCGGAAACTGACAGAGCCTCCACACTGCCACACTCTCTTTGACTCGACAAAAGAACGCTGGTCTGGTGGACGCTGCAGAAAGCAGTTTTGCAACTTAATGCTGATTTTGCCCAGACGTAATTAGTTCATTAACTGTGAGTACAGGAGCTCATTAAACGGGGAGGTGGGTGATGCAAATCAGTGGCCTGTGTAAGTCCGTCAAAAATGAGAAGGAGCTGGAAATGGTCTGGCTCAATCTTCCTGCCCAACACCTTCATTAACCAAAGAGGTTTCTAAAAGCCTAAGAGTCCCTGGAGATCAGCGACATTTAAAGGCACGGGCTATGCTGGAAAGCAGGGAAGATGGTGGGAAGAGGAAGGGCAGAGGGAACCGTTTATGGAATGCTTTTCAGGGAGCCGGCCTCATACCAGGCATCTCTACTTTCAGGATCTAATGCCTGCAGAAGCAACCTCACTGCTTTCTACTACACATGGGCGTATAGGCTCAGAGCATTTATGACTTGCCAAATGTCTCAGTGAATCAGTGGCAGAGCTGGAATCCAGACCTGTGTCTTCATGAACCCCCCGAACCAATGATTTTTCCATCACATCAATACATTTTCCAGCCCAACTTGGAGACTCAGTCACATGACCAGCTCTGGTCCTCTTATCATCTAATCTCAGAACACATTTGGAAGCATTCCTGGTCAGTGCTGTACTGAACGGCAGTTTGCAAATGTTTATTTACAGGGGATTAATTAACTTTGCTATTTGCAAGTACTGAACTAAGGGGAAATTGGCTTTCTCAGAGTAGGTGCGGTGACATTCCAAGGTCCTCATCCCCATGCTCGAAATGTCAAAATTCTTCTAGGCCAAACCCTGAAGAAAAAAATGGTACATGGTGTGACAGGCAAAGAGAATGGCTGGAAGGGCTCAGAAAATGTGGGCAGACGCTGCAATTTCAAGTCCTTGCCTGTTGCTGAAGGGCCATTGGGACCCCAGGCAAGACCACTTACTTCTCTGAGCTCTGGCTCTCTCTGGAAAGAAAAATAAGGAACAAAACATGTTTCCTGAAGTCCTGCCTGGTTCTGAGACTATCTGAGGAGAGCCTGGGGGTCTGAGTCCTTGTCCGCAGAGAGAATCTAAGTGGGGCTCTTGGTGGAAGATGATAGATCAAGTCAGGGGTCAGGAAGGAGAGCTTCCTGATTCCTGGACCCTGGCCCAAGCTCCCCCACCTCAGGGGAGACACCCTAAAGGAGAAGGGGCAGAGTTGCCTTCAAGAATACATCCCAGTACCCAGCAGCCTCATTCCAAGATGGCACAAATGTAGCAGTGAGGATAAGGAAAGGACGTCTCCCTCTGCAATAAGAATAGTAGTTCTCCTAGGGCCTAAGAAGCCAGGAGCATCTAAGGAAGAGTGTGGGTGACCAGAGAGACAGAAAGAGGACACCGAGAAAGGGACAGATAGGATTATTCCAGTGTCTTACACAATCAAAGGATGAGCACGCTGGCCTGCAGGACATGCAGAACAGTCATTCCCCCTCCACTCACTCATGAGTCCACCCACCCCTTCATCCATCCATCCAACCATCCATCCATCCATCCATTTATTCATTCAACACCTGGTCTATAGTGAGAGCTGTGCTTGGCCCAGGAGATAAATGGTGAGTGAGAATACGCACAGCTCCATCATCATAGAAGGTACAGCATGATGGGGCAGAGTCTTCTTTTTAGAGAACGTTGTCCACAAAAGGAAAATCCAAAGGCTCAGCATGACATATGTTGAAGACAGAGTCAGATCCTTTGAACTTCATGGCGAATGTGCTTCTAACCCCCTCCCTGCCTCCCTCCCTCCATCTGACTCTAGTGTGTCAAAAGACACATGGACTTGGAGAGCTGAAACCTTAGACTTGGTTTCACCCCCTTTTAACAGAATGTCTTTGAGGCCCCACTTAACCTTACCTCTAAAATATGAATGATAATGCCTTCCTAGCCTGCATCATAGAGTGTGAGAAGCAAATGAGAAAAAGGAGGCAGTATAGTTGATAAACCATTAGTTTATGAGCCATGAAGACTCCCTGTGTGACTATTGAGTCTGTGGTCATAAGTGACCTGGGACTGATCTTGGTGGAATCTCTAGAACCTGTTGGATCAGAGTGTCTGCTTGACTGTGGCTGCACAGCATCCAGAGTCTGGGTTTCATCAGGCCAGGTGTTGCCCAAGCAGCAGGAGACAGATGCTGCCCAGGGAGATAGGGAGTCTGAGCCTGCACCGGGGGGCTCCCTCCATCCAAGAAAGCAATAGCAGGCAGTGGATCCCAAGACCCCTGGGAGGCCTGGCTCCAAAGTCTAGGCACAAGGCCAGGAGCTGAGGATCCCAGGAACAGGTCAGAAAACACAGTTCAAGGTGAGAGGAGGTGATAAGGAGCCATGGATTGTCGAGGACAGTTTTGGAAGTCTGGAGGCTGCCCTGCTTGGGAGAGGAAGGTGTGGGTCAGGCTGGACTGCTGGCTTCCTAGACCCAGATCTGCGTCAGGAGCAGTGAACTCTCCATCCCCAGGTACAGGCTGCATCATGTCAGGTGACCGATAAGGCTGTGTCCTGCTAAACGCCATGTTAGTAAGGATTGCAGTTGGACGATCCCATCAAGTGGGGGTCCTTTTTCCCAGATTCTAAGTGAGAACTGAAGCCAAGTCAACTGTGAAACCCTTTGCTGAGCCCACCTAAAGCCCAGGTTGCCTGTAACACAAAGGTTATACCCCTAAGATCGTGGCAATTTGTGAGTGTTGCCTGAGCAAACATCAAGTTCCTTTATAAAGCTCCTTGGACAGAACTCAGAATGACATGCCTGGGAAGCATGACTTTCCAGGAGGGGCTAGCCCTTGCCAGCATTTTCCCTGACACAGGCTCTGCTACCATAGCTGGTCTGTCATGGCGACTCTGCACCCCCGAGACATGGACACAGAGAATTGTTATACATTCCTCTCTCCACTCCGTTCCCTTCCAAGGATTCCGAGAAGTGATACATCTTTTCCTTGCAGCCATGGTCAGTGCAAAAGGAAAGAAGCACAGAATAGATGATCCCACATTTGGGGTAGAGGGGTGAATTATTTACGAAACATAGATAGAGCCTCCAGTGGAGTCTAGGGCTGGGCAAAGTGTGAGAGATTCTTTTGTTCTTGCAGCTGGCCTTTGGAGTTGCACAGAGCCAGGGCAGTAAATAATACTGCTATTGTCTGCCTGTGTCAGAGACAGACAGAAGGTACATTTGGCCCGCGTCCAAACACCGCAAGGGCCACTCATAGTCACAGTGTCCAATTACTGCTGGCTTGACTATAAAATGCACTTCTTTTTTTTTTTTTTTTTTTTTTGCTGTGCTAATTTAAGAATGGGCAGTGTTAATGGTCCCTGAACAAAGAGGGGTTTTGCTGTATCTTTCAATGGGGGAAAATAAAGTTATGGTCAGAACAGAAACCAAACTGGCGTGGGGTGGAGATTGTCCAAACAGCAATCTATTGATAGCAAGGTAAACTATGTTTGGGTTCCCCTTTAAGAAGAAATAGAAAAAAAAAATTAAAACTGGGTTCTGAGTTTACTTACAGGGTATATTCAGGATGTCAAAGAAGATGTAACAAGGAACAAGGGGAAACCAAAGAATTGGACAGCTCTGGTCCATTCCCACAGACACCCACAAGATGCAGGAGAAATGTTACCCCGTGTCTCAGTGAACAGATGACGATGGCAGTGACCATAAGGATCACGATAAGAGGTAGCGTCTGATGGGTTCTAACTATTTGCCAGGAGCTGCAATAGCACTTTCTTCTGCTTTCCCAACCATCCTATACAGGTTTACAAATATTTTATGTATGAGGAGAAACTGAAGTTTACTTTGTTCAAAGGACTCCTTTAGCTTCACAGAGTTGGTAAGCAGGTCCTTGGGATTTGGAGAGTTTGTCTGACTTCAGATTGTCTGCTTCCTTAAATACCTTAAAATGCTTTCTCAGGTTCCCACAGGCTCCCAGGCTGGCAGCCTACACTGGGTGTCCAAGGATATGTTTTTACACCCAGCCCTGGTTGGGACCTTATGCTACTCACCAGCCATCTGGTGATGGGTAGCAAACAGGAAAGTTCCTTAGGAAGAAGCTGCTGAGAATCCAGGCAGCACCTCCCAATGCAGCAGCTCTGAAGAGACAGTATTCATCCAGCCTTTGTAGGTTCTGTTGATCTGAGGCCACTGTCCCTGCCTGGATTTGTCCTTGGAAGTCTTCAATTCTAGCATCATCTACTTAATGGGGCTTCCGAGATCAGTAATTGTCAATAATCTCCCTTTGTCTACCACTTCCCCAACAGGGAAGCATTAATTTGTGTTTTGGATAAAGAACAGATGGGGGAAAGGGTGCTATTACATTTAAAAGAATTTTTTTTTTTTAAATGGAGCTTCAAAACCCTCTGTCTCCATCACCAAACCTGTCACTTGCACACTGAAATGTCAGAAAAATAAACCCAGGATTTATGTTGGGGAATGTTAGAAAACTGTACCCGACCTTGCTCTTTCTTTCCTTGTAGGGGGAAAAGCAGATGCATCTTTCAGATATATTTGCTCCAAATTTCAGAAGGTTTTTAAATACGCATGTCTATGACATAGCAGTGTTATCAATCAAAATGTTAAATCCTGGATAAGCTCACGAACGGTGAGTTCGACCACTGTCCCTTTCATCTTGAGATGTCTCACCGAGGGCTTCATTTGGAGAGAGACCAAAAAACCAAATCAGTGTAATGAGGAGGGATAAAAAGGAAGAACCATCTATCCTGATTTGCCGATCAGCAACCTGGAGAACACAGCACATCATCTGTCAAGGAAAATGTGGACATTTTTTTCTTGCCTCTTTGAATCCTGAAAAGATACACGTGCTTTGGGAAGAGAAAAGTGATGTCTCAATTCTTAAGGCAAACTTTTCAAAGAGTTGAAAGTTGGATGGAGCCAGCACTGATCCTTGTGAATTACTGACTTGTGGGCTGTCTGATATCTCAGAGAAGGGGAAACGTTGAAGACATTGATCTTCTAAGTGATGGCTATGGATGGTGAGTCCACGCAGAGCACTGCTCAGTGACTGACAGCAGGGCTGAGGGTGCCGCACTGGGGAGCTACCTGGAAAGCTGGCCAGATTCACTGGTGGCTTCCTTTCCCCATTTCCCTAAAAACACCGAAATCCATTTCTGCCTCTCCCTCATCTCGTTACAACCTCAGAGGCTTTCCCAAAAGCCCCGTAAGGTCGACTTGTTCCCTATTGTGTTCATTTTAATTAATAATTTTTATCCACTGAGAGTCAGGCAGATCCCTTAAATCTATGCAAAAGTAGGTCACAACATCTTGGTTTGCTCTGAAGCACCCCTAGACTTATCCATTAATTCATTCCTTTAACAAAAGTGTCTGGCATCCAACATGTGCTTGGTCCTGGGGATGCCCAGGCAAATGAGATAGGCATTCATCTACTGGAAACATTGTGCAAAGAAGAAAAGGAGCTACAATTTTAACAAGTGGTAATAAGTGCTCAGAAAGGACAAAGACAGGGTGCCCACCCCAGTCTGCACGGGCCAGAGGAGGCCTCCCTGAAGCAGGCATGAAAGATAATTGGAAGTCACCCACCCAAGAAGAGGTGTAGCATCTATGTGGGTGAGGGTGTATGTATGTGTTGGGAGGCACAGAAATGCACCCTATAAAGTATTATACTTATTCTTTGTAAGCACAGCTCTGATGATGTCACAGCCCTCACGGTAGACCCATTACTATTATAATTAATATTATAATTCAGACTCTTTATTGTACCATTCAAGGCCCAATCATGCTTTCTCCCTTTGCTTTATATCCCCCCTATACCTGCCCATGAATATCATGACATGATTTGGTCACATCAGGTGCCTCACCAGTCACAGGACCTGTCAGTTCAGGGGTAATACAGGCTGTTTTAAACATTCTATATTCTGTCACTTTGGTCTGGACTGTTCTCTACACCCACCTCTTCTGCCCATCAACATTCTCCTGACTTATATTAGTAGTCCTTCTCTTGAAATTTCTTTAAGCCCTGGTTGCAGAATAAATCTCCTGCTCATGTGTGTGCATGTGTGTGTATATGTGTATGTGTAGATTTGCAGAAAAGTTGTAAAGATAGTAGAGAGAGTTTCCGTAGACCCTCCTCCCAGTTTTTTCTGCAATTAGCATCTTGCATTACTGTGATACATGTGTCATAAATAAGAAACTAATATTGGCACATTACTATTCATTAAACTCCATGCTTAATGAAGATTTCATTAGCTTTCCTGCCAATGCCATTTTTCTGTTCCAGGAGTCAATGCAGGACAAAGCATTACACTTAGGTACCCTTGTGTTTTCATTGAATTTTGCTTGTACCTCTGATTTAGCACTGGTTACAACTGCTTTCTGTTAGGGTTTAGAATGAGAGTCCCAAAACTGCTCAATGTGGAATTCTGGAACTCGGGGATATCATCTCATGCTATCCTGTGAAAAGCAGCATCTCTTTCAACACTAAGTCCCAGTCATCTGGAAGACACACTTTGGAATTGCCAGCTGGTCTTATGACCAAGACTTTCAGAGAAAAAGAGGATGGTAACCTGTCAACAATTCCATGAGTCATCCCATTTGGACACAGACATCACTCTGAGGTTAAAAGAAGCAAAATGCATCACTAGTTATTAGTTACCAAAGGTGGATTTACTTGACTACTACTCTGAATGGCATCATCCCAAATAATGGTGTACAATTGACATTTTTGATATCAGGGTGAAATGTAAGACAGATATAAAAATGTTGAAATCAAGTCAAATGAAAGACTTATATGCATTGTGAGCTATAATCCTATTTGTCAGTCTTGTAAAGCAATTTCAACTCTGGTAGAGAGAACTCCCTTCCTTCTTGCAAGGAAGGGAACAATAAACAATGGGAGTCTCCAATACAGCATCATTAAGACCAAAATTGCATGAGGCTGATATCAATATTTGTCTAAATTTTTTCTAGATAAGCCCATACTGCATTCAAGAATGACAGCATGGCAGGAATGACAACATGGCAAAGGGGAGGACATTGCCATCTGTGTACATCTCTGTATGCAAGGGGAGAGCTTCTGAACCATCTCAGAACCTTGACCAAGGGTTCGAAAGTCTTGCATGGACATTGGGAAGAATTCAGAACAGGAGACAACCATTACTATCTCTCACACCCTTGGTTGACCACCTCCTGTATTAGTTATTTCTTACTATGTAAAAAAATCACACAAACTTAGTGACTTAAAACAACTAACTTTTATTAGCTCATAGTTTTTGTGGGTCAGGAATCCAGGAGTGGCTTGGTTGGGTAATTTTGACTCAAGATGTCTCATGAGGTTACAGGTAAAGTCAGCTAGGGCTGCAGTCATCTCAAGGTTTCAATAGGATAGGATTCATTCTCAAGCAAATTCATCAACTATTGACAGGCTTCAGTTCCTCACCACATGGGCTCCTCCATCAGCTACCTGAGTGTCCCTATGACACATTGGATGGTTTCCCTGTCACCTGGACCTGACTGTCTGCTGTATGGCAGATGGATTCTCACAGAATAAAGGAGGTGAGACACACACACAGAGATAGAGAGAGAGAGAGGAGACCCAAGATGCAAGCAGCAGTCCTTTTTATAAAGTTATGACATCCCATCATGTCTGATGTGTTCTGTTTCACAGAAGGGGGTCACAGTCCAGCCCATACACAGGGGAGGTGTATCAAAGAATTTGAGGACATATCTTTAAAACTACCACACTGTCCTGAATGGTGTAGACAAAAGGGATTCATGTCTTGTAAACATTAATTAAGCATCTTCTGTACTCCACGAATTATACCAAGAGAGGATCACAGGACTAGGTAGACGTAGCACCAAGTAAAGGTATGAAGAATAAGCTATAACCTACCATTTCTATTAAAGTAGAATAAATGTGAACTAAAAGAAAAGAAGACCACCTTTTTCCAATCACTGTACACCTCACACTCACTGCACCTAGAACCTCTGCTTTTTTATTCTTTATTCTCAAAATAACTTAAACCCCTTTCTTCAGGGAGGCAAATTTGAGATTCTCCTGTTGCTTGGCTACCTTGTAAATAAGCCCTCTGTTTTCTGCAAACCTCGGCATCTCAGCATTTTAGTTGCTGCCCATCAGGCAAAACCAAGCTGGTACGGTAACACTAGGACCTCAGGAGTTCACAAGTGGGTCTTGGTGTGCTGGCCGGGTGTCAGGTCTGAGTCTTGGAGGTGGGAGAGCCGAGTTCAGGACATTGAATCACCAGAGACCTCCCGGCCCCACGTAATATCAAAGAGCGAGAGTTCTCCCAGAGATCTCCATCTCAACGCTAAGACCCAGCTCCACTCAACAATCAGCAAGCTCCACTGCTGGACACCCCATGCCAAACAACTAGCAAGACAGGAACACAACGCCACCCATTAACGGAGAGGCTGCCTAAAATCATAATAAGTTCACAGACACCCCAAAACACACCATGGGACTTGATCCTGCCCACCAGAAACACAAGATACAGCCTCATCCACCAGAACACAAGAACTAGTCCCCTCCACCAGGAAGCCTACACAACCCATTGAACCAACCTTAGCCACTGGGGGCAGATACCAAAAACAATAGGAACTACGAACCTGCAGCCTGTGAAAAGGAGACACCAAACACAGTAAGTTAAGCAAAATGAGAAGACAGAGAAACACACAGCAGATGAAGGAGCAAGGTAAAAACCCACCAGACCAAACAAATGAGGAGGAAATAGGCAGTCTACCTGAAAAATAATTCAGAGTAATGATAGTAAAGATGATCCAAAATCTTGGAAATAGAATACAGAAAATACAAGAAAAGTTTAACGAGGACCTAGAAGAACTATAGTGCAAAAAAACAATGGTGAACAACATGATAAATGAAATTAAAAATTCTCTAGAAGGAATCAATAGCAGAATAACTGAGGCAGAAGAACAGATAAGTGACCTGGAAGATAAAATAGTGGAAATAACTATCACAGAACCGAATAAAGAAAAAAGAATAAAAAGAATTGAGGACAGTTTCAGAGACCTCTGGGACAATATTCAACACACTAACATTAGAATTATAGGGGTCCCAGAAGAAGACGAGAAAAAGAAAGGGGCTGAGAAAATATGTGAAGTGATTATAGTTGAAAACTTCCCTAATATGGGAAAGGAAATAGTCAATAAAGTCCAGGAAGTGCAGAGAGTCCCATACGCGATAAATCCAAGGAGAAACATGCCAAGAAACATATTAATTAAACTATCAAAAATTAAATACAAAGAAAAAATATTAAAAGCAGCAAGGGAAAAGCAACAAATAAAATACAAGGGAATCCCCATAAGGTTAACAGCTGATCTTTCAACAGAAACACTGCAAGCCAGAAGGGAGTGGCAGGACATATTTAAAGTGATGAAAGGGAAGAACCTACAGCCAAGATTACTCTACCCAACAAGGATTTCATTCAGATTCGACGGAGAAATTAAAAGCTTTACAGACAAGCAAAAGCTAAGAGAATTCAGCACCACCAAACCAGCTTTACAACAAATGCTAAAGAAACTTCTCTAGGCAGGAAACACAAGAGAAGGAAAAGACCTACAATAACAAATCCAAAACAATTAAGAAAATGGTAACAGGAACATACATATCAATAATTACCTTAAATGAAAATGGATTAAATTCTACAACCAAAAAACATAGACTGGCTGAGTGAATACAAAAACAAGACCCGTATATATGTTGTCTACAAGAAACCCACTTCAGACCTAGGGACACATACAAACTGAAGGTGAGGGTATGGAAAAAGATATTCTATGCAAATGGAAATCAAAAGAAAGCTGGAGTAGCAGTTCTCACATCAGACAAAATAGACTTTAAAATAAAGACTATTACAAGAGACAAAGAAGGACACTACATAATGATCAAGGGATCAATTCAAGAAGAACATATAACAATTGTAAATATTTATGCACCCAAAATAGGAGCACCTCAATACATAAAGCAAATGCTAACAGCCATAAAAGGGGAAATCAACAGTAACACAGTAATGGTAGGGGACTTTAACACATTACTTTCAACAATGGACAGATCAACCAAAATGAAAATAAATAAGGAAACACAAGCTTTACATGACACATTAAACAAGATGGACTTAACTGATATTTATAGGACATTCCATTCAAAAACAACAGTATAAACTTTCTTCTCAAGTGCTCATGGAACATTCTCCAGGATAGATCATACGTTGGGTCACAAATCAAGCCTTGGTAAATTTAAGAAAATTGAAATTGTATCAAGTATCTTTTCCAACCACAACGCTGTGAGACTGGATATCAATTACAGGAAAAAATCTGTAAAAAATACAAACATATGCAGGATAAACAATACACTACTAAATAACCAAGAGATCACTGAAGAAATCAAAAAGGAAATCAAAAAATACCTAGAAACAAATGGCAATGAAAACATGATGACCCAAAACCTGTGGGATGCAGCAAAAGCAGTTTTAAGAGGGAATTTTATAGCAATGCAATCCTACCTCAAGAAACTAGAAAAATCTCAAATAAACAACCTAACCTTACACCTAAAACAATTAGAGAAAGAAGAACAAAAAACACCCCAAAGTTAGCAGAAGGAAAGAAATCATAAAGATCAGATCAGAAATAAATGAAAAAGAAAGGAAGGAAACAATAGCAAAGATCAATAAAACTAAAAGCTGGTTCTTTGAGAAGATAAACAAAATTGATAAACCATTAGCCAGACTCATCAAGAAAAAAAGGGAGAAGATTCAAATCAACAGAATTAGAAATGAAAAAGGATAAGTAACAACTGACCCTGCAGAAATACAAAGGATCATGAGAGATTACTACAAGCAACTCTATGTCAATAAAATGGACAATCTGGAAGAAATGGACAAATTCTTAGAAAAGCGCCACCTTCCGAGACTGAATCAGGAAGAAATAGGAAATATAAACAGACCATTCAAAAGCACTGAAATTGAAACTGTGGTTAACAATCTTCCAACAAACAAAAGCCCAGGACCAGATGGCTTCACAGGTGTATTCTATCAAACATTTAGTGAAGAGCTAACACATATCCTTCTCAAACTCTTCCAAAATTTAGCAGAGGGAGGAACACTACCAAAATCATTCTACAAGGCCACCATCACCCTGATACCAAAACCAGAGAAAGATATCACAAAAGAAGAAAATTATTGACCAATATCACTGATGAACATACCTGCAAAAATCCTCAATAAAATACTAGCAAACAGAATCCAACAACACTTTAAAATGATCATACACCATGATCAAGTGGGATTTATCCCAGGGATGCAAGGATTCTTCAATATACACAAAACAATCAATGTGATACACCATATTAACAAATTGAAGAATAAAAACCATACGGTCATCTCCATAGATGCAGCAAAAGCTTTTGACAAAATTGAACACCCATTTATGATAAAAACTTTCCAGACAGTGGGCATAGAGAGAACCTACCTCAACATAGTAAAAGCCACATATGACAAACCCACAGCAAACATCACTCTCAATGGTGAAAAGCTGAAAGCATTTCCTCTAACATCAGGAACAAGACAAGGATGCCCATTCTCACCACTATTATTCAACATAGTTTTAGAAGTTTTAGCCACAACAATCAGAGAAGAAAAAGAAATAATAGGAATCCAAATCGGAAAAGAAGAAGTAAAGCTGTCACTGTTTGCAGATGACATCATACTTTACATAGAGAATCCTAAAGATGCTACCAGAAAACTACTAGAGTTAATCAATGAAGTTGGAAAAGTAGCAGGATACGAAATTCATGCACAGAAATCTCTTGCATTCCTATACACTAATGATGAAAAATCTGAAAGAGAAATTCAGGAAACACTCCCATTTACCACTGCAACAAAAAGAATAAAATACCTAGGAATAAACATAACTAAGGAGACAAAAGACCTGTATGCAGAAACCTATAAGACACTGATGAAAGAAATTAAAGATGATACAAACAGATGGAGAGATATACCATGTTCTTAGATTGGAAGAATCAACATTTTGAAAATGACTAAACTACCCAAAGAAATCTAAAGATTCAATGCAATTCCTATCAAACTACCAATGTCATTTTTCACAGAACTAGAAGAAAAAATTTCACAATTTATATAGAAACACAAAAGACCCCAATTAGCCAAAGCAATCTTGAGGAAAAAAAAAAAAAATGGAACTGGAGGAATCAGGCTCCTGGATTTCAGACTATACTACAAAACTACAGTAATCAAGACAATATGGTACTGGCACAAAAACAGAAATATAGATCAGTGGAACAGGATAGAAATCCCAGAGATAAACCTATACACCTATAGTCAACTTATCTTTGAGAAAGGAGTCAAGAATATACAATGGAGAAAAGACAGCCTCTTCAATAAGTGGTGCTCGGAAAACTGGTCAGGTATATGTAAAAGAATGAAATTAGAACACTCCCTAACGCCATACTCAAATATAAACTCAAAATGGATTAAAGACCTAAATGTAAGGTCAGACACTTTAAAACTCTTAGAGGAAAACATAGGCAGAACATTCTATGACATAAATCACAGCAAGATTCTTTTTGACCCACCTCCTAGAGAAATGGAAGTAAAAACAAAAATTAAAAAATGGAACTTAATGAAACTTAAATGCTTTTGCACAGCAAAGGAAACCATAAACAAGACAAAAAGACAACCCTCAGAATGAGAGAAAATATTTTCAAATGAAGCAACTGACAAAGGATTACTCTCCAAAATATACAAGCAGCTCATGCAGCTCAATATCACAAAAACAAACAACCCAATCCAAAAATGGGCAGAAGACTTAAACAGACATTTCTCCAAAGAATATATACAGATTGCCAACAAACACATGAAAGGATGCTCAACATCACTAATCATTAGAGAAATGCAAATCAAAACTACAATCAGGTATCACCTCACACCAGTCAGAATGGCCATCATCAAAAAATCTACAAACCATAAATGCTGGAGGAGGTGTGGAGAAAAGGGAACCTTCTTGCACTGTTGGTGGGAATGTAAATTGATACAGCCACTATGGAGAACAGTATGGAGGTTCCTTAAAACACTAAAAATAAAACTACCATATGACCCAGCAATCCCACTACTGGGCATATACCCTGAGAGATCCATAATTCAAAAAGAGTCATGTACCACAAATGGTCATTGCAGCACTCTTTACAGTAACCACGACATGGAAGCAATGTAAGTGTCTCTCGACAGATAAATGGATAAAGAAGATGTGGCACATATATACAATGGAATATTGCTCAGCCATAAAAAGAAACGAAATTGAGTTATTTGTAGTGAGGTGGATGGAGTTAGAGTCTGTCATACAGAGTGAAGTAAGTCAGAAAGAGAAAAAGCAAATACCATATGCTAACACATATATATTGAATCTAAAAAAAAAAAAAAAAGTTCTGAAGAACCTAGGGGCAGGACAGGAATAAAGATGCAGACATAGAGAATGGACTTGAGGACATGGGGCGGGGGAAGGGTAAGCTGGGAAGAAGTGAGAGAGTGGCATTGGCATATATACACTACCAAATGTAAAATAGATAGCTAGTGGGAAGCAGCCACATAGCACAGGGAGATCAGCTCAGTGCTGTGTGACCACCTAGAGGGGTGGGATAGGGAAGGTGGGAAGGAGACGCAAGAGGGAGGGGATATGGGGATATATTTATATGTATAGTTGATTCTCTTTGTTATACAGCAGAAACTAACACAACAATGTAAGGAATTATACTTCAATAAAGGTGTTAAAAAAAAAAGGAAAAATGAAAAAAGAAAAGAAGACCTCCTCTCTGCATTACACCAAAGCTATGTGAACTGAATATACTAATTCATGCTTATTTGTGGTTTATTGAGGTAGCTCCTAAGCCTTTGAAATTCTAGACCAGAGGTTGGAAAGCTTAGTTAAAGGACCAGTGAATCTTTTCAGCTTTGTGATCCATACATCTCTGTTGCAACAACTAAGCTCTGCCACTGTAGCACAAAACAGCCATAGATAATTCATAAATGAAAGAATATGGTTGCGTTCCAATAAAACTTTATTTACAAAAACAGGTGGCTGCCCTGTGGGCCATGGTTTTTGCTCACCCCCCTTCTAGACTGCAAACTTCTTAAAACTGTTAGATGCTGAACTCCTTGAGCATTCTTCAGCAGAGGCTGTGTCTTATTTCACCTTTGCATCCCTATTCCTAGCACAGCACATAAATGACTAGGCAGGAACAAATGTTGTATGTGAATGAATAAATGAACTGATGCCCCAGGAAGCATTAAAAGACAGAGTCAATGTGGTAAAAATTTTTATTTGAAACTTTTAAACTACATGTTTGATGTATATAGAGTGCCTTTTGAACAACTTCAGTTCGCTTTCTCAGCTGTCAGTCTGACCTACACAACCCACAGGTCACACTGGGATACCAAGGCCTACTTACAACAAAGACCTGTCATGTCTAAATTATTGACACAATAGACCATTGTAACTCCTCTGGACTCATTAGGCTTAATTATGTCAAGGTCTCTTTGAGGACTCTTTAAATCTGAATATTCGTGAGATAATAAAATATAATAGCTCCATCGGAGCCATAAAGGTCTTTTTATGCCATGGGCTATTTGGAGATTCAATATTCCATAAGATTAATATCACAATATTGTAAAAATGACAACAATTACCACACCCTCAATGTCTACCAGTATAATTTAATAATCAGGATCAAGTAGGCCCACTTCTCATTCATTCTGGGGGTCTTTGCCAAGGAGGAAAGGTGAAGGATTATGTGACTTCATTGTTACCCACTTCCATCATGCCTACTCCCTGGTACACACATCCTTCTAATTCTGGTACACGGCCCCATCTTGGTAGTTCCTGGTACAAAGCTCCTCTTCTTCTCACCTGGGGGAGACATGCCCAGGTGAGGCTACTGTCTTTGCTGTCCCAGTCTCTCTTTGTGTTTAGATACTAGACATGCAATAGATTGCAGGTGACTATAGCAGAATCAACAACCTTAGATAGGATATTATAATTAATGGTCATTTTCCAAGACTAGCTCAGAAAATGCTGCTAATGACCTCAACTGAAATCATGTGCTTTTGCAATGAAAAAAGCAGAAAAGAGAACTGCTATATTATCTAAAAGAAGTCACAGAAAAATAATGAAATTCAAGGATAAATGATTGTTTAAAAAGGAATTATTGCATCCCTGAGAAAAGATATATTTAATAAAAGGTAAATTAGTTAGTCAATGACCAACTATGGCACTTGAAAGTTAAATTATGTTAAATTATAAGCATAACAACTTTACAACAAATATTTTATAATAAAAAGCAGAGACATGAAAGTCACCTGTAATGCTCCAACCCCCAACAAGTTGCAGTTATTTGGTGTGGTGGACAGATTTTAAGGTGGTTCCCAGAACCCCTGCCTTCTGGTTCACACCCTTGTAGAGTTATTTCTCAGTGTTGAGTGTGGGCAGGGCTTAGACTTGCTTCTAACCAGTAGAATATGGTAAAAGTAATGGAGTATTACTCCCATGATCATGTTACATTACATGGCAAAGATGAGGAGACACCACTCCTATGGTTATATTTACATTACATGGCAAAAGTGTTGGGATGTCATCCCCATTGTCACATTACACTATATAAGACTCTGTTACTAGAACACTCACTCTAAAGTCTGTCTTTCCTTGGTAACTTTAAAAATGCAACCTATTATGAGCCCTTCAGCAGCAAGAAAATGAATTCTGCCAACAATATAAGTGAGCTTTGAAGCAGACCCTTCCCCAGTTGAGCCTCCAGATGAGAATCCATCCCTACTGAAACCTAGATTGTAGTCTTGCAGAAGACCAAGCTAAGCTGTGCCTGGACTTCTGACCCACAGACCTGGTGAGACTATAAGTGTGTGTAATGCTTTAGGCCACTAAGTTTATAGTATTTTGTTACAAAGCAATAAAAATACTAGTATAATGGGGTATTTTGAATTCAGTCATGTTTTCATCTGAAAATTAGAATCACGGTGCCAGAATCTATTTACTATACTGCTTATTTGTGTAATGTTAGATCGTTTAACATTGCAGTTTTGATTTAGAATATAAATCCAGTGAGGGTAAGGACTTCGTCTGTCTTGTGTACTGTTTATCCAAAATGCTTAGCACAATGCCTGGTACTTATCAAGTGAAAAATAAACATTTGTTTAGTTAGCAAATGAATAAATACAATGATATTAGAACATGGATAATATTTCAAAATGTTGATATACCCTAGTTCACTTAGCTAGTAAGAAGTTGATCTGTTAATTAATTTGGTATGTGACATTATAAATGTATTCACCCATATAATATGAGTCAAGTGGGTATTATTTCCTTAGGATATATACCAAAAGTATGACTAAGCTCCATGAGAAAAGAAATTGTTCCTGTAATCAACATTGTATCCTCAACTATTTAGCATAGTGCCTATTATGTGATAAGTCCTAAAAAAATATGCTGAGTGAATAAATAAATGAGATTTTTCTTGCCCTTAATTAATACGGTTTAATTATTTTCAGGTTGCATTTATTTACACATTATGAAAACCACTTATCAATGTCCTTATCATGGTGTGAGAGCATAATTATATGGTCCATTTCCCAGCATTGAGTATTAAAACTTAAAAAAAAAATTAGTCAGTTAATACACACACAGAAAAACATAGTTATTTTACTTTATGTTTTTTTGGTTACTAGGAAGGCTTAGGACGTATCCTTATGCTTCTTTACCAGTTGAATTTTCTCTTTAGTTAATTGTCTTTCATGGTCTTTATAGGTTTATATATTGAGATTTCAATGTTTTACTTCTCTATTAACTTTCATGAACTGTTTAGAAATAAAACTGACATTTCTTATTGGTTGTCATACTTGCTACATATATTTGTTTCTGGACACTTTCAAGAGTTTAGATATTGATGATAGTATAAATTTTAATTAGGTTTAATTTCACACAAAATGTATAACTTTTTCATTTTCTCAATATTGGATATGAATGTAGCAACAGAGCTTCAAGGCACATAATGCAGAATCCCAAAGAATTAAAAGCAGAAATAGATAAATTCACAATTATAGATGAAATGCTTCACACTGATCTCTCAGTAATAAAGTACAAAAAAAAAAAAAGAAAACAACTTAATAAACATATAGAAGACCTGACTAACACTGCTAACTAATTTGATTTCTTTACCAATTATAGAACATTCCACTCAATAACAGCAGAATACACTATATTTTTCAAGTGGACATGAAAATTCAGTAAGATAGACTATATACTGGGTCATAAAACAGGTCTCCATAAATTTAGAGTTTGTTGTCTACTCACAATGACATTAAATTAGAAACATACAAGGAAAATATCATAAAACAATTCAAATAATTGAAAATTGAACAAAACACTTCTAAGTAAACTATGGGTCAAAAAAGAAGTCATAAGAAGAAGAAGAAAAGATTTTTTTAAATACCTAAATAAATTAAGTGAAAACACAGCATATCAAAACTTTTGGGATGCAGCTTAAATAATTATTAAAGGAAAATGTATACTTAGGAAGGAAGATTCCAAACCAGCCGGTATTCTTAGTTTCCATAGTAGGAAGGTTAAAAAAAAAAAAAGAAAGAAATAGAGAAAAAGAATTAAGAAGACAATACCAAATGCAGTGAGAAATAATAAAGGAGCAAAAATCAATTGAAAAAATAATATATAAATAACAAAGTAAATCAATGAAACAAAAAATTAATTGCTAAAAAAGAATCAATAAAAATTGAAAGAACTCTAACTACTTTGATGAAGGGAAAAAAAGAAAGCACAAGTAAAATGACAAGTTTCAGGAATGAAAAAGAAAAACTTACTACAGATCCAACAGACATTAAAAGATAATAAAAGAATATTATGAACAATATTATGCCAATAAATTTAACAACTTAGATTAAATTGAGAAATTTCTTGAGACACAAATTATCACAATTGACCAAGATGAAAAAGAAAGTACAAGTAGTCTGATATCTATTTAAAAATTTAAATTTGTGGGCTTCCCTGGTGGCGCAGTGGTTGAGAATCTGCCTGCCAATGCAGGGGACACAGGTTCAAGCCCTGGTCTGGGAAGATCCCACATGCTGTGGAGCAACTAGGCCCGTGAGCCACAATTACTGAGCCTGCGTGTCTGGAGCCTGTGCTCTGCAACAAGAGAGGCCACGACAGTGAGAGGCCCGCGCACCGTGATGAAGAGTGGCCCCCGCTCGCCACAATTAGAGAAAGCCCTCGCACAGAAACGAAGACCCAATGCAGCCAAAAAATAAAATAAAATAATTAATTTTAAAAAAAAATTTTTAATTTGTAATTAGAAAATACCCCCCACACAAAATGTTGTTCCCCAGATGCCTTCACTGATAAATTCAATGACACATATAATGAAGAAATGATATGAATATACTTAAATTCCTCTAGAAAAACAAACAAAGTAAGGGAGAACACTTCCAAATTCATTTAATAGGGTTCGGTTAACTTTGTTACAACAACCAGACAAAATAAAATAGAAAAAAGATGTTACTACAAAATAGAACTATAGATCAATATCTCTAAAATAGCCCTTCACAAAAATATTAGCAAATTTGTTCACACACATACATATGCATACACCTATACTAATATACATATAATTTAATGCATATGATATATAACAATATATACATATTAATATAATTATTTAATATTATTACATTATATTGTATACACATAAATTGTGTATAGAAATATGACAAAATACAGTTAATTCAAAGACTGCAATGCTGATTTAACATTAAAATCAAAGAGTGAAATTCACTATACCAATTGATTAAAAAAAAATTAAAGACCATCTTATTAAATGCAGAAAAATCATTTATAAAAATTCAATACCCATACAGGCTAAAAGCTCTCAGCAAACTAGAAATAGAAGGAAATATTCTCAACTTGATAATGGGTATATGTAGCTAAGATTATACGTAATCACCAAAGATTGAATATTTTTTCCTCTGTGATAGGGAACAAGGCAAAAATGCCCACTCACACCATTTATATTCAACATTGTACTAGACATTGTAGCCAGTGCAATATTATTAGAAAAAGAAATAAAATGTATGAAAATTGGAAAGAAAAGTATAAACCATCTTTGTTTACAGACAGTCATAGTGTACATAGAAAATCCTAAGGGATCTACAAAAAAAAATTTGCCTAGGACTAATAAGGGAGTTCAGCAAGGTAATACACAAAAAATAATATTTTTCTATACAATAACAACAAATAATTAGAAATTTAAATAAAAATACTATTTTAATAGCATTCCAAAACATGAAATAACTAGAGATAAATTTAACAAAACACATGCAAGACCTATACACTAAAAATTATAAAATACTGCTAAGAAAGTAATGAAGACATAAATAAATGGAAAACTATACTATGTTTATGACAATGTCAGTTCTCTTCAAATTGATTTATAGATTCAACACAATTCCAAACAAAATTCAGCTGGCGATTTTGTAGAAATTTATAAGCTACTTCTAATATTTATATGGAAATGTAAAAAAACTAAAATGGCCAACAAATTTTGAAAAATAAGAAACAGTCAGATGACTGACATGCCTGATTTTAAGACTTGTTATTAAGGTAGAGTAATCAAGGTAGTGTGTTATTGGCATGAGAAGAATATTTGAAAAATGTACCAAAACAACTCAGTGGGGAAAATACTATTCAACAAAGGATGGGGGAATAAACAGGCATCCATGTGAAAGTAAATATTTTGTACTTAAAAATGAACTGAAAATGGATTTACAGCTAAACACAAAAGCTAAAATTATAAATGTTTTAGAAGAAAACATAGGGGAACACTTTGTGAACTTGTAGTTGCTGAAGACTTCTTAGAGGGAACACAAAATTAATGAATAATAAAAAAATAATTAATAAATTGAACTTCATTATAATTGAAACTTTCAGCTCTTCACAAAGCACTGCTAAAACAAACAAACCAAAAAAAAAAACTCTGCTACGAAAATGAAAAGGCAAACCACGCACAAGAAGAAACTATTTTATATATGCATATTTGACAAAGGATTTATGTCCAGAATATATAAAGAACTCTGAAAACTCAATAACAAGAAAGCAACCCAATTTTTTAAAATAGGCAAAAGTTTTAAATAGACACTTCACTAAAGAATGTACACAAGTGACAAATAAGCACAAGAAAACAATGCTTAAAATTATTAGTTGTAAAGTAAAACTGCATTGAGACACTACTACATACCCACTAGAATGCTAAAATTGAAATGATAAATAATGCCAAATGTTGGCAAGGATGTGGTATAACTGGAATTCTGATATATTGCTGATGGAAATATAAAATGATGTAAATGCTTTGCAAAAATTTTGAGTTTGGTATAAATTTAAAACTACTGTTACCATATAACCTGGCAATTCTCCTTCTAGTTATTTACTCAAGAGGAAGGAAGACGTATGTCCACACAAAATTGTATACAGAAATGGTCATAATAGATTTATTCATCAGACCTCCAAATTTGAGTCAACTGAAGTGTTCATCAACAGATGAATGTATAAATATATTTTATGTCCAAAGTTCATCAACAGATGAATGTATAAATATATTTTCTTATGTACAAACAATGAAATACTACTCAGCAATAAAAAGGAATAAATTGCTAAGATATGTAACAATGTGAGCAGATCTTAAAATCATTTCCTGAGCAAGCACAGAAAAATAAGCACAAAAGTGTCTATGACCTAGGCTCTGCTCTCAAGGAGCACAGGTGCTACTACGGAAGATCAACTTGTAAGCAGATGGAATACTAGTCCAAAATGGTGAGCACTAAAACTGAGACATGCCTTGTCTGAGGAACATTTATGAGAAAGCTACTGATCTGACCCAGCATTCAGTTGGGTGTAAAAGAATGGGGAAGTTTGTCAATGAAGAAAAGAACGAGACACTTCCTATGAAAGTGCAGGGCACTTTCATAGGAAGATGATGATAGTGTATGGTCACCATGCAGAGAGCAGCATGGAGACATCTTTACGGATTCCTGGTCTTTGCCTGCCTCCTTCACACTCCTTCACACCCCTTGCCCCATTGCTCACCAGGCTGGAGGTCTCCAAAGATGTCTGGATCTTTCCCACTCCCAGGCCTTTTTATCTACTGCTCATCCATTTGACAAACATATAACAAGACCTTACCGTAAACCAAGTGCTTTTATCACCATCTGAAATCGAATAGTTAGCAAAGGTTCCTGAATTTATGAAGCTCATATTTTGGTGGAGAGAGACAGAGAAAAATATGTAAGTAAACAAATAAGCCCAATAATTTCAGGTAGACACAAATGCTATGAAGAAAATAACAACAGGGTAAGATTAGAGATACACTGTCCAATACAGTAGGCATTAGCTCCCTTTGGCTATTGAGTACTTGAAAAGTGACCAGCCTAAATTGAGATGTGCTCTCAGTATAAAATACACACTAGATATCAAAGATTCAGTATGAAAAAAATGAAAATATCTCATTAATAATTTTGTATTAATTAACATATTGAAATGACATTTTGGATATATTGGGTTAAATAAAAAATTAAAAAATAAATTTCAGCTATTTCTTTTTACTTTTTTTAACACAACAACTAAAAAAATTTAAATTACCTATATGGATTGCATTATGTGTCTACTGGACAGTATTGTTTTATAAGGATGGTTACGAAAGACCTCTGCCTAGGCAATGTGTTCCCCCAGGATTTTCCTAGCTAACTTGTACCTGTTCTTCAGATTTCATGCTCAAAAAGACATTAATTCATTTTTTTGTCTCTTCTGTTATCAGGAAGCTCTGTGGACACAGGGATTATTGAAGTGTGAGAGAATTGGCAGGAAGTTCAGTGTACTTGGAGGTTAAGCCATGAGAAAAGATTGGCTTTCAAGCCTTAAGGATGTGAAAGTGTCTGAAAAACAACAGGGAAAAACTGTAGGGTCTTCTGCAAGGGGACAGAATCAGCAGGGCACTTTCATAGGAAGATGATGATAGTGTATGATCACCATCAGAGTAGGGAAGGCATGGTGGATGGGGGGACCAAGTAGGTTCTGATGGAGCCTGCTGGGTAACGACAAGCTATTTCTGCAACTACTGTGTATCCAGGTTTCAAATATAGATGCCAGTCAGAGAATTTACCTCCAGAATTCCAAAGTATTCATACTGTATCTTAGAATCTACTTAGTACTCACCTGTTATTATTGTTTCATTGTTTAAAAGAAAATAGCAATTGTTAGAATAACTTCTGTATTTTTCTGAATGCTTGAAATATTTCCCAATAAAAATAATATATAGATAAGTAGTTAAGACTTAGATAGATGATAGCTAGATAGCTGTTCGATAGAGATGATAGATGATAGATAGAGAGATAGGTAGATGATAGATATAGATAGATAGATAGATAGATAGATAGATAGATGATAGATAGATAGATAGATAGATAAACAGCAAAAGCTCTCTCAGAGTATTCTACCCTGTGTGAGATGATCACCCCATATTATCATAAGCTTTCCCACTTGATGCATTAGGTCCTCATTGATTTTTCATGCACAATTTTCCTGGAGCTGCTTGCAAATGTAGAAATAATACAATAGTCCTTAAAATATGTAAAATTATGTTCAGGTGCCATGCTCCTGCTATCACTCCAAACACTGGTGCACTTGAATCAATTATCTGTTATTCTTTTATGTTCATCTTTCCAACTGGGAAACATCTGTATCCCAATCACTGATAGGTTGACCTATTTTCTGATCAAATTTGTCTTACTTATAGCACCATTAAGTAGAAAAAAAAAATCAACATCAAGGGTTTCACCTCCTCGCAATCTCCCACTCACACGCTACATGGTATTTATATCTTGTATTGGGAATGGCAAACCCCAGTTTGCCATTAAGGAACCCCGGTTCCTTAATGTACATGGGAATTTCTGGAATGACATGATTGCATGGCTTTTCAGTATCGGTTTAGAGTTTTCACTCCCAGTGTCAAATGCAAGAAGAGAGTTTGAAAGTCACAGCACTGAAGAAAGAATGTTAAGCCATCCCTAACCTTTCTGAACTCATGGTTCTCTGCTTCCCTTTACCTAGCCAAGGAAAACCTACATATGCAGCCATTAAAAATCTGCTATGTTATTTCCCATCCCTACACATTTACAAACACTTTCACCTCCAACTGGAAAATTATATCTGCACAAAAGTATACCTGAAAAATCCCATTCAATCTGCGCAGCTCAGCTTGAATTTTGGGTGTGATCTGAGAATTCTCCACTTCACAGGCTGTCCTCACCCATGTATGTGCATGATCATGCAATATTTGGTTTCCAAATCTTGTGCAATACTGTTAGGTTTCAATGTTATTTTTGTAATAGTTATTTGTAGCAAGGTTCATGTGGTCAGGATTCAGTAGCTGGACTGCACATGTTCAAACTCTGGCTCATCATACACTAGCTGGGAGCCGGAGCCATGTGTAAGTTAACCTAACTTCTCTTTTCATTTAACAACTGGGAAAGGAAACAGTGGTGCCAGCCTTGCTGGGTTATTATGGAGATTAAATTAGTTAATATTTTAATATCTGAAAAGTGCTTACAACAGGATCTGGCACATAGCGTTTATTTAAATTTTAACACATTCACATGCTTATAGTCATTCCTGCCCTAGGAGACCTTTAAAAGTAGGACACATACTCTACATATTTCTGTCTCCTACATACCTAGCACTGGGCCAGAAACAGTTGGCACTCATTAAAAGTAAAAAGAAAGAGGAAAAATAATTTTTAAAAAACAGCACTTCTCTGTCATTTTCTATAATTGACTGCTATATGCCCCAAATCAAGGGCACAAAAACTGTGGCTACTAAAAATTTTTAAAGGTGATAGACAAATATAATAATATAATAAGTAATGGAATAATAGTTGACAACCATAAAGTGGATGACTATAAGCCATTCAATTACATTTATATAATTTCCTCCTCACCACAAGAAAGTTATAGGCCTTATCCCCAGTACAAAGAAACAGAGGCACAGGCTAGTAAGTGACCATCAGAATCCAGAACTCTCATTTAAGCCCTGCCCTTTGCCTCCCTGCCTAACTGCAGACACTGTAATTCCAGCCCAGGGATATTCCCATTTCAACTCAGATTCCCAGATCCCTTCTCAAAACTGTCTAGTTAACCATCGTCTGTAGGGTACAACTTCAAATGAGAATTAGGTTGTGATTTTTATTTTATCCAAGCTAGGCAATGATCTTCTAGGTAGCTATTTAGCTGAACTTTTGAGAGGGACTGACTCATGCATGCACTAGATACTATCATTAAATTTCTTAGGCCTGAAAGACCCGTAGTTTCTAAAAGTTGCTGTTGCTATTGTTGGGGGAGAGACATCGAAATAATCAGGCTATCCAGTAACATTGTTCCATAAAGAGCTGTCCGTGTGTGTGTGTGTGTGTGCGTGTGTAAGTGTGCTTTCTGTGTATTTTCTGAAACAGCAAGGACATTGGCGGCAAAGAGATCCACGTTCAAATTCAGGCTTTGTCACTTATTATCTGTGTGACCCTGAGGCAAGTGACTTATAATCTCTCAACCACTAGCTGATTATCTGTAAAAGGGGAGAAATAATATCTCAGAAGAGTATTACAAGTAAATAAAAATATACAGGATAAAAGTTTAGGAAAAAAAGTTTAGGACAGAGCCTGGCACATACTAGATGTTAAATAAATAATGTTTATGATGTTGGCTGTGATTTATCTTCATTTATGTTAGTAACTTAAAAATAAGTTGCCTGGTAATAAAATTGTTAGTATCACATAATAATCAGAGCAGGCATACATTGGGAACTTACCATATGCTGGGCATTGTACAATTGTACAATGAAACTAGGCAGTACAATTGAAAAATGAAAAATGCCTTTTTTCTAAATACTTTACATATATCAACTCATTTATCTCTCAGAACAATCCTGTAAGGTGGTATTTTTTAGTAGTAAATGAGGAAACTGAGACACAGCTTCATAGACAAGAGGTCTCTTAAGTACTAAGCCAGGCTGTCTTTGATACAAATATTTATTGAGTACCTATCATGTCCTAGATGCTATTCCAGTTACATAGGATTGGAATGAGAAGAAAGGGTTCATGTCGGTGTCTGTTAGCTTTGTTATGTAACAAACCAACCCAAAATGTAGTGGCTTAAAACAACAATCCTTTTATTTAGTTCACAGTCCTGCAGGTAGTTGGATGGTTTTCAGGCTGCAATGGCTTGTTGATCTCTCTCATGCTTCCCCAGAAAACTGGCAGCTCAGCTGGTGGTTGGATGATCTGGGTGATAGCCTTCTTCACATGTCTGATGGTTGGCAAGCTGTCTGGAGACTGGCTAAACTATCAGCTGGAGCACCTTTGTTCCCCTCAGTGTGGGCTCTCATCCTCCAACAGGCTGGTTTAGACTCATACATGTGGTGGTTTCAGGGTTCCAAGTGCAGTAGGAAGAGGTTAAGCTCCAATGTGCAAGCACTTTTCAAGCCTCTCTTGTATCTCATTTCCTATTGGGCAAGGTCAGTCACGTGACCAAGACAAGCATATCATGGGAAGTGACTACCCAAGATGATGAAGAGAGACTCCCATCTTATTAACACTGCACATTTGGTCAAGTCATTTAACTTCGGCAAGCCTTAATTACCCTTGCAGTAATTATCCTTGAGTGGGTAAATGAACAAATAATTAAGTGACCTTTTTGTCATAGTGTTTCTGTGAAATTTGGATAATAGATTTATAACTAATGGGGAAAGTATGTGCAAATTTTAGTTATTGTTAAGAACTGGGAAGCTGATTTTCTTTGTGTATATTGCCTGTAGTTCACTTTTATGTTGTCTGCAGAAAGATCATTGAATGACTGCCTATTGATTTAGAATATTCTTTTCAGTTATTTTCTACAGATCAGTAATCCTAGCAACTGATCTACAAAAAGATAATATTTTTTCAAAGTACTTTGAGTCTTGGTTGTGGTATAATATGTATATATATATATAATTGAATCATACATAACATATATATAATGCATGGATATACATACATATTTTAATCATTGAATCATGTTTAGCTTTTTTCTTATAAAAATAAAACAATAAATTTTTCTCAGGTCATTTGTATGGAAAATAAATAGGAAACAACTTGTGTTTGATTATCAAACTATCCAAATTATCCAAATTTCTTCTGATTATCAAACTATCCAAATTATCCAAATTTCTTCCTCAAAAGTGGCACTGGGGATGTCAAACTGATACTCTAGGTTGTTCAAGTGTTAGTGGATCTGTTTTCTTATTTGGAACACACAATTCTAGGGTGAAATTGGCAGTTCTTTTTGTCCAGAATATACCAATCCCTGACCTGACATTTCTGGGCTCTGGCCAGGGAAGTGAGCAGGGAATTTGGAACTGTTTTTTTTTTTTTTTTTTTAATGTATGCCATGAAAGCTGATATCTAAGTAACTTAACAATAATGATGCTACAGGCAGTAATTTCCTCATGCAAATTTATGCAAATTAATGTAAATTTCCAATGGCCCACAGGCCAAAGCCTCAAAGCCTTCATGCTGTGGACAAGTAAAATTTTGAATAAAAAAGGAAAATGTGACTGAATTACATGGAATCATCCTGGTAACTCTGACTTCTTAAAACAAGCCTTTCCCAAACATTCACACTTGATGTCATCCAACCTTCACAGCACATCTCTGAGGAAGTTATTACTTCCTCTTTTTGAACTGTGGAAACTGAGACTCAAAGAGGTCATTTGACTTGACTGAGATCCCCAGCTAGAAAGCAACAAATCTGCTTTGTTTCTCCAGAGTGTGAAATTCTCCAGGCAAACTTGACCTTCTTCACATCAACTTACATCCACAATACTCAGTGAAATGAGTTTGCTACAATAGAAATGTTTTAATTTGTTTAATCAATAAGTATTTATTGAGCATGTACCATGTGCCAGGGAAATAACATTTTATGAGAAAATCAAACAAGCTGACACTTTTGTATGTAGGAGCTCATATTTCAAGGTTGTTTATAATAATGAAAAAGAAAAACTGTCTTAATGCACAACAATAGAAAATTGGTTAAATAAATTATGATGTATTCATAGTCCAGAAAATTCTATAGACGTTTTTGAAGATAATCCAACAATATAGAGCAGGGGTCGACAAATTCAGCCTGCCACTTGTTTTTGTGTATAAAGTTTTAATTAACCATAGCTGTGCTAATTTATTTAGGACTGCTTTCCTCTGCAATGTTAGAGCTGAGTATTTGTGACAAAGATCACACAGTCCATAAAGCCTGAAATATTTACTATCTGACCCTTTACAGAAAAAAGTTTGCCAACTCCTAATATAGAGAAATGTTCATAAAATCATAGATGAAGAGTGCAGAACACATAGAGAAAACCTGCTTACAGATATTATAACTCTCATTTCATCCCAGGTAGTTTAGATCAGTCTACCAGGCTATTCAGATTGAGGATGACTAATCATTATGATTACTTCCTGTACTCCAGCCACTGCCCTAGACCAAAGCACTGAGGACCCAGAGATGAATCAGCTAAGCTTGCCTTCAAGGAATTCACAATCTAGCCAGCTGGTGTTAAGTATTACTGGGGATAAAATAAATTCTACATCAAATTCATTAAAAGAGGAAAAACTAGAAAATTATACATATTTAAATATTTATAAAATTTTTAAACACTTTAAATATTTATAAAAATAAATTTCAATGAAAGAATTACAAGGAGAAATTATAAAATCCAAATTATATGAGAATATTTTATGTGCCTCTATCAGAGAATAATAAACCAAGAAAACAAAAATGAGGAAGAAAAAGATGATTAAAACAAATTGTAATAAGTTTAAATGAGTGTTCTTATGGGAAATGGACAGTAACACAATAATAGTGGAGGACTTTAATACCCTACTTATACCAATGGATAGATCATCCAGACAGATAATTAATAAAGAAACACAAACCTTAAATGACACGTTAGACCAGTTAGACTTAATTGATATTTATAGGACATTCCATCCAAAAGCAGCAGAATACACTTTCTTCTCAAGTGCACACAGAACATTCTCCAGGATAGATCACATCTTGGGTCACAAATCAAGCCTCAGTAAATTTAAGAAAATTGAAATCATATCAAGCATCTTTTCTGACCACAATGCTCTGAGATTAGAAATCAATTACAGGAAAAAAAAGACTGTAAAAAATACAAACACATGGAGGCTAAACAATATGCTACTAAATAACTAAGAGATCACTGAAGAAATCAAAGAGGAAATCAAAAAATACCTACAGGCAAATAACAATGAAAACACAATGACCCAAAACCTATGGGATGCAGCAAAAGCAGTTGTAAGAGGGAAGTTTATAGCAATACAATCCTACCTCAAGAAACAAGAAAAATCTCAAATAAACAACCTATCCTTACACCTAAAGCAACTAGAGAAGGAAGAACAAGCAAAACCCAAAGTTAGTAGAAGAAAAGAAATTGTAACGATCAGAGCAGAAATAAATGAAATAGAAATGAAGAGAACAATAGCAAAAAATCAAGGAAATTAATAGACGGTTCTTTGAGAAAATAAACAAAATTGATAAACCTTTAACCAGACTCATCAAGAAAAAAAGGGAGAGGATTCAAATCAATAAAATTAGAAATGAAAAAGGAGAAGTTACAATGGACACCACAGAAATACAAAGGATCCAAAGACATTACTACAAGGTAACTATAAGCCAATAAAATAGACAACCTAGAAGAAATGGACAAATTCTTAGAAAGATACAACCTTCCCAGACTGAACCAGGAACAAATAGAAAGTATGAACAGACCAATCACAAGTACTGAAATTGAAACTGTGATTAAAAATCTTCCAACAAACAAAAGTCCAGGCCCAGATGGCTTCACAGGTGAATTCTATCAAACATTCAGAAAAGAATTAAGACATAGTGTCCTGAAACTCTTCCAAAAAACTGCAGAGGAAGGAACACTCCCAAGCTCATTCTACAAGGCCAGCATCATCCTGATACTAAAACCAGACAAAGATATCAAAAAAAAAGAAAATTACAGTCCAATATCACTGATGAACATAGATGCAAAAATACTCAACAAAATACTAACAAACCAAGTCTAAGAACACATTAAAAGGATTATACACCCTGATCAAGTGGGATTTATCCCAGGGGTGCAAGTATTCTTCAAACTATGCAAATCAAACAATGTGCTACACCATAATAACAAATCAAAGAATAAAAACCATATGATCATCTCAATAGATGCAGAAAAAGCTTTTGACAAAGTTCAACACCCATTTTTGATTAAAAAACTCTCCAGAAAGTGGGCCTAGAGGGAACCTACCTCAACAAAATAAAGGCCATCTTTGACAAACCTACAGCTAACATCATACTTAGTGGTGAAAAGCTGAAAGCGTTTCCTCTAAGATCAGGAACAAATCAAGGGTATCCACTCTTGTCACTTTTATTCAACATAGTTTCGGAAGACCTAGCCATGGCTATCACAGAAGAAAAAGAAATAAAAGGAATTCAAATTGGAAAAGAAGAAGTAAAACTGTCACTGTTTGCAGATGACATGATACTATACATAGAAAATCCTAAAGATGCCACCAGAAAACTACTAGAGCTCATCAATGAATTTGGTAAAGTTGCAGGATACAAAATTAGTACACAGAAATCTATCGCATTCCTATACACTAACAATGAAAGATCAGAAAGAGAGATTAAGGAAACAATCCCATTTACCATTGCATCAAAAATAATAAAATACCTAAGAATAAACCTTCCTAAGGAGGCAAAAGACCTGTACTCAGAAAACTATGACATTGATGAAAGAAATCAAAGATGACACAAACAGATGGAGAGACATACCATGTTCTTGGATTGGAATATTGTGAAAATACACTGCCCAAAGCAATCTACAGAATCAATGCAATCCCTATCAAATTACCAAGGGCATTTTCCACAGAATTAGAACAAAGCATTTTACATTTTGTATGGAAACAAAAAAGACCTCGAATAGTGAAAGCAATCTTGAGAAAGAAAAATGGAGCTGGAGGAATCAAGCTCCCTGATTTCAGACTATACTACAAAGCTACAGTAATCAAAACAGTATGGTACTGGCAAAAAAACATAAATATAGATCAATGGAACAGGATAGAAAGCCCAGAGATAAACCCATGCACCTTTGGCCACCTAATCTTTGACAAAGGAGGCAAGAATATACAATGGAGAGAAGACAGTCTCTTCAATAAGTGGTGCTAGGAATGGACAGCTATATGTAAAAGAATGAAATTAGAACACTGTCTAACACCATACACAAAAATAAATCCAAAATGGATTAAAGATCTAAATGTAAGACCAGATACTATAAAACTCTTAGAGGAAAATATAGGCAGAACACTCTTTGACATAAATCACAGCAAGATCTTTTTTGACCCACTACCTAGAGTAATGAAACTAAAAACAAAAATAAACAAATAGGACCTAATGAAACTTTAAAGCTTTTGCACAGTAAAGGAAACCATAAACAAAGCGAAAAGACAACACTCAGAATGGGAAAAAACAATATTTGCAAACGAAGCAACTGACAAGGGATTAATCCCCAAAATATACAAACAGTTCATGCAGCTCAATATCAAGAAAATAAACAACCCAATCAAAAAATGGGCAGAAGACCTAAATAGACATTTCACCAAAGAAGACATATAGATAGCCAAAAAGCACATGAAAATATGCTCAACATCACTAATTATTAGAGAAATGCAAACCAAAACCACAATGAGGTATCACCTCACACTGGTCAGAATGGCCATCATCAAAGTACCTACAAACAATAAATGCTGGAGAGAGAAACCTCCTACACTGTTCATGGGAATGTATTGTTATCATAACTTTCTTTTCAATACAGTAGTTTTTGAAATTCTTGAAGGACACCAACCCCTGTGTTTTATCATGTTCTTCTCAAGATTCTGTTCTCCAGATTTGTTCTCAAAATCTCAACTTCTCCTAACAGTTCCTGAATGACTGTGAAATGTCTCACCTAGAATTTAGAGTTTTGTCTGTAAATTTTTCTCTCAAATGAATGGACCCAAATACAAACATGCACCTGGTTTGTGTAGTTGTGACTTGGGTTGTCTACCAGCTTCATCTAGGAATTTTTTTCTGGTTTTTCACTGTCAGAATTCATGGCCCCAGTGACCCCAAACCATAATTTTGTATTTTAAATAACTCCCCCCCAAAAAAAGTTAAACTGTGAAAGTCCCATCTCTGAGCAGCAGTCAGAGTGGTGTAGTGGAAAGAAATTGATTACAGGAACAAGTGTGATGAATTAATTCTGAAAATCAGAGATGGAAGGAACCTTAGAGATCATCTAGGGTAGTGGTCTCAGTTTACCTAAGGGGAGACTTGCTTAAGACCAGCCTACCCATCATTGCATATATTTACTTAATAAAAATAATTTTTTCTCAACATCCAAAGAACAAACAACCCGTTCAAAAAATGGGCAGAAAATCTAAATAGACATTTCTTCAAAGAAGAAATACAGATAGCCAAAAGGCACATGAAAAAATGCTCAACATTGCTAATTATTAGAGAAATGCAAATCAAAAATACAATGAGGTATCACCTTACACTGGTCAGAATGGCCATCATCAAAATACCTACAAACAATAAATGCTGGGGAGGGTATGGAGAAAAAAGAAACCTCGTACACTGTTGGTGGGAATGTAAATTGGTACAGCCATTATGGAAAACAGTATGGAGGTTCCTTAAAAAACTGAAAATAGAGTTACCATATGACCCAGTAATCCCACTCCTAGGGCCTATATCTGGAGAAAACCATAATTCAAAAGGATACAGGCACCCTGATGTCCATTGCAGCACTATTTACAATAGCCAGGACATGGAAGCAACCTAAATGTCCATTGACAGAGGAATGCATAAAGAAGATGTGGTACATATATACAATGGAATATTACTCAGCCATAAAAAGGAATGAAATAGTGCCATTTGCAGAGACGTGAATGGACCTAGAGATGGTCATATTGAGTGAAGTAAGTCAGAAAGAGCAAAACAAATATTGTATAATATTGCTTATATGTGGAATCTAGAAAAATGGTACAGATGAACTTATCTGCAAAGGAGAAATAGAGACACAGATGCAGAGAACAAACTTACAGCTACCAAGCGGGGAATGGGGGGAGGGGGTGGGACGAATTGGGAGACTGGGATTGACGTATGTACACTACTATGTATAAAATAGATAACTAATGAGAACATACTGTGTAACACTGGGAACTCTACTCAGTGATCTGTGGTGACCTGAATGGGAAGGAAATCTAAAAAAGAGTGAATATATGTATACATATAACTGATTCACTTTGCTGTGCAGCAGAAACTAACACAACATTGTAAAGCAACTATACTACAATAAAAAAAATTGTTTTCTAATTGATTATGGAAGGATTTTTTTTCAGAAAGAAATACAGTTCAGATTTTTCAAAAAGAAAAAGAAGTGAATATAATATATTTCAGCATAGAAGGTATTATGGAGTGAATGTTTATGTCCTCCCCACCCCAGGTCATGTGTTGAAATCCTAACCCCACAATGTGATGGTATTAGGAGGTGGGGCTTTGGGGAGGTACTTAGGTCTTGAGAGTGTAGTCCTCATGAATGGAGTTAGTGTTCTTATAAAAGGGACCCCCAAGAGCTCACTCACCCCCTTCATTAAGGTTAAGAAACAGCAAGAAGACAGTCTTCTGTGAATCAGGAAGTGGGACCTCACCAGACACACAATCTGCCAGTGCCTTGATCTTGGACTTTCCAGCCTCTAGAACTGCGAGAAATAAATTTCTGTTGTTTATAAGCCACTCAGTCAATGACATTCTGTTATAGCAGTTCCAACAGACCAAGACACTAGGAATAAATAGTGAATACATACCAGGAATAAAACACTGAAAACTATAAATCTTTGCCAAGAGAAATTAAAGGTGACCTAAATAAATACAAGGCTGTCAATGCTAGCTCAATACATATCTTTTCAGGCTATTTTATTTTTCAAAAAAATTTCCAACACAATTTTTTAATTTATATGAAAAAGCAGAGAACCTAGAATAAGCAAAATAATTTTGAAAAAGAAGAACACGTAGAGGAGGAACCTTCAAGATGGTGGAGGAGTAAGACGTGGAGATCACCTTCCTCCCCACAAATACATCAAAAATACATCTACATGTGGAACAACTCCTACAGAACACCTACTGAACGCTGGCAGAAGACCTCAGACTTCCTAAAAGGCAAGAAAATCCCCACGTACCTGGATAGGGCAAAAGAAAAAAAAAAAACAGAAACAAAAGAATAGGGATGGGACCTGCACCTCTGGGAGGGAGCTGTGAAGGAGGAAAAGTTTCTAGACACTAGGAAGACCCTTCACTGGGGGGGATGAGGGGAAGCTTCAGAGCCACGGAGGAGAGTGCAGCAACAGGGTTGCAGAGGGCAAAGTGGAGAGATTCCCACACAGGATCAGTGCCAATCAGCACTCACCAACCTGAGACACTTCTCTGCTCACCCATTGGGGTGGGTGGGGGCTGGGAGCTGAGGCTTGGGCTTTGGAGGTCAGACCCCAGGGAGAGGACTGGGGTTGGCTGCATGAAGACAGCCTGAAGGGGCTAGTGCACCACAGCTAGCCGGGAGGGAGTCCGGGAAAATCTCTAGACCTTCTAGAAAGGCAAGAAACCATTGTTTTGGGGTGCTCGAGTAGAGGGGATTCCTGCTCTGTGTGCCTACAGAAGGTAGAGCACCACCTAAGCAAGCTCCAGAGACAGCATGAACCATGGCTATCAGCTCAGACCCCAGAGACAGGCATGAACCACTAATGCTGCTGCTGCTGCCACAAGAATCCTGTGTACAAACACAGGTCACTACCCACACCCCACCGGGAGCCTGTGCAGCCCGCCACTGCCAGGGTCCCATGATCCAGGAACAATTTCCCCAGGAGAACACACGGTGCGCCTAAGGCTGTTGCAATGTCACGCCGGCCTCTGCCACAGCAGGCTAGCCCTGCATTCCAATTATGACAGCTGTTCCACTCCCTCTCTCTGGCCTGAGTGAGCAAGAGAGCCCTAATCAGCTGCTGCTTTAACCCCTTCCTGTCTGGGAAGGGAACAGACGCCTGAAGGTGGCCTACATGCAGAGGCGGGGCCAAAATCAAAGCTGAACCCCAGGAGCTGTGCGAACAAAGAAGAGAAAGGGAAATTTCTCCGTGCAGCCTCAGGAGCAGCAGATTAAATCTCTACAATCAACTTGATAAACCCTGCAACTGTGGAATACCTGAATAGACAAAGAATGTTCCCAAAATGGAGGTGGTGGACTTTGGGAGCAATTGTAGACTTGGGGCTTTCTTTCTGCATCTAATTTGTTTCTGGCTTTATGTTTATCTTAGTTTAGTTTGTAGTGCTTGTTATCATTGGTGGATTTGTTTATTGGTTCGGTTGCTCTCTTTTTTTATTTTTTTTCTTTATTTTATTATTTTTTATTTGTTTTCCTTTTTTCTCTTTTGGTGAGTGTGTATGTGTATGTTTCTTTGTGTGATTTTGTCTGTTTAGTTTGCTTTTACCATTTGGTTTGGGGTTATATCTGTTCATTTTTTTTCTTCCTTTTTTTCCAAGCTGTGTGGCAGGTAGGGTCTTGGTGCTCCGGCCGGGTGTCAGGCCTGATGCTCCAAGGAGGGAGAGCTGAGCCCAGGACATTGGACCACCAGAGACCTCCTGGCCCCACATAATATCAATCAGCAAGAGCTCTCCCAGAGATCTCTGTCTCAACACTAAGACCCAGATCCACCCGATGGAGAGGAAGCTCCAGTGCTGGATACCCCATGTCAAACAACTAGTAAAACAGGAACACAACCCAACCCATTATCAGAGAGGCTGCCTAAAGTCATACTAAGTTCACAGGCACCCCAAAACACACCACCGGATAAGGCCCTGCCCACCTGAAGGACAAGGTCCAGCCCCACCCACCAGGACACAGGCACAAGTCCCCTACACCAGGAAGCCAACACAAGCCACAGAACCAACCTCACCCACTGGGGGCAGACACCAAAAACAATGGGAATTATGAACCTGCAGCCTGAGAAAAGGAGACCCCAAGCACTGTAAGTTAAACAAACTGAGAAGACAAAGAAATATGCAGCGAATGAATGAGCAAAGTAAAAACCCACCAGACCAAACAAATGAAGACGAAATAGTCAGGCTACCTGAAAAAGAATTCAGAGTATTGATAGTAAAGATGATCCAAAATCTTGGAAATAGAATGGAGAAAATACAAGAAACATTTAACAAGGACCTATAAGAACTAAAGAACAAACAAACAATGATGAACAACACAAGAAATTAAATTTAAAATTCTCTAGAAGGAATCAATAGCAGAATCACTGAGGCAGAGGAACAGATAAGTGACCTGGAAGATACAATAGTAGAAATAACTACCACAGAGCAGAATCAAGAAAAAAGAATGAAAAGAATTGAGGACAGTCTCAGAGACCTCTGGGAGAATATTAAATGCACCAACATAGAAATTATAGGGGTCCCAGAAGAAGAAGAGAAAAAGAAAGTATCTGAGAAAATATTTGAAGAGATTATAGTCGAAAACTTCCATAACATGGGAAAAGAAAGCCAAGTCCAAAAAGCGCAGAGACTTGGAGAGTCTCATACAGGATAAATCCAAGTGCAGAGAGTCCCATACAGGATAAATCCAAGGAGAAATATGCCAAGACACATATTATCAAACTATCAAAAACTAAGTACAAAGAAAAAATATTAAAAGCAGCAAGGAAAAAGCGACAAATAACATAAAAGGGAATCCTCATAAGGTTAACAGCTGATCTTTCAGCAGAAGCTCTTTAAGCCAGAAAGAAGTGGCAGGACATATTTAAAGTACTGAAAGGGAAAAACCTACAACCAAGATTACTCTACCCAGCACGGATCTCATTCAGATTCGATGGAGAAATTAAAATCTTTACAGAGAAGCAAAAGCTAAGAGAATTCAGCACCACCAAACCTGCTTTACAACAAATGCTAAAGGTACTTCTCTAGGCAAGAAACACAAGAAAAGGAAAAGAACTACAAAAACAAATCCAAAACAATTAAGAAAATGGTAATAGGAACATGAATATCAATAATTACCTTAAATGTAAATGGATTAAATTCTCCAACCAAAACACACAGACAGGTTGAATGGATACATAAACAGGACCTATATATATACTGTCTACAAGAGACCCACTTCAGACCTAGAGACATATACAGACTGAAAGTGAGGGAATGGAAAAAGATATTCCATACAAATAGAAATCAAAAGAAAGCTGGAGTAGCAGTACTCATATCAGACAAAATAGACTTTAATATAAAGACTATTACTAGATACTAAGAAGGACAGTACATAATGATCAAGGGATCAATACAAGAAGTAGAAGATATAATAGTTGTAAATATTTATGCACCCAACATAGGAGCATCTTAATACATATGGCAAATGCTAACAACCATAAAAGGGGAAATCAAAAGTAACACAATAATAGTAGGGGACTTTAACACACCACTTTCACCAATGGACAGATCAACCAAAATGAAAATAAATAAGGAAACACAAGCTTTAAATGACACATTAGACCAGATAGACTTAATTGATATTTATAGGACATTCCATCCAAAAACAACAGAATACACTTTCTTCTCAAGTGCTCATGGAACATTCTCCAGGATAGATCATATCTTGGGTCACAAATCAAGCCTCAGTAAATTTTAAAAAATTGAAATTGTATCAAGCGTCTTTTCCAACCACAACGCTATGAGACTAGATATCAATTACAGGAAAAAAACTGTAAAAACTACAAACACATGGAGGCTAAACAATACGCTAATAAATAACCAAGAGATCACTGAAGAAATCAAAGAGGAAGTCATAAAATACCTAGAAACAAATGACAATGAAAATACGATGGTCCAAAACCTATGGGATGCAGCAAAAGTAGTTCTAAGAGGGAAATTTATAGCAATAAAATCTACCTCAAGAAACAAGAAAAATCTCAGGTAAACAACTTACACTTACACCTAAACCAATTAGAGAAAGAGGAAGAAGAAGAACAAAAAAAGTTAGAAGAAGAAAAGAAATCATAAAGATCAGATCAGAAATAAATGACAAGGAACTTCCCTGGTGGCACAGTGACTATGAATCCAGCTGCCAGTGTGGGAGACATGGGTTCAATCACTGCTCCCGGATGATCCCACATGCCATGGAGCAACTAAGCCCATGTCCCACAACTACAGAAGCATGCACCTAGAGCCCATGCTCCACAACAAGAGAAGCCACTGAAATGAGAAGCCCGTGCACCACAAGGAAGAGTAGCCCCCTCTCACTGCAACTAGAGAAAGTCCGTGTGCAGCAATGAAGAACCAATGCAGCCAAAAAAAAAAAAAAAAAAAAAAGGAAAGGAATGAAAAAGGAATGAAGGAAACAATAGCAAAGATCAATATATCTAAAAGCTGGTTCTTTGAGAAGACAAACAAAATAGATAAACCATTAGCCAGACTCATCAAGAAAAAAGGAAGAAGACTCAAATCAACAGAATTAGAAATGAAAATGAAGTAACAATTGACACTGCAGAAATACAAAGATCATGAGAGACTACTACAAGCAACTATATGTCAATAAAATGGACAACCTGGAAGAAATGGACAAATACTTAGAAAAGTACAACGTTCCAAGACTGAACAAGGAAGTAATAGAAAATATGAAAAGACCAATCACAAGCACTGAAATTGAAACTGTGATTAAAAATCTTCCAACAAACAAAAGTCCAGGACCAGAGAGCTTCACAGGTGAATTCTATCAAACATTTAGAGAAGAGCTAACACCTATACTTGTCAAACTCTTCCAAAATATAGCAGAGGGAGGAACACTACCAAACTCATTCTACAAGGCCACCATCACCCTGATACCAAAACCAGACAAAGATGTCACAAAAAAAGAAAACTACAGGTCAATATCACTGATGAACATAGATGCAAAAATCCTCAAGAAAATACTAGCAAACAGAATCCAACAGCACATTAAAAGGATCATACACCATGCTCAAGGGAAGTTTATCCCAGGAATGCAGGGATTCTTCAATATATGCAAATCAATGTGATACACCATATTAACAAATTGAAGGATTAAAAACCATATGATAAACTCAAAAGATGCAGAAAAATTCAACACCCATTTATGATAAAAACTCTCCAGAAAGTGGGTATAGAGGGAACCTACCTCAACATAATAAAGGCCACATATGACAAACTCACAGCCAACATCATTCTCAATGGTAAAAACCTAAAATAATTTCCACTAAGGTCAGGAACAAGACAAGGGTGTCCATTCTCACCACTATTATTCAACAGTTTTGGAAGTTTTAGCCACAGCAATCAGAGAAGAAAAATAAATAAAAGGAATTGAAATCAGAAAAGAAGAAGTAAAGCTGTCACTGTTTGCACATTACAAGATACTATACACAGAGAATCCTAAAGACTCTACCAGAAAACTACTAGAGCTAATCAATGAATTTGATAAAGTGGCAGGATACAAAATTAATGCACAGAAATCTCATGCATTCTTATACACTAATGATGAAAAATCTGAAAGAGAAATTAAGGAAACACTCCCATTTACCATTGCAACAAAAAGAATAAAATACCTAGGAATAAACCTACCTAAGGAGACAAAAGACCCGTATGCAGAAAACTATAAGACACTGATGAAAGGAATTAAAGATGATACAAACAGATGGAGAGATATACCATGTTCTAGGATTAGAAGAATCAACATTGTGAAAATGACTATACTACCCAAAGCAAACTACAGATTCAGTGCAATCCCTATCAAACTACCAATGGCATTTTTCACAGAACTAGAAGAAAAAATTTCACAATTCGTATGGAAACACAAAAGACCCTGAATAGCCAAAGCAATCTTGAGAAAGAAAAACAGAGCTGGAGGAATCAGGCTCCTGGACTTCAGACTGTACTACAAAGCTTCAGTAATCAAGATAGTATGGTACTGGCACAAAAACAGAAATATAGGTCAACGGAAAAGGGTAGATAGCTCAGAGACAAATCCATGCACATATGGTCACCTTACCTTTGATAAAGGAGGCAAGAATATATAATGGAGAAAAGACAGCCTCTTCAATAAGTGGTGCTGGGAAAAATGGACAGCTACATGTAAAAGAATGAAATTAGAACACACCTTAACACAATACACAAAAATAAACTAAAAATGGTTTAAAGACCTAAATGCAAGGCCAGACACTATAAAACTCTTAGAGGAAAACATAGGCAGAACACTCTATGACATAAATCACAGCAAGATCCTTTGTGACCCACCTTCTAGAGAAATGGAAATAAAAACAAAAATAAACAAATGGAACCTAATGAAACTTCAAAGCTTTTGCACAGCAAAGGAAACCATAAACAAGACAAAAAGACAACCCTCAGAATGGGAGAAAATATTTGCAAACGAAGCAACTGACAAAGGTTTACTCTCCAAAATATACAAGCAGATTATGCAGCTCAATATCAAAAAACAAACAACCCAATCCAAAAATGGGCAGAAGACCTAAATAGACATTTCTCCAAAGAAGATTTACAGATTGCCATCAAACACATGAAAGGATGTTCAACATTACTAATCATTAGAGAAATGCAAATCAAAACTACAATCAGGTATCACCTCACACCAGTCAGAATGGCCATCATCAAAAAATCTACAAACAATAAATTCTGGAGAGGGTGTGGAGAACAGGGAACCCTCTTGCACTTTTCGTGGGAATGTAAATTGATACAGCCACTATGGAGAACAGTATGGAGGTTCCTTAAAAAACTAAAAATAGAACTACCATATGACCCAGCAATCCCATTACTGGGCATATACCCTGAGAGAACCTAATTCAAAAAGAGTCATGTACCATAATATTCACTGCAGCACTATTTACAGTAGCCAGGACATTGAAGCAACCTAAGTGTCCATTGACAGATGAATGGATAAAGAACATGTGGCATATATATATATATATATATATATATATATATATATATATACACAATGGAATATTACTCAGCCATAAAAAGAAATGAAACTGAGTTATTTGTAGTGAGGTGGATGGACCTAGAGTCTGTCATACAGAGTGAAGTTAATTCAGAAAGAGAAAAACAAATACAATATGCTAACACATATATATGAAATTTTTAAAAAAATGGTTGTGATGCACCTAGTGGCAAGACATGAATAAAGACGCTGGGGCGGGCTTAAGGGGAAGCTGGGACGAAGTGAGAGAGTAGCATTAACATATATATACTACCAAATGTAAAATAGATAGCCAGTGGGAAGCAGCCACATAGCACAGTGAGATCAGCTCAGTACTTTGTGACCACCTAGAGGGGTTGGATAGGGAGGGTGGGAGGGAGGCACAAGAGGGAGGGGATATGGGCATATATGTATACATATAGTGGATTCACTTTGTTATACAGCAGAAAATAACACAACATTGTAAAGCAATTATGCTCCAATAAAGATGTTTTAAAAAATTTGAATAAGAAAGTCATAATTAAAGGGAGCTAAGGAATAGCAGTGAGCTCCAATTACTAAAAATTTAAAAATTGGTATAAGTATGGTTAAAATTCTAGGAGAAGCTACATATTATTAAAAAGTAATGATTTATTTTTTATTTTTATTTTTTAGTTTCCTTATCTATGTGTTAGCATACAGTATTTTTTTTCTCTTTCTGACTTACTTCACTCTGTATAACAGACTCTAGTTCCAGCCACCTCATTACAAATAACTCAATTTCATTTCTTTTTATGGCTGAGTGGGAAGGAGGCTCAAGAGGGAGGGGATATGGGGACATATGTATTCATATGAATGATTTACTTTGTTGTACAACAAAACTAACATGGTATTATGAAGCAATTATACTCCAATAAAGATCTATTTTAAAAAAGTAATGATTTAAAACTAATACAAATACCAATCATTCAAAGTCTATAACCTTAGAGAGTGTTACCAAGAAGTGGATGCAATCAATGGCTGCGGACAAATTTTAAGCATATTCAGAGCACGGTTCACACAGTGTAGCAAGGTTAGAAAGAGGAACGACAACACACTTCCTTATTTTGCAGTGCTGTTGTATGTATGGTGTCATTCGAACATGATCTCATTTGGGTCTCACATGACCCTGGGAGAGTTGAGAGAATTAATAAGGTCAGCAAGCACATGTTTCTCTTCTATACCACTGGAAAAAAACAAGGCTGAGGGAGCTTTACTCCTTTATATGGATCACCTCATATTTAGCCACTAGCAAGTAGCAAGATCTTGTCTCCAAGTTCAGAGGGCAATTCCAGACTAAGTGAGATGTTTCTCTTGGGTTTGTCCAACTCTCAGATCCAGTTTATTGCTAACTAAAAGGACAGAGAAGCCACTCCCACTCGATATTTGTTGATTAATTAACATTTTTTTCAGTCATTTCAACTGATTATTGATTGAGTTTCATGTTCTCTTTCATATTCTCTGGGGTAAATAGAAATGGTGTGAAACATGACCTTTGTCTTCTAGATTTAAAATCTACTTAGAGAGCAAACTAACATACATGGGACAACCTGAAAACTTCAGGGGAGGGCTAAGTTTCTGGGCCAGAAAATTACAGAATAGTACTAACACAATGCTTCTAATTTTTCAAATCTATATGTTTTTAGTTACACCTAAGAGAAAAACCTGGAATACTGGGGAGTTTTATTTTCTTCTCTGTAATTTTCTGTATTTTCCAAGTTTTCTACAGGGAATAGAAAATACTTTGGACATCAAGAAAAGGCATCTTGTTTTGTTGAGTTTAAATTAGATATTTTACAGAAGAACAGAACTTGGAAATGTGGCCTTCTAAAAGGTTGTAATTCCAGACCTGCATTATCAGATATGTGGCTGTTGACACCTGAAAGTCAGCTAGTCCACGTTTCCAGGTGGTGTGCGTATAAATTACACTCCACATTTTGAAGACAGTACAAAAAAAAGATGTCTCAATAATTTTTACATTGATTACATGTCAAAATGATAATATTTTGGATATATTGAGTTAAGCAAAATACTTTATTGGGTTAAATAAAATAAAATTAATTTCAAAAAAAAAGAACATGTGTAAAGTATTAAACTTCCTGATTTCAACACATACTATAAAAGTTCAATAATAAAGACAATGTGATATTGCTATAAGAATCTGTATATAAATGATTTAAATAGGATTGAGTCCAAAAATAGACCCACACTTAGATGATTACTTTTTGCCAAAGATGCTAAGATTATTCAATGAGGAAGTGATAGTTTTCCAACAATATGAATAACTAGATTATCTGTATAAAAAAATGAACATTGACACATCTTACACCATACAAAAAATTAACTTGATTATAGACTGAAATGTGAGAGCTGCAACTGTTAAGTATCTTGAAGAAAGCCTAGGAGAAAATCTTTGTAACAATGGTTTAGACAATGATTTCTTAAATAGAAGAGCACAAGCCATGCAAGAAAAAGTTAAGAATGTCTTAATCAAAATTAAAAACCTTTGATCTTTGGAAGAAACTGTAAAAAAAAAATGAAAAGCCATGCCACGCACCAGGAGAAAATATTTGCAAATAATATATCTGACAAGGAACTTAATGCAGATTACATAAAGAAGTCTTATCCCTCAACAACAAGAAAACAAACAAATCAATGAAAGAACATTTGAACAGATACTTCGTCAAAGGAGATGTATGAATAAACAGTAAGCACATAAAAAGAAGAATTTTATTGTAAAACAAAGTCATTGTAAAAAGTGAAAATAATTGCAGAATGATTTATTTATAATATTTAATAAAAACATGTAAAGAATGCCACAAGTAAAATTATATTTATGGAGTCATAGCAACATATAAATGTAAACAAATATACTTATGTATACAAATAAATTCATATATGTATATAATAATAAAATATTTGTGGTATTTAAATTAACACATGTTAGCAAAAAAACTTGTGTGGAGATAATAGATACCAATATTCAAAATGCGGCTTTTTGAGGAGGAAAGATGCAGAACATTAGGCTAGTAGAGTGGTATAATATATCTATATTTAATGTATTTCTCTAATATTTAATTGCTTAAAGTCTGTTAGAATTTGATAGACTATAGGGCGTACCCATAGGATCTGTATATTAATATACAAATCCATTATCTCTTGGCTGAAACCTTTGGGGCAGATGACTTCATAATTCAAAACTTCTTAGATTTTAGAAAAGTAATCTGTATATGACTTAGCCACAGCAGGATCTGAGGCAGTAACCTGTAATTAAACACATGAATATTTCTGCTGCAAAAGATGAGTATTCACACAAAGAGGGCTGTGATCAGGATAATAAATAGCCTCACTTCCCTTCAGGTCAGGATCTGCTATCAAATAAGTCAGCCACAGACTTTGTAAGGAATGTGGTTTTCAGAACTTTTTGGATTTCGGTTTTGCTGTTAAGAGTTTGCAGGGGGCTTCCCTGGTGGCACAGGGGTTGAGAATCTGCCTGCCAATGCAGGGGACACGGGTTCGAGCCCTGGTCTGGGAAGATCCCACATGCCGCGGAGCAAATGGGCCCGTGAGCCACAACTACTGAGCCTGCGCGTCTGGAGCCTGTGCTCCGCAACAAGAGAGGCCGCGACAGTGAGAGGCCCGTGCACCGCGATGAAGAGTGGCCCCCGCTTGGCGCAACTAGAGAAAGCCCTCGCACAGAAACGAAGACCCAACACACCCAAAAATTAATTAATTAATTAATTAATTTTTAAAAAAATCTAAAAAAAAAAAAAAAGAGTTTGTAGATCTCCAGTAGTTTGTCGTAGGCCTCATACATTATAAACAATTATAAGGAATGGGAGACTTGATGCTCAAAACTGAGCCCTCTTCATTTTCCTACACAATTAGCTTAGGCCTAAAAATAAACAATTATTATCTGCTGAACTGAGTTTTGTAACCAACTTCTCTGTTCTCCCTAAAGAGCTGCAGGGAACCCTCATCTGACATATCTGATTGTGTTTTCTTTGGGTTCAGGTTCAAGGTCAAGTTCAAGTGTGCTCTCTGTGGCCCTCCCCCCATTCATTCTCACCCCACAGTGTTAGGATTCTGGCAGGGTTTTCTCATTTCATGACCCACACTTCTGAGTTCTTATCCTTACATCTGCAAATGGTCAAAACTAAATTTAAATTTAGCTTGCTCTACTTCCTTCCAATATGCTTGGCAAAATACTGGCTGCCTGTTTAACTCTTTAACTTACAAGTGACTTTAATCTGATGCCTGATCTGGCAGATTTCCCTGTAACCTGCATGTGCTGCTCTGCCTATAGCCTCTGTTGTCATCAACAGACTCTGGTTGCTGTGGTGATAAAGGGAGCGTTGGAAGTCCCTTTCAGAGTAAGAGTCACTTTCTGCTTGAGCCACATTTGCCATTAGACACTGTGATGATACTTCCTGTGTAACATCATCAAAAGTCCCCAAACAGCAGCAGTAGCACAGAACACAATTGAATCACTTCCTGTTCATTCTATGTGGGTCAATTGTTTCTAGATCTGGGCATTTCACAGGCCTGTAAAATTTCATGAAAAGTTTTTGAGTGTTGACAATTTTTGTATTTTGCCAAGTTAGACATTAACAACACACAACCAGGCACCTCCTATCACCATAATTTCCAAGAGGGAAATATATTTGGCTCTTTGGAATATATATTACTTTGGCTTCGTTTTTCTCCTTTTATCAAGGACCAATGAAAATTGGTCACAGACAAGGGTCTTGGTGACTGGACTGCATTTATGGACCATTAGACAAATGCCCAGTTAAAGAATAAATGTGTGTCAATCCATAGATTCAGTTTTACTCTGAAACGGCCACTAGATTCTCCCCTGCTAGCAGGCAATTTGTTGACAAACTAGAAAATATATAGCAAAAGACAAACATTTATAGAACACTCAACACCTTTTCCCTCTGAGGTGAAAAGAAGAAATAGATCACACCAATGATCCAAGTTTTTAAGTAACTCTAATTTCATTCCTGTGAGCCTCCTTTTAGTCGCTTGTAATCACCTTTTGGTAACAGGAAATAATCAGAGATACAAGAAAAGATTTATGTATAAAGCTGTTCTTTGCAATGTTCTTCACACACACACACACACACAAAGAGGCAGCTTCCTCAATCGCCAAAATTGGGTAAATGGATAAATAAAGTAATGGGACATTTTATTGCAAGAAAGTATGCATCCATTAAAAATCATACTATCGGAGTTTCCCTGATGGCACAGTGGTTAAGAATCCGCCTGCCAATGCAGGGGACATGGCTTCGAGCCCTGGTCCGGGAAGATCCCACATGCTGTGGAGCAACGAAGCCCGTGCACCACAACTACTGAGCCTGTGCTCTAGAGCCCACAAGCCACAACTACTGAGCCCACACGCCTAGAGCCTGTGCTCCGCAACAAGAGAAGCCACCGCAATGAGAAGCCCACGCACCGCAACGAAGACCCAATGCAGCCAAAATAAGTAAACAAACAAACAAAAAAATCATACTATCAAGGAGTATTTACTCATATAAGAAAGTGGTTATGATTGACATAAAGTGAGAAAAGCAAGACACAAAGCTATATATACCACTGAGGTCAATGTGGTAAGGTTTATACATATATACATTCAGGTAACAGTGCTTGCTTCTAAAATACAATTATCATCTATACACTTTTTTTTCCAATTTTTCAAAAATTAACATGTATTACTTTTAAATACAGAAAAGATACATTTGTATTTGTTTTTTATCAAAGAATACAATGATCTGAAGCCACCTCAGCTGCCTCTTGGTGTGTCTCTATCTGCTACACCTGTCCGCTCATTCATATAGTCTCACTATTTCACTAAATAATATTGTGGCAAGTCTCACAGTCACTGATAAATGACAAATCAGCTAAAACCTGATTGATTTAAAGCCACGTCTTCAAAATCTGAAAGAATTCAGATCATTATTCACATTGTTTCTCTCTATAAGGGTTTGCTAAGGAAATTAACAGTAAGAATTCATAGGGAGACATATTTCAAATATTTTGGTCAGGTCCTGGCAGGCAACTCTGAAGCCAAAAGTAATATTTTAAATGCATGTGGTTCTCCTCTATCCATTAAAACGGGTCCCGCATGTAGGCCTCCAGGGATGGCACTTTCCTAGCCAGTTCAAGAAAAAATATAACAGAGTAATTAAGTCCATGAACTCAGGGGTCAAGTTGCTTGGATCTGAGTCTTGGTTCCATGTCTTACTGGCTATTCGTCTTTCACAAAGTTGCTGCAACTGCCTATGTCTCTGGTTTTCACTTGTAAAATGAAGGTAATAAGAAAAGCTTTCTGCCCAGGTTTTTGTGAGGCCATTCATTCATTTATTCCTCATCCAGAATAAAAGGGTCCTGGACATTGTGCCAGTCACTAGAGGTAGCACAGCGAATGTGACAGGTGAATTTCCTGCCCTCATGGAACTTAACATTCCATTTGGAGAGAAACACGGTTAACCAGCAAGCAATAAACAGTCTGGTTTGAAGTGCTGTGAAAAGTCATAAAGAAAAATAAAGCAGGATAAGGGAATAGAGAATTGCAGGGTTGCATGCATATTTTAGATAAGGGGGTTTATGAAAGCATTTCCAGGTGAGACTGAAAGCCAGAGAAAAGTATCAGAAGAGAAAGAGGGAGTTCAGTGAGTTTATGAAAAAGGAAGGAAGCCATTGTCCAGGTGCAGATCTATTGCAGTAATGCAGGTGAACCACTGAGACAGTTTCCCTACAAATGTGCAGACAGGGTCTAGGAAGTCATTGACTTAGATGCAGTTGGAGAGAAAAGCATTGACAGGATTTGATGATGGGTGGGGCACTCGGCTATGAGGAAAAATAGGCAAGAAAGATAACAACCAGGTTCGAGGCTGAGCAATGGGATCAATGGTGACATTATTGCTGAGCAGAGAAGATGAGTTGGAGTAGGTCTGAGAGGGAAATTGAGTCCAGCTTTGACCTTATTAAGTTTGAGAGATCCCTTAGGCAGCCGGGCAGTGTGTTGAGTAGGCAGTTAGATAAACACACCCATCCAGGTGTGGAGGGCATTTAAAGTCATGCGATTAGAGGCGATGACCTAGGATGTCTGTGCAGGGAAGAAGATGAGGGCTGAGGGACATGTGAACACATGGAGATCAGGATACAAAGAAGCAGTTAAAACATGGGACTGAGAAGGAACAGCCACCAAGGAGGCTTGGAAACCGCAGAGTATGGTGTCCCAGAAGCCAAGAAACTGAAATAATAGGTGAAATAATGTATATTACAGAAGATACTCTGTGTATATGAGAGTGCCCTTGGCCAAGTCACAACCTTTCTGAGCCTCAGTTGCCTCAACTGAGAAATGGGGATAAAGCCCCATCATAGGGAGGTTCATATAGGGAGTGGTTTCATAGGGAGAATTCACAGAGATAAAGGATGCAAAGCATTTGGCACACTGCCTGAACATATTATGTGTTCCTTAGTCATTAGGATATGGTAATATAATAATAATCAGCAAGAAAACTTTTAATTGAATGAAAAACACAGCTTTCATGGCCTGCCAGCTACCTGTCTCAGAAGGTAGCTCTTCTGGGGTTACCCATCTCCCTCCCTCCCTCCTTCCCCCCTTTTTTTTCCCCAATTTGTATTGCATGTTTCCTTCCTTCCTTCTTCTCTCCCTCTCTTCCCTCCCTCTTTCTTTCCCTCCCTCCCTTCCCTCCCTCCTTCCCTTCCTTCCTTCCTTCCCTCCTTCCTTCCTTCCTTCCTCCCTTCCTTCCTTTCCTTCCTTTTTATTGGCCTCAAGTACACATAACTAAAATAATTATAATTTCTGTTCAGGACACACTTTCATTTATTTAGTTCAGTGTACAGATATTTTTAATAACATGCAACATAAATCCAACTTTTAAAATGAAAGCTAGGTCCTTGACTACATCTAACCCTATGTCCCCACCCCCATTCCAATCCCTGCCTGCTCTCACCCATGATAATCAATGTCTTCAGCCCTCAGCTTATCATTGACTTGCTTTCTTTGTTTAATAGATTTATAGCATCTATGAGGATTCCTAAAAAGTACTTCTAATTTACTGGTTTTAAACTTTATAAAAAGAGTGTCATGCTGCTCAATGTATTTTGGACTTTTTCCATGTAATATCATATTGCTAATATTCAGCCTTTAGTTGTGGATCATTGTAGTTAATTATTTCTGACTGCTGTCTAGTATTCCCTTTTTTGAATATACCATACTTTGTCCTTTGACTCTCCCACTGATAGGCAATGTTGTTGTTCCTAAATTTCTGTGTGAGCAATGAGGCTATGACATGCTTACATATGTCTTCCACTGTGTATGTGTAAGAATTTCTTTCAAGACTATGCTTAGAAACAGAATTACTAGGGCTATTGGTTTTGTGAAAATTCAACTTTAAGAAGTAATGCCAAATTGATCTTTAAAGCATTTGCATCCATTTTCCTTCTCAACAGTGGTGTGTAGAAGATCCTATGGATTCTTTAACGTCCATCACTTGGAATTTTCAGAATTTAAAAATATTTCCAGTTGAAACTATATAATATATGGCTTTGTGGTCTTCATTTAAATTTCCATATCCCCAAGCATGTTGAATATGTTTTATATGTTTATTGGCTTTATTGTTCACAGGTATTTTGTCCATTTTTCAAAATGATTTTTTAATTTTTATATAAATTCTTTGTTAAGTGTATGTATTGAAAATATCTCCTCCTAGTTTATAACTTGTCTTTTTACTTTCTTTAAAGGGTGTTTTCATTAATTTTAATAAGGTGAAATTTTGTATCCTTTATTTCAAAGTCAATACTTTGTCTCAATTCTCTAAATCTAAAGCATATTCCCATGTATTTTCTACAGAGGTTTTAGTGTTTTGTCTTATATTTGAGACCTTAACCCATATAGAATGAATTTTTATACATGATATGAGGTAGCGGTCCAATTTTCTATTTTTGCATATAGATAACCATTTTTCCAATTGATTTTTTAAGTCCATTCTCCCCTCTGTCATGTCACATGCTACTCTGATGTTTACACAAATCCCTGCACGTGTAAGATGGATTTCCCCCTTATACCCCTTTGGTCAATATGTCTTTCTATTTCCACACTTCTGTGATGTCTATAGTTTCATAATAGATGCTAATTTCTGGTGTCACCTCTTCCTACTTTTCTCCTTCAGAAATGTCCTGGCTAAACTTTCAGGTTTAACCTTTACTCTCTAGTATATTTTAAAAATCACTTTTAAAGTTTCATTAACTGTAACCATTAACTGGAGAGATCTATTTAGGTAAAATTGATATCTTTATAATATTGTTTTCCTATCTATGAAAATAGTATATCTCTCCCTTTGTATAGATGTTCTTTACTATCATTAAAATTTGCCTAGGTTTTCTTACAGTTTTCTCTCTTTTTTCCTTCTGTTGTTCCACCAGAGTGTTCTTGGGGAAGAGATTCAGCAGTTGTTTCCTCAGAATTGTGATCATAAGCAAACCCACAAGTCTTTCCATCTCCCACTCTGCCTTTTTGCCTCTAATAATGATGTTTGTCATTCTCAGCACACAGCATGCTATTTCACACCTTAGTTTATGTTGTTTTTCTCTGCTTTTAATGCCCTGTGTTCTCCTCTCATCTTGGTGAACACCTACTCATTTGCTAACATTTAGCTCATGCATCACCTTTTCCATGAGAGATTCTCTGAGCCTAGGTGAGCTTCCCACAATTCCTTGTGCTTAAGTCTTACACAAGCCATTCAAATTTCAATTGACCTGCTCTATGTGTTTGTCTTACCCGTTATGCTATGAGCATGGGGACAGTATTTTATTTGTCTTTGGTTTTCCAATGCCTAACATAGAGTCCTTCATATACAAAATATTTCTTAAATGTTTGTTCAGTTAAGCTCCAAAGCCATCTTAATAATGTAGAGGTCATTGGGCTGAGGCCTGGGATAAGTCAACATCATTAAGTAAAAATTATTCCAAAAAAACAGTCAAGGAACCTGAATCTTAGTCCTTCTTCATCCCTAAAACAATTTGAGACCATTGATGGACATTTCTCTCTGAGCATCAGTCTTTTCATTACAACTCAGGTGTAATTCCTGGCCTCCATAGCTAGTTGGAAGCTCTTTGAAATGTAGAAATGTTGAGCGTTTTGAAAATACAAGGATGAATGCTACACCGGGCTTTGATTTTACTAATCTTACTACAACCCTCAGACTTTCAAAGAAGCATCAGGATGTATTTTGTAGCATGAATGCTCTTGCTAGGACATAAGTAAATTTTCATATGCATGGTACAGTGAATCTCTCTCTCTCTCTTAATATATATAAAACCTTAATAGTCAGGTAGTCTTTGCTGAAGAATCATTAAAAAATGATAAGACACAAAGGCTGTCCTTTTTTATTTCAAGAATGTAACAACTACTTAAACAGTAAATTAAAGATTCATTGTATTCTATTATTTAACAACATTTATAAGGAACTCTGTATTGCTTCAATGAAACAACTTTTAAACTATACATTAAAGATTCAATTCTATTTTATTATGTCCTTAATCCCATTTGGGGGGTTAAATTTCCTATCACTAAGTACCATTTAACATTTTAATGAAACACTTGATTATTTTGACAGAACTGGCTATAACTAAAATGATCACATTTTCCAAAGAGGGAGATAGTCCTTAACCTGGGGCAGTAGATTCAAAACTCAGCTCCGGGAAATCCTTCGGTCCCGAGGTGGTGACTTGGGGTCACCATAAAGAGTGAGGGAGGCTAGGCAGGCAGGGACAAAGAAGTGTTTGTGCTCTTTTTAATAGTTATAAAGTATTTGAGTATACATAGAAGTAAAGGTATTAAGTTCACAAATGCCCATGTGCCTAACACCCCAGTGTAGCAAATGAACCAATACACCACCACAGCTGCTTCAGATTTCTTTGACTAACACATCAGACATAAAGTTGAGTTTGCCTTTGTAAATTTCTCATTCCTCTCTCTTTTACCCTAGAGGTCATTGGCATTGTGAAGTTGTTGTGTATCCTTCCTATCCATACTTTTAACACTTATACTACATATCTTTTTATTTATGAATAACAAATGGTATTGTTTGATGTATATTTAAAATTTACATGAATGGTGTCATACTGCATACATCCTTCTGTAATATTCTGTTATCACTCAAAATTGTTTTAAGATTTGTCCATGTTGATACGCACGGATCTGGTTCAATCATTTTAACAGCTGTGCATCTGTAATTGTCAAGGGTCTTGTTTGCAAACAATAGAAAGCGACTCTCATTAAATTAAGCAGAAAAGGATTTAATGAGAAGGATTTTGGAGGATTGATAGAAGAAATAGAGAGTCTCAAGAAACTTCAAGAAAAGGGCAGCTTGGGGGGCAGGTCAGGCAGCTGAAATCACAGTCGCCATCTTATCAAAGGAAGCGGGATCAGTTACCCTGCTGGCGCCTCTGGACTGTGCCTGACACAAGCATGTCCATCACTACCTGTGCCATTGAATTATGCGTGTCACTCAGTCATAGCGCGGTTGCTGGTACTGCTGAATCGTGCAAATCACCCTTGCCCATGCATTGCTGCTAACACTACTGCACTGTGCATGCCACCTTGCTGACACTCGTCACTAGACAGTGGCTCCCAGTCTGGTCACTGTCACTGCTGCTGATGCATGCTGCTGCTAACTCCTTCTTCAATGTAGTATTCTCTTTATTCTATTATTTCTCAGGCACTGTTTTATACCTTGAGAACAGAGCACTAATACCACTGAGTATTTGTCCTCATAGGGCTTATACTCTTGAGCAGAAGACAGATAATAAGCAAATTATATTTATATCTGCATCTGCATTTATATCTACATGACTGGTGACACTTACTCAGTACTCAAAGTCCTCAGCAGAACTTTGGTGGAATGTGTGATTGTTCAAACTCAGATCTGATCAATGCTACACTTGTCAAGAAGCCAGAAGAAGGAATTTCTACTTCTCGTTTGCAGCCAGGAGTAACAAACTTTGTTTCTACTAAAAGAGGGCATGGGGTCTGGAAATTGCCATCTTTTAAATTTTAGCCACTCCATCAGGAGTGAAATGATATCCAGTGTTGTTTTAACTTCCCTGATCCATAGTGAGAAACTTGTTCACTACCCACTGGAATTTCCTCCTCTATGACATGCTATTTATTTCTCTGCCTGCTTTTCTCCTGCTTTGTTCTCTCTTTTTATTATATTGTAGTGGAAAATCCATATTCTGATTTCAGTGTACTAATCCTGGATAGGTGAGTGTGTTCCGACTATATTCTCCCAAACTTTGAATTGTCTTTCAACAGTGTTTATGCTATTTTTTTAACCAGCTTTATTGAGTTACAATTTACATAAAATAAAACTCAGCAGTTTTAGTGCACAATTTGAAAAGTTTTGACAAATATATATAGTTAAAATCATGGAATAGAATATTTCCATCACCTCAAAAAGTTCCCTCATACCTATTTGCAGTCAATCCCCTGTTTTAATTGTAGTTTTAATTTAGTTTTCCCTAAAGACAAATGAATTTGAGTGATTTTCAATGTATTTATTTGCTATTCCTATATCTTCTTTAGTAAAATATCTGCTCAACTCTTATATCCACATTTTAAAAAATCAGGTTGTTTTTCTTTTATTATTCAAGTACCATTTATTATTGAGCTGTAGGGGTTCTTTATATCTTCTGAATATGAGCCCTTTGTCAGATAAATGTTTTGCAAATATTTCCTCCCAGTTCATGGCTTGCCTTTTCATTTTCCTGTCTTATCAAAGAAAAGGTTTTAATTTGTGTAAAGCTGCACTTTTTTTTTAATTTTTAAGATTTATGTTTCTTGTGTCCTAAGAAATTTTTGCCTAGCTCAAGGTCACAACTATTTTTTCTACGTTTCTATCTAGAACAGTTTTAGTGGCTGTTATATTTAGGTGTATGATTCCTTCCTAATTAATTGTTTGCATAGTGTGAGGTAAGGGTTGAGCTTCACTGTTTTCCATCTGGATGTCCAATTATTCAAGTACCTTTTGTTGAAAAGACTATTCTTTCCCTTTTGAATTACTTTCCAGCTTTGTTGAAATTCAACTGACCGTATATTGAAGATGTATTTGTTCACTTTCCATTCTTTTCCATTTATCTATTACTTCTGACTTTGCACCAATAACACAATGGCTTGATTACAGTAGCTTTATAGTAAGCTTCAATTCAAGTACTGCAATTCCCCCCAAAACTGTTTTAAGTACTTAGCATTTCCATATAAATTTTAGAATCTACTTGCCAATTTAAAAAATAAAATCCTGCTATGATTTTATTTGGGACTTTTCTGATGCTTGAATTTTAAAATATTAAATTGAGTGATACTGAATCTTCCAATCCATAACATGTTTATCTTTTCATTTATTTGGATTTCTTTAATTCAGTTGGGCAGTGTTTTGTAGGTTTAGTGTACAGATCTTGCAAATGTTCCTTTAAATTTTAACCTGTGTATATCATATTTTTGATGTTCTGGTAAATGGCATGGTTTATTTAAATTTCATTTTTTAACTGTCCGTTGCCAGTATGAGAAATAAATTTGATTTTTGTATTCTGATTTTGTATCTTGTGACTTTGCTAAATTAACTTATGAGGTATAAAATTTCCTTTATATTTTTCTTTGAATTTTCTACTTAGGCAATCACATTTCTGTGAATAAAGATAGTTTTACTTCTTCCTTTCAAATTTGGATGTCTCTTATGTCTTTTTTCATGTCTGATTGCACAAGCTGGGACCTCCAGTGTAATATAACATACAAGTGGTAAGCATGGACATCTGAGCCCTGTTTCTGATCTTTAGAGGAAAGCATTCAGTCTCTTGCCTTTAAGTATGATGTTGGCTCTAGGTTTTTCCCAGATTCCCTTTATCAAGTTGAGGAAGCTCCCTGCATTCCTAGTTTGCAGAGTTTGTTTCGTTTTGTTGTTTTGTCATGAATAGGTGCTACATTTAGGAAATATATTTCTACATCTATTGCAGTGATCTTTCTTTTTTTAGTCTATTATTATAGTGAGTTACATTGATGGATTTTAGAATGGTTAGCTGAAATTACACTACTAGAATAAAGTTCTTTTGGTTATGATGAATTATGACTTTGTGTGTGTTGTTGGACTTGACAAAAAAAAATTCTTATGAATTTTTACGTCTATGTTCTTGAGGGATATTGCTCTGTAGCTTTCTTTTAGTGTGATAAAGATGTCTAGTTTGAGAATAATAGTGCATGACTCATAAAACAAGTTGAGAAATATTCCCTCCTCTCACATAGTCTGCAAGAGTTCCTATAGAATTAGTTATAGGTCTTCTTTAAATATCTGATAGAATTCATCAGTGAAGTATATATTGACCAGGAGTTGTTGTTTTATGTTTATTTTGTTTCAGGTTTGTTTGTGTGTGGGAAAATTTTTAACTACAAATTTGCTTTATATAATAGATACTGAAATTTTCAAGTTATCGTCTTGAGTTAGTTTGGTGGTTTGTGTCTTTCAATGACTGCCCATTTTACCTAATTTGCTGATTTTCTTTTGCCATAAAGTAGTTCATAATATTTCATTATTGCCCTTTTAATATTTTTATCATTGTTTGGGATGTCACCTCTTTCATTCCTATTAAGGGTAATTTGTGTCTTCTCTCTGTTTTATCTTGATCAGCTTGTCTGGAGATTAACCAATTTAATTAATCTTTTCAGAGAACCAGATTTTGGCTTCATTGATTTCTTTCTATTGTTTTTCTGTGTTCTATGTCACTGATTTCTTTTATTTTTTATTGTTCTGGATTTACTTTGCTCTTTTTTCTGTTTTAAGTTTCTTTTGTAGAAGATTAGATCATTGATTTGAGATATTCATTTTTACTACAAGCATTTACTCCTAAACATTTCTTTCTAAGAACTACTTTAGCAGTATCCCACACATTTTTATATATTGTGCTTTTATTTTCATTTCATTTATGGTATTTTCTAGTTTTATTGCAATTTTTTATTTGAAGAGTTATTTAGAAATAGTTTAATTTTCCAGTATTTTAGGATTTTCTAGGTATATCATATTATTAATTTCTGGTTTAATTTTGGTATGGTTAGATAACCATATTATTTTATTGTATTATTTAAATCCTTCTAAATTTATTTTGACCTTCTTATGGTCTGTATTGATAATAGATACTCTTCTTAGTTTTTCTAATTTGCCTATCAAAAGTTTATGATAAAGATGTATTGAATTTTATCAAAATTTCTGCATCACTTGAGATGATTATATGTACATTTTTCTCCTTTAATTTGTTGATATGGTGATCCATATTAATAGACTTTATGATTTTAAGCAAATCTTGCATTTCTGAAGTAAATCCAGTATGTAGCATTTTAAAACACAACTGACTTGGCTTGCTAATATTTTACTTATGATTTTTTGCCTACATCTCAGTAACAGTCATCTATAACTTTTCTCTTCTTGCCCTATCCTCCAGTTTTGTAACAAAGCTAGTACTCGCATTATATAATAAGTTGGGTGGCTAGCTTTCTTTTTCTTTATTCAGAAGCTATTCATAAAAGACATAGTTCATTTTTTCCCTGATAGTTTGATAAAATTTATTCATAAAATAATCTACATCCAGTATCTTTCTAGAAAAGACACCTTAATGTAATCTATATGTCAGAAAGTTTATTTTGTAATAGTAATTGGTTTATTCAGATATTTTATTTCTTTTACTTCAATTCTCATAATCCATATATTTCAATAATTATCCATTTCATATAAATCTTCACATTTACTATAACAAAGCTATTCATAAAATCTCCACTATATCTGTTATTAATCTTCTTTGTTTCTAATATTTTTATTTGTTACTTTTATCTTTTTTCTTGCAATTAATCTTACCAGAGATTTTTCTGTTTCAATAATCTTTTAAAGAACTAGCTTTGATTTTGTTGATTCTTTCTATTTTTTTCTAATATCTGCTCTTATATTTTATTATATCTTTGTTTCTAATTTCTTTGGGTTTACTCTATTGTTCTTTATCTAATTTATTGAGTTAAGCAGTCACTTCATCAATTTTTTAAATTTAATATTTCTTCATATATACCTTTAAAGTTACAAATTCCCATCTAACACTTCAATTTTACCTGACAGATCTTTATGGATAATGATTTTGTTATTATTTAGTTTTAAATAATTTTTTTTACTTACATTATGCCTGCTTATTTGTTCCATCAACTACTGAGTTGCCCTTTTTTCTTTCTTAGTGTCTAAACATATGGTGGGCTTGAGAGATTATTTCATTAATCTCTGCTTTTTCTGAAATGCATTTAGAGATAATGGTCTATTTGATATAATTTTTGGTATTGGTTGAAATTTCCATTACAGACATTACTTGGTCAATGTTTGGGAACAACACATGTATATTCTTCAAAACTGTATTCTCTGTATTTTTTAGGATTTTATGTATAGCTTAAGCTTTTCAGTATGTTGTTCAAATGTCTTACATCCTTATTAAATTTTTAATTTTCCCTTTATAAAGTTTCAAAAGAGGGCTATTAAAATACCTCTAATGATGGATTTGCCAATTTCTCCCTACAACTCTGTTAATTTCAGTTTTATACAGATTATGGTTCTGTTGTTAGTTGCATTAAGTTTCATGATTATTATATAGACTGCTAAAGTATTCTTTTTATTATAAGTTACAACTTCCAAATCTCTAATGTCAATTTTGACTTGAAATTTATTTTTCTGATATTCATTTAGAATATCTTTATTTTTATTTAGCATTTGCCTGATATATCTTTTTGTATTCTTTCACTTTCAAACATCCTGCATCATTTTCTTTTTAGATGTGTCTCTTACAAGCAGCACATAGCTAGATATTGCTTTGGGAGACACCACCATTCATGTTTACCATTTCCCAGTTCCTAAGCTAAATAAAGTTCTTGGTGTACAACAGGCACTAAATCATGCATATTTAATGAAAGACTTACCAATAGCTACACCCACACATATAAGTAGAGGCAGATTTGACTCTACAGCTCAGACTTCCCACATTTAATTCAGGGGGCTTTTCCTTTATGCTATGTATGTTTGTATGTAGAAGGAAGAAATACTTCAATGTGGAGAATATATATATATATATATATATATATATATATATATATATATATATATATATGGAGAGGCCACTTGACAGAGTAGAAAGAGCTAATTAGACATCAGGGAGCTCAAGCCCTCCAGACTTTGCCGGTTATTCTCTGTGTGAACTCAGGTAAGACATTGCCTTCTCTAGTCCTCACTCAATCTGCCATGTTGCTGGATCAATAAAGACATATATATCCTTTTCATATAATTATCACTAAATCCATTTTAAAGTTGAAGAAATTCACAGATATGCACACAAGGAGATACCATGTGAAGATAGAGGCAGAAATTAGGGTGATATTTCTATAAGCCAAGGAACACCAAAGAGTGTCAACTGACCCCAAGCTAGGAGATAGGCATGGGATATATTCTCCCTTGCAGCCCTCAGAAGGAACCGAACCAATTCTGCTCAAACCTTGATCTTGGACTTCTAGCTTCCAGGACTCTGAGACAATAAATTCTTGCTGTTTAAGCCACTCAGATTATGGTACTTTGTTACTGCAGCCCTAAGAAACAAATACAGCATCTTTATATTGCAAGTGGAAAGCTTCTTGCTGAATATCCATGTCTGTCTTCTGTAAATACATACACACATACCTATGTACCATCTTACAGACATACCATGGAGAAGGGCTGCCTTATATGTGACATTAGGTAAGAAAAACTCACCATCTCCTTGGAAGATCATGCAGGTAGTGGATTAAAAATGGGTAAGACCCTGGGCTGGGTCAGAAAACTTGAGTTTGAACACTCATTTAGACAAAAACCCTTCTTGCTAGGTTTTGGTGTCATTTACACAATGAGAAGGTTACCACTTTAATCAAGCCTTACTTGACTGAACTTCACATTTTCAAAATATTTTGCCAACAAATCTGCATTGATGATGACATAATTAATTTGATTGCCCAATGTTTATTAATCAAAGACATATATAACAGGATATGCAATAAAATCACTTCTCCCAAATTCCTATGATGTCATTGGCAGCCAATCAGAGCTGAAAGGGACATTCTTGTGGATTAGTTCTAAAGCTCCTGCACAGCTGGGCCAGATGAGCGAGGTCCTGGCAGGGTGGCCCTGTGTGGCTGGGGGCCAACATCTGCCCCAAACACCCCGTGTGGCCTTGTGAGTCGAGCCTGGCTGTAGGGAAGCTCTCCCATCTGGCCCAAGTGTCAAGCGTTCTCTGGAAAGGGGCATCTGAGAATGGAATCCTTTTCTCTTACTGCTCCAGTCTGGATGTTCTTTCCCATGGAGGGCCTGGGAGAGGGGAAAACTGGACCAGGACAGGGCAGGTCCAGAAAAACCAGCCATTGTCTTGGCCACATGTTAACATGAAATTCACGTCCCCACTGTGGCCACCGTGAGGAGGAGAGAAGCAAAGTGGGGTTGGACTGGTGCTGATTTGCTGTCACTTTCATCATCCCTGCACAAGCAGTGGACCCGAGTATCAGGCCATCCCCAGCAGTCACTACTAATTTGTCCCTAGCTCATCAGGGGATTTTTGAAACATGTGCTTAGCGTTCCATACTTCAGCAAACATGCTCTGAGCATTCTTAGTTGTTCATTTGTGCAATCAGCAAAGATATACTGAAGGCCTACTGCGTGCCGGGAAGCAAACCAGGTGCCAGAAACATCAGGATGAACGAGTCGACAGTGTAACGGGGACAAGAAACAACCACACGTGTTAGGATAGGAACGTGCTCGAAGGGAGAAGGTCCCCTTTGGGATGCAGGATACCTCTTTCAACTTCTGGCTAGTCGGTGGGGCTGTTTAAGGGAAGCACCACCAAGGCAGGCATCTTGGCTTGCGTGGGATTCGGAGGAGGAGAACAAGTGCTCTGGTGGAGGAGAGGGGCGGTAAGGTGTCTCCGGGCTGGGAGGACCCACGTGCAGAGGAGTGGAGGCCTGAGGAATACAGCAAACCCACAGAGGGCAGAGTTCTGTGGCTGTCCAGAGAGTCAGAGCAGGCTGGAGAAATGTATTCTTTCCTTCAACAAGCTTAGAGGAGGACAGTAAAGCAACAGACTTGAGAAACCCCATTTCTAAAAAGTAAAATAAAAAGTTATAGTTATTTTCCCTGGGCCACATGAGCAATGGTACAGTGAGTCTGAGGGCAGACAGATTGTTCCTTGCTTGGATGTGGGGGCAGGGGGTAGGTCTGGATTTCTGAGTGGCAGAAGAGTCTGGAAGGCAGAGGCTGGGATCCGCAAAGCAGAAGGAAGAGAGAAGCCTGGGCAGAAGTGCGAGGTCTGGAGGAAGTCGAGCCTGCCCGGGCAACGTGGAGCAGGTCCGTCAGGTAAGCAATGGGCAGGTTGGGGCCTGGAATGCCATGGGAAAGAGATGGCAGGAATCCACGGAGGAAGGACAGTATGCTGGTCCCCAGCATGGGAGGAGTGACCACTGTGGAGACCAGCAGACCTGGCTTTGAATCTGGCTCCATCACTCACTAGCTAAAGGTCACTGTGAAAGTGAATGCCTATGAGCCTGAGTTTCCTCAGCTGCAAAACGGCCTGTGGGGCAGGGGGAGGGTGGCAGGGCCTTCGGAGCTCTCGCCAGCAGAGCTCCTACCGTGGAGGAAGCCTGAGCTCCACCCTTCAGAGGAGATGGTTCTAGAACAGCAGCTTCTGGCCTTGCTCTGAGCAGGAGGCATGACCCCTCCTGGGGCCAGACAGCTGCCTTCCGTCAAGCCTGCCTCTGCTGACAGGACAAAAAGACAAAGCCGTGACTCTAGGTAAAGGATGCCGTCCCTGCTAGGTAGAAGAAACTGTGACTGTGCATCCAATTCTGTAGAAAATAAAGCAAAACAAATTAAAAAAAAGAAAAAAACAATAATAAACTTAAAAACTAAAAAAAAAAGAAAACCATGAAACTTCCATCATCATTTTTGTCAATTTTCCTTGGAACTGCTGGCATTCAATCTTTGGGATATTTCTAGAAATATTGAAAAAGCATGTTTTGCTCAACCAGAGTTTTAGGCCTTGGTTCTTCTTTCCCCCTTAATTCTGAAGTCACAAGTTTCCCTGGGTCCCAAAATGCCTCTCACCGGCCCTCAATTTCTCCCTAGATCTATGTTTATCTCCTCCATTTCCTTTGCTTTACACCTATATGGAAATAGAGACTGGAAAGTATGCAGCCTGATTCACCCCCAGATCTGGAAGGGAAATGGAACATTTTTAATCCAACACATATTGGCTTTGGGTTGTAAGATCCCAATTTCCCAAGCAGGTGCACCCTGCTCATGGAGCTCCTGCAGGATGAATCTCCATCAGATGACAAGACTGAGATTTCTCCATCATCTTCCTGGGACCCCCAGGCAACTGAAGGGCACAATGAACCCAAGGAGGAAAGAACGAGGGAATGACCCTTTGTTGATGAAATCTCCCCAGTTTGCCTATTGGTTCCATGGCCGGCCGTTCTCTTTCAGCCTGTGACCTCATTCAGTAGCACAGGTGGGGATCTGTTACTGGCCCCATTTGACAGATGACAAAAGTGAGGCTGTGTGTAGGTGAGAGGAGATTGAAAAAAGGATTTTCGGTCCAAGCAGACCCAGCTCCATCCAGGCTGGCCCGGGGCTCACTTGCCTTAGAACATCAGGCGCTATTCACCATGCAGGGAAACTGCTCTCCCTCCCAGGGGGCAGGAAGGCTTGGCAGGGAGGCGGCCGACTGCTCAGTTGGTTGAGGAGATAATGATGCTTGGGATCTGTTTATCAACCATCTTTGAATGGCAGTCCCAGAATTCCTAATTAACTAACATCCGTGGTCCGGTAGCTCTTCTAAGAGCCCAATTGTGTCAAATCACTAACATTCTCCATGCATCTATCTCTCCCCAAAACCTGTGCTCAGTGTCTGATAAATAGACGTTTCCAGAGACAATAATGAATGAATGGTTGGGGAGGAAGGGGCAGGCTTTGTGGAGGACCCCAAATCCCCAGAGCTCCCAAGAATTAAAGTTGATTTTCTGCCAAAAGGAGGCCTCTGTGGACAACATGCCATGAGGAAAGGGCCAGGGATGCTCAGCTGTTCTGAATTTACCCAGGAACGCAGGGGCCGCAGTCCTGGGCCACCTGGCACCCAGCTGTTCACAGCATCAGAGCCCCTGAATCCTGTCCTGGTGGGGCCCCCAGAGACCAGCTAACAGCCCTTCATTGTTCATCCTTTGCTGGGTCTGCCCAGCTCCTTAGTGACAGACACAGGACAGAGACCCATTGTCATCCTGGAGGGGCCTGTCTCTCAAGTTGTATTCCCTGACCCGTGCTCCAGCCAGAGCTGACACTATTGTATCATCCTTTTGGACAGGTCACCGTCCTGCTCATACTGTCCCTCCCACCCAAACCCTCTTCCTTCTTTTCTCCTCTGGGAGAATCCCAAGTCAATGATCCAGGTTCAGCCCAGGCTCCCTGGCTTGGAGAAGCCTTCCTTGATTCACTCCTTCTTGGTGCCGAGTTAGATGCCTTCCTCCATACAGCCAGCCTGGATTCATTACCTCGCACGCAGCACTTTCCAGCTGCACTGAAGTTCTCAGTGTCTGTGTCTGAGCTACACTCTTAGACCCTGAGCTTCTCAAAGGCCCCATTGGGCTCCTATCTATTTCTGTCACCCCAGAACCCAAGGCAGAGCCTAGCAGAAAAGAATCAGTGCCCAGGTCATTCCTGGTGATTAAAAGAATGGGGGAATGAACAATGAGTGAGTGAGTCTTTTCTTTTTTAATAAGATGTTTTAACTCTCTCAGGACAGGGATGCTTATTTGGTTGTAAATAAATGACCTCATGGGGCTTGGCTCTTGAAATCAAGCGAGTTGTAAAGAGGTATACAGGAGACTCTCCTGACATGCTTAAGGCAGACTTCAGAATGGCCCAGACGGCTCAGGGGTCAGCGAGCCCAGCCTGAGTGACAGCACACCCTGTCCGATGGATGCGTATCTCTGAGCACTCAGGAGGCCCAGCGAGGGGTCCCTGTCCATGACCTGGGCCTGAGAAGGAGGTTAAAATTTATTCCTCCCACTAGAGCTCAGAAACCACACCTCTTCTTCCACAGCAACAAAGGTTACCTGCTGTGTCTGTTTCTGCTGAAACACAAAAGGATACTCGACGTGGTTGAGAGGCCCCAGGCCTGGCTGGACTGGAATGTTTTCCTCCCTCGGATGAGAAGATCATGGCCTGTACTGAGGTCCAGACACAGAGAAGTTCAGAGTCATGTATGGGGTGCTTTCTAAGGGGTGGTGTTTTACAATAAGGCTATGGGGTGAGTGACTCAGACCACCTGAGCCTCAGTTTCTTCAGCTAGGAAACACATTGACAGAATCTCCTCTGCAGGGGACAGGAGTTGCATCATGCAGGGAAAGGGTTTGATTCCATGTCTTGAGTCTCCCTGGACTCATATCCGCTGCCTTTTTCCAGGCTGGACTTGGGGATACCAGTGAGGGACAAGGGGCTGTTTTCTCGCAGACACGCCTCCCTAAACGAGCTGTTAGCTCCTACCTGCCTGGGCTCTTAGCAGCGTTAAAGGTGTGTTTTTTTTCCTTGAAGGTTCACATGCAAGATAATAAAACATCCATCTCCATCAACCTATTGCCTTTCTAAAGACCAAGCAATAAGTATTTGAATTCAATCCATCTTCCTGGTGTGAAAATCACTGATACCTCCTAAAACTCAAGTAATGTAAGTTTATCAACTTCCTATCTGTTTCCATATAGATATTCCTAATATAGAGTTCAATAAATATCTTAATGCTCCAAATATATTTCAATCCAAAAGGAGCCTTCTGGACATCACAAAAATACTTTGGAGGCCAACAGAAATAATCATGTTTGGGGTCGGACTTGTCTCCATGTGCAAATCTTAATGGCAAATCCCACCGGCCATGGTCTGCTCTTCCCAGATCCCTGCTTGCACTGGGTCAGTGCTTGACTGTTGCCCACATGGGGGAGGCACAAACCCAAAGGCTCAAGAGTAATATAAAGAAGTGAGCCTCAAAGTTGTAAGTAACAAAGAGTGGGGGGCAGCTGGTGAGTCATTCGTTGGTTCACCCGGCATTTCTTTTTTTTTTTTTTTTTTTAATTTTTGGCTGTGTTGGGTCTTCATTTCCGTGTGAGGGCTTTCTCTAGTTGCGGCAAGCGGGGGCCACTCTTCATCGCGGTGCGCGGGCCTCTCACTATCGCGGCCTCTCTTGTTGCGGAGCACAGGCTCCAGATGCGCAGGCTCAGCAGTTGTGGCCCACGGGCCTAGCTGCTCCGTGGCATGTGGGATCTTCCCAGACCAGGGCTCGAACCCGTGTCCCGTGCATTAGCAGGCAGATTCTCAACCATTGCGCCACCAGGGAAGCCCCACCCGGCATTTCTGAAGGCCCGCTGGGTGCAGGCACTGTTCTAGGTGTGGGGCTCTTTGGTGGGCGAGATGAAAAGAGTCAATGCTTTCACAGAGAGCTAGAGTGTGCGAGGGGCCCAGGGCATCAGCAAACCCAGATCAATCGTCATATAACAAAGACAGGCAGTTATATGACCACTAAAGCAGTTGTAGGGCATAGAGAGGTTCGGGAGCTTCTGCTTTGGATAAGCCCAGCTTGGCAGGCCTCTCTGAGGAGTTCACATGGGGGACCACGGAGATAAGTGGCATTGTGAGCCCCAGGCAGTGCGGCTGGGCACTCTAGGCAGGGCAGCGGCAAGAGCAAAGGCCCAGAGGCAGGACTGTGCTGGGCGTACCTGAAGAGCCAGGGGATGGGGACCAGGAGCAGACAGCACTAGGGACAGGGCATGGGGTGAAGGGTTTGGGTTTTTATCAGAGAAGAAGCAGGGGGACTGCAACATTAGGACCTGGGAAACCACCGAGGTGATGACTTTGGCTTCTCCAAGGTGGGAGAGTTATAGGCAAGTCATGACCAGATTTAACTTAGATTTTTAAAGTTTGCTCACTTGGGGAGGAAAAGGCTTGGAAACCAGGCAGAACCAAGCCAGAAAGCCCAGCTACATCATTATTTAACTGAAAGGAGAGCCTCATAGGCTATTGTGAGAATTGAATACCCAATGTATCACTCAGGTCAACTGCCAGGAGCCCAGAGAACCTACCTACCAACGCTGGTTTCCTTCCCAGTGTGTTTTCCCAAACCCACAGCTCCCAGCACTTATGCAGCTAACAGTACGTCTCCAGAACATATGCAGCTAATAGTGTTGCGGGAAAACAGCCCTTCCTTCTGAGGTGACAGGCCTATGCTGTGTAGCTCTTTAAACCCCGATATTTAACATTCGGTACATACTCCCTTTGGGTTCCACACACAGCCGTGATAGGGACCATTTAAATTCCTGTTCCCAGCCACACCTCTCAGTCCAGAAACACAGAGACGTCCTGAGAGTTTAATTTTCCTGGATGCAGCTGGCATAGACCATGCCTTTACTCAAAATAATACTAATAATACTAATACTAATTCTATAATTACCTGGATACCCACTGAGTCTCTCCCAATGCAATTTTCATAATATTAAGATAATGCAAAGTGTCTCCTCTTGCTGCTGCTTCTCAGAATAAAATTTTGGACAAAACACTGAAATCCTGGAACAGGGTTCAGCCGGCCTGGCTTCCGATGCTGAGAAAACTCACCCTTCTCACTGCATCAGACCCTGTTTCAGAAATTACCTTTGTGCTATACAGTAGGTCCTTGTTGGTTATCTATTTTATATAGAGTAGGATGTAAGACCAGCCTAATTCAACAGAGGCACCTGGCTCAGGCCACACAAAAGCTCAGGCTGCCCTGCTGAGGGGTGTTATCAGCAGTTCACTCTACTGCTGTGAACCCCGTGCGTCACAGGTCTATGATTTGCCAGAGTAGCAGGTGAGCCAGGAGCCTGGGCTCCAGAGCCTTCCAAAGAACATCACCACAGCTATTGTGCACTGACTGCCCACCCCGCGTCAGGTGCTGTCTGTGAATTTGGTCCAAATCCAGAGATACTCCTGCAAGGATTCTCATCCCCAGGGGTAAACGGAGGCTCCAGGTAGATATGGAACTTGCCCAGAATCTCAGCTAGCACGAGTCTAAGCCAAGACCTGGAGCACTCCCAACTTACATCATGCCACCTGTCACAAGGAGCACTTGCCGTGGAATCTCGGGTCTGGTTCGGGTTCCTGCAGAGGCAGAACTTGACACAAGGATTAGCAAACAGGGAGTTTATTTGGGACTGCAGGAAGCACGGGTAGGGGAGGTGGACATGAGACAGTGAAGGGAAGACAGCCACAAAGGGGTACGCCACCCAGGCAAGGCCACCTCAGAGAGCAGTGGGGCTTTCTCCCACCTGAGACTCCAGGAGACAATGTACAACATGCCTGGAATCCACCCGCACACAAACCAGGGGCTAGGGAGCTGGGGTGTTGATCCACCCTCTTGCCATCCGCTGCTGGTTGAGGGTTGTTTCCAAGGGCATTAACTACCAAGCATCTTTGGCTTCCCACACCTATGGGCTTCCTACCAGGAAGAAAAACCCTCAGGCAGATATTAACCACAAATGGCCAAAGGAAGGCAAGAAGATGGCATTTGTTGAGCATCTCCTACATGCCAGGCACAAGGCGTCTATCTCCGGACCTCACATAGAGAGAGGCAAAGCCTAATTATGATAAGGAGTGTGGGTAACTGGAGTCAACATTTATAAGCTAGATGATCTTGAACAAATCTAATGTTTGCATCAAGATGGGAAGGGTTATAATGCCCACCAGGTAGAATGAAACTTGGATTGAAAGGGATTATGTGTATAAAGCAGTCAGCGTAGTGTCTAGAACACAGTGAGTTCTCAGATAAGGTGAACTTATGTGAAGACCACAATATCCTTAGGTCATTCAATCGTCACACTGACCTGTGATGACAGTGAGTCTCATGGGGGTGAAACAAAGTGCCCAATGTCCTCCAAACATCAGACAGCACAACAGTACTTTATCCAAGGCTAGGAGACACCAACTCACAGAGGGGAGCGTGGTACTCGGGAGGACCGTGTCAGGATGAAAATCAGGGTGCAAGCTCCTGTCTCCCTTTGTGTGCCTCCTCCCCGCTCCAAGGAGCACACAACTCAGGGTAAGAATGAGCTCCTCACCCTCTGTCTTCGCAGAGTGGATCGGGAAAGCAGTGAACTTCGCAGCTGCCTTCCCCTCCAGATTTATAATATATCCATTCCCCTAAGTGCTTGACATAGACACATTGGAGATTTGAAGGCAGTCTTGAAAGCTCAGTATTTCTGTGATGAATGTTTTATTGGATGGTGGGCAACACAAATGCTATCCAGGCTCAAAAGAAATCATTCAAATAGGGAACATGGTCCTTTGCGTAAAACCTCCATTTAAAAGTTCAAAAAAAATTTTTTTTCTTTATTTTTTAAAAGTGACTTCTGAAGAAAGCTTCACCCTGAGGAGAAGGATTAAAAGTAACATTGATGGCTTCAGGGTGAAATTTTTTTCCTTCAGTAATTTAACTGTCCGGATAGAGATAATGGTGTCCACCTGTCAAGGCGAGAAGGCAGGAGACACTGCAGAGAAAGATAGCGGGGACCTTCACAGAGCCTGTGCGGCTCCAAGAGCTTCGTTAAGGGGCTGGGAGGGAACGAGCAAGTGCCCTCTCTCTGTCCTTATTCTGCCCTCTTTCTCCAAGCCCGAGAAAGGATCTGAAGGCTCCTATGATCCCCAGGAAGCTGATGAGGGCACAGGACTCCCAGTTCTGCATGACTCATGAATCATCATCCTGTGTCTGGCGCTGTGCAAAGTCCCTCACCTAAATGAAACCAGGAAGCTTCCCGGGACCCATGAGGATGGCTCCCAACGTCCCTGCTTTACAGATGAGGAAACTGAGGCCCCAAGAACTCAGAGTCACTCGATCAAGATGTGGCAGAGACTCGGTCAGTCTGAGCTCCCAGCCACTGTGTCACACTGCCCCACACTCCCAGTCACCCATGATCCTCAGCACGGTGCTGCCAGAGTGTGAGCTTGTGTCTCATTTCAGAGTAAAGGGATCCAGAACCAGAGAGGGGCAAGGACTTGTCCAAGGTCACACAGCCCGACCTTGAACCAGAGTGGTCTGACTCCAGGCTACTTCCCAGCTGGTGGGAGTGTGGAGGGCTTTAGCTGGTTGGTTTTCCTTCATGGCTCATTTTAGTTAGTAAATCAGGCTTTGTAATAGTTTTTGTTATAATTAGCTTCTTATGTTTTGTGCTACTGTATCAATAAAGAGTAAAATATACTTGACATTTGTGTTAACTTTGTGTTTTTTCTTAAAAAAAATGGGGCTGCTAAGTCACCTTGAAAGAAATTGGTATTATAGTTATTACCACATAGCAGGTATAAACAAACCTGTAGGTGTGTCTAATACACATAAGTATCACTACATACATGTTTCATGTATGTAAATATATTACATATGTATGAATTCACACACCACTCACCTCTTTGTATTGCTTAGAATTACTGACAGTCATTGAGTATGTTGATCTCTGATGCTACTCTTCTTGAACATATTGTTGCCTCATAATAAGCAGGTTAGATCTTATTGCAAAGCAAGACTTGAATGACGTAAAGTTTTGCCCTTGTGACTTACAATGTGGAGCTCACCCTTGGAATCACTTCTCATCCTCTTTGTCCACAGCATATTCATACTATAGTCTACCTTTCCTGATAAGCCATCACATGTACCTCTCATCAAATCTCAAGGTCAGAGAGGGCTGCCTGCCTTTCTTGTGGAAAAGCCATCAAGGCCCCCGAAATGAATGTTACCTACACCCTAGGCACAAGTTTAACATTCAACCATCCAAACCCAGAGTGCAGAAATCTGTCTAGCCATTTTTGTTTGATATTGTGACAAAGAGAAAAAAATGTTAAATGTATTATATGGTTTTATGTACACCTCAATTTATTCTGCAAAGTATCAAAGATGGTGTAAGCAAGATGTAGATCTGGATGCCTAATATATCATCTCCGTTCCAGAGGGCTTCATGTTTCATTCAGTTTGAAACTAAACATAATCAGGTCATTATGTAAATAATAAAATGTGATCTGTAATTTCTTTAAAGAATAGCTGATAAGTTATCTGTGATCATTTTCGTTTCGGTGTTAAGTTCATATAACAAACATTACTTTACTATGAACCCCACATGTTAATAATCTGTCTTAAAATATGAGCCAGGGTCTGGTGAAAGTTTAGCTCTGGTGTGGTGGGCGTGAGCTCATGCTGACCTCAGCCTTGCTTCTCAATGTGAAAGAGACTGAGAACACGATACCTGGGCGGAGGGTCACTGTTCTGAACAGCAAGTTCATTGCCTACCATTCTTACTAACTCAATGAAATTTCCTTTGAAACTCACTGGTATCAAAATGACACTCTACCATGTCATAAGTAAGTTCAATTATACTCTCTAGTTGCATTTCAGGTCTAACGCTTCAAGAGTTTATGCCCATTTCTTTACATGAAACTCATATTTCTAATTAAGTTTGAAACACTGAGGCAGAGTCACTGCGTGGTCTTCTTTTTATTTTCCATGTGTATGGGGAGAATGGCTCATTTGAATGGCTGGCCCTCATCTTTCTCAAAGCAGAATCGATGTTTGGTGGGTCTTAAATCCAGTAGCTTTATTCCTTCACTCTAAATCCTTTGATTCATAGAAGTTTCAAACATGAAGATCATTACATCAAACTCTTGTTTTTAAGATGGTCTATCTGAAGATCAGAGAAGGAAAATGGATTACCCAAAGTCACACAGCAAGTTCATGGCAGAGCTGAGACTAGATCCAAGCAATCTGAAAGTAGGATGACCGTTCACTCCACCACACTACTTCATCCTAACTCAGAAATATTCACATTTTATGAAGAGGGTTGTGCCCCAGGTACTGCCTGTCTACCCATCTTTGGCCATGGGTCCATATTGCCCGGTGTGACCGTCCACACTTTCACCCTCCAAACTTTACCCATCAAGAATTTCTCCACCTCACCATTGCAAACACTTCTTGGACGTACCATCACAAACCAATTTCCACTATGTCCTTGTCTAGAAGGGCTGCCAGATCAGACCCCATCTCGGAGGAGAGGTTGTACTTTGTATCAGCGCATTTTCACAGGGAGGAGACGAATCTGGGTATGGCTCAGGAAACAGGGGTTAAAATAATCACAAAATAAAAAAATAGGTACTACTGAGCATTGTTGCCAAATATCTAAAGAGAAGTTTGTGATATACACGAGGAATTAAAATTTTATCCACAGCATGAAACTAGGGCCGTTCAAGTGTTTGGTCCCTTTGTATACTAATTAAAGACCTTTCTGTCCATTACAGTTGACCAAAAAAAAAAAAAAAAAAAAAAAAAGGAAGATGTATTATCTCATGAGGAAAGGGTTTCCCAATCTAAGAATTACAAGGAAAAGCATCACAGCAGTCAGAGCAGTTCTGGGTTCATGTCTTAGCTCTGACTTACAAGCTGTGAGACTTTGTAGCTACACAAAATGGTGAGCATGCCAATGATGGATGGCGATGAAAAAGTGGTGATAAGGAAGACACGAAGATGATAACAGCATAAATAAAAGCCGCTTCTGGGAAAAATGTTAAGAGATCCTTGCATTGGGTGGAAAGTGGGAACCAGGTGACATCTAAGGTTTCCTACTTCCCTATGATTCTGTGCCTTTTTAGTGAAATAAAAAGAACAGAGCTTTAGAGTCAGATCAACAACAGGACAGATTCACTAGGTATGAACCTATGATTTTGGTCAAATTATTTATGTTCTTTGGGCTTTTTTTTAACCCTGGAAAATGGTGATAAACTATCCATCATGCAGAGTGGTGGACAGAATAATACATTTTAATTTTATAATGCACCTGTTGCAGGCATATGAGACTCGCCCAATAAATTTTAATCAATTTTTGATGAAGGATGAACGGAAATGGAGGGTATTGGCCTAAAGTACTGACGGTTCAAAAGCCAAAATGACTGGACTGATGTTTATCAAGGACTTCTTGAGAACCACGTTCAGTAGCTATGCCTTGGATCTTTAGAAAACCAAGTAATAGGGAATGTCTCTTTGTTATCCTTGCAAGATGCCAGGTGGACTTAGGTCTGGAAATTCCCCCCCCCCCCCAACCCAAATAAGCCTGGACTTCAACCTGCCTGTGAGCCTTTTCAGATATTTTCTGATTTTGTCCAAAGTTGAATTCCAACCAGGCTGCTCACTCATTCATTTGTTCAACACACCCTTATTAATTACGTACCATACACTAAGATCTGTTAAGCATGGAGGATGGATAAGTGAATATAACCAAGCCCTGACCGTGCTCTGGTGATGGGATGAAGGAGAGAGACATGCATGCAAGCTGTCACAACATGGCGCATTAAGCGCTGAAATAAAGATGTACACAGAATGCAAGGATGGCGTGGTGCAAAGTCTGCTGAATTCTGCCTGGGGCAGCAAGTGGAGGTGAGGATTCTTCCTGGAGGGGATATGTCAATTTAGGAGAACTGGGTGAAGGGAGTAAGTAGCACAGCCCAAGATTAACTTTCCTAAGTACTGAGGGTTCTTTGTATATTCAATAAATATTTATTGGAGACCTTCTAAGGGGCAGGCCTTGAGGGAAGCACTGATGCATGGAGAGCAAGACAGACACGGAGTCTGCTCTGCACTACTTCTGAGGGAGGAAGCAGGAACTTTAAGCGTAGTTAGGAAAGTAAGTGGATGGATGGATGATGCAAGAGGGAGGAAGACAAGGCATTTTTCTTTAATAATGTCAAATAGAAGGAAATCAAGACAAGAAAACAGGGTGATGTGATGGAGAGAGATCAGAGGGGAAGACGTCATCAGAGAGGCCTTTGCCCGTGCTTGTCCTGGAAAAACTGTGGGCCATGACCCATGCAAAGCCCCAGGCAGCTTTTGCCGGCACATACCAAATGCTCATTGAAAATAGTTCTTATCCCGGATACAGATATGTAGGGGTCTGGAATGGATCCGTCTGATCACTGACTCCAGAAATCCGATGAGGTGGCCTGTGGGGGTGAGTGAGGGAAAGGAACTGGAGGCCTGGGCACTCGTGAGCAACGATGCTGTGCTGAGGGCTGTGCCCACATCTCTGAGCCCCCTTTTGCTCTCCTAGGCCCATGGGGGTGCACTGGTAGTGTCCCCACGACATGGCGTGCTTCATGGGGCCCTGCCTTGCATTCTCTTCCCTCCTTCCCATTGAATTCCCTGCAACCAGCACACAGCCTGCCACAGAGAAATGAGTACTGATAATTGAATGAATGGAGGGACAGATGAAAGAGTGTAATTATGAGAACGGCAGTATTCCTGCTTTTCGGATAAGGAAACTGAAGCTCAGAGAGGTTATGTGACTTGCACAAGATCACAGAGCAAGAAGTTGGGAAGATGGAGTCAACCCACAATTCATCCATCCATCCATTCATTCATTCATTCATTCAATCATATTTGTAACAGACTTTGTTAAGAGCTTTGACTATGCATCCATTGGCCACTCTCTTCTGCCAGCTGGTGTTGTAAATACAGACAAGGCAGGCCACTGTCTTTAAGTTGCTCATCAAATGGAGAAATGATTGGGTTGTCAAATTCCAGAGTCCAAATTTCAAATATGTGTCTTCGACATGAGATGAATTTGTGGAAGTTACAAGAATAAAAGTGTTGTTACAAAGTAAAAAAGATCATTTTAACATTTCTGTGTCTGTGGATGCTTGTTCTGGCTGGGTGACTTCCTTCTCTCTGGAATATTCAAGGTAAGGGAGAACACTCCTTGGTCAGACCCAGGAGAGAGGTGACCCAAGCTCAGGTGGCGTGTTACACTGGGTGGGCAATCGAGGGTGGGTCCCTGCCTCCTGCAGGACCCAAGGACACAGGGGCAGATCTACAGAGCTGTGCCCTGCATGGTCCCAGGCACTGAGTCCTGGAGCAGCTGGCCGGCATCCAGCTTCCCGACCAGACAGGCTCCTGTATCTGCAGCTCTGCCGAGAGGCACCCATTCCCTGAAAAAGCAGTCAGTGCACCATCTGGGACCAGCAGAAGATTTCCATCCACACTGCCACTCTCTCTTGTTTTGTTCTCTTGAGTAGGAAGATTCACAGGACCCAGTGGCGATTTAGTGAGACTCTAAGTGGAGCTTCTCAGAGGTAATGAGGTCAGCTTCTATGGAGGTCATGTTAGAGGAAAGAGCGAAAGTTAGAAAAGCAGTGGGACAAAGACCTCTCCAACATCTCTGGTCCCACAGCAGTAAGAACACACAGGTGGCAGCCAATGTCTCTGGTGCAGGATGCCTGCCTCTTGTCACTCTGCAAGTTGACCCCTTAGGTGTGGATGGGACTAACTGGGGTCACAACTAGCATTCAGGGAGGACAGGCTCTCATGGTCCAGTGCTTCATACATACAGAACGTCCAGCAAGCTTCTGAACACACTGGCAGGTTGTTCCCCATTTCACAGAAGGAACCATAGGCTCAAAGAAGTGGGATAACATATCCATGGTCATGTAGGTAGTGAAGGCCAAAGTCACAGCCCTTTCACTGCCTCACTCTCTCATCTTCTTGGTGTGTTTGCAGAAGTCAAATAAAAGAGGCAACTTCAACTGACAGATTGGAAAAATCACTGGCCCTGTCTTCTTCCACCCAAGGTGGGCTAATCCACTTGGGCAATGTTCACTGGGTTAGATTTGACCTGCCTACATGTATGTTTCTCCCAACAGACTTAGCTCATTTGTGGTGAAGAAAATAGTTAACCCGTGATTGTATCCCAGAGCCTATAGCAGGGGCCTGGCACATAGCTGAGTCTTGAGTGCAGGCAACACAACATATGAGATGGTGATTGCCTGAATCATTAGCAGGGTCTCTAGCTTCTGAGCCATTCCTCCTTGCCTAGGCCAGTCCTAGCATGGTGTGCGGTGCCCACACCATGTCCAAGGTCACTAAGCTATTAAGCAAAGATAATATTCAAACTCTGTTATTCCATTTCACCTTGCCACCAACACCACGTCATACTACAGACAGACTGATGCGGTAGCCAAAACCATCCAATGGGCACTGATCATGTACTTCCTATAAGCCACCGGGCAGTAGGTCAGACTGGAGAGAAGGTTCCTTTACAGACAAGTAGGGGACCAATACCTTAGCATGGAAACAGTAAGTTGTCAGTTTCCACCAAGATGCTGTACCAAGGTAAATGCTGGCTGCAAAATGCCAGAGGTACCATGACGTGAAGATGTGACCCTGTGTGGGATTGAAGAAGGGGATCATGTTGACAAGGTCCTGAGATAGGCTTTACCCCCGTCATAAGCCTGCATGACCCTTTGAGGTCCCTGCGACAACTCTGTGCTAGAAGACTGTGCGTTTGCAAGGCCCAGAGCATGGGCGGAGCTAATGGCTGAAAAGATGTTTCTAGGAGTCCCCAAGAGACACACAAGGACCCGAGAGTCCTCATCTGGGTCCTGGGCATGGGAGGGCTTGGTTTAGAAACAGGAGGAATACACTCAGAAACACTTAGCGGGGGGCAGAGCGGGTGTCTATTGCAGAGGGACACACAGATGGTCCACTGCTGGGAGACACTGGGAAAGGCTTCCAGAGAATGGTACTCTGGAGCTAGATGTTTGAAATGCAGAGATGGGGGACGGGCTTGGAGGCTGGGGTCACCGAAGAGGCAAAGACAAGGAGATTTGTTCTGGGGAAACAAGCGTTGTCCCAGAAAACCTTGCTGGAGCACCTGTCACGTGTGAGAATTTGTGTGAAGCTCAGGGAGGACATGGAGGGGTGAAGAGTCAACTTGTCCAGTCCTCCCCAGCCTCCCAGTTCACTGGGCCAAGCCAGCAGTCTCCTCTCACAAGGCGGATCAAGACATAAGGCTAAAAAGACGGATCAGAATTGGAGGTGAAGAGGAGTGGGAGAGATGAGGTCCCGACAGCTGGATTTAAGCTCTACCTCAGGGCGTCATTCAGAGCTAGTTAATGCTTCTGCGGAAGAATCAGAAGTCCCCTGATTTAAAACAAAAGCAAAGAAACAAAAAACACAAAATAACTTAGCAAATTTATTTGGGGGGAGGGGTGTCAGGTACGGACGTTCAAAATGCCATTTGCTGCCTTCCTGGGATGGCCCCAGACTTTTACAATTCCTCATCTTCCCTCGGAGAAGGCAGAGGAAGCCCCTGGGGACCCCAGGGCCCTTAGCAGAACCCACCAAAAAAAGTTGTGTTTTTGCATTTGGAGGATGGGCTCTTCTGGAGAAGATTACTTGATGATCTGTCATTAACATCCACAGGGAATTAAGGGAGCTTGGGGAAAGAACAACATATACATAGGGTATTATGGGGAGGGATTATCAGGTTTCAGTCAAATGCTGTGTCCTCACCTGTTATTGATTTTCTTCTCTGTTTGAAGATGGAGATTTAAACTGAGGGAGGGGAACAGACTCTGAACTGCCCTTTCCTCTCAAGGCTGGGAGGACTGGAGCCCCATGGGGGTGGCCAGATGACAGCAGAGGGTGGGGAGAGGGAGGGAGGATTTGCTCATCTTCTGATGAAGCACCAAATGCCATTGGCTCTGTGCCTCTCCTTCCTCGCTATTTTTGGGCCATCGCAACATACAAATCTGAATCTCCCATCTTGAAACCTCTCTCTCTGAACTCTGGGTCGACAGCTTAGCCTCTTCTCTTCCGGAAACTGCCCTGTTCCTCACACCTGAAGCTCCAAACCAGAAGCTCTCACCTCCAGGGATTCCTTCCCCTGTGGTTTGGGTACCCTCCACCACAGTGGCTCAAGACAGAAAGTGGGGCCCTGCTCCCTCTTCTGCACTCCTAACATCCTAAAGATTTTATCTCTTCACGTTTTCTTGATTCCTTTCTTACATCACTACAATTTCTATTCACCCTCAAAGTCACCCTGCACCTAGAGGACACAGTCCCAGTTTCTTAGCAAGACGTAGAATGTCCTTCTCGATTTCACCGGGCCTCTCTCTATGTCCTCGTGTCTTTCAATTCCAACAACGCCAAAGAACTTGTGTCTCCCAGCTTAGACTGTGCACCAGGTGACTTCACACTTTCCACTTCCTTGATCTGTTCTTGACTTTCCTGACTCATATGAGGCTTCAGCTCCTCCAGGAAGTCTTTGCTGATTCCCCCCAGGCTGGGTTGGGTACAATTTCCATCATGAGTAACCATGTATTCATGGTTACGCCCTGACCCAGTAGTCTACAGTTTGTCACTACTCAACACTGTCACGAGTGATGTTGTGTGTCTGTGTCACCACTGGACTGTGGGCTCCTTGGGCTAAACCTCTCTCTACCCCAGCACCCACTTCAGTTCACGCAACTGCCGGCGCTCACAAAGTATGTGTCCAAAGAATGCATAATGAATTTCCTTTCCCTGGAGAACAGAGCTGCACTCGTTGCTCAAGAATTTCTCCCTAAGATCAGCTTGGTCTTTGTGACCACCTAGAACGGTGGGATAGGGAGGGTGGGGGGGAGACGCAAGAGGGAAGGGATATGGGGATATATGTATACGTATAGCTGATTCACTTTGTTAGAAACTAGCACAACATTGTAAAGCAATTATACTCCAATAAAGATGGTAAAAAAAAAAAAAAGAATTTCTCCCTAAAGAGTCTCAGAACTGGAGGGAAATTCTTCCCACCCCCACTTCACAGATGTGGAAACTGAGGCCCTGGGAGGGAAAAGCTCTTTACCACTCCTGGACTGGCCTGGGTGCCTGACACTGGTCCAGGACTCCTCTGCTGGTAGCAAACTGTCTCTCTCACTCTCCTCTCTGCTGATGCTGACCCCTGGGCCAACCAGAAGCAGCACTCAGGACCCCCCAACTTACTCTGAATCAGCTTCAGTTACACTAAGAATTGGAGTCAGGTAGAGGCAGAAATAGGGTTAAAAAGAGGCTTGAAACTGTTGTCAGAGACTATATCCCAGCTTCCTGAGAACCCCCGCTGTCAGTGACTTCTAGAGGCCAGAACAGTAATCAGAGTCTCCTTAAACTCTGAAGTCCCATTCAGCACATTCTTGTGAAATTCCAATTCTGTGATGTGTGTAGACCTATCCTTGACTCATCTGCTAGACTATAGGATCCTGTAGGGCAGCCCTGGGAGTCTCATTCATATACCTATCAGCCCCCAACACCTCGAGTCAAAAGCCAGGCAAACAGTAGGTGCTCAGGAAAGAGTGGTTGAAAGAATTTAGTTCTCCTGACTCTCAGAGTAGGGCATCACCATAGTCTCAGGCAGGTTAGAACCCAAGCCAGCAGGAAGCACCAACAAGGATGCGGTGCTTATGCACCTGGCACTGGGCTATGATTTTACATCATTGCCTCATTTCATCCTCAGCCCCATCACAGGAAATAGTCACTGCTATGGTTCCCATTTTAGAGATGAGGAGACTGAGGTTGTGTAACCTGCCTATGCATTTAAGCCCTGGTTCACTTGACCCCATAGGCTTAAGTCTCTCAATTTGTGATTAAAAAAACAAACAAACAAAAAAAAAAAACTGGATGACAAGAAGGAGAAACACCTGAAGCCAATGTCAGGCTCAGTCAAGGTGGTGAGTGAGCCGGAAGCCAGGGTGGTGACCCAAGATCCATTTGGATCACATCTAATTAAGACACATTCTTTTTCTTTTATTCTTTTTCTTTTTCTTTTGTCGTGGCTGCACTATTGGCTTGTGCTGTCTAAAGAGAAAATAGTTAATTGGTTTATTTAGCCAACTATAGATGTAGTCAGTATTATTCTTCATTGTGTGAATTAAATTAAATAGTTTATTTACCCCCATGCATTTCATTCAGTTCATTTAATTTAATTTCATAGTTATAACATGGGGAACAAACTAACTAGATTTTCCCCTTTGGGATGGAAATGGGCAAATATTTTGGTTCTGAATTAACAAGCAGCAAAGCTGATATTTATAATAAATCATCCATTGTTAGTCATCCTGATAATTATTCTGTGAATGGTCTAAAACAGACATGGGCATGTAATAGACATATTGTTGGCTTTTACTGCAGTTTAGTTCTTTGTGTTAATGAACAATCTAAACTGGAAACTGAGAGATGCCTCCAGAGCAAATCGGTTTGTTCCAGAGGCAGGAATTGAATACCTGCTATGTGCCCAGCCCCCTGAAACAGCTTCATATGTGTTCTCCATCACACCAGCTCCTGCTGTAAACATGTCTGCATCTTCCGCCTCCCACAGGAAGATGTCCAAGCCCCTTAGCAAGGCTTGCAGGACCCCCATGACCTGGCCCCACTCGCTTCCCACCCTCAACTCCAGGTCCTTGCTCTCTGCACCCCACTTGCCCCCCAGATTTGCTAAAGGCATTATCAATGCTAAACTCTTTGCACTCGTGCTAACATGCTGAGCTGCACTGGGACGGTGGGTCTTTGTTTCCTCTGTCCTCTCCCTGGTGAGCTCTGATTAGTCCTTCAAACTTTGGTTTAGTGTCTACCCTGCTCTAAGCACTGTGCCCTATAACATCAGCAGCAGAGTTGATACTACCCACCTTTATCCTTTAAGCGAATGAGTATCACATCCTAATGCAAGTGGTCTCATCACCTACTGTAAGAGTGTGGCCTTTGCCATCCTGGTTAAAGGAGGAACCCCGTCTCTACCTCCTCCCTTCTCATCTGAAACCCTCACATCCCTAAAATAGGCTGATAATAATACCTTCCTTGTACAGTTGTTTGTTTTGAGGATTAAATGAGGTTACAGTGTGTAAAGGATTAAGTGACAATGTACGGAAAAGTAAGCCTCTAATAAACATTAATCATCACTATCTGTTTATATATTACACGTTCTACTAGACTGTGAATTGGTGGCAAACCAAGACTTTGTTATTCATGGTTCCCTGTGACTAGCACAGTGCTTTGAACAGAACTGTTTTTCTTTGATAAATGAATATTTCATAATTGATGAAGATGGTTAGAGAATTTCAGGTGACAATTAAGATTCATCCAGGCAATGAAAAAGGAGAGAAGAAAGGGGCCCAGAGCTTTGTAATTTGAGGGGCACCAAAAATTGCAGACAAAAGCTCCCTGCTCTTCCATAGCGTCTGGAACCTCCCATGGAGGATGGAGCTGGATATTAGGAAAAGGGTTGATTTTAGGAGCAAGCGGAGAGCCCGCAGCCCAAAACTTACATCAGTTGGGAAGCTTTGAGCAGGTATAAGTTCCCCCTGAAAAAAACACAACCCTTTCATCTTTCTTCCCCTAATAATGAATATGCTCCTGAGCAGTCCTTTGGGGACAATAGAGCAGAATTGTAAGGAAGAGTGTAGGAGACACTTTCTTTGAATGAGAGGAACAAATTCAGAAAGAAAAGAAACTCAAAGCTGACAGATTCACGTTTGGCTCTCATCTTGGTCCATTATGAGGTGTGTCATCTGGGGCCATTCACCACCCCCTGGGGTTGAAGATCCCTCACCTGTGAAAAGGGGGGACAGCAGGAGTGTGGCGGGGGGTGAGCTGAAGTCAGGGAGTGCCCGGGAGAAAGTCGGGAAGAAGTGGAAGTGGTCACGGGCGGCATCACTCTTGCCCATGCCCGGCACAGCAGCCCTGCGATACCCGCTTTCCACGCACTTAGGGCTGCGTATCAATTAGTCCCAGGCCTTAAAGCTGAATGCAATTAATTCTATAACGTGCTGCTCTTCCTGCTGCATTCCAGTGAAATCACATCATGAGATCAGGGCACGATGAAGGATTTCTGACAAAGGGAAGGCAGATCTGAGTCAACCCTCCATATGGCCTTCATGTCAGGGTCTGGTCCAGGATGCCCGAGCCAAGTGAGGACCTTGGACGTTCTGCCACATGCTCTGCAAAGGGGAAACACATGGGGGTCCTGAGTGATGGCCTCTCATTCCAGGGGAGTGCGACCAGAGCTAGAGAAAGAATGAGAGAAGGCAGGAAAGGGCAATCAGGGCCTGGGAGTGGTTTCTTCCTCGAAGCCTCATCCAGCTGCTTTTTCCTACATCCTCTCTGCAAAGATGCTGGGAAATATGAGTTTTTATATTATTTTTATTGTGGTAAAATAGACATACCATAAAACTTACCATCTTAATAATTTTTAAATATACAATTCGGCGGCATTAAGTGCTTTCATGTTGTTGTGCAGCCATCACCACCATCCATCTCCAGAAATTTATCATCATCCCAAACAAAACACATCCTCCCCATTCAAGAATAACCTCCTCGTGTCCTCCCACTACCAGCCCCTGGAAACCACTATTCTATTCTCTGTCTCTATGAATTTGCCTATTCTTGGTGGCTCGTGTAAATGGAATCATATATATTTGTCGTTTTACATCTGGCTTATTTTACTCAGCACCATGTCCTTAAAGATCATTCATGCTTTATCATGTATCAGAATTTCATCCATTTTTAAGGCTGAATAATATTTCATTCTATAGATAGAATGTTACTTCATTTTGTTTACCCATTCCTCTGTTGATGGACATTTGGGTTGTTTCCATATTTGGCTATTGTGAATAACGCTGCTATGAACACTGTTGTACAAGTATCTGTTCAAGCACTTTCCTTCAATTCTTTCGAGTGCATACCCAGACGTGAAATTGCTGCATTTTATGGTAATTCTACATTTAACTTGCTGAGTAAATGCCGTTCTGTTTTCTACAGTGGCTGTGTCATTTGCATTCCCACCAGCAATGCTCAAGGATTCCAATTTCCCCACATTCTCACCAACTCCTTTTGTTTTCTTTTGGAGGGGGGGTATCACTTCTAAATTAGGGGTATTGCTCCTTCCAACAATGTAGGGATTCTGCTAATAAGGAAGGCATGGGGAATGGACCTTGGGAGGAAAGAAAGTTGTTGTGTTTTTTTTTTTTTTCCTCCTGGTACCTAATAATGTAACTACCAAATTACAAAGACTAAAAATTTGATTGAACTGCCAGAAAAACATAGATAAACCCCCAACCCAAATGAGCTTCTCTGACACACCTAAAGCAAAAAAAAATGATAAAACAGATGTAACACAAGTAAAAGATATAGTGGAGTTGAATATCACTATTGAAATGCTGATGTACCACACACATGTAAGTACATAGGTGTAGTATAACTTATAGATATACTGATAGAGGTAGAAAATGTGTATACCCAACAGACAGAAAATGTATATCTTTTACATTTGGTACATATGGAAAATTATAAAAATTGATCATGTTCTAACTCTAATCCTCCTCTCTCCTTCCAAAATATGTATCATGCAAATCATGGTCACACTACAGTTAGAAATCAACAGCAAAAAGATAACCAAGAAGAAGGACAATGCACTTTGGAGTGAGGAAATAACGGTGTCTGCAGGCACTGGACCAAGATGGGGTGGAGCTGGGACTCCAAAGGCAGGCTCCACCCACCACCCACAGCATCTCTCTCCCCCCAAGCTCCATTGTCTGACCACCTCTGGGTTTATACTTTGGGTTAGTTCTTGTGTTCACAAATGGCCAAGGAAGACTTGCGTCTAAAAATTCCAGCTGGGTGAATCTTTATCATGAGGTTTAGAAAATAGAATTTCAAGGATCTTTGCTTGTCTCTGTGGATCGTGATTCAGGACCCATGTTCTCTGTGAGCTGAGGTCAGATCACAGCCTCCCAGCTAAACACCCAAGTGCAGACTGTGCTCAGAGGTCAGAGCATGTCTCACGCCTGCCTTTCTGCTGGTACCCTTGCTCTCTCCCAATTTTCTTTCTTTCTAGAGAATGAAGATTCTATGACCCTGCAGACCAGTGGCAACTTTGAGCAGGTGGCCAAATCCAGACCACCGGACTGTTTCTGTAAGGCCTGCAAATCCCAAATGGTTTTTACATTTTTAAGAGTACCACTAGTTCATAACCTATAAATTAGTCATTTTATCATCAGGTAGTATCTTCTTTGTCCTTTTTTTTCCAGGTATTAATATTGACATACCGACTTTCTTTAGGTGAGAGTTTTGCCTGGATGTCTCTTTCCATCCATATTCTTTTTTTTTTTTAATTTTATTGAAGTATAGTTGATTTACAATGTTTTGTTAGCTTCAGGTATACAGTACAGGGATTCAGTTTATATATATATTCTTTTTCAGATTCTTTTCCCTTATAGGTAATTATAAAACACTGACTATAGTTCCCTGTGCTTTACAGTAGGACCTTGTTATTTATCTATTTTACATATAGTAGTGTGTATATGTCAATTCCAAACTCTTAATTTATCCCTCCCTCACCCTTTCTCTTTCTCCTTTGGTGACTGTAAGTTTGTTTTCTATGTCTGTGGGTCTGTTTCTGTTTTGTAAGTAAGTTCACTTGTATCATTTTTTTCTTTTTTTTTTTAGCCATTCATTTTCAATCTTTGAAACTATTTGTTTAGCAAGATCTCTTGCAAACAGCATTTTGTCATATTTTGGTGGGTCTGTTTTAGGTGAGTTTAACTTCTTTTATGTTGGAATTACTCAAATTTGGTGCTTATTTCTGCCTTCTCTATACTTTCTACTATGTTTTTTGTTTTCTTATTTTTCCCCTTTCTCTCTTTCCACTTGATGATTGAGGTTTCTTTAATGCTTTTTTCTTTTTTTACTCCAACTAATGTAGGAATTGTATATTCTCTTTATTTTTTAATGTCTCTCAAAAGATTTCAATATATGTATTAATTTCTTTTCTGAAAGACACAAATATCATGTGTACCACCATGTCCTAAGCAAGACAATCTGCGTAGATTATTTGCTTTTTCCCCAAAACTCCCTACCTGATTACTTTGTTGTCTGAAATTTAGTTGTTTTACACATTTAAATTTTTTAAAATGATGATTATTGTACTATTATTATTAGTTAACAGTCTTTATTTAGATTTCTCAAAATATTCATTGATTATACAGTTTACTCTCATTTCTTGCATCTAGTTCCTTCTTCCTGGGCGCATATTTTTTCTTGCTAAAGAAGAGTGGGAAAACTCTTTCTGTAAAGGACCAAATAATACATATTTTAGGCTTTGCAGGCAATATGGTCTCTGTTGCAACTACTCAATTCTATGTCTGTAGCTAAAAAGCAGCCAAGACATCATATAAACAAACAGGCATGGTTGTGTTCCAATAAATGTCATTTATGGACACCGAAATTTGAATTCCATATCATTTTCATGTGTCACAAAATTTTACTCTTCTTCTGATTTCTTTTCAGTCATTTAAAAATGTAAAACCCATTCTTAGCCCACAGACCATAAAAAACCAGGTGGTGGGTGGATTTAGCCATTGTGTGTTGACCTTCACTGTAGGACATCTTGTTCTGCCAGAGAGGGTCTGTGGTCAACTTCCTGATCTGTGTGTATCGTTACATCTCTTTATTTTACATTATATCCTCACTCTTGAAAACTACTTGGGAAGAGCAAAGAATTCATGGTAGAAAAGCTATTTTCTCTTTGAATATATTACTTAATTATTCATCTGGCATCCAATACTGCTGATGAGAAGTCTGATATCAATGTGATGTTCATTCCTTTGTAGGAAATCCACTTTTTAAAAATTTCCTCTGATATATTATAGGGTTTTCTTTTTATCTGTTGTGTTTGGAGGCTTTTCTAGCTGACAACAGCCAGCTATTGGAGTATTCATACAGCATGTCTTCAATGCTCCTCACATATGTCCTGTGCCCGGTCCTGTCCTGTCTCTTCTCCTAGAACTGGACAGATGTTGTGCTCCTGGACAGGTCATCTTCTCTGTCTCAACTTTTCTTGCTTGTTCTCTCTTTGAACTGTTATGGTGTTAGAGGTTTCCTTTGTTAAGCACATGTTGTAAGGGACATTTTATTTTCAAAAAAATGTATTTTTGTACATGGAAGTTAGCATTGCTTTTTCTATCCTAACTCCCTGTTATTATTTCAAAGTCTCTTTTCCTCCATAGCCTTCTTTCCTTCTCTTGTGGCTGCTTTGCAGCCTTTATTTTTTTCAGGATGTGAAAAGTACTTTAAATTTCTTTTCAGATTTCTTTGTCATCTTTTCTTTTCATCATGTGAATATTCTTCCACTCCCTGCAGTTTGGTGTGTCTCCCATGGGCTTCAGCTTCCTTCAGTGTTTTGTGATTCTTGGTTATGTGGTCATCATCGCCCTGGGGGATTTCTCTTTTTTGCATCCTGGGACTCTCAGGGTGCATTGTCATGGCTTCCAATCATGGCATGTGTCTGAGTTTGGACCCCATGCTCTATGTTGCACTTATCTCAGGACAGTTTTTACCCTTTGGTGGCTTTGGGCCCTTCCACAGGCAGAAGATACTGTTCAAGTCTCCAGACTAGAGAGGGCTTTAAACCAGACCCCTGGGTAGACAGACAGCAGTGCAGACTCTAGAAATGGGGGTCAGGTAGCAGATTTCCAGCCCTCACTTCAGATTCACAGATTAAGTGCAGTCCTCAGCCACACCCAGATCCCAGATGTAGCCCCAGCCCTTCCTAGGACTCAAAGCCATGACCAACCTCATACTTGGAATTGGACTCTTCCCAGCACTCCCTTGGGCCTCAGGGATTCAGACCCTCCTCATCACAACAAGAGCCCTCTTTTCAGGAAATATTTCCATGTCTTGTATCTGGAGACTCCCCTTTCTTATTTTAGATCACTGTTATGTGTTTAGTACACCTTGCCAATATTTTCCCCATCTTCCCCATGTGTTCACAGAAGTGGGGTAAAATGGTAATATTTATTCTGTGTACCATCTTGAGCTAAAACTCTCATTGCTATGTGAATATAATGGAGTAATCATAACCATCTCTCAGGATTATTTTTGAAGCGAAGAAAGATAAAAGCTTTGGAAACCATGAAGTGTCTAAAATATAACAGTCATTATTCTTTTTTTTACATTGTAGCAAAACCCCACAGATTCAGTGTCAATGAGAGAAATTCAGATTAACTGGGGGTAGCACTGATTTCTGTGGATATCAGTGCAATGATAGAACGGTTCTAGGGCAAAATAACTTTGGAAAAAGCATCAAGTTATAGCACCCACTCAGAGGTTCCAAATATATATCTGTGTATTACAGGCTTTGAAAAACCCTATGGAAAGGACACTAATGTAGCTTCATTTAATCTCATATTTCCAAAGCGCATTGATCATGAAAACCTTTTTAATATAGTGATGAAGATATACATGAATGCTTGAATCAGGGCACACAGTAAGGAATCTTGATTTTGTGAAAAGACCAAATTACCTAAGAGTTCTAAATGAGGCTTTACTAATGTTAGGCACAGAATAAGCAAGAAACTTTTAGACAGTACCAAGACATCATAGGAAGTAATATATTGAAAAAACTGCAATCCAAAATAGGTTTACCTTAATTAATAATGTATCAAATATAAGAATTTTCTTCATACCTCAGAATGTCCTGAAAGACCAATAAACTGAAGGCCCACTGTGAGGATGCTTAATGAGACTGGGGCCCTTTAAGTAGAATGGGCTCATATCATACATATGAGTTTGAATATTAATTTCAACCTCACTTAGCCTCAGTGTTATCTTCTGTGAAATGGGAATGATATCAACCACAGCAGCATGTTATAAACATCCAACACACAGGGACCACTGGATAAATACACATTCTCTTCTGCTTTAACCACAGCACACATCCCCACGGTGAAGAGGACATTAAATGAAAACCATATGCATCAGCTCGCAAAGTTGTGACTATTGGTGGTGAAAGAAATTCTCTTATTTTCTAGAACCATACTATGTCTTAAATATTAGACAGCTGACAGATTATGGAACTTTAGACATTACGTATTAAATATTAGACAACTAATAGATTGTGGGATTTTAGAGCTGGAATGGGTCTGATAGTTCATTTATTTAGATCCTCTCAATGTTTAGAAGAAGACTGAGGTTCAGAGACAACCTATGACCTGTCCAAGGTTAGTGACAGGTGGCAATTAGTACCTTGTTTCCCTGGCTGTCTGCCCAGTGATCTTCTAGGACTCTACAACGCCTCTCTATCAGTGAGACAAAAGTTTAACCAAGTCCAGGCAAGAAACCTAGGGCTTTAAAGAGGGGAAAGTTTCCAAACTTCTTATTTTTCTTGAGCAGATCTTACAACACAAAAGGCAGCACAAAAGGGGTGAATCACATTCTACTTTCATTTAAGGCACATTCCTCCTGATTTCTACAAATAAATGAGAGTTCTGCATATTTCTAATGGCCGGCAGAGAGGGTGAATTTTTGCTCCATATCAAACACAGCTGCTACTTTCCTAGCATCTTGTCTGGAAGGCTGAGCCAGGAGTTGTCCGTGCTGGTCCCCAGGAGCGATGTGCGCTTGGGTTGTGTTTCTGTCACCTGGAAGGCAACCGTCAAAGCCAGCCATGTGTGCCTGTGAGATGCCTCTGTGTATTTTTAGAAAGTTTTTAGGAGGGAGACAGCCAAAATATTTTTACTGCACAGCAGGCACTGTGTCATGCTGGAGGGTTGGAAAGAAAAAGAAGAAAAAAGAAAGAAAGGGAGGAGAAGATTTAAAACTGGCGCACAGATTGAAATGGTTAATGGCTTCGCGGGCCTGGAGCACAATCCCTCTGAGCTGGGAACACTCTGCCACAGTTTCCTTTCCTCCAAATGTCCCCACACAGATTCCAGGAACCATACAACGTAGGCACAGCCCACCACATGTGAACCTTGACGATCAGGTAGGACTCAAAGGCAAGAGGACACAGGGAAGAGCATGTCAGCCAAGGCAGGGTGAGAGCAAAGCTCCATGGGGTGGACGTCACATGGAGAATCACAAGGAATGAGGTGGAAAAGGAAAAGGGGGACAGCCATCAAAGCAGGCTCTGGGGTATGGACGCTGCCCATGGACAGAAGAGTTATAAATTAATCTCACACTTGCAATTGTGCTTTGCAGCTCAGAGGGCATTTACACACCGCACAGTCATTGGGCCCCTGTGGGTTGGCACTATGACTAACTCCATTGCACAGATGAGGAAACTGAGGTTCGGGAGGGATTGGGATTTGAATCCAGATTTTCTCATACCGCCTCCAGGGTGCCTTCCTTACAGGCAGTGTATTTTAAAGATTTTTGAGCAGAGTAGTGACCCAATGTGTTGAGTTAGGTGGGGGAGAGGCCCTTGGAGCTAGAGGAAGATGGAAATGTTACAAAGTGAAGAACGGTCCAGAGCAAGCACCAGCAAGAGGTATCCATAAAAGGCCAGACTGTAAATAGTTTAGGCTTTGTGGTCTTCGTTGCATCTCCTTCTTTGTTTTTATTGTTTGTTTGGTTGGTTGGCTTTTACAGCCCTTTAAAAACTGTAAAAATATTCTTAGCTTCAGGGCCATAAAAATAGACCCAGGGCTGGATTTGGTCACTGACTGTGGTTTGCTAACTCCTGGTCTAGAGCCTTGATAAAGAGGACAATTTGGAAGGCTGCCAAAATTACCCCAGGTGAGGGATGGTGAGGAGTGGGCCGGGATGGAGAAGACAGAGACCCAGCCCTACAAAGAGCCAACGTGATGTAGGGCTCGGGGAAGGATGGACAGCAGGATAGGGGGCAGCTCCAGGACCTGGCTCCCTCCTCTGTGCCCACAGCAGGCAGACTTGCCAAGGCCAGTCTCTCACGAAGCACTCTCCCTCTACACCTTTGCTAACCAGGGCATGGAAGCAAGAGCTGAAGGCCCAAGGCCGTCAGTGTGACCTAGAGTAGAATCACTTCTAGTAGGATGGGGGCATCAAAAAGAGCCTGTGGCCAGTTTGGGGCACATAGAGGACTCAGCCAGGCCATGCAAGCAGGGGCAAAGCCAACATTTGCATTCCACCACCGTGGTGACAGGAGACATCAGTGATGCTCCAAGTACTGCCTTAACATGAGATGTAACAAATAGCACAGGCTGACACTTACATGGCCAGCTGCTGGCTATGCATTTTACTTGCACCACCTTGCTCAATTGGCCACTCCACCCCCACAAGGTACTACTAACTCTAATCGCCCCTACACCTGGTGACTAAAGTAGCAATGGCTTAGAAAGCTCAACCATGAGTGACAGTCTGGTGCCAGACTCCACTGTCCCAAGGATGTTTCCAGCAGTGGGATCCAGGACAACAGGTTTACTTCATTCTGCCTCAGTTTCTTCACCTGTGAAATAAAGATCATGATCATGATGTGAAGGGGAGTGAAGGGACCACCGAACCCTTAGACAAAGTCCCAGCAGGTGCATTGTGTTTTTGGTGGCGGCATGGGGGTTGTTCCCACATCACACAGCTGGTAAGTAGCAAAGTCAAAATCTGAATCCAGATAGATCACTAATTGATCATAGGAAAAAACCCTGACCATTCTAAGTCTCTGAATTTCCTCCTATGGAAAATGAGGCTGTGAGTCCTGCCAATCTTAGAAAAAGGATGAAATAAGATAAAAGTTAGAGTCCTTTATCAAAGCAAGGATTGTTACTGCTTGGTTCAACGATGACAATAATACAATTTAAAATCTGCAAGCAGGGGTGATCTTGCTGTCAGAGCAGTGCTGGCCCTTTAGGACGCCGAAGTTTGACGTACACTGGGCAGAGAGGGCAAGGGAAGAGCAGTTCCCATCCTTGGGGGGCCTCCCTGTGTCCAGTCCTTTCATGAATTTCAATCCCCCTCCAGGTGAGCATTCTGCCTGTTTTTTTTTTTTTTTTTTACAGAGGAGAAATCTGAATTCCAGAGAAGGTAAAGAAATGTATGCAGGGTCATGTAATCACCAAATGATGTCTGATTTGACAATCCCTGCTCTTTGTGCAACACCAAGATTTAAGCAGCTGTTAAAAAGAACAGTGGAAGAGATGTCACAGATGAAAATATCCTTGAAGGAAGTCAGATCTCATAGATAAATACTGGCCTTCTCCATTCACTTCTTCCATCCCCATAACTTTGGATAACGGAGTTTTTATTGTCAGCGAGGCTTATGCATGTGTCAGGAGAGTGCTGGAGGAGAGTAATCTATATGGCAGACCCCCTGGGATAGGAAATAGAAAGTCTGCTCGTGCTGACAGTTCTAGAAAATTCTCCCCTTTTTGTGAAATATGTGCTTGTCAAGTGGTCATGAGACAGCTGGAAATCTGAGCCATGCAGTAAGAGCTGAGAACCTGAGGAGGGAGAGGCTTCTGAGGATATTTTGAGAGTCTGTGCCCCAGCCATGAACTCCCCATCCAGAAGCCCTACCTCTCTGCCCAGCTAGGCCAGGAGCAGGGAGTCCTCTCCTGTTCTGTGGGCCAAGCACTCATGGCAACAGTGCTCCAACTTCGCTGTGCTTAAGAATCATCAGTGGAGCTTGTTCATAGTATTCATTTCCAGACTCTAGTTCCTAAGAATTCCGATTAAGTCTGAGGACACCCAGGAATTTGCACTTTCACATGTTTATTCCAGACCATGCACAAAGAAACATTGGCCCTTCGATCCATTGTATCCTGGAATTAACTGAACAATTACAAGTGACCAAGAGCTTATAGACCCTGGATGGCACAGGAGTGTAAACCAAGGGTAGGCATTTAAAGACACATTCCCCAAGAAGGTCCTGTTTCAGTGGAGACCTGAGAACAAGTGAATTGGAAATATTGGTAGGTCAGAGGAAACGACTGGAAGAAAGATTGGGGGTCCAGGGAGATCACAGCATGGCAGAGAAACTCGAAGAATTTTGACAAGTCTAGTAGGGAACAGGAGGAAGAGAGAAGCTGGAAACATGTTGGGGATATAGGTCGGAGTTGGTGGCAGAGCCTTGTAAGCCATGTAAAGATGTTGGTTTTTAGCTAAGATCCATGGGGAGCCATCAAAGAGTTTTAAGCTGGAGAATCACATGACTAGACTTGTGTATTTAAAGCTACTCTCACTGCTCTGTGGGAGATGGCTGGGGGAAATGCAGGGCTCCAGTGAAGGGCTGTCTGCCGCACCAACCGGGCGACAGATGAGAGTGCTTTTAAATAGGATGGAGGCCATAGAAAGAAAGGAAAAAGCAGACATGAAAAGTAGTGAAATTTTCAGGAAGCGAAATCCACAGGACATGCTGGAGGCTTCCATGCAAGGGAGGAAGGCGTCCAGGTGAATTCCCAGATATTGGACCAGGGCGACCGGTACGTTGTTGGTGACACTTACCAGGATCAAGGGTGCCTGAGACCCACCAGGCGTGAGCTCCACAAGCTCAGGACTTTGTCAGACTCTCGCCGCTGCCTCATCAGCCTCCTCCACGTGGCCCAGCGCATGTTAGAGGCTGCAATGAATTGTTGAACCACTGATGAAAGATAGAGGGGCGTGTCTGGGAAATGTTGAGTCTGAGACCCCTTAGCGGAAATGTCAGGTGGATGGTCTATCTAGATGTGGATACTGGAAATCCAGAAGGGAGGGCTGGAGAGGAGCATCATTTGGAACATCAGTGCATGTAGATAGTAACTGCAAGCAGGAAGCATTTAAGATGATCAGGGAGTCTAGAACGATAGAAAGGCGGGAAGGGAGGAAAGCCAAAGAGAAGAGGGGAGACAAGGGAGGGGAAGGAGGAGAGGAGGGTGGGGGGATTATTTATTTGGGAGCATCATCTACGCTGTCCCTTGAATTAACACCTCTGAAAAGACTAAGGGTAACTTATAGAAGACGTACATTGTGTCACACTCCTTATACATATTAACCATGAAAGTAAAACTATATTAGAGGCTTTCCATAAGCAAGGCATTGCACTAAGTATTTCACATACATTATCTCATTGAATCCTAATAGCAGACCTATAAGGTAGGTATTACTATCCTCAGTTTTCACATAAGGTTGTAAAAATGCTAGAGCCTTTAAGAGACTTGTCCAAACTCTCCAGCCACTGAGATTCAAACCCAGTTCACCACATACCTACCTCCCTCTGCAAAGTTCTGTGAGCAAAGGAAAAAGGCAAATTCCCAGTGAAGGCAGATTGGAGAGAGAAAAATTCAACTATGCAAAGTCAGAAGTGTTCATTCCTTTGTGGCGAATAAATGGGGTCTCTGAACGCTGTCCTTCCCCGAGTGTTGGTCAGAGTGCAGCCCAGCCAGGACCCCATACCCGTGACCTCTGCTGAGAGCTGGGAAATGCAGCGTTGGGTACCTGACAGCTCTCTCGGCCTGATTTATGGGTGTGTTTGTTGTGCTTACATCATAAATCTCCACCCCCAGGACATTTCAGTTCTGGTATTTATTGACCAAAGACAACTTGTGTTAAAAAAATGTTTTGAGATTTTGCCAGATAATCACTATGAAATATTTGAGAAAACATGCTGTCCTCAGGTCAATGAAATTCTGCAGGTAGCTGATTTTGCTACTGGGGCAAATACCTTCCCTGTCTACTATTTTATTGCCTTTTTGTAAAATTTGTTTTAATCGAAGAGGCAGAGTCTTCATATGTGTCACTTTCTCACCTCACCAGTTCATCAAGGGAAGACTGAGGGGAATTATCAAAAGAGATTTCCCTCAGGGCCTGGGAGAGTTTTGTTTCTTTTGAACGAGAACTTTTGGCCAAGTGTGTCTCAGAAGCATTCAAGTGGCAAAACACCTGGAGAAAAACTGTGAAATGTAGATCCTTCCATGGAAAAAACCAAAGATAGAAATGTGAGCTAAATCTGACATTGATGCCAGATTCTAGTATAAACAAGCTGAAGACTTGAGAGAAGAATTCTGGAGAAAAAGTAAAGAAAACTCCCAATAATCAGCTTTGCTTAGTGTAAACATGTGTGTGCCCTTGCAGTGAATTTGGAAAATGCCCTAAATGATCAATATTATTGACCACCTTATCCAATTTAAAAAGAAATAGTGTCCTAGTTGGAACACAGTCAACGATTGTTTTCAATCAGGAGTGCAAAACTCTAAGTCTGCAAGGCTCAGGGGTGTCCAGGAGGAGTGGCTGGTGTAAGAAAACACAGAGGCATTAAGCATCACCCAAGGATCTTGGAGAGCAGGTGTCTCTCTTAAAGGAGACGTCCACTTGTGTCCAGGAGGCTGTGGGTACATTGTGATGTGAACCCAAAGTTTGTCAGAGCTTCTGTTCTCTCAGCAGAATCTGAAAAGTCTGATTTTATCATGGAGGATCCAAGCTTTAAATGTGAATTGCTTTTTTTTTTTTTTTTTTTGAAACAGTGTGTGGGCCAAATGAAACACATCTGCAAGCCAGATGTGACAAGGGCCACCGGCTGTGGCCGATGTTAAGACTATTACTGCGAACTCAGAGTCATGGGACAGTTGAACAATTGCTGCTCCTTGTAGTAAGATCTTGGCCCTTGACTTTCTATAATTATGCAGACTGGGCGTTTGTTGTTGGGCTCAGAAATCTGAGTGTTTCGAAAAACAAAAGTAGGGAGGGTTGCTGAGTCTCTGCCCCTGGCTGAGGTCTTTGCTGGTCTTTTCTCCTGATACCATTTGCCCTTGGACCCTTCTGTGAATGTCGCCCCTGCTTTTTGCCCCACTTGGGTGCTGAGTTTGTTATTTCCTCTACTGGGGTGAATAATGACAGTAGAGGTTAATGACCTGTCACGTGGGAGTTGTCAGCTCTCCATCCCATCGTCCCATCCAGTCTTCACTTTGAGGTAGACGCCATCCTCTCTCTCACTCCACAGAGAGAGGCTGAGAGGGTGAAATGCATGTCCAAGGCCACTCGCCTGGTAAGTGTCAGATCCAGGACTCAAGCCAAGTTCCCTGTCTCCACACCCACCTGTGCTGCTTGTAACCAGCTCCCACCACGCCTACTTGGGCTCCATATTTCTTCTGCAGCCCACCTGGGCTTCTGTGCATTCTGATCTCCAATCTCAAGGCCTGTCCTTCTTCTTAGCCTTGAGTTTTCTGCCCCAGCATCGGTGACTTGCATCAGCCCTGCTCTCCACGGGCATGAGGGTCCCCTACTCCTACGTGATATATCCCCACTTGGGAATCAGAGGGCACACACTTCAAATTGCCTTCCAGACTTAAGCAGACTGAGGCTGACTCTCTGAGTGGTTATACGAAGTTTCACAACAACTATCCTGGTCAATGCACCATCCATCCAGCAGCAGAAGCTACACCCTAGGAGTCAGATTTGGACAACCTTTACCCCCACCCCAGTCTAATCAATCAGCAAACCCTGTGGTTGGATGCCTTAACATCGCAGATATCTGTCAGCTTCTCTCCATGAACACTCCTGCCTCGGCAGCCTGAGCTTCCATCGCTCTCACCTGAAACACCAGAGCTTTCCATCTGGATTCTGCTCATGGGATCTTGACCACTCTCTATGGGTCTTTGGATAAAAACCACAGCCTCCTACTCTCCGCATGAGCTGATCCCTGCCTGCCTCTCCTGATCCTTATAGATTTCAGGTGGAAGTCCTCTTTCTCCACCTGTCACAAGCCAGGCCCTCTTTCTTTGTATCTGACTAAAGTTCCCAGTATCTATCTTCATTTAAATTAAATAACTAAATTCATAACTAGGGTAATGTCTGCCTCCCCGGCAAGAATGTAAGTGTCATGGGGAAAAGGATGGAGTCATTACTCTTGGATTCATGGTGTCTGCTGAGTGGCAACCACTTCATAGATCTTGATAGAGATAAAGAGAGGAAAGGAAAAGAGTGAGGAAGGAGAGATTCCTTCTTCAGGATACAAGTGAGAAGTAAAGTCCTTCCGTGGCCAAGTGAATCACTTTGGCTGGTAATTCACTGACTCACCCACGATCCATCTTGTCCTTTTCCTTGAAGGGATGGAAGTCTAACCCTTTCCTTCTGCCCCATGTCCAGGATCATCTTCCCTCCAGCCAAGCTCTAGTGGCCTTTTGAGATTTAGAATCTTAATCTTTGGAATGGTAGACTATTTCCTTCATTTGGGGATTTGTAGTGAGGTGGATGGAGTTAGAGTCTGTGGTAAAGAGTGAAGTAAGTCAGAAAGAGAAAAATAAATACAGTATGCTAACACATATATATGGAATCTAAGGGAAAAAAAAAAAAAAGGTCATGAAGAACCTAGTGGTAAGACGGGAATAAAGACACAGTCCTACTAGAGAATGGACTTGAGGATATGGGGAGGGGGAAGGGTAACCTGGGACAAAGTGAGAGAGTGGCATGGACATATATACACTACCAAACGTAAAGCAGATAGCTAGGGGGAAGCAGCCGCATAGCACAGGGAGATCAGCTCGGTGCTTTGTGACCACCTAGAGGGGTGGGATAGGGAGGGCGGGAGGGAGGGAGACGCAAGAGGGAAGAGATATGGGGACATATGTCTATGTACAACTGATTCACTTTGTTATACAGCAGAAACTAACACACCATTGTAAAGCAATTATACTCCAATAAAGATGTCAAAAAAAAAAAAAAATTTCACTTGCTAGCATCATCAAATCCACTTCCTCTGTAGATGGGGATGACATCCTTTGGGCACAACACCTCTACTTTGACCAGAGCATATTCATCAGGGGTGTCAGAAAGGACCGCCAGGCAGCTATGTGGTACCCACCCCCACAATAGATGCATGTTTCTCATTGCCACCACTTTTTAAAATTAATAAGTGACTCTAGATCGCTTGCATAGATTCTGGTCTCACAGTAATATGGGATCAAAGGCTTCTCAACCTTTATCCCAGATCGCATTCCTGGGAACTCAAAATCACAATGATGTAAAAGCAATTTGCTTGAGGATTACAAAGGAGGGGGCCAAAACATGCCCGCGTGCATGTGGCTCATTGGGTAAATAACATCATCCTCTTCCATTCTGTAGATGCTATAGCTCTGATAAGTTTGTGCAGCAGGAGAATTGGGAAAGAGACTTGCATAAATGCAAAGGGGTGGGAGCCCAGAGAGAGAGACGGAACTGTTCATCACCCAGAAAGTTTGCACATATGGGCTCTGCCATTACCAGGAGATGTGTGTAATTATCCAGCAGCTTGGGAGAGGTCTCTGACTGAAACCCGCAAATAAAACTCTCCAGTTCCTGGTGAAGCCGGCCTGATCCCTTTCCAGAGGAAACAATGATTCTGAGTAACCTTTTAACACATCTCCTTTTCTCTCCCTGATACACTGGATAATTATTTATTTTGTCATCTAATCAGTTAATTAGGCTGGCATTGTGTTTTAAGTCGAACATCCTGTTGTTTAGGTACTAGGAAATGGCTTTTTGTTTGTTTGGGGTTTTTTGCAGGGTAATGGGGACTTATTAACTGAGTGGCTGGCTCTGGGTGAAGTCGCTCAGGGACACAGTGCAGACTTTCTGGGAGTAAATTTATGCATTAGCAGCGGAAGGTTGTGTTCAAAACAAGAGCACCTGGGTGCGGGCAGAGTCTTGGTGGATGGCTTCCGTTGTCATTTCACTTCCTCATGTTTATGTGGCAATTTACAGTTTGCAAATCCCGTTCACTTAAAATAGCTCATTTAGCCCTAAGGAAATCACCTTTGGAATGCATTTTATTGCTCCTAATTCACAAATGCGGCAACCGAGGGTCTCGACAGGCAGTGGCTAGCTCCCACCCTCTCTGCCCTGCTCTACAAGCCGTCTGTTCCGTAGGGTGGTGAAGAGGAAATTAAAGGGGGTGGGCTCGGGAGGGGAAGATCCTAGGTATGAATCCAAGTTCCTCCACTTTTTAAATTGTATCCAACATTCGACAAACCTTAGCCAACGTCTCTCTAGTCGGGCACAGTGCAAGGTGCTGGAGATACAAATGTGAATAACACGGGCCCCCTCGCTACCCTGGACTAGCTTCCGTGACTGACATCCCTCTACCAGACAGGCAGGTTGCTGTTGACCCTGAAGGACTGTGATGGCATCGAGAGATGACAGATGTAAAGCACGAAGCCCAGACTCTGGCACCTCATAGGTGCTTTAGGATGGGAGCTATTCTTAATTTGACTCCAGGCCCATCTCTCACTTTATTGAGCCACAGGCTATAGCTCCACTTCTGGAGGAACTGTCCTTTAGCAGGGCCCCCTTGCAGCCTTTCCATCCAATTCTTGCTCTGACTCAATACACCTTGCTCTCCGTGGCCCCCTCCCCTCCCTTCCCACGGGATAAAGTGACTCTCAGGTTCTCGCCTCCAGAACTATCTTCCTCCCTCAGCTGGTAACTGGGTCTCATGAGGCAAGCCCCGTGCTGAGTGGTTTAACCTCCTGGCCTTCATATGATTCCATCTTATTTCCCCACAATTCCATAAAGTGGGTGTTTGAGTTTGCTAGGGCTGCCGCAGCAAAAGACCCCAAACTGGGTGACTTCAGCAACAGCAATGTATTGTCTCACGAGTCTGGAGGCTGGAAGTTCAATATCAACATGTCTTCAAGGTTGGTTCCTTCTAAAGGCTCTGAGGGAGAATCCCTTCCATGCTTCCTTCCCAGTTTCTAGTGGTGGGCTGGCAATCTTGGGCGTTCCTTGGGTTGTAGGAGAAACACCCTGACCTCTGTTTCCATCTCATTTATGTGATGCCCTCCCTGTGTGCCTGTCTGTGTCCAGATCTCTCCTTTTTATAAGGACGCCAGTCATTTTGGATTAGGGGCCACCCTACTTCCGTATGACTTCATCTTAACTCATTACATCTGCAATAACCCTGTTCTCAAATAAGATGAACTTCCGAGGTACTGGAGGTTAGGATTTCAAAATTCATCATGAACTTTGAGGGGGAACACAATGCAACCATGACAGTGGGTATTAATTTTTCCATTTCTCGGTTAAAGACGTGAACCTCAGAGAAGCAGTATGTACAGGTCTCAGAGCTAGTTTTCGACACAGCCATTCCAAAGCACGTCTCCCAAACAGCTCTAAGGATCAATCTTCTTTCCAGCAAGTGACCTCTCTAGAAACAAGAGATGCAAGGCAGGCCTTGGTCTGGAGGTGAAGAGACCAGCAGATTTTCCTGTGGCTGCTGTTTGCCATCCCCCTTGCAGGTTGCCCCTGCGCAAGCCTGAGGCTGTTTGGGGAAAGCATCCTCTGAACAGCAAAGAGGCCAGGACCACTTCAGTGACTCCTGTTTTTATTAGAACTCAGACATGCAGGGACGAGCTGTCCCCTGGAATCCAGGCCACCTGGCCAGCAGGTGCTCACCCGGTACCCGGGCCCTCTGAGCTCTCAGCACACCTCACATTCGCTCTTCCTCCAATGTGCTCCTCGTTGGCAAGACCCTGGGCCACTGCTCGGGCTGTTCCTCTGCCCACTGACTGCTCATCTGCCTACCAGTGCCACCTAAATGCCCCCTTTTCTCCCTGGAGTTGCCACTCGCTGCTCCACAGGCAGAATCAATGCTTCCTTCAGTTTTCTTTTTGCTAAAATGTTACTTTGTTCACTCTCTCCATGTATCGCCTTGACATCATTTTGACTCATCTTCTGGCTTCTACCTTAGATGATGCCCTGTTTACAGAAACTTTGAATTAGAGTTTTAAGTCCCTGCCAACTTTGAATTAGAGTTTTAAGTCCCTGCTAGGAGGTTCATTTCCAGCACCAGGCAGGGGAGGTCTTGGGAATAGAAGGTGCTGAATAAATGTCACTGGAGAATTGTTCCCTCCGTATCAGGGCACTGGCCCTCAAGAGGGATATTGAAAAAAGAGAAGTGGGTCTGATTTAAATCCGTGGTCTGCATCTGATCTAAATCTGAATCAGCATTACCATAATCATAAGAGAGAGAATTCAAACTCAAGTCAGTGGAAGGACAGTTGAAGGAACCAGCAGAGTTCACCCTAAGGAAGAGGTGATTCAAAGGGCCCAAGATCACTGGTTTTCAGTCAGAAGGGCTGTGTTGGAACAAACAGAGAGGATGTGACCTTGTGTTCTGGGGGTGACCACAGGGCTCACACACAGAACCTACAGGGAATCAGGTTTTATTTCAACTTGAGGGAGAATTCCCTCATGGGAACTGACAAAAATAAACTGAACTAATAAAATAAAATAAAATAGCATAAGTAATAAAATAAAACATGAAGGCTGTGCCACTCCAGCCCCAGTCCAGAATGAGTTCTCCAAGTCCAGGACAGTGGCTCTCAACCAGGGACAATTTTGGCCCCCTTGGGACGTTTGGCAATGTCTGAGAACATTTGGGGTTGTCACACTGGGGGGAGGTTTTGCTCCTGGCATCTAACAGGGAGGGGCAGGGATGTTGCAAAACATCCTATCCCACCCCAAAGAATCATTTGGCCCCCAATTTCCATAGTACAGAAGTTGAGACACCCTGCCCTAGAGGTGTTTAAACCCTGGTCAGATGACATAGCAGGATCATGGCATGAGGTGGTAGAGTTTATCATGCACAAAAATCATCAGATAAGCTGATTAAAAGTATTTACTCTTGGGTCCCAGCTCTTAGAGATGTTATTCTAGTGGGTCTAGGGTGAGCTTGGGACTGGGTTTCATGTGAACAAACACCCCTGGTAAACCTAAGTAGGAATCTGGGGCCCACCCACTGAGGAACATCACACCGGATGATCTTTGAGGTCCCCCCCATCATCTCCTGACTCCAGGAGAGAGGCAGCAGAAAGATAAAAAGCCTTTACTTCCTCACCCACCTTTACAAAATACTAGTGGAGCGAGGGGCCCAATTAATTAGTATTTTTAAAAGAACTTGGAGATCTGTGTGTTTTTTTTTTTTAATAAGGATATGAACATAAGTGCAAAGCATCATGACTACTCATTATTTAATTTAACGATTTGTGAAGATTCTGTTGCCATGGCGACTGAGCACTATTTATAAAAATTAAGAACATAAATTATAAATAATAATATTATTACATGCAGAAGGGACTCGAACCTCTCAATCAGAGAGGAATAATTTCCAGATGGGAAAAAAGAAACCAAACATAGTTTGCATCACATATGGGGAAGAGTGCTGGCGAATTTGCATTTGCACAGTGTTCTAGAGGGAAAAAACAGGTCAGGATGACGATTTTATGCCATTTTCATGACAGCCTGACTCTTTGTACTCCATGGGGTGCCTTGTGATTCAGCAGAGCGAGGGCGGGGCTGGTAATGGTGTCAGGGACAGCGTAGAAGCAGGGGTCGGGATGTCAGCTCTGAGACAGTAGAGTCACTCCCCCATCCCACACAACTCCCACCCACCTGGTGGTACATGCCAGCATCCCAGTGGTTCCTAGGCTCAGGGAGGGTCAAGCCAGGATGCCTCCATTCGGTGATGTCAGGCAAGGTGGCTCTCAGTCCCATTAGACTCATTTGGATTTGATCAACATGTTTGAGCATCTTGCTGTAAGGCTGTTGAAGCCAGGGAGACAGGGCAGCCAGGGAGACTGAGCTAGAGGTCAGGGGACACAATTGTTTCAGCCAGACCCTACTGGCACCCTATTAAGTGTGGGGTCCCGAGTTGGGAGCGATTTCAATCTCCTTGTTCCACTAAGGAGACACAGGAGGGGAATTGAGGCCAGGTGCTCAGCCAAGGTCCTTCACACAACAAGCTGGTGGCAGAGCCAATATCAGAACCCGGATAGCCTACCTCCTAATCCAAGCGTCTTCTCCCAGGTCACCGTCCTCTTCTCAAATCCTCCCAGGGTCCTGGGCTAAGAAACTACGGCTATGGATGACTAATTGGCACTCCTGTCACCATCCTGGTGTTGTCCTGACAATCACCTACAAATTCTGGCTAGAATCAGACTGGATTGCCCTAAGAGGTTAGTCCAGGGGGCAGAGGGCAAGGGACAATATGATTTCGGAGCTGGTTAAATCACTAGTTTCTCGGTAAAGTTGACTATGGATTTGATTATTAGTTGTGTTTATACTAGGGACTTCTACTTAAATGCTGTTCTCCTTACCTATTGCCCGTCCAAACCCTGTCCATCCCACGAGGACTAAAATAAGTGACTACTGACTCCAGGAATCCTTCTCTGAGCCCCCAACCACCCCTCATATTTTGCAGCAACGTGTTGAAAAGCAGAGAGCAGGCATGCAAACGCTGACACAACACTCATTGTGGAGGGAACAATGCCCTCAGCTTGGTCCCAGACTAGCCTTGGCTCAGGGGGGGGGCCTGCATTTGGGCAGGGAGGTGGCAGTCAGACTCTGCCAGCTGTCAGCAGGAACTCCGAAAGGGTGGACCCCAATATAATCCTCTCCTCCATGGAATTTCTTCGAATTTTTAAAGTGCTTTTAAGGATGCAGGTTTAACCCAAGATGTATTCTAGGCACTGATAGCAAATGGAATGTTTGCAGAATATAATTGCCTTTCCTTGCCATGACAAAGGGAATTAGGTCTCCACAGAGCTGGTGCTAAGGTGAATACTTGAACACTTCATGAACGTAAGATAAAGTGCACCAAAGCAAGTGTATATTAAGGAGGAGAATGCTTAAGCACTTGAACTTTTACACTCCATAACTTCACCCCACAAAGATGATTATCTGATTTTTAAAAAATAGCTAAGTTGGTTACCAGTGAAATTGTGGTATATACTGGCCAATAAAAACCTAACAAACATGTTTTACCATATGAGAAGGGTGGTTCCATTAAAATTTGATTCAAGAGGAGAGGGAGAAGAAGCCTCTAGAATTGGAGGAATGGGATTTTCTCTAAAAGCCATGTAGTCAGCAGTTGCAATGGATGTGCTGCCTCTCCTGGGGGGAGCGCCAAAGACCAGGGGCAGCTGAGCATAGCATTTGCGGGGAGCTGCATTCACCCCGCTGCCTTCCTTCCTGCCCCTCTGGTTGTAAAGGTCAGAAAGAGTACTGCTTTGGATCCAGATAATCTCCTTGAAGCTTCAATGGTTATTCTCTCTCATTGCTCATGAATGTACTCTTTTTTCTGAAGAGGAGAAAAATGTGGTTCTTCCACACCACTTTATAAATTGGAGGAACGTGGTATCCAGAGAGGTCGGAATTACACAGAGATTCACGAGCATCATTGTGTTCATCACGACCTACAACCTGGACCTAATAGCGCTCCTCCATCCAGGGCCCCCAAAGTGGGACAGCCTTCAGCACAGTGACCTTCCACATCTGTCACCACCTCCTGCTTTGCAATCCGCCTCCCGACCTGCTGGATTTATCTCTTCACCTCTCATCTAAGCAGTGGCCTGATGGGGTTCTCCGCTGCTTCCTGAGACTTACTGAGGAATGTGACCCTCCCTGCATGCACAGATTGTGGGCTCCCAGGGGTTACGTTCACCTACACTCACCCCTGAAAATGCATCATCGCTCTGTGCCCTCCAGACCAGAGCCTAAGCCAGGTGTCGTTCTGATGACTGTACCTGCAACCCAAGCAGGTCTGACCCGAGATATAGCAAATGGACCACTTGTTCCAGGTCTGCTTAAACCTGTGTGGGGAACATGACTGCTTAAGGGTCTCCACGTCAGCGTGAAACCTGGACAGTCCATGCCTGTACCCTGGGAAACTCCAACGAAATAGTCCTCTGTTCTCAAATACCTGAGTGATTGACACTTTGTGATCAGAAACATTTTACGATGTTGATTATTTCTTCCAAATGAGAGAAGGTGGAAGTAAAAAAAAACATAAAAGCATCTATACTTGGCTAGTTCTAGGATTAACTGTATGGCAGGTATGGACGTCTTACTTGGAGGACAGCCCGGGAGCCCCACACCTACGAGGGAACCTGACAACACGGAGTGTGAGGACAGGAGGGCCGGACCTTGATGATTTTCCTCACAAGTTTGGCCCGAGTCCATCCCTCCACAGGGTTTGTTGATTGACACCGAAGCTGCCACAGCCTGTACACTTGTTTCTTAGGATCTGGCTTGGGTGGGCAGTGTGAGATTTGTTTTTATTTTTCTTCCAGGGGAAGAAGGTAGGAGGGGGATGGGAAGAGGAGGGTACATTCATTGGCTTGTTTGAGTCCCATAAATAATAATTCATCAAAGGTTAGAAAATGATTCGTTTTCCATGGAGACACTGCAGGCTCTTTGCCCAACATTCAGATAAACATTTATTTAGGCAGATAGTTTATGAATTATGCAGTGCTTTGTAAACTGGGGTGGTGGGGAAAAAAAAGATAGCCTCCTGAAGAGCTTTCCTTGGTTCCATCAGAACTAGAATGAGGAGTTCCAGTCAAAGAGGCAAGGATCCCCACCCCTGCCCTGCCTCGCTGACCACTCTTGGTCACCCTCTGCCTACACACTGGTGGAGAAGGGATTCTGGATGCACAAAGTAGAGAAATGAAGTGGGCTATTTAAAGATGGAAGAAACCTACAGGCCATTCCCAGGAGAAAGAGTGTGTGATACACACCGAACACATTTTTCATCATCTCCAATATGCACAGGCTACCTGAAGCCCTCCAAGAGCACCCTGAAGGTCCTAGGATCCAGTTAGAGAGAGCTCCTGTAGCCCAATTTTATAGATGTGGAAATCAAACAGAGCCAGGAAGGGTCTGGTCAGGTAATAAGTCTGTGACCCTGTCAGATGAGCCTCAAACCTTTTTGACTCCTGATCCTGCACCACATAGAAAACAAGATAATCAAGGCAGAGGCATAGCCAGTGGGGTGTGGAGGTATGTCCGAGATGGCATCTCCCAGAGTTCTCCGTCTGAGAATCTGAACATGCAGGTGTTTGGTGGTTGTTATGAGACCAGAGACATCTGAGCATCCTTGCTGCTTAATGCACACATGCAGGGATCATCTGTGTAATATCAGGTGAATTAACAAAAATATGCTGATTTCTACTCTGCATCAGGAGTTAAGGACACAAAGATGAACAAAACAGAGTCTGGTGAAGAAAACAGAAGAAAAAAAAAAGAAACTAAGTGTCATGTGGTTTGTAATAAAAAGAGAGACACGTTGAATAGAGGACATGATAGAGTAATGACTGATGATTTCTGCTGGAGACGCCATAGAAAGTTTCAATCAGGAAATAAGATTTGACCTGGATCTTGAAACACAATGAAAAGGTCGCCCTATTTATTGGGTTCAAAATGAATTTAAATAAGGAGAGAAAAAGAAGGCAGGTTGGGAGTGAGAGGGGAAGGAGGGAAGGAGAAGGATCCAGTTGGGAAAATAGAAACTACACCGGGTGCTTCAACTAGAGGGAGTCCAATCCTGGGGATTGGTTATATGGCCCTTGGAACAGCTGGGGATTAAATATGAGAAAATCGAGAGAATCCAGGGATTCATCACAGCTGGAGGCCACCACCATCACCACCAAGAAAGGAGGTGGTGCTATCAGAACCCAGAAGCTGGAGTGCAATTGGGTCAGGGAAACTCGGAACTAAGGTGGATCAATTCCTAACAAGGGCACAGGGAGGCAGCTTGGTCTGCTCTCCCCACTGTCAGATGAAAACTGAAACTCAGAGCCCTTAACCATTTCCCCAAGATCATGTAGCTGGTAAGACCTGAATGGGCCGCTCTTTCCCCAGAGACTTTGCCCTTAACCATACTTAATAAATGCCTCTTGTATTGAGTCTTCACTAAATACTTGCTCATTATCCAATTTTCAAAGTGCTTTCATGTAGTTCCTATTTTTCAAATCAGATTTCTTTCTCAACCAAACTTTCCAGTATCTTGGTGCTAATCCTAGATGCTATCCACTGGCAACTTCTTGTTTTCAGGAAGCATGACAAAATTTTATTCTTCTTGTAAAAAATTAAAAACAATTATTATTTGTGAAACTTTGTCAGATAATTGAGTAATTAAGTTTTTATCTTAAGTAATAGTTTTTGTCTTATATGAGAATTACATTTCTGGCACCAAAATCAGAGGTCTTACGAAATCCCAACATGAATGACCTTTGGGAAGCATTTAAGGATGGTGATCCCAGACTGCAAATATGGGACCTCATGTTAATCTAAGATACTTTCTATTGACAAGAGTTAAGCTGTTGCCAGCACCCCAAATCCAGATTGTTCCAAACCCCTTTGGCAAAATAGGTGCCTCTCTTACAGGCAATTTGTGCTTCAAGGTTTCATCTTGGTCATTACTGCTGTTGCAGCTGATTTAAATATTTTAATGAATGATGTTATTGTCTCTGTGCCTGGGGGTCTTTTCAGCAAAGGTCACAATTTGAAGGAGGAAAAAAATACAGAAAAATAGCTCTAAATAAGTCAGTGATGATGGATGACCCACTTCGGATGTGTAGTGAAACTCAAGCTTGAGGCTTCGGTGCTAATGAAGGATGCCCCCCTGTCTGGCAGAGGAGGGGTTTCAGAGGCATAGAGGTGTGTCATTGGAGGAACTAGGGCCATCTTCCAAGAGCATCGTCACCAGATTTTACCGTCAACCAAAACTAAGGGACTGGATGGAGGTGACTTCTGAAGAGCTTGTACGATGGAGTAACATTACGGACACAGTCATAAGCATCTGGGGTTGGGCGCTGTGGGGAGCAGGGTGGAGGGGAAAGTGAATCATTTAAATAGTGTGGAGAATTCTGTCTCTTATTCCACCCAAAGAGAATTTTTGTCCCAGTGTGAGCATGACCAGGAAGTGTGACTTCTGCATTCTTACACTAAGTAGATCCCAGTTCCAACAGGTGTGGATGTCTCACCGTGGAGGGTGTGATTCTAGTGTTTCAAGATGGGCATTTCAACATGGATCTGAAACTTGGGTCTAGTCCTGCCTCTGATGTTCTACTTAAGAAACAGTAGCATGTTCCACCACAAGGGGAAAACTGCAGGTGGGGGGGGGGGGTGATTGAGAGATGGTCCATCTGCCTCCAACATGGCAGCCTCCAATGGATCTCAGGAGACTTGGGCCTTGTACAATCTTCACTTTCCATGCTGACTTTGGACCCTTATGGTCACAATGCCCATTCATTCACTTAACTATGTACTTAACCATTTTTATTGAGCACTTTCTCTGTTCCAGGCAGTGATCTGCGAATGCCCAAGATACAGTGATGAGCAGTCAGTGGTGAGGGAGACGGACAAGAAGCGAGAACGCAAATCGGTAAATAGTGTGACTTCAGGTAGTGGTCATAGTTCTAGAAAACAATGAAGCACAGTAAGGAGGTGGGGTGGGAGTTGTCATTTGGGATATTGGGGACCCAGAGTCAAGCAGTTCTCTGAGGAGGTGACAACTGAGCAGGTAACAGTGATGTGAAGGGGAGTGTTGGGGACAGATCCAAAGAAAGAATTCCAGAGAAAGAAGCCTCAAGTAAAGAGTTGAGCATGTTTGAGTAATAGCTCATACTGCTATTCACTAATCCGTGTGATTCCTCCCAAAAAACAATGGGGTGGCAGGTGAGATGTGATTAACCCCATTTTAGAGATCAAGAGCCTGGGTTGTGAAGTTTCTGCTCAGGGTGTGGCCAAGCCCAGCAGAGCAGACAGATGCAGATGTGACCAGGAAAGGCATTTCCAGGCAGATCCCAGGAACAGAGCTGACAAAAGTACAATCCAGTGGAGGCTAGGCCAGAGAACCAGAATCTGTGGTCAGACAAGGGTCAGGCCATGGTCATGAACATAATTACCAAGATAGGCCCAAGGTTGAAGCCCAATTGCCAGGAATCAGTCAGTGCTAGAGAGTCTCTTTGTGGATGATCTTGGGTCAAGAGTTAGTCAAAGCACCAAGATAGGGTGTAAAGTCTTTCTCAAGAGCCTTCTAGGAGCCTGGTTTCCTGAGATTTGATCTTGCCTACTTCTAAATCTATGTGCAACAGGTGATGATGTTTAGATATACATGGAATTAGTTTGTTAAAATAATGTTTAAAAAATAATACTCAGGTATCATTTAAAAGGGGGGGGGGGGAGAAGGTAAATCCATGGAGGCTCTTGGATGAAATGGTTGCCATAGTTGTCTGGGGCTGAGTGTTGGGTCACTGATAGCCAAAGCCAGGATTATATTATGGAATTGTCACAAGAGAGAAAAGAGGGACCTTTACTAGGAGATAATTTTCCAGCTCCGAATTTATTTTTTGGGTCCTCACGTAAGAGATGCCTTTCTGAACAGAATTTTTATGGACAATACCTAGGTCAGCTTCTACTGGGAAGGTATGCTATATCTTGTGTATGTTTGTCAACTACCACTCCGGAAAATTCCAGTGCATGGGTAGGGTGCTGGCTAGTTTTTGGGCCCCACCTGTGTGAGAATCCTGCCTATTTGTCAGCTTTCAATTCTCCCCTAAACAATTCCCAGAGCATAGCCAGACAGGGTGGCAGCTTCCATTGCCGTGAAGCCCTTGGGCTTGCTGTGGCCAGTGTAGACATGGAGAACCCAGGAGCCGACAAAAGAGGTATCACCCACCGCCTACACCCTCGGAATTGCCACAGAGATTTCCTGCCTTGGGGATCTGGTATTGAACAATGCAAACAGTGAGAGTCCATCATAATTAAAGTTTTCAAGATTTCTGCTTCAGTTATTTTGTTCAAAAAAACATAATCTCTCAGAGGTTAAAATGATGAAACTGGTATTTACAAAGACTAAATGGCCTCAATCCCTGGGCCTAGGAGGGGCAGATTGGGAGGGGGAGGAAGGCCAGGGGAAGGACAGGAAATGCTTTCTGCTTTGAGGAGTTTCTGGCAGGCAGCCTTCTACAGCTAACAGGAGCTTTGCAAGATTTACTCTACCACCCTCCACCCAGCCATTGTGCCTCCATATTCCCTTCCGGGCTAATCCAGAACGTGATCCAATGAAAAGGTTTAGAAATCTCACCTCCATTTTCAGACATCTTAGCTGCTGTAAGGAACTCTATTCCCCTCAGGACCTCCCACTAGAAATATGTATGTTTGCCTGCAAACATTCACCTCACATCAAGGTAAGATCAGCATCTCCAGTCCATTGAGGTCAACATGTTGTTACCAGAGCTAATAGGTGTTATGTTCAAGAAAATTGCATGCATAAAAATCCATAATGATTAGAAGGAGGGGATGCTCAGACAAATTCAATTCATTTTAATAAACATCAATTGAGTACCTTCTATGTAGGACCCTTCATACCTATAGTACATCTGTGTTGTTACCTCCATGCTGGGCAGCAGGCTAAGTTCTAGCAACAATAACAACCAGTAACTTCTGTGAAACTACAACTTAATAAGCCTTTTACAACCATTGCCTCATTGATGTATACCACAAGCCTGTGAGACTCTAATTGTTAAAATAATTTGACAGAGGACAGCAAGGCTCAGAGACACCAAATAACTTTCTCAGGGTCACACTGTTATTTAAGCAGCAGAATTGGGCTTGAAACCAAGTTTTCAGACTTTCAATTGAGTGTCCCATCCTCCTCACGGGGCTGCCAGTGTGGATACAGGGCCATCAGAAAATTGGAAGATTCATACCTTGTTTAAATATGATGGAAATATTTCTTATTGATTCACACCAGTCTGTATTGGTCTCATATAGCTCATTTTCCATCAAAGCTGTAGCTCTTAAAATTGGCAATCAAAATTATCAATATATGTTGCCATAATCATATACACACACATGCACACACACTTACCTGTGCTAAACACTTTACACCGATCATTTATTTCACCTGTACACAATCCTATGGGGTAAATACTCTCATCATCCTTATTTGCAGAGGCTTAAAGAAATGAAGTAAATTGTCCAGTCACATAATTGGTGAGAGTCCCATAACCAACCTTGGTTGTTCTGTCTCCAGAGTTCAAACCATGACACTATTTATATCTATATTTATTTTCTATAGCTGCCATTACAAAACGCCTCAAACTGAGTGACTTTACACAAGAGAAATTTATTCTCACAATGCTGAAGGCCAGAGGTCCCAAATCAAAGTGTCAGCAGGGCCATGCTCCTTCTGCAGGCTCTAGGGAAATATCTGTCCTTGATTCTTCCAGCATTTGGTGACTCCAGGCATCCCCTGGTGTGTGGGAACCAGAACTTCAATCTCTGCCTCTGTCTTCCACAACCATGTTCCCTCTGTGTTTGTCTGTGTCCTCACCTCTTCTTCTTATAAGGACACCCATTCATTTTATTGGATTAGAACCCATCCTAAGTCAGCATGACCTCATATTAGCTTGATTACATCCTCAAAGACTGTAATTACAAATAATGTCACATTCACAGATACCAGGGGTTCAGGCTCTGATAAACCTTTGGGGGAGGGGGCACAATTCAACCCATATGCTACTCATTGTCTTCCTCTTCAGCCTTCTTCCAAGTCACCTCTGTCTCATTTCATAGAAGGGTCATCTTTCAGCTGGGAATTATAAAGTGCTCAAAGATGATAGAAGGCAAAATTGACCCCTAGGGAAAGAATCGCAGAGGGTCAGAATCCAATCTGAATCAATCCCCCTTCCTATGATCCACCAATCTTCACAATTTTTTTTCAGAACATAATGAGTTTCACCTTCCAAATCAGGATGTATTGTTGAGAAATGGAACTGAGCATGACTAAATGTTTGTTAAACCTGACCTCTGAAGCTTCCTTCCATCTTAAAAAATATCAACAAAATATTTGTTAATGTAATGAAAAAAGAAAAATCTTACATTTACGCAGCACACATGACTCCAATGGTCCTAAAAATGATTAAGTACTGCATCCAGTGTCTTGTGTGATTCAAAGAGTTCTTGTCCATTCTAAATGTTGTTGTTTTTCTTGTCTGAGATCATGCTAAAGTCATCACATGGAAGGCCAATATCCTGATGTATCAATAAATGTGGAGAAAAGCTTTCACTTCATCCCCTTCATGGCTATTTAAGTGTCTTGCACTGATAAGTTAGTAGGAAATCTCAAAGTGTGCACAGCCCAAATGATGTGAGTATTCAGAAATGAGTCTGAGCATTGAGTTACTCAAAGTCTACACTGCCCAGGCAGAAACCTGCATTTCCAAAATAAATTACTTGTAAAATGCAATGTCTCGATGAAATATTCAAGTTTAAATCCATTTTGTATTCCCAATTTTAAATACAGACACAAACTTAGGCTGTAGCTTCTCTGGCTGTATCTGAAATTGAGCAGGTGCATTGAATCAATCAGCTGGAGTTGGAAGAGAGAAAAATAATCCCCCCATCCAAAGGCAACTGAAAAAATCCATAAATAAAAAACAGAGCTACAGAAAATCTCAGTTATAAAGGAAAGTTTGTACATGTGCATTTAAAGACAACTTATTTTTTCCCCCAGCTTGGAGATTTAAGGGTCCTGTTTTAATAGGCAAATATGTATGAACTTGACTTTCACCAAAAACTTGTCTACAGTTGCAGAAGTTTTTAACCAGAGTTACACTTGGGAGCAGAAAATTGTTTGCACAGCCATGAAAGAGGAATTTAAAAATCTTGTTGAATCAGGATTAGCTGTGTGCAGGAACAGGAAGAACAGAAAGCCAATTTCCATAAACTCTTTGCCTCCTCTCCCAGGAAGCTACTCATCTCCATGTGCCTTGGGCATGTGCAAATCTAAGGAAGAAGGGGGAAAACCCACACAGCAGAGGACCCCTAGCGTGGGGGTCCCTCTGATCTTAGGAGTCACCTGCTGAGTTATTTGGCAACTGGGGAAATGAAAATTGGGAGCATCTTGTTTGAGATTTTTGGGTACCAGAGCTCCACAAGCCATGTTCAGGTCCTTTCCTTTCTGGAAGATTCCCATCCCTTCAAATCAGAATGACTCAGCTCCTCAGGAATCTCACTCTGTTCAGCACATATAACTCTTCGTACTTAAGGCTGTGCCCTCTGATTTTCCCAGGCCAACTCTGCCACTATTCATGACCTTGGATCATCAATAGCACCAGAGCCCACCTCTGCTAAGACAAAGCAATATGCAAAAATAAACAATGATTTAAAGTTGTTATAAATAGACTCACCTTTCATACAGCAAAGATAAGTTATGAGACCCTTTGCTTCATATTGTCTCCCGATCAATACTAACAATCAATAACAATCAATAGCAATCAATACTAACAACAATGGCAGCCCTGCATCTTAGGCATGATTTGCCCTACTATCTTTTTATAATTTTTGTAGTTTTCCCCTCTTCTTTTCTCTTCCTCATTTCCTGTTGACTTCCTTCTCACCCTCTTGCTTTAACTCATTGGTCTTGTAATTTCCAGCTCAAGTCTAGAAGCACCAGTTGTGTTCATGACATTCTGAGCCAGGAGGCAGTTTAGACAGAAGGAGTCAGGCCAGAGGAGGCATCTCAAGCTAGGGAAACCCAGATGGGGAGGAACGGGGAAGACCAAGCACCTGGTGATGCCCCCTTCCTCCATCTCCCCTATGGCTCACTCCCACACACTCCAGATGCGCTAAGGTAAGTCAACAGGTCATCTTTCTGGACAGCATTACTTGCGGATGCTATCCAGGTCAAGGACACGACTGCAACCCATGCAACCCCTAGCTCAACCCCATTCTCATCCCAGAAAAGCCCCCCATCCCGCATCCTTGTTAACTCTGTTTGCAATTATCAAAAGGATATATCTGAAGGAAAACTCAAGACTAGAGGAGAAAGTGGTGACGATGAAGTTTAGCACACAAAGCAGAACATGTGATGATTCCAACTCAAGGATCTGATCTGAACACCCCTGTCCTAAAAGCCTCGAGCACCTCCCCCATCCCCAAGCTGATGCCCCACCCCCAAACCCCGCCCCGCTGCCCTCAGCCCATGTGCTCCTGAGCTGCCCAGGCGGCCTCTCTGCTTCCATTTCCCTGTTTACTGTTTCAGCCTCTGAGCTTCAGACTCCCCCAACACGCTGGGTGCTCCAAAGCTGCTACACTTCCTGGATGAGGAGACTTCTTGGTCCTCGTCTCCTCTTCATTAAATACCACTTGATCAGCCATTAGCTGAGACATCACTGCTCCAGGAAAGCTTTTGGTTTCAGCTACACACACACATGCACACACACACACACACACACACATACACACACGCACTCTCCTCCTTCTAGATTGAAAATTGCACAAGTATAGAGGTTATAACTATTGTGTGAAGGTATGTCTGTCTGTGAAAGTCTGTATGTCTGAGAGATGGGAGAGAGACCACATCATTTATTTGGGACTTGATCCCATGGAACACCTCAGATTCCCTACCACCGTGATAAATGTTGGGTGCTTGATAGCTGTTGAAGAAATGAATGTCTTACCCCACCATCTCCACCCTGGATAAGATGCCTCTTCTGAGTCCCCATAGCATCTTCTTCTCACTTCCACCCTAGGGGCTACCAAATCTGACTGTTTCCACATCTGTCTCCCCTCTAGACTGTGAGTGCTTCGAAGATAGGGACCATGTCTTGTGGGTTTCTCTGTCCTCAGCATCCCAGCCAGAGACTGGTAAAACAAAACAAAACAAAAAAACCTCCTAGAGGGGTGGGTTAGGGAGGGTGGGAGGGAGACACAAGAGGGAGGAGATATGGGGATATATGTATATGTATAGCTGATTCACTTTGTTATACAGCAGAAACTAACACACCATTGTAAAGCAATTATATTCCAATAAAGATGTTAAAAAAAAAACGAAAACATCGAATAAAAAAAAAGATTTTATGTTATAAAAAAAAAAAAAAAAAAAAAAAAAAAACCTCAGACTATTTATTGAATAATGAGCACGAATGTGTACAAGGCTCCAACTATGGTCTTTTGCTCTATAAGTTTATAAAATCTTCTTTTAATGTTTTCAAATATCTTCTTGGTTGAGAGGAGCCTGGAACACGAGGTCCTCTCAGGCCCTCCTGCTGCATCCGTATTCCAGAGATGGTCCCCATCATCCCCAGCCCGACCAGATATGACCAAGCTGGCAGGAGCTGAAGATAACATACCTCCGAGGGCACCTGTGAGGGATGAGGTGAGCAGAGCCCCTGCCGCTGCCCTCGGCAGGTGATTTTTTATCTCTAAACATAATGTAATAAGATGTAATAATAAACACAGCACACAGGGAAACAAATCGTTCCTGCTCTCTACTGCCGTCTTGCTTGCACAGGCTGCGTAAAGCATGAAACAAATGTAACTCTTTTCAACCAAACCACATTTTTAAAGCTAAGTGAATATTTTTTAAAATGCTAAATGATGCTACTGGATGGAGAATATTAACATTTTTTTCTCAAAATAGCCAACAGCAGCTGCTTAAAAGCCATCAGGTCCATTTAAAAAAGGAAAGGAAGGAAGAAAACTAATAATAAAAACCAGAAGGAGTAGTGAAAGCTAGTTGCTTTCCCTGGAAGTCCTGAAAAAAGAGCCTTATTTTAAGTCCCTCTCTAGAATGGAACTAAGCTATTTTGCATCCAGTTTTATGAACATTAAAAATAAAGTTAGATCAGTTCTCACTTCTTTTTTCTCTGAAGACCCTTAAGTGTCTCTTAGGCCAGGTATACAAGATAACAGGTAACAGGTCATAACAATTTCTGTAAATACAGTCCAATTAGCACCAAATGGGGGAAAAATAAATCAAAAGTATGGAAGGATGGGAAAACAAACAGCACTCTTTGCCACGATAGGATGCTAGCATTATTTATTTAACCACAGTTCTCCCACTGAGAGAGGCCTCATTTTCAAAGCCTTTCTAACGAACAAGAAGACTTTCTTTTGGCAAACCGCATCATAAAATAGTCCTGTCTCCTTTAGCCTTCCACCAGCTAAAACCAAAACTCAAGGAGCTTCCCCGTTCATTGTCCCCGGTCTTAAGGAGAACAAAGGAAGTAGCAAGACTTATTTTTGACAAGAAGCAGGCTAAGATGACTTTTTCAAGATCACATAATGTCAAGGTTGTCTGGTCCAGGGCTTTGCCATTACAGCAGCACCGGCTGCTATCAAAAGTGTTTGGGATTTTGTTAAATGAAGCTCCCGGTTCTTAAATCTTGATTGTCAATTTGATACTGCCAAGACTGTGGGGCTGAAAGCCCATAGAGATATTTCCTACTCAAGATCCAATACACATAGATACATGTATATGTATAAGTGAATCACCTTTCTGTACACCTGAAAGTAACACAACACTGTTAATCAACTATGCTCCAATATAAAATAAAAATTTAAACATAAAAATAAAATGAAAAGATCCAATATGCAATTCAGTCTGGAGATGAAAATAATGCCCAGGGCCAAAGGGAGCTCTCCTGATCTTCCACACCCTCCTCCCATCAAACGTAGCCCACAGTTTACTCCAGCAGACCACCATCTCTTCTGTTGGATCTAGGCACCAAAATCACGGTTGCCATTTCAGGTTGGGTCTAAATATATCCATCAAAACGTGCTCCCAGGTACTTTACAAACACAGCAACAGGACTGCTTATGAATGAATGAACTCACGGTCCAGGTGTCCCCCATGAAGGTCAACCAGCATCGACCTCACCAAGACCTGGACTACGGACCCCAAAGGAGTTCTTCTGGCTCTTTCTCCTCAAACTCCTACTTCAATGGGCTCTGCTGCCAGTGTCATAGGGATTTCTCTGTGTGGTGGGAGTCCCACACATCTCTACTGGGGTCGTCCATGTTCTTGCCCCTTGTTCTCGGCTCTGACATGCTCTTGCCCTTGGGTCAGGGTCCTCAGTCTGTTCTGCAAAACATCTGGGATCATTTGTATCCATCAATGAGAAAGTTCCCTTTCAGTGCTTTGTCTTCAGCAATTGTTTTCTCTGGGGGATTCTCTCTCCATGAGAGTCCACAAAAGTCTACATGAGCATTTATCGTTAACCAGGGGCTGGTCCCGTCTGCCATATTAGCAATCTTTGCCCCATCCTTCACCTCAGCTTGCTGCTACAAAGGGAAGAATGCCTTAGGGACTTTCTGTGCACAAAGATTATTCAAGCCTGAGTTCAAGCCTGAGAATAACGGGATCATGTCCTCTCCTATCTCTCATTTCAAACCACAGAGAACATGGCATGGAGAGCCTGCCACTGGCTGGCTGAGAAGCCCTGCCTGCCTGCTTAGAGAGTGACTGCAGGGCCCAGTTCCATACAGGTGTCATATTCCAAAACAGAAATGAGGGTCTAGCCGAACACTTTGTCTTGCATTCCCCCAGCACTGTCTTGGGAAACCCCTGACAGGAAAGGTAGACAAAGGAGACCAAAGACAATCTAGAGCCACAGTCAAGCTGAAGGTACCCACATCCTTTCTCTTTGAAGGCCTGCAGCTCTCAAGTGAAAGCGCATGAGCCCGAGACCCCAGACTCTGGTCAGCCCCAATATCCCATATCTTAATCCCCTCCTTCTCCTGTTGTGCAAAAACACATAACAAATGTCAGCTTTCTTGATGCAAGTGGACTTCTCATCCTGCCCATTTGGGAGCCTTTTCCTTCTCCAACCTAATCCTAGATAACCACACCAACTCCATGCTTGCACCACGCCAGGTACATGCCCAAGAGTGTCCTACTGACCAACTGTCCTGTCCATTTCCCACACTGGCATGTGAATTTCTTGTGTTCTCTGTGTGTGTGTATAGGAATTTCCTGTGTTCATTCTCTCTCTCTCTTTCTTCTCCTCCCTCCCTTCTTTCTTTCCTTCAATTATTCATTAAATAAAGTTAAATTGCTATCCTACATCTTGCTAGGCACTGTCTGGGGCATTAGAGGTAGAGTAGAGAAAAGGGAAGATGGGCTCTGCCCTCATGGAACTAATATTTAGCGGAGGGAGAGTTGAGGAGAGAGGGAGGTATGGTGAAAAGAGACTGAGCTATGGACTCAGAAAAAAATAAATGCAAATGAAATTCCTAATTCCACAATGTACTAAAAGCAACATTGGGGCAAATTGGGTGACACCCTTCACTCTCAGGTTCCTGATTAACTAAAAATGGTTGTGCCTACTCTGTAGGGTTATCTTGAAGATTTAATTGAATAATGTTTGCAAAGCAACTTGTACGTAGTAGGTGATCAATAAATGTAACCATTATATAAGGACCAACTGTATAGCACAGGGAATGCTGCTCAATATTCTGTAATAACCTAAATGGGAAAATAATTTGAAAAAGAATAGATACATGTATATGTATAACTGAATCACTTTGCTGTACACCTAAAACTAATACAACATTGTTAATCAACTATGCTCCAATAAAAGATAAAAAAAAAATTTTAAATAAAATAAAAAATAAATGTAACGATTTTTATCATTGTGCCCATTGTCTTAAGTAGTGGTATCAAAACGTTTCTTGTAAATACTAAGCATGACTTCCCAATATATGTCTATGTATTTATCAGTCATGATATAAATTACACATGCGTAAATATCAGCAAATATACATATTGTTTTCACAGAGTTTAATTTTCACTTATATTTTTAGATGACAATAAATACAAATAAAGTATGTTCTACTATATTTTCTCACACCACAATAAATCATTTTGGGTACCCCTATGAGCAAACACCCCACTTTGAAGATCATTGGTTGAAAATGTGGGTTTCCAGGGAATTTATGAGTGCAACTTCACAGGAAAAATTATTTCCCCAAATTCCATGCTTTTTGTAACTCTCTTAGGAGTGTCTTGTTAATAAAGGTATTGCCCAATTCACTGAAGAGGAGCTAAAATGGCCAATAAACATTTGAAAAGAAAAGCTCAGTCTCATGAGGAATCAGGGAAATGCAAATTAAAATAATGAGATACTCTTTCTCAATCAACAGATCGGCAAATATGAAAAAGTCCTCAAATACCAAGTGCTGGCAAGGGTGCAGGAAATGGGAATTCCCATATTTTGCTAGTGGGTGTGTCAAGTGAATGGTAAAATCTTTTATTAGAGCACTTGTCAATGTCTACTAAAGAGCAAATTGTGAGCACCATGTGCCCTAGAAATTATATTGTTAAGAGTACTCACCTTGGAGAAGGGTTTATTTATTTCTTTTGTCATGGACCTTGTTGACAGTCTTGTGATATGTATATACATATGCATATGCATTATTATAGGTATACTATGTTATGTATGTATATGTATGCATATAATATGTGTAAATATATTATACAATATGTATATTATATACATTATAACATGTAATATTATAATGTGTATAATAAATGCATACAAAGATTTTAAAAGAAACCAATTATATTGAAAGCAGTTATAAATGTTTAAAAAACAAGCTTTTGAGATTGTAATATGTGTTGTTTCTTAACTCACTAACTAAAGTAAAACCTACTAATATTCTCATAATTACTGTAAATTTGAAGTGTTGATACTCATCAACAATATTTTTAGGTAACTTCAGCAACTGTAACGTGATCTTAAACTGTGATTCCCATTGGCGACAAAGCCACAGCACTACCAATGCTACTAGAGTTTGTTGTCTGCATTCACAAGGAAATGCTAAATTTCAGGTAACTGTCAGTAAAAATAAAGATTAACTTTTTTTTTCCTCTTTCAAGTTCTGGACCCCTAAAATTTCCCCACATGTTTACAAGAAGACATAGTCAAGGATGTGCATTCCAGCGCTGTTTGTGATAGCTAAAAATGAAAAATAACAAAAGGGTGGATAAATAAGTGCAATATGCTCATCAAATGGGATATTACAAAGCAGGTAAAAGAGATTAAGTGTAGGTAGAGCTCTCAAACTCACCGCTGAGTATAAAAAGCAAGGAGTAAGACAAAACCACAGTGTTCTTCCATTCAGGTCAATTATTATTATTTTTTTTAAATTAATGTATTTATTTACTTATTTATTTATGGCTGTGTTGGGTCTTCATTTCTGTGCGAGGGCTTTCTCTAGTTGCGGCAAGTGGGGGCCACTCTTCATCGCGGTGCGCGGGCCTCTCACTATCGCAGCCTCTCTTGTTGCGGAGCACAGGCTCTAGACGCGCAGGCTCAGTAGCTGTGGCTCACGGGCCTAGTTGCTCCGCGGCATGTGGGATCTTCCCGGACCAGGGTTCGAACCCGTGTTCCCTGCATTGGCAGGCAGATTCTCAACCACTGCGCCACCAGGGAAGCCCCCAGGTCAATAATTTTAATAGCAAAATATAAGCTGGTTACTAGTTACTGTAAAAAAAAATGCATTTCTGATGGATTTACATTCAATAACACATTAAAGCATGAACTAAAATGATTCACAGAAAATGCCTGATAATAGTTCTCTTTGAACAAGGAGAGAGGAAAATGGGGTCATGGAGGGGAAAAAAGTGAGCTCAAATTGTATACTTGTATGTATTCCAGACAGAAAGGCAGAGAGAGAGGAAGAGAAGGAGGGAGGGAGGGAACGGGAGAGGATACATAGATAGAATTCTAGATGTGTGGTGTATTTTACCATCTTCAAAATATGAAACATATATATATGTATGTGTGTGTTTATATGTGTGTATATGTAAATATGTGTATATCTATATAGAGAGATAGATGTACCCAGATATTTCTGTCCATCAAGAGGTCCAAGGAGATCTTCTCTATGGCAATAATTTTAAGACTGTATTTAAACAATAACCTAGAGTTTTTTAAGTTCCAAAGTCATGAAGGAAGAAAAGAAAATGAAAATAAACGTGCAAAGTTCATTGGTTTGCCATTCAGTTTCTCAATAATACTGACATCATTTTTGGAAGAACATGAGAAGGCAGAATTATTGTCACCAATATTTTGTAAGGTTCATTTTTCTAACTCTGTGATAAGTTAGTGGTACCTTTCATAAAAATTGTTGCTTGATGGCTGGATGTGAAGATTCAAGTTAGGAAGAAAATAAAAGACCTCTGCATATAGCAATGCCTCAGAAAAGGGCAGGTTCAAGTTTTATTAAGAATTTATTTGTCATTTTGTAAATGGCATCAACCCCAGGAAATGACGCAGTGAGCTCCCTGGTCCATCACTGCCGCCATGCAAGGCAGTGCCTCTCTATGAATTGTTCTCATTACTTTGTTTCAAAGCAGCATTTGGCGCTTGCTGTTGCAGAGGTTGATCACCAATGTCTCAGAAAGCACACAAGATAATGCAGGTGAGGGAGAAATCTTTGGAATGATACAACGTGGGGAGATAAAGTAAATGCTATTTCCAGTCATGAAAATAAAATCAGTCTGAATAGGGAGCTGGCTCTGGGTGGAGCATTGCACGCAGTGCACATGTGCTGGTTTTAAGATGTTCCGTAGGCTCTAAAATGGTGACTATAACCTGCTGTGCCAGTGTTTTGCAATGTGCAGGTTCACAAAACCCCGGTGTCAGAGGAGAGCTTAGCTATCATATGCTCCTTACACACCTCTAACCCTTGAATTAAGTCAGTGACGATGATGCTGATGATAGCAACAACAACTAAAGATTGCAATGGACCAGGCACTGTTTAAGCATCTTCCATTTCTTCAATGACCTGGAGGCCGTTTCGTCTCTAATTGCATGTCTTCAGTGACGGAGAGCTCATCACCTCCTGATGAAGTCCATTCATCTTTGGAGAACACTGGTTGGACAGCTCTATATCAGCCTGAAAACTGTGTCCCTTGGATTCTACCCACTGGCCCTAATTCTATGCCTAAGAACGGAAGCCCTCTTTTCTTATCCTTATTTGTATATTTGAAGGCAGCTCCCATGTCTTCTGAAAGACTCCCCCCCACAGCTGTCCCAGTGACCATCCTGTGGCTTGCACCAACTTCCCTGTAAATCCTATTACTACCTCCATGACTCTCCAGTGAATTCCAATGGCCAACATGTCATTTAAAATACCCACAATGAATGTGATAATCTTGATGTGTTCTGGTAAGCAGGACAATCACTTCCCTATTTCAGAAACTACTCGCATCCATGCAACCTGACCTCAGTTTTGTATTCTTGCAAACTCTGGAATGTTACATGAAGAAGTAGAGGGCATGTGAAAGAAAATAATGGGGAAGGATACTAGAGAATGTTCTTAGAGCCTCTAAGATGCCCACTGACTTGTCTGGACACTATCCTAGAGACACAGGGTTCCACTGAGTTTTTAAAAGAAATTTATATTGGGGTATAATTGATTTACAATGTTGTGTAGTTTCAGGTGTGCAGCAAAGTGAATCAGTTATACATATACATATATCCACTCTGTTTTAGAGTCTTTTCCCATATAGGTCATTACAGACTATTGAGTAGAGTTCCCTGTGCTATACGGTAGGTTCTTATTAGTTATCTATTTTATATACAGTATTGTGTATATGTCAATCCTAATCTCCTAATTTATCCCTCCCCCCACCTTTTCCTCCTTGGTAACCATGAGTTTGTTTTTTACATGTGACTCTATTTTTGTTTTGCAAATAAGTTCATTTGTATCATTTTTTGGATTCCACATGTAAATGATATCATATGATATTTGTCTTTCTCTGTCTGACTTACTTCACTCAGGATGACAATCTCTAGGTCCACCCACGTCACTGCAAATGGCATTATTTCATTCTTTTTTACGGCTGAGTAATATTCCATTGTATATATGTACCACAGCTTCTTTATCCACTGACTTTTATAACTTGAGAGCACCAACATGATCGAATCTTGAAAAGGGTGCAAAGGTGGCCTGGAGAAATTCGAAGTGGGGAGCCAAGAAACCAGGTGGACCATTAGGAAAATAAAACTAAAGCAAGAAGTGCTTAGACTGGGTTCATGAGAGGAGGACTAGAGAGTTCTCATGATCTAGGGTGCATCAGAATAACCTTGGGAGTGTGCTTGAAATATCCATCACCAGACTCTCTAAATGGCCTCTAAATGGGGCCAGGGCATCTGCATCTTGAGAACCTCAGGCTCCTGAGACACAAGATGTCATGGTGAAGAAACTCACTGATAAAGGAGGGAGAGCTTGCAAATGAATTCAGTACATCAATCCCTGGAAACTGGACAGGACAGGTTGTTAACACAAGGAATAAGGGGACACAGGAGGCAAAATAGAATTGAGGGGAAAAGAAAATTATTTTTCTTTTTCCATGCTGAGTTTGCATGGTCTGTGGGACTCCCATGTAGAGATACCCAGCAGATGCTTAGAAAACAAAGTTAGGACTCAGCTAGATAAAATCTACTGGGGGACGAATTTCTTTCAAATCTATAGAATCCAGCCCCTTATTATTATTTTTTTGTACTTAAATTCAAAATAGCATCTTTGAACTATTTAAATCCAAATGCTCAATTGGGGTGAAGGTTTGAAAAAAAACAACTGTTTAAGTCAGATGCTAAAAGGACTAATATAAACTCACTTTTGATTTTAAACTTTTAAATAACTTTCTATTTAAAAAAAAAAAAATCGCCTTCAAGGAATACAAGTGCTCTCACCCAACAGGCAGTCCGTGAGAGTGGTTATTGAAATATCAATGTGTTTTTTCACAGGTGCTGAAAAATAAATGCAAGTCATGAAAAAAGTAATGAATCAACTTGAAAACCCAGCGGGATGGTAACCTCCTGGAGTAATAATAGCACACTCTCTGTCGGGACGGACGGCACATTAGAAAGGTATTTGCACCCAACTTTGTTTCCGTGAAAAGCCTAGAAGTACTCAGTAGTAAGGGCTGCTGGCAGGATCCTGACAATCTTTAAAAATATCTACCCTCTGAAAGAGCTTGTCACACCAGAGTTATCTCCTATACAGAGAGCTGTTGAAAACATGGATGGGTGCAGACTGTATAGAGGAAAAACCCAGAGTAATCCAGAGGGAAGAGGTGTCAGGTGGGAGAGGGGTCTTATCACGGCTGAGGCAAAACTCCCTATTAAGAAGCTAATGAGGCCAACCCTGAAATTTCTATGATTTAGAGACAGGAGACGTTTGGGCTTTATGTTTTTATGTGCTTTGAGGAAAGATGCAAGGGGACAATTCTAGGTGTGACAGGTGGCATCATCATTTTGGAAGCTACCTGAAATTTGTCACTCCTTTTTTCAAGGAAGCACCTCAATGACCTCGACTTCCCCTGGACTTTTCCAGCCCACGGACTGCATCAGGTCTGTGGGATCACAGGGGATGGAGATGGTGGGACTTGTACCTTGTTAATCTCCGTATCCATAGCAGCCAGCGCCAAGACTGGCACATAGGAGTTGCTCAGTAAATGTCTGTTGGAAGAATGAATGAATGAAGGAATGAGCTGCTTTAGGAAATATACCCAGGGTAGTCAAAGTGCTTAGGTCTCAGAAAGGGTTGAGCTTCGATGAGGTACAACCTGAGATAAATGAAGTGAGCTGGACAATCAGTGGACAATCTAAGAAAGGAGGTTAGGAAAGGGCCTGGGAGCCAAGACTGCCCGAGGCTTTGACGTTGCCCAAGTCTGCTATTTTGCACCCTTGTCTGATTCCCCTTGTCAACACACACTAATGTACAATCAACATGAACATACACAGACATATATTTTTAAATCAGCCTGCATTGGTTCAGCTTTTAAAAGGGCATCAAACTAGCAGCCTCAGATAGAATTTCTTGCAACCTCTTACTACAGTAATTCTGAACACAGAATAATAATGGTAAATGCAATAAACATTTTAGACCCCTGATATTTTTGACCCAGATGGTATGATAAGGGCTTGACACAGTTTTTACTTAGTACTCACCACCACCCTCCAAAGGCAAGACTATGAAAATTGACTAGTTTACTGATGAGAAATCAGAGGCTCAGAAAGATGGAGAACAAAAGCTCACTCAATCAACACTTACAAGGAGGCTTGACAATCAGCCCAGTGCAAACATCTGGCCAGAGCAAGCCTGGGTGCATAACTCAGGGGATAGGACAAAAGACTGATATTCCTGGCCTGCCCTGTCCTATCATTGCTGAGAAACTGAGCCCACCTGTCTGAGATAGAGAGAAAGACCCCGCGGCCACCATCAGGGGTCCTCTGGGACAGAAATGTAAGATGCAGCCAAAGCAGGGATCTAGGAACTCACTTCCTCTCATTTTAATTTCAGCACCTCACCCCTTCCTCCATCAGCCGTCCTTACTGCGTAAGGGGTAAAGGCATCAGGACAGCTCCGACTCCATGTTTTTAGCTGGAAAATGGGAATACTAACTAACAGCACCTCTCTCCCAGGGATTCTATGAGTAATCATAGGATTAATGCAGGTAAAGTACTTCACACAGTACAGAGCACATCAGAGACCCTGGAGAGGTCACCTAGTTCCATTCTTACTGCTCATCTCACAGTTTTCTAGTTTTTAAGAGATTGTAATAATCAGAAAAGAAGCAGATCAAAAGTCAACAAGGGCACCCAATGGTGGCATGACAGGTCTTGGATGGTGTGGTCTCCGTATCTGAGGCACATCAAGCAGAAACAGAGGCAAGAATGTCCTGATAGTGGCTCATGCTGGAAATGGCAGTTTAGCACAAGTCCCTCGTGTTCACTGAGTCTGAGCCTGAACTTGAGACTATGAAAAGGGGCATCTTGAGTGCACAGAGCCTCCTTCCATGACCTCTTCAGACCCATCCCATATTACATGGTGAGCTAAAGGCAGGATTCTGCTGTCTTGGCTGGATGGACAACCTCCGTCAAGGTGTGCACTTTTCTAGCCCCCAGTGGTCTCATCTGTGAAATTTACTACAATAGATAATACAGGGTCATTGGGAGAATAAATGAACTCATGTATGAATAGCAGTCAGCAGGGGTCCCTAACCTCCTGGCTGCAGACTGGGTACCGGTCCCTGACCTGTTAGGAACCGGGGCACAGCAGGAGGTGAGCGGCGGGCGAGTGAGCGAAGCTTCATCTGCTGCTCCCCATCACTCCCCATCTCTCACATTACTGCCTGAATGCCGCCCCACCCCTGACCCATTCCTCCGCAAAACCGGTCCCTGGTGCCAAAAAGGTTGGGGACCACTGACACTCAGCATACTGATGGTCATGTGCTAATCCTTAATCAGAATCAGGTAGTGTCACCATTTCTATTGTGTTTGTTCACACCATTATCATAGAAGATGTTTGCATTGAGGAGCTCAGAATATGTATAATCTATAAAAGGCCAAATGGGAGAGAGAACACATATGGGGACATTGTATACACATCTCAGCTTTGGTCAACACAGGGTCAGGAAAGCTCTCTCCTCACTTGAGGATGAGTCAACAGGGAACGGGGCTTATTAGAAAGAACAACACTGCAGAACAAAAGGCGGGGAAAGACAACATCATCTTGAACAGTCCCTGAAAAACCAGGACACATAGAATGATTTAGTGCTGATTTTTTTTGAAAGGAAAATTGTCTGCATGATTGGGCATCATCAGTGGGGGCCAGCTGGAAGTCATGAAGAGAAACAATGCCAAAGCAAACAACTACACCAGAAGAAAAAGGAGATGAGAGGGATGAGAAAGGATTGGAGCAGCTCTAAGATGCCCCAGGTCTGCAAAGAGAAGAACTGGCACCATGAAAAAATAATAACAGTGACCAGGAGCAAAGGGTAATAGATCTTTTAGAATTCAGAACAACAACAACAAAAGACCACAAGGATTTGAAAATAATTCAGGAGAAGATGAGAGAAAGTAACGAGAATAAGAAAAATGTTGACTATCTGAGTTAAAGGAGATCATAAGTAAAACGAATAATCAGAATAGAAGTAACAAGTAGATTGAAAGGAGACCAGGGCATTTTTACCAGAAAGGCTGATCTTATTTGGGGGTGGGGGGAGGATCAAAGAAAAAAGAAGCAAATACTAGCAAAAGTGACATTATTACAAGGAGAAAGAAAAAATAAGACCTATAATACCCAACATATAATATAGGTGACTTAGAAAGTAGTAAAACTCAGGATAAATTCTACCTTCTTTGAGATTAAATGATAGAAGATCATGAAGAAACATCTACAGAAGTTTGAGGAGCAAAATTCGTGCAAGAGAATTAGACCCAGCAAAATTATCTTTCATGTATGAATGCAAAGGGAAGTCATTTACTCTCAGCCAGACAAGAGGTCAGAACATATATCTGTCCTCAAAAGCCTGTCTCTAAAAGTTTAGTTGAATAAGTATGCAAAACCACTGAAGTCAATCAATATTAGGAACTGAATGATGGTATTTAAGAACTGGCAATGAGCATAAAAGCCAGGAATATTTGAGGTTAAATCTAAACTGCTATTGAATTTTGGTCTCAGACCTAATAAGACATTGTAAGATGAGCACTCTCACTGCCGAAAATTTTGTAAATGGAGGCACTTTTGCAGAAAAATAATTTGGTAATTTATTTCACAAGCCTTAAAATAAGTATACACATTGACTTGATTAAATCTAAAATTTTATTTTAAAGAAATAACCAAAATTGCCCTCAAAGATTTAAGTTGTAATATATTTATTTTCTCTTTAATAATATTTAAAAGATGAATATCACCTAAAAATGCCCAATGAAATAAAAATTAAAATGGCTTAATGAATTAATACAGCCATATAATGAAGTGTTAAGTTCCTTTAAAAAAATACTTAACATAGGAATATGCTCAGGATATAATGCTAAGTTAAAAAAATATTAAACAAAACTGTATAAATGTTCCTATTTCATTTTTTGAATGGACGGATAGATATATTATTGATTGGTGGGCAGCTATTTAGATAAATGCAGGGGAAAGTATTGAAAACAATATCAAAATATTAACTATTTTAATTCCCTGTTTAATAAAATAGGGCTAATTCTTTTTCTACACATGTCCATTTTTAAAAATTTCTAGTGTATTAGGATGTGTAGAAATTTCTACACACCATAGAAAGTAAAAGAAAAATAAAGAATATAAAGAAAAATACATTTTTTAAGGTAAGAATACACAGCAGTCTTCAAAATCTATAGGGAAAAATAGCTAGGAAGTGTCAACTTTGCCTCTTACCTGCATTCATACAGTAATCCTTTCTTCCACCCACTCATTCACCTGTTCACCACAGACCTATGGATTCCTAACTCCCACTAGATTCTAAGCTAGATTCGGGGCACACAGAGGAGAAAACTCCAGATAAGACCTTGGCCTTCATGGAGTGAACAAACATGCAACCAGCTCTAAAGCAGTTGCAGTGGAAAGTAAACACAACTGAGATTGGTGGTGCACTGGGAGAATGAAAGACTGAGTCCGTGGGTTCGTGGAGAAAGGTGAAGGTACCTTCCTTGCATGGACCTGAGGTGGTGCGCTGGGGGCATAGCAAAAGGAAGTCTCACCAGACCTTGGGCACATGGGCAGCATGATGGACTTTTTGAAGCATTTTCAGTCTAATATGACATCAGTTCCTTTTTCTAACCTGAAGTAGGAGAGTAAGAGGATGGAGAAACCAATGATAATGAGTTTAACTTTTCCCCCCTTCAGGTTCAATATGAGTCTTACAGGGCAGATGGAGCTAGAAACCAGGTCTGGAATCTCATGACCCTGACCAGGTTCCACCAAAATATCCTCCTCCCACGCCTCTCCTCCAAGACCCAACTCAAATGTCCCTTCCACTGTGAAATATTCCCAGTTTCCCCATACATGTTGGTCATTATCTCTCTTGACTCTTCGAGAACTGACTTCTAATTGTATACTCTCGACATTGAACTCTATTATCTTTCATTTAAACTATTTGGAGAGGAAACTCTTATGACTGTCTCCCAGCTACAGTGGGAGATCCCTAGGTCGGGCACTGGATCTTTTCCTATTTGTTTGTCTTTTGTTGATTCTCATCTCCATGTGTCCAGACCATCGTAAAGACCCTGATACATAGGTCTGAGTTCAGATGGATTCACTGGAGTTAGTGGTGTGAGTAATACCTGTATGACTATGCAGCTTACACATGAATTATTTATAATTACACACAGTAACAGGCAGAATATATTCTGGGTGTCTTATCCTGAAACCAGCAGAAAGACTCACATACAAATCACCCCTCCCAAGGCAGATGACCAGAGAGATAACAGATCTCAAACAGCCCTACCCTCCCAAACTAATCATATCTCCGTCCTTCTGCACATCACCAGATGCAGGCTCTGCCTCCCTACATCAGTCATAAATCTGCCCTTGGGCACATTGCTCATCTGTCAGCAGCCTTTATTCCTTTTGTGCAACTGGGACACTCCACCTGGGATTACAGGACAGGACCCAACTCAACACACTATAGGGCAGTGGGGGAGGTCCATCAGGGGTTCCCTCTCTTCTGTTGGAAGAGAGACCCACCCACCATCCTGCCCTCCTGCCATCACGCACTGAGCCCTCAGAGGCTGGCCTACGGGGTCCTCCATCCACAGGCATGCCTCCCATTCCTGTGCATGACTTCAGCCTTCACTTTTTTTTTAAATGAACTATAGTTGATTTACAATATTGTGTTAATTTCTGGTGTACAGCAAAGTGATTCGATTATATCTATGTAATATACATATTCTTTTTCAGATTCTTTTCCATTGTAGTTTATTACAAGATACTGAATCAGCTTCTGGTGCCTCTTCCACACAGATACGCTGGGCTCAAAGTGGTACCCGGTCTCCCTTTCTGAAAGTTCTGCTTCCTTGATTCTCCTTTAAGAACTTTCTTGGATCTCTAGATTCAAAGGTACTTCCCAGGATGGGTGGGGACGAGAACGAATGTTCATTAAATGCCTCCCAAGTGATGGGCATTGCAGCCTTACAACCATGCTGTCGTGGAAAAAAGAACTGTCCTTGATTTAAGACCACCAACAACTCCACAAAGGCTAAGAGATTTGGAATAATTCACTCTATGTCACACGCTAGTAAGAAGAAGCAAAACTGGGGTGAAAAACCAGGGCTGCCTGTCTCCAGAGCTTATGTTCTTTCTATTACATGAGGGCCTGACTGGGAAAGGGTGCCTCTAGCTCCACACTGCGTCCCTCACTGTGTGTGTTAATACAAAAGGAAGGTGGAAAATGAGAGAGGAGAGAAAGAAGTTTTATAGCTCATTTACTCCTCCCACCAGGGCAGCCTCCACCCTGACCCCGCCAACAACCAAGCAGCCAGGACGGGTGAGCTCCGACCCCTCCTGGCCCCAGGGAGGGGCTCAGCTCTGCACCCTCTCAATTTTCTCATTTCTGTTGCATTTCCCTTGCCAGGGCCCTCCCTGAGAGTGGGGTGGGTCGGGGTGCTGAGAAAGGGAGGGTGTGGAGCCATGGCAGTGCCTGAGGGAGTCCTTCCCACCACACACCTGTGAGCCCTTCAGCCTCCTCCTACTGACAGCTGCTTTAGACCTTCAACTCTCACCGAAGCCTGTTTTTGCTGAACTTGCATTAAACAAAGACCTGGAAACACGGGTCAGCAAAATCCAAACACTTGCCTCCTTCAAGAAGTTGTCTGAGGAGCTCCATCCCTTCTGTGAAACAACATTAGCAAATACCGCAAAGGGAAACATGTCTCATTCTGGGTACCGCCACTCAACAAGCCCCAGACCTCAGATAAAGTGGAAACCCCTTACCTCGATTTGTCAGGCTCTGTGACATCTTGCCCTCGCTGCTCTCCTGCCTCATTGCCATTCAACCCAGTTAAGCCTTTAGTTCACTTTCCTCCCTTCCTTCCTTCCTTCCCTCCTTCCTTCCTTTCCTCCTTCCTTCTTTCCTATCTCTTCTTCCTCCCTCCCTCCCTCTCTCTTTCCTTCCTTTCTTCTCTCCTTCCTTCCCAATAAACACTGAGCACCTGTTTACTCCTGGGTGCTGAGTCAGGTGCTGCAGACACAATTTCCAAGGCAAACGGACTCACTGTTCTTTCTCCGTTTCACGTCCTTGTGCCTGAAGTCCCTTTCACACGGAATGCCCTCCCTCACCTACTCTACTGGATAAAACCTGCTCATCCTTCAAAGGAAATATCCATTTTGTTTTGTTTTCTAAATAATCTTTCCCTATTCCCCACCGTCCATCCTCCAGGTGGGGTTGGGTGCCTCTCCGTAGCCCTCTTTTCCTACTCTTCCCATTGCACTCTTCATCTTTGGTGCCATCATCTGCTCACTTGCCTGTATCCTCAACTAAACTGCAAGATCCTTAAAGGCAAGGGTGCTCAGTGTTTTTCATCTATGCATCCTCCTGAGCCAGCTCTCACCATACACCTCTAGGCCTTCGAAGATTCCCAGGCTCACCAGCAGCAGAAAACTTGTTCCTCTTAGAGAAAATACAAACCCTCAGATAAAAATACTCTCAACTTCCAGCTTCCAAACCTACGCTCACCTGTATATGCTCCCATTTTTTCTCTGGAGTCCCAGATCACTACACCCAACTGTCTACTCAGAATCTTTGCTGAGACAGCTGGCAGTCAATTCCAACTCAGTTTCTCTAAGACAAACTCATCCTCTTCCCTTCCAAACAGACGTCCCTCATTTTCTGTAGGTCCCCCAAAACACAGTCACCTAAGCTAACACTCAGAGCCAACTCTGAGGCTTCCTTCTTCCTCATCCCATGCATACAAACAGCCACTGAATAATGTGGATTCTAGAACCTAAATATAATCCATCTACATCTCTGCCACTCTGTTCCACATCTCCATCATTTATCTCCAGGATTTCTGAAACAGGCTCTGGACTTGTCTTTCTGCCTCAGCCTTGCCTCCTGACAATCCATTTTCTACAATGAAGCAAGAGTAATCTTCTTAAGACATAACATGATGTCATTTGCTAGCTTAAAACACATAAACGCCTTCCCATTGCTCCAATGATAATATCGAAAGTCCGTCATGGAGCTTCCAAGGCCACTCGGATCCCAGCCTCTACCTTCCCATCTTGCTCACCTCCAGTCACCCCCCTCACCTCTGTCACACAGTCTCCAGCAAGACTGAGCCTTCAATTAATGAAAACCCCTTGCCCTCTGTGGCCTCCAGGCTGTTATGATCATGGTTTTCTCTGCCTGGAATATTCCTCTCCTCATTGCTGGCCTAGGTGTGAATGTCACCTCATCATCACGCACCAGTCAAACTTGCCAGGCAGTGCAGGGACAGAGACACCTCTTCACGTCCCTTTGGCCCCATAGACACCTCGAGTGCCATGGGGTGGCCTCCCTGGGCCCACATAGCACAGATGTTCCCTGAGATCCCCAGCGGGAGCTCCTGCTGTACCTCATTATCACCATCCCTGTAAATAACAGCAGCACTGACACCAGTCTGCAAAATGAACACATGCATATTTGATCTGTATAAACAGTGCATATAATATGACATTTCCTTTCAAAACTCCCTCACCACTCGGAAATTCAAATGAGAATCTGCACTACCCTTGGACTGGAGACTAATGAGGGCATCATAAATATTTGATTAAAACCAGGCCAAATTCTAGGGTTTTCCCCTCACAAAATTTTGAAGCAACTGCTGAAAGATGTCTTGAATATCTTAAGTACTTTTGGGGGGCAGCAAAAAGTAGCATCCCTCTCGAGGAATTTTCCACCTGCTTCCACTCTTGCACAGGGTGCCGGCTGCTATTTCTCTTGAATATTGGCAGGCATTTGGATCTGTCTTGGCTTTAAAATCACCTTCCACTTTGGAGTGTCGGTCAGTGAGCTTGTGTTCATCACAAAGAAACAGTGACAAGAGAAAGGAATATTGGGCTACATTTCAGAAAACCTGCCCCTCAACCCAGCTGGCCGATGTCTGGCTCTGTCAACATGGGGAGGGGTGTTGAACATCCCTTGGCCTCAATGTTTTCCTCTGTAGTTGATGAGAAAATAAGTGGTTGCCAAGATGAGAATAGATTTTGCGTACTAGAAATTGTTAAAAAAAAAAACATGATAGATTGGGATTACTAGTTAACAACCTAGGCTAAATATTTGGTCATGATTTTCCTTGTTGAGACTCTCCAAACAATACTATTTAGATGACAACATAGGGGAACCCATTTGGAAAGCCATTCTAATATCCACAACTTTGGACCGCTTGTCATACTTTTCATGGGAATGAAATACTACACACTATGAAAAAAGTACTTATTTGGAAGAGTTTTTTTTTTTTTTTCATAACCAAAAAATACTCTAAAATAATAAAAACCTTGAGAGCAATAAAAACAGCCAATAATAGGGTCAAATAAATTATGATATATCCCAACAGATTATTGTATAGAAAAATAGTCATTACAAAAATGCCGCTAATAATAAAGTTATATGATTAATAAATGAACTTATTTACAAAACGGAAGTAGAGTCACAGATGTAGAAAACAAACTTAGAAAACAAACAGGTGGTAAGGGGGGAAGGATAAGTTGGGAGATTGGGATTGACATACACACACTACTATATATAAAATAGATAACTAATAAGAACCTACTGTATAGCACAGGGAACTCTACTCAATACTCTGTAATGGCCTATGTGGGAAAAGAATCTTAAAAAAGAGTGGACATATTCACTTTGCTGTGCACCCAAAATTAACACAATGTTGTAAATCAACTATACTCCAATAAAAATTTTTAAAAAATAATGTTGAGTAAAATCAAATAGACAAGTCTGTGTGAAATAAAAAATAAAATATTTTTTTAAAATATCAAACTCAAAAAAAAAAAAAAAATATCAAACTCAAAAATCTAAAAGAAATCACTAAATATTGTCTAATCTCTGAATAAGAAAGAGAGTCCTAAGATTAAAAACATAGGACAAATTATTAAAACTGTTTAAAATTAATTTTACTATATAAAAATTTCAAAATTTTAAAGTAAATATACCATAAATAAAGTTCAAGAAAAATAACATTATAACAAATATGACAAAGTACCACTCTGCTTATTAAAAGACTCATGAAAATTCATAAGAATATAATCATTCCAGTAGATAATAGGGTGAGAAAATGGACAGATAATTCAAGCACGCAAAAGAAAAAATCATTTTATTTTTAAATAATCAAACCTACAAGTAAATAAACAAGTTGAATTTACTATAATTTTTATCAGATGATCAAGAGTTTTTTTTAATACACTAGTCAATGTTGGGGGAGGGAATTTATGAAGAGAGGGCATTCTACTGCATTCTGATACATTCTTACATTGGAAGAAATGTAAAGAAAAATTTATAAATAGCAATTTTAAATATAAATCAAAGGCCCTAAAAATGTTCAAATCTTTTACCCAATAATTTCATTTCTAGAAGTCTGCCCCCAAAGAAACAACCACATAAGCAGATAAAACTTTATACCCCTAAGACTATCAGAGAATTATTTAAAGTACAAAAATTAAAACTATGTAAGTTGTTATAAGAATAATTAAACATTGGAAGGAGAATATCAATTTTAAAAGTACATAGTAGATGTGGTCCATACTCTTCTATCCATACTATTTCTAAGACAAAAAAAACAAAAACAAAAAAACAAAGAGAATAAAAAATTTAAGAAAATTATTTCTTTCACAAAATCAGGAGATATATTCTGAAGTGAAAACTGATCTAACATTAAGTGAATATGTTGAAAAAGCATACCCAGTATGGCAAAGTCAGGGCACCATAGATTCATCAAAAAATAGGCAGATGATGGTGTAGCAGAGAGTCTCCATGGACAACAGACCAACACACAAACTTTCTCCCCACAAGTTGCCTCCTAACCCACCACCCTTTCCTGGCCTCTCTCTTTCACATAGTCCAGCAGCATAGAGTGCATTGTAAGGAACTCCCCCATTTACAGATGAGGGAAGACTAGGAACTAACAAAGGACCATCACCAAAATTCTAGTTTGAGAGTGTCAGAAACACAGCAAAGCAAAAGGAGATGATAAACATACCTCAGAAAAATTTTGGTATTCAGTAAGGCAATAGCATGCCCTAACATTGTCTCATTAAAAGGAATAATAACCTCTGCAAAACAAAAGATCAAAGTAGAAATCTAAGAACCCAATTTTTAAAAAAGACAACCAAATGAAATAAAAATAAATCGGCAAAGAGCAAGAAAAAGTAGAAGAGAAAAAAATAAAATCATCTAATAAGTAAAGGTCATTTTAGAAGCAGTAAATAGGAAATAGACTCTGCCATGGTAATGATCAGGGGCATGGAGGACAGACTTGAGAAACCTGAACAGATTAAAGTAGAAAAAATAACAAAAAATGTAAAATTATAGAAGAGAAATGATGACTGTGAAAGATGACAAAGAAAATCCAATGTATGCAAAATTGGTGACTGGAATTAATGAACAAAACAGATAGAACATACAAATTGTTCAAAGATGTAAGATAAGAAAAATATTTTTGAGATAAACACTTTACTTATTGAAATGACCAACAGTTCCCAGATAAGTCGAGGCAGGTCTGTAAGCAAAGAGGTACATTTTATTAGAGTTATTAAACCTCAAAAAAAAGGAAGAAATCCTATAGCCAGGGAAAGGAAGTCAACTCATCTACAAGAGGGAAAAATCAACCTGCCCTTAGACTTCTCCCTGAGACACCACTCAGTGCTACAATATAATGGAATAATGTCTTCAGAGTCCTCAGGGAAAGGGTGAGAAAATAATTTTATACCCAGCTAAAATGTCCTTTTAGAATAAGGAGCAAATAGTTATTTTCAGACATTCACAACTCAAGAAGGGAAGTTTCCATGATCTCTTAAAGGAAGTATTAAAAGTTCCTCTGTTGCCATTTCAGGAATAAAGGAAGAAGATACTGTAAAAAAGTTAGTGATAGTTATTATATTTAATTTAAATGAACTAATTTAAACAAATATTACACAGCTGTGGGAAAATATTGCTATCAAATAAAATGTATATTCTATCAGCTACCACACTGAACCTATAAAAAATCAGAACAGGAAGAAAGGGAAAGTTATGATATGAATGCCAGTCTCTTTGTCTTGTGTAATGAAAGCTGGAAGATCAATATCTGTAATATTTAAAGCTAATAAATAAAGAAAAATATGTAAGTATATTATTTAAAGGTGTGAAGTATTCACTTGAATAAATAAAAATAATAATGTAACTAACCAAAATCAGGTGGTATGGAGAGGCTGGAGAGAGAGTAAGTGGGAAGAAATCAAGAACCTTACCGTGCATGCATTTCAATAAATACTGTCTGAAGAAGTAAAGATTACCTATATTCTATAAATTTAGTAATAAACATAACTACTAGAAGAAGTGAAAGTAAACCCACAATAGACCTTCCAAAGTGCTAGAAGAAAAGAGAACCATATACATACGCATGCAAACACACACACTTCAAAGTACATACCAACCTTAAAATGTCATACAAGGATAAATTCAAGGCACAGAGTTTTAAAGGAGATCTGTATGACCATTTTTAAAGAGTAAACAAGCTACCATGGAGATATGGCAGTCCTGAATATTTATACAACAATGAAAGTTGTAGTAAATGTAAGAAGAAACAAAAAAAAACAAACACGAAATAATGTTAAGATATTTAATGCACCTCTCTCAGCCCACGAAGATAATAATTTAAATGAGATAAAGTAAAATAAAATGTGAATCTACAATCATATCAAAATAAAAAAGGTTTTAGAAATATAAAAAAGTAAAATAAAATCAGGATATAGACAACCTAAATAGCATAAGACAGAACTAATTTACAGATATTTAATATATTATATATAATTACATAATATATAGAACTGATTTTTATGCTTATGTAACATTCTGGGTTTGAAGTTGCAACAACAGAAGTTGTCTCTGGCTGATTAAGCACAGAAATGGAATTCATCAAAGATAATCAGTAGTTCACAGAAATATGACCGCGTCTGGGGAGCCATGCTAATGGACACACCCACAGGAAGAGTCCCCAAATCATGATTATAAAGTAACCTGATGAGGGCATTTTCTTCACTGCCAGTCCAAAGCCCCATCTGTCCCAAAATCTCAACCCTGCTCTACCTGTTGGTCTTAAATCCCTCAAATTGCTAAATTCCGCTTCTCTGCTTCTATACATTTCTCAAGATGCTCACTTCCCAACAGAAGTGTCACCGAGATGAATGGGCTTAGTGGAGTTTGAGCCAGATGCAGGAGTTTTAACGGCAAAAGCAGCTGGGGGAGTAATTTTATGAGTCCCACCATAGGAGCCTTTGAGTAAGCCTTGGGCTTAATACACCCCACACACAACAAAGGTGTCCTATAAAGTCTTGGCAGCCTCAACACCTGACAGACACCTGCCCCAGGTCACTCCAAAGCTGATCTGCAGGAGGAGGCATTGTGTCTTCTTTTCAAAGTCCCGTGGAATATTTACCAAAAAAGTGAATAATAGATAGGCCACAAAGAAAACCTTACCAAATGTTCTCAAATAGCTATAGCTCAGATATTTTCTAAACATAAAGTAATAAAAATTAAAATGCCAGGGTGGTAAGGATTGTACGCCACCTGGAAATTAATAAAATAAGACACATATGTACACAAACTCCCTCTTAAAAGGAATTTTCCTTAATGGTAGAACATCTTTCTAACATAAAATTACAATTATATGAACACTAAGCATCTAACCAATATTGTTAAAGTCACGTTCAAAACAAAATGTTTAAATTTTTTTTTAAATTTTATGTTACTAGGAAAAATGAATGAAAATATAGGAAACAATTGACTAAAGAAGTAAGAAAAAGATCAATACAAGAAATGTGAGATAAGCAGAAGCAGTCAAAAGGAGTACAAATGATAAAAATAGAAAACAGTGAATTTGAAAACAAATTGGTAGAAAGAATAAATTCAAGACCTTAACAACAACAAATAATTTTTTTTAAAAAAAGCTTAGATGCGCTAGTCAAGAAAATAAATCTTTGAAAGTACAAATACCTAAATAAAAATATGAGAATCAAATACAATAAAATAAACAGAAAAAAAGGAAAATAAAAGAAAGTAAGAGAATAATGTGCTCACTGCTGGGCAAATAAACTTAAAATTCTTGATGAAATTGATAATTTTTCTGAGAAATCATAAATGAACACACTGATCCCAGATGGATAGATTACTTGAATGAAATTGGTGTCATAGAAGAAATTGAAGACAAAGCCATTCTTCCAAAAAGCCCTGGGTTGAGATGGTTGCATAGGTGAACTCCTTCAAATCTTTGATGAATGGATTCTTTCTATGTCCTTTCATTCCTGGGCAGCATAGGGAAAGAAGGGAGCCTTCTAAATTCTTTTTGTGAAGCCATCCTAATGTTGATTTTTAAACCTGACAGAGAGCATAAAATAAAACTACAGACCAATCTTGCATATGAATATTGATGAAAAATCCTAAATAAAATATTAGCAAATAGAATCCGGCAGCACATTAAACGGGTTTGAAGATGGCAATCTAAGCACAAACTGAACCTCCCTCTTCCTGTACCCAATCCATAGAAATGATAGTAAAGCTATTTTTAAAACAAACAAATAAATGCACACACTCAAAAATAGAATGGAGGTACTCTCAGAATGCCTGAGCAGTAAGAAATTCCTGAGAGAAAGCAAAAGGAGAAAAATGCAGCTGAAACATGGTGGCTTGAACATGTTCCTTCCTGAAACGCCACTCACTCAGATGACAGTGAAGTAATATTTTTAAAGGTATAAGCCCACAAGAACAAGGGAGACACGTATTCGTTTTATTGCTGTACAGCTAAGCCTCCAAGTCTCATGACTCAACACAAAAGAAGTTTATTTCTCAATCGTGAAAAATGCTGCCCATGATAGTGTGATAGTGGGAGACTCCACTCCCAGACCTTCAGGGACCAAGTCACAGCCATCGTCAACCCAGTGGCTCCTCAGGTGGCCCCAGGCATTGACATCCAGTGGGCAGGTGAGGGAAGACAGAAGGGAGAATCATAATGGGAAGTTTTATGAGCCACCCATGGCAGTGGTGTGTATCTCCTCTGTTCACATTCTACTGACCATTACTCACCCTGAGGTCCCAGTTACCTACAAAGAAGGCTAGAAACATACATGCCCAGGCAGGAAGTGTGGTGAATACCTGCTGAGTCCCAGCATACTCCACCTTTCCAGTTAGCAAACACCTATTTCACTTTCTTTGCATAAAATAAAGTATACTCAACCATACATACTCCTAGGACAGCAACTCCCAATCCAGTAAACTCAATCTAGCCACTGCATTCAGCCCAGAGTCCAGGATGTATGTTTCAGGCTTAGTTTCCCCTATTACCAAGTTCAGATATGGGAAACTACAGAAAGCCAAGCCCCAGATATGTGGGGAGGTCATCTTCAAACAATGACTCAGAGAAGGATAAGAGCAGCGATTAAAAATCCCCACTCAAGGGACTACCCTGGTGGTCCAGTGGTTAAGACACCATGTTTCCGCTGCAGGGGGCATGGGTTTGATCCCTGGTCAGGGAACTAAGATCCCACATAACACGAGGCAAGGCCAAAAAATAGAAAAAAAAAATCCCCACTCTAGAAAAGTTTACAGATGAAAATTTCAAGCCACATGAAGAAAGCTGACATCATACAAGTTATATAAATACAACTAAGGGAAGGTGGATTTTTTTCTAAGGAAATGGAAGTAATTATGCAATTGGGAAAAGACTCTAAATATAAGAGTAAAGTTCTCAAAGTGATATAAGAACGAATTGTAAATATAGAGCAAGATAGGAGACTAGTTTAAAAAAAAAAAAACATTGGCAAGTATGGAGTACTAACAGGTATATATTAAACTAATAGATATTAAACAAGAAACCATATCATTGTAAAATACAGAATTGTGACTGAAAATCTCAATATTAAATCTGTACATGGGGCACACTCAAAGACTGAACTTGTTAAACAGAATATAAAACTGAGGAATTTAACCAGGATGTAGTACAGAGAGATAAAAAGATAGAAAATGTTAATGGGAAATTAAAATACTTGGAAGAATTCTGGAGATGTTCCAACCTATGTCCAGTAGGAGTTCAGAAGAAGAGAAAGCATGATGGGGAGAAATATTTAAAGAGATGATAGCTAAGAATTTTTCAAACATAAAGAAATATGTGAGTCCCAAGATAGTGCATACTGAGTGCAGAGCAATATAAATAAAAGTCTACATTTGAATACATTGTAGAGAAATAGCAGAATATCATGAATAAAAAGATCTTAAAGGCAAACAGAGAGAAAAGAGAGATGACCTTCAGATAATTGCATTCTCAGCAGAAACAATGGAAGGTAGCAAGTTGAGGTAACTTGTTAATCACTGGTATTTCCTAAAAGAAGACTGGTTACACTGTGGCATCTTGGTGCATTGAATGCCACACGGCTATTTAAAGAGTTAAATAAATCTGAAAGTCCCATCAGGATGATCTCCAATACTGAATGGGAAGATAGCAAAGTAATAGAAAATAGGTCTATAGTGTACCCAAATGTGTATAAACAAGCAAACAAAAAAGAGACGCAAGAGGGAAGAGATATGGGGACGTATGTATATGTATAACTGATTCACTTTGTTATAAAGCAGAAACTAACACATCATTGTAAAGCAATTATACTCCAATAAAGATGTTTAAAAAAAAAAAAGAGCAAGATATATATGAAAGATACAGGAGAAACACTTGACTATGCAGAGGTTCCTGGAAATTTACAGAACAACTTGTAATGAAGGTTGCCTCTGGATAGGTGAACAGGCTGGAGTCTAAAGAAAGAGAGACTTCTTTTTCACTATATACTCTATACACTGTCTGAACTTTTAAAATGTGTTTATACAATGCTTTCTCAAAAATAATTTTAAAACTTTCCCAAATTGCATTGCAGACATCAGTGAAAGAGAATGACATCATAATATTGAGGGATTATGGGTGCTATTTTGTTCCCCTTGCACTTTGCATTCTAAATTTTCTGCAAAGATTAGATAATGATTTTATAATCAGGGAAAATAAACTAAAATAGAAACAACTTTAATGTAAGTGGAAGTGCAATTTTTAGATAAGTGTCCTTTCATGTAAATAAAGGAAACTAAGAACTTCAGCCTCGGGAGGCATAAAATCGTGGTACCTCTCAACTCCAATGGGGGTCACATGGAGAATTGCTTGTGAAATAATAATGAGAGGAAAGGAAGAGAAGCATGTAAAATGAAGAATTTTTTTTTTTTTTAAGAATTATTTAGTCACCATTATCCCTCTGGACAAGAAGTGGTTGTTTTTTCTCTTTTACAAATACAGAGAGACCCTTGCAGAGAAGCTCGTATTTTTTACAGTGAACATCTCAGAAAAGCTTCTTGGCCATAGATGCTAAAAGGAGAAATGGTCAGATGTCTAAATAGCATCTCACATGCAATAAATCCTCAAAAGCTATTTCTTACATATTTTTCATCTCCCAGTTTCTCTAGACCTCTAGCTTTTCCCCTTCATGCTGCCCTTTCTAGTCTTCCCACATCAATGAACAGAACTAGGTGCTCCAACCAAAATCATCCATTTCTCTCTTTCCCTCACTACTCGCATGGGATCCGTAAGCAAGTTCAGTGGATTGTATCCCCAAGTATATCTGGAATAAGTTCATCACTTTCCACCTTCGTGGCTACCACCCCGATTTGTGCCACTCCTCCACCTGCTCCCACCTCAACAATCCACGTCGTGGGTTAGCATTCCCTGCCTGGAAACCTTCCCAGTAATATTTCATGGCAGCCTCCTCATCACTGATTTCTCAGCATCAGTCCCTGCTTCACCGACTACTCAGCTTCTATCCCATTCCCTTTCTTTAAGGTTTTCTCTGTAACACTTAACTTTTCTTGATTGATTGATTGATGGTTGATTAATCGTCTGTCATTCCCATTAGAATTTAAGCACAATAAGAGTGGGGTCCTTAGCTGTCTTGTTCACCAATAAATTCCCAAAGACAAGACCAGGCTGGCACATGGTAGGTCTTCAGTAAATTCTTGGTGAATAAATGAACAAATGTTCTACATATATTCTCTGCCAGACTGTGAGCATCTGGAAGAGAGAATCAGCGTCGTGCATGTTTGAGTCCCTGTCATCTGGTACACACAATAGCACATCAATAAAGCAGGTTGGGTTAATGAGAACTGGGGCACACACTTCCTGAGATTTTACTCCATACAGAGGTAGAACCAATACACAGCCCATCCCCAACCCCTCCCTCTGTAAATAACTACCCTAATTATAGAAGGCATTTACAAAGGGCTATGTGTCAGGTACTGTCTCACATGCTTTACACACATTAGCTCACTTAATTTATTTTTTTATTTCTTTATTTTACTGAGGTAAACATACTTGACATGAGATCCATCCTTAACAGATCTTTAAGTGTAGCCTGCAGTATTGTTATCTACAGGCACACTGTTGTACAGCAGACCACTTAATTATTTTAACAACCCCACACGTAGAGCAGGAGCTAACACCATGCCCACTTTAGAGATAAGAACGCTAAGACACAGACAGGAAGAGGGCTAGAGCAGAAACTGTATTTAGACTCCTCATCTCCAGTGCTCTCGGGAGCCCATCCACTTTGCCAACCTGACTCAACCACCATCTTTCTGTCTACATTCTGTTTACCTTAGAACTACCTTATCCAATGCCTCTAGCCCTAGGTGACACTCAGATTTAAATCAATTACAGCTACATAGATAGGAAATTCCCTTTCCTCAGTGACACTAGCCCAGGTTACCTCTCAATAGCCACATGCAACTAGGTGCTACTTTATCAGAGAGCACAAAGAATCTCTCCTTTGTCACAGAATGTTCACAGACAGCACTGCCTTGGAACACAGATCCTTCAAGGGCAAAGATCACATCTCTACATTTATCATAACTTTTTGGTGGAGTGAAAGGGCCAGCTCCAATAATGACCATAGCAGAAACCCATGATAAATACTTGACGTCCATTCCTGAGGCGCGTCTTTACCTCCCGGTGGCAAACTGGAATACCTTGAGACGAATAAGTAAACATTCGTCTAAATCGCACCCTCCATTGCTCGTTAACGGGGGAAGGTTTAAGTTCTTCTGTTCTCAGTTTTGCTCACCGCACCCCATGCAAGAGTCAGTTTCCTTTATCTGCCTATTCTACTCCTAATTGGGGATGTTTATTGTGTTTTTTGTTCATATGGATTTTTCCTCAACAAATATATTTGACTATTTAGCAGTTCTGAACTTCCAAAACCCTGGAGAGAAAGCTTGAACTCAGGATCTATGAAAGGTGTCTGCCACACTCAAAGCAAAGTCTTCCAAGACTGTGATTCTATTTTCTTACTTTTTTTTTTCAGTAGCTGTTTTCAAATTCCATAACATTCTAATGGGTTTCCAGAAGCATGTTAATCAAGACCTTCTGCTTCATTGGCAAGAGCCAGAGACATCTGCAACAGTTCAGTACAAGCAGCATACATTAAGGTCCTACTATGTGCCTGCCTTGTGTTAGGCATTGGGAATTTGGAAAGTTCCTACTATGTCTCTGGTCTGATGCTAGGAACTGTGTGTTTGGAGGTGGTCCCTGGACATCCAGGGGCAGCTGCTTTGCACACTCTTATATACCACTGCCTGGCACAATGTCTGGCGTATAGTAGGTACTTAATAAATACTGATTGAATGAAGAAATGAATGGATGTTTATATGTCCCAATTTTCACATAAGCTGGGAAGCCCCTGGATGTCCTGTCTTTGCAGAAATTGTAGAGGGAAAGACAATCCATAAACAAATAATATGCAAATATATAATATGCCACATGCTGATAAATAATAGTAAGAAAATTAGGCAGAGACTAGAGGTTGAAGGTGGGATTTAAGACAGAGAGACAGAAGAGGCTCTCTGATTAGGTGATGTGAATAGAGACAGAGAGAGACATCCATGAGGGCAGAAGGTGTAGGGAGTCACAGCCTTGCCATGGGAGGGGCTCAGCATGCCTGGGGAGAGACTGGGGAGCAAAAGGAGGGGAGAGTGGCAGAGGATGAAGGCAGAGATGCACGGGGGCAAAGGGAGAGAGGATCTCACAGGTATCGGAAGGACTTCTGATTTGATTCTGAAGGTTCTGAGCAGAGTTGTGACTTCACAGACTCATATTTTAGAGAATATTCTCTGTATGAAGAACAGATGTAAGTGGGCAAGGATGGAAACAGGACACAGTTGGAGGAGAACTACAATAATAACTCAAGGGAGAGGCCACTGTGCCTTGGGTTAGGGTGGTGGGAGCCACGTGGCCTGCTGGAGAGGAAGGAGAGGAAGAAAAAGGAGGTGAGGAGGACCACAGGGTCAGTTGGGATTGTGTGAGAGTATGTGATGGGGACATGCACAGACCTTAGGGACGCACAGAGGATGACACCTGCTCAGGATGACCAGAGATTCCTAGTTAAATTTGAATTTCTGATAAACAATCAGTTTTTAGTATAGGTATGCCCCACGTGATATTTGGAACATACTTACATTAAAAAAGTATTCATTGTTCATCTGAAATTCAAATTGAACAGGCTGTTCTATGTTTTATCTGGCAATCAGACCAACCTAGGGCATGAGACCCAGGCCTGCTGCGCACAGCTAAGCTAGGTATTGAAGACCAGGCAGGTCTTGGCCATGTGAGTAAAAAGGAAAGGAGTCCCAGGTGAAGGGACCCACTCCCATCCCTTCTCTGAATTTCTGTGGGACTTCCAGAGAGCAGGACTCAAACATCTGGCAGGTTGTATGTATGGAGTGGGGAGTGAGGCAGCACAAAGCCCACTTGCGGTGTCTCTAGTAGTTGGAAGTCTGACCAAGGAACAAAGTTCTAGGGAGGCGCCTTTTTTTTTTTTTTTTTTTTTTTTTTTTTTTTTTTTTTTATTTTTGGCTGTGTTGGGCCTTCACTTCCTTGCGAGAGCCCTCTCTAGCCATGGCGAGCGGGGACCACTCTTCATCACGGTGCGCGGGCCTCTCACTGTCGCGGCCTCTCTTGCTGCGGAGCACAGGCTCCAGACGCGCAGGCTCAGCAGTTGTGGCTCACGGGCCTAGCCACTCCGTGGCATGTGGGATCTTCCCAGACCAGGGCTCAAACCCGTGTCCCCTGCATTGGCAGGCAGATTCTCAACCACTGCGCCACCAGGGAAGCCCAGGAGGCGCCTTTTAACTTAGGTTTAGGAAGAGTTTTCTCTTAAAGCCTGGAGTGTATAAGATTCATGTTTGTTGCTCAAGGATGAGAGGCCAAGATGCCTATCACTGATTCCTTCTGGTCTAAAGGTCTGTCTTGTACAGCTTGAGCGGGAGCTTGAAGGGACAGGATTTAGAGATACGTTAACTATCAGAACCACCTCAACGAATGCACAAACATTCAGTGAGGGTCTACCATGTTTCAAGGGCTGCATTCAACGTTTTGTACAAGTTCATACCCAGGCCCACCCAGCTTCAGGCACTGCTGTCTTTTTCTACACTGTTTACTCCCATCCCCACCCCCTACCCCATGGCAAAAATGACCCCAACAAAGTGGGAAAGGAAGAGCTTGTTGAGCTGGGCAGATCGCTGAGCAAACATGTAAAGGTAGAAATGCACGTTGTGATCCTGAGGACAATGAAAAAGTCAGTCTGATTTGAAGGGATACAGGAGACAACTGAAGCTTTGTGTGAGCTTGAGTGCTGGCCACCCACCCGTCCACTCTGATGGGAAGTTTGGAAGACCCTGGAGATGGAAAGAAATAGATGGCGCAACAGGAGGAAAGCCAGAGAAGCATGCCTCTTTCCAGAGCCTATTCACAGAAGTAGCCAAAGGTGAGAATGAGAAAACACCCTGCCTTTATGAGATTTTTATTAAGAAGCAAAATAAGACGTTAAGTAATGGCCTTTTTGAGTACATATCCTCGGCAGGGAAACAGCCAATGATTTCGGAGAACTGTATTATTACTTTGTGTTTGCTTATCTTTTTCTCTCCTTACCTGATAATCATCTGTAGCTCTATCTGTCTTTTTAAGTGCATGTGAGAAAATAGAAAAGGTTACAGAGGACAGTCAAAGAATTGCATATTATTACCTGGTTTTCCAGAGCTGATTGTGCAATTGTTTGTTTTGGATGAGATAACAATGAAGATAGAATTGTTCAAAGCAAATGGTGTTCAAATTTCATTCAGCCAGAACTCACTGCCCCACTCTCAGGCGTGGCTGCTGCCTCCCACCACTGAATAGTCTCTGGGGCACCTCAGCGACTGCCAATGGAACAAAGGATAGAAGGTAAAACACTTTCTCTTTGACCTCCATGCCCATTGGGACCAATAAAATTCCTGTGTTATTGGAATGGTGCTAATTTCTGGGTACCGGGTTCTTACATACGGTCTCCCAAACAAGCCCTTTTGCTCACCCTTCATACCTTGCCTATGTTAACTCTTCCCAGTTAAACACCATCCTGCTTTTGCCAATCCACCTGCACTCTGTAAAAGTGCCTTTTTTCTCTGTGACACTTTCCCCCATCACCTCCAGCATATTTCATCACAGTGCCCTTTGTTCCATGGATGCAATACATTTCACACTTCAAGGAGGTGTTCCTGCTTCTTTATTTCCACGTCTACCTTCCCATGGGTCCATGAGCTCCCCAGGGCAGGGATCATAGTCTGTGCATTTCTGGAACACTGTGCCTGGCACAGAGCTACCTATCCTTGGATTTTTGTCCAATAAATGAATACATAACAAAATGTATGAGTTTACCAGGAGTAGAAGGAGAATATTATTTTAGGAGTCTTCTACAGGCTGTGTGACAGACTTTGCATCTTATTCCTATAACGCTACTGGATGCCTTTGCATTTCAAAAGAGAATCATGTTGATTTTTTATGAGTCAGATCACAGATGAGACACCCGTACCATTGATATAATGAAGGCAGCATCACTGCATGAGATTGGCCCTCTACATTGTCTTGGATCTCACCTGGAAGGTAAGACAAACTCGTGTGAAAGTCTGGGCTCGGGAGTCCAAACATTCTGAATTCAAACTCAAACTCTGTCGCCACCATCTTATGCAACCTTGGGGAAGTAACCTTGCACTTCTCTCAGCCTCAGTTTCTGTAGCTGCAAAAAAAGGAAAACAAAATTATCAACCACCTAAGAATGTTGTTAAGAGTAAGATGAGCTAATACAGGTAAGTCTTAGCACAGCTCCTGCTATAGCAGTATTAAAATAAAGGAAGTCCCCTGCATAAGAATGAGTTCTGTCCCAAGGGCATGTTCATAAGTCCAATTTATTCATTAAGTCCAACAAAGATAGCCTAGGTACCCAACTAACACAATCGGCTATATAGTACTGCACTGTAATAGGTTTATAATACTTTTCACACAAATAATACATAAAAAACAAACACAAAAAATAAAGAAAACATTTTAATCTTACAGTAGTACAGTACAACAGCTGGCATACAGGGGCTGGCAAAGAGTGAACAGGCAAGAAGAGTTACTGACTGGAGGAGGGAGAGGAGGTGGAAGATGGTAGAGCTGAAGGATCGTCAGCGATAGGAGATGGAGGGCAAGCTGCAATTTCATTCACACCTGACGCTGATGGCACAGGTTCTGGTTCCTTGCTGGATTCAATTCTATCTACCCACTTGAATTCAATTTTATCTACCCTATTGAAAAAAACGATCCAGTGATGTCTGGGTAGTAGTTCTTTTTTTCCCATCATAGATGACATTGTAGCACGGGATTGCATTCTGAACGGCTGCTGCAACTTTCATGGACCATTCTACGTTTGGGTCTTGTGCCTCAAAAACTAACAGTGCCTCCTCAAATAAAGAAAATCCCCTTGCCATTTCCTGCATCATGAATCTCTTTGGTTCTTCAGTTACTTCTTCTTCCTCGTCTCTCTTCATCCTTTCTCTGGGCCTCCAATTCCAACAGCTCTTCACTAGTAAGGTCTTCGTGTTACACAGCAAGGAGTTCGAAGAAGTCGTCCTCTTGTAGATCTAGCTCCAGCTTCTCGCTGAGGGTCACTAAGTTGCTGAAGACCTCTTTGGAATCCTCATCCACCTTCTCAAATCCACAAAAATCATGAACAAACTTCACACAAATGTTCCTCCAAACCCCATTCATGGTGATGGCTGTAACCTCACTCCAGGAAAAGTCAATGTTTTTTATGGTCTTGTAGATGTTATAGTTCTTCCAAAATTGTCATAAGGTTCTTTCTGATTTGTCACTTGCCTTTAATGCCTGACGAAAAGTGTGACGTAAATAATATTTCTTGAAAGTCTCTATAACTCCCTGGCCCATAGGTTGGATGAGCGACGTAGTATTCAGTGGCAGATGCACTACTTTGACGTTGGGATGAAAGTCATCCAAGAATGGGGGGGTGGCCCAGAGCATTTTCGAGAAGCAAAAGAATGTTGAATGGGACGTCCTTCTCCAAGCAATATTTCTCTACCTCCAGGATAAAGTGGTGGAAAAACCAGTCCTGGAAAATGGCCTGTGTCACCCAGGCTTTGGGGTTACTCTTCTGCACAACAGGAATAGAGCCATTGGCTATGTTTTTAAGGGCTCTTGGGTTCTCTGAATGATAAACTAAGAGAGGTTTCAGCTTCATATTGCTGGAAGCATTGCCACCAAACAACAGAGTTAACATATCCTTTGCTGTTTTATAGCCTGGCATCAACTTTTCCTCCTTACTGATGTAACTTTGGTCTCACATCCTCTTCCAGTACAGTCCTGTCTCATCCACATTAAAAACCCACTCAGGTAAACACTCACCTTCATCAATAATTTCTCCAAGCGTTTCAGGAGATTCCCTGAATCGGGCAGCTACCATATCTGCACTCGCTGCCTCGCCACTTACTTTTACATTGGGAAGGTTGGTTATAGCCTTGAACCAATGAAACCAGCCACGGCTGGCATTAAAAGATGCACCCTCTAATTCTTTGCCATGTTTCTTCTTCAAGTATTCATAAAGGCTTTTAGCTTTCTCTCTTTTTTTTCCCATGGTTTTTCTAAAAATTTTACTGCATTTATTTATTTTTTATATATAAGGTTCTTATTAGTTATCTATTTTATACATATTAGTGTATATATGTCAATCCCAGTCTCCCAATTCATCCCACCACCACCACCTCCCTGCCACTTTCCCCTCTTGGTGTCCATATGTTTGTTCTCTACATCTGGGTCTCTATTTCTGCCTTGAAAACCGGTTCATCTGTACGATTTTTCTAGATTCCACATATATGCGTTGATATACGATATTTGTTTTTCTCTTTTTGACTTATTTCACTCTGTATGACAGACTCTAGGTTCATCCCCCTCACTACAAATAACTCAGTTTCGTTTCTTTTTATGGCTGAATAATATTCCATTGTCTATATGTGCCACATCTTCTTTATGCATTCAATGGACACTTAGGTTGCTTCCATGACCTGGTTATTGTAAATAGTGCTGCAGTGAATATTGTGGTACATGACTGTTTTTGAATTATGGTTTTCTCAGGGTATATGCCCAGTAGTGGGATTGCTGTGTCATATAGTAGTTCTATTTTTAGTTTTTTAAGGAACCTCCATACTGTTCTCCATAGTGACTGTATCAATTTACATTCTCACCAACAGTGCAAGACGGTTCCCTTTTCTCCACACCCTCTCCAGCATTTATTGTTTCTAGATTTTCTGATGATGCCCATTCTAACCAGTGTGAGGTGATACCTCATTGTAGTTTTGAGTTGCATTTCTCTAACAGTTAGTGATGTTGAGGAGCTTATCATGTGCTTCTTGGTCATCTGTATGTCTTCTTTGGAGAAATGTCTATTTAGGTCTTCTGCCCATTTTTGTATTGGATTTTTTGGTTTTTTTTAATATTGAGCTGCATGAGCTGTTTATATACTTTGGAGAGTAATCCTTTGTCCATTGATTCGTTTGCAAATATTTTCTCCCATTCTGAGGGTTATCTTTTCATCTTGTTTGTAGTTTCCTTTGCTGTGCAAACGCTTTTAAGTTTCATTAGGTCCCATTTGTTTATTTTTTATTTTATTTCCATTACTCTAGGAGATGGATCAAAAAAGATCTTGCTGTGATTTATGTCAAAGAGTGTTCTTCCTATATTTTCCTCTAAGAGTTTTATAGTGTCTGGTCTTACATTTAGATCTTTAATCCATTTTGAGTTTATTTTTGTGTATGGTGTTAGGAAGTGTTCTAATTTCATTCTTTTACATGTAACTGTCCAGTTTTCCCAGCAACACTTATTGAAGAGGCTGTCTTTTCTCCATTGTATATCCTTGCCTCCTTTATCATAGATTAGTTGAGCATAGGTACGTGGGTTTATCTCTGAGCTTTCTATCCTGTCCCATTGATCTATATTTATGTTTTTGTGCCAGTACCGTATTGTCTTGATTACTTTAGCTTTGTAGTATAGTCTGAAGTCAGGGAGTCTGATTCTTCCAGGTCCGTTTTTTTCACTCAAGACTGCTTTGGCTATTTGGGGTCTTTTGTATCTCCATACAAATTTTAAGATTTTTTGTTCTAGTTCCGTAAAAAATGCCACTGGTAATTTGATAGGGGTCGCATTGTATCTGTAGATTGCTTTGGGTAGTATAGTCATTTTCACAATATTGATTCACAAGAACATGTTCACAAGAACATGGTATATCTCTCCATCTGTTTGAGTCATCTTTGGTTTCTTTCATCAGTGTCTTATAGTTTTTTGAGTACAGGTCTTTTACCGCCTTAGGTAGTTTTCTTCCCAGGTATTTTATTCTTTTTGTTGTGATGGTGAATGGGATTGTTTCCTTAATTTCTCTTTCTGATCTTTCATTGTTAGTGTATAAGAATGCAAGAGATTTCTGTTCATTAATTTTGTATCCTGCAACTTTACCAAATTCATTGATTAGCTCTAGTAGTTTTCTGGTGGCATCTTTAGGATCCCCTATGTATAGTATCATGTCATCTGCAAACAGTGACAGTTTTACTTCTTCTTTTCCAATCTGTATTCCTTTTATTTCTTTTTCTTCTCTGATTGCCGTGGCTAGGACTTCCAAAACTATGTTGAATAATAGTGGTGAGAGTGGACATCCTTGTCTTCTTCCTCATCTTAGAGGAAATACTTTCAATTTTTCATCATTGAGAATGATGTTTGCTGTGGGTTTGTCATATATGGCCTTTATTATGTTGAGGTAGCTTCCCTCTATGACCACTTTCTGGAGAGTTTTTATCATAAAGTGGTGTTGAATTTTGTCAAAAGATTTTTCTGCATCTATTGAGATGATCATATGGTTTATTCTTCAATTTGTTAATATGGTGTATCACATTGATTGTTTTGTGTATATTGAAGAATCCTTGCATCTCTGGGATAAATCCCACTTGATCATGGTGTATGATCCTTTTAATGTGTTGTTGGATTCTGTTTGCTAGTATTTTGTTGAGGATTTTTGCATCTATATTCATCAGTAATATTGGTCTGTAATTTTCTTTTTTTGTAGTATCTTTGTCTGGTTTTGGTATCAGGGTGATGGTGGCCTCATAGAATGAGTTTGGGAGTGTTCCTTCCTCTGCAATTTTTTGGAAGAGTTTGAGAAAGATGGGTGTTAGCTCTTCTCTGAATGTTTGATAGAATTCCCCTGTGAAACTATCTGGTCCTGGACTTTTGTTTGTTGGAAGATTTTTAATCACAGCTTCAATTTCATTACTTGTGATTGGTCAGTTCATATTTTCTATTTCTTCCTGGTTCAGTCTTGGAAGGTTATACCTTTCTAAGAATTTGTCCATTTCTTCCTGGTTGTCCATTTTATCAGCATAGAGTTGCTTGTAGTAGTCTCTTAGGATGCTTTGTATTTCTGCGGTGTCCGTTGTAATTTCTTTTTCATTTCTAATTTTAATGATTTGAGTCCTCTCCCTCTTTTTCTTGATGAGTCTGGCTAATGGTTTATCAATTTTGTTTATCTTCTCAAAGAACCAGCTTTTAGTTTTATTGATCTATTGTTTATTGATTTATTGATTTATTATTGATCAATTGTTTTCTTTGTTTATATTTCATTTATTTCTGCTCTGATCTTATGATTTCTTTCCTTCTACTAACTTTGGGTTTTGTTTGTTCATCTTTTCTAGTTCCTTTAGGTGTAAGGTTAGATTGTTTATTTGAGATTTTTCTTGTTTCTTGAGGTAGGATTGTATTGCTATAAACTTCCCTCTTAGAACTGCGTTTGCTGCATCCCATAGGTTTTGGATCATCGTGTTTTCATTATCATTTGTCTCTAGGTATTTTCTGATTTCCTCTTTGATTTCTTCAGTGATCTATTGGTTATTTAGTAATGTATTGTTTAGCCTCCATGTGTTTGTGTTTTTTACATTTTTTCCCTGTAATTGATTTCTAATCTCATAGTGTTGTGGTGGGAAAAGATGCTTGATATGATTTCAGTTTTCTTAAATTTACCAAGGCTTGATTTGTGATGCAAGATGTGATCTGTCCTGGAGAATGTTCCATGTGCACTTGAGAAGAAAGTGTAATCTGCTGTTTTTGGATGGAATGTCTTATAAATATCAATTAAATCTACCTGGTCTATTGTGTTATTTTAAGCTTGTGTTTCCTTATTAATTTTCTGTCTGGATGATGTGTCCATTAGTGTAAGTGAGGTGTTAAAGTCCCCCACTATTATTGGGTTACTGTTGATTTCCTGTTTTATAGCTGTTAGCAGTTGCCTTATGTATTGAGGTGCTCCTATGTTGGGTGCATATTTATTTATAATTGTTATATCTTCTTCTTGGATTGATCCCTTGATCATTATATACTGTCCTTCCTTTTCTCTTATAACATTCTTTATCTTAAAGTCTATTTTATCTGATATGAGTACTGCTACTCCAGCTTTCTTTTGATTTCCATTTGCATGTAATATCTTTTTCCATCCCCTCCCTTTCAGTCAGTATGTGTCCCTAAGTCTGAAGTGGGTCTCTTGCAGACAGCATATATATGGGTCTTGTTTTTGTATCCATTCAGTAAGCCTGTATCTTTTGGTTGGAGCATTTAATCCATTCACATTTAAGGTAAATATCAATATATAATTTCCTTTTACCATTTTCTTAGTTGTTATGGGTTTATTTTTGTAGGTCCTTTTCTTCTCTTCTGTTTCCCACTTAGAGAAGTTCCTTTAAGATTTGTTGTAGAGCTGGTTCGGTGGTGCTGAATTCTCTTAGCTTTTGTTTGTCTGTAAAGCTTTTGATTTCTCCTTTGAATCTGAATGAGATCCTTGCCAGGTAGAGTAATCTTGGTTGTAGGTTCTTCCCTTTCATCACTTTAAATATATCGTGCCACTCCCTTCTGGCTTGTAGAGTTTCTGCTGAGAAATCAGCTGTTAACCTTATGGGAGTTCCCTTGTATGTTATTTGTTGTTTTTCCCTTGTTGCTTTCAATAATTTTTCTTTGTCTTTAGTTCTTGTCAGTTTGATTACTATGTGTCTCAGTGTGTTTCTCCTTGGGTTTTATCCTGCCTGGGACTGTCTGCGCTTCCTGGACTTGGGTGGCTATTTCCTTTCCCATGTTAGGGAAGTTTTCGTCTATAATCTCTTCAAATATTTTCTTGGGTCCTTTCTCTCTCCTCCTTCTGGGACCCCTATAACGTGAATGTTGTTGAGCTTAACGTTGTCCCAGAGGTCTCTTAGACTGTTTTCATTTCTTTTCATTCTTTTTTCTTTATTCTGTTCTGTGTCAGTGAATTCCACCATTCTGTCTTCCAGGTCACTTATCCGTTCTTCTGCCTCAGTTATTCTGCTATTGATTCCTTCTAGTGTATTTTTCATTTCAGTTATTGTATTGTTCATCTCTGTTTGTTTGTTCTTTAATTCTTCTAGGTTTTTGTTCTTTAATTCTGCTAAGTCTTTGTTAAACATTTCTTGCATCTTCTCGATCTTTGCCTCCATTTTTTTTCTGAGGTCCTGGATCATTTTCATTATCATTATTCTGAATTCTTTTTCAGGAAGGTTGCCTATCTCCACTTCATTTAGTTGTTTTTCTGGGGTTTTATCTTGTTTCTTCATCTGGTACATAGTTCTCTGCCTTTTTATTTTGTCTACCTTTCTGTGAATGTGGTTTTCATTCCACAGGCTGCAGAATTGTGGTTCTTCTTGCTTCTCTAGGTTTCTTTTGAATCAGCATTAAGGTGAGCAGGACTTGACACTGATGTTGATCCTGCATCCACATGCTGAGAAGCTTCTTCACCTCCTCCATCACTTTTCCACACTTCTTTCATATTTTGTCAACATCATTGTCATAGCAGACTTCACGTTCCATGATCTTTTCCTTGTTCTTTAGAATCGTGCCAATGGTTGAATGATTCACGTTATGAGAATTAGTGACATCTACCAAATTTTTGCCTCGCTCTACTTTTTCAATTATTTTCACTTTTGTTTCCACTGTTATCGCTTGACACTTCTAAGCAGTACCAGATACATCATCACTGCTTTTATGTTTGCTTCCAGACATCCTGCGCTTGAAATAAAGATATTGTATTACTGGATTCTATACAGTACAGTACACAAAAGCACAGCCACGTGTAGAGGATGTACACACATGACAATGTATGCCAGACACGTGAACTAACTTACATGATTGGACACATGAATGCATGTTCACATCTTTGAAAATTTGCAGCTTGAAGGCTCGTATGTAGGGGACTTACTGTACTAGGTGTTATCACTTGTACCATCCTTTATTTTCATTCATGCATTCAACTATTTATTACTTCATATCTTCAGCAGAGATGTCAGTAGGTCAAGCCTCATAGTACACAGTTATCACCACATACATTGTTTTCATGAACCCTTGGAAAGTTCTTGGGCTCAGTCCAGTACCTCTTGCCCTAATCTCTCCTGCACTGCACTGCCCAAACCAACCTTTTTGTCTTCTAGGGTCCCAATCTCATGACACATCTTCCATGGATGGCTCCACCCTTCCCAGATCTGATGACTTACCCACTGACTGGTTTTGGCTTTCTGTATGCAATCTTGGTTACAAGATTGGTTCATCCGCTTCCTCTGCCTGTTTGAATGCCGCCAAATATTATGTCTGCACTAGTCCAGGCCCTGAGATCTCACACTAGCAGAAGAATTTAGATTGGATGGCTTATGCAATTCCTTTCAGATAAATGAGGCAGTGCTGAGACGGAGAATTTCACAGCTTCTGAGTTCTCTGTAAGTAAAATTGAATATAGATAATCTTTTGGAAGGGATCTGCCATAGTTTATTTATAGCTGGGTTAATGGGAGTTGGGGGAGGTGGAGTGTGGTGTGTAGCAGATGCCGGCTAGACACTCACTGTTCCAGTTACTCACTGCTGTGTAACAACTCCAAAACTTAGTGGATTAAAACAACAGTGTATTGTTTTTACTGCTCATGATTCTGTGAGTTAAGAATTTGGAAGATATATATAGAATATATACAATATAATATTATACATAATATTATTATAAAATATCTTTAAGTCTACTAAAGCCCTACCTCCAAAAGCTATAATTAGATTAGAGAGGAGAAAAATCTTAACTCAGGTTATATTAAGGAACATGAAGAAATGGATTCTGTGCAACAATGCACATCACCAGTTAACATGTATGTCAATAACAAAACTGGTACATCAGATTATGTAGCGTTGTTCCAGAAGCCAACCCTGCATTATTCAAGAAATCCAGAAAGAATAGGCAATGGAATTATGCTGATTTTTAAATATAATTTTCCAGTAGTTTAAGAAGAATAAGTTTTTCATTTAAAAAGCCAGCGGGATCAGCAGGCAACTAAGTTCTGTTTTAGTTGGAAATCAGTGGGTGGGAATATAGAGTCACATTTTTTTTCCTAAATGGAACTAGAGAAGCAGCAGATCTAACAAGCTGTAATCAGCCAAATTTCTTTTTTTATAAATACATGAGTAAAAACTTGGGGTTTTTCTTTTTTACATGACATCTTTTAATCCAACATAGCAGTAGCAAATCACCTTTGCAAATCTCAGTTCCTTTTTGCTGCACAAAAATCTTTCTTTGGAGGAGGTCAAAAGAAGCTCATCTGAAGTCCCATGAATCTATGGGAAATTGGGGATTTAAGAGGCCAAAATAGTCCAGGGCCATGTGCATATGAAAGTAAAGAAGTATAATTATCTTACAGGAACTCACCTGTCCCTACTCCAAAGGGACGTAGGTAGGGCAGCCCAGGGACACCAGTTCCCTGGAACAAGGTTGGGGAAACCTGTTAGGTCAGGGATGGGTGAGAGGGGTCAGTTATCTTAAATAGCTGAGAGAGGATTGAGCCAGGGGTGAGGTACAACCAGGGATCTGAGAAAGACATCTAAGTCTCAGGGCCAGAGAAGGAATGTCACCCAGTGACTGCAAATGAGGACTGAAATGGGTCATATTAGCCTGTGCCCCTCACTAGCCACTGTCCTTGGACCAGTTTCTTCATCTACAAAGTAGGATTTATGATGCCTACATATCATCTTTGACAATCAAGTGACAAAAATGCACATGAAGTGTTTAGTTCAATTCCTGGCATGTAGGTATGACCCATAAAGGGTCCAAGAGGCAATGGCAGGTCTAAAATTGGTCAATGAACAAACAGGTCAAGATCCAGTTAAGTGTCCAGGCAGACCAGGAAGTACAAAGCAAACTGGGAACATCTCTGGGGCATTCCTAACACACTGCTGTTAGATAGGGGTGATTGGACACTGATTGAGGGCAGTTGCTGTCACACCCAACATAACGATGGCATCAAACACTAATGTACCTTCCTGTATGTCACGGATCTCTTCCTCGATAGCTTGTGTGCAGGTGTATTTTGGGGTGTACATGTGTGTTTGTGTGTGTATGGCAGGGGAACTATTTAACAAATCTTATCCTACTTTCACTAACGTGGTTTGCAACAGAAATGCTAAAGTGAATCCCTTTGTACACGAAAGAATATTCTGGCCAAGCAGTTACTCAGAGCATACTTTTTCTGTGGTGCACCTTTGATTGGTGCGTTCATTTTTACCGCAAGTCAGTATCAAGGGTGTGACACTCGTGTCGGAATATCAGGGTGAAAATTCTGGCTCTTCAACTTACTTAGGCAAGTGGCTTAACCACCCTCTCTGCCTCAATTTCCTTATTTTCAAATGAGGATGATGTCAACTCATTTAATTAGGATTAAACGAGACCGTGCATTTGGATTGCCCAAGATAATACTTGACACATAGCTGAAGTGCACAATAAATGTTAGCTACTTTATTCTATTCCATCTCATGTCATTGCTCCAGCACTGCCGTCATCCACTTCCTTGTCCTAGAGGTCTTGTAGGGAACCTGGACAGTCTCCTTTCTACCACTCTTCCTAAAATTTGTAACTAAGCCCGTAGATTCTACAGCCATAAAGTGTTAGGGCACTGCTTCCTCCCTTTCTCCTACTGACCCTCTTCTGGTTCAGGCCATGACTATTCCATGCTGCATTTTCAGTGATAACCCCCACATGATTTCCAGATATCGTTATTCATGCTCCATCTCTAGGTTCCCCACCCCCCCTCACCAAAACCACCCAGAAATGGTAAGAAGCTTTCCATAGCTCTCCAAGGCCAACCCTGACCTGGACCCATTTTGCCTATTTCCTCATCTCAATGCCCCTCCCAGGGCCCCCAAAGCCATCTACACCGGTCTTCTCCCCACTATCCCAAGAGCTCTAGCTCCTTTTGGTCACTACACTAGTCTCTTTGCATTTTAAAAGAAGAGCTATTTCATTACAGTGTTCATAGCAGCACTATTTACAATAGGTAGGACATGGAAGCAACTTAAATGTCCGTCAACAGAGGAATGGATAAAGAAGATGTAGTACATATATACAGTGGAATACCACTCAACCATAAAAAGGAACGAAATTGGGTCATTTATAGAGTCGTGGAAAGACCTAGAGAGTGTCATACAGAGCGAAGTAAGTCAGAAAGAGAAAAACAAATATCGTATATTAACACATATATGTGGAATCTAGAAAAATGATTATCTTATTTGCAAAGCAGAAATAGAGACACAGACGTAGAGAACAAATGTATGGATACCAAGGGGGAAAGGGGTGGGGTAGGAGGAATTGGAAGATTGGGACTGACACATATACACTATTGATACTATGTATAAAATAGACAACTGATGCGAACATACTGTACGGCACAGGGAACTTTACTTAATATACTGTAGTGTCCTAAATAGAGACGATATATGTATACGTATGGCTGATTCATTTTGCTGTGCAGTAGAAGCTAACACAACATTGTAAAGCACCTATACTCCAATAAAAATACTTTAAAAATTAAATAAAATAATGGAAGAGCTATTTACATCTATATATTACACCAACCATACTGTGGCTCTTGGGGTCTGACCTCTTTTCTCGTTCTGTATTTCAATGTGCCTAGCTAAGCTTGACACTTAGTGGGTGCATCATAAATGCACATTAAGTGATAAAGGGGAAAACCCAGGTCATTCTAAAGGGCAAACATTTTGGTGTGAATTTCAGAACATTCCCTGGGTTGAAAGTTACTCATGCAAGAATCTCCCACGGAGAGATAAGCAAGCCCTACTTGTTGAGTTGTGTATAATTAGACTATGACAAATAGGTTCAGAGCATGTCATAAAGAGTAATCTCTTTGTGAGCAGAAGCTCTCTTGTCCTTGAGGTGCTTTCAGTGTCACTCTAATCTTGTATTTTAAAATCTTGGGTATATCTCTGTCAAACAGAGGCAACTCCTGATTTCCTTCTTCGTGGGTGGACAGTAGAGATGTGCGGAGTCTTAAACATCAGAAAAACACACAATTATATATGTTCAGCTATTTGACAATTCAGTGGAATTCAGCATGATCAATATATCCTTATTTAGTGCCTAATACATGCAAAATGCAAAGCTATAAAATAAGAAGGGAGATGGGCAGTCACAAATGAAATAATTATCCAGTTTGACCAGACTGTAAGGTGCTAATGGATGCATGTGGAAAATGCCACTGGAAAGGTAAATTAAGATAGAATTGTAGAAAGACTTGAATGCCAAACTGAAGAATGATGGATTACTAGCAGGGTGTACATGAGTCCCATCTCTTAGCAGACAGATGCAGGCATCGTGCCCTTGCAGTATGACCTCTGCCTTGTTATACCAACAAGACTCATGACTTAAAAGAAATCCAGTTCAGGTTTCCACTTTGCCTCTGTCATGAGATGGAGGGTTCACAAATCAGGTTGCTTTCCCAGACCCACGGTCTGGAGAAAATACTGAAAGCCAAGGGAATGGATCTGAAATCCTCAGTTCTAAGGAAGCAGCTCAAACCCTCCAGCAGTGAGACCCCAGGGGCTTCCTGGGGAGCAGGTGTGAGAAGCATCAGGGAGCTGCTGGCACCAGGTACAGTCAACAGGATAGGGTGCACTGGAAAGACACCTTGATCTCCAGCAACAGACGTGGGTTCAAACTGTGGTTGGTCATTTATTTCCTTTGTGGCTTTGAATGTCATTAACTTTCTGTACCTCTATTCATTCATCTGTCCAATGGGAGAAGACAAACATTCCTGGCTGAATAGACATCTTTTTTTCCAAAATTGTGTCCATTTCCCCAATGATCAATTGTTCAAAATAATAAATGAAGCTAAATCTGGACTCAGAATCTACAACTACAGTCTGACTAAATGAGCACACCACAGCAGCTCCAGGACTAGGGGGCATCCACAGGGGGACAATCAGGGCAGCATTAGATGCAGAATGACTGTGCATCATGAGGACAGCCTTTTTACTTAACCCTTTCTTTCCCTTTCCGTCTCACCTTACAGACCAAACTGAGGGTCCTACCTGTGGGTAACATCAAAGGGTTCTGTGAGGTTTAAAATGAGATCACAGGACAGCTGTAGGCACAATTGTTTTGTAATCTGTCAAGTCCCATGCTATAAGTTACTGATGATGACGATGACAGTGAGGATGATGGCAATGACAATGATGATGATGATGGCGATGATGATTCTCAGGGGTTCCGTCCCTAGGAGAGCAAACAACAGCGGCCTGTCTTTTCCAATGTTTTCATCTATATATTTATGTATATTTACTTACCTATACCCTATATTATCGATAGAGAGGATTTAAGGCAGTTTAAAACAAATATAGTGATGGCATGTTTCGAAAATAAAATGAAATTGAAAATAGGAACAAGAAAAAGGGATAATGCCATTATTTGGAGTAGAAGAGTTAATATAATCTCTGGGTCATCAGCTCCTGGCAGCCAAGGCAAAGAGGAGAGCATGAACCATCCATCACTTTCATTACCAGAGCAGAAGAAGCCAGACAGTTCTTCAGGAGAAGTGACTGATACTAAACTCCAGTAGGAATGCTTCTAGGGTGTCCATGGTCAGACATAAAGTCTAGAGGAGCAGCTGAGCCTGGTTGGCCTGGGGCTCAGGGGAAAGGAAGGCTTTTGGGTAAAGGAGAGCTCAGGCTTTTGGGTAAAGGAGAGCTCAGGTGAGTCTTGAAGAGGACCAGAATTGGGTCAGGAAGGATGGGCATTCTAGGCAGGGAAGCAGCATGTGCAGACGTGGTCGACGCAGCCACTGCATTCATGACCACATGTGGGTGCCCCACAAATATGTGTCCAATGGAAAAAGCCAAAGAGAATATGAATAAACCAGTCAGAAAACAAAACCAAAGGACTAGTTAGCTCAGAAATTCAAACAGCCAAACTTTCCAGCCGCTTCAATGAGTCTGTGTGTTATTTAATAATGCAATAGTTAACATGCTTAAACGGAAGCCTTCTTTGTCTTTCTTTTGCTACAATCTTTGTCCAAATAGCACCAAGCCATGTGGCTCTCTCTGGAATATTCTAGCACCATAATGCTTCCCCAGTAGGCACTGATATCAGCAAACCTCCGGAGGGGAGGTGACACAAGGCTTCCTCCCAGGTGACAAATCCAGACTGACTTTTTGAATACGAGAAACTGAAAAACTCCCAAAGTACCTTGTCGATTAGCTGACACTGAGTCTTACTGAGTTTGGTCAGCGTATTTTCTGCAACTTCATGATGCACAGGTTGTAGCAGAGCTAAACAAGCAATGATAGCTAACAGTTCAGAACCCAGTTACTGTTTATTTAACAAACTGGGGAACCTGGCTTCTATTGCATGCCAGCTCATGAAGGCACTAGGGATCCAGGTAAATAAACCACTGTCCTTTCCTTCTCCCATGGCTCTCAGCCCCTCTCTGCCCATTGTTCTCACCTCATCCCATTTGCCTCTTTGGTCTCTCCCTCCCCAATTCTCTCCCCCTACACCCATCTCTCTCTCTTCTCCCTTTTCCTCTTCCTTTTTCTCTCCTTCCTCTCCCCTCTCCCCATAGAAAAGTGCTTTATCCTCAGGGTCTCCAATGTCACATTGGCATGTCTAGAAATGGGTCATTTTTCACTCATTCTGCTCCTTATTAGGAAAGTTAATTCAATCCAGTTACTCATGTATCCTTTCAGCTCTGGGGGAAAAAATCTCCTGCTATGTCTTTGATAATTTCTTACCCATCTATTTTCCTTTGCTCTCAATAGATTGCATATTGGGTTTGGTAGGCAGAATAATGGTCCCCCAGAGATGCTCATGTCTAATTCCCAGGACCTGTGACCCACAGCTGTCAGAGCAAGAAGGGAGCTCAAGCATCCTCCCCACCCACTGCCACCATTCAGCATTGCAGACGAGTTCTCAGAAGAAGGGAACTGCCAAGGGGACAAGGATTTCGTGAGCAGCTACTAGCTCCTCTGCAAACTTTTGAGACTGCATTCTCTGCCTTTGCAACACATGGCAACAGATTGTTGAATCTCTAGGAGCCAGAACTCTGAATTTCATTTAGCATTTAATTAACTGGAATAGACTAAGAACTCAGTGGCAGCCTCCTGATTGCAATCTGTGGATGGATGGGCATTTTTATCTGAAAATGATGACCAGCTTATCTTCTGTCGTGCAGCTATCACACATGATATGTATCTCTCGTTATCCCAGCCAATCAACACAGAAAGTTTATTAAGATTCTATCATTCGAAGTTATCACCAATGATAGGATTTTTCATCTGAATGTGCTTGTGTGCAATGCCGTATTTTGTCTAAGAGACCCTCAAGGAGAACGAGAGAGGGAATGTTATCATTAAGGAGGGTGCAGTGAATCTACAGTCAATGACCAAGTCATTGAAGGAGTGTGGCCGCCCAGACAACTCTAATAACCTGATCACTTAAAAAGAAGTTTATAACTCCTCTTTAAAAAAAAAAATATATTGACATGGCTACAGAGGAAGGAATCAGAATGATCCTATAGTAAGAAGGAAATAAAGCAATTGCTTAGGTGAGTAACTGGAAAGACAAGCCATATGATTCTATGTTTTGCTAAAAGTGGGCTCTGACTTTCCTAGAAGCCATAAAAAAAAAAAGAAATGTGATCAGTTCTGAGATTTTGGGGTCCCATGAAATGAATCCTTTATTTATGAGAAGCCAGCATTCACCTGGGTCACCTATGGACAGGAAATTTGGAGAAGAACACACACCCTCAAACACTCAGGTATTAATCCACACAATCAACACATTTCCCTTGATGTGTGGTCACCCTGTTGGTGCTGGGTTTTCAGTGCTAACTCAAACTTACCTGTGGACAAGCCACTCTGTGTGGCAAGCAGGCAGCGAGACAATCACAGTAAAATGTGAGGATGCTTCTATGGAGGTGTGTGAAGCCTCCTCTGAGGACGCAGGGGCTCGGCTGATCTCCTGACCTCTGTGAAATTGGGGATGTTTTCATGGACAAGACAGAGATGTAAAAGAGAGACATTCATCTAGGAGATGAGGAAGACGACCTAAGTGAAGTCAGGCACGGAGATGAGACACAATCATACATCATGATTGATTTCTGTGTGAGCTGTTATCGACAAGTGTTAGCCTCTCTTCCCTGGCTGAAAGCTCCAAGGGACCACTCCGGCTTCCCTCTTCAATGTCACACTCCCAGCACAGGATCTGGCACGTGGTGGTGGTTGAACAGGTTCCTAAGGAAAGAATGAAGGAAACAAGAGACGTACTGAACAAAGCCTTGGTAACCTGGAGCTGTGGCAGATGCTCTTGGTAATTAGGCAACCAGAATTATCTGCTTAAGGTTTTACCAAAGTAATTTGGTCAGCATTGTTTGTCTAACACTGTTCAGAGGTCCACATAGAGGATTTTATCAGTTTTCCAGAGACCTCTGGAGTTTACAAGACTGCTTGACATCTTACATCTAAGCTGATGCCCACAAACATCTGATAAGGGAAAGTATTAGCCTGGTGGGGTATGAGGCTGGGAATAAGTCTAGGGGCAATAATTTTGCTCTAACTCCTTCCCGTTACATTGTTGTTTGGGTATATGTATCTGCCTCCCCCACTTATGCTGTGAGTTCTCTGCATTTTCATAGCAAATTCCAAAAACCTTGGATGAAATCAGAGTTGCACCACCTGGGAGCTAAGTGACCCTTGGGCACACAAATAACTAAGCCTTTCTGAATTTTAAATTCCTCTTCAGGTAAATGTAGAGAGAACAAAATTTGTCCGTACACAACTCAAAAGATTTGCAAAACTTCTGGTGTCCCCAAACCCGACATGGTCAACCTCCAAAGTCTTCAACCGCTCCCCCCGACCCACTCTCCTCTTTCAAACCATCCCAACTATCTTGGGAGCAGGTCTGAAAAACTCTGTTCTCCCGACTTCTTTTCACTTCTCCCCATTTTTAGAAAAATAAGGAACAGGGAGGCTCCCAGCAGGCTCTCCATCTTCAGCCTTTCACATCTCTCCAGGACCCCAGGACTCCCGTCTTTCCTCACCATCTTTCTTGTTTTCCTGAGTTTTTACCCAGTTAGGGGACCTATCCCCCTAATATTTCAAGTCTCCTTTTCTAGAGCCGTGGGGGCCACTTTGAATGTCTCTGGCTCTGCCTCGGGAGCCCTAATTCTTCACTATTACCTGGGAACCTCTGACAACAACCCTTCCTCGGAACTCATTAACTCGGCTTCCCCGTTAATTCATTAGCACTCAGGAGCCCTGGCGATGATCTTTCTCTTCCTCCTGCAGTCTCTGCCCTTACAAATTTCATTTCTGAGGTTTCTCTCACATTTCGTTTACTGTGACATCATTTATGAAATTCTCCCTCGGCAGGAGAGGAGTCAAAAATAACTATATATCATTTTAAATTGCTCCCGTTGGTAACTCTACATTTTAAGAATATCAAGGGAAAAAAAGTGTCTAATGACAGGGCTACAAGTGGATAAAGAGCTGACAGGGTAATTGCATTACCAGATGCTTCCATACACCAGTTCACTGCTTCCCAGGCCTATTTGAAGCAACGGGTGTCAGGTCAGTAATTAGGCTCTTGCAGACAAACTGGAAGTACCATCTGATACCTTCTGAACACCCCCATCGCTCCCATTTATCCAAGTTCAATGTGAAGCACACCGTCACCATCCTCTTCCCGCAAGGCTGCCAGAAGTTCCTGGGGACATCTCCCCCGCCCCGTCGCTCCCACACAAGTTAATAAATTAACGCTTCCCCCACACATCAGAGAACTTGCTCCCAGGATGGCAGGACTTTGGTGCCCGTTAATAACAAAAACACCCAATAACAACTTAGACTCTGCTTTTTGATTCTTCTCCTCTGACTGTAGGCTGGCTGGCATTCACACTCAGGGTTTCTTCGTGTTAATTTCTTTGTTTGATTTCCTAATGTGGTCATCACCTTGGAAGAGTGCAAAGGCCACAAGAGATGGGACAACTGGCTGTTAAGTCCTGCGTGAGCCATTAACTTGCTGTGGGGCATTGGATGGGATCTGATGTCAGTTAGACGTGTCCCCATTTATTGGCCCAGGATGGGGTCTACAGCGAAGGAATGAAACTGTGACCAGACTAAGACATAGGACTCTGATGTCCTGGGAGGGGGTCCTGTCCACCATGCTGGGTGAAAAGTCATAAAGGTACAGCAACAGCAAGTGATGGCCTAGGTAAGCCATCTCTGTTAGAGGAAGGGTGTTGAACTCTAACCTGAAGGTAGCAAAAGTCAACAACTTATCTCTAAAAGTGTTTGAGAGCATTCTTCTTTGAAGAGGTCCATGAGTAGACTTCGGGGATGGCTGCCAGGCCAAAGGTAATCAGGAATAGGATGTCAAACCAGAATGACAGAGAAACAGGACAGTCATCTTGAACATGTGCTAATTTTGCCCACCCAAACTAGCTTATCTTTTTTTTTCTAATAAGCATCCTGTTTTCCCTTTGGGAAAATTCATTCTCCTACTGTCAATCCACATGGTCAAGTGAGGTTGACTTATCCCACTCCTAATACAAGAGATGAGTGTAATCTCCACTTCAGTCCAACAGAGAAAACCCCAGAATTATCGAGGAAAGGATGCTTTCTTTCTGATGAGGTTGCTGAGCTCATGAGTTTTATTTTTAGGTGATCTCTCACCTTAAGGAGAGAGATCACCTAAAAATAAAGCCAATGTGGAGGAGAGTGGAGAGAGACCAAGCCTGAGTGATGTCATGCAGCTCCTAGATGTAGCCATACCTGAAACAGGAAGTCATTGGAATTCCCAGTTATGGGCTGCAATATGTCTCCTTTTATTTGGTTTAATCCAGGTTCAGTTTTGGGTGTCATTTCCTGACAATGGAATAATCCTAACCAATAGAGTTGGATAGAACTCAGTCCTAGAGGAATTGGGTTCTGGTCAGCTCTATAAGAAAAGCTACCTTGACATGAGGAACATTCAGCTGTCGAAGAGCTAAAAATGGATGTAGGTACTAGAACAAAGCAGAAATACAGTTACCCAAACTAGAGAAAAATCATATAGTCAAAGGAGTTGATTCTGAGTCTCAGAGTGTCAGAGTCTTTAAATGTCTCCCACTCAGGCCAAGGCAGGATGGGTCTCCTGGTTGGGGCTAGGAGCCCAGCTGTGAGGAGCAGATGCTGGTTTCCATGTTCATACAGGCCCAGGGATTGTGGACTGGTCATCTCCTTCCCTAGGTCCTTTGTTTCCCCATTTGTAAAGTGAAGAGGTCAGATCATTTGCTCTTTAGATGACCCTGCAGCCCCTGAAACTATAATCTCCTTCTCCCTTCTAACCCCAGGGTGGAACAGTGTTAAAACCAAAAGATAAAATGCCTAGGGTGGCTATGAGAGTCTCAGAATGATGGTTCCTTGGACTAGAATAGAGGATTTTTGAAAGCAAGGAGTCTGGCTTCTATTCTCATTACAAGGAATCTTCCATCTTCTACCACCTTTCAACCAATCTGGTGCACAGCTATCTGGGAAAGGTTCCCAAAACACCTATGAGATCTTATTGTTTCTCTGGGTAAAATTTTCACCAGCTACAAAATACATGGAGTCTCTCTAAAGACTGTGCATGGCCAAAAATAGCATTTAGAGGATATGAAGTTGGAAAACCCTCTTTGCTGAAAATTTGAACTTTTACATAATTCTCGTTATAATGCCTTTTACATTCTTTAAAACAAAGGCATAAGTGGCATCTATAAATGTTACATGGTATGATTTTATATGGTATGAATTTTATTATCCTATTTTTGTTTAATGTTTCTATAAAATCAGTGGAGAAGGAGAAAATATGGGAAGACAGAATGTGTGCTATGAGTGTGTGTTGACATGGGTATAAACATACAAGGGTCTCTGAATTTTATGATAGAGTTGTCATTGCCTCAGCTCAGTCCTGTCCTGAATATGCTGTGTTGGCTCAAGTTTTTAACAGTCTTAAGAGGTTACTTGGCTTCTTGATCATTGGAAAGTCAAGTCAAGCTTCAGATGTGGCAAAGCAACATCTTGACATCAGGTAACCACGGGTCATAAATGTGGCCTCCCACAGAACGGCTTTTGGGGTGGAACCCTGAGAATTAAATGCAGACCCTGCATTTAAACCCCAGCCCAGGCTTAGGCATCTCTGAGAAAACAGGTTCCTCTTCCTTCACCCTTTAATGATGAGGCCATTTTTCAAAAAATATTCTGTAAACATTAGCCTTTCATGATGCCCTGTAGGAAACATGCTCTAGACAGTCAAATTTTTGCCAGTCTCTGGGCTGGATTCTGAGGAAGCAAGGGGAAGATGGAAATTCAAGGAATGCCTTAGGAAGACAGAACCATGGATAGATCATTTCAACATATGACAGAGACACCCACAGGTTACCAGGGGAGGCCAAGCTGAAAGAACAACTTTGGGATGGGAAGGGGATATTTCTGGAGGGGGAATGAGGAAACCAAGTTTTTGAGAATGGCCTGATGCAACTACTGGGTTGAATTTAAGCAGACGATCTTCTCAATAAAGTCTGACTAGTTTCCATGACTAAGACTACTAGTCACTGATGGGAATGGTTCTGATGATCATGTAGAACAGTCACTTTTGGTCTCATTAAGAAAGAGAAAAGAAAAAAAATTAAAATATAAAAACACTTTTATTTTTAAGCAAATACAAATGATTAAAGGATGGTACAGCAACAGCACCCATCTCCGTGTCTGGGAGTATGGCATAGACCACCGTGGGCAGAGACCGGTGATGCCACTGAAGGATGGAGATTAATACACAGGATGAGGCCAGGGAGGCAGTTCATTCTCTTCTCCTAACCAGGTGATGAATTATCTCCTCAGCCAAAGCTGGATACAACAAAAGGAGGAGAGAGATTGGGAGAGGTACTATGAGGAAGTAAGAGAATTGGAAGATTAAGACAGTATACAGATTTTCAGTATAGTCCCTCTCATTGTTCTAATGCCTGAATGAGTTAAAGGATGCCATGGTCAAAGTTCATGTTTACAAGGTTTTTGAAATTGGTTCTCTTCAGCCTGGTGTAAAACATATCAGTTGGAGATAGACTGAATTCTTGAGCCAGTTAACAACAGCTGTAAAAGTACGAAGAAAAGAGCCCCTTCTTATCCAAGCACCTCTTAGAAATCTTCATTAGAAACTAGTTAATGAACAGATGCTGGTAATAAGTAAGCCAGGGGAAGAGTAGCCAGGAGAAGGAGCCTGATGTCAAAGCAGCCACAAGAGGTTATTAACATAGCCACTGAAAATTAAACACAATGAAAAGAGTGCAAAGAAAAAAAGAATGATTAGGTTCACTGCAATTTCTACTATCTTAAAATTTTATTTTTAGACCTAACATATAGCATAAAGAGAAAAAAAAAAGGGAGTGGTGCATGGAGTTAATTTATTTGATCTTGAATGTAAGCTCAGTTGTTTATCATTCAGTCACCTGATCTTTCATATTCTTGGTTTCCTTTTTCCTCTCTGGTAGAATGGGGTAAACAAGCCTCACCTCACAGGGGTTGTTGTTTGGATTAGAATTGAAATAAACAAAGAACCTGGCCAAGTGCCTGGACCAGAGTCAGTATTCAATCTGCTGTCGTCAATGTTATCATTGTTATGCTCAATTCCACTTAACAAACGTGGGCCACAAAGTAAATATTGACCCTGTAATCCCTTGGCTTTTAGCCTAAATTCTTAAACTAAATTGTCTTATATTTATGGAGATGCAAAGGCCCTGGATTCTCATCTTTTTTACTCTGTCACAGGAATTGTTCACTTAAAGATGGTGGAGAAAATGAATTTTTTCTCTACCCTCAACTCTCAAACCCTATGAAAAATACTAATCTTTTTAAAATGAATGAGACTAAGAGAGAAGATATATCATCTTCAAATGATACAAGGGAATTACCACCACTTTAAACCATAAACTATGGTACACACCTGCCAAATACCACCTAGTCTAAACCTACGTGGAGAAGGACGCTGAACAAAGATACACTCCAGCTTCAATCTCAAGCAGAATGTATTGTCCCTAAAATGCCAACTTTTTGAACAGTATAGACAATGGTTACTTGATTAAAGATCTAGGGTTGTGTATTTAATATAGAAGAGGTGAATAATGCCCTTGTAGAGATCCTATCTAAGAACACGTATTGTCTAAAGACGAGTGAGCTCCAGGAATAATCATGCCGTTGCCTCCTAGCTGATGAATATGGGTAGCAGTCAAGTGGATTTCCAAGAGGGAGAGGAGGCAGGAAATTCAAGATGGTAGCACAGAGAATTTGTGGCCATGCTGTTAGCCACAGCAACATCCCGAATGTTGAAAACTCAGGCAAGACATTCCCCAGGATGAGAGAAATAATAGCTCTTGTGAATAGAATGAAAGATTCAGTTTTCCCAGAATTGTGACTTCGATCTGTCCTAGCTCACTTTACCCCTGCCCTTCTTCATGTCATTTGTCTATAGGTAGCCTGAAAATATTTTAGCCATGAAAAGATGTTAATAATACCAAAAGAACTATTAACAAAAGATATGTATGTATATTGCAGGAAGGGTTAGTCAAGTTGATGGAAAAGAGCTCAGAAAAATAATTCTACATAGTTTTGAGGGAATTTTTCTCTATATAAATAAATTACAGGCAGTCATACAATCATTGAAAGAAGAGATTATCAGATACAACAAGAACTGATAATCTAGAAAATAATTTTTAAATGATATTAGAGATGGAAATCATTTTAGACGAAAAACAGATAAACACAATTGATTTTGTTTTAAGTTGGAGAATATACTTGAAAAAAATCACACAAAATACAATGGAAAAGAAAAGCAACAAAAAGCATTATAGAAAGGTAACATATAAGAAAGCTAAATAAGAGCCAGTATATGTATAATTCGTGCTTCTGAAGAAAGTAATCAAAAACCTATTCAATGATACCTTAAAAGGAAGTTTTCTTACATGAAGACTATAAATTCTACAGAGCAAGTAATATACTACACCTCAGGAAAAAAAATAATACAACATGTTCAACATTAAACAAAATTCCACTGAAATGATTGCCTTTCAAGTGTAAAGAAAAGGATCATAAAGGCATCTAAATAAAGAGAAGCAAATTACCCAGATGGACCTCAGTATTCAAAGCCGGAAGAGAAACAGCATAACCCCCAAATTGCATACTAAGCCACGCTGGCCTTCAACCATAAAAGTAATAGACAGATACTATCAAGGATGCAATAACTAATGTCAGCCATGAGACATTCCTTAAAACTTTCCTGGACTATAATCCCAGTCAGTAATTCTAGGAATAAAAATAATGATCTCAGGAATCGAGAAGCTACAGTAAGACTAGTGGAAGGCATTGAGTCCATTCACATATAGAAGTAAGATTAAACAGCTGCAAAAATTATGATTAAAGAACAACATGAATATAAAAAACATGCATCCATAAAAATGATGCAACAAGGTAAAATTTAATGTAAATGTAAATGTTTTAAATGTAAAAACAATAATATAACTAACAAAAATCAGGGACTGGAGGGAGAGATGATGAAAGGAAGTATTGACGTGTTAACTTTTTCATCTTTCAGATGTTCTGAAAAATCTCAAGTTTTTTCCAAAACTTTTATCTAATTTTTAATGAAGAAATATTTATCTAAAGATCAAGTTGTTCTTTATAAATGAAGTAAAAAATGCACTTGATTTTTATTAAAATCAAAATTATATTTTTTCTAGAAAGAGATATTCTTTCTAGCTGTATTTTCATTTGTTTCCTATTATATACATAAAGATGCCCAGAATAATGACTACCAAATTTTGACAATTGTTACTTCTGAGAAACTTAAAATTAGATTTTTTTAAAACTTTTTCACTTCTTCTGATTGCTTGCATTTTTTCATAATTATCAGAATTTTTAATAAAAGAACAATTATTTATTCTTGTAACAAAGTTTAGCATCAGAGAAGAGCCAGTGGGAGACATGAGTAAGACCACTAGGCACATGGCCAGCCATCCCCATTTTCTCATGGTTTCTTGGGCCCAAGTTACAGGAGAGCTACATATATGGTTATCTAATGCTCTCCTTGTGTTTGTAGGTCAAAAACAATCCTCCCCACATCACTATCCACTGAGCCATACTACCAACTAGAGGCATCTGAGCCTTTGGAGCTGAGACCACTGAAAAGAGGAGTTGGTGAAGTGCCATGTTGGAACAGAAGCCTCCCTCCTTCTGTCAGTTCTTCCCTCCTCAATACCATTCTGTACCTCCCACTGCACTTAGAGTCAAACTTGGAGTCTTCACCATGTCCCGCGGGGCCCTGTGACATCTGGCCACAACCACCTCACTGCCCCTATAGGCACACCAGCAATGTTATCTATTTCCAAATGCTCCAAGCTTCTTCCCACTTTACAACCTTTGTTTTTCATTTGCCCAAAATGCTTCTCCCCCAGATCTTTACAACATCTCCTTGTCCAGACATCAGCTCACCACCTCAGTAATGCCTCGGTGATGACATATTCCACTCCACCCCGGAAACCCTTTATGTCTTTCTTAACTTATACCATTATCTGAAACCATCTCATTCATTCATTCCTTTACTTGTTTATTGTGTCTTCCCCCCTCTAGACTCCAGGAGACAAAGGACCACTTCTGGTTGTTCTCTGCTGTGTTCCCAGTGCCTGGAACTACCCCTGGCATATAGTAAGCACCCAATGAATGTCTGTGGAAACAGGACTGGCCTCATGAGCATGGGACCTGTGCAGATACACACGACCTCAAGTTCAGAAGGACCCTTCACTTGAATTAAGCTCTGCTATTGCTGTTGTGAGATTCTTAGTTTTGGGGGGAAATGCATCATATTTCCAGTGTGCATTGGCCTCTACGAATTAGGTAGTTGGTTCCGTGTGGAATAAACAAATGAATGAATACATGCTACCACTACACCAATTGCTTCAGCCTCAAAGCCTCAGTTTCCTGCAAGGTAGGGAGGATAACCCTTCCCCCACCTAACTCACAATGCATCACAGGATCCTAACAGAGTGTTCAGAAGGCATAGCCAGGGAGGAGTCTTCAAGACATACCTCCTCCCAACACACAGCTGGTCTGCACAACTGACAAGGCCCAACCTACACTTCTGTAGCACTCGGAGATTTTTGTTTAACTTCAAAGGCCCTTTTCATATACTGTTCTCTCTGGATTGACCACCCCGTTGTCTGCCTGGCTAGCTGCCCATGACCATCAAGACGAAGAGAGGGCATTTCCTGCTCTAGAAAGCCTTCCCACCCTGAGGATCCGTGGACACTACTCTAAATTCCCTCAAAGCACTTTGCTTGCTTTTATCACCACACTGTTCACCTTGTGAGGCACGAATTGTCATTCCTTCATTTCACAACACTTTTCTGCTCCTCCACTGCATGTGAGGTCCTGTGATTAACAGCTGGGATCCAGAGGTGTCTGAGGCTCCACCTGGCAGGGTAAACAGACAAGTCTTCCATCTCCTCTTCCAGCTCTGCTGAGACCACAGAAGGTGCTCAATAATTGTTTGTAGAATGAATGAATGACTTAGAGTCAGGATTAAGACTTGGGGGACCTCCTGGTTTCTTGCCAAGATGGCCACACATTTGCAGCATGACCTTGGACAAGTCATGGACCTTTTTATGCAAGAAGTTTCCCCTTCTGCAAATTGGCAGGAAGGGAAGCATCAGACTAGGTATCCTCTCTCTTTGTTTTCCCTCTTGTCTAGAGCCAAGAGTCTATAAGTAATCGTTCAAAATACCACTGGAAGTTGGCATTTATTAGGTGCATCTTAGGTACTGGGAATTTGGAATAGCATCTCCTCTGGTCAACAATCTCATATGGTAGATGATTATTTTATCCCAGTTTTTCAGAAGAGGAATGCATGGCCTAGAAAATTTAATACATTTTATCCATTGTCACACAACTTTTAAATGACCATTTCAGGGTTAGAACTTACCTATCTGACCCAAAGCCCCTGCTTCAAACTACTACACAACCCTGTTCCACACCCCCCAGTCTCATCTTGGGTCTAGTCGCAGGCCCCCAGCTGGTCTAAAAACAGAGAACCAAACTGAATTAAGAACAGGGAGTAGAAGATTCTGCATATTTCATGTGCTTTTTCCACTGGCCACCCTCCAGTTAGCCAGGGTTGGAAAACTGTGCATCCCTCTCTCCTGGTACATGCAGCAGCCCTCAAACCCATGGAAGTCAGTCTCCAAGGGGCTTCTGTGATTGACACCTACAGCCTGTAACTCACATTCATCTGGGTTAATCAGAAGTGATGGTCTGTCCTCAAGAAGTTCGATCCCATGTCCCCCTTCCATCCATCCAAAGTCGACACTCAGATGCTTGATTTGGTGACAAAAGAGCTCCCGTGTGGCTGCCAGGAAGTCGATCTGGTGATGGATCCTCCAAGTGATAGCTCCAGCCCTTTCGCCAGGCTCACCCTCTGACAGTTATTACTGCTGCAATAAATTCTTCAGTAAAACAAACAGGCACGCTGTAAATTTATTAGTCTGGGCACTCTGTGTTACTTAACATAACAGCTAGTCTTAAACAGGTAACTACTGCAGTAAATAAACCAGTTTATTTAGGCACTGTCAGCCTTAAGTGTTCACAGGGGCCTGGAGAAATGGCATTGGCCTTTCTAAGCATGATATATGCCCACATAAATTACATTTGCCCACTCAGAGGTTTGAAGGCAGCAGACCCCCTGGGAAGAGCGTGGCATCTCAGAACATCTCTGTGAACTTCAAAAAGGCTGTGGACGGGAGACACAGAACTAAATATGTAAGTATATATGTAGATGGAATTTGTGTATGTGGTCTCCAGGTAAAATAAACCAGTGCCCTAAATTTTCATAGTATGGGAATGCATGTGAAATAGATTGAAGTTTTTGTTTTGTTTTGTTTTTGTTTTTATGCTGAGCTGTTTGCAGAGAACTAAATGGAGAACAGAATACAGTAGAAGAGAGGAGAGAACTAACATTTGATGAACTGGGCCCTTGGAGGTCAGGCAGCCTGACTAATCATCTTTATATCCTCCAAGCCCTGGTGCATCTCCAGGCACCAAGCGTAGGCAAAGGATAAATGCTGATTTTCTGTGCCAGATCCTGAAGCGGGCTCTTTATACAAATATTTATTGGGGCAGGCATTAGGCTCCCAGAGGTGCTGTAACATAATCACCACAAACTGGGTAGCTTAAAACACAGAGATTTATTCTCTCTCAGTATTGGAGGCTGGAAGTCTGAAATCAAGGTGTCAGCAGGGCCCTGCTGTCTCTGAGACCCTGGAGAGAATCCTTCTATGTCTCTTCCAGGTTCCAGTGGTGGTGGCCATCTTTGGCTTTCCTTGAGTTGCAGCTGCATCAGTCCAATGTCTGTCTCCATCATCACATGGCCTTCATCTCCATATCTGTGTTTCTCTTCTTATAAAGATACCAGTCATATTGGATTAAGGGTCCATCCAACTCAAGTATGACCCCATCTTAACTAGTTACATCTGCACCAGCTGTGTCACCAAATAAGGTCATGTTCTGAGGTTCTAGCAAGGACATGAATGTGGGCGACACTATCCAGATAGTATAGATACCTTCCATACATCAAGGTGCTTCAAAGAGCAGCATCTCATTTCACCTTTGCTTTTTTGGGGTAAGAACTCTTATGCCCGTTTCAAAGATGAAGACACTAAGATTAGGAGAAGTTAAATTTTGAACAATGTTCTAGAGCTAATAACTGATGAAGTCAGTGTTCCAGCTCAGCTCTGATTCCAAAGTCCTCCTTTTCCCCAAGGCTCTGAGAGTCGAACCTCTGTCCAGTGCTCAAACCACGTGAAGATTCCTTAGATCCCTCTCTTTATATTTTAAAATTTTTATTGGAGTATAGTTGACTTATAATGTTGTGTTAGTTTCAAGCGTACAGCAAAGTGAGTCAGATATATATATATATATATATGTGTATATATATATACATATATATATATATATATATACACATATATATATATATATATATTCTTTATCAGATTATTTTCCCATATAGGTCATTACAGAATATTGGGTAGAGTTCCCTGTGCTATACAGTAGGTCCTTATCTATTTTATATATAGTAGTGTGTACATGTTAATCCCAATCTCCTAATTTTAGAGCTCTCTCTTTAAAAAGCAGCATGTGTGCAGGCGTGCATGTGTGTCTATGTGTTTAATGATGCTCATTGCATTGGAAGACATAGTTTGAATTGTTTAAAGGCCAATTGTCAAAGCTCAAAGAGCCAGGGCCTAGAGAAGACAGTATATAATGGAACCAAAGCTTTCTTCAGACCATATTTGGATTCAGTTGCCTGTTGCCCAGCGCCCTGAAAATAAATGTACAGATAGATAATTATTTCCTGCCCCACATATTACCAGATATGACTGTGCCCGTCTGGTGGCCAAGGAGCCGACCCATTGTTCAAGTGCAGAGCCCCACCCCCACTTGGCTGCAAAAAAATGTGGTTTCACTTTCCTGTGAATCCCAACTCAAAAAATAGAATGACATACAGTCAGCAGATGCCCCGTGCTGGCTCGCCACTGCCTGGCCCTGGGATCAATTAGACAAACATGGAGCAATGGGCTTCCTCCGAATATGGTCAGGGAAACAGTCTCAGGATCTGGGGATTCCGGCACCCGCGACTTGAGAGATGGGGCTCAGTTCTTACACAGCGTCCCTTCTCCAAAGGTGGGACCACCTGGAAATCCATTGCACTTGGCCTTGGGGCAAGTTCTAAGTGAGAATGAGGAGAATGCATATCATCTATTCCCACCCAGGGAGGGAAAGTGCAACAACAAGAAAACACACGAGGTTTGGAGACACCAATAGACCTAGATTTGAAACCTACTCCATTACCCTCTGGCCGAGTGACTTTGAGCAAGTCACTTCACCTCCTTGGTCTGTTTATGGGAAATGAATCAATCGCACCTACCTATGTATAGATCTAACAAGCCAACACAGATAAAATTCCAAGCCAGAGGTGGACTTTATTATTAGATTCGCTCACCCCATTCGCTGTAAATGGGGAAACCAAGGTAGACATTGATCATTATAATCTTGACTAGTAGAGCCAAGACTTGGAGGGCATTTTGCTAAGTGAAATAAGTCGTACAGAGAAAGACAAATGCTGTATGATATCACTTATATGTGGAATCTAAAAAGTACGACAAACTAGTGAATACAGCAAAGAAAAGAGACTCACTGATACAGAGAACAAACTAGTGACTACTGGTGGGGAGAGGGAGGGGGAGGGGCAGTACAGGGGTGGGGAGTGGTAGGTACAAAGTACCGGGTGTAAGATGGGCTACAAGGACGTATTGTACAACATGGAGAACATAACCAACATTTTCTAATAACTGTAAATGGAGTGTAACCTTTAAAATTTGTATTAAAAATAAATTATAAAAATAAATTTTTTTTAAAAAGCGAAAAAAAAAAAAAAAAGATTTACACCCAGATCTCCATCACAATCAAGGGTATGCAGTTCAGAGTAGAAGCAGTGGAGGACTCCCTATGAGATACTGCCTTCAAAAGGTGTATTTCTGCCCTAGGGTCTAAACTAGTGAACTGTCTATTCCCTTGTGCATCTGCCCCACTGGACCATGGGCTCCCTGAGCGCACAGGCATGGATCCTTCATCTCAGTCCATCAGTTGCCTGCTGGACAGCCTGGCACATGGAAGGTTTAAGGAATATGTATTGAACAATGGAAGGGGACAGAAACCCTCCCTGGTGTCCCCATAGCACCTACACTTCCCCTATTATGGTCCCGGGACCATCCTGGGGGAGATTGCTTGTCTGCAAGAGTTTCTTCCTCAGAAGATTCAAGTTCCATGGTGCCAGGGTTTAAGGTGCCCTCAATGCATTCCTATGACTTAGTGCAATGCTTGGCACATGGCAGGTGAAAATCACTGGTGAACTATTTACGGTAGCCAAGACATGGAAGCAACCTAAATGTCCATCAACGGAGGAATGGATAAAGAAGATGTGGTACATATACACAATGGAACACTATGCAGCCATAAAAAAAGAATGAAATAATGCCATTTGCAGCAACATGGATGCAACTAGAGATGATCATACTGAGTGAAGTAAGCCAGACAAAGACAAAATCATATAATATCATATGGATATTATATTACATATATATTATGTGTGGAATCTTAAAAAAATGATGCAAGTGAACTTATTTACAAAACAGAAACAGACTCACAGACATAGAAGACAAACTTATGGTTACCAAAGGGGAAAGGGGGTGGGGAGGAATAAATTAGAAATTTGGGAGTAACATATACCCACTACTAAATGTAAAAGAGGTAAACAACAAGGACCTATTGTATAGCATGGGGAACTATACTCAATATTTTGTAATAACCTATATGGTAAAAAATTCTGAAAGATATATATATGTGTATATATATATATATATATATATATATATATATATATATACACACACATATGTGTGTGTGCATGTGTGTGTATAACTGAATCACTTTGCTGTACACCTGAAACTAACACAACATTGTAAATCAGCTATACTTCAATTTAAAAAACATTTTTTTTTTTTTTTTAAATCACTGCTGAAAAGAGATTGAGAAGCTTCCCATAGCACACTGGGGGAAAGAAGGGGAGGGTGAATTTGATCTTATGGAACACTTACAATATGCCAGACACCGTCCTTGGTACCTTCGTCTCTACTGGTCATCACATCTTCTGCACGCACACACACATGCACACACACACGCATACATGCACGCACGCAGGCTCATTCCCATTTTTACAAATGAGCAAAACTGAGGTCGGAGGAGGGAGCCACCTTTTCCCAGACCACACAGCTGGTGAATGTCAGCGTTCCAACTGAGCTCAGCTCTGACTGCGAAACCCTTGCTACATTCCATTGCTTCTTCAAAACCTGAGAAAAACACTGCCTGCTTTGCCGTTTTACCTAGAACCAGCTGGGAGCCCCTCCCTTCTTGACCTCCTGCCACCCCTGGGTTAAGGGGTTCACTGTGGGAGCCCGCAGAGCTGGACAGTGAACTCTGCTGGCTGCAGGCAGAAGTGAAGGGCTGGACCTTCCGGCCAACACAACTTTAATACCCCAGGACCTTCTGCACAAACCTGGGACCCTCGGTCATGGTCAGGGGGTGGTGGGTGAAGGGAGATGGGAAACCCCCATCCCCGAGCTCTGAGGAAGACCGATCAGTGCACCGGTGTGAGCTGACCCTAAGCCCGTGTTCCTGTGGCCAGTCACCATGAACCAGGGGGTGGAATGCCACTTGTGGTGGCCACGGTTTCCTCGGGCACGTGGGTGGCCGCTTCACAGTGTGACATCCAGCCTCCTGCATTTGCTCTCATCCTCTGATGAGCCCCAGGGCAGAAGCAAGGAGGCCTGTTGCACAGGAACTTCAGGGATTTATGGAAAGAAACTGTGAATCCCGGAGCCATCGACAACTTATTCAGGAAGCAAGAGGAACAGCAGCTGGAGAATTCAATAGCGATTGAGGGCATGCTGAACACTTACTCTCATAATCCCTTTCAACCCTCAAAACGATGCTTTGATGGCCATTTTCAGATGAGAAAACTAAGGCTTGTCAGACATGCAGATAAGGAAGACAGTGGTGGAGCAAAGTGATTCTACTCCAGACCCAATATTAAATCTGGGAGCAAGAAGCTAAAGCTAGAATCTGAGATCGTGCCCAGATCAAGAATACTCTAAGTCCCAGACAACAGGGAACCATGCCTATTTCTTCCTTTATAAGAAACCTCTCACACTGCTTGTTTGAGTTCCCTTCTTTATCCACTCTGAAGGGGACTGGCACACTTCATCTTGTGCTCTGATATGTTCTTTTGAGGGCTAAATAGACTGTATTCTGAAAGTTATATGTGTTTGTTCACCGCAGATTTTGAGCCCAGGTCTTCAGAGTGACTAACATCTGTGTCATACTTTGGTGCCCACAAAGCACGTGGCCGTACGTGGGCTCCCATCTTTGTGAAACAGAACCACACTCATTTACTGGCCAGGAAAAAGGCTCAGAGAGCCAGGGAGACTGCCCACCACAGGACAGTCTCAGTGCTGCCCCCTCCAAGCTGCTTTGTACCAAGTGGTCTGCATGATGTGGCCCATGGAGGGTCCTCAGAGAATCCCCCATATCCTCAGCACCCGAGGTCTACAGTCTCCAATCCTTCCATGTGTGTCCGCTGTCAGATTCCTCTACAGACGCGACTGGAGCAAACTGGACTCCCCCGCCCCATCTCCTCTCCAGCACACTGGATACATCAGCCCGACATGTCTTTCCAATTAGGCCAGTCCTGAGCTGCAGAGAAACAGGAAACCACTCACAACCTCAGACCCATCCAGACGCAGGAAACCGGGCAGAGACAGCAGCGGCCCCAGTCAGCCCTGGGCCAGCCTGTCAGGCACTGCCCAGCCCTCCTGCCCAGGGCCATCTCAGGAGCAGAGATGGGAGAACAGAATGCGCCCCACCACTCTGTAGATGTGACATCTTGAGCAGATTTCTCCTTCTCTCCAAGCCACCTGAGAGACTCCTGTAAGGGCCCTGGGACCCCTCCCGTAAAGGACCAGGGCAGAGACACACATCATGAGATGAAGTTTGCAAACCTCAGCCCAATGCCCGGCATATAGGAAGTGCTCCTTTGGGACCAGGAATGAGTGGGCTCTTGACCCAAACCATCCCGTGTTTGTCTCGCAGCTGCCCTGGGAGGACGGTGTTTGGGGTTCCATTTTACAGATGAGGACGCTGAGTCAGGGTCTGTGTAAACTGCGGAGGAAGAGCCTGAGGCTCAGAATCAGAGGGTTACAGTTTCAAATCTCAGCCCTGCCAGCTGGCAGCTTGGGACTGACTGGTGGGGCTGTTTGTCCACACCTACCGCTCTGAACACACCGTCTCTAATTCCTACTCTTCACACCCTGCACATGGTGACCCTCCACACATGGGGGCATCCAAGGTCCAGAGAGTTTACCTAGTGTGCACCTGGTTCCATCTCAAAAGGGCGAGGCTCACATCCCACCTCTGTAGCTTCTCAAGCCTCTTCTCTCCATGCAGTGTATCTAATAACCTCTCTATGTAGGGTCGGCCAAAGGGTTCGCGTTACTTGCACTCCAGAACATTTATGTAGAACAAAACCAAAATGCTGGGACAGCTGGGGTCTGTACTGAGTGGCACTGAGTCGACCATTTCCATGAAAGATGGCTTAACGCCCCCCTCCCCTGCCAACACCCCAGAGCCTCTCTTTGCCCCGAAGGGCCAGCTGTTGTTCAGCGAAGATCCACACACAGCCATTCGCATGCCCCAGCCAAAGACTCAAAAGTTGGCAGTTCCTCAAAAAATTAAACACGGAATTACTGCATGACTCAGCAATTTCACTTCTAGGTAAGCAACCAAAAGAATTGAAAGCAGAGACTTGAAGAGGTATTCATATACCCATGTTCACAGTGGCATTATTCACAACAGCCAAAAGATGGGAACAACCCAAGTGTCCACTGAAGGATGAATGGATAAGACAAATGTGGTCTATCCATCTGATGGAAAACTACTCAGCCCTGAAAAGGAAGGAAATTCTGACACATGCTCCAACATGGGCGAAACTTGAGGACATTATGCTAAGTGAAATAAACAAGTCCCCAAAAGACAAATATCGTATAATTCTACTTATATGAAGTAGAATACAGGTTAGCAGGGGCTGGGGGAGGGGAAATGGGAAGTTAGTGTTTAACAGGGACAGGATTTCGATTTGGGATGATGAAAGATGATTGGTGACAATGGTCCCACAACACTGTGAATGCCACCAAAATGTACACCTAAAAATGGATAAAATAGTAAATTGTATGTGTATTTCACCACAAGTCTTTAAAAAAAGAAAAGAAAAAGAAGTCAACTAACTATATTCACTGTGGATCTTTCTCCCAAAAGTTCACTGCAGTGACTGCATGATTTGGCTGAGATCCCCCGAGATGGGCAGCCGACAGGAGGTAGGTGTTTTCCTCCATGGGGTCCTTCAGGAAAGCCCCACACCACATCCTCACCCAGCCCCCAAGTCTGCTGATCCTCAGCAGGCACTCAGCACGCTCCCACAGCTCCACAAGCACTGTCCACATGCATGGGTATGGGGGCCCCCCAAGAGTCGGGGTGCAAAGAAACAGGGCCATTCTTGATGGGAGAAGTAAACTTTCCAACAAAGACACACAGGGTGTTTCAGATCTTCTCGGAAGGTGGAGAGAAGGGTTAACAAGGAAAAGAAAGAGCCATGTTTCTCCCCGAAATTTGAGTTACAGGTTTTCATGCAAAGGAGCCATTGAGTATGAGCTGTGAACTTTTGATGAAAACTGATACCACAAGTCCAATGCCTTTTGCATTGTCTGGGCACCCATGGGGCACATAGCCCTCCCCAAAAAACTGGCTCTCTGCTCAGGGAAGGAGTCCACAGGCCAGACCTCAGAGCCCCTCCAGCTCCTTCGTTGCAACTAACATATTTTTCCTTTATTTAGGATAAAAAACAAGCAAACAAACAAAAAAGCTCTGCTAAAATAAAGTGAAATAGGAAGATTACCAAATAGCTAAATGTACCCAACCTGAGATCTTTAAGCCCTGATGAATAACAAACTCTTCCAATCTAAGAATAATGCTAAGATCATATGATATAAACCTCTCCCTGCTTGCCACCCTTGCTTGTAGGAGATCATGTGCAAACTCTGGGTGTGTGTGTGTGTGTGAGAGAGTGTGTGTGCATGTGGGCATTTGTCATTACTTCTTTCACTTGGTTGGATTGTGCCTTCATTTCAAATTGCTATAAAATACATTTAATGAAATATAAGTCTTTCACATTCTGTTTAGTAAGTGTGTGTGTGTGTGTGTGTGGCCACCCACCAGCACACCTGCTGAGTTTTCACACTCATCGTTCCTGATCTTTCTCACACTGGACGGAACCAGGGCTCTCTAGTTCACTATGTATTTTTAAGGAAGGAAACCAACCCCTGAGAGTTTATTAACTTGTCCAAGGTCATTTAGGGAGCGTTCCTAACTCCTCATCCAGTGCCATGGCCCTGAGCATCGGCCTCTGCCCAAAGAGCAACTTAAACCTCGGAATTAGGCCCAGTGAGCTGCCCATGGGGCCAGATGGGCTTTTGAATAGTTGTCTCAAATATTATACTCTCTTAGCAAAGACACTTGAAACAGCGATTGTACCCCTTAGACTTATCTTCTAGAAATAAGATGGCTCCTTGAGATGGTATTTGTTACAAAGCAAGGGATTGCTTTCACTCAATATCCCCCTCATAATTGTTTCATAGACATCCATTAATTTTTGAATAATAATATTCTCTTCATCATTTCCAACTAGGGCCCTTCTTCAAGTCTTCCACACCCTATCAATACGGTATAACTTTTCTGCCATTATTTTCTTAAAAAAAAAAAAAACAATAAATTGTGATTCCTCTAATCAAGACCACATGCCTATGGTGTAGAAATTCAACATTTTTCTGAAACAATAAATCTATTCTGTCAGATACAATGATGCGGGGTTTGTTAGGAACAGATAATGATTTTATTCCAAGCATACACATTCTTGTACACACGCGCACACACACACACAGCAGTTAAAACTGACGTTTCCAGAGAGAAGACGCCCAGTGTGTTCTGCTTCGTGGGCCCTTCCCCCCGGCACCTGCAGGAGGCCGTGTGCTGCTCAACACTGCCCGCCCAATGTATCCTTGTGTTTCTGAGTGTGAGTTAATCTGGATACGAAAGCTCACCTAAGGGCCATGGATGTGGCAGGCAGAGGATTGAATTAGGAGTCAGGAAACCACGGTTCTCGCTCCCATATTGCAATTTCAATCGTCTGTGTGACCACATGTGTGGTCCATGTGGACCGCAGTGGGCATGCTAGGTCGCCCCTGCATATACATTTCCAAGAGCTCCAACAGCCCTCATTTTACCAGAAGCAAACCTGAGCTCAGAGGAGGTGTCCAAGGTTCCCCAGATGGACCATACTGGTCCCAGCCTGGTCCCCATCCCATGCAGCCCTCAACGTCAGTAGGCCTTCAGGAAATCTTTCAGCATCTCTGACCCTTAGCTTCTCTGTTTGTAGAACAAGAGAGGTGGACAAAATCAATGTTAGAAGTCTTTTCAAGCTCAGAACAGTGATGTGCGGCTTCAGGTCACAGCATCACCACCTGAAATGATCCCATTGTGATCGCCCTGCGTCCTCATGCATCTTTGTGAACAGGGTCTGGGAAAGCTCAGCTCATAGGACCCCACAGGCCATGCTGAGCTGCCATCGAGCACAAAAATGGCCCCAATTACTGCCCTTCCCATATCCATGCCCTTTGCTCTGTGACTTTGCAAAACTTCCCATCAAGAGCTGATGAGTCAATTTCCCACCCTTGACTCTGGGCTGGCTGTGGGACCCCAGCAGAAGGAAAAGTGTTCCAGCTCTTAGTGAATGCCTTGAGAAGCCTTGCGTGCTTCTGCTTTTGCAGAGGATGCTGCTGAGCCACCAGGAAACCTGCCCAGGCTAGCTCGCTGGAGAAGAGATAGCCCACGTGGAGGAGAGGTTGCCCCAACACATGCCAACTCCTCTAGTTATATATTAGCACACAGCAAACCATCCCAAACTTTGGGGCTTAAAACACCAATTTGTTATTACCTCTCTCAGTCCCACAGGTCTCCCATGTGTTTGCAAACAGAGGACAGCTGGTGTTGGAATCATCTGAAGACTCAACTGGGCTGGACATCCAACACAGCTTCTTTTTTTTTTTTTTTTTTTATTGGAGTATAATTGCTTTACAATGTTGTGTTAGTTTCTGCTGTACAACAATGTGAATCAGCTGTATGTATACATATATCCCCATATCCCCTCCCTCTTGAACCTCCCTCCCACCCTCCCTATCCCACCCCTCTAGGTCGTCACGAAGCACCAAGCTGATCTCCCTGTGCTATGCAGCAGCTTCCCACTAGCCATCCATTTTGCATTTGGTAGTGTATACGTGTCGATGCTACTCTCTCACTTCGTCCCAGCTTCCCCTTCCCCACCCGCCCCCGTCCTCAAGTGCGTTGTCCATGTCTGTGTCTTTATTCCTGCCCTGCCACTAGGTTCATCAGTACGGTTTTTCTTAGATTCCAAATATGTGAGTTAGCATATGGTATTTGTTTTTCTCTTTCTGACTTACTTCACTCTGTATGACAGACTCTAGGTCCATCCACCTCATTACAAATAACTCAATTTCGTTTCTTTTTATGGCTGAGTAATATTCCATCATACATATGTGCCACATCTTCTTTATCCTTTCATCTGTCGATGGACACTGAGGTTGCTTCCATGTCCTGGCTATTGTAAATAGAGCTGCAATGAACATTGTGGTACATGACTCTTTTTGAATTATGGTTTTCTCAGGGTATATGCCCAGTGGTGGGATTGCTAGGTCATATGGTAGTTCTATTTTTAGTTTTTCAAGGAATATCCATACTGTTCTCCATAGTGGCTGTATCAATTTACATTTCCACCAACAGTGCAGGAGGGTTCCCTTTTCTCCACATCCGCTCCAGCATTTATTGTTTCTAGATTTTCTGATCATAGCCATTCTGGCCACTGTGAGGTGATACCTCACTGTGTTTTTGATTTGCATTTCTCTAATGATTAGTTATATTGAGCATCTTTTCATGTGTTTGTTGACAATCTGTATGTCTTCTTTGGAGAAATGTCTATTTAGGTCTTCTGCCCATTTTTGGATTAGGTTGTTTGTTTTTTTGATATTGCGCTGCATGAGCTGCTTGTATATTTTGGAGATTAATCTTTTGTCCTTTGATTCATTTGCAAATATTTTCTCCCATTTTGAGGGTTGTCTTTTCGTCTTGTTTATGGTTTTATTTGCTATGCAAAAGCTTTTAAGTTTAATTAGGTCCCATTTGTTTATTTTTGTTTTTATTTCCATTACTCTATGAGGTGGGTCAAAAAGGATCTTGCTGTGATTTATGTCATAGAGTGTTCTGCCTATGTTTTCCTCTAAGAGTTTTGTAGTGTCTGGCCTTACATTTAGGTCTTTAATCTATTTTGAGTTTATTTTTCTGTACAGTGTTAGGGTTGTTCTAATTTCATTCTTTTACATGTAGCTGACCAGTTTTCCCAGCACCACTTATTGAAGAGGCTGTCTTTTCTCCATTGTATATTCTTGCCTCCTTTGTCAAAGATAAGGTGACCATATGTGCGTGGGTTTATCTCTGGGCTTTCTATCCTGTTCCATTGATCTATATTTCTGTTTCTGTGCCAGTACCACACTGTCTGGATTACTGTAGCTCTGTAGTATAGTCTGAAGTCAGGGAGCCTGATTCCTCCAGCTCTGTTTTTCTTTCTCAAGATTGCTTTGGCTATTTGGGGTCTTTTGTGTTTCCATACAAATTGTTAAATTTTTTGTTCTAGTTCTGTGAAAAATGCCATTGGTAACTTGTTAGGGATTGCACTAAATCTGTAGATTGCTTTGGGTAATATAGTCATTTTCACAATGTTGTTTCTTCCAATCCAAGAACATGGTATGTCTCTCCATCTGTTTGTGTCATCTTTGATTTCTTTCATTTGGGTCTTAGAGTATTCTGCATACAGGTCTTTTGTCTCCTTAGGTAGGTTTATTCTTGGGTATTTTATTCTTTTTATTGCAATTGTAAATGGGAGTGTTTCCTTAATTTCTCTTTCAGATTTTTCATCATTAGTGTATAGGAATGCACGAGATTTCTGTGCATTAATTTTGTATCCTGCTACTTTACCAACTTCTTTGATTAGCTCTAGTAGTTTTCTAGTAGAGCCTTTAGGATTCTCTGTGTATAATATCATGTCATCTGCAAACAGTGACAATTTTACTTCTTCTTTTCCGATTTGGATTCCTTTTATTTCTTTTTCTGCTCTGATTGCCGCAACACAGCTTCTTGATTTGTATGTCCAGAGAGTCACCAGGGTGGAGAGAAGAGTGGGGTGCTGGCCAGACATCGCGCTCTTCTTTCTCCCTCCCCCCTCTCTCTCTGTCTCTCCATCTTCACCCTCTCCATTCAGCCAGCTTGGGATTCCTCACAGCATGTCTTATCCCCAGAGAACAAGGACAGTGATTCCTTCACCTCTGTCCCTTCCCCCGCCGCCCCCCGCCACAAACCCAGCACCTGACACATGCTGCGTATCTCCCAGGCTGTCTGCTATCACACAGCTCCAATGTTGGGCTTTCCCCCTGAGACTAAGCCTCAGTCTCAGTGTGGCTACTCAGGGGTCCCTCCTCTGGCCTCTGGGGTAGCTCTGAAAGGACCCTTCTGAAGGAGAAGATGATCATGTCTTCCTCTGACAAGCTCCTTAAACTGTCCTCACATAGAGGATTTTGAGTCCCATCACCAGCCTAGCTTCCCACTGCCCTCCTGGAGGTCTAGTGACTTCTCCTAAAATGGGGTGTCTAAAGCTGAGTGCACCTCTCTGGAGACATCTGACTTAACCCATCACCTCCCTCATTCTAAGAATCATACTTCTGTTCATACAGCAAAACTGCATTAATGCAAAAACTGCATTATCCTTCTTGACCTAGTCAACACTATTCCACATTCAGCACCTTCAGTGTCCAAGGAAAGACGTTCATTATACTATTCCTCCCCCTTCCTCATCTTGGAAAGTTTTTTTTTTTTTTTTTTCTAGACTCAATGTCAGAAACTTGCCTCCACTCCTGTTAAAAAGAAGATAGCAACATTTAACAAAATGAGCACAGCCTCAGAAAGCATGTCAAGATTCCAACTTTCCGTGGGGCAGGGTCGGGGGGTACCTTCTTATCCACACTGAGCCTCTATTTCATAATCTAGAAAGTAAGGGCAGCTGTGCCCACTTTCTTTTCGGCAGGTGCAGGAAAACCTTTCAGTGCCCTGCACAGTGTCTGACCCATAGTGCTCTGAATAAGCAGATGTTAGTATTAATAACAGTATTAACAGTTATGAAAATGATACCAGTTCAATCACAATATATCTCATAGTCTCAGAATTTGGATGAATTGGGATCCATTAGATCCTCATCACATCAGCCAGTGTGTTTATAACCCAGCTTCTCATCTTCCACAAATGTGGTAACACTGCCGATGTTTTCAACTGACTTATTAAGGGAACCTTTGAATCAGACAGGGAAGATGATGAAGCTGTCAGGGCTCTATTGCATCTACTAACCAGCATCTATCATGGATAGTTTTTTGAAATCATTTTTTTATCTCCCTAGTGTTACCATCACTGTGCCCATATTTCTCTATCACAGCTGCATAATTAAAAATCAAAGTAAAATATTTGGCTCTTAAATTCCTTTAAGGCTGTCATTTTATTTTCTTCTCCTTCTATCCCTGGAGCATCCTTCATCTTCGTTTCCAGCTCCCCAACCAGAAATTTCAAATGCGTGCAATCTTTCCATTACCTCTTCCCCAAATCGCAACTTGACACCCTCTGCTTGGCCTGCCCTCTTTGTTGCAATATGTTCAATTCCTATTGTCTAGAAGATAGGGAATTTTTTAAAGTTGCTCTGTTAATAAAATGCCTTAGTTTAAAAAGTTTGCTCAGCAGCGTGTGTCTCTTAATATGTGTCAACTTCTGTTTGGATCAATTGACGTGGGATGCTATATTAATTATTCATTTTTACAGAATGGAAATTAATTATTGTGCATGAGATTCTAAACACATATGGCAACAGTGCCAGCTGGACTTGGCCCCCCTGCCAGGATTTCAGAGACTCAGATTCAGAGGTAATATGTTGTTTTGCAAAGCCAAGACCTCCTAAAGTTTCCAAGATAGAAGAATTGAAAATCTGACATATTTCTGTACATGGTCCAACTCCTGCCCCTCCTTGAATGCCCCCTTGACTTCCCTGCTATCTCTTCCAGAAACCGTGCTGGTAAGGGAGAGCTTCTGAGTCTATCACTTCAGCTTCAACCACCTAAAACCTTGAGCCTTTGTCCTCGCTTCCAAGTCTGTCTTTCTGTAGCAGGTGGTACCACTAACCTCCCTCCCTGAAGCCTTCGGAAGAAGTCCTCCTGGAGGGAATGATAGGTCTGGAGTGCTCCCTTAACACTCCATCCTACCTCTGTCTTCTTGTTTATCATGTTGCAGTGAGATCGTTTATCTGTGCAACAATCACAATTTGGTGTGTTTTTATGGGTAAAAACCATGTCCCATTCTTTCCTGTATCCCTTCATGCCCACTGAAGATAGGTAGCTTGTTAAACTGAGTTAAACCTATTAGCTTCTTGGAGAGGAGAAGCTCACAGAAGTACGTATTCTCTTTGAGGAAAATGAAAAAGGAAGTCGATTCCTGGTAGAAGAGAGGGCAAGGTACACATCTTCATTCAGAAAGAAGTTACTGGAAATTCTGGATGTCCAGGAGACATGGGTCTAGACCTTTTGGCATTGAAGAGGAGAACTATTTCAGAAAAAGCAAAGCAGCCATTGTTTAATGTCCCGGCTCTTTTATCTCCATCCTCTCACTTCCTTCTCATCAGAGAGTGTGGAAGGCTTGGCTGAAAATAGCAGCTCAGTAAATACTTGTTAAATGAATCAAGACATGAAAGAATGAATAAAGTTAGGATTGTTTTGGTTGCAAGTGACCAAAAAAATTAAAAAAAAAAAACCAATCCTAAATAGACAATGCTGAAAAGAAACATCTTGGTCCCTGTCATTGAAGAGCATGGGTGAATGGCTGGGTTCAATGCAGGTATTAAATGATGTCACTAGGGCCCAGATTCACTCCACCTCTCAATCCTGCTTCCCGTCATTGGATCTATTCTCAGGCAGAATCTCACTTCTCAGTAGAAAGATGGCTCTGGCAGCTCCATACTTTACTTCTTCTCAAGTTCAAGTCTACACAGGAAAGAGAGAGAACCAAATGCTGTTGTCATGATTACTAAATTGACTAGACTAGAATCAAATAAAAAGGGGAAATCTGGAGCCTGTAGTAGGTGAAGCATTTTGCTCAAGGGCACCCCATAAATAAATCTGGAACAAGTGTAAATCTACCCAGGGTTCAGGGCTCTTCCTCCCCCTACAAAAATGCCCTAAGTTTCCCTACACCCAAAGGCGTCTTCCTCTCTCTTATGCCACTTCATCTTGCAGAATCCCCACTGAGATGACCTGTCTACCCTGGTCTTCTAGTCCTTACAGGTATTTTCCTAAACACCCTTGATCTCAGCCCAAAAAGTCACCTCTCCATCCTTCTCAATGTCCCTCCTTACTTCTTCATTTTCCTGAAATTCCCACAGTAACACAGAGCAAAATAATATCCTTTCATCTGAAAAAATAGCTGTTCTCCAGGAGATTTCAGATGTATTGTCCTGAGTTCAAATTCCAGGTAGGCTACTCTGGTTTTTTAACCTGAAGCAAATCAAGTCCTCTCTCAGACCCTCAGTTTCCTCCTTCTGTGAAACAAAGAGGGTAAAACATATTCTCCAGGGCTTTGCAAAGATTGAGAGTATATGAGATTACCCAATGTAGTAATTGCTTTATAGTCAATTGCTTTATAAATGTTGAGGGCCTGTTTCTATTTCTTTCTGAAAGCTGGAATAGACACACACAACCTTCAACTGTCTCTTTCTCTAGGTGAACTTGAGTTCATAAGTATGGAAGGGGGAGATATGCTACAGATTGTCGACCTTCACATGTGGGCTTATAGCTACCATTTGTACAGAAGAGAGGCATGGTGGAAAGAATAATGGATTAAAGTGCTTTAAAAAGTAACTTCTAGACCTCTACCCAGTCACTTTCTAACTCTTCATTCTTGGCCTCAGTTTTCCCAACCTGTGGAAGAAAAATGTTGCTTTATCTCTGAAGTTCCTTCTAGGTGTAAGATGTTAAGTTTCAATGCCAACCAGATAAACTATCACCATAATTCACCAGATTATTCACTGAAGGGAGTTACCGTCTACTGCATACTTATTATGTGTCAGACATAGTTATAATAAATGGTAATAGTCTTTGCTATCCATTACTGATGCCTGCTATGGGCCAAGCATCATGCTACACACTTTGCATGGACTCTCTCACTTGATCCTTAACAAACCTACCAAGGAACACGCCTTCCTCCTTTCACATGTCGGAAAGATGAGGCACAGAAAGGCTGAACAATTTGCCAAAGATTACACATCAGCTGGCAGATTTGAGCTCTGGTCTCTATGACTTGTAAGCTCACACTCTTAATTTCCACCCGTTCTGCCTGATTTGGGGGCACCCAGACCACAGTATCTCAAGAAATCTTCCACATTTCCTTTACATCTGTGATTTGGAAATTTTCAGGGAAGGCATCCCAGAAGATATTGATGGTTGAGCAGGAGTTTGCCAGGCAGAGAAGGACCCAAGGAAATACCATGAAGAGATAGTACAGCTCAAAGTATGAGTCTAGAGACTGTCTCCCTAAGCTTGAATCCGTATGCTTCCACTTGTTAGTTACATGATCTTATTCTCCCTGTGCCACAGTTTCCTTACTTATGAATCAGAGATAATAATAATTCTTACTTTGTGAGGTTGTTGTGAGGATGAAATGACTGAATATTTAGAAAGCACTTAGAACAATGTCTGGCACATGGGAGTGAATAAATAGACAGTGGATAAGTGCTTCCTATCACTGCTATAATTCTTAGTTGGAAAATAACAAGGCAAGAGGATGCAAAACTGCATGCAGTTCCTGAGAACTAAAAGATATTTAGTATTGGTGATGTTGGAGGCAGAGATTGACAGGAGATGGAGAAGAAGGCCTGGAGCAGATCTCAAAGGGCCCCAAAATCGAAGGTCAGGAGTATGAAGACAAAGGGAAGTCCTTGGCAGGTATTCAGCAAGAAGTGGTAAGGTATCCTTTAAATCTGCAACATTACATCTCGTAGAGACACAGATTTGGTTCTTGGAAGGTGATGCTTCCTCATAATTTCCACACTCGAGTTTTGACCTTGAACTCTGTGGATACACAGACGGAACCTAATCCTCTTTAAAAACCATGATGTCTTTGCCATGAGATAATGCTATGCCTTCCCCTAGAAGCTGGTCATCTCCAAGATAAGCCAAATTTTGCCCTCATTCCTCAAAGAACATGGTGTCAAGGCTTCTCTTGGCCCTTGCCTCTCTCTCTCTCTCTGATGAAGCAGCAGTTTGCCTCTATTTCTCATAGGATATTAAATTGGGGAAAGTAAGAGAGTGGTTCTCAACACAGTTTATCTCTATAAAGAAAATATATTGATATATCATAGAAATTAGAAAATTGGATTCATAGGAAGGGGAAGAGGGTAATCATGAGAGACCATTTGATTGATTTACTATCAAAGTTGGACCAGAATTTCCTGGTGGCCATGGTAAAAAGAAAAATACAATAGTTAACACCTTATACTCTCAGACTAGAGGAAGTATAGCAACTTCTTAATATGTGAGTATGTGAGCAGTGGTGGGGACAAATTCCATATACTAAATCATGAGAGCTGTTGCTTATGTAGAGGCATTGAGTAATGAGTTAGACAACCCGCCTTCAAAAGGGTGTTTTTAAACACATTCTTTTATTATGGAATACCTTTAAACACATTCTTTTATTATGGAATACCTTTAGATGTACAGAAAATTTTCACAGATGTTACAGAGAATCCCCATATACCCTTCAGCTAGTTTCTGCCATTGTGAACGTCTTACATTGCCATGGTATATATGTCAAAACAAAGAAACCAACATCAGTACATTAATATTCACTAAGCTCTCCACTTTACCTGATTTTCACCAGTTTTTCCATTAATGTTCTCTTATGAACCCAGGGAACTGCATCGCATGGGCTTTTCTATCCCCCCAGTCTCCTCTGGTCTGCTACGGTTTCTCAGTCTGTCCTTGTTTTGATGACCTTGACATTCTTGAAGCGTACTGACCAGGTATCCTGTAGAATGTCCCCTAATCTGGGTTTGTCTGGTGTCTCTCTTGTGATTGGATTATGTGTTGGATTTTTGGAAATAAAGCCACAGAAATAGAGTGACTTTCTTATCATGTCATATCAGGGGCTCACGATATCCATATAACATAATTTTATTACAAAAGCAGAAACAGTTATCATTCATTTTATGCTTTTATTTTTTAAATGGGTGTCCAATGGCCCATGGAAGAGGATATGTGTTTTTTAAATTAGAAAACATGGATTTAAGGATCAATGCTTAGCAGCTTATCATGGTATTATTGCTAACAGTATCTGATAAGGCCATTTTATCAAAGTTTAAGGGCACTCTTCTTCCAGAAAAATAAATCTCTGGGTTTTAGCTCATTCAGAGTCTGCTTTGTAAGATGTTATGGCTGCTTATTATTGTTGATGATAAGACTGGGTATATGCAGGAGTCTGTTGTAGTACTTGACCGCATCAGCTTACAACCAGGATTGAAGGTGAAATTCCTAAATACATAGGGTCACCTCTTATTAATGTATAAAATGAAAGCTGAGGAATCCCAAAAGTAGTTGATTACATTGTCATTAAAGCTAATGAAATACTTTAGGCCAAGGGAAGTTGAGTATCTCTGAAAGCATTGCTAATCATAGCTTTAGAATTTCATTTATTTGCTCCACTGTTCCTGAAGATTGAGGATGAAGTTTTTGTTAGTAAAGGCCAAAGTTTTGCAAAGCTTATTAATAAGAAATATACGCCCTGTCACTGGAGAGATGGATTATATCTCCCCATATCAGAAACAAACAAACAAACAAAACAAATTATTCACTACCATGAGAGCCTGCCTTTCCAGCCACAAAAAGCTTCAATTGCATCCTGAGAGTAAGGAAACAATGACAAAAAGATACTTTACCACCCAATTGTGAGGGTGAAGAAGGTTGGAGGTATTCAAAGGAGTTCTGGGGCTCTGATTCCTGTTCATGTCCCATCTTTACAGTTTTGCCAGATTCCTGTTGTTGGCAAGTAACACATACACTGGAAACATCCTCGACAATATTCTTAAAATTACCCAGCGCCCCCCACCCAAAAAGTAATTACCCAGCCAATGATGACTCACTACCATGGTCAATTTAGGTATATTATTATAGGTAAAATAATGAAGCATTTTTTCTATACTCCAGAAGATCGTTTGTATGACCAGACAACAGTGTTGTGACCATCACAGTTATTATCTTCAAGCTGTGTCCATTTTTTTATAACATCTTTATTGGAGTATAATTGCTTTACAATGGTGTGTTAGTTTCTGCTTTATAACAAAGTGAATCAGCTCTACATATACATATATCCCCATATCTCCTCCCTCTTGCGTCTCCCTCCCACCCTCCCTATCCCACCCCTCTAGGTGGTCACAAAGCACCGAGCTGATCTCCCTGTGCTATGTGGCTGCTTCCCACTAGCTATCTACTTTACATTTGGTAGTGTATATATGTCCATGCCAAACCGTGTTCATTTTGACCTTCCTCGGTGTTTCTTCTCTGAATCAGGGGCTTATTTTGGCAATTAATGATGGTCTCTTTGAATCTCTCCAAGGCTTTTCCTCTTTGAGTGGCATGGGAAAGCAATTTATGCTTTTATTAAATGCAAATTTCTCTTAAAACAACCAAAATTCACTTTTTTATTTTATTTGTATCTTATCAGACATGTCCCAATATTGAATCTGGTCAGTCTTTGACAGTTAACTAATAATCCCGGAGACTTTGTCTTATTAAATCTATTAAACCACTACACCCTCATTCAATCTTTCTGTCCCTGCTTTGGGGATTTGTTCTGTTCATTTTTAATATATACCGAAATGTGTCTTTCCTGGTTAGTTAATTTTCACCTTGTTGGGTCCAGCAGGATGCTCCAGTCTACCTACAACTTCCTGGATTTTATCAGCCAGTATTTTAATACCAAGCCTATTACCCTTCCCAAATTATGCCCTGTTCTTGTTCACTGAACAAGGCAAAGGTGAGGACTGAGTCCCAGACTCAAAGAAAGATCTAGAACTTTGATCTTTGTTTTGAACCCCCTGATGGTAGAGGATATGCTAGGAAGGGAATGTCTCTTCCATACGACACCCTTTGCTTTGCTTGATTTCATTTGCCTTTGCTGCCAAAAAAGGTATAATCCAGCCACAGCCATCAGTAACAAGGGTTAGAGGCAGAAATGCATGATTATCAGCACAATGCCTGAAATTGTATTTCTTTGCATTAGTGTTTTAAGTGAATTTGTGTCTGATTTTCTCATTTTGAAGATTTCCATTAACCCTGCAAACATTTACTGAATAACCACTTTGGGTCAGATTTGCCTTTATCTTCTTTACTTAATTTACAACTTTGAACCAGAAAAATTTTTCAGCTGGGAAAGCAGGAGGGAACCTTGACCATCATGTGGTTGGGTGAGGATGGACCCGGGAGGGGGGATCTGGGTGTAGCGTCACTGCTCCCTTCTTCTCACTGGGAATCACCGGACAACTCTCTTCCACTCACCTGGCCTTTGGTTCCCATGTCTAGAAAACACGGGGAGGGCATGACTAGATGGTAACTAAAGTATTTAGCTCTGGCAGTCTAAGTGGGAAGGATTCAGGGAAGGAAAGGAAGAGAGAGGGAGAGCAAGCACAGTGCTACCAGTAGGTTAGGTCCTCCGGAACGTCTCTAATCTTGTTCTCCAAGTTGCCTTAGGAACTGCTGTCCTCATTTCACACAGGAAGAGACTGAGGCTCAGTGTTTACCAGGCATGCTGCCTTCGTTTCATAGCTAGGACAGTGCAGACCCTGAATCTGAATAAGGTCTACAACTTCACTGTTCATGGTACTCCTTCCACTGCACGAAGGTTTTTTTTTTTTCTTACTCATTTTAATGCTATCTTCCATTTATAGAAAAAATGACTCAGGTGTCCAAGAGCTGAAAGCCTTTCTGAAAGTTGGCTCTATTATGAAATTACTGAAAAAGATGTCATGTCCACTCTTCTGAAAATCCAACTGCCCCCTTAGCACTTCCCTCCTTAATGGGAAAGTGTAAAGATCCTGGAAACAAGTGCGTCTTGACAGGTCTAGAGCCATGGGTTTGCAGGGTTTAAAGACCATGGCCAAGGACATCAGTCATTGACTGGACTCACAGGTCCTCACTGGGGAGAGGTGGAGTTAGGCATCTGGTGCTAAAGAAACCAATGATATGATAGTCTAGTTATGAAGTAGAACATAGAGAAAAAGTGTTGTGCTGAGCCTGGCGTTGAATCGCACCCTGAGTTTTACAGTGTCGTTGGTCTGAGTGTAGAACTATTTCCATCAGGGAAGAGAAAGACAGTGCAAGGAAACACAAAAGATGCTGACAGTAACACCTGGGTGATTTTTTTTTTCAAAAGCTGCTGGCAAACATAACTTTCTGAAAGGATGATAATGGATATGCAGGAGATTAATAATAGCTGTTATTGGTGTAGAGGGGCTTCAGCCTGCTGGTATTTGGCTCACTACTTTGGAGGCATTCTCTCTGTTCTCCATAAAACCCTATAAAAAGGCACTATTTCCCCTCATTTTAAGATGCAAAGACAGAAACTTAGAGAGATTAAGTAATTTGCCCAAGGTCACGCAATTAAAAAACGGTGTTAAAATTACAATTGGATACAGAGCTCATGAAATTTCACTGGCTATTGTGAGTGCTGTGTCAACCTCCCCTGTCAAGTGATATGAAAAGAGTGCCCTGGTTCATAGGAAGCATGTGTACACACACACACACACACACACACACACACAACACAGTTTAAACTTCCAAGATTAAAAATGTAGTAACACCACCAAAATTATTTCTTAAAAATAAGGGTGAGAGTTTCTCACCAACGTACCAAAGAAATGTATAAACGATGTACTTAATTGAGAGGGAAAAGGTGCAGCAATAAGGTCTAAGATGCAGGAAGGCATGTTGAACAACAAGATTGGGAAACAGAAAGGCAACTCTAATCAAACAACGATTGCATTCAACACCTATAATGAGGCTAATTTATATAACTGAAAATACAGAACTAAATTTCTGGAAGACAACAGAGTAGAGCAGCCCCTCCCCATCTGAGGATGTTACCTTCCTGAATAGCTTCCTAGTAGAAAGACTCAAAGTTGAGATTTTCAAGATTTTATGAGAAAAAAACAGTTAGCAGGCTCAAAAACCAGCCATGAGCTGTGGAAAACCTTATACATATTTTTATGTGTCCTGAAACAAAATGCATTACATAGATGAAGAAGACAATACATCCAACAGAGAAAATAGCAATGAATTTTTCATTACTGAAAGTAGTAACAGTTGATGCTTTCTTAGTAATTTTCATACCATGGCTGCCCTATGAAGGCAGCAGGGAGTTTGTCTTGTCTACACCTGTGTCCCACCTCCTAGTAGAGATCTGACAAAGTCAATGCTGGAGAAATATTTGTGAATTAATGTACATATAATATGCATTAACTTCAAATTCTCCTCCCAAGGACATATGTGCATCTCCTGGTGTTCTCTGTGGAAGTTCACACTGGTCAAAAGTGTTGGCACCACCATTGACTCGTTAACTCAAGTAAATTAATATTTCCATTTAAACTGATTCATCAGGCAAGAAAAGTCATTCAGGTGCCAAGGCAGGAGCTGACACATATAGTTCCTCCACTGAAAAATAGAAGAATATTTTTGTGTTTCTGTTCGACATGCATTGAAGAGCCATAAGTATTTCTCCTTCCTCTTTCTTCTGTTTTTCTGCATGAATGCCTATTGACTTCCTGGCAATCAGAGTAGTGTCCACATGCAAAGGAAAAAGGACTGAGGGTCAGCCTGGTGGATAATTTAGTCTGCGAATCTGTCCAAACATGTTGCCTGATGCTTCCACAAATGTTCCCTGGTCATTCTGTTCAAGACGTCAGGTACCTTAAATGGGACAGATCAGAAATGGCTTTTGGGGGGTGTGTGTCACATGTGTGGCTGAACAGGGCCCTGTGCTTAAAGGGTTCCACACTTGATTTAATGTTCTTAATTTTTGAACAAGGGGTCCCAAATTTTCATTTTAGGCTGGGCCTTGCAAATCATGGATCAAGCCCTGTGCCTGTCACTATCCTTAACGTTCTTTTCCCAAAGATAGGTCAAGCCCAGGGACCTCCCTCAAAGACCCCACAGTCTAGTTGGCAACTCAGACACGTGAACAAATAGTGCAGATACTGCAATAAAACCCTCGCCTCCTTCATTACCCTCAATTGGTCCCACAGACCCTACTTCCTGATGTCTGTACTCAGCCCCTCCTTGCGGCCACCAACTCAGGTCAGACCCTCCTGGTGGCAGGCAGGCCTTGCCTGGCTTTCTAAGCTGGTTGTCTCCTATCTCAACCTACCTGTTTACAGTTTCCCCAATCATGCATTCGCTCCTGCCTTTCCTAGCCTTGCACATGCTTTTCCTTCTGCTTGGATTAACCTTTCCTACCCCGCCCCCCACAGTCACATGCTCTCTCTCACCCTCTCTCCAACCAGCTGCCCTTGTGGACCTTCAGGAGTTAGTTCAGGGGCCACTTCTTCCAGGATGCCTTCCCTTACTCCTACAGTCTGGTGAAATCACCCTTTTCTGTTCTCCCATCATCTCTCTGCTTTCCCTCTGTTTTTGCAGCCCCACCATTTCCTGCACTCAAGCTCGGTGCACGAGCCTGTTTTCCCCACCAGATTCAGAGCTCTTTGCATACAGCAACTGTGTCTTTTCTTGTTTGAACCCTGGCATATGGTGGGAGCATTGTTTGTAAGGTAAAGGAGTAAGCCAGACTCTTTGGCAGGCCTGGTGTATATGCCCCAACAGGAGAAAGAACCACCCAGGGATGCACTTTGCTTTGATGCTCAAATTGAGATCTGGTTATGAGTTGCCCTCTACTTGCCCAGGAAGGGAAGCCATCTTGCACATCCTGCGTCTCCCAGCATTGGCAATTTCCCCACCACCACCCCTATCTTGGAGTCCGTTTCTCAATGCTCTTCCCACCGCTGGATGCGAGCCCCAACTCCTTACAGCCATCTCGGCCACATGCAGGCTCCTTTGCCTTGGTTTTCCCCAATAGAAAACTGACTCCTAAAGCAGGGATCTCCTCTGTCTTCCGTCTACCCCAACATATACTTTGAAAGCTCTCAGAAATGCCATTAATTATAATAATAGTGACACTTTGTACTTTTATAGGCTCTTTCATCAGAAGATCTCTGAGTACTTAAAAAATATTATCTCATTAATCCTCACAACACCCTCGTGAGACAGCTGGCAGGTAAACCTATCCCAGTTTATCAGGAAAGGGAACGAAGGCAGAAAGATGATGTCTAGAGAGAGGTCCAGGGTCAAACAAAGACATGGATGGGCTCTGGACCAAGAATCCAAGCCAGCAGGAAGGTAAACCCGGTCAGCGGACGAGTCCCATGTACATATTCTATAAAAACATACCTGCTTCAGGTTCTTTTCCCATGTAGGTTATTACAGAATATTGAGTAGATTCCCTGTGCTCTACAGTAGGTCCTTGTTGGTTATCTACTTTATATATAGTAGTGTGTGTACGTTAATCCCAAGCTCCTAATTTATCACTTCCCCCACATTATATGTATATGGATAACTGAATCACTTTGCTGTACACCTGAAACTAACACAACATAGTAAATCAACTATACTCCAATAAAAAGAATTTAAAAATAAAAAATTAAATAAAATAAATTTAGCAGTCTTAATTGGTTAAAACCTGTAGTTCTTAATTTTTTAAACCTCAAATTATTTTACAAAACTTAAATAAACAAAACACATCCCCCCTGCCCCCAAAAGAAAACCTATCTGGACCTCATGGGTGAGTGAATCATGGATACGTCTGACATTTCATTGGTGTTTAGGAAATGATACCAAATCACTGACATTTTTGAAGAGTCACCTTCTTATTTTTCAGCAAATACTTTCTGAGCATCTGCTCATGGCCCCCTCCCACTGATGATACAGCTGAATCCAGCTTATCAATAATGCTAGTGAATCTTCCTCCTGAATCTATCTCAGAGCTAATGAAGCTTCCAGCAAAGAGGAAAGTGTATAATCATCTACGAATCCCAAGCCCCTTTCAACGTCAGGAACACGAAACAGCACCTGAGAAAAAGTATTAATTATGTCTTTTACTGAGGAATTGGAACTCATCTCACTGAGCCACGGTTGACATTCCTAACTGGGAGCCCAACAGGATTTTGAAAGTATCTGGTTCCAACCTCTCATTTTGCAGATGGAGAGAAGGAGCCTCAGAGAAGCTGGGGGTCTCTCCCAGATCGAAGGATGAGTGGAGGGCAGAAGCAAGGCAAATGGCCTTTGCTTTGCTCCAGTTTTCAGACCATTCATTTTTCTCAACACCGAACACCTAAATCATATGTTTGGGAGCATTAGAGAAAGTTCTGGTAAACACCAGCCCTTTCACTTTTACTTCCAAAGGGAGCTGTGGGTGTTGGATGGGGGAGGGGCTAGGGGGAGGGGCGGGTGGGCGTGAGCAGGGCAGGAGGGCTGCGGGGAGGAGGCTTCATGTGAGGACAAGCCCAAGGGCTCCACGAGGGGCGGCAGCCTTGGACCCAGACAGGCTCTCTGTTGGAGTGAAACAAGCCCTTGAGCCTCTAATGCGTGCAGGATAGAAAATAGATACCTGTCTGATATAATTAATTGTATTTTTCCTAAATTTAACATTGCCCGAAGGGGAAAATCATTCTGCTTAGGAAAAACCCTCCTGCCACACAGCGTCTACCAGCCGGCCAGATTTAATTGCTGCGATAAAAACCACAAGAAAGACCAGGTTCCCACTCAATGTATAACCACATCTACTGAAGAATAGCTTTAATCACTTTTGAAAGGGTGACCACAGGATAATTAAAGAGGAAGGGTGCTCATTGGGAATTATCTAGAAATATCAAATCTCCGTTTATCATGGGGTCCGACTTAAAATGTCTTGGCATGGCTCTGCTCCCACAGCCCCCACTCTATTTTAAGCTAAGCCCTCAGATTTCCATTATTTAGTGAGGGAGAAAATAGGCCTGTTTCACAAGTCTGCATTCACTGATGGGTTGAGAGGTTGAAGGAGACCACTGTCAATTGAGAAGAACACAGGGTTTGGGGTGAGCCGGACAGGACTGGAATCCTCTTTCCTCTATCACCTGCCTGTGTGATCTTCACAGGTGACCTGACATCTCTGAGCCCCCTCCCCAAAGTGAGGGCCATGAGAGTCATTCCGCAGAATTACTCCAGCCGAACGCTCCATTCATTTGAATCTCTTTCCTTCTGCAGGATACCCACCCCTTTGCAGAAACCAAACAGAAATGAATCAAGGCCTGAAATTCACGGAGGAGACTTTGAGTAGCCACGCAGGAGCAGAGAATCGGGAAACGGAGTTGGAGGCAAGGCTGTGACAGTGTGGGGTGGGGGGAGGCGGGGGCTACCTTGGGCTTATTTTCTACCTCTATTGGTGCTCTTCCACTTTGCCCAGGGCAGGGCACTGAGGGGCAGCTGGGAACCAGTGGCGCGACATTCTTGGCAGCCTGTTTGCACCCAGAGCAAGCAGGCTTTGTTCCACATGCACATTCCCAGGCCGCTTGCTGTCTGGCCTCTACTCTCTGGGGAGGTTAACCAGGAAGTGAAAGTCTCCCTGCCCCTCACCTCCCTCGAGAGACCTCTCCTACCAGCCCCAAACACGGGGCTTGACTGAACTCCTAGGAACAGAAGAGAAGCACCCCTGGCCCCTGAATTCCTAGGCTCTCCTCACCTAGAGGTGGGGAGGGGAGCAGGGGGACAGCTTGCTTATCTTCTCAGCAGGAAGGAGGGATGAGTCTGGTGGAACCCCTCACTGGTATATTCATTCATTTCTCCATCCGTTGTAACCAGGTGTTGACTGTGCCTCTCCCCCACCGCTGTGGTCGTTTGAAGCCCTCGTGGTTAAACTTGACCCAAACCACGGTTCCAGGCTTTCAACAGCCACAGTCGTGGACCTAGGACCTCTTCTTGTTCCTCCATCTCACTTCTCGCCTCCCTCTGCCTTTGAGCTTTGACATCCAAACACAACACCTTCCCTCTGCCCTGAGCCCCAAGAGCCAGGCACGAAGTCTAGCTGCTCCTTAATTTTCAAATAATCCACTCGTTCTCCTGTGGCAGGCCCAATAATGTCCCTCCCACAGATAATCCATGTCCTAACCCCCAGGACCTGTGAACATTACCGTATGTGCAAAAGGGATTTCGCGGATATGGTCAAGGGTCTGGAGATGGGGAGGTGATCCTGGATTATCCAGGTGGACCTAATGTAATCACAAGTGTCCTTATACAATGGATGTGAGAGGAATCAATCTTACAGTAGGAGATAGGATGACGGGGGCAAGAGGAGGGAGTGATGTAAGGGGAGGGCCACCAGCCAAGAAATGCAGGCGACCGCTAGAAGTTGGGAAAGACAAGGAAAAGCTTTCTCCTCTGAAGCCTCCAGAAGGAATCTGCCCTGCAGACACCTTGATGTTAGGCTCCTGACCCCAGAACTTTGAGAGAATAATTGTGTTTAAGCCATTAAATCTATGGTAATTTGTTACAGCAGCAATAGAACACTAACTCATGTCCAAATTTTGGGGAGCTATACTGAAGCGTCACATCCTGGGGTACGTGGCCTCATACAAACACCCCACCCACCCACGATTTTTCCCAAGGGCATGAGTCAAAAGTGTTTTCAGTGGCAGGTAATGCGATACCAGACACCTGCTACCTTATCTTCCCCAGAGTGTGGAGGTCAATACAACATGGCAGCTCTTGAAACTCTTCCTTCAAGGTGCCAAGGAGGCTGCTGTGACTCTATAAATCACAGTCACACCCAATCCTAGAAGAAGGGATGCCAGATGGGTCAGTCCCTTTTATCATAAAGTGAACGTTTTCCCAGAAACCTCCGGAGCTGTCTTACCTTTTAGTCTCCTTGTCCAGAACACGGTCCCATGACCATCTTTCATCTTCAAGGGAGTCTGGGAAATAATAGAACAGGATTATAAGAGTTTGCTTAACCCAAATATGATCCATTACCTTGACACACTGGTGTTGCAAACAAAATCAGGCTACATTAACAAGGAACAAAGGTGCTGGATGGGCTAGTGCCCCTGTAAGAGCTGCTCTGCCCTCAGCACCCATCAGCCCAAGTTCCAACTGCCAGCACCCGTACTCTTTTGCCTGAGGGTGGGAGCGGCAGGAGGTGCTTCAGGATTATCACCGCCCCCAGCAGCACTCCACCAATGATGGATGGGAGGTGGTGGGAAACCTCCCAGCTTCCTTCGTCCCTCAGGTGAGATAACCCTGTGAGTGCTGGGCACTGTCTACCAGAGCCCCCTCCGCAGGATCGGGCTCCAGTTGCCCACAGTGATTACCTACTTGGTGGTGAGCTCTTTACCAGCCGTCGCCACATGCTGCCTCATCTCCCCACTCCTTCAACGTGTCTCTCTGGATCACGTCCCAAATTATCCACTTGCACACAATTCTCAGGGTTTGCTTCTGAGGCACCCCAAATGACGACAGCCAGTAAAAGAATTTTTTTTATTTTGTCTCCAGTCCCATTTTCATTCAGGAACAGGAAGCATCAATGCCCACCCCAAAAGATCCTTTCCAAAGCAACTTCTCAACAAAAGGGAGATTTTGTTGCTAGAACTTCTCCACAAAGTGTTTGAAAGTCAGAGCTTTCTCCATACCATTACACGTGCATCCATTTATCAAGGAACTGCTGAAGGTCAACAGGACTGGATTCTGGGTTGTTTGCTGGGTTTCCTAAAATGAATTAGATACAACCCCTGCCTGCAAGGAGCAGCCAAAGTAGAAGGAGGGGAGATGAGAAGGCCAGGCAGCCAAGGAAAGGAAGGGATCAAACTTACCGGAAGGAGGTCTCACGTGGGAGCTGGTCTGAAAGGATGAGAAGGTCAAGTCAGGGGAGGAAAGGGTTATTTAAGCCAGGGGTACAGCATAGAAAGCCAGAGTAATGGCAGAGAGACCACATTTGGGGGCCTCGTGAGTCATGTACAAAGGCCGGATGGTGGGGAGTTACGTATTGGGGAACAGAAGGTGATCTGGAGAGAAAGACAGAACTGAAGAAAGAATGTCCATTTGGAGAAACAACACCCACCTCTTGGGTGTCATCATCTGCTGAGTTCTCAATCCTAGTGTTCATGAAAACAGCCTACTTCTCTCTCTAAGGTGGATATTACTAAACCCTTTCATTTACACAACCATTTACAAGGTGTTGTAACATAGATTCATATTAAATCTTCACCACAAACTTTCCCTCCCATTTCTCAAGAAGGTCAGTCTATAAATGATAAAGCGTCTTTTCTAAGACCACACAGATACCAGGCAGAACATCCAAGATTTGAATTGAAGTCATGTTCATTCTAAGGGGTTCTAGCCACACTCCTTTCAACTAGGAAAATAAACAGACAAGTCCGTTTGCCTAATACACCTGGTTTCATTAATGTCAAGGCTCCATTGTTATGAAAAATATTTTATCTTCTTATCATGTACTTCAAATTCTACTATATAGTCCAATATAAACATAAGGCAAGCCACCTGCATAACTTTTAATTTTCTAATACCACACTTTCAAAAGAGTAAAAGGAAACAAGTGCAATTAATGTTAATGATATAATTTATCTAACCCAATACACCCAAAATAGCATCATATCAACATGTAATCAACATTTAAAAATCATTCATTATTATGAGATATTTACATTCTTTGGTTTGTACTAAGTCTTTACAACGCAGGTATATTTATACTTACAGCACATCTCACTTTGAACCAGCCACGTTTCAAGTGCTCAAAAGCCACATGCAGTAGTGACTATCATAATTGGCCAGTGCAGCTCTAAAATCACATGCAGAATGGCACAGTGGTTTGTGCCCTGACTTGGAGTTGTAAGGTCTGGCTTGGATTTTTCTCTCAATCTCCATTTCAGGTCCCATTGTCAGCTTTTCCGAATTCTGACCAGTGGAGAAAATGGGACCATTGAGCAAGGCCAGGCCATGTAGACCCAAGGACTAACTGGTAGATAAGAGGCCAGTGATCTTGTTCAGAGGTCAGCCAGCTACAACCCACTCGTGGGCCAAAATCAGTCCCCACCCAGTTTTAATACAGCACATGCACTATGATTGGTCTTTCCATTTTCAAAAGGTAGTAAAAATAAGCAAGCAAACAAATAAATAAGAAGGATATGCAACAGCAACTCTGCATGGCTGGCACAGCCTAAAATATTTATTATCTGTCCCTTTACAAAAAACGTGTGCTGACCTCGGGTCTAGTCAATTCTATATGTGGTTTCTTTTACATCAATAGGGCTTATAGGATTTAGATACTATTCTGTCACCATAATTCTACAGGTTTTTATTATTAATTCAATGTTTCTGTAATTTCATTTTTCACCATCCATTCTTTCTCCATAGTGTCTCCATTCTTGAGTTCTTCATTTGATTCTGTGCTTGGTTAGCTGAATTTATGGTCAAGGATTTTTTTTTCAAGAAAATCACTTCTATGACCTGTTATCTGAGATGCTACTATTGGACTGACAGTCCACGTTTTGTCTGTTCGTGTCGTTATACTTAAGAAGAAAAATTAGGCTCAGCCCCTCCCATTATGGGAGTCATATTTCTTTCCCTGGAGACTTTACATATCACCCCTCTGTCTTTGGACATTGAAGGCTGCACAACTGTTCTTAGCACCATCTTCTACTTATCTTTTGGTCTACTGGACTTTGACATAGAGGACCATTTTCTGCCAGAGTTTCCCAGAGCTCCATTGCCTAACTTCTTTCACATTTCAGAGTACATGCCTGTTGCATTTATATCTGAAACACAACTTTCCTGGGCATAAGATTCTTGATTCATACCTCATATCACTTAGAACACCATAGCCACTGCTCCATCTTGGTGTGTGACATGTTGCTGGAGGGAAAATCTAAAGCCATATTCTTCTTTCTTCCAGGAAACTTGTGTTTTCTGCTCAGATGTCTGAAGATTTCCATTTACGTTTGATGGTCAGTAAATTAAACAGGATATGTCTTGGTATCAAATGTTCTTTACTTTTTTTATAAAACACAGTGTGGCCTTTTAATATGAATACATTTTCTCCTTCTTTTCAGGGAAATTTTCCTTCAGTTGCATCAGTGATTTGTTGGCTTTGGTGTTTCAGGGCCACAGATTAATCTCATAAGGCATTATGTATCAGCCTGCACACTAATACCTTTCCTCTGATTGATTTAATCTCTTTACTTCCTCTTCTGCATTCATCTCAAGCACTTCCTTAATATCAGTAATTCAGTATTTCAACCGCATCATTCTGTTCTTTTGTCGTTTGTGATTTATGTATTGATTCAGGCATGCTGTTGCTTCAGTCTCAGATTGTTTTCTTAAGCCCATAGCATCACTTTTCTTCTCATCCCGTGATTTTATTGGCTCATCTCTAAGTTCCTATTTTACTAAACTCATGGTCATATTATATTCTTCTATAGTACAAAGCAATTGCTGGGAGTTTTCTTCAGTTTCTGGGGTTATATTTTCTTCAGGACTAGGTTCTTCATTTGTGCTTTATACATACTGTTCTTTAATTTTTGTTTTACACTTAGCTTTTGATGTAGTATATTTGCATAGTGGCCAAACTGTTTCTTTTCATCCAACTTATGCTAAACAAGGGCATCTCTGCCCAGACCTTCTATTTTCTCTGATTAAAAAAAAAAAGAAAATACTTGCTGTGAAAATTGGGATCAGATCTCTCCTCTGAGATCCTGGGCAAATGTCCTGGACCACTGGTCACTCCGCCCTGTAGCAGTTGCTTCCCTTTCTGATGGCAAGGCCACCAGGCAGGAACATGTTTTATAACTCCAGAAAGAAACAACAACTTCTCCTCCAACTCTATCCCATTTCTACCTTGACTGATAAAGGCTAATTGTGCGTAAGGATGACTCAGTGAATTATCCTCGGCTTTTCCCAAAGGTTCCTATTCGTACCTTCAGTCTGCCTTTTTCAAAATTAGGGAAGGGGGCTATTGGCAAAAAATATTGGAGAATTTGTTCAACTCACTTTTTCATTCCTCTATTACTTGGGGGTATTGGGATAATATGCAGACAGTCATTTCAGAATCTTTTGTTTCTTCCTCTGGCTCTCACTGTTGCAAGTGAATAGCATGAGATTATGTTCCATTAATTGCTTTGTTGAAATTTTTTATTCTTGGCTTGTTCTTATTTATTTTTATCCACTTTGTTGGGTGTCACAGAAGGAAGATTCTGTGGTCCATCTTTATCTCATCACATGTATTCAGAAGTTCCCTCCCTTTCATAATCCCAAACTTCAGTAAATTGGAATCTACTTCTCCTTCACTCTATGCATTTTCCCACAGTGGTCCTTTCATCAGCAATACCCTTCCTCTTATCTTCAAATACCCAAATCCCAAACATCCTTTAACACCCAGATCAAATGACACTCCTACATGAAGTCTTCCTTATCCACTCCACAAAAAATGACCTCTTCATTCCCTTGAAAATGCCCTCCCATCATCTGCTCCATTCTTACACTACTCACCACTTCCTACCTTGTACTAAATTTTCCTGTGCCCATGGAAGTCTCTCTGGCTACATGGTAGTGTCCATGATGGCAAGGTCTGTATGCTATTTACAGCATTTATACTTAATGAGGTAAAGAACAGAGTACAAGCTCAGTTAATGTTGTTAAATGAGTTAAAATTCTGTTCAGCAGAAAATTATTTGTCTTATGTCGATGTGTATACACAGAAAGCATAAAGGGATGTGAGGTAGAGCTCAAGTAGAAGATTTCGGATCCACAATAAATCCCATTGTGATGAATGCCATCAAAGCAAAGCACTCTGAGTGACAGTTAGATCTTTAGCTGGACGAGATAGCCCATTTGTTTATAACATGATCTCCACAATAACACAGGCAATAACAGTAATGTGAATTGACACCATATTTACAATCATTCCGTAGTTATCCAAGTGCCTTCGTACTTATTATCCCATGTCATCCTCAGGACAACCTGGGTAAGTCAGTCCTAGTCCAATGTTACAGATGAGGAAAGTGACGAGTAGAGATGTTAAGAACTTCATCCCAAGTCATACAGTTAGAGGGCAGCAGAGCTAGCACCAGGACAAGTCTGTCTGCTTGTCCCACGACATCTGAGATGCTTCTCTAATCAGTACTTACTAGGTCTCATTGATGACAGGCAGGACCACCCTGTACGTTGGTTGTTGACTACACAAGGGCATCTGGATGAAGGGCCAAGCGAGGAGGGAAATCCAACCCATGCTCCTCTTATCAAGTTGTGTGTCCTGGCACAAGGCCACATCTGCTTAGAAGGAGCTCCTTTTTCTAATTCACATGAAGATTGGCAGGGGAGCTAATAGAAGGGATCACGTTTTCCCAAGTTCTCTCTCCCCAAAAACTTACTCTGCACCTAGCACACAGTAGGCATTTATAACTCATTTGTTGGATAAGCATGTTCTCATTTTCAAAGCTCATTTTCATAAATGACATTGTCTAGTTCTCATAACAAATTCCAGAACAGACAAAATTCTGAGAAACGCGAGGGATTTCTGGTACCCCTTGGCCCTCCTAGTGGTGGAATTTGACCAGCATGTTGCATGAGGAGTTCAGGATCACTGCAAAGTCAAGGAGAGAGAGTGTGCTCTTCCTCGGCCCCAGAGGAAGTCAAAAAAAGCAACATTTTTCCTTTCTGCTGGTCCCATATCAGATCCAGCTCCAGATGTGGGCAATGTGTTCTATGATTTTTAGGGTTAAATTTCCCAAAATTTTCCTACCATCTGTGAAAGTGAAAACCAGGAAATTAATGGGCTGGTGTCTCCATGTAATTAGACGTGCATGACTTTTCTAAAAATGCTGCAAATATGTGGGTCCAGCCATTAGGACACCCAGGTCAGCAGGAGACCCTTAGTGAGCTACAGTGCTCAGAACAAGCAACAAAGAGAAAGAATTTTATGAAATCAAGTTGCAGAGATGCTGTGGGGCTTCCTGGGACACCCGTGGGAAAGGGTGATTGAGGGATGGGTTGGGAGAGGAATGAAGGGTGGGAGTCTTTGGAGAGGAAAAGGGCAATAAAGGGGAAATGGATGGTGTCCACAGGGCTGAGATTAATCTCAATTTTTAAAGGGAAAAGAATCTGCTCACTCGGTCTCAGTTTGACAATCTGGGAAAATATTTCTGCTCTTTCAGGTCTCAGTTTGACAATCTGGGAAAATGCATCTGCTCTTTCAAGCCATAGGACCCCTCTGCTGGAAGAATAAAGACTACCTTATTCATTCCTTCATTCATTTATTCATTTCTTTAGGCATGCCTTAAACAAACATTTTCTCTGTCTCCTTCGTGCCAGGTCCTATGCTGTGTACCACAATTCAGAAGGTAAAGATGTGATCCCAGCCATACGAAGTTTATATCCTGGTGGGACAGACGGGTCTGGCCACAAGCATCTCTTTGAGAAGTTAGGAATGTTCAGCTAGGGAGGAGAAGAGAAAACCCTACAAAAGCTGAGAAGAAGGTCAGTCCATGCAGGGTGAAGGAATCCACTCAGGAGGCTGCCTTCTTATGAGGCCACAGTTGAGGAAGGCCTGGTGGGCTCCAAGCAGCACAGAAGGATTCATATCCTCACTTTGCTCTTCCCTGAACTCTCACTAGCAAATCACGTCACAAACTCTAAGTCTTCCATTGCTGCAGAGGGAAAGGAGGAGTAGGTTGGGACCACCAGCACCCCCACAATCCTTCATGTCCCATGGTGTAATGATCCGTACACCAGCAGCCCCCAGGTATAGCCGAGCGCCAGGCACTGTGCAAAGTGCTTTCCTTGCCTTATTTCATTCAATATTCACGCCCACTACAGAGGGAGGCAGGAGCTGGACCACATGTGAACAGATGCTGAATGAAGTCAGGGAGAATGTCCTGTGAGCATCTCGGGGGAGAGGGTTCCAGGTAGATGGAAAGGTAAGTGCAGAAGCTCTGAGATATTTGGAGAGTCTGAGGCAAAGCAAGGAGCCCAGCATGGGCCAGGTGGCGTGAGGAAGGCAGAGAGGGGTGGGGATGGGTCAGAGCAGCAGCAGGGGCTCTGCCCTCATGGTGGTACCCGCTGTGGTTCAAGGACCTTGGCTGTGACTCTGAGCCAGATGGGAAGCCACTTAGAGAATGGGACAAGAAAAGTGACATGATTTTATGTATGCTTTAAAAGGATCGTTATAAATGTAAATTATACTCCAAAAACTGTCTTAAAAGGCTATTTTGATGGCTGTGTTGCTAATAGACTTGGGTCAGGGAAGTAAGGGAGAGGCAGTAGCAGAGAGGCCAGCTAGAAGCTATTTGCAAAGTAACAGCATCATCGTGCAGGGCACAGAGTGGGTAACCTTAGAGGAGGACGTTGTTATAACAGCCCCTGCTCAGCCTCATGCCAGATGTAGTCATTTGCAGAAGACTGAGTAGACCCAGTCCTGCCAGGGCCTCCATCTACTGCAGCATAGTTTTCCTTTGATAAGTGTTTTTTGAATGAATAAACGAATCACTCCTCTTGTATTTCCAGGCCTAATGGGGAGACCAACAGGGCAACAACTGAGATGCTGTCAGGCAGGTGTTACAGTAAAGAGTTATACCCAGTGTCCCAGAGGAAAGGAAAGCTGACTTTTTCTGGAGAGACAAGTGGGATGTGAGCAAAGTCCTCACAATGGCAGTGATATGGAGATGGGTGCTGAAGGGTGCATAGGAGTTTTCCAGGCAGATGGGGAGACCAGGCACACACAATAGAAAGGTCAGCATGAACAAGTGCTCAGAGATAAGAAGCGTGTATAATGTTCGTGAACTCACAAAAATGTTCTATACCTGGAACATAGTAGGTGCTCAGTGAATCTTTGTTGCATGAATGAATGATTGCTTAGGGGTGACTGAATGCAAGGCTGTCAAGGCAGCCTGGGGCTCAAGTGGACTTTTCCTAGAAGCACTGAGGAGATATTAAAGTGGTTATTGATGTAAATATTCTGTGACCTTTAAATAAATCCCTGGAGGACAAGAATTGTGTGATTGTCATCTCTAAATTCAAAATGCAGGACTAGGGCTTGAAACAGAGTAAGAGATATTCACTAATAAATGTACTTTTCTGTACCAGCCCCAGCCTCTCTCCCTGAGTCCAAGCTCTTGTATCCTAGTCCACTTACTCCCTTGGACACTTAAGATCAATATGTATAAGGCAAAACTCGTCACCACCTGCCCCAGCCTTGTTCCTTCCCTGCAGCAGTGGACACTGTCAGAATTCACATCTATCTGGTCCACCTCCTCTCCTTGGCACACAGTTTGTTGCGCCTTCTCAGGCCCCTGCAGTGAAGCAGGATGAGGGCTGAGAGCAGAGAGTTGTGTGCACTTCTTGCTTGGGATCTCCATACTCTGCCTTGCCCTGCTCAGGAGGACACAAGTTTCAGAAGGTGCAGCTACAAAGTAGTGGTTTGGTACCCACCTGCACTGTTTACATACCATGAACAAAAATAAACTTTAGCTGTATTAACACATTGAGATTTGGTGGGGGAGGGGATATTTGTTACCAAGCATAACCTGTCTCACACTGACTAATACACCCTGTCTCTACAATCTTAATTAATAATACTCCTCACTTAGGCCAAAAACGTATAACATCTTTCTTTTTCTCATGCCCTGACATACACATCTAACCCACTGCTAAGTCCTGTCAGATCTATATCTAAAATATTTTTGGAACTCATGTCTTTTCACCATCTCCATCCTGTCCACTCTGTTTGAAACTTCCCTCAGGGGTTGTAGCAGCTGCCTAATTGAACTCTCTAGTTCCTTTCTTGTCTTCTCCCCACAGAAGCAAGAGGGACAACTTAAAACATTTTCCATTTCTATTATTTCTTTGCTTACAAAGACCCACTGTCTGGAGATTAAATCCAAATTCCATGTTGTGGTTTACAAAGTCCTGAATGACTGGCTCCATGTTATTTCTCCAGGCTCTTCTGTGACAGTTAACTCCACATTTCTCTAACTCTACCCCAGGCACCCTGGCCTCCCTAAGGTCCCCCCACCCCAGGGCCTTTGCACCAGCTGCTCCTGTTATCTGCAGTGTTCTTTTCCCCCAGCTCTTCCCACACTTGGCAATTACCTATTATCTCTTCTCAGATAATCTGTCACCTCCTCAAAGAAGCCTTCCCTGATACCTCTCAGTTAAGCCAACCATCCTCTCCCCAGCAATGCTATATCACATCACTCTGTTTTACTATCTTCACAAAACTTAACTCCAAATTAGTCTTTTTGTGTGTTTGCTTGTTTTTTTTTTTTTTTTTTTTTGACTGTCTATTCCCACCAGGACGTTGTGCCCACCAGATTCCTAATACCTAGGAAAGGTCTCAGCATATAGCAATCTCTTAATATATGGTTCATGAATGATTGGATGGATGAATGAGCCACTAGCATCATTGTAGCCATTGATAGAATCAAATGAGATCACAGCCCACAACATTAGGACAATGATTTCTTGGGCCCAGCATTGCGTTAGGATTCTATCCCCTAATCTAAAATGAAGAAGGAAAAGGAAAACGGAGAAGAAGACAGAACGCCAGAGACTAAAAAAGCATTGTTCGCTCCCCTGCTCAGGGGACCTCTCATGCCTGACAAATAATGAATTAGAGAGAGATCAGAACATCCAACACCAAAACAGTCATTAACTGCCACTCCCCCCAGACCCCCTCCCCAAACACACTGGCTGCCAGAAGCCATCCCAGACAGTCCAGTCAGGAAACAAAAAGATGGAACAGAAAGACCCCTTTGAGCAGCCTGGTTATTAAGAGCTCTAGACGGGGGGGAGAGAGTGTGCACAGCTTAACTCAAACATTTGTGCAGAAATGTAAAAAACAATTATGACATTCAACTATTCCATTAAGTGAAATTAACCATTCTTCTTGTTCTTTGAAAAGACCAAAGGAAGCACAAATCTGAATAATTAGGTCAGTGAAGAATTGTGAGGAATGGATGTCTAGACTTTTATTTTCATTAAAAGTAGGAGGGGGGGTGCATTTGGGCTGTGTGTGTGTGTGTGTGTGTGTGTCCGCTTGGTCTAAGAGCGCCTTTGAATTCCAGGGGTGGTCATATCCGCAGCTCTGCCCTGGCAGGTACGGTCAAGTCCGGATCAAGGAGTGGCATTCCCACTTTGATGTTGACTGTCACGCTCTGTTGCCTGACGATCTCTTTGGCTGCCTGCAAGTCTGTTGTCCTGGGCGACCAGGTAAACCCGGCCAGGAGTACAGACCCTGCCTTCCATCCTCCCTGGCACCCCTTGCAGAGGAAAGAGGGAGAGATGTATAGGTGGAGACGTCCCCCATCGCTCTTTCAGTTCCGAAGAGGGATTTTGACCCTTGATCATCATCCACTGAAGCTCCACAGACGACACACATGCATATACCTGTATGCTTACATGTGTGTATAAACACACTCGCCCGCACGGCTCAACCGTGAAGTGAGAGAGGGAAGGGGAAGTGGAAAAACAGCGGTCACCCCCAAGGCCCTGGGTGCACCATTTATTCTCTCAAGCCCCATGTTTGCAGCTACAAATGAGGAGAAAGATAAGAACCCACCTGAGCAGGTGGCTGTCCGTGACAAGAGTGCTGCCATCTCTCAGCATCTCAACCCAGCATCTGACTTCCCTGGTTCAGCACGGCACGATTTCTCCAACAAACTATTTCCTATTTCAGTATGTGATTCAGAAGCCTGTAAATATTAAGTATCAGTGCCTCCTGGGGTTTTTGGGGGTTGTTTTGTTTTGTGTTTTTTAAGCTGTCTGTCAAGTGGCACATTTCTCCAAGGGTGCCCGGAACATCAAACCTGCTTCTTTGTGATAAGGGTCTCTGTAGTTTAAAAGTTTACACCATGACAAGTCCAAAAGCATGTAACATTAAACTATGCCCCGGACATTGCTTTAAAATAGCTTCCTAAATTTTTTAATCTTTTAAAGTTGTGGTAAGAAACACATAACATAAAATTCACATCTTGACCATGTTTAAGTATGCAGTTCGGTGACATTAAGTACATTAACATTGTTTGCCAGCCATTGCCACCATCCATCCACAGAACTGTTTTCATCTTGCAAAACTAAAGCTCTGCTCCCCTTAAATACTAACTCCCTATTCCCCCCTCTGTTCAACCCCTGGCAGCCACCATTCAACCTTCTGTCTCTATAAATTTGACTCTTCTAGATACGTCATAAAAGTAGAAACATACATTATGGTTTTTGTGTCTGGTTTATTTCACATAGCATAATATCCTCAAGGTTTATTCATGCTGTTGTGTGTGTCAGAATTATCTTCCTCTTTATGGCTGAGTAATACTCCATCATATGTATAGAACACATTTTGTTTTTCCATTTATCCATTGATGGATACCTGGGTTGCCTCCACCTTTTGGCTATTGTGAATAATTAGCTATGAACATGGGTGTACGAATAGCTCTTCTATTTTCTGCTTTCAATTCTTTTGAATATTAAGATAAATATTAACGGAGAAAAAAATAAAAATATTATTTTCTACTCCTGGAGAGGGAGATTCTATTTAATGTATTGAGCTGTTATAGCATCATAAAAAGTATACATTCTTTGCATTCAAACAGAACCTGGATTAAAATTTTGGTTGTAACACGTAAAAGCATTGTCAATTTAGATAAACTAACTTCTTCAAGATTCACTTTCTTGACAAGCAAAGTGGAAAAAAAATAATCTTTTCCAACCTAGAAAGGTGACTGTGAGAATTGAATTGATGAAGGTCAGTTCCAGGAAGACAAGGAAGGAACTGGCCTTGCTCAACCTTGTATCCCAAAGTCTTGCATGATGCCTGGCACAGAGAGAGCCCTTAATAAAAAAGCACTCCCATGAGTCAATGTGTAAATGAATATGTAAGGTTCACCTTAAACGTTATGGGGTACATAGGTTGTACCTGGTAACAGGGGGCTGGTGTTACTTTCACCGTCATCTTGGTGATCTCAACATATTCAGTCAGGAAGATCACCAAGGTTCGCAGGCTTGCCCCCTCCCTTGACAAGGAGGACTGGTGAGCACAGAAGGGAAGGAATTTGGCCGAGGTCACAAAACAGATTAGAGCAAAACCAGAGTTTAAACTCTGTCTCTTAAGTGCCAGTCTATGGCTCCATCTCATGTATTTCGTGTTTCAACAAAATAGATTAGTCATAGCTCAACAAAAGCCCACCACACGGTCCCCCACATGCCACCTTACAAACCTCCATCTCCAGGGGTGTATCACACCGTAGCAGTCATCTCAGCTAAGAGGCTTGGATTAATTTCCAATAGCTACCGCAACAGATCAGAGGCTGCCTGCATTCCTTGGCTCATGACCCCATCCCTACATCATTCCAACCTCGTGCTTCAGTCATCACCTTTCCTTCCTCCTCCTCTATGGTCAAATCTCCCTCTCTCTCCCTCTATAAGGATACTCATGATTGCATTTGTGGTCCACACAGATAATCCAGGATTGTCTCCCCATCTCAAGATTCTTGACTTAATCACATCTGCAAAGTATGCTTTGCGATGTAAGGTAACATTCACAGGTTTGGGGAAGTAGGACTTGGATACCTTTGGGGGTCATTATTCAGCCTAACACAGACCTCCAAGGGGACCCAAGACTGAGGATATGTGGCTACCGGTATGTTCTCAATAACTGAGTCCAGAAAATACCAAATGTAATGGAGGCTGATGAGCCAGGGGAATCTTGACTAAGGATCTACCTCAAGTTTGACCCGTCCCCCTTCCTTCCCCTCCAGCACAGCACTGACCCCACCCTCACAAGGTATCTCTGATGGGACCCCCCTCCCTTTCTGCTCTTACACCTGCTCCAGGTCAGGCCCTCATGTTCCATGTCTGCACTCAGCGTTCTTCTTGCCGTCTGCCAGCCCAAGAGCCAGGAGCTAAAAGCCCAGTGGGGCTGCCCACTCCAGCTTGGGATAGTCCCAACTACTGCTGCAAGTCCTTCGTTTAGTTGATCAGAAACCTGAGACTCTGTAGCTTCTATCCATTTGTGAACTGGAGCTTTGCAGCTTGAGGTCCCAGAGGAGAAATCCACTGTCCTTCTAAATGTGGGCAAAGAGGGAGAGGGGAAGTCCATAGAAGGCAGAAGATCAGAATCCAAGGCTACAGAAGGAGTATCTGCAAACATCTGCCAAGTTTGATGAGGAAACAGAATTTGAGATCCTGTGTGTTGAGTGGACAGGACTAAAGCAAAGAAAGAAATTGGTTGAAAGCCGAGATCTAGGAGGTTAATAACTGATGTGGCAGCAGCAAGAGAATCATCCTCCCACATGCCAGGTGAGGGACTACGCAGAGGCTCACGCGGAATGGATGGTCTTGGAGAGCCCAGTGGCAGCAGAGCTGATGCCTGAGCCTGGAAAGTTCTAACTATCATGAAGTAGGGCCCAAAGAATGTCAGTCACAGCAGATGGGGAGCACCCCCAGCCTGGAACCAACAACTCAGTGAGAGGCCAGAGGCTGCTAGGGAGATGCTAGAAAGAAGCACTGTTGGGTGTTCATATAGAATGAACCTATGTTTCACTGGAGACCAGCTCCAGCCAGGCCAATACAAGCAAGGAAGAAAAGAAGACTTCTGGAAGCAGCCAGCCCATCACTGTCACCTAGGATGGAGCAGGAACTAAAAGGCTCTTAAGTGACTCAACAATCACTGGGCAGAAACTGCTACAGGGTGAGCCAACCTGGTTCCATTGATGATATAATTGATATTATGCCCATTTTGCAGATAGGCAAATTGAGGCTCAGAGAGGCTGATGGGCCCAAGGACAGTTTTGGGGAACCAAAGAGCTTGTGTTCTCTTCACCTGACTGCTACCCGCTCACTGTCTAACATGCAATATTTAACTGTGACTCAGCTGGGTGTCCTGACAATCAGAGGGAGTGTCCCAAATACTCAACACAGAGAAGGCAGACACCCAGCTAATCAGAAGAGACAGAGGCCGTAGGGCTGAAGCAGGGTCCCAGAGACACCCTGCAGGGCTGGGCGCTGACCCTTCGGTACCTGGATGGTGGATCCCAAGGAGGAGGCTCAGGTGGACAGGACAGCACTCAGGGACCCCGGAGAGAGGCTGTTTACCAACTAGGTTTTTTTGTTTTGTTTTGTTTTGTTTTTATTTTTAACATCTTTATTGGAGTATAATTGCTTTACAATGGTGTGTTCTTTTCTGCTTTATAACGAAGTGAATCAGCTATACATATACATATATCTCCATATCTCCTCCCTCTTGCGTCTCCCTCTCACCCTCCCTATGCCACCCCTCTAGGTGGTCACAAAGCACTGAGTTGATCTCCCTGTGCTATGCGGCTGCTTCCCACTAGGTATCTCTTTTACATTTGGTAGTGTATATAAGTCCATGCCACTCTCTCACTTCGTCCCAGCTTACCCTTCCCCCTCTGACAAAGATGTGGCACATATATACAATGGACTATTACTCAGCCATAAAAAGAAATGAAATTGAGTTATTTGTAGTGAGATGGATGGACCTAGAGTCTGTCATACAGAGTGAAGTAAACCAACTAGTTTTACTGAGAAGTATTTTGGTATTTGAGCATCCAATATAAAGGGGGCTTTGCCCACACACTGAATACAGTAAGTCCCCTACATATGAACAAGTTCCACTCCTACAGTGTGTTCCTAAGTCCAACAAAGTTAGCCTAGGTACCCAACTAACACAATAGGCTCTATAGTACTGTACTGTAGTAGGCTTATAATACTTTTCATGCAAATAATACCTAAAAAACAAACACAAAAAATAAAGAAAACATTTTTAATCTTACAGTACAGTATCCTGAAAAGTACAGTAGTCCAGTACAACAGCTGGCGCACAGGGGCTGGCATTGAGTGAACAGGCAACAAGAGTTACTGACTGGAGGAGGGAGAGGAGGTGGGAGATGGTAGAGCTGAAGAATCGTCAGCAATAGGAGACGGAGGGCAAGCTGCAATTTTATTCACTCCTGACTTTGATGGCAGAGGTTCTGGTTCCTTGCTGGATTCAGTTATATTCACACTCTTGAAAAAATGATCCAGTGATGTCTGGGTAGTAGCTCTTTCTTTCCTGGTCATCGATGACAGAGTAGCACTGGATTTCATTCTGAATGGCTACTGCAACTTTCATGTACTGTTCTGCGTTCCGGTCTTTTGCCTCAAAAACTAACTGTGCCTCCTCAGAGAAAATCCCCTTGCCATTTCCTGCATCATGAATCTCTTCGGTTCTTCAGTTACTTCTTCTTCTTCTTGTCTCTCTTCATCCTTTCTCTGAGCCTCCAATTCCATGAGGTCTTCATTAGTTAGCTCCATGTTCACATCTTTGAGAGTTTGCCATTCGTATGTGGGGGACTTCCTGTATCAGCTCTATTTTTATAGGATAGGTTTAAGGTGTACCTTTGGGTGTCAATGGGACCCAGACTCAGGCTATTGGTAAAAGAACAGTGAAACCCTCAGATTTTCTGCTTTGGAAGCTTCCTCCCTTTCTGGGAGTTGCCTCGTCTGGAGAATTGTGGGCATCCCCATAATTCTGGGTCAGTGGTAAACCAAGGTGGCCCCAGAGCCTCCACCTGGCTCCCCCAATCTGACCAGCCCCCTGGGGTCTATGTTAGATCAGAAACCTCCAGAAAGCCCAAGGCTGAGCCTCTGGAGCCCAGATGTCCTTGTGGCATCAAATCCTGAGGTTCCAAAGTTCCAGGAAGCAGCCCAAGCCAGCAGAGTCTCACAGGCCCTGAGATGGAAATGCAACTCCAGTTCACTTCCTGGGCCAGGTTCTATCCAGGGAGAAGTCAGGAGACATCGGAGGAACCCCAAGGCCGACACAGCCATAAAAGAGCTCTTAGCAGGCAGCGTTCTGATGACTGGAGTATAAATGAATCAGACACATGCCGACCACATTTCCCCTGGAAGAGGCATGAGCGCGCATGTGCACACACACACGTCCACACTCCTTCATACACACTCCACACACACGGAGTCTTTCATACACAGGTACTCACACTCACACATACTCACTGACTCACCATATGAGTTTCCTTATTGCTGTTGTAACAAATTGCCACAAACGTGGTGATTTATTATCTGGCAGTTCTGGAGGACAGAAGTCCCCAGGCATCTCACCAGGCCAAGATCAGGGCTGCATTCCTTCTGGAGGCTCTAGGAGAGGATTTGTTTCTTGTCTTTTCCAGCTTCTGGAGGCTCCCACAGCCCTTCTTCAATCTTCACGCCTGGCGACAGCAGGCGAGGTGCATCTCCTGTAACAGCAGCCCGCCCTCTTCTCCCGCCTCCCCCTCTCACTGCTAAGGACCTTCACCCTCGTGATGACATTGAGCCACCACGGGAACCTCCTATGTCAAGGTCAGCTGTTAGAAACCTCCCTCCCATCTCCAGTCTTAATTCCCTTTCTCCACGTTAACATTTAACATATTTGCAGGTTCTGGGAATTAGGACCTGGACATCCTGGGGAGCCATTATCCAGCCCACCACACACATCTACACATCATACTAACTCATACACACACACTTTTGAAAAACGAAAAGCAAAATAACTTGGATGGGTCTCCTTAAGGTTTTGCTGAGCCCGAAACATTTGGCAATAAATGGTGACATCAGACCCATCTACAGGCTGCCCTCCATTCTCAATCTGTTCTTTCTTTACAGGGGTACAAACACCAACAGAAGCAGAAAAGTGTGCCCTTCTGATCTATACTCTCTGGCCAGGCAGCATTCGAGGGCTCCACCAAGGGTGTCAGAGCCAGCACGAAAGGACCCTGCACACAACAGGTGTTGCCCTGGATGACTGGGGAACGCAGATCAGAAGGAATCGGAGGAAGCCAATCAGGCCAGAAAGGCGGAAGAGTCCTAGTGTCTAAGGACCCCTGAGCCATGCAGACCCCCACCTGTGCAAAGGCAGTCTCCAAACGCCCAAATTTGGAGCCAGTAACTCCTGTGCAAGGATGGGGATGCTGAGGAACTTGGAGTCCAAGGGGGATGATGGGGCTTATGCTTGTGACGGAGTTTATTAGGACCAAAGGGCTCTAAGTAACCAGATTGTCCAAGCACCCATTTTGTAGACGAGGAAACCGAGTCATGGAGAGAAGAATCTGGCTCAAGTTCCTGCAGCTGGTGCAGAAGCAGAGCTAGAACTCAGTGTCCCAAGCTCCTAGACTGGGGTCTTCTCTGCATCACATCTGGCACTCACCCGCTTTCTATGGAGTCGAAGCTTCCCTGAAGTTAGGTGAGCCGTACCTTCATTTCCTGGTGATGATATCTGTGCCTCCGTGGGCCCATCCTCACATGTGCGTATCCAGCATATTTTTACTTGCAGACCAGCTCTGCCCCAGGGCCTGGGACTGGCTGGGCACCGAGGCCTCAGAGGTGGACAAGATATGGCTGTGGCCTCAGCGTCACTTTCCCATCACAAGACAGACGGGACCAGGGCTGGGACGGAGGTGGCATCCTCTCAAGAGGGGTGCACTCAAGGCCGTGGAGCACAGGGGGCAGCAGGGGATGGGGAAGAGTTCGAACAGCAGGAGGACTTAGGAGTCCAGCAAAACTGGACTGAAATCTCAGCCCTGTCACATGCCGGCTGTGTGACATGGAGAGAGTTACCTAACCTCTCTGAGAACCTGTTTTCTCAAGTGGGACCTGATTCATATGATTATCATGAACTTAACACACTTTATCAGCTCAAAGGCACCTCCGACCCTCCCATATCTGAGGCGCCTGGGTCTACATGGCTGAGTGTGGCCTGACTGACCACTCACAGCAGGTTCTGAGAAGTTAGAGGAGGGTGTGGAGAGGGTGGATGGACAGCCCCTGTGGAAAACAGTATGGCGGTTCTCCAGAAAGTCAAACATGGAATTACCATATGATCCAGCAATTTCACTCCCAGGCACATACCCAAAAGAATTGAAATCAGGGACTCGAATAGATACACGTACACCTATTTGTAGTGTCATAGGAGCATTAGCCACAATAGCCAAAAAAGCAGAAACAACCCAAGTGTCCTTGGTGGGATGATTGGATAAGTAAAATGTAGTCTTTCCATACATTGGAATATTATTCAGCCTTAAAAAGAAAGGAAATTCTGACAGGCTACAACATCGGTAAACCTTTAAAACAGTATGCTAAGTGACATAGGCAAACACAAGAACAAATAGTGTGTATTCCACTTGCATGAGTATCTAGAATAGACCAATTCATAGCGAAAGAAAGTATAATGGTGGTTACCAGGAGGTGGAGGGAGGAGGGGGGGGAGGGGAGAATTATTGTTTAATGAGTACATTGCTTCTGTTTGTGGTCAAGAACAAGGTTCTTCATGGATGGATGGTAGTGATGGTTTCACAGCAATGTGAATGTACTCGATGCCAGTGAATTGCACACCTTAAAAAGGTTACTATAGTAAATGTTATGCTATGTATATTTTACCACAATAAAAAAGGTGATTTAAGAGGCAATGGCCATTGGCAGAGTGGCTGTGCCACCTAGTAAAGCAGGGACCAGTCGGAATGATCATGAGCGCTCCATGAGAGAGAGGAGAGGGTAAGGGGACAGTAGTGTGTCCTCCCCGCAGAGGTGAGAACCAAGAAGAGGGAAGAAGAAGAGTGAGACCCTCACACTCCACCCAGCATCATCCATCCGGTGCCTGTCAGGAGAGACAACAAAACAAGCATGAGAACCCAGAGCGGGGACTCCAACTTCATCCCTGTGCTCCCGTGCATGAGACTTCCTTCCACCGAAGGTCCACTTGGCGCCATAACCCAAAGGCACCATATTGTCACCCTCGTCCACTCACTCAAGGGGGTGATTTTTCCTGCCAGGAACACCATTCTTTCTCTTTTTTTTAATAAATTTATTTATTTATTTATATTTACTTTTGGCTGTGTTGGGTCTTCCTTTCTGTGCGAGGGCTTTCTCCAGTTGCGGCGAGCGGGGGCCACTCTTCATCGCGGTGCGCGGGCCTCTCACTATCGCGGCCTCTCTTGTTGCGGAGCAGAGGCTCCAGACGCGCAGGCCCAGTAGTTGTGGCGCACAGGCCCAGGTGCTCTGCGGCATGTGGGATCTTCCCAGACCAGGGCTCGAACCCGTGTCCCCTGCATTGGCAGGCAGATTCTCAACCACAGCGCCAGCAGGGAAGCCCCTCTTTCTCTTTTTTTTAAATTTATTTTACCGAAGTATAGTTGATTTACAATGTTGTGTTAATTTCTACAGCAAAGTGATTCAGTTTGATATGTATGTATATATATACACACACACATTCTTTTTCATATTATTTTCTTTTTTTTTTTTTCGTTTTGTTATTCCATGTTTTTTTTGTTGCTTTTTTCTTAACATCTTTATTGGAGTATAGTTGCTTTACAATGGTGTGTTAGTTTCTGCTTTATAACAAAGTGAATCGGTTATACATATACATATGTTCCCATATTATTTTTCCTATGGTTTATCACAGGATACTGAATATAGTTCCCTGTGCTATAGAGTAGGAGCTTGGTGTTTATCTATTTTATATATAATAGTTTGCATCTACTAATCCCAAACTCCTAATCCATCCCTCCCCCACCTCCCCTCCTCCCCTACCTCCTTGGCAACCACAAACCTGTTCTCTATGTCTGTGAGTCTGTTTGTTTCATAGATAAGTCCATTTGTGTCATTTTTTTAGATTTGACATATGTTATGTCACATGGAATCTGTCTTTCTCTGTCTGACTTATTGCACTTAGTATGATCATCTCTAGTTCCACCCATGTGGCTGCAAATAGCATTATTTTGTTCTTCTCTATGGCTGAGTAATATTCCATTGTATATATGTACCATATCTTCTTTATCCATTCATCTGTCAAGGGGGACTTAGGTTGATTTCATGTCTTGGCTATTGTGAATAGAACTGCAATGAACACCGAGGTGCAGAACACCATCCTTTCTCTTCTTCAACAGAGCAATTGCTCCAGACGCTGCCCTGGGCCCCCCAAGTTAGCTGAGCCTCACCCACCCCTCCCATCACTCCTGTTCTCATCTCCATCAGTTCACTCACCACACCAAATTATACATAGCCATTTCCCCATCAGGACCTACTACAAAAGTAAGAGTTTCTTAAGGTTGGGGACCCCATGGTACTTGTGCAGTACACTCAGCCCAACATGTTCCCTGGCACTAGTAGATATTCACTTTATGGTCTGTGGGTAGATACTGTAAGTGAATGGATGAAAGTGAATGAATGCATGCATTGTAGTGATGGCAGCTCTCATTGGAGGGCAGGATGCGGTGCTCTGGGCTTCACATCTATCTGGCCGTTTAATGCACACAGCAATTCAGTGAAAGGAGCTCTGTTGTTACTGTCAATATTCAACAAGAAAAGGTGATATTTCAAGCAGTGTCCACCCAGCCAGAGATGGAGGCACATTTTGAATGGATTAAAGGAAACATGAGTGCCTACTCATTGGTCCTAGTTTCTTCTCCAGCTTCAATTCCAAAGTTTAGAGACACCACCTCCCCACGCCCCAGGCTCCCCATGTTGGGCTCCCACCAGAAATTGCCTTTGTTTTTACACAATTCAAAATGGTGCTTAAGAACATGAGATTTGGGACTTCCCTGGTGGTGCAGTGGTTAAGAATCTGCCTGCCAGTGCAGGAGACATGGGTGCGAGCCCTGGTCCGGGAAGATCCCACGTGCTGCAGAGCAACTAAGCCCGTGCGCCACAACTACTGAACCCTGCGCCTAGAGCCTGTGCTCTGCAACAAGAGAAGCCACTGCAATGAGAAGCCTGTGCACTGCAAAGAAGAGTAGCCCCTGCTTGCAGCAACTAGAGAAAGTCTGCGCGCAACAAGGAAGACCCAACACAGCCAAAAAATTTTTTAAAAAAAGGAACATGAGATTTGGAATCACACAGATTTAAATTACCACCTTGGTCCTCCTACTTCCTGGGGCAAGTCAGCTTCTCAGAGAGCCAGTTTCCTCGTCTGTCAAATAGTGATAAGTGTAGATTAGAAGCCACCACACACATGAAGCCCTTAGCACACAGACATCAGGCAACAAGAGGCCAAGTTTATCATCCGTGGGCGTCGGATCAGGGCTCTTGGGAGATTGTGCATTGGCTGGTCACTCTCATGAATCTAATCAAGAAGATATTGCCAACAAAGATGTGTGGTGAGGAGGAGAGGACCGAGACCTTGGCAGGAGGATGGGTCCCAAATGGGTTTCGAGCTTGGGATGCAGGACACAGGAATCCAGTTCCAAGGTTTGGAGTAAACAGGGCTGGAGACCCAGGAGAGAAAGTCAGATGGGAGAGTGTGCGCAAAGAACACACTGTGGATTCCAGAGACAAGAGGTCATGCCCCAGGCTGGGCTTTTGCTTTTGCTTTCTTTTGCTATTTCTTTTTCTTTACTGAGCTCCAACACACAAGTGCATGGGTGGGCTGGTCCCACTTAGAGGGGCGTGTGACAGGAAGAACCATATTCCCCACAGCTGGAGACTCTTGGCACGCTGGAATTCAATCCCCCTTTGGATGGGTGGTCTGCTGTGCCCTCCGCCCCCTCCCCGCCCTTATTCCTATGTTGGAATATGTCTTTGCAGCTCTGGATCCAGCCAACACAGAACATTTTCCTTGCTGCTTAAATTAGCACATGAGAAATAACTAGAGATAGAAATCACAGTTCACTTAACACTCATTATTTCCCTGGAAATGAAGATTAATATTGAACTTGTTACCTGCAGGGAGGAGAGTAAACACACACAGGCACACACCCTCCAAGTAAACGTGCAGATCTAATCCTTCAATTACTTCAGACCCAACACACCAAGCAGCTCTGGTGGCTAAATGTTTCCTAGTTGGTTGCTATGATCAAATCCAGGAATTGGGGGATGTTCATGGCTGGCCCCAGTGGTAGAGACACAACGCTCTACCTAACTCCAAGGAGACAGGAGTTCCAGGGTAACTGGGTGAGTTCTGGGGCTCCACTGTTCCCCAGAGGTGTATCCATCCTCCCCAAAGGGACAACAGGTGTCCAGGTTTGCCTGCCCTGTGTCCGCAGCAGCTCTGTAAGAAACTCTGGTTATAGAAGTTCAGACCACAGAGCAGTGAGTGGATGGATGAATGGGTGAGTGACCTCATGAGTAATGAGTAACCGAGTGTCAGTGAAGCAGCTCACCCAGGACCAAGAGTCAGAGGTCCCAATGCCCAGTCCAAACCTTGGTCTATCCTGTCGTGTACAGCCAGCAACCAGACAGGCTTCACAGAGGAGGCAGCATTGAAAAGCAGGCAACATTTTAAGGAGTGAAGGGTATTCCCGCAGAAGAGTCAGTAGGAACTAAGATCTGAAAGCAGGAAAGTTGGAGGCATAAATGTGGAAGAGTGAGAGGTGTGTGTGGTGTGTGTGTGTGTGTGTGTGTGTGTGTATTTTCTCTCTGGCAGGAACAAAAAGGATTGGGAGGGATAATATTAACCACATTTGTGTGGTAAGCTCTGGGGTTTACAGAGCACTTTATACCATTATCATGGGGAATTCTCAAGGCGGTTCTACGTGGTGGGTATCTGCCCCATCAAGGAACCTGACATGCGGGGAGGTGAAATAAATTACCCAGAGCCACAGAGATGGAGAGTCACGAAGCAGGAATGTGAACTTCAGCCTCCTGGGTCCAAACCGAGAGCTCTCTCCATGCCTAGGTGCCTTAGAGTGGGGAGAGGCTTCAAGCACCTGTCCAAGAAGTGAGGCTGGCGGTCTCTCCATCATCAGCAAGTTCCGTCAGGATCCCAGTGATAATAGGGAGTTCAGAACTCGGCTGCCGGGCACTGCTCATCTTCTGAAACATCTCCAGCTATTCAGTGACCAGGGTAGGAAGATGAGAGGTGAAAACTGGGTCTTTTATCATCAATTGCACATTAATTATCTAAACTTCATAGCAGCCATGCCATGCTCCCCAAACCTTGCACATCTGTGTGCCCCAAAGTTATTATTCCCAACTGTCAAGCTATGGTGTCCCTGAGACAGCATGTGTGATTCAAGTTCAAGTGCAGAGTAAAGATTGTCAGCTGTCTTACCCTTCTTCCCCTGCTCAACAAAGCCACTACAGACCCAAACATACACCTCCTGACCCTTCCCTGCCGCAGGACTCAGGCTGCTCCCCTGAGGTTACTGATCTGAGAAAAGCTGAAGGAAAAATAAGGCTATTGCCTATCACCTCTGTGTGAGCCCAGTGTGGGTGTATCCAAAAAATTCGGAGCAAGGGACTCACTCCTGTTAGCTTAGTCCTGCCAGCTCAGAGACCACAGGACAGAATTTAGAGCTACACAGATGCAGGTTTAAATCTTAGCTCCACCAGAATGCAGGGGGGTGACCCTGAACTAGTTCACTAACCGGTCAGCCTCAGCCATTCCATGTGTCATAGAGTGGTCATTCCACCTGGCAGAGGTGTCCTGAGGATGGGAGAGTCACCTGTAAAATGCCTGGCATACTGAAAATACCCAGTAAACATCAGTTCCCTCTTTGGGGAGACTGCTTATCAGTCTTAGAGGCACTGAGTATCCTAGGTAGGGCCTCCCCTTGGTAGGAATGAAACTTACATGAAATAAGTGCTTCCAGTGGGGAGGATTGGGTTCAACATGCCCCATTCTAAGGCTGGTTGTCTGTAAGTCACTTTGGGGGACTTTGGCTGCTTTCCAGGCTACGTCTACAGCCTACGTCTGTAGGATCCATGCCTTTGGGAAATGGGAGAATGAATGTGATTTCCTCCTTCTGGTCGGCAGGACTGCAAATATGGAGACTGGATGTGAGTTCTTGAGGAGGGGATGGTGGCTAAGGCTGTGTGAACCCTGAGGAACACCATGGCCAGCAGGGCACAGACCAAGACATGCTCCAACCCTCCCTCTGCTTCAGGATTCCCTTTGATGTTCCCGTCTGGGAAGCATGCGGCCTCGGCGTACACACGCAGTTGGTGGGATCTCACTATCCCTCAGTGGGTCCAATCCATCCTTGAACAGTGGCTATTAGAAAGCTGGCACTTAGTTGGGAAAGACAGGAGCAAATGCTTGAGACTGAATGGTAAGCAAATGAAAATGGTCCATTAAAATTGATATTCATTAGTGTATGTATAGCATACATACACAGCAAAGTGACTACAATGATATACTAAAACGGTAAGTTTTTAATCAATGGATGGCAGGATGAGGGGTGATTGTAAGCTTCTCAATCTTTGCTGTATTTTCCATAATGAATATCTGTTTACTTTTCTAATCAAGAAAAAATTAAGCATTAATCAAAGGAAGTGATTCCTTATGTCAAGCAGATGTGTGTGTGTATGTGTGTGTGTGTGTGTGTGTGTATATAAAATATCTTTCTAAAATCCAGGTTTCTTGATTGCCAGCCCCACGCTCTTATCAATAAAAGGAATAATGTAGATGGAAACATTTGTGAGCTACCTGCGTTCTACCAGGCTGGCTCATAATATAATTAACATGTAAACTCCATCACATAATAAAAGGATGACCCTTCACTGCATAAAGAGATTCTTTACTTTGTTTAAGGAATTGCCAGAGGTACATTAAGCTGATACACACAAACAGTCACAGATCAATTAAAGAGAGACCAAGGGCTCAGTAGCCCCGAAACAGTGTTAAAGTAGGTGGTTTTGATGGCTGGTCACTTCACAGACCTTTCAGTGCCTCAGTTTCCCCAGGTAAAGACAAGTTGGAGTAGATGATTTTGAAAGGATCTTTGAGCTCTTCAGGAGTGATCAGAAGAAAAAACATTTTTTAAGTTGGCATCCAGACATTAAAACTGTGAAAGCAACTGATGATTGGATACCCAACCCTTAAGAATCTCCATCTCTAGAGATTCAAAAATCCAGACTCAGCATAACTAAAACAAAAAACTAATATCAGTGAAAATTGAAACTAGTAAACAAAATATCAACATTTGAGAACCATTGCCCCTAGAAGATCAGATAAGAACAAAGACAAAACAGCTCTGAAATGTTAATATGAGCCAGCAGAAAAGTAGACTTTATCTGTAAAAACCACACACACACACACACACACACACAGCACTCAGATATGACACAGGAAGCTTCACCTATTGATACAAACCATCTAATTATTTTAAAATAGTAGAAAATTATAGAAGGGTCTTCAGAGATCATGCAACCACTGCTTTTCAATATTTCTTTTAATCCACAAAACCCTTTCTTCAAATGAAATCTTACATGGAACCGTTAAAAGCAGAGCTTCTCTGATTGAAGGTGTGCAGAGATACATGCCTGCCGTGTGGCACCCAAAGGGGATACCCACGTCTTTCCACAGAACATCGGGAGCTCCACAGAGCACAGGTGAAAAGTCACTGGTCTCACCGGGGCCCAGAGAGGACACGTGACTTGCTTAACGTCACACAGCAAGCTGGTAGCATATTGAGGACTGGCCCATGATGCAGCATCACGCTGCCTCAAAACCCAAGAAGATATGACCAGAGGTCAACTTTTCAGGCTCACCTGCTTGTTCCACATCAGACACCCCAATCACCTCTCACCCCTGGCAGAGATATCCCTGGACCAGGCACACTTGGACATCATCCTGTTCCCCGCTCTCTCCCTTGCACCCCACATCTTATTGGTCAACTTGTCGTTTTGATTCTACCTCTTTAATCACTATTATCTCTAGGGAGAAGCCAAGATTTAGGCTCAGATCTCAAGACAGCTCAGCTCCTGCTCTGCCCACCTCCAGGGCTGATCCAAGACCTCCTCATTAAAAGGGTCTCAGACCTTCGGTGGCCTCCAAAAGACCCAGCCACGTGACCATCCACGAGTGTCGGCAAACACAGAACTTTTCCCGAAACCAACAGCAGAGGCAGTCTCTCTGTGAAGTGTGCACAATGGCCATAACTTCCTTGAAAATTCATTTCTTTTTTAATCCTTTTTTTTTTTTAATTTTGTCATGATGCTTTGTTTTTCTGTTAAAGGATGAACGATAGCTCCTGGTAAAACTGATGACCCTGGGATTTGTCTCCATATCTTAGCAATCTGTTCCGTAGTCCATCAAAGAGGTGGTGAGACAGTAATGATGCTTTTATTAGCAACCTTTACACTTTGTCAAAATTAAAATGAAAACACAACATTCATATGTAAATGCAGTTACCTTTGAGGTTCCCCGTATCCTTTATCCCTTTCACAAAATTACAGATTATTAAGAAATGTTTAAAGAGTGGGAGACAGGTTTCAGGGGAGTGTGAAAGAGGCAGAGCAAGACAAAGGGGCAGAGAGGATGAGGTGCTTTGACCTTGCCCTTCTCTTTCACGCTCACTAGCATCTCAGTCTGTGGTTCAGCGCTCATCCTTTGTCCGACACAGCCAACCCCTGGCCGAGCCTGACTCACGCGTCACAGTTGCCCCAGACCCAAAGCCTGGGAAAGGACAGTAGGAAGGCGTAAAGGGGGAAGGAGCTCCTGTTTACAAAGATTTCTCCTTGAGGATGAACTATTTATAGCAGAAGATGACCATGGACACTGATTGGCAAAAGGCCTTATTTAAAATAATGCAGCCAAACTCCCTAACTGACAGGCACACACTGCTATATTTAAAATAGATAACCAACAAGGACCTACTGTATAGCACAGGGAACTCTGCTCAATATTCTGTAACAACCTAATTGGGAAAAGAATTTGAAAAAGAATACATACATGTATATGTTTAAATGAATCACTTTGCTGTACACCTGAAACTAACAAAACATTGCTTTACTTTGTTTTTTTAACATCTTTATTGGAGTATAATTGCTTTACAATGTTGTGTTAGTTTCTGCTGTATAACAAAGTGAATCAGCTATATGTATATGTATATGCCCATAGGCCCTCCCTCTTGCATCTCCCTTCCACCCTCCCTATCCCACCCCTCTAGGTGGTCACAAAGCACGGAGCTGATCTCTGTGCTATGTAGCTGCTTCCCACTAGCTATCAATTTTACATTTGGGAGTGTATATATGTCAATGCTACTTTCTCACTTCGTCCCAGCTTATCTTTCCCCCTCCCCGTGTCCTCAAGTCCATTCTCTACGTCTTGCATCTTTATTCTGGTCCTGCCCCTAGGTTCATCAGAACCACTTTTTTTTTTTTTTTTTAGATTCTTTATATATGTGTTAGCATACAGTATTTGTTTTTCTCTTTCTGACTTACTTCACTCTGTATGACAGACTCTAGGTTCATCCACCTCACTACAAATAACTCAATTTCATTTCTCTTTATGGCTGAGTAATATTCCATTGTATATATGTGCCACATCTTCTTTATCCATTCATCTGTTGATGGACACTTAGGTTGCTTCCATGTCCTGGCTTTTGTAAATAGAGCTGCAATGAACATTGTGGTACATGACTCTTTTTGAATTATGGCTTTCTCAGGGTATATGCCCAGTAGTGAGATTGCTGGGTCGTATGGTAGTTCTATTTTTAGTTTTCTAAGGAACCTCCATACTGTTCTCCATAGTGGCTGTATCAATTTTCATTCCCACCAACAGTGCAAGAGGGGTCCCTTTTCTCCACACCCTCTCCAGCATTTATTCTTTCTAGATTTTTTGATGATGGCCATTCTGACTGGTGTGAGGTGATACTTCATTGTAGTTTAGATTTGCATTTCTCTAATGATTAGTGATGTCGAGCATTCTTTCATGTGTTTGTTGGCAATCTGGATATCTTCTTTGGAGAAATGTCTATTTAGATCTTCTACCCATTTTTAGATTGGGTTGTTTGTTTTTTTTGATATTGAGCTGCATGAGCTACTTGTATATTTTGGAGTTTAATCCTTTGTCCATTGATTCTTTTGTAAATATTTTCTCCCATTCTCAGAGTTGTCTTTTTGTCTTGTTTATGGTTTCCTCTGCTGTGCAAAAGCCTTTAAGTTTCATTAGGTCCCATTTGTTTATTTTTGTTTTTAGTTCCATTTCTCTAGGAGGTGGGTCAAAAAGGATCTTGCTGTAATTTATATCAAAGATTGTTCTGCCTATGTTTTCCTCTAAGAGTTTTATAGTGTCTGGCCTTATATTTAGGTCTTTAATCCATTTTGAGTTTATTTTTGTGTATAGTGTTAGGAAGTGTTCTGATTTCATTCTTTTACATGTAGCTGACCAGTTTTGCCAGCACCACTTATTGAAGAGGCTGTCTTTTCTCCATTGTATATTCTTGCCTCCTTTATCAAAGATAAGGTGACCATATGTGCATGGGTTTATCTCTGGGCTTTCTATCCTGTTCCATTGATCTATATTTCTGTTTTTGTGCCAGTACCATACTGTCTTGATTACTGTAGCTTTGTACTATAGTCTGAAGTCAGGGAGCCTGATTCCTCCAGCTCTGTTTTTCTTTCTCAAGATTGCTTTGGCTATTCGGGGTCTTTTGTGTTACCATACAAATTGTGAAATTTTTTGTTTTAGTTCTGTGAACAATGTCATTGGTATTTTGATAGGGATTGCATTGAATCTGTAGATTGCTTTGGGTATTATAGTCATTTTCACAATGTTGATACTTCCAATCTAAGAACATGGTATATCTCTCCATCTGTTTGTATCATTTTTAATTTCTTTCATCAGTGTCTTATAGTTTTCTGCCAACAGGTCTTTGTCTCCTTAGGTAGGTTTATTCCTAGGTATTTTATTCTTTCTGTTGCAATGGTAAATGGGCATGTTTCCTTATTTTCTCTTTCAGATTTTTCATCATTAGTGTATAGGAATGCAAGAGATTTCTGTGCATTAATTTTGTATCCTGCTACTTTATCAAATTCATTGATTAGCTCTAGTAGTTTTCTGGTAGCATCTTTAGGATTGTCTATGTATAGTATCATGTCATCTGCAAACAATGACAATTTTACTTCTTCTTTTCTGATTTGGATTCCTTTTATTTCTTTTTCTTCTCTGATTGCTGTGGCTAAACCTCCCAAACTATGTTGAATAATAGTGATAGCACAACATTGTTAATCAACTGTACTCCAATATAAAATAAAAAGTTTTAAAATTAATTAATTAATTAGTTAGCTAAATAAAATAAAATTATGCAGCCAAATATGAGATTTGAGAATTGAAAGAAACAGTAATCCAAAGGGAGAAAACTCTCCAGACTGTTTCCATGTATCTTTTTCAGATATGAGCTGAGATTGGACAGTTCATACTAATAAACACATTGCCATAGAAAGCCTGAAGGATGGGCAACTAGTTCTCCCCAGGGTCATCTGGGAAGGTTTCAGAGAGGAGGTGACTTTTTTAGTAGGATTGTAGCAGGCAGACTCTTAATGTAGCCCATATGATGCCCACCTCCTGCGGTTCACACCTGTATGATCTTCTCCCCAGAGTGTTGTTAGGCCCGTGGTTGCTTCTAGCCAATAGAATATGGCAAAGCTGATGAGAGGTAATGATTATGTGTAAGTGATAACATGATTATGTTACATAAGATTATAGCACCCTCCTTGCTGGAGTCTCTCTCCCTCCCTGGCTGACTGTGAGGAAGTGAACATCCATGGTGGGAAACCCCACAGACAAAGAACTGCAGGCAGACTCTGGAAACCAAAGACAGCCTCCATCTGATGGTCAGCAAGAAACCGAAGCTCTCAGTCCTATGATTTCGAGGAACTAGATGCTGCCACCAACACAGGAGTGGAGAAGCAGATCCTCACCAGTCGAGCCTCCAGATGAGCTCCCAGCCCTGATAGACTTCTTGATGGAAGCCTTGAGGGACCCTCAGCAGATGACCCAGCTAAGCTGTGCCCAGTCCCCTGACTCACAGAAACGGTGCAATGAGCAATACAGTGTGGTGTTGTAAGCCACTACATCTACAGTTGTTTCTTACAGAGCAATAGAAAACTTATACAGGGAAGTTGGGGAAGGAGTTAGAATTTGCCAATTGTAGGAAGTGAAGGAAGTTCCAGACAAAGGGAACAGCAGATGCAAAAGCATAGTAACAAGAAGGTGTATATTTTACTCCAAGAAAGGTATGCATTTAGATATCCCTAGGTTAAGAAAGTGGGTAGGAGGTGGAAGATAAAAGGGCATCTCAAAGAAAAGAGTTAAAAAATATTAACCTCAGGCCAGTGTTTCCTTGACATGGCCTGACATCTAATCCTCCTGGGGAACTTTGTGTCAATCCAAGGCTCTGGTGCCACCCACAGAGATTCTTCTTCACGGTGTGTGGAATGGGGCAGAGATATGGTAGGTCTAACAAATGCCCCAGGTGATCCTGATGCAGCCCCTCCATAGAGCAGGATTGGGAACCACTTCTGCACCACACGACACCCTGCAAGAGGTCTCTCAGTACAAGAGTGACCTTAAAAAGTTGATTTTCAAGAGGTGTAACCCAGAAGCAGTCTGGAGGATGGTCTAGTGGGAAAAGAAGGGCTGGAGACTATGGTCCAGGGGTCACCTAGGAGAACACTGCAACAATGGCAATCTGAACTAGGGAACGGCCAGGCACTGAGGAGAACTGTACACAAGGGAGAGGTATGAGTGACCCTTGGCAGGATCTGATGATGAGTCAGATGTAAACAGTCAAGAAAAGAGAGATGTGAGGGAGATCTGAAAGAGAGAGAGAGAGAAGGGATGGAAACAAGGAAGGAGGAGAGGAGGTGGAGCTTTGGGGGGATGATAAGGGGCTCTGTTTTCATGAGCTGAGTTTTGCAGGCTCTGTCTTCACTGACCTGCAGACCTGCTAACTGGGCCTTGGGAGATTTTGTGTGTTGATTTTGGCTCTGTCTGTACTGAAATTGTCCAGACTCCAAATTTCCAGAAAATGAGATCCTCTCCACATGGAGGCCATTTACAGAGAAAACTGCTAAACCCCGATAATCCCTGCTAGTGGGACAGTGGCTGTTTGGCCACTTCAGACCTATAATTGCCACCAAGTTCAACTGTGGAGGCAACGTAGCCAGGACTGTTTCAAGGAACACTGGACAGGGTTGCCCTCTTCCCATGAGCCATGAGTATAAAAGGCCAGTTCCTGGACCCGGCCTCAGCGGGCTGATCCCACTGCAAGCCTTTGAGCTGAGGATTGCGTTCATTCAGTCCACATTTGCTGAGAACACACTGAGTGCCCAGCACTGTTCCAGGCTTGGCGGGGCGGCTACTGCCCTGAACTTGACAGGGGTGTCCCCAGTTGATGGAGCACCCCACCTTTTCTCTCCTGTGAGAACGCTCAGGGGGTCACAGAGTTTAGAGACTCCGGGGCGGGGGAGGCTGTAGGAGGTGGCACCTTCTTGGCCCTCACACTGTCTCCATTCCTCCAAAACTGTCTTTCCTGCCAGGGCTGTGTTTTCCAAAGTGGGTTCTGTAGAGCCCTGTTTCTGGGGGGAAACAAATAAACATCAGACCTTCAAGAAGGAGGTTCAGTGATAGTAACTGACACATACGTAGCCCTCGTTGCATTCCAGGCATGTTCTAAGCACATAATGATATAAACTCACAGGACCCCTCCAACTAGCATGATCCTTATTTTTCTCAGGGGGATGCCAAGGCATAGAGGGTTAAGTTGCTGTCAAAGCTCACAAGGCTAGTCAGTGATGGAGCTGATAGTCACACCCAGGGATCAGGATCAAGAGTCTGAGCTTTCATACTACACATCACTAGCATTATGATGGTCAAACGAGCCAGGAAAACCCTGGGTTTAAAAAACATAGAGTCACACATACCCCTGATAAATATGTTTTCATGAGCTTTTTGGCCATTCAGTAATCTTTTGTGAAATACCTGTTTAAATATTTTGCACATTTTATTGAGTTGTTTGTCTTTTTATTATTGATTTGTGGAGGATCTTTATGTATGATGGAGACCAGTCCTTTGCAGATATTATATGTATTGCACATATTTTCTCCCAGTTGGTGGCTTGCCTGTTCATTTTCTTGATGATCAGAGGTATTTCATTTTGATGAAGCCCAATTTATCAAATTTTTCTTTTACAGTTAACGCTTGCTCTGTCCTGTTTAAAAATATGTTTCCCTGCCCCAAGGTCATAAAAATACTGGTCTATGTTTGTTTATAGTTCTACCTTTGACATTTAGTCCTATGATCCATCTTGAGTTACTTTTCCCATATGGTGTAGGGTGAGGGTTGAGAGACTTTATTTTCCATGTGTATATCCAGCTGTTTTGGCACCATTTTTTGAAAGGACTTTCTCTGTTGAATTGCTTTGTTGTCTGTGGCAGATCAGTTGACCACATAAGTGTGCATCTATTTCTGGGCTCCCTATTCTCTTCCATCAATGTATGTGTCTATCTTTATACCAGTGCTGCTTTGATTACAGTAACTTTTATTATGTATCAAGGAAATGAAAATTAAAATCTTAATGAGATACAAACATACCCCCATCGGAATGGCTAAAATTAAAGGACGGACAGCACCAAATGTTAGCAAGGATGTTGAGTAACCAAAACTCATATTCGTTGCTGGTAGGAATGTAAAATGGCCCAACCACTCTGAAAAGCTGTTTGCCAGTTTCCTGTGAAACTGAAGTTACACTCACCCCATGACCCTGAAATTCTACTCTGAAATGTAGAAATTAAAATGTAGGTTCACATATAAACACTCACATGTGAGTGGTCATAGCTGCTTTACTTGTAATAGCCAAATCTGGAAACAACCCAAATGTCCTTCAACAGGTGAATGAATAAACAAACTCTGCTACGTCCACACAATGGAATTCTACCCGGCAATAAAAAGGAGCAAACTGGGTAAATACAACAACAAGATGAATCACAAAGACATTACGCTGAGTAAAAGTAATGGATTCAAAAGGCTACCTACTAAGTAATTCAAATTAGAAGAAGTTCTGGTATGGGCAAGTTAACCTACGATAAAAGAAATCTTATCATCAGTGGTTGTTTCCTGCAAGGAATGACTGGGAAGAGGCATGAAGGCCTCTCTGAGACGATGAAATTTCTCTATCTTCATGAAATATGGGTTACACGGGTATAGGCATACCTGTAAAAAATTACCAAGTTCTGCATTTTATCTCAATAAAAAATTAAAATTGAATGAAAGTTACATTTGAATGTAAGGAAAAAAAGTATAAAAGAGGTTTCTTCTTAAATGGCATTTAGGTAAGCTAAAACAACCTGGAAATCTCTAGAAGAGGGCTAACAGGTTTCATTTTGGTTGTTGAGATGGGTTGAATTGTGTCTCCCGAAACTCACATGTTGAAGTACTAACCCACAGCACCTCAAAATGTGACCTTATCTGGAAATAGGGTCTTTGAAAATGTAATTTGTTAAGATGAGGTCGTACTGGAGTAGAGTCAACCCCAATCCAACGTAAGCAGTGTTCTTATAAACGGGGGAATTTGGACACAGATTCGCGCACGGGGAGAACACCATGCAAAGAGAGGAGTTATGTCACCACAAGCCAAGAAACTACCAGAAGTTGGGAGAGAGGCCTGGATCAGGTCCTTCCCTAGAGCCTTCAGAGGGAGCACGGCCCTGCCAACACTTTGATCTCAGACTTCTGGCCTCCAGAACTGTGAGGCGATAAATTTCTGTTGTTTAAACCACTCAGTTTGTGATACTTTGCTACTGCAGCCAGAGCAAAGCGTACAGCCATAGATCCATTTTTTTCCCCTTGGTGTGTCTTTGGTAATAGACTCTAGATAATGTTCCTTGTTCTAAGAAATAGCTCATTCACTTATGGGGTTTTTTTTCCCCAAAGAGATAAAAGCATCTATTGTGACCAGGGCTGCTGCATTCACATAAATGAAGAATTATAAAAAATGATAAATGACCCCTGACCCACCATACACAAACGATGTTCCAATGAACTTTCTCCTTTCATCTCCAAAGTCTAGAAGGCGGAATCATTGCTCCCATTTTGCAGATGAGGCAAATAAGGTTCCCGTCAGGCAGCAGTTACCCTGAACAAATGCAGCTTTCGCTCCATACCTGGATGTCAGATCATCTCACTTCCAGGTTTCCCCAAGGCCACTGCCGGCTGCTGGGTTGGGCTTCCTCTAGGTGAGAGGAAGGAAGGATGGAGAAGCAGGATCCTGAGCCCCTGGCTGGTCTCCCTGTATGTTCGTGGAGCGGGGCGTGAGTCAGGCACAACCACGTGAGAATTCTACTCTGCTCGTCACTCACTGTCACTGGTGACCCCAGACTCACCTCCCTGAGCCCCCATTTCTCTCCCTGCAAATCATCATACCCCCTAAGCCACAGGCTCCAGTGATGCCCAGGAGACAAGAGCTCCCCTCAGGGCTTGGGGCAAACTATGGAAGCTGCTCTTTGGTTCTGTCTCCAGAAGTCTCCCCTCCCCTCTGCTGTCCGGTCTCCTCACTGCTTGTCCGGCTGATGGCACAGAGGTGGCCTGGAGCTGGGTTTGGAAAATGAAAGTCCATTTCATAATCTTTTCCAAAACGGGTTAAACAGCGTGATCTCTCCTTACCCACTGACGGAAATGGGAAACGCGGAATAATGGGCAGTAACTAGTTTCAGCCAATTCTGATGTGCAATATCTCTCCTTTTTAACTGAGATAATAACAGAGAAGTATGCCTTCGTGAGGTTTAGTAAGGAAGGCCCAGATTAATACCCCAGTCAGATGGCTTTTGAAGCAAAGCTTCTATTCAAGTCACTGCCAAAAAATCACTTTATCTTCCCTCCGACGCATCTCAGATTTTATCTACCCTTTTATTCTTTTTGTCCTTAATTTTAAATCCTTTTTATTATTATTTTTTCCCATGTAAGCAGCAAGGGGGTTATTTGGTACTCATTCTTTTGGAAGCAATTATCCACAGGAGAGAGGCTCACTTCATTTGGGCTGCATTTTATATCCAGACTGGATAAAAATGCACAAAATTGAATTAGCTTGTGCAGCTCAGACACCAAATGTTCTTCCTTGTGAATTTCAACTCAGCTGCCTGTTGACTAAGCCCTCTTTGGAAGACTAGGTGAGTGGTGATCCCTTCTACAACATTCTCTCTGGTAGCCCTAAGATTATCTCCTTGCTGCCTAATCAGGCAAATAAAAAACTTCATTTAATTGCCCATTAATTCAGACCTTTTAGACCCCCAAGCTGTCTGTGAATTTGAACAGAGAGTATTCTTGCTTGGTCTAAAAAAGAATGTCTCTTCCCTAGATGGGGGCAAAATCCTCTTAATTCAAAGTCTTTATGTTTTTTTTTTTTAACAAATGAGTTCCTCATGTCTAGGGAAGGGGTGGGAAAGGGGAGATTTGGTGCCCAAGCCCTACCAAATCCATTACAAGCATAAAATTGCTGTGTGACATCTCACAGATCTTAAACTGTTACGTGAATATTGCATTCTACTCTGTACACGTCTGCATTTCATTTTAATATACTAATGATGTTTTAAATTAATTACCATAGGTAACCAAAAAAATAATAATAACTTTCCTATCTGTCTTGTAGTTGTTAAGCAAGAGACAACTGACTTGATGTTCATCAGTTTTACAAAACATGGCTGACCTAAAGAGAATTTACATCAAGTGTTGCCTCACTGTTGGCATGGAGGCAACTCCTCTTTTCTCTGCTTCTGTCTCAAAATTTTTAAAAACCACAACCATGAGCATATGTGAATAGAACATCATTGCCTCTTCTTCTGCTTCATGGGCTCTTTCCAGGCGCTGGCTAAGGGGTGAACATGCCCTAAAAGTGGCAGGACTCATCCTGCAGGTGACATGACGATGATGATACTCGCTTCTTGCTGACTGGTTAAGGTGCCTGTGTCTGATCCCCTGATCCAACAGCCAAAATACTCACTGCCTCTGGAAGATATTTGTCAATGAACACTTCCACTAGGAAAGCCCCTGATGGTGGGCTTTGTTTTCCCACTGCTGCTCTAATTTCATCCCATGTAAATGAGCTCATCTGGGCAACCTCATCTGCACCCCTTCCCCTCTCTCCCCTGGCCCTGGAAGGTCAGCTGTGAGGAGGACCCTTATTCTGCACGTTTTAACATGAAAGGAAATGGATCTTTATGCTGGTGGCTAAGAACATTCAGACTTAGGATAAAAAAGCTTCTAAATAAATGAACTCCATGAGCTTTATTTACCGTTAGTGGGAACAATTCTTAACTCATTTTATTTGGGTTTTACCTTTTGCGCTGGAGCCTTTGCTTTTTCCCTCCAGGAAGAAAAATAGCCATGCACCCCCAACGTCACAAACCCTGCCCTCACCTTCTGCGCTGGAGGCGGCCCATGCTGGGGCAGGGAGCAAGCTTTGAGGAGCACTTTCCATTTTATCCTAAGCCGAAAAATGGGTACCCGGGTCCTCGTGGTTCAATGGAGAGGGTACTGTGCCCACAACAGGGGCCACCTCTTGGAGGGGTGACTGTGAAGGGGTCTTGGCTACTGGAGGTGAATGGACAGAATCCCACCCTCTGGACCTCCTCATCAGGCTGGGATCTGGCCCCTCTGCCTTTCAAATTGATGGGTCCTGCCTGGGGACCTCCACTCGGTCTCTCCCCTCCTCCAGAAAACCCTCCAGCCCCCCACTGAGTCTAAAAGTATCCATCCACTAGGCCAAAAAATGGGGAGGAGCATCCTGATGCCCTCCCGCCTTAAATCATCTTAAATTACCTTCCGCCAACAGACGGTGACCCCCGTGAGGCTGGGTTTGCGTCCACCTGCTCTGTGCGTGTGCGTGCGTGTGTGTGTGTGTGTGCGCGCTCACCCTCGGCCCAAGTCTGGCTCATACTCATCGAATGGATAGAGTGGACGGAGGCACAGGTGCTCAGCCACTAAAGGACTTCACCAGCAGTCCTGGACTCATCACTGGGCACTGGTGTTTCCACTTGTACACAGGATGTGCCTTTCTTCTCTGTAAAGCATGTGGCTGAATTTCTAAGCCTTTTCTAAATAAGCTCTACTCCTGACCTAAACCCAGGGCCTCTCCTACACATCACTGGGGGTGGGGGGGACAACAGGGGGTTCCCACTGTGTCCCAGTGTTGGTCAGTTGTTCCTATGTATCTCCTCACATCTCTCTGCTCCATCTGGGAATGCAGGGCTGGGATGCTGTGCTAGGTCTCCTGCCTGCTCCTCAGCTAAGGAAGAGGGCGCATTTAATTGCTGGCCCCTCTGATAATACACACAGCCGTGTCCTTCCCCCCAGCAGTCGGCATGCTGACACCAAAGAAGCTAGAAATTAATGACGAATATCCTGGACAAGAAAGCAAGGCAGACCCTCAAAATCTTGGCTGTCGTCACGGGCGTTTGAGCCGTGTTTATAATTCCAACCCTCCCCCACTGTTGAAAGAAAATTGCCTTCTCCTCTATCACTACAACCTTCTCATCAAAAACAAGATCATCCCTCGCTGTGAAATATTGCAGGTGAACAGCTGCTGTTTCCTTAAATCAGGACATTTGTCAAAGAGCTTTGACAGGTCCTTGTCAATAAAGACAAAAAATTCAAAATATGTGTCCACCCTGTGTTAGGGGGGAAAAAGTGACAACGTGTGTTGTTCTTTCCACGTTTTGCCCTTGCAGTGAGTTATTTTTTCCTTATTACTTGGAACGTACATGGTGCCCCAATGTTTAATCTTCTGCTTAAACTTTGATCTAGAACCAAGGTTCCTTTAAGCGATATACCCAAGTCGGAAAGGACCCAAACCAAAAACATGAAACATTAGATTCTTGGTGTGCTGGGAAAGCTTTGCTATCAGACAGAACTGGTTTCTAAATCCAGCTCCATCATTTACTGGATGGACCACATTGCGTAATTAATCTAAGCCTCCATTTCCTTATCTGTAAAGTGGGAGTAAAAAGAGCACCTACATTATCTGGGGGCTTGTGAAGATTCAGTGTGATAATGCCTAACCATCATTATTCATCATCCCTCTCCTCCACGGTACTTAATAAACTGCTGTTACTTGAGTGAATGCTACATATTATGAGCTTTGTATATAATATTTCTGTTTTATAATGACTTTACAAGGTTGTTTAATCCCCATTTTACAGATGAGCAAACTGAGGTTGGAGAAATGATGTCACCTCCTGAAGTTTCTGAAGCTAGCATGCTCTTTCAGGACCGCTGGCTACCTGCACAACCGGAAATTATATCAGCTACCATGAGCTTCCCAAGGAGGCGTCACCAATGGGCCCCAAGGGTCAGAGGTACGGTTTCTTGCAGCCAGGTAGGGACTGGAGGGGTGGGGCCCCCGGCTGATCACCTGATGCGCAGTGAAATTGTTAGCACAATCATTTTTTCTGTGTGTCAAGACATTTTAATGGTTGGAAAGCAAGGAGTCTAAGAGCTGAGAAAATCCCAGAAGGTGAAATGGGGCTGAATTATTTAGAGGCTCCAGCTCATTGAGTCATCAGAAGCTTTCCCCTCTCCCCCCGGCTCACCGGTGGCTTCTCAGAGACCGTCCCCGCATCCCACATGGGCAGCTGGACTCCCCTCTGCTTCTCAAAGAAGCAAAGGTCCGGGCAGCTGACGCCTGTTTGCCCGGCTATCTGTCCCCTCACAGATTAGATTACTCATATCTCAACTTGGGAAATGAAAGAGACCAGGCGAAGGGAGAAGGTTATCCAGGTGGAGAAGGTGAAAAAATTTCAATATCACCGTCTCGTTCCTTATTCAGGCAAAATGAAAAGTCCTCATTATTAAATCACAAAGCAATTAAAAAATTAAAAATTTCATAAGACCCTACATAAAAGAAATACAAGTATTTAGTGATGGATTAGAAAGTGGAAGTAGCGGGAGAGAAAAAGTAAAAGCCCGCTGGCCTCAGGGGTTTCCCTCTCCGGCGGCGACGAGAGTGGTTTCTGCCCGCACCCTCGTGCCAGCCGCAAGAACTAATAAATTCCGGGCTCCCCTGCCTAGAAGCCAAGGCCGATTAATATCTGCCTACCTTGTTACCTAATTCATTATGGAATAGCAGTTAATTTGATTTGATATTATTTTAATAAAATTCTGTAATATATTAGATTGTTTCAGGCTATCAAAATAATTTTCCAATTATTACAGTTACTCAAGCAAGTCTTTTTTTTCCCCCTTCATGAGCGGCAGTTGGTCTGACTCAGAATATATTAGCTCCTACAGCTTCATCCTGGCCAGGGGAGCAGGGGAGCTATGCATGGTTACCCAGAAGAGCTCCTGCCAAAAGCAGGTGCCCGCAATTCACAGCAAAATGGCCATGGCCACAGACTGATGGGGAGTTCTGGCCTCATGACTCTCTGACCATGAGGGTGGCCCCTCTTCAACCACTGCTAAGTTTTAAGGAAACACGGAGATAAATTTCTATTCAAAAATAACCCTGGAGATCAGTTGACTGGAGGATTGGCAATAGCTTGGAAGCTGGGTGATCAATAACGCCTGGTAGAGAGAGTGTGTGCTGTAAAAGTTCAAATTCAAGTGCTCTTTCTGTTAGCATCTGACCTCCCCGAACCTCCAGTTCACGGTGCAGAGAACAAAGAAGGCTCACCTGATTGGAAGCACGGCGTGAGATTTCAAAGGCGATCACTTTTGCAAAAGTGGTGAATGCCAACATATAACTGGCATCAAGAAATCAATTCTGCTCTGGGCAGTGACGGATGTTAACTAGACTTGTTGTGGTGATCGCTTCAAAATATATACAAATATGGCATCAGTGTTTTGTACACCCAAAACCAATATAACACACGTCAATTATAGCTCAAAACGATAAATAAAAAGAGATCAGTTCCCTCTCTTCCTTGTCAGTCCCCTTGGGAGGTGAGGATGGGGGAAGATCAAAACTTAGGAGGCAGTTTGGGGGAAAGATGCTGGCCTTGGAGCGAGAAACCTGGTTTGGGTTCTTGAAGTGTGTAGATCCCTGAATGATGGTAGGTGACACCAAGCCGTGGTGTCTGGATCAGAACTGGAGACTTAGGTCACTGGGCCTCTGATAGGGCCTCCCCAGCATGCTGAGACAGTTGGTGAGCTCAGTCTTTCATTTATTCACTCAGCAAACGTTTACGGAGCTCCAAAGGAGTGATGGTACTGCGGGTGGTGAGCAAGGCTGGCAACTTGCAGGGCCCCCTGATGCAGGCTCTGCAGCCAACAGCATCACTGGCACTGAGCAGGCATCCAATAAACATGGTTGGATGACTTACTCAGTCGGTCAGGGGACACCAGATATTAACCAGATAATCACATAAGCAAATTACAAGTGAAATAATCCAATGTAATTACAATCTACAAAGGACAAGCACAGCAGACTGTGGGACCTGAATACCAGGGGGCTTGGTTCACAAAGTATGCAGGGATCCAGAGGATGGGTGGGGATTCACCAGGAGAAGAGGGAGGGAAGCATGCTCCTGGCAGAGCAGATGGCATAAGCAAAGGCCCTGAGGCGGGACTGGCAGAGGGTTTCCAGGGACTGAAAGAGGGCCACCCTAGGGGAGTGGAGGGCGGCTGGTGGGTGGAGGCCAGGTCCCCGAGGTGCCAGGCCCATGGACACAGTAAGGTCTGTGGTTTTGCCCCGTGGACGGGAAGCAGCGAGATCACAAGCCAGGCAGCCGCATGCTCAGGTCTGTGTTTTTAAAGCTTGCTCCGTGCGGTGTGGGGAATGTTTTGGCCCAGGCAGGAGCAGGTGTGAACGGCCGTGAAGAGGCCGTGGCAGGTGCCCCGGGAAGAAGTGACGTCAGCCTGGAAGTGGGCAGATGTCAGGGTCAGACTCTGCAAGTCCAGAGGTTGCTCGGCAAGGGATGCTCTGAACAGGCTCCCTCCATCTGAAGGCCAGCTACCTGGTGTTGTGGCCATGCCCGGCCATCCTCCGTTTCACTCCGGAACCCTGGGCATCCGCAGCCCCGGCCTCTGACCCTGTGGATAATTCTGCATACCAGGCTACCCGCCACCCTGGCCAGGGTGCTGCTACTCAGCTCGCAGCTGGTCAGCCCTCGTCTGAGCCGATGCTGCCCCATCAAGACCCAGACGCCACCTTGTCGTTGCTGACTCCGTCCTGCCAGGCCAGGCACGGGAGAAATTCCAACTTCCCTCCCAAGGAGGAGGTCTGACCCCACTGTGTGTGCGCTCAGGGGCTGTGCCTATAGCTGCCCCACAATCTGTCCATCTTCACCTCTCTGCCCTTAGAATATGGCTCCCAATTACAATGAGAGAATTGTAACCGAGTCTCAATGGCCTGTTATGGGAAATTAGGGTGACTTTGGGGGGTAGAGAGAGGAATGCTAAGAAGTTGGTGGATAGACCCCGGTCAGCAAGGGGGCAGGGTTGGGGGCTGAGGAAGACCCAGGCTCAGAGGGAACAACAGATGTGAGTGGGCTCTGTGCCCCTCGGGATCGTGCCTCTCAGCCCAGATCTGGAAGGGACACGGCCCAGAGTGGAATCACCCATGGAGCACTGTTCACTGGGTGGGGGTGGATGGGGAGCCAGAAACGTACAGACCCTCCGGAGGGCTGCAGGGTGCAGGGTCCGAGACCCCGTGCGTATTTCCAGCCACTCTCCCCCAGCCTCCGTAAACCTAGCTGGAAACCAAGAAGCCTGGCCTCAGCTGTGCTGCAGATCAGACGGGCGTCACTTGGCCACACCTGGGCCTGATCAGGGGCCTGGGGAGGAAGGGGGGGCTGCAGGGTCAGGGCTGCTCCAGTGCCCAGAGGCCAGGGAGGGGGCGTCTTCCATTCTCCGAGCAAACACTCGCCGAGCACCTGCTCTGTGAAGTCCCAGTCACCTGTGGGGGACCTGGAATGAACAACACTGGACCTTGGATCACAGAGGGCCCCCTCGTGGCTTCATGGGAGGCAGTCTGTTGTCCAAAAGGGGGTGGGGCAGCGGGCGGGAGAAGGAGCTGCGCTGGGGGGATGGCAGCACCCCCCAGGAAAACTGCCCAGGGGAGAGGTCTGAACGGTGGCCACAGTTAGAGGGATTGGCAACACCGCGGCTCCCAGACGAGGCTCCAAATTCAGCCGGGGGATGACAGGGGAGGGGATGGAACGGAGCCGTGGGCTGCAGAGTCAGGGAACCCGCAAGGGACAGGAGGTGGAGAGCAGCTCACAGGTGCCTTCTAGAGAGATGAGATGACCGTGCGGGGAATTGCAGGGCAGGTGTCAGAGACGGAGACGGAGGCTGGTAGCCTTGGGGGCTCACAGGGAAAGCCCGACCCAGGGCCTTGACACGTGGCCGAGCAGAAGCCGTCAGAGGCCAAGTGAGGAGCCAGGTGGACAAGGGGTGAGCATAGCGGGTGAGCCAGAAGGCTCTGGGATTCTGGATGAAGTAGGGGGTACGGCCCATCCCCACTCGATGGAGACCTAGGGAGGGCCAAGGTGGGGATGCCGTGAGGGTGCCTGGAGCATTCTGTGGCACGTGCACAACGGTAACCAGTTAGCTTTCAAATGTGTGTCAGTCTCAGAAAAGCAGCTGTGCGATTTCCTGTAACCACTAGGTTTGGAGAACCTCACGTGTGTGCCCGACACGGTGACCATGCCAAGAAGACTTCCTCCCTTGTGGGCCTGCGGGAACTGGAGGACAACCGTCTCCAGGTTTCCAATCCACCTCCCGTCTTACAGCCTAGGATCCCGAGGTCCCCAAGCCCCAGGAGGATTGCCCCATGGTCTTCAGCTACCCAGCTTCTTCAAGAAACCCCGACAGAGATCATAACAGCTCAGAATGCATGCCCTCCCCCTCAGAGACACGCGCTGGGCTTGATTTCCACACTGGTGAATCGCTCTGTTCTCTTCTCTACTTGGCTGGGCTCAGACGAAGGGGAGAGGGCCACGGAGAGCCTCGCTGTTCCTGTTCCAAGTGGATGAGAATAAAGAAAGGAAGTATTTTCAAAGCACCACGATGCTATCAATTCCCTGGAGGAGGAGGCATTTTTGTCTGGGCATTAATATTATTTTCTTTAAATTCCCACTCTGGTGGGCTTCCTGCCTAACAGAAAACTCTGTAGTGAGACAAACAGAGAAGAAAAGTGAGTGCTTCATGCCAGCCTGTGTCCGCTTGAAGTAACATAAAAGGTTGGCTCCGAAGGCCATCCTCCAGAGGAGAGCCACCTATGGTCAAAGTAAGGTCTTAATCTTCCGCAGGTACCTACTGTAGTGGTTGAATGCTGGCCCCTCGGGAGATGTGTCCACGGGAAACTGGGAATGTGAACTTATTTGGATAAAGGGTCTTTGCCGATGATGTGAAATTAAGGATCTTGAATTCTATGAGACATCCTTGATTACGTGGTGGAGCCAATTCAATGACAAGCGTCTTTATGAGAGGAAGGCGGAGGGATCTTTGAGACATTATGAAAAAGGAGACAGAGATTGGAACTGTGCTGTCACAAGCCAAGGAACACCTGGAGCCACCAAAGCTGGGAGAAGCCAAGAATGGATGCTCCCCGAGAGCCTTCAGAGGGTCCACAGCCCTGCACCTTGACATTGGACTTCTGGCCTCCAGAACTGCGAGCATAAAGTTCTGTTGCTTTAAGCTTCCTAGTATGTCGTCATCTGTGTGGTATTCCTAGGAACTAACCCACCTAGGTTGTACAAATATATGATTTTTAGATCAGAGAGCAGAACAAAGTGAGGGTTTTATTTTATTTTCTTAACATCTTTATTGGAGTATGATTGCTTTACAATGGTGTGTTAGTTTCTGCTATGTAACAAAGTGAATCAGCTATATGTATACATATGTCCCCATATACCCTCCCTCTTGAGCCTCTCTCCCACCCTCCCTATCCCACCCCTCTAGGTGGTCAGAAAGCACCAAGCTGATCTCCCTGTGCTATGTAGCTGCTTCCCACTAGCTATATACATTTGGTAGTGTATATATGTCAATGCTACTCTTTTACTTCATCCCAGCTTATCCTTCCCCCTCCCCATGTCCTCAAGTCCATTCTCTACACCTGCGTCTTTATTCCTGTCCTGCCCCTAGGTTCTTCAGAACCTTTTTTTTTTTTTTTAGATTCCATATATATGTGTTAGCATACAGTATTTTTGTTTTTCTCTTTCTGACTTACTTCACTCTGTATGACAGACTCTAGGTCCATCCACCTCACTACAAATAACTCAATTTCATTTCTTTTTAAGGCTGAGTAATATTCCATTGTATTTATGTGCCACACCTTCTTTATCCATTCATCTGTCGATGGACACTTAGGTTGCTTCCATGTCCTGGCTATTGTAAATAGAGCTGCAATGAACATTGTGGTACATGACTCTTTCTGAATTATGGTTTTCTCAGGGTATATGTCCAGTAGTGGGATTGCTGGATCATATGGTAGTTCTATTTTTAGTTAAATCTACAAACAATAAATGCTGGAGAGGGTGTGGAGAAAAGGGAACGCTCTTGCACTGTTGGTGGGAATGTAAATTGATACAGCCACTATGGAGAACAGTATGGAGGTTTCTTAAAAGTGAGGGTTTTAAACAAAACAGTTACTACCTTAAATAGACTCATCCCCAGGAGAAAAGCTCGAGCATTATGCATGATTTATACATGCAATGCTTTTACTGAACAATATTAAATGAGGCTAATGTTAACAAAAATCTGAGTCAACCTATGTAACAGGAGAAGCTAGGCCCGGCATTGTAACATCCGGCCTCTACTTAGAACAATACTGTGACAATATCTTTGTCCACTTTTCACCTGTGGAAACTGAGGCTCAGGAAGCTGCAGTGATGCTTCGAAACCCCATCACTCAGGAGCAGCAAATTTGTGGTGGGATCCCAGGCCTTCCGATTCAACAGCTTCTTACCATGTTACAGGAGCTGCTCCCCACCAGCATGACTTTTACAGCGGTAGTAAATAGCTTATATTTCTATCCTGAATTTCTAAAAGATAGTATGTCTGAGAGAGGGAGGGTCTGATCCAAAGAAATCAATCTAGTCAACTAACGTAAACATGCCCCACTCTTGAGAAAATCCAGTTTCCAAGCCCCAACCTTGAAACCCAGAAGCTCTGTTGTTGCCTTTCTGTCTTGTCCATACAAGACCAAAGGTTAGCGCCTCTTTTAAAGATTTCTTTCATGAAGAATCAGCTAAAATGATGGCAGAGCTTCAAAATTGCTCCAAGATGGTTCTGAAGTCTTTGTGTGGACAACTTTTCCATTCGGTGGTAAAACTGGAAAGCTTTATCACTCTTTTATAACTTTCCATATAATTTTTATGAAACCAAACAGCCGGCATCAAAGACTGTGGGCTGAAATCGTGCCTGTGATCACAACCAAGGAGCAGAATCCAGTCCTGAGGATGGGATGGCTCACATCTGGCACATGGCCTCCCCAGATGACTTGGCCAGAGAACACAGCCCAGGAGCAGGCAGAGGCAGGAGGAGCCTCGAATTTAATAATCGTGCTCGGGTACCAAACCCAGCCATGAAGATGGAGGTGCTGAAACATGCACCCTGCATCCTCACTCCCCGCGTATCCATGGACCAGGAGATATCATGAAAGAGAAACAGAACTTGGAGGCAGGTCGACACCAGGGGTCAGCCAGGAGGTCTACCACCTCGTTGAGCAGCTACAGATGCTGAGGCCCCTGATGGCCCCCAGTGCTCTGTGCGACACTACATAAAGGATGCAGAAAAGAGTGCAGAGTCTGGAGGTGGTCCACGCAGGGTCCAAACTCACCCTTGCCCTCTTATCAGCTGAATGACAGTGGGTGAGACATTTCACCTTTTCAGCTTCAATGACGACCAACTGCACAAGGCAACTGTACTACCAACTGTACTACCACCAGGCAGGGTTGACTCTAAGGTTAGAGAGAGAAAAAGTATGTCAATTACTAGATACCATAAATGGTGGCTGTTATTGTTAGGAACATAGAATAAGGGGAAATATCCGTCTGATAGTTGAGATTGTTGGCTTTTGAAGTCAGAGGCACCTGGATTGAGTTCTGGCTCTATCAGTAATTGTTAAGTTGAGAACAATTTATTTTGCTTTTCTGGGACTCTGGTGTCTCAGCTGTGAAGTGGGAGGGTGTAGCAGTACCTACCTGTAGTGGGTTGAATTGTGCTTCATCACCGGAAGATAGCCCAACCAGAACCTGTGAATTGATCTTATTTGGAGAAAAGTTCTTTACAGATGCTATCAAGTGAAGGATCTCGAGATGAGACCCTCCCGGCTTATCCAGGGTGGCCCCAAATCCAATGACAAGTGTCCTTGTCGGAGAAAAGGTAGAGGGGGTTACACACCAACACAGAGGGGCAGCCCACGTGAAGATGGAGGCAAACACCAGAGTGATGTGTCTACCGTTCAAGGAACAAGGATGACCAGCAGCCACCAGAAGCTGGGAGACAGGCATGGACCAGATCCACCCTCAGGGCCTCCAGAAGGAACCAACTCTGCTGCCACCTTGATTTTGGACTTCTCTTTCCTGAACCGAGTGAGAATCAACTTCTGTGACTTCAAGCCCCTCAGTGTGTGGTCATTTGCTACAACTGCCTCAGCACAGAGCCTGGCCCATGAGAAGCCCTCCTGGACATCAGCCTGCAGAGTCGACAGAAGGGCAGTATCTTAGCCTTCATGGCACGAACCAGGAAAATACACACCCACAGGCCTCCCCAGCCACACATAGCCTGCTACCCACACCCACACATAGGTGGTTCCCCAGGGCCTAGAAGGACCTTCCTTGTCTAATACCTCACCATATGTCAAGTGGAGTCAAGGGAACCATCCTGATTTTGTAGCTGTGAAGGCAGTGTGGTGAAGGGCACATAAACAGCAGAGCTGGGACGCAAGCTTATTTCAAATCCTGACTATCAATCAAGTAGGTTTTTTCTTCCTTTTGCTTTGATTTGCTTAGGTTGAAAGGAGGCGTGTGTGTGTGTGTGTGTGTGTGTGTGTGTGTGTGTGTGTATTTTAAGTATTGTACAGAAATTCTCTGCCCTTTTGACAAGCCCCCTAAGATATCAGTCTCTACCTGGGACACCCTGGTTTTGCAACAAGGCTGGAATTGTCTCACGTTGGTCCCAAGCATCCTGAAACGGCATTCTCAAAATACTCTTGTAAAGTTAGCTGTAATTTTCCTTAATGGGTAGAGAAGGGAAAGTTCGTACACATCCTTCTGCAGCTGTTGAGAGAGGAGTCAAGTTCTAAACACGTGCCTGCAAACACATGCACATGTGCACACGCACGTACACACCTGCACACACACAGTCACTCACTGCCACTCTGAAGTTAGGGATGGGGTCTCTGACACCAGTCTTTGAGATGTAAATTTAAAACCGCAAGTGGGCATTGCCAGATGTACTGTATCCTTCAACCAACCTGTCTGAACGGCAGTGGAAGCTCTTACAATAGCTGTGAAGGTTCCCAAGGCTGTTTCAGGAAGGACGTGGAATGTGTCTCAAGGCAGGGGAACGTCGACCTGCTCGGTATACCCCTTGAGCAGGTCTGCCCCACGGCGCTGACCTCTCTGCGCCCCTGCCTTTACCCGGGAGGGTACAGGCAGCATCTCCTGCATCCCCCACCTCTGTAATGACACGGCAGGAGGTGTGAGCACCACGCAGAGCTCATCACCTCCTAGAATGAAAGCAAGACTCGGGAAGCCGGGGGTGCCCATGGGTGAGCACGTGCCTGGCCAGGTGGAGCGGGGCTGTCATTACTGTCCCAGTCATCGTGGTTGAGAGGCCAGCACCCCGAGAGCCATGTCCCTCCAGGACATCCGGTCCACTCTGCTGTGCACCACGGGGAGTTTTGCCAGCATCTCTGGACACCAGGTTGTTTCTGATCTCCAGGCCCCATGTGCCACTCCTCTTTCTCATTTGCTGAATGAAAGATGAAGATAAAGACCCTGGACAGGCTTCCTCTGTCCTTCCCACCGCATCCCCGCCTGCCTTTCCCGCCTCCAGGGAATCTGGGGAGCATCCAGAGATGCCCGCTGTGTGATTTTAGCCCAGACCTCAGGGCCCCCTGCAGACCCACGCCCCCGGTGGGGCATCGTGATCCATCGAGCTCTCCGTCTCCGCACAGGAAAATTTCACTTCCCTCACCCTCTTCCAGAAAGTTCCTTCCTCCTCCACCTTCTCCTCCCAAACATGCCCTAGAAAGGATGTGGGACCAGTTCACTATTGCACAATAAACCCCTGCAAAGAAAGCCACAGCCCCGTCTACCATGCCTGTCGCCGTGAGATCCGGACACCTCTCACCCAGGCCCAGCTGTGCTGCCTCTGCAGCTGGTCAGGGGTGACCCAGCCACCAGCCCCGGGCTCTGAGGGTGGACATCACAGCAACATCCTTGTACGGTGGGTCACACCAGCGGGGTGAGCATGGCAGACACAGGCACCCGCCTGCTCCCTGTGTCCACACCCATCCTCCCCCAACTAGAGCTTCATGTTTTTGGTCTGATTTTTCTTCTCTTGGGAGTTTCACTCCCTCCTCCTCCTCCTCTTGGTTGGAGCCCCTTGTTCTGAAGGGTCTTGGGTAGGTTTGGGTTTGACACTCAGCTGTACTGTTTTCCAGCTGTGTGATCTTCAGAAAGTCAATCTCTCTGTGCCTCAGTTTCTCCCTCAATGAAGTGGGTAGAACGCTGTCACCTTGAAGAGGTGCTGAGAAGATGCATGTAATAGGACAAACAGCGTGGAACATCTGCCTACAGAAGCACTGATCTTGGCATGCCTGTTGGCTTCTTATCCAGTTGAACTTCACACCAACAGACGTCTGGCATCTCCATTTGAGGGACAAACAGTGACTCTGCAAAGGGGAATGAATGGCCCATGGTGTGGAGCTGTGCACACATTTGCAAGGGCTTTGGGAATTATTAAGAGTTTACAGCTGTCGGGAGATTAACTGAAGCTCTAAGAGCACGAGCCCTGGAAACCCTCTAAGAGGATCTTCAGCACGTGGGTGCTGAGAACGATGGAGAGTAACCCTGGGCACCCACACCCACCTTGGAAGTCCAGCTTGAGAAGGGAGGGCACATGGAGGGGCCTCTGCATTGGGGATCAAGGCCAGTGTCGCCCTCTGACCCCCTGTGGGCCCCTGAACAAGCCATTACCTTCTCAGACCCTCAGTGTCCCCTTGGGGGGCCCTCCAGTGGTCCTTCCTGCTGTATCTGTGAATGACACATGAGCTCATGGACACGTGTCCTTGAACACTCAACCAGGCGTCACGGACATCACGAAGGATGGAGAAAGCCCAGGGTCTGTGGGAGCTCACAGTGGGGCAACCCCCAACCAGCAGGGCTGGGAGGACCTCTCAGAGGAGACTGAGCTGAGGGCTGAAGAACAGCAAGTTTTCCAGGGAAACATGGAAGCCCAGGGGAGCCCAGACAGAGTGACAAGGATGGCAAATCATGGCATATTCACTGACCACACCTGTTTTGGTGACCGCTGGCACCTGAAGCTCCCACCTGGATGGCGTCATCCCAGCTGCGTGACCTTGGGTGGCTTATTCAACTTCTCTGTGACTCAGGTTCCTCATCTACAAAATGGGGGCGATAGTAGTACGTACCTCAGATGGTTGTGTATGAAGTTCACATGCAGTAATCCATGCAGAGCACTTAGATCAGGACTGGGCAGGCTTGGCTGAGCCGTGAGTCAGGTATGCAGCATCACAAGCTAACAGATGCTCCAGCCGCCCCCGCCCCTGCTCCTCCCGCCTCTCCCAGAATCTCCACAGGATGTCCCCGCTGGAGCAGGCTGGCCCACACGGCACTCGGGGAGGGTGAAAGGATGTCCACCGTCGTCTTTAAAAGCATCCGAGAGTCTCCCACCTGCATTTCGCTCTGGCTCTTTTATAAGCTTCTGGTGTCATAACCCCTGGCTCTTTCACTCCTGCACTATCTTAGTCAACTCGGGAGCTTAAACATCAGTTGAGTTACATCAACTCGGGTTGATGGAACAAAACACAATCAACTGGGAGCTTAAATGACAGACATTTACTTCTCACGGTTCTGGAGACTGGAAGTCCAAGATCAAGGTGCCAGCAGATCCGGAGTCTGGGGAGATCTCTTCCTGGTTTGTAGACAGCTGCCTGGGTGGTGAGGAGAAAGGGAAAGCTCTCACATCTCTCCTTATTCGGCACTAATCCCATCGTGAGGACTCCACCCAATGACCTCACCTAATCCCAATTACCTCCCAAAGGCCCCACCTCCAAACACCACCACGTTGAGGATTAGGGCTCAACCTAGGACCTTTGCAAGGATGCAGACATCTGCCTTCATAGAACGCACACGCCTTGTCCGCGTCCTGCCTCCGCCTGGACTCACTTTGCTTTTTGCTCCTTTACTTTCGCTTGCCTATTGCTGCCCTCTAAGAGCTTCTTGTTGGGAGAAATTCCAGACACCTTGTTCTCCAGGGCTGGAGGGAACCAGTGAAAGCAGACAGAGAAATCACAGTGAGACCTCACTGGGTTGATGTCTCACAGATGTTTTCCTCATCCCCAAACAGTGACTGAGGGCTTAGCAGGTTCAGAGTCATGTGTGGGTCTCCAGGACACAGAAGTGAGCAAGGTGAATGAGACCCAGGCCTTGCCCTCAGGGAGCTCAGACATAGTGTGGACACACCCAGGAACCAAGCACGACAGAGCAGGTTAGAGATGGTGGGATGGAAGCCTGGCTGGACATCCCCCAGATGCAGGCAGCAGGCCCTGCTTTAGGAGCTCACCTGAGCCAGTCCTTGCTGGCAGAGGATGCTTACTGAGGAGAAGCAGCATTTCAGTCAACGGCCAGACCCAGCCCACAGATATACTACCTTCGGCTTAGAGTGTTTAAAAATTTTCAGTTGACTTATGGTTACCAAAGGGGAAAGGGGGGGATAAATTAGAATTTAGGGATTAACAAATACACACTACTATGTATAAAATAGATCAACAACAAGGACCTATCATATAGCACAGGGAACTATATTCAATATCTTGTAAAAACCTATAATGGAAAAGAATCTGAAAAAGAATATATATATACACACACACACATATGTATAACTGAATCACTTTGCTATATACCTGAAACTATCCCAACATTGTAAATCAACTATAATTTTAAAAAAATGTCAGATGTCATTTTACAAAAATCAGATTTCACATAAGATCTGACAGCACAGGCCCTTCCCAGCTACATATCCTCAGTCAACTGGAGCTAAAGAGTAGTCACCCCACTTAGACAAGACATGGCCCCTCCAGTCTGGCAGGCTCCCCACCCCACCCACTCCAGTTAGTTTATTCCTCCCGCCCGGCTCCTGTAGACATTTGAGTGGGCAGCCTGTGGTATCACAGATTTCAGCAGTGCCATTAACCAATGTCTGTTTGTTTTATTAACCATGTCACCATGTGACTGTTCTTCAGGACAATACCCCCAGAAGTCCCAGCATCCACTTCCCTTTGTACAGAAGAAACACGCTGTCCAGAAGGGCATAGGGACTGGGCCTGCTTCCCATGTTCGCTTTACGTTTAATTGAACTGCACAGCAACTTATCAAAGTAGGTGCTGGTCTCATGTCACAATAGTCAAAGCACAGTTTGGAGGAGTTGGAAGACTTGCCCAAGGTCATCGGCCAGTAGGAGTCAGAGCCTGGATGGGACCCAGGAGTTCTGTCTCCATGTCTGGCAATTTTCCACCACATCACAAGGGCTGCCACCCACATAGAAAGGAGAGCCCGCAATCCAAGGACATTCCAAACCACAGAGGGTCCAGTGTCACCCAACTGTCCCCAGCAGAGCAGTCAGCTGATGTTCAAATGATTTTCATCTGTTCCACAGATACTCCTCTGAAACCCCAAAAGTTTAAAGTATTGTATATAGGAAAAACTTCTCTTTCACGCACACACACACACTGACTTGTTTGTTAAAATACACTCAAGCATCACCAGCCCCTCCGGCCCAGAGACAGCCCGGCAAGCATCAGCCCGGGGCTGCCAAAGGGACTTTTGTTTCATATTAAGGCAATCTGGTCTAGATCAGAGACAAGGCTGGGATAATGTCTCCAAATGAAAAAGCACAATCTTTGAACAGAATCTCCCAATCAACAGTGATCAGGGGCCGGGTCCTGGGGGTCTGAGGTCATGACATGTGTGGCATCCTATCACAGCAGGGAGAAGAGAAGATATCAGAGGGGAAACGATAATCCTTTGTGATGACCTCAGATTTGGAGAACATCTCTCCTCTCAGGAACAACTGCAGAATGAGTGAGTCACTCATTCAGCCCTCGGCCTAGTTCAGGGTGTGCGAGAGGACAAAGGCCCAGCCCCTTCCTGCAGGAAGTCCTGGTCTGGAGGGAAGAGAAAGGCACAGAAATGAGGGACGGCAAAACACTACTCCTCCCAAACGTGTCCTCCCCTTCGTGCCTTTAAACAGCCACCATCAGGAATGCAAATTGGTGCAACCACTGCAGAAAACAGTATGGCGATTCCTCAAAAACTAAAAATAGAGCTACCATATGATCCAGCAATCCCACTCCTGGACATTTATCCAGAGAAAACCATAATTTGAAAAGCTACATGCACCCCAATATTCACTGCAGCACTATTCACAATAGCCAGGACATGGAAGCAACCTAAATGTCCATCAACAGAGGAATGGATAAAGAAGATGTGGTACATATATACAATGGAATATTAGCCATAAAAAGGAACGAAATAATGCCATTTGCAGCAACATGGATGAACCTAGAGATGATCATACTAAGTGAAGTAAGTCAGACAGAGAAAGACAAATAATGTATAATATCTCTTATATGTGGAATCTAAAACAATGATACAAATGAACGTATTCACAAAACAGAAATAGACTCACAGACAGAAAACAAACTTATGGCTACCAAAGGGGAAAGGAAGTGGGGAGGGATAAATTCAGAGTTTGGAGATATTAGCAGATATTATATATAAAATAGATAAACAACAAGGTCCTACTGTATAGCACAGGAAACTATATTCAATATCTTATAATAACCTATAATGGAAAAGAATCTGAAAAAATTCATATATATACATATATATATATATATATGAATCACTTTGCTATATACCAGAAACTAACATCACATTGTAAATCAGCTATACTTCAATTTAAAAAATAACTAAATTAACTGCCACCATCCACCCAGGTGGGAAGGTCCAGCCCTGGTGTCACACCTGAATCTTCTGTCTCTAGCACCGTCCACTTCCAAGCCAGTGGGACCCAGCCAACCTCCGGAATAGATTTCTATTCCTGCTGCCCCGCACCTTCTCTACCTCCCAGCCCGCACCTTCGTCAGGGCCACCAGCGTCTCTCACCTGGGCTCCCTGCTCCCATCCCCCACACCAGCCTCCAAGAAACCTATCAGAGTCTGTGTCAGTTCCGGCTCTTCTCACCCATGGCCTCCACCCTTCCCAATCCCCCAGCCTGGGTGCCTTTTCTGGGCTCTCCAATCTGCTTTATCCTTCTGACCTCTCGGACCCTCCATCAGTGGGCTTCTTCTCCTTGAAGAAGCCTCCCCTGCGCATCCCTACGTGAAGGAAATATTTATCCTAGCATCTTTTTCATGTCATAATGATCCTTATCACACTTTGGGAGGGGAGTTTATTTGTGTGTGTGTGTGTGTGTGTGTGTGTGTGTGTGTTTCTTCCTCACTAGACTAGAAGCTCCTTGAGGGTAGGAACATGGTTTGATTTTACAGTCCAGGGGTGTTTAGAACAGTAATAGTAATAGAATCTTGGAACTGAGAGGGAACTCACCCAGTTATTTTGTTCCTTTTTATGGCATGAGCCACACGAATCCCCTCTGCAGCTCCTTAGAAGCAGCTGAACATCATCTGCTTGGTTGCTTCCCATGACAAGGAACACATGCTCTCTCAAGACAGCTGACCCCGTACTTGAATGACTTTGATTATTAAGAAGGTCTTCCTCATCTGGAGCCAAAATTTATATTCTGCAGTTTCTGCTCCCTGTTACTCAAACTGTCCTTTAGGGCCTTTCAGAATAAGCTGCTTCTCTACCCACTTCAGTGGCACTCCAGGTGTTTGAAGACAGTGAGCTAGTTCCTCTTGAGTTTTCTCAAAGGGAATATCTCAGGTCCTCTAACTCCTCCTCGTATAACTTCCTTTGGAAATCTTGAAGACCCTTGGCCACATTCCCCTGTACCTGCTTATGTTTCCTTACAACATCTTAACTGGCCAAAGCCAACAGTCCAGTCATGGTCTGAGTAGTATAAAGTTGAATTTTTACCTCCCTCATCCTAAGTACTATACTACTGTTATTGCAACCAAACCATAAACTGCTTTGGTGCATGTCTATAGTTAGGTTTCCAAGAAGTGACCCTGAGGTGAAGATTCATGGGCTAGGGATTTACTACAGGAATCTCCCAGGAGAAACTAGCAAGAGAGTAAGGGAAGGAACCCAGCATGAAGCGCAGCTCCAGACTGACCCTGAAGGGGGTTCTCAACTCTGACACCAGTCTGTCATTGGCTAAGGAAACCCCAGCATGTTGTAACCTCCCAGGCTGTTCCTATTCTCTTCCTGGGATGTCAAGGCAGCTCCAGTAGCCTGAGGGCAGTCCCCAAAGAGCCACACAGGTGCAGCAGGTCAGAAGACAAAGCATACAGAAGCAAAGGGAAGGGTGGGTCTGAAGGATGCAAGCAGGGCATCAACAAGGTCCACCCTGGAGCGCTGCCCAGCTTATATCTCCCAATTGTCCATCCACCCCCCTCAGTCTTTTTCTCACAAATTCCCCCTAAGCTCCCCCTTTTTAGTCTGTTCTTGTGCTGTTTTAATTTTAGACACAAGTACATGACCACATGTTCGTCCTTGCATCTTTTAAATTTCAGTGCCTGCTTTAGCGGGTCAAGATAACATTGAACCTTGTTTCTATCATCTGGTATATTCATTATCCTCCCAGCTTTGTCCCATCTGCAAATCTGATTCAGATTCAACTACCTTGTATTGAATGTCTACTATTTGCACAACACTACATTTAGTCTTTCTTTTATGTATGTATATCTTTATTTGAGATGTGACCCTCCTGTTCTCCCTCTGAGTCCATGAAGGAACATTGCCCTTTGTGACTCAGAACCTACCTTTGACCACAGCTGATCCAAGGTCAGGCAACCAGAAGAGGAGCCCACCCAGGACGAGAACACACCACAAAGAAATCATGAGGAATTGTTAAAGGATTTAAAGACCCAGCACGGGGACTTCCCTGGCAGTCCAGTGGTTAAGGCTTTTCACTCTCAATGCATGGGGCACAACGTCAATCCCTGGTTGGGGAACTAAGATCCCACATGCTGCACGGTGCAGCCAAAATAGTAATAATAATAATAATAAACATCTAACATGATCTGTAAGATAAAGATGCTACTCAATCCAATAGGAAGCATAGCATAGGTACTAGAGACCATAAGAAGTGGTGAGACCTTTCTCCAACACAGAATGGCCTTCTGGAAAGCCTGTGATGATGGAATTTCAACAGTGATGCAAACTAGTTGCATGGGAGATAGGCAGCCTCTTTGCCATCTCTCCAACGTGATCTTTCCATCCATAAAATGAGGATAATATTAATCGTGCCTACTTTATAGGGTCGTCCTGAGGACTAGATGAGACAATTGCTTTGTGAAAGATGCTGTAAAGACCCTGAAATGCTCTGTGTGCACAGCGGGCAATGATAACAATGTAACTGACATTTCCTACTTCTACCTGAGTCACGGGCTCTCTTACTCTATTTTAAATTTTCTTTTCTGAGGCCAGTTTTTTTAAATGTCCCCTTAATAACTGGTTTTAAATTTAAATAAGAGAAAGGAAACAAGTGGATAAATTTAGAACAAAAAAAAAAGATTGTTTAACCCTGGATTACAATCATGAAGTTGTCAAACAAATCCCATGTCATAGCCTCTGACAGACCCCACGTTAATTTCTAAGGTCAGTGTCGAAAACAACAACTTTCTAATGAGGCTAAAAACATGTAATAATTCTCCAGGCAATTAAATGAATATCATCTGCTTTATCTCACCCTGAATTTGTCATTTTCAACATTTCTTCTAAAGGGTAGAATAACTCTGTTGGATCCGATGATATTTCCCCCAATTGGATGGTATCCCAAAAGTCACAGGACCATAGAATCTCAGCGAAGACATAAGATGTCATCTAGTCTGAATCTCTCATTTCAAGATGGAGCATTTTGGATGCAGAGAGAGGAAGGGGACTGCCCGTGGCCACAGTGGCAGAACCAGGGCTAGAACCTACACATGCGTTGTAGATCTTTTATGAAATGAAAAGGCAGTGACCTGGATAAGCACAGGGTTTAAAGCTACTTCAAGGCAATTCAAAAGCTCTCTGGGAAAGGTGCTCAGCCCTCTAACAGCCGATGGCCTTCACTTGTGAATCAGAAGGAAGTGAATGCCAAAGCAACCTTGAAAAAGAACAAAGTTAAAGGGCTCATGCTTCCTGATTTCAAAATTTACTACAGCATTACAGTAATGAAGACAGTGTGGTACTGGCACAGGGATAAACATATATATATCAATGGACTAGAAATGAGAACCCTGAAATAAAGCCTTTCATTTACGGACAATTGGTTTTTTACAATCAAATTGAGAAAAAATAGTATTTTCCCCAAATAATGCTGGGACAACTGTATATCCACATGCAAAAGAATGAAGTTGGACCCCTTTCCGCACACATATACAAAAATCAACTCCAAAATGGATCAAAAAACTAAATGTATGGGTTAAAATTATAAAACTTTTAGAAGGAAATGTCAATGTAGATCTTTGTGAGCTTAGGTTAAGCAATGTTTTCTTAGATATGACAACAAAAGCACAAAAACAAAGGCACAAAAGCACAAACAACAATAGGAAAAAATAGATAAACTGGACTTCATCTAAATTTAAAACTTTTATGCTTCATAGGATATCATCAAAAATTGGAAAGGCAGGGCTTCCCTGGTGGCGCAGTGGTTGAGAAGCTGCTTGCCAATGCAGGGTACACGGGTTCGAGCCCTGGTCTGGGGGGATCCCACATGCCGCGGAGCGGCTGGGCCCGTGAGCCACAACTACTGAGCCTGCGCGTCTGGAGCCTGTGCTCCGCAGCAGGAGAGGCCGCGGCAGTGAGAGGCCCGTGCACCGCGATGAAGAGTGGGCCCCGCTCGCCGCAACTGGAGAAAGCCCTCGCTCAGAAACGAGGACCCAACATAGCCAAAAATAAATGAATAAATAAATAAATTTAAAAAAAAAAAAAAAATTGGAAAGGCAGCCCACAGAATGGGAAACATTATTTACAAATCACATATTTGATAAGGGATTTTAATCCAGAACATACAACTCACTCTTACAACTCCATAATAAAAACATACATAACCTAACTTAAAAGTGAGCAAAGGATCTAAACAGACATTTCTCCACAGAAAATATACAAATGACCAATAGGAACATGAAAAATTTCTCAATATTGTTAGTCATCAGGGAATGCAAATCAATACTACAATGCAACACCACTTCACACACACTAGGATGGCTGGAATCAAATGGATGGAAAATAACAATTGTTGATGAGGATACAGAGAACTCCCATCATGGGTGGAAACGTAAAACAGAGCAGCCCCTTTGGAAAACAGATTGACGCTCTCTCAGAATATTAAACACAGTTACTGTAGGACTCAACAATTCTACTCCTAGGTATACACCCAAGAGAAATGAAAATGTATATTCTTACAAAGCTTGTACATGAACGTTCATAGAAGCATTATTCATTGCCCATATTTCAAAAGTGGAAACACTCAAATGTCCATCACCTGACGAATGGATGAATGAAATGTGGTGTAGCCACAAAATAGAATATTATTTAGCAAAAAAAAGGAATGAAGTTCTGATACATGCTACAACATGGATGAACCTTGAAAACATTATGGTAAATGAAAGAAGCCAGTCACATAAGGCCTCATATTGTATGATTACACTTTTTTTGAAATGGCAAAAACAGGCAAATCCATACAGACAGAAATAGATTAATAGTTGCCAACAGTTGGCAACAGGAGATGAGGGCTGTTAATAGGATAGAGTTTCTTTTTGGAGCAGTAAAAATGTTCTAAATTGAGATTGTGATGGTGATTGTACAACTTTGTAAATATATTAAAAATCATTGAACTCTACATGTCAAATGAGTGAACTTTATGTATGTGAATTATACCACAAAAAGTTCTTTTTAAAAGGAAAGGGATAAATTTAAACATTCATTTATTCATGATTCAATGTTCATTGAATGACTGCTATGTTCTAGGTTCTGGGATACAATAATGAATCCACCCTATATTCTATTGGACGATAGAGACAAGAAGCAGTAAACAAACTATGTGGGCCAAATCCCACCTATTGTCTGTTTCTGTAAATAAAGTTTTATTGAAACACAGCCATGTTCATCCATCTATGTATTGTCTGTGGAGATTTTCCTACCACAGTGGCAAGATGACCACAACTACAGTCTGTGGGCCAAATCCTGCCCATTGTCTATTTCTGTAAATAAAGTTTTATTTAAACACAGCCATGTTCATCCATCTATGTATTGTCTGTGGAGGTTTTCCTACCACAATGGCAGAGACCATATAGCCCACAAAGCTGAAAATATTTGCAGGTAGGCTTTGTTTTATTGCACTTCACAGATACTGCATTTATTGTAAATTGAAGTTTTGTGGCAACCCTGTATCTAGCAAGTCTATTGCTGCCATTTTTCCACCAGCATTTGCTCACTTCATGTCTCTGTGTTTTGGTAATTCTTGCCATATTTCAAAGTTTTTCATTATTATTATATTTGTTATGGTGATCTGCGATCGGTGATCGATTGATGTTACTATCATAACTGCAGATGTGGTGGAAATAGCAAGAGAACTAGAATTAGAAGTGGAGTCTGAAGATGTGACTGAATTGCTGCAATCTCTTGATAAAACTTTAATGGATGGATGAGCAAAGAGAGTGGTTTCTTGAGATGGAAACTACTCCTGGTGAAGATGCTGTGAAGATTGCTGAAATGACAACAAAGGATTTAGAATAGTCCATAAACTTAGCTGATAAAGCAGAGGCAAGGTTTGAGAGTATTGACTCCAATTTTGAAAGAAGTTCTACTGTGGGTAAAATGCTATCACACAGCATTGCCTGCAGCAGAGAAATTGTTCATGAAAGAAAGAGTCACTCAATGCAGCAAACTTCATCGTTGTCTTACTTTAAGAAATTGTCACGGCCACCCCAATCTTCAGCAACTACCACCCTGATCAGCCAGCGACCATCAACGTGGAGGCCAGACCCACCGTCAGCAAAAAGATTATGATTCACTGAAGGCTCAGGTGATGGTCACCATTTTTTAGCAATAAAGTATTTTTAATGAAGGTACATACATTGTTTTCTTAGACATAATGCTATTTCCCATGTAACAGACTACAGTATTACGTAAACATAACTTTTAATGCACTGGGAAACCAAACTACTCTTGTGACTTACTTTATTGCACTATTCACTTTGCTGAGGCCACCTGGTACCAAACCTGCAGTATCTCCAAGGTCTGCCTGAACTATCTGTCCCTTTATAGAAAGTTTGCCAGCCCTTGTAGTAGAGTATCAGGTAAAGATAGGCGTTACAAGTTCACATAAAGCAGGGTAAATGATAAGAAGTGGCTGGAGCTGCTATTTTAGGTAGGGGAAGAGAGAGGACTTTCTAAGAAGGTGGCATTGGAGACCCTAAATGAGGGGATGGAGCCAATCATGTGACCCTCTAGGTGAAAAGTGTTCCAGGAAGAGGGAATAGAAAGTGAAACTTTCTGGCCCAATGCGGGCCAGTATAGCAAGACTGTGTCCCGGGAGCCAAATGAGCTACAGAAGCCAAATGGGGATGAGTCACAGCTGGGAGCAACCTCCCCCAGATGGACGAGCCCATGACACCACCCAAGCCAGGAGATGGTAATGGCTGAGATAATTTCAGAAACTCTTAGGAAAGCAGACACATTTTACTTTGAGATGGGAGAGACTCTGAACCAAAAGAATCACCAACAGCCATTCATGAGAAGCCTGTTGGATAAAGCTATGCTTTAAAAAAAACCATCGAGATCAACCCCACGAGTCAGTCAGGACTGTGGAAACTACGAAGGACCATGTAAGGAGCGCTGCAGGGTGAGGCACAGCAATGACCGTGGAGAACCTAAGTTAGAAAAGTAACTTTGTCATTTACTGGCTGTGTGATACAGGGATGGATTTATTTATATATGTTCTTATAATGGGGACTTGTTATCTTATCTCAGGTAAGGCACCTGCCCTTTCTGAGTCCCAGCTTCCTCAGATATGAATGATAATATCCACTTCCCAATATATACAATTGCCCGTCTTGAGACCCAACGTGAATGACTCCTCCGTCTGTGCTGTGGAAGCTGAAAAGGACTGATCGTCAGGGTAGCTGACAGTTTACTCTTGAAGGCAACTTCTCTTGAGTCCCACAAGCCTCCAAGGTCAATTGACAAATAAACGCCCCAAGTAGAGTCATGGGCGCGCCCTCCTGCCTAATCTAGGATAAGAAAAACACAAATATCATCACTTCGTATCTGCAAGCCTCGAAAAATAAAATAAATTAACGCTCTGTAGGACACACTGAAAACTCCAGTTGCATTTGTTTGCAAAGTCACTTTGGAGACAATGTCCAGAACGTTTCAGAAAAACGTCTGGATCCTTGTGTCATTTCAAGGTATGGTCGTGCACTCTTTCTTATTGATCTAATACAGATTTAGGAGAATGAGAATGCCACCCTGCAGGCATTGCACCCACCTAAATGGACCTGGTGACATTACAGCACAGGAGATCTGCAGGGTGAGGCTTGCATTTGTGAGTGAGCAAAGGGTTCGCCTCTCGTTGGGCAATTGGCATTTCAGAGACGCGCACCCTGCAGTTATTTTAACAGCCATGAAGTTCACTGCTGCTGAGATGAAGAGGCTAGAGGGAATTGCTCTGTCCACTCTGCCTTGAAGAACTCTTTGGCGCCAAGGTCTCCAGAGATTAACCCAACCCCTTTCAGCAAATGGCATCACCACAAAATCCAATCTGACTCCAAGGGCCTCCTTCCTGCTCCAACAGAGAACAGCTGCGTTCATCATTGGAAATTCTCCCCAACCTAAAGGATCGTGTCTCCTCCTTCTAACTTGCCTTCCACAAATCCACAATCCACTGGGAATCATGAGATCCAGGACGTATCCAGCTCATTCTCATCCCCAGGCCAAAAACATTTTCTAAAGTGAAGGAATTCTTTGCCCAAAGGAAACCTTGAGTAGAATGCATCTGACCTGGGGATATAAGACAGATACAAATAGAGATGCTCTGGATAAATTGGTGGGTGTGGGCTTTCACCCCTGCCCCACAAGTCTATGTTCCTCCCACTTCACTCCAGGGTCTATTGAGCACACACACCACCCATCCCCCGCCCCCCGCCCCGCCCCAGGGATCCAGAAAGCACAATTTGAAAACTACAGTCAAACCTAATTCTTTCATTTTACAGATGGGAAAACTGAGACCCAGGGAAGGAAAATGTCTTGCTCAAAGGCAATGGCAATATCTGGCCCAGGTCCCGGTTCCATTCGTTGAGGAGTTGGCAAATATTTTCTGTAAAGGGACAGATGATGAATATTTTCAGCTTTGAGGACACATGGTCTCCACCACCACCGTAGTGCAAAAGAAGTCATCAACAATATATAAACTAGTGGGCATGGTTGTGTTCCAATCAAACTCTACAAAAACAAGTGATAATTCCTACACCCATGTTTATAGCGACATTATTCACAGTAGCCAAAGGTGGAAGCAACCCAAGTGTCCCTAGAAGGATGAATGGATAAACAATATGTGGCCTATCCATAAAACTGAATATTATTCAGTCTTAAAAAGAAAGGAAATTCTGATGATAATGGATGAACTTTGAGGACATTATGCTAAGTGAAATAAACCAGACACAAAAGGACAAATACTGCAGGATTCCACTTATAAAAGGTACCTAGAGCAGGAAATTCATAGAGACTGAAAGTAGAATGGTGGTTGCCAGGGGCTGGGGGAGGGGGAATGAGGATTTAGAGTTTAATAGGTACAGAGTTTCAGTTTGGAAAGACGAAAAGTTCTGGAGGTGCATGGTGGGGATGGTAACACAATGTAATGTAACTACACCACTGAACTGTACACTGGCAAATGGTTAAGACGGTAAATCTCATGTGTACTTTATCACAATAAAAAAATAACAATTAGAAACAAGTGATGGGCCAGATTTGGCCCGTGGACTGTAGTGTACCAATCCCTGTGACAGTTCAGGCTACTTGTCTCTGGACAGAAAGGTGATCAGACAGCAGATAACACCGAGGATCATGGCTGTGCCAGGGGAGTGGGATGGGTAGCCATTGACCTTTAAAGTAGCTGCCATCCATTGAATCAAGAGGTCAGTTGTGGGTCGAATAAAGTTAGACAGTGGCTAGAACCATCCACTTTCACCCACTCTGGCCACAGCCAGACTAAAGCCAGCAGTTTTCATGGCCTGGCAGAGTAATCAGAAATCAGGCTTCTCATCAGGCTAAGTGAGATTTGCATTTTCCATCCAAAAACCACCACTCAATGGCAGTATGCTTTTGGGCAAGGATCTAGCACTCTGAGCCTCAGTTTCTCCATCTATAAAATGAATTTCTTGTACCATATGATCTCTTAAGTTAGATAATAAACCTACTGTGCCAAGTTATGCTAATATTTATGTTATAAAAAAATACATGCAGGGACATCCCTGGTGGTCCAGTGGTAAAGAATCTTCCTTCCAATGTAGGGGACACGGGTTCAATCCCTGGTCAGGGAACTAAGATCCCACATGCCATGGAGCCCACAACTACAGAGCACACACGCCTTGGAGCCTGTGCACCACAACTAGAGAGAGAAAACCCACATGCCACAACTAAAGAGAAGCCCACGCAATGCAATGAAGAGCCCACCTGACGCAACAAAAGATCCCACATGTCGCAACTAAGACCTGATGCAGCCAAAAAAAAAAAAGAAAAGAAATAAATAAAATAAATAAATAAATTTTTTTAAAATATGTGCAAAGAAACTACTACATGATAAAAGCTCGATAAGGGTTATCTAATTTCTTTCTGTTTGGGGGCCTTAAATTATCAATAACTAAAGAGTAGAGGACTCCCTGAAGGGAAAAGAAAAACGATTAAAAAAAAAAAAAAAGGGCAGGAGAATCTCCAAAGAACTGTCATGGCTGCTGAGATGGAGCCATTTCTAGGAGTATAGAGAAAGATGGTGAACCTTGAATGTCATGCAAAGATACTGGTTGTTATTATCAGCAAAACACATGAAAATTTCTCCCTGAGAATAAAAAAAATTTTTTCAGCTCAGAAAATGTGGTCAGTCAAAAGAGAGAGAAGTTTAAGTATCTGCCTGTTTCCTTTTTATTATGGACTAAATATTTGTGTTTCCCTAAATTCATATGTTGAAGCCCTAATCCCCAATGTGCTGGTATTTGGAAGTGGGGCTTTGGGGAGGTAATTAGGATTAGATGAGGTCATGATGGTGGGGCCTTCATGATAGGATTAGTGGCCTTATAGGAAGAAGAAGAAAGAGATAACTCTCTCTCCTCCATGAGAGGACACAGTAAGAAGGCAACTGTCTACAAGACAGGAAGAGTGCCCTCACCAGCACCCAACCATGCTGGCACGCTGATCTAGAATGCTCTGCCTCCAGAAATGTAAGAAAATAAATTTCTGTTGTTTAAGCTACCTGGTCTATGATATTTTATGTCAGTCTGAGCAGACTAAGGCACTCTCCCTGCCCAGAGTTTTAAAAAACATATATTTCAATAGCCAATTCCAGGGCCCCTGAAGTTTTTTTCAATTCCCCTTCAGCTATAGAGACTTAGAGATAATGGTCAAGCAAACATGGAATTAGGGAGGTTTTAGCATCTCTGCCATGAGCCAGGCTGTCAGAGAGAGGGCAGCTGCTAGGACAGGAGTATCTCAGATTGGGTTGCCCCAGGAGCAGACCCAGTAGGAGAGAGAGGTAAGTGAGGCAGGGAAGAAAAGACATTCATGAAAAGGTTGTTATTAAGTCAGTTACCACTGTGGGCAACTAGCACTTAATCCTAGTGGGAAACTGTGGGATCCAATGTAGAACACGTTCCTCAGAGCTACCCCAGATACAGTGAGAGAGCTGGGGTATTTATACCCCCATGATGTCAGTCATTGTGGAGGTGGGTGGGTACCAATAGCAACACTGCAATGAAACAGTGGTGTTGCCTCCTGTTCATTTTATTTTTATACTTATTTCTTTTGAATACATTGCAATAGGGGAAGATCCTCTCTTCAAACTTACAAAGCCAAAGACTCCAAAGGATAAGACCAAAAAGCAGAGAAATGATAAATAGTCAATTAACTAATTATTAATTCATTTCAATGATTACTTGCAGAACCCAACCATTAATCTAAGACTGAGGACTCACACTGGACTTGTGCTCATCTCCCTGACCCTCCGTGTCCAACCTGCTCCAGAACTTGGGCATTCAATCTCCTTCTTTTCTTTCCCATTCACTGCCGCCTCTCCATCCTCATGGGCCTTAGTCATGTCCTAACCAGTCTCTCTGCCTCTCTTCTTCCCTATCCCTACCCTGCGACCACCAGAGAGACCTTTAAAAACCATGCATGTTATCAATTGTCCCCTGGCTTCACACTCTGATGGGGATGCGGGGCAATATCCCATAGCCCTCCCAACTGACCCCAGCCCAGCACTCAGCTCCTCTCCTGCCCCCTGGTTCTAGCCCCACCGACCTGCAGGTGGCCCCCGTTCCCAACTCTTTCACCCTTCCACACTGCTGGCTTACTGTATCTCTCTGTCTGGATTTTCTTCCCTCTTCTTCCCTCCTCTCTTCACCCTGGAGGGCACAGCTCAGACATTGCCTCCTCCAAGAAGCCCCTCTGGGTTCCTACAATATCCATGCCATGTCCAGCACTGTACTTAGGAAATCATATTTTGACAGTTCTGGAGGATTCTGGTGCTCCTCTGGGTGATCACAGGAATCCCACCTTCTCACGCCTGAATCCCAGCCTCTGGTCCAAGTCTTGACCTCCATCAGTGGTCCTGTCTCTGTGTCTGCAAAATAGTCTCTGTCCATGTATTCTAGCTTTGTTTTTCCCCTTTCCTTGCTGAGGGTGGGGGAAGACCCGTCTCTTACTGCCAGGACAAAAAGTAAAGACGCATATTTGCTGGTCACCTCTTTGAGTGCTCTTGTGGTACTTGGAAAGGAAATGATTCTGTCCCTAGCTAAATGTGAGACTCATTTAGCTAAACTTTGCTGCCTCCCAGGGACTTCCAGAGCCGGCCTGAGCAAACCAGACCCAGCTCTGAGCACTTCCAGCCGAGGGCCAGTCTTGCGGGCATGGGGGCTGGCTGTGGGGAGGCTCAGGCAGGCCGGTCCACCATACCTGCACACCACAGAGGCAACCACAGGCTGCAGGGCTAGTTGTAAACACGCAGGTGGCAGGATGACGGCCACAGCAGAAGCCGTCAGGTCTGCTCTGGGGCTCCGCCTCCCAAACCAGTAAAGCTACATGCACATCCCTGTGTAGATTCAGCCAGAGGGCAGGCCACCTCTCCCAGCACCTTGGGGGTAGGGGGGGTATGGAGGTACCAAGAACAGGGCCCCATCCTTTCTGCTTTCCTTCCTCCTTCCCTTCCTTTTCCTTCCTTTCTTCCTTCAATAAATATAAATGTTTAGTCAGCCTAGCCCTGGCAGGCCCTGGGACACACACAGCAAAATATTTTGATCCCATAAATAATTTCTTTTCACTCTACCTTGATAACATGAATACAGCCACACCCTGTTTTCGGCTCAGGGGATGAACTGGTGAGAAGGACAGATACACTCTTTGCTCTCATGGAGCTTAGAATGTGAGTGACAGGCAGGGTCAGACAGTACTCAAATAATCCCACAAATAAACATGGAGCTACAACCGTGGTATGTGCTGAGAAGGGGAAGGGGATGAGGTTAAGGGACAGAAGGACAGCAACAACAGTAATAATAACAGCCATAGGTATACAGCCCTTACCCTGTGCTGGGTGCTGCTCCAAGAGCTTGATCAGTATTTCTTCACAACCACCCTAAGAACTAGGCACTCCTATCATCCCCCTTTTAAAACAGAAGCACAGAAAAGATAAGAAAATTTCCTAAGTTCACCCACCCATGAAGGGGTGGGGCAGGGGTTCATCAAATGCAGAAAGGCTCACTGAGGATGGACATTTGATCAGAGCATGGAAGGATGAGCGGGAGTTCACTGGTGGAAATCTGGGCCATTCCAGGCAGAGGAGATCCAGGGCAAAGGTCCTGGGGCAGGCACCAATGCAGGAGGGAAGTACTCTGAAGATCTAAAAATTGAGTAATGAGCCAATTAAACCAAGTGATTGGGCTCCTTCTCTTGATTCTACATCCCTAGTAACTGTAGGTCTCCACTGGCTCTTCCACCATTGCACTGAGATACCATGGGTTTGTCCCTCTGCCTCTCCTCCAATGGCCAAGCTCCTTATGTGTTTGTGGGGGAGGGAACAGAAAAGACCCTCTTGGTTCACTTTGGATTTCCAGAGCCTAGCACATGCCTGACAAATAGTAAGTGCACGAGAAAGGTTTGTTGGAGTCGTGCATAGCTGCATGGCTGTCCCCCACGATATGGGGAGCTCTGGTGGATGGAGCAGGTGCAGACAGGGTGCATGATACGGCTCTTTCAGCTCCCCGACATCCCCCTCAAGGAGCTCACAGTTGAGGAAAGAGAGAGATTTATGAGACTAAATGCTATGCGGTGCCGTGGACTGGGTCCTAGAACACAAAATGTCCTGGAAAAACTAGAACGTCCAAATAGAGTCTGTAGTTTAGTTCATGGGAATGCAGTTTTCTTAGTTATGACAAATGCACCACAGAGATGTGAGGTGATAACATTATAGGGAACTGAAACTGGATGAGGGGTTTATAGGATTTTCTGTAAATTCAAAAGTATTCCAAAATGAAAAGTGTATTTCACAAAATTGGGAGACAATTAGGAAAATTTGAACGTTGCGTAGTTGCTACTATTAAGGAATCATTGTTTCTTTTTAGGCCTGATATTTGTATTAAGGCTCTGCTTCTCATTAAGCTCCTATCTGCTAAAAAGATACACTGAAGAATTTACTGATGCAATTATTTTGCTTCAAAAATCCTGAGTGGGTTAGGGTGGGGTGTAGCAGGAGAGGGCTTATACAAATAACTTAAGATTGTCCATAAGCTAATAATAATTGAAGCAAAAATGGGTACAGGGATATTTATCTGTATGGGTTTGAAATTGTCTACAATAAAAAAATATTTTTTATGTTAACTCTATTAGATAAGCACCCACCTGGCAATGGGATTGCTGGATCATATGGTAGTAATTCATGAAATCAGAATCTCAAAGAGATATCCATACTCCTATGTTCATGGCAGCATTATTCACAATAAGCAAGATGTGGAAACAACTTAAATGTTCATCGACAGATGTTAATAAAGAAAATGGATAAAGAAGATATGATATATACTCAGCCTTAAAAAAGAAGGAAATCCTGCCACATGTAACAACATGGATGAACCTTGAGGAAATGATGCTAAATGAAATAAGCCAGACACAGGGGGCAAATACTGCAAGATCCCACTTATATGAGGTTTATAAAATGGTCACACTCATAGAAACAAAGAATAGAATGGTGGATGACAGGGTGGGGCGGGGAGGGGAAAGGGGAAGAGTTATCAATGGTTATAAAACTGTAGTTATACAAGATGGCTAAGTTCTAGAAATCTGCTGTATGACATTGTGCCTGTAGATAATAATACTGTACTACAGTATTATTACTACACTTAAACATCTGTGAAGAGGGTAGATCTCATATTAAATATTCTTAATATAATATAATATAATAAAATACAATATTAGTATAAAGTAAGCACTAGACCCAGGTTGTATGGGTTCAAAGTCTAACTCATGGCTATGATGTTTAACCTTTCTGAGGCTCAGTTTCTTCATCTGCAGAACGACCTCATTAAAACACTACCCCATAGAAGAGGGAGGAACACTCCCAAACTCATTCTACCAGGCCACCATCACCCTGATACCAAAACCAGACAAAGATGTCACAAAGAAAGAAAACTACAGGCCAATATTACTGATGAACATAGATGTAAAAATCCTCAACAAACCACCAGCAAACAGAATCCAACAGCACATTAAAAGGATCATACAGGGGCTTCCCTGGTGACGCAGTGGTTGAGAGTCTGCCTGCCAGTGCAGGGGACATGGGTTCGAGCCCTGGTCTGGGAGGAGCCCACGTGCCACGGAGCGGCTGGGCCCGTGGGCCACAATTGCTGAGCCTGTGCGTCTGGAGCCTGTGCTCCGCAACAAGAGAGGCCGCGATGGTGTGAGGCCCGCGCACCGTGATGAAGGGTGGCCCCCACTTGCTGCAGCTGGTGAGAGCCCTCGCACAGAAACGAAGACCCCACACAGCCTAAATAATAAATAAATTAATTAATATTTTAAAAAATGGAGTATCATTAATAATAAAAAAAAGGATCATACACCATGATCAAGTGGGGTTTATTCCAGGAATGCAAGGATTCTTCAATATACGCAGATCAATCAATGTGATACACCATATTAACAAACTGAAGGATAAAAACCATATGATCATCTCAATAGATGCAGAAAAAGCTTCTGACAAAATTCAACACCCATTTATGAAAAAAACCCTCCAGAAAGTAGGCATAGAGGGAACTTACCTCAACATAATAAAGACCATATATGACAAACCCACAGCCAACATCGTTCTCAATGGTGAAAAACTGGAACCATTTCCACTAAGATCAGGAACAAGACAAGGTTGTCCACTCTCACCACTATTATTTAACATAGTTTTGGAAGTTTTAGCCACAGCAATCAGAGAAGAAAAAGAAATAAAAGGAATCCAAATCAGAAAAGAAGAAGTAAAACAGTCACTGTTTGCAGATGACATGATACTATACATAGACAATCCTAAAGATGCTACCAGAAAACTACTAAGCTGATCAATGAATTTGGTAAAGTAGCAGGATACAAAATTAATGCACAGAAATCTTTTCCATTCCTATACACTAATGATGAAAAACCTGAAAGAGAAATTAAGGAAACACTCCCATTTACCACTGCAACAAAAAGAATAAAATACCTACTTGAGACAAAAGACCTGTATGCAGAAAACTATAAGACACTGATGAAAGAAATTAAAGATGATACAAGTGGATGGAGAGATATATCATGTTCTTGGATTGGAAGAATCAACATTGTGAAAATGACTATACTACCCAAAGCAATCTACAGATTCAATGCAAACTATCAAACTACCCTATCAAACTACCAATGTCATTTTTCACAGAACTGGAACAAAAAAGTTCACAATTTGTATGGAAACACAAAAGACCCCGAATAGCCAAAGCAATCTTGAGAAAGAAAAACGGAGCTGGAGGAATCAGGTTCCCTGACTCTGGACTATACTACAAAGCTACAGTAATCAAGACAGTATGGTACTGACACAAAAACAGAAATATAGATCAATGGAACAGGATACAAAGTCCAGAGATAAACCCACGCACATATGGTCACCTTATTTTTGATAAAGGAGTCAAGAATATACAATGGAGAAAAGAAAGCCTCTTCAATAAGTGGTGCTGGGAAAACTGGACAGCTACATGTAAAAGAATGAAATTAGGGGCTTCCCTGGTGGCGCAGTGGTTGAGAGTCTGCCTGCTAATGCGGGGGACACGGGTTCGAGCCCTGGTCTGGGAAGATCCCACATGCCACGGAGCAGCTGGGCCCGTGAGCCACAATTGCTGAGCCTGCGCGTCTGGAGCCTGTGCCCCGCGACGGGAGGGGCCGCGATAGAGAAAGGCCCGCGCACCGCGATGAAGGGCGGTCCCCGCACCGCGATGAAGAGTGGCCCCCGCTTGCCGCAACTGGAGAAAGCCCTCGCACGAACCGAAGACCCAACACAGCCAAAAATAAATAAATAAATAAATAAATAAATAAGAAAATCCTTTAAAAAAAAAAAAAAAAAGAATGAAATTAGAGCACTCCCTAACACCATACAGAAAAATAAACTCAAAATGGATTAAAGACCTAAATGTAAGGCCAGACACTATCAAACTCTTAGAGGAAAACATAGGCAGAACACTCTGTGACATAAATCACAGCAAGATCCTTTTTTGACCCACCTCCTAGAGAAATGGAAATAATAACAAAAATAAACAAATGGGACCTAATGAAACTTAAAAGCTTTTGCACAGCAAAGGAACCCATAAACAAGATGAAAAGACAACCCTCAGGATGGGAGAAAATATTTGCAAATGAAGCAACTGACAAAGGATTAATCTCCAAAATTTACAAGCTGCTCATGCAGCTCAATATCACAAAAAAAAAAAACAACCCAATCCAAAAATGGGCAGAAGACCTAAATAGACATTTCTCCAAAGAAGATATCCAGATTGCCAACAAACACATGAAAGAACGCTCAACATCACTAATCATTAGAGAAATGCAAATCAAAACCACAATGAGGTATCACCTCACACCAGTCAGAATGGACATCATCAAAAAATCTACAAACAATAAATGCTGGAGAGGGTATGGACAAAAGGGAACCCTCTTGCACTGTTGGTGAGAATGTAAATTGATACAGCCACTATGGAGAACAGTATGGAGGTTCCTTAAAAAACTAAAAATAGAACTACCATATGACCCAGCAATCCCACGACTGGGCATATACCCTGAGAAAACCATAATTCAAAAGGAGTCATGTACCACAATGTTCATTGCAGCTCTGTCTACAATAGCCAAGACATGGAAGCGACCTAATTGTCCATCGACAGATGAATGGTTAAAGCAGTGTGGCACATATATACAATGGAATATTACTCACATAAAAAAAAACAAAACTGAGTTATTTATAGCAAGGTGGATGGACCTAGAGTCTGTCATACAGAGTGAAGTAAGTCAGAAAGAGAAAAACAAATACCGTATGCTAACACATATATATGGAATCTAAAAAAACAAAAAACAAAATGGTTCTGAAGAACTTAGGGGCAGGACAGGAATAAAGACACAGACGTAGAGAATGGACTTGAGGACACGGGGAGTGGGAAGGGTAAGCTGGGACAAAGTGAGAGAGTGGCATTGACATATATACACTAACAAATGTAAAACAGATAGCTAGTGGGAAGCAGCCGCATAGCACAGGGAGATCAGCTCAGTGTTTTGTGACCACCTAGAGGGGTGGGATAGGGAGGGTGGGAGGGAGACGCAAGAGGGCGGAGATATGGGCATATATGCATAGCTGATTCACTTTGTTATAAAGCAGAAACTATCACACCATTGTAAAGCAGTTATACTCCAATAAAGATGTTAAAAAAAAAAATAACACTTTAAAAAAAAAAAAACACTACCCCATCGGGGCCGCGTGGGAATTAAGTCAGTGACTACAAGCCAAGCCCTGAGAACATGGCCTGGCATGTGCCCAGAGCCCCACAAACATTAGCTGCTGTTCCTAAAGTGAGTGTAGGGGTCGTGTTACTGTTATGCCATCGTGCTTGTTCAGGAAGCTGCCTATTCCAAGGCAGTGGAGCGTCCCGGGGAAGGGCTGGCGGAGGGCAGGGAAGCAGCTCTCTAAATCCAGGTCAATTTCAGAGCCGTGATGACAGGCCTGTGGTGGGAAGTTCGGACGGAGCTGGCAGGCGAGCAAGTGGGGACTAGACTCCGGGGCCCTCCCACAACAGAGGAGGAAAGAACAGGACGGAGCAGGTCTGTGTAGGAAAGAAGGGGGCAGAGGACAAACACGGGTGGGCCTTTGTCCCCTGAGAGGACTGAGGGACAGTGAGAGGGAGGCAGGACGGAGGATGCTGTGAGAGGACAAGTCAGCCAGAGGTGAGCACAGGGAGTGACAGGGAGATCCAGGCGGAGAAAAGCTCCAGAAGGGCAGAGAGGCCAGCAGGAGGGGGCAGCAGGCTGACCTCTGAAAGGGCCCTTCCAGGGAGAGACACAGGCAGGCAGCTGGCCTCCTCGTCCAGGTGTGCTGAGCAGGGGAGGCAGGTGGCAGGGGTGAGACAGGAGCTGGAGGGTGGGCAGGGTCCACAGCTGCGGGGGCCTCGGGCAGCCATGTTCCCTGCTGCACGAGGTTCACTGCCCGGAGAGTCCACCAGCTTTCAGGAGAGCATTAGGAGAAAGGAAGGAGAGGGCAGGTTTCAGGTGACTTCCTGCATGTAAAGCAACTCCCCAGCACCACTTTCCATCCTTCCTGGGCTGGGTCCGCCCACTTCCCCCTCCCTCTCTCCTGACTCCATCCCAGCTCCCTCTAAATCTACTCCCCCCACACTTGGACCAGACCCCACAGCTTTAGTTACCATCCACAAGCTGATGACTTTCCCATCCCTATTTCCAGCCGCTCAGCCCAGAAACCCAGGCTCATCCATGCAGCTGCCTTCTCTGCCGGTCCCCAGTTGGCACAGCCAGACACCTTGGTCCCAGCAACTTTCAGCTGCTTCTGTGCAGGCGGGAGTGGGTGTGGCTCTGGGTTCTCCAAAGTTGCAGCTTCATCAGGCAGGTGACAGCCCCAGGGAGGGGACACCAGAGAGAGTGAGATGGGAAGAGGGGAGGCGGGGTCGGGGAGGATGTTTGAAGCTAGATTTTGCCAGTGATGAAGGTGTGGGAAGTCAGTGACCCCCTCTAGAGGAGGTGTGCTGAAGTGGGGAAAGCAAAGAAACTTTGGAGGCAGAGCCATCAACACTGTGTCCAAAATATGTCCTGAATCAAGGCGTCATCCTCCCATCTTAACTACCGTGGTCCATGCTGCCACAACATCTGACCTCCTACCTTGTCCCCTGTTTTCTCTCCCATCATATTCTTTGCACATCAGACAGAGTTACCTTTTAAACTATAAGCTAGATCCTATCACTGCCCTGTTAACAACCGTCCAGGGGTTCCATCACACATAAAACAAGATCTTAACCTCTTCCCCTGGTGACCACACTCTGTATTCTCAAGCCTGCCTATCTCCTTCCACTTTTATCTCTGGAATGTTGCCTAAACACCCCAAATTCCTCCCACCCCAGGAAGCCCATCCCTATGCATGTGATTTTGCTGCTCTCCCACACAGCAGTGGAGACTGAAATCTGACAGGATTCTGTGACATTTAAGCTAAACAGGAGTGACAGGGGACCTGGGAAAGAGCATGGCAGAGGCAGGGGCTGCAGAGCTACTTGGCCTAAGGTGGGAGTGGGAAGGCCCATGTGAGTACAGGGAGCAAGAGAAGAGGATGCTCTGGCATGATGCTTCAGTCAGCTTTGCTGCGTAACAAATCGGCCTCAAGCTTTGTGGCTTAAAACCACAAAGATCTAGTTTTTCTCCTGCTCCCATGGGTTGGTTGGGCCATTCCTCTGCTGGTGTCACCTGCTAATGCACCCACAGTCACCTTCTGCTGGAGAATTGGCTTGGCTGGGACTCCACAGTGGATCACTCCCATGTCTGGCAGTGGGTTCTGTGTCAGCTGGGGCCTCGTTTCCTTTCATGGGGCTCAACCTCAGCACCAACAAACCTCACCTTCTTTTCACTTTCTTCTGGACCTGAAGTTGGTTCCAGTGGAGGCCTGAAGGAAACATATCATCATGGGAGAATTTCAGGAACATGGGGACAGCTCTCCAAATGCAACCCCTCTGACTATTTGGTCCCTTTTGCTCAAATCTATGCCCCCTAGAACACAGAGTTCCACAGCTGTGACACCACAGCTAAGCCATGACTGAGTTTTGGCCCCAGAAGTCAGGAGAGCTGAGACCTTCCTCTCCTGGAGCAGGATTGGTGATAGGAGGAGAAGGATCCTGAGGGTACCATACCTGGCAGCCCTCAGGCATCCTGGCCCTGAGTTTGGTCCTACTCATGGCAGTTTAGCTGTCCATGAGACTGGCCTGTGGTAAGCTATGTAGAGTAGGATGGAAGCAGAGAAGGGGTATGGGGTGAAATGCAGAACAGTGCAAAACACTTGGATTTGGCATGAGTCATGGGACCTCTCTGACCCTCAGGCTTCTCTTCTATAAAATGAGAGAACAAAGGGGGTGGGCATGTTTGTACACCTTAAAGTAAACGTTAAGCAACCTTCGTGCTGAGCCTGGGAAGAGAGGATTATCCACGATACTTTGCTAATTGGGAAATCTTAGGTCTACTGATACAGACACTACAGTCAGACCCATGTAACTCTGCGACATGAAAACTTAAGTCTGAGCCACACAAGTAAGAAAAATCACAACTCTGAGAAACAAGAGTCTGTAGCATCCCATCCTGGGCACTCTGGTGTTTGTGTTTTCAAAGAAAGGGGTGGAAATCTCTCCTTCTGCACCTACTTAGAAAAGCCAGCACGGAAATCTCCCAACAACACCGCCCTCTGGAATTTCATTGAGGCGTTCAATGGAACACTTCAGTTGCAAAGTAACAATTTCTATTGTTCTGAGTTGCCACGATTCCTCTTTTATAGATGTCATAAAGTAGGTATTTATGAGATGAGGCTATTAAGATCAATAGAATAAATGGAACACCTAATTCTATCTTTTTCAGAACTGCACAAAGCATTCTCCTGGCACTATCCCAATGAATAAAGGGACCAGGGAGCTGTCACTTAGGCCTAATCCCAAAGCAAAGAGCTCAACCTTATTAATGGTGACTCACTTTTTACATGATTCTTCGAGTCAAAAATTCTCTTGGCCCTAAGTAGACTTTATTGAAAAAGAAAAAGAAAAAAAATTAAAGAGTACAGATTGGAATCATTGTGTAACTGGATTTACCACATTTATAACCAGGTCGGCCACACTGGTTTTCATTTCAACAGGAGCAGAAAAAAATAACAGAGAGAAGAAAGAGCCCTCTGCTTTTAAAGTTGTTTAGAGGCATGTAACTGGCTTACCTAATACCCGGTTCAAGGGAAAAATGGACCAAAGCAGGGGGAAAAGTTTGATCCTGTAATGAACTCTAGGGGCCAAAAGAAGCCGTAATCTCTGCTGAGACCCTAGGCTCCTAGAAGCTAAGGCCAAGACACACCCTGGCTAAGGCCCTCTCCTTTTCCCCAGGGAAGGAACAGACGAGTGTATTGTTGATCTGTTTTCGCACCAGAATGAATGCTTCCAGGGGTAATTATCAAATGTGTATATATGGACAAGCTCAGCCCATTCTGAGATAATAGCACAGATTCTTATTTACCAAGCATGTTTTCCAAGGAAGAAAGCAATCCAGCAACCTGTGCTTGGCATATTTGTTCAAATTAAAGCAATCGGGTAAATAGGAAACAGAGTGACCAGGCTTCTTGTAGAGGCTCTGGAACCCAATCTGGTTCTGGTCCATGATCCCACAGAGTGGTGGCACCGGTCAGATGGATCTGGGAAGATCCCGGAACACGGTCCCCAGCTACCACCAGCATATGCGTTCCACCTTTGTCGGGGGCCCCCATGGGGGACTGGTCCTTCCCTCGGTAGCTCTCATGGCCTGTGAGACCATCCTTGGTCAGGCTTACCTTTCCAGCCTTCTCTCCTGCTCTTGTTCTCCACACATCCTATGAGGGGGTCAAAGTAATCAGCCCAGGATTTCCTTTCCATCCCTGAGATTTCCAGCCTTTGGCCTTGACCATGGGGTCCCCTTCCCCCCTCATGCACGCGCCGGTATCTTGTCCCTGGATTCACCGCACCAATGAAGGGATCAGCACAGAATACAACACCGAGCTCCTGCACAGGTGCTTCCCAGAGCATTGGGGTCATAGTAGGGAGAGGAAATCTCCCCGTGAGCCTCAGGGGTGGGAAAGATGGCTCGGACCCCAATCCCTCCCTGCAAACAAGATGAGGACAGACACAGATGTAGACAGTGAGGACAGACAGCAGGAAATCACGGGGCACACAGGGATTTCAGGACAAGAAGAGGACGTATTCAGCTACCCAACCCTGCTGGTTAAGAGGTATTTCCACATCCGTGACCTCAGCAGCTTTCTCTACCAGCCAGGGAGGCAGAGGATGCCTATTCCCATCCTGCCTTGGAATGTGGAAACCAAGGCTCGATGACCAGTCAACAAACAGAGAAGGTGGAAGAGGACGAATTTTACCCAATTCTTTGGATCCTTGGTCCAGTGCTCTTTTTACCACACTCCAGGGAATACTCAGCTGGACCAGTTCAGGAATCCATCTGCCAGGGTTCAAATGTCAGCTCCACCATATATGAGTCATGAGACCTGGGGCAAGTAACTCACTATCTCTCTGTGCCTTGGTTTGCTCACCTGGGAGACAGAAATGGCAATGGCAAAGTGCAGGTGATAATAATGATCAAAAGGATTGTCTGAAGGCTCATATGAGATAATGCGTATATTGAACACCCAGTAAATGATAACTTACATTGTTACACTTCATTCTTCAGGTCAAAACCTTTATTGGTAAGAAAGTGAGGCTTGGTGGGGTTTGGTGACTTGCAAGATCACACAGCAAGAGGCAGAGCCAGGGCAGTGGCCACAGACCTTTGAGAGCGACTGCTCCTATCACATTAGTGATGTAGAAAATGATGTCCTCGGCCCTGCACAGGCAGCCCATGGATGGTGGTCCAGGGTGAGTCCCTGGTCTCTCAATTGCTAACACTTTGCTCTTTCTCCCCTCGTCAATGAGCCCTAATTGGGTGGAGAGGGGAGGCCCTCCTGAGTCACCAAGTGCCATGGACCAGGCAGAGGACCCCAAGGTGGTAAAGTGCAAGCATCAGCCTCCCTGACAGCCCCTCTGGTCGGCCCAGGTATGGTGCCTGCTAGTTTCCATCAAAGGGGCTTCTTAGCAGCACACCCGGGCCTTCACAATCTTCCTTTCTGCGGAGGTGTTAATTTATGATGGCAGAGATCCCCTGTGTCCTAACAGTAGCAGATCTGTCCTGTGCACAAGGCAGACATGCCATCAGATCAAATGTCCAGGAAATGAGGCCTCCTCAGGTGTCAGTAACACATGCTTTATAGAGACATCAGTGATGTGAGCCTGACAAGGGCATTTCAAGCGTAAGGGGTCTAAGTGCCTGGAGTGATGGGTCAGTTCTTAATGACACAGAGGGCTCCCATGGTGGGTGCTCTGAGCTCCTGTGGAAGCAGAGGCTACACCAGAGGACATGGATGTCCAGAGCTGGGAGAGACATGGATGATCACACCTTTGTGCCTGTTTATTTTACAGATGGAGACACAGAGTCCAGAAGTGAAGCAACTCACCCCAATCTCAGGGAAAGCTAGTGGAGAGTTCAATTGTTCACCCAACTTTTTTGGAGCACATCCTCTGCCAGGTCCCCTTCCTAGACACTGAGGGTGCACAAGTGAATAATAAGACTCAAGCCCTGCCCCAAGGAACTCACCATCCAGTGGAGCAAGGAATGGTCCCCAGGGGATGTGAATCACTGGCCATCAAATACAGAAGGAGGTGGAAGAAGTGAGGGAAGCAGACAATTCGCACCCTCTCAACACTGTATCAGTCAGGACAAGATAGGTTGTGCCACGTAACAAACAGCCCCATGGCCCTGCACTCTCACTGTGTGCCTCATATATTAGCAGGGGAGGCTCAGCTTTACACAGTTTCCCAGGCTGACCCAGGTGCCCCCACCTGGTGGCTGCACCTGCTGGGACGAACAACATTTTCACCGTGCAGGGGAAGTGTGCTGGGGGATCCAGAGGAGCATGTAGAACATCTTCCACCTGCACTAATTATCCTCACCAATTCACTAACTGCCCACCAACCAGCTCCTATTGTGACTTTGACCCCACCTAACTACAGAGGGGGCAGGCCACTGTAATCCTCCAGTGAGCCCAAAGGAAAGGCAGAAGGATGTGGGCAAGCCCTAGAGCCCCACAGACACGGGCCTGCTTCACCCAGTAAATACTCAGGGGTACATTCCCTCAAAAAAACTTGCTCCTTCATCTTTTTTAAAGCATGGCTTTGTTAGCCTTTCATTTTCCCACTTCTGATGGAGATATGAGCACCAGAAATCTTTTTCCCCCTCTTAACTCTTCCGTAAGTGACAACCAGCATTCAGCCTCAGAGTGGGAATAGAATAGGGATGAGTGAAGATTGGGGTCTAAAGGACACGACTGCTTCTTCTCAGCCTTATCAAAGCCACGATGGAATGAATGCAGCCCCAGTGGTGCCAAACATTTGTTTTTTTGTTTTTTTGTTTTCAAAGTAGACCCCAAAATCTGTTTTTCAGTAAAACCTTCTAATGTTTAAATAGCAATCATTCAACTTTCCTTTATAAGCAGTGGTGGCTACACAGGCATACCTTGGAGATATTACAGGTTCCATTCCAAACCTCCACAATAAATGAAATATTGCAATAAAGTGAGTCACACAAATTTTTGGGTTCCCCGGTGCATATAAAAATTATGCTTATACTGTACTGTAGTCTATTAAGTGTGCAATAGCATTAAGTCTAAAAAAAAATGTACACACTTTAAAAATACTTTATCACTAAAAAATGCTGACCATCATCTCAGCCTTCAGCGAATCATAATCTTATGGCTGGTGGAGGGTTTGAAATATTGGGAGAATTACCAAAATATGACACAGAGATACGAAATGAGCAAACGCTTGTGGGGAAATGGTGCCGATGATTTGCTCAGTGCAGGGTTGCCACAAAACTTCCATTTGTAAAAACGTAATCTCTGTGAAACACAATAAAGCATGATAAAAGGAGGTCTGCTGTACTGTGGACAAAAGAAGAAAAGCTAGGCCACAAGTTCAAGACCTCTGATCCCATCAACGTGTTCCCTTCCTCTCAGAAAAAAAGAGCCAAGCTCCAGGACAAGCAGGAATGTGCCTGAGGTCAGTGGTAGCTCGGGGCACAGGGATGCATGCGATGGAGGGGCTCTGCCTCCATCCTAAGTCCCTGTGCATGTGGCCTTCTTCGAGATCCTTCCATGGAAACCAGCCAAAGCAGCTCGGCCTGTGCCAGACCTCTTTCTGCACTCAGTCTCTGGTCAGCTTTGGGGATTCAGGGCTCAGCCAACCTTGGGACAACACCAAGCTGTCAGATTCACAAGCTGATAGAGCTTCCAACAGAGCACAGCTTTTTCACAGCCCTGCATCCTGGAGGGAGCTGGCCAGGGTTGCCTTCCCAAGGAGCCTCGCCTTCCCATCCACGGCAGACCCACGGCAGAGACCAGCCAGCAGGTCCCTTGGCTAGCACGTGGTCCCAGCTCTGGGAGCCCCTATTAGGTGTGCAGAGAGTGTCCTACACACACTTGAACCCTCCCTTCATGGGACCCCATCCCTTTCATGGAAGCATCTCGTGCTGCCTTGAGATTGAGAATAGTGACCCCTTAGCAGTACAGGTGATTCGGAGCTAGTCTCCCATTGGACCCTTGCAGAGTCCCGACAGGTGGGATTATTACACAAGAGCCCTCAGAAAGTCCCAGAAAGACCCAGATGGAAAAGATCACACGACTGCTTAGCAGCAGAGCTGGGAGTTCAGTTCCGATCTCTGACCTTTAACTCCAATATTCATTCTGTTGTCCGAACTTCCAAAACTAAGTCGTGAACAGGAAACAGAGGTTTGTGTCAGCTGGAAAAGTAAAAGTGTACGGTATCATGACCCCTGTATTCATCCATTCCCTTGAGAAAGAAAACTCCCATGCTTAACACGTGTTTGGCACTTTATATATTTTACATGTAAACCAGTCTACAGAAGAGGAAACAGAGGCTAAAGGTAAAAGCAGCACTGGCTGGGTATGGAAGCTGAGATCTGCCTGGACGTCATGCGTTTGAAACTTCCAGACCCAGATCAACACTTCAAGTTTGCCGACATCTCAAGTCCAGCCAGGGGAAAGAAGGAATCACCACCAATGACAGCCACTGTGCCTTATTCTGCACCAGGTACGAGGCCCAGCGTTGATTTTTTTTTTTAACAACTTCATTTACATACCATAAAATCCACTCAGTTAACATGTACAATCCAACAATATTTAGTAAATTTTCAGAGTTGTGCAACTGTCACCAGCATCCAATTTTAGAACATTTGCATCACCCCAAAAAGATCCCTCAAGCCCATTTGCAATTACTGCTCACTCCCCCCCGTGCCTGGCAACCACTAATCTACTTTCTCTCTGGATCTGTCGCTTCTAGATGCTTCATGAAAATAGAACCTACCATATGTGGTCTTTTGTGGTTGTCTTTTTTCATTTAGCATCATGTTTTTGAAGTCAATGCTCTTTGTAGCATGTATCAGTACTTCATTCCTTTTTATTGCCAAATAATATTCCATTGGTGGACATAACATGTCTTGCTTATTAGTTTAATCAGTTATTTAATCAGCTGATGGACATTTAGGTTGTTCTCACTTTGGAGATATTATAAATAAGGTTGCTATGAATATTCATGTTCGAGTCTTTGTGTAGACATATGTTTTATTTCTCCTGGATAGATATCTATCAGTACAATTGCTGGATCGTATAATAAATTTATGTTTTCTAAAAAACCACTAAAGGATTTTCCAAAATGGTTGTACCATTTTATATCTCTGCCAGCAATGGACGATGGTCCAAATTTCTCCACACCTTTAGGGATACTTACTGTTGTCCGTCTTTTTTACTCTAGCCATGTGATTTGCTTTTATGAATTAACTTGTGAAATCTTGATAGATACCCCAGAGACAGGGGCTGGCATTATTATTCCTTGACAGGTGGGAGGAAAAAGTGAAGCAACTTGCCCCGGGTCCCAAGGCTGGGCGTGAGGGAGCAGCGTTAGGTTTGACCGAGGTCTGCCTCTCACCAGGGCTGATCTGCCCCAACCACTCTCCTATCCTGCCTCCTATGGCACAAGGTGTTACACTGGCTTTTCCATACCATCCATCCATTAACCAGCACCTACTGTAAACCAGCAAGACGGGGCATCCACGAGCTCACATCACTTCCATAACCTCATGCTTTCACTCGCGTAAGCTCCACGACTCATTTTTTTACTGAGAGAACTAAGATTCAGGAGAAGCGACCATCTATCTATCCAGGGGTCAGCAAACATTTTCTGGAAAGGGTCAGAGAGTAAATATTTTAGGCTTTGCAGGCCAGAGAGCCCCTGTCCCAAATACTCAACTGTGCCGTCGTAGTGTGGTAGTTTCCATACTACAGAATAATCCAGGTGATAATCCCACCTGTCGGGGTTTTGGGAGGGGCCAGTGGGAGACTAGCTCTGAAGCACCTGTGTGTCAGGCAAATTTTACGCACTAACGCCAGCAGCTGGCCAGGCGTGGCCCACAGGCCGTTGATGGCCAACCCCTGGTCTCATCCACTGTCACGCAGCTAGTAAGGGACCGGGTACAAATCGGAGGCCGGTCAGCCTGTCATTTCGGAGTGTGTGCTCTCTCCCACCTCCTCGCTGCCTGGTGCATGCTTACCCCCCATGTTGACTTCAGGATACTCTTTCCACTGGGCCATGTGACTCCCTGACTTCTTCCTCTCCTTCACTGCTCCTGATTGACTGGGACCATTAAGTCCTATATTTAGCACGTTCCACCACTAGCTAATTCCTCGTGTCCCAGGCTCACACATTACAACAAGCCCTGAGAGCAAACATGAGGCTCCAGTCCCAGCTCCACCTTACCTAGTGGTGGACCTTCTCACCTCACTGTTCTCATCGGCAGAGTGGGGCGGCAGTGGTCCTGCATCCTAGGTGGGTTGTGAGAACTAAATGAGTTGATACGAGAACATGACTTTCAAATAGGGCTTAGCACAAAGTAGGCGCTCAATAAATGATAGCTGTTGCTAGGTAGCCCCCACCAGCAAGGAAATGGAATCAGTTTCATATCTGCCCATGATTTAATATCTCACTGGAACGAGCTAAGAATGCACAGCAGTTAAAATTCCTATATAATTATTGCTGGCTGCACAGGGTAGTGTCACCTAGTTTTGCAGAAAGTAGAACAGCCCTGAGGACAAAGTTGTAATGTGGTAGTAGTAATAATAGTGATATAATAATAATAGTTCACATTTATTAGGCACTTAGTAAAGCAACATGCTAAGTGCTTTGCAAACATGCTGTCATACCAGCTAGCATCTGGACAGCGCTTTTGAGCTGGTGTAACATTTTACCGGGTTGTATCTTGCATGTGTCTGCCATCGACCTTTGAGGGTGACCTCCACGTCTTCTCTAGTTTACAGATGTGGAAACCGAATTGTCTTCCCCATGTTCCCTCTAGAAAGTGGCCAAGTTGGACTCTCACCGGGGACGTCGAGTTCCAGAGCCAGCTCCCTTCCCCCACCACCACCTCTGGCTCCACCCTGCCCAGGCCAGGGCTCCATCCCAGTGTTTTCTTTAAGCCTCTGCCCTAGGCTGCAGAGGCAACATCTACTACCATCATTCCCATTAACCCTAGAAGCATTTATCTCTCCCAGGAATAGGTCTGCTCTAAAAAAGCACGGAGAGCATCAAGGCTTAACCCCAAAGCGTGCTCCCTAGACATAGTTCCTCCTGTGTCTGGACCACAGGCAGGTTGCCCCCCTGGATGCTAGAGGACCCTCCCCGAGGCTCCAGCACCCATCCAGCCTGTGACTATCAGCTCCGTAGACCTCCACGCAGGGGGAGTGGAATCCAAGTGTGGAACTTTAAAAGGGGGGAAGCTGAGCGGCCCCTCCAGGCAACCTCCCCACAGTGTTAGAATGTTCTCACCTGGGTACACTCTGGGGAAATCCCTCTAAGGACAGGAGACAATTCCTGCCTCTCCGAGGAGCTCCTGCTTCGGTCGGGGAAGGCTGTCCTTGTAACGTCTCCTCGACTTGCCGGAACAAGCCTGCTTTCCTCTGTCCCAGGACAGCCTCAGAGCAGTAGTGGCCATCTCCAGTGTTTCCACTCTCCAGGCATCTCTGCAGCCTCAGGTCCCCCAGCTGTCTGTACCTGGTGTGTTTCCAGGATCCTTCCAGAGCTGCCTCAGTCTTCACCACACACGACTGTTGCTCTCTGGTTTTGAAGGACACAGACCATCCTTGGCCACTTGCCGTCTCTGAGGGCTGACTTCCTCACTTGTAAAATGGGATTAATGATACTTACACAGTGGTTGTGACACTCAGAGGCCATACATGCAAAGTGGTGTCTAGACCGTGATGTATAGCTTTTCTAGGAGTGGTAGGTAAGGTTGGTTCGACCGCAGAGCCAGGAGCCCTTAGACCAGGCACTGTGGCCAGTGACCACTTCTTCCTCATCCTGCATCTCAGAGGCATATCTCACACATTGGATGATATGGATTTTGATTCAATGAAATTATTACAATTTTTTATTTAAAAGTGCAGAAGCAATCTTCATGGCGAATACCATGACCCTCAGAACCGTGTCTAATCCCCAGCTCCATCCTGGTCCCAGCTGTCAGGACTGGGCGGAATTGGGTCCGTTCCCATGGGACAGATGTTGCAAGAGATGGGCAAGGAGGGCGGTGCCTGATGCTGGCAGAGCCTCCCGTGCCTCCACCCAAGCCAAGCGTCACCAGACACAACCCTCCTCTAGCCCCAGCCACTCGCTCTATCTGGAGGACTATCTCTATCTCTTCCAGCTTCGTGTCCCACAGCAGCAATTATCACTTTTCTCTGAAGCTCTCCCGGGCTCTCCCAGGCAGCAGGAATGTTGCCGTATTCTGAGATCCCTCCTTAGGGTTTTCCTACCCCTCCCGTAGTGTTTGCTGTACTGCATGTGTGTTGATTCACACACCTTGCTCTCCACTGGATTATTATAATAATGATTAACAGCCACCATTAGGTGAGCATTTAAATGCACACCAGGCACTGTGCTGGGTGATTTATACACACCCTAATCTGTCCTCCCTAAATCCTTGGAAGCTGGCCCTGTGGTCTGGTCTGCAAAGAAGGAAACACTGGTTGAGAAGTAGGCATAGAGGGGAGAAAATCTGGGTCCCTCAGGGACAGAAGGACTCCCGGAAGGCTTCTCAGAGGTGGTGTCCCTGCTCTTTGTCCTAATGGCATGCATTATGAAGGGTTAACCAGGCGAACAAGGCAGAAGCTTGTTTTCACAGCTCCCTGCTCAGAGGTCCTCACACTCCTCCCCACGCCCGAATCCCTGTTGGTGCCACCAGAGTTCAGCCTGGCCTCTTTGACTCAGATAGTCAAGGTCATCACGGACCCACCCCCTGCTATGCCCTCAGTGATCTGTCAGACAGCGTGTCCTGTTGCATCTCGCTTGCTGAAGTCTGTCACTTGGGCCCTTGCTCGTCTTCTTAAGGCCAGACCCCCATAGTGCCCTGCCCAGCACTGTCCAAGTCCCCCACGCCCGCCTCCCTGTTTCCCATCCCCTCGCCATCACACTCTTCTCCACGACGCACTGAGGCTGCCTGAATCATTCTCCCAATACACCAGGGGACTCCCAGCATCCCCCCACCCCCCAGCCCAGGCCGACTCCCTCCCTTGGCCGATCAGAGCCGCGTCCCCCCAGACCCTGATGTGAGTTCTTCCCACACATGCCATTTCTGCACCGAGCCTCCAGCCCTGCCTCTCCTGAGTGGTCCTGTGGGGCACTACCTCTGCATCTTTCCTGACACCATCCTCGCTCCCCGAAGGGCACAGTAGCCACGGCGGTAATAGCAGCAGCAGAGAAGCAGCCAGGTGCCAGACACTTCACATGGGTCTACCCATTCCACCCCTAAAACCACCCATCTGGGAAGCCATCATTCGACCTTTGCTACAGGGAAGGAAACTGAGGCTCGGAGAGGTGAAATGGCTCACTCAGAGTCTCTGGTTAGTAAAAGGAAGATTCAGGGCACAAGTCCAAGGCACAGTCTCCAAAGCCCAAGCTCACCACCATCCTAATACCCCTTCTCAGCCCCTTGGCCGTCTGCCTGACTCTTTCCAAGTTTTGAAAATTAATCACCTCCTCCTGGAAGCCTTCCCTGACTTCCTAGGCTGGAAGAGATGCTTCTGCTTTGCACAGACAGAAGAATTGGCATTTCTAGTAGTCAACTCTCACGAAGACATCTCCTCATCTTTCCGCTGCCCCCCAAGACTGTGCAACCCCTGCACGCACCACGTGCAGCACGTCGTACCTGCAGGAATTCCCAAGGACTGAGTAAAAAGATAAAAGCGCTAAGGGGCTACTTGTGATGAGCAGAAGGTGAGGTGTGATGCAAGGGACTCATGAGAGTTTCATGGAAGAGCCCTTTGGGCGGGGCTTCCAAAATCTAGAAGGACTTAAACAGGACTCAAAATAAGGGCACTCAGCAGGCAGAGCTGCATGAACAGTGGGGAGACCGGCAGCATGTCCCCAGGGGATTTGGGGGTGCCGAACGACAGGAGACTGAGTCAGGCAGAGGGGGTTGTGAAGGACCTTGACCATCAAACAACGTCCCTTCTTCTCAGCCTGTCTTGGTTCCCTCAATCCTAAACCCAGAGGTCAGAGAACAAAAGCCCAGTTTTATTGGGCTGGTCAAAAAGTTCGCTTGGGTTTTCCATAACCTGTTACAGGAAAACCCGAATGAACTTTTGGGGCAACGCAATATTTGACTGGCACAGTGCTTTAAAAAAAATTTTTTTAATCATTGCCAACGTTTAGTCATAGAGAATTTTTTCTCAAAAAATTAAAATATTTGGCCACATTGGATTCGCTGCCTGGTCATAGTCAGCTGGCACTCTGACTGCTCAGCCCCTGTCCCCATGGGGCCTGGTTTCTTCACTTTGCCACAGTCCCCAGCATTCCCAGTGGTCACCCCCGCCAAGGGGACCCTCCATCACCAGGCATCATTGCATTGGCAATGCCATCGTTGCATTGGCCAGCGTCATTGATGGTACCCACCTGGCCCTGAAGGCATTTGGATTAACCTAGTCCCAAACTCCACCTCTGATGAGAAGCCTTTATCGGCCTCGACTGGGCTTCCTGCAGGCCTTGGAGGGTTTGACCTTGAGTATGACACATCTTTGTACGTTCTTACCTCCTTTCCCCCCAAACACGGCCACACTCACCTTCCCTTGGAGCCAGAGAGATCCACCCTTGAACCCTAACAGGTGTGGGATCCTAGTAACACCCCAACTCTGACATGAGTTTTCTGTGGGCCGAGCTTGTAATTCTCTTATCAGATCCACCCAACAGGGCCACAGTCCTCAAAGATGCTTTGCATTTCAACCCTCGGCCTCTTCTCCCTCCCCCCACCCTACTTTATTTCTTCGTCTCTCCCTCTCTCTCTCTCCCACCCTATCTCTCTCTCTCTCATATGACTCCCAAACTCAGAAAGATTTGATTGCATTGAAATTTGGCTCTAGAGCCCTAAGCCTTAAGGCAAACATTTGTCCTAGAATTTGCTGGAAATCACTTGGCTTCTCTTAGCTGGATGATGGCAAAAACCAAACAGCAGCTCCCTTCCCTGCACCACGCCGCCCTCACTCCCACACTGCAGTTTGGCTAATTGGAGATTCTTGGAATTTCCCAGGGCTACACACCGGAGCCTCTCCACGCACGAAACTCAGCAAACTCCTGGAAAGCTCCAGAGTCGGTGAGTCATCGGCCGGGGCTATAGCCAGGCCAGCCTGCTGACAAGGGTGCCCATGTTGTTATTCATCGCCTTGGCTGGGCCAGTGCTTGTCTGCAAAGCTTCCTTGAGTTTTGGGTGGATTCTGCCTGCGTTCCCATGACCAGTATGCATTGGCCAAGCTTGGTACTAGAGGACCCTGACATGTGACTGAGAAGCTAATTAAAGAGAGAAGTTATCTATTCAGTCACTCATCGATCCATTGATTTACTTCTTCATTTATTGCAGCTTGAATTATCTCACTCGTTTTCTCCTTTACTCGTTCATTCACTTAGACGTGCACTAGTTTACGGAGAGATCTACATACAGATGTGGATCTAGATTCCCTTGTTTACTTACTCTTTTATTAATTCATCTGCCATCCACTCATCTGCTCATCTATTTTTCCACTCATTTATCCCTCAATTTCCCCATTTGGTTATATGTTGGCTTACGTTATTAATGTATTTATTAACACATTATTCCATCCACTCATCCATTTATACATTCACTCAATCACTCCATTTATTTATTAACTCACACATATACTCACTCATAAACAGCTCCCTTCCTATTGTACAAGGCTTTATAGGGTAGGTTAAAACTTGGAGCCTGAATAAAATAAGACAATAAAAATAGTAGTCTCAGGAAGACATGAGCCCACACTCTCACTCTCACATCCTTGTCTCAAACAGGCAATGATCCATGAACCCCAGTAAGCAAAACACAAGGGAGAAGGGGACCCCAGCACAAGAGAGAAAGGAGAGGTGAGGTTCTCTGGGGTACCGGGGCCAGAAGTCAATTCGTGCAGGACAACCAGATTGCTCCCCCTTGACGGCAGTGCTGGGGAAGGGGCGGGTGATGACGTCCCAAGGCAGAGACGGCTGGGGGGAGACAGTCACTCAGAGAGTGAGTGGGCACCGGGGCCAGCAAGGAGAGTGCCCACCTTAGTCGGCAGCAGCTCAAGTCACAAATAAAGAGGCAGGAGGCTGGGTGTATGCCACACTCAGTTCTAGAACTGCCTCTCAGGAGCGGTGGGACCTTGGGCGGTTTACGTGACCTGGGTGAGCCTCCCATACACGTGGGGACAGGACCCCTGCAGGGTTATTCCGAGGACTCTGCGGGCTCTGTGAAGGACGGCGTGCAGAGCTGGTGTGTGGAGCCGTTGTACATGTTCCGGCCCCGTGGGTCAGGAAGGCCCCTCGAGGGACAGGACACAGGATGGGGCTGGCCTGGTTCCGGAGCTGCGAACAGGGCTGGTGCAATCATGGATGCTCAGTAAGAACTGATTGAATGAATGAACGAGCTGGGAAGGGCTCTTAGAAGTTATCCAGTCCAGCCGCTTTCAAACGCTGCTACTTTGAAGGTGATCCTGGGGCCACCAGAGGACGTTTGGGACCATGTCTCACTTGACCCCAAGCACCTCTATTTTTAAGTCTTTACATATTGGGCTTTTCTTTTAAAATTTCATTTGACAAGCCGGTTCCCCTCCCCACCAGCAAAAAGAAAATCTTGAAAAAGGATGATTGAACTCTCTTAAAGATTAAAAAAACTAAAGCCCAGAGAGAGCAAGCAAGTGCCCAAGATAGCGCAGCAAGTTGATGATGGGGCCGGAGGAGACCCCAGAACTCCGGACTCCCCATCCGGGGAACCTGCCCAACATCACACCATCGTGTTTTATCCCAGTACTGACCCTCCAGGCTTTCAGGGGCCACCTGCCACCATCCCCACCTCTTCCAGGACTCTAAGATTCCAGATGCAAGTGGCAAGAATGGTGAAAAAAAAAGGGTAACTGGGTCAAGCCACGGAGAGTGGGGAGGGCTCCCCAGGTATGCTTTGCCTCCTCAGGTGGAGAATCCAGCTGCAAATCCCACAGGAGAACAGCCAACACCGTGTGGCCAGGGTGCTGGGTTTTGAAACCCTATCCTTTTTTTTTTAACTTATAATAATGTGGCACACACCTAATTAAAATGGACTATAATTGTTGAGATATTTTATTGAAGTCTTTTTTTTTTTTTTTTTTTTTCCAAACGACAGGTTTAACAGATGATAAAACTTGTCTTGTGGTTAACTTGGGCTGCCAAGAGCCCCGGGCAGAGTACGGGCTGGGGCTGGCGGACTACGGACAGTCAACCCCAACTGGATGCCAGCATTATTCGCTAAGCACTCCTTCTGGAGACTTCTCTCGGGCCCCATGCCAAGCGCTCAGAACGGAGACAAATAGCCTGGGTGGGAGTTCTGTGCACAAAGATGAGTAGGTTTGCTTAGCTCAGTGGAGAAATCCTTTGAAACTGGGCTCCCGGGGGAGTGAGGGCAGCTACGAGCAGAGCAAACGGTTGATTCCAGAGCACAAGGAAAGGAGTGTGATTCCCACCCCGCTCACAAGCAGCAACCCTCCTCTGAAACCCCAAATGACCACAACAAAACAGACCTGGGCAGCGCAGGGGCTGCTGGGTCTTCACATTTTTTAGGGAATATGGTGGATGCATCTGTAATAATGCCTCTGACAGCAGCCGCAGTTTACCGTCTTCTAGGTGCTCGGTGTTTTCTATGCTTTATTTCTAATCGTTACTGAGGAAACTGAGTCATAGGCTGGCCAAGATCTTTACCCCAGCTCTAACTCAGAAGCCAATGTTTCTCCACTATTGTTCTGACTCAGGCCTCTGACTTCAAGAGAGCATCTTCATTATTAAAAAGACTGAATCCGTCTGGGGGAGGGAAGGGCAAGAAAATACGCTGCAGAATTTGAGGGTTCCTTTCCTTTTGGTGTGTCTGTCTGCCCGGCCCGCCTCGCCCTGCTGGTGGCCTGTGGGCCGGGTATGCTCTGAGGTGGACCAGAACAAGGGCCGGACTGGGAAACAGGGAGAAATTTATTTTATTTCCTGGCCAACAACCGGGATGGTCATCGGACCATCTGATCTCAGTGAACCAGTTCTGATCTCAGTGAACCAGTGAGCACAGATGCTGCTCTTGTCTGGAGATGATCTGTTTTATCTTGTGTTATTGTCCCAAGCCAGCAGTGAGATAGCTGTTGTCACCCCCAGGTTACACGTGACAAAGAGGAGCCAAGAGACGAGTCAGGTCTGATGTGACACAGTTCAAACCAAGCTCCGAAGTCACAGGAGAAAACTATATCCTCGGACCTTCTGCATTTTGTGAGTGTGTTTTTTAATGTATTCCTTCTTATTACTCTTGTTACCGCTGTCTACTTCCCCTCAATGTCATGCTTCATCTTCATGCAACTCGTTTTTATTGAGCATCTACTATGTAGGAGGCCCTAAGCCAGGTGTGTGGCCTTTCATCCAAGAACAGAGGCCGTGGAAGGAATAGGTGTCACAGATTCAAAGGCCACCTCAGCCCCAGGCAGCTGCGGGATTTGAGACCATCTCTGCTCCCTGAGTTCAGTTTCTGCCTCCGCAGGCGGGGTTGAAAGCCCAGACCTCAGGGTTGCAGCCTGGAAGCAGGGCCCCTCTGCGTGGGGCCTGGCTCGGGGCCTGGGAGCAGCCCTCCCCCACAAGCCACCCACCCGCCCCTTCCCTCTCTGGGCGGTTGGTTCGTGCAGGACTCACGTTGACAGCTGTCCGGGAAGGGGGGTTATTTGTACAAAGCAGCCTGACTGTGTCTAAATCCCTCCCTGGGGCACTGGTTCTAAATGAAAATGTGGCAGATTTGATCCCTGCCAGCCCACCCCCACCCCCAGAGGACTCCCTCCTCTACCCTCCGCCTGGTCCTGTCCCGCTGTTATCACCCAGAGGAGCTCCTCCCCCTCCCCCATCTCCAGCTCCTCCTCCCCCCTCGCTCCCACCCCACCTGTTGGATCCGTCCTTTTGGCATAGGGAGGAGTGGGCGGTGCCCTCCAGCCCAGGAGGGCAGCAAGGGGACAATCACATAGGGAACTAATTAATTCACCGAGCGAGCCCTCCCATGCCAGTTGTCCACCATCTTGTCTCATCAACCCTGAGAGATAATAGATGTATCACGATGCTCATTTACAGATGAGGAAATTGCAGGTCGAGGAGGTCACTGCCCAAGGGGACACATGGCCCAGCTAGGGATGGGGTGGAATCCACACAGGGAGCCTCTTATCTTATTCGCGCTGAGAACGGCTGCCTTTTGAGATGTGTTTCCTTGTCTCTGGACACTCTGCGTACAGGAGCGTCGTACTCAAAGGAGCTGCATGGTAGGCACCATTGACCACGCTACACGTGGGGGCCCTGACGTCGGGGGGTGGGATAACGGGCCTGAGCCCCTGGCGAGTCACTGGGCTGCGAGATGAGGTGGACGGCTTTGCAACCGCCCCTCTGTCCCTCCCCCCCATGTTTGGAGACCAGGTGAGGAGGAAAGCCACGTGGCTCTCTCTTTGTCATAATGGGCTGTCCCGGGCACCGCAGGGTGTCTAGCAGCACCCGTGGCCTCCACTCACTAGATGCCGATAGCGAACCCCCATCTCCCGACCGAAACTGTCTGTAAACATGCCCTGTGGGGGGCAAAATCACCACCCCCAGTTGACAATCACTGCCTTACAGTTTTCTCTTTTCCTTAAAGAAAGGCTGTGCTATTTGTCTCAAGGGCATTTAGAAAATCAGAATAGATGATGTCCCCAAAGTAAGTAACACCGAGCATGGCACAAGAAACACAGGCCAGATGTGATAGTATTATTATTGTTACTGTTGTTGTTGTAGCTGTCAGTGCCTTGCCTATTGTAGGTGGGAATAAATCACCACGAGCTAGTGATGGAGCCCTGGAGGGTGGACAATGAAAGCTCATAGCTGAGTCCTGTGGCTGACTCACAGGACACTTTGAACACGTCTGTTTGCCTTCGGGAACTCAGTGTTCCCATCTCTATAATGGGAAATCTGAAAGATGTGACCCTCAGGGAACATGTTAAGTCTAGTATTTCCAGATTTCCCAGATTCTAGCTCTGATTCTGGGACCAGTGTTATCACACAGCACCAAAGTGCATGGGCTCTGGGCTCTGCCCATCTGGATTCAGACCACAGCCCGAGCACTTACCAGCTGGGTGACCTTAAGCAGGTCCTTGAATCTTACCATGTGTCTGTCTCTTCATCTGTAGAACTCTGAGACCAGATCTGCCTCTTATGGTTGTCACGAGCATGAAATGAGATGATCTATATACTAGAACAGTGCAGGCGCCGATAACAGCCCCGTAAGAATTCATTATTATCATCGGAAACACTCCAGTTGTATTTAAAAACATATGATTCTCATTTCTGATCTCAGGCCCACTGAATCAGATCTTGCGAGGTGAAACTATGTGAGGATATTTTTTCAAATCTTTCCCAAATGATTCTGAAGTAGTGGGTCCTTGGCCTGGCATAAGTTGTGTGGAATTCTCTGATGTTAGAAAGATTTCGTTAATGTTTCAAGTGTTGCTGTATGAGGGGGCCCTGAGTGGTATGAAGTTAAGAAAGGTACTCTGGCCTCAGGGAATCACCATCTAACCAGGCAAGGCCAACTTATAAGCGAAATACATAGCCCAAGTGGGTCTCTGTGGCCAGGACCACAAAGAAGTTTGGAACATGTGCTCAGACATAACATAGGAGAGAAGGTGATCTTCAGGGTTGCCAAGTAAGGTTGTGCAGGTTGTTGACTGCACTAAAGTGCCCAAGAAAGGTGACTTTTTCTATTCACACAAAAGCACCATGGGGCAAGTGGAAGGCCTGGAGGTCGTTGATCACCCAGGATGCCCTGGAAGCTCTGACTCATCCATCACTGCCAGCCCAGCTGCCCCCTTCTCTGGGTAGTTTTCTCTAAAACCCCACAAAAGGAATGGACCACTGTGCCATGCTCTATTATAGTCTTGTCTTTCCCAGATTTGAATTGCATATTTGGGTCAATACCTCCCCCAAGAGATTATGAGCCCTTTGAAGGCAGGAACTGTGTATTTATTGTATTTTTTTTAATTTGGTGTCTCTAACATCGAATATGAGGTCTGGTGTAGAGTAGGTGTTGAGCAGGTGCTTGTTGGATGAATGAATGATCAGATAAATAAAGAAATGAATTCCAACAAAGTAAAAGGGTCTTAAGGACCATCAATGAAAAGGAACTACGTCACCCATCAAGAGAGCGGGGTGCCAGATGAAGGGAGTTCTTGGAGGAGGAGGAGGAGGAAATGAGCCTTAAAGGATGGACTTGATTTTGCTGGGCAGAGACGTGGTGCAGAGGAAGTGAAGGGAGCGCTCTTCAGCAATCTCACACACAGAAAATGAGATTTAAAAAAAGTGGAAGACACAAAGCGTCGTTAATAAAGGGTTCAAAGAAAGCATGGTTTGACGGTTCCCCTGGCAACGCGCTCTTCATTTGGTTTGGAAACACAAAATAAATATTTTCATAGAATCAATAGGAAAATAAGAAGACACATGGTGCTGCACCTGGGGGAAGTCTTTGCAGTCTGGGAGACCCTCGTCATTTTGTCCTTGGACCCTCATCATTTTGTCCACAGCTTCTCAGAGTTGAGCAAATGCCAAATTCTTAGGTTCCATGTGCCCGAGAGACAGGGAAGCCCTGGGTGCCAAAGGGACCCCGAAATGCACTGCCAGGTGTGTGGCACTGATGCAGGTGTATGACACCGATGATGTTCCTCCCCAACCTGACAGCCCTGGGCTCTGACCACACCTGGCTGTACGACTCTGGACAAGTTGGATTTGTCTCTGGGCCTCAGTTTTCTCATCCATGTAATGGGAAATACACATGCCCACCTCTCAGGACTGACAGTAAAATTAAATGAAACACAACGCTGACTTTGTGGGCACTTAATCCATGTTGGTTCTCTTTTCTCAGAATGTTCCATTAATGTACACTTGGCTGAATTAGGGAATCTGTCTCCAGAGTTCAGAGATAACCCTGTGTCTTTAAAACTGATGGAATTTCCTTTGAACCAGTAATGCCATCAAGGGGCTCTGTCTTTTGATGATTCCAAAGGCAAAGGTTTATGCCCTACAATTTCCATTGCAGTGCTGTTCTATTACGAAAATATAAACTGTGTCAGCCATGGTGGGATACTGAAGTACACAGAGAAACCCCCATAATGTAGAATATTCTGCATAATGGAAATGTATGAGGAGAGGCAAAGGGTTTTTACTAATACAGGGAAATCATGTTGTAGATTTAACTGGGAAGCTTCAAACACAATTCATAATCAATTTCACCTTTGGGTTATTTTCTTTACTATAAAGATTTTTGCTTTGTTTTGTTTGTTTTGTTTTGTTGAGAGCATCAAAATAGAACACCTTGGGACAAATTCCTCCATCAACCCTAAAGTAGACTCAGCTTCCAAGTGCCCTGTGACCACATTGCCAAGATCACGCTCCTGGCAGGAGCCCCAAGGATGACATGTGTTGCCCCTGACTTCATCAGGCTGTGATAGTACACAAGACCCAGGGCTAGTTCCATGCACCTGGCACCCTGAACAACTTCACACCCAGCCTCGTGCTAGGAGCTACAGAGAAGGGCGGCTGACAGGTTTGCAGGAACTCCCACTGCAGTGAGAGAAGAGGGCGTAAAATGGAGAAGCTGCCATTTCTCACGTGGACCCCATCTCTGTGTCCTGCACCTCCTGTGCCTGTTTCTTAGTCTCGGCCCATGTGCTTACGCTAAAGGCAGCTAAAGGATTAAAAGCACAGATGCTGCAGCCAGGCCAACTACGAGTGAAGCCTCCCTCTGCAGGGGCAGCTGTGTGAGGCTGGGCAAGTGACACCACCTCTCTGCGCCTTGGTTTCCCCATCGGGAAAAGTCATATGATGACAGTACCCTCCTCATAGGCAGTGTGGTGTTCCTGGGTCGGTAAAGCTCTTAGATCAGGGCATGACCCTCGGCACGTGCTCAATGAGGGCTTTCTATTAATATTAGTTCAGACGCAACTGAGATAAAGACTATTGGACTTCAAATCACACAATCTTTCCACTCGCCCCACTGCCAGATATCCACAAATAACTCGGAAACGAGACCCTCGGAGGGGCTGAAAGAGAGGGTCAAAGGGGACACGCGTTGCCTGGTCCCTGGTTGCGGAGGGGAAGGGGAGGAACAGGAGTGCTAGAATTTGGCTGCTGTGGGTTTGAATTCTACTTTTACCGCCCACTGATGGTCTAACCCCCTGCCCAATTCCTCTGCAGCTCTGCACCTCGGTCTCTCTGCCTGAAAGATGGGGATAGCTTCCACCCACTCCTGGAGAAGTTCCCATCAGCAACAAGCATACATCCAATAAAGCTTAAGAACAGGGTTATTAACCTGGCACCGAGCTGTCAGGAAGGGTGATGGGGAAGATTATGTAAGACAATATATGTGTGACATCTGCATTGCCCGGTGGATGCAAGCTGAGTCTCTCACCCTTGAAGGACTCCAGGAGAAACAAGTTAAGACAGGTCCCCTGGGGAGCAGGGGGTTTAGAAGGCATTGAGAGAAGACGGGGCTTTGGACAGCCAGAGATGGGGGGCAGGGTCCTTCCGAACAGAAGAAGCAGCTTGGGCAATGACCCAGTGCCTCAGAGCATCCTCAGATGGGCACAGTACTATCAGAGCATCCTGGACAGGTCTGGGGTAGAGCAGGTGGTGGGAGAAAAGAAGAGAGAGGGACGGGGAGAGAAAGGAAAGAGGGAAGAAGGGAGGAAAGAGAGGAGGGAGGGAAGACGGGGTATGGGAAGCACTTGAGTCCAGCTCTTTCCCTGAAGCCCCATCTGTGGCCAGCCAGCGCAATGCTGACACCACACACGCCCCACACACCCGCAGCGCCTGACCCCACGCAGAAGGCCCTTGTTCCGCAGCCACCCTGCACGACCTCTGGGGAGCGTGATTACAAACTTCAACACTCCCATTTCCCCCTTTCAAAGGGCACTCTTCCCACTCGGGCATCCGCTTCCCTCCCCTTGGAGACGTAATGCACCTGCTTGCCACTGAGAGATTTAGTGTCCGCCCCCCAACCCCTGAAAAGAAAAATGTAGCTTGAGATTTTAATTCTTATTCATGTCATTTTACAATAGCTTCATTCATTCCTACTGGCTGTATGACTTTTCTTTTTTTTTAATTTATGGAGTACCTGTGTGATGTATGAATTAGAGAAAGGAAATGTTATTACAAAGGACCCAGGGAGCGAGCTGTTTCATGTCTGAGGACTGAAAAGTAAGGGAAAAGGAAAGAGTGATGCACGGGGCAAAGAGAGTTGTGTTCTAGCCAGAACTGGCCTCCGAAGTGCTGTGTGACTTTGGACAAGGAACTTAACCTCTCTGGGCCATGTGACTCTTTGTCTAAGGGACAGCCACCCACTCTCATCAAATAGCATCTCCGTTACAGCAGCCCTCTCAGATAGGTATGGTCATTGTCATGATTTGTATGGAGAAGCCCCCTTTAGGGGGCCTGAGCCCAGACCCCAGCCCATCTCGTGGGGCTCCAGCTGCAAACAGAGCAAGGCTGAGACCCCCTGCCGCCCCCACCATCCCATTGTCCAGCTTCAGCTGCCAGGGTCTCTCACGGGCAGGAGCAGAAACGAAGAAATCCAGTAAGCCTGGGGAGACCAACGCCTTGGCCCCATAAAGCCCTTTCCCTAAACAGCTGGCCACAGCTGCCCAGAGCTAAGTCTTGCGGTAAATTGGCCCAGAGCCCTGAAAACTGAGGGTTTAGGGCGTGGGGACCCGAGGAGGGGAGAACAAAAGATGCTCCTGGGAGGCTGAAAAGAGCCTGCTTATTCCACCGCCCGCTGGCTGTGAAGCCTCGCCCCTCCTGCCTCAGTGTCCCCGGCTGTGAAGCACACAAAGCCCCCTCCCCTGGCACCGTACAGTGATGGGACTGTGGTTGTCAGACCGCCAAGGTCAAGGTCTAGCGTGGGCGGGTCCCCCTCAAAAGTCCCGCCCAGAAAGCCCTTCCCAGCCTCTCCTACTGCATCACTCGCCCCTCCCCACCCACACCTCACCCCCACTCCCACCCCTGGCCCCAGGAACATGCACACCTGTCTGCCTCCTCTTCCCCGTCCTTCCGGGACAAAGTACCAAGTGCCAGTGCCTTCACGGGGGCTGTGCCTGACTGAGATCCAGGCTATTGGCAGCTCAATGTCCCCTGAGATGGCCGCTCAGGAAGGGGGACGCTTTTCCAGGTTTGCTGCATGTAGGTTTTATTTTTACGTCATTTACCGAAATTCTCCCAACAGGTTACGGCAGAAGAGCAAGAACGATGTGGCAGGTCTCCATGTGCTCGTAGGCCAAGTCCTGGGTGCAGAGAGAACTAACAGCTCTCAAGCATCCTTCCTGCTGATGGCAGAAAACCATCAGTTTCTGATGACTCAGGGTCATCTGATTTAAACTGTCACCTTTGGTGAAGTCCCCGGTCTGATCAGAGATTTTCCCTTTCCTTCTCTCCAGGAAAGGTGTGAGGAATCAAGAGGAAGAGGAGCAGATCATTCTGGCTTCAGGGAAGGATGGGTCCAGCCCACAACCATCCTCATCACCTACTGGCCTTGGTCAGCTTCTGGCTTTGTTTTTGTGGCCGGGTATCTGAGGGCAGTGCCTGCCTTGGTCCCGGGCTCCCCATTCACAAGGTCCTCCTGTCCTAGGTTCAGGAGGTTCTCCTGAGTCCCGAAGCCCTCTGTCAGCAGCCCCCCATGCCTTAGGATTTCAGGTCCTACCAGAAGCTCCCTAGACAGATGTCACTGTGCAGGCGTGTGGGATAGTGAAGCAGGGAGACCCCTCGCTCAGCCGCTCTTGGTGCAATCAGCGGGGCCTCAGTCTCGCCCCTCACATTCCCCCAGGGCTGCTCTAGCTGCTCCCACCCAAAGCTGATCAGGGAGGGCTGGGGAGATCCTCTGGGTGGGTAACTGCCTAGCTAAAACCCAGGTTTTACAATAGTAAGTGAGAAGGAAGAAAAGTATGTCTGCCGTAGTCGCGCCATAAGGGTGACATTCTCTATTTGCTCCATTATCTAGAAGACAAATGAGACCCTGCGTGGGGGGGACAGTGTATCTAGGCTCACGGTCAGAAAGCGGGGGAGCCAGGAATCCCCTCAAATCCTGTGCTTCTTGCTGTGTCACAGGCCACTGCACCCCCTCCCGGTGTCCCCAACGTACCCCAAATCTTCCCTGTGCATTGCGTGGTCCCCCTCCTCTACCGACACAATACCCCTATTGTTTCCCCAGTTAGGGGAAAGTGACCCCAGATGCAACCACAAACACCCAATGGGCAGAAAATGAGATGGAAAATCCTATCGGTCCTTCTGACAGTTAAAGTAAAATTTTATGTGAGCAATATACTCTCGCTCTGATTACCATGCAGTATAATTTTATTCTGGTTTTTCTGGGCCCACTGAACCCCCTGCTCTTTTAAGTGTTCAAATGCTCTGCTTGCCAAGATAAGTGATTATAATTGACAGGGCATTGTCAATCTATAGCAAAGCTGATTTCATTAAGCATGCCAAGGGCCAGCTCTGGGGGCAGGTAGCTGAGCGGAGAGGGGTTTTGATCTCACTCTCTCCCTCTGGTACAGTCCACACTGGCACCAAAGGCTGGAGGGCAAGAGAACAAAGGGAATGTTATGTCTCTGAATTCAAATCTTTCCCTTTGAAATGAGGCAGCCAGAATGGCCAATAAAACTGTGGAAATGGATTTCTGGCTGCATTTGATGTTAAGCCTTTAGTGTCAAGCGCCCGGTCTATCGGTTCTGTGTTCATGCCCCATCCTTTCTTTATTCCCTTTGCTCCCCTGGTATCCCCCCTTCTCCGGATGGTCTTGTGGGGAATTTGTCCTTTCATAAATAATTTCTTAAAGTTGCCGGATAGGCAGTTGCATCCCATTGCTGCTTTGACGTGAAAAGAACAAATTAAGTCTTAAAAGAATGGTGACTTGCTCTGTGTCAGTAATAGAACGGGTCTCATATAGACTGACTAAGACCAGAACTCTCCTGCTTCAGTCTTAAATTCTCTGTTTGTTACTGCATCTCTGTGTACAGAGTTGCCATCCTTTTACACTGAGTCATCATAATCCCCATGCCATCACTTTCCACCTAGAGAAGACAGTTGGAGAGAAAGTCCAAGGTTTAGAGGCTCCTCCCTAGTCATCTGTAACAGGATATCTGTGACAAGGAGCCGAGCTTTCATCTTGAGTGGTTAGCCTAGTCCTTAATTCAGAGGGAAGGACGCGGCCCATCCATGACGCCATCCCCGCCGTCATCCTGAGCTGTTCTCAGGCTGGGGGAGGTGACGAAAACAGAGCTTTGAGTACCCAGACCATAGTCAGTTTCTGGGATCCCAGTGAACCAGAGTGTAGCCTCACCCCCCCTACTTACATCCCTCAGTGGGATCAAACTCATCGACCCCGTTTACACAGTGGTCTGTGGTTCCGAGTAAGAGGAAGGACCCGGTAAAAGTGAAGAGAACCGCAAATGGGATACGGAATTTGAAAAACTAGTTCTTCCTGGGTCATCTTGGGTTACTTACTTCTCCTCCTGCGGCTCAGACCTCTGGCTGTAAAAATGAGAGCCGTAATTCTTCCCCTGTCCTGAGTTCTAAATGAGGCTGGATATAAAAGCATTGTTTAAACTCCGAACAGTCATACAAATGAGAGCTAGCATCATTGCAAGACTATATCCATTAGCATCATTCGATCTTCATGACAGGTTAGAAAGGACCAGAACACCTTGCAGCAGCCATAGCGCCAGGCAGAGTTCCATCCCAGTAATAGAACCAGTCAGGTATGCTGGAAATCATGAAGAACTCTAGGTAAAACGTACACAACATCTTCTTAAATGCTCTAAACAGCTGGTAAGGTAACAGGAAGTTAGGTCAAAATCTAAGTGGGGGTCAGAGAAAGAAGACCTGTAAAGTCACTGTTGTCCTGAGGACATTTGGTATACCTGGGTAACTGGATCTTAGTTTTTTAGAGCCTTGGAGGATACAAGGGACGTAAAATAAAAACCAGAGCCTATTCAAGGTGCGGAATCCAAGAGAAGACCTTCCTTATGGAAAGTCAGAGTCTCAAAGGGTACAAGGGTGAACTAGATGGAAACACACATACACACGGGACATAGTCCTGTGCTGAGCAGAGAAGCCTTTAGATGGTCAACTGGGGACCTTTAACACAGCCACAGCCTCCCTCTCCAGCTTCATCTTCCTTTACTATCTGCTTAATCATCACCCCTGAGCTGCTGTGACACACTTCCCCATCTCTGCTGGCCATTTCCTACCCCTCCCCTGCTGTACCTTCCGTCGGCTGAACATTCTGTGGCTAGAATTTTCACCAGATACCCCTCTCCACATGCATGTCCCTTCTTAGCCATACACCCCAGCTTCACTCCACATCAGTTAAATCCCTTCTAATAATACTCCTGAAAAAAATCAACCTTTGCCTGCTTAGGTGTTGGAATTTTTTCCAAAATAATAATAATAATAAAGTTTGATGATAATTGTAAGCACATCTTCTAGAAATAGCTTCTCCTACACTTTTAAGGACCCTAGCCATGTCTGGGAGAAGGGAGTGGTCATGGAGAGGGGGTATCATCTGGGGGCACCAACTCCTGGCCCAGCTTCTTTCTTTGCTCTCCTTGGTATGGTGATTGTTTTGACCCATTTCACAGGTGTGACCAGCATCAGACCCTCTATGGCCCTTCTCCTTTCATAGAGAACCTCAGATACCAAAAAAAAAAAGAAAGATGACCTGGTCCAATCCTTGGGTGTTGCCTTGGCCTCACCCAGACCCAGAGGATCAGGACCAGGTCTGAGGCCACACAGCACACCAGCAGATGACCTGTGAGGTCCCAGTCTTCCAACTCGCAGCCAGGCGTCCTGGCCACATCACACCATAGCCAGCGGGAAGGGCTCGCCCCAGCCTTTGTGCTTGTTCCCAGGCAGTAGCTTCTTTGCTGTCGTGGCAACCCTAGAAGGTGGGCAGGGCAGCCTTTATTCTGTCCTTTTACAGTGGAGAACAAAAGACTGGCAGTGAAGTTACCCAGCCAAGGCAGGAGAGAATTGATGAGAGAAGAAACGTGGATATGAGAAAGTGAGCTCAGAGTCTAACAATGGTCTCCCTCAGGTGAACTTAGAGAAATGCAAGTTACAGTAAATTGGACCTTAAATTGACTTTTGACAGTGGAGCTCTGCTTCCCAGACTCAAGTCCGCTCAGTGTCTGGACAAGATGGGTCACAGATTCAACACAGCAAATTGAATTAGGTTTATAGGAAAGGACCTCCCTGTTGCTAGATTGATGGGACATCAATGGGGAAGCAAAAAGGATGGAGGGGAGGAGGATAGAAGTACTTTATGCTTCAGCCCAGACTAAAAATTGGTCCTGAGATTTTGAAAACATCATTTAGGATTAGAGGGGTCTGTAATTTCAAAGCTTTCAACTGATCTGATTTTTGCTTTTAAGATGTGAGGATTTAAATTCACCCTCAGAGAAAGAGATGTTTTTATTTTGTGAAAAGCAACACCCAATGAATTCCTTCAGATCTGAAACAGAGGCCCACAGCTGATATAACAATATCTGTGAACCACAATATTCTATATTCAATTCAACATGCATTTATTGAGCACCTACTGTGTGCCAGACACCATTCTAGGCTTGGGACTGCAGTAATGAATAAAACAGACAAAAATTCTTGCCCTCATGGAGAAGACAGATGATAAATACCAGCAAAGAGGTTTTATAATATATATTAGGTGTTAAATGCTGTGGAGAAAAACAAGGAAGGAGGTCAGGGAGTCCTAGGAGGGGTGTCAATTCAAGTATCGTCATCAGAGAAGGTCTACTGAGAAGCTATCATTTGAACAAAGACTTAAATAAGATGAGGCAGAAAACCTTCAGGTAAAGAGTAATTCAGGCATGGAGAACTGCAAGTGCAAAGCCCTGAGGCAAGTGAGGGAAAGAGGGAACTTGGAGATGAGGTTAAGTGGTAGGATCTTGGGAAGATGAAGATGGAGAATAAATGTCACATGTGTCACACTTGATGTTAGGCAAGTCTGAATGACGAAGATACCCAAGACAAGTGGGGATTGACAGGACTGCCCTCAACAAGCAGAGAGTGAGGCCATTCCTGAGAAGGGTGGGGTCTTCCTGGAGAGAGTGAACATTTCCTCTCTCCTTCACTTTGGGAAAAGATCAGTCATAAGAAGAGGAAAGAAGGGCAAGAGATCCAGGCCTACTCTGGAGGGGAGCTGGGCCTTGAGGAGGTAGACAGAGGGCATAGGCTGATTCCTCAGAGGGGCAGAGGAACACCCACCCAGTGGGGTATCTGAGCTGACCCTAGGACAGGGCAGCAAGAGGAAAGGGCCTTGTAGGGAACCTGAGGATGATATCAGCCTGCAGATGCCCATTCAAGGGTGCCTGCACATTATTCCCCATGTTATTCTTCCCTCCCATTATCTCTGAACTTCAGGAAATTCAGAAATTTTTGCCTCTGCTTGCCTAGGGGGAATCTGTTTCAGAATTGGGCCACAGGGAGGCTTGCACAGAGCCAGCAGAGAGGTGCAGAGCACAGGTCTGGACCACACTGGCTACAGTGCCCAGAGACCACTGGCACAGACTTGGGAAGTACAGAAGCCCCTTCCACAAACTTTAGGGGGACTCAGATAAAAGACAGGAGTCCTTTTGCCAGGCTGGAGAAGGCAGCTATATTCAAAAAAAAAATAAAAGAGCATAAATCTGCAAGGGTTAGGAAAAGAGCATCAGTGGAGAGTCAACGAACTTCTACAAGATGGAAGGAGAGAGAGGAGGAGTGAAAAAAGGAATCAAAGCAGAAGAAACCACACTCCAGAACACTCATGGAGGGGCCTTTGGCAGAGGAGAGAGAAGATGGACTTAGGAGATTCAGAAAGGCTCAGGATCAGAAACATCATGTAAGAAAAAGCAGGAGTGAGAAGTGGGGTTGAAAACAGAAGATGAATTGAACTCTTTATTTGCCCATGCACACAGAGAAAAAAACAGCCAATATCGACTCCCATGTTTTTAATGGATAAATTTTCTTTAAAGCAGTTAAATGGGAAGAACTCAGAGTGCTGGTATAAACACCAGTGCCTGAGAGCAAAGACTCCTAGATTTGGGGAATGGACACCCCCCCCCATTAACATTCAGCCCTCTGACCTGTCACCCCAGACAGAAGCTTGACTGTCAATGAGTTTTGTCCAAATACACTGAGTCCTCGATTGGTTTTCTAGTGTCTCATTTGTTTACTTATATGATTAACCAAGGATCATCAGACATTTTAGGGAAATTAAACATAAAAGAGAGACAAAATTTTTTTTAAAAAATGAAAAACTGACTTTGGAGGAAACAAAGATAATTCAGAGAAAATAAACTTGTCTTCTCAGAGATATGCAAGAACATATTGCATTCATAAGGAAAGAACAGAATGCTACATAAAAGGAACAATCATATAGCAAAAAAGAGTTCTGGGAAATTAAATATATGATGTCAAAAATGGAAGAAAATTCAATAAAAATGTTGGAAGCTAACACTGAGGAAATCTTCTAGAATGCAGAACAAAAAAATCTGTGAAATGGAAATACGAGAGCAAAGTAAAGAGGAGAGGCATAGAAGAGCAATTTAAGAGATTTAGCATTGAACCAATAAAAGTTCTAGGAAGACAAGGTGGTTAAAACAAAGGTGAGAAGAAATTTTCCAAAAAATAATAATAATGCAAGAAATTTCCCAGAGGTAAAGGACAAAAAACTTCAGAATAATCAAGTCCCTTGAGTGGTCAGTACAATGAATACTCTAAAATATTCATAACTGTATCATTATGAAATTTTAGGAGCTCCACAGATAAAGAGAAAATCTCTAAATTATCCAGGGGTCATCTTCAAAAGAAAGGGAATAAAACCAATATTATATTTTTCATTAGCACAACTAGATCTAAGAACACAGTGGTGAAATTCCTCCAAAGTTCTAAGAGAAGATAAGTGTCAACTGAGACTTTCTTGCTAAACTTGCTAACTTGCTAACATAGCTTGCTAAACTATGACTAAACCATGAGAGTAGAACAAAGTATAAGAGCAGAATAATGACATTATCAGACATATAAATATTTATAGGGAAGTTTATCAAAGTTATGCTCATGAAATGGAAAGGAGTAAAAAAAAAAAAAAAAAAAAAGATGAATAGGACATAGTATTCAACCCAGGAAAGTGTCTGGTTGGCAGCTCTATGGAACCTAAAGTAACTGGCCTGGCTTAGAGCAGAAGAATAGAGGGAAGGAAGGAGGGGGTCATCTGTAAAAATGAGGTAGATTCCAGGAATTTGAATAGATTCTTGAGAACTTGAAATACCTCAAGGAGGTAATAAATATAAACAAAGCAAGAAAATAAAGGAACTGAAGCTGATAAACACAAACCAAGAAAGAAAATAAAATAACATATTAGAAACTTTAAAAAAGAAAATGAACAGTAATCATAGTAATAATCCTAGTACTCTTGGCTATGAGGTGAACGATATTTATGGTCACAGTAAAGTAAACATGATTTGCTTCATGGATGTTCCACTTCTGGAATCAACCTATAGAGAAAGCTAGGTAGACAGTAATTTACAAAACAAAAAATAAATTTTATCCATCTTAACATTATAAAAGTGAAAGTACAGTTGTTAGAAATGAGAAGCAGAAGAGAGGAAAGTGGGAGAGGAGGTGCTATGAGGGGTGGGAGCATCGTACACTCATCTGATAAATTGTGAGTCAAATGTTACTGTAGGTCGCTGAAGGAATAAAAACTACGTGCGATTTAAACTAATAAAGAAACTAAAAGATTGTGTGTGTGTGTTTGTGTGTGTGTGTGTATAAAATGAGTAGGGGGACAGAGATGTGGATGATGGTCCAAATGAACAAATTCTTTTGTTATGGGAGGGCCCTGATATATGATATCTAAACTTGATCAATCAAAAATAACATTACTTTCAGATATATTTTTTATATATATATTATATATATATATATATATATATATATGTATAGACACAAGGACAAACAAAAACAAACAAGCAAAAATAGTTAACAGAATTAAAAGTGATTTACTCAGAAGAAAAAGGAACCCCCAGCAACCAGGTAGGATGTGGGGCTTGGGGGCAGTGAAGGGGGAGAAGAAGTGGAGGTGGAATGGGACTGGCACCCCTGAGGGGTGGCTGGGGGAGGGGAAGGGAAGGGATCCCACACCCGAAGGGGGAAATTGGGGGACCACTGGGAGGGCAGAAGATCAAAAGGGAGAGTTTCCAGGTTTCCCCTGCCCTCTTGGGCCCCCGGGAGCCTGCTGAGATCCCGGGCCTGATCCTCTGCCCACTGAGGCCCCCTCCAGCCGGGCGGATCCTGAGCGAGCATGAGGGAGGGAAGGGGGAGCAAAAGTAAAGGCTGGACCTCCGGGACCTGCACCCCTGAGGGGCGGCTGGGGGAGGGGAGGAGTTCCTACACCCAGCAGGACCCACCCACAGTTAGGGGTCCAGCGGGGACGGGGGAGACCCTGGGGGAGATGGTGGGGGAGGGCACGGAGGAACGGAAGGGAACAGGGCCAGTGCTTTCCCTGTCCACTCAGGCACTGGGGAGCCTCCTGGGCTCCTGACCCTAATCCTCTGCCCTCGGAGCCTCCCTTCTGCAATGCAGAGCCCAAGCCCCGCCCCTGTACCCCACCCATGGCCCCACCTCTACACTCGGAGACCCCCTCTGAGACCCCTTCCAATGCACTGGGCCTAAACCCCACCCACACACCCTCACCCAGGACCTTACCTCCAAACTCCGGAGCTCCACACTCTGGAGGCAGCCCTTTGGATGTGCTGCCTCTCCACTTCTGGGCAGGTCCTAATGAGTGGCCCTGTCCATGCTTGAACGGCGCCCCACCTAGAACCCTCCCCAAGGCCTTTTCCGGGTGCCTGGGTCCTGAGCCTAGGCCCTGCCTCACGTTCCAACGTTCCAACCCCCCCACCTAAGTCACGCCCCACCCGAAACCCTGCCTAAGTTTCACCTCCACCTAAACGCCGCCCACCCCAAAGGCAAGGGTTTTTTGGTGTTTTTTTTTTTCTTTTTTCCGCTTTTAGATTGGGGTTCTGTTTTACCGTGCTGTTGATTCATTTATACTTTTATTTTTTCTAATAAATCTTTTAATTTTCTAATTTTATTTTATTCTTTATACTTTGTTATTGTTCTGCTCCTTTTGACTTCTTCCCACCCTCCTTTTTTTTTTTCTTTTTTCTGGTGAGGTTTTGTTTTAAATTATTGCAGCTGTTTCAATTATATTTTTATTTTTCCTAATTTTTTTTATCTTTCTAATTTTATTTTGTTTTTTATTCTTTGTTATTGTACGGCTCCTTTTTTCTTTTTTTTTTTTCTTTTTTTTCCTTTTTTTTTTTTTTTTTTGCCTTGTCACGTGGCTTGTGGGATCTTGGTTCCCAGGCTGGAAGTCAGGCCCGAGCTCCTGTGGTGGTAGCTCCAACTCCAAACCGCTGTACTAACAGAGAACCTCAGACCCAGGGAAAATTAATCAGAGTGAGGCCTCCCAGAGGTCCTCATCTCGGCAGCAAGACCCAGCTCTATCCAACCACCTGCAAACTCCAGTGCTGGATGCCTCAGGCCAAACAACCAGTAAGACAGGAATACAGTCCCACCCATCAAAAAAAAAAAAAAAAAAGAAATGAAACAACAAAAAAATATGTTACAGACGAAGGAGCAAGGTAAAAACCTACAAGACCAAATAAATGAAGACAAAATAGGCAACCTACATGAAAAAGAATTCAGAGTAATGATAGTAAAGATGATACAAGATCTCGGAAACAGAATGGACAAAATACAAGAAACATTTAACAAGGATCTAGAAGAACTAAAGAGCAAAGAGTGATGAACAACACAATAACTGAAATTAAAAATACTCTAGAAGGAACCAATAGCAGAATAACTGAGGCAGAAGAACGGATAAGTGACCTGGAAGATAAAATAGTGGAAATAACTACTGCAGAGCAGAATAAAGGAAAAAGAATGAAAAGAATTGAGGTCAGTCTCAGAGACCTCTGAGACAACATTAAACACACCAACATTCGAATTATAGGGGTCCCAGAAGAAGAAGAGAAAAAGAAAGGGTGTAAGAAAATATTTGAAGAGATTATAGTCAAAAACTTCGCTAACATGGAAAAGGAAAGAGCCAGTCAAGTCCAGGAAGTGCAGAGAGTCCCATACAGGATAAACCCAAAGAGAAACATGCCGAGACACATATTAATCAAATTATCAAAAATTAAATACAAAGAAAAAATATTAAAAGCAGCAAGGGAAAATCAACAAATACCATACAAGGGAATCCCCATCAGGATAACAGCTGATCTTTCAGCAGAAACTCTGCAAGCCAGAAGAGGGTGGCAGGACATATATAAAATGATGAAAGGGGAAAACCTACAACCAAGATTACTCTACCCAGCAAGGATCTCCTTCAGATTTGATGAGAAATCAAAAGCTTTACAGACAAGCAAAAGCTACAAGAATTCAGTACCAGCAAACCATCTTTACAACAAATGCTAAAGGAACTTCCCTAAGCAGGAAACACAAGAGAAGAAAAAGCCTCAGAAACAATTCCAAATCAATTAAGAAAATGGTAATAAGAACATACATATCAATAATCACCTTGAATGTAATGGATTAAATGCTCCAACCAAAAGACACAGACTGGCTGAATGGATACAAAAACAAGACCCTCATATATGCTGTCTACAAGAAACTCACTTCAGACCTAGGGACACATACAGACTGAAAGTGAGGGGATGGAAAATGATACTCCATGCAAATGGAAATCACAAGAAAGCTGGAGTAGTAATATTCATATCAGATAAAATAGACTTTAAAATAAAGACTATTACAAGAAATAAGGAAGAACACTATATAATGATCAAGGGATCAATCCAATAAGAAGATATAACAATTGTAAATATTTACACACCTAACATAGGAGCACCTCAACACATAAGGCAAATGCTAACAGCCATAAAAGGAGAAATCAACAGTAACACAGTAAGAGTGGGGGACTTTAATACCTCATTTACACCAATAGACAGATCATCCAGACAGAAAATAAATAAGAACACATAAGTTTTAAATGACACAATAGACCAGATAGACTTAATTGATATTTTTAGGACATTCCACCTGAAAGCGGAAGAATACACTTTCTTCTCAAGTGCACACAGAACATTCTCCAGAATAGAGCACATCTTGGGTCACAAATCAAGCCTTGGAAAATTTAAGAAGATTGAAATCGTATCAAGCATCTTTTACAACCACAACGCTATGAGATTGGAAATCAATTACAGGGGAAAAAAGAACAGTAAAAAACAAAACTACATGGAGGCTAAATGGTGCACTGCTGAATAATCAAGAGATCACTGAAGAAATCAAAGAGAAAATGAAAAATACCTAGAAACAAATGACAATGAAAACATGACAATCCAAAACCTATGGGATGCAGCAAAAGCAGTCCTAAGAGGGAATTCCATAGCAATTCATGCTCACCTCAAGAAACAAGAAAAATCTCACATAAACAATCCTAACCTCACACCTAAAGCAACTAAAAAAAGAAGACCAAAGAAAACCCAAAGTTAGTAGAAGGAAAGAAATCATAAAATCAGAGCAGAAATATGAAATAGAAACAAAGAAAACAATAGCAAAGATCAATAAAACTAAAAGGTGGTTCTTTGAGAAGATAAACAAAATTGATAAACCTTTAGCCAAACTCATCAAGAAAAAAAGGGAGAGGACTCAAATCAATAAAATTAGAAATGAAAAAGGACAGATTACAACTGACACCACAGAAATACACAAGATCATAAGAGACAACTACAAGCAACTATATGCCAATAAAATGGACAACCTGGAAAAAATGGACACATTCTTGAAAAAGTACAACCTTCCAAGATTGAACCAGAAAGAATTAGAAAATATAAACAGACCCATCACAGGTAATGAAATTGAAACTGTAATTTAAAATCTTCCAACAAACAAAAGTCCAGGACCAGATGGCTTCACAGGTGAACTCTATCAAACATTTACAGAAGAGTTTACATCTATCCTTCTCAAACTCTTCCAAAAAATTGTAGAGGGAGGAAAACTCCCATAAACGTTCTATGAGGCCACCATCACCCTGATACCAGACAAAGATATCACAAAAGAAGAAAATTATTGACCAATATCACTGATGAACATACCTGCAAAAATCCTCAATAAAATACTAGCAAACAGAATCCAACAACACATTAAAAGGATCATACACCATGATCAAGTGGGATTTATCCCAGGGATGTGAGGATTCTTCAATATACACAAAACAATCAATGTGATACACCATATCAACAAATTGAAGAATAAAAACCATATGATCATCTCAATAGATGCAGAAAAAGCTTTTGACAAAATTCAACACCAATTTACGATAAAAACTTTCCAGAAAGTGGGCATAGAGAGAACCTACCTCAACATAATGAAAGCCAAATATGATAAAACCACAGCAAACATCACTCTCAATGGTGAAAAACTGAAAGCGTTTCCTCTAAGATCAAGAACAAGACAAGGGTGTTCACTCTCGCCACTGTTATTCAACATAGTATTGGAAGTCCTAGCCACAGCAATCAGAGAAGAAAAAGAAATGAAAGGAATACAAATTGGAAAAGAAGAAGTAAAACTGTCAATGTTTGCAGATGACATGATACTATACATAGAAAATCTTAAAGATGCCACCTGAAAACTACTAGAACTAATCAAAGAATTTGGTAAAGTTGCAGGATACAAAATTACTGCACAGAAATCTCTGGCATTCCTATACACTAACAATTAAAGATCAGAAAGAGAAATTAAGGAAACAATCCCATTTACCATTGCAACAAAAAGAATAAAATACCTAGGAATAAACCTACCTAAGGAGGCAAAAGACCTGTACTCAGAAAACTATAAAACACTGATGAAAGAAATCAAAGATAACATAAACAGATGGAGAGATATACCATGCTCCTGGATTGGAAGAATCAGTATTCTAAAAATGACTATACTACCCAAAGCAATCTACAGATTCAATTCAATCCCTATCAAATTACCAATGGCATTTTTCACAGAACGAGAACAAGAAATTTTGTTCTAGAACTAGAACTAGAACATACAATTTGTATGGAAACACAAAAGACCCTAAGTAACAAAAGTAATCTTAAGAAAGAAAATGGAGCTGGAGGAATCAGGCTCCCTGACTTCAGACTATACTACAAAGCTACAGTAATCCAGACAGTATGGTACTGGCACAAAAACAGAAATATAGATCAATGGAACAGGATAGAAAACCCAGAGATAAACCCACGTACATATGGTCACCTTATCTTTGAAAAAGGAGGCAAGAATATACAATGGAGAAAATACAGCCTCTTCAATAAGTGGTGCTGGGGAAACTGGTCAGCTACATGTAAAAGAATGAAATTAGAACACACTCTAACACCATACACAAAAATAAATTCAAAATAGATTAAAGACCTAAATGTAAGGCCAGACACTATCAAACTCTTAGAGGAAAACATAGGCAGAACACTCTATGACATAAATCACAGCAAGGTCCTTTTTGACCCACCTCCTAGAGAAATGGAAATAAAAACAAAAATAAACAAATGGGACCTAATGAAACTTAAAATCTTTTGCACAGCAAAGGAAACCATAAACAAGACAACCCTCAGAATGAGGGAAAATATTTGCAAATGAAGCAACTGACAAAGGATTAATCTCCAAAATATACAAGCAGCTCATGCAGGTCAATATCACAAAAACAAACAACCCAATCCAAAAATGGGCAGAAGACCTAAATAGACATTTCCCCAAAGAAGACATACAGATGGCCAACAAACACATGAAAAAATGCTCAACATCACTAATCATTAGAGAAATGCAAATCAAAACCACAATGAGGTTATCACCTCACACAGGTTAGAATGGCCATCATCAAAAAATCTACAAACAATAAATGCTGGAGAGGGTGTGGACAAAATGGAACCCTCTTGCACTGTTGGTGAGAATGTAAATTGATACAGCCACTATGGAGAACAGTATGGAGGTTCCTTAAAAAACTAAAAGTAGAACTACCATATGACCCAGCAATCCCACTACTGGGCATATACCCTGAGAAAACCATAATTCAAAAAGATACATGTACCGCAATGTTCACTGAAGCACTATTTACAATAGCCAGGACATGGAAGCAACCTAAATGTCCATCAACAGATGAATGGATAAAGATGATGTGACACATATATACAATGGAATATTATTCAGCCATAAAATGGAACAAAATTGAGTTATTTGTAGTGAGGTGGATGGACCTAGAATCTGTCATACAGCATGAAGTAAGTCAGAAAGAGAAAAACAAATACCATATGCTAACGCATATATATGGAATTTAAAAAGGCGGTACTGATGAACACAGTGGCAGGGCAAGAATAAAGATGCAGACATAGAGAACAGACTTGAAGTCATGGGGGTGTGGGGAGGGGCAGCTGGAATGAAGTGAGAGAGTAGCATTAACATATATACACTACCAAATGTAAAATAGATAGCTAGTGGGAAGCTGCTGCATAGCACGGGGAGATCAGCTCGGTGCTCTGTGACGACCTAGAGGGGTGGGAAAGGGAGGGTGGGAGGGAGGCTCAAGAGGGAGGGGATATGGGGATATATGTATACATATAGCTGATTCACTTTGTTGTACAGTAGAAACTAACACAACATTGTAAAGCATTTATACTCCAAAAAAGATGTGAAAAAAAAAGAAATATATCTCTACTGTGTGATTTTTTTAAATAGGTATTTAATAAATATTTTCAGATATTTTTTAACTTATTTTGACTTCATGTTTTAATGTGAGATTGGGATGTACCAATTTCATATATGATTTTTGAGATGTTCTTAGTCTGTCGTTGCTGCTGCGGTCTATCACTTTCATCTAGAAATGATTTTAAACTAAAATCTATACGCCTCTGTTTCACTTCATTCACAAATCAAACCCAGAAAGCAAGTTTTAAGTGAATAATACCACTAAGGATTCATTCACCTATCATTTATTGGTTTATTGAGTGCCTATAAGAACAAGGCTGTTTTTAATTCTGCTAAGGCTGCCAAACTCCATTTCTATCCTTCAGGTAACATATGGGATTTTTCCCCAACAGAAGCCCACAAAGGAAAGATGCAGAGTCCAGGTGGCTTTCCACACACCCTCACCCACTCCTGGGTTTTAATCCACTATTTATGGAAAGGACTGAAGTCAGGATGTTGGGAATTTTAGACCCAGATGTTTCATTTTCTCTACTTGTATCACCTAGGCAAGTCATCTCTCTGATCAGGACCTCTTTCAAATATAAAATAACAGGGTTTGGAATGATTGGGATCTGAAGCATCAGACCTTGTTACCCTGAGCTAACTGGTTAACCCCAGCAGCAGTGCAGTAGGCAGCGGGAGGCAGTCTGACCCTGGGGGCAGAAGAGGCCAATTGGTGTTATTAAAGAGGACTGTTTAGGCACCAAAGCAGAGCCTGCAGAATGCACCTGAGGAATCACGTGGCAGCCTGTGAAGCAATCCCATTTGGGGGAAAGATCGAAGGCCTGGGGGTCTAGAGACCCAGGGTTTTGTTCCAGCTCTGCCAAAACGTGGCTAGATGATCTTGAACAAGTCACTACAGCTCTGTGGCCCTAAGTGTGTCCTCACCTGGAAGATTAAATCATTCAAGTAGACAATCCCTAAAGTCCCTTCCAGCTCTGACATGCTCATTCCATGATTGCGTGACCACCAAATTAAATTAAAATCAGACCTTTCGCTTCACGCCGTGTGTTGGCGAAGACAAGTAACACGCCCATGTGTACATGAAAAAGCCTCCAACAGCGGGTCGCTCAGCTTCTTGTTTTTGTTGGGAATTTTTTTTTTATCCTTTCCTGAGCTTATCAGCCCATGATCAAGGGCTCCTTCTCCAATGCAGGTGCTTATCTTCCCGCTGAGGCCAAGGGCGCATCTAAGTAACTTGCAGCGTGTGAGGCAATGCGGGCGTTTCTGCCACTGTTAAGCCACCACCTCTGGCTACAATAAGGCGTTGCCTGATAAACAGACTTGCTACATACTCATCTGCCTGGGAAGGAGAGAAATATCCTGCCAGCCCACTCCTGCCAACGTCTGCACCCGGCCGTGTGCAGGAAGGGTCTGATGTTGGGGCCTTCTAAGACGCTGCCCAATTTGGGAAAAAGATGGATGAGAGAGATGGCTCCGGTATGGTGGGCTTCCTAGGCACCTGGACCCAGGGCCTGAAGGGTCCTTGGAGGAACGCCAGAGGTCAGAATAGAGACCCGCTAGCTGGGAGAGTGGGGGTCTCCTGGAAAACCAAGGCTGGGCTCGGTATCGATGTGTCAGGGAGAAATGGCCTCGAGATCTGGCTATTTCTAAAGCGCTGGATGACTCATTCTTTCAAGGAAAATTTCCTAAGATCTGATATTCACTTAGCATGGAGGAAACAGATGAATTAATATATAGGTCCTTCCCATCAAAGAGTTCCCAGTCTGGTTGTGAGAGGAAATGGGTAAATAAAGTAAGTAATTGCAGTACCTTTAACACCTACTGTACCTAGGCACCATTCTCAGTACCAGAGAAATTTAAGTGAAAGATGTCTGGTCTCTCAAAGCTTAAATCACCAACTTCCTTCTGATCAGGTTCCTGGGGTAAGGACCATAGTTTGCAGAGTGCTTCGCACAGACTGCGCTCCATGCTGGAAGCTCTGCATGTTTCATCTGGAGCCATCCGAATGGCCCAGTGAGGTAGTGATTACAACTCTTACTTCACATATGAGGAAACCAAGGTCAGAGAGGCTGGGAGACTTTACCTGCACCTCTCAAACCGCACGTGCCTGGGGTGAGGTTGGACCCAGGTCTGTGGGTCTCCAAAGCCTGACTTCCTTTTACTATAGTGTGCTGCCACAGCTCAGCCTTTCCCAAGTCCAGAAATGTCATCTTTCCCACACTTGCTCTCAGCCTGCTCCTTCTCCTTTACTCCCTTGCTCAGGGAAAGGCATCACCTTTTCAGTCAGTATAGGGTAGGTTGTGCTGCAGTAACAAACAACTAAATATCCATGACTTAAAGCAAGGATTTACTCCCCACTTACGCTCCATGGCAACATAGGTAGGCGGGTGGTTCGGCCCGTCATCATCACCCAGGTCTCCAGGTTGGTGGAGTTTGCATCTCAAGGTGTGTTTCCCTGATCACCAGTGCAGGAGAAGTGAAGAGCTGGAGGGCATCCCATCAGCTATTAAATACTCTAACCCAGAAGACTGGATATTGATTAGCAGTAGGGATGTCTGCCAATATCATTGTTCACCCAGGTCCCCAAGGGTGAAAACCTAGTCTTCCAGGATTGCTGAAATTTTTTTCTCCCTTAGCCACGAAGTAGGGGAAACAGACCCGACTGTGGAATCCCACAGACTTACAGAAGTTGTGGGACCTTGTTACTTCACTTCTGTGGATCTCTGATGTCTTATTTGTAAAACAGGGGCAATACTGTAATGCCTTTATCACAGAGTTATGGTGAACATTTACAAGCTAAAGCATGTAAGACATGCTTGATAACCATTAGGTTTCCCTTCCCACCCACCCCTACCATCATGCTCCCATATAAATCTCCCATCCTCTACTCTCAAGTCTCCATGACTGGCATCTCTCACCAGCGCTACTGCAACATTCACTGGTCCCTCTGCCTTGAACTACATTCCATCCTCCACCCTGTGGCTGCCTGGTGATCTTCCTGAACCCCAAATCTCACTTTGTTGTTTCCCTGCTCTTGATTCTTTTATGGTTCCTTGCAGCATTCATGACATAGTCATACCCTAATCTATCTTTCTAGCCTCTTAATGTCCCCACATACTCCTCATCCTCCATACACATTGGACCATTTCCCATCCCCTGGATCTTCCCTCATTTTTCATACCTGCACATCTTTAACCAGGGATGCCTTCTGCCTGGAGTGGCTTTTTACCTACCTCATCTGACAAACTCCTATTCATACTTCAAAACTCAGCTCACATGTCACCACCCAGATGAAGCCTTTCACAGATACACCAACAGAGTTAATTTTCTTTCACCTGCTGTTAGCCTGAAATTGCACCATCAGCATTCCGTTGAGTCAAGCCAAAGTTTCTTCATTTATTTCTCTTTCATAATGGCGCAGACAGCAGACCAAGCCTTGACTTTGACTTCAGGGCTTTTTTCAAGCTTGCTTTGTAAGCTTAGAAAAGTCATCTCCCATTTGCAGCTAGCCCCTCTCGGAGGGATTCGCCATTTGGGGAGCTGCTATAGAAATATCTTGACCTCTTCGTGATCACCATCTGCCCTGGGCTTTTTCCTTCTGAGGATCCATCTGTTCCCAAGGTAACAGAGACTGGGAATGACCTCACCCTTCAGAAGGGACTCCTCCTTCTCCACTCCTTGGGTGACTTTCCCATTGCAGACCCACTATATCCTGAGATGTTACAGAAAGCACAGCATTCCCATGAAAAAAGTTACACACATAAAGAGAGCACTATAAGAGGGGACAGAGGGGAGTTATTCCACCCCAAACAAGCTCCATAATGGACACAAGAGTTTTCATCCTTATACCCTTAAGTGTGGGGACAGCCGAGGCTGTGGTAGGACTTCACATTCATCCACACAATTCTTTGGCAAGTTATCTTCAACAGATAAGACATGTGAGGCACAGAATGGTAACATGACTCACATGGGGTCCTCCTGTAATTTCAAGTCCTGGGCAGAAACAAGCCACAAAGAGTCCTTCTGGTTTCTAGTTCATTGCTCAGAAATTCATGGAAAGGCAAGCCATGCATCTTGATGATAATCCGTGAGTGTGTGGGCAACTAAGAAGTGACAGGAGTGTGCAAAGGAGTCTGCTTAGCCACGAGGAAAATGATCACTCTCCATCAACACAAACAGATCCCCCAAAACACATCACGAGGGGAAATAAAAATGGGTTCCTGATGGTCCTGTACAATATGATACAAGATACTATTTATGTAAATATGTAAAGAAAGGCTTAGTCACAAAAACAATACTACATATTATGTGTGTGTGTGTGTGTAATTTTTGTGGCTTGGAAGGAAGGACATCAAACTTATAATAATGGCTACTTTTGTGGAAAAAGGAATGGACCAGGATGGGAGTAGTGGTCATGGGAGACAGCTGGAGATTTATCTAAACAGTTCTAATAGTTTTTAAAGTGTCTGCTGGCAGACTCTTTCAACTCTACTCATAGAAAAGTAACTGAAACAAATATGAAAAAAAGGCAAATGGTTAATTTGGGGTTTTAGGAATGTAAAGTGACTGTAATATTTTTTCAAAAAAAACACTCTCAAAGAATTCTGAGTTCAGATCCCATCTATGCTGCTAACAAGCTATGAGACTGTCAGCGATCCCCTTACCCTCTGCGTGCCTCTGTCTCCTCACTGCCACCTGTGGGGTTTGGGTGAGACAGTCACTCAGGTGGCTCCCCGGTCTTAGCCCTCTGAGCTCTGCACACAGGTGGGCCAGATCCCTGCCTAATCAGTTGTCTTTTCCCAGCCAGATTGAAATTAAACCATGTGTTAGTTTAATTTTTTATGACGTTTCATGTGGAAAAGGTATCAATTGTGCACAGGCTAAAGGCAAGAAAAAAAGGAAGGAAAGAGATGGAAGAAACAATCAACTCCAGATCCATGGTGGGAAGCAGCCATGGGGTCCTGCGGACTCCGCCTCTCTTCTACTTGTGTGTGCGTGTCTGCACGTGCACACGTGCGCACACACACATCACATGGCAGGGCTGTAGAAGTGACAACCACCAGCCTGTTTCTGCAGAATGACCCCCAGGGAGTTCTGAGATGTCTCCACCCAGGGACCAGTTCAGCCCATTGGCAAGGACCTCCCTTTAGAGCCGTACATCCCAGGACCTCCAGCTCCTCTCACCCAGGGTGATATGCAGAGAGGATCACATGTCCCATCCACTGGAGACCACACAGTGTAGGCCACTCCAATCTACCTATCTGATATCTGATATCTGATGCCACCTCCCAGTGAGGTTGGACTAAAAGCCCTCACTTGCATGAAATACTCTGAGACAGCTGTAGTCTGATTGGATCCCAGGGGCCACCAGCCAGGGAGGAAGGAGTGAGGCTGGACTCCTACTCCTAGTGATAATGAAAAGCAGAAATCTGCCCTGTGTGGCTGGTGTTGGGCTGAGCACACCACGTGCTTTTTCTCACTAGTTCCCCATCAGCCCAATGTCATAGGCAGAAAAACCACAGTTTGGAGTGGTCTGCCCAATATGCACCCTGCCAGGCCAGCAACCCGGCCCAAGTTCAAAGCTCTTTGCCCTGGAAGATATCCCCACACCTCTGCAGTGCAGCAAGTTTGGAAGCCATGTGGGGATGGGCTCCAAGCCCTCTTTGTCTCATTCACACCATTTCCATTTAGAACATTCTCAACTCTCCGAGGCAATAAGCAGCAACAATTCAGCCGTCAAGATGCTTGTAGGAGGAAGAAAGGCCACTTTGGGGTCATCAGGAGAGCTGTGCGATCTCTTGCCTTCTTTGTCTGTAAATTGGCACAAGGATGCCCACCTGGTGGTGCTCCAGGGAGGATCAGGTGAGACAGCAAGCGAGAAGATGCTCAGTAAATTCCTCCCCCTTCGGGTTGGCCTGGTAACAGTTACAGTGGCCCTGACCCATTCTCTCCTGGCGGCTGAGCCAGACTGCGTGTTCCAATGAGAAGCAAACTTGATGACCTGCCCCCGGCTGCCTCAGGTCTAGTTGTGCCTGCGGAGTTGCAGGATGTGGTCAGCTCAACAGCGAGGCACGTAGAAAAGAGCTTCCCAGAGGCCTTTGCAGCAAAGCCGCAAGTTGGGGAGATAATTTGTTGCCTTTGCTGTCTTTTCATAAGGCTGCCTCTTAAGGCTACTGAAAGGAAAAAAAAAAGTCAAGTTCTTCCAAAATGCAATTCCTTCTCATGAAAGGGTAAGCATGGAAATTATTAGGTCTAAGAGACAATCTCCTTTGCCAACTATGAAATCTCACCAGGACATTGGACAGTCTGCCCAGAGAGAAGAATCTGAACTTTATGAGAGCACCAGGCAGTCCTTTCGGTATTAGTAAAACATACCTCATCCAGTCGAGGAGCAAAACCAAAACAGCTTAGAAGAGCTGCTCAGACATCAAACCCATCTTACAAAATAGGACTTTGATGAGTTCCATGTAAACGAATCCAAAACATGTGATTTAAAGGTCCTCAAAGCAGAGGAGGCTTGGAAATGGGTAGAGGACTGTCCTTTAAAAAACCACGCTTGGGGCCATACCAAATACAAACGTTTGAAAGATTTGTAACTATGGTCTGGAGGCCCAGCAATTAATTCTGCAGCTCAGAGTGGACTCTGGGTGCCTAGAGGAAAAGCTAATGAAATCCACAGACGAAGCTCTCCTGGCGTGACCCACCCATCTGCTCAGGTGTCTGCAAAGGGAAGTGGCACCGACAGCACCTCTCACACCACACCTTACTTCCTCTTTCTTGTCATTCCCAAAGCAGTGTGGCTTTGGAGCAAAGGGTTCCTAAGTGGCAGGGAGGGTAGGCTGCATGCTGTCTTCACTGAGCCTCTGCCAGGTGTCACCAAGGTCATACCTCCTCTCGTCTCCAGTTCTTCCTTCAAGACCAGGACTCATTTCATAGCTGGGTGGCCAGGAAGGAGAGGCTGGAGCCCAGAGCTTTTGAAAAGTAGCCAAGGTAGGTGGTGGGAATGGGACCAGAGAGGGAGGTGACAGGAGACAGGCACAGAGTCGCAGCATCATTCTCGGGGAAGCTCAGGACTCCTGTTGGGGAGCAGACCTTGTATCTGAAGCCCAAGCAGAGAAAGAGATGGAAAAGACAAGAGCCCAGATCTTAATGTATACACAGTCCAGTTCTCTGGGAAATAGACTTCGAGATTCTGAGAGTTGTATTCAGGAGTGCCCTTGGGAGCAACATGTCGGGAGGGGTAGAAAAAGAGTTGAGGAAAGCAAGACTGGACAGAGGGAAAAGTTGAACTGTAGTTCAGTTACAAAGGGAGCAGATGCTGATCCCATAGGAAATTCTAGATCTAAGATGGACCTTCAGAGATGGTCCAATTGCAGGCACAGGTGTTGGGCTTTTGTACCCTGGCATTATCCAGTCATCCATCAGGATGAGGGTGTGTAACCTTGGCCAAGGCAGCTTCTTGAGGTTGAGGGCAACGTCCAGATGGGAATCATATAGCCAACACTCCAAGCATCTGAGAAGGTTAGTGATCCTGCCCTGAAGTGGGATCTCGGTCACTCACCACAGCATCTACTACAGTCCATCCCATGTGCCACCTGGACCCACTAGTTTCATGCACTAAGTTCACTCTATCTGGGAACAGCTGTTCCTGGATTCTGGTGGGTCTCTTTTTCCTGAGAAAAATGATAAGAGGAAGGTTATGGGACAAACTACAGCTGCTGCTGCTGCCCAGGTATCGTAGCCACATCTAATACCCCCACTCCATCCTCTGCTATGTGTCCTGTATGCTGTGATTGTTGGCCAGCATCCCTCTGGGTCCAGGTGGCTGACCTGAGATGAACCATCTCATTTCACCAGCAGTAAAATCTAACTTAAGGAAGGAAGGGAAGTAGGACTGGACAGAGGGAGATGCTGAATTCTGATGAGTCCCACTCCACCCTAATTAGGGATCTGACCCTGGCATAGCATATCTGCGGGCTTTGAGGATTCAACTTCTTCTGAACACTCTGCCGCTCTTATAATTAAGACCTGGGCACAGCAAAGGAAACCATAAACAAAGCGAAAAGACAGCCCTCGGAATGGGAGAAAATATTTGCAAAAGAAGCAACTTACAAGGGATTAACCTCCGAAATATACAAACAGCTCATGCAGCTCAATATCAAAAAAACAAACAACTCAATCAAAAAATGGGTGGAAGACCTAAATAGACATTTCACCAAAGAAGAAAATCATATGGCCATCAAACACATGAAAAAATGCTCAAGATCACTAATTATTAGAGAAATGCAAATCAAAACTACAATGAGGTATTACCTCACACCAGTCAGAATGGCCATCATCAAAAAAATCTACAAAGAATAAATGCTGGAGAAGGTGTGGAGAAAAGGGAACCCTCCTACACTGTTGGTGGGAATGTAAATTGGTACAGCTACTATGAAGAAGTATGGAGGTTCCTTAAAAAACTAAAAATAGAGCTACCATATCACCCAGCAATCCCACTCCTAGGCACATATCCGGAGAAAACCATAATCGAAAAAATTCATGAACCCCGATGTTCATTGCAGTACTATTTACAATAGCCAGGACGTGGAAGCAACCTAAACATCCAACGACAGATGAATGGATAAAGAAGATGTGGTACATATATACAATAGAGTATTACTCAGCCATAAAAAGGAATGAAATAGTGCCATCTGCAGAGATGTGGATGGACCTAGAGATTGTCATACAGAATGAAGTAAGTCAGAAAGAGAAAAACAAATATCATATAATATCACTTGTATGTGGAATCTAGAAAAATGGTACAGATGAACTTATTACCAAAGCAGAAATAGAGTGACAGATGTAGAGAACAAACTTATGGTTACCAAGGGGGAAGGGAGGGTGGGACAAATTGGGAGATTGGGATTGACATATATACACTACTATGTATAAAATAGATAACTAATGAGAACCCACGGTATAGCACAGGGAACTCTACTCAGTGATCTGTGGTGACCTAAATGGGAAGGAAATCCAAAAAAGAGGGGACATATATGTACGTATAACTGATTCAATTTGCCGTACAGCAGAAATTAACATAACAAGTAAAGCAGCTATACTCCAGTATGAATTAAAACAAAGAGACCTGGGCCTGATCCTCAACTTGTCTACCCTGCAGGAGGATGAGTGTCTTTATAGGTTGCCCTCTGGCCGTCACACCTAGCCTTTAACTGATGCTTAGTCACCCGGCTACAGCCGTGCCTTGTCTCTCTGCAATGCAGCAGCTGCCCCCAGCAACAAGCATCCAATTCCACAATACTTCTAATTACTATCCCCTCCCTCCTCACCTGAGAAATTGCACCTGCCAGTGCCTCCTTTTCTCTAATATCCCATCCCGTTTCACCACCAGCAAAAGGATTGACAATTGCCATGCTGCAGCATGCCAGCGGCTCTCCACATAGTACCTACGACCAGTGATGGGGTCTTCACTGCCAGTCAGCAAGCAGGAGATCCAGCTCCAAAATCCTATTCTAGAGTCCGTGTCCTAGGATCACTTCATTAACACCGGTTAATGGGTTCCCAGGTAACAGACCCTGGAATAAGATGTACATGATGGCAGTTGATTGAGGAGAGCTTTCAGGAACACCACTTGCAAGGGAGCAAGAGGAGAAGAGCTGAGCAGAGAAGAAGTTGAACTGTGATGCAGTCACAATAAAGTTCTCAGCCAATCCCATGGGTTATCCCACTCTGAGCCCGGGGTAACCCATCAGAGATGTCCTGAATTGAGATGAGGGGGCCAGTCTTTTATATCTCCAATCACAGTCACCATATGGGACCTATTGGAGGAGAGTGTCACTCTGGGCTAGGCAGCTTCCTTCAGCCAAGAGCAATTCCCAGAAAGGGATACAGCTCAGAGCCAGCCCAGGCCAATAACCCCAGAGTAGCTAGGAAATGAGTTCCTTGGTCCTAAAAGGGTCCACATGTCATGAACCACAGTATCCACTACAGTGTCTGTCTTCCCTGGGAGACAAGAGGAAATTCATCACCACACAATCAAGTATGAAATTTCAAACCATGTGAGGTGCTGCGATGGGTTTGTGCATCAAGGTACATAGAGCTCCATACACTCATCAGAACCTCTGAGCTCACCCGGAGGATTAGGGAGGGTTTCCCCATGGAAGAGGATTTGAGCTGATAGACTCCCCAGGAATGAGTAGGCAAGGGATCAGTGAACACAGGACAGGGCAAAGCCATCCAGCAGAAGATGGCCAGGTGTGAGCAAAAGGCGAGGTGCGGGCGGGAGGGAGGTACTGATGAATCACAATCAGGCCAGGGTCGCTGGGCTGAGAGCAAGGGGGACCCTAGCCTGAGATAAGCCAGGTCCAGCAATGCCTGGGGAGCCACAGTAGGGACTTTGTTCTTTATCTAAAGAGCTACTGAGGATGCATTGAAGGCTTGGAGAGGAGCGTCAGCCTGAGGACACAGCACACAGGTCCCTCGGGTGGGATTTCCTACTTGAGTACCAGCCCCTACAGACCTCAATGCTTGGAAATGTGGATTCATGCGTGGTCAGTGCTGTCTGCTCTAGACATAATATGACCTGGCCTGAAATGGCTCAGGACATGGTTAGGGGAGGGGTCAGTAGAGAAAACTGGTCAGGAAAACAGTCCGGAGTAAGACCCGGCCGGTGTTAAAGGAGCATGTGAAAGATTGGGGAGCAATAACCACGGAAGTCAGGCCTGAGTCCTGGCTACGGTGGGGGCAGCACCGTGGAGGGTGGGCTGCTTTGGGGCAGAACAGGCCCAGGTGGCTTCCGGGCAAAAGTGGCTGCGGAGAAAGGCACTGGCGGGAAGAGGGTGCTGCGTGGAGTTCCCAGTTCCGGGAAGTGGATTCCATAGGGGAAAGAGAAGAAGGCTGGTGGGACCAGCTCCCAACATGCTGTGCACCAGGCTGAGGAACCTGCCCATCGCCAGGGAGAGGTGAGAGCTAGTGGCCTCTGGAGGCCCCATGTGGTATCAAAGATGGCAACTCTGCAGGCAGCGTAGTGGAGGCTTGTGGTCAGCAGAATAATGGCCCCCAAAGATGCCTATGTCCTGATCCTCAGAGCCTGTGAATCTGTCACTTTGGATGGCAAAAGGGACTTTGCTGATGTGATTAAGTTAAGGATACTGAGATGGAGAAGTCATCCTGGGTGATTTCGGTCCAATGTCATCACAGAGATCCTCATGATACAGGCAAGAATGTCAGAATCAGAGATTTGAAGATGCGGTGTTGCTGGCTTTGAAGATGGGGAAGATGCCACGCACCAAGAACTGGCAACTTCCAGAAAATGGAAAAGTCAAGGAGATGGAATGTCCCCTAGAGCCTCCAAAAGGAATCAAGTCCTGCAACACCCTCTTTTGGTCCGATGGGACCCATTTCAGGCCTGTGACTGCTGGCAAGAGATGAGGGGTTGGTGAACATTGGGATGTGGGCAGTGGGGAAGGAGAGGAAGCCGGAAATGTGAGAAGCAGCCATGGGAGTGGGGGGGCACCACTGGCCGTGGATAGTGAGAGAGGGAACCAGCGTGGCCCGCAGGTTTCCAGTGGGCAATGCTCATGCAGAGAGGAAAGGGAAGAGAGAAAGAAACAGGAACTGGAGGTGAAGATGATGTCTAAGGTTGGTGACAATTCCTTTAGAATGGGATCCAACTGAGTTCTCCCCCAGATCGCCTTTGAGATGCTCTGAAGGTTGGGTGAGGGAGGAAGAGGAGGACAGTGCCACGTGCTACGATTCAGCCTCATGAAGCTACCAGCTATGGAAAGGCTGGGAGGCAAGGAGACCGGGTTTAGGCCTGTGACACCAACCCTCTGCCCAGCGTCCCCTGGGATGGGACACTCCCACTTGAGCATCTTCAAAGTCAGGGTAACGCATCCCTCAAACAAAGGTGGGTGGGTTCGGCTCAGCTGCTTTCAAAGCTCTTCCTTAGTCTCTGCCAAAGTCAGCTTCCTATTGATGTGTGTCTCGTTTTCCTCTCCCAAACCCCTCTGATGCCTGTGCCCTCTTTTCTCAGGCAACCCTACCCCTGGAAAATTGTGGGCAGGATCATGTACTACTCCCAGTGAAACAAGCCCACTGCCCTTCAGGCACTCACTCAATCCTTCCACTCCTGTACAGGTGACAAGACCTCCCTGACCTCCGACCAGGAAGGTCAGATGGCTTTACTGTACCTATCCTCCAATTTGCTTTTTTTTTTTTTAACTACCCCCACTCCCAACTCTGAACTAATCTAACACCTGAGGCATAAGGGAACAAAGCAGAAAAGCCCAGAGCTCCCATCTCCTTCGTTCGAAACTCTGACCCCCTTGTAATGCAGCCTCAAATCCCATTAGCTTTTTATGAACTGTCATGTCATCCAATGGACCTATACTGAATAAGATCCCCAAGGCACTTCCCTCACATGTTTCTACAAAGCTGAGTCGCCCCATCCTGACCTTGCACTTTGGTTATTTGAACCGATGCGTGAGACATAGCATTTATCCAGGTTCCACAGTGTAAAGGGTTTTGTGGTCATGGTTCTGTCTTCCCCACTGGGTTCAGCCTCCTCCAGAGCAGCGGTTCTATCCTGTGCACATCAGAAACGCTAGGACCTGCCATAAAAAGTGACAGCCAATGGGAAAGGGGAGAAAAGAGAGAGAATGAACGAAGAAGAAGGAAGGATGGGAAGGGCAGCAAAAGCCAGAAGTGCGGGAGGGGTGTGGAAAGAACAGAGGAGGGGACCAAGGGAACGTGTCACACCTGGAGGAACTCAGGTAGGCCTGAGGCATGATGGGAGGTAACCTAGGTGGCAGGTGTGGCTGAGAGTGGCAGGCGAGCTCAGGATCGCGGGAGCCCGGGGCAGGTCAGGGGAGGCTGTCACTTGGAGGTTCTGGACGGCAGAGCCGAGGCAGGGGAGGGGGACAGAGACCAGATATATGGACCGGGGCGGGGGGGGTGGGCGGCGGGAGAGGCAGGCACCATGCCGTTCAAGGCAGTGTCACCTGATCTGTTCAGTCTTGTGGGAACATGCCCTGGCTGCTCTCTGATGTTGGGGACATTGGGTCGCTAGGCTACAAAAATATAAGTCCGGCCCCGTCAGAAAGTGAGGTCACGACTGTGGCCAGGATTGTCACAGGGCCTGGAGTGAGGCTAGGCTGGGTCCTCCTGTGGGACCCGTACGAGAAGCTGTAGGGAGCCCAGGAGCTGGGGACACCGAGGCAGTGTGTGACAAAGAGGAGAAGAAGGAGGGGAATTAAATGAGATTATCTAGGAAAAGCCCTCCACACAGTGCTCAGCACTGAGTAAATATTCATTTTATGGTGACAATGATGGTGGTGGTGGTTAAAATGAGGGAAATCAGGAAGAAAAAAAGTGAATCAAGGAAAAAAGAGCAGAAAGGAAATAATCTGGCATCTACTGAGGGTCTACTATATGCTCTCGGCACCTACTAGCTGCCTTCACCTTTTATATTTCCATTAACCCTGCTTAGCAATTTTATGAGATGGGTGGTCTCACCCCGTTTTACTGATGGGGAAACCAAGGCTCATAGGGTGAAGACAGCTACCCAACTGCAAATTGCCAAGGCAGGATTCAAGGTTTGTGTGATTCGAAAGCTCCTGCCTTCCAGTGAGGAGGAGATACAGAAGCGGGTGATGACCAGCTCCAGGGAACCACCTGGCTAGACACAGAAAACCCAGCTATGGGCTTTGAAGCCAGGGAGCTCCGAGGGTGCGGTGGGGCAGGAGGAGGTGGTCTGAACAATGACCCCATCAAATGCAGACCATGCCACCAGAGAGGATACACAGCATCCCAGGAGCTCAGAGGAGGCAGGGAGGGAAGACTTCCTGGAGGAGGTGATGTTTGAACCGAGCTGTGTGATAAGCGTCCATTTTCCCAGAAGATGGAGGCACATTTGGTTCAAGGCAGCGTTTGGAAATGGGCAGCTCTCTGAGGACCTGTCTTATCCTCTGCCCTGTCCCTAACTCACCCACCTTCCACAGCAGAGTCCAAATCAAATCAACAGTAGTTGCTCCAAATGTACCGCTAACATCTTCCCCAGTCTTTGTTCCTCCTCTCCAAGAAATTTTCAGACTCCATCATCCCTACCACAGGACATCCAGTCTCTGGCTAGGAAAAGAGCTCTTTTGGCCAAGCCAGCTACTGGCAATGGGTCTCCACCAGAGGAGAAAGATTTCTAGGTTTGGGGCAAGGGTATAAATCAATTGGCAGAGTACAATAGGAATAGAATAAATAGTATCTCATCCAAATCAGTTACGTAATATTTAAAAGGCAGCTCTCAAATAGGAAGAGCATTTATCTATTATGAACATTTTCCATTTTTAGTGGTAATTGAAGTTTTTCATCCACAGCTTGTGCTAAAAGCACCAACACATTGTGATCGTCCCCACCCGTTCAAATGCAATTAGAGAATTTAATCAAACTCCACTGCAAGTGCAGTGCCAGCCAGGCTATTTTTGAATTTTTCAATCTAGCATCATTCGGGGACTTTTTAATTGTTAGTTAGGTTTATTTATTGAACTCGGGCTTAAAAGAAAAATAAACAGCAAGGAGGCAAGAAGTGGCTGGAAAGGCAAGAAGAATCCAATCTGTGCAATTTAATAAAGTCTGTCCTTGTTAGCGCCAGCGGTGGCGAAATTCCAGAGAATTCAAAATTCAACCAGGTCTCTAAACATCACATTATTTACATCTTTCATCTATTATGGTATTTCAAATAAGATTGTTATAAAATTGCCCCAACTTTGGGCAACCGTAGATCATAAAATAGGAATATTATTGCATTAAAAGAGAGGAGTTGTATCTCATTTAAAACACATAAGCACATAATTTCATAGATTTCATATCTGTAGCTGGATATCTATCTATGAACAATGAAATTGTCCCAAAATTAAAAGCCTTCTGGCTATATATTTGTAAACACAATCAGATCACAATCCAATAATGGGCCCCTTTTGAATTAATGCGCATCACGTGGCCTTCTTATCATTACATTTATAACTTTCCTTTTGAACAGCTCACTGCCTTCTCTTTGTCTCCATAAAAATGCAGGGGTTTGTGTGTATTTTCTTGTTTCCTTCAGCAATGGTATATAGAACCATGTTTTTTTAAGGCAAAAAAATTGGATCATGATTGTGGAAAATACCGACAGAAAGAAAACTCACCCTTTTAAACCTGCATAGATGGAGAGTCACCATCTAATTTCTCATCACTTCTGACATAAAACACTTTGCATTTTAAAAAGAAACTGTCACCTTGCTCATTTTTATGATTCTGATAATGAGAATGGGACTTATATTGTTAACCAGGAAAGTGCAGTGATTTTTATATGCACATTAAAAGGGAAAGACTGTTCCTTTAATTTAGATCATTTAAAACAAAACTTTCCAAGTGGCAACATTTTCGTTGCAATTTATTCATCTATTGCAGTTCAGTGTTCATGGGAAAGCCTTTCCTGAGATACAAGGTTCAAAGTAAGTGAGTAAGGCATCCTCTTCCACAAACAAAGTCACATCCTGAGGGGACTGAAATGTTGTGCGATTTACTGCAGGGTATCTTAGAGAGTCCAGTGGAAGGAGTCCACACTGGTAGTCAGGAGAGCTAGTTACCACTGCTCCTCTGCTTTGTCTGAGGCTTCCAAATACATAAGGGCCACTCAGCCTCAATTGACCAAAAGCCAACTCAATAAAGCAAAAAGTGGACTTGTCTTGTGTATCTCCAAAGTCCATGGTGGATAGATTCAGGAACGGCTGGATCCAGGAGCTTCCACAATGCAAAGGGAATCTAGTCTAGCCCCACCTCTTGGCTCTCTTTTCCTCTGTGTTGGCTTTATTCTTGGGATCCACGTGGTGGTCCTTAGTAGGTACAGGCTTGCATCATCCTTGCTGCTATTATGCTCACAGAAAATTGAATTCCTTTTTACTGGCCACACCAGTAAAAGCCCCAGTGTTCACTCCCATGGACCACCTGGAGTACCTATCCCTGAACTAATCATGGCGCCCAGAGCAATGGAATGCACTGTGAGCCCTTGTCCAGGTCACCTGCACCATTTTGGATTAGTAGAATGAAGTAAGTCCCACCCAAATGACATGGATGGAGAGTGGGGCTATCGCATGTCCTTAGGTATATCGGGGCTTCATAAAGTGATAAACCACTGGCTTCGGAAATAAATTCTAAAGTTCAGTTACTAACCTGCTGCTTCCCACACACATCTACAAATTAAGATCTTAGTTCAGATTTCTGACTTGAAAGTTAGACTTCTGTCGGAGTCATTTGAACCTCTGTTTCCTAGTCTGTAAAATGGTTATGATACTGCCTCTCCCACAGATTGTTAATGAGATTACATATGTGAAAGTATTTAGCAGAGTGCAAATAAAGAGCATTATATATACTAAACCTTAACTACACATTATTATTATGAGATATTATGGGAAGTGAATCAACAGATGACACCAGTCAGTATCCAAATGAGTCATAACAGATTACCTTAGTCATACCTGCCTCTGTGTCTGACAATTCTCAAGGAAAGAAGCAGTGGGGTCTATAATATCATCTAATCATAGTTAAATAAATATGTCCTTTATAACCAACTTCAATGCGTATGACCTTGTCCTCGATCCCATTGTTTGGCTCCATTTCTTTTAGACTTAACCTGAGTTCTAAAGCACTTCAGATATTCTTGGGAGAAGAATAGGAACAGGAAAGGTCAGTTTACAGCCATTATTAGAATTTGAGTCCAGAGAATGGGCAGCTCAGATGGGCACCTCTCATTTTAGACTGGGGATGAAAAAAAAAATTAGGTTTGCCTTTTTCCTCCATTGTGATTGCTTCACTTTGTTTAGAATATTGACTTCATTTGTTTAATAAATATAATACATGACCATTGTGAAAATACATCAGCAATACAAAAAAGTCCAAAAGGGCTGGTAAAAAAATTATCTAAAATTCCACCACTCAGAAAAAATGGTAATCGATATTTGGTAAACGTCATTCCAGCCATTATTCTATGTTCAAAGATAGATAAAGGGACAGACAGATGATAAAGTGAAAGAAAGATAACAGGAACATGTTATGCACATTATTTTTAATATTTAAAAGTACTAAACTCTCTTATATTTTAATTGAATGGAAGAAGAAAGAAGCCAAAGTAAAATTGGAAGACTTATTTCAGATCCATTTTCTTCACTACATGGGATATGATCTCCTTCCTAAAAGATCCCTCTAAATTAAGAAAAGAGATTATAGCACACTTTGAATTGGAGTCATCTTTAAATTACATTTTAGTTTTAGACTATTAACTCCCTGATATGAAGAAGGAAGAAATTAACGCCATATACTTCTCCCACCCTACCTTTCAACATACTTCTGTTATCTTACTATTGTCCAGCTTTACAATATTTATGTTTTGTTCAGTGAAAAAAATTTCAGTTGGTCAGTCTTAGTCTTATATTTATTGATAATAACTATGATATTTACCATCTAACCATGAAGTCACCATTCCTGCATTACTTATTTTAGTTCATCTTTTTGTTGTAATTTGTTAAAATACAAAATAAATTAGGATGTTTAATTGGGGAAATAAACTGTGTTTATTTTCCCTGAAAGACTCCTAAGGTGGTACAATCTGTGAGTTTGTGCATGCTTGTCAATATTTCTAAAACCTTTATATCTGAATTTTAAGACAATATAACTTGGCTTAAATCTTTTTTTCTGATTGAAATAAAGAGGTATTTGTTTGGGGTTTGTTAGGACTGGCTTAAAATTCTTGAAGACCACCTTTTATTCCTACCTTTACCACTTGGTAGACATTAGTCTTCTGGCGTTCACTATAGTTGTGGAAAATTCTAAGATAACCCTTTTTTTCTCCTTTATATCTTAAAATTTGCACTTTCTCCTAGAAGCCAATAGAATTCTATCCTTACTCTTTTTTTTTTTTTTTTTTCATTTTTGGCTGTGCCATGTGGCTTGCAGGATCTTAGTTCCCTCACCAGGGATTGAACCTGGGCCCACAGCAGTGAAAGCGCTGAGTCCTAACCACTGGACCACCAGGGAATTCCCTATCGTTACTCTTGAAATTCAGATTTTTCACAAGGGTGTACATTGGTGTTGCTCACTTATTCTATTTCATGTTTTCCTGTGATATCGTGTACATTCTGATCAGCCCTTTATTTATCTAACTAAAGTTTTCTTCAGTTATATCATTTTATATTTTTCTGTGTCATTTGTTCTGGTCTCTTCCTAAAGAGAGACAAATCTGTGCATTTGTCATATTTCTCTTACCTACCTGTCTATTATAAAGATACATCATCTTTTTAATCATTTTCATATCCTTGTACTTTGAAAGTGGGAAGGTATTTTTGGTTGACACAATAACTAGGGAAGGGCTGGCCATAACTGGCATTTGGGGGATGAGGGTTCAGAATCCTAAATGTCCTTCAACATACAGGAATCTAGCCCTATGATAAATGTCCTATTCAAAATGCCAACAGGGCTGAAAGAGTTAGCCCGGCCATCATGTCTTTGATGATGTTTTCTGTCATGTTAATTCTAATTTTTTTTTTATGTGGACTTTTTTTTTTAAGTCTTTATTGAATTTATTACAGTATTGCTTCTGTTTTATGTTTTGGTTTTTTGACCATGAGGCATGTGGGATATTAGCTCCCCAACCAGGGATCGAACCCGCACCCCCTGCACTGGAAGGCAAAGTCCCAACCACTGGACTGCCAGGGACATCCCTGTCATGTTAATTCTAATTTTTAAAGACTCTAATGGGGCTTTTATTTATGTAACATTTGTCTTTTTCACATCAGTTTTTTTCTTGAGTTCTGCCAGCTCACTTTACATCCACTTATGTTGTTTTATAATTTCTTCTTGTGCTCTATCTTAAAAGGATTATACTTTCAATAATATTTTCAATATTATAGAGAAGTATTTGTCTAAACTTTTTGACTATTTTCTTGGGCAATTTATGTTATATATTCCCTTGGTGTGCCTTTTGATGAACAACTTTTTCCCTCCATGTTTGCAGTTATTTCATTTTTATGGTATAATAGGTCACAGCCTAGTTCCTCTGTGTAACTGTGTGTTGACTTGGAGCAGAGGGGAAAGATAATGAACTCTGGACACTGCCTGTTGTCTGGAGCCTCTCTGTTGCTCCATGTGGGATGTCTCTATCCTGAGAGATGTCTGAGGGATGTCTCTATCCTGTTTGATTTTCAAAAGGGAACTTCCCTTTTGAAAGGGAAGTTCTCTGCACTTGGTCTGGAATTTCTTGCCTTCTGTCCTCCACCACCTTTCTTTATATCCAGCACTTTCCTCAAACCAGGAACCTTGGTCCAGGCATGGACCAAGCATGTCTGTCCCTCCACCACTCCATCAATGCATGATGTCAAACTGAGTCCACAGGGACTTCACCTGCCCATGGCCTAGATGATGTTGTCATAAGCAACGGGTTGTTGAATGTGCCTTTTAACTCTGGGTCACTTACTCTTGGGAAAATACGTTTCCTGCTCAGGGTCCAAGGAGATGGGTACCAGCTCTGGGCACCCTCCAATAATCTGCATTTCACAGGTTTTGGAAAATATGCCTTATGTTCTACCATTTGGGTTTGTGACTTTTTCTTGTTTTTAGGAAAGTGAAAAGTTGTTTCATTTTTTGTTGGCTGGGATAAATTTTGAGTGACAGTAATACAGAAAAACATCTTAACCAACTTTGTTTAACCAGAAGCCTGACTTGAGTTTTGTATAGAAGAAGGATTTCCAGTTTCAAAGGATATCTGTGCATCTCAGATCTGTTTTCCTAGCTGCATAACCTCAATCCTGTTTCTCAGGATAAACCTAAGGATATTATTATTATCCTCACAACAATTCCATGAGGGAGATATCACTGTCTTCATGTTACAGGTGTGAAAACTGAGACAGCGGTTAAATGGCTTTCCCGAGCTTTCACAGTAAACCAGTGGCAAAACTAGCTTTTCAAAACCCAAACCTATGCTCTACCATGTTCCCAAAACTGGAAAGATAATCTGTAGAGCGCTCTTCACCCAACACTTTCAGATTCACTAGAACTTTGAATCAAAATGTACCCATTTTAGAGATGAACAAAAAAAGCTGAGTCCTGTAAGGTCACATGGCTAGTAAGTCACAGAGTCAGGACTGGAGCATGAACCTATAGCAATCCAGTGCATCTGGAAAGATACAAATGGACCCGTTGATTTATGTCCCAATGCACCTGAATATGGGGACAGAGAGAGAGGAGGCAGGGAGGTGACAGGAAGGCAAGTGGATCCTACCCACCTGTGTAAGCACAGACGAGTCATTTCACCTCCCTGAGCCCCCACAGAAAGTGGCCATCAGAGCCGCATCATCAATGTTAAGTGAACAAAAAACCCTGCAAAACAGAGTCTGCTCTCTTCTCTCAGCTCTGTTTTTAAAAATGTCTATCCATCAGTGCGTGCGTCTGTAAGGTCATCTCTCTTTCTCAGATCTAACTGCTTATCTGTCTAAACATCAGGAGAGCGTAAACAAAACATATTTATGTGTCTTTTTCTGGGTGGCAAGGATACAGGTGATTTTCATTTTCTTGGTGCATTTCTCCATTTTCAAACTTTCCTGTAAAGAAAAAAACGTGTTATTTATATTACCAAGGGAAAACACAAGTCTTACAAAAATATTGATCTTGCAGTGTTGTTGCAGGATGCCTGAGACAGTGAGGGAGCGTGATGGAACCAGGGTTCTGCAACCCCACAGATGTGAGTTCATTTCCCTGTCCCTGGCCTCTGATCGCCGGCATGCTTCCTGCTGTCTCTGGATCTCCTCTTGCTCGTAAGTTGAATGGAGACAATATTGATTCTTGGGTCGGCAGGAGGGTTTACTGCGGTTACCTATTTAAATGTCTCCCACGGGGTCGGGTACACGGGAGTCACTCCCCCAACGTCAGTTCCTTTGCCTTCGCCGAAAATTCCAGCTGTATCGTCTGCAAGCCTTTGAGACATACAGGCCAAAACTGCAGCCAAGGAGAACTCCTGAACAACACTGTTTATTTATACAGCGAGAAGATTGAAATCATTACGCTTTGACTGGCAGCAGCTATTTATAGGCCTTGTTCCCAGCGAGCTGTTGGGATCAGGGCTCTCCCCAACGAATTTACCAACTCCCGGGCTTGGCCATAAGCTCCATGGATGTCTGTGTGGGCCTCTGCTTCCCAACCACATGAAAGCGGAATCCCTTCCCGGTTCTATTAAGTGAAAATCATTGCCTACAGTAAACAAAGAAGGAGAGGGAAGGGGCCAGAGAAAACCCTCCCGAAATGATGGGGTGGAGCTTGGTGGCAGGAGCCAACGCCAGCATCCCTCCGTGCAGCCCAACGTGCTGAGTCTAAGAAGAACTAATTATGGATTTCATCACAAGTCCTGGATCTGCCAGAGGCTCATCTCTCTGTGAGTCCTTGGACATCACTCCAAATGCTGATGGAGCACAGATTCTGGACAAAGCACTGGGGTGTGTATTGTGGGTGTGAACGGACAAGACCTGGATAAAGCCTGGGAAAGGACATGCCAGGTAGGGAAATCAGCAGGGGCAAAGGCGGAGAGGCGGGAACAGTGAGTGGCTCCCCTGGACGGAGCATGGGACAAGAAGGAACCAGCACGAGGAGCTTAAATAAAATCCACCAGGAATGTTGGCACCTAGTAGATGCCCCATAGATGCTCACTGGCCAGATATGTATATACTTTGGGAAAAATTAGGATGGAAGGGGGTCTCCAGAAAGGAGAATGTCGAAGCTTTATTTTTTTTCCTCGAAACTTCAGCCTTCCCCAGTGTGCAGAGCTACAGGAAACCAACCTGGGTCTAGTCCTGGGGGGATGTGTGGTCCATACAAGTCCCTTCTGCCTCCAGGCCAACTGAAGACATTTCCTGAGGGCCCACGTACTCTGCAAATACCTTATGCCAAGTTTTCCAACAGGGCATTGAGTAAAACCCAAACTATTTCTCTGATATATTTTTTTTTAACTTTGCTTTAAGTTCAACATGCATTTGAATTCAGGGGAAACATGGACCACATGTTTTTAATCTATCGACACTTAAATCATCAAAATGTTGGAGGCTATTGGTTTGGAAGCCAACAGGAACACCAGAGCCTTTTTAAGACTTTCTTCTTCTCTAGCAATCAGGAAGCAGCCTTTTTCCAAGAGGAAACCAAATCTCGACTCCAAAGGGGCTGCTGCATTCGGTGCCAAACTTGGCATGTTCCAAGGCCAAGCTGGCTCCAGACCTGTTGCAGTGGCCGAGGAGAAGGGGGCCCCCCTCTCCTCGCCCACCCTGTGCCACCAAAGACTCGGAGGAGAAAGGAAGGAAAAGGGAAAGAAAGAACAGCCACGGGCTTGAAGGCAAAGGCCCGGCAAGCAGTGGAACCACAGGCCGACCTAGAGGAAAATGCAGATCCTGGTTCCAGACACGTGCCCTGTGTGGACCACGGGCCGCTTCATCTCTGCTTCCACTTGGGAGAGTAGAAATCGACCCCCACTGCACGGAGCCGTTCCATAAGAGGAAAAGAAAATGAAATAAGATGAAACAAGAGTAGATCAAATATACATCAGGAAACACACATGCCAGGAACACACCTGACCGGACAGTATTCCATTCGCTTTTCCCACACTCGGGGCCAGACCCTGCCTCTGATCATCCTGGCACCTCCATCCCACCTGCCGGCCCGTCCCATCTCTGCCTCACTGGCTGGAACAACGTCGGCAGGGATACTGCAACTCGGGCCACCAAAGGGTGAATTGATAAAGGTCGGAAGCCCCCCAGAGCCAGGACCACAGAGAGTCTCCTGTGTAGTGAACAGAACTACCTCCTGATCTCAACGAGAGCTCCTCGATAAGAAATGGTCCTACAGCAGCAGCCGTAACTGACAACGGTCCATCCCTGCCCACGTAAGATTTATTTTGTGGCCCACTTCCTGTCATTTCCCCAGAGCAGGGGTCTGCTTAGGTGTCATGGTGACACAGCCATCCCCTACCATCCCCGGCCCGAGAGAGAGCATCCCAACTCGTGCTCTCACCCATGGAAGCATGTTTGGGAGAATTGTGTTCATATTGGTGTTAGAGCTGAGGTCTAGATGAGCAGCCCTCCCAGGCCCCCACCCCCGGTCGACATCCCTGTCCCCAGCACCTACAAAAGTCTGGGAGAACCCACCCCTATTAAGTAATTTGCAGTCTGAAGAAAGGGAAAGTAGCATAGACCCTGGTGTCAGACAATTTAGGTTTGATTTCTGGCTCCATCACCTCTGAACTATGTGGCCCTGATCAAGTTACTGAACATCTCTGTGCTCCAAAGCCCTCTACTGTAAAATCGGATAATAATAGTCTCCACTTGATAAGACTGCTGTGAAAATTAAATTAGTATACGCAAAGCACCAAGAACAATGTCCAGCATATAGTGGCCCTGTGTGTGTTTGCTAGCCTCATCGTTAGTATTATTGGCTCCGAGTGACAAAATCTGTGGGCACAAAAAAAGCACATGGCACAGAGGAAGCTCTCAACAAACATTAGTTGTCTTCCTTCCTCTCTGCTGTGTTACTCCTGCCCACCAATAGCAAACTCTGACGATCTGGGAAACCTGAGATCATGGGATTTGAATGCTGGGGGCAGGGGGGCGGTGGTGAGGTCAGATGCCCTTGTCCAAGTAGTGCCTTTGGGATATTTTGCCTCTTTTTTTTTTTCTTTGTAATTCACCAACAACAGTTGAGTCTCCAATGCTTTGAAATCTCCTAGGAAGACTTTCCCACTTATGTCAGCAGACCATCTCCCCAGAGTTGAAGATGCAGAGAGCAAATGCCCTCAACAGTCTGGACCACCCATGACAGCACCCTTGACCAAGCAGCCCCTCCCATCAGCTAATTGAGGCTTGAAGAAGAGGCCAAAGGATGCTGGGCGGGGTAGGGAAGGAAGAAAGGGAAGGAGATGAGGAGATAAAAGGGGAGTTGATCCAGGAGGAACTGCAAATCTTAAACTTTTTGTTCTGCTGTCCCATCCAGAAATGAATCATCACTATTTGATTAAAGGTTGTTTTAAGATCGTCAGAGAAAGGTTACATTAAAAACAACAGGTCTAAAAGCCCTGCAGAAAGTAGGCATAGAGGGAACTTTCCTCAATATAATAAAGGCCATATATGACAAACCCACAGCCAACATTGTCCTCAATGGTGAAAAACTGAAACCATTTCCACTAAGATCAGGAACAAGATAAGGTTGCCCACTCTCACCACTATTATTCAACATAGTTTTGGAAGTGTTAGCCACAGCAATCAGAGAAGACAAAGAAATAAAAGGAATCCAAATCGGAAAAGAAGAAGTAAAGCTGTCACTATTTGCAGATGACATGATACTATACATAGAGAATCCTAAAGATGCTACCAGAAAACTCCTAGAGCTAATCAATGAATTTGGTAAAGTAGCAGGATACAAAATTAATGCACAGAAATCTCTTGCATTTCTATACACTAATGACGAAAAATCTGAAAGTGAAATTAAGAAAACACTCCCATTTACCATTGCAACAAAAAGAATAAAATATCTAGGAATAAACCTACCTAAGGAGACAAAAGACCTGTATGCAGAAAATTATAAGACACTGATGAAAGAAATTAAAGATGATACAAATAGATGGAGAGATATACCATGTTCCTGGATTGGAAGAATCAACATTGTGAAAATGACTCTACTACCCAAAGCAATCTACAGATTCAATGCAATCCCTATCAAACTACCACTGGCATTTTTCACAGAACTAGAACAAAAAATTTCACAATTTGTATGGAAACACAAAAGACCCTGAATAGCCAAAGCAATCTTGAGAACGAAAAATGGAGCTGGGGGAATCAGGCTCCCTGACTTCAGACTATATTACAAAGCTTCAGTAATCAAGACAGTTTGGTATTGGCACAAAAACAGAAATATAGATCAATGGAACAGGATAGAAAGCCCAGAGATAAACCCACACACATATGGTCAACTTATCTTTGATAAAGGAGGCAAGCATATACAGTGGAGAAAAGACAGCCTCTTCAATAAGTGGTGCTGGGAAAATTGGACAGGAACATGTAAAAGTATGAAACTAGAACACTCCCTGACACCATGCACAAAAATAAACTCAAAATGGATTAAAGACCTAAGTGTAAGGGCAGACACTATCAAACTCTTAGAGGAAAACATAGGCAGAACACTCTATGACATACATCACAGCAAGATTCTTTTTGACCCAGCTCCCAGAGAAATGGAAATAAGAACACAAATAAACAAATGGGACCTAATGAAACTGAAAAGCTTTTGCACAGCAAAGGAAACCATAAACAAGACCAAAAGACAACCCTCAGAATGGGAGAAAATATTTGCAAATGAAGCAACTGACAAAGGATTAATCTCCAAGATTTACAAGCAGCTCATGCAGCTCAATAACAAAAAAACGAACAACCCAATCCAAAAATGGGCAGAAGATCTAAATAGACATTTCTCCAAAGAAGATATACAGATGGCCTACAGACACATGAAAGAATGCTCAACATCATTAATCATTAGAGAAATGCAAATCAAAACTACAATGAGATATCATCTCACACCGGTCAGAATGGCCATCATCAAAAAATCTAGAAACAATAAATGCTGGAGAGGGTGTGGAGGAAAGGGAACACTCTTGCACTGTTGGTGGGAATGTAAATTGATACAGCCACTATGGAGAACAGTATGGAGGTTCCTTAAAAAACTACAAATAGAACTACCATACGACCCAGCAATCCCACTACTGGGCATATACCCTGAGAAAACCATAGGTCAAAAAGAGTCATGTACCAAAATGTTCATTGCAGCTCTATTTACAATAGCCAGGACATGGAAGCAACCTAAATGTCCATCATCGGATGAATGGATGAAGAAGATGTGGCACATATATACAATGGAATATTACTCAGCCATAAAAAGAAATGAAATGGAGGTATTTGTAATGAGGTGGATGGAGTTAGAGTCTGTCATACAGAGTGAAGTAAGTCAGAAAGAGAAAAACAAATACAGTATGCTAACACATATATATGGAATCTAAGGGAAAAAAAAAAAAAAAGGCCATGAAGAACCTAGTGGCAAGACGGGAATAAAGACACAGACCTGCTGGGGAGTGGACTTGAGGATGTGGGGAGGGGGTGGGGTGGGATGTGACGGGGTGGGGGAGTGTCATGGACGTGTATACACTACCAGGTGTGGAATGGATGGCTGGTGGGAGGCAGCCGCGTGGCACGGGGAGATCAGCTCGGTGCTTTGTGGCCGCCTGGGGGGGTGGGATGGGGAGGGTGGGAGGGGGGGAGATGCAAGAGGGAAGAGAGATGGGAACGTATTGTATATGTGTAGCTGATTCACTTTGTTGTAGAGCGGAAGCTAACACACTATTGTGGGGCAATTATACTTCAATAAAGATGTTTGGAAAAAAAAAAAAAAAAAAAAAACAACAGGTCTGGCAGCTAGAGGAAAGGATGAGCAAGGCCCTGTCTGGGAGACGAGAATTAAGCATCAGAGTCAACAAAAGGTATCTCGAAGGAGCTGAACATTTCCCAGCATTCAAAACCTTTAAAAACAGAAAAAAAAAGAAAAAGAAAAGTGTTGCAATGGCCATTGTGTCAGGGAGCCATATGTCACTCTGACAGCTGGGAACAGCTCTGACCAGAGAACAAGACGTGAAGACAGTCTTGGTGGATCCCGTCTTTCCTGTTGCCGTGGTGGGGATGGGTGCAAGTGCGGACTGGCCAGCTCATTTGTATGGAGATGAGCCATCACCATCGGCCCCCTCCTCTCACCCCCAGCTTCGCAACAGATGGGCAGGTCTCAACCTCTGGCCCAAGAGCTGACGCCAAGGGAAGGGTAACTGGATGCCAGCGGTCAGCCGGAAGTAGAAGATGCAACATCAGCCGAACTTGGGTCCAACCCAACACATTTAAAGAATCCGGGGTCACGGGAGGGAGGAGTGGAGAGGGGGCTGAACCCAAGGCACAGGCACAGACCACCAGCCTTGGGAGCCACGGGCGCCACTGCCGACCAGGAGCTTTCTGTGCTCCCTGCGGAAACGAGGACGGTGACGGAGCCTGTGCTGGTTGTCAGCAGGAATGGTGAGGCTTCCCCAGACCAGGCCCAAAGCAGGCGCTGAAACGAATACCTGTTCAGATTGAATCTGAGCAGTTTCCTCCTCAGCACCCCAAGGCCCTGTTTCCCAAAGAGTCTACGGTCTCTGGTGATTTGGAAGAGAGAGAGGGACAGACAAAGAGATACAGAAGGAGATGGAGAAAGGAGAGAGAGCAAAAAGAAAAGGAAAGAAGGGAAAAAGAAGAGAAGAGAAAACTAAACAAAACAAAAAGACAGGAAAAGACTTTCTGTGGTTGGACAAGTTAGAGAACTGGAGAGTTAGACAAAGTTAACTCCACGATGACAGCAGATCTTTTTCAGGTCCTCAAAGTGCTGGTGTGCCTTGTAAATCCCCAAGGAGGTAGCATCTGTCTCGCCCCTGCTTCCTTGGCCGCCTTCCCCACACACCGTCCTTCAAGGCACACACACGATGGGTGAGACATGCCATAGAGGGAGCTGCAAGGAACCTGCCCTTTGGAGGGGCTGCAATCAGGCTGGACCACTTTGAGCTGGGTCACCCTGCGCATCTGGGCTGCGTCATTGTGAACGAGATGCCTAACTTCTCTCTATGCCTCATTTTACTCATCTGAAAAGACGGAATGATAAAACCCAGACCCTCAGGTGCCTAGGAGGGAAGAAAATGGGCTCATGGATGCAAAGAGCTAAGCATGGACTCGCCACCCAGAGGGTAACTTACACTGATTACACTCTTGGGCCATCATATGCCCTGGCTGCCCATGGAAGGGTACTGGCTGGTGATTAATAGGACCCTCACCTCACCAGGACCCTCACCTCATCCTTTCCAGAAAGTCCAAGGAAGGTCTGGACCAACCAGAACCTGGTCTCTCATCTTGGCTGGAAAAAGTCACTTTGCCTTTTTGAACCTGGGTTTCCTCATCTGTCAAATGGGTCTACGAGTCCCACCTCCAGGAGTGGAGCTGAAAGAGGACAAGAAATGAGACCTGGTTTGTCAGCTTCAGAGAACCAAGTGGCCAGGAGGGAAATGGATGCTTTCTGGGGGGGTGGTCCGGGGAGCTTTCCAGGCATCTCACATCACACACACCCTCGTGCCGGGCACCTAGAAACCTTCCGAGCAGTCATTCTGAGGTCAGGCCTGGGAGGCAACTCAAGAAAGGAGACAGTCTCGGGTAAGAAGATAAATGAGATGGGAAGCTGTTTGTCTCACAAACAGGAGTGGATTTTCAATCAATCCATCCAGAAGCAAGGCCAGGATTTATGACCAAGTCCTCTCTCCCCACCCAGAAAGTCCTTCAAATTTTATAATCTGGTACGTCCTTAAAGGCCTTCAGATGGAACCAGAAACAAGTTCAGTCCTGAGTAGCATGACCACGGCTTAGATGAAGCAAGATCCACCTTCCTGAGACCATTTTCGCTCCTGGGACAGCCACCCTGAGCCCTGCAGGTGACTTGAACAAGGCCCCCAAAGAGCAATGGAAAAAACAGTATAAGTTCAAAGTCAGAAAATGCTGGCTTCAAATCCAAGCCCCACAGCTTCGAATCTAAATGTCGTTTGCTCACCTTTCCAAAGGCGTCTTCAGGTTGCCATGCAGTCAGTGTGGGAGCTTGGGTCACTTCCTCACCCTCCACCCCCAGCTGGGAAGCCAGGGGCTCAAAAATGGGTGCTGAGCCTCCCAGAGAAGCTCCACAGGCCCGGTCAAAGGGCTTGGCAAACAACTTAGGCGTTTCCAGGAAAAAAACGGAGCCCAGCTTGGGGCCATGGAAAGCACGGTCCCCAATGTTGAGTCAGCCTTGAGTCATGAGCTAAAAACATGCTTTTGCCAATTGCAGCTCTAGGCAGCCATAATTAATACAGGGCTGATGAAAACTGCATTTTTCACTCAACAGAGGAGGGTATTTCAGGTAATTAGACATAACCTCATGTATCGGTAACTCGCCTCTACACATGAGCTCTGGCCTCCATGTCCAGGCCCTACCTCCAAAAATAACTTACGCCAACATTAACCAAGATGTGTCTGATTTCAAAACATTACCCTTCCTCCTTAAGTATATTGAGTGTAAAATGCTAAATACACTAAGGCCCTTAATTGGTTTGTCCTAATCCGCCGACACCTCTCTGAGAGCATCTTTGTACCTGGGCCAGACAGCCACCTTGTCTTTGAGGATGACTTTGCTCTGAGCTGACCCCAGTGCAAAGCATCCTGTGGGCTGGAATGAAGTGGGGGAGATGTATTTTGATCCATCATCCGTTCATTCATTCATTTACTCACATCACAGCTACTGGGGGCCCACCATGTGCCAGGCTCTGGGCCGAATAAGGAGCTGAGAGCCCAGCGTAGAGGAATTTACACTTGATGCGGGTGTTAGAGGCCTAGGTGTGTTGCTTCCTTTACAGACGGGAACCCTAAAGCCCAGACTTGCCCAGGTGCACCCAGCAAGTGGATGGCGGAGTGAGGGAGAGCAGCTAGGTGCCCGCCTCCCAGCAAGCTCGGAGGCCTTAGGAATCCCGGCTGTGCCTGCCCCCTCTCCTGTGAGACAAGGGCCGCCCCTCCAGCCTCCACTGGGCACACAGAGGTCACCAGATGTGGCTCAATGGAGGCCAGGAACGCTCCTGCCAGGTGATGACTTGCAGAGCGAGCTCCTTCCCGCCAGGCCCCTGGCTAACCACCCATCCCGCCATCCAGGCCCTGCCCGCCTGCAGGACACTCCCGGGAGAGCTTCCGCTGGTTCCCATGACTACGGTGGCCCTCCCAGGACAGCGTTATCCTTCATCCCTTGCCGATGTCGCAATGCCCAGCCAGATGAGGCAAGAGGGACATTTGGTGTCTACCAACACCTCCAGAGAAGCCCAGGGAAATTGCCCAAAGCCAGAATCCCTAAGGGGCTGACTCCCAGCTCCCCTGGTCCCCACCCGTCTTTCTTCAGCATTGAAACCCCCTTTCCTGTTTTTTTTTAACTCTCACAACCTCTACAGAGAGATGGAAATAAAAATAGCAGTTCACACTGGCTAAGCAAGACACGAGGCCCTTAGCACCAGCATCTGGGGGACAGGGGACAGGGGGTGCTGTCAGCCCAGTTTTGCACATTTTGTTCCAAGGATCAGAGACTTTAAGGAATTTCCAAGGTCACGCAAGGAGTGCAGGCAGATCTGGGTCTGGAAACAAAAGGTCTCTCTGATCATGACAATAGTGTTACCAGCTGACAGCGGTAGCTGACTCTCTGCTCAGCCCTTGCGGGTGTTGCCCTATAATCCTCCCAGGCCACACAGGAGTGAGGAACCCTGTTCACACCCAGGGCCTCCAAAGCTCCGGCACAATCGTCTGCCTGCTGGGCGGTACTACCCACTGGGTCCCAAGTCCCTGTGTGCCTACAGGCGAGTCGCTTCCCCTCTCTGGGCTTCAAGTTTCCTTCAGTGAAATGGGACACGGATGCCTCCCTCACAGTAAAGGGAACAAGAGGACCCGGTCAGGATAATGTTCTCTTCTCTTTTTGTCTCCGCCTCCAAGCCCACATCTTGCTGAAAACCCACATACTCTCAAAGCCTGGATGAACCCCATCAGTTCTGGAGACCCCAGGAAGAGCAGCCCAGTTGTAGAGAACTGTGGCCCTCACGCTAAGGAAGTGATGTTCTCTTGTTAGCAAAGGGAGCCATGAAGGATTTTGGGCCAGTGTACTAACAAAGACTGGCTTTAGAAAGATACACTTCAGGAGGCTTCCCTGGTGGCACAGTGGTTGAGAATCTGCCTGCCAATGCAGGGGACACGGGTTCGAGCCCTGGTCTGGGAGGATCCCACATGTTGCGGAGCAACTAGGCCCGTGAGCCACAGTTGCTGAGTCTGCGTGTCTGGAGCCTGTGCTCCGCAACAAGAGAGGCCGCGATAGTGAGAGGCCCGCGCACCGCGATGAAGAGTGGCCCCCGCTTGCCGCAACTAGAGGAAGCCCTCGCACAGAAACGAAGACCCAACACAGCCATAAATAAATAAATAAATAAATAATAAAATTTAGAAGAGAAAAAAAAAGATACACTTCACTTCACAGTGATTTGAGCAAAAGATTTGACCCAGGAGAGACCTGGAGAGACGAGGAGGAGAGTGCAGGATTCCAGGTAAGAGATGAAAACAGTGCAGAAGCCATGGATGGAAAAGTGACTGTGGACATAAATCCAATAGGACAGGGTGTAGGGCCGTTATGGGGGGACAAAATTGCCCCCAGCTGAAAACCAGTGTCATCTGTAAAGGGACACTTTCAAATTCAAGCCCTCAAGTTTCTCACCTAACACTCATAAGATTTTTAAGAAATGACAGTGATAACAGAGAGGGCTTTGCACTCAGGCCCCAGGACAAAGCTGCCCCACGGCTCCCCGGCCACGAGGCCATAGGAAAGTGGCTGCAAATGTTGCCTGCTACAGGGTTCTCGTGTCTGTAGAATGGAAGGGTGAGGGATGGAAGACCCCCAGACACAGGGCTCCCACCTGCACAGCCAGTCAGGAAGCTACACGGCCTTCCCAGGAGGGTCTGGGCCATGGGGCCGCTACCGGTTTCTGGCCGGAGTCCCCGTGACACAGCTGGCAGGGATGTTGCCGCTTACAAAAGAGGGTGGATCCAGGTGAAGCCAGAGCTGGGACCTGCCTGAGAGGCTGAGAGCGGCCCTGAGCCCCGCCTGGCTGACGAGGAGCTCTCACTTTCTAGAAATCTCTGCCTCTCCCGAGACAATTGCATCTCGAGCGTTCACAGGACTCAGGGCCCTCGGTATTTCCTGGTTCTCCTTGTCTGGAGACAGCCGGCGTGGAGTGACCTTCCAGGCTATTCCGTGGAACTCAGCCAGCTCTGTGAGGCCTCAGGAGGACAGCCACCCCAGGCCGCCACAGCCCTTCTTGGGAAATTGCTTGTCCGAGTTCATCTCGTCCACCACGGGCAGGTATTTATCAGGTGGGTGTTGGCAGGAGGGATCCAGCTGGCTAAAGAGTCAGTCATAGGATTACGACACTGGGAGGTGCTTGAGAAATCATCGTCCACTTTGCTCCAGCCCAGAGAGGGTGAGGGATCAGGAGACACGCGGACAGCTCGTGTCCTGCCTGCTGACGGAGACCAAGAGGAAACAGAGCCCAGAGAGACAGAGCTGGTCTCCTGAGAGCTCAGCCAGTAAGGGGTTGCACTCAGCTCTCCCCGACTTCAAAGCTGGTTCCAGAAACCGGCGCCCCCTTCCAGCTGGCTTTACCAAGGGGCTCGGTTTGGAGCCATCCCCCTGAGCTCACGTGGAGCCCTCAGTGAAAGCCTTTTTAGCTAAAAGCCCAACCACGTAATCCCACCTGGCATCTGAACCAACTTCCACTGGGCGACGCACATGGGAAACCGGCCATCGGGTAGCGTGGCCAATGGATCCAGTCAAGACGGGAGAACACATTATAGTCATTAAAAATCATTAGGATGGTTGGACTCTGAGGTCAGATCGGCAAGATAAACACACTTGGAGGAACTAGTTCTGCCTTTTCTCGCAGCTGCTCCCACTCATCCAAGCCCAGCACCCAGACAGCCAGACCCCCCCCCCCCAAGAACCTGCCGCAGGACTCGGGACAGTGCCCTGCTCTGCTGCAGTGCTAAGCAACTTCTTGAAAAGCATGTCAGGGACTCGGTTTGTTTTCCGTGGTCTTTTGCAAATGGGCAGGATAAAAAGACACCCCACCCCCAAAGAAATGTCCTTGGATCAGTTTCCTCCGAGAAGTCCTCGAGCCCACCTGTCCCACCCATTACACGCAGAGGCAGAAAGAGTGATGCAGTTCTGCACGGGACAGATCACTCTGGGTTGTATCTGCTCATCTGCTATCCCCACAAGAGACCAGCAGGCGCTAAAGGGCAGGGACCACCTCTTAGTACCAAGGCTGCTGCCATTGGCTCCATGCACCAGGCATTTTACATGCATTATCTTTAATCCTCACCAACAACCCTGCAAGGGAAGTATTATTATCCTGATTATCCAAATGAGGAAACTGAGGGCTACAGAGTTAAAATGACTCCCTGGAGGTCACAGTTAGTAAATTGCAGGGACCTATCCGACCTGAGTTTGCCCTTTCCCACAGCCCCAAGCTCCCTCCCTCCTCTTTTCGGCATCCCTGGGAGCAGCACCAGACCTCACACATAGTAGGTGTTGATTACTTGTTTGCAGAATAAGTGAATGAGTGAGTAATGAATAAAATAAATTTGAAAACTTCAATTACTTAATTTGCATCTTCCAAGATGAGTACATCAGTGCGGCTGTGAGGAAGAAAACAGACTGTTGATTAAATAGTCTCCTGGATTTTTGAACTCAGTGAAAACAATCTCTAAATAATTTTGTGACTTTTGGCTTCTTCTTAGCACAACAAAAACATTTTAATTAAAGCTTATTCCTAAGCCAACTTTTCTTTCTTAAGAGATGGGGAGCATTTAATGTTCACTGAGCATCTACTATGGATACGTACACCACTGTCAGCACACTTACTCTTCCCAGCAACCCTGCAAATGGGTATTGTTACCAGGTTCCAGAGGACGAGACTGAGGTTCAGAGTGGTTACGTGACTTGCCTGAGGACACACAGCTGGGTGAAGACAGGAAGGTCCAAGACCTGGACTGTGTGAGTCCACACACTGCCTCCAAACACCTTTTAGCCGCAGCCAAGCTTCCTCTCTTAACACGGCGATCTGCAAGCCAGCCTTTTTCCAGAATCATCCTTCATCCAACAGGCCTTCTAAATATGTGCTCCTAGGGAATCAGAGAAGCAGAGACACCCAAAACAAATGAATAAAGAGAAAGAACCCAAAAGTCGAAAAAGAAGCTGCTTGTTTCCAGCACTCATTACCATTTAGTGTCATTTAAAAAAAAAAAAAAAAAAAACAAGATTGTCTCTTGTGGTTTGAGTATTGACTATGGAACGGCATGTGGGGGGATGGGGAGGAGACCTCAACCTTTTCAGTATTAGGGGCACAGTATCCAGCCTTGTCTCTCCCAGCAAATGAGTCTTCCCCGAGGAAATGTTTCCAGTGCCGGGAGGGGCTCCAGTCAGTCAGATCTGGCAGAAGGGGCTGTGCACACGGGCGCAACCCTCCCACACGCCCCCATCCAGGGGATCCCTACCCCACCCCTGCCCCCAGCCCGGCGGCCAGCCCGGGGGCCCGTCAGGGGCATCCTTGGCAAGGGGCCATCCCAGCGGCAGCTGGAACCTGGCTACTCCCCACGTGGGCAGTAAGAGTCACGGAGCGGTGGATCCCTCACCCTGGACCAGGCAGAAAATCCCCCGTGTCTTGTCACCTTCCCACCCTGGCTGCCAGGAGCCGGCCCAGTCTTGGAGATGCTGAATAGGCCATTTGTGGTGAGATCAAAGGGCCACCTGCGGGAAGCGCCCCACTGCCTAGAACAGGCCCAGGCTGCGTCCGGCCCCAGCACCCGCCTCCCACCTGCCAGACCCGGGCTCCTCCCAACAGCCCACCTTGGCCAGGCATCTCTCTGCCCCCGCCTCCTCCTGACTTTTCCCTTTCTAACGACACCTAATCACCCTCCCCAAACGCCAGGCTCTCACAGGCCTCCCTGCCTCGAGTGTGCTGTTCTGTTTGCTCCCCTTCCTTGTTTCTGCAGCCAGAGGGCTCAGGCAGGCACCAAGTCAGGCAGAGCTCCTTCCCCGGCTCCTCAGGGGGGTTCAGGGCTCGCAGAGGGCAGAGCGAGCTCCATCATTGCCTCCTGGTTCCCCACCAGGCTGCCCTGGGCGGGGAACTCCCCGGGGGTCTGCACTGGCCACAGGGTTGCATGGAGACCTGGAGGTCCAGGCACAGCCCTTGTGCTCTTGCATCAAACTCTACTGGACTGAACGGGAAGGCAGAGGACACCTCCACCTCGTTCTCGGAGAGAGAGACTCAGTAAAGAATGGATGAATGCGCACTGCTCGGAGACGTGTCTGGAAACAAGCTTAGATGGAATATTTAACAGCGAACCCCATGTGGACCCAGCCCTGCTGCAGCCCTGTCTCAACCACATCGTCTCTCACTGGGACCATTGCCCACTGGACAGCTTCTGCTCTTGTGCCTCCGGGAAGTCCACGCCAAAACCACTGTCATCTTTCGAAAAGGCCAATCTGATCACGTGACACATCCCCACCCGAAACAAGCTCTTGGCCCTCGCCAGTGCTTTGAAGCTACAGACAGAATCTTCACCCCAGCACACAAGCCTTGAAGCCAGGCTCCCAGGTTCCCATCTTTTGGACATGGAGGCATTTGGCTTTTCCTACCTTTTTACCATTTTCTTCTTCCTCAGTTTTCCCCAGAGTCCCCCCGAGATGTCATTGAGCCTCTGGCACAGTGAGAAGGTCATTTTTACCAGAGTCCCCAGGTCTTACCGGCAACACTTTGATAATTGCCTGGCTCCCTCACTCGAATGTAAGCTCCGTGGGGCAGGACTTTGTCTTGTCCACAATGCTGGGCACACACACAGCTGTTGAACGCGCACGTGTGTGTGAACAGCCCTCTACCTTGTCGACCGTCTCTGTAGAGGAGACCCTGGGAGATGCGAGATGGCTTTAAGGCTTTTGATCAGCTCCTGACCTGTCTGCTTCTTTCCCCTGTGATCTCCTGGGGGCAGAGAGCCCGACATGCCATTCCTGTGCACTGCCCAGAACCCCCAACTGGCAGGGCCAGTCTGAGGCCTGGGGACCTGCCATTCTGCCCCATTTGATTTCCCATTGGTCCTGCCCCAGCCCTCCTGTCCCACCTTTTCTGAAAGCAAAAATCTCGACTGAGTTGAAAGTGAATTGTGGCCAGTTGGGTCGTGAAGGGATGGAGACCTACTCTCCTACTTGGAAGAATGTGTGTTTGCCTCTTGGCAGAGAGGATATTCCGATTGGTCATTTTTGGCTCCACCTCGTCTCTGGATGGAACTCCAGCCCTAGGCCCCACCCTCCAAGACAGAGAAGAATGGTTTTAGGGGTGAGACGTCACCTTTCAAATCCCATCTCAAAGGCCACCTGCTCCTGGAAGTTCTTCTGGGTCCCCTGGGGAAAACCACTGAGGACTCTGGGTTCCCGCAGTGCATCACTTACTCCTGCCTCGTCATGTGTGACCCTGTGCTTTTACAGTCTGATGGCCCTGTACCCATGAGTGTTCCTTCAGGCGGGGACTCTGATCTCTTCCTTTTTATGTCCATCTGTTCCTTTAACCAACCGGGCCTTTATTCTCTGCCCCGTCCTGGGCTGGGCACCGGACACACAGAGTTGAGTTAATGTGTGCCCTTCAGCGGCTGACGATTTAGTGGGGGTCGGACAATCACCCCTCACCACACAGCATGATTGGAGCTCTAAGGGTGACAGCACCGGGCTGTGATAGCAGAGAAAGCCCCTGACCAGCCCAGAAGGCCACGCAGGTCGGGAAATAATTCTTAGAGGAAGTACCATCTGAGTGGGGTTTTCAAGCATGCATAAGAGTCTGTGGAGCCGTAAAGAAGGGAAGGTGCAGAACAAGGTCAGGAAAAGTTGCCAAGTGTTCAGTCTGGCTGACTACAAGCAGCCCCGGACAGCCCCATCACATGAAGGGACCCATAAAGCATGCTAAGAAATTTCTTCTTTTTCTTGTTTACCTTTCCAAGGTACCAAAGAAGGGTTAGGCCAATGTGTGAGACACAGAAGGTGTTGAGAAAGCAGATGTGCGCTGTCCATTCAGTTGGATTTCTCCCTGCTGCCTCCTAACCCCCATGAGATTAGAAGCTTCTGGATGCCAAGGTTCAGGTACTTGTGTATATTTGTGTGTGTCCCCAGAGCAATGAACACAGTTGTGACACTTCATAGACACTCACTCAATATTTGCCTTGACCAACAATTGCACGATGCATTGGGTTTGGCCAAGCACCTGTGACATTGGGTAACTTTTACCTGCCCCAAGCCTGCCAATGTGCTAGGCACTCTGTATGTGCTACTCACCTGATGTCATTTGTCACCAGTAACAACACAACAAGATTGACATGCCACCTCTATTTTGCAGGTGAAGAAACTAAGGGTCAGGGGCAACTGGCAGGTCTATCTGACTGTGTGACTCTAAACTTCCACATCGGTTCCCATTTCACAGGTTAGACAAACTGAGCTCACCTCCCTTGCCCGGGTAGAGAACAGTGAATTCAGAAAAAATCCCTGAAGCATGACTTGTTTGACTTGGCAGAGTTTCCAGCTCAAGAGGGTTGTGTACACACGCATTTCATCACTTGCAATCCTTTCATGGCGAATCCTCCAGGGACCCAGCAGCTGTCCGTCTCCTTCCGCCCGACTCCACCAGCCAGCCCAGCTCCAGCCGTTCGGGCTTGCTGAGGCCAAGCGGACTCTGTCAGCCTCTGTCTACCAAGGTCCTGGCCACCAGGGAGGGCCTGGCACCCTCTCGCCCACCCCCTGTGCAGCCCTGACGTGGGGAAGACAACCTCCCAGTGAACTGCCTGAAGCCCAAGAGGTGAGATTAAAGGCATCCAAGTCGGCCCCCACCCCACCTGGATCTACAAGGTCACAGGGCTGAGGCTTGGCCCTGTCACAGTCCTGTCACCTATGCCTCAGTGTCCACACCAATGGAAGGGAAAAACCACATGGACCTTCTTGGACATTGGGAGGATGAAGGGAAATAACAGCAGCATCGACCAGCCCAGCTGCATCAGAGACTCCTGAGGGCACCTTAAAATGCAGGTTCCCAGGCCAGTCCTGCCATCTGATCCTGGGGCCCAGGGAGCTGTATATCTAATGGACTCTGCAGGTGATTCTGGTGGGAAACCAGGTGGGGGATGCAGTGAGATCATGGCCATAGGAGACCCCGACACCCCCAATACCCATAGGACCTGGGAAATGTCATTAGTCCCTCCAACTCCAGCCAGCCTTAAGCCTCTCTCTGATGGTATCACCTGTCTAGGGACCAGGGCAGCCCTCTTCCCTCCCCAATCCATTATCCCATCAGTTTTCTCTCCGACAAGAACCTCGGACCCTCTCCCTCTGTTCCCCTCTCCTCCATCCCTGTAGTGGTCACTGGGACCAAACCCTATTCACTCCTCACTTGACCAACACTGTAACCCCTAAAGACTCCCCAGCCTCCAGCCTCACCCAGTCCATCCATCCTGCCATATTCCTCCTCCCCATACATGGCCCTGCTCCCATCACCCCTTTCGGTGGACGCTAACATCCTGTAAAATCAGACTCTTTCACCAGCAAGGAATTGAGTCGGACTTCCCAACTCACCTGTCCCTCCTGGGCTACCACCACCCAGGGCTCCCATCAAACCCACACGCCTGTTCCTCTTCCCTGCACCCCCCACTTCCAACCTGCGTGCTTTCTCCTCTCCAGCCTCACTCCTCCTCCTGGACCTCTACCCGCTGTCACCAGCTCCACCAGTCCCAGTTCTAGCCCCCCATCAAGGCCATCTCAGAGGTCACACCCTCTACAGAACTGCCCCTGGGTCACTTACAAGCATTGGGTGCCAGCGCCGCCCCGGTCCCCTCACAGAGCCACACTCCATCCCTGTGCTCCTCTTCCTCTCCCCATCCGCCTTCCAGCATCCTCCTCTGGGCCCAGGAAGCTGCTCTGCAAACTAATAGCCCTGGGTCCCCAGCTCCCTCCTTCGGGCTCAGGCAGGCTGCTCCACCCCCACTTCCCCGGGTCTCCCTCCTTCCCTCCCTCCCCACCTCCAGCCCAGGGCACTGGGCACCGCAGTATCTCTTAGAATCTCCCTTCTCCCTGCTCACCCCTTTGCAGATGGCTCAACTGCTCAGTTCTCCCCAGATGACCCAGTTCGAGGGTGCCATTTCCTGCCAGGGCCTGAGCAATACACATCCTGTACCCAAAACAGCCACGTTCAGATGGCCGCGTCAACTGGGCCCTCCAAAACCACCTGCTTCCTCGGGTACATCATGCCATTTCTCCATCTAGCTCCTGGGGCACCGCTATCTCCCTTTCTAGATCCCCAGGATGTCCAGTGGTGAGCTCAGCTTCTGGGGAGGAGAGAAGCTCCCTTGTCTGGAAACAGGAAGGCAGGGCTGGCCCTGGGCTGTTGGAACATTGGAGCCCATGCCCTAGAGAGGACAAGGATGTGTGAGTTTCCCAATGAACGCTCACTTCTAGAGGATGCTTTTGCAGACCCCTGAGTGGGAGAAAGGACGGGGGCAATGGAAGAGTGGGAAGGAGGAGGTAAAAAGCCCCTGATATTTCGCCAGACCCCCATGGGCAGACAGACACCTGAGGGGCTGGACTGGGTGCACCCCACCTGCTCAGCCTCTCGGGGAGAGAATGGGTGAATAAATGTCTTGAAATTCCTACCAACTCAATGCTCACAGGTATATGATCTAATAATAATCAGATTCTAGAAAGATTCCAAGTTCGATTCTACTCTGATCCTTGGAATGGCCCAGAAGACATTTGACAGGACCATGTCATAACCACCCAAATCTCCTTCTTGGTTTCCCAGCCACCATGCACTCTGAAGATGCTTGCTCCAAACTCAAACTCCACGAAGATCAAGAGATCCCTGAATTCAGGTTCCAAAGAGACACAGACGTTATTGTGACATCCTGACCCATCTCGGACATAAATTCCATTAAAGTTCCATGAAACAGTAAGTATGTGTTTGAATTAATACCAATGTTTATTGGGGTTTAACGAACATCCATAACAGTATATATCTCTGAGCTTTATCTACATGTCCCTTATAGAGTTATTAAAACACCAAATATAATTTTAATCATCAGCAGGATTGTAATTAACACACAATAATGATTCCCGTTCAATCGGACTCCTCAGATTCAGAAAGTAATTACTCATTCATGACACTTAATTTGAAGTGTTACCACAGATTTGTATCTCCTGAAGCCACAAGAAGTTAGATCATAGTATTTATTGTTAGAACTTAGAGAGCAAGTTCACTTCAGAGGGAGGATGGAGACCGGGTCCAAGAGAGGCGGGAAGAGATAGGAACAGCTGGGAACCAGTTGGGTGGCCTCCAAAGAAGGAAGATGAGTGTGGTCCCCGGAGTGAGAACACCTCCCTGCTCTCGCCAGCACGTCGGCTTTCTGCAGCGTGGCCTGGCACGCTCCCCTGCACCGTGCCCAGGAGTCCCCAGGGTTGAACCCTTCCAGGGATGGAAAGCTCATTACCACAGAAAGAAAGGTGCCCCGTGTAACCTTGGAAAGTCACTTCTTCTCACTCCACCCCGGCAATCAGAGACTAGCCTCTTAATTTAAATATGCCATCTCCATCAACAGGAAATAGATCATTTTAAATAGGTGTCATTCCACCAAATCTTTTCTACCTGCACAAAAATCACCCCCTTACTGAGTGCTTAGCGCCAAGGTCCAGCGGGGCACCTTGCCTGCTTCTGGGCAGTGGGTCTCACCTGGGGATGATTTTTGGCCCTCAGCACATTTGGCTGAGTCAGGACATTTTGGGTTATTACAACTCAAGGTTACCACTGGTACCTACTGGGTAAAAGGCAGCAATACTGACATTCTACAAGCAACATTGTAGAACACAATGTAGAACATTGTGTCACTGTGGGTCAAAAATTCCCTTGAGATTTGCCATGTTGAACCCTCTTGCAATGGAAACTGGTTTTCCCCCTAGTTTTGACCCCCAAACAGGACAAACCCTGTGTTCAGCCAGCTTTCATTGTTTAGAAATTTACCCTGAACATCCATGGAAAGGCCATCTCCTGGAGGCTCTCAGGAAGTGGACAAACCTTGTGAATTCAAATAGGTGAATTCAGCTATGAGGCACAAAAAAATTCTGTACCCTTTCTCTTTGAGCGTTGATCTGAAACCAGGTGCCTTGGGGAATACATTTGTCTTATATTCACCACAGTTTTGAAGAGCCCCTAGAAAAAAAATGAACACACTCATTAAGAACTGATTACCATTTTCATTCATTGAAAGATATCCTCCAACAGACCCACAGGGTCACGCAGGGAGGGAAGGGGGCTTTGATGTGCTTAGTTGAGCTCATACGTATTGCAGGAGGGGACGCCGAGACACACAGAGAAAGGATTCACTCCAGGGGCTCTGTGGAGCAGTGCCACAACAGACCCCCAACTCCCAGGACAGTGCTTTTTTGCATTCTGGAGCAAGGCTACTTTCATCTGAATACACCTTAATGTATCCTTATCGGAACCTGTTGTGGCCCAAAGCACTAAATATAACGGCCAGTTAGTGTCTCCAGTTGAAGGGAAAGAGGGGAGATGGAGGCAAGTGTTGAGCAGGCCCCCTTTCACAGTAAGTTCAAGGATATCTCGTAGAAAAATGATGCTAAAAAGGGCCTCAGAGGGCATCCGGTCAGACTTCCACCCACTTATCCTGCAGGTGGAAAGACTGAGATCAAGAACCGTAAAGCTCCTTGAGCAGATACGTTGTCATGGTCAAATACCAGATGCCCTCAAAACTAACACTGACCCCCTTCTAACCACCCTCCTGATTAAGGAAATATTCATGAAGATAGACACAAAGGAGGCAATAGAGAGAGAAAGGGAAGAACAGAATTGATACACAGAAAACCAGATCAGTGCAGTGGAGCATTAGCTGGAGAAATCCTACCACCACCCAGGAAAAAGGACCAATAGCCAGCATGATGAGCAAACTGATGATATAAGGCAAGAAAACTCTATCGTAGTGACACAACATCTACAATACAGGAATTCCAGAGAGCCCAGGTCAGACAGGAAGTCAGCACTGACTTAAGGACTAACAGAAAAAGTTTCCCTGAGATGAAGAAAATCTCTCTTTGTGTTGAGGTTTCATGTTTTAAGTACTAGACAAAATTAAGGTGCCTAATGCCTTAGTGATTTTTTTTTTTAATCTAAAGGATGAAAAGAAAAAATTCCACACTAGGGTAAAAAAATGATTCAGCATCAGACCTTTCCTCCACATTCCCAAATGACAGAACCCAGTGGAGCCTTCTGCATGGAACAGGAGAAACAGTGACCCAATAATCTATCCCTGCCAAGAAGCTGCTCATTGATGAAGCTAAGAAAAGGAATTTTCAAAAGGCAAGGACTTTGAAAGTATATCCCTCACTTGCCCTTGAGGAATTAAACAGTGACCTTCAAAGAAGTTCTCTAGACAAGTAAAAACTCTATCAAAATACACAAAAACCAAAAAGAGTATTGATGTTAAAGATATATAATATACATTTAACCTCGCTAATAAACAAGGGAATGTAAGTTAAAATAAGTGAGGCATCATGTTTGCCTACTGATATGTTAATTATTTGTTTGATTTAGGTTCATATTTGCTTATCTGACATTCCTGAAGTCAGATGTGTCTGTAAACTTGCAAATTTTCAGATTCAAGAAAGGAATGTTGGTGCACATGGGGAACATTGGCAACCATCCCACTAGGGTCTGAATGTTGGTGTCACACAGAGCACCCTAGTCCCCTCCTCCATGTGAGGACACAGTGAGAAGTCCACATCTGGTAAGATGGCTTTCACCCAACCCTGCTGGCACCCTGATCTCAGACTTCCAGCCTCCAGAACTGTAAAAATAAACATTTGTTGTTTTTAGGTCACCCAGTCTGTGCTATTTGTTATAGCAGCCCGAATGGACTAAAACACCCCCCTCACCCTGAAATATGTGAAGTAGCACCCCCAAATCCAACAGCGAGATAGTTCTAAGGCAACACATGAATATTCACACTACATGAGATAAAATAGAGGCAATAAATATCTCCATGTCAATTGAGGTCAGATTCATCCACCAAATAAATGATGAAACAATTTTCATTTTCAGAAAATTTTGGATCTCAGAATTACAGATAAAGACTTGAAACCTGTAAATAATACCTAGGATTGATAAGGTAGCTGGAAAAAGATGCGTTCTTGCTTCATGAATGGAAGTTTATATTCACAAAACCTTTTCTGGATTTTAATTTGGAACGTTTCAAAGCCTAAAAAATTAAGTAAATGTTCTTTGTTCTAGAAATCTGCTGCTAGATATTGATCCTAAGGAAATCATCAGAAATGGGTACAAAGTCTCCACTTTAGGAAGTTCAACCTAGAATTGTTCAAGATGTCCCAAAACAGAGATGGTTAGATAAATCATGACACATCTTAAAAAGGAAAACTTGATAGGCATTAAAAACGACATGATGCAAGAATGTTCAATTATGTAGAAAGCTGATGACAGAATAATATGTGAAAAAAATTACAAATCAATTTATTCTGTATAATTCCATTTTATTAAAAAAAAAGAAAGATTGGACTTCCCTGGTGGCACAGTGGTTAAGAATCCGCCTGCCAATACAGGGGACACAGGTTCAATCCCTGGTCTGGGAAGATCCCACATGCTGTGGAACAACTAAGCCTGTGTGCCACAACTACTGAGCCCACACACCACAACTACTGAAGCCCGCATGCCTAAAGCCCGCGTTCTGCAACAAGAGAAACCACCTCAATGAGAAGCCCACACACCACAACGAAGAGTAGCCCCTGCTCATCGCAACAAAGAGTAGCCCCTGCTAGCCGCAAGTGGAGAGAGCCCATGCAGCAACGAATACCCAAAGCAGCCAAAAAAAAAAAAGAAAGAGAGAGAAATATATGCAGAATGTGAGTACATACACAGAAAAGAAAGACTGGAAAGATGTATAACCAAAGATTGAAAATAGTGGTCATCTCTGAGGAGTGTGAGTTTTTTTAATGATTGTGTTCTTCTTTTTGCAAATCTCTACCTTCTAAAGTTTCTATAATTAACATGCTAAATTTTATAATATAAAAATCATTATGAAAAATAAACAAAATGCCTTTTTTTTTTACAAAAATGAAGTGATCTGATTAAGAAAATATAGGACTACATTGGCAGCATGCCAGACACAGACAAGATATCCAATGTGTGCTCATACAAGGGAGGGAATTAATATAGTCTGGATGGTAGATTTATTTAGTATTAGCGTTGGAAGGGAAACTACCAAAACTCCATTTACAGCTGGGAGACTGAGGCCTAGAAAGGAGGAGGAAGGTGGGACTTGACCCGAGGCAGCCTGAGTCTAGAGAATCCTACAATAACCCATACCTGACTGTTTTTTGTGGCTTCTCCCCCTAAGTTCTATCTTCGAGAAATTGGCTGAGCTAAAGTGTGAGCACCAGGACTGTTCAAATGGTAAAATTCACCATAAAGAGGAAAAATTGATAAGAAACCATGAGGGTTGATTGTCTAGTTTCCTTTTGCTGCCCCAATTACACATGCAAATATAGACTTTGGAACTTCATCTGAGCTGAGGAGATGTTGTCTTTCCCTAGAGGACAAAGAAAAGGTCGCCTTTGAGGGAACCAGACATGGGCCCCATAGCCAAGAGGACAGAAATCTCCATCACAGTTTCTGCAAATCTAGTCCCTTCCACACGACATGAAAGGTAGACTTGACTTCAGTGCAACATGGAATCCCAAAACTTTGTCACTGAGGCATAAAAGATGTTAATTTTGGTAGCAAAAGATATTTATTCTTCATCACTGGTTCACCAAAGGGCTGTTTTCTCAGGTTAAAAATATATGTCCTCTCCTCCTCAATCATGTGATTCATGCTAGTGATAAATTACCATCCCTCATATACTGTCCTTTGACTACTCATTATCACCCCTGCTTCCAGGATGGAGAATCAACCCCATTGGCTCCTGCCTCAGTGAATGACTGGGTGCAGGACAGATTCCTCTATGTTCTTGTAAAATATTCCACACAAAAGAAATCATTCTAGGGACTTCCCTGGCAGTCCCGTGGTTAAGACTCCATGCCTCCAATGAAAGGGGTGCAAGTTCAAACCCTGGTTGGGGAACTAAGATCTTACATGCCACGCAGCCAAAAAATAAAAAAATTTTTTTTAATTAATTAATTCAATTTAATTAATAATCATGAGATTCCTTGAAAAAAAGAAAAGAAATCATTCTAAATCCTGCCACTCCCACCACACATCCCATTATAGCTCTGGGGAGAAGTGGAAAGGGAATTGTCGGCATATTTGTGGAGACTTTGAGACTGTCCTTCAGTTCGCAGAGGCAAAAACAATGTCTTTCCAGACACACAAAAGAAGAAAGAATTCATCACCAGCAGACCTGCACCAGAAGAATTGTTAGAAGTTCTTTGCACAGAAGGAAAATGATAGTAAGTGAAAACCTGGATTTGCACAAAAGAATGAAGAGCACCAGAAGTGGTAACTCCATGCGTGAATATAAAGGTGATTTTCTTGTTATTCAAAACTCTTTGAAAGATAACCAACTATTTGTTTGGCCAAAAAGTTCGTTCAGGATTTTCCATAAGATGTTACAGAAAAACCCGAATGAACTTTTTGGCCACCCCAATACTTAAAGGAAAGGTAAAAGCAACGTACTGTGTGGTTGGTTTATAGCACATGTAGAAATAAAACATGTGACAATAGCACAAGGTCAAGAGAGAGGAAATAGAAGTATACTGTTATAAGGTTCTTATACTACACATTAAATTAAAGATGCATATTAAAAACCCTAAAGAAACCACTAAAATAACTCAAGAAAAAAGTAGGCTAACAAACCAATCAATGAGACAAAATAGAATCATAATAAAAATATTCAACCCAAAGGAAGGCAGAAGGGGGGGGAGAAGTTCACAGAACAGATGAGACAAACAGGAAACCAATAGCAAGATGGTAGATTTAAACCACAGCAATAATAGCATCAAAATTAATGATCTAAACATGACAATTAAAAGGCAGAGTTTGTCAGATTGGATAAAAAAAAAAAAACAAGACCCAACATTATGCTAAAAAACTCACTTTAAATATAAAAACCCTAACACCAAACCAAAGAAAGTGGGTGTGGTTACATTAATATCAGACAAAGATTTCAGAGCAAAGAATAACAAAAAGATAACAAAGGGCATTTCATAGTGAAAAGGGTTAATTCATCAAAAAGACATTCCACTCCTAAATGTTTATACAGTTAGTAACAAAACCTCAGATTATGTGGAGCAAAACTGTTAGAACTGCATGGGAAAACAGACAAATTCACAAGTTTAGTTGAAGATTTCAATATCCCCTTTTCAATCATTGACTGAACAAGCAGACAGAAAATCATTAATAATACTTGAACACTATCAACCAGCTTGACCTAATTGACATTTGTAGAGCACTTCACCCAACAGCAGTGGAATATGTGTTCTTTTCAAGTGCTCATGAAATAGCCCCCAAAATAGAGCATATTCTGGACCATAAAACAAGTCTCAATAATTCAAGTCATACAAAGTATGTTCACTGACCACAAAGGAATTAAATTGAACATCAATAACACAAAGATATCTAGAGAATCTACAAGAATTTTGGAACTAAATAAATAACTCACGGGTCAAAGGAGAAATCAGAAGGAAAATTAGAAAGTAGTTTGAACTAAATGAAAACGAAAATAATCAAAATTTATAGGATGTTGCTAATGTATCATGGTAAAATGCATAGCTTTAAATGCTATATTAGAAAAGATGAAAGAAAGGTCTCAAATCAGTGATTTCTTCCACCTTAAAAAGCTAGCTAAAGAAGAATAAGCCCCAAATTAAGCAGACAAAAAGAAAATAAAATAATCAGAAGGGAACTCAAAGAAATAGAAACCAATAAAAATCAATAGAAAAAAATCAATAAACCAAAACTGGTTCTTTGGCAAGATCAATAAAATTGATGAAACTCTAGCCAGATTAATTAGGGAAAATAGAGAGATAACCAAATTGCCAATATCATAAATAAGAGAGGTGACATCACTATAAATTCTACAGATACTAAAAGGATAATCAGGGAACATTATTAAAAATTTTATGCCAAAAACTCAACAATTTAGATGAAATGGACAAACTACCCAACACTCACAGCAGAAGAAATAAATAACCCAAAGAGCACTTTAATTATTAAAGACATTGAAATTTTAGTTAAAAACTTTCACAAAAGAAAAGACCAGGCCAGATGGCTTCACTGGTGAATCCTACTCGAACATTGCAGGAGATAATATCAAACTCTTCCAGAAAATAAAAGGAGGAACATTTCTAAGTGCATTCTATAAAGCCAGCACAACTCTGATATGAAAACAAGATTAAGATACTAAAGAAAACTATAGTGCAATAGCCCACATGAAAATAAATGCAAAAATTATTTTAAAAAATTTTTACATATGTAAAAGTACATCATGACCAAGTGGGTTTTCTCCTGGCAATACAAGGTTGGTTTAATTTTTGAATATCAATCAATGTAATTCATCATATTAACAGACCAAAAAATGAAAAACCATATGATCATCAATCAATATATAAAAGCATCTGGCCAAATCAAGCATCCAGTTTTCAGCAAACTAGCAATAAAAGGGAACTTCCTCAATCCAATAAAGAGCATCTTCCAAAAACATATGCTAGCATCAGATTTAAAGGTGAAAGACCGACTTCTTTCATCCTAAAATCAGGAACAAGTCACAGAACTTCACTCTCACCACTTCTATTCACCACTGTACTGGAAGTTCTAAGCAGTGCAAAAAGACAAGAAAAAGAAATAAAAGGAATCCAGATGAAAAAGAAGATGTAAAATTGTTTTTATTCACAGGCATGATAGTCTACATAGGAAATTCTATGTAATATACAAAAAAAGTGACTAGAACAAATAAGTGAGTATAGCAAGGTTGCTAAAGAATGATATTAAAAAAAAATTATATTTCTATATACTGGCAACAATCAGATTGAAATGAAAAAAATAATTACAGTAGCATTAAAAAATAAGAAACGCTGGGGGATACGTCTAATGAAAGATGTACAAGGCCTGAGCACAGAAAACTACAAAATATTACTGAGAAAAATTAAGGTCTAAATGAATGAAGAGATTTATTGTAATCATGAACCAAAAGATTCACTCTTATTAAGATGTCAGTTCTCCTGTAATTGATCTATAGATTCAATGCAATCCCAACTAAAATCCCAGCAAGCTTTCTTACAGAAATTGACAGACTGACTCTAAAATTCTTACGGAATTGTAAAGGGCCTAGAATGGAAAAAAAAAAAAAAAAAAAAACTTTTAAAAAGAAGAATATAATTGGAAGATTAACACTACTTGACTTCAAGATTTTTGAAGCTGCTGTAATAAAGACAGTGTGGTATTGGTGTCAAGATAGGCAAATAAATCATATTCTAGAAGTAAACCCACATAATTGAAATTGATTTTCAAAAAAGATGTAAAGGTAATTCAGTGGAGGAAAGGTAGTCTTTTCAATAAGTGGTGCTAGAACAATCAAAGAATCATATGCAAAAAAAAAAAAGAACTTCAATCCATACACCATGTACAAAAATTAACTAAAAACAAATGATAAACCCAAATGTAAAACATTAAACTATAAAACTCTTAGAAGAAAATTTTTGTAATCCTCAATGAGGCAATGATTTCTTAGCTACAACACCAAAAGCACAATTGTTAAGGGAAAAAATAATAATAATAATAATTGACTTCATCAAAATTAAGAACCTGTGCTCTTCAAAAGACATTGATAAGAAACTGAAAAGGCAAGACACAGAATGTGAGAAAATATCTGCAAATGGTATATCTGATAAAGAACCATCACCAGAATATATAAAGAACTTCAAAATCTCAGTAATAAAAAACTAATTTTAAAATTGGCAAAATATATAAAGATATATAAAGAACTCTAAAATCTCAATAATAAAAAAAACTAATTTTAAAATAGGCAAAAATCTGAATAATTTACCAAAAAAAAAAAGGATGGCAAATAAGTATATGAAAAGATGCTCAACATAATTAGCCATTCGGGAAATGGAAATTAAAAGCACAACGAACTACCGACCTCTTAAGATGTCTAAAATTCAATTCAAAAGACTGACCACACCAAGTGTTGGTGAGCAACTGAAACCCGTACATTGCTGGTGGGACCGTAAAGTGGTACAATCACTTTGGAAAACAGTCTGGCAGTTTCTAAAAATCCAGCCATTCATATGACCCAGCCATTCTACTCCCAGGTATTTACCCAAGAAAAATAGAGAGAGAGATATGTTGGTACAGGGTCTCGTACATGATTGTTCATAGCAACTTTATTTGTATTAACACAAAACTGGAAACAATCCAAATGTCCATTAACAGGTGAAGGGATAAATAAATCATGGTACAGCCACACAACAGAATCCTACTTGGCAATAAAAAGGAAGGAACTATTTCCACTCGTAACCACATTGATGAATCTCAAAGTAATTACGCTGAGTGAAAGAATCCAGGTGTGGAAGAGTACAAACTGTACGCTTCCATTTAAATAAAACTCTAGAAAATGCAAGCTAATCTCTAGGGACGGAAAGCAGATTGGTGGTTGCCCGAGGACGGGGCAGGGAGAGGTGCAGTGGGGAGGGGCAGGAGGGAGGGTTTACAGAGGAGCATGGAGAAACGTTTGGAGGTGATGGATACGTTTGCTACCCGGATTGTAGTGACATGGGTGTATATGTATGTCAAAACTTATCAAACTGTACACTCTAAACCCGTGTGGTTTATCATTTGTCAACTATACCTCAATAAAGCTGTCAAAAATTATGATGGACTGTGCTTCTTGGACCCACAACCCTGGTCCTTTCACCTGAATTACTCACCTGGGTCTTACACTAGTGGGAAATTCCTGATAAATGAATGTCTCCGTGTTTCTGCCAGTTACTCTACATTACAAGTTGAAAAGAGATCCTCCTCACAGTCAAGCATCCTGGCAGCCGGCTCTGACATTTCACCTTGAGATCCTGGACTTATATACCAACCATCTCCCCATACAGCTCTAGGAGTTGCTTCAGAACCTGGGACTCGGACACAGTTGTAGCTCCAGGCTCACATCCAGCATTTGCACTGCAGTGCTCTCTGCTCACAAAGACCAGTGCCCCTCCCTCCAACCAGGGTCAGACTTGCAGCCCTGGCAACAGTTAAGACAGCTGTGTGCAAAGTTTGTACAAAAACATAGGCATGTGCACATTCACACATTTGTCCCAGGGAGAGGCCCTCCAATTCTCCCTTCAAGACTTCCTTTGGGCTCTGTTGCAATAATCATGCTTATCTACTTTTTTTGTTCATGCATAAGACCTAAGGCAACATCCGGTGTATGTTTGGGTTTTTTTTTTTCCAACCTGCAGTAGATTTCACGTTTGGGGAAGGAGGGATACTGGAAAAAAAAAAAAAAATGCTGGCCAACTAGAAAGGTGACAGCATCCCTGAGCTAGAAAGGACTTCAAGATGATGATCTGGGCCAATTCACTCATTTTACAAGTGAGGAACCCAGAACGCAGGGACTAGATGGGATCTCCCTAAGGTCACCCAGTAAGTTAGTGACCAAGATGGAATATAAATCCCAAATCTTTCAACTCTCCCCTCAGGCTCTTGCCTTTATGCTGCAGTTTGAGAAAGAGACAGAATAACCAGGAAAAGCAGACAGAAAAACTTGAAAAAGGACAGAGAAGTCTGGGACTATTTAGTGTCAGTGAAAAACAACAGTCCTATATGGAAGGCACCAGAGTGTTCCAGTGCGATATCAGCTGATGTCCCAACGGGAACCAGGAATTCCAGAGACAAAGCTAAGTCATATTGCATTGCCTCTGCCTAAGAGGAAATTACTTCCCATTTAAAGTGGTTAAAACAAAAGGTGGTCAGTACCTAAATGGCTGAGGCTATCAGCTGAGCACCACTTCCAAAGTGCTTCATCAGAAAACGAGTGTTGGAGCACATACTTCCTACGTGTATGTTTATCTATAAGTTAAACACAGGCATTGTTGATTGAGATGAATACAAATAACAGTCCTAGTATTTTCTCCTTGTCTTCAATGACAAGTGCCTCAATGCACCCTTTCCCCTCTGAAAACCACCAACGTAGAACATTCCATCAAATGGGACAGGGTCCCTGCCTGGGGTCTGGAGACCTGGAGCCTATTGCAGCCTTGTGACACCCCATCTCATCCGATTCTTCCCTCCATCGTGCAGACCTGGAAGCTGAAATGCAGAGAGATGAAATCAGACTTGTCCAAGGTCCCACTGTTAAGAACTCTAGGATGCAAAACTTGCACTTGGACCCACATCTGACACCAGAGCTGTGTTTGTTTTGGGGGCCACAGGTTCATCCCAGGAGAGCCCCCGAGGCATGTAAGCAGGCAGCACTCAGTGAAAATGGAAGTTGATCTCCAAGGTTCCAAGGTAGAACAACCAGCTCCTAGAATGTCATGGCAAAAACAATAGCGTCTAAACAAGATCCTACTGTAGAGCACAGGGAACTATATTCAATATCCTGTGATAAACCATAATGGAAAAGAATATGAAAAAGAATGTATACCTATGTATAACTGAGTCACTTTGTTCTACAGCAGTAATTAACACAACATTGTAATTCAACTATACTTTAATAAAAAAAATTTTTTTTAAAACATTAGTGTCTACAGCTTAGTTGGGGAGACAGACATCACTCCAAATAAATAAGCACTTCAAATTTGCAGTATGCTATGGGAGGGAAATGCATGTAATGTGAGAGGAAGGATAGGAGGAACATTTGAATTGAGAAGCCAAGGAGGTAGCGGTACCTTCTTTGCCTGCTTTGTGGATTTCACAAGGTGATGCCTCGGATGAATGTCGAGGGGAGGGAGGAAGGTTCACGGCACCCCTGCCCCACTGGCATTCTCTAACAGGGTTAAAGTTCTCAACTTACTCTAAATCAAGATGCCAGCTTCACGCAGCAGTCTGTAAAGGGGCTAACAGCCAATTTATGTTATTAGGAATTCCTCTGTGAACTTACCCAGTTTGCCACCACTGTATGCATGTTTAATGTTTCCTGTTAGGAATCAACTGTTTTACTGTTCTGTCCCTGTCATTTCAAGCTCCCCTCTTCCCTCCCTTCTTTTTATGAACGTGGCACACGGATTAATATTCTGGCAGTTCGTATGATCGTTCTCAATCCATGTGAATAACCACCTCCTATATTATCACTTGTTAGTTTCTGAAGTTTTTAGCCTACATTGGAATGTTCTTTCCAGCAGGGCCCGGGGCTAGGCCTGGAGCTGCTGCTGAGTAAATTAGTAAAATGCATTCTCTCTACCCCTGGAGAGTGCCCATTCCCCAAGCCCAAGCTGTGGTTCCTCCCCTAAGGATGGAGGGAAACAGACACAGAGAGAGACACAGAGAGAGAGGGAACAGAGACAGAGCAAACAGAGGGACCAGAGCCACCAGAGACAGAGACGGAAAGAGAGAGACAAAGAGAGACAGGGGGAAATAGAGACAGAGACAGAGAAACAGAAACACAGAGAGGAAAGCTCCCCTGCCATTTGAGGCATTCAGAACCCTCTAGATAGCAAATTGTTTTCATAATGCACTTGGAAGAGGTGTGATATCAGAGTTCAGGTAAGGTGCCCCAGCAATGCTTACAAATTGCCTAACAGGGGCATAAAGTTTTATTTGTGAATCAGCATCAGAAGGAAGGAAGGAAGGAAGGAAGGAAGGAAGGAAGGAAGGGAGGGAGGAAGGGAGAAAGGGAGGCATAGGAAAAAGCCCAGAGGGTCCAGGGGGCAGGACTGGTTACAGCTGTATCCCCAGGGCCTGGTGCATTGCTACAGAGCTCCAGAAAGATCTGGAACAGACACCCAGAAGCCACAATCAGGCCAGGATAACAGATGATAAAAAGAGTACCCACCTTTTATTGAGCATCTATTCTATACCAAGTACTTGTGTAGGTACTTCAGATTCATTAACTGCTGACTCTTAGCAAGGGTGCTTTGAAATAAAGATTGATTACTCCATTTTATATGCAGGAAAGGAAGCCCAGAAGTGGCTTACTTTGGTGGCCTTCCTTGGTGAAGTGACTTTCCCACAGCCTCATGGCTAACTAATAACAGAGCCAGGGCTGAAACCCAGTTCCCTCCCCTGCCCTGACTGTCTCGAAGGATTCTTGTGTGGACCAGGTGACTGGAGACGAAGGATTCTTGTGCGGACCAGGTGACTGGAGACGAAGGATTCTTGTGCGGACCAGGTGACTGGAGACCCAGCGTTGGAGGAGGGAGCCAGAGGTGCAGCCTCAGCACTTCACTGACCGAATCAGCAGGTTCCAAAGGGCCGGCCCAGCCCACAGCTTCAGATCTGCCAGCCAATCAGCGCGGCAGGAAGCTCCTTCTGCAACTCCTCTGCCCTTATCTCCCAGAGGGGCTAATCTGCAAGGCCAAGATCACAGCACCTTATCAGAACATCTTCACCTCCTGGGGACACAGCCCAGCCAACTCAGAACGGCAATTTCCTCTAGATCTTCCCCCAGAAGCCCCGATCACAGGCATCACAAATTAAAACAAGAAACCCCAAAATGAAATTTGAGGGGGGCTCCTCCCACGTAGGGCCTAGCCTAGAGCAAAGGCTACAGGGAAATATATGTAGCAAAAACCTTTTCCTCTTTCTCCATCTGGTGAGCTCCTGACTACCCCATGAAACCCCAGCTCAAATGCCCTTTCCCCTGGAAGATTTCCCAATGCCTCCCCTACATCCAGGTATAGTGGTCAGTGCTCTGACAATACCTTGTCCACTTGTCTCCCTGAATTGCAGTTGTTTGGTTTTGTATCTCCCCCACCAGACTATAACCTGGTGGGTATAAATATAGGCAATAAAACCAAGCCACTTAGAATGAATAAAAGATTTAATCACAGTTGATTAAGTTACTAGCCCTGTGACCTTGGGCAAGATGGCCTTTCTGAACCAGCTGGCCCATCTGCAAAATGGAGATAAAATAGGTCTATCACTGTGGGAATTAATCAGTTCAAGGGCTAGAAATATAGCAGCCACTTCAGAAATATTAGCGCCACCCCTCCCACCCCCCACCTCTCATGCCAGCATTATACCTACCACTCTGAGATTCTCCCCAATGCTTGTTTAAAGGAATCACTGAATGGGTGGAATTAAATGAAATGCTGAGGTTTTACTCAATACATGAGCCTTAGGAGAGCAAGGAGCGATCTGACTCAAGGAAGGGCCCCCAGCTCCCAGCCAAAGAAACGGGTCCATGCAGCCAGATCCTACCACTCTCGTGTCTTCTTCTTGGATTCACAGAAAGACTACATTTCCCAGCATCCCTTACAATTATGTTAGGATCATGTGACTAGGTTCTGGCCGGTGGAATGGGGCTTGACATAATGGCCACCTTTAGAAAATGGAAAATGATCCTCCATTATCTCTCTCTCTCTCTCTCTCTCCCTCTCTCTCTCTCTCTCTCTCTCTCCCTCCCTCCCTCCCTCCCTCCCTCCCTCCCTCTCTCTCTCTCTCTCTCTCCCTCCCCCCTCATGGAAAGTAAAGAAACAGATATATTCGGATGGAGGGATGGACATCTAGGTTATACAGGGGTAAGCGTTTTGTAAGACAGTTGCCTATGATAATCTGGAGGGTAGAATCTGTGCCTACTGAATTTATGGCTCTAGGGAAAAAACTTGAAAACAGAGCAATAATCTGTGTATGTCAGATACAGCTGGACACATCTGAGAAGAGATTATAAAGAAAGAGATAAGCTCAGGAAATAACTGACCAGTTGGCAAGCCGAATAGAAAGCCCAGACATGTGGGGCCTTCCAAGGCTGGAAAAGCAACTGCTTCTAGTCCCAAATAGAAATGGAATTTTAAAACTTGGAGGGACAAAAGCCCAGGAAATCCTCTGAGTTGGATAAAGTGACTTAAAGCAAAGATCAGATTAAGGGCGTGTCCTTTCTGTTCAAGCTAAGGTAAGACTTTGGGTGTGGTTTCTGGTACAGAGAATGGGACAAATCAAGCTGATCAGGAGCTTACTAAGTTCTTGAGGGGCATGCATTGCCAAAGAAATCAAAAGTAAATGTTAAAAGCCTTTCATGAGTCAAGACTAAAGACGGGTTTTGTTCTAGAAGAAAACAGGAGAAAATCTTTGTGACCTTAAGTTAGGTAAAGATTTCTTGGATACAGTACCAAAAGTACAATCTTAAAAGAAAAATTTGATAAATCAGACTTAATCAAAAGTAAGACTTAGGCTCTTCAAAAGACACTGTTAATAAGTCAAAAGACAAGCCAAGGACTGGAAGAAAATATTTGCAAATCACATATCTAATAAAGAACTTGTATTCATAATATATAAATAGCTCTCACAACTCAAAATAAGGAAACAATAACAAAATGGACAAAAGATCTGAAGAATATCTTCAAAGAAGACACATGGATGACACATAAACACATGAAAAGACGCTCAATATCATGAGTTACTAGGGAAATGCAAACTGTACGCCTCTTGGAATGGCTAAAACAAAAAAGACAAATTACCAAGGGTTGAGAGGAAGGAAATCAACTGGGCTCCTACATGTTGCAGGCAGGGGTGCAAAATAGCACCTGCGCTTTGGAAAACAGTTTAGCAGTTTCTCATAAAATTAAACGTTGCCATATGACCCAGTAATTCCATTCCTAGATATTTACCCAAGAGAAACCTAGTTTCACATAAAACCTATATGTCGATATTTATAGCAGGTTTATTCATGTTTCCAGCCCCAAGCTAGAAACAACCTAAAATTTTTCAATGTGACATCCATTCAGTGGAATACTACTTGGCAATAAAAAAAGAATGAACTCTTGATAAACGAAACAATGTGGATGCATCTCAAATGCTTTGTGCTACGTGAGTAAAGTCTGACTCAAAAGCTACACTCTTTTTGATTCCAGAACAGATCAGGTGGGGTGGAAACCACCAGACACTAGCGTGAGCATGGGACAGACTAGAGAGGAGTGCAGTCAGACAGAGCTGCATGCAGATACCACTTCGCTCCAGTAGTGACGGTGTGAGTTGACCTCTGGATCCCAGAATGACCTATGCCATAGTACACCATGCCCCACTTCAGAGGATCAGGGATGCGGGAGTCCAGGAACAGGGTCCAGGGATAGATGGACAACATCTGGATAGTCTGTCATTCATTCGTTGAGCAGAGCCACACTCTGTCATTCATTCATTGAGCAGAGCCACAGTCTGAGGGAGTTTTCTACCACCACAAGCATGAAGGGATTGGAATGACCTCAGTCACCAAGAATCACCCCCAGCAGAGAAACCTGGTTCCCAAAACTGGGACCCAGTTAGAAAACCAGGACCTGGGACGAGGCCAAAACCTAGAGGCTACAAACAGTCCACCATGGCAGGGGTGGGTTAACCCCATTGAGAGGCGATGCTGAGCTAGGAGAGTGGAGAATTCCTTTGTCCCAGCCCACGCCACAGGCGATGCTAGTCCTAGAGGGCAGCGCTGGGGTTACACCTTCTGGTAGGAGTGACGTGGTCCCAGGGACGGATGCTTAGGAAATGCAGGAGCCAGGCAGACTCGCAACTGAAGTTAAGTTTCCTTATAAGAGCTTTAGCCCACGCACCAAAGTCCCCTAATTAGTAACAAGGGGTGTGTGTGCATTGGTAGGAGTTCTTTGGTAAGCAGGAAATCTAAAGGTTAACACAAGCCAAACGAAGTACTGCTTTCAAGAACACCTAGATTACAGACCAAGCTATCAGTGGTCACCTCTAACCGGATAGGAACTAGATTGTAAGCTCCATGAAAATGAGACCCTAGTCTCTCTCTGCAAGTGTTTCGCACGCTGCTTGGTTCCCGAGGTGTACAGACAGGTTAGTGGGTAAGTGTTCACTGAAGGCAGAGGTTATGGAAAACACATTTTATCCTTTGAATAATTAAATGGTCCTTCATGTTCCTATAGAGTGGTGAGATTTATATGATGCGTTGGTACTGTCTGATACGATTTTCCCCAAACCCTTAAAGGCAGATGTCCATTCTCTGCATTTGGCAGATGTAGAAAGGGAGGCTCAGAGTGTGAAGCGAGAAGAAAGCTGGCATCTACGGGGCAGTTCTCACCCTCAGCACCGCTGACATTCGTGGCCAGAGGATTCTTTGTCCTGAGGGCCGTCGTGTGCTTTGAGGATGTTTAGTAAGCATCCCTGGGTCTCCCTACTAGATGCCAATGATAACACCCCCGCACAAGTTGTTATCAAAAATGTCTTCAGACATTGGCTATGTCTCCTGGGGGGTAACCTCCCTCTCCGGTGAGGATCCCTGCTGTAGGTGGGTTAAATCACATCCCCAAGGCAGGCGTTGGCCCAGGGTCCTTTATCTCAAACCCTTGGAGCCAGATGTGGTTCAGAATCCAGAATATTCTGGGTCTTAGAAAAATAAATACATAATACCCGAGGTGAGTCTGGGGCTGCCCCCCATCATCCCAGACATTACTATTCTACAGCAAAATGAATGAATATCCAAATTAAGCAGGATAAATAAAGATTACAAAGAGTCTCACATCATCAGTCAGGTCAGTCATTGCTGCCAAATGAGTCTGCTATAAACCTGCAAAAGAATAGACTTTGGGGCCTTTTTGGATTTCAGAATTGCAGAATGATTCATGAACAAGGGGCACCACAGAGAGGTTAAGTGACATGCCCGAAGTCACATGACTCTTACTATGGACAGGGATGGGTTAAATGACATGCCCAAGGTCACATGACTGTTACTATGGACCAGGATCTTTGCCAAGAGCCAGGACTCTTTACCATCGTTCCACACCCAACTCCCCTCATGCCTCTTCACCTTCCAGGGCCCCATGCTGGTGAACAGAGGACTTAGATGCAGATCCTGGCCCTGGTCACATCCCACTTGTTCCCTTGCACTGTCCAGCTTCCCTTGGGACCCCCCCCCCCTTGATTTCATTAATCATGGCCTTATTTTTTTTTCTCGGGTTGTCTCAGTTTCTGATCAGGATTTCCACGTGGTCAACCCACAAGATGAAAATCAATAAGGTTCGAGATCCAAGGATTTAGGAAACAGAAAAAAAGAGACGAGCCAGACGCAAGAGGGAGGAGATATGGGGATATATGTTCATGCATAGGTGACTCACTTTGCTATACAGCAGAAACTAACACCCCACTGTAAAGCAGTTATACTCCAATAAAGATGTTAAAAAATTTTTAAAAGAGGCAAAGAGGAGGCACCTCCTGCAGCCAGAGTCTCCGCTGGAAGACCAGATCCACAAGCGTCCCATGCAGGTGTGAAGGCGTATCCGACAAGGGGATGTGACACTCCCGCCGTCCTGCCGGTGAGACCCCGCCCTAAAGCAGACCGCACAGGGTCAGGTCTGTTTATTCAAATATTTGTCCCCAAAAACCAAGCTGCAAAAACCATCCACCTCACCCAAGGCTGGGGACACGGACTTGCCTCCAGCTCACCAGAATCGAGTCTTCTGCTTTTGCCATGGGGAGCAATCAGAGGGTGAGACAGCCCGTGGGGTGCGGGAGTCCATGGTATCCGGCCATCTGGGGGCTCCCACTTTTCTCGGACAGTTGTGGCAAAAGGGAGATTTTTTTTCCAGAGTTTGGTAGAGCTCCATATGGTCGAGATCAAAGGTGTTGCTGGGTGCCTGGTCCTGCTTTATTTCCAAGCACTGCTGTTAATTAGAAAACAAGATCAGAGGCAGTATTAAAATCCAATTAAATTGATATGAACAGATTGCCAAGGGATGTTCACTAATGTATAATTGAGCACCATGCAAATTTCGGTGGCTGGCTTTTGTTTTTTTCCCCTACACTCTGGAATGAATGATGGGACTATGAAGTTTCCCTTCATTGTAAAAAACAAACAAGTTAATGCATTGATCTAGGGGGTATTGCCCTGGTGATTGATGAAAATGAGAGAGGAATAGTAAAGTGTGACTTTTTGAAGGGAGGGAGCAAGGATCCTTTGATTCGTTCCCTTTTTCCTCTCTTTGGTTCCAGAGTCATTTCTTACGCCGGGTGTCAGACCTAGCTTTCTGTTGACATTCCATCGTTAACGATCCAGAGAAAGTTCCTCTGGGTTTCAAGGATGGATTGGAAACAAATTTCGGAATTCGAAAACAAACATCACAGATGAAAAAAGGATCTACATGCAGGTAGGTTTTGTTTACATGTTAATTGCTTGTTTGGGCCTTTGTGCATTAAAAAGAGAGATTCTGTCCTGATTTGGGCTCCTGAGCAAAGCCCCCAGGATATGGAATCTGGGAGAGGATCCCAGGAAGGTGAGGAAAGGCTAGTTTTACTAATAAAAGTGAGAAACCTCCCAAAAAGAAGCCATCCGCATAAACATGCGTCAGGAGTTGACCGTGACTGTTGCAAAATCAAATTGTTTGCTCACTGTGGATACGGCAGGTTTGTGAGCATGCTGTCAGCATAAATGTAAAAAAAAAAAATTACCACCAAGGAATCCAAAAAAGACAACGGCGGATGGCAGTGTCTACATATTCATGGTATGCTGGTAGCGTTGGGGGTTTTGTTTTAACTCCCTATAAAGAAAGGAAAACCTAATCACCTCACTCCCAGAATTGCAATGGATGAGCTAGGCAGTGAGGAAGACTTAAAGACACCCCAGACCCTGGCCTTGACCTGCGGGTGCCCAGGAAGGGGGCAGGAAGTGTAATAAACAAGTAGCATGAGACACAGAGAGAGGGGAGGCAGCTTCTCAGCATCCATAACCCTGCCGTTCCCTTTCCTTAAGAAGCCCTGGTTTTGCTTGGGGTAACACCTGCCTATCATGCAATGCAGAGCTGGGGACCCCAGATCCAGGGGAGCTCCTGACAGGTCTAAGCCAGAGGGGCAATTCCACTGGATGTGACCCAGTTGGCCTCTCCCAGAGGCTGCTGGGAAAAATCTCCCTAGGTGATGAGAAGCATGGGTTGCTGCTGCCGCCATCTTGCTACCAGCCCAAGGGTGACGCCCACACATCCAGCAGGACCCGAGAGTCCCAAAGAGTCAGAGCCAACTCGCCCCCCCAGTTTTCCAGCACCTGAAACCCACATACCTCTGGATTTGTTCTTAAGTATGACAGCAAAGCCCCTCATCTCATAAACCGCTATGGGCCAAATTTTCTGTTAAATGTTGACAAAGCCACCCAACTGATCCGGGATGGGACCCCAGAGAGGAGCGTAAATTTCATGCCCCTTGTGAGATGTGGGAAGCTTCCTGAAGGAAAAGGCCCTACGCTTCCTTGTCAGTATCCGCCTTGGAAGATGGGGGTGGGTTTGGCCATTTGGTTGTTTCGCTGATTCATTTCAGAGAAGAGCTTCAGCAGAGGATCAGAGGACAGAATAAGGTCATTAGCAACCTCCGCTCCTTTTCACAGAAAGGAAAGGAAAGTGACATTTGTTAAGCGGCCCAACTATGTACTTCCCAAATAACAACTCCCTAAAAAGAAAGGGTTACAGTACACAGAGTCTCTCTTTTAATCCTCCCAATAAATTTCTGAGATGTTTTTTACTACCCCCATTTTGCAGATGGGAAAACTGAGGCTTAAAAAAGTGAAGTACCTCGCTCTGCTACAATCTCTCCTAGCCCCCTCACATTTCCTTCATAACATTTACCACGTAGATAGACAGCAAATATTTTATACTTGTTTTGTTGATATCTATCTCCCTAGACTCTGAACTCCAGAAGGAAAGGGGACATATCAGCCCGTTCACCACTGCACCCCTGACCTCATGCCTGGCAGGCATTCTATAAATGCTCTGTAAGCATAGCCAACATCACTTGGCTAATGAGGGGGGAGACGCCATCTGAACCCAATTCTGTCTGTCTCCAGAGACCAAGCCCATGACCACTAGCCCACACTCCTTGCTAATACTCCTGTCATCCCAGCACTAGGCATGCAATCCCACACAAGGTGGAATTCACTGAATGTTTGTTTATTGAATGTCCCATTACACAACCAAGGCGGGTGGTGCCCACCTAAAGTGTGGGGCAGGGAAAATTGGATGAGGACTCTGGCCACCAGTATGTAGGATACCTGGGTTCAGGACCGGGCTATGTAACTGATGAGTTGTGTGACCTTAGACAGGTCACTTCTCTTCTCTGGGCCTTAGTCCATTATGAGAAGAAGCATCCCAGAGATACATACCTCAAAAGAAAATGCAACTTCCCAAAGGAAGACATCCTTCTCACCAGTTGGTGATGCCCAAGAAGACTTCGCAGAGCAGGCCAACACCACTTCATTGTTTGACATTCTATGGAGCCCTTATCCTGCAAGAATGTGGTTAAACATCTCTAGGTCTCAGTCCCAAGATATCTGTGGGGTCCAGTGCGAAATGTAAATGCAGAGACATTTATTCACAAAGGAGGGTAAACATGCCCTGAGAGGGACTGAAATATAAGCTCTTTCTTTGACAATCTTCTCTCTCCACTAGTCGTGGTGTTTTTGTTTAGTATTTCATGTTTTGTTAAGATAAATTAAAAATTAAAATTATTAGCATTTGTTTTACCATTCATCTTTATATTGTGCAATTCCAGGTTCAAGTGCAAATATAAGAGCATTTAATTCACATATGAAATAACCAAAATTATGCAACTGGTATTTTACAGCTTGTACATGTGTGTATATTTCATTCTTACCAGAGTGGTGGAAACACTGCAGAAACTAACACAACTGTTTCATTTCTCTTCTCCATATGTGCCCATTCTACCAAAGCACCTTGGGGGCCAGGAGCTTGCATTCCATGCGTGCCTTTGTACTCACTTTGACAACTTCCTGAACTTCCAAGCATGGTGGATCCACTCTCATTGTGTGCTCACGGGGCATCGTGAATGATGTATATGAATATATGAATTCAATATATATGAATGTATATGTATATGAATGTATATGAATATAGCAGGGAATGGGGACACGCATGTTATAGGTATCTCCTCTGCTCACACACAAGCTCCATTGCCTCCCTGGATGTCACTTGCAGAACACAAGTTCAAAGATAAAACTATTTTGAATTTTAAGACAGCCAGACAAGGCCCTTTTGAGTGTAGAGCCTGTGCGACTGCCCAGGTCACATGCCCCTGAAGCTGGCCCTGGGCTTGGTGCTGCTGTTCTCCACCATGTTTAATGGCCAAGCCATACAACCTAAGGCCTAGAACCCCCTAGGGCACCCACAGAGGGTCCAGCGGCCCAGTGCCAAGGAAGCCCCATGGCTCATGAAACTCTCTACTCCATGCCAAACAACTGGATTTTAAAAATCCATATTTCTCCCAGATGTTTAATCATTTCAAACACTAGGGTGAAACTGTTTTGTACTCAGCCTTATTCCAAACGTGTTCTAAATCGAGTCACCAAAATACATTTAGTAAGATAAAAATGAAGAAATGACTCAGGCGAAGGGACATTGCTATTATCAATACGACGTCCTCTATCCCCTACCAGATGGTAAGAGAGTATCGTCAACCATTTTATTTTCAACAGAATACATAGCACTGCATTGAACATATTGGTGCCAAATAATTGCAGAATGACTAAATGAAATGTGCAGAGTCACCATTTTTTCTTAACTAAACAACACACCTACCAATGGACAGTTCATTTTTGAACTGATTAACCAAGCTCACTAGTTAATTAACCAGCCCACTAGAACTTGAGAAAATTTTTAGGTTTTTTTTTTTTTTAATCTCAAAGCCTTTTTATCTGCTTATCTCATCAGATATTCCAAACAAGTTTCCAATGGAAGCTATTTTAGCCCCACTTGGCATCAGAAGGCCGGGGAAGGGAAATGACTTGCCCATCATAACATATAAGAGACAGAACAGGTTTCAAACCCAGTTCTTTCTGATGCCAGGATTTTCTATGACTTAAGCCTTTGAGATTATGAAGTACTCAGCTGGGCCAGAGGAATAAAAAAAAGGGAGGAAAATGATCTGGAGAGAAAAAAAAAAGTGAGGTTCCTTATAAAATGCAAATCACGAGTCCCTCTGGCCAGAGCCCCACAGAGACCCGATAGATGATTTGAAACCCCCGAAGGGTGTGATGGGTCAGCCTCCATGAGCGTTGCTCCTGTCAGGACGGTGTATTTGCCACACACAGAGAGGAAAACACAACTGGAATCAGTCACAGAAGACAGCTCATGAGGCTTCCAAAGCATCTAATAAATGCAGGATTCTCCAATTCATCCATGCAGCCAAGCGGGGTGGAGAGAGAACATGACCTGGGTTGCTTTTCTGGAATCAGCACACACCGAGGCCTCCAGACACCAGTTTGAGGTCCTTCACAGCCATCGTCCTATAAGCGGAGTGAAGGCCTGGGCGGCCCGGACAGCAGGGAGAGGCACAGCTGGGGTCCCCCAGACCCTCGCCTGCAGGTCACAGGGGCTCAGACTCCATGAGGAGGTCAGGGGCCTCTTCCCATTCGTGAGGCCACCGGGTCAGTTCTCGGGCCCAGGCTGGCTCCCTGCAGCCCCTTCTCACCTTCCGCTGACGGTCACGGGGCAGGACAGGGAGAGCCCAGGGGTGCCCTTATCCACGGAGAAATACTTTGAGTTTTAAGAACTGTTCTCCATGAACTCCTCTGAAATAGAAACCTCACACCTTTACCCCTCCCAGGTCTCACCGCGTGTCCCGATGGGAGCGTCACAGGAGCGGCGCACAGTCAAAACCATGAACGTGGCTGCCCAGAGCCCCCAGCGTGGCCCCGCAGGTACCGTCCTGGGCAGCACCTGCCTTCCGCCCTCACCCAGGGCGCCCATCACTCAGCAAGTGCTCATTCATTCATTCATCGGCCACGTCCCAGGGCATGAAGCTGTCCACAGGAGCTCACAGCCCAGCGGGGGTAAAGTCGGGAGAGAAAGGCAGCATGGGAGCATGTGGACAGAGGGCCTACCAGACCCCGGAGAGCTCAGGGCCCACCCTGTGTCCCGCACTCCTCCTCTCCCAGGGAGGCCCGGCTCTTGGTCCAGACTGGGAGGGACACCTGGGCAGAAGCAGAGGGGAACTGTGCTGGACACTGGCCTCAAGTGTGGACAGTTCCAAAGACTCCCTTCTGAGGCATCTCCATGTCCTTGAGCTCAACCCAGAGAAGGTCAGACGGAGCCCAGACATCTTTTTATTTTTATTTTTTTTTTTAATTTTTGGCTGTGTTGGGTCTTCATTTCTGTGCGAGGGCTTTCTCCAGTTGCGGCAAGCAAGGGCCACTCTTCATCGCGGTGCACGGGCCTCTCACTATCGCGGCCTCTCTTGTTGGGAGCACAGGCTCCAGACGCGCAGGCTCAGTAGTTGTGCCTCATGGGCCTAGTTGCTCCGCGGCATGTGGGATCTTCCCGGACCAGGGCTTGAACCCGTGTCCCCTGCATTGGCAGGCAGATTCTCAACCACTGCACCACCAGGGAAGCCCCAAGCCCAGACATCTTATATGCGGTGCGTGGTACCTCTCGGCTCCAGGGCGTGGCCAGCTGAGCTCTTCAGAGACAAAGGTCTTAGCTCATCCCCTGTCCCAGGGCTTAGGAGAGACTGCCCTCTGCCAGTCCCTCTAGGTGGGACTCTCCAGCCATCATGCTTCCGGAAAGAGTGACGGTCTTTGTCATGGAAGCCCCCCAGAGAGGCTTGAAATGCTGGCAGGACCCCATGTTTCAGACCTGGTGCTCACGTGGCCACTTGGGTAACTATATCTGAGTTTCAGTTTTCACAACCAGAAAGCGGGGACACCAGCTGGGATTTTCAGGGCCTGTTGACCACAAGGAGCAGAACTCCACCCACTTCGTTCAAACACACAGCGGGGAGAAGGGGTGAGGGCCCGGGGTGCTGGGAGGAGTCGCAGTGAAGGTACAGCTGGACATTTCAGGGCAGGAAGAAAACAAAGTATGGCTGAAAATCTTAGGGATTTTGTACCTCTGTAGCTTGTAGCTTGATTTCGCTCTGCAGGCCCCCTCCACACACTCACGCCCACTCCTCTCCCTCTTTCTCGGGGGCCTCCTGGTCTCCCATCTCTACTTCTCCCCTCTCTCCTCCTCTTCTCTTCAGGGATTGGCTGCATCAGCTGGTACACCGGCCACCAGAGGCTCCTGCCGATGGCTGTCAACCCCTCGCAGGCCAAGTCCACACAGCTAGCAATCTCAGCCTCTCCATGTCCCAATTCCAAGAGAAATTCCCAAGAGGAAAAACAAAATGAAAGCTGCAATCAGATGAGGCCGTGGCCAGACAAGCAGGGTCACGGGTCCTGAGCAGGTCAGCGTGGGGCCCCAGGTGGAGCACCGGTGAGTGGGCCTCGCAGATACTGGACCAGCTCCCTGGAAGGACTGATGTGGGCATCACACACGCACAAGTTCGCACATGGCAGGTCCCCAATCTGCCACCGCAAAATCCCAATGGCAGCCACGCTCTGTAACTTGGAGCCTTCAGAGCTGGTTCCAAGGATGTCAGTTCCTTCCACACTATTCCATGCCTGCCCGTATGCAGGCTTTTCCCTCCAAATCAATCACCACCTGCCGGGCGCTGTTCTCTGTTTCCCAGGCCCCCTCTCGGGAGGGTCTCCTCCTCCTGTCTCTCCCAGCTAGACCTCTTCTTTGCACCCCCCAGGAGAGATCTCTGCATATCGACAGGTGAACCCAATCCAAGGATGCTGAGAGCACTGGGCCATCACACTTTACAGAGGTGCTCACCCGTTTCTGTCCTTCGGTCCTCCCTCTCTTCCATCTGACACCAGAGGAGCTGGGTCCCCAAGCCAGCAGGAGGAGGAATGGGAATTTGAACCAAGACCACCTTCCGCCAAACCTAGAGCGTTTCCCAGCACATCCCAATTTCCTCTGAGCCATGACACAGCACGTTTCTAGAGCCCTTTACTATTGCCAGAGCGCCTTTCACACCAGCGACCTCACTGGAGCCCCGTGACCTTGTGAATTGCTACACAGTGTTCCCAGCTTACGGAGGAGCAAACTGTGCTCCAGAGAGGCAAACTGACTTGCCCAAGGTCACACAGACAGGAAGTGGGAGCACCAGCCCTCAAACCATGACTGTCTGGCTCCAAAAGCCCTATTTTTTGTCAACACCACACCACCTCCATAGAGACAGAACCACTACATAGTAGATCATTTCTGTGGGCTGGGAAGTCAGTGCACTGTGTTTCCAAGGATCCAATTTTTTTTTAGTTTTTATTTTATATTGGACTGTAGTTGATTTACAATGTTGTGTTAGTTTCAGGTGTACAGCAAAGTGATTCAGTTATATGTATCTATTCTTTTCCAAATTCTTTTCCCATTTAGGTTATTACAGAATATTGAGTAGAGTTCCCTGTGCTATACAGTAGGTCTCCTTGTTGGTTATCTATTTTAAATATAGTACTGTGTATATGTTAATCCCAAACTCCCAATTTATCCCTCCCTCCCACCTTTCCCCTTTGGTAACCATAAGTTTGTTTTCCAAGTCTGTGAGTCTGTTTCTATTTTGTAAATAAGTTCATTTGTATCTCTTTTTTTAGATTCCACATATAAGAGATATCATCTGATATTTGTCTTTGACTTCACTTAGTATGATCATCTCTAGGTCCATCCATGTTGCTGCAAATGGCATCATTTCATTATTTTTAATGGCTGAGTAATATTCCATTGTATGTGTTTACCACATCTTCTTTATCCATTCATCTGTCGTTGCACATTTAGCTTGCTTCCATGTATTGGCTATTGTAAACAGCACTGCGATGAACATTGGGGTGCATGTATCCTTTCGAACCATGGTTTTCTCCAGATATATGCCCAGGAGTGGGATTGCTGGATCATATGGTAGCTCTATTTTTAGTTTGTTAAGGAACCTCCATACTGTTCTCCATAGTGGCTACACCAATTTACATTCCCACCAACAGTGCAGGAGGGTTCCAAGGATCCATTTAATACCGCATCATGCAGGGTTGTGAAGCCGCTGGTGGTGTTTGGGATGAGATTATTTGCCATTCTGTGCCCGATGCTTTAGAGTTTAAAAAGAACTTTCTCATAAATTCTCAGAACTCACAGTTGTCCCCTGGATTTGATTTACAAATGCCCCACTAAAGTGTGGGTGGAAGGTACTCACAGGGTTAGGGGAAAAGGACAGAGCATCTGTCTCCACCCCAACCCTGGGGCAGGGGGGTTCACGCAGAGCCTCATCCCACTCTCCCAACAAGGCCGCGAGCTCCGTGGCCGTAGCTCCATCGCATGGATGAAGCGCTGAGCTGGAGAGAGCAGTTTATGCAAAAGACTGAGAGTAGTAAAAGGACACTTGGAGCACCTAGAAGCTTCTCAAGTGCTCTCTCCTGCCACCACCAAAAGATGTCCACCTGCTCCCTTTTTTGGCTTAAAAGAGAGACGTGCCAAGCTTAACGTGTCACTGCTGCTGGGACAAAAAATGTCCCCAGCACTCCAGAAAGACACACATTACCACATTGAAAAGGCTGTGCTGGTCATCAGGATGGAGGTTTTGCCCCTTTACTCACTCCAGAACTTTTAAAAAAAGGAGCAGGATGGGGCCAGGAAGTGCTGGGGAGTAAGATGAAGCAGGGCAGGTGCCCCTCAGCTGGGATAGAAGAAAACAGGTCATTGGCAGCTATGCATGCTGAGGCGTTGAGACTTCAGGGAAAAATACCAAAAAGAGGGAAGAGGGTCACAGGGCCCGGCTCAGCTTGAACAACCTGCGAGAATCATAGACGACTGCTTTATCATCAGGCCCCTCGCCACTCCTCCTCCTTTTCTCAGCCTGGCATCCAGCACCGACTGCTGAGCTCAGCTTTCAGAAGTTGGCAATTTGGTGGCATTTGGTTTCATCTTTAAAAATGCAGCATCTTTTGATCTTCAGACCTTTTCATCACTCACTGAAATGAGAGAGCAAAGCAGAAGACAAAGGGACCGCCCAGGCAGGGCCAAGGGACAGGGTTTGGGGGCTGGCGATGGGATGCTGGACATGAGGCTTAATCCTTGAGGACTGGGTCCCCCACAATAGTTCCAGCTTGTGGAAAATCAAAATGAGACGGTGTGGCTGGGCTCCAGCAGGGAGAGCATGACTCCTCTGGAAAGATGGTGAGAAAGCCCCTGGCTCTTAGAAGAGGTCATTCACCCCAGACGGGCTTCGGGGAGCCAGGGAAGCAGCCAAGTGGCAGTAAGCTTTGTCTGGAGGGGGAGGGGCAGCATGAGTGGAAACCACGCCTACAACTCCAGAAAACATTGCACTGCCCACTCCACGGTCTGGACCCCAGACCAAGGCTTCACCACATGTGTTCCTCAGGTGCTGCTGCACTGATACTCCGTGGACAGTCAAAGCAGGTGAACACTGGGTTGAACAAAGGGAAGCATGCTTTTCTGCTGCAGGACTTCTCAGGGCCTTTACTATGTGAATGTCCATCGTGACTCTCCAAGGAAGGTGGGGAAGGGCGTAGAACATACAGGGTTGCCCGGGCTTACCTTCTCTCCTGGTACTGGTGTTCCACTTTGGGAAATGCCCTGGGTGAATGGTGTGGAGGCCTGAGACCCTAGCTGGATGGCACGGGTGCCTGCATGGGGATTCCACTTGAGAAAGGCAGCTGCTGCTTCTGTGCGGCTGTGACATCTCTTCCCTTGGGATCTCAAGCCCACCTTGATGGTTGTTGGGAGAAAGAAGGAATGGGAGACCCCATCGTGGGTCTGAGACAGGTACACGCTGTTTACCCTCAGACCCTCCCACCTCTCCCCCAGTGGTGGTCACGCAGACGGAGCACACACAGACAGGCCCATACCCCCAGTACCTGACGGGAGGACCCCACCCACCTCCCACCACAGGTACACACCATGGGGGCTTTGCTTCTCTGCCTCGGGGCCTGCCCCAGAGCCACAGAAGACAGTTTTGCCAGAGGCCGGTGCAGCCCAGAGCACGGGGTGTAACACCCCCTCCCCTGACGGCGATAATCTTTCAAGGGGTCAGGAGTCCAAACTCCCATCATTTGAGGGATAATTCTAAGGCAGGTCCATGTGCTTCCTCACGGAGCCCTCACAGGGGGATGAGCATGGTGACCAGCTCAGTAATGCCCCTTTATGGGCCTTTCCTCTCCCCACCCCACTCACCAGACTTCACTGCTTCCTGGGGTCACCTCCCAAAGAAACCATCTGCATCCGACTTCTTGTTTACTTTCAGGAAAACGCCAACAGTCAGGGAGTACGTGTTATGTCACAACCTCAGAGCTCCCAGTAAATAGACTGGCCTGAAATGCAGCAGCCAGCCCTGGGAGGTAGTGGGCTCCTGGCTGCTAGACACACAAACAAAGATGCAGATTTGAGCCCATCAACAGCCTGCTGTTGTTAACAGGAACCCAGCCGTGGGTCAGGAGGCTAGAACAAGGGACATCAAAATGCCGGTCTACACCTCTGAGTCATGGCTGTGCCCTCCCTGAAGACCACAGCATCATGGCTTTTTCCTGCCGAGTGTTCATGGTCCGTGTCCAGGAACTACAGCCTGACCAAGGGACTGCAGCCAGACCATCAGGACAGGCACAGAGCAAGGTAGAGTTCCCACAGCCAGACTGGACCTGGAAGTGAATGAGGAACTCCCCAAAAAAAGGAAAGATACACAAATTCCAAGATTATTGAAAACTGTCAGGCTTCCTCATCAATCAAATAAATGCAAAGTGAAGCAACAATGTTCTCTTTTTTCTTATCAACTGAGCAAAAATTTTTTAAACTTTAAATTTTTTTATTTAAAAAAAATTATAGCATTGGCCGGTGAGCAGTGACAGGGAGGTCCCCAAAACTGTTAATGAAAGCATAATTTGGTCCTTCCCCTCCAGAGGTGAATTTAGCACTATCAAGAAGCTGAAAAGTTAGGTTCCCACTCTCAAAAAATGTATCTGAAGGAATGAGTGAAATAGAAAAAGATTTATCTACAAGAATGTTTAATGGGGTGTTATTAATTATAGCAAAACGCTGAAATCACCCAAAGGTCAAACAGTTGTAAATCAGATATAAATAATACATAGTATATTCAAGCAAAAGGATAGTTTGAAAAAAGATATAGAAGACTCAGGATTTGGAAATATTTATGATATATAGTTCTTTGGAGGGGACAGAAAATAAACAGCTGTGATAGCATGATCCATTTAAAAAACAAAAGGTAAAATATAGTAAGTGTCACTTCACTTAAAAAGCTGTGGTCCAGTCTCAGAACTGTGTCGCATTTAGAGGGACCAAAACTGGAATTTTCCTTTATTACTCACATCTCATCTCCCTCAACATTAAAGGGGTTCAAGTCCATAGATGATGTTTAGAATCTGATATCCGTCTCTATTTTCCAGCCTCCCCAACCCCAGGATCCTCCCACCCTTCCACTCTGACAAAATGCTCTTTCCTGTGCCATCTGGACCCACCTCCATCCTCTTGCATCTGCTCTACACTCAGCCCTGTATGATGCACTCCCAGCTTGTCACTCCCTTCTCAGATCTCCCTCCTTTTTGAAGCCTGCCCAAGGGCACCAGCTCAGAAGCCTCCCTCCAAGATCTAAGGATGACCTTCCCCATTTGTGTCACCCACTAACCCTGAACATGCAGTGTCTGGTTTCACTGCCTACTCAAGTGTTAGCTTAAGGACAAGCCTCAGTTTGCTCATCTGTAAAATGGGGACAGCACTATCTGAAAGCCGTGGCAGCACATGGCATGTTACCTGGATCATGGTCATTGTTGAACGTGTGTTAGTTCCTTCCCTTGTGTCCCTCTTGGTCAGTGTCCACGCCTTGAGAGTCAAGAGTCAAACCAAACCACTCCCAGAGCAAAAGCAATGAATGGAGTGTCCTCTGGACTGGATGTCCCCACATCACAGCAGGGGCTCCTGGACCATGAGTCACATTCGTAGATGGGCTCAGGCCTGGGGCATGTGGTCCACCTTCCCCACACTTGACAGCCTGCCTTCAAATCATGGCCCCACCATCATGCAAGTGAGTTACCTGCTCCCTGAGCAGTCTCCTCATCCACAGAGTAGGGATGGGAAGATTACATACCCACCTTGAGGAGCCAATGAAACAATGCCTGTAAAAATTTTAAATTGCCTTAAGATACCACCACACACCCTCAAAAATGGCTAAGACTAACAATGCCAAATGTTGGCAAGACTGTGAAACCAATGAAACTTTCATACGCTGCTGGTGGGAAATGCAAAATCGCACAACTATTCTGAAAAACAGGTTGGCCCTTTCTTATTAAGATAACTACATATATAAATATATATATATAAACAATAACTATATATATAAACAATTTAAATATTCATCAATAAGAGAATGGATGAAGAAAACGGGGAATTTTATTCATACAGGGACTATAATTCATATGATGGAATCCTGTTCAGCAATACAAAGGAATGGATTCCTGAGACAATGTGGGTGAGTCTCCCAGGCATGTGCTGAATGAAAGAAATGAGATGCAAAAGAGCAAACATCTATTTGATGAGTCCATCATCAAATAAGTCCATCATATGAGTCCATCTATTTGAAACTCTAGAAGAACAACTAATCTATGGTGAAAGAGTACATATTAGTGGTGACCTCTGCCTTGGGAGGAGTAGGAGGGAGGGGGTAAATCAATAAGGGACCACAGGGGACGTTATAGGGTGTGGCAATGCTCTATATCGTAATTGGAGTATTGTTTGCAGGAACATACACATTTGTCAAAATTCATCAACCTGTACACTCAAGACATTGAAGATCTTAAATGCACAATTTTACCTCAATTAAAAACATAATAGACGTGGTCCCCGGCTGCCATCTTGGATTGTCCTGTCATGTGAAGCTTCTCTGCACACAGCTCCCGGCTGCCATCTTGGACTGCAGTGTCGTTTGCCACACTTCTGCACACGGCCTGCCTGGGCGGAGGTGTTGGTGGCAGCCATTCCGCACTAGGAACTCTGGTCAGAAAAGCTGGGTGTGAGGCCTCTGCACGTAGACCCCTGTGAGCAAGTGAAACCCAACTAAGCACAAAGGAAAAAAAAAGCCATCTCAGAACTGTGACTATTTTCAAGGATACTGTTTTTGTCTGTGGAACACTGGCTTTGGGGCAAAACAAGGAAGAAGCAGGTGATTCTAATGTGCAGTGCAGAAAGAGAGCCACTGCAGGCCAGCTTCTCCAACTGTGAAGGCACTCCAGCCATGTGGCTGACAGGGTCTTGGTGCTCTGGCCGGTATCAGACCTGAGCCTCTGAGGTGGGAGAGCCAAGTTCAGGACATTGGACCACCAGACACCTCCTGGCCCCACGTAATATCAATCGGCGAGAGCTCTCCCAGAGATCCCCGTCTCAAGGCTAAGACAAAGCTCCACTCCACTCAACAAACAGCAAGCTCCAGTGCTGGGTGCCACATGCCAAACAACTAGCAAGACAGGAGCACAACCCCACCCATTAGCAGAGAGGCTGCCTAAAATCATACTACGTTCACAGACACCCCAAAGCACACCACCGGAGGTGGCCCTGCCACCAGAAAGACAAGAACCAAACCCACCCACCAGAACACAGGCACCAGTTCCCTCCATCAGGAAGCCTACACAAGCCACTGAACCAACCTTACCCACTGGGGGCAGAAACCAAAAACAACGGGAACTACGAACCTGCAGCCTGTGAAAAGGAGGCCTCAAACACAGTAAGTTAAGCAAAATGCAAAGACAGAGAATTACGCAGCAGATGAACGAGAAAGGTAAAAACCCACCAGACCAAACAAATGAAGAGGAAATAGGCAGTCTACCTGAAAAAGAACTCTTAGTAATGATAGTAAAGATATCCAAAATCTTGGAAATAGAATGGAGAAAATACAAGAAACATTTAACAAGGACCTAGAAAAACTAAAGGGCAAACAAACAATGATCAACAACACAATAAATGAAAATAAAAATTCTCTAGAAGGAATCAAGAGCAGAATAACTGAGGCAGAAGAACGGATAAGTGACCTGGAAGGTAAAACAGTGGAAATAACTACCACAGAGCAGAATAAAGAAAAAAGAATGAAAAGAACTGAGGACAGTCTCAGAGACCTCTGGGACAACATTAAATGCACCAATATTCAAATTATATGGGGTACCAGAAGAAGAAGAGAAAAAGAAAGGGACTGAGAAAATATTTGAAGAGATTATAGTTGAAAACTTCCCTAACATGGGAAAGGAAATAGTCAATCAAGTCCAGGAAGAACAGAGAGTCCCATACAGGATAAATCCAAGGGGAAACACACCAAGACACATATTAATCAAACTATCAAGAATTAAATACAAAGAAAAAATACTAAAAGCAGCAAGAGAAAAGCAACAAATACCATACAAGGGAATCCCCATCAGGGTAACAGCTGATCTTTCAGCAGAAACTCGGCAAGCCAGAAGGGAGTGGCAGGACATATTTAAAGTGATGAAAGGGAAAAACCTACAACCAAGATTACTCTACCCAGCAAGGATCTCATTCAGATTCGAGTGATAAATTAAAACCTTTACAGACAAGCAAAAGCTAAGAGAATTCAGCACCACCAAACCAGCTTTACAACAAATGCTAAAGGAACTTCTCTAGGCAGGAAACACAAGAGAAGGAAAAGACCTGCAAAAAGAAACCCAAAACAATTAAGAAAATGGTAATAGGAACATACATATCGATAATTACCTTAAGTGTAAATGGATTAAATGCTCCAACCAAAAGACATAAACTGGCTGAATGGAGACAAAAACAAGACCCGTATATATGCTGTCTACAAGAGACCCACTTCAGACCTAGGGACACATACAGACTGAAAGTGAAGGGATGGAAAAAGATACTCCATGCAAATGGAAATCAGGAGAAAGCTGGAGTACCAATTCTCATATCAGACGAAATAGACTTTAAAATACAGACTATTACAAGAGACAAGAAGGACACTACATAATGATCAAGGGATCAATCCAAGAAGAAGATATAACAACTGTAAATAGTTATGCACCCAACATCAGAGCACCCCAATACATAAGGCAAATGCTAACAGCCATGAAAGGGGAAATCAGCAGTAACACAATCATAGTAGGGGACTTTAACACCCCACTTTCACCAATGGACAGATCAACCAAAATGAAAATAAATAAGGTAACACAAGGTTTAAATCATACATTAAACAGGAAGGACTTAATTGATATTTATAGGACATTCCATCCAAAAGCAACAGAATACACTTTCTTTTCAAGTGCACATGGAACATTCTCCAGGATAGATCATATCTTGGGTCACTAATCCAGCCTTGGTAAATTTAAGAAAACTGAAATCATATCAAGTATCTTTTCTGACCACAACACTATGAGACTAGATATCAATTACAGGAAAAAAACTGTAAAACATACAAACACATGGAGGCTAAATGATTCGTTACTAAATAACCAAGAGATCACTGAAGAAATCAAAGTGGAAATCAAGAAATACCTAGAAACAAATGACAATGAAAACACGATGACTCAAAACCTATGGGATGTAGCAAAAGCAGTTCTAAAAGGGAAGTTTATAGCAATACAATCCTACCTCAAGAAACAAGAAAAATCTCAAATAAACAACCTAACCTTACACCTAAAGCAATTAGAGAAAAAAGAACAAAAAACCACAAAAGTCACCAGAAGGAAAGAAATCAGATCAGAAATGAATGAAAAAGAAATGAAGGAAACAACAGTAAAGATCAATAAAGCTATAAGCTGGTTCATTGAAAAGATAAACAAAATTGATAAACCACTAGCCAGACTCATCAAGAAAAAAAGGTAGAAGACTTAAATCAAGAAAATTAGAAATGAAAAAGGACAAGTTACAACTGACTCTGCAGAAATACAAAGAATCATGAGGGATTACTACAAGCAACTATATGCCAATAAAATGGACAACCTGGAAGAAATGGACAAATTCTTAGAAAAGCACAACCTTCTGAGACTGAACCAGGAAGAAAAGAAGTAAAAACAGTCCAATCACAAGCACTGAAATTGAAACTGTCATTAAAATTCTTCCAACAAACAAATGCCCAGGACCAGATGGCTTCACAGGCGAATTCTTTCAAACATTTAGAGAAGAGCTAACACCTATCCTTCTCAAACTCTTCCAAATTATAGCAGAGGGAGAAACACTCCCAAACTCTTTCTACAGGGCCACCATCACCCTGATACCAAAACCAAAGATACCACAAAAAGAGAAAACTACAGGCCAATATCACTGATGAACATAGATGCAAAATCCTCAACAAAATACCAGCAAACAGAATCCAGCAGCACATTAAAAGGATCATACACTATGATCAAGTTGGATTTACCCCAGGAATGCAAGGGTTCTTCAATATACGCAAATCAATCAATGAGATACACCATATTAACAAACTGAAGGATAAAAACCATATGATAATCTCAATAGATGCAGAAAAAGCTTTTGACAAAATTCAACACCCATTTATGATAAAACTCTCCAGGGGGCTTCCCTGGTGGCACAGTGGTTGAGAATCTGCCTGCTAATGCAGGGGACACAGGTTCGAGCCCTGGTCTGGGAAGATCCCACATGCCACGGAGCAGCTGGGCCCATGAGCCACAGTTGCTGAGCCTGCGCGTCTGGAGCCTGTGCCCCGCAACGGGAGGGGCCGCGATAGAGAAAGGCCCGCGCACCGCGATGAAGAGCGGTCCCCGCACCGCGATGAAGAGTGGTCCCCGCTTGCCACAACTGGAGAAAGCCCTCGCACGAACCGAAGACCCAACACAGCCAAAAATAAATAAATAAATAAATAAAATCAAGTAAAACTTTAAAAAAAAAAAAAAAACTCTCCAGAAAGTAGGCATAGAGGGAACCTACCTCAACATAATAAGGGCCATATATGACAAACCCACAGCCAGCATCGTTCTCAATGGTGAAAAACTGAAACCATTTCCACTAAGATCAGGAACAAGATAAGGTTGCTCACTCTCACCACTATTATTCAACATAGTTTTGGAACATTTAGCCACAGCAATCAGAGATGAAAAAGAAATAAAAAGAATCCAAATCAGGAAAGGAGAAGTAAAGCTGCCACTGTTTGCTGATGACATGATACTATACATAGAGAACCCTAAAGATGCTACCAGAAAACTACTAGAGCTAAACAATGAATTTGGTATAGTAGCAGGATAAAAAATTAATGCACAGAAATCTCTTGCATTCCTATATACTAATGATGAAAAATCTGAAAGAGAAATTAAGGAAACACTCCCATTTACCATTGCAACAAAAAGAATTAAATACCTAGGAATAAACCTACCTAAGGAGACAAAAGACCTGTATGCAGAAAACTACAAGACACTGAGGAAAGAAATTAAAGATGATACTAACAGATGGAGAGATATACCATGTTCTTGGATTGGAAGGCTCAACACTGTGAAAATAACTATACTATCCAGAGCAATCTACAGATTCAATGCAATCCCTATCAAACTACCAATGGCATTTTTCACAGAACTAGAATTAAAAAGTTCACAATTTGTATGGAAACACAATAGACCCCGAAGAGCCAAAGCAACCTTGAGAAAGAAGAATGGAGGTGGAGGAATCAGGCTCCCTGCCTTCAGACTATACTACAAAGCTACAGTCATCAAGACAACATGGCACGGACACAAAAACAGAAATATAGATCAATGGAACATGATAGAAAGTCCAGAGCCCAGAGATAAATCCATGAACATACGGTCACCTTATCTTTGATAAGGAGGCAAGAATATACAATGGAGAAAAGACAGCCTCTTCAATAAGTGGTGCTGGGAAAACTGGACAGCTACATATAAAAGAATGAAATTAGAATACCTCCTAACACCATACACAAAAATAAACTCAAAATGCATTAAAGACCTAAATGTAAGGCCAGACACTGTAAAACTCTTAGAGGAAAACATAGGCAGAACACTCTGTGACATAAATCACAGCAAGATCCTTTTTGACCCACCTCCTAGAGAAATGGAAATAAAAACAAAAATAAACAAATGAGACCTAATGAAACTTAAAAGCTCTTGCACAGCAAAGGAAACCATAAACAAGACAAAAAGACAACCCTCAGAATGGGAGAAAATATTTGCAAATGATTCAACGGACAAAGGATTAATCTCCAAAATTTACAAGCAGCTCATGCAACTCAATATCAAAAAAACAAACAACCCAATCCAAAAATGGGCAGAAGACCTAAATAGACATTTCTCCAAAGAAGATACACAGATTGTCAACAAACACATGAAAGGATGCTCAACATCACTAATCATTAGAGAAACACTAATCAGATGTATAATGAGGTATCACCTCCTTCCAGTCAGAATGGCCAACGTCAAAAAATCTAGAAACAATAAATGCTGGAGAGGGTATGGAGAAAAGGGAACCCTCTTGCACTGTTGGTGGGAATGTAAATTGATACAGCCACTATGGAGAACAGTATGGAGGTTCCTTAAAAAACTAAAAGTAGAACTACCATATGACCCAGCAATCCCACTACTGGGCATATACCCTGAGAAAACCATAATTCAAAAAGAGTCATGTACCACAGTGTTCATTGCAGCACTATTTACAATAGCCAGGACATGGAAGCAACCTAAGTGTCCATCGACAGATGAATGGATAAAGATGTGGCACATATATACAATGGAATATTACTCAGCCATAAAAAGAAATGAAATTGAGTTATTTGTAGTGAGGTGGATGGACCTAGAGTCTGTCATACAGAGTGGAGTAAGTCAGAGAGAGAAAAAGAAATACCATATGCTAACACATATAAATGGAATCAAAAAAAAAAAAAAAGGTTCTGATGAACCTAGGGGTAGGACAGGAATAAAGACACAGATGGAGAGAATGGACTTGAGGACACAGGGAGGGAGGGAGGGGGAAGGGTAAGGTGGGAGGAAGTGAGAGAGTGGCATGGACTTATATACACTACCAAATGTAAAATAGATAGCTAGTGGGAAGCAGCTCCATAGCACAGGGAGATCAGCTTGGTGCTTTGTGACCCCCTAGAGGGGTGGCATAGGGAGGGTGGGAGGGAGATAGAAGAGGGAGGAGATATGGGGATATATGTATACATATAGCTGATTCACTTTGTTATACACCAGAAACTAATACAACACTGTAAACATTTTACTCCAATAAAGAGGTTAAAATAAATAAAATATATGCAACATTTAAAAAAAAAAGCTCACTGAGTGATTCTATTGGGTTGAGAAACACTACCTTAGAGTGAAGAGGGATGCAGAGGATGGGGATGTGGAGGGCTTTACTTCAAGGCACGGACTTCTGAAGCAGCACAGAGCCTGGTTGTCATGCAGGTAGAGAGCGTAGGGCTGGTGGAGGCTGAGGCTGGACGGAGGTGGCGCCAGATTGGGAAGGCTTTGGACACCGGTCCAGGGAGTTCTGACTTTACCTCGAGGTTTTAGGGGAAGGAGGGCACTGAATTTCTTGGCGGGAGAAGGCCAGCTGAGCTCTGGAGTTTGCAAGGTCCTCTGGGGGATTCAGGACACAAGATGGATGCCAGATGTTGGGAGTGGGGCTGGGCGGAACCGGGCAGGAATGGGCGGGGCTGATTGTTTGCTTGCCTGAGAGATGCTGGACACTGGGGCCCGAGGGGCCAGGGAACCTGGCGAAAAGGGAGATGCCCAGGGTTCAGGCCTGAGCACCCAGGAGAGCCGGATGGAACCACCAGGATGCCCTGGGCACAGAATGAACAGGGCATGGATCCTGTTCTCAAGCCCCCAGCCATTGTGTGTATTTCTGGGCGCACCCTGAGGCCAAGGTTACCGGGGATGTAACTCGTGGCTGTTTGTAAAATGAGCATAATTTAACTGCGAGGGATGGGTTCCGTCCCACCCTCCCTCCGAGCTGCATCCAGATAAAGCGGCATCTGAAGCTGTGGCCATTTGATGTATCATTAAATACACCTTCTTGCACTTGGCACATAAACCCTGATAAAGTTTCACCTTTTAACAAAATAAATGACTCAATTAACAAGATGAAAAACAGCAGTGTGGTGGCAGGCGCACTTGGTGGCCGCAAAAAAAAAGCCTGGAGAAGAATTATCCCAGCAGGAAATTAATGCGGGCAGAGGCCCGGCGCTCGGTGGGCAACCGCTGACTGCCAGCCTGCCAGCCTGGGGTGGACGGGGCCTGCTGACCGCTGACGCAGCGGGGGACGCCCACGTTCTGGGCCGGGGCCTGGCGGGGGCTGTGGATTCCGGGGAGCTCCCTGAGCTGAGCCCTGAGCTATGGAATCAGGCAGGGCTTAGTGTGCGAGGGTGAGTCAGTGTGTTTGTGCACACGCATTGGAATCCCGGCTTTGCCCTGTCCCAGCACCAACAAATCGTAGTCATCCTTTAATGATGAGACACCCCTAGGCCAGGCTCTGTGCTAAATTTTTATACGTTTTATCTCTGAAGGACGCAGGATGACCTGGGAGGTAGGACACCGGGTTCTGGGTTCAAACTTTGTATAGCTTTGGAATAACAACTCGCCTCCCCACCTCCATGTCCTCATGGGCAGACGGAGAGGGTTGGACCAAGGAAGGCGTCTCACTGGGGAGGCAAGGGCCTGTGGACAGGCCTACAGACCTGGTTGAGAAAATAAAACTGTATATTAATTATCACTAACCTCTAACTGAGAGGAGCCCCTCCGTCAAGACAGGGACCGTGTGATGTCGGCACAGTGTTTGCAGTGCCTGTGACTTGGTTACCAACAGGAATCCCAGATATTTTCCTTTTCCACTGTCATTGTTGCAGAAAATTCAAACTACCATTAACACTCCTTGCTACCCTGAAATTATGGTGGTTATTAGACCCTCTGGTCGGGCTTGTTATTTAATGCATTAATGAGGAAGCACGTGCACTCCTACATCACAAATCTGTTTTTAATATTTGATAATTTTCAAAGTAATGGGTTTCCTTTGTCATCACATGTATTTTATTTTATGCAGGCGGAAGAGTATTCTGAGAAAAGGTGCCAGGCGTCAGTCGCCTGTTGGAGGCTCCAAGGCATGAAAATGATTAAGGTCAACTGGGCTAGGTATTTCCAAGGGTTCCTCAAATTCTGACGTCCTGTTATTCCATGGAACTAGAGCAATCATCACGACAGTGAAGTAGCTACAGAGTGTTGTGTGCCACGGCCAATGTTATTTTTTTTTAATTGAAGTATAGTTGATTTACAATATCATGTTAGTTTCAGATGTACAGCACAGTGATTCAGTTATACATACACACACACATATATATACTATATATATACTATATATTCTTTTTCAGATTCATTCCCTTGTAGGTTATTACAAAATATTGAGTATAGTTCCCTGTGCTATACAGTAGGTCCTTGTTGGTTACCTATTTTACATGTAGTAGTGTGTATCTGTAAATCCCAAACTCCTAATTTATCCATCCCCCCATTATGTTTTTCTTTTTAATTTTTACTGGAATATAACTGCTTTACATTGTTGTGTTACTGGTGCTGCATAACAAACTGAATCAGCTATACATATACATATATCCCAATACCCCCTCCCTCTTGCGTCTCCCTCCCAGCCTCCCTATCCCAGCCCTCTAGGTGGTCACAAAGCACCGAGCTGATCTCCCCGAGCTACACGGCTGCTTCCCACTAGCTATCTATTTTACATTTGGTAGTGTATATATGTCCATGCCACTCTCTCACTTCTTCCCAGCTTACTCTTCCCCCTCTCCGTGTCCTCAGGTCCATTCTCTACGTCTGCGTCTTTATTCCTGTCCTACCCCTAGGTTTTTCAGAACCAATTTTTTTTTGATTCCATATATATGTGTTAGCACACAGTATTTGTTTTTCTCTTCCTGACTTACTTCACTCTGTATGACAGACCCTAGGTCCATCCACTTCACTACAAATAACTCAGTTTCGTTTCTTTTTATGGCTGAGTAATATTCCATTGTATATATGTGCCACATCTTTATCCATTCATCTGTTCATGGACACTTAGGTTGCTTCCATGTCCTGGTTATTGTAAATAGTGCTTCAATTAACATTGTGGTACATGACTCCTTTTGAATTATGGTTTTCTCAGGGTATATGCCCAGTAGTGGGATTGCTGGGTCGTATGGTAGTTCTATTTTTAGTTTTTGAAGGAACCTCCATACTGTTCTCCATAGTAGCTGTATCAATTTACATTCCCACCAACAGTGCAAGAGGATTCCCTTTTCTCCACACCCTCTCCAGCATTTATTGTTTCTAGAGTTTTTCATGATGGCCATTCTGACTGGAATGAGGTGATACCTCATTATACATTTGATTAGTATTTCTCTAATGATTAGTGATGTTGAGCATCCTTTCATATGTTTGTTGACAATCTGTGTATCTTCTTTGGAGAAATGTCTATTTAGGTCTTCTGCCCATTTTTGGATTCGGTTGTTTGCTTTTTGATATTGAGTTGCATGAGCTGCTTGTAAATTTTGGAGATTAATCCTTTGTTCGTTGAAACATTTGCAAATATTTTCTCCCATTCTGAGGGTTGTCTTTTTGTCTTGTTTATGGTTTCCTTTACTGTGCAAGAGCTTTTAAGTTTCATTAGGTCTCATTTGTTTATTTTTGTTTTTATTTCCATTTCTCTAGGAGGTGGGTCAAAAAGGATCTTGCTGTAATTTATGTCACAGAGTGTTCTGCCTGTTTTCCTCTAAGAGTTTTATAGTGTCTGGCCTTACATTTAGGTCTTTAATGCATTTTGAGTTTATTTTTGTGTATGGTGTTAGGAGGTATTCTAATTTCATTCTTTTATATGTAGCTGTCCAGTTTTCCCAGCACCACTTATTGAAGAGGCTGTCTTTTCTCCATTGTATATTCTTGCCTCCTTACCAAAGATAAGGTGACCGTATGTTCATGGATTTATCTCTGGGCTTTCTATCATGTTCCATTGATCCATATTTCTGTTTTTGTGTCAGTGCCATGTTGTCTTGTTGACTGTAGCTTTGTAGTATAGTCTGAAGGCAGGGAGCCTGATTCCTCCACCTCCATTCTTCTTTCTCAAGGTTGCTTTGGCTCTTTGGGGTCTATTGTGTTTCCATACAAATTGTGAACTTTTTTATTCTAGTTCTGTGAAAAATGCCATTGGTAGTTTGATAGGGATTGCATTGAATCTGTAGATTGCTCTGGATAGTATAGTTATTTTCACAATGTTGATTCTTCCAATCCAAGAACATGGTATATCTCTCCACCTGTTAGTATCATCTTTAATTTCTTTCATCAGTGTCTTGTAGTTTTCTGCATACAGGTCTTTTGTCTCCTTAGGTAGGTTTATTCCTAGGTATTTAATTCTTTTTGTTGCAATGGTAAATGGGAGTGTTTCCTTAATTTCTCTTTCAGATTTTTCATCATTAGTATATAGGAATGCAAGAGATTTCTGTGCATTAATTTTTTATCCTGCTACTATACCAAATTCATTGTTTAACTCTAGTAGTTTTCTGGTAGCATCTTTAGGGTTCTCTATGTATAGTATCATGTCATCAGCAAACAGTGACAGCTTTACTTCTCCTTTCCTGATTTGGATTCCTTTTATTTCTTTTTCATCTCTGATTGCTGTGGCTAAATGTTCCAAAACTATGTTGAATAATAGTGGTGAGAGTGGGCAACCTTGTCCTGTTCCTGATCTTAGTGGAAACGGTTTCAGTTTTTCACCATTGAGAACGATGCTGGCTGTGGGTTTGTCATATATGACCTTTATTATGTTGAGGTAGGTTCCCTCTATGCCTACTTTCTGGAGAGTTTTTTTCATAAATGGGTTTTGAATTTTGTCGAAAGCTTTTTCTGCATCTATTGAGATTATCATATGGTTTTTATCCTCCAGTTTGTTAATATGGTGTATCTCATTGATTGATTTGCGTATATTGAAGAAGCTTTGCATTCCTGGGATAAACCCCACTTGATCATGGTGTAAGATCCTTTTAATGTGCTGCTGGATTCTGTTTGCTGGTATTTTGTTGAGGATTTTGCATCTATGTTCATCAGTGATATTGGCCTGTAGTTTTCTTTGTTTTGTAACATCTTTGTCTCGTTTTGGTGTCAGGGTGATGGTGGCCTCATAGAATGAGCTTGGGAGTGTTCCTCCCTCTGCTGTATTTTGGAAGAGTTTGAGAAGGATAGGTGTTAGCTCTTCTCTAAATGTTTGATAGAATTCGTCTGTGAAGCCATCTGGTCCTGGGCATTTGTTTGTTGGAAGAATTTTAATCACAGTTTCAATTTCAGTGCTTGTGATTGGACTGTTTATACTTTTTTTCTTCCTGGTTCAGTCTCAGAAGGTTGCACTTTTCTAAGAATTTTTCCATATCTTCCAGGTTGTCCATTTTATTGGCATATAGTTGCTTGTAGTAATCCCTCATGATTCTGTGTTATTTCTGCAGGGTCAGTTGTTACTTCTCCTTTTTCATTTCTAATTTTGTTGATTTGAGTCTTCTCCCTTTTTTTCTTGATGAGTCTGGCTACTGGTTTATCAATTTTGTTTATCTTCTCAAAGAACCAGCTTTTAGTTTTATTGATCTTTGCTATTGTTTCCTTCATTTCTTTTTCATTTATTTCTGATCTGATGTTTATGATTTCTTTCCTTCTGGTGACTTTGGGGCTTTTTTGTTCTTCTTTCTCTAATTGCTTTAGGTGTAAGGTTAAGTTGTTAATTTCAGATTTTTCTTGTTTCTTGAGGCAGCATTGTATTGCTATAAACTTCCCTCTTAGAACTGCTTTTGCTGCATCCCATAGGTTTTGGGTCATCGTGTTTTCATTGTTTCTAGGTATTTCTTGATTTCCTTTTGATTTCTTCAGTGATCTCTTCGTTATTTAGTAGAGTGTTATTTAGCCTCCATGTGTTTGTATTTTTTACAGATTTTTTCCTGTAACTGATATCTAGTCTCATAGCGTTGTGGTCAGAAAAGATCCTTGATACGATTTTAATTTTCTTAACTTTACCAAGGCTTGATTTTTGACCCAAGATATGATCTATCCTTGAGAATGTTCCATGCGCACTTGAAAAGAAGGTGTATTCTGTTGCTTTTTTTTTTTAAATAAATTTATTTATTTATTTATTTATGGCTCTTTGTTGCTGCACGCGGGCTTTCTCCAGTTGCTGCGAGTTGGGGGCTACTCTTCATTGCGGTGCGCAGGCTTCTCATTGGGTGGCTTTTCTTGTTGCGGAGCACGGGCTCTAGGTGCATAGGCTTCAGTAGTTGTGGCACTCAGGCTCAGTAGTTGTGGCTCACGGGCTCTAGAGCGCAGGCTCAGTATTTCTGGCGCACAGGCTGAGTTGCTCCGCGGCATGTGGGATCTTCCCGGACCAGGGCTCAAACCTGTGTCCCCTGCATTGGCAGGCAGATTCTTAACCACTGCGCCACCATGGAAGCCCTACACTGTTGCTTTTGGATGGAATGTCCTATAAATATCAATTAAGTCCCTCTTGTTTAATGTATCATTTAAAGTTTATGTTTCCTTATTTATTTTCATTTTGGTTGATCTCTCCATTGGTGAAAGTCGGGTGTTAAAGTCCCCGACTATGATTGTGTTACTGTTGATTTCCCCTTTCATGGCTGTTAGCATTTGCCTTATGTATTGGGGTGCTCTGATGTTGGGTGCATAACTATTTACAGTTGTTATATCTTCTTCTTGGATTGATCCCTTGATCATTATGTAGTGTCCTTCTTGTCTCTTGTAATAGTCTGTATTTTAAAGTCTATTTCGTCTGATATGAGAATTGGTACTCCAGCTTTCTCCTGATTTCCATTTGCATGGAGTATCTTTTTCCATCCCTTCACTTTCAGTCTGTATGTGTCCCTAGGTCTGAAGTGGGTCTCTTGTAGACAGCATATATACGGGTCTTGTTTTTGTCTCCATTCAGCCAGTTTATGTCTTTTGGTTGGAGCATTTAATCCATTTACACTTAAGGTAATTATCGATATGTATGTTCCTATTACCATTTTCTTAATTGTTTTGGGTTTCTTTTTGCAGGTCTTTTCCTTCTCTTGTGTTTCCTGCCTAGAGAAGTTCCTTTAGCATTTGTTGTAAAGCTGGTTTGGTGGTGCTGAATTCTCTTAGCTTTTGCTTGTCTGTAAAGGTTTTAATTTATCACTCGAATCTGAATGAGATCCTTGCTGGGTAGAGTAATCTTGGTTGTAGGTTTTTCCCTTTCATCACTTTAAATATGTCCTGCCACTCCCTTCTGGCTTGCCGAGTTTCTGCTGAAAGATCAGCTGTTAACCTGATGGGGATTCCCTTGTATGGTATTTGTTGCTTTTCCCTTGCTGCTTTTAGTATTTCTTCTTTGTATTTAATTCTTGATAGTTTGATTAATATGTGTCTTGGCGTGTTTCCCCTTGGATTTATCCTGTACGGGACTCTATGCACTTCCTAGACTTGACTGACTATTTCCTTTCCCATGTTAGGGAAGTTTTCAACTATAATCTCTTCAAATATTTTCTCAGTCTCTTTCTTTTTCTCTTCTTCTGGGACCCCGTATAATTTGAATATTGGTGCATTTAATGTTGTCCCAGAGGTCTCTGAGACAGTCCTCAATTCTTTTCATTCTTTATCCTTTATTCTGCTCTGCAGTAGTTATTTCCACTATTTTATCTTTCAGGTCACTTATCTGTTCTTCTGCCTCAGTTATTCTGCTATTGGTTCCTTTTACAGAAATTTTAATTTCATTTATTGTGTTGTTCATCATTGTTTGTTTGCTCTTTAGTTCTTCTAGGTCCTTGTTAAACGTTTCTTGTATTTTCTCCATTCTATTTCCAAGATTTTGGATATCTTTACTATCATTACTCTGAATTATTTTTCAGATAGACTGCCTATTTCCTCTTCATTTGTTTCGTCTGGTGGGTTTTTACCTTTCTCCTTCATCTGCTGCATATTTCTGTGTCTTACCATTTTACTTAACTTACTGTGTTTGGGGCCTCCTTTTCACAGTCTGCAGGTTCGTAGTTCCCATTGCTTTTGGTGTCTGTCCCCAGTGAGTAAGGTTGGTTCAGCGACTTGTGTAGGCTTCCTTGTGGAGGAGACTGATGCCTGTGTTTTGGTGGGTGTGGCTGGATCATGTCTTTCTGGTGGGCAGGACCACATCCGGTGGTGTGTTTTGGGGTGTCTGTGAATGTAGTATGACTTTAGGCAGCCTCTCTGCTAATGGGTGGGGTTGTGTTCCTGTTTTCTAGTTGTTTGGTATGGGGCACCCAGTACTGGAACTTGCTGGTCATTGAGTGGAGTGGAGCTGGGTCTTAACGTTGAGATGGAGATCTCTGGGAGAGCTCTCGCTGACTGATGTTACATGGGGCCGGGAGGTCTCTGGTGGTCCAGTGTCCTGCTCGGCTCTCCCGCCTCAAATCTCAGGCTGACAGTAAGCCAGAGCATCAAGACCCTGTCAGCCACATGGCTCAGATGAGTGGTTTATTACCAAGGATATTAAAGCACAGGAACCAACAGCCAGATGAGGAGATTCATAGGGCAAGGTCGAGAACAAAAAATTTTCAGTCCTCTTGGAGTTTGGTGCCCAGCACAGTTGCACATGGAGGTATTCTGCTTCACCAACCTGGAATCTCTCTGAAACCCCTCCTTTTGGATTTTAATGGTGGTTTCACTACACAGGCATGGCTGATCACTCAGTGAGCTTTCTAAAATACCAATGCTTCAATCCCACCCAAGACCAACTGAATCAGAATCTCAGGGCCCAGCACACAGGTAACCAGCTAATTCCATGTACAGCCAGACTTGAGAACCACCATTTCAACATCCTCCTCGCCCCTCAAGTACAGGCATGGTTTTCACCTCCTGCAGGAAGCTCTCCTGGCCTCTGCCCCCGAGGCCCTCACCATCCAAGGGTGAATGAGGCCCCTCCTCTGGGTCCCAGGTCTCTCTGTGCAAACTAAGCACGAGTGTTAAGGTTAGCACAGGGATCCCTGTGTGGGACGCTCTTGAGGGCAGCAGTGGCTGGAATCACACAGAGGGTGCTCAGCAGGGGTCCACTGGGAGTCTGCATGGTGTGAATACACCTCACGCTCCCACAATGATGTGCTACCAAGGAGAGCTCCCATCAAAGTTGCCAGATTAGGGAGGTCAAGGCTCCTTAGCAAGCCTCCTGGACAGGGGGAGGGGCCAGCGTGAGAGATGGTATGGAGGCTGGAAACATCCGCCAGCAGGGCAACAGGGAAACTTCTTGTAGATTGACAGGAGGTAGTAAGGCTTGGTTGAAAGAGCCAGAGTTCCATCCAACCCTGCCATGTCCCAGCTGCGTGACCTGGGGTGACTCACTCAACCTCTCTGAGCCTGTTTCCTCCTCCATAAAGCAGGTAACCCTCCAACTCTTGGGGAGGACTTTGCAGCAGGACATATGTGAAGGGTGGGGCACAAGACCCGGTGGGTTGAAACTGTGGAGATGTCAGTGTCCCCTGAACACAGCCTCCCTCTCATCGGCCCTGGTTTCCCCTCTCCCGTGGATGTCTTTACGGTTCTCAGGCCACCAGTCAGCGGCAGGATGGCAGGCAGGCGCCACACCATGGACTCTGGCCACTTTTCCTTTGCACATCATGTGTCCAGAAGACGGCCCAGGGGAGCGTGATTGGCCGGTCCCCCTCTCATTCTGCCCTGACCGTTTTCTCTGGAAAACACAGTGGAGCTGCTGGGCCGTAGGCATTTCTGTCAGTCAGGCCGCTGTCTCTATCTGTCAGCAGGTTCTCCCTAATTCCATTCTGACACACACGTATTAAGCACCAGCTGTGGACCAGGGCCCGGGCTAGGAGGCGAGGAGGCCACTGGAGCGTGTGCCTTTTCGTGGTCGAGTGTTGGTGGTACCAGCGTGGGTGGGCATCACCGACCCACTGAGGGCCTGAATAGAACAGAAAGGTGGAGGAAGGGAGGATTTGCTCCGTCTCAACTGAGATGTCCGTCTTCTCCTGGCCCCAGACATTGACGTTCCTGGTTCTCTGGCCTTTGGACTGAATTCCACCCCTGGCTCTCCTGGATCCCCAGGTTGCAGGCGGCAGATCAAATGACTTCTCAGCATCCACAGCTAAGTGAGCCAATTCTTGTAATAAATCTCCTCTTACGTATACTTATATGGAGAGATAGACAGACAGACATCCTATTGGCTCTGTTTTTCTAGAGAACCCTGGCTAGTACACTGACCATGTGGCCCAGGGCAATTCTGTCTATCTCTCTTTGCCTCCATTTCATCTAAACACAGGATTTTCACCTCACTGGGTTGTTCTGGGGTCCAAGCAGTAATAAGCAACAGAAATAGACAGACAGCGCTTGAAGTGGGGCCTGGCACACGGTGCGGTGTTACTGTGTCAGAGTGTGTTTACTTCTGACCCCTCCCATTTGCACGGTTCATCCACAGCCTCTAACTCCTGGCAGTTTGCAGAACACAAAATGGGCCTGTTCAGAGAGGGCCGCTGGGTTGTCAGACAAGTTGCTCCATATGCTTAAGATATCTTTCTTCTTTTCCTCCCCTCACAACCCCTGTGCAGTCTCTCTTTAGGGGTCCCCTCCTCCAAGAAGCCTTCCCGGGCTGCCCTGTGGCTGTTCCTGTGGTGTCTGCTGGCTCGTCCGTCCCCTAACCCGGATTGTGGGTTACTTGAGAGCAGAAACCAGCTCCTTTCTCTCTCTTTCCCCCAAGCCTGGCCCAGCACCTGGGCAAGCAGACCCTCGATACATATTTGCTAAAGAAAGAGGGAGGGGAGGGATGGACGGAGGGAAGGAGGAAGAGAAGAAGGAACCCATCGGCCTTTGGACCCAAAACCTCAGTGCTCCTTAAACATCACACAGCTTAATGGGTGCAGATCCATCCAAGCTTCTCTTGCAGTTGGCTTGTATCTCTTGGACACAGGACAGTTTCTCTCTTCCCTCAATCATGGAAGACCCAGAGTCCTCCATTGCCCTTGAGCGGCCCATGAGGAGTCCTCTAGCTGTTTTTTTCTGGAAACTGCGGAGAACAAAAAAAAGGGATAAAGTGTGGCTTTTTTTGAAAGGCATGATGTTGTCTTTCAATAAGAAGAGAAAGCTTGATAATAAAATCTCCAGACCCCAAGGAGCAGGAGTGACTTAAGGAAAGACCCAAATGGGAAACACAAACTCAACACTCCATTACGGCCAGTGAATTCACCAGATTGTTCAATACTTTGAGTTCAGTATTTGGGTCAATGAGCAATGGGTTTTCCCCTTCCAGGAGTAGCCTATTTAATGCTTAGCTGAGTTCTAAGCATCCTTCCTGGTCATGCTCTAGGGTCATGCTCTGGGGTAAATGCCCTGGTCTAGAGATTTATATCAGCTCCCTCTCTACAATCTCCATGGTTTTAATCAGAATAAAATGTCCTCATCTGTAGCCCACAAGGTGAATGGCTTCTCTGGGTTTAAAAGCATGAGAAACCTCGATATTGTAAATCAACCATACTTCAATTTAAAAAAATCAAAATAAAAAAAAAAATTTTAAGCATGAGGAACCAGAAAGAACAGTCTTAACTCTCAGAAGATGTTGGACCCCCACCTCCACCACTTTGTGTAGCCAAGTTTCCCCAGGAATTGTAGAAGGTTGGATCTCCAAAGAGGAGAAAGGCTTCTGTCTCCTCTGGGGGCTGTGAAGCATGGCTTCAGGTGGGTGAGCTGTCCGGGTGAGGTCAACAGGCAAAGTCAGCGTTGGAAGGAACGCCAAGGCCTGACGTTTGTGTAAGGCTTGGCCGTGGAGGAACCTCAGGTCCCTTTGGCCAGCACATTGTGAGCCCTGGTGGAAAGGCTGAGCACCGGATGTCCATGGTTGCAGAGCACGAGTTTAGGAGGGTTCCAAGGCTGGATCTGCCCCACAGCATCACAACACCTGAACACAGGTGTCTCTGCTCTCAGGAGAGCACCTCTCCTCATCCCCACTCCAGCTTCCGAGTGCCCATCATGTGCAGGGAATCCTCATCCTCCCAACACCTCGCTGTGCAACACTTAATACCCCCACTTCCCAGAGGAGGACACTAAGGTTTCCAAAGAGAAGGTGGTGAGTTTTCAGTCGCCAGGTGTTAGGTGCTTCCTGCATAGCACAGGAGCAGTGACACATACCAGACACGCAATGCTTTCTCGAATCCTCCCACTCACTCTGCCGGGAAGGATTATTAACCCCATCCCATAGATGGGGAAACTGAAGCTCAGGGAAGGGAAGGAGTGGTCCCTGCATCACACAGCTGGAACCAGGCAGAGTCAAAATTCAAAGCCAGGTGCACCTAACTCCCTAGAAAGTCCACAAGGCAGGCAATTGCACAGGGATTCACCCAGCTTGTGCGAAGAGAGCGCAGGGACAATAGGAAGGCGTGAGCATCTTTGCCTCACTGTCTCTGACCACCAGTCACCACCCTGCGGCCTTCTCAGCCTGAGCGGCTCTCCTTTCTTAGGATTGAGCTTCAGGGTCCAAGCCAGGAGTGCTTGTAAACACCATCTACCACACCCCGGTGTTCCCCTTGACCACGTGGAGGTGTGACACTAACCTCACGCCGTGGTGAAGACTGTATGAGTTTCCTGCAGCTGCTGTGACAAATGACCACCAGCCTGATGGCTTAAAACAACAGAAATTTCTTATCTCACAGTCCTGGAGGTCAGAAATCCAAAATCAAGGTGCCAGCAGGGCCATGCTCCTTCTGAAGGCTCCAGGGGAAAATCTTTCCTCACCTCTTCCAGCTTCTGGTGGCTCCTGGCATTCCTTGGCTTGTGGCTGCATCACTCCAATCTCTGCTTCTGGGGCCATGTTGCCTCCTCCCCTCTGTTTCCCTATCTTCTCTCTTCTGTCTCTTAGAATAATGCCCATCATTGGATACAGGACCCACCTTAATCCAGGATGAGCTCACATTGAGATCCTTTCCTTAATTACATCTGCAAAAACCCTCATTCCAAACACTTTCATGTTCTGAGGTTCCAAGTGGACATATCTTTTAAAGAGAGTCACCATTCAACCCATTACAAAGACCTTAGTTTCTTTCTCCCCATTCCCAGCACTTTTGATACCACCATCCTACTCATCTCTACCCCTCCCCACCCTACCCCCCACACCTGGGAGGTGGCATGGTCAGTGGGAAGAGCATGGGTTCTGGGGTCACTCAGACTTGGCTTTGCATCTCAACTCTTCCATGGGCCAGCTATGTGGCCCATACAGGCTACCAGACTTCTCTACTCTTTCCTAGCTTCATCTCTTAAATTGAGCAAACCCCACTTACTCCTTTTAGGGGACTTATATGATCTAATGAATGATACCTGGTGGGTTCTCAACAAACAGTGGGCGCCCTTCCTGCCTCCCTACATGTATAAAAATCCAGGAGATCAGAGTCATGTGGGATTCTTTGAGAGGGTCACACAGCTGACCAAGGTCAACAGGAACTGGGATTTCATGCACAGCTGTGGGATCCATCTTCCAAGGACTGTGTTGAATGTCGCTAGCTGGTATGAGGACAAAGCTTTACACAACACATGAACTTGAGCACATGTTAGAAATCTATGCACTTGGGAGGAAACTGAGATGATGTGACTTGCCCAGCATCACAGCAGGACCTAAAGCCCTGGCTTCAGAAAACACCCGTCCCGTTGTTTCCCAAGCCACCTGGAATCTGCATGGAAGAGCTCCTCGGCTCTTGACAGCAGTACAAAAAGTCTATCTGCCCACAGCATTCCATCTTCCTAGATCTAGAGGGGCTTCAGCGTGCCCTCCCTCACCTGACACTCCTATTTGTCCTTCAGTGTCAATGAAGTTCCCCTCCGCTGGCCCCAATAAGCCCTATTGCTCCTGTTGAGTGTGACGATTTGTGTGCTTGTCTTTCCCAGAACATGGTGGGCTCCCTGTGGCTGTGAACCCATGCCTGATCCATCCCTGCATCCCTGTTGTCTGACTCAGGCGTGACACCTAGTAGGACCTTATTGGACCATAAGGCCACACCAACCAAGACTCAAGTTTCTTTGTCGTTTGCAACACGATTGATGCTCACAAGGGAAGGAAAACTATAAAAGGGGACATTTGTGGTCAGACTGGTGGGAACCACTGAGCTAGTTGATACTCTTCATTTTCCACAGAAGCAACCAGAGGCCCTGATGTGAAGTATCTTGCCCAAGATCTTCAAAGAGCAAGAAATATGACCCAGAAATATGATTCATAGTCCCCACTCCACTTCCTTGTTTGAGAATTGAGGGAGAAGAGGGAAGGTGGGTACCAAGAAGAGGAGGTGCCTCTTTCTGGGAACATGGCTTCTGTAATTAACTGGGGATCCTGGGCCCAAAACTCTTTCTGGCTTCAAGCTCATCTTTAAAGCTCCCACTAGTGTTAATTAAAAGACCTTTCTCAGCACTCCCCCGACCAGCCTCTGCTGAGAACTGAGTTGCCTGTGCCTCCGTGGCCAGAAAGAGCATCTTTCCCCATACCATGCTGGCTGCTGTTAGCAGAGCGGACTGTACCGTCGTAAGGGTTAGGAGAACTCAAGAGTCGTTGAAGAGATACCTGGTCTGTGGAAGGGAGGTACCAGCCAGCCCAAGAGGACTGAAATTTAGAAACCGAGCAGGACCTTGTGGGATCCTCCTGGTTACAAAAGCCCTTCCGTGTGCCCTGTTTCTTATATGAAGGAAGAAGGCTTCAGGCTCCTAGACCCTCCCTGAGTTCCAAAGGGTACATTTAAATAGTTTCTAATTAGATAAGTGAGGGAATGCAGAAACAAAGTTGGAACAGTCAAGAGACAATAGTGCAGCGATTAAAGCAGGGTCCTGGTTCCTCCTCAAGGGATATAACTAACAATACCTTTGAATTCTTCTGCAGGAACTAAAACCCCAACCCAGACGGAGGATGGCAACTTCAGGCTGAACACAAGATTCCTGGAGCACCGCCCTGTCACCTCACCACCAACCAGTCAGAAGAAAGTCTGCACATAGTAAAAGATAAGGAAGATTCTGATCTCCTCCCCAAATGATTAACTGTGGTTAATTTCCCCTTTCACCCATTAAAAACTTTCATGGTTAGCAGAATTTTCCAAGTTGGTTCTTGGACATGAGTCCAACTTCTCCCCAGGTTGCTGGTCTCCTGAATTAAGCAAACTTTTCTTTCCAACCAACACTTGCCTCTTGAACGTTGGCTTTCAAGTGGCAAGGAGCTGAACCTGAGTTTGGTAAATTTAAAAGCCAGTTGAGTTAACTAGAAAAAGAGGGAAGGGGAAGAGAATGCAAGAAACAGAAAAAGAAAGCAGCCATGGGTAGGAGAGTAACAGAGAGCAACGTGGGGGAAGCAGGTTCTGGGTCATAGGCTTGCATGGGCCATGTTGAAGAGTGTGCTCTTCACTGTATATCAGTAAATCACAAAAGGATTTAAACAAGAGAGGAGCATATCAGCCTTTTTTCTTTTTTAAAAGATCAAGCAAATTACATTAAAAAGAATTTCAGAGTTAGCGGGAAGAGAACTGCCATCACTTCTGATATCTCTTAAAAGTTTGGGCTCCCCAAGTTCGTCCATAGATAATACACTAAAGAGACAGAAGTCAATGAAGGCTGTTAAATTCGTGGTTATTTTTTGTTACAGCTGAAGGACAGAGATTAAAATCAGCCAAAGGAAGAAGCGTGTAGGGTTGAGTCCAGAAAGTGAAACTGAACAGGACTCTGTGGGGCTCCAGGGCACAGAAGCCTTTCTGTGTCCCCCGTTTCTTGTTTGTAGGAAATAAGCTTCAGCCTCCGTGACCTTCCCTGAGTTCCAAAGGGCAGGTTCAAACAGTTGTTGATCAGGGAAGGGAGGGGATGCAGAAACAAGGGAGGGGCAGTCAAGAAACCATAGTGCAGGGTCCCGGCTCTCCCTCAAAGGATACACGTAACAGTATCTTTGAGCTGTTCTGCAGAACTAAAACCCCCACCAAATGGAAGACGTTAACTACTTGATGAAGCATTCTTCATTCCAGAGAAGGTCACAGTTTGATAACCTTGAGAACCAGAGAAGCTCATCAGGAGACCACCTGAGGCCAGATTAAAGGAGTGCAGGCCCTGCACACACCCTGATCCTTATCAGCAACTCCACCCTTGAACCTTCACTACAAAACTCCTCACCAAATCCCCCTGGGTTGGGATACAGTATTTGAGGGCACAAGCTCGTTGTGTCCCCCTTTGCCTGGCAAAGCAATATAGCTATTCTTTTCTACTTCCTCCAAAACTCTGTCTCTAAGATTTGATCCTGCACCAATGCACAGAGGCCGAGTTTTCAGCATCAGAAGGTTCCAAATGCAGAGCTTCCAGTTGTCCTCTGCCCATGGAGCCAGGGACAATAAACCTTTCCCAGCATCAGTGTGTGACAATATACATGGAGTATTGCCAACAAGTGAAGCTCACCCAAGCCTTGGTATTCATAGTCTTTACTTGGGCTCAATCTGCCCATGTGGCTGATCTGTCCTCAGCCCCACCAGAGGCTGAGCTGATACCTTGTGACCCAAAGCCCCCACCCTAAATCACAGTGTTGGTGTAGCCCAAAGTCCCCAGGGAAACAAGGACACCCCTATCAGGGATAACATTACAAAGACTTAGGCAATACCTCCAAGGAGTTGAAGGCAAAGGCCAGACCTCTCTCTGAGCAACATCAAATGCATTCCTACACAAGAATGGACTGGAGAGGGTGGAGGTGGAGATGAGGAGAGCACATAGGAAGTGACTGCATAATCCAAGTGGAAGAGGGAGGTGACCAAACTAGGATGGTGGACGGGATGCTAATGGTGAAGAGGGAGGCATACCCAAGAGAGATCTGACTAGTTTCATTAGAGATTAAAAAATAAATTCTGGGAGAATTTTTACTCCAACCAAGATGGAGTAACAGGGACTGGATCTTTTTTGCTGCCTAAGACAATCAAAATTTATTTATATATTTATCAAATACATGTATACATCAAAGGTTTTCAAGACCATGAAGGACATCAGGCAATAAAGAACAGTGATCCCAGTGAGAAGAGAAACAAATGAAGTGAGTGTCACAATTGTCCCAGTTTAATGCCTTGAGAGTTTACAGAAAGGGTTGAGGATGTGAAGCTGAGAGCAAAGGAGAATAAAGTGGACAGAGTTTGCAGGACAGAATACTGGAGAGAAGAGAGCTTCAGTGAGAGAGAACTCCAGAAATGTGCAGAGTGTTCCCAGAGCAACAGCTGAGTTTGGACCAAGGAATGTGTGTGAGGAAACTACACAGGGCTGGGGAGAGAACCATCCAATGGGATTAAAAGGACTGGTACCTGGTGCTCACACAGAGCCAGGAGTAGTCCCTATTCCCACCCACTAGACTGGAAAGCCTCATGATTCATGGAGTATTGGCTAGAACAATCAGAAAGGTTTGGGTTCAGTAGAGAAAAATAATTAGGCTTGGATTGAAAACTAGTCTGACCCTGCCTAACAAAACTTAAAGAAAAACTTGAAAAGATCAAACTTTTTTGTCAAGTAAATTAATTGTGTCACACAACAAAGTTCAAGAATATAAAAATATCTAGCACCAAACAAGGTCAAGTTCACAATGTCTAGCAACCAAGCAAAAATTACCAAGCATGCAAAGAAGCAGAAAAATATGGCCAATAAAAAGAATGAAATAGAACTTCTAGTGATGAAAACTATAACACCTGAGATGAAAAATTCACTATATGGGACTAATAGCAGATTAGACCTTGAAGAAGAAAAAAATAGTGAGTTTAAAGACATAAAATAGAAACTATACAAATGAAGCAGAAAGGAAGAAAAACTAATGATGCATTAAATGCACCAATGAGTCGTATTTGAAATTGGAGTTCCAGAAGACGAGGAGGGGTAGGGCCAAAATTTTTTGAAAAAATAATGGCTGAAATGTTTTTCCAGATTGGATGAAAACTGTATTTTACAGATCCAAGTTGTTCAATGAACCTCAAGCACAAGAAACATGATAAAACTATACCAAATCATATCATCAAATTGTTCAAAACCAGTAAGAAAGCGAAAACTCTTAAAAGCAGTAAGAGAATTACAACCTTTAAAAACTGTTAAGCAAGGGACTTCTCTGATGGTCCAGTGGTTAGGACTCCATGTTTCCAATGCAGGGGGAGCTGGTTCAATCCCTGGTCAGGGAACTAAGATCTCACATGCCTCATGGCCAAAAAAAATTTTTTTTAATTTTTAATTGTGAATCACTATATTGTACACCTGTAATTTATATAATATTGTACATCAACTATACATCAATTTAATGAGTCCAAAAAAAACAACAGTAAGAGAAAAAAAAGCCAAGACAAACAGAGGAGAGAAGGTAAGAGTGACAACATTTTTTTTTTTTTTGTCAGAAATGATGCAGGCTAGAAAACAGTGGAGCCATGTCTTTAACGTACTGGAAAGGAAAACAAACTGTCAACCTAGAATTCTATAACCAGCAAAATATCTTCCAAAAATGAAGGGGAAAACAAGACTTTGAAAGACAAGCAATAGCCAAATTTATCTTCATCAGACAGAAGGGAAAATATAGCAGATGGAAATACAGATCCAAACAAAAAATAAAGAGCACCAGAACTGGTAAATATGGGGGTAAATATATGGCTTTTTCTTATTATCTAGATCTCTTTAAAGATGGCTGACAATTTAAACAAAAATAATAACAATGTAGTGTGGGGTTTATAAGATGTAAAAAGTAAAATATAGGACAGCAGTAGCACAAAGGTCAGGAGGGAAGAAATGGAACTATGTTATTATAAAATTTTTATACTATAATTAGAGACACAAAATATCACTTCAAATTAGACTATGATAAATTAAAACAACCACTAAAATTATCAAATAAATAGTTATGGCTAATAATTCAACAAAGGAGACAAAACGTAATCCTAAAAATACTCAGTTGATCCAAAATAAGGCAGAATAAATGGAGAATAAAAACAACAGATCAGACAAAAAGAAAAATGAAATAGCAAGGTGATAGGTTTAAATCTAACTATATCAATAATTACATTAAATATAAATGGTCTAAATATCACCAAATGGATGATTTTTTTTAGAAGCATGATACAGTCAATGATGCTGGAAGAATTGGATATCTATATGGAAAAAAATAAGCTCAATCCATGCCTCACACCATATACAAAACTTAACTCAAAAAGGATCATGGACCTAAATGTAAAACCTAGAATTACAAATATTCTAGGAGAAAACATAGTAATAAGTCTTCATGACCTCATTTTTCTGCCTCTGGGCATTTTCCCAGGCCATTCTGTCTACCTGTAGTACTCTTACCTTCAACTCTGTGTATCAAGTTGTTACAGGAATAGCTGTTCTTTCAAACGTATAATTTTTCAGGATGCAAATCAAATATTATCTCTTCCACATTCTCTAAACTCTTCCAGGTAGAATTTATCTACCCTGTTTTGAAATTTCCCAATCTGCTCTCGTTTTTCAGCATTTCTCACTGACTGTCTAGAATTAAATATATATTTAATATATATTAATATTAATATATATAAATATAAATATATATTACATATATTCATTTTAGAATATGTATATATCCTAAATTTCGTATAAGACAAGGAGCTCCTTGAAGACAGAAATCAGGTATAATTTATATTCTAAATTCTCCCAGGGTCTAGCAAGGTACTTAACATGGAGTAGCCATCACTAACATTTACCAAGATTTTATCATACGCCCAGGGAGTGATGGAGGTGACAATGCAAAGTCAGCCCGTGTGTTCTGCTGCTGGGATTTTAAGAGCTGGAAACACATCTGATAGACAAGCCTGTCCAATGCCTTGATGATCACTGCAAATATCCATCATTTCTTTTTCTTTTCCATTATGGTTTATTACAGGATATTAAATATAGTTCCCTGTGCTATACAGTAGGATCTTGTTGGTTATGTGTATTTGTTAATCCCAAATTCTTAATTTATCCCTCCCTCCCTTTCCCCTATGGTAACAATAAGTTTGTTTTCTATTCTATGAGTCTGTTTCTGTTTTGTAAATAAGTTCATTTGCATCATTTTCTGGATTCCACATATAAGTGATATCATATGGTATTTGTCTTTCTATGTCTGGCTTACTTCACTTAGTATGATGATCTCTAGGTCCATCCATGTTGCTGCAAATGGCATTATTTCATTCTTTTTTTATGGCTGAGTAATATTCCGTTGTATATATGTACCACATCTTCTTTATCCATTCATCTGTTGCTGGACATTTAGGTTGCTTCCATGTCTTGGCTATTGTAAATAGTGCTGCAATGAACATTGGGGTGCATGAATCTTTTTGACTTAGCATTTTCTTCAGCAAATATCCATCATTAAACTCACCATTAGACTGTGAATACTGAGCAGTGTAAAGTTGGGCAGTTCAACATCTTTACTCCACATGTCCAGTTCAGGGGGCCAACGCACACATGTAATGGAATCACTTGATCACTCAAGAATTGCACTGGTCACTTTCATAATTTTTTATTATTTTTTGAATGCTCCTTCTATTTGGTGCCATTAAATCACTGAAACCAGAGCTTGGCCTCAATTCTAGCATCACTGGGGCAGGTGGGGGTGGCGGGGGGGGGAATGTAGGTTTTATTATAAATTACATGGGAGGAGGTAAGAACATGGGCTTGTAGGACCAGGGAGGATTTTTCTGGTATAAGGAGGCTCTCAAGGAAGCTGGATCTATCCTCAACCAGATCCAAGAATTAGCTGGAAGGAACTGGCGTCTGTGACTTTGCCCATTAAATGAATAGAAAAATATGCTGGTTCCTGTGCTAGGTGCCAGGAATGCCACCCTGAACACCACCCAACACCCTGAAGACAGTTTCAGTGCAACAAATGTGCCATGGTAAGTCCAGAGACTCTGACCACGCAGAGCAACAGCACCTAACTCAGACCCGGGGAAAGAGAGAAGGCTTCCTGGAAGCAAGCAAGGCAGACTCAAGGAAGCCACCAATCTAACTGGAAGCAGGTTGCACACGCAGAGCTTTCCAGGCTAAAGCTCAGATGCAGGAGAGCAGGCGGCCACTCTGGGCCCCTGTGAGAAGGGTAGGGTGACTGAAACCAAGGGCTAAGGAGCTAGAGGTGGGGTAGGCTGGAGCAGGAGGCCAGAGCCAGATCCCAAAGGACGGAGGGCCCAGGGTGCGGAGCTCAGCATTTGGGCTTTATCTTAAAAGCAATGGGGGCTCATGGGAAGTTCAAATACACAACAGAGGACATGTGATTGGCTGCTCTAAGTGGGAGGAGCTTAAAGGACCCCAGAGAGACCCGTAGAGCTTGCTTTCACCAGGAGGGAAGGCCATTTTGAATGGGTGGTGTGGGCAGAAGTGCCCAGACAATAGTCAACTCCTCAGAGAAATAAACATTAAATTACAAACTGAGATTAAATACTAGGAAGCCTAGGCTTCCCAAAGAAGTGACATTTGGATGGGGACTAAAGAGAGGAGGAAGCCAGGTGACCATTGCTAAACCCTTCCAGGCACAGGGAACAGCATGTGCTAAGGCCCTGAGGCAGGAGGGGCAGCCCTGGCCTCTCCTCGCCTCTCCACACTCATCTTCCAGGAACCCCACACTCCATCACCCTGAGAGCATCCTGTGCTTTCCCACCTTCCCATCTGTGTTGCTCCTCTTTTCCCTGGGCCCCCTGGGTCTGATCCCAGTGGCACCCCCTTCTGTAAAGTCCTCAGCTCCCCAGGCACTCGGCCCCTCCACGCTCTGTGTCCCAGTAACACTGTATTCTTCTCCCCTCCTGTGTTTTTCATTTCTGAAAGGGTTCACGCTTTTGGCGTTCCCGCTAAATTACAAGCTCCTTGAGTCCAGAGACTGTATTTTTGTTTGTTTTGTTTTCATCTGGCACGTGGCAGGCCCTCAAAGAGCAGGGATGTTTACATGAAGATATGAATCCAGGTTTCTCAGCCTTGGTGCTATTGGCAGTTGGAGTGGATACTTCTTTGCTGTGGGGAAGGTCCTGTACGTAATAAGATGTTTAGCGTCATCCCTTGTTCTACCTATCAGATGCCAATAACATCCCCCCCAACGCCAAGTTGTGACCATCCAAAATGTCTCCAGGCACTGCCCAATGTCCCCTGGGGGTAAAAATGGCTCCCACTTGAGAACCACTGGATTGGACAAATCCACGCTCTTACTTTTCCAGGCAGGGAAACCAAGGAGCAGAGGCTGTCTGTCGGCCAGGCTTTTTCTCCTTGAAGGACTTCTAGTTGACAAGTAAACAATCAAATGTGAAAGTAAAGCAAGAAGGAAAGGAAATGGGCCTCCAAAATCACACAGACTTTCTTAAGTCTTCTGCCAACGTCAACTATTTAACCACGGAGTTGATTCTCATCTTGTAAACAAGAAGGAAAGCGGTTTGCAAGATAACACTCTCCCTCCCAGGCACTGAGAAAGGCCTGGCCCTTCTCCAGGCCCTGGGACAGGTGGCAGCCCTGAGTGTCCCCATGGGACACCGGGGCAGCCGTGTTCCAGCCTCAGAAACCTCAGCTGGTGCTGCAAGTTACAGGCTGAGGAAGGAGCGAGTGAGGAAACCAGCCCAAGGGAAACAAACTGAGGAATGAAGTGGTGGGGCTTCCTCGCATGAGAATTTTCCCAAGGAGAAGAGCCTAGTTTAATGGTTAAGAGTGTAGACACGGGGCCAACTTACATAGATTTGTTTCTGGCTCCCCCGCCTACTGGAAGCGTCACGCTGGCTACATTATGCAGACTCTCTGAACCTCAGTTTCCTCACCTGTAAAATGGGCGTCATTAGAACACCTCTATGAGTCTGTTGTGTTGAATCCTTAACACAATGAGGACCAAGTACAGGGCAAGCACATGTATGTGTCACCCGCTGTTACTGGGCACACACCAGCTCAAGACCTGAAAGATTTTAAATATTTTAAGAATGAGAAGGAGGCAGCACGAGAGGCTGGACTTGGGTGACAGACAAGGAGACACCCAGATCTGCCGTATTACCCACGTCTAATTTTGGTTTCCTCGTTGAGGAAAAGGAGATCATGAAACCTCCCCAGCTTGCTTGTCAAAGTCATAATAAGAATCAAGTTAGAACAATGTAATAATACACTCAAATTGTCCCAAAGTTCTCATAACCAAATATATGGCAAAAATACTCACATTTATTATGTGAACACCCTTGTGAAATATGCAGCTTGTCTTTTGTCTCTATGTTCCTTCTGTATATTTTCACTTCATCCTGGAAACTTGCTCTGTGCCACAGTAGGAACCAAATGGAGAAATAGAACCAATAAAAACAGTAATTCTAGAATTGGTAATTTTAGAACTGAAAAATAGATTTTCTGAAATAAAGAGATTTTCATGGATGGACTTAATAGCTAAATAGACATGACAGAGGAAACACTAAAGAACACCACAATAAATCAATGAAAATTATTTAAGGTAAAACATGGTGAGAAAAAATCAACAAACAGGGAATTGTTTGATGATCTCAAAGAGTACAACACATGTAATTGGAATAGGACAAGGAGAGAGAATTGAGGATAAAAATATTTAATAAAAATAATGCTTAATATTTCCCAAATTTGATGAAAAACATATAATTGCAAACATAGAATGCTCTATGGATATCAGGTAGAAAAAAGGGAAAAAAGCCCAAAATAGGGTGCATCATATTCAAATGGTTGAAAGCCAAAGATAAAGAGTAGATATTGAAAGTAACAAGAGAGAATTAATATATTACACAAAAAGAGACAAAATTCCAATTAATGGCTGAGTTCTCACCAGAATCATTGTAGACAAGAAAAGATGGAAACATCGTTAAAGTGCTGAAAGAAAAAACAAACAAACAAACTTAGCAACACAGGATTCTATATCCATCAAAAACATTCTTCAGGGCTTCCCTGGTGGCACAGTGGTTAAGAATCTGCCTGCCAATGCAGGGGACACGGGTTCGAGCCCTGGTCTGGGAGGATCCCACATGCCGCGGAGCAACTAGGCCCGTGAGCCACAATTACTGAGCCTGCGCGTCTGGAGCCTGTGCTCCGCAGCAAGAGAGGCCGCGATAATGAGAGGCCTGCGCACCGCGATGAAGAGTGGCCCCCACTTGCCGCAACTAGAGAAAGCCCTCGCACAGAAACGAAGACCCAGCACAGCCATAAATAAATAAATAAATAAATAAATAAACATTCTTCAATAACACAGGTAAAACATAAGAATATTTTCAGGTAAAAGAAAACCAGAGGAATTCATTGCCAACAGATCTGCTCTAAAAGAAATGTTAAAGGGAAATTCTTCAGGCTGAAAGAAAATGATAGCAGAGGAAAGACTATGTTCTCAGAAAAGAAGGAAAAATATCTGAAATATCTGGGTAGATAGAAAATCATTTTTTTTTTATTTTTACCGTTTTCTTCTTAATTTTTGATAAACATATATATATGTTTATACATCTATATCTGTATCTACATCTATATCCATAACTATATCTGTCTATCTATGACTATATCTACATAAAACATAGTTTTGTAGGTTTATAAGTATGTAAATTTAGTGCAACAACTGTAATAAGATTTGAATGTTTTAGGCAAAGTAGTACATAATATACTATAAAGTATATTACAGTACATAAATAAACTATAGAGATTAAAAAAAAATTAGAACAATGTTTTCCTAACATTTTGGACTGGGACCCACAATAAGAAATATATTCTACAACAAGGTCTAGAACACACACACACACTGAAACAAATATTTCACAATTCTTACCCTTCTGTGTGTCATGTGCTCTGATAAATTCTATTCTAGTTGATTTACTTTTTTGCAGCCCACGAGAATGACCTTATGATCCACTCATGAGTCATGATCTTCCGCTAGAAAAAAAAACACTGGATTTTAGAATAAATGAGAGAGTGGCTGGTAAAATTGTAGAGTGATATTCAAGTGTGAGTTTGCATATTAGCATTATGAGTAGTGTTCCCCTTAAACACTGCTGCTTAACAAGAACCCAAAAACTTACTGGTTTGAATCAATATTTTATTATTAACTGTCACAGCTGGGAAGAGTCACTGAGCTCAGCTGGGTGATCTCTCTCTTGGTTCAGCTGGAACAGTAGTCATCTGAAACCTCAGCTGGGCTGGGCATCCAAGACGGCACACTCAGAGGGCTGCAAGTCCATGCTGGAGGTCAACTGGAGAGCCTACACATGCGTCTCCACGTGACTTGGACTTCTCACAATATGGCACCTTGGTTCAAAGAGGAAGTACACCGAGAGTAAACATCCCCAAAAGCCAGAAGCAAAAGTACCAGGCCATGAAGGGCTATGCCTGGAAGTGACCCAGCATCACTTCTGCCTTAGTCTAATGGTCAAAGCAGTCCCAGCATCATCCCAGATTGGGAAGGGTAGCAAGTTTGTGCTGCAGAAGAGCTTGTGGGTTAGGAGACATGGCTGCATCCATCTTTGGAAATACAATCTGTTACAAATGGTGATAAGCTTTTCTCAAACCCAGCTCACTCTGTGACATGCATGGATCACTTCACCTGCCCTGGTCTCAGTTTTCTCATCAATAGAATAAGAAAACTGATGAAATGTGCCTAAAAACCTTCCAACTCTAAAGTTCTGTGTTCAGCATAAAGTTGGGGACACATCCACACCATCTAACATGGTATGCATTTGGCATAAGCTAAAATCACCCCCTCGGACTCACCTTGATTCTTGTTTTGTATTTGCTGTGCCCTGAAATTTTCCAATTAGTTTTAAAATCAGAAAAGACATCTCTTTTTCCTCCTACAAGCAGAGTCATACTGAGAAGATCCTAGTGCGCTATCCTTGCTTTTCACTCCTCAGACCCATCGAGACATGAACAAGATTCTCTGAGGTACCCATTAGGCCAAAATCAAACAGTCACACAATGAGTATTTGCAGCAAGCAGGGTACTTTATTTTATTACCCGTCCTGCACAAGCCACACAGGAAAGAACCAAAAACCACTAGGATTTTATGAAGCATCATTTTGTCAGGCTGAGGGAATGTGGAAAAGAAATGCAGTGGCAACAACTACAAAAAGAACATATCTGCCAGACTTCAAGATCAATTCCAAATATAAACCGAAAGGACTGCTTCTCAGAGGGAATCATATTTCTCATCCACCGTTATCAAGAAGCTATAGACAACTCAAGTATTTGAATCTGTTCCCTTTCTCCTCGGATATAATCACTAATCTCTCTTCCTTGCCTTCTTTCTTTCTTTTCTGGGGATGCAACCCACTCACCTGGCACATAAAACACTCATATTATGACACCCGGGCTTTAGAGCTTTACATGAGAATCAGCAAACTTTATTTTAGCCCAATATAGAAAAGGTGCGATGCATGGAGGGAACTTTGGGCTTATTCCTCAGATAAGTCATGTATTTCTTTCCTCAAAGAAAAATCCAATATCCTGAGATCAGATGCATATTGAAGCTTTTGGTGGAAAAGAACCAGACAGGGCTGGATTAACATGTTCACGTCAGCCTCTCTCCGCAGAGTGATCTGGGAAGCAGAGGGAACCTCCGTGGAGGAAGGTCCCAAGCCAGGCAGGGCAGTGCCTCCAAGCTGGTCTTTTGCCACCCTCGGGAGTGGGTGACCATCCCTCCTCATCTGAGCAATTCTAGAAGCACTTTCTGGTTTTCCAGCTCATGAGAGATGCGTATGTTTTCTCTCTGTGCTTCAGGATACTATTTAAAAGCAAGCAAAAGACAGCAAGCCTGGACTTCACGCCTATCCTGGACCTTCCTCCCCACCCACTGGTCCTGGTCCTGCGTTGCCCTCATGCCAGGCAGTTGCTGGCTCTGTGCTCCAAACACGGTGTGTCATCTGCCCGAGACACCCTCCCCTGCCCCGTTCCTAAGTAGAAGCACCTACGCATCATTGGGTCTTCAGAACTTACCGTTTGGAACCCGCCCCAGGGAGTGGCACTGCCCTCCACCCTAGTTTCTTGCAACAGAAACCCAGGAGTCTTTCTTGGTACCTCCCTCTCCCTCAGCCACACGCCCCTCCCATCCCCAAGTCCTTGTCCATTCCACCTCTGAAACAGGTCTTAAAACCCCACCACTCTTCTTCCCCAGGGTACCACCATCTCCCACCTGGACCACCTGCCCACCCCGACGTGCTCTTCTGTAGTCTGTTCTATCTGGGGTGACCAGAGTCACATTTGTCAATGAAATCAGGTCACGTCACGTCCCTGCTTAAACCCTCCAATGGTGCCCACAATGCTTCCAATAATATCCTGCTTCCTGTAGAAGCCCCGCATGGTGGGGCTCGCCTCTTCCTTCAAACCCACCCCACCACTCACCCCCTTACTCACTGCTCCAGATGCTGGCCGTTCTCCAGACCCGAGAATACGCCAGGCTCTTTCCTCCTTCAGGACCCCACACACCCTCTCCCATCTGCTGGGGACCTCGTCCTGCGCCCCCCCACTCGCCAGGACCCCAGGCTCTGCCAGCTCTGCTCCAGCTTTCAGTACAAGCATCACCTCCTCGGCACCCCTACTCTACCTGTCTCCCCTATAAAACTATGGCTTCCCATTATTCTCCACCCCAATACCTGAGCTCTCCTTGAAGACATTTCTCACAGTTTATAACCGTATATTTATTCGTTCCTTTGCTTGCTCCATGCCTCTGTCTCCACTAGAGGGAATGTCCCAGGAGGGGGAGGACCCTATCTGTTTTGTTCACTATGGTACATCCAGATCCTAAGCCAACACCTGGCACAAGGCAGGCCCTTGACCAGTATGGATGCATGAAAAAACTCAGGGGTGCTTTCTCACGGAGCCCATCACTGGTAAGAAGTGGTTCTCAAGCTGGGGCCCTTGGTAAGGTAGGTGAATCCCATATCAGCGGAAAGTGCCGAGGTCCAGCGGTCAGCAGCAACACGGGAGATTCCCTCCAAGGTAAAGTGAAAAGTATTGTGTTGGGTACTTCCTACCACAAAGAGAAAAGCACAGTGTCTGGCAGGCCTCTGATACCCCATATCCAGGAATACTGCTCTGGTCCATAAATCAGATGACACCAACCACTGCCAGCTTCATTGGGAACCAGACGGCAGCACAAGTGACACTGCCACTCGGACCCCACCACCCGGAAGATCTTATAGTATTAGAAGTATTGGTGGTGGGAGGGGGGGCTCTGAGGAGCATCTGCCAAATCCCAGCGAGAGGGAATCACAATTCAGGAGGCCCCTGGGGGTCTGCAGCAAGGCCACGCCATCTGCAACAGAGAAGGAGGTGCTTTTTGAAAAATAAATCCTGCTATGCCACTGGACCCTGATAGAGATGGAACACCCGGCCACGGCTTAAGAAGTGACCAGGTGTCCGGGACTGCCCAAAACAAGCTGGGTCTGTCAGACCCACCAAGACATAAGGTTGGGGATGCCCTGCAGCTGTCCATCCTAAAATAGAAGGGGTGCCTCTGGGATGGATGATGAACAGGACCAGAAGGTACGAGCAAGCTGCACAAGCAGGTGGCCCCGGACCCCCATCCTGCCACAGAGCGGTACTTGCCCCCTTCCTCAATGCACACCTGTGGCTGCATGAGAGACCCCTCACAGATCCTCCCAAAGGGCAGCGTTTCAAGTAGAGCGCCTGGCCATCGACTGTGTGGAAGGAGAAGTGGTATAGATTAGAATATATACAGACTCGTGGGCAGTGCTGAATGGCCTGGCTGGGTGCACAAGGATTTGTAAAGAAAAAAACTTAAGACGGGGCACAAGTGGTTTGGGGTGGAGGCAGGTAGATGGATAGATGGGGGTGGTCCAGGTGCAAAGGTCTTTGTACCACCAGACAGCACCTGTCACCAGCCACCCCCATGTGCAGTAACCCCATTGGGAGCGGTAGAGGCTGCCCATGGGCTCCTCTGGGGTTCCCGCCATGCTCTCTTTCTCAGTTGTAATGGTAAATGGATAAGTGCAAGAACCTTAGCCTGAGAGAGTCATGGCGACTGGGGTCCCAGGCCACCAGGTGAGCCCTGAGACCAGCAGACGTTCCAGCCGAGGGGAGAGGAATCTGACTGAGGTCAGGGCTGGGGGACATCCACCATGACCATGGGTCACACCTGGAGACTGGCTTCAGTTCATCCACTAACCTTGCGCTTCTAAGCGTCCCCAAAAAGATGGTGACCAGAATCCTGAAGGAGCTGCTCCCCAGGGGTATAGAAAGGAGGGGACTACAAGGGTAGGCTAGGCTGGACGTGGAGATGTAGCGCCCAGATCCCCCTAAACAAAGGATATGTGGCCTCCAGCTGTCACCCCTTCATGGGGCACCCGCACCCGGCTGCAGAGACCAGCCTCAGCCAAGAGCTCACCCTTCTCAGAGCAGCCCACAGCAAGCAACAGATGGGGGCAGGAGTGCGAAGGCCCAGCCTGGGCCATTTAGATGGCAGGTCCGGCTGGGGTGCTGTCAAGCCTGCATCCTGGCTGGACTTCCTCCTCTGCCCAGTCCTGCTGCCTCCCCTGCCCTCCCACAGGTATGTATCCCTAATCAATGCCCTGCCCGTCAACCTCCAGCTCAGTGTCTGCTTCCTGAGGGGCCACCCTGCACAGAACGGGAGGTAGGACCCTACCTGAGTAGCTACACTTTGACCACTTTTAGAGATCGGGGTGCTGTCTTACTCCATCAGGGCTGCTATGACAAAACCCCCACAGACTGGGTGGCTTAAACACATTTATTTCTCACAGTTCTGGAGACTGGGACATCCAAGGTCAAGGTGTCAACAGATTCAGCATCTGCTGAGGGCCCACTTCCTGGTTCATAGACGACTGTCTTCTTGCTGTGTCCTCAAGTGATGGAAGGAGCAGGAGAGTGCTCTGGGGTCTTTTCTATAAAGACACTAATCCCATTTACCTCCCAGAGACCTCGCTTCCTAATGCCATCGCATGGGGCATGAGGGCTTCAATGCATGGATTTGGGGGGACACAAACATCAATCCTATTGCAGGTGCTGTGTTAAGCTGCCTTTTTCAAAGGGATCCACGGCTGAAAATTAGAAAGTTATGAAAGCCGTTGCACTGCACAGCACTTCCTCCTAAATGCAGCATTCCCAAAGAGAGCTGAGAAGAAGCAAGAAGAGGATGAAAAACATGGCAAAAACAAGATGGAGAAGAAGAGGAAGACATCTGGGTCCCTCAGCCCAGCACGAGGTCCTGGGTGATGCTCAGTTTCCTCTCTGCCCTTCCTCCCACCTTGTCTCACACACACACACACACACACACACACACACACTTTCTTTTTTTCTTTTTGGCTGCGCCGAGTGGCTTGCGGGTTCTTAGTTCCCCAGCCAGGGATTGAACCGGTGCCCCATGCGGTGGAAGTGCGGAGCCCTCACCACTGGACCGCCAGGGAATTCCCCCACACACACTTTCGGCATTCCACTAGACTGGAGCCCCTCAAGGGCAGGGACGGTGCCCATTTCTCTGCGTAGCACAAGTGGGGCTCAGGCAGGGCACGTGGCATTTGCTCAGTACATGTTTGTTGAGTGATGTGTAAGGGCTCTTAGGTGGTTTGTGCACAAGCATCGTTCAGCACGTAGGTCCACCTTTATTTCTATAGCTCTAGCTATAGAATAAGTCTTGAAGTCAGGCAAAATGCTTTCTCCTACTTTATTCTTCGTTTTCAAAATTACTGTTGATATTCTAGTTCTTTTGCTTTTTCATATAAATTTTTGAATAATCTTGCTTATATCTACAAAATTCTTGCTGGAATTTCCATAGGAGTTGTGTTAAACCTCTTTATCAATTCAGGGAGAATTCACCTCTTTACTATGTTGTCTGCCAACATGAACACAGCATGTCTCTCCATTTATTTAGATCATCTTTGATTTATTCCATCAGTACTTTGTAGCTTTCAGCATACAATTCTGTACAAGTTTTGATAAATTTACCAAGTATTTTTTTTGAGCATTTATAAATGGTGTTGTATTTTTGTGTTTCTATTTCCATGTGTTTATTACTAGTTTATAGAAATGCAATTGATTTTTGTATGTTTATTTTGTATCCTACGACTTTGCTGAGCTCACTTACTGGTTCTAGAAGTTTTACTGTCGATTTCCTGAAATTTTCTATGTAAACCATGATGTCATCTGCAGATATGCTTATTTTGATTATTCCCTTCTATTTATAGTACATGATCCTAATTTTCCATTTATAATGATAGTGTAATGTTTTTATACACACCTCTATATATAAAGCAGATAACCAACAAGGACCTACTGTATAGCACAGGGAACTATACTCAATATTTTGTAATAACCTGTAAGGGAAAAGAATCTGAGAAAAGAAAATATATACATATATATATAAATTGAATATATATATATATATATAACTGAATCACTTTGCTATACACCTGAAACTAACACAATATTGTAAATCAACTATACTTCAATAAAAACATTTCTAAATGGTATAACGTTTCCATTTTAAACAAATTTATATAGAAAAAAGTGAATTGGTTTAAATAAAACTATTAAATAGTCATAGAGGAAGTGCACAAATAGGGCAAAAATTTTGATGTGCGGCATGGCTTGAGAAACCCTGTTTTATATCACATAACGCTCACACTAACACTGCCAGGCAGGTTTACATGAGGAAATTGAGGCTCAGAGAGATGAAGCAAGTCGTCTAAGATCACACAGAAAACAAGGGTCAGTGATGGGCTGCACACCCAAGCCTGCTGGACCCCTCAACCCCTGCAGCTCCGTCTCCTCCCTGGCCGTGGAAGGAAAAAAGGGGCGGACTATCAGGGGTGGGCCAGGAGGGCTAGGAGGGAGCAGATAGGAAGAGAAGATGTTATTTTTGCTGGTAGTAGTTGGGTTTGGGCCTTATATTTATGGCACTAACTCCTAAAAAAACCAGGAGTTGGCCAGTGAGGCCAGCTGTAGGTAAAGACGCTGAAAGAAGGCTTTCACACGCAATTGCAGAATCCAGACGGTCTTCACCAGTGTATCTGCTGCACCAAAGCCCTTCTAGACACTCACCCTCGCTCCTCTCTCCATTGGCCACCCCAGTTAACTTTGACGCCAACAGCCTTATCAGATCTAAGAAAAATCTCTCCCTCCAGCTCGATGATTCATGGCATCACTCCCCTCCAGGGAAGCTGGCAAGACGACCTTCCATTTGATGAAGGAGGAGGAATCATTTTTATGGTCTGGCCCCTGCTAATGTGTGTTTAGACAGAGCAGGACGATCAATATTGAAGAGAGGATGCTGATTTGACTCACCGGAGTTGAGGTAAGGACGCTGCCCCCCCTTCCATTTTTATAAATCACTTTAAGGGCCTATCGATCTTTCCCTGGGCACCAAGGGGCACGAACCCCTGGGGCAGCAGCTCGTCAGGCCCCTTAACCCTTTCTGATGTCCCCGCTGCCGGCAGGAGCCATCAGCTAGTAACCTGCCCTGGGACAGCAGCTGGCTTGAGACTGGGGCTGACATGCCCCCTTCTGGGCCCAAAGCCTAGCTGAACCAATTCATGAGTGTTGCTTTCAAAGCATGTGGGAAATAAGGAAGTGCCCTTCACCCCTACACACACACGTGCATACACGCATGCACATTCACGAATGCACACACACTTACACACACCCTTTCAGACACACATACAGAGACCCGTGTAAACCTGGATACCAAGCTAAAGCAAAGGCATGAAGCTTCTAGGCAAGCACTAGGCCTGTAACCATTCCTTAACACCAAAAAAAAGGACCATTCAGCGTCTCTCCAAATGTATTCATTTTGACCTGATTCCACCCCTTGGGAAGATGGGAGAAGGAAGCGTAATGGATTTTGCTCTGGGCCACCCCAAATTTCAGGGACAACTTTCACGTGGATCACCCCTACCTCTGCCCAGAGATGTCACCCATACACCTAACGGTTCTCAGCCAAAACTCTACCAAGCACAGGTGCACCATGGAGATAGCTCTGGAGATGTCCCAAGTTGTTATTGAAAATAATAACTTACAAGAGGATTGGGGGATATATTTATAACTTAGAGCAGAATTCATCCCTGGAGTAGCATCACTACCAAGTATTTGAATCCCAACCTGCTTTCTTGGTTTGGCAATTGCTCACCCCATGGCCTGACATATCTCTATCATGACCACCTCCAGTGGTCCTTCATCATTTCAGTGTGAATTGTAGCATCAGTGGGGTTGGGGTCTGCATAGGACCGTGGAGGGATGGGGTCCAGCGAGCAACTGGGGTGCAAGTGTGGGTGCTGGAAGGTTTGTGCTGCAGCAAGGGGGCCCCTACGGAGAGCCTCCATCGTCCTCAGTGAAGGCCGATCTTGGGTGGCCTCTGAGAGGTCCTCTGCTGGCCCTACCATGGCCTAGTGTACACTTCTCAGGGGTCAGGGTCAAGGGTGCTCCAGGGAAGAGGAAGCAGGAGGTGGGCAGTAGGGGAGGCGGTGACATGCTCTGCCCTCACACTAACCTTGAAGATGTCTCCATCTTTATCTTAATCATAACCAGCTCCACCACTTTTTTGGAGCTAAAACCAAAACTTCCAGCAGGAATAGAAGCAGATACTGCCACTTCCGTAGGAAAGGGAAGGGGGGAGTGAAAGGAGGAAGGTTCTTGCCCGACGCGCCCTCCATTTCTCAGCCCTGTGCCCCTCACTCCTCTTCCTGCTCCATTCTCGGCCCCTCCAGGCCACCCTCTCCAAGGTGACAAATGGGATGGTCTTCCCAAGGCACCAAGAGACCATGTCGCCTCCCACTTTAAAAGCTCAGTCTCCACGACTAAGAGGAAACATTCAGACCTCTTTCGCTAGCTTTCAAGATCCTTTAGAGTCTGGCCCCGGGGAGGGGGCGGGGCCTCTTCACCACAGACCCCACCCTTCCCAAGACACCCTTCCCAAATACTGTGTCCCACAGGGACCCCACGGGTGCTCTCCCCACCCCCTCGCATTCCTTCACGTTCCTGCATCATCACCTCCCACTTCAGGTGGAGAAACAGAGGCCCAAAGAGACTGCGTGGTTGTCCGAGGTCACAGACTCGTAAGCCGAAGACGACACCTTTCCTCCCGAGGGAAAGGGGCAGATGCTTAGGGCTTGGTGCATTTTCTCTGCCCTCTTGCAGCCAGGGTGGAGCAGAGACAGCATCGCCCGAGGGTCCCAGGCCACTCCTCTTCCTCAGCTTCCCCCTCTTCCCACTGGGTGTCCTTTTTTTTTTTTCCTCCCTTTTTTTTTTTTTTAACATCTTTATTGGAGTATAATTGCTTTACAATGGTGTGTTAGTTTCTGCTTTATAACAAAGTGAATCAGCTATACATATACATATGTTCCCATGTCTCTTCCCTCTTGCATCTCCCTCCCTCCCACCCTCCCTATCCCACCCCTCTAGGTGGTCACAAAGCACCAAGCTGATCTCCCTGTGCTATGCGGCTGCTTCCCACTAGCTATCTATTTTATGTTTCGTAGTGTATATATGTCCGTGCCACTCTCTCACTTTGTCACAGCTTACCCTTCCTCCTCCCCTGGGTGTCCTTTGATGGGTCACTGAACCTCTCTGGGCTCTTAATCTGTAAAGTGGAGCTAAAAACACAGCCTGGGATGACTAGAAAGATTACTCTGGGGGACAAACGTCAATTCCAGGACCCCTTGTTAAATGTGCAATGACCACCAATAGCAGCATCCCGTCAGCCAGATGTCGCCACTTGGGAGGTGGGAAGAAAGTGTGTAGGGGCTTGATCTGAGCCACCCCAGATTTCAGGGAGAGCTCTGATCTGGAAGCCCCTGGGACATCCTTGAGTCTCCACCCCATAGGATTAGAAAAAGTACGTGCATGCCTGCTGGAAACCAGGAGATCTGTGATCAACGCGTGGGCTGGGAAGATGAGGGTGAAGGATGAGGCTGGGAAAGAGCTGGGAAGCACCACTGTGGGCCAGGTTCTCGCAGAGAAGTGCTGATTTGAAGAATCTACCCATACCTTGCTGTGTGACATGGGTGAGTTCCTGAACTTCTCTGAACCTCAGGTCCTACCGCTATAAAACCAGTACGTTGAGCTAGCCTCTTAGATCTTTCCAGGCATTAAAAGTCCATGAAGTATCCCCTCCGCTCCCCAGCACTGTGTCATGAGACACCCTGGGGCATGTCACTGCTCCCATTTTCAACGTGGGCAATCATTTTCACGTGAGACTCCGTGACGCACATTGTTCCCAAGTTTGCAGAATGAGGGAGGGGCTGGGCCAGGAGCAGAACCGGCTCCGTCTGCCTCCAGGGCGGTGCCCGGCCACGGCCCCAGGGAGCCCTGCCCTCCCTCTGTGCAGGCACTGGCCTGAACCGGCTGGCTGGGCCCCCAAGCCTCCCATGCTGGTGGGATGGCCGCCAGGCACAGCCCGTGTGTCCTCCACGGCAGCGGCCCTTGCCAGGCGGCCCTGCCCAGACCGCACGAGGAGCTGGCCGCGGCCTGCCAGCCTGTTTCTCATTTAGAGCGAACCCCGGCTGCAGCCCAGACATTCCAGAGGGGACATCCAGACGCCAATCCTGCCCAGGGCTTGGGAAACGGGCTGCAGGCAGCCCCGTGGTCAGAACGCATCACAATGTTTTTCCCTTCCCTGTCGGCATTTTTTAAGTTGCTTAATCCCTCGAGGAGTCTGGTCCACTCTTCAGGGGCGCTGACCTTGGCATTCGAGGCCCCCAGGGCCAATAATGAAAATGACGAGGCAGACCAGGCTGGACTTCTCTTGTGTCCCGTGCTCTCCTGGGTCAGGCCTCCTCTGCATCTGTGCTCAGGCTGGTCTGCACCTCCTGAGACAGGCTAAGCTCCAGCCGGGAGTCCAGAATCTTCCTGCGAGAGGAGGCCCTGGAACAATAGAATTGCCATTACTTACGTGTCAGCTGCGGGCTGAAGAGACGTCCCCTCACCCCCTCCCGGGACGGTGCAGGTGGAATCGCTCTAGCTGTCTCTGGAAGGGTCCTACCCTTCACAAAGCCTTGAGTGAGTTAATTATAGATGGCCTCCTAATGACGGCAGTAGCGCTCCTGAATTCCACCAAAGTGACAATTTGCCATCAACATAGAGACGGCTGCCCGTGCCGCTGACCAGCCGGACATCTGGGCGAGAGGCCCCTCCTCCTCCTGCTGCCTCCTCTGCCTCCTGCCCAGCTCCCGGATTATCCCTGCTTGGCTTGTTAGTCAAAATAAATTCTTTCTCCCGTGAGGGCTGCCATGTCAGCCCCAAAGGTAAGGCTTTTTCCTTTTTCCCTTATCTTTTGTTAACTCTGATTTATAAACCCCCTGCTAATGGGACCAGGCGCTTTAAAAAAAAACAGTTCCCACAGTATAGTGGGTCCTCAAAAACTCATAGGATCCAGTGATTCCACTCCTGGGTATGCACCCAGAAGAACTGAAAGCAGGGACTCAGATAGATATTTGTGCACCGTGTTCACAGCAGCATTCTTCACACTAGCCAAAATGTGGAAGCAGCCCAAGTGTCCATTGACAGATGAATGGTCTATTCATACAATGGAATATTATCAGCCTTAAAAAGGAAGGAAATTCTGAACATGCTGCAGCATGGATGAAACTTAAAGACATCATGCTAAATGAAATAATCCAGTCACAAAAAAACAAATACTGTAGGATTCCACTTATATGAGGTACCCAGGGCAGTCAAATTTGTAGAGACAGAAAGCAGACAGTGGGTACCAGGGGCTGGGGGGAGGAGGGGAGGGGATTGGCCCCACTTGGGTCCTACATCCCTGCAGCCTGTGGTTGGGGGTGGGTGGGTTCCAGTGCTCTGATTGGCCAGGACTGGGTCCCGTGCCCACCCTCGGAGCTGGGGGTGGGGTCGGCCTCGGTCAGCCCCCCTGGCCCGGAGGCAGTTAGGGGGAAGGGCAGCTGGGCTGATGAGAGCACATCCACAGCCCTGGGCCAGTTTCGGTGTCCTCCCGGCATGCTCTGCGTGTGGGGAAGGGAGGGTGACTGAAGGGGGGGGACATGACCCACGGCCCGGCCTTCTATACCGCCTGCCCCTGCATCTCTCCCAGCTGCCTTGCCCACGGGGCAGTCTCAGGGAGGGGGCTGTGCCCTCCTTTATGTACTGAGTGTGTCTTTCCGTCCTGCAGAGAGGTACAGAAACGGACGCTCAGAATGAATCCCTGCCAGCGTCCATTCACCAGTGTCCCCGTATCAGAGTGTGCTAGCTGCTGTAACAGATGACCTCAAAACCTCAGTGGATTAACGCAGTGAAGGTTTATTTCTGATTCACATCCAGTCCACTGAAGGGAAGGGGGCCGGGCCTGGCTCCAAGCAGCTGTCTGCATTCCATCCATCAAGTGGACCCATCACTTCCTCCCCCTGCCCTGGACCTCAGCGTGTACGCTGGGGTCTGGGGTCTGTGTCTGCCCCCAGTGAACAAGGAGAAGACACGAGACACACCTGCTCAACCCGGAAGAGGCAGTCACATCTGCTCGTCCACCACTAGTGAGAGCCTGGCCCAGAAAGGAGGAGCATCTGTGCTACCTTCCCCTCCCTGCTCCTTCTACGCTTGCCCTGCCCCCCAGACCAAAGCCCTCTGTCCTCACAGCTGGACTTGGTCTTTGCCTCTTCCGCACTCCCCTTCCCACCCTCCCCAACTCACCTACAGTTTCAACGTGATGGTCTGGAGGGCTTTTGCTGTCCCTAAAGGCCTGGCACGATTTGACCTCTAGCCCCCAGGACTGCAGGGCTGGTACCTGACCCACCCACTTTTGGAAAGGTTTGAGGGTGGAAGGGGAGAGGGCTGGGTAAGGACCAGGAGAAGGATGGATGGATGCAAAATAATGCCTGCAGCACCTGGGATGCCTGCTGTTACCCTGCTGGCCTCTGTCTCCCCCTCCCCTCCCCCACCTCCTCCTCCTCCTCCTCCACCTTCTCTCTCCAACACTGCCCAGTCAGGACCCGCAAATGGGGACCCAGAAGATACTTACACAACGTGTGGATAATCCAGCTCATTTTGCAGACAGACAGTAAGTGGGTTACAGGGGTGGGCCCAGACTTGGGGTCCCCTCGCTGCCCCGGGCTGGTCCCCTGGACCAGTTCCCAAGCCCTGGTCCAGGAGGGGAGGCACAGACAGGAAAGAACCTGCATTCACGGATCACCTGCTAGGCATCCAAGCCTGTGAAAGTTGTGTTTTGCATCATTTCACTTAGTTTCCGATTCAACGTGACAGGTAATACGGCAGGTCCCTCTGGAGAAGGGAGACATTTAGGTTCAGAGAGGTGAAGAGGGCAGTCAGCTAGCTGTGAGGACCAGGGGCCAGAGGGAGCCCAGAGCTGCTGTCACTCACCCCCGTCCCCGCTGTGGATCCAGGAGCACCAACGCCCCTGGACACCAGCTCCAGAGAGCATGTGAGCTGGTCTCATGCAGAGAAAAACAGGGGAAGGGAGAATGAGAGCCCATCACACAAAGGCTCAGCCTCCAAGAGAGAGGAAAAGGAGAGAAAAAAGAGAAAGCAACGTAGCTAAAGCAAAGGCACTGTGAAAGAAAAGCTAACATCACTAGTTAGAAACCCATCTCACTGTAAACGTGAATCCATCTACTAAAGGTCAAGCCCGTCAGCTGGAGCTGCCCCCTCGTGATTTCCACACCTCCCCTCGTTACTAATACAGACTCAGTGGCATCAGAGGCTCCATAATAATACCTTTCCCAAAACACTCCAGATGAACATTTCTGTTTGAAACTTAGGGAGAATTCTACGACGGCTGCAACACATTATATAAAAGGCCAATGATCAGAGGCAAGGCCTTGGCTTCTGCTGCCCCCCACCCAGGGCTGAGGCTCTGGTGCCAGGACAACGCCTGTGGAATGTGGCCGCGTGTGGTCAGCGGCGGGAGGAACACACGACCAACGTGGCCTGGACTTGAACTGTGGGATTCTGCTCACCCCCTGAGGCCCCCAGTCTGCCTACGGGAGCTCCAGCCTCCCCTCTGTGGCCACCCAGGTGGTGTCCGAGGACCCGTCCCCACCAGCAGGTGGGCACGTGCCCCCGCTCCGATTCCAGCCCCCAAACCACTTCAATAAGAGCCGAAAGGGCTCCTGCTTTAGGAAGACAGAGCCTGAAAAATAAAGGCTGCGCTTTGTCTAAAACTGACCTCCTTTTCCCAGGACTGGGGTGTCATCACCACGGTTTCTTTCATTTCTCTCAGAGGCTGTGAAGGAAGGTGACGTAACTGAATCCACCACACCTCCGGGTTTGTTGAAGGCTCCATCATCGCTCACCACGGCCGTCACGCTGACCCGCAGGGGGCTTGCTCGCCTGCAGTCCCTCCCCTCCCATCCAAGTGAGGTCGGGGTGACAGAGAGCCTTCTAAAATCCAGATCTGACCAGGGGACACCCCAGCTACAAACACCACCATACTTGCTCAGCCAGGTTCTTCAGCCGAGAACCTAACACCTCACAAATGCTGGCCCATCCTGACCTTTACTGACTCTCAGCTCTCCTCCCTGCTCCGGCCGGACTGAGTGACTCATGGTTCCTTCCTTATACCCCAGGGCCTTTTCACATGCTCTCTCATGGACAACCTCCCCACCCCACCCCCCCGGCCTTCCTCCTTCTCTGCCTAGCTCCTGCTCCATCCTTCAAGCAGACTCTCCCCCAGGAAACCTCTGCTGATCTCCCACCCCTCCCCAGGCTGGCTCTGTGCCCCATGCAACCTCCGTGGTGACCTCTGCATTAGCACTGCCTGGTTCTGAGCCTGTCTCTCCCACCAGCCTGGCAGGTTCTTAGGGCCGGGACTGGACCCAAGTCATCTCTGTGTCGCCAGCACCTGGCACAGGCCTGGCGCATAGTAGGTGCCCAAGAAAAATGCATTGAATAAATGAACTGTGCTGAACTAGATACACCAGCCTTCTGAATGGTTGAAGGCTAATGGGGGAGGGATTCATCAGCTTGGCCAGGCAGGGCTCCGTTTCCCAGAATGCACTCCCTGAAGGCTTCCCGGAGGAGGGGTCGCAAGACACATCTTCATGTGACACGTGGAGGGCAGAGGTGACGCAGCAGTCTGGGGCAGGGGCAGGCACTCTGCAGCCCACAGATGTTGTCTGGCCTCCACGCAGGGCAGCGGATGGGCCTGCACCGGCTCCAGTCCCCGCACGATCCTTCAGCTCTCCAGCTCCTGGGCCGTGTCTGCTTCGTGACGAAGGGCACCTGCTTCTCCAGGCAGGACACCCTGGAGAACATCCCCAGGATTGGAGGCAGCAAAACGGGCACTGGTGCCCACCCATCCCGGTGCCTTCTGCACGGCTGGGATCCCATCTTGCTCCTGACCACCCTGCTTCCCACCTCACTGCCCTCTTCCCTTCCCAGCTACCTGCTGAGCAGCCCGGAAGCTCCAGCATCGGAAGTGAAGCCAACAGAGGCACAGGGACTGCTTACCTAGCCCCCATACTCGTGTGAGCTCAAGTCCCTGCGTCAGGGGCTTTCATACCTATACTCACATACCTTTCAGTGGTTCTGCCTCTCCACGCCAACCCCAACTGATACAGGAGACAGGCCCCCTACCGGCTCAACAGTTAGACTCAAACAAACGTTCTGATGCTGGGAAAGCCAAAGCAGCGTGGACCAGGGATGCGAGGGAAAGTGACCAAGTGGAGTGACTCTGAGCTCCGCCTGGAAGGGCAGGAGCATCCGATGGAGGAGGCGAAGGTTGCCCCCAAGCTGAGGAAGGGGACCCCAGTGAGGACCCATGGTCCTGCCAGCCCCATTGGGAACCAGCCCTCCACCCAAGAGTCCCAGCCCCATCTCCTGCTCCCAGGCATGAGGGGTGATGCCATCCCAGACCTGGCGGTTCGGCCTTCACCCAAGCCCATGGTCCCCATCATCGGAGAATGAAGGTCAATCACAGGATAAAAATGCTTTGAGCCAAACATTAAATTGGAGAGTTAAGGGCTGGCACTTTTGATTGAGAAGACAGCCAGGTCCAGGGTGGTACAGGAGGCGGGGTTTGGCCAAATCTGAGAGCAGAGTGGAGCTCTGCCTTGCTTCTAGAAGAGCACAGGGAGATGGCCAGCCCAAGGTGCTCCTCCTCCTCAGCAGGGCTGTCCAGGGACAGTGATGTGAGCACAGCCGCATGAGGATCTGTGATGCTACAAACGGTTCTTAGTGGCCTGGGAAGTGCCCCCTGGGCCTCCCTGCGGGCTTAAAAGCAGCTGGGAGACCCTTGGGAAGGCAAGGAATCTTCCAGGGACCACAAGGAGTCAGGAGGTCTCAGACCTGCCAGCGTAGACAAGTGGACCATGCACGTTCCGCTCCATGAACCCCTTAGGATGTACACTCAACCCCAGGGTGAGGGGTCACCCTAAATTTACTGGGTTACATTTCTGTCATTTGGAGTTAAGTCCGGTCATGGAACCTTCAAGGAGGTCCCTGGCACAGCCCTAGGTAGAGGCCTGAGATTTGCACAGAGACAGACCTCCAAGTTCCTATTTCAAAACGACCCCCATGCATTCACCAGCATTAGAAATGCAGCCACCTCCAGGAGGGCCAACAGCCGTGGGGGAAGGATTTTCAGTAGCAGTGGAAAAAGCCAGGGCAGGATTTAAAACTAACCAGCAAAACCAATTGGAAACAGCAGGGGAACTCGCTGTGAATGTTGGTTTCAAACGCACCCCATCCATAATTACTCGTTCGGAAAGTCACGATTCTCCTGCCAAAATCGGACCTCCCTTCACTGATGAAACCCCATTCACACCACTCCCTCTTTGCTCTGCAAAAATGAATTTCACTCAAAAAAGAAATTAGAAAAATAATTGATGTAATAACCATAACCTTGAAAATACTTCTGCCAGAATTTAAGAGCAGAAGGGAAAGGAGGCCCAAAATAAAGGCATGGCACTGAAAATTGAAAACGTAAGTTAGTTCTGAGCACTGACTGCACCCACTTCTCCGCCAACTCTCTGAAGGTGAACAGGAGTGATCCCTGCTCCACAGCTCAGGCAGCAGGACCAAAGGCTGCTTCAGAAAGCCCAGTCCTCAGACCTCAGCTGCCACAGCTGGAGAGAAAGGACCAGCTGGTCCTGCCTCCCACTTGTACAGATGGGGAAACTGAGGTGGAAGCTCGAAGCATCTCTGTACAATTCACCGTACTCCTTTTTTGCTGTCTCAGTGATGATGAAGGCCCAAGCCAAAGTGATTCGGCATCAGCCTGAGTTTCTGAGCATCCATGAAAAACAGAGCCTTCCCACTGACCAGTATTAGACCAGTAGCAAGAGCCAAAATTAAGTCTTTGTTGTATTTAAGCCACTGCATGTGGGGGCTGTTTGTTACTGCAACGTAACCTATCTTACTCTGCCTGACGCACACTTTTGTGGTGATGACACGGATTCATTGCTCTGGTTTTTCTTAGTAAAGTCCACAATGGCAGGATTCACGTTTCATTTTGGCTATCATGACACCCAATGCCTAGCACATAATTGGGCTCAGAAGACTTTTATTGAAGAAATGTATAAACAAAGACTCAATGGATAACCAACAAGGATGTACTGTATAGTACAGGGAACTATACTCAAAATTTTGTAATAACCTATAAGGGAAAACAATCTGGAAAAGAATATATATATATATAAAACTGAATCACTTTGCTGTATACCTAAAACAAACACAACATTGTAAATCAACTATACTTCAATTTTAAAAAAAAAAAAAAAGACGCTGGATAATGAGCCAAAAAAACAAGACGATGTAAACTGACGTTTCCTGAATCAGCGAGAAGAATCTGACACATGCAGAAAATGACGGTCCACGCTTTAGGGATAGATGAACGTGGCACACAGGCTCTTAATTCTAACCAAAACCCACCTAAGTAATGATTAGCTATTGCCTTCTAAAGGGAAGGCAAAGAGATCCAGACCACTTGGCGAAATCGCCCAAGGTCACAGCTGGCATCTGAGCAGCCAGCCCAACTCCAGAGCCAGGGCTGGTCCCCTGCCTGCCCAGCCGCTCACCTTCCAAGGCAGGAGTCCCAGGGTGAAGCTCTGGTCCTCGTTGTTCACCTGTCCCTCTCTGCCAGACCTGCACAGGTGGAAACTCAGAGATGAAGTGAGCAAACACATGTCAAATGTCAATCTCGTGTCAGCCTTCAGATGCCTTTTTTGAGAATACGGAGCCTGCAGAAGTCAGGGAGTCTCTGGCCCAGGAAAAACGCTGAGCTGGCTCCCGGAGGTCCTGCATATTCTCTTGCTGGGGCCTCCATTTCTCCTATTGGTATAGCAGACACACTGGACAAAACAAAGTCAGCCCTAGGACCCATTCCAGCTCTAAAGTTCTCCAGTTCCTGTGAACATACCTCTGACTGATGCAGGAAAGTCAAACCCTTTTAAGAAAATCACTAAAGCCCTAAAATTACGTGGAAGCCTTTTGAGATCCCTGAAAGAAAGGCATTTGCTAAATCCCCTCCATTATTTCTGAAGGATATTTTCTATTATTATTATTTACCAAAGGAATTTCTGGACAGATTTTAAGTGCCCCAGAGCCTACGAAATAATCATCTCTTCGCAACATAACAAAAGGATCTGAATATTCTTGGCTGATGACTTTTTCTTTGAAACACGTTCTCCACTGAACAAAGGATTTTTTCTTTTTTTTTTCCCAAATTGTCCGAGTTTAAGTGAAACACACACACACGTACATAAAACCTCATTATGATTACCAAGCTAGACAATTTTTTACATCAGCAAATAGCCTAAGAACATGTTCCTAATCACGTGGTGATTCTCATTTCAAACACGGTCAGCGTCACCCACGATCCTGGGGACTGTTTATCAGGAACAAGACAAAAATGGTATCTATTTATTTAGAACTGTGAGCCAGACTTTGTGCCAAGACCTTACATGCACTAGTTCATTTACACCCCTGCATAACCCAGTGAAATGATGTTTAGTCTATGCTGGCCTGAGATCACGAAGCTGGTAGGAGCTGGAATTGGGATTTGAACTTGGGTCTACACAGACTCTCAAGTCCTTGCTTTTAAGCATCACACCATGTCCTCTCCCAGGCACTATTTCGTTTAACCCTCATCCTCCAGCCCACAAGGCAAGTTTCGGAGCCTCGCTGTACAAACAGGAAAACTGAGGACGAGCTGGATCAAGTCATTGGCGGAAGGACACACAGAGGGAGCGTCGGTGGGTGAAGCCCGAGGTTCTAACTGGTCCACCAAACCGGAAGGCGTTTTCCCTCCTTCCACACTACTTCCGAGCGACGCAGGCGTCAAGGCTCATGCTTCCCTGGTTTGGTCCTAGCTTGTGGTCCAACGCGCTGCTCGTGCCAACTCCCCAAATTTCCAAGTCTTAAGTGAGTGAAAGAACAGAGGGTTCTTTGCGGTGCCAGTGATCATGTGTGGCCAAAGGACAGATTCAATCCCGGAGCGAGGGCGGAAAGCTCTGCCTTTGGTGGGCATCGCAGCGATGCCTCCTCGTGTCCAGGGACCGGGGCCCAGGCAGTCGTTCCACTGTGGGCAGCTGTTTGCAAAGGTTAGTAACTCAGCCCATAAAAATGTGCGGCGAGTTGCAACTTGGCACCGTCTCCCTCAGACGGGGAGAGAAGCTGGCGTTTGCAAAATATGGTTCAAATAATCTCATCTCCTCCGCCCCCCACTTTTTTTTTTTTTCCTTCCTTAGTTTTAAGAGTGTAAGAAACATAGAAGTTTTGTGGTTTCGCACTGGTCTTTTTATGGTTCGGAAGACTCCAAAATACAGTTGATTAAAAAAATGCTTCTGCATAATGCCGGCCATTGTGCGGGCATTTTCAAGCATGCCATCCCGCTCTGGGCCTTCGGGGACTTGGATATTCTTCGTTGGCTTGAAGAAACGGTTTTGTTCTCAAACAAAAGAGACATCCTGACTCAACAACTGTTTGTGTCTTGACCTCTGCACTCAAATCCCAAATCTGTTCACAAAAAGGAACTTGATACAAGAGAATAAACACGGACCTTGGATCCAGCCAGGAAAACCTAACGCCTGGCTCTGCCTCTTCTCTGCTCTAGGACTCTGGGAATCTTAGGAATCTCAGAGGATCCCCACGTTCTTCATCCCTATAACAGGCACACTAAGTTCTACCTGTAGGGTTGTTGAGAGACTTGAGATAACATAGGTTAAACATAGAGTCAGTCATTTCTTTTTTTTTTTTTTAACATCTTTATTGGAGTATAATTGCTTTACAATGGTGTGTTAGTTTCCCCCTTATAACAAAGTGAATCAGCTATACATAGACATATATCCCCATATCTCCTCCCTCTTGCATCTCCCTCCCACCCTCCCTATCCCACCCCTCTAGGTGGTCACAAAACACTGATTTGATCTCCCTGTGCTATGCGGCTGCTTCCCACTTGCTATCTGTTTTACATTTGGTAGTGTATATAAGTCCATGCCACTCTCTCACTTCGTCCCAGCTTACCCTTCCCCCTCCCCGTGTCCTCAAGTCCATTCTCTACATCTGTGTCTTTATTCCTGTCCTGCACCTAGGTTTTTCAGAACCATTTTTTTTTTTAGATTCCATATATGTGTGTTAGCATACAGTATTTGTTTTTCTCTTCCTGACTTACTTCACTCTGTATGACAGACTCTAAGTCCATCCACCTCACTACAAATAACTCAATTTCGTTTCTCTTTATGGCTGAGTAATATTCCATTGTATATATGTGCCACATCTTCTTTATCCATTCATCTGTCGAGGGACACTTAGGTTGCTTCCATGTCCTGGCTATTGTAAATAGTGCTGCAGTGAACATTGTGGTACATGACTCTTTTTGAATTATGGTTTTCTCAGGGTATATGCCCAGTAGTGGGATTGCTGGGTCGTATAGTAGTTCTATTTTTAGTTTTTTAAGGAACCTCCATACTGTTCTCCATAGTGGCTGTATCAATTTACATTCCCACCAACAGTGTAGGAGGGTTCCCTTTTCTCCACACCGCCTCCAGCATTTATGGTTTGTAGATTTTTTGATGATGGCCATTCTGACTGGTGTGAGGTGATACCTCATTGTAGTTTTGATTTGCATTTCTCTAATGATTAGTGATGTTGAGCATCCTTTCATATGTTTGTTGGCAATCCGTATATCTTCTTTGGAGAAATGTCTGTTTAGGTCTTCTGCCCATTTTTGGATTGGGTTGTTTATTTTTCTGATATTGAGCTGCATGAGCTGCTTATATATTTTGGAGATTAATCTTTTGTCCGTTGAGTAATTTGCAAATATTTTCTCCCATTCTGAAGGTTGTCTTTTCGTCTTGTTTATGGTTTCCTCTGCTGTGCAAAAGCTTTAAGTTTCATTAGGTCCCATTTGTTTACTTTTGTTTTTATTTCCATTTCTCTGGGAGGTGGGTCAAAAAGGATCTTGCTGTGATTTATGTCATAGAGTGTTCTGCCTATGTTTTCCTCCAAGAGTTTTATAGTGTCTGGCCTTACATTTAGGTCTTTAATGCATTTTGAGTTTATTTTTGTGTATGGTGTTAGGGAGTGCTCTAATTTCATTCTTTTACATGTAGCTGTCCAGTTTTCCCAGCACCACTTATTAAAGAGGCTGTCTTTTCTCCATTGTATATTCTTGCCTCGAGTCAATCATTTCTTCCAGAAATAATTGTTGAGTACCTACGAAATGCCAGGCTTTATTCTCAATACTGGAAAATCAACAGTGAGCAAGGCAGACCCCATCCCTGCCCTCGTAGAGCTCACATTCTTGTGGGGGAGAGACCATAAATGGGTAAAGACATAAGTGAGATCACATTTGATGACAAAGCCTTTTTTTTTTTTTTTAATTTGGCTACACTGGGTCTTAGTTGAGACATGCCAGATCTTTAGTTGCAGCATGCAAACTCTTAGTTGTGTCACGTGGGATCTAGTTCCCTGACCAGGGCTCAAACCCAGACCCCCTGCATTGGGAGCAAGGAGTCTTAGCCCCTGGACCACCAGGGAAGTCCTGACAGAGTCTTGAAGAGTCGAGCAGAGTAATGGAAGAGAGAATGACTGAAGGTGGGGGTGGGCTGCCTTAGCAAGAGTCATCAGTGTGGAGCTGGCACTTGAGCTGAGGCTGAATGATATGAAGGAGGTAGCCATGGAGAGATGGCTGGGGCAAAGGGTCTGCAAGTGCAAAGGCCCTGGGGCAGAGTGAGAAGGCCAAGCTAGAGCATGTGAACTATCAGGAGGAAGGAGGTGAGGCTGCAGGGGAATGCAGGGACCAGATCAGAGGATGCCTTGAAGGCCATGATAAGGGGTTGTATTGGGCTTTGTTCTATGGGCAACGGGAATCCATTGGTGGGTTTTAAGCAGTGGAACTACAGGATTAATTTGTGTCTGACCCTGCCAGATGGAGTTAGGATAATGGCAAGATAAGTTGGAAAACAAGGAGACCAGTTAAGAGAATTTCTCAGTCTAGCAAAAGATGGTGGACTATCATGGCAGCAATGGGGCTGGAGAAAAGCATATGAATTTGGGGATACAGCTGGGAGGTGGGGCCGTGGACCAGATGGCACCCAGAGAAGAGAAGAGAGCCTGGGGACACCCGACCTTTAGAAGCTGGGTAAAGGAGTGTGGGAACAGTGGCCAGGGAGGTGGGTAGAAATCAGGCGGGTGCAGTATTCTGGAAGCATTGCAAAGAAAGAATTTGGGGAAGGAAAGAGTGGTTAGCTGAGCCAAGTGCGCAAGAGGAGAACAGAGAACTGCCCGTTGGATGTGGCCAGATGGAGGTCATATCAGTGACCTTGATGCATACCCTTTCTGGGAGGGAAATAAGAAAGCAGAGCCTGCAAATGCAGGCAGCCATCTTCACAAGTTCAGTACATACAAGGTAATTTTTAAGTCCCTCCTTTAGGAATGGAAATTGAGCACCTCATACCTACCATAGTTAGAGAACTTCAAAGTTTAGAAGCAGATTGACATCCGTTGTCTTATTCTGGTGACTTATGTAGCTCCTTTCATGATAATAAAAATATCTATAACAATAACTCTTGATCCTCAGATATCCAGTCAGTATGGTAGACTGAGCAGACCCTGCATGACTGTCCACCCCACTCACCCTCAGTTCAAACCGTTAAAAATGTTGGATACAAGGTAACAACAAATGATTTCAATACAAAGCCAATTTCAAAAGCAAAGAAAGGAAAATCTCCAGGAGCTCAAAATGAAGTTAAAACTCGAACTAGAGTAGTTGATAAAAGCTGAAGACAAACAACTCACAGGGTATTTGGACTGAATTATAGGAGCTGGAGTCTAGGGGAAGAAAGGAAACTTCAGGCTTAAGTGAGGCAGAGTATGTGTCTGACCCCCTTCCTAAAGCCGGGAACCATGAAGCATGGCCCATTCATGAAACTCCAAGCTAAAACATTATTATCAAATCCGTCCAGAGCTGATAAAACCCACAGGATCCTAGCAGTGAAGCACATGTGAAACTACCAGAAGGGGTACCTCTAAAATTCCAGAGAACAAGGCTCCTGTGAAAAGCTGCCCCATTAGAGATGAGCTCACAATAAAAATTACAATCCACAGGAGCAAAAAATCCACCCTGAGGTCTAGTACAATCAAAAGACATAGCAAAATAGAGAAATTCACCCCAAGAACTAGAAGTAAAAAGTTGAAACTTTAAAATAAGCATATGTAAAATCTTCAAAGAAAGATACGAAGAAATACATACAAAAACAAGATTGCATGGAATAGTAAAGACACATCTGAAAAGGACTAAATGGAGATGCTAAAAATGAAAACTACAATGAATAAAATAGAAAAGTTCAATAGACAGGTTAAATAGAAAAATAGATGCATTGAAGCAAAGATACTGAACTCCAAAATAGACATTTGGAAATCACACAGAATGTAGATAAAAAAAGAGATAAATTAAATGGATAATATGAAAGCATAATTTGAGATCCGCATGGCAGAGAGAGAAGCTCCAATCTATTAAAATGAACTATTTCGTAGGTCAAAAATGGTTGACTATCAGCAGTTTCATACAGTTCTACTTACCATGCCTAATAAAAGTGGTGGAGAGGAAAATAAGAAAGAATGTGGAAGAGAGAGACAATGTTTGAAGAGCTGAGTGCTGGCAATTTTTCAGAATCGAAAAAACACTAGACTCCATATCGACTCAAAGCCATGTAAATAAAGTATGGTGGACCTATCAAACATCAAAGACAAAGAGAAAAGCTGAAAGGTCACCAGAGAGAGAAGACAGGAAGGACTGAATAATAGCAGACCTCCTGTCATCACTCTTCAAGTTTAAAGACTTATGGGAGGTACTATCAGCCCCCTGTTCAAGAGTGAGAACTGTAAAGGACATTTTCAGATGTACAAAGATGTATCACCCACAGACTCTTACTAAATAAAAGTACCAGGGGGTGGAATGAAAAGATCCCTGACTTGGTGTTTTAAGTTTCACACCCAGCTATTCACCTCAACAGACATTAACAAGCACCAGTTATTCCAGGTCTTGAGCCAAATCCTAGGCATGGAAAGGGGGGATGCTCTTGACTTAGTGAATAATCGGGTCCAGCTCCCTGATTAAGCAGATGTTGAGCACAAGACCCTGTACCAGTTGCTGGGACATAACCATGGAGACATAACAGCGCACCTAAAATACATCCAGGTTAAGGCTGAATCACCCGGCATCCATTGATCCATCCCTGCATCCGTTCATTCCACTTCTTGAGCACCTGCTCTGTGCTGTTCTAGGCTCTGAGGATATATCAGAGAATAAGAGAGACAAGAACCCTGCCCTGAGACGTGTGCACTGTGGCGTGGGGAGGACAGAGGGAGACAAAGCCAGCCACGGGGGCAGCACGTCAGAATCACCAGAAGCCCTTTGGGGCCCAGCCTTCCATATTTGCATCTATATCCATAGAAGTTTCTCCAGGAGTTGGTCCCAAAGCAGTGTTTGGAAACACTCAAGGACAGAAAAGGAGGCTGGCCTGGGAGTGAGGAGTTTGGGGCACCCCTCCAAGAGAAGGAGACCAGCCTCTGAGTCAGTATCAAACGTGATCAGTCCTGCAAGCCTCCGTCGAGTTCCAAGGGGGTGTGCACAGTCCCGTGAGGGAGAAAGACTCATGCAGAAATCCCCTACGTGATAGCACAGCGAACTATATTCAGTATCTTGTAAAAAACTATAATGGAAAAGAATCGGGGAAAACAAGGAATATAGATATATACATATATATGTATAACCGAATCCTTTTGCTGTACTCCTGAAACTAACACAATATGGTAAATCAACTATACTTCAATTAAAAAAAGAAAAAAGAAAAGAAAAAGAAATCCCTGGTGTGCTCCCAATCAAGAGGGAAGAAGGGAGAGACCTGGGATCCCACCACACTCCGGGCTTTACCCCTGAGCCCTCCACACAGACCACAGTGAGGAGCGTCTAATAGCAGGTTGTAGATGATGTGCTCAACTCGCCACTCAGCCTGAAAAATACATCAACAGCTTTTGTTGCCAGAAAAGCCATAGCGGCAAAACCCCCTTTGAGGTTTTAGGGCCGCACTTGCTTGAGGCTTCCAGTCCTCGGGAACCAGTGTGTTTGCATCTCCAGAGGGAGGGCCCTCCAGGAGCATTGGTTAAACCTGCCACAGTTGGCTGGCGTGTGGCTTTGGAGTCCCCAGCTGGCCCTCACCACCCCAGGGTGCCCTGAACCTGGGCTCAGGTGTGTATGGCAGGGAGATCACACTGGCGGATTTGGCAAAATCTCAGGGCATCACTCTGCTACATCACTCCCCTTCCTAAACCCAGTTTTCTTATCGACAAAATAAAGATGATACTCACTCCCCCAGCCCCCGGGGGAGTGTTATTGTGACTTTTCTAAACGAGATACACAGATAAAGCTCAGAATTCAGCATATGCTGCTGACTTATAATATTAATACCTGCTTACTGCAGCATCACTGGGTTCTTACCAGGAGCTGGGCACAGACACAGCTGTCTTCAAGCATCACACAATTTAATCGCTTAACTGGATGGGTGGGCATTTTTATTTTTCCTGTTTCATAAATACTGAGGCTCGGAGAGATTAACTGTGGGCACGTGGTTAGAAACAGGGCTTAAACCCAAGCGCTGAGTGTGTGAGAGCCTCTGGCTGACGGAGGCTACAGGAAGCAGCATTGGGCACACCCGGGGGCCTGGCCTTGCTCTTGCCCTTGACCTCACCTTCTCTCCTTTTGTTTCAGCAGCCCAGGTCTCTTGCCTGGGCTGTCCCCAAACACCTTCCGTTCCCAAGGACACCAGAAGCGTGGGCTCCGAGACAGTGGGACCCCGAATCTGATGCGCCCAGGCCTGTCAAGGAAGAAGCATGAAAATGTATTAAGCAGAGTGGGAATGGATTTTTATGATTCCACCAAATGTCTGATAGTGGGAACATCGCCCACGACAAGTATGCATCAGCTTGAGAGAGAAGCAGAGAGCGTTTCAGGACACCTTGTGCTCGTGGCCTGGTGATGGCAGCTTCCAGGTGGATGACGAAGCGGCCCAGAGGCCTCCCTCCCTCTCCTCGCCCTTCACGCATCCCCATTCCACAGATGAGGAAACTGAGACTCAGAGAGGTGCCGTGACCTGGGGCCCATGGTTAATAAGCAGTGAAGCCAGGATTTGGTCCAGACACAGGCTCCAGGCTCATGCCCCTCACCCTGCCCACCCTCACTGTCCCCACAAGGCCTAAGCTGGGAACCAGGCAACACGCAGTTGGGGGAACAGATCCCAGTTAGTGGGGTTGGGGCAGGCTTGCTTGAATTGGGCTCCCGGGAGCTACGGCCGCTCTGCCACACGCAGGCTGTGTGACCCTGCAGCAGGCATTGGCCCCGGCAAACCTCAGTGCCCAGGTCTGCAAAGGGGGCCCGTGAGCTCATGGGAGGGTCAAGTAGGGCCGTGGCGCTGACTCTGCCCTGCGGCATGCAGACAAATTTGGACTTCAGTTTGTGTCTGCAGAGCATGCACCCCGGGCCAGGAGCTATGTTAAGCCCTCTGCAAGCATTAGCTCATGTTCTTTGCCTTTATGGTGATGATTCTTCTCACCCACACAACAGCAAACCAGTTCTGGAAGATCTCCAGGGGAGAAGAGCCACCTCCAAAGGACAAACTCTTTCCTTGAAATAGTATTTCACTTGTTTGTGAAATTCACCATGTTCAACCTCACCAACTTCCAGAGACAAGTTGAAGTGTCTTAACGCTGGCACGTTCACACGCTAGGATGTCCAACAAAATTTGAAATGCCGACCAGAATGCAGACTCGGCAGAAGAGATGCTACCTCTCCCTCGGCCTCTTTATCCCCAGGGTTTGAATAGGCCTGGCACATAGTAGATACTCAATAAATATTTCTTGAATGAACGAATGAACATAATAATAATAATGGACATTTGTATAAAACATTATAGGGCACACACCAGAGCATATTTCCCAGCCATTTTTCAATCTTAATGAGAGGTGGTTGTTATGATCCCACTTTGCAGATGAAGAAATGAAGGCTGAGAGAGGGAAGAATAGGAATCTCCTCACTTTAATGGCAAATCAAACCCTCTTGGCTTACTGGATTCCTTTTCATTCACCAAGGCTTAGGTCACATGTCACCTCCTCCAGGAAGCCTTCCCAGTCTTCCCCACAATTCATCTTTTCCTCTCCTATCTCCCAGAGCCCTTCACCAACTTCTGTTATTTTTCGTTCATACCCAGGAGATATCGGGATTGACTGTGTACATGCCTGTCTCCTCCTAATGACAGTGTCTTTTACTTCTCACAGCCTCAGAGCTAATGCAATTCCCAACACACAGTAGGTCCTCAATCAATGCATACTGCCTGAAATATGTCCTCAGTAATTTACTTGTGGCTAACATGTCAGAGCTGGAAAAGACTTTAAAGATCCTCCATCATTTCCTCATTTAATTGTCCCGTGTTATCCAGAGAACCAGCAGCAAACGTGTCTCCTAAGTCCTAACTCAGAGCTCTCTCCAACCACCAGACCCCAGCTAACACCTAGATTTACCCTCTTGTGCCAACTGCAATGGACTGGCTATGGTTGCCCCTGGCTGAAATGGAAAGAGTGCCGTGATCAATTAGTAATGTCTGTCACTGATACAGGATGGGAGTGTGGTAGAGGGTTGTCAGCAGACCATGGCATCAGTTCAGGCTATGCACATCAATTAGAACTATTGTTGATTGATAGCTTCTGCAACGAGGATGGAATTCAAAGGTGACTCATCCTGTCCTCAGAGTTCCCCTATCCAGCCCTTCTCTCCTGCTCTGCCTGTGTTTGTCTCTCCAATTAGTTTGGGGTGTTCCTTGAGGGCAAAGACTGTGTCTGATTAATTTCTGCACTCCTACTGCCTGCATGTAATACAAGGTCCTCTGTGAGTGTGGGGAGAAAAATAATTAAATTAAACTTAGTTCAACAACGATGGGTCCATAAGGTAAGTGGGTGGACATGCAAATGGACAGTGGAATCTCAGATAACACTCCCCCAAATGTCCTGTCTGCATCAGCCTCACAGAGATGGGAACAGGAGAGAACTTGGCTCCCCAGGGTTCCTGGATGCAGGATTCTCACCAGCATCCAGGAATGCCTGCATGAGCTCATATTTCAGGGGTGTGGAAAACACACACTCATCTTCCTAGCTGTGGGTCGTCACATTAGCAGAATATCCACAAAATATAGGTTTGGGGAAATCATCCTATAAAACGGAATGAACCATTTTCCAAAACAGAAAATTGCCCAATCATTGAACTGTTTTTTTTTTTTTAACCATTCAAATATCCATGGCCTTTATTCCCAACAGCCCTGTTCCTGCTGTGTAATGAAGGGAGGAAAATATGGATTTATTTGCATTTTATAATATCCCATTCTCTGTATGAGGCTCACATGCCGACTCTGTGTGCAGAGACATAAATATTCCAGTTCAGTTATAAAAGCATGGAGATTTGGAATTCTGAACCTCCTGATTTCAGTTGTTTACAAATTCTTTCTCTGTGCTATGATTTGTTCAAGGTACTTAATAAGCAGACAGGTCTGTAAAAAGACAGAAGACACATTGTTTTTCATTAAAGATGACCCTAGGATCTCAATCCTTCAAAAATAGATTCTGCTTTTGCCTTTCCTGGAGGAATTGAAACCTTAAGATTTTTAGAAACAAGGAAGGGAAAAATGAGGCGCATAAATTATAAACAAACGGCCCCAAACAGAATGAAATATTTTTTAATTAAGTCTAAGTTACAGTTCCAGAAGGTGCCTCTTGCAGCTCCACTCCTGCACATATCTAAGAACCACAGAAAGGTGGTATCTCACCCTGGGATACCGACCTTGTGTTAGTTGAATGGGGTGCTTGTAAGGATGTAGCTGGATGCTGCTGGGTACCCATGCCCAGGTACTGGTTTCAGGTCTTCTTGTGATCAGCCTTATCTAGTTTGGCGAGATTCCTGTTTCTGTGTTCCCTGTGAGTGTCCTCGATCAAGCATTCATTCCTTATTCCAAATCGTGGACAAAGCATCTATTTGGGACAAAGCACTGGGTGGGGCTCTGAGGACCCAGGAATGGATGAGATCAATTCTTGCTCTCCCAACCCCTATAGCCAAGAGCAGAGTCCCCAATTCCACTGAGTGTAATGCAAGGGGCCCAGTGCCAGGCTGCGGTTGCCTGTGGGAGCTAGTATGGGGATGATTTTGTGATTTATAACAAGAAATATATATTTGGTCTTCCTCCCTGCTTCTGGCATAGATGTCCTAAAACCCTTTGCATCTCCTAAATGATAAGAGAGATAAAGGTGTCTTGATATTCATAACAAACCCCTTTCAACTTCACCTGAGTTTATGGGAATGAAGTAATTTTTGGAAAGCACCTAAGGATGGTTGCCAGGGGAACCAATCATGTGATTGGAGGACTGGAATTTTCAGTTCCGCTCCCCCCTGACCTCCAGGCAGGGGGAAGGGACTGGGGGTCGGTGAACACTTGGAGATTCGAGGAGAGTGACAGGCTTGAAGAGGGCATGGGAGCGCCACACCCCTTCCCCCATATCTTTCCCTCTGCGTCTCTTCCATCTGGCTGTTCCTGAGTTATATCCTTTTCTAATAAACTGGTAATCTAGTAAGTAAAATGGCTCTCTACCTCTGGGAGTTGCTCTAGCAAATTACTTGAACGGGGGGCGGGACGTGGTCATTGAAATCTCCAATGCATAGTCAGTCGGAAGCACAGGTGACAACCTGAACTTGTGATTGGTGTCTGAAGTGGGGGCAGTCTTGTAGGACAGAGCCTTTAACCTGTAGGATCTGACGCTGTCTCCCGGTGGATATCGTCAGAACTGAGTTGAAAGTAGGACACCCAGCTGGTGTCTGAGAACCGCTTGATGTGGGAAAAAAATCCACGCATGGTAATTGGTGATCAGAATCGCAGGGGGTCTAGAGGCCCGCGTGACACACACACAAGGAGTCATTCTCTTTCTCAGAAGCCTTCAAAGACTTCTTTGTACACCTGATTGCGATTTTTTTTTTAACTCATGGATTCAGTGACTACCACAGGCCTGGCACCCACTGGGTGCTCCTTGGATGTCAGCTTTCTTAATCACTTAGACTCAAGGGACGGAGGCTCAAAGACAAGAGTCAATTCGCAAGACCAGGTGGCTGACCAGGATCCAACGCAGAGCTTCTGGCTACAAACTCAGGGATGGTCTCATCCCAGAACCACATTCTGCCTTCAGAGATGAATCCTGGGCATCTTTAAATGCCTGGCTGACTCGCGGACTTCAGATGAATGAACATGTCTGCAGAGAGTGTACTGGAGAGGATGCTGGTACCAGCTGAGTGATCCAATCACTTTATCTTGCAAAGGAGGAAATGTGGCCCAGAGAGGGAGGTGACCTGCCCAAAGTCACACAGCACTAGGCCAAACCTAGAGTCCAGGTCTCCCGACTCAGTACTCTATGTACACGGCTCTGCACCACCTGCATGTCTCCCATCCCTCTCCCATCCTTCACTGACACATGGATACCAAGTCAAAAACCATCTCAAAGGAGTAGCTGTAAATATTTTCCACCTGGTTTGCAGGTTAGCAAGATTCCTTTTCTGCCTTGCAGTTTTAGGCAATTTACGCTTCCATTCTCAAAACAGATTTCTATCCTAATAAAGGCTTTTATTACTATTATCCACCTGTCATTACAAGGCATTAGACAATTACAGAGCGCAGACTGGCTCTCCCACCACGAACCTTCTCCTCCTCTCTTGGCAGGGGGAGGGGTGCACATAAACAGAACATTTCATTAAAAAATAGAGATGAATCTTTCATTTTTTTAAGCACTGCCAAGACTGTTACCTATGCTTTTGAAAACTTTGCTGTGAAAAGTCACTGGCGTGAGCGAGAGGGGGATAAAAAAGAAGTGTGGGCTAGAAACCGTCTCCAGCCCCATTTTGATTGCCAGACGATTGACAAAATAATTTGTACCCGTCGATGCTCATGAAGGGAATTTTTACAATGGATTTGCCGAGCAGATTTTTAATTTTAATCAGTAATGAAAAAATGACAACCCCGATCACAACAAGACATCAGTTGCCGAACGGGCTTTGCAGCCTCTGTCAGGCAGCCTCCATCAGGGACCCGCACCTCCGTGAACATCAATCACTGGTTTCAAACTCCTGTACATCTTTGGGATTTAATTAGACATTTAAGTTCTTTACCCGCAATTTGCAAAACTGTCACTTACCAAAAGTGCAAGACACTAAACAAATGTTCTGTGTGAGTCCCAGGAGCTTGTTTATCTGCCTCCCAGGGGAGGGCTGGAAATTAACCTTCGGACACCCCCGATGCACCCTCACTCAGCTCCGGCCTCTGACCCACAGCTACAGATATTTTCAAAAAGCAAAAAATTAAAGGCTGATGAGTGTGGTAAAAAGCAGCCCCCAACTCTGTTGTGGAAAGACAGGGGGAGGAGGAATCAATGTGATGGAGTGTGGACTTATTTTGAGACCTTCTTGGGCATGATGACTGGCCGTGATACAGAAGACAGAAGGGCTTTAGAAGCAGGTTCATGTCCTGGCTCCATACCGTACCTGCTGTGTGACCTTGAGCCAATTGCTTGGCCTCTCTGAGCCTTTGTTGCCTATAAACCTAGAAATAGGTAAGTTAAAAAAAAAAAAACCCTCATTAATGAATTACAATGATTTATATAGAATTGCTGTAGAGTACTTTCACGGAGGTTGATTCCACCTTGCTTAACAGGCAGTTTAAGCTCATGCAGAGAACCAGGAAATGTCCCACTCTTCTGAAGAGGGATATAGACAGATACTCATGGTTCACGAGAGCAAAAGACAGATCAGCATTGCAACCTATCCTGGCAGGAAGAAGGCTTCTGCCTGCCAGCCCTATACAGTGACCGCCTGTCCCGGGATCGCTGGCCAGCAGCTATGACATGCACAACATATAGTCTACTACTGTCTGGGGCTTTCATGTTCACCTTCAAAAGCCCCTAAAGCTGTGTTTGCTTTGAAATCTTTGGGGCTTGGGTGTTTTCATTCTATTTGGTTTTTTGGTCTAGATGTCACAGAAGTACATATTCTCGGTTTAATTTTTCATGGATGGGAGCGTGGTTGCAGGATGAGGCTCCCAAGGTTTACCCGGGCTCTTAGCTGGGCTGCACCACTCAGGAAATAAACAGGGCCTTCTCCTTTAAGAGAACCTTGGCTTAGCGTGGCACATATGAAATGAACATAAAAGGTGGATTGTGAAAAACCTATTACTCACAGATAAGAAATGCACCCCAGGCAAAGCTGAGGAGCATAAACTTCTTTTCTAGCTGAAGTTTCTTTCAAGTGATGGTTCCTCCCCACCCCCGAGAGTGGTGGGACCAGGGAATTACGGGGCCTGGAAGGGATGTTCTCACCTTGCACTACAGTCTACAGTACAATGGACAAGCACGAGTGTTCAGCCAATTCACTAGTCAAAATGACAACATGGATTTTGCAATTTCACCCCTGCCGAAATTACCTGTCCTCACCTGGGTGAATCCCCACTGCTTTCCTGCAGGAGACAGACACGCCGCTGTCTCATTACCCACTAACCGTCCTGTCTTCCAAGTGACCACAAGGCCCTTTCTCCGAAAAACGCAGCCTGTCCAGTCTGTGCCGCAGACTCACAGAACCCAAATCTCAGGACGCAAGAGCTGGCAAGCGCTGAGACTTGGCAAGTCCAGGCTGGAGCTCTGAGGCCAGGGCTCTCAACCCCATTCAGGTGCCAACCTCTGCTGTGTGATGGTGGCAAGCCATGTACCCTCTCTGGGCCTCAGCTTCCAGAGGAGGTCCTCTGATTTATGAAGCCATGACCATGGAGAGAAAAATGTGAATCCAGAAAAAAAAAAAAACACAAACACAGGTTTTAGAATCAGCAGAACTAGATTTCAATCTTAATCCTGCCACGAGTTTCCGCCTCTGTGTGTATATATGTGTGTGTACCTGTTTTTGTGCACCCACAGAGCCTGGCCCGTCACGGGCGCTCAACAAATATTGATTGACCAGAAGAACGAATGTGGTCCTCCTCTCTGCTGCCAACAAGTGCAACAACCTCCAGTTAACACCTACTCCATTTTAAAGGAAACCCTGGGACCTGGCTTCCCACCCTGATGCTGAACAGAGCCTGGGCATCCCTCCTTCCAGATTCCTCCCTCCCACCAGGGCCACAGTCTGCGACCAGGACCACAGCAGAGATGCAGAACAGCTGGTCCCATCTCAGCAAGAGCAGGTTCAGGGTCCACACCCACAAAAGGCGCCCCTGGGCAGCATCACCCTCGGTGACCTCCCTGGCGCTATAGGAACAGTCACTGGGCAGAGCGATGCCAGCCCTCTGTGGGCCAGGGCGGGCCGGGGCGGCAGGTTCACGCACTTGAGACATGTACGTGAGCACCTTTCGCGTGAAAGGTGCTTTCATGTGAAACCTTTCAGGTTTCAAAGCACCTTTCAGCTTTGTCCTGGCCCTGGTGAGCCCGTGTCTGCAGAGCCCTGGGAGGGCAAAGGCGTCAGCCCACGTACACAATGCCACCTTTCAGCTCTGGGAGGTCCGGTCCAGAGCCCAGAAACACAAGGGCATCCCAGGAGGAGCAAGGCTGGTCCTAGGAGGCCACCTGCCAATGCCTCTCCCTGGGACTGGAGAAGTACCAGGAAGTCAGCACTTATTCCCTGGCCGATTGCAAAGAGGGATGTGATACGGAGAGCGAGGAAAGGGGAGGAAATCTCTATCCATTGAGCGCTTACTGTATATCAGGCCCTGTGCCAGGCACTTTAGACTCCTTATCTCACCTCTGCAAGGGTGCATTATCACACCCATTATACAGATGGATAGACTGAGGGTAGACTGAGGTCCTGAGTAGTAAAATGACTTGCCCACTATCCCCAGGACCCCAGGTGTCTCTGCCTCCAAGGCCTGTGCTCTTTCCCCTCTTCCTCATAGAATCTCCCTCCCAAAATATCCATCTACCTCTCACCTCTGCCAGCACAGACCCAGCTGGATGGACTGGCATTTGGATCCCTGAGCACCCCTACCCCATCCCCTGCGGCTTCAACCTCGCTCAACCTCTTGCTCTACCTGGGTCATTCGGAGCACGGGGAACTTGCTACAAAATCTTCTTTCCCTGGCCGCCTGCTAACTGCCCCGCAACACTTTCTCTTCTCCCAGGATGGGGCAGGAAAGGCACCAGAACCTGGCCTCTCCTCAAGGCTCCGTCACTCACCCTTCACCAGCTGGGCTGTGGCTCCCGGGGAAGACGCTCGGTGCTTCCCCAACACTAACTGAGGACCGGGCTGCACTGCCCTCCTGGGAGAGCTGTGGGTCATCGCCCACTCTTCTCGCATGGGCTAAGCCTCAGCATCCACAGATGGAATAGTAGAGGCTGAGAAGACCTGCCCAAGGCCATCGAGGCTGTCATCAGAGACAGGAACGTGAACTCTGGAAAACCGGTCCAATGTTTGAGTTCACTGACCACACCAGGCATTTCTCCATGTCCACGTGCACTTGGTAAGGTGTCCAAAATGGGGCTTATTTTTTGTAAAAATCTGGGGACTAAAACTAGAGATTCTTTACCAACAAAAGGCAGCAGAAGACATAATAGGAGAGCAGCAGTATAAGAGTGGGGTGGTGACCTGAGTTTTAGAAGCAGAAAGACCTGGGCTCAAATGACAGCTTCCAAGCTGTGTAACCTAGGGTGAGTTCCTTAACCTCTCTGAGCTTCTGTTCCATCCTCTGTAGTTTGGGCAAAGCATCAGGCCCACCTTGTAAGTGTGTTGTGAGCATTATAAGAATACTCTTAGCACATGACAAACACCCAGAGAAGGTTTTCTGTAAATGTTACTATTGACCATCTTCATCATCATCCTCATGGTTCCAAGCCGAGTTGTGTCTCTTATTGTCTGGGGAACTTAGACAAACCGGGTGTCCGTTTGTTCATCTATATGGAAGGAGCCAATGAGATAACCTACATTAATGTTTTGTGTGCCACCCAAAGGAAACAAGTGCCAGCAAATCATACCATCTGCTCTCTGATACGTGTTTGCTTGTTTGCTTCACTTGGCAAATCCACTCGGTATGTCCAGTCCTCAAAGGTACTGATTACCATGCCCACCGCTGACCGCGAGCTGTCTCCCCACCCCCCCGGCATCAGTGGCATGGTGGGCAGGCTCACACCAGCTCACAGGAGTTGACGGTGCTCATCTCTTCCCAGCTCAGTGCCCAGAGACATCCTTCGGGAGAATTGGCCAGAAGTATTTACACCATGGAAACCAGCAAATGCTCCAGATCAGGAATTTTTGCCCCAGAAAACCAGTTGTTACACATTCACAGCACACCATGATCAGAGCCTTCATTTCATTTCCTTCTACAACCTCGAGACCTGTGTGACAAGAGCCCAGGGACGACCCAGCCAGATGCACGGGAGACTTAGACCATGGCTGAAAAACCAGCCTTGGGTCGAGGGGCCCCATCTCACAGAGCAGTAAACGCAGAGCCGGACCCTGCGGCTCAACACACACTGGAGTCCTCCCGCCGAGTGACACCAGGTCATTAAAATGACAGGACCATCGGGAGGTGCCAAGCAAGGGGACACAGACCGCCACGGGCAGCGTCACAGCTCCTAAACTGGCAGAGGCAAAGCCAAATCAGCATCCAGAGGACACTCTGCCTCAGAGAGCAGCCAAACCCCGATGCAATTGAGTGCAGTCACGGGGACGGGTCAGTCTTCAAGCGACAGATTATCTGCGGGAATGATCTGTGTGTCCACACCGGAAATGTGGACCCTGAGCCCAGGAAACAGACCTGCCCTCCTTCCATCCGTGTGGCTGTCTGCCGGCCACGGGTCAGGGAGCTCCTACAAGGGGAGGAAGATCCAGACATTCAAGGCATCACTTGGGCACCACAGGACTCTCGGCTCCTCCTGGCCTCAGCCCACCCCTGCCCGTCCCCCTGTCCCCACCGCAGGCTCACCCAGGGCAGGGACGGGGTGGCTGCTCTGAGCCCAGGGCCTCCCTCGGTTTCCTCTCCATCCTTCCCCAGCGCCCGGCTCTCCCCTCCCCTCCCCCCTCCTCTTCTCCCTCTTCTTTACATCTTTCTCTTCCTCCTACCCTTTCTCCTCCATCCTAGTAGCTAATATTCATGGACACTTGACTGTAGGACAGGCCCAAGGTAGTCAGTCCATGGTAACGTCTCCTCCTGCCAGCACCCCAGGAAGGAGGTGCTGGTGAGTCCTCACGCTACAGCTGGGCAACCAAGCCTGAGAGTGGCTAAATAACTTGGCCAAGGTCACTCTGCTGTGTGCCCTTGATAGACTCAATGACAGAATAACTGCAGAGTCCAAGGAAAGAACCACCCAGCAAATATTTAAGTGAGTGAATGAGAGACTGAAGGTATAAGTGAATTTTTGAAAGCCCAAATCTGATTCTGTGCCTGCCCCGCGTAAAACTCTTCTAGGCCTCCGTGACCTTCAGACTCCAGCCCAAGTCCTTGCCCTGCATTCAAAGCCCAGGCGTCAGCCTCTGCCCACCCGCAGCGTCCTCTCCCCGACAGCCCACTCGGCAGGAGGCCCTGTCCCTCGTTACGGGCAGCCTCCTGAGTCCAGCACGTGGTCGCCCAGAGGGCGCCCTCCATCCACCCGCCTCGCCATCCAGCACACCCCTGCTCCACCCTTCACTCTCACCTACCTGCAGCCTCCTGTGAAGGCCTCCGCGTCCTCCCAAGCAGAGTCAGCGACTATTTCCCTGTTTCCAAGCTTCCTTGGTCCAACTCCTTTGTACTGGTCCATGGGTCCTGCCTTCCCACAGGTCCTCAGGGTCCTAATACCTGGGGTTGGACTGCGTCCTCCCCAAATTCACATGTTGGAGTCCTCACCTCCAGTGCCTCAGGATGTGATCATGATTGGAGAGAAGGTCTTTACGGGGGTAATCAAGTTAAAATGGGGCCATGAGGGTAGATCCTGATCCAACAGAACTGGTGTCCTTATAAGAAAGGGAAATTTGGGCACAAGAGAGACAGACATGTGAACATGAAGACGGCCATCAACAAGCCAAGGAGGGGGGCTGGGCTAGACTCTCCCTCACAGCCCTCAGAAGGAGCTGACCCTCAGGGCACCTTGATCCTGGACTTCCAGGACCATCAGACAATACATTTCTGTTGTTTAACTCACCCAGTTGGTGGTACTTTGTCACGGCAGCCCCAGGAAACTAACCCACCTGGGAGCCAGAACTCACCTCTCATATCTGTACCCCATGCCCGCCTCCATGCCTGCGGTCCCTGAGGAGTAGACTCTGGGGAGCAAACTGAAGGGCGATGGACAGGCGAGAGCTTGTTTTAGGGTCAAAACCTTAACAGATGTTTGCACCGAATTAATCTGATAATTGAGGCTTCTTTCCTCTGCTGGCTGGCAATTTTCAAATAATGCACCCTGGTGAAGAGAAGTGGGGTGTGAAGCGGGGAGTTTCAACTCAAGAGCACTTATTGAGCACCTGCTGTGTACCTAGAATAGGCTTAGACAGGTTCCTAAAGCTCTGGAGCAGAACCATGGTGAGTCACTGCAATAGAAGACTTTTTCCAACACACATGCTCACACACACATGCACGCACGTGTGTGCATGCACACATATGTACACATGCTCACACACGTGTACACACACATGCTCACATGCTCACACGTGCGTACACACATGCTCGCACACACGCACACATATGCACACATGCTCACACACACGCATACACACATGCTCACATGTACACACACACTCACGATATTAACGGGTAGAATTTCCTCCTTTTCAAGTTCTTCCTCTCCTAAATTTCTCTTAACCTTTTGACTTTTTGTGCTAGCATAAGATATCACCTAACATAGCTTCAAACTATATTTAGTGTATTTAGTCATTTTAGGCTTAAAATGCCAACAGTGTTTCACGACATTCCACAGAGTGTATCACGACCCTTTCTTTTTTTAACTTGACAACCTCAGGAGTTTCCAAACTGCCGTCAAAAAAAAAAAAATTTTTGTTTGTTCTGAGGGGATAAGTAGGAGTTTACATAGCCATTCACCAATTCAAGTTCATTCACTAATTTAAGAGTCATAAAAGTGCTAACAAAAGATCAAGATGAAAAAAAAAATTAATTACATGGGACTGAGTGAACTGATGAGGATGAGTATAATTTTTGTGACTTTCTGTCTGAATTAAAAAAAAAAAAAAATCCCACAAGGACTCAGAGGCAAAGAATATACAAATCAATTTTCACTGCAAAGTAAAGGAGCTGTTACAGTGGAGGATTACTGGACTGAATGTCAATATTATGACATAGTATGAGTGTGTTTCATGTTTGGTAATTGCAATCATTGTTGCTTTTGTTGTGGTCATCCATGTACAATGCTTGGTGTCAGTCTATTTATCTCTTGTAAAAATAAAATACAGTGTGTGTGTGTGGAAAAAAAAAAAAAAAAAAAAAGAGACACCACTGAGTCCTACTATGTGCAGGGCTCACGTGGGCTGTGGACACATGGAGCAGACGAGGCAGCAAGAGCAGGGACCATTTCTCCACAAAGGCCTCCCAGGCCCACGGCACGCGGGGCCCGCACGGGCACCGAGGGGAGGGCAGCTAGATGAGACGGTCCTTGTCCTACACCCGCCTGGGCCCTGCACATGGGGCCAGCACAGCCTCAGGTGCTGAGCGGTGGGGCAGCAGGTGATCGGCCGAGCCTTGGGACGAGGCTTAGCTGCCCTGTGCTGCCAAGACCACAAGAGCAAGCTTTCTGTGAGGGCATCGGTCAGGAGGTGACCAGGGAACGCCCAAAGCTTCTAAGGCCCGCCAGCTGGCGATCACAGCCCAGGAGATCGCAGAAGCTGCATCATGTATTTCCAAATCCCCTCTAACCTGCAATGCATTATGCGCACGTCCGTCCACCCGCTGTGGGCTGTTTGAGAACTCAGCCTGCATCCCTGCCCTAGCCCACCGCCTGCCCCAGGGGAGCGCTCAAGAGACACTGCTTCCAGCCCTTTCACAGCAGAACTTCAAGGTGGGGTCTGATCTGCCCAAGCCCTTGGGGCTCTGCCTTTCCCGGCTCAGAACCCCTGCCGGCCCAGCACAGCGCCCGCCCCACTGTTCGCAGACCGGCCCCTCCCCCCAGGGCCCAGACCCGAGCCTGAGTCATGAGAACTGATGGTTCCTGAGCAGCAGCTGTGTGCAGGCATGTTTTGGGCACCCACTGTCCGGTGGGAGGCCTGGGGTGATCCCACACACCCTGCGTGTGCCACTGTGAGCACATGCCCAGAGCAGCCACGGTCCCCACACCCGCAATTCTGTCCGGCTCCGGTCTGGACCCTGCGTTGCACTAGCCTCCATCACTCACGGGACGTGAGGATGATGATTGTGACCGTGATGACACAAGGCCTGAGACGGTGCACTTCCCACAAGCCGGCACTGTGCCAGCCTCCGGATGCTTATTCTCTCGTGTATTCCTCACCAGCCAGCCCTGGAAGGAAGCGCTCTTGTGCCCATTTGACAGATGAGGACACTGAGGCACAGCAAGGAAGTCACACAGCCCATAGGGGGCTGAGCCAGCTTCCCCCAGACTCTGACCTGCTCTTGTAACCTCTGAGAGGACTTCCTCCCCACGCATGGGGGCTGTCAGGAGGTGGCCGGCTTTGCCCTGAGAGAGCCCTATGGGAGTTGCACACACACAGGCCTGTCATCCCCACCTCATGGGGGTGCTGGGCCTCCCGGGGCCTGGGAAGGTGGCCGAGGGCCAGGAAGTGGTGAAAGGAGGTTCCAGTGAGGGCAGTTGGAGGTCAAGGGGCCCTTGTCAGGAAGTCGGATCCACGTTGGTGAAAAGCCACTGGGATGCAGGGCCCGGAACCTGCTGGGAAGGGACAAGGGACAAAGACAGCTTTGTCTGATCTCCTGGCCAGCCAAGGGCCACAACTGTATGAGTCTGAGGATGAGAACTAAATGCCTTCCAGTCGCACCCAAGGGTGAAGGGAGCCTCCTGCACCCTTTCCTCGCTGAGGGAGAGTGCACCTCTGAGCCTGGCCCAAACCCAACTCCGGCCATCTGTGAGCTGTGCGGCCCACAGAACATCAGGGAACCTCTTTGAGCCTCAAATACCTCCCTCAAAAAATGGAGACAGAAAATTCTCAAGACTTGTGTGTAATTTCAAAGCATGTTCTCCCACGGTGTCCGGCACTTAGTAGGAAAAGCAAATCCTCTTTTCTCCAGGAAGAAGCTAGAGTGTTCAACAAGTTCTCCTCCCAGCCCTGGCCCTTTGCCTCTTCACTGGACCAGGCCCCCCAGCTAATCCGGCTGAACTGAGTCCATGGGGAGGAGGCTGCAACGGTAGCCTTCATCATGGTTTCCCAGGGCCCCCAGGAACCCCACCATCCCAGGCCCTGAGCTTCCCTTGGCCTCTGTGAGGGAAGGGAGGAAGCACAGGCCTCCATCCCACGCCTCATCTGGAGCCCTTACCTGCCTTGCCTCGTAGACCTGCCCGCCACCCAACTCTCCAAAGATACTATTGTTCCCACTCTACAGATGAGGAAACTGAGGTTCAGATGTTGGACTCACTCAGCCAAGTTCACAACTATGGACGCACCAGGATCCAAACCCAAGTCAGCTGAACCCCAACATCCAGCCATGTGTCCCGGAACCACGTGGGGCCCAACCTCACGGCAAGTTCATCGCACACACCCCAGCTCTGGAAATGTGAAACACTCCCCGGCTGGAAACAGGCAAGAGCGACCCGCACTGTGCCAATCATCCGGCGGAACATATGCATTTCAAGGATGGAACAGTTGTATGCTCTTTTTTACACAAACTTAATGTTTTGCATGTTTCTTTCTCAAACACCACAAGCTTTCCCGTCGCCATGTTGCGTAAGCCCCAGAGATATTTTCTCTCTTCTGTTGTACCCCACACAGCGGCTGTCTTCTGAGAAAAGAAATCGACCAAGGGACAAAATCTTGTAAATATTCCAGCCATTCACTTATCCAGCATAATTACCCTGCAAAGAGCAACATTTGGGCCTCAATTCACTAGCAGATAACTAACTGCATTATGCAATCAGTTGACACGCAATTAGCAGAGTTTGCAACATGCACGAGCTCATGGGGCCATCGCAGGCTTCCAGGAGTCCCAGCGGGACCAGGATGGACATGGCACAGAGGCACCCGCCCCAGGAAAGGTGCCTGGAGGAGGGCATTTGGAAAAGTGAAGGTGAGCTCCTAAAATTGGGGAATTCATCCAATCTGCCTTCACACGGGCCCAGTGACTTAGTCTGCTCAGGCTGCTATAACAAAACAGACAGGGTGATCTGACTCAGACGTTTATTTCTCATCATTCTGGAAGCGGGGAAGTCCAAGATCAAGGTCGATTTGGTTCTTGCTGGGACTCTCTTCCTGTAGACAGTCACCTTCTCACCATAACGTTATATGGCAGGAGAGAGAGAGGGTTTGGTATCTCTTCCTCTTCTTATAAGGGTACCAGCTCTATGGAATTAAGGCACCACCCTTAGGACCTCATTTAGTCTTTATCACCTCCTCACAGACCCTGTGTCCAAATACAGTCACCCTGGGAGTTAGGGCTTCAACATATGAATTTGGTTGCAGGGGGTGAGGGGGTGGAGGGATACACAAACATTTAGTCTGTAACACCCAGGGTCAACATTTCTCCCCTAGGCTATTACAACAGCCTCTTACCTGGCCTCCCTGCCTCCATCCTCTACCCAGCAGCCAGTGAGATCTTCCTAAAATCCAAATTCAACCATGTCCCTTCTCTGATTCAGTGTCACCTTATCACCTTCAGGGGATACTCCCCCATGGCACAGAAGGTTTTCATGATCTACAATCCCCACACATCTGACCAGCCTCTGGTTTTGACACAGCTGAGTAACCACCCACCCACTCACTCACCTCTCTGCATGCACACACACGCACATAGGCACGCATACACAGGCACAATGCCATTTCCTCTGCTTGGGCTGCTGTGTCTCCCTGTTTCTACTCTTTCATCTGTTGAATGAACAACTACTGATCCTTCAATTCCAAGGTCAAGAATCGCTTCTTTCTAGAGGCTTCTCATATCCCTCCCTCCACCTGCAGGCTGGATCCCAGCATCACACAGAAGCTGCTTCTTGGGCTTCCCTGGTGGTGCAGTGGTTGAGAATCTGCCTGCCAATGCAGGGGACACGCGTTCGAGCCCTGGTCTGGGAAGATCCCACATGCCGCGGAGCAACTAAGCCCGTGCGCCGCAACTACTGAGCCTGCGCATCTGGAGCCTGTGCTCCGCAACAAGAGAGGCCGTGATAGTGAGAGGCCCGCGCACCGCGATGAAGAGTGGCCCCCGCTCACCACAACTAGAGAAAGCCCTCCCACAGAAACGAAGACCCAACACAGTCAAAAATAAATAAATAAATTAAAAAAAAAAAAAGAAGCTGCTTCTTTACAAAGAAGATGACTCTGTGTTCCAAAGAGTAACCATTATTATTATTTTTAATTTTGCTAATCTACTGGGTAAAATATCAGGCATTGTTTTATTTTGCATGTTCTATCTCGTGAGGTCGGCCATTTTTCTACATGCTTGCCAATTGCATCCCATCCTGTTAGAATTATCTATTTAAATTGTTTACTACTAGAGTCTGCTAGCTTTCTTGTTAATTTTCAGGAGCTCATTACACAAACCAGGGACACAAAGATATTCACTTCCGCATTATTTATAATGGCCAAAATAAAGATGCTCAATGAGGGAGTCCTTTAAACATTGATAGTACAACATCTCAGTAGAATAGTAGGCAGCCGTCAAAAATGATAACAATACAAACTTTGTAACCTGGACAAATGTTCATTGTATGATGAGAGGCCAAGGGGGCAGCATACAAAATTGCTTTAATGTTCTGATTACAACATTGCAAAATGTATTCAGTGTTGGGTCCTAGAGCTAAAAGGATGAGCAAGACAGCCCAGTGCACGAATACACAAACAGCCTGCTTTAATGAAGTGTGAGAATATTTTGGGACAGAGGAACATAGAAGGTACTGGAAGCTCAAAGTAGAGGCCTAAGGAAGGCTCCTTGAGGGCAGGAAGGAAGACCTCCTGTCTGAGTCCCGAAGGACTGAATCATCACTGACGTAGCCGGTGTCTGCCAGACTTGATGTTTGAGCATCACTAACCAGTCTTCCACCTGGGGGCTGAGCCTACTCCTTACAACCGATAAATGCAAAACTAAAGCAGCTTTATGCACATGATCCTACATTCCTCCTGCAACCCTCCAAAGTGGACATTCTTATGGCTCGTTTTACAGCAGGGGGAAGTAAAGGTCGAAAGGAAGTAAAGGTTAGATCTCTTGGGATGGGTCCCAGCAGCTTCAAACCCACAACAGAAAAGCACCAGATCGTGCACTCATCCTCCTGTGTGCACATTTCTCAAACCTCCTGCACAAGAACCCCTTGGAATGACTGTTAAAAATCAAGATTCCAGGACCCACCCCACAGGACTGAGTCAGAATCTCTGGGGGCTTGGTCAGAGACTCTGGATTTTTTTAAACAGGCCTCCTAGATGACTTGGACTTTGCAGTTTGGGAACCACTGAACGACATGCCACTGGCTGAGTTACTCTAAGAAATATCTGCACCTGCCTGGTTTGAAGGACTCCACTCCCCTGGTCTAACACTCCTCGTCTACGGTCATCATTGCTGGTGCTTTGTCTGCCCTTCAGGACAAGATGCACTCGAGGCATCTCTAAGAGCCAGCCCACGCCCTCAGCTCACTCCTCTCCCGGGAACACTTTCCCCTCCAGTTCCTGTCGGGCTCATTGTTCTGTTTGGAACTACTGGGCAAGCTGCTTTCCTTTCTCTTTTTTTTTTTTTTTTTTTTTTTGATGCCAGCAGCAATTAGGCATCTTCTATACCAAATGAATTATGTCCGTCATCACTAAAAAAATCCACTTAGCCCTGTTAAGCCTGGGATGTTGATGGAGAAGCCCACATCTCACACCCACATCAGCAACAGAAGCTGAATGCTGGAAGGGGGCAGAGGAGGAGAGACTGACACCATCAGATGTCATTGGCTGGACCCAGGACTTGACCTCATCAGCCAAGATTGAGGAAACAACCCAGAGCCACGTAAACCCGGGTTCAAGTCCTATCTGCCCTCTGCAAGCCCTGTGACTTTGACCACCTCTTTCACCTCTATTGGTCTCAGTTTCCTCATCCACTCAATGGGCGTAATAACACTGCCTCGTAGGGCTGCTGTGAGGGTTATTTAACCTGATGTACAGAGTGGAAAATGAGACACATACACTGCTTCTCAGCATGCCAGTTAGATGCAAGGATGTGGATTTATTTCACACTCCAGAGTAGATTTTCTTTGTTCTTAGAGGAAGAGGGAAAGCTACAAAGAAGGTGAAAAGAAGAAAGAAGAGATATTTACAAATAATGTGCATTCTTTCCATGTGTATTAAAGGGTGGTCAAATACTAAGAGAAAGGCGAGGACGACAGGAGAAGACAGGGCATTTCCCATTCACCTCCCATCTCACTCTGATCTAAGACTGACTTATTTTTGGTGACCATCAAGGTCATGTCCATCTGGCCCATTCCTCCCCTTCCAGTTCAGCCCCAGCCTCCTATCTAGTCTCCCAGTGAGGAAGGGCCATGCTGTTCCCTCTGCCTGATGCTCTTCCCACAAAGGGCCACGTGCTCACTCCCTCCTCCCTCCAGGCTCTGCTCAAAGCCCACCTCATCAGCCCAGTCCTTCTAGACAAACTCTGCCCCCCACACAGTCTCCACCCCCCCACACACACATGCACAGGTCACTGTCTGACGGGTCGCAGCCTGACTCGTTTACTTGGTTCTATCAGCTTCTGTTCCTTAATCACCAGGACTTTGTCTATTCACACCCCCAGCAACATGAATACGGCCTGAACACTCAACAAACACAGGATCAACACTGCTTAATTCATTCATCAATTACACTGGCTTTATCTCATTGAATCCACACTTCCAGACTGACAGGTGGGAGTCATTGTACCCATTTTGCAGATAACAAAAACAAGACTCAGCTGTCCAGGCCAGCGAGTGATGGTACAAGTGCTGGGAATTCAAAGCCAGGTTTGTCTGGATGCCAGGCGTAAACCTTGCCATTTCACCTGCTGGCCTTGAAGGGGAGGGACGGAATAGTTGAGCCAGGTTGCTGAGGAGGGACGTACTGGACCAATCACAAAACCAAAGCACCCCCCGCACAGCTTTATGAAAGGCCCATGCGACCTTTCAATCTGAGTGTGAACCACAGCGAGGGAGCCTTTGGCTTCGTGCCTCTCTCGTTAAAGCAAGTGCTCCTTTCCCGGGGCTGTGGGGTGCGAGTGACCAGGACGCTGCGTTTACAGGATGAGCTGGGTGGTGCTGTTTGGGTACAACAGAGCCCAGAAGGACCCAGATAAGATGGAAACCTCACTGCTCCCACCGAGGGTCCGGGGGAGGGAGGGAGGGGAGAGCCAGCAGCCTTCGCTGAGTCTCCTGTGCCCAGGCTCATGCGAGCCCTTCCCTTCCGTGCCCGCACACCTCCAGGGGGCACCATCCGCACAGACTAGGCTGTGAGAGGTGCCCCTTGTACTTACACAGCATGGTAACCCTGGGCATCGTCCCATCTTAGAGCTATGAAGACAGAGGCTCGGAGACCGAACCTGCCTTCTCCAAGTTCCCCAGGTGATGAACCAGGATCCAAACCCAAGTGCTTCAGGTCCCAAAGTCCACACTTAGCCCACACGCCACTACCTCCTACACTCCCAGTTTCCTGCACATTATTCCATTTAGTCTTTGCCGTGATCCAGGAAGAGAGGTATTACCAATGATCTAACTCCTCCATCTGCCCAAATCAAAGGGCCGTGAAAGGAACAGCCTCCAATGTGACTTGCCATCTAATAAACCCACAGTCTTTCCTTAAATCATAATGATCTGAAAGAACAGGGAAGGCCTTGAACACTGGACAAATCGGCAGCAGCCGATGAGACACACCAGGAAAGGAAAACAGGAGAAATACCTGGAGTCAGTGAAGGACTGCCCACCCCTCCTCCCCTGTCAGCCCAGCCTCGAGTGGTCAAAACCCCCGGAGTGTGGTTGGCTTGTCCCACGGCTGGTAAGTGGTAAAACCAGAATCAGAATCAGAAACCCAAACCTCACTGCCTATCAGTGTTGTTCCGTTTACGCTCACAGTGACCCAGATGCCAATTCTTACTGTACTTTCCAGAAGTGGCCACAGTACATCTCAGAGCCTTGCCTCTCCCCCAACAAGAGCTGCTCCTGGTGGCTTTGGTGAGGACAGCCGACATGGAGCTGCATGACTTCTGAAGCTCGGTCACAAACGGCAAAGCAGCTTCCTCTTGCCTCACAGGACACTCGCTCCTGAAACCCAGCCGCCATGCCATGTGGGAGCCCAAGGGCCACGGGAAGGCCACGTGTGGATGTCCTGACCCGCAGCCCCTCTGAGATCCCGGCCAATGGCCCACAGCACCCACCTGACACGTGCACGAGGCTGCGTTCAAACGTCTCCAGTCCAGCCAGTGTCTGACCGCAACCCCCTGAGCGATGCTGAGCAAGGACCGCCCAGCTGAGCCCAGTCACCCCCTGAAGCAGGAGAGATAATAATAAGAAGCGAGTGTTGGTTTATCCCACCATGTGGGCTGGTCTGCTACACAGCCGCAGACAACCAGAACTTCACCTTATGAATGTGTAATGAGCTCAGAGTCATGAAGTGACATATGCAAAGGAGAAGGTTGAATCTCCACGCTGCACGTCTGACCCTCTGCTGCTTCCCGGGAGCAGCTGGAAGGAGGCAGAGGCCACTACTTCACACCTTCCTCATCCCATTGCCTGGGTTCCTTTCAGCTTATTAAACCTCAAAGTCTTCTTTGACTCGGGGAAATAAAGGAGGGATGTTTGCTAGTATCATTTCTGCACAGTTAGATACATACAATGTAATCATGTTCTGTAATGACTACTCCTATAAAAATTGTATTCTTCACAAAGGACCTCTCTCCCCCAAATCCAGCCAAACCGCAAGAACTATGAAAAGTACAGCCTCCAAGCTGATATTCAATCTGTCAGATTTGCAGTTCTTCATTATAAGCATAATCACGATAAATAAAAGATAAGGCTTAGTGTGGCAAAGTTCATCATTGAAAGGGGCAAACTCTCCAGCCCTTCTGCCCGTGATAATTGCCGGACCATGTGGCTGAAGTGGGGGAAAATAAAACCTGGGGGAAGGAGGTGGTTAAATGCCCCCATCAGCAGGGGATGCCGGGAGTCAGAGCCCACCAGAGCTCACCAGAGCCACTGCGGCCGCCCAGGCTGAGGCTGAACGAGTTCCTTCCCACACACTTTCTGGTTTCTTCTCAAACTTCTCCAAGGCAACAGCTTTTCACTTCCTTTTAAGATTTCTTTTTGCTCAGAGAAAGAAAGAAGATGGCATAGACCGAGTTCTGACATGCCAGGTACTGCGCTGGCCACGCACGTGGTCTCTCCAAGCTCTGTAACCACCCTGGGAGGTGAGTATTATTACCAGTGGCAGGAGCATGGGCTGCAGAATCGAGACAGAATCAGGACCAGATCCCCTTTCTGACTCCCGGTAGTCGTGCAAACTCGATGCTCGATAAAGGAGTGCTGGTTTGTTTTGTTCTGTTGTTTGTTTGTTTGTTTGTTTTTGGCCGCACTGCACAGCATGCAGAACTTCCCTGACCAGGGATCGAACCCATGCCGCCTGCACGGCAAGCGCGGAGTCAACCACTGGACCGCCAGGGAAGTCCTAAAGGAGTGCTCATTGGATGAAAAAAATAAAAGGCCTGCCCTCATTCTCTCCCCCACCCTCATCCCCAGGACGTGGGACCCAGGACGTGGAGCAGGTGGGGGCGGTCTCATAGCAACCTGAAGGCCCCTGGAAAAGCAGGGTGTGGTGAGGGATCATAGAAGATTCCAGTAGGTGACCAGCAGTAGCCAGAATGCTGTGCACTTCCTGTCGCCCCAGCCAGCTCTTGGAGAGAACCGGAGGGCCCGAGGGTCATAGCCCTGCTCTCACCAACAGCACCTGATATTTATGAGACAGGCTGCACACACTCAGTTGCCCAATCCCTTCTAATGACATTACTAATTCCTAAATACCAACAACACATCGTAACTCGCGCACTCCAGCTGCACCTTAACTCAAAGTTGCATCATAGTGCTTATAACTCAGGGCTCCCCAGCGCCAACTAATTTATAGGAGCATGGTTATTCCTAGGGGCCATTGGCTTAGAGGGCCTGACCCCACCTTGAAGAAGATTTTATCCAGGACCCTTCTAATGCAAACACTACAAAGGCACTCAGTAAGTATCTGTTGAAAGAATGAATGAATTAGGCACTATCATATATTTTATATCATTTAGTAAGAATGCTGCTTATTATCATCTCTGATCTTCGGTTTCCTAGACTATAAAATAAGGAGAATATTACCTACCTAATAACATTACAAGATTAAGGGAGGTAATATATGTACAGGGTCTATGCATCTTCAACAATCAATACATGTTCAATTAAGTTCAGCAAATATTTAATCACCATCAAGATTGTTATTAGTGATCATTTATTTAGCATCTGCTAAATGTTGGAGGCTTTCTAGGCTTTCTAATCCTCATAATAATACTTCAAGGTAGATAGTAGGATTGCCTTTATTATGCAATATTTATGAGAGCTGAGGAAGTAAAAAGGTTAATACAGAGTAATAGAATAACTTCCACTCTGGGAGTATGGCAGACCAAGTCTTCCAAGGCACCCTCTCATGTCAAAAAAAAAAAAAAAAAAAAAAAAGACTATCCTGATAAACATTCACTTTTGACATATTACTAGGTTGGCAAAGGCATGTGGAAGTTTCCAAATCCCCCACCCTATTCCTCCCCAAAATATGAGCTAGACCTGAATCTGGGACAAGCTAGCAGTGCACAGAAAGCAGGAGTTTGCTTGTCTTGAGGGTGAGCACCAATAAATACATTGCCATTGGGATCGTGACCCTACAGTCAAGAGCAAGGTGGAGGAGCTGAGCCTGGGAATCTTGCAGATCTGGGATGCTCAAAGGTGGTACATGTGTCACCAGGTCTTTTGTGGTCCTGACTCACAGCAGAACCAGATAGAAATCTCTGGAAGAAAGCATCCCCAATTTAGGCTCACAAGTGTCCCAGGGATTAGGGCTAAGCAATGACCTCACAATGAAAGGTCACAGAAACAGAAGGAGGCAAGTATCCATGAGTGGCAGTGAGAACAAACTCTAAATGCCCAAAGATTGCAGACGTTGAATAGTCTGACACACAATATATAACAATGTCTGAAGTGCATCAAGAAGGAAAGGTTGGAATCACAAAGATGAACGATCAACAAAAGATTATCAGCAATGACCAAACAGGTTTGAAAAATAGTTGGAACTTCTAAAAATAAAAAATTTAATTAACTTTGACAATAACTCAATGAGTGGTGGATTATACACAGCTAAAAATAAAATTTGTGATCCCGAGAGTCTGATTGAATTACCAAAATAATGTACTAAGAAACAAGGAACTAGAAAATATAAAGGGAAATGTAAGAGTTATGAAGAATAGAATGAGAAGCTCTAACATAGACCTAATCAGAGTCCCAGAGGAGAGTGTAGAGATATTAGATGAGAGATTGTATTTGAAGAGATAATAGCTGAGAACTTTCTAGAACAAATGGGAGATGGAAATCCAAGATTCAGGAATCACAATATATTCCAAGTAAGATTAAATGTCTTAAATCCTCTCTGACATCCTATAGTGAATCTTTAAAATACCAAAAACAAAAATAATATTTTAAAAGCAGCCACAAAAAGAGATAATATTCAAAGGAATTACAGTAAGGCTGAGAACAAACTTTTCAACTCCAACAATGGCAGCCAGAAGTCATAGAATAGAGCCTTCCACACGTGGAGATGCATTTACTGCAGATCCAGATTTGTGTACTTCACAAGACTGTGTATCCAGAAACAGCAAACACGAAACAAAGTTATATTCAGATATACGCAGTTGGTGGTAAACCAGCAGACCTTCCCTAAGGAAGGAAAGAAAATGATCCAAAAAAGGACAGCATGAGATGCAAGAAGAAATAGTGAGCTAAGAAGCTGGTAAACACGTATGAAAACTAACAAAGCAATGTGTGTCTAAAATAACGATTGTCTTAGTTATAAAGTTACAAAAAATAACAGAAGTAAGATATTAAACAGCAGTAACATGTAAGTTGAGAGGGTGTTGATTTGATTCTGGGTATTCTAAGGTCCTTTTATTATCCAAAGGAGTTGAAGATATTAATTTAGTATGCTGTCAAGTTAAACACACATGGTAAAATATCCAGGGCAATCAGAAAAACAATATGGAAAAAAAAGAATAAATTTCAAAACAATAGAGGGAGAGTAAAAATGAAATAAGGAAAAAGAGCAAATGGATAATTTTTTAAGACAATCAAAAAGCAAGAAAGAAGACAAGAGAATCATAGAAAAAGTGGAAAAAGGGAAATCACAAACTAAGACAACAGAAACAGTCAAAATCAATCAATAATTTAAATAAACATAAGTGCGCCAAACTAACCAATTCAAGACAAGATTGCCCAAAAGACTTCAAAACACAGGAAACCCAGGTATTACCACCACCTAGTTTGAGAAGTAAACTATTATCAGCAAAATTGAATAATCTATGTACTCCTTTCTAATCTCAACTCCAACTCCCTCCTCCCAGAAGAAAAGAAAATGACTAACTCAATATCTATTATAACCATCCATTCCCATATATTTTACAACAAATGTATGTATTACTACACACACACACACACACATTTTTTTTCTGCACATCACATTTTTACTCAATATCATGTTCACATGGTTTTCCATTTTGATAGATGTAACTTTAGTTCATTAATTTTTACTGCTGTATTATTTTTTGTAAGACTATGCCACAATTGATTTATCCACTCCCCTGTTGGTTGGCATCGCTATTATAAAAACTGTTTATTTTGCAAAAGTTTGTCTCTAAGATAAATATTCTTAGGTATGGAATTTCTGGGTCATGGAATGCAAAAATCTTCAATTCCCCTAGATAGTGACAAATTGAAAGTAGTTGTACAAGATTACCACATTTTTGGCAATGGCAGACTAGGTAATTAGGACCAAACTTCCCACTGCAAAACCTGGAAAATACAGATAAACTTTTAAATTAAAAATCAAATGCCTGAAGGCATTGAAGAGTTTTCAAGACAATGAAGAATTGTAACCAAGATCCAGGAGAAGAAGGAAACTCAAGGAGACAAGCTTAGCATTTGGACAGTTTTTCCCCTAACGATGCTCACTGGTTCTGGAGGAGGAAGCAGAAAGGCTGAAATTTTGACAAATTCATAGAACTAGAGGGACAGAATTAAAGTTCAGAGACGATTAATAAGGGGGATTTATGAAACCACCAACACCAAGAATGGTACCCATTTTTTCTATGATTCTCTTTTTTTTCTTTCTTACCTCCTGTGGAGGAATTGATTGTGTTTTGTTCTTTAACTGACTCTAAAAGGATATGCTCTAGGACTAAGGGCAAACCAGAAATACGCTGTCCTTCAAGGGGACTGAAGCCCAGGTTAAAACTTCTCCATCACTAATTAGATTAAGGAGATCTGGCACTGCTAGATCTCCTAGCTAGCCTGTGTCAGAAACAGATATTAAACCTAGTCCCCAGTTTATCTCTACAATGTTTCCAGTACTCAGTCAAAACCAGGAATAGTAGGAAACAAAATAATATGTCTGAAAACAAAGAGACACAACATAATATGGAAACTTCCCATAGGACCCCCAGATAATGGAGGTATCAGACCCAGACTTTAAAATCAACTAGCTTATTATGTTCAAGGAAATAAAAGAAAAATTGAGAATTACATCAGAGAACCAGAAACTATAACAATGAATCAAATATAAATTCTAGGACAGAAAAACAGAATAACGGAAATTAAAAATTCAATGGATAGGTTTAAAGCAAATAAGATACAGCTGATTAAATAATTTGTAAACTGAAAGATACCTCAGAAGAAAATATCTAGAATGATGTGTGGAAAGACATGAGGATAGGGGAAAAGTATTAGAGGCATATGAGATACTGCAAAAAGGTCTAACATATACGTAATTGGAGTCCCAGAAGAACAGGACAAAGAGTGAGACAGAAACAATATCTAAAGATATAAAAGTTATCAATTATATTTAGAAAGATTCAAGAAGCAGTATGAACCGCCAAGCAAAATAAATACAAGGGGAATCCCACCAGGCACATTATACTAATGCTATTGAGAACCAAGGAGGAAATCTTAAAATCAGAGAGAGAAAGGGAAAAAAGAGGCATTACCTACAAAAGAACAAGAATAGCACTGACATCTGACTTCCCAACACAAGCAAGAACCAGAAGACAATAGAATGTTGTCTACAAAGTACGGGAAATGAAATTCTCCAGCCTAGAATTCCCCAGCAAAAATATCCTTCAACAATATAGATGAAACAAAGACATTTTCAGATTGGGAGAAATATATATTTAGGCTGAGAAAATTCACACCAGCAGTCCCACACAAAAGGAAATGCTGAACGGTATTCTTCAGAGAGAAGCTTGGAAATGTAGGAACGAATAAAAAGATGACAGAAAGGCGAATGTATAGATAAATGTAAAATGACTATCAACTGTATGAAAATAATAATAATGACTTGTGGGGTAGGGAATAGATAGATAAATACAATACATGAAAACTATAACATATAAGTAGGAGTAAATGAAGATGAAGCACTTTAAGACTCTTGCATTATCCAAGAAGCAGGGCAGGTACTGATTTATATTAGACTGTTAAAAAAATTTAAAGATGCTTGTTGTTTTGAGGTGGAGGGAGGGATAAATTGGGAGACTGAGGTTGACATATACACACTACTATATATAAAATAGATAACTAATAAGAACATACTGTATAGCACAGAGAACTCTACTCTGCATGACCCACATGGGAAGATAACCTAAAAAAGAGTGGATATACGTATATGTATAACTAATTCACTTTGCTGTACAGCAGAAACTAACACAACATTGTGAATCAACTATACTCCAATAAAAATTAATTTTAAAAAAGAAAATGAAAGAAATTAATAAATATAAAAGCATTAATTAATGAAATATAAAATAAACATATAATAAAGATGATCGATAATCAAAAAAATATAAAAACAAAGATGCTTGTTCTGATCTCTGTGCAGCAGTTCTCAAAATGTGGTTCAGAGACCCCTAGGAGTCCAGAGGGGACTGCAAGGTCAAAACTACTTTCATAGCAACACTAAGGCATTATTCGATTCTTTTTATTCTGTTGACATCTGCATTGATAGTGCAAAATTACAGTGGATAAAACTACAAATGCTGGTGCGTTAACACAAATCATGGCCATGGCAAGAAAACACACTCCTAGTCATTGCCATCTTCACTGCCATGCACCTGCAGGAGAAAAACAAAAGGAGCCCATTTCATTTGACTCTCCTTGATGGAACAGTAAAAAAAAAAAGTATTAATTTTTATTAAATTATGACCCTTGACTACACATTTTTAATACTCTATGTGACAAAATGGGACATGGGCATAAAGCAGAGCTACTGCATCCTGAAACAAAAACTTATGTCAAGGAAAAGCACTTGAGCAATGAAGTCACAAGGTGAACTAACCACTTTTTAATCCAACACCATTTTTACTGGAAAGAACAACTGTTAGACAAACTATGATTATTCCAACTTGGATACTGGGTCGGCATCCTCTCAAACAGAATTAACAAAGTTACTGTCACTTTAAGGAAAACAGCTTACGTTATATGTCACCAATGATACAATTCGAGCTTTCAAAGAAAAATTAGAATTTTGCAAAATTTGATTTGGCCATCATGAGCTTAATGGCTCCCCAATACTTAAAGACTTTTCTGATAAGACCAATGATGATATAAACAAAAGTAATTTTTTTGATCTTATATAATCAAATGTGTCAACATGTGGAAGACCTACATAACCCAATGAAGTAATATTTTCCAAATGACCAATGCATAGTGCTATGTTTGGAAATTATGTATAAGTGAAAGATCTATTCAAATTCCAAGAGAGACTAATGGATTTTTAAATAAACAGAATATGAAAAGTTCATTGATATGGTTTCAGATTCCAAATTGTAAATAATATTTAAGAAACTTCCACTTATTAACTTTCAGTGTAGGATCAAAGAAGAATATCCACAATACTCTGAAAAAGCTATTAAAATACTCCTCTTTTTTAATCACGTAACTGAAAGAGGCTAGATTTTCTTTATGTATTTCACCCAAAGCAACATATCACAACAAATTGAGTGCAGAAGCAGGTATGAGGTTATAGCTGTCTTCTATTAAGCTATACGTTAAAAAAAATATATGCCAAAATAGAAAACAATACCATCTCCTCAATTTTTTGTTTCAGAAAAGATACCTATCTTTCATAAAAGTAAGTTATTTCTAATAACTAGTAATAATTATTATAACTTCTAATAAATATTTTTAATTTTTATTAATTTTAAATTATTATACAATAAAATATCAGTAGGTGTAACCCAGAGGCATAAAATCATTTTGGAGTTCTCAACATTTTTTAAGAGTGTCAAGGAGTCCTGAGACAAAAGACTGAGGATCACTATTCTAGGGTAACTATTAAAAAAAATAGCAAGAGAATGTATAAATACTATTAAGAGAAGTTGGGTGGAATAATAATAATAAAAGACTCAGTGAATCCAAAAGAAGGCAAGACAGTAGAAAAAAATGGCATAGATCAGAAAATACCATATGATCCAGGAATTCCACTCCTGGGTACATATCCAGAAAAAACGAAAACACTAGTTTGAAAAGATATGTGCACCTCAATGTTCATAGGAGCACTATTTACAATAGCCTAGATATGGAAGCAACTCAAGTATTCATCAACAGACGAATGGATAAGGAAGATGTGATATGTTTATACATACAATGAAATATTAGTCAGCCATAAAAAAGAATGAAATTCTACCGTTGCAGCAGCATGGATGGACCTAGAGGATATTATTCTCAGTGAAATAAGTCAGACAGAGAGAGACATCACTTAAGTGTACGATATCATTTATATGTGGAATCTAAAAAATAAAACAAACAAATGTATATAGCAAAATAAAAACAAACTCACAGATATGGGAAACAAACTAGTGGTTATCAAGGGGAGAGGGAAAAGGGGAGGGGCAAGACAGGGGCATGAGATTAAGAGATGCAAACTACTATGAATGAAATAGATAAGCAAAAAGGATATATTATACAGCACAGGGAATTATAGCCATTATTTTGTAATAACTTTTAATGAAGCATAATCTGTAAAAATACTGAATCACTATGCTGTACACCTGAAACTAATGTAATATTATAAATAAACCATACTTCAATTTTTCTAAAAGACCCAAAAAGTGTTTTGAGTTCATTGCAGCACTGTTAATAACTGCAAAATACTGGAAACAACCTAATCATCCACAAGTAGGAAAAGAGTTGAATAAACTATGGTACATCCACACTGTGGAGTACTAAAAAGAATGAGGAAAAATCTCTACAAACTGATATGGTAGAATTTCTAGGATATATTGTTAAGTGAAAAAACAAAATATTATAGAGTACCTATAAAAAGACACCTTTTTATAGAAAGGAAGGAGAGATATGAAGATATACCTATGTTTGCTCATTCATTCAAAAAGAAACAGAGATGATAAGCCAGAGACTGTTGGGATTGATTAACCACAAGGAGGAGAAGAGAACAGGAGAAAATAATAGAAGAAATTGGTGGGGTGGAAATGTTACTACTCTGAGAATACTTTTTCACACAGTTTTGTCTTTTGGAACCACATAAATGTTTCATATGCTCCCAAGAAAAAAGAAAGAAAATGAATTAAAGTAACAAATATGGAAAAGGGAAGCTAAAAAAAAAATAAGAAAATCTATATCAGTCATTACATTAAGTGTAAACAGACAAAGACTGTCAGACATGATTTAAGAAAAACGTGATCCAATCGTATGCTGTTTAGAAGAAACACACTTAAAATACCAGGATACAGAAAGGTTGAATGTAAAAGAATAGAAATATATCTCAATGCAAACACTAACCAAGAGAGAGCTGGTATAACTATATTAGTATCAGAAAATGTACACTTTCAGGGAAGAAATGTGACTAAATGTGAAGAGGGGAATTTATAAAATGCAAGGTCAAGTTTATCAGAAAGATAATAATTCTAAATGTGCATGCACCTAATAATATAGCTTCAGAATATACAAAGCAAAAACTGACAAAACTAAAAAGAGAAATAGACAAAACCACTATCACAGTGAACTCTCAGTAACTGATAAAACAAGCTGACCAAAAACATTAGCAAAGATTTGGAAGTTTTGAATAACAGTATTAACCAACTTGACTTAACTGACATTTATAGGACATTGCACCCAACAACTGCTGAGTATACCTTTTAAACATTTAACAGAATTGACCATATGCTGAGCCATAAAGCAAGTTTCAACACATTTGAAAGGATTAAACTCCCACCGATCCTGTCCTCTGACCAGAGTGGAATTCAGCGAAGCATCAATAGTAAGTTTAAGTAGAATAATTTGGGAAATTAAGAATTCTGGGGGTTTAAGAGAAACTGTTCTAAGAAATATACTGCATCAAACGAAGAAATCACAACAAAAATCAGAAAATATTTTAACTAAATGATAACTACATTATATGATGGCTCAGAAGCCATGCTGACAGGGAAACTGGTATAACCTTAAATGTGTACATTGAAGAAGAAATGCTGAACGACAGTGATCCAAACTTCCATCTCAAGAATTGGGAGAGAAAAATAGCAAGTTAAACCCAAAGAAAATGACAGAAGGCGTGGCTGCCGAAGGTTCTGGGGTCTACCCTCTCCTGGAGTATGCAGAGGTATGCTGTTCTGGGGAGGCTGTGATGGGCTGGAGGGGGGCGGGCAGGTTGTCAGCCCTGGATTCCAACTCCCCCAAGATCAGCTCTAGCCACTTCCTGTTTATTATCTTTCTCTGGCAGATATTTTTGCTAATCTGGTACCTATGGTTTTAATTCACATTTCCCTGATGACTAAGAAAGTTGAGAATCTCTTCATACGTTTGGAGCCTCACGTCGTTTCTCTTCTGTGAATGGTCAGTTCAGATCTTTTGCCCAAATTTTCTATTCATTTTCTTATTTTTATTTGCAGAAGTTCTCCTATATTTTGGATACAGATCCTTTGTGTGTTAGATATATTGCAAATAGCTTCTTCCAGTTTGTAGCCTGCCTTTGCACTAGGGTACCTTTCATTGAACAGAAGGTTTTAATTTTAAGGTGGTCAAATATATCAATATTTCCTTTGGTTTTTATTTTGAGTTTGTTTCAAAAGTTCTCTTCTATACCCCCAAAGTCAGGAAGATATTCTATTTTCTTCTGAATGTGTTAAAATTTCTCTTTTCCCACATAGGTCATAATTCACCTGAAAGTTATTTTGGGTGTCACGTAAGGCTGATTCCCTTTTTACAGCAGGTGAAATTGAGGTTCAGACTGGTGACCGGGCTTCTCAGGCTGTAAATGTCAGAGCCTGGAATCAAACCCAGATCTGCCTGGTCCAGACCTCATGGTCTTTTCCTGCAACCCATTGCATCCGTCCAGAGGCTTCTAATCTGATCTGTGCTAGGCTCCTAGCCCTGTGGACACATACATCCGTTGGACTCAGGCCTCCTATGGAGGAGCTCTGTCTGCTGGGGCCCAGATATGCGCTCCGACAGGGAGTTCTTGGATTATATGTTCCTGAAACGCTGAGGCAAATGCAGGACCAACTCAAGGCCGAGAGGCCTTGAAACCCTGCCCCAAAGCCAAGACAGCACAAAAAAAGTGCGTATTTCCTAGTTACCAAACGACACTCAGAAAGTTGAAGTAAGCAGCCCAAAATTATACCTAGAGGAAAGCAGCAGAAGTGAACCTAGAAGTCAGGCTGTGCAAATCTAGTCTCTCTTGCTCTTTCAGCACTGCTTTGCAGAGAGAAAGCAAACGGCAGGGAGACGGGGCAGCAGCTGCGGGCAGCCCCGTACCCCAGCTGCCTGACCCCCGTCCCCAGCCCTGGGGCCTCTGCAGTGGGAGCTTCCGGGTTCCACGGTGCCCGGCAGCCATGTCGGGGTTCTCATGTTTCCCAGCAACACCCAGCCTCGCCAGCTGCAGCCAGGTGTTCCCAGAAGCCCACTCCCAACACACACACACACACACACACACACACACACACACACACTGCCCTGATAGCTTGTGCCAGAGCCACACTCCTCCAGCCCTAAAGCCCAAGCTCAAATTTCCGACTCTTCACCCATCAGTTCCCCCTTCTGTCCAGCTGTCCAAGCTGCTGCATGGTCAGTGTTGGGTGACCCCAGAGGCAGACCAGGCACCTGCCTAAGGCCACAGAAACACACACACAAAGTTCAAGTTCAGGGGGCTTATCAGAAGTTTGCAATCAGAAAACCTAAGCGGAAGTCACTTTAAATCTCACCATATGTGTAAGGTGTGTGTCAATATGAAAAATGCACTGTGAACTTGAATCACACAGGGCTCTACGAAGGATTTTCTCTTCTCGGCTTGGATCTTCTAAAGCAGTTGTGCCCAAACTTTTTGACACCAGGGACCAGTTTGTGGAAGACAATTTTTCCACCGACGGGGGGTGGGGGGTAGGTGTGGTTCAGGTGGGAATGCAAGTGATGGGGAGCAGCAGGTGAAGCTTCACTCACTCGCCCCCCCCGCCCCCCGCCGCTCACCTCCTGCTGTGTGGCTTGGTTCCTAATAGGCCGCTGACCAGTACTGGTCCCCGGCCCGGGGGTTGGGGACCTGTGTTCTAAAGGGCTGAATTTTGCCCTGATGGTGGCTCAAGCCACGAGGATATTTTTCCAACTTGATTCTGAATTGTTGCCTTTCTCTTTTTCTCTGACCCTCCTTTCTGTACTTTCCTTCCTCTCTCTCCATCTCTCTCTCATTGCTTTCACTCTGAACTACACGTAATCATTTCCAACCTTAAAGCACTTCACCTTTGGCGAAAAGTACTTCAGTCTCAAAGTGATTAGAGGTTGAAGATCTGTCGTTTAAAATTTAAATTAAACCAATTTAAATTACAGGAGCACTTCATGGATTTTAAGCAAATAATTATTTTTTACACAGATCAGAGAGGTTGGGCCAAACCAGGTATTAAACAGGAGTGAGAAAGTGGTGAGAGACCTCCAGGGAAGCCAGGCTCCTGGGCTGAACCGGCCAGGCAAGCCCTGCTCAAATGGCCAGTGGCAGCTGCACCACATTCTGGGAGAGGGCAGACCCCAGCCTTCTAATCCCAGAAACCAGTCAGGACCCTGGGCATTCCCGCCAAGGTCCCTCAAAGAATAAGACTTCAAGCACCTATTGGGGGCTTCCAATGCAATGGGGGGCAGGCCTCAGTCACGGCAAAAAAAGGTTTCCCTTAGTTCTCGTGGTCCCTGCCCAGTAATCCATGCCCTATGTTCCCATGCTATTCCCATGTGTCCCAGCAGAGGGGAGGTAGACCTCAGGGTCACCAGAATGCAAAGAGGACCTCATGTTTATCGAGCACGTTTTGTATCCTGGACTCAAGAATGAATCAGCAAAGTCCCCACCCTCTAAAAGCTTAGCCCAGCAGAGGTATAAAACTATCAATTACAGAAGAAAGCTGTGAGTAATACAGAAAACTGTCTGAGTTTTAAAACAGAACAAAGATGGGACTGATTAACTTCTGGGATCCTCTGGGTTGGCCTCAAGGAGAAAAGGCTTTGTAAGCAGGGGTTTGCAGGGTGAATAGGAGTTTTCAGGTAGGCAAAGAGATATCAAAAGACCATGACATCGTGTTCCTGCTACAGAAGGAAGAAGGTAGGACGCGATGCTTGAGTTGTCTTCTCTTACCGCGTTGGAAACTGAGTCTCGACGGTTTGATGTTCCTGTCTGAGATGACGCAGCTAGAAAGTTGAAAGCTCAAATTTAGGTCTGACTCCAACGTTCCAAGTACTTTTCTTTCCTCCTTTGTTGATATCTGAAGCCAGAGATTGGTGTTTCAAGTTTTTTCGTCTTTTTCTTCTTCCCCTTCTCCTTCTTCGTCATCTTCTTCTTCATTTTTGGCCAAACTGCAGCCTAGGATCAAGACCATGAAACTAACCTGCCCCACAACTCTGCTTCCCACCACCCCACATCTGTGCCCATCTCTTGGGACAGGGAGCTGGTTGTTGGGCCTGGAAGGCAGCTGGAACAGAGAGCAAAAAAAATAGTTCACGGTCTGCATGGCCTAGGGAGACAGGCAGCCCAGCCACGTCCAGGAGAGCCAGGAGGCCAAGCCCAGCGCAGACATTTCAAAAACAAACCTTCGCCCAGGTTTCCATCTCCTCGGGCGAGCCGCACCCTCCAGGAGGAAGGTAACTAATTTCAAGCTGCCCAGGTTCCTTTCCTTTGGAATCTTTGTTTTGTTGTTTCCCCTTTTCCCTGATTAGGTTTCAGAGACCAGAATAATCTAGGCAGCTTCCCGTGCTCAGCCTGGTTGGATGTGTGCTGTGGTGCTATTTACAAATATATTCCCAAAGAGGGACAGTGGTGGAAGGGCCGAGAGGGAGGCACCTAAATAAGAATTAGCCCTGGGGCTGGGTGTGGGGATGGAGGGTAGTTATTATTCATGGGTACTGAGTTTTTGTTGGGGATGATGAAGATTTGGGTAGAGATAGTGGTGAGAGTTACCCAACAGCGTGAACGTATTTAAGGTTCCTGAATTGTGTACTCAGGAATGGTTAAAACGATAACTACTACATTGTGGATATTTTACCATAATAATAATTGACCCCATGATGTCTTGTGAATGGGTGAGAAATTAAGAAGTCTTCAGTGATAATTATTTCACCAGCAGTGACAGAGGGGTAAACACTCCCGTGCTGTTGGAAGGTTATTGACTGATCAGCCCCTTGGGGAATGGAAGCCTCCAGCTGTCTGGACAGTCGGGTGTAGCTGTGAAGCACAGCATGTCTGAAACACCTTCACGCTCTGGGGACACGCACTTAACCTGGAGGTCAGTGAAGCCAGTTCTCTTCTTTCAAGGAGCAAACTGTTATCTCTGCCCACCGGGAAGGACCTCAGCTCCTGGGCCCTGCCCTTGAGCCGTGTTCCTGCCTGCAGAGTGAAGTGGGAGGTTGAGGAAGCCCTGCTTCACTGCGGTGTGCAGGGCCGTGGGAAAGGGCTTGGCAGACGACAGCCCTCCTTCCAGGCCCAGCACCGTGATGGCATGAACTTGAAGAGGTCACCTTGTGCCCCTGAATCACACTCAGCATCCTCATCTTTTGAATGTGACAAGAATCCTTGAACAGACTGAGTCCACACTTATGTGTGTGCCTGGACATAGTAGGTGTTGGACTAGGGCTGCTCCTCCCCCACTGTCGCTCGAAAGAGGAGCCTTGTGCCCGATGGAATCACAGCTCATTCTTGGGGACCAAGAGTGAGCCCTGTGGAAGCGCAGCAGGCAGGAGTCACAGGCGGGATTCAGAAGCCTTGTTCTTGCCACTCAGTGATCGGTGTGATTCTGAGTCCAGGGTGGGGTGAGATGGGAGGAGAGGGAGACGTGGAATCGGGAGCAGAACCACTGCTGTTGGGCTTGGGCTTCCAGTAGCGAAGGGCTGGCACGACTGCTTGGAGGGAGAGAGGCCTTGGGTAAAGCTTCAGCAGTGTGGAGGCCCCTGAAAGCTCAGCCCTGAAATCAGAGCGAGACAGGGAAGGTCGACCAGCAGGCCAGCTGACTCCCCTCCTGCTGCCCCTTCTCCCTGCGGAGGAGGAGCTACAGGCCCAGAAGGAGGGCCGGATCTGTCCTGCTCAGTTCAGGATGTGCTAGAGTTGGGGGTCACAGTGCCAGAAAGACCTCCCGCCTACCCCCACCCCAAAACAAGCCAGCTCTTTCTCAGCCAAGACCATTCCCCTCGCTTAAAGGACAGGGGACAGGGACCGTGTTGGAAGTCCACCCAGAGGCCTTCTCAGCCTCTCTGCACAGCAGTGTCCATGGGGAGTCTTCAGGAGAGTCCCAGGAGAGGCTACCCCTGCAAAGTGTTTCTCAAGCTCATTTGGCCTAGGAGTCTTTTTACCTACAGGGTCTCAAGTTGTAAAGACCTATTTTGGGAAACGTGGCCTTTATAGTTCTTAACTATAGCTTAATCTGGCGGAAATTTTCCTAAATTCTTCCTGTAGATGTGAGCAGCCTTGACAACTGGAGTTCTTGCAGCCTTGGTTTTGACATCTGTAAAATGGGTACTATATATATATATAGTATCCACAGAGACGACTGTTGCAGGAATATAGGAAAATATTTCACAGAATGCACAAGCCAGGGTTGCCTGCAGCTGCCTGGGAAATAACTAAGCACCACATTTGTTACCCATTGCATATTGCTCTTATTTATTTACACATTCAACAAACATTTACTACCTGACAGAGAGAGAAAGCTGTAGTTGCCCCTTTTTTCGCCATTGCTATTTGGTTTGGGATGCAGACGCTGAGGTGGGGGATGGAGCTGAACTTGCATGGTGTCCCACAGCTATAAATTCCAGTGCCAGGATCAGAATCCTGGCTCGTCTGAGCCCAAATGTAGATGTTCTCCACCACACCAGCCAGCCTGGCCTCCTGCAGCCGGCCATGCAGCTGCTGTGAGGAATACAGCAAAGGAGAAGTCAAAGGCCATTCTCCAAGGAGGCCACAGCTTCACAGAGACATAGAAGTCACCATGGAAGCCTGGGAAGGGCCAAGCCAGGAGGACAGACAGGTTTGGACAGCCCAGAAGTGAAGGGGAGGGCTCCTTCGGAGAGAAAAATGTGAGTAAAGGAGGTTGATCAAAGAGGAGGATTACTTAAGGAGGTAGAGGGAGACAGGGCTTGGAGGCTCTGGCCATACCCACACGATCTAGGAGCAAGGGATGGGACCCGATGCTGTGGGTGCTTTGGGGAGCTTTGGGGATTTTTGATTCGGGTCGTCAGATGTTGCAGGGGTGCAGAAAGTCTTATCTGAAAACTCTGTGGAGAGTCATCTTGTGTAGCTGGTAGGAATATAAAATGGCACAACCGCTTTGGAAAATAGCCTGGTAGTTCCTCAAATGCTTACACTAAGACTTACCATATGACCCAGCAATTCCATTCCTAAGTATATACCCAAGAGAAATAAAAACGTATATCCACAAAAAGGTGTACACAGATTTTCAGAGAGGTATTATTCATAATAGCCAAAAAAAGGAAACAACCCAAATGTCCATCAACTGATCAATGAATAAACAAAATGTGGTCTAGCTCTACCATAGAATATTATTCAGCCACACAAAGGTATGGAGTACTGACACATGCTGCAACATGGATGAACTTTGAAAAAATTACACTGGTAAAAGAAACCAGTCACAAAAGACCGCATATATGATTCCATTCATGTGAAAATGGCCAGAGTAGGGAAATCGATCAAGATAGAAAATAAATTAGTGGTTGCCAAGGGCTAGGAGAATAGGAGGATGGGAGAGAGTGATAGCTAACTGGTTTCTTTTCGAGGTGGTGAAAGTGCTCTAAAATTGACTGGGGTGATGGTTCTACATACCTGTGAATATATCAAAAGCCATTAAATTGGAAACCTTAAATGGATGAATTGTAAGGTATGTGAATTATATCTCAGTAAAGCTGTTTAAAAAATTTTATGGGGGCTTCCCTGGTGGCGCAGTGGTTGAGAATCTGCCTGCCAATGCAGGGGACACGGGTTCGAGCCCTGGTCTGGGAAGATCCCACATGTCGCGGAGCAACTAAGCCCGTGAGCCACAATTACTGAGCCTGCGCGTCTGGAGCCTGTACTCCACAACAAGAGAGGCCGCGACAGTGAGAGGCCCGCGCACCGCGATGAAGAGTGGCCCCCGCTCGCCGCAACGAGAGAAAGCCCTCCCACAGAAATGAAGACCCAACACAGCCATAAATAAATAAATAAATAAATAAATAAATAAATAAATAAATGATTTGAATATTTAAAAAAAAAATTTATGGAGTCACCAAATAGTTTATGTGTTAGCTTAGTTAAACTTGACCTCTGCATGGGGAGGTTTATTATTTTGTTTACCATTTTACAGACAAGAAAAAAGAAGATTCAGAGAGGTCAAGTGACCTGTCCAAAGTCAGAGCTAGTGAATGGCCCCTCTAGGAGTCCAGCCCATTCTCCAAAGTCCAAACTCTTCCCAAGACAGTCATTTCAGTCCCTTGGGGTTACTTCCCCATTTGCAGAAGGCCAAGGTCAGCAGCACTTCACCACATCCCCCCAGATACGCTCAGTCGCTCAATCTGCCAGGACGCTCCCCTGTCTTACTCCTCACCACCCCCCAGGAGATGGGCCAGGGTGGGCTTTGCTTCTAGCCCAATTCTTTATCTTCAAAGGCAATTTCTGCTCCAAATATTTATGGCAAAATACAGAGCAAGACTTCTTTCACTGGGGCCTACGTTGGAAGCTGTTTTCTCAGCCTGCGGATATTTGATGGTCAGATCTCTCTGAGGGCACATTAAGATCTCTTGGCTGCTGGTGTGCTGCCCTGGCACCCCCCCACCCGCAAGTCATTAAGTGCCCCAGCCATGTTCAAGAGGGGGCACTTCCATGAGCTTCTAAGAGGCCATGCCCGGTGTGTTCCAGCTCTGACTCTGTCCATTGGGTCCAGTGGACCTAAGGTCAGGTCCCAGCCAAGGTGTCCTCCCCATGGTGGGCACTCATCACCCGTGAGACACAGACTCTGGGGCAGCTGGTGGAAATCCAGCTCCGCCATTTACGAGGGTTGTGACCGTGAGCAAAGCCCCTCACCCCGCTAAGCTCATTCCTTTAACAGGAAAGTGGGGACAACAGTAGTAACTTCAGGATTTACAAGATCACTTCAGGATTTTACAGGATCATTTTGTAAAGGGCTTAGAGCTTAGGCTGGCCCATAGTAAGAACTCAAGAAATGATAGCTATGATCATTTTCTCCTCTTCCTCTTCCTCCGCCTTCTCCTTCCTTCCTTTGCATTATTAAGCACAGAATTTTGCAAATAAAAATAGCCACACATTTTTAATACATGCCCAGCCATTCACATAAAGGTCCCTACTTCTCAGAGGACTCTGCAGCATAGGTCTCTTTAGGGTCCTCATTAGAGAGAGGAAACAGGCTCAGAAAGGGGCAGTCAGTTGCCCAAGATCACACAGCTGGTTGTGGGTCGGCTGATTCAGAAGCCCAAGCTCATTCACTATGGCCCCCACTGTCCACTTCTTCCTCAAGGGAGACCACAGTAGGCCCACTTAGAAATAGCCATGGTACACGAAGGATCGATTGTTCTTCTGAGCCTTGGAGCATATTTAAATAGTGAATTGCCGATGAAGGTTTGGGGGATGCGAAAATCAGAGCAGTCAGCACATTCCTGCGATGGGAGAAGTCAGCCCCTGTGGATGACACAGCCGAGCGCGGTCCCACCCTGGTCCCCACCCACCCCACCTCACCGCGGTGGCCAGGCCAGCGTCTCAGAGGCCCCCCGGCGGGAGCAGCCAGACCCAAAAGATTCTTCAGAACAGGTGGCCCGGGTCCAAGGAATTGACCAAGGGCTCCACCCCAGCCTCTGCTCATCCAAGATTGCATTTCTGAGGACTGGTCAGGACAAGGTTGGGGAAGCAGTGCCAGTTCTCCTTGGGCTTTCAGAACGCAATGGAAAGAAAGCTCTCAGGCCCTGGAGGGCAGGGGTGGGACCTCTCGTTTATGGAGAAGATTCCCAGCACCCAGCCGGGCGGTGAGCTCTACAGGTGTGCTGTTCAGGCAGGAAGCCAGCCCGTCCTTCCACCAGGGCCAAGCCCTGAGGACAAGGGCTCCAAAGGGGACAGTAGAACATCCCGGAAAAGAGAAGCAATCACGCGATCTGGACCGACCTTGTTTCGGACTTGGCTCGCAGGAGCGCTGAGGCAACTTGACCTTGAGACTCAGTCCCCTCCTTGGTAGGAAGAGGTCAGTGACGATCGTCTACCACCCACCCAGCTGCCCCAGGCTTGTTGTGAAGACTGGGGACCGTCCCCGAGCCTCTACCCTACGCTCACTCAGTCATTCAAAACCTGGTCTAAGAACCACCTACTCTGCCCAGCTCACTTGCCCCTCCGTCTAAAATTCCCTCCTTCAGAAGGTTACTCATGCTTTCATTTTCGACGTTTCCTGAAATGCCCAGGCCCCGTGTGACTCCCACTCCCCCTCGACCTCACTCACTTATTCACTTATTTGTGTATTCATTCACTCAACAGACATATTAATTATCCAAATATTTAAGGCAATAGCATCTCTTAGCCTGGAATTTCCTTATGAATGAGCGAATTTCAAGCTAAGGGAAAATTAGAACTACGGTTTTTCCTACATTTATCTCGGCTATGAAACAGTAGCACGCCAAGGTGAGTGAATTTTGAACTCATAAATTCTGGCTTTAAGGGGCCTTATGGTAAAATATTCTGCTACGATTATGCCTCTTGACCTGGATTGCTGCCTTCTCTTCCCAAGCAGGAATCCACATAAGAAATTTGCTTGAACTGGAAACAGACTTCAAAATCTCCCTTTTACAGATACAACATTTATGAAGGCATATACAGGGCCGTTGCTCTTGAAAAGAAGTGTTTCCCCAAAGCAACTTAATGGCTGCAATAAATGTGAGCAAACAAGATCCTCGTATCTTAAAAAAAATCATAATAATAATCCCATTCACCACCTGTATCTGAGTCAGCATGCCCAATTTTAAAGTCAGAATGCCGTGGCCTGAAGGCTCAAGCGTCCAATTCTATAAATACAGACAGAAGCTGCAAAGTCAAAAGGCCAGACCATCCCAATCTGTCACCCTTTCCGCATTGATAAATTATGTACACCCCTTGGATGGATACGCCCCGAGGCCTGAGGTCCTGTCTGAGAGAGTCAGATCTTCAATCCGGGCCCCAGTCCCCCCCCCCATCCGCTTGCCCGACACGCTCAGCCTGCCACTCCCACCCTCCATGCTGTCTCCTCTGGGCAGACCAGGTGTGCTCCGTGATGGATTGCCCGACCGGCCCCTCCATCCTGGAGGCGGCCAAGCCCGGGTGGCAGGAAGCAACCTCCGGGTCTTTTTGATGGACGGCAGGCACGTCAAAACTGGAAAGGAGCCTGTCTCGGGGGGACATGCGTTTTCTTTGAGTTGCGGGGGCCCCTTCCCAGCTTCTTCCTGACCACACCCTGTCCCCCCTACCTCTCATTCCCCCTCAGCCCTCTTTATCCCTCCTTAGGGCCCTGAATGCATTTGGTGTGTGTCTGAGAACCACATTTTAGCCAAAGAGCAAGAAAAAGGAACCAAGTTTCCTCCCATTTTAGAAGACTTTTTTTCCGTGATCTTAAGACGAAATCAGAAGGGTGCCGTGTCTCCAACTAGCTCCTTAGAATTCAGAAAGACGGTTGCAAGTCATTTAAAAGGAGACTCAGCATCTTTAATAAATTTAATCCACGTCTGATTACAGAGGAAGAAAGCTTTCTTTCTCTCTCTCTTTTTCATCTTCTAGGGCTGGAATATCGCAATAACTGTTCCCTCTGATTTTTAAAAAAATAAGATTTGCTAAAGGTCAATGTATCTCCTGGCCACATATGCAGCAACATTCAAATTTCCCTGGCCCAAGAATAAAAAGATTCTATCATTAAAAATAAAAGCATAAGGACATCTCTCGAGCCCATGGGGGATTTTAGAAAGAGGAGACATTTCGTTATCTAGGCGCAATCATGAGATTTTTAAGCAGTATCTCTAATCTGCTTTCCCCCTCCTGCCCCCTGCAACCCATCCACCCCCTACTCCCCTCACATCCCCCCTCCTTCTTTTCACATCAAGGTCTTTTTATCTTCCAATTTTGCATCTAAAGATGAGGTGAATACCATTAGCTCAATTCAACCTCAAGTGTAGTCAGATGGGCCTGTGATTTCTGAAAAGCACTTGCTAAGGTCACATTAAAATGTATAAGAGCATTTGGATTCCTGAGAAAGGGGGCTTATTATCCACCCGTGGTGTAAAAGAGGAATGTCAGTGGCCACAGACTTGGGTGAAAACAAAAGAGATACCAGGATTTCAGTCTTTTGTCAGCAAGCTTCTCTCCTTTCTTTGCACAGCTCTCCCGCCAGCCCTGCAGATAGCTCTGCAGACTGCAAACTTAGGCCTCTTGCAAAAAAAAAAAAAAGAAAGAAAAACAAGTTTAACTGGCTCCCCTTGCCAGCTTTTGTTTTAACCCTTCCTGTTAGAATCAGCCATGTCACTTGCTTTCAAATTATAAACGTGTATTTCCTTGAGAGAGAAAGAGAATTTGGTGTGGCCTGTTCTTGTGGCTTTTTTTTTTTCAGTCTGTCCTTTCAGTAGACAGGAGTCAGCATGCAGTTAGAAAAGCATGGACTTTGGAGTGAGGCAGACCTGGGTAAGAAGCCCCGTTTTGCCACTCACGAGCCAGGTGACCCTGGGTACTCACTCGTTCACTTATTCAACAGATCATCTGCTATAGGCCAGACATGGTTCTGGGTTCCAGGAACACACAGATGAACGAGACAGGCATGAGAGTCTGCATTCTTACCTGGGCAGGGCTTTTGTACAGAGGTAAAGCAACAAGGCAGGAGGAGATGAGCATTTTTGAGGAAATACACAGAATTCTTTAAAAGAGGGAGCTTGAAGAAGGCCAACTTTAGGCAGGGTAATTGAGGAAAGCCCTTCTGCGGAAATGGAATTCGAGGTAAGACCTGGGAGTTGAGCTTATGCCAGCAATTCAAAGGGCAACCCAGGCACTGGGTACAGGAAGAAAAAGAATTTGCATTGCGGGCTTCTGTTATTTTGCCCATCAAGCACTCACTCCTCCTCCTTCGCATCAGCTGTGCCCTGACCTCATCCAGCAAAGAAAAGGGTACATGACCCAAGACAGGCCATCAGACCCTCACCTGGGGGTGTGCTTGTCAAGCAGAGGCACATAAGATGGAGACGAGTGGCAATTGGTTCATCCCCTTGGTGGTGCTCTAATGAGAAGGCTATTTGGTTCTGCCTCTTACATCCCTAAAGTTTGTCTAGTTCTTTATTGTTCCCAGTGTTGATTCTTCAGCTTTCCTTTAGAGTCTCTGAGCCCGTCAGCCTTCCAATAAATACTCTTTTTGCTCAAGTTAGTCAGAATCTGATATACGATTTGAAAGCAAAAACCCATAACCAACATAGAAATCAATAGCAGAGAGTGAATCTTCAGGTAAAAGAACCTCAGGTAAAGGTAGGGTATATTGACATGGCTATCTGGCCAAGAGGATTCTGATTTATGTTGAGAGTGGGAACTTAATAGCCACTGGCACATAGAGGTGAAACAGCTAATTAAGCTATCAGCTTCAGGACTCTCAAAGAGAAGCCAGGAGAGTGAAGGTCTGAAACAGATTGGATTAGAATTGGAACTGTTGCTCTTAATTTATGGTTTTCAGTATATAGAGAGATAGCTATAACTATAGACCTGAACATGGGTTTGTATGTGTCCACTAAGAGGACCTGAGAGCAGTGACACCCAGTAGCAATGAGCACACTTAGCACCCAGATCTTGGTTTCTAAGTACCATTCTCCATTCAAAGGAACAAGGGCTCCTTAGAGAAATGCATGATTCCAGGGATGGGACAGGGCAAATACAGAAGGTACCTGGAACATCTTGTGCCAGAAAGTGAGGAAGTGTTCAAGGAATAAGGGGAACAGGTAAGAACAGGGACTAACTTAAAGAGGCACACACTGACCAAATTTAAGAATTAAAAATAAAGTTTACTCAAATTTATTCTGATATAATTTACATACTATAAAATGCACCTATTTTTAATTTTATAGTTCAATGATTTTTGTCAAATACATAACTATATACAAGTATGTGACCACCACTTTAATCAAGATACGAAACATACCCAACGCCCCAAAAATTCTCTCAGACCCTTTCTTAACTCATCCCTCCCCAGAGGCAACCACTGATCTGATCTTGGTCACTATAGGTTAATTTTGATTTTTTTAGAACTTCATACAGATGGAATCATACAGTATATTTTTTTGGTGTCTGCATTCTTTGACTAACATAATGTATTTGAAGTTTATCCATATTGCTGTTCATATCAGGAGTATGTTCATTTTTAGTGTTGATAGTTTTCTAATTTATGAAAAATACAACTGGTTTATTCAATCACTTTTTGATAGACATTTATGTTGTTTCTAGTTTCTGGATATTATGAATAAAGCTTGTATGAATATTCATATATATGTTTTTGTGAATATATGTATTCATTTTTCTAAGGTAATACCTATGAGTGAAATTCCTAGGTTCTATGATAAGATTATATTTAACTTTATAATAAATTTTTGCACTGCTTTCCAAAATGATTGTACCATTTCACATTCCCACCAGCAATGTTTGAGAGTCCCAGTTGTTTCATATCCTCACCAATATTTGTTATATTTAGCTATTTTTATTTTAGCCATTCTAGTAAATATATAGTGGCATCTCATTGTGGTTTTAATTTGAATTTCATAATGGCTATTGGCCATTCATATAGCTTTTTTTGTATAGTGCTTGTTCAAATTTTTGCATGTATTTATTGGGTTGTTTATGTTATTATTGCGTTGTAAGAATCTTTCTGGATACAAGTTCTTTGCCATATATATGTATTGCAAATATTTTCTGCCAGTTGTTACATGCTTTCCATTTCCTTAATGGTGTCTTTGAAGAGCAGAAGTTTTTCATCTTGTTGAAGTCCATTTTACAAATTTTATTTTATGATTTGCGCTGTTTGTGTCCTAAGTAGTTATTGCATACTCCAAGATCAGAAATACATGTCCTATGTTTTCTTCAGAAGTTTATCATTTAAGTCTTTGTGCTAAAGCATATAATCAAATTGGAGTTCAATATTATAAATGTTGTGAGACAGAGCCAAACTTTATTTTTTCCATGTGGATATTCAGTTGTTCCAGAATCATTTGCTGGAAAGATTATCATCTCTCCATGAAATAACCTTTGCCTCTTTGTTAAAAAACAATTAATCAGGGCTTCCCTGGTGGCGCAGTGGTTGAGAGTCTGCCTGCTAATGCAGGGGACATGGGTTCGAGCCCTGGTCTGGGAAGATCCCACATGCCACGGAGCAGCTGGGCCCGTGAGCCACAACTACTGAGCCTGAGCGTCTGGAGCCTGTGCCCCGCAACGGGAGGGGCCGCGATAGTGAGAGGCCCGCGCACCGCGATGAAGAGCGGTCCCTGCACCGCGATGAAGAGTGGCCCCCACTTGCCGTAACTAGAGAAAGCCCTCGCACGAACCGAAGACCCAACACAGCCAAAAATAAATAAATAAATAAATAAAGTAGCTATAAAATTAAAAAAAAAAACCAATTAATCATATATGTATGATTGCTCTCCATTAATCTATATGTTTACTCATTCACTGACTTGAATATTGTAGTTTTGTATTATAAATGTTGAAATTAGGTTGTACAGGCCCTCCAAATTTTTTCTCCTTTTTGAAAATTATTTTGGTCACACTAGGTCTTCTGTATTTCCATATAAACTTTATAATATCTATCAATTTCTCCCAGAAATATACTGATACATTGATTGAAATTACATTAAATCTATTAATTCTTTGTGTAGAAATTATATTGTGGTACATTAAGAAATATATTTGATTTTTGTCACTGATTCCTGACACAGAGCTCCTAAAATTATTGGAATTTCCTGAGTGACAAGAGTGCCTTTTGTTATTCATAACAATCCCCTTTTGATCACTCCAAAGTTTATGCTAATGAGGTCATTTAGGGTGGACCAGGATGGGCTGGTCTAAGTGATTAGAAAGTTGGAAATTTCAGCCCCACTCACCACCTTCTAACCTTTGGAAATGAAAAGAGGGGAGAGCTGGAAATTGAGCTTTATGAAACCTCTTCAACAAAACGATTTGGTGAGCTTCCAGGTTGATGAACACATCAGTGTTTTAGGTGGGTTGTGCACATGGGAAGGACATGGAAGCTCCACACCCCTCCCCCATTGCAATCTTTTTAGATTTACTGATACTTATTTTATGGTACATCATATGGGCTAGCATAATGAGTGAATCACTTTTAAAAAGAGTGTATTTTCTTTTCTCCAATTGTGTGGAGTAGTCTATAGATGTCAACTAGGTCAAGTAGGTTGATGGTGTTGTTCAAGTCTTTTTTTGCTTACTGATGTATTTTCTGTTCTATTAATTACTGAGAGAAGAGTGTTCAAAATCATCAACTAAAGTTATAGATTTGTCTATTTCTCATTTGAATTCTGTCTATTTTTTTTCTTCATATACTTGGAAGTTCTGTTATTAGGTCAGTACACATTTAGAACTGTCATGTCTACCTGATGAATTGGCCATTTATAATTTGCAAATGTCCTCCCTTGTTTTTGGCAATATCCCTTTTATTGAAGTCTACTTTGATATTCATATAGCTCCTCCAGTTTTCCCAGTACTAGTCTTTGCACTGTAACACGTTTTACATCCTTTGACTTTTGCCTATTTTTTTTTATATTTAAAGTGCATTTCTTGTACACAGGATATAGTTGGATGCTGTTTTTTAATCCACTGTAAAATATCTATCTATTAATTGGAGTGTTTAGTACATTTATGACTCCATAATTAATGATGTGGTTGGATTTAAATTGCTATTTCTTTCATGTTTGTCCCATCTGTTCTTTGTTCCTTTTCCCCATTTTCTTTGGGATCAATTGAGTATTTTTGGTATTCAATTTCATCATCTCAATAGGCTTATTATCTAAACCTCTTTGATTTATTTGTATTGGTTTCTCTAGAGTTTTACAATATGCTTATTTACCCTATCACAGTCTACCTTCAGAGGTATCACATAACTTTACATGTAATGTAAGAACATTACAACTGTATGTTTCCATTTTCCTCCCCATATCCTTTGTGCTATTGTTGCCATACATTTCACTTATGTATAGGGTACAAGTCGATGACATGTTGTTATTTTTATTTAAACAGTCAATTATCTTTTCTTAAAAATGTAAATGAGAACAAATGTCTTTCTATATATTGGACATTTCTGACAATCTTTATTCTTTTCTATAGATTTGCATTTTCATATAGACTCATTTTTCTTCAGACTGAAAATTTTGGTTTAACATTTAGTGTAGTTAGTACAGGTCTGCTGGTGACAAATTTTCTCAGCTTATGTCTGCTTGAAAATGTCTTTTTTTCACCTTCACTTTTGAAGGATATTTGAGCTGGATATAAAATTCTAGGTGGCCAGGGTTTTGTGGATTTTATTTTTTCCTTTCAACACTGAAGAAGTTATTATAGTATCATCTGGCTTGTATTTTTTCTGAGAGAAGCTAGGGATCATGTTTAATTTCTGTTTTCCTATTTGTAATGTGTCTTTCTCCTCTGGAGGCGTTTAGGATTTTTCTCTTTGCCATTGGTTTTGAGAAATTTGATTATAAAGTGTCTTGATGCAGTTTTTAATTTATCTTGCTTGGGGTTCATTGAGATTCATGGATATGTAGCTTCATATTTTTCACCAAATTTGGGGAAATTTTGAACATTATTTCCACAAATATTTTTTTCTGCCCCACTGCCTCCCTCCTCTCTTTTGGGGGCTCCAGTTTACATGTATATTAGACAGCATGTTGCTGTGCATGGTTCACTGAGACTCTGCTCATTTTTTCAGCCCTTTACTTTCTGTTTTTCATTTTGGATAGCTTATATGACTACGCCTTCAATCTTTTTTTCTGCGGTTTCTAATGTATTTTCAAGCTGATCTGATGGATTTTTTAAAATTCACAGATTGTACTTTTCAGCTCTAGAAGATCCATTTGCTTCTTTTTTATAGTTTCCATTTCTCTTCTCATTATGTTCACATTTCCTTTAAATTCTTGAACATATTTATAAGAGCTCTTATCTAGTCCTTGCCTGTTAATTCTACTGCTTCTGTCATTTTGAATGTGGCTCTATTGATTTTTTTTCCTCCAGATTATGGACCACATTTTTCCTGCTTTCTCACGTGTCTAGTAATTTTTTACTGGAGGCTGGACACTTTGGCTGTTACATTGTAGAGTGGCTGGATTTGTTTTTTGTTTGTTTGTTTTGTTTTGCTTTTGTTGGTTTGTTTTTTCATCAAAGAGCGTTGAGCTTTGTTCTGACAGGCAGTTAATTTATTTGTAGATCAGCATTATACTTTTGAAGCTTGTTAGAAAGACTTGTTAGAGTGAGTCTAGAGCTGATTTTATGCTATGGCCCACATAACACTACTCTTAAGGTATGGCTTTTCTGGAATCTCTACTGAATTCCCCTTTACTGACCAAGGTCCCTCCACTCTGCTTGGTTGAAATGTGAATGATTCACAACTCTGTGTGAGTTCTGACAGTTTTTGGCTTCCCTCTCCACAGTAACTTTTCTTCTCCCAAGATTTTCTTTGCCCAGCCCCACGGAGTCTCACCTTGTGTATATGTAGATCAATGTTCAGTCAAAGACTCTTGAGACTCCTGAAGACGTCTCAAGATTGCTCTCTCTGTAGCTACCTTTTTTTCTGGTACTCTGTTCTACAAATTCTAATCATCTCAGTCATCCTTAAACTCTGATTTTTGTGGCCTCACCTCACCAACTCAGCTTTTCTCCACTTGAGCTCCCTTTTCCTGCATTAGGATCATAAAATTCCTCCAGGAAGAAAGCTGGGGTCGTTATAGAGCTTGTATTGTTTGTTCCACTTCTTCCAATGGTCACAGTCCTGCTCTGCCTGCTGTCAAGTATCTGAAAATGTTGTTTTTTATGCTTTGTCTAGTGTTACAGTTGTTTAAGGTGGGAGAGTTAATCCAGTACCAATGATTCCTTCATGGGAAGACCATATAAGGGACAGCTGAGAATCAATAAAATAATGATACTAACAGATTATATCCACCAAATAAAATAGAATTCATGAGTCTCTTCTGATGTGAATTTTTTTTTTAAATGGGGAGAAAAGAAAGCTTCTCTTTAAAGTAGCATGTCTACTAATAAATGTATAAATCATGATAAAATTAGAAAATCACCATTTGGCAGCCATGATATTAATACTTAATTCAGCCAAGAAACATCAGTAAATGATAAAACTTGTGATAAATATCAGATGAAGCATAGGATATTTACATAGTTTCCAAGTACTCCCTTCCCCCAAATACCTATTAATTACAAAAGAAGAGGAAGGAACTTTACAGTGGAGAAACTTGACAGTTAACAGCAGTGATAAGTTTACAAAGCCAGTAATGAGACACATCAAATCATATACTACCTGGCAGTATGTGTTATGGACTGCTTGGTAAAGGACGGAGGCAGGGAAGTCAAGTAAGAACCTATTGCAATAGTCTAGGGGGAAAATGTGGAAGCTGGATGTTATGGATTGAATTTTTGTGTCCCCCCCACCAAAATTCACATGTTGAAGCCCTAACTTTTGTATAGGGAGATAGGAAATGATAAAAGTTAAATGAGGTCATAAAGTTGAGGCCTTAATTCAATATGGCTGGTGTCCTCATAAGAAAAGGAAGAGACACCAGAACTCTTTCTCTCCACCTTGTGAGGACACAGTGAGGAAGTAACCATTTGAAAGCCAGGAAGAAAGATCTCACCAGGAACCAAATTGGCTAGAACCATAATCCTGGACTTCTAAACTTTGAAACTGTGAGAAATAAATGTCTTTTAAGTCTACAGTATCTTGTTATAGCAACCCAAGTAAACTAATACAGTATGAAAACAGATGAACAGAGCATCACTTATATGACATTCCTGACAAAGATGCTTATCCTGAATCTAATCATCAGGAAATATCAGACAAATCCAAATTGGTAAACATTTTACAAAATAATTGGTCTGTAATCTTCTAAAACATCAAGGTCATGAAAGTCAAGGAAACACTGAGAAACTGTTCCAGTCTTAAGAAAATTAAAGAGACATGACAACTAAGTAGAACACATGATCATGGATGCTTTTGCTATATAGGACATTATTGGGACAACTGGAAAATGGGAATGGGGTAATTTTCTGATTCTGATAGTTATATTGTTGTTATGTACAAACATATCTTTTTCTTTCTTTAGGAAATACACATTAAAATATTCATCAGAGATGGGACATAGTGTCAGCAACCTATTTGCAAATGGTTCAGGAGGTAGTTCTTTGTACTATCTTGCAAAATTACAGAAGTAAGTTTGAAATTATTTCAAAATTAAAAGATAAAAATAAATACCACATCCCTGGGAGAATTTTAATCATCAAATACTTGATAGATGCTGATGAATTTGGAAAGCACCGCAGATTTAGGTAAGCTTAATTAGATACTGAATCCAATTGCATTGACTATTGCTACATCTGGTCCCCTTTCAGAAGACTATTTGGGGGAGGGGTATTTTCTTCCTTCTATTTTTTTTGTTAGATTGATCAAGTTTTCTATATTTCTTTTATTTTCCACTACTGATTCAGAAGTCATGCATTCTATCATTCTGGTATTTAGTCTTAAATCTTAATATTGTTTATTTTGCATCCCATTCCTTCCTTCTGGAATTTTTTTTTTCTTTTTTTCCCACAAAGCCTCAACCAAACCCAAACGGAGCAATAAAAGGTGAGGCCCTGGCAGAAAGTGGTAAACATCTGGACACAGATCCTGGCCCCAGGCCTTGACACCCAGCAGTGTGTGACCATGGGCATGGTTCTTGACCCTTCTCTGCCTCAGTTTCCTCATCTGGTTTAGCACAGTGCCTGGAGTCTAGGAGGCTCTCCATGTGTCAGTTTATCTGGAATTGCATTTTTATATATGTAAAATTGATTTTGTATGTCAAAAACTACACTTTTAACAAAATGAACTACATACAACAGAACATAAAATGTGAGAGTATGTAGCAGCAACTAAGAGTATTATTCTAAGGCAGCACTATACAATAGAACTGTAGTATGAGCCACATACCGATTTTTAAATTTCTTAGTAGCCTCCTTTAAAAATGTAAAGAGAAACAGGAGAAAGTAATTTAATTTTTTAATAAGTTTAATGAACATCCATCATCTCATATAGATACAAGATTAAAGAAATAGAAAAGGAATATTTTCCCTTATGAGAACTTTTAGAATTTATTTTCTTAAATATAACATATATATATATAACATAGAACAGCGTTAATTGTATTTATCATGTTGTACATTACATCACTGGTAGTTTCTTATCTTACAACTGGAAGTTTGTACCTTTTGACCACCTTCATTCAATTTCCCCTCCTCCCAACCCCCCGCCTCTGGTCACCACAAATCTGATCTTTTTCTGAGTTTGTTCATTTGTTTTTGAAGGATAATTGACCTACAACACTATGTTAGTTCCTGATAAACAACATAGTGATTTGATATTTCTATACATTTCAAAATGATCACCACAATAAGTCTAGTTATTATATATCACCATACAAAGATATTACATAGTTCTTGACTATATTCCCTACACTGTACATTTCATATCCATGACTCATTTATTTTGCAACTGAAAGTTTGTACCTCTTAATCTCCCTCAACTATTTCGTTCCTCCTCCCTAGCCTCCTCCCCTCTGGCAACCATCTGTTCATTCTCTGTATCTATAATTCTGTTTCTGTTTTGTTATATTTGTTCATTTGTTTTGTTTAGATTCCACATATAAGTGAAATCATACAGTATTTGTCTTTGTCTGACTTATTTCACTTAGCATAATACCCTCTAGGTCCATCCATGTTGTTGCAAATGGCAAGATTTCATTCCTTTTATGGATGAGTAATATTCCATTGTGTGTGTATATATATATATATATATATATATATATATATATATATATATATATATATATATCTCACAACTTCTTTATCCATTCACCTATCCATGGGCATTTCTGTTGCTTCCATATCTTGGCAATTCTAAATAATGCTGCAATGAACATAGGGGCACATATATATTTTCTAATTAGTGTTTTCATTTTCTTCAGATAAATACCCAGGAGTAGAATTGTTGGATCATATGGTAGTTCTTTTTTAATTTTTTTGAGGAACCTCCGTACTGTATTCCATAGTGTCTGCTCCGAATTTACATTCCCACCAACAGTGCACTAGGGTTCCCTTTTCTCCACATCCTCGCCAACACTTGTTATTTGTCGTCTTTTTGATTAAAAACCATTCTGACAGGTGTGAGGTGATATCTCACTGTGGTTTTGACTTGCATTTCCCTGATGATTAGTGACACTGAGCACCTTTTCATGTGCCTGTTGGCCATCTGCATGTCTTCTTTGGAAAAAATGTCTATTCAGGTCCTCTGCCCATTTTTTAATTGTATGGGGTTTTTTTATGTTGAATTGTATGAGTTCTTTGTGTATTTTGGATATTAACACCTTATTGGATATATAGTTTGCAAATAACCTCTCCCATTCAGTAGATGGCCTTTTCGTTTTTTGGTTTTTGTTTTTAATTTTTATTGGAGTATAGTTGATTTACAATGTTGTGTTAGTTTCAGGTGTACAGCAAAGTGAATCAGTTATCCATATACATATATCCTCTCTGTTTTTAGATTCTTTTCCCATATAGTGGCCTTTTTGTTTTGTTGATAGTTTCCTTCACTGTGCAAAAGCTTTTTAGTTTGATGTAGTCCCATTTGTTTATTTTTGCTTTTTTTTCCCTTGCCTGAGGAGACATATCCACAAAAAGTATTACTAAGACCCATGTCAAAGAGCATACTGCCTATGTTTTCTTCTAGAAGTTTTATGGCTTCAGATCTCACATTTAAGTCTTTAATCCATTTTGAACTTATTTTTGTGCATGATGTGAGAGAGTAGTCCAATTTGATTCTTTTGTAACAGTCCAGTTTTCCCAACACCGTTTACTGAAGACGCTGTATTTTCCCCATTGTATACTCTAGCCTTCTTTTTTTTTTGTCTTGTTTAAGTAATTCAATTAATAATCATGTTAGAGAGCATCTGCATGTAGTTTCTATTCTATGTTCTGGTTTATCTAAAAATATCTTTGTCATCCTTGCCCCTAAAGTATAGTTTAGTTGGGTATAGAATTATAGGTTCATAATTATTTTGTTTCAACTTCAAAGACATTATTTCATTTCTTTCTGGCCTATGTTGTTGTTTGTGACAATTTGGCTAATCTGATTGGTGTTCTGTTGAAACTAATCTATGTTTTATTCTCTGGTGGCCTTTAGGATTTTCTCTGTCTTTGATATTCTGCAGTTTCACTATAAAGGCTCCAAGCGTGAAGCTTAATGGGTCTTTCTGCAGTTCTGAAAATTTTTCAGCTCTTATTTTTTAAAATACCACCTTGCTGTCTTTCACCCCAGTATGTCTTTCTTGACATTTGATGGAGCTTCATTTTCTATCTTCCATGAGTCTTAAGTTTTCTTTTATATTTTCTATTTTCATGATTTTTATCCTATTAGGTTTATGTTGAAGCTTCTCATTCTATATTCCTTATCTCTATTTCTCTCATAATTGCTATTTATTTCATATTTTCCATCTCTTCAATATTTTCCATGCTATTAGTCATATGCTGAAGCGCTTCATTCTGTCTTCAAATTTTCTTAAGAAGTTCTCATTTACATCTCCTGTGCCTTTAATAATTTTTAGCTCTAATTCCACGAACTAGATTCTGAAATACTTAATCAGTTCAATCTTCTAATTCATTTGTTCTTTTCTCAGCTGTGTCTGGTTGATCATTTATCCATCCACTGAGAAGCTTTGTTTTTAATTCCAATAAATATTTTTATTTTTCACCCAGATGCAGAGAGTTGTGTCAACAGTGATCCTCATTTGAAAGCAGGTTGCTATCATAAGGTTTTTACAAGGCCCTTACTTTATTTTTTCCCTTCATTCCTGATCTCAAGTACCATTCCGTTCCCATGGACGATCATTGTGCAATATATAATACATAGAATATAATTTGGGTGCCTTATGATTATGGACAACTAGCCTGCAGCAGAGACTGGCTAGATGCTCTTTAATCTCATTTCCACATCTTGAGTGCTTCATTCTCCAGCCCCCTTTGCAGTTAAGTCAAGGTCCTACAACTACTTCTGGTCAATGAAATTTGGGTGGAAGTGGTACAAGGTAAAATTGTAGGCATGGGGAAGGGGGTGTGTGGGGATGCTGGGCTGACAAGATATGGACTACAATGAACACCCACTGCCTTTGCCTACATGTCTGCCTGCCTGGCATTCAGCCCCCTTCATATGATGGAATCCCCCCAGTAATGCTTTAGAAGACTACCTGATCACCACTGTATGCAATCTTGATAAATCCATCAATCAAAGCATCTTGCATTCACTGGAACAAAGCATGACTGGCTACATAATTTGTGAGACCTCTTGTTCAAAACTTATTAAGAATTTCTATATGGCAACAACAGAGAGTCGAACCAAATGCAGGGCTCTTCTAAGGACAGGGCTGTATGAGACTTCCCAGGCTGTCCACTCAGGAAAGTCACCCCCAAATAATCAGACTCTCCCTTCCAAAAATGTAAATCTTGACCACAATGACATAGGTTCGGGAAAAACCTGTAACTAATTTCCCCTAGAGGACTCCGTTGGTTTCTGCTACTTACATCCCCAGGGAATTCCTGATTCCTATCTTTTCCAAATCTGATTCATTTGCTTTTTTCAATGTTATCAGCCCTTATGCCATTTCCTTCCCTTTGGCTTAATTTAACTCTGGTCAATATCTGATGATTAAATGAAACAGTGAGTAATTCCACTTGAGTCCTATCATCCTTGGTTTTCCACCTGAAAAATAGGAGTAACGGCCTCCGAGGACTCTAGTTATAATTAGAAAAAGAAAAATGATTGTGATGTGTACAGTACAATCCCTTGCATATACTAGGAGTTTATTAAATACAAGTGTTCTTTCTTCATCTTCACTCCCTACCAGAAGCAACTAAATGCCAGTCTCTCTGTTATTCAGACGGAAGCATTATCCATCTCAGACCTAGGTCGAGAAGTCAAGTATTTCATATCCATCAGTTATTATGAGAACTTCTCTTGGATAGACCAAGAGGGGAATTGACTAGGGCCCCTGCCAAGGAGTAGAAAGGAAAAAGATCCAAGGGTGAGCGTGGTAGACTTGCAAGAAATTCGGTTGCCCCGTACCTAATCCCCCTCCCTAAGAGCACATCAGATTTCTTTGGGGAAACCAGCTCTTCCTCCATGTGTGTTCTCTGAGAGGGATTCCAGAACAAGCCTCCCACTCTGGAAGCCTAAGGACCAGATTCTAGATCTCCCTGCCCTGCTCAGCCAATCAGAGCCTGTCTTCCAGGATCTGAATCTTAAATCATCACATCAGAGTGATGTGAGTAGAGAAGGGGGGCTTCATTGTAGCTCCAGCACCTTAAGGGGGTGATGGTGGCCAGGCTGCCTCAATTGTAAAAAATGCATCTGTTCTTCCTGCTTCCTCTGCTTCGCCCTGAGTTGTCTTGGTTTCCGCCCATTCCCAAGGCTGGCTTGTAGGGCTTCCCATCCATTTCAGGAGCTCCTCCATCCCCCAACAAACACCCCACGATATCTTTTCACCAAAGCTCCCTTTGCTTAGGACAACCAAGTAAGTTTCAATTTCTTGCAAGAAAGACCCCAGATTACTAAAGAGAACCAATTCTCTGTCCTCCAGAAGACCCAATCTTGCAGAGCCAAGATTACGTGAAGATCCAAAAGGATAAAGTCCAGGAGTGGGGAATGGACCCCAGGATCAGCTGCTGAGCAGAATCAGACCCCAAGTAGGAGGAATCCACGGCCCCACTTGGCACTTTGCAGAGGTGAGCTCACGGCTTCCCACTGGAGTAGATATTAAGATCCCTATTTTTCAGAAAAGGAAACTAGACTTCATGGACTTAGGTGATATGCCAAGAGGTAGGAAAGCTAGAACTTGAACCAAAATCCCCCTAAGATGTTCTTATGCCCATTTTGACAGCTGAAGGGCCCATATGTCCAGATGAAAGGTAACTCAGATTTATTAAGCAACAGCCAAGTGGCAGGTGCTGCCCTTGGGCAAGTGCTTCTCATGTGTTATGTCATTTAATCCAAATAACTCAAGTTCTGTTTTTCTGTCTTTCCAAGCATTATGATGTTGTTTTTATATTTCCAATCTACTGTTTAAATATGGGAATATATAGTACCAGAGGGTGCCCAGAGTAAGCTCAAATGGTTCTGTGCTGTTAGGAAACCATCCTCCAACGGAAGGCATGTTGTTGAGTCCACGCATCACATCTTAGGGGCCAACAGGGTACCTTCCATATGGAATACAATATATATCGAAGGACAAGTCATAAAAACATGTGAACTTGAAGCTGAAAGAGATCGTATTCAGACTCACCATAAAATGCAGCAAGATGTTTAAAAACTTAGACCAAAAAAAGAACATTTCAGGGAGGAGTATTCTATCACTGACATTGTTTGGAATTGTCAATGCATAGTGATAATTAAAAGCCAACTCCAGTTTGAGTCGGTTTTATTTGTTTGTTGAAATTCCCTGAAGACCGTGCATCCCCTTCTTGCCTGCTCCCTCAAGTCCTGCCCCTAGTACACCATTTCCATTGTACAGATAAAGAAAGTAGGCCTAGGAGAGGCTCAGCATGTGAAGTCACTAGTCCAGAGGGAAGGCAGAATCCAAAGGCAAGTGTGTACGGATGCCAAGCTGGCCTTCTTTCCACTCTGCCCGGCGGCGGGCAGGCCTGAAGGTGCAAAAGCAGAGATTTCTTCCTTCCGACGTGAGATGAACACCCTACCTCTCCCCCCCCACCCTCTCCTTGCTGCCTTTGAGAGGGCTGCTCAGTGGAATCCTCCCAAGAACGCACACTCTTCCTGGAAGGGGGACAAGCTTCAGGAACACAGCCGCCCAAGAGCTGCGTTTGAGTCCCAGGCCCACCTTGGCGTCATTTCGAGGGTCCCCCTGGAGGTGCTCCTGAGCGCACCCCTATCTCCCAGGTTGTGCCGTGAGGCCACGGATGGGAGAACAAGTAGTCAGTGGCGGCCCCGCGAGGGTCCGAGGGACCGATCTGTCTCTAACACGAGCGTCCGCATCTGCAACCCGCATCTGCATCCCGCGTCTTGAAGGATTCTCGTGCCTGCCATCTGGAGGGAGAAAGCCGGACCCGGGGCGCCAGGCCAAGAAAAGCGTCGACGCCGGAGCCTCCCGGGAGCCAAGCGGCACCATGTGTCTGAGCATTATCATTTACACTGAGGAAGCGGGTATTTAGAAAACAGGGCTGGTCCCAAGCACGCCATCTGTGGCCAAGCTTTCCCGGCCCACCGCACCATATTGTGGAAGGCGCAGGCGGAAGGAAACAGCGGCCGTGGTGCGCAGTGTTTGTTTGGTTTGGGGCTTTTGTTGTTTTTTGTTTTTTGTTTTTCTAACAAATTCAAATGTGGCTTCCTCACTTCGCAAAGCAGGCTGAATGGCCCCGCAAGTCAGAGTCGCTGGAGGGAGAGAAGGATTGAGGCGGCGTGGGATTGTACACTGGCTCCGGAAGGTAAAGAAGCATCCTGCCCAGCGCACACTGAGGGCTTGGTCCCTGTGGGGCTCTTGGCTAAGGGCGATATGTACACGTGTAGATATATTTTACGTGTACATCTAATTTCTTTAATCTGCACAACAGCCTTCAGTGCTAGATACTGTTACTTACTCCATTATGTAGACATGGAAAGGAGAGCCCAGAGAGGTCGAGTAACTTGCCCATGGCCACACAGCTAGAGAAGGTGGAGCCCAAGCCGGGAGTCAGGTTTAATCCGCATCCACCCTGGCCATCCTCTGGGGCCCTTCTATCCTTAAGATACACAGAGCTCTTTTCCAGCCCTTTCTGGCAACTTGCACACCTCACTGGGTCACTCTTTTTCATGTGGTCCTGCTGTATTTTGCTTAGGGCACTGACCGAATGTGAAATCATCTTCCTTATGAATTTGTTGTCTTCTGTTGCCCTCACCAGACCATCCGTTCCTTGCAGCCCAGGCTGGGTTCTTCATCGCTGTATTCCCTGTAATGGGGGCGCAGGGCAGACCACCCCATTACTCCAAGCATCGCTTTCTTATGTATAAACTTACCATAATACCCACTCCCCACCTGGGCTTCCTCATCTATAAAATCAAATACTTGCCTCCGGGGTTGGGAGGATTCATGGTACGGGCGAGCAGTGCGAGGGTGAGACCCTGCCTTTGAGCTCACATAACCCCCTCATGTCCACTCTCCTGACACGTGTCATCCTGCCTTCAAGTATTCTGTGTACCTGGCTGTCCCCGACCCCAGGTGGGGCAGAGCCATGTCTAACTTCTTTGCTACTCGGCACATAATAGGTGCTCAAGAAACTACCATTGAATAATGACTAAAGAGCCCTCATTCCCTCTTCCTTCCCTCAGCCCCAGTTTCCCCATCTGTAACATGGCCCACTGGTCTCTAAAGCTCTGTCTGGCTCTGACCCCCTCCCAACTCCTCCAGCCCTGCAAGAGCCGTGGGCAAAGGGGTGATGAGAAAGCTGTTGGCTGTTCACTAATGCAGGCCCCAAGGTGCCGCCTTCCCCTGCCCCCGACCCCGCCCTGCCCCACACTTGCCAGGCAGCCACCCGTGGGAGGAGCCGGCCCATTAAGGCACAATTATCTCACCACTGTTAAGTGGCTGCAGGAGCAGTTGGTTTTGGGGAGTGGCAGGCAGGCTCTGCTTCTGGAGCACATGGTAAAATTTGGTGCAATTAGCAGCGAGGGAACACACATTACTACTATTATTATGTTTTTTTGGCACTCTGGCCCTGTTGCGGGCTGTCTCCTTTCTTTAATTTCTTTTTTAAGGAAGGAAAAAAAATGCTCTTTGGGAACTGAAGCAAAATAAAATGCCAAGAATTAAAAATGCAAATTCATCCAAGATGTTTTCTGCCCAAGACGGCAATGGCCACATGGCTCGATAACATTTTAAATGTTAAAAAATGGGTAATTTTCAGTAAAAATCAAATTTGCCAGAGCCCGAGTTTAAACGAATCCCATATAGCACTCGGGCACCCGGCCAATATTCATGAACAACGAGTCCCTTCAGAAGGTTACGTACTATTAAAATGAGGAGAAAACACAAACTTCACATACGCACCGCTGGTCCTTGGGCATCTGCAGAGCACGGGTGGCTGGATCCAGCTCAAGCTTGGCGATTTCTCTCCCTGCTCTTGGTTGCCCCATCTGTAAAATGGACGTAAATAAAATCCAACTTTGGGCTGTGATTAAGAATAGTAAGACTGTTGTAAAACCCCAGACAATGTTTTCTTAATAAGCGTTGAACGAATACCTCACTAAGCGGAAGCTTCTAAGGACGAGGATGGGAAATCTGCGTTGTACTCCTGCCCAGCCCCCTGCGACTGCACTGCCCAGCCAGGGGTCTGGCTCCTAATTAATGGTCCGCAAGTGCACTGAGAGAGGTGGAGGCCCTCGTGTGCCCAGCGCCCAGCCCCATGGTTCAGAGAGCCCCCGTCTAGCCAGAGGGGTCAGGGCTCAAGACAAAAACGAATGCCTCCCCCACCGTCATCCTCCCGTATTTCGTGGTTCAGTTAGTTTCACCCACCGGGCAGGACGTGGCTGGGAGCACTGCTGTTACCGCTGGGCACGCCTGGGCTCAAATCCCCCTCTGTCTTTTAGTGGCCATGGGACCCTGGGTAAGGCAGTAAAGCTCCGCAGGCCTCAGTGTCCCCAGCTGTAAAATGAGGACCACAGTGGACCCCACCTGCCAGCGCTGTTGTAAGGATGACTCACAAAGCTTTGAACCTCTGCATGGCCCGTGGTAAGTGCGCAAGGCAGGAGGCTGTTTTCGTCTCTGTATTAATGTCAAAGAAGCTGCCACCCTGGTGTCCCTCGATCTAAGACAAATCCTGCATCTGACCAGGATGCTCTCCCTTAGACAGCAAGGTAGGAGGGGGACCAGCCCCCGTTCACTGGGTCCTGGTCAGGACCCAGCTGGAGACGTGACAGGAGCCTCTCCACCTGACTCGGTTTTTCTTTCCCCCAAAGTCAGGTCTGCTCCCTCTTCTGTCTGGAACCCGCCACCTATCACGTCGACTCGCCCAGAGCCAAAACCAGCCCTAACCTTGGCCTTCAAGGTCATACATGTGGTACCCACCATCCCCCTCCCCCTCCCATGACACCCTGACCTCATGTCCGCCCACCTCCCCACACAGGCCCTCTGCCCCGTTTCCAGCACACCAGTCACCCCCAGCCCCACCCAGGCCTTTGCTCTTCATCCTTTTCCAGAACCCTCTGCCCCAGGTATCCGCAGGACTCACCTGTCACTGCCTCCAGGTCACCTCCTCCAAGAGGTTCCCCCGCCGACCTGGTTGAGACCGCGACCGCACCTGCTCACAGCGCTTGTCAGCAGTCGCCCTGGAACAACACCTATTTGGGGTCCAGTTCCTTCCTCTCCCGCTGCAGTGTGCGCTGCACGCGGGCAGGGTCTTGGCCACCTAAGTTTCTTTGAAGACCGGGGTTCTCGGGAAAACGGAAGTGATCTGCCCCAAGGTGGGGGCTGGAGCCCTCGGGGCGAAGGGACCCACCTCATCTCACAGATGGGGAAATGCAGGCACAGAGAGGGGAAGGGACCTGCAAGGCCACGCGACGAGTCAGAGTCTGCCTCCGTCTTCAGTTTGTTTATGAGCTAATGCATCAGACAGACAAGGATGCAGGATTCACGGGGTGCAACCACGGGGCAGCTTGATTTTGCCTCCAATCGCCCCTTTAAAATGCATTCAAGGGGTAAAGCTCTTCTCCTGTTCCTGGATGATCCTCAGAAAGCTCATGACTTTGCAGGTCACTCAGGCAATAAAAAGTGCTGTCGTCGCTTTAAGTCACAAAACACTGTGTCACTTTGGCAATTACCAAGTGTCTTGTCGTCATCAAAACTTCAGACGTGATTGAAAGTTAAATCTGGTCTCCTCCCTGGGCCTGCTCCCCCCCTGCTTCTCTCTCCCCTCTCACCCACGCCCCCCCCCTTGCGGGTTCCTTCTTCCGACCCCTCCCTGCAGGATCCGGATCTTTGGCACACGAGAGGAGTGTAGGAGGAAAAGAAATGGAGTGGAGAAGTCTAACCTGCTCAGAACTGTCCTTCGTAAGCTGGCTTGTCGCTCTCTCCGCCTGGGACACGTGCAAAGCCAGCTCTTGCCACTTCTTGCTGCAGAGGTCACCCCCCACCCCCGCCAGTCCCCTCGACCAGCTGGGTACATCTGTCTGCCGCTGGTCACTTCTCTTCCCGGGCCCCAGGAATCTGGGTACACCAGCTTCTCCCTGCTGAGTCTGCTTTAGCTGCCCTGGATGCTCTCTGGGGCAGCCCCTGGCCACTCAAGGCTGACCCCCTGCTGTGTGTGCCCCCCCCCCTCCACTGGGTCCGTGGGACACACCAGTGTGTCCTTGGCTCTGGTCTCTGGGAGTGCAGGGCGATGTCACTACAGCAGCTCATCCTGGCTCCTCCCAGAGCTAGCTAACAAGCTTTCCTTGCCTCAGACAGGAGCCGGACCTTCTCAGTGAAGGTCTCTCCCCAGCAAGATGGTAGGCTATCTGGCCAGTTGGTTGGTTGGTTGGTAGATTGGTTGGTTGGCTGGCTGGTTGGTAATCTGGATGGTGTGTTGGTTAGTTGGTTGGTTGGTTGGTTGGTGGGTGGGTTTTCTTTGAATCACCATTATTTAGCAGAATACCACGTACATAGTAAGCCTACAATAAGCATCTGTTGAGTTCTCTCACCTCCCTATTATCTCATTTGATTCTTACAATATCTCAGCGCTCTCAGCACCAGAGGAAGTGATAACTTCCAAGTTACAGATGTGCAGGCTGTGAATCCAGCCAGACCAACCTGGGGTCAAAACCAGAAAGTCCAAGGCAGAGCCAGGCCCTGTGGAGGTCTGACTGTCAAAGGACTCTTACGGCTGATGAATGAGAGGAAACCCTTCATGGCACAGTCAAGGAAAAAAATGAGGGAAAATAGCATGTTTGTTCCTTATTACTAATCGTGCGGCCTTTGGGTTTTCTTAGTCTGTATTTTTGGTCCACTGGTTTTACATAAGCACATTACCCTCACACCACTTTGCAAATTCAGTCAGCTGGCCCTCTGTCCCGTGTCCTCACCACACACCACTACCCTCGCAGCCTGAGTGCCAGTGAGTGAATCCACCTATTCATTGATTACCTCCTGCCACCAGGTGCTCCCTACCGCCGCTGCCAGGTGGAAGCATGCCCCTCAGCACCTGCCTTCCACTCACATGAAGTCAGAGAGCCTCACAGCCCCTGAGCACTGTGTCCCCTTGGGCTGCAACGTGGAGGTACTGAGCACTCCCACAGACCCTGCAGGAAGGGACACCAGCTCCCCTCCCCCAGGGGACCCCACTGGCTTCAGTGAACTCCAGTGTCTGCAACTCCGCCAACTAGTTGGATGTCCTTGAGCAAGTCACCAACTCACATCGTCTTCATGGGAGTAATGAGAGTGCCTCCACGGCGTCTCGTAGAGAGAATGCCAGGGAATGGTTTCGCACAGAACTGGGCATGTGGTGGTGATAACAGCCATCACTTTCTAGGGCTGATCGAGGACCAGATGCTTCTCTAAGGACTGTCCGTCCTTCTCTTGCACGGTCCTGGCCATCTTCTTATGTAGACAGCTCTAATGCCACCATCCCTACCTTTCAGAGGAGGAAACTGAGAGGCACAGTAACTTGCCCAGGATTTTGCAGCTGGCGAGTGAAGGATCAGGGCTGGTGCTGAGGTCCAGCTTCACAGCCACGGTGCTGCAGGCCCAGAAGAGAGAGACCCTGTGTACAGCCACTGTCGCTACTCCTAAGTGTGCTAAGTGTGGTCCAGCGCAGACACGGTAGCTGTCGCTCATGCTCTGATACTCTGAATGGGATTTTGTTGATGGTGTTCGACTCTCTCCCCATGCGTCTTTCTCTGGCACACTGCCTTGTAAGCTGAGCTTACAAAATCAACCTTAAGAACACTGTTTCCCAAAGTGGAAATGATCAACAAAGACCTCCAGTGATGCGCTGCCTCGGCCCGGCCCCTGCCAGGCGCAGCCATCCAGCTCGCGAGCACACACGCTCACTGTTGCAACTTGTCCTCCAGTCTCCCTCCCATCTACGCCATTAGCGGATCGGAGACTAATCCTGCGCCCTTTCTTCCAGCACGCGGGCTCCCAGCGCCAGGGCCACTCCAGGAGGGGAGAATTCGCTAACCCGAGCTGGTTCCAAGACAAACAGAAAGCTCCCGCCTGCCCATCTCCACGGCCTGTGAAAATGAGACACGCTTTCTCCTTTGCATCGTGTGTGTGTGTAAGTGTGTGCACGTGGGTGTGTGTGCGAATGCAAGTGTGTCTGTGTATGTTGGTATATGTACATTTGTGAGAGCGGGAGTGTGGCTCAGTGTGCATTATCTGTGTGTGTGTGTGGTGTGAGTGTGTGCGTGAGAATGTGAGTGGCAGGGCGGGGTGTGGTGAAGGATCAAGAGCCCAGGTGTAAACCCGGACACCCTGAAGAAATGCTTGTCTGAGTAAATTCCCTGGGAAATTCCCTCTCCTTGTCTTGCTTCTTTCCATCCATTCCCAAACCCCTTGGGGCCAAAAATCCTGAGCCCCTCCCAGCTTATCTGTGCTAAAGTAGAATTTTGAAGGGCAGAGATACAGGGGAATAAATCTCTGCATGAGGTTGAAGACAATGCCCTAGGCCCACCGGCTGAATTGGCCCAGCAAACCCTTTGGGGTCAATCACATCACTCGGAGCCAGAAGGAGCCCGTGCGGTCAAGCTGCCCCATGTTACAGATGAGGGCCCTGAGGGGGAGAGGAAAAGGAAACCCCACCCAGACTGGGGACCTGCCAAGGGCACTGGCACCTGCTGTCTTCCTGAATCCTGTGACAGACCTTTAAGACAAAAGTCTACCGTGCAAAGGAGGAAACCGAGGCTCCAAGAGTGACTTTACTTGCCTTTAAGGTCACAGAGCCGAGAAGTGGCAGGCGCGAAGCCCGGTCCTCTGAATGCAGGCCTGTCTGTCCACTGCTCCTCGTGGCCTGGGAGGCCTGGGCTGGGGAAAGGAGAGCCTGCTGACACCCAGGCCCCTGCTGTTCTCACTCGGCTTCTAGCAGCTCAAGATTTGGCTTTTCCTTCCATTGGTGGCACAGTGGGGTGTTTTGACTGGGGCTTGGGTGTGGTGGGGAGAGGGAATGTTTCTGGTTTGGAGGCTCTTATTGCTGGTTAGCTGTCTGTTCAGATTCACCCTGGGCACTGAAGACTGCCGACAAGTCTATCATCGTCCCATCTCCCTCCGAAGGGCCCTGTGGCTGAACGTCCTGGCCAGCTGAGGCCGAGTGGCTGTAGCATGTGGGAAGGCACGTTCCCATGTGCAGCCCTGGGCCCGGCTTCCCGGGACCCCACCTCCCTGGCTGCTCTTCCAGCTCCTCTTCCTGGAAAAATCCCCTCCAGGAGGTCCCTGTGCATGGAGCTTGGGGTCCTTCGAAGAACCAGGGACGGCTGCACAGGAGTGGGCCAGGGCTGACCGAAGGGTGCGGGCCCTTTGCTGGGATGGTCCCTGGTCCGCATTCTCCCTTCTCAGGCCCTGCGCTGCTCAGGCCTCCCCGCCTCTCTCTCTCCTTCCTTATCCCTTTTCCTCTATCTTAGCATCTCTCTCTCTCTCTCTCTCTCTCTCTCTCTCTCTCTCTCTCTCTCTCTCTCCCTGTGTCTCCATTCTCGCTGTCTGTCTTCTCTCTTCCCTCAGTTTCTCTCTGCCTCAGTATCTGGCTTCATCTCCATCTGACTCCATCTTTACCTCTCTAGGCCTCTCTTCCCCGTGATAATCTCTCATTCGCTCCTTTCTTCGTTTCTACCACCATGGGACAGGCTTGAGTTCAAATCCAGGCTCCATCCCTTCCTAGCTATTTGACTGAAGGTGAATCATTTTACCCCTGAGACCCTCAGTGTCCTAATCTGTAAGATGGAGACAGTAATATCAGTCTCCCTGGATTCTTAGGAGGGTTTGAGAGGTAACAGAGGTAAAATACCGAGGAAACAGGTTGCAGTTATGACAGGGTCAGGGGAGGACAGGTGCTGAGGGAGGCCCGGAGCTGGAATGAGACAGGTCCTTCCCTAGGCTTGGAGCCCCGCACGCTGCCCTCGCATCTCTGGCTCTGCCTCCGGTCTCCTCTGGCTTCTCTCTCACCGTCGGTGTCTTCACTCCAGGAGGAGCTCCGTAAATGCCAGGCTGTCGCCCCTTTGCTCATTGCCCCTGTCCCCAAAGTAGAGCCATGCCTGGAGCCCATTCAGCATAAAGCTAAGCCAGTGGAGAGTTCTAGAAATAACTCCTTTGCCCCATGGAAGGAGATGCTTCTTTATACCTATAAAGTTGGCAAAGTTAAAGAAGACACTGTTAACACCCAGCCTAAGAAAGGGAGCAGGGACCCTGCAAGCTCCCGTGTTGCTGGTGGGACAAAAGAGCAGAGATGGTGTTTTATATCCTACTGTATGCTTTGTGCTGGCACTTATTAGTAAGTGAATGGCATAATAACAACAAATGAATATCACAATAATATTTTGATAAGGGAGTATCAAAACAAGACTTTTTTCAATTCTTATCAAAATAAATATTATAAAAAGATTTCTTCAATTTTATTAAAAATCTTGTGTTATACTTACTGTGTCAGTAACTGCCCTAAGCACAGAAAGGTTAAGTAATTCCCCCAGACACACACAGCTCGTAAGGAGCAGAGCTGGGATTCAAACATATAAAACTATAATAGTAAGACAGGAATAAAGACACAGACCTACTAGAGAATGGACTTGAGGATGTGGGGAGGGGGAAGGGTAAGATGTGACAAAGTGAGAGAGTGGCATGGACATATATACACTACCAAACGTAAAATAAATAGCTAGTGGGAAGCAACCGCATAGCACAGGGAGATCAGCTCTGTGCTTTGTGACCACCTAGAGGGATGGAATAGGGAGGGTGGGAGGGAGGGAGACACAAGAGGGAAGAGATATGGGAACATATGTATATGTATAGCTGATTCACTTTGTTATGGGGCAGAAGCTAACACACCATTGTAAAGCAATTATACTCCAATAAAGATGTTAAAAAAAAAAACTATAATAGTACAGTATATAAAATATATAAAGCATATATCTAATTTTACATATTAACATATCTAATAAACATACATAAAAACACATAGAGCATATATCTAAAATTGATATTTTATATACAATATATAATTTACATATAATTTATAAACATATATACATTTATATATGAACATATATAGTTTTATATGTATAATTTATAGCTATTTATATATAAGATATATAAAACAAAAATTTGCAAGTGAGAACATTATAACAGTATAAACTGGCTGGAAATACCACCTGGTAAAGTAGTGAGTTGCCCATCGTGGGAAGTGTGCAGGCAGAGGCTAAAGGGCTGCCCACTGGAGCTGCTTGAAATGGAAGTCCTGTGTGGGGAGGGAGGTGCAGAGACTGTGTGCTCAGTGACCCTTGATCCTCAGTCTTGGCAGTTAGCCTGCTGGGGTGAGCTGGGGAGGCGCCTGTCTCCAACGTCCCCGTGAACGATGGGTGGGTCTGAGGCCAGGGCGGACAGAAGAGAAGAATAAACGTCAGGAGCATCGAGAGCCGCCAGCCGGGACTTCTAGCTGTAAGTCGGGGGTTTCAGGCCACCTGGCAACCCGGACAGTGTGGAGATGGGCAGCCTCGCTGCAGCACCCTCCCTGCAGAGGAGGAAACTGCTGACCATGACACCAGCTAGGAACCCTCTGCCTCAAGGGCAACCCCACGCCACGCTGCCTGCTCAGCACACCAGCACCAAGGAACGAGTTCATCCCCACCGGATCTGCTTCTGCACAGGTCCTGTGGGGATGAACGCACGGTGGGGGAACTGGAGTCACGGAAATGAAACTGACACCAGCACAGGGCAGGCTCTGCTCGGTACCAGGGCTTGTGGGAAAGGATGCTGGGAACTGCTGCTTCCTGGTTCTCTATGCCGCCCAAGGAGTCAGAGTCAGAAAGACCTGGTTCTAAATCCCAGCCCTGCACTCATTGGTCTGCATAAGCCACTTGCTCTATCTGAGCCTTACTTTTCTCCTTTATAAAATGGGATAACACTAAGCCCTACCTCGCAGGGTCGTTGAGAATGTTCAAGGAAATGCCGATTAGAAAATGGCCCCCTCAGAGCCCGACACTGCGGGTGCCCAGCAGACCTGAGCTTCCTTCCCCAGCTCCTGTGTGAGCCCGTGAAGAGGTATGAGATGCCTGAATATGGTGGTCCCCGTACGGACTAGAATCAGTTGTGTTTCTGATCCTAGGCCCACCTCTGTCTGCCTCATGGAGTCGAGTCACTTCTATCAAGGCCCTTCACCTCTCTGGGCTTCGCTTCCCCTCTGAGACTTAGACCTCAGAGCTTTCCACGGACCGCCCCGTCAGAAGGAGCCTACGGTGAAAGAAGAAATCTTTGGAATCAGTGCTTAAAAAGCAGTACAGGGGAGCTGACTCCCAGCGATAGCTGAGACCCACTGCATGAGGTGATACCCTGCATAATGATCTTTTTCTTTTATCCTGACCTGATAGCAGTTCTGAGAGGCAAGGCGGCATGGGGCCTATCCCATTAAAGACGAGGAAGCAGAGGCCCAGGGAGACCGCATCACTCCAGGTGGTTGGGAACTCCCTTCTCTTGGCCCCCATTTCAGTGCATTCCCCAACCCCCTTCTTCTTTTCCCCAGAGAGATAAAATAAAATCATCATCGTAAAGCCGTGATTCAGACACCTCTCTCATCCCCGGCCACAGGGCAGGGTCCCACCACCTCTCGAATTTGTCAGCTCAGCTCTGTAACCTTATCCCAGTAGTCCTGTGGCCACAGCCCTCACTCCACTCTGGGTGTTTCTGAGCGTGACAGAGGAAGACAGAGCTCCTGTAACATCGGAGCCCTCCCTCCCTTGCCCGCAGTCAGAAATAAAAGTCCTTACTCATTTTTGTAAGACAAGCCAAGGCCGGGAGTCACAGCTGGATGGGGGGTGGGCAGCAGCCTGTTTTCTCGGGGGGTGGGGGGGAGGGTATCAAAGATGTGAGCGCTGTGAAGCCACCTTCTGTCTCCTCCCAAAGCAGTTCCTTATTTGGGAAGCTTTTGACTATGATCATGGCTCCATTTGCATAAGTTCTTGGGAGACAGAAAGGACTCGTCGTGGTTCTCCCACAAGACTGTGTTCACACCAAGAACAAGGGAGATGCCAAGAGTGGCCTTCGCCGTCACCAGAAGTGGCAGCTGAGTTGAAGAATTTCTTCCTCTAGGCGTGTTTTCCCCTGTCTCCCTGTGAACTGACTTCTCTCTGGGGAAAGTGGATCTCACTGTCACCAGCGCAGCCTCCCTGCCCACCCTCCATGCTCAGCGCTCCAGTTAAAATCATGTCCTGTCTCTGCTACAGGTTTATGAGGCCCTGTTTCAAGGATGACAGTCTCCTCTCCGGGTGAGAACAGGAGAGCCGGGGCCAACTGTTACAAAACAGGCTTCTTGGAAGGAAGCCGGCGGGGGTGGGGAGGGAGACCCACAGTCAAACTAGGACAGCGTTTCCCAAGAGGAGCCAAGCAAGACTCCACATGATTTCAATCAGGGAAGGATACCCGGCTGTTAGCCACTCCACCTCCCAACCAGAACCAGACACATCCAGATGTCTGCATTACATCCTGTCTCCCCCAGGTGTCTGCCTCTTTCCACCGCTGGCCTTGCCTTGCCCCTGCGGGGCACACCTGAAATGCACTCCAGCCCTCACTGCTCTCCAAGGCCGGTCGTAATTGCTCAGAGCACTCACACAGGGTTGTAGTTTACGGGGTATTTTATAGCTTTCACAGCATTGCCCATGAAGTGATGAAACAGCATAGGCCCTGAGCTGCTCCTGGGCTGCTGCTCCTGGGGGGACATTTCAGGGTGTTACACAGGAAGTGGCATGGTGGCCCCGTTTGTACTCAGTGGGGGACGTGTTTCCAGATGGAACTCCCAGCAGGAAATGAAATAAATGCCCCTCCCAGTCAAAGGAAGGGTTTAGAAGCCACAGCCACCAGCACAGCGGGAGGAAAGCCCACTGGTTTAGGGGCCAGGGCCCTCAGCTCTGAGAGCTAGGGAGCTACAGCAGCACCCAGCCCCTCCAGACTCCATGCTGAGGTACTGCTGTGTGCAAGGGGGCAGGTGATGCAAAGCTGAGGTCCAAGGGCAGACCCAGGCCACTGGCTCAAGGCCAAAGCCACAGAGCTGATCCTGATGGGCCCAGAGCCGTTTCCCCAGCCCCAGGTTAGCAGGTCTCAGTGAGGACAGACAGGAGCCCCCCGTGAAGTGCCCTCAACCCCTTTAGAGCCTGTCAGAACTGCAGGAAGTTCTCATTCTGGACTGTGGGTTTGGTCATGGTCCACCCACCCTTGAGACATTCTTGCTAAACCCCCAGATTGAAAGTCCACCCGGTATTATTGTCCAGATGGGCAGGCCCTTCAGAGAATTCCAGCTGAATGGCTTCCGTGATACACCTTGGCATCCACCATTCTATTTGACCACTCGGACACTGCTGCTAAGAGAAGGTTCTCCTGCTGGAGGGAACATGGGCTGTGTCCTTTCTCTGCCTCACTGGCTGTCCTTGGTGGGCCCCATCCCATCCATAGACCACACTGTCTATGCCTGGTCCAGAGCACCTGGGCCAAATGATGTCTGAGGTTCCTTTCTAATGGAAAAGCTCCAGGACTCTGCCCTCTGAATTCAGCTTCAAGAGGAGATGGTTTTAAACCTCAGACTCAGAGTGAAACCCGGGGACAAGGCAAGTTCAGGGAAAGATGGATTCAGTCCTTTATCTCCAAGCAAAGGCACATCCCAGATCTCCCAGGAAGCCTCCCTTATTTTCCACCTCAAGCCTTCCACGCTGGGAGGAGCACCCGTTTTCTGCTTTCTCATGATCTCCTGTCCCCTCCCCTGTCTGCTCCTCCCTCTGCCTGCCCCTCCTCCATTACAGCAGCCTCCTGCATGGCTCTGATAGTGTTCCCTCCCCTCCAAAATGAGCAGGAACTCAAAGGTTGTCAGAGGATGCCAACAGGGGTCAGATGGAGCCTGGATCTTTCAGACCAGAGCCCTTGACCTGGGGATTGTGGATGGCTTCGGGAGGGACAAAAGTCCCTGTGTGTGATTGCGCCCCCATGCATCTTCCTGGAGGGCTGGAGTCAAGTTCTGAAAGTGTTCTGTGACCCAGAAAACCTCAAAATCAAAGCAGAAAAAAGGAGACGGAGAAAGTTGAGAGTGTTTGTTCATCCATTAGTTGGCCAGTCATTCAGTACTACCTCTGGAGGGCCTGCTGAGTGCCAGGCTCTGTGCTGGGCACTGGACATACCCAATTTAATATCAGTGGAGATTAAAAACTGTCCTTGTGGTGCTTACAGTTGCCTATGGGGACACGTGTTAATCAAAAGTACACAAATAAATGTAAAATGGCAACTCTGCCAAGAAGAGGTCCACGGAGGAGCCCAGGAAGTAGAGAGAAGCCTGCTATGACGGAGGTACAGATTCAGGGGCTTGAAGACAGAGAACTGATAGGCTGATGCCAAATCCGAAAGGACCTAGAGTAGCCAGCTCAGAGCCTGGCCTTCAGATGGCTTGGTATAAGGAGAGCGCTGGCAGAGAACCAGCTGGAAGGCCACGGCACGTTACCCTATGGGGGTAGGGATGAGTGGCTCATTTGACAGATGAGAACACTGAGGCATGGAGAGTTTAGGCAACTGGAAAAGGTCACATGGGGTCCTGTTGCCACCTCCCAGGGGCCTCCAACTTCCAGGCACCCCAAAGCAGGGCCTGGGGGAAACCCCAGCCATCTAAGAAACTCATCACCCACCCTCAAAACCTGCTCCTCCAGCCAAATGTTGGGTCTGTAAGCTCCCTGGAGACGGGGCTTGCTGAGCAGAGTGTTAGGCACGTGGTAGGCCATGGAGAGTTGCCTGGATGACGAAATTAATCGTCAGAAAGAGGGTGGATGTGGTCCCATCAATGACACCCAAGGCCCCCTTCCTCGCTTGAGGTCCGGAGGTGACACAAGAGACAAGGGAGCAGCTTCTGTATCTCAAACCAAACCCAGCCCCCAAACCACAGGCTGGAAAATCAATATGGAGCCAAACAAATTAATAGTCAAGAGGTGGAGGTTAAAACCCATAGCCAAGTTCACGTAGCTGTTTTCAACGAACAGAGCCTGGAAGCACTGCTTTTTTCGTTCAGGAAATATGGCCCCCATCAGTTGCTGGAGAGTAATTACCCATTAGAGCCACAAAATACCAATGCTCTGCTCTCTCCACTTGAAACGAGCAAACTTTTATGATTTGGAGGGAGGAATAAATTGCTCTAAGTATGACATGTACAAACAGCTGGACTCTGCCAGGATGCCTGAGGAACCCATAGTCAATAAACACCTAGAGGGCATTAGGATGGGCTCTGAGAAAAGGCCTCCTCCAAGGGATTAAAGCCCAGAGGTGAGCTGGAAATCTTCCTCTCCATCCTGACCCCTTCCTGGCCCATCCCCCAGCCAACAAAGCCAGGTATTCAGAGTGGATTTTCCCTCCATCCCTCCCACCTCCACCCCCTTCCACATCACCATCTCTCTCCTGGTTGCAGCAGCCTTCCAGGCCTCCCTGGCCCTAGGCTCATCCCTCCACTCCAACCTCCCCCCAGGCTACCACACATGCAAATCCAACTGCAGCACTCCCAGCACAAAGCCCACCAATGCCTCTTCAATGCCTCCAAGATCAAGGCCACAGCATTTCACCCAAGACTGGACTTATTGCAGCAACCTCCCACCTGCTTTCAGCTCACCAGCCTCTCATCTAAACTTCAGATCATATACCGCTTCTAGGGCAGCTCCACTGAACAGTCCACAGGTGCCTCGAACTCAGTATGGCAGGACCAAACTTGCCACCTCAGCCCCACCCACCCCAAATTGCCCTCTTCCCCGCTTCAGTAAATGGTCCCACCTTCCAGCCAGCCAGGACCACCTCCAAGTGGGCAGTCAGGACCTGCGGTCTTACCCCCTGACCTCCTGCCCCACACTCACCCTCTCTCCATCAGCCTGCAGCCCAGCTTCTGTCACTTTCCCCATCCCCATAAGCTCTCACATGACCTTCCTGCCCCCAACTGACCCACTTCTTACTCAAGGCAATGCCAGCTGCTGTTAGAAATAAAAACCACAATTTCAGAGGTCTAGCATGATAGATCTTTACTTCTCATGCAGCTAAGGGGCCAGGGCCAGTGCCCCTGGTTACAGCAGGTGTTTTTTCTGCAGGTGGTGACTCAGGGACCCATGTTCCTTCCATTCTGTGTCTCTGCCAGCCCCCAGGACTCAGAGCTCTCTGCTTGGACATAGTGGAAGAGCTCTTTATGGAAGAGCTTAGAGGCCCAGCTTTATCTCCAGCATCCCAGCCCCTGACTGATTGAGAGCCAGTCACCTGGCTACACCTGGATGCAGAGGCTTCTGGGAAATGTAGTTCTTCCATGAACAGCCTCACCTGAGTCCTAATACCATATGGTGGGAGAGGGAGGGTGAGTTTCTTGGTGGTCCTCAGCCATCTCGCCACACCATCCCCCTCTCCACCCCCATACAGAGTGAGGCCAGTCCAGCGTCCTTGGGGGGCATAAGGGGTTCCCTGGACAGTGTAGCTCACCTCCTCAGCCTCAGCCCTACCCACACGTTTGCCCTGTGCCCCCAGGAGGCTGAAAGCCTTGAAGGCCTCCGAATGCACAGGCCTCCTCCTCTCCACACCTCGGCACAGGGGGATCCCTCTGTGGACGCCAGGATAAAAACACCAGTTGACTGTGCAGAGCAATGATGAACCTTCAGACAGTCGGCGTGGCCCCTCCGAGCAGATCTTAGACCTGGAGGGAGCTGGACTCCGGGACATGGCCCGTGATGCTTTCTTGCACTCCTGGCGGGGCCAGGCTGTGGACAGGACATTAACACACTTCACTTCGCTGGGACCTCCCAGCGAGCCTGGAGCAGGGTCCAGTCACCGCCTTCCCTTTGCCGATTAGGAATTTGAAGCTCTGGAGGGCAGGGGGCTCCTTCAGCATCACACACATTTGCTGAGTGGCTCCAATGTGCTAGGCAGTGAGAGCACAGGACTCATGGGCAGGGCACCCTCACCCAGCACCACCACCTTGGGGCTCAGCACAGAGCCTGGATCCCAGGCCCTCTCGTCCAAGGCAGCCCTTCTGGCCTCTGTCTCAGGGCCTCTGGGCGGGTGAAGGTCCATCCTCCCTAACTAACTGCCACCAGTTCCAGAAGGGCGGGCTGGAGCTGTATCTCCTCCCTGCTCCCTGAACCACAGACTTCAGCAGCATCCTGGGACCAGAAAGAGGAGAGATCACATGGGAGGGGGGGTGGCCTTGCGATGGAGTGGGAGTTAAGCTCTACCAGAAAGCTTTTAACCTGAGGAGAGAGAGACAGGAAAGAGTTCTAGATGGAAGAATCAGGATGACGGGATGAAGGGATCTCGGAGAAGAGGCAGGGTGCAGGAGTCCAAGTGTCGGAGCAAAGAAGCCCTGGGGCCTGGTGAGGCTGAAGCCCAGGAGGCCGGGCCTAGAGGCGTCAGCAGCCCCCGATCAGGAAGGGACTCTGGCCAGTGTCCCCCCCTCTCAGACCCGCAACATGGCTTTATCCAGAGCAGCAACTCGGTCACCACCGACTTTGTGGAGGAGAACAGGCCGGGGAGCAGCTGTCCCCAGAGCTCCTAACCCTCCTGGCACCCATCAATCCCCAAACCCCTCCCCCTCAGGAAGCGAGCCTGGGCTGCTTGGAACAATCCCAAATCAATAATACATCTTAATCAAATAGTAGCAAATCTTTAATTGAAACCAATCATGGAATTGCATTCTTCTCCCTTCCAAAGAGCTGTGCTTTTGATTAGGCAGACAGAAGACAGCATAATTTCCCACCCAGGGACTCAGGGTCCTGCCCAGGCCCCCCCTTTTCTCTGCTCAGTGGCTGAGGAAGATAAGACCAGTTGCGGGGATGGTGAGCTCCCAGGCAGGCCGCGGTCGGGCTGGCTGTGGTGTGGGTTTCCTTGTGTGGTCCCACAGCGGCTCCCTGATGAGGCCTGGCTGGGGTGGGTGCTGCTGTCTCTGTAGCCCCAGGGTGAAGGAGGGATGAATGAGTATCCCAGGGCCTGGAGGTGCCAGGAGGGCCTCCCTGGGGGAGTCTGCAAGCAGCTGGGAGGTGGAGAGCTGGGGATCTGGTGACTGCCGGTAACTGGACCCGGCCTCTGTATCTCAAGGCCAATGTCCAATCGAAGTGCTGTCATCTCTCCCTTCCACCCCAGCCTTGAGCATTCTCATACACAGGATGCAGCTCAGCATCTTTCCATGAGACGTGAGTGGGTTGGACCTGCGTCATCTACTCTTTTACCAGAGACCTTTGTGACCAAGCATGCCCTCAGCTCTGGCTCTAGCAAGGTGACCCATCCTCTAGGGGCCTGAGTCCCTGCCCGGCCGCAGTCTCGGGCTCACTGCCCTCACCTCCATGGGGAACCTCCTGGGGCCGGACTTGGCGTGTATAAGCACTTTGGGTCTCCCAAGCCAGGATTCTGCTAGTTGTCCTGCTTACCTAGCCCCCCTCAGGACCTCTGATTCTTGCCTCTGACAGTCAGGGGGCCCACCTGACCCTGTGGAGTAAAGGGTTAGTTAGCTCTGTGTCTACATGACCCACCCCCTCCTTGGCATTCCTTGGGAAGCCTCCCCAACTCCATACATACTGTAGGACAACTAATCATAGGTCCTGTCCTCCATCCATCAAAGGAGCCAGCCTGCCAGTGTACCTCACCCCTGGCCACAGCAGTTTGTTCTGGGACAGATATATGAGCCAGATGAGGCCAATCACAGGCTTCTGCCAAGATCGCTAAGCTCGGAGGATGTTGCCCAGGTGAGCACCATCTTACCTGCCAGATGAAGTCAAGAAGTGGCCAGCAGAACCGTGAGATGCATGAGGGAGTGGGGAACTTGGCAGTGTTGCTTGAGGTCCTGGATCCAGCTGACCTGAAGGTCCAAATGGGATATCTCAGTTACCGGGACAATAAATTCCCCTTTTTGTTCAAAGCCCTTTGAGTTGGGTTTTGTCACTATCAAAGGGCTTCTAACCTGATCCTGATGAAAATGTCATGAAATGTCACAAAATGTGTGAGCAAATGCTGGACTTAAAACCACCCAACATCACGACCCTCACAGTGAACTCCAGGGTCACTGGTTCCCAACCTTGCTAAGGATGAGGACTCCTTTACCATGTCCAAAAAAACCTCACAAAGCCTCACAAAATAATACCTGCACCTTTACTATCCCTGGTATGATTGCAAAAACACACAAAGAATTCGGTAAACTCTCTAAATGAATGTGTTTTTTTCTATATCGAGTATCTGCATACATCAGAGAAAATCACACACATGCATGGTAGAATATTCATTATTATCAGTCCTGAGAGATGCTTGCTGGCAGGTCGTGTGGACTCAGGCGGGAAGTCTCAGCGTCTCCTGGCCATCTCCCAATCAGCCAGAACCCGAATCTCCCAAGTCCTCCAGGGAGAGGTTGCCCATCTCAGGCTCCAGGTCCCTGCACTGGGAAACCAGGGGATCACTCCTCTCTTAGCTTTCTTCCAAGACGCCCAGGCTTCCCGCAGCCCCAAGTCTGAGTGGCCCGGCCGCCAGCAGTGTCAGGAGCCTTTTTCTCGTGCTTGTTTAAGGCACTTCTTCAGGATTCCCATCTTCACTTGGTTTCTGCAGGAGTTTCATTCCCCCCTGATATGCTCTACACCAGTGCTTCTCAATTGCAGCAACAGATCACCTGGGACATCACCAGAAATCCCAGACCCAGATTCTGTAGGTCCAGCTGGAGCCCAAGAATTTTTATTTCTAACAAGCGGCTGGCTATGTCCTTGGCCACGTGATCTTGCAGTTCAGCCCCACAAACTTGAATGTTCCTAACATCCCACATGCCAGCTTCATCTGTGCCCCTGGTGCCCCACCCACTGTGGTGACAGGAGGGACATACTTGGGCACATGAGGTAGGGAAAATCACTTCCTTGTTGGAGTCCAAACAGGACACGGCACAGCAGCTTCCTGGGACACTTCCTGTGTAACGTCATGAACCTTCCCCTGGAAACAGCTTGACCATTTCCTATCCAATACCCTGAGCGAGGGCTGACAAGCTCTCCAGGTCTCCCCACCCGCCCCCAGACCTCATCTCTACTCCTCCACTCCTACCAACTTCTTTAGCCAGAACAAAACACTTTCAATTCCTCTGCAAGGCCAGGCTACCAGCCTCTCTCTCTCTCTCTCTCTTTCTCCCTTCCCCTCTCTCTCTCCTTCACCCCCTTCTCTCTTTACTTTTACTGTCAGATTTCACCTCCTTGAGAAGTTTCTTGCTCCATACATCATCAGAGTTAGCCATTCTGTCCCCCATGCTTCCTGGCCCATGTGCTACTGAGAACTTGCACAGAAAGGTGAGGAGCTGGAAGGCAAGGATGGTTCTTATCCACCTCTACTGCCTAACGCACTGCCTGACCTGTGGTGGGGACCCAGTATCTGTTGATTTGGAGAGAACAGAGTGTCCAAAGTTGTAAGACAGGGAGTTTTAACTTTTAGAGCAAGAAAAGAGCAAAATCTAACACCTTCATCATAGAGATGAGGCCACAGAAGCTCAGAGAAGTGAGGGGACTTGTCTAAGGCCACCCAGCAAGAAAGTATCACAGCAGGGAATCAAACTCACATCTGAGTCCAGAGAGCTCAGGCTTTTCTGGCTTTCCCAGGCTGTCCCTATGGAATGGTATTTGCTGAAATGGCGTTTTAGTGTTGGGTCTCTGAGCAACTCTTCTTTCTTTTGATTTTAACTTGGAGGACACTGTAAACTAAAGATGGCTTGCTTGTTTTACCCTCTTTGCTTTGGCAGCTAGCAAGCTCAGAGCCAAATTTCTAACAACATAATGGATACAGGCTGGCATCTCATGGACTGGCATTTCTCTTTTTTCTTATCCTCCTGCCCTGGTTTCCTCCCTTACTAATTCTTTCCTCTTGTACTGTTTGTTGCACACCTCTAGGTACAAGATATAAATACTTGAAGAGTGATGTAGCACACATGGCAAGACTGGAATCAGAGCCAGCCCTCTGGACCCCCACCCTGGCACTCCTCAGCATCTCTGAACATCCCTTGCCCTCAAGGAGTTACAGTTGTGGAGATCTTCTGACCAAACCCAGGAGAACTTTCAAAGATCTCACCATCCTCATTTTATTTATCCCAAACTTCGGAAATTTCTCTGAAAACCCGATTAAACATTTTCGCAGCACACAGCACACAAAAATCAAAACCTCCCCAGCCATTCATTTTGCCAGTTATTCTGGGAGAACAAGAAGAGTTCAGGGGAAAGAACAGAAGTGAATTTCATTACCATAAGAAGACACCAAGAACAGAATATGATTCACAGAGGTCACTGAGTTCTGACAGGCACATTTTGCTAAACAATTACCTGTTTTGTGCATTGTCGTCAACTACGGCATCTTCCATAAAACGTCCAAATGTTACCGAGGGTGGAATTGGACCTCAGGGCCCTATTTCCCACCACATTACAAGTCAGTAATTAACTCAGCTCAGAGGTCCTGGTCCTCCCTCGGCACCTCCAGGTTCTGCCTTTCCTCGCGTCTTTCAAGACAACTCAGTAGCTCACAGACTCAGAGCCTCAGGACTGTGTCTGTAAAATGCTCCCCATATTCCCAAACATCACACCACCAGGCGGCCTGATGCAGGTTAATTAACCCTCACCTGGGGTCACCCACATGGCAAAGAGGTTCTCGGGGGTGGCATCAAGGGAGCACACACTGAGATTCCCGAGGAAATCCTGTTCTCGTGGCAATACAGGGACACCTGACCCTAGTTCCTTGTGCCTCCAAGAGCCTGTCAATGGCTCCCTAACGAGAGCTTGAAGCCCATCTCCCAGGGGAAGCACTCAGGGTCTCCCATGACCCGAGGGCTCCCTCATCAGCCATCTTGGTCCACCTACACCTGCACTCCAGCCCCACACAAGCACCGGGCCGTGCTCCAAAGGTACCATGTCCTTGACATCTCTGCGCCTTTATCCATGCTGCCCACCCCCCACCTTCTCTTGACAAACTCCCGCTCATCCTGCAAGAATCATTAACTCCTCCAACAGCCTCACTCCAATCACCCATCATTAGCCAGGTCCTCCTCCTGCATCTATCAAGCTGACGGCAAGAAAAGTCAATTCCAACCTCAAGCCGTAGAAGGAGGCCATGTGGCATGGTGTCCAGAACCCTCTCATTCCCGCTCACACCACAGTTATGGTTGGTAAATACCAGACGTACAGTCATGTACAGCAAGCAACTACTACTAAGTCACACTTTTTATCTGTTTTAGCTGTTTGGGTTCCATATCCGATTTCTTTTTAAAAAAAATAATAAACTTGTTTTGTGCTTTAAAAAAAAAATTATGCTATGAGTTTGACACTGGTTCCTGGGAACGGGTGGAGAATAGCTGTGAACCAAGCTGTCGGAGACTACAGAGCAGAGCACCTCCCAGACGGGACAGCGTTAAGTAGGGCTAGCCTGGGGGAAACCGGGAAGGGCATTTCGAGCAGGGGGTACAGTATGTACGAAGGCCCTGACTTTGACACATTCATCTGCCAAAGGCCACAGCCTCTGTCTATCTGCCCCTCTCTCCGGGTCCATGCCCCTTTGCCCTCTCAGGCCTGGCAGGGGCAGCTCACCACTGGCGCCAGGCCAGGGGCACTCACCAGCCCTTGTTGGTTTCATTTAGTTCTGCCCACAACTTTGTAAATGTCCTCTCAAAATCTCCAGTCACCCCTTCTGAGCACGTCAACTGCTCCCCACCAGGACCCAGACTTACATCGCTCACAGTCTTGAATCATCTGCTCAACCATGGAGAAGAAAAGGATGCAAATCTGGAATTTGTAGAGTGCTCACATCAGGACAGGCACTTTGCCTGTGTCATCCCATTTGGTCCTCATAAACAATTCTGTGATACAAGTGTCATCGGTCCCTTTTAGAGAGAAGGAGACAGAGGCGTACAAAAGTGAAGTGACTGGTCTAAAATAACAGGCTTTTTTCTTTTAATCCTAGAAGCATCTTTTCTAAACATCTCTCTCTCGCTGTGAAGGGACATGACTAAGGACCACTCTTGCTTCTCCCGGATCTATGTATACGGAGGATCTTGAATGATGGCCACTTAAGATTAGTGATGCTTATTGGGGGGGTGGGGCGAGTGACAGGATTTGTGGTGTATGAGATTGTTTTCCTTTTACCTTTGTACTTTTATATATTGCTTAAATTTTCAAAATAATGAACATCCATCATTTTATTAAAAACAATGATAATTATTCTAAAAAATAGAAACTGGGGCATAGGAAATAGTCAGTGGTGGGGAACATTTTGTGCATTCCTCTGTCATGACTGCAGGGCCAGAAAGGAGGGTGTAATCCCAACATCACCCTGATATCAGACACTGGCTCAGCTCACTGAGGCCACCCCTCACATTAAAATGGGTACCTGGGCTGAAAGTGTGTATTTTCATCCTACTCCAAAGTAATTTCACAAAAATATTTGTGAATTAGTAATTTTGTGACATAGAAATTTGCTTATATCACATGCCAGAGTCATATATCTTGTCAGTGAAAGTGTTTCTGGTTCATATTTCAGGAATTAGGAGAATCTGTAGTTCCTAGGGTGTCACAAAGAGCCCCGTGACATCCAGATGTGGGTGCTCCTTCCAGAATATATTTGCGACCTACCAGAGAAGGTGATGTCCAAGGTCCCATCTACCCCAAGTGTCAAGATTCTGTGTATTAGCTGATGTCGATGTCACCTAGAGATGATCCCATCTCCCAGGCTAAACCCAATAAAAAGTTGGTGACTGCCAGGCGTAAACTGAGAAGGATTTGATGTTACAGTTGGGTTCATGGGGAAAAGAGCAATGATTGATTAGTCAGGTCTGCACGGTTGTGAGAGGAGGTGTTGTAGCAATAAAATCTCTCACCTGATTCCAAGTCCTCAGATTCAAGCAACTTGATCAAAACTTTTGTTATATTAATTCCTCAAGATATTTAAAATTGTCTGAAATATTGCAAGGTGGCATGCTGCTCACCAACTCTCCACATTTCCTGCTCTCCTGGGCACATCTGAAGTTTAGTTTAGGCATTCTTTTTTTCTTTTAAATTAGCTTTAGTGAAGTATAATTTATATGTGATAGAATTCACCAATCATAAGTGTTCAATTTGGTAAGTTTCCACAAATGTACACAGTCATGTAACCACCACTATATTCATGATATAGGACGTTTCCATCACCCTGAAAGTTCCCTTGTGCCCTTTGGAAGTCAAGCCCCTCCTCCCACCCCGTGGCCCCTCCTACTCACTAGTCTGCTGTCTATCACTGAAGCTTTGCCTTTTCTAGAATTTTACATAAATGAAAAGAATTCATATAGAATCTTTGGCTTCTTTCATTTGGTTTCTCTCATTTAACATAATGCATTTGAGATTCATCCATGTTCTTGCACATATGAATAATTCAATACATTTTATTGCTGACTACTATTCCATTGTTTATCCATTCAAACACTGATGAACATCAAAGTTTTCCCAGGGTTGTTGGCTATTATAAATAAAGTTAAGCAAAACCTTTATGTGAACCCATGTTTTTATTTCTCTTAGGTAAATATCTAGGAATGCAATTGTGGGTCATACAGTAAGGGTGTACCTAACTTTTTAGAAACTGCCAAGCTCTTTTCCAAAGATGAGTATTATTTTGCATCCCCATTAGCAATATATGAGCATTCCAGTTGCTCTTCATTCTTGTTGGCTTTTGTTGGTCTCTGTCTCTGTCTTTTTTAATTTTAGCAATTGACTGATGATGTTGTGCACGTTTTCATGTGCTTGTTTGACATTCATGTATCTTCTTTGGAATAGTGTCTGTTCAGATATTTTGCCTGTTGTTTTTATCCTATTGTTTGTCTTTTTATTATTGAGTTGTGAAAGTTCTTTTTATATTCTGGATACTAGTTCTTTATTAGATAGCTGTTTTGCAAATATTATTTCCCAATTTATGTCTTGCCTTTTCATTTCCTTAATGGGGTCTTTTGAAGAGCAAATGTTTTAAGTTTGAAATCCACTGATTTGTTTGTTTGTTTGTTTTTTAGTTCACCTGCTTTGTGTTTTATTTGTTAATCTTTACCTAATTAATACCAGATCATGGAGATTTTCTCTTGTTTTTTTTTTTTAAGTTTTATAATTTTAGCTCTTACATTTAAGCCTGTGATACATTTTATGTTAATTTTGAGGTGGGAAGTAAGGGTTGAGGTTCATTTTTTGGTATATGGATATTACCTTGGGACAATAGTCAAAAACCAATATGTATGTATGGTTCTATTCCTGGACTCTATATTCTATCCCATTGATCTATAAATCCACCTTTATGGCAATACCAAGTCTTGATTATTATAACTTTACAGTAAGTTTTGAAATCAAGTGATGTGAGTGCTCCAATTTTTTTAATTATTTAGGCTATTCTGAATCCTTAATATTTCTACATAAATTTTAGAATCAGCTTGTCAATTTCTATTTTAGAAATCCTGATGGAATTTCAATTAGGATTGTTTTGAATACATAGATAAATATAGGGAGAATTAATATTGAGTCTTGCCGTCTATGAACATAGTATATCTCTTCATTTCTTTAATTTCTCTAAGCAGTGTTTTGTAGTGTTCAGTGTACACACATGCATTTTTTGTTAAATTTATTCCTTGAAATATCTTTTTTTATATGATTGTGAATTGTACAGGCATACCTCAGAGATATTGCAGGTTTGGCTTCAGACTGCCACAATAAAGCAAACATTGCAATAAAGTGAGTCATGTGAATTTTTTGGTTTCCCAATGCATATAAAAGTTGTGTTTACACTATACTGTAGTAAGTGTGTAATAGCATTATGTCTAAAAAAAGTACATACTTTAAAAAATAGTTTATTGCTAAAAAATGCTAACCGTCATCTGAACCATCAATAAGTCTTAGTAGTGACATCAAAGATCACTGATCACAAATCACCATAACAAATTTAATAATAATGAAAAAGTTTGAAATATTGTGAGAAGTACCAGAATGTGACACTGAGACTGGAAGTGCCATTGGAAAAATGGTGCCTGTTGACTTGCTCAGTGCAGGATTGCCACAAACCTTCAATTTGTGAAAAATGCAATATCTGTGAAGTGCAATAAAGTGCAATAAAGTGAAGCACAATAAAACAAGTTATGCTTGTATTGCTTTTTAAAATTTATATGACAATTATTCATTGGTATTTATAGAAATACCATCAACTTTTGCATATTGACCTTGTATTCTGCAACCTTATCAAATTCACTTATCTGTTCTAGTAGCTTTTTTGTAGATTCTTTGGGATTTTCTATGTGAAAGATAATGTCATCTGGGAAGAAACAGCTTTACTCCTTCCTTTCTAGTTCATATGGCTTTTACTTCTTTTTCTTACCTTATGGCATTGTCTAGAATCTCACATATAATGATGAACAGAAGTGGTAAACGCAGACATCATTGCCTTGTTCATGATCTGAGGGAAAAGCATTCAGTTTTTCACCATTAAGTAGGATGTTAGCTATAAGCTGACTTAGAAAGTTTCTTTCTGTAACTACTTAGCTAAGAGTTTTTAATCATTACTAGGTACTGAATTTTGTCAAATACATTTTCTGCATACATTGAGATGATCATATGATTTACTTTCTAGTCTGCTAAAGTGGTGAATTACATTAATTGATATTTTAATTCCTGGCATAAAACCCATTTGATCACGATGTATTGTCATTTTATATATTACTGGGATCAGTTGGCTAAAATTTTAAATATTTATATGCAAGAAGGATATTAGTCTGTAGTCTTCTTTCTTGTAATATCTTTATATGGTTTGAGTATCAGGGTAGTGCTAGCCTCATAAAATAAGTTGTATTACCCCCTCTTCTTCTATTTACAGCAAGAATCGGTATGCAATTAATATTATTTCCTTCTTAAATGGTAGATAGAATTCACCAGGGAAGCCAGCTGAGCCTGGAGGGATTTTTGTTGGTTTATTTTCGTGGGAAAGATTTAAACTACAAATTCAATTTATTTGCTAGATATAGAGCTATTCAGGTTGTCTATTTCTTCTTGATTGAGCTTTTGTAGTTAATGTATTTTAGAGAACTTGTCCATTTCATATAAGTTGTGGAATATATTGTCATTAAGGTGTTCATAGTATTCTCTTATTATTATTTTAATATCTGTAGGACATGTAGTGATGCCTACTCTCTCGTTCTTGATATTGATAATTTGTGTCATCTCCCTTTTTCCTGATTGGTCTAGCTAGAGACTTATCAATTTTATTGATCTCACAAAGAACTAGATTTTGTTTTTATTGATTTTCTCTATTGTTTTTCTTTTTTCTATTTCAGTGCTTTCTGCTCTTATCTTTATTCCTTTTTTCTGATTATTTGGGTTTTAGTTTGCTCTATTTTTTTAGTTTCTTAAATTGGAAGATTAAGTCACTGATTTGATAACTTATTTTCTTATATAAATATTTAACACTGTAAATTTCTCTTTAAGCACTACTTTAGCTGTGTCTCACAAATTTTTATGTTTTGTTTACATTTTTATTCAGTTTAAAATATTTTTTAAATTTTCTTGTGATTTCTTGTTTGATGCATGAATCATTAAGTGTGATATTTACTTTCCAAATATTTTGGGAATTTTCCAGATCTCTTTTTGTTGTTGACTTCCAGTTTAATACTATTGCGATCAGAGAGCATTAGTATGATTTCTAACCACTAAAATTTATTAAGACTTGTTTTTATAGCCCAGGATATTATCTGTCTTAGTGAGTGTTCCTTATGTTCTTTAAAAAAATGTGTACTTTGCTTTTGTTGTTGAAGTGTTCTATAAATGTCAATTAGGTCGAGGTGATAGTGTTGGTTGGTAGTAATGTCTTCTACATCCTTTTTCATTTTCTATCTATTTGTTCTATCAAGTATCAAGAGAGGAGCATGAAATCTCCAATAGTAATTGTAGTTTTGTCTATTTCTCTTTTTAATTTTTCCAGGTTTTCTGCACATAGTTTAAAGTTCTATTATTATATACATATGCATTTAGGATTATTATACCCTCTTCATAAATTACTATAGGTACACTGTTGAGGGTTATCATGGTCCCTTTTATAAATGATGCTCAACTTTTTTGTCTGAGGCCCACTTAGTTGGAGCAAATGATCCTGAAGTTCATTACCCTGCCCATTCCCATTTTCCAAAGTAATTACCAAGAAAAAAAAAGATTAACAAAATGAAAACCTAGAAGGTATTCTACCAGTACATTTACCAATGTGAGACCATGCATAACAACAAAAATAAATGAGCTTATGCATCATTCACAACTAAGAACTGGACTCAGAATGTACATTTCTAATTAGTTTGTGACTTTCCAGGAGTCCCTTACTTCCCACCAGTGTGTGGTGGACCACACATTGAGAACCACAACTCCATGCAAGGATTCATTAGAGAAACTGCTTTCACATTAAGGTACCAGGAAATACTCTGCTTCCCCTGAAGCACTACAATGGCTCTTTTCACACTGATGACTATACTCATTGTATCCCTTTTCTCTTTGACAGCCAGGAAGCTCGGACCCAAACTTGCAAATTGTCTTGCGTGTTTTCATTCTCACTTCTATTTAAAGCAGCATTTGCCCTAATCGTATTATTCATATTGTTCTAATTATTAAACATCGCTCTTATCAGCCATCTCTTTATCTTTTTTTCTTATTTGTGTGTGTGTTGAACCAAGCACTGACATGAATAAATAAATGCATGACTCTCTGTGGGTCACTTCAGATATTCCCACCATCCTTGAACGCAAAATTCCGACCCCAGCTTTGCATTCTGCGAGTCCCCTCCGGCCCCTTCCAAGCTGCTAAAAATATCCTTGCGTACTTAACTCTTTTAAGATAGAGGAGAAACAAAGTCAGCTCCCTGCCAGCCATCCCAGCATAAGAACATCCCAGACTTGCAGACACGGCCAGGGCCTGGTGGGCATGAGACGACTGAGAAATGAAAAGCAATCCTGGTCACGTGGCATCGCAGTGGAAGCCGGCTGCCGGGGGATGCCTTGTGCATTCTGCTAGAGCAGTTACCGGGGTCTGCAGTCCCGGCGAACATGAACATGACATTGTGATCTCAGTTATGTTTTATTTATGGGGAGTGGTGGCACATCGAGGGTGTGTTAACAAACAAAGATGATTGCTTCCGAGCCACTCTCGTCCTGAGGTAATTAACACAAAGTAATGCACCAGTTGGGGGATTCAAAGAGCCGACAACATCTTCCATAGGAAAATGATCTGCAACACCCAGGCCAAAAGGGTGGAATCTGGAGAAATGAGGAAGTGTTTTATCTCTGGTTAAAGGTGCCTCATTAAAAGGCACTGGCATACATTATCGTTCCTTTTTTAAAAAAATCCATATAACATTAAGAAAACTACAGAGTATAAAATGTCAGGGGCAGAGATGTGTGGATTTGCAGCTGTTGGTAAAGTGGGCCAGGGGCTCCCGGTGTATCTTGCATGGCATAAATTAAAAATATTGACTGCAACCCAAATAGCATTTGCAATCAGCTCAATGTGGCAATGTGTTATGCAGACCATTTGCTTTTAAAAAAATTAAAATATGAATCAAACTTGGATGACAAAGAAGTTCAACTCGGGAAAAATCAGATACATCATCAAAAGGTCACAATTCGTAGACAAATTGCTGTTAAAATTTATGACTTGTTTGCAAAATGTACTGTTGATCATTGGTAACTGCTAAATGCTTGGGCGCCTTCTGACAAAATAAATAAATAAATAAAGCACTCTGCATTCATTAGGGGGAAAAAATATGAAAAACTACCTGGGATGCTAATACCTAGCTGAGGGAGGGTAGAGGCTGAGGCTGCTAGTCTGGGCGAAGCAGAGGAGGAAGGACTCGGGGAGCTCAGCATCCAAAAGCAAAGAGGAATGAGCATCCGCCAGACTGACTCGCGATCACTCCTTGGGAAAATCTGAGATGGCCAATTGTCTAAAAATCACAAAAAGCAGAGCATCTGAACATTAACCAGCAAGGTTCCTGAGGCCCCAGAAGACGTGCTTAGAGATTCTGTGCAATTCTAACCTTCCCGAGGGCCCCAGCTCTGACCCTCATCTGTGCCGCGTTCTCCAACCTCATTCCCTACACATCTCTGAACTCCCTGGCGGCAGAGACCACGCCCAGGTCAGATGGGCCCCTCCAGTGCCCAGCAGAACACCCGGCACCCAGCAGGGCAAACTGGAGGGCTTTGTGGTCTCTCCCCAGCATGCCTTCCACCCTTCTTGCATTGGGCAGCAGCTACAGATCTACGGTAGGGTAGAAATGCCCCCCCCATTCCAATCCTAGGCCCCTGGCCACCCTGATTGGTTTAGAAAAACAGGATTAAGCCAGTTGGCACATGGCTTTCTTCTGGCCAAGGAATTGGTTCAGAAATAGCCGTGTGGTCCATTTCAGGCCAATGAGAAGTGAGGGAGAGTTGGCTGGGGAACTCTAGGAAAGGGGGTTCCTCCCTCTTCTGAGAGAGCCCCTAGAAACCTGTACCCTCACTCCTCGGGACCACGTGAGGTGGGGATAGGAAGTGGAATAGAAGGAGATGAAACAGGGAAGGTACACTGAACCCAGTTGTGAAGGATTTGAACGCCATGCTGAAGCCTCCACAGCTCCCCCTAAAGTTAGGTTGGGGCCATGTCATTGCTTTCTGGCCAAGGGGATGGGGACAGGAGTGATACTCATCACTCCCTGTCCTGACCCAGTAGGACACCTGCGTGTGACTCTCCATATTACCCAATACTGATGGCTCAGCGCAGAGGATCCAGCAGAGACCCCCGAGGAGACTCTGATCAGCTCCATCCAATAGAACTTTCTGTGACGGTGGAAATGTCCTATGTCTGTACTGCCCAATATGATGACCACTGCCACATGTGGCTACTGAGCCCTTGAAAGGTGGCCGGTGCAACTGAGGACCTGAATTTTTAATTTTATTGATTTTTAAAATTCACTTGAATTTAAATAGTTTCTGGTAGCTACCATATCGGACAGCGCAGTTCTAGAAGATGGCAGCAAAACAAGACAGAAGGGGCTGGAATCCCTGAATCTCTCCATAGGAAGCTGCCCACCATTCACTTTATGGAACTGTGACATTAACAAGAAATCAACCTTCATTACATTGAGTCATCGGGATTTTGAGGTTGTGCCAGCAGAAGTGTGAAGGATCCTGGCTGACGCACTGGTGCTTATTGGGTGTTGACTCAGTGCGCCGTGCTGAGCGCTCTGCATGCCGTATCTTATTCAATCATCCCAACAACTGAAGGAGGTGGGTAGCATTAGTACCCACATGTTACAGATGAGGAAACGGAGGTGTAGGGTGGTCATGCATATGGAAAGAGGCTGAATGGGATTACAACCCAAGACATCCGGCTTCAGAGCCCCTCCAGGGTTAAAACCAAGGGACCCATGAGGGGTGTTCTTGTCGGGACCCAGAAGGAAGGCAGTGGCTACACTGGAGATGAACCCCAAAGAGTTCTATGATCTAAGGGGGCTCAGAGAAGAAGGCCCCATGGCAAAAGAGGCACCAGGTACCTAGTGGTCTTGTTCCTGGCTTTGGACTCCTCCTTGCCATGCTGGTTTGACAGTGCCTCTGAGGGGAGGGGAGCTGATTCCCCAGGGTTCTATACCCCCACACACACAGGTGGGTGTTCCCCCCACTGAGCACAACGGGACACTTCCTCCTTCCTCAACTCATAGCCCTCCAGGACCCGGGATGCTAAAAGCCACAGGGGACCGTGCCAGGGCCTATGTGCCCATAGGTGAGAAAGCAGCACATGGTCTGGGGTGCAGGAGGTGCAGGAGATGGGGCAGGAGAGGATCTCGAATCATACGTCCCATAGGACATATTCCTGAAGGCGGGGACAGCGTGGAGAAAGGCCAGATGTCTGGGAAGAGATTGCAGTGTTCACAGGGGCAGGAGGCTTCCTCTGAGGGATGCGCTGTGGCAGGTGAGGTGAACTTGGGGTTGCCATCGTTCATTTGGTTGTTTATTTAATACATCCATCATTTTCTGATATATGTCTAGGAGCATAAGTTCTTCAGAGCCTTCCTCACGCCTCACCTCATCAATCTTCCAACCGCGCTGTGAGGACGGCGCATCCACCCCGGTTTGCACAGAAGGAAACAGCCTGAGAAGTGACGGGACCCGTCCGGTCCGGGGTGAGGCCTCAGAAAAAAATGTGGAGCCAGGAGGCGCCAGCTGATGGGGGCAAGGCCAACTCTCCCTCGCTTCCCATCGGCCTGAAATGGACCTCACCAGCTCTGGAGCTGAGCCCTCATTTAACCCACACGGGACTTCTCGCATGTGAACCTCCCCAAAAAACCCAGCATCAGAATCTCTCAGGATTTATGTTTAAAATGCATACTCCACGTTACTCAGCCACAAAAAAAGAATGAAATAACGCCAGTTGCAGCAACATGGATGGACCTAGAGATGATCATACTAAGTGAAGGAAGTCAGACAGAGAAAGACAAATATCCTATGATATCACTCATATGTGGAATCTAATTTTTAAAATATGATACAAATGAACTTAGTTACAAAACAGAAACAGACTTACAGACTTAGAAAACAAACTTATGAAACGTGGTGGGGAGGAATAAAGCACGAGCTTGGAATTAACATACACACACTACTATATATAAGATAGATGATAACCAAAAAGGACCTACTGTATACAGGGAACTCTACTCCATATTCTATCATAACCTATATGGGAAAAGAATCTGAAAAAGAATGAATATATGTATATGTATAACTGAATCACTTGGCTGTACACCTGAAACTGACACAACATTGTAAATCAACTCTACTCCAACTAAAACATGCATATTCCAGGACCCAGACCTGCAGCCTCAGAATCTCCGAGCAGCACGAGCTGGAAATCTGTATTTTAAATACAACCTCCATGGATGATGCTTCTACCAGTTAAAGTGTGAGAACCAGCAGACTGATCAGGTTTCGGGGCTCTACACCTTCAGGGAGCCTGTGGGACTTTCTCCAAGAGGCAGCAGCCTCTGGACAGGGTCACTGGTCCCTAGAGCCCTCAGGATGATCTGGGTGGGTGGCACACAGCATCTTTGCCCAGAAGATGCTCGCCAGGGTGTGTGCACTGGGTGTGCAGTGCAGGGGAGGGAGGAAAGGATCGGAGATGAAAGCACAGAAGGAGAGATGGAGGCGAGTGAGACTCAGTGATGACAGACAGACAGACAGAGCGAGAAAGTGGAGGGAGAGGGAGGGGAGGGAGCATACGAAAGACTAGAAGACAGAGGAGACAGTGCTACGTGATGGCTCCCATCTGCCGGGTCTCTGGCCCCTCCTGCGAGCGAGGGCCGGCCAGGCCGGATCAGCGCCGCACCTCCGGAGCAGCGCCCACCCCACATGCCAGCCACCCCCTGCCCAGCTGTCCGGCACTCAGGGCTGGGCCAAGTGGGTGTCTCCGTGACTGTGCCCGGCAAGGCTCCCCCAGGCGCACACATGGTGGGGGAGGGGGGCGTGACGGAGCCAGTCTTCCCGAGTCGAATCCCAATGGCGGTCAGGAGGCTGCGGGTCGTCTGCAGACTGCAGGGGGGTCACGGGTGGGAGGCAGGGGGCAAAGAGGCTGGAGTGGTGAGGGGTGAGGTCCAGGGCTTGCTGGGAACACGGAACCACAACCAGAAAAGGAAAGGGAAAGCACTGGAATTTTGTCGGGCACCTTGTTTGTACCAGGGGCCTTGGCTACCCTTTGCTGTTTGACCCTCACAACTCTGCAGTGAAGAGGTCTTGTCCCCATATTACAGATAAGGAAACTGAGGCTAAGAGATTACAGACCCCAGGTATTTAGCCGGTAAGAAGCAGAGCCGAGATTCCTGATCAGTCTCAAGTGCATCCAATTCTAAATTCCATATTCTTTCCACGGCACAAAAGTTTCTAAGTTCATAAGAAGACAAAGAACAGTACAGGAGATTTTGAAAACAGTGCAAGTTGGCAATACCAGAGCCATCACAAGGCAGTCATGACCAATCATAGACAGGGATGTTTGGGAGTCTGGGGGAAAGAAGAGTAGCTTCAGCATAATGTCTTGGGAAGGCTCCATGGGGTGAAGGGAGTTATCTATTTATTTATAATTCTCTATCTCACCATCTTCTAAAAAGTATTGAGGAGGTTACAATAAGATCACATATACAATCAAGCTGTCAAAATAGAAACTCAAAAATAATATAGAAGAAGGAATATTTTTTTTGACATCACTACAGCAATCGAAGGAGGAATATTTTTTAAAAATCTCAAACTAATGTGGATGCTGTGGTTGAACACTAAATTTACACAGAGCTTCCTGGCAGTTGTGGCGAAAAGGGAAATGCAACAAGTTACATGATTCAGATACAAGATGAACTATATGGACTTATCAAGAGAGATGTTTATTTCTCAATGCTAAGTCCTAGAAATCAGGGATAAGAGTTCCAGATGAATAAAATGTCACAAACACTTGTTATCTTGTTATACACACAGACACACACACATATATAACTACGTATATAAAACGTGTATATATAACAATATAGTTGTGTAGTTACATAGTTGTACAACTATATAACTATACAAGTATAGTTGTGTAGTTGTATATAAAACTTGTATATGTAACTCTATATACTCATAGTTTTATATATATGATTGTAAATACAGTGTATAACTATATAGTTATATATACAGCTGTAGCAGTAGAGCTAAATAGTATATAGTTATATGGTACACAGTTATATATAGCATGTGCCTGTGTGTGTGTGTGTGTGTGTGTGTCTAAACTCAAAAGAAAGGGAATCCTTCCTGTAATAAACCATAATGGAAAAGAATATGAAAAAGAATATGTATATATGTATAACTGAATCACTATGCTGTACACCAGAAACTATCACAACATTGGGAGTCCACTATACTTTAAGTTTTAAAAAAAATTAAGTTGCATGTACCTAATAAAAAAAAAAAAGGAAATCCTGGAAAGAAAAAGGAATCAAAGCCAGAGTGGTGAGAACTGACTCCACAGCTCATGGGTTGCAGACCCACAAACAGAACCTGGAACTTGGGACTGGAGTTCTGGCATCAGTCCCTGGGATGCTGGGCACCTAAACTGGATCCTTCTGTATAAAGCCTGGATTCTGAAGAGCTGCTCTGTTGGCAAAAACAGGACAAGAAACACTATACCCACTGGAAGGCAGTAAAGAACTGTGTGGCCTCTCTGGGCCTTAGGTGGAAAAAAGTGCTGGGGCCAAGCATGTGTGGGATCCAGGTTTACACTCCCTTTCTAGACCAGCTGAAGTTGCTGGAGTCCCACAGAAGCAGCCATTAATGTGTTCTGAAGGATGATTTTATAGCAGAAGTCATCAGACTCACCCAGAGGGGGAACCCACAAAGATGAACTCACAATCCGAAATCACAAACCACCATGGAATCAGATCCATGAGAGTCCTTGGGGGAAACAAACCAGAGAGAACTCAGAATGATGCAAAGAGCTGAGCAAGAGATCAAACTACTGTGTTCGAAGGATGTCAAACAACATAACAGAACGTGTCTTTAACAAACTTTTTGTTTGTTTTCATTGACCATGGTTGAGAGAATTGTTAAGTGACAATAATTGTTTTTGTAGCCAGCCCTAGAAATGACCATCCATGGCAGATGAAAGTATCACATTATAATGAACCCCATTTTAGGTGTAGCCATAGAGATAAAGCTAATTGCTAGTGCAGTTTTGTGATGTTGTACCTGGAAATGAGGTAGATCGTGAAATTCAGAGAGAACTGGCCATCTTGAAGGATACAAGTGGTCAGACTCTGGTGAGAGTCTAAGTTCTGGTCCTCTTTAAGAAAGGGGACAGTCTGAAGCCCAGTGACAGGTGCTCCGAGGTTTCCAAGTGGTTGGCTCACTGGGTATGGAGGCACGTTTACAAAGAGTTATTAACTGAATCCTCATCATAACTCTATGACGTAGTGTCTTGATCAGCTCACGCTGCCACAACAAAATACTACTATCTTCTGTCCTCTAGCACCTCCTTTACCTCCTGTCCATGACAGTCCGCCCTCCACATGCAGCCAGAAGAGTCCCACTAAAATGTAATCCAGAATCAGCCACCAGCATCCTTCCCACGCATTTCCTCCTGGCACTTGTTTTGACTCATATGTGTCTTCATAAAATCACAAGTATATAACAGACCCTGTAATGTGTTTATTTTAAAACCTAACATTCCATCACGAACACCTCTGCAGTGCCATTTTAAGTCGATCCAATAGCATTATTTTTGATAATCTCTTTGATAATCACTTAAGTAAGTTCTATCACTTACTTATCTCATCCCGTGTTTGGGGGCATTTTCTAGATTTCCAGTGCAGTGAACATCTTTTTAGTTAAATCTGTGACAGAATTATAGTTTCTTGAGGATGATTTTCTAGAAGAGACATTATGTCAGAGATTAATCAAAAAAAGGCAAGTTTGCTTGTGTTGTGATCCATGCTAGGTTTGGGGATGTATAGACATTTCCAAATTGCCCAATGGTAATTCTGTACGGAGCCTTTACGTGTCTGAGAAAATCATCTGCTAGAGCAAATGGCTCCAAGAGAGAGCAAATACCAGAGAGACACTTATTAGAGCCTCTCTGACACACATTATTCACTTGAATATTTTCAGTTGCAAAGGCAATAGCACTAACCTCCTGAAACTCTGGAAAAGGTAGGAGAAATGAGGCTCTCCCTGAAGCATCCGCATCTGATATACTTCCATAGCCACGCACACGTTTAGCTGGATAATTTGGAAGCATAGCATATGAACATTTTCTATTCTTTTAAGAGTTAACATTAGGTAGGGCAGAAGATCTGAACAGACATTTCTCCAAAGAAGACGGACAGATGGCCAAAAACACGTGAAAAGATGCTCATCATCACTAATTATTAGAGAAATGCAAATCAAAACTACAGTGAGATATCACCTCACACTGGTCAGAATGGCCATTATCAAAAAAATCTATGAACAATAAATGCTGGAGAGGGTGCGGAGAAAAGGGAACCCTCCTACACTGTTGGTGGGAATGTAAATTGGTACAGCCACTATGGAAAACAGTATGGAGGCTCCTTTAAAAACTAAACATAGAACTACCATGTGATCCAGCAATCCAACTCCTGGGCATATATCCAGAGAAAACCATAATTCGAAAAGATACATGCACCCCAATATTCATTGCAGCACTATTTACAATAGCCAGGACATGGAAGCAACCTAAATGTCCATTGACAGAGGAATGGATAAAGAAGATGTGGTACATATATACAATGGAATATTACTCAGTCATAAAAAAGAATGAAATAATGTCATTTGCAGCAACATGGATGGACCTAGAGATTGTCATACTGAGTGAAGTAAGTCAGACAGAGATAGACAAATATGATATTGCTTATATGTGGAATCTAAAAAAAGGGTACAAATGAACTTATCTACAAAACAGAATTAGAGTTACAGATGTAGAAAACAAACTTATGGTTACGGGGGGAAGGGAAGGGATAAATTGGGAGATTGGGATTGACATATGCAAACTACTATATATAAAATAGATAACTAATAAGAACCTACCGTATAGCACAGGGAACTCTACTCAATACTCTGTAAGGGCCTATATGGGAAAAGAATCTTTAAAAAGGGTGGATATATGTATATGTATAACTGATTCAGTTTGCTGTACACCTGAGACTAACACAACATTGTAAATCAACTATATTCCAATGAAAAATTTTTTAAAAGTTAGCATTGTCTCACATACAGTTTTTCTACTATTACCAAAGTCAACCCCCTCATTTTAAATGTATATATATATTCCATTTGAACAAAGTCTTTTTCAATCATTCACTTCTTTTTTATTGAACACAGAGGCTGCTTCCAACATTTGGCTGTCATGCATGTCATTGGCTGGAATTTCTCTTCATGAATAATAAGCAGTGTGTCTATGTTTCTTTTTTCCCTTTGGCTACTGAGAAGCTTAGACTCAGATTTATGATTTAAGTGTAGCAACGTATAGCCTGCTTCTCTATGCTATACTTTTACACAGGTGTGTACGCCTTGCTCTTATCTTTTCTTCTCTCTGGTCCTGATGTTTTACTGCTTACTTTTATTTTATTATGTTTCCTATTGGCCTCCTCAGAGCTTTGTGGAATTATTGAAAAAGAATTTAATGAAATGTCAAAGTGACCATCTGTAGGCATATAACTCTTCTTCTCTCTAGGAATCGCTGACTGGTATACTTAGTACAGTTGCTGAGAATAACATGACCAAATCAAATAATCACAATACCATTAAGCCCTTGATTTGTACTACCCCAGAGTTTTCAGAAGGAAAAAGGGGAACGTGGTTGAAACACGATAGAGGTAACAAAACTGAACCCTCAGTTACACCACCAAACACAGGCCAAAAGGCTGAGTGCCAAAAGTGGTTGAATGTCTGGGAGTGTCACCTGCAATCTACCTCTTAATTTCTTCCTTTCACTTACCAATTCCTTGGGTCTGTTTCTACACTGTACCTTGGGCCATGGAGTAGATGCTTTGTACAATCTTGTCAATGGAAGGGAGGAAGAAGGGCTATGAAGAAAGAAGGAGGAAGGAGACACCATCCCTGATCCTCAGTAGTTCCTGGCTTTGCTGGAAGACCTGCCTACCCTTTGGAAACTTCAGCCTGCAATGCATTTTGTGCCAAAAAAGTTTCATATGGCCTGTCCCATAAGTGACATGCCAGCATTGTTATCACATCATGGGATTTAGACTGGGAGGGAGACCACCCACTTCCTCTAGACCAGACCCCTGGGTTCACATCCTGGATGTGTCCCAAACTAGACATTTCTTATTTTTTACATCTTTGATTACGAAAGGTCACAGAAACACAAGTATATTTTCATCGTGGCTTGTGAGAAAGAAACCACAGTAAAGCGAGACAGTTTGGACTGCAGCAGGACACAATGGGGCAAGGACCGGGTTTCTAATCTGTAATGAAGACATGAATGTCTCCCCCAGCCTCATGTTGGACCCTGAACTCCCATCCAAAAGACAGAACCCTGCTTGTCTGTTCACTCACTGCCTCCCCAGCTAACTGGGAGTCATGCATGCTGTGGACTGCATTTCCAGGGTCTAGGAGCATGGGGCACTCAGTAGGAACTCCAGGATCATTAAGGAAATAAATAACTGAATAGATGGATGGATGTCCCATCCTGCCAACTGAAAGGTAAACCCCTGGAAGGCAGGGGTGAGTCTTATTGATCTGTAACTTCCCAGCAGAGTCTGTGACACAGCATAGGTCTTTGATAAATGTTTACTAAATGAACAACTTGTGGGTGGTTGGCTGGATGGATAAATGGAAGGATGGATGGATGGATGGATGGATGAATGGATGGAATGGAATGGAAGGATGAATGGATAAATGGGTAGGTGGATGGATGAATGGTTGATGGGTGGAATGGATGAATGGATGGATAAATAAATGGATATATAGATAGAAGGATGGAGGGGTGGATGGATGGATGGACGGATGGATGGATGTGCTATACTTTAGGGTTTGGGAGAGGATTCCTATATTAGATGGGCTTGTAATAGATGACTTTTAAGGGTCCCAGCCAACTATAAGATTTTGCTTCTCCATGGGCTTCACTGTGCTTTCTCAACATCCATGCATTTTCCTGGGCCATACCCTCTGCAAGACATGCCATTTCTCCCTCACCTGTCCTCAACTTCCCAGTGAATCCTTACTCATCTTTCAAGGAGCAGCACAAATTCCCTAATCTGCCCTCTCCCCAGCGGATTAGTTGCTCCCTCTTCTGGGCTGCTCTCACTGCCCACATTGCCCCATCCTGCAGCCTTGTTTCATAATGCATTTCTTTCATTAAACAAGGAGTCCCTCGAGAGCAAAGACCAGGCCCTAGACCTCCCTGTGTGCTCAGGTCTGACCTCCAGCTCAGTCTTTGCTTTGGGAATTAAATAGACTTTTGAGCTCAACCTGCTTTGACTTCTTTAGCGCATCCTAGATGATCTTTAACCAGAATGCTATAAAATTGTTTGGAAGGCTAGACAGAGCAGGCAATTAGTGACTAAGATTTCACCTGCACACAAGAAAGTCAGAATTTGATCCTCCCTGGCTTGAAAGTTACATGAGTTTCATTATATATTTCATCACATTAACATTTTTTTTAAAGTTCTATTCATCTAGTTTTAACTCCAAAGCAGAAGAAGATGTTTTCTAGCTCTAATTGCTGAACTTACAGTTGAAGAGTGAGCTGTGTAGCAGCCTACTCTGATGTCCCCAACGTGCTCGGGACCGCTTAGAAAATGGGGAGACCCTGTGACTTGCAAGGTGGCTGAAGACCCCGAGGTAAAACCAGCAAAAACATGGGATTTTCTGTTCTTGAGAACCCATTCTCACCCTGAGTTTCGTCATCTGAATAGGGCACATTTCTGACCTTAACTTTCCCATCAAATTTGGTTACTCTGTGCACACACGGCATGATCATCTGAAGGCAGAATGGGTCCTTCCAGATCACCTTAACTCTCCATTTTACAGGTGGGAAAACTGAGGCCCAGAAAGGGGAAAGGAGTGGCCTGAGGTCACAGAGCTACCAATGGGACCATGAGAATTGAATGGAGCTTTTCCTTTGCCCTGCTGGTGATCTCCAAACTGGGCTTTCTTAAAAGGGCTGAGGGAAGGGACAGGCCATGAGTGTGAATGTCAGTCATTCACACATGTTCACACATCATCCCAAGCATTTTTTTTTTTACTCAGTTTAGGTGTCTGTTCCTCAACCTTAAGATGGAGGTTCTTCCCCAAATGACCACATCTCCGTGTATTCCAATCAGAAAGCAACTCACCATTTCAGTTCTGCTATTTGCACCGTTTTCTGGGCGGGAAAAATCACAAGTCAGTGGGGGATAGGCAGGACCTACAGAAAAGAAGAGAATTCTTCTCGAGGAATTCTTATTCCCTACACCCCTAGAAAACAGGGTAGGCCACCTGCCCTGAATGGCTACCCACTCCATTTTTAGTGCTGGACTTTAAATCCTACCTCTATTCATCCGGTGGTTAGATATGGCCTTGGGAGCATGGTGACTTTTTGAAGACAGCACACAGAGGAACACATCTCCCTCATTCTTCCTAACATCTGGCCAGAACCCACACAGCATCTTTGCAAGCACGGCTCGGTGTTTTCATTTTTTGCAAAGTCTCCTTGTGAAGATTCCCAGGCTGCCTACCTTGGTACCTGCTTTGTGGATGGTGCCCAGTGAGTTTGCAGAAAAGTGACTTGACTGGAATGTTCTTTGTGTCTTGAAGAGCAGGAAACATAAGAAGAGTGGTCGAGGGGGACGTCCCTGGTAGGTGGTTAAGACTCTGCATTTCCGCTGCAGGGGGCGTGGGTTCGATCCCTCGTTGGGGAACTAGGATCCCACATGCCGCAGGGTGTGGCCGAAAAGAAAAAGAGTGGTCGAGAACCCAGTGGGTCTTTGATCCCTTTTCACACAGGGGTGGGCTCTGACCCTCACTCATTGGAGGAAAGCAACAGTTTCCTAAGTGGGTGAAACCCAAAGGAAAGCTGCCATCTTCCTCTTCCATCTTGTCGGTTGCTCTGGGCCCAGCACCGGGAAAAGCCAAGCTAAAGGCTATTTCCTTCTGAAAGACATTGCCTCCTCCTCCAGATCTGAGATTATCCCTAAAGAAAGCATCCTCAAATCTGTCAACCTCTCACACAGGGGAAGGGAAGGTGGTCCTCCTGTGTGATTCTATTAAAACTCATGGATGGGTGGAGATGGTCTCTAGTCCAACAGCCTCCCTTCACGATGGGAACCCCAGGGGACCAGACACAGAGTAGCAGGGCCTCTGTCCCACTCATTTCTGACCCCTCGGTGCCTCACCCAGTGGCTCTCCCTGGGAATTCAGGAAATGTTAGCTGAATTATACCAGACCCGAGCCTTGTCATTCCCAGACAAGGGCTTTTAGTTCTAAACCACTTGTTCTCAAACTTGGCTGTATAAGAGTCACCTGAGTCATTTTCAAAAATACTGATGCCTGGATCTCACCTCCAGATTCTGATAGAAATTGGTCTGGGGTGAGGCCTGGACCCTGGGATTTTGAAAAATTCCCATGTGGTTCCAATGTGCAGGCAGGACGGAGAACCACTATTCCACATCACAGGGCTTCACGGGGGTAAACAAAAGCACTCTTGGTCTCTCATGGCATTATTTTCTGTCCTCCCAAATACAGGAGTAAGGGGTTGAGTCAGGAGGAAAATGGAGAAAGACCTTTAAGTCACCCTTGGAAATAAGCTGTCCATCCCCTACCCTTGAAAGACACAGAAAAGGACAAGGTTTGGAGATCAAGTTAAATGTCCAATTTATTTTTATAACTTGAAACCAGAACAAACTTGGTTTTGAACAAGCGTACAAATGAAATGGCAGACACATGCTGAACTGAACATTGTGACATTAAGGGGAAAAAAGAGGCCCAAAATCTTGTACAGAGAATAAAAGGAACAATAAATATTTTACTAAGCCATATTGAAATGACCTCCTGTCATCTCAACATTTTATCCATGATAAAAAAAAAAAAGTGCCTGTTTCTTAAACAGAGCACAAATACCAAGCAATAATAAATAGTTCCAAACTTGTAGTAAAAGACAGAACCTCCAAGTAAACAACAAAATCTCATACAATAAGTAATAGAAAAGGTAATAAAAATATTTCGCCTTGCCAGTACAAATGCAAACAACTTAACTCAATGTAACTTTGCTTCACAGAGCTGATACAAAGAGCACCAAAATCATGGGTTTGCCTGTGTTCCCCAAAATCTTTGACTGTCACTTAGGACAGGGACGAAAGGCTGATTTCCCTACTTTTCACATTTTTGCTTAGAGGAATTCAGCTTCCTCCTCCCCCCTCCCCCCCCCCCCCCCCCCCCCGTGAAAGACCCTCAAATGGCAAGTGGCAGGTTCCAATTTGGGGCAACTTTGAACCAAGTTGTGGCAGTGTGGAAACCGGCGGGGTCAGCTGGGTCCCCCAGGCTCGGGGCCTCTCTCACTGGGTCATCTGCTTCAGTGTTGGCTTTTTAAACATGAAAAGAGAAGCAAAATGCTCATTTCTCTGCAGTCGACAGAGACAAAAATCTTTGTGCTTTAGGATGGCTTAGTCCTGGAATCGTGGTGACTTTGCGGAAGCTGATGAGAGCTGGCTAGCTTTTGTTAACTACAGGAGGATCGCCTTGGAGGCTCTAAAGGACCTTCCCAGGGCATCCAGAGGAAAGGGCGGCCCCTAGGTCTTCCGATCAAGCAGGTAGGAAACGGACATCTCAGCTTTATCTTCCACTTCCTCTCCCTTTCTTTATACTTTGCAAAGGTAAATGGCAAGGAGCAAAGGGCATACTAAACAGAAAAGCGCCCAGAAGAAAGGTTTCTGCGTTTGGTAAAGAATTGCCCGACAGGATGCTTGGTTATACTTTCGTAACCTGAAATGGTTTCTTAGAGTTCCTGAAATAAAAAATGGCTTCCTGATATAGGTATTTTTTTAAAACGTATTATTCCCTCATCCAAAAAAACCACCATTTTATTATCTTAAAGCTACTTGGCTTTACAAAAAAAAAAAAAAAGGAGTGGGGGGACAGAGAGGGAGAAATAAATCAAATAAAAACGAAAAGAACAAATAAAGGACTGACAGAGGCGTTAAGGATGGAGAGGAAACACAGAGGAAGGAAAGAGAAAGAGCTATGGAAAGGCACCGAATTCGTCCCAGGCCCTAGGCATTCGGAAACTGACGGAATGTATCGGAGAGAAAAGCAGCAAAGCAGGTATGAAAGACAACAGGCCAACACTCTCCAAGGGATAAAAGGTCCTGGTTGTGATGGGGACTCCTTCCTGAAATCCGATTTGCGCTGGTCCCAGCCACAGATCACGTCACCTGCACCTAGCTGATACGCCAGCTCCCTTTATTACAATTTTTGTTTGTTTGCTTGCTTGTTTAATGCTTTCTCAAGGACTAAAGAAAGCTCAGCTTGCATTTCTTTCTGCTCTGAAGGGCAGGGTGACGGCAGAGAAGGAAGATGCTTTGGGCTCTCCTCTACATCTGACATCTTTATAGATGCCTCTTAAAGAAAGGGAGGGCTCTGTGAAATGGTACCTATACCTTGACAAAAACTGATTTTTCCACTCAACACGAATAAAGAATTTCCCATCTGGTCTGCTGAGGCCACACCAGGGAGCCTTGATGCAAGGTTCAGGGCATTCAGAGTGAAGCCCTACTCGAACAGTCCTTTGTAGAGGCCAATTCCGACAAAAATATATACAACTAAAATGATTTGTGAACCAAAGCATTTAGCTACTTCCTTTTGTTTCTTTTCCTCAAAGGTTGTCAAACAACCCTTTTTTCTCCTGTACAATAGGACTTAACATACAAATTTTTTTTGCAATATTTTATCCTGCCAAATTAAAAAAATATATTATGGCAGCCTGCTTGTTTTTGTTTTTTTTTTCTTTTTATTTCCAAATTCACTAACAAAAAGGTACATTAAATCCTTTTAAAAGGACAAGCTTACAGTTAAAAAATTACAAGCTCCAGTAAAAATACAGCAAGTGCCTACATCATATGAACCAACCAATATATCCATTCCAGAGAGGTGGGAGGAGAAAAATAAGTACAGATCAGAAATGTGGATTTTTTTTTTCTGCAAAGCAATAACAATATTAAGCACTTTTTTTTCTACATACTTTTTCTACATGGTGTAGCAATCCCCTTTTAATCCCCAAATACAAGTTTCTATACATTTTTTTTTTGAAATAAAAATTCAACACCCAAGGCAGAAAAAAATTTACTAAAACTCCGACTTTACAGTTACTGTGACAAGAACAAATTATTATAGACCCCACCATTTAAATTTTACTGCAACATTTTCAAGGAAAAGAAAAGGGTTTTTTTTTTTTCTTGTTTTGTCAAATGCCCAGGCATTCTCGATTATTACAAATACTGGTCCACTTTTACAGTAATCAAGAAATTTTCATATATATAATATATACTAAAACCCCGTCACCAAAAGAAAACAATATACACGCAGCCACTGTGGCATCTTTTTATAACCTATTAAGCAAACTCTGAAAAAAACGATCGCTCCAACACACATACACACAATTTTTTTTTACCCTTGTATGTATCCAATACTGTAAACGTATTTTTAAGACAGAGTGCACTAAATTTAACTTTAGAAAAAAATTAGCCGTTGTTCCTGAATTGTTTTTGTTCTGTTTTTCATTCAACGATATCAACTTGTACCTTGTGTCACTTGAGTTTTAATTCAGCAGTAAATCACCTCCACTCCACATCTAAGCAGCGTTGTCCCACAGACAAAAGGGGCTGAGGATAATTCAGCTAATGGATATCCAAGGTTGTGCTGGGTTTATTTCTTCATTTGATTGGGTCTTATGGCATTTTCATGTCTTCAACCAGGATTTTTGAAAATTTATTTAAAGTAAATGTGGCTTTGTTTGTTTCTAAAGAAATGTACTTTTCTCGTTTTACTTTTTTTTAAAAAAAGTCTTTTCATTTCAAAAAAAAAAAAAAAGTTTTGCATTTGTCTCAAGAGACTCAAATAGGAAGATCAGTTTTCAAGGCACTCACATCAAATTGAATGGCAGTAGAAAAACTGTCCAATAAATTATTTTATTTTGTTCTTTATAGTGCCAGTATTGTGAATGCCACGCTTAGCAATACTGACACTCAGTCTCAGCCATCCCTTACAGTTTAACCCACCTCTGGGCCAAAAAGAAGAAGATGCTGCAATTTCTTGTTTAGAAGCCATTTAATTTAAATGCAAACAAAAGCTTTAAAGTGCGGGTTAACAGAATTCAAATGTCTAATCTTAACAGTCCAATGTTTAGTACCTTCCAACCTAATGGGATAGAAAAAAAAAAAAAAAAAAAAAACCTGGGAAGTAGCGCTGGGCACCTTCGGATGGAACTCTTCCCGTTTTCCAGTAAAAGGGAACTGAAATTGGCAAGATCCTCCCCCCACTCCCCCCCCCAACCCCCGTCCGTACAATGTCATCAGTGTGCATTACATGAGAGAATAGTAATTTCCCTCAATTCACCATCAGTACACTTGTCTGCTTGGGAAACGATCAGTTGTCACTGGCAGCAATGTATGACTTCGGATTTCTGTGGTGGGGGTGATAGAGAGAGAGAGAAGCTGTCAAGCCAGAAGAAACCTGAAAGAACACCGCTGGTTTCTCTCCTTTCTGTGTCACTGCAGGCCACCACCATCTACCCCCAAAAGTACCCTCAGCCCATTTTATTTAGTCGAATCTACGGCAAATAGCAGAGATGGCATCCCAGGGCCCACCGACATTCCGAGAAAAGTACGGGATCTGCTGGGAATGCACAATTTTAGAATGCTCTTGGGCCATTTCCCAGGGGCAGCCCTCAAAAACTCCTGTTTCTCTGGCAGTGCTGAGTTTTCTGAGGGCCTCTCCCCCCCGCCACTCAAAGGTTTCCTTATGGATTGCAAAGTTGAAATCAACACAGAAAAGGCCTCTGTTACTCGGGACATCATCAGTGCTACATCTCCTTTCCGATTCTGAAACAAAGTGCTACAACTTTAAAGATTGTTATCCGCTGTTCATCCACCCCCTCCCCCAAAACAAAAACAAAAGCAAAAACGCATGCCACTTTTTATTTCAGGACAAAAAAAAAAAAGGAATAAAAAAGTAAACAACTTTAAAAGTCATTTAAGTGTTGGCTTCTTCACAAGAAATTACACATGCTTAGCTTAGATTTCAAAAAAGCAGCGCCCTCCCCCCCCCCAAATTATAATTTAAAATATATGCTTCCCCTCTACATAGCTCGGGAGTCATCGCTCAGGCTACTACTGAGTTTTTAAAAAACCAAAAAAAAACCAAAAAACAAAAAAAAACAAAAAACTGAAGAAGGGATGGATACCCAACAAAATCTCTTAAAGGAATTTCAACAGAAAGAATAATAATAAAAAGTACCTGCACATGCCAAAAAAATTACAAAACCCAATAAATACAGAAATTATTGCACAGTTAAAAGGCTCCACAATTTTTACTGCCTTAATCAACCCTCGGGTTTCCATAGGACTTCGCAGACACAGGTTAGGTTGGAGGGCCGCCTCCCCTGGGGCCCCGGGGGCTCGCAGGGGGTGCCGAGCGGCGGCGGCGACATGGAGGCAAGTGTCAGGTCAGCATTCTCTCGCTTGGCGACGGGGCTACTGTACAGGTGCGCGGGGGTGGGGGTGGGGGGGTGGCCCGCGCGCGCTTAGCTCCTCTCGGCCTGCTCGATTTTGACGTCGTTAGTCAGCAAGTGCTCGCCGTGCCACTTTTTCATGTGTTTCTCCAGGGTGCTGTAGACGCTGAAGGGCATCTGGCAGATGTCGCAGCGGTACACCTCCTTGCCGATCTGCCCGTGCGTCTTCATGTGGCGCGTGAGCTTGCTGCTCTGCGCGCACGCGTAGTTGCACAGCTCGCACTTGTAAGGCCGCTCGCCGGTGTGGCTCCGCCGGTGCACCGTCAGGTTGCTGCAGTTCTTGAACACCTTGCCGCAGTACTCGCACGTGTCGCTGCGCCGGCCCTCCTTGGAGCTCGGCCTCCCGGGGCCCGGGCCGCCCAGATGCGGCGTGCTGCCCCCGCTGGCCGTGCCGCTGCGGCCCGACAGCCCGCCGTCCAGCAGGTCCCCGGGCGGCGTGGAGAAGCGCAGGCTGCCGTTCTCGGACGAGTGCTCGGACGACGTGGCGAAGGGCGACTGGCGCGCGTCCGTGAAGCCCAGGAAGGGGTCCTTCATGAAGTGCCGCGACGCCGCATAGCCCACGAGCCACTGCGAGTACACGTTCTCGGACGGGATGAGCGCGGCGGGCGGCAGCTCCAGGTCCTTCTCCACCTTGATGCGCTTGGCCGCGCTGTTGAGCCCGGGGCTGGGCAGCGGCGCCGGCTTGCGCGGGAAGAGGCCCGGGAAGGGCTCGGCGCCCGGCGCGAAGCCGCCGCCGCGCCCGTTGACCGCGCCGCCCGGGCCCGCGTCGCCGCAGCCGCCCGCGTCGTCGTCGTCGCCCGGGTCCCCACCGCCCGCCGAGCGCTTCAGGAAGGCGCCGCGCTTCTGCTTGTCGGCCAGCAGCTCGCCGTAGGGCGGCAGCGCGCCCAGGCCCACGTTCTCCATGACCTTGCCCAGCACCAGCGCCTTCTCGTCGGCCAGCGCCTTGGCCGCGCCGCCCACGCCGCCGCCCGCGCCCGGCACCCCGGCCACCCCGCCGCCACCGCCGCCGCCGCCGTTCTCCCGGTTGCGGCTCAGCTCCGAGTCCATGCTGAAGCTCGACTCGGGCCGGCTCTCATTCTCCAGCAGCAGCTCCTCCTCCTCCTCCTCCTCCTCCTCGTCCTCCTCCTCGGGCTCGTGGCCCAGCGACGGGTCACTCTCGTGGTGGCGGAAGTCGCCGTCAGCCGCCTTGAGGCCCTCGCCGGCCAGCTCGCTGGTGCCGGGCTCCGGGGAGCTGGCGGCCGAGAGCCCGTCGTCGGAGCGGCCGGCCAGCGAGCCGGCCTTGTGCATGTGCGTCTTCATGTGGCGCTTGAGCTTGCTCGCCTGCGAGCACGCGTGGTCACACAGCTGGCACTTGTAGGGCTTCTCGCCCGTGTGGCTGCGCCGGTGCACGATGAGATTGCTCTGGAACTTGAAGGTCTTGCCGCAGAACTCGCACGACTTGCTCTTGGCCGGCGGCTGGGGCGGCGGCGTGCCGCCGGGGGGCATGGGCGGCAGCGGCGGGGTGCTCAGGAACGGGGACTTGGGGCTGGGCTGGAAGGGGTTCAGGAGCCGGTGCATAGGGTTGCCGCGGCCCGGGGACACGGGCGGCGGCGTGGAGCTGTTGCCCGCCAGCTCGCGGAGCCGCCGCGAGAAGTCCATGGCGGGCGAGTCGATGGCCATGGGGTTCAGGCGCATGACTCGGTCGAAGGCACTGGGGTGCTGGGCGACGAGCCCCATCTCCTCGGCGCTGAGGCGGTGCGGGTCCAGGTGGTGGCGCGGCGGCGGGCTGAAGAGCGGCGGCGTGCCGGGCAGGCGGCCCTCGCCGAAGCCCGGGTGGTCCCGCAGGATGGGGCCCGTCATGCGCAGCAGGTTGAAGGGGTTGCTGTCGCCCAGGAAGTTCATGAGCGGGGACTGGGCCACGGCCTCGGGCCCGAGCGGCGGCGGGATGGTGAGCCGCGGCGTGAGCGAGCTGCTGGCCGGCCCGGGCTCCAGGTAGATGCGGAAGCCGTGCGTGTTCTGCGCGTGCTGCAGCAGGAACCACGCGCTGTTGAAGGGCTGCTTGCATGTTGTGCAAATGTAGCTGGAAGGCTCATCTTTACCTGGGGAGACACACGGACGGAAAGGCAGAGAGAGCGTGAGAAGCGGAGGACGGGGGCTCGCGCACCACGGGGCCACTGACCTGGAGGCGAGCCGGGGCCGAGTGCGTCCCGGGATCCGCGGCTCTTGAGGGCGGCAGCAGCGGGACGGCTTCTGAGCAGGCCCAGGCCTGCGACCCCCTGGCAGATCCCCGGCAGAGGGGCTGAAGAAGCCTGCTCTGTGGGCTGGCGGCCCCGGCAAAGCCTGGACCAGGCGTGTGACCTCAGCAAGTTACTCCAATTCGGTAGACATCCCTCTGTGCCCCTAAAATACGGTGTCCTTAAGCCCATCGCCTCAGAAGCCAAAGGAGATGTGTTTGTGAGAATGCCTGATTCCAGTAATAGGAAGTATGGAAAGGATGGACTGCATAAAAGATAGCCGGGCAGATTTCAGCCGTTCAGGGCTACCTTCACACTGGCCACGGTCTAGACCAGGGATTGTCAAGCAAGGCACTACTGACATGTAGACCCTGATGATTCTCCGCCTGGGGGCCGGGGGCCGCCCTGTGCTTTGTAGGATGTTCAGCAGCAGCCCTGGCCTCTACCCACTAGAAGCCAGTAGCACTCCCTCCCCTCCCAATCATGAGGATCAAAAATCTCTCCAGGCACTGCCAAACCTCCCTGGGGGGCAAAACTGCCCCCTTCCCTCGCCCCCCCCCCAGTCACTGACTAGGCAGTCTTTGATCCAAGGAAGTTCTAAGAAGCACAAATCAAACCAAATCGCCTTGCAAACATTTTAAGAGAAACGGCTGATACCTCTGCATCATTTGGGATTTTAACTACAGGAAATCCCAGGGTTTCATACACCAGGGTCTGTGCAGAAAGCGCTGTCAAATTTAAACACGGACGCGTAGGAACAGAAGGCATTCAGCATGTCATGAACATCACTACTGGGTGACAGCTGCCCCCCACCATTGCCCTCCTGGCCTCACACACACACACACACACACACACACACCCCTAACCACAGTGTGGAATCTGGCCTCCAGAGACCCCTGGGGAGGGGGAGGGGTGAGGTCCTTTGCCAGAAACACTGAGTGAAAGAATGTCACATCTGACAGGACGGTCAGGATTAATGGTGGCAAGTGTGGATTTGTTACAAACTGGCTCTGGTGACATCGGGAGCCAGTCTTAGGGGACGCTGGTGGCATGGAGCCAAAGCGTCCCTGTCTTCGTCCATCATTAGGGTCATCGCAAAATGGAGCCCGGACCTTCCAACCAGAACCTCTTTTTTGGCCAACGTCCTCAACCTGCGGGTGAAACTGGCTGCTTCTCCAGCCCGAACCTCTTCTCCTAATGCTTCACGTGAACAGGACAGGTGTGGGCAGGTCCTGCCTTCCACCATCAGATTTGCTCACTGGCCGGGGAAGGAAAAGGGAACACGACATCACGGCTGAGATCTTGAAATACCCCTTTTTGTTTTTTCAAACTTTCTTGTACCTGGAAGATTTTAACGCTGATAAAGCACGGTAGCCGCAAACTCCCTGGTGGAGCCAAATGTGCATGTTAATTTTCATACCCCGTATCAGTAAGGGGAGGGGGGCGTAGCGTACAGCGGGGCGGGCTGGAGCAGATAATCCCCATCTCAGCCACTCCCTGGAAGATTAAGGACTTCTGAAATCCCGTACAGAGACGAATTTTTTTGGTTTTCCAGCCACGAATCATGTTTCTTGGGGGCTTCACCCTTAGCAGTAAAATCCAAGTGGTTCTGGGACCAAACATCCCGAGTTCCATACAGGTTAAACTTGACCTCTCCCAAGGTCCAAGGGCCAAGGGCCCTGGACCTCCCTGAGCCATGCAGTGTGTGCGGGCTGTCCAGGGGGCAGGGGGGCGGGGTGGAGATTCTCCCAGACACAGAAGCAACTGGGCCAGATCACCCACCACTGGAAACCAAGACCTGCCCTCCAGGTCTGGTGGTCTCTGGGCATCACTGCACGCTCGTGTGCAATAGGACATGTGTCTGTGTGTTTGGTAGTGAGGAGACCAGGAGGGGTGGGGGGAGGCAGGGAGGACAAAAAGGAAAAAAGAATTCCGAAGGTCAGCTTCACCTCACTTTTAAACACAGCCCCAGGAGAACTTCTGAGGCAATTTTCTTTCTCCAGGGTGTCCGGGTAACTTCCTCCTCCCAGTATGTCTGTGTAACTCAGTTCCCCATGCTGGAGCCCCTGGGGAGAATTTCCCCACCTGGAAACGGGGCCTTTCCTTCCCAAGGCCCTGGGTGGCTGTGGTCCTCGCTGCGGGAGCGGTAAGGCCACACGGACACCGCAGCCTTCCCGTCCTGTGTGCCAACCCGCTATGGCAGAGAGCGCCAGCTCCTCGGAGGCACCATCTCCTGTCCTGGCTTATTAGTTAACGCGTGTGGGGGACAGAACTCTTCCCCTCAGACAGCCTCGTGGGAAAGCTGGCCAGAAGCCACAATATTTAGAGTCCTCCTCAAATCCTTTTCTGGAGCAAGGGAGAATAAGTAATAAATAAGAAGATAAAGGAAAAGTCCCTTTCTGACACAGGAGCCAACAACACAAATGAAGCACCACCTCCCACAAGGTCATAGATCTTGCAATTAAGGAGCACGCTGTACCCTTCACCTTGGCTCCAGACACTCTCATTGACCAAGTTACTGCACACAGCTGCTCTGGTTCCTCGTGTTTTTAAGACGGGCCGCCTCCCTTCCCCCAGTCTCTTTTTTCATCATCTTCATTTCCTTGGGTCTCTCCAGAGCACTTCCTGTTTCTTCTTCTGATGGCTACACATTTTCTAGAAAGTTCTACTGCCCATGAGGAATGTGGGTATCAGAAGACAATGCAAAACTCTCAGGCAGGCCAGGAATGAAATGGCCAATTAAAATATATATGTTTTGGGCTTCCCTGGTGGCACAGTGGTTGAGAATCTGCCTGCTAGTGCAGGGGACACGGGTTCGAGCCCTGGTCTGGGAAGATCCCACATGCCGCGGAGCGGCTGGGCCCGTGAGCCACAATTGCTGAGCCTGCGCGTCTGGAGCCTGTGCCCCGCGACGGGAGGGGCCGCGATAGAGAAAGGCCCGCGCACCGCGATGAAGAGCGGTCCCCGCACCGCGATGAAGAGTGGCCCCCGCTTGCCGCAACTGGAGAAAGCCCTCGCACGAACCGAAGACCCAACACAGCCAAAAATAAATAAATAAATAAATAAATAAATAAGAAAATCCTTTAAAAAAAAAAAATATATATATATATATATATGTTTTTTAACTCAAACGGCAGCTGCTGAGAAGCATGTACCTGCATGTCCTAAAGAGTTCAGATGTTTCCACTTTTTGTTTAAAAAAAAAAAAAAAACAGAGCAAAAGACACTGCTAAAACTCTTAACTTGGAGCAACCGGGAGGAAGTTAACTGCCCGGAATTCACCATCAGGGGGAGAAAAGCTCTGTGTGTATCCCTTGAATAGGATTCCAGGGTCCCTCGTCAAGCCGGGGTAAGCTCTTTTCCCGCACGCCTGAACCCATCTGGCTCCCACACTTCTCTCCACGCCATGGCAAGATTCACTGCAGGTGCCAGTCTTCCCAGGATCTGACAGTTTCCGATGTTTTTAAAATCTCCCAGCCCTCAAAGGCCCTCCCTAGACAACGCACTTTCCGCTCTCCTTCGTAACTTTCTTTTTTAAATAAAATGTTCATTTCCATGTTACCACTTCATGGTTATCTCTTACCTAGAAGTAGCCTTGAGCACTGGGGCTGCTCACTTTTGAGAACAATGTCAGGAAGCCTTTGAAGAGCCAGACGGAACATTTTTCTGTTCAAAAACTCACTAAATATTTTAAAGCCCCAACACACACAGTCACCCATGGCTCATTTTTAAATGCAGCGGAAGACCCTCGGTGAGAGGGCTGCTTCGGACTCAGGGCTGTCCCCCCTCCTGGAGCTCAGGGCCACCTGCCCAGAGATGAGCTGGAAGCTCTACCACGTGCCGACTTTGCTGGTGGCCCAGACAGGATCCATGTCCCGACACGCTGCCCCTGTGGCTGCCGACATTCCAACTGAGAGGTCGACACCTAGGTTATTTTGAAGCGACTTACCCAGCGACGCCAAACCTGGCTTAGAGGCCTAGAAACGTCAGCTGCATTTGGATCACTACATCGGGCTTGGCGACTCAGAATCCAGGGCCCGTGTCTTGTTTGCTTGCTTCCTTCCTTTTTCCTTTCTCAGACATTTTTGGTATCCATTGGCAGAAACCCACACTGGGTCTTCTTTTGCTCTCCTGGCTTTCAGGGAGGCCCTGTGTTTTTCTCCAATTCGAAACGCTCCCTGTGATCTCTGTTAAAGAGAACCCTGGACAGCAGCGTGACTTCATACCTCCGCCTTGACATTCCCAGCAGAGTGATGTTGATCAAGTCACTTAACCTCTCTGAGCCTCTGTTTCCTCATCAGTAGAGTGGGAATAACATATCTGCTTCCAAAGAGGGCTAGGGGAGCAAACGAGATCGCGCATGTGGACACACCCTATAAAATTCACACATCACTACGCACATGTTATGGTTGGGCTTTGCATGTTTTGTTTTTTATTATCCATCTTGTACCTGGCAGTGGATGTTTCAGGGATGCCTTTCAGTGTAACTCTGGCAGTAATAAAACCCTGGAGGAATTTTCTTTTCTTTCTTATGTTTTAACATCTTTATTGGAGTATAATTGCTTTACAATGGTGTGTTAGTTTCTGCTGTATAACAAAGTGAATCAGCTGTACATATGCATATATCCCCATATCTCCTCCCTCTTGCATCTCCCTCCCACCCCCCCATCCCACCCCTCTAGGTGGACACAAAGCACCGAGCTGATCTCCCTGTGCTATGCAGCTGCTTCCCACTAGCTATCTGTTTTACATTTGGTAGTGTATATATGTCCATGTTACTCTCTCACTTTGTCCCAGCTTACCCTTCCCCCTCCCCGTGTCCTCAAGTCCATTCTCTACAGCTGCATCTTTATTCCTCTCCTGCCCCTAGGTTATTCAGAACCTTTTTTTTTTTTTAGATTCCATATATATGTGTTAGCATACTGTATTTGTTTTTCTCTTTCTGACTGACTTCACTCTGTATGACAGACTCTAACTCCATCCACCTCACTACAAATACCTCCATTTCATTTCTGTTTATGGCTGAGTAATATTCCATTGTATATATGTGCCACATCTTCTTTATCCATTCATCTGTCGATGGGCACTTAGGTTGCTTCCATGTCCTGGCTATTGTAAATAGTGCTGCAATGAACATTGTGGTACATGACTCTTTTTGAATTATGGTTTTCTCAGGGTATATGCCCAGTAGTGGGATTGCTGGGTCATATGGTAGTTCTGTTTTTAGTTTTTTAAGGAACCGCCATACTCTTCTCCATAGTGGCGGTATCAATTTACATTCCCACCAGCAGTACAAGAGGGTTCCCTTTTCTCCACACCCTCTCCCCTGGAGGAATTTTAATGCAGCCTGCCTAATGCATTAGAGGTTCCAGGGAAGTAGAAACTTGCAAACGTTGAGGAAACATCATTTTTTATTGTGACTCTTGGGAACAAACACGCAACTGGGCTCCTGCAATGAAGTGCTACCGCCCCCCGCCCCCGCTAGTAGGAGTGTTTTCTTTCTTTTTTTTTTTTTTATTTTTTTTTTATTTTTTTTTTCTTTCTTTTTTTAATGAGCATTTAAATAATTGTTCTTCCTTATTATGCTGGTTACTCTAATAATACCAATAAAGGTATCAGTGATGTTCAATAAAAAGCACACCTTTAACTGAGTTATTATTCAATAAAAAGGCCATAATTGAGAGCAATAATTTAAGAGGGCTCTCCTAAGGCCAAGTGATACCCAGTAGAAGGGTATTCCTGCCTGCAGGGGATTTAGTGGTTCACGGCTACTCAGAAGCCACAAGCAGACACCACCTCCCAGCTCAAGCAGGGCCTGGGGTGATCACCAGCCAGGGCCTTTCTCTCCCAAAGCTGGAGGCAAAAATGAGAGTCCTGACACTTGGACACTGAAGAAAGAACTGGGTCTTGGCTTCACGTGGCCCTCTACAGTTTGCAAAGCACTTGACAGTTGGTTTGGCATTTTCACAGCCATTAGCGCATTTCAGCGTCACTCACACGACCGCTGAGGGAGGCCAGGCAGGGACCACCTCCCTGCTGGCACGTGATGGTGCTGCAGCTCAGAGAAGCAGAGTCCCCCAGCCAGCAAGGGGAGGGCCACGTCCCCGCTCAGGCTTCCCGAGCCCTGGCTCCATCCCAGATGCACCCCCCAACCGCCACAGCACCACCTGAGATCGTTGTCTTTACACTTGTCAGGGCCTGTTGCACAATGAAAAGGTCCTCCTGTCACACTGTGTGTGTCTTCCCAGTGAAGGGCATCGATTACCTGTTGATGGAACCCAGTCGGGTCCACCACGGGCCTCGTCCCTGGAGTGGAGATGTTTAAGAGAGCAGGTGAGCCTACAGGGCAACGTGCCACTCAGGACCTGGTGAAGGGGTCATGAGACACCGGCAGCCAGATTCTGGGGCAGGCTGTTAGATCCAGGGTCTCCCTGTGGCAGGCCCCTTCCCCTCTCTGGATTTTAGGGTACGCAGTGCCCAAGGAGAGGGCTGGATTCATTGGCCAACCATCCAATCCTCCTCCAGAATCTATGCCCACTAGCAGTGCCATCTCCTCAGTGCCAAAATGTTAATAATTATTGTCACTATTATCTCTAGATGTGTAGACCCCTTATTAGTTTAAAGACTGTCTTCCCTTTCATGATCCCAGAAAGAAAATGTCAGTTGGTTTCCTTGGGGAACTCTGTTAGTTTCGTGTTCATATCATTTCTGAGCACAGTCACCTATGAAATCTATAAGCATCCCCGCTTGTTCTGAAAGCATCCTATCAAACAAAACCTCAGCCTCTCCAAGAGAGAAGGTGGAGCTAAGGCAATAATAACAGCAGTAACAAGAAACCATCATTAAACCCTTACATGAGCTGCCTGCAGCTAAGGAGAACTGTCCTCACAACTCCCAAGGTCAAGAACTGTCATCAGCACCATTTCACAGATGAGGAAACTGAAGATTGGAAGAGATAAGGTGATCAGCCCAGAGCCGCACAGCCAGCTGTGCTCTAGATAAAAGCTTAGTCAAAAGAGGAAAGGGTGCAGACCTGGGCCCCTCCCAAGTCAAGGGACCCTAGGGTAGGAGACAGGGCAGTTGTGTGTGCCTCGGAATCTTACCTTTCGTCCCAGCCACATGCTAGTGAAATGTGGAGGTGTGTTGTTCTCGGCTAGAATTGCAAGAACTTGGTGAAATCAGGCCAATTATCTCATGGAAAAGTAATAGATGCCCTTTGTTGGGTCTTGGTTCTGGTGGTGACAGCAGTAGCACTACTACTACCACTAAATGGTCTCCCTGGTGATGACGTGCTGAGCCAGCCTCAGTCTAACACAGCCATTGCCCCTCCGCCAATGCCCGTGGCAGACATTGCCAATCCATCCCCACACTCCCCCACCAGGCCTCGGAATCCTCTTTAACCCAGAGCTCCAGACAGCCATTACCACCACATAGAGTGTGCGTCTGCCTCTTTGCCATCCCTGGATCCCAGCTCACATAAGCCCACTAAGTGGGGGGGACCAAGATAGATAGGGCTGAGTGGACTAGGTAGCAGGGTGTGTCCTGCTGAGAGCAATGCCTGCACTTGCCTTTCATTCATTCATTGAAGAAGTAGGAGCTGGGCACCCTTTATCCACTAGGTATTCTGCTGGTATCGAGGGATGCAGCTCTCGAATTCCAGGGGGAGACGAGAGCACCTAATAACCCTCTCAATTATTTCATGAAAAGTATGAGTGCTGCCAGGGCCAAGTTCAAGGTGCTGGGAGAGAAAAGCATGCAAGGGCTTGGCTGACTTTGGGGTTTAGAACCTGCCTCACCCCATGTAGTCTCATGACAACTCTCTGCCCGTGACCACTTAGAGGAGCGATAAAGGAGGCTCAGAGACCGCAAGTAAGTTGCCGGAGGCCACGTGACTGGCCTTGGGTTATTTATTTAAAATTCATCATATGGTCTGGATTCCAAGCTCCCTGAGGACCGGGGCTGAGCTGATCTTGCCTACTGCCGCAACTCCGGCCACCAGCAGGGTGACAAACGCACACGTGCTTCAGAATTGCCGGTGCCTGTGTTAGCTGTGTTCTGTCTGTTTGCTCCCCCATGGTCAGCGTGGCTAAAGTCATCACAGGCAGAACAAGGGCGTCTGCCCAGGTCTGGGTGAACCTTCCCAGGCTTCACAGTCTGCCCTCCAGGCGAGGCCGCCTCTGGAGCAGGGCCCAGCTCAGCACTCAACACGACCCCGCATCCCGGACTCGCTGGGCAGTACCCCGCCCAGCATGCCCACGCCTCTCCACTGGCTGTGTTCCAACCACCAGAGAATGCTGGGATCCAGGTGACTCCAAAGAACCCAGACGCTCCGCCACCGCCCCCATCCACCTCTAAGCCGCCCTAGCAGAGTGGGCGAGCGGGCCAGCGACCCCCCCAAATCACAGCCCTGACGGCCCCTGCTGCCCGGAGGAAGCACCAGGCTCTCAGCCTTCAGGATCCGGCCGGACTCACTGCCCACTCACGCGCTGGCCCCCCACCCTCCTGGTCCTCTCCTTGCCCGTGCATCTCACACCTCCTTGCACCGGCCGTTTCAGCTGCCTGGAATACCTGCCTTTCCTCCTCTCCCTGCAAAACATCTTCTTAGACACAGCCCAAGCGTAGCCCCCTCTGATCCCCACAGCCTTGGGGGAATGCTGCTCGACACTGATCACCACGCTGTCATCACCTGCCTTTGACTCTGGTGGGCTTGACTCACGTACCACTGCGTGTGCCAGAGGTGGACCTGTGGGCGCTCACAGCCACTCTGGAAAGTGGGCTCTAATCCAGATCTTATATAAAAGAGAAACTCAGTCTCATCACAGTTAAGTGAGGGGCCCCGGGTCAGACAGCCTGTGGGTCGCAGAGCCCAGATTCACGGCTGGGTCTGAGCCCAGGGCCTGGGTCGTGTCTGACACACACCAGCTGCCCCTCCACCGGGCCTGCAAACTCCGCCGTAACCGGCCCTGAACCAGCCACAGCACACCATTCCACCTGCCCCCGAGCACACCAGCGAGCTGGCCGGTGCCGCAAGCTGGAGGCTCTTTGCAGGAAATGCCACGTGGAGCTTGGCTGAGAATCGAGAGGCCCCACGAGTAAGAAACCTCACCCCGCTGCGGTCCACTCACCCTGAGAGCGTCCCTGCGGCAGAGGTCAGCTTTGTGCTTCCGATGCCCGGAGTTAGCTCGGGCTGGAGGACTGGGCCTTCAGGCTTCACCACAGCCTCAAACCGAGGCCCCAGCATCCCCCTAGACAGCCAGGGGCACAAGAACCCCAGCAGAGTAAAAGCAGCATCCTGGGAAGTTGCTAAACCCAAGGAAATCTGATCTTGTCCCAAATGGTCTAGGGACATCCCTTTTCCATTCATTCATTCATTCATTCATTCACTCATCCATCCGGTCACCATGTGCTAAGTTCTAGGACCCACAATAGGACCTACTTACTTGGAGGGATCAGCCACAGGTGGGGGTCGGGGGGAGCAGGGGCGGGTTAAGCTGTGGACACAAAGGATTCTGAGGCAGAGCAGGATCTGCCGAGTGACCTCAGAGCATCCAGGGAAGAGGCAGGCAGGAAACACCGCGTGGAGGTCAGTTCAAGCCAGACACAGGGAAAGTGGCACCTGCCCAGATCCAGCAGGGAAGGCACTCGGGGTGGAGAGCCCTGCGTGAACACCCTCGGGGTGCACCAAAGAAAAAGCAGCTCTGTTGGCTGCAGAAGCAGGCAGGGGTGGGGAGATAGGAGAGGCGATGAGAAAGGCAAGGACCTGCGGAGAATTGTGCAAGAGTGTTTCCATCCGAGGCATCCCCTGCTCGTTCTGCAGGGTTCCCCGTGCAGGGCTGTCCTCACTCACCCACACTCACCCTCCAAACCCAGGGCTAAATCGTAAACGTGAAGAAGATGCCCCGCTCTCGGTGTTCTCATTCTCCTCCTAAAAAGCCAGGAAGCCCCTCAGGACAATCTGCACAACACTACATCTGCACCCAGAAACCATACCACTGGAGCAAAAGCTGAGAGGCTCTTCTCCACACGTCTGTTCCTTTGCTCCTTCCTCCCTTCCTACCTTTACTCTACACATGCAGGCAGTGTGTGCCGTCCGCCAGGCCCGCACTGAGCTCAGGAGGGGTGCCCACGCGGAGCCTGCGGTCCAGGGCAAGAGGTTCTTGACTCCACAAACATGCAGGAAGGGCTCAGGCCACTAGTTCACTAAGAAAGGGTGTGCCACATGGTGCAGGGCCCAGAGGAGGAGAGACTGACAGCCTGGGAGAATCAGGGGGGACTTCTCGCAGGAGGAGACCCTGGAACTCAGCTCAGAAGGAAAAATGAGTCCATTGTGCAGAGAAAGGACAGAAAGTGTGTGCCCAGTGGAGGAAACTGCAGGCACAAAAGCATGGAGGTGGGATCTTAAGATTCGCGGAGGGGAGGACCTGGGTGTGGAACTGAAGGGGCAATGCAGGATCCATCTGAGGAGGCTCTGAAAACACGCAAAGAAACTGAGCTGCAGAGAGACCAAATTCCATTGCTGCAAATTCCATCACAATGAAAACTTTGATTTTTTTTTTTTTAAATGAAGATTTTCAAGCCCACACTCAAGGTCTATTTGAATCACAAACTGTTCAGTACAACAAAATCTCAGTACAACGAAAGGATGGAGGTAAACCTCTCGGAGAGTTTGGTTGCAGACCAGACCTGCCCTTCCCAAACTAAGAAACCCTAGTGTATAAAGAAATGAAACTGGGAGGTGGAAAACACAAAGAGGGAACTTCAAGTCCAATCTATGAGGATCACTAGCCTAGGAAGAGAGATGGCTTCTAAATCACCCTCTCCAGCAGAAGTTCTATTATTCCAGCAAGGCTCTTATCTGAACACCCACGGCTGAGAAGCCCGCCTTCAGGAATGGGGTGGTCCAGACTCTTGGGGGAACAGGGAAGTATGAAAACTGAACTACGGCTGCCGGCCCCATACACCCCAGATTTCCCCCAAACAGTCTTGACTTCAACTGCTCGATTCTGTGGTCACACCAGGTGTGCAGTTCAGGCTCAGGAAACAGCCACCCAGCCCTGAAACAAAGCAACACCGCTAACTGTGGAGGGGGCATCTCGGGGCAGGGTGAGAACCGTGGTGTGTGCTAGTCAGATGGAAGAGCCAGAGGCAAGACACACAGAGTGATTTTATACGTGGCAACTCATTTACAGCATTCTTGGAAAACTACAGTGCACTCCTCAAGATCATCTTTATACAGTTCCCCCCCTTTACACCAGGCTCCCACATGCGATGGAGATAATGTCTTCCCCGAGATAGATGAATGCATCGTCAGACTCCCTTGAAATCTGCTTTCTGTAGACTTCTCTGAAAAGGACCCACACTCTTCCAGTGGGTGTTGGTGGACTGAGAGATGAATGTACTGCCCCAACCCTCTCCCCCGCAGTATAGGGTTTTCTGAGAGGATTCTAGAAATCTGGGGACAGGAATTTAGCAGAGAACATGAAGAGGAAGCATAAAGCAAACCTTATCACCTTATCCTTATCACTTAACGGAAAAATAAAGAGTGAATTAAGAAATAAACAGGCAAAACCCATCACGCAGTGAGCTGCTTGGGTGCTTCAGCGCCGGTGTGTACACACGTGTGCACACGTGTACACACGCCAAGCACATCTCACACACACATTCTGGCTGACACAGGAAGTCTCCCTTCTCTGTAATTCACGACTTCCTTCACGAGGCAGGCCTCCATCCTTCCTTTCCTTAAATCCACAGAAGTCTCCACATTCCACCCCAAGAAGTACTGCAGGGACAGTAAACCTCGTTTTAATGGAGCGTACATTTAGCTCGGAGGAGGTAACTGACGTTATGGAGAGCCTCGATGCCGAGTTACACGGGTTAGCTAACGCAGAGGGGACCCATAGCCACACACCACAAACAAGCGGTAATATATTACGTAGATTGTTCTGAGCGGCGTGCGTTAGAGCAAAAGTGTGCGGGTCCGCTGGGATTGATAAAACACAAGGAAACAGCAGATGCGCACCTGTAAATCTGTCTCATTTGTCTCTGAAGTGAAAGGTTATTCCCTTGTTCGGAATTTGTGATAAAAACATGCTAGCCCAAGGTTTGTGGAGAATATCTAAATAAGTTGTGTATAATGATAGGCGATGATAGGATAAAAACTGGACCTTATGAACGGGGGAGCGCCGTCTGTCTCACCAAGTGCTTCCCACCGCTGAGTCATGTCTCTTTAACGCATAAGCACTTCCACGTCACATGCCCCCCCCACAAAAGAGCTGCAAGGACTGGTACCAGACCCCACCGCCACTAACCGGTAACCACCCAAGCTTGACTCTGCCTGGGGGGGTGGATTCTTTTCTTTTTTCTTTTCTTTTTTTAGTTTTGTTTTCTTAAATATGTCTAGTACCTCCCTCCAACCAAGAGCCGAGACTGAAGTCACGCCCCTGCAGGACCACCTCCTCCAGTACGCCATCTTTCCCGGCTGGTCACCGGGTTGCGGGGAGCCGAGGCCAGGCGTAGGGAGGGGCCTCTGCCCCCGTGTGGGCGCCCTGCTCCCCAGCGCCCTCCCTGGAGGCGAGCAGGGGGCCTGGCAGGAAGCACCAGCTGTGCCGCGCGCCCGGGGTTGGCACCTTGGCATCCCGGCTGGAGCCGAGGTGCCCGCCTGGCCCCATCCAGGTTAACCAACCGCAATGTTACAGTAACTCCAGACAGCCTGTCACCGAGCACAAAAGTCACCAGCGAGTGAATGTGCTTTTCTGCACCACAATTAAGACGAATCAATACGACGGGCCACAAATGGTATTTTACTCTCAATAAGAACTCGAGCTGAGTTTATTCAGAATATTTTAGCGCTTCCCCGGGGGATTTTGGGCCGACGCAGATGGCAAATAAAGTACTCAGCCTAAGGCTACAGCACATTATGGTAATTCTAATGTCAGATGTACTTTAATATACAGCTCTATTTAATCACCCCATTATTTCACATTTCCATATGAAAAACCTGCGGCACTTCTGCGGTGCTTTGCCTCTGCCACGGTGCCAGCTTCCTGCAGCCCGCGGGCGGTGGGGAGATGGTCATCCTCGCCAGGCACGGCTCACAGTGCCGAAGTTCCCAGATGCCCCTCTGCACAACGGAGCTGCCCGGCATGATCAGAAAATCAGGGGGTTCGGAGATGCACCAAATGCCAGGGGAGGTTATGGGAAAGAGAAACCTAGCAGCCCCCACACTGGCTGCACACAGGTTCACACACACACACACACACACACACACACACACGGGTGAGGGCTCACCACTCAGCCTCTCTCCAAACACCAATAACCCCAGCAATGTGGCTGGGTGGCCCAGTGGCTAGACCCAACCAAGGCACTGGGCTGGACCAGACGCGCCTTCTGCACGTGGTGATCACAGCACTGCCCCACGCCCCCACCCCACAAGGGCAGAGGAAGGCGGTAGCAACGCCAAGGGCGGGAGGAAATGTGCAGGGGCAAGTGGAGGCTGGCTGGCGACAGAGGTGGGGAGAGCGTGAGGTGGGGTGGGAGGGGCAGAGGAGCTGCAGCCCAAACCGACTGTACATCTGGAGCCAGGAGGCCCCCAGGATGTCCTGTCGGGTTTGCACTGGAGAATCTCAAGCTGAGGAGCTCAGGCCCCAGGGGAGGTGGAGTCCCGTGAATTCCAAATGGCTGGAGCACCTCAAGGCTGGCTCGGGCGGCCAGCTGGCGGGAAGAAGCCAGCGGAAGCATGGGTTTTGGCTGAGCCCAGGAAATCACTCTAACGCTGTCACATGCATACTTGGCCACATGGCGTTCCAGAGAAGCCCAGCACGAAACCCGCTGACCACCCAATTCTAGATTTCTCAAAGATGGGCTGCTGATGGGTGAAATGAAACCTGGCACCTGGCACCTGACCCTACTGGATGCCCCACTAACTAGTCAACATTTAAGGCCACAGAACAGGATTCCTGTACATGGGTACAGCATATGCCATCCAAATGAGGCTGCCGCTGCCCGTGAGCGGGCCAGGTCCCCCTCCTAACATGGGGGAAACAACCTCTAAGGGAAGCAAGGAGGCAGGCGGGTAGAGAGGGAGGCAGAGGAGGCGGGGAGAGAGGAAGGAAAGAGAGGCAATAAAACTGAGAAAGTCCTAGCGTACGTTGCCAGAAACACTAGCAAATTCCTCAGAATTGTTCACTTACAAATAAGACTATCAGTTACTTAATTCTAGCAGATTTGTCTCATAAGCTCAGTCTGGGAAAGTTTTTTTAGAGGAAAACTGCTTGATTATTGGAAGGTACAGACTCTGGCTATTCCAAATCCTGCAGGTATCACTGCAACAATGAGCTCACCACCCAGCACCCACCACCCACCGGAGTCGCCCCTCAAACCAGCTTCAGGACTTCTTCTTAAAATACACTTTGGGGGGAAAATTCAACAGTGGGAATTCATTCTCCATTTCCAAGGCCTTTGATTCCACCCTATTATTTTTGGTGATTCGTGAACCTAAAAATAGATACTAATATTCCCCAGTCCTTTTCCTGGCTGTGGCGAGTGCCAGTTAGGAAAAAAGAGCTCGAACAGTGGTTCTCAACTGAGGACTGTTTCGCCCCTCTTGGGGATTTTGGCAATGTCTGGAGATATTTTTGATGGCCACGATTAGGAGGGTGGCAGTGTTACTGGCATCTGGTGGGTAGAGGCAGGGATGCTGGCGAACATCCTACAAAGGTCAGCAGTTCTGGGGCTGCCAATCCTAAGCAAGACCCACCCCAGCTTCCCCAGCAGCACTGAAGCTGCACCTGGCAAAGCCGACTGCAAGGGGAAAGTGGGAATCGCGGGTAAGGCGGGGAGTGGGAAGGGGAGGAGAAAGAGGGGAGAAAGAGGGTGGAGAGAAACTCTGAGACCAGAGAAGAGAAGGAGGAGGGGCCCACATCATTGACTTTTGGCAGTAAGCGGACTTGTGGAATCCCAGTCAATTTCGTCATTATAGAAATCATATGAATTCCAGAACGGCCTGGAGCTGCAAATATCCGGGGCTCCTAGGGAGCTCTGTGCCTCGGAAAGGGGAATGCCAGCCTCAACAGGCAGAGGAAGCAGGGGGCATTCAAGGTGCCAGCACCCCCTCCCCCCAGCCTGCCACCAAAAAACCGTCCGCCTGACGGACGCCTCCCTCCAGAACTGGGCTCGGCCACCAACGCCAGGACGTCAGGGGCTGCCCTAGATTCAGCTGCTCAGACGTGAGCCTTGCAACAGCGGCTGCAGGAGATGAAAACCCAAATACACTTCCTGAAGTCAAAGAGATAAAAATACAGTTTCTGCTGCGTACACCACTCTTTAACAAGGCAGCAATCCTGACGCGTTGGGGAAGGGGGAGGAGGGAGCAGAGAGGATGACCACGCAAGCTTAAGCCCATTTAAAAAAAAAAAAAAGCATGATCCGGAGAGATTACATAAAAAGTACAATTAAGGACCGCTCAGAATCCCGAGGCCTTGGAGAACGTGCTGCCTCCGGAATATTTTTAGAACAATCACTGGAGTGATTCTTCTGAGTTGTAGAAACACTCCCAATCAGAAAGTCAATTTTTCCTCTATTTGCAGAAGTGAGCTGGCCCCACGGGACGGAATGCGTGTGTTTTGCTTGGCGCCTGTTCACAACGCTGTCTTGGCAGCGTTTCCTTGGAGCGCGCACGGTGAACCTGGCGCTCACACAGTAGCACTTTCATCTGAAGCGCCCGGGCCACGCTTCCCTAATAACAGCCTGGGAACTGCAAAACCCCTGCAAGCCCAGCCCTTTACATGGGGAACAGGGACCGGCTTTCGGGGGGCCCCTCTCGCCACAAGAGGGATTGTAAACTGGGGCTGGTGCTTTCAATACAGCTGTTAAAAGGCGGAAAATAAAACAATGCCAGCGAGTTCTGGCGACCTTTCACCTCACCCCCACCACACACACACACTCACGCTCACACACACCCAGCCCTGATGGCTCCTCCTTCCCTCCCACTGCCCACACAGGTACCAGCTTATCTCTGGACCTTCTGAAGTCTGGATGGGAAAGGACACGGCCACTTCAGAACCTCATTGGGGTTGAGTCCCTTGGGCCTGACAGATCTGATTCTCCTGCTTGGTAGCTTTGGCTGAACGTGAATGCGTGAACTCAACTCTGAGCTACAGTTTCCTTCTCCACGAATGAGGTTAATACCTGTATTGAGGATCTAGGGCACGCATGTAGAGAATCTTACATCTGGCTGGCACCCAACAGAGGAAGCTATTCATGGGTAAGAATGTGAATGAGTGAATGAATGAGTGAGTGAGTCAGTGAATGAATGAGTGAATGATTAAATGAGAGAATGAATAAATGAGTGAGTGAATGAATGAGTGGGTGGGTGAGTGAGTGAATTGAGTGGGTAAGTGAATGAGTGAATAAATGAGTGAATGATTAATTGAGAGAATGAACAAATGGGTGGGTGAATAAATGAGTAGGTGAGTGAGTGAATTGAGTGGGTAAGCGAATGAGTGAATGAATGAATGAGTGAGTGAATGAATGAATGAATGACAGCAGGATGGGGCTAGGAGGGAGGAGGAGGAGAGGGAGCACTCATGAGCCCGCCCTTCACCATCACTGATCAGTAGCCGCGGTCCCGCCCTCCCCATCAGGGGAGCTGTCACTCAAAAAAAGGACTTCCAGTTACCATTTCCTCCCCTCCCTGGCGTCAAGAAATGTAGTTATTTCAGCCTCTTGGATCTGGCTCATCACCACTGTCTTGCTTCACACATTCCCCTTTCTTTCTCTCTGTGTTGTTTACAAAGGTTTCACTCTGTTTTCAACTAATCAGAAAGGCCCCGCTAATACACAATTAACATGTGATTATAAAAAAAAATTAAAATAGCTTCCAGAAGAAGGAAATGTAATTAAGTAGAGAATGCTTTTCAATAAGTGCTTGCTTTAACCCATTGTCAGAACACAGTCTACGTTCATCCACAATGCCTGGAACAGATGCCAAGGGCAGAATGTTAAAAACAAGTAAAAAAGGACATTATTTTCGGGGGGGAATAATAACCATCAACTTGGTACAACATGCTGGAGAACTCAGATTCTGGCTGCAGAGGGCTGACCTCCCCCCAGTCCTCTCACCACCCTTTTCTGTAAAAACGCTTCTCTTCTAAAAAATAAAATAAATGATTAAACCCACCTCTAACATAATAAGTGAAACAGAGTGAAGAAACAAGAGCCAAACACACATATTTACAAACTCCACCGTTAACAGAAGTTCTAGCCCAGACCACGAAAAGAGTTTGATATCACCACTTTTTAATCAAGTCCGGGATCATTTTGTTTCAGATCATTCTGGCCAAATTTCAGAAGGGATCTCTCTTAAAAACCCCTAAATCGAAAATGGATTTTTAACCTCACGTTCAAGAAGCAATCTGACAAATCGAAGGATTTTCTTCTCCCACCTTTTCCTGCAGCCACCCCGATGAAATCCAGCCATTCTATGGGCCCGACGTTGATGGTTTCTGCCAACCAATATGGTGCCGCCAACTGGAAATTCAAGGAGTCCCCATTTCCTTGGGAACCCTGTGAGAAACGTGTGTGTCCCCCGCACACAAACCACCTCCCAAAATGATGGAGAAGAAGCAACATCGGAAAGCTCAGGGCTGGTGGCAGGGCCACCACACCAGTCACCTGTCTTCCATCCTTTGAACCCGAGCACAGAGCAAACGCTCCCAGCCCCAGACTGTCCCCAGCCGCTGAGGGAGCAGTCAGTGAACGGCCCACACTTCCACCTGGCCGGCCAAGAAGCTGGGGCTTCTGGACAAACATCCCACCGTGGAGGCATCCCTCTGGGCCACTCAGGACGCCATCCAGCGCTGCCCCTGCACCTTGAACCATGCACGAGGCACCACGGTTCTATTCCCGACTCGGCGGTTGTTAGCTGGGTGACCCTGGGCAAGGTGCTCGACTCCTCTGGATCCGTCTCCAGGGTGACATTCCTCATCTGTGAAATGGCCCCAAGAGGAAGCAAATGTCTGTGTCTCACAGGAAGAAAAGTGAGATTCAAAGGGTTTAGGTGTCTGGCCCGAGGTCCTGTAGGAAGTGAGGGAGCAGAGACCACGGGCCTGGGCGCTATGGCCCAAGAGCCAGTCTTCTCAACCAGGGGGCCGACTGCCCTCGGGGACAGCAGCCCCCGGGAGCCGACAGACCCTGAGGGGCACTGGGCACCCACGGGCCCCAGGTCAGCAGGACCTCGTTTCATCCCACAAGTTACGTGCTTTCACTGCAGTGGATGAGGAGCCGGTGGCTGAGGATTTACTCATGTCTGTCTGAGGCCACCAAAGTGTGAAATTAAGGCAGGCAACAGCAAGGTCATCCAGCCCTCCCCACGTACCGGATGGGGAAACTGAGGCTGCCCAGTGGAAAAAAGACTTCCCAAGTCACACGTGTGTTCGGTGAGTCAAACCCTGGTTCCTAACCTGGCCTTCTGAGTCCCCTCGACAAACCCACCCCAGGCACCAACAGGCTGGTCCGCTCTGACCCAGGGCTTCTTCTGAAGAAAAGAAAGAGAAGCCACCAATGTCTCCCCCGATATTCCCCATGCCTCCTTCGTGGGGTTTCCCCCAGCACCCCCACTTCACAGATGAGACCAGAATGCAGAAGGCGAACAGCAGGCCCACGGCCTACACTTCACCACCCAGCATCCTGTCATCACCCCACCCTACAACCCCTGAGACCCAGGACCCTTCCCTGGGACCCCAAATACAACGGCCTGCATATCTCAGCATCTGTTTGATAACTCCTACTAGGGTCATTGTCTCGGGTTCAGATGGAGGATCCAAGGCTCAGAGACATAAAGCAATCTGCCTGAGGTCACACAGCTCAAACCCATCCAGGGGCCGGCAGCCACGGCGGCACTCAAACTAAATGTAAATACATTTCCCAGTAAAGCACCCCGACTCCGCTCCCAAGGGACAGCAGATCCCTCCAGAGTGGGAGCCTCTCTCCATCCATCCTGGAATCCCTTCATCACTTGGCACCGTCTTGACACATAGTAGGTGCTCTACCAACACCTGCTGAACTGAATCCTGCCTGCCGTCCAGAAAAGCCGTTAAAATTCTGCAGCCGGCGCCTGCCCCGCGCATCTGCATGGCGCAGCAAGAACTGACAATTCTTCCTAGATAAATATCTGGAAAGAAGTCGGGAAACAATTAAAACTAGAAGCTAATAAATGATGGAGAAGCCCATGAGCCAAGTCCTGGCCCACTTCCCAGTCTTCATTCATGCATCAAAAAACCCCAGCGGTCCGAGGCTTCAAGAGGGCAGCTGGGCAGTGGGGCTGTCCGGCGTAATATAAATGGGAATTAGATATGATCGAGTGTACTCATTGCATTCCCAACAGCAGACACTATCTCCCAACTCCCCCTCTCGTGTCTCCCCAGCCAAGCCCCCTCCTCAGGGAACTGGTGACAGATAATCTTGTAACCAGGCAACCAGGCGGAGGAAAGGTTCCAGAGTTCCTCCACTGGAGCGCGGACGGCTTCGTTCTGCTGAGGGTGACTCCCGGGACGCAGCGCTGTGACACCCTCTTCCGGACCTTAAAAAACTTGGGGGAGGGGGCAGGTGTACGAGCTATCCCCCCCACCGTGAAAACTTAAGTGCTCTGGCGTCCTCCCTCCCTCTCCCAAGCCAGGCCAGCGGCCAGCTTTTCAGGGAGACAGGTTTCCATGTCTCCCCCAATGACAACCATGGCTACGGACGGACCTGTAACGGAAGGTCCCAGGGCCACAGTCTTTCCAGAAAAGCTCTCGCTCTGCGGCGGCCATCCTCCTTGCCTATCTGCCACCTGTAGCTGTCTTAACACATGCTCCCAAGATTCCAGGGAGCCTCAGAGGTTCAACCGGGTCAGCTGCACTTTGGGCAATTATGTGCCTACAAAGAGAATGCCCTGTATCCATGGCGGGGGGGAGGCGACGGAAAAAGGATGTTGGGGTTCTCAACCGACAAAATGGAAGCTCTGTGTGCGGGGAGCACGTGTACCATCCACTCTGACAAGTCAAAATGCTTTCAAGCTGTATTAGACACCTCGAGAGCTCTTTCACTGGGCGTTTGCCATAAGCCAGGTGTCCTCACATCCAAGGTGATACTGGGTCCACACCAGTTAGGTGGGTATCATGATTATCATGCTGATCATGGTAACATCAAGGCTCAGGGCTAGAGGCGGGAGCGGGAACATGTACCACAAGCTAGGAACTTGCTAGGAACTTGGCTGTGAGGACGTGTATACATAATCTCGTGAACTTTCTTCTCAGCCTGGGAGGAGACCCAAGATGCACAGCCAGGGGGGCAACCGTGTGGCTTCCTGCCTCCCTCGCCTGTGTCCTTCCCAGGGTTCATGACAGAGCCTTTGCCAGCAGCCATCTCATCTTAGGGCACTGTGTAGGATTACGGTTGGTGGCATGGAGCAGATAAGTGAGAAGAGGACCACGGGCAGACGGGCACATCTGCAGAGGGCCCAGAGCCTGCCAGGCGCTGCCCCGGGTCTAAAGAACCCCCGGCCCCTTCCTGCCAGCCGGCTGAAGTCGGAATGCAAAGCAGGGTCCAGACACTCTGAATTCAGGGCAGAGCTGTCATTTTCTTTCTTTCTCTCCAGTAACCATAGTGCACTTAATAAAGAAAAGGAGTGAAGTTGGAAAATTGAAAATTGGAAAGAGAATAATTTTTTTTCCGGAAGGCAAGCCTCCAGGAGGTTCCTGTGGGTATCAGAGGGTAAGGGGCACTCAGGGAGGAAATGAAGACCCTGTTTGGGGGGGTGGATATCATCCAAGTATCTAATAAGGTTCTTCTGACAACGCTAAGATACACACACAAACCGCACACTCCCTCTTCCTAGCTGCGTGAACAGATATGATTCTTTCTAACATCTCTATCAGAATGGAAATGACCACGGCCAGAGACTGGGCAGACGCTGGAGCGAAGAAGATGCAGAGACTGGGGTCCATCAACTCAACAGATGTCCTCACCATATGCCCCCACTTCTGGACTGTGCAGCCCCAGACCCAGAGGAGGAGGGCCTCTGACTCCCAATTTGGGGCCACAAGAAGGGAATGGAAATAATGCCAATACAAAGAAGAGGCCTCCCAAACGCACAGGGATCCAAGCCTTCCGTGATGGGAAGCTATCCATCAGTGCTGGGCTGACACAAGTGTTTTCAGCTCGTATCCCCCCCCCCCCCCCGTTACATCTAAGGGCTGAATGGTTTTCTGGGAAGTGGGAGGAGCTAATGAAACCACAAGCTTGGCAGAGCCCGAGGCAGGGTGTCCGGCTAGAAACTTCTCTTTCCAATCAGCCAAAGTCACCACAACTTTAAATCAATGTTACTGCGTCTTCTGATTTTTAAAGGAACACTTTCTTCTTGTAGAAAATTTTACAGATACAGACCAGGATACGGAAGGAAAATAGAAACCACCAAAGTAACTTCCATTAACATTTCTGTGCTCCCTTCCGGTCCCTTTTCAGTGGCCTTGTACAAACAGACATCTACTGATTGAGCTATTACTGTGTACAGTTTTGGTTTGTGCTTTTCTCTCTTGATATTACATTGGGAGCATATTCCCACATGGGCAGAAACACCGTGAAATCCTTATGTTTAATTGCTATGTGACGTGTCCCATCATACGGCTGGGACACCGTTCATGTAGCCATTCTCCTCCTATTGGAATCGACTTGCTTCCAAAGCTTTCCACTATGACAAGGACACTGCAGGTGCGTGCCCATGTTTTCAGGCATATACCTAGTTAATCTTCAGGATGGTGACCCAGAAGTAGAATTCCTGGATCCAAGGGCATGAGGGATCTCTCTACATGTTCCCAGCTATGCCTCCAGCCCTCTAAATACTGAACTGCTTTACAACTCACCCTAAAAGGACACAAGAATACCTACATATTCTCAAGTCAAGAAAGCTTTCCACCTGATCGATAATTGTGGAAAAACATCCCCCAGAGGGGCTGGCAGGCATGCACTCTCCTGGTCCCTGCCAAGCTGACAATACCTATTGTACGGTACAGCTGTCTCCCCCGTGCACCCCAGAAGTACACCCAGCCCCGATGACCCACCAGCGTGCCTCTCTGGACACCCTGGACGCCACCTCCCTCCACATGGAATGATGCTATTGTCCACAAACAATCATTTTTTAAAAAACAAACAGAAAGGGCGTGTAGGCCAATACTTTAGCGAGATAACTTGTCCGCTTCCTGAAAATGCGAGATAATGAATAAAAATGTTCATTACGGAATTATTCACTTTCCTCCCCGATTCACATCCTGGTAATTACCGTGACCAGCCTAATAAAAACTGCTACAAACCGAAGGTCAACTGGCAGTTAGAAGTGTTCATTTTCATTTCAATGTATTCATCTCTGGCTCCTAATGGCCTCATTTTCTCCCATGCTCCTTAATAAATACCACTGAATTACAGGTTAAATAGCTAAATTAAATTATTGCAATTACAGCGTGCAGAGCCCTGAATCTGGGTTTACCTTTCCCAGTTCAATTAGAGGCGAAGTTTCAACAGCCGCGGAATTCTGACTGCTGTCAATATTCTCAATTGCTGAGAATCTGCGCAGACGCCCAGAAATTTGGTGAGAGGGCTTTTTTTCCCCCCGCTTGTTTCTGAGGGGCTGATTGGAGCGCTCTCGACTGAAACAAAATCACACCATCAAAAGTGGTTTTTGGAAAGAGACCACAAGGCATAATTGATTCTTTTCGACTGAAAAGGGAAAAGACTTAGCAGGGTTCTGGCTAAATGTTCCGTGCATGCGTGTGTGCGTTGTGTATGTGTGTGTATGTGTGTGTGCGTACACAAAAGAAAGCCCCATCTTCTGAAGGGGAAAAGTACATTTCAATAAATCCAAATCCCCCCCCCCTTCATGCCACTGGCCCACAATGATTTTACAGGTCCACATTAAAGAGGCTCCTCATTATTTAAATATATTCGAACGCTTGTTGCTATTGTCTCACCACAGGATTAATTATCCAACATCCCTTATAAGACAGAGTGTCTTAATAATACGGAGTGCTTGGGAAGGAAAAAAAAAAAAAACCCTCACCAGTTCTGTTTTCCCAAATCCCAAGATATGAGAGTCTATTTCTTGTGAAAGAGCTCCCCCTTACTTCTCCATCCCTCTGCTTCTAAAGGCACCAAATTCCACCACGGACAGGGACTCTTGTCTTGTTGTGGTTTGTTTTTTTTTGTTTTTTTTTTTAACAATCTTATTGACACACAGCACGGGTGAGCGATAAAACCCCTCTAGGCCCACCCATTAGTGTTTAGAAATCTGGGATGCTGCAGGGGTCCACATCAGGGAGAAGAGAGCCCACCCACTTCCCTGGCCCCCAAGCCCAGTCCTGGCCAGGCTTGAAGGGTGGGCCGATTCCACCCCGGTGGGCGGGGAGGTAGGGGCCCGGCTGAAATCCCATTTGGAGCTTTGCCATCCGTGTTCCGAAAGCCCACAGCTGAGCGCGTGCCAAGCACTGAAAGGCTGGTCGCACCGCCAGAGCCCGTGTATGTGGGCGGCGGCTGAGACCCTGGGCACATCGGCTATCAGGGCCAGGGGTCTACTCCCCGCCCGTGGCTCAGGAACCCACATCTGGAAGCTCTCCAACCACGACAGGCCTCTTCTGGAGGCCTGGGCACTTTGCCCCCCACAAAGGTGGAGGATTCTCTGCCCAGGGCCCAGGGAAGCCACCTTGCCCGTGACGCTGGGGTGGGGGGGCATCTGTGTTCACACCGTGAGGCCCACCACTCCAGCCAGGACCATGGCCAGGGCAAACGCCTGTTCCAGGCCTGGGCCACAGCCCACTAGGGCCACGTGCCCCCGGCACAGGGCAAGAGGCTGGCACGGCCACTTCCAGGTCAACCCAGAACGGAATCAGAAGCAGGGGTCCCGACAGGGAGCTCCCCGAGGGCAGGGCCTGCATGCGGGTCACGTGTTGGGCCCTCCCCCGGGCCTGGCACAGAGCAGCCGGCCCTCCGTCAATATCTGCTGATCCAGACTGAATGGGCAACAGTCTCCCAGCCCAGCCAGGGCTCTCTGTCCACAGCCAGGGGCCTCGGGGAGGCCCTCGGGCCGCTCTCCTCCTACACCACGCTTTGCTGACAGGGGGACAGCCAGGCCCGGCGTGGTGAGGGGACGCCTGGGCGCTGAGGCAGGTCAGAGAGTGGACAGACGTGGCCCCAACTTTCCAGGCCCCCAGCATTCTCCTAAGGACCGGATTAACACCACAGAGCATCCAATTTCCCAGGAGAAGTGGCCAGTGGCCCATGCAAATATTTCTACAGAGGAAAACGCAACTCTAGCCAGGGATTTCTACCCCTGGAAGCCAAACCAAGACTCATTTTAAAGAATGCCTGAAAAACAAATTGACCATCCACTGCTTAAAATGGATCAGTAGTTGAAAAGCTGTCACACACAATTAACACATCAAATACTGGGGGGTTTTTTTGTGGGGGGGAGGGAGGAGGACACAAATGGTGACACCAGCCCTCCCAAGTACTAGGCATGCGCACATCTGGATCCCTATTTGAGCCTTGCAACAATCTGATGAGACATCACCATCATCATCATCATTATTCCGCTGGGGTGCTTCCTCCAGTTTACAGATGACAACCTAAGATTCAGAGAGGTGAAGTGACTTATCCAAGGTCACACAGCTGGGAGCCCTCGGTCTCCCATTAGAGGGCTGCCCCCTGGAGAAACAGCAGACCCCCAAGCCTGGCACCTGGGTACCTCTTGATCTGCCGCCAGCAGCCTGCTCCACCCCCTCTGCACTTTGTCCAAGGCCCTCGACGTCAAGCTGGCTACTCGCAGGGCCCAGAAGTGTCTCTTCCCTCACACCCTGTGCGCTGCCACTCCCTTTGCTTCCAGTGGCCTCCCATCCTCCGTGCAGACTGGGGAAAGTCTTGGCCTCCCTGATGGTCCCTGGATGCATCGCACTGTTCCCTGGCCATTTACCCAGTGTCCTCCAGGGGCTGCCTCCCTCGTCCCTGGATCCCAGTGCCTAGAACAGTGAGTGGCCTGAGCAAGACCCTTCCCCACTCTGGGCCTGGGTCTCTGGCTGGGGAGGGAGTCAGGCCAGACAACTCCCCACCCTCCACCAAGAATCCAGGGCCGCAGAGCCCGAGAGCTCTGGGGCAGGCGTGGCCACTGAAAAGCTATGTCCACGGAGAATCGTGTGGGGGTCCCTGGTCCCTGCCCTCGGCCGTCCACTAGCACAGCCCACTTGGACAGGACCAACGGCAGCTGCCTTTTCCAAGCCTCCAGCACGCCCAGGCACCAGGCTGGGCCCTTCCACACGTCATCTCAATGAACTCCCCACTTCCCGGAGGAGGAAATTGAGGCTCGGACATGGGAAGGAGGCTCCCAGCCACCGAGCAGGAAGGCAGCAGCCGCTCCGCTGCCCACCAGCCCCGTTCTCGTCCCTGCCGCCTCAGCAGGCAGAACAGGCCTCGATGGCCACATGAGCACGGGCCCACCAGAGGGTCCACGCTCGTCTCAGGTCTGCACCTGCAAATCCCACCGTCACGGGCGGAAACGGTGCAGGCATCCCCAGGCTCTGAGCCGGGGGCGGGGCATGCAGTTATAAAGGGACCCCCCAACACACACACCTGAAGGCATCATTACAGCACAGCAGCAAGCAACCACCTCTACCTCTTGGGGCCGGATACATCCTTTTGCAGCACCCCTACCCCAGCCCCTCTCACCCCGACCTTCGAGCCAAGAGGCATCGCAGAAAGGTCCGGGGTACCATGTGGTCCTGTCCTCCCAGGCCGCTGCAGATGGAAAGGCTTCTTCCTCATGGTTTGGGCCACTGCCCCTGCCCCAGACTTCCAGGCTCTTCCCGGCCCCCAGAGTGTGGGCACTCTGGGATCCTGCTCAGTCAGAGCTGACCTTGGAACAGAAAAGGCCGCACTGGGCATGATGATGGGGTGTGCAGCTGAAGGGGGACAGTCCCCATCCTGGGCAGCTGCTGCAGTTAAGACCAATGCCCCAGCTGCGTGGTGGCGCCTGGTGAACTTTGGAGACCGGCTATTTCCCCGGGGGTCTGGGGTGAAGGCAGAGGCTGAGGCTCCTATGAAGCCCCAGCTAGCCTGTACCGAGCGCCCTGAGCTCCTCTTGTCTGCCGTGACTGAGGGCATCTCGCCCTACAATGCAGGGGGGACGGAGGCGCTGGGGCAGGGAGGCAGGTGGGGGACCCAGAACTTTGCTCCCCCCGCCCTGGCATTTCACTCCAACAGCGCACAGGTCGGGGGTGCATGGCGACCCCTCCCCCCAGGCCCTGCTCCACAGATGTCCTGCCAGCTGCCCACCGTGACCCCTCAGCTGCTCACTCAGCACATCCTCAGTGATGGGGCCACCGCTGGGCAGCCAGGAGCTGGGCATTGACATGCGCCCAACAAGAGTCCAGAACCTTCTCCCTGAAAGGTGACTTCCCTCTTTCCCTGCACCCAGGCAGAGGGGGAGCTTGAGCCCAAGTTGGAGAAGGAATGTTTCAGACTCAACCGAGCGCCAACATCTTAGTTCCACCCTCGGGTCCCTGAAGGTGGTCATGAAGGGCATTCCTTGTTCAAAAATGTTAAAAACGCTACAAACCGAAAGAAACTCATGAACTCATCCACAATAAGGTCACGCGGGCAATGTGAACACAGTTGCTTGGCTTGGTTCCTAATTTAAGCCCACCTGGTGTGACAACACCTCTTATCAAAGGTACCTGGGACGGGACCGGTGGGCCAGGTCCCAGACCTGTAGGCAGGTGTTCGGAAGATGCACCTCCATTAAATTACTTTTAAAGGGAGGCTGAAATGACTGTTACTTAATGAAACGTGATTTTTCACAGCAGCGGGAAGGGGGAACTAAAACAGTTCCTTGAAGGAAGGGTAGGGCTGTCCTGGGAAGACGAGAGAGAATTCTGGGGCTGGTAACTCTGATGCTGCTTTATCCTCGGCCATTACTCCAGGGTGGTGTGGCCAGTGGTTCTCCAGACCCTAAAAATGAGCGTCCGGCGACATCCCTAACTCAGAATCCAGGGCCAGCTGGGCCCATGGAGAACTCCCATCTACTCTGGGTGTCCCATCCAGGTTTTATACAGTTTGCGGAAATTCAAGGATTTTCCCAAAGGCTGCACTGCCCACTTCTGACAGTAGTTAGTTAAAAGAAGCCACATTGCAAGGTGTCGGCTACACTGGCATCTAAGGAAAGGGGAAAGTCAATTCCCCGCACCTCCTGTGTGCCAGGTCCCACCCTGGGAGCTTTACAAACCTCCACTTTCCAGAGAAGGAAAAGCAGCTCAAACATAAGTATATCTTAGCAGTCCTCTCCCCACTCCCAGCCTTTGGGGAATGAGGTCAGGAATAAGTAAACAAACTGAGAGTAACAAGTCATGAGCAGAATGCACAATCTTCTATTCCCATATAGCGCCTCCAACGATCAAAAGAAAATACCAACCCAACTACCTCTTAACCACTGTGAAGCCATAAAGCCAGCCCCAAGGCCTTCCTTCAAACACCTTTCCTTTGCAGAACAAGTTGCTGAAGGAAGGTCAAGGTCACCCCGTAAGGGGCCGCCCTTTACAGTGAGGTCCCACAGGAAGGGAGTCCGCAAGGCCAGGGCTGCCTGAACACCTGAGGCCAGGGCTTTAGGAAGGGAACATCTAAGCCAGCGAGGTTCATCTGCCGGGGGCTGGAGCCAGTGGCCTCCTTGACCCAATTCTCTCTCTCTAGGGACAAAGATGCCGAATGAGGTCTGGGGATGCAGAATAAAAGGACCAGACCCTCCACTTTATGTTTTGTCTCAACTTCTACCAGGGTCAGTATGAGAACCTGTCTCCATTTCTGTGTGCTAAGTGCCATGGTGATCTGCAGTGTGACAGTCACTATTCCTTATCTCAGGGATCCTCAAACTACAAGCCATGGCCTGGCTACCTGTTTTTGTAAATAAAGTTTTATTGAAACAGCCACACCCATTCAGTACACACTGTCCGTGGATGCTCTTGCCCTGTAATGGCAGAGTTGAGTAGTTGCAACAGAGATGGTTGGGGCCCACAGAGCATAACATAGTTACTACCTGGACCTTTATCTTAGATAAAGTCCTGTCTTATCTAAAAAACCCTGGGATGAAGTCTCCCAGACTTGAAATTGATGCAAAAATCTCTCTGTCTCGAAACATTATGCTTTGTTTCATAAGCAAATCGGAACTCACCATGTTTCCCTTTTTGCCAAGGCTGCCAGGAAGCTCAGAGCTAAATTCTGTACTCCTCTGCTGTGTAGTTTACTGGGATAACCTTTCCAATCGCTTGAATGTATGACTCCCATTGTTTCATCATTGCTTTAATGCTTCTGTTACTGGTTTACATAAAGTAAGAGGCTTTATATCCCTTTATTATCGATGTGGCTACGGTATAAATAATAAAGAGAAAAAGAGCATGAGGACAGGATGACACTCCAGCTCAGGGGTCCCTCTGAATCATGATAAGTCTTTGCAGACCCCACTCTCAGAATTCACCCAGGCAAGGGACACCCCCCCATTCCTTCCCTTCCAATCTCGGCTCCTTCCAGTTGAGTCCTCTGGACCAGGAATTCCTGCATGAAGCTAGGTGAGCTTCAGGCACTCACTCTGGTCACCTCCAGTGCCCTACCTCCTTCTGATGGGCAAGACAGTCATTCACTCAGACCCTCCTGGACAGTAAGGCCCACTTACATGCTAAGACTCAGAGACAGAAACACAAAGCTCAAAGCACAGTCCGTGCCCTGGAAGCCCCCCATTCCACACAAGAAGGTGATGGACTCAGTCCAGAGGTGTGTACTAAGTGCCGCCCGGGGGAGCTGGTCCCGGAGATGCGGAAGACAGCCGGCTCTTTGGGAGTCAACAGGCTACCCAGAGTGCCTGAGGGGCTTGCCGGGCAGAGTGCAGCCAGGCCAAAGGGCAGAGGTGCCCAGGGCCCAGCAAGGAGCCCTGGAGGCCGAGCTCAGCCACCTGCCCACCACCACCAACGGGGTTCTGGCCAAGCAGTGTCCCACGGCTCCAGCTGGAAACCAGGCGTGCAGGCTGGGTGACCCCAAGCCACCTACAGGCGCTCCCCGTCCTCACACCAACGTCGCAGCAGCAGCGGCCTTAGGAAGACGCGAGGAGTTTATCAATCGAAGCTGTGATGCACGGCCTGCCTGGGGTGGTGAGTCCAGAGGTCCCGGAGGCCGTGAAGGCCGCAATGGGCATCCCCAAGGGTCCTGACATTTAAAAGCAAGAGCTCAGGATGCAATCCCTCGTCCTCCTGAGCAGCACAGTTTGAACTTGAGCTCAGCCAGGCCTGCCACCCCTTCCCCACTACGGAAAAGCCCAGGTGTCACCGGGGCGCCAGCCACAGGCCCTGGGACCTCCCTGAGCCCTGGATCCCAGGTGTACACAGGGACCTGCCCCCGCAGAGGCCAGCGTCTCCAGGGCCGCCGTGCCGCTAATCACCACACTATTTGCTTGGAGTTTATTAGGCAGTTGCTGCCACTGGTTGCCAGCAGGCTCTCATATTTACACCTAGCTTTCTCGAGGTCTCCCGAAGTGCGGAAGTAATAAAAGGGTCGCGCCTTCGCGCCGCTGGCGGGGAGGGTAACCCAAGCAAAACCAAGCGCGGGGCTGCGTTTAACGAGAGGAAAGGGGCTTTCGGGCTCCCTCTGGCTCGACTTCAGGATTCCGGCTAACAGCCCTCCCTTGGGTGGTGACACGCCCAGCTGCCTCCATCCTGTCCAGGGAGGCTGGGGACAGAGCCTCTGCCCAGAATTCAGCCAGACTTGCTTGAAGCATTCCTGACCCAGGGCGCAGTGGGCTAGCGTGAAGGTGTATTTGCAGGAAGGACCACTCTGGCTGTCCATCCACCCATCCCCCAGACATCAGCAGGCCCCTTCAGTGAGCCAGGCAGGATGCTCACACCAGAGATACAGAAGTCACTAGACACGGTCCCTGCCTCAGTCTAGAGAGGGGGACACGCAGGCAGACACCTACACTGCAGCCAGGCCAGGGCACCCAGGAGGAGGGAGGGAAGGTTCCCTGCAGGGAGCACGTCCCGGGCGCAGAGCACAGAGACGGCTGCACAGGAGGAAGGCAAATTCAAACCACATCTAGAGGGAGGAGAAGAAGGGCTGTGGCCTCGGAGACCTGGGATGAGCTTCCCTCTGCTGCTTCATAGCCGTGCGGTTCTGTAGGAGAGCCTTGACCTGTACAAGCCTCAGTTTCCACATCTGTAAGATGGGAGTGGCCACTGTGATGAGGATTCGGGAGGTAAAGGATTGGAAAGACGGGGCCCATGGGTCCCCAGTCTCTCTCAGCTCACATTCCTACTGGACCCCAAAACTCTTTCTGTTGATCAAAACATACAGCCTCAGCTGACATCAGCCGGGAATTCTCAGGTGACTGAAGGGCAGGCTCGTCTCTGGGGTGCAAACCCCTAGAGACCACAGAGACCATGTGACGGAACAAGCCGAGTTCCGAGCCAGGACCAGGTCAGCGCAAGGGCCTCCCCAGCCCGTGGTAGCTGGGACAAGCAGAGAAGAGAACCGGTGGCCACAGTCCCGCACCCGCCCTCTAGGGCTCACAGTGATCTCAACCAGGTACCAGAGAACACGGGTCCCCGGCGGCCGGGCGGGGAAACCTCAGCCTCAGGTGGGCCAGCGCCCACTACTCCAGGCAGCCAGTCCAGAGCAAGATCTGGGAGGGTGGGGCAGGGGCAGGATCCCAAAGAGCTTACCCGTAGCTCAGGTGAGAGGTGAGAGGCCTGGGGTTGAACTGGCCGGGTCAACCATCCTCTCTGCCTCTAAGTCTGTGACCTCACGCCAGGCCTTTCCCTCTCTGCATCTTCACTGCAACACTGGGCAATGCGGTCTGCTCCAGAGGGTCAGACTGGCCCCGGCACACACCAGCCCTCAGCGAGACAGCATCATTTTTACAACGGCTACACTTAAGCCAAGGCCTCCCAACTACCTCCTTCCAATTGTCCAATGACTTGGAAAGACCCACAAGACCCAGACATTCCCCTCAAGGGCTGAGGACACAGTGCAAGGTGGTGTCTCCTCTCCTATCAATTCCCTCACAGCAAAGTCATGCCAGGATGGAAATGAAATTTCAACTTCTGGGCTGGTGTGATCAATTAGTAGTGGCAGCCTCGCTTAGCCACTTAAGGTGCCCAGGCCCAAAGGACAGAGGTGCCGTGATTGAGTACTAATAGCTGCCATAGGTACAGGAGGGGGCAATGGAGGTACACGTGCTATATACACACCTGACCCCAACACATCTCTGGACCACAGCATGCCATTCCTTCAGGAAGAAACAAACAAACACAGGCAGAACACGGACTGTAGAAAATAGGAAAACTGGGACAGCTGGTCCAAAAGAATGGCCAAGACCAGGGAAAGGAGGAAGAAGAGTTGCCTAGAATTTCCATAAATCTCTGAATTTTCCCAGCAACAATAAACACAAGGCCATGGGTTTTCTAGTCCATCTTGCCTGCAGAGGTGTTTACTGAGAAGGTTTTCTCCAGGGAGAAATAACTGAGAATAGATCTCTCTGCTCAGCTAGCCACCTCCCTGGCTCTGGTCCCTTTGCTCTGGGTCTGGAACAGGCTCCCAAAGGCACCCAAGCAGCTCATGCCCAAGGACCAGGAAACCGCCATCCTGAGGTTTGGGTTCATGGCGAGGTGCAGAGGGCCATTCAAAGAGGAGACACAGGCAGCAAAATCGGAAAGCCAGCACAGGGCAGGGGTTGCCAAGCAGGGAACTGAGGGCATGGCTTCCCACAGGGGACAAGGAGGTCCAGGCGAGCCCCAAAGAGCAGGTCACACTGGTCTAGCAGGGGACACTTGGGTACTCCAAAGCCGGGGGTCTCCACACATAGGATACGAGAGGACCCTGCGGCAGGGGCCCAGCCCTCATCACCACCCCCTCTGCTCAGCTGCCCCCAGCTTGGGTCATCATGGAGAAGACACCTTCCTCTCTACCGACAATGACAATGGTCATCACAGGATGGTCAGTAAAGGTGCCCTTGCTGGGGCCTTGCGCGTGCCAGGCCCCGTGCTTAGCACCGTGCACACACTGGAAACTAGGAAACTAGTTACCTCCTCTTAGTAAGTGAGGAAAGCCAGGCTCCAAGACGGAAGTGAAAGGCCACGGTCACCCAGTTAGGAAGGGGCAGAGCCAGGGCAAGCCCAGGCCTGGCAACTCCCTGGCAGGGTTCTCTGCCCGCCCATCTCTGCCCCTGAAAGCACCAGCATGGTGGCCAATATGCACCAGGAGAGTAAGAGCCGGGGTCCCCGAGAAAGCCTGCATTTGCACACCAGGGCATCATTTGGGTCTCACTCCCTCTTGGTCCTGTGCATGTTTCACTGCTCCCTGGCCCTTCACAAAGCAACAGAGCAGCTGACCATGGAGGCTGGTCTTCAGGATGGAGGGCGGAAGCACCGTTCATGCACACACATGCACGTGCGTCCATGCACGCAAACACACACGCGCATACACAAGTAGGCATGCACACATGTGGATACACATACATATACATGCACATGCATGCACACACACATGCCTCCTTCTGGATACTCAAGTCCATTGCCCTTACTCCCCAGGGTGACCTCCTTAACATAAATGAACCTGCTGCTGTAGGGTCCGAAGGTTCTGACATGCTGGCCCACCTCTCACCCAGAGGTTCACTTGAAATGTTTACCCACCCTTCGGAGTCCTCCATCACGGGTTCCTCCGATCTAAACCTTTGTTTATTTTCTGGGAAATTTAATGGGTAAACAAACTGCTTTTCCAGCCTGCGCTTCTCATGGTCTACACAGGCTTTTTCTTCTTACTCATAAAAAGAGGGGGCTTCCCTGGTGGCGCAGTGGTTGAGAATCTGCCTGCTAATGCAGGGGACATGGGTTTGAGCCCTGGTCTGGGAAGATCCCACATGCCGCGGAGCAGCTAGGCCCATGAGCCACAACTACTGAGCCTGCGCGTCTGGAGCCTGTGCTCCGCAACAAGAGAGGCCGCGATAGTGAGAGGCCCGCGCACCACGATGAAGAGTGGCCCCCGCTTGCCGCAACTAGAGAAAGCCCTCGCACAGAAACGAAGACCCAACACAGCCAAAAATAAATAAATAAAATAAATAAAATATTAAAAAATAAAAAAAAAGAGGAAACTTCAACTTAATAAAGGTAAATGAACTTGAACCCCTGCCCACTCCTACTGCCCCACACGCATCCCCCAAAAGATGTGATGGTGCCAAACTCAAGAAACCAAACTCTGTATCCCATCCCAAACCAAGAGCCTTCCCCCATCCTGACTGCTGACTTCACGGGTCCGTCCTCCCCACACGCCTTCCGTCTCTGTCTTTCTCAGATGTGTCCCTAAGCACTGTCCTCCTACCTGAGGATTCACCTGAGCGGTGGGCGGGCTGGAGCATCTTGTGGAATAAAGAGAAGCAAAAGCAAAATGGACCCCCCCCAAAAAAGGCTAAATTTCCAAAAATCAAGTGGCGCACCCAAAGCCAGAGAGACGCAACTCCAGGTCGGCCTGACAGCTACATCTTACAGAGCTCAAGTCTCGTATTTCTTCAGTATGCAAAGCTGCTGTTTCCCCTGGCCCAGCAGAGACTTCCCAGACGACACTCCCTCCCTCCCTGCCCCCCCTGCAAGCTGCATCTGGGGCCGAAGGTCAGCTTACCTGTTGCCCAGGCCCATGGTGAGAGGGTGAGAGGGTGGGAGGCACAGGAGACAACAGCCCGGGGGCTGACCCCAGCCTCACTGCGCCCTTCAACCTCCCCGCCTGCCTTGGTTGCTTTCCCCCAAAGCAGGATGCACGGCCTTCAGACAAGAAGTCTCTGGGTCTGGCCCCTCCCCTCCAGTGACACCTCCCTGCCTTGGTTTAGGACTTGGACATCGGAGGCTCCTGGGAAAGATATCCCAAATCTAGAGACCAGTTTTTCTTCTTCTTCCTTCCTTCCTTCCTCTCTCGCCCCTCCCTCCCTCCCTCCCTTCCTTTCTTTTTCTCTGTGCTGCACAGCTTGCAGGATCTTAGTTCCATAACCAGGGATTGGACTCGGGGCCGGGCCGTGAAAGCCCCAAGTCCTAACCACTGGACCACCAGGGAATTCTCAAGACCAGTTTCTTTGAGGGCACAAAACCTAGTCTGTCTTCTGCACCCTCACCTGAGCAGGACACCCACCAGCAGAGGGGACCCTGGGATTCTGTGCCAGGGCCGGGCACGGAGTGGAGAGCTCACTGTACCCCACGCCCATCTGCTTCCAATTCACATGAGCAGACAGATATGGAACCTTTTCAACTGGACATTAATCATTCACAGCAATTAGATCCCCGAGACCTCGCAGAGGGAGTGCGATGAGCCCAGGAAGGAAGGAAGCCCCGAAGCGCTAAGCAGCATGGCTGTGCCAACCTAAGTGTGCCGACACCAAGGGAGATAAAGGCCCCGGGTCGCTCCCTCTCACCTGCCGCGTGCAAAGCCCCAACTGTGATCAGATGGTAGAGGACTGCGCTGCAGAACGCTCGGTGGATTATTCTGCAGTAAGGTATAATTGAAAGGATTAACATGAAGGCGATGTTTCCCTTCCAAAAATTCGAGGAACGCCAAAACGACTCTCATCTGGTCTGCTATGACTCATGTTTTAATAGAGGAACTTAATTTTCACTTCTGAGGAATTTGGGCTCCGGGAAACATCGTCTAAGAAACACTCGTTTTGCTGCACCGACAAGAAGTACCGCCACCCCGAAAGTAAAAATAAAGGTCCCCCAGCCTGTCCCCTGTCTCCCACAATCCACTGTCATCCATCGGGTGGGGCCTCCATACGCTGGGACAGAGCCCGAGGTCTCAGGGGAAAGGGTGGGGTCTGAGGTCAACCAGGCAGGTCCTAACTTGGCGTGGTGGCCCTTCCCGTCTCGGAGGCACTGCTCAGGCCGGGCCTACCCAGAGGCACCTGGCAACACTGCATAGCAGCCCCTGGCACGGTACACTGTGTGGGCAGGATGTGAGGCTCCTGAAGAGGGACGGTCTCCACACCCTGACCCTATGGCATCCTCCGCCCAGCAGCACTGGCTCCCAGGAGACTGAGCCCCAGGACCCTGACTCTTGCCTCTGCCTGAGCCCGGTCCTCACGCCCAGCAGGGGCCGATGGAACCAGGGCTCAGAGGTCAGGACAACCTGTCACCACCCACCAGCTGCCTGATTAGTGGAGGCAAGATTCCCTACCTCCGTGATGAGACATCACAGAAGCTCCAGAAACGCCCATCCCTTCCCAGACCCCGCCCTCCTCGCACCACCCGTGTGCCCACATCCGTGTCCTTGCCCTGAGCCCCACGGAGACCCTGCCCCCCGGGGACCCTCCAGACACCCCACCCCACTCCGGATTCCAACAAGTGTTGAGTTTTACCTAAAAAACTGAACCCACGATGAGCATCTGGGGTGCAGATTTCTTGCAACCAGCAGTACCTGGCAAGCCTCTGCTTTTCTGCCTCTTTACCTTCCCAGCTGTATTTTCGTATTTACATTGCCCCCAGCAGGTCCCTAGCGCCCACAGCATCTAGCTGATGGATGGTTCCTGAAGGGGAGTAGGGATCATGGGGGCCGGCTTGAGGCCGCAGCACCTGAGGACCATCGTCACACCACGGAAGAGCCCCACAGGTGAGAATTTCCCATCAAGCATGCCTGGACAGAGGATGCTCCGAGACACCACCAATCCTCAGGTGCTCATCACCGCATCCTGGCAGCTCTGTTACCTGACGGGCCGCAGCAGGAGTCCCTCCTCTGTGCTGCGCACCATTCACCGAGGCTTCCGCAGGACCCGACAGGGACCAGGGTGGCGCCTGCCGCCCCTACCCCAACCCTGCAGTGGAGAACAGATATCCAGATCCCCTCCCCAACTCTTCCCCACCTCTGCTCCGGCCAAGGGAGAGGCGCTCATTTATAAGTTGCAGATAATGTCACCCACCATTCATCCAAATGTGTCACTTACATCCCATTAGACAGTAATTATTTTTTAATTAAAACTAAGAAAACTGGCATGCCTGTGCCGACTTTATGCATCTGTTATGGGTTAAAATAGCTTTTAAAAAATGTTTCGGAGACCGCAGTCTATTGTGGCCGTGGCCTCTGCCAAAGAAAACGCAAGCTTGCTTATTTTCTCTGTGGGGCGCGACAGCGCCTGTGTGTGCCGGAACAGAATCGGCTGGCCGTGAAAAGAATTCTAAATAAAACACAAACATGGAATTTGGCAACGCCACAGAAGCAAGCTTAAGACTAATTCCAGCATGCGGACGGCTCTCACATAGTAAGTCTGGCTCCAGCATAAATGAAACCAGGCACTGTAAAATACCAAGCAAGTTGGAGTTTCAACTTAAAGGGACAGAACGCTGGTTCCAGGTATAAAAGCTTATTAAGCCGGCTCACACTGGCTCCATAAATCCATAGGTTATTAGCTGTTTGCTTTCAGCCAATCCCTCTTAAAGAGATGCATATTAGGAGAGAGAGAAAGAGAGAAGGAGAAATGAAAACCATCACTTGACTTTTAGCGCAGCCGTTCTGGAAATACTGTGTTCATTATCTCAATTAGAGGAGAGAGACTATCAGACCTCAAATACACACAAACCCAGAAGGGAGGGGAAGGTGAGGGGGGGCCCGAGGGATGCAAGGTAAGAAAGCCCATCACGTTGCAAAGATGAAAACGGTCCCCCCCCCCCGCCGCCGGAAACCAGAAACATCAGGGGGCGGGACTCGGCCACAGGGGGAAAGCCATGTGGATGCTGGAATACCCCCACCCAGGGAGACAGCAATGGTAAGAATTTTGATAATAATTATAGCAACAATAAAAATAGTGTAGTCATACCTGCTACCGTTCACCACCTTTCATATACCAGCTGCGGCTGAAGGTGGTATAGTGTAACAGGGACAGTTCTAAAGTCTAATCAAGGGGTTAAGGGCTCTGAAGTCAGACTTGCCTCAGTTTCCAAATGTGTAAAATGGGGATAACAGTGCCTTCCTCACAGAGCTGGGGTGAGGGATGCTGAGGATGGAACCCCACGGTAAGCATTTAGCAAAGCACCCCTGTCAGAGTCGGGACTTGAACTCAGCCGTCCAAAGGCAAAGCTGGCACTCCCCCCCGCCACACTCTCCTGGGCAGGGCACCCACGGGACTGGCCAGATTTTCCGGACTGGGAACTGCGGGCTCCCTCTGAGATTGGGGTGGGGCAGGGGCTGCAGTCTCCCCCAGAAGGTACTGAGAAGGCCAGTTCATCCCCAGAGAGAGACTTGCCCTCAAAGGCTTCAGCGGACCTCAGCGCTGAAACACGATCGCACGCACCGCAATCCAGGAAGAACTGCAAAGTTCAGGGAAGAAAAATAATCAGAAGTGTCTCCACCATAAACACCCGGCCCTGGGCGGAGGTGCGGGCGGGGAAGGGCCCTGTTCTGTGCTGAGAGTGCTTCCACACCACCACACACACACACACATACACACACATGCGCACGCACACACACACACACACATATACACACACTCACATATACACACATGTATGCATGCACAGACATATAAACACATGCACTCACATATACACTCACACTCACATATACATACAAAATACACACACATGCATATACATACACACACGCACATGCATACATACACACACTCACATATACACACACGTATGCATGTACAGACATATAAACACATGCACTCACATAGATACTCACACTCACATAAACGTACAAAATACACGCACATGCGTATACATACGCACACACGCACGTGCATACATACACACACTCACATATACACACACACGTATGCATGTACAGACATATAAACACATGCACTCACATATACACTCACACTCACATATACGTACAAAATACACACACATGCGTGTACATACACATGCATGCACAAGTACACACATTCACATACACATACACACACATGCATACATACACACTCACATATACATACACACGTATGCATGTACAGACATATAAACACATGCACTCACATTCACACTCACATATACATACAAAATACACGCACATGTGTATACATACACATGCATGCACAAATACACACATTCATATACACACCCACACAAATATACACTCAGATATTAACACACAAACACACAGGGCCTCCTATTACAGGGTCTGTGCCAGGCCCAAGGACCTGGCAGAGGCAATGGGAAAAACCAGGGAGAATATTACATGAGGCGATGTTTTGCTCCAAACGAAAAAGCCATGGAATGTTTTCCCTCAAGTCTTGGTTATTTCTTGCAGGTCCACTCAGACCCGGCTCATCACAGCCTCGCCCAGAGGGAAGCCCTGACCCTCCTGGTCCCGGAGTTAAACCAGCTTCAGTCCTCCCAGTGGACCAGGTGTGGTCACAGTCAGGCCGCTCAGGGACTATCCTCCCAGCAAAGATATGCACGGCCAAATGGGGGCTCCTGACCCTCTGACCCACCCCCGTCCCCACCCTGCTCCACAGGCTGCCGCACCCTGACGTGGTGACATCACACACGTGCATCTTCCTGAAAAGATGCTCGACGTCTTAGAAAATGCAGACTAAAAATACCCCTGGCTTCTCAGAGCCGGTTTACAAAAATAATTATATTTTCTTTAAAAAAAGTAGATTATAGGCAAGTATGTGTCCGGCTATTTTTAGCTTCTATTCAACTCTACTAATTTTTTCTCATAATAATCATTGCAGACTTTTTTTTTTTAAAGCCACCCGCCTCTCTGTTAATAATTGTGTTCTGACTTGGCACAGGGGACTGGGAGGGGGGCACACAGCCTTCCGTAAACCACGCAGGTCTGAGTGCTGCCCAGAGGTGACAGCGTCTGAGAATCACCGAATTCCTGGGGAAAGGAACATGTGGCCATTCCACCGGAGACCAGCTCCAAGTTCAACCCACCACACATTTGGGGGACTCCCCGCATGCGCCTGAATCTGTCCCAGACCTCAGGAGTTCACAGAGGGCACCGAACTGGGGTTCCTGGCCTGGAGGGGCTCACAATCCCGGAAGGAGTATGTCGTGGGTTGAATGGCGGCCCCCCGAAATGAAACACCCATAACCAAATCCTTAGAATCGTGACTATGACCTTATTTGGAAAAACGGTCATTGCAGACATAATTAAGTTCAGAATCTGAGATGTCGCCCTAGATTACCCGGGTGGGCTCTAAATCCAATGACAATTGTCCTTTTAATTATCCAGGAGAGAAGACAGACCCCCAAGGAGGAGGCCACGTGACCAGGGAGGCAGAGACGGGAAGGATGCGGCCACAAGCCAAGGAATGCCCAGAGCCACCAGAAGCTGGAAGAGGCCAGGAGCAGATTCTCCCCTTCAGAGGGCGCACAGCCCTGCTGACATCTTAGCAAGGTTGGCATGATGACCCCCAAGCACAGGCAGATAGGAGAGGCTCAGAGAGGGGCAGCCCAGGCCCCGGGACACCAGCCAGCTCTAACCTTGCCCCCAGGTGTCCCCACTCTAAATACACTTTCTGCTGAACTGAACCCAAATCAACGCCCTGAGGACACAGCAGGAAGGAAAGTGAAAACTGTCCATTCGCAAAATTTTCTTCCCCTCAACTCTCAGGCTAGTGAAATGTTTAGCTGACAGCCAAAAACCAGCATCTGGGAGACGGGGCCATGGTGGGGAAGCATTTACAAGAGAGATTGATGTTAGAGACCCTGAAAGGAACTGAAGACACTGGCCCGTGACCAGGGCCACAAGCACCAAGCCTGAGTCGGGGGGGGCCAGTTCCACCCCGGACGCTCAGGCCTATTAACCACATAACCTGGGCCAGCTGGTGTCCACAACCCTGAGACTCGGGGTCCTCAAGTGTAAACTCCAACGGTCAGGTGAGGAGACTGGGCCCCTTGAGCCCTGCTGGCAAGGAATGTGAAACGGTGCAGACACTGTGGGACACATGTGGGCGGTTCCTCATTGAGTTAAACTTGAATTACCATATGATCCAGCAATTCCACCCTGGGTATTCACCCAAAGAACTGAAGGCAGGGTCTCCCACTATTATGCGTACACCCACACTCCCAGCAGCACTATTCACAGTAGCCAGAAGGTGGAAATAACCAGTGTCCATCACAGGATGAATGGATCAACTCTGGTCCAGCCACACAATGAATATTACTCAACCTTCAAAAGGAAGGTGTAACCTCTATGGGAAAAGAATCTGAAAAAGAATGAATATATGTATATGTATAACTGCATCACTTAGCTGTATACCTGAAACTAACACAACACTGTAAATCAACTCTACTCCAACAAAAAATAAAAATTATATTTAAAGAAAGAAATAAATAAAAAGGAAGGTGATTCCGACACATGCTGTAACCTTGAGGACCTAGTACTGAGTGACACAAGCCAGACACCAAAAAGACCGTGATTCCACTCATAGGAGAGCCCCCGAGGGGTCAGACTCATAGAGACGGGAAGTGGAATGATGGTTGTGGGCTGGAGCAGTGGAGGGGGTGGGATGAGTGTTTAATGGGGACAGAGCTTCCATTTGGGATGACGAAAAAGTGCTGGCGATGGATGGTGGTGATGGTAGCAGAACAATGTGACTGTACTTAATGCAACTTGACTAAAAAGGGTTAAAATGGTACACTTCATGTTTTGCATAGTTTACCATGATTAAAAAAAAAAAAAAAATTCCAGCACACATAGGCTCAAACCGTTGCGAGAAAGAATCGGTGCAGATGATCGTACGCAGCCCGTGCACACAGTGGGCCCTCAAGCAGTGGTTCCCTTTACTAGTAAAGCAAGAATAAAACAAGGCGCTGGTTAATAAAGCACAAGGAAATTCAAGACGAGGGCGCCTGCGTCAGAAAGCACTGCTTACATACAGCTCCAAGGGCAACTCAGGCACCTGGGGGCCTGGTCCCACCAGCCACTCCTCACCTCTTATGAACAAAGGCAATCATTAAAACTGTCTGGGCTTATGAAGAGACTCCAACTGCCCCGTCTCTGCAGGTAGTGACTCCGTTTTTGCATTAACCTCCCTGGAGAAGTTCCGAGCTCTCTGATCCCTTCCGCTGAAATCATAAAACACAGGCATTCTTATCTCCCCGAGCTGCTCTGTGATTCATAACTTGCTCCTCTCCCTCTCACCTGCCAGGTAGAAGGCCAGCAGGTGGGCAGTCTGGGAGCCAGAAAGCAAGAAAAGGAGCAGGCTGTGGTTCCCAGACCCGAGGAGACCTGGGTTCAAATCCCACCTCTGCCGTCTACCAGCTGTGCAATTCCGGGCAAGTTGCATCACCTCTCTGGTCAGTCTCGTCACCTGTGAACTACAGAATAGGTTGCCTTCCTAAGGGAGAAGCTTACATGTGTGGGAAGGCCCCTGCAGAGAGCCTGATGCACAGTGGGGACACAAAAATGATGACCAGGCCATGACCCGGTGGCCCCCTGCTGAGTGTAAAGACGCTGATGGGAGAGGAAATCACGGTCGATGCATCACCCACCCTGACCACACACCGTGGTCACGCCCCACCCCCACCCCGGGCTCTTGGTTATCATTAAATAACACCCAAGGAGGGGGTGGGAGTGACGGGCAGGCTGTGATTCCCCGCAGGTATAACGCCGGGCAGCTCCGGGCAGCTAAACCCCACACAGAGGGACCCTTGCCCGCCAAGGGAGTCTTCCCATCGCTTTTTGGATTGACTTGGCCAGCCTTGATTATGTTTAGATAAACTTTATTTCATGGTTTAGACTATTTGGGTTTGATTGTGAAATATGTACAGTACACAGCCCCTCTGCCCTGACCGGCCCTGGGGTTTGAAAAGTCAAGTACATCTTGTTCCTCCCACCAAAAAAGCAACAAAGAACACCTCCAGCTGTTAAGGACGATGAAAAGTTGGTTTCTCCTGAAGGAGGAGAAATTGCTTCTAGGGAACTGTGTATGAAAATGAGGTGGGAACAGCATTCCCTGTATTTCTTCGGCTTGCTCTCACAAACATGAACACACCTTTTCTGGGTCTTCATCATTCACCAGCACCGAGAGGGCTCGGCCAGCCCAAGCACTGGGAAGACCAAGATAGGGATAGAAGTCAACCTGGTATGTGAAGGAATTTGAGGTTGATTTGATGAGAAAAGCTTTTCCCATGCTCCAGGCCTCTTCTTCAATGTCAAAACTTCCCTCTGGTGGTCTGAGGGTCCAGAAAAACTCTGTGTCCCCACAAGTCACTAACAACTCAGACCCCTTAGGGGCCAGCCGGGGCTACAGAAGGCTCACTGGGTCAGCAGGACCCCTCTTGGCAGGTACCCACACCCACATCTGTCACTGACCCACGCCTTGGAAGAAGCCTGTCCCCTCGGCCAGCCTCACCTTCTCCATCAGGCAAACCCCAGTGGTCCTCGGGGGCCCTCCCAGCTCCCACAAGCCCAACTGTTTAACTTCCTTTAAGCAGAGAAAGGCATCACGGAGCGTGTACCTCGCACTCTGTGCTCCCCCACTGCCGTGAGCTCCTCTAGGGCAGAGACCCCAGGGAGCTTGTTCCTGGATCCCTGCGTCCAGCCCAGATCAGGCACCAGCACGATCGGTGAAGGACGGAAGACGCAGGGGACTCTCCCAGGATCGTGTCCGAGTGTAGTCTGGTCCCTCACGGGTGAGCTGCTTTCCTGTTGCCCGCGTCTGAGCCACCAAGCAGCCCAACGTGAAGCCAGAAGGGAGAGCCGAGAACATGACTTCACAGCTGGCCAGACCTGAGTTCCGATCTCAGTTCTGCTGTTTGTGTGCTGTGTGACCCCCGGGGCATTGCTTGGCCTCTCTGAGCCCCAATATCCTCATGAGCAAAAGGATGGAGCTGCCTTTCCTTACAGGTGTTATGACAACGGATGACTGAGTGAGGTATGCAAAGTGCCCAGGACAGTGCTGGGAACTAGCAGACCCTTCACACACAGCGGCAAGTCTTAGCAGCAGTGATGGCGGTGGGCCTTCCTCCTCTTTCATTCATGCTAAGAAAACCTCTCAGGCAGGACTTTCAAAGAGATGGCAACCAATTCATCATCGAGGTACGGGGTACCCAAGGCTTTTCAACAGCCCAGCCTTCTCCTTCCTGCCCCCCACACTTCCCTCTGCCTCTGCTTCCCCACGTGCTGGCGATCAGCAGTGGCCACCCCAGAGTGGAGGCCCATCAGGGGACCCTCCAAGGCAGGGATCAAGAGCAGATACTTCTAGTGTCCCCATTTCCCAGATGGGGAAACTGAGGCTTGGAGAAAGAAAGTGGCTGGCCCAGGGTCACATATTCACACCCGTGCACCTTGAGAACAAGGACTAAGCACGGTCCCATCTCTGGAGCTTCCCACAATGCCTGCAGCTCTTCCGCCAATATGTGTCCACTATGGTATTTAAGTTCAAGCATAAATCCATGCCACAGAAGAGATGCCCAAGAAGAGATGGAGCTGCCAGCGATCAAAGCACAACCACAGAACGTCTCAAACCTGGGACGCACAGAGGCAGGTCCCCACTGCAGATGGCAAAACTGGGGGTCCGAGAGGCTAGGTACAGGGCTCCCCAAAGCAAAATTTCTATCCGTTGCCAAATCTAACTGCACGTTTCACGTGGCTTCAGCTAGACGATGAATTTCCTTCTCCAGTTTTCAATATGAACTCAAGAGGGGCAGTACAGCCTAGTGGGCAGAGCCTGGGGGGACTCGGTCCCAGCCGGCTCTGCCACACACATCTTGCGGTCTCTTCCCCACTCTCTGCCTCGGTGTCCCCATCTAGACAATGAAGGGGTTGGGTGAGATGATCTCTCGGGACCCATGATCCTAGATCGTTTAAAATTAACTCAAGCCTTCAGGTCAGCAGAGGCGGACCCATTTCTGGACCATTCCATCCAAGGAGAGGGCGCACAGCCTCCTCTGCCCCTTTCGGATTCCCTTTCAAGCTGCAGAACGTGGCCGCCTTGCTCTGAGATCTCTGATGTCGGTGGTCAGTGCTGGTTCTTCACATCCACTAACTGCTTTAAAGCGCTGCACCCAGCGCTGCATTAAAAATTAATTACACATGCTATTTTATTGCCAGTGCATAATGTAATGAGCACCAGCTGTGCTAAACAGCCAAACTCCTTTTTAAGACAGCTATAAAAAAAAAGAAAGAAAGAAAGAAACTGCACTTCCAAATGCCTCTCCTGTCAGAGCAGAAAAACAGCAACATCTTGTGCGGATTTGAACAGAACTCTTTGATTTAGCTCTGCCTTCAGAACGTCTGAAGGGCCGGCTTGGAGACGGAAACGAAATCTGGTGAGGCTGCACCGGTCTCCACTCCGGGATGTTGCCGGGACCCCCCTTTTATCTAAGGACAGTCACGCGGGTAGGTGCCCCTGCCCCCCATTAGGCAGCCTCGCACTCCTTCTGGCCCCCAATCCCCGTCTGGCGCCCGGTGGTGCTGGAGGAGATGTGAGTCTGCAGTTCTGGCGGACAGGGGACTTTTCTGGAGTCCACCCGAGCCCTGCCACCCTCCATCCCGGGAGCCCTGCAGCACTCCATGGCCTCTCCCGGCACTTCCTCCAATTACTGAAGGAGGTGCCTGGGTTCTAAAGGCAGGTGGTCAAGGGCAGCCTCTGCAGCAGCGTGATCCCAAGAAGCCAGCAGACACCAGAGCAGACTCCAGGAACCACTGATAAGCTGGACCACCAGCCCCTTGCACGATGTAGACACCGGCGCAGGGCGTACAGATGACTCTTTAAATTTGTAATAACTCCCCTGAAAGCCTTTCCTCCACAGCGATCCAACCACCATGGCCCCTGGGACCTGGTGAGCCCAGAAAGACCCCACAAGGAATGCGACTTTGCAGAATCAGGAGAAAGGCAAGGGCGTGTCTGGAACCTTCCCCGAGAGAGTGCTTCTGTCCACCCACACTCACCCACACTCACTTCTCTTCTTCACCCCATACTCACGCCTCCCTCCAAGGTCTCCATGGAGGCCCCCACGCCCCACCGGAGCGCCTCTGCACCCCCTGCCCCAGACTGGAGGCATGCACCAGCAGGGGTCTGGAGAGCGTTGCCATCTTGGTCCACATCGCCCTGCGGCTGCCCACTGATCCTCCAGTGTCAATCAAACCCAGACTGAAATGAAACTACGGCTTGCTTCTTGTTCTGGTATGAAATGTGCAAAGCACAGACCATATCATTAACATAAAACTTCCAGAAATAAGACCACTTTCCAGACAGACTGTATTAATTGCATCAAGCTTCCACAGCTAGGGTGGTCTAAGCTACGGCATCCCATTGGAAGGATTCGGTTATAAAAACCAACGCAAAATGAACACTGGGATATAATTGAAAGAGGAGAAGACGACAGATTCTACTGTGAAACCCTACTATTTACTTACAGGTATTCTTTTATCTTTATTGTCCCTTTAACCCATGCCAAGAAACCCCAGACTAGTTAAATAACACAGCAAGCACAATTTCAGTAGAAAAGTAAATTGAATTTAACTTTACAAGATTGCCCTGTGATTTCAGCATATACTAATGACTGCAACTGACTCCTTCTATTAAATCCAAACACTTCACTTCCCCGAGCCGGGATCCTGTGCGTTCTTGCTGAAGACCTTGAACTTCACCAAGCGCATGTATTAATCATTATGGCTGATGACCATTTGTGGCTTTTAAATATGCAATGAAGTTTCTCGGTTCCTTTTCCACTTCCCAATGCTGGTACATGATCTGAGCCAGCCAAGAGGCTAAATGCCTTTAAGAATGGAAACTAGGGATCCAGCTTGATTCCAAACAGAGCCGAGCAGGTAATGATATAATGATGTGAAACCCATCCTGCTCATGCATGAGTCAGAATGTCTGGAGGGCTCGCTCAGCAAGAGGCGTTGTTCTCAGCACCTGGCGTGTATGACCTCAGCCAGTCCTCAGAACAAGTCTTCAATGACCCCCATTTTACAGGTGGGGAAACTGAGGCAGAGGGTGGAAACGACTTGTCCAAGGTCACAGAGCCATACAGGACTGAGCAGCCTTCACCCCGCAGTCTGATACTCTGACGACTGCCTCCCAATGGTAGAAACCTCAGAATAGGGCACGGTTCAGGGGTCCAAAGCCGAGTGGTTCTCTGAACACCCCACCCCTGCCTTGGGAACCCCAGCCAAGTCCCATACCCAGGCATCCCTGGCATCTCAGTAATCGAAACTGATCAATATGTTCTGCTTTAGAGATCAATATGAGGAGCCTCGTTTTTAAATGATACATATGTACCACACACACGTGTGTATGTGTGTGTGTGTGTGTGTGTGTATATATATATATATATATATTTACACAAGGGGAAACTGAGGCCCAGAGAGGGGAAATGACTTATTCAAGGTCACCGGCCAGGTGGAGTAAAGGCCAAGACCACAGCCTTAGACTTTTGATTCCCTGGGCACCTTGGAGAAGTTCCTACGTGGAATTTCTCAGGGAAGAAGTTTCAGTTTCCAGGAACCCCCCAACTCAACAGAGTCAAAAAGCAAAGGGGACCCCGCCTTCCCACTGTGACCATCAGAAGGAGATCTGGGGTTGGGGTCCTGGGAGGCGGGGCTGTTTGGGATGCCGCCAGCCGGAAAGGTACACAAACACACATACCTGTGTGGTTTTCTCCCCCATAAAATCACATCCTTCTATAAATAACCTCAAATGCATTCACGGGCATGCAATTAACCTGCGTGAAACACGGTTACACCAGGGTTTTCCGTATTAATTTGAAGAGATAGGTTCAGTGCATCCGGATCCGAAAAGGGACAGAACAAAGTAAGGACGGCGGCCCCTTTCCATCTTGACAGAGGACCGCTTCTTCCTAACGGGTTACTGGGAATTTAATGACTCCATTCAAACTACTAATTAAACAGGCACTAAAAACACTTTAGCAAACAGCCCAGTGCCAGGGACAGAAGCCACAAAGGGACCAAAACCACTGGAACAGGACATTTTCAGGTACTGAAACTGATCTGAAAATACGATGGCACAACCTGGTGCAGCCTAATTACCGCAGACCCATCGATGAAAGATCAGTGCCGGCGATCAGGCTAGAGCGTCGGAAGCTGAGAGTCGGCCCCTTAGCAGGTCAGCAGGAGAGGTCCCAGGGACCCCAGGAATAGACACAGCCCCACCTCACTCCCCTCCCCAGCACTGCCAGCAAGCATAGCGGCTGCTCACGGGCTCTGAGCCCTCACGGCATCAAATTCTAAAATCAAGGAAGGCCTCTAAGCCAGGTGAGTCAACGCCAAAGGTGAAGCAGGTGCAGGATGAGTGACCCAGGATCAAACCCCACTTCTGCTCTTCCATCCCCTCCCTACAGGTCCCCATTCCCACTCCACCACCCGGCCCACCAGACTGCAAGCTGCAGGAGGGCTGGGACCTGCCATGATGGACTGCACTGTGGTTTGCACAAGAATGAATGAATGGGGAATTCCCCGGCGGTCCAGCGGTTAGGAATCCGCATTTTCAGTGCTGGGGGCCAAGGTTCGATCCCTGGTCGGGAAACTAAGATCCCGCAAGACGCGCAGCATGGCCAAAAAAAAAAAAAAAAATGAATGAATGAATGAATGAATGAGTGAGTGAACGAATGAAGGCGAGCCTCATTTTCTCATCTGTAAAGTGGGGACAGTAAACCCACCTCCTAAGGTGACCGTGAGGAATAAGTTCAAGAACGCACACAAAATGCCTAGCACAAGGCAGCACACAGCAGGCCCTCGATTCACGGTCCCTACAAGGAAGCGGGTGGCACTGTGGCTGAGAGAGTGACTGGGTGAGAACGTCCCCAGGATGTAGGCAGAGGCATGTGGCTCAGCGGGAAGAGGGGTGGCCTTGTCGGGAGGCATCCTGACAACAAATCCCAGTTCTGCAACCTGGGCCCAGCCACTCACGCTCCCCGAGCCTCTGCTTCCCCATCTGTAAAACAGGGGTGTAACAGCTCCCGCTCGGGACCACAGCTCCTAAGCAGAGCCAGAGGTTAAGCAAAGCGGAAAGTTCAGCAAAGCCCCAGGCACTCCACTGCCAGGGAAAGCGTGTTCCCTCACCACAGCACTTAACCGAGTCCAGTCACGAACACTCAGGCTGATCTGTGACAGTGCGGCCCCCCGAGCGGTTGCCGGGCTGCAGCACTAACTACAGGAAGCCGTTAGAGCGGGGCAGCGACTCAGACGGAGCCGGCATCCCACACCCAGCAAGCAGGGATCACGGCACAGACCTACGGGGCTGGGACCGGAGCCCCAGTCACCGTGGGCACCCGGGCAGCCCGGGGCAGGGAGCCGGCTTCTTTGTAAGCTGTGCAGACTCCTTCCCAGGTGATTCAGTCTTTGCTTTGTGCGTTCAAGACACAAGCCCAGTACCTATGACGTCACGATCTGTCACAGCAAGGGGTGCTGAAGGCTGCAGGCCAACCCCACCAGCAGGAAGGCCCGGGGAGCTCTTGACCCTGGAGCTGGGCCGCCTGTGGCCCTCTGCAGATCTGTGGCTCTGACAGGGACCATCCCTTGGGACGGCTTCAATTAAAAGCAAAACCTGCCCAATAAACATAGCCTTCCTTTTACCACCCGAGTCAAGAGAAAGCCTGCCCCGTGCCCGGTGAGAAAGCAGGGACATGGAATCTGCCCCGGCTCGGCACCATCCCTCTCCTGTCCTGGCCCCTGCAGGACACGCGCCACCACCGGTGTCTGTGTCGGCGTCCCGGCTCCCCTGGCCTCAGTGCTTTTCGCATCAGGCTCCGCGAAGATACTGGGCAGGAGAGGCTGCAATGAGAGGTCCCTGCCTGCAAATTCCAGGGACCCCAGGCCAGAGCAGGAGTTTGCGTTTTGTCTGGGGAGGGAGAAGGGATGTAACAGAGAGCAGGTCGGGTCGCCGCACTGCCCTGTCTGCCCATCTGTATAACGGGCAGCCACGCCCGACCCGGAGCTGGGCGCTCAGCCCCGCCCCCTACCCCTACTCCCCACACACACCCCACAATGTTTCACTCCCTCCCAGAGCCGAAGCTAACAGGCCCCTTCAGAGAAAACTTTTTTCTAAAAGTTAATGGGCAACACATTCTCGCAAAGAGAAACTCAGCATTTTGGACGGCTCCAGGGATGTACACAGACAACCAAAGAATCTTCTCCTAGCCGTGAGCTGGGGGTGAGGGTACTGGCTGGGGTTGGGGAGAGGGGGCGGCAGTGGCTAGGGCAGAAGAAAACCTCAGATGTTAAACGTTATCCAATTAAACTTTAGCTAAACAGCCCAAAGAGATGAAATTTGGAGGCTGGGGGAAGGCGTTCTGGGAGTGAGACCTCAGAATGGGTGGGGGCACGGGGGGACCTCCTGACCAATGGGGACCAGGGCACCCGGGCACAGTTCTATCCACATCCTTCGCCACTTCCCCGGCGCCTCCCCAAAAGTGCCTTCCGGGGTGCAGGTTGCACGTCTCCCCTGGGTCCCCACCTCGCCCCAGCCCACCTGGGAGAGGCAGCCGCCAGCCCTGCCCAGGGCACACCCGCCATCCCCGGGAGCCCGCCCCCACCGCGGCCGTCGGTTACCTGACAACTGACACTGGCATCCAAAGGGAGCCTCCGTCTGACCCTCACCCTGAGTCCCGTCACCCGAGACAGGGCGCGCGCTGCAGCACGGCAGGGGGAAGCAGGGCGGTAGAGCGCCCAGGGCACGCAGAGGTGAAGTAATCACAGATGTGTGAGGGTGGGAGGAGGAAGCAGCTATGGGGGCCATCGCTGGCAGCTGGGCAGGCCTGCACGGCCCTGGAGAAAAAACAATAGAAAAGGCTGGTCAGTCGGACCCTGGACTGGGCAAGGGCTTCAGGGTGTGGAACGGGGCCCGGGGCAGAGGGCTGCAGGCTGCCCTTCCAGGGTGGGGGGCTCAGGGTGCCAGCCCCTGTGGGGGGCTTGGCGGGGGCGGGGAGGGGGGATGCAGCCGGGACTCGGGCAGGGGCAGGGGTCAGGGAAGCGGGTGGGGCCTGAGGGGCTCCTACGTCCTCAGCTGCCAGGTTGGGCTGTCTTGGGACCAGACTTCCATCCCAGGAGGCCTAATGCCGGGGCTGGGACAGATAGGAGCTGTTGGGGGCCCCTGATCCCAGGAAGGTCTCCCCAGGTGGGGACTTCTGGAGTGTTCTGGAGCAGACTCCATTTGGGGATTTGTTTCCCCAAATCTGGGCCACCCCCCTCTGGAAGACCCAGGAAGTTCCAGGCCACCACTGTTCGCTCTATCAGGATGGGCTGCTGGTGCAGGCCTCGGACACCTCCAGGCCACCTCCCAGCGCCTGGGCACTGCTGAGCCTCCAGCCCGGAGGACCGCCAGCCAGTGCCCCCTCCGGCCCACAGTCCTCAGCAACCGACACCTACACGCAGCACCCAAGCCCCAAGGCCTGTGGGACGGCTCTGAACCACCCCCGCCCCCCCGAGAAAGCCCTGGCACTGCCCAGCACCCCTCTTCACACCTCCCGGGTCTGACAGCCACAGCGCAGGGCCAGGGGCCTGCCTGTCTCCACCAGCCCTACGGCTCGCCCGGGCTCCCCGGCAAGGCCTGCGTTTGATTTGGCCGTTTATCTTAAATGGCTAAGAGACCACCAGGGCAAAACATTTGTGTGAAGCCCTTGCCAAAACCACAAGTGAAGAAGCCCAAATTCCCTGGGTAAATAATTGAGCGGAGAAGCATCAGACAAAAGGAAAACATCAACAAGATGACGGGCAGCTGGGCCCCGGGCAGGCTCTGCCAGGGATGCCACCCCGCACCCCCATGCTGTCAGTGCCCCGCACAGGTCTACAGGGGTGGGGATCTGCCCACTCTACGGCCCCCATGAGGGAGTACCCCCTCCGGAAGAGACACAGGGCCCTGCAAGCCCACCGTTGAGTCAGCAGCCTATCAATCTTGATCGTGAGTGAGCTTCCCAGCATGCCCTTGGGGGCAGGGCTCAGAGACCCACTGCACAGACCAGGAAACTGACCACATGACTGCAGAAAACTGCAGACACCAGCAGCCAGCCCCACCAAAACCCCGGCTGGCTGACTGGCTCCAGAACCAGGGCTCTTTCTCTGTGACCCCTGTCTCTCCAAAACGGGTATTATCCAGGACGGGGGGCATTAGAGCATTTGAGGACCACTTGCACATGTCCTGCCAAGAGGCCAACGCTAACACCACCGCCAGCACCTGGCCCCTCTGGGCCAATGAAGACCTCATGCTAGGCTAGGCTCGGGGCTCAGGCCATTTCTGAGCCCATGACACAGCCCTGGAAGGTGTGGCCAAGACCTCATGCGCTGTTCCAGCCACAGACACTGAGCGCAAGGCCGTGCCCCAGATTTGGTGCAGGCCCTCAGGAAAGGTCAGCACCTGAGACCAATGTCGGCCACCTCCTCCCGGAAGCCTGCCCTGGCTGGTCCTTGCCTGAAACTCCCCAGCAGTGGACACAGCATGTTCGTCCTGTCAACCACGTCAGCCCCGCTTCACACCATGGAAGGCTCCGGGTCATCGTAACTGTGACAGCGGCTTTGTGCTGGGCCCCTACCACAAGGAGCTGGGCTCACCTCACCACAAACAGCCCACTCGGCAGGGAAGACCACCCCCCATTCCACAGGGGGGAAACTGAGGCTCGGGGAGGTCTGGGCTCGAACCCAGTGTGTCTCCAAAGCCTGGATGTGCCCTGCCTCCGCCTGGGGCTGCAGCTGGGGTGGAGAAACCAGGGCCCCCCAGAATCTTGACAGGGAGGGTGGGAGGGAGCCTGAGGGTCCTTGGGCTGAGTCGGGCCGCTGGAGGTTGCAGGAAACAGCTCCGGGCCCCCAGGTTCTGGGTGAGGGCACAGCACAGCCACCAGCATTTACCATGGCTGAGAAAACCAGCAGGATGCCCAGGTAACTGCCGTCCCCCGCCGGAAGGGTGCAGAACCTGTGTGTCCGTGGTTGGGAGGAAGGACCAAAGGGCGTGTCTGGCCGCACCCCTCTCCTTCTGCAAAGGTCGGGCTGAGTTAGGCCAGAGTCTGTAAAGGCAAAAAGTCATCCTCCAACTCAGGTAGGGGTGGGGGGCTGGGCCGCCCCCTGGAGGGGCTTCTGAGTGGCCTCATTAGACTTCCGGCCTCCATGAAGCCCACCTGCTCCAGGGACTGGCTCAGTGGACGCAGGGGAGAGGGCAGCAAGGGTCAGGGGCTTCCAATCCTAAGCTGCCCACAGAGGACCCTCAGGGTGCTCTCAGAGGACCCTCTGCCCTGGGGGAGGTCCCCTCATCCCAGCCGGAGCACTGCCCAAAGGTGGAACTCCAAAAACACTCTTCTGAAGCTGCAAAAGCCCAAGGTGATGCCAGGAGCCACCTATTGTATGATGACAGGAAGTGTCCAGAAGAGCAAATCCACGGAGACTGAGACGGAAAGCAGAGAAGTGGCTGCCAGGGGCCGGGGAGCGGGGCCGGGGGAGTAAGGGCTAAAGGGTAGAGGGTTTCTTTGGGGGGATGATGGAAATGCTCTGGCGTCAGATAGTGTGACGGCTGCACAACATTGTGAACATACTCAAAACCACTGACTGCACACCTTAAACTGGTGAATTTTACATTATGTGACTCTTATCTCAATTTTTTTTAAAGCCCAACGTGAAGACTGTCTCTGGCTGCAGCACCTGTCCCAGGCCACCTCCCAGCCCTGGGGGTGGCTGCCTTGAAAAGCGCAGCCAGGGAATCCAGAACACACTTGACAGAGGCCTTGAGACCCTGTGACCCCGAGGAAGCCCAGAGCACAGAGGCCACGCTGCCTCGGAGAGAGGCCCATGTCCGTCTCCTCCTCTGCCATCTCCTGGCCGCGTGACCCGGGCTGAGTCACTGTCTCAGAGCCTCGCCTTTGAAGGAAGGTCAGGACACGCCTGGCCAGAGCCAGGCTTCTAGTAAACACCCAATAACCGTCACTATCCTTCATTTATTTTCCATTCTGGAACTTTCCCTAACTCCCTATGGTTCCTCCCCACAGCACGGCAGCAAAGGCCACCACCACCCGTCCCCACAAAGCCCTGAAAGGCACTCCTTTAAAAAGGCAATTTCTTTTGAGATCTAGGCCGGCTCCCCTCTGGAATTGGAACAGACACACGTGCACCGAGGTATGTGGCAGAGGGACGCCAAGACGCCACCTCAGCTTTACGTGGGATCCAGGTGGCTTAAAGATAAAATCCCGGCTGGCTCGATTCCTTATCATGGAAGTTCACTTTGGTTAAAGGAAAAAAGAAATAAACAATGGCTACATATGTCATCTCATTTAAGCCCAGCAGCCTTCCTGTCAGATAGCTATTAGGACCCTCCTCTCACAAACAAGGAAACTGAGGCTGGGTGTCCAACACCACAAGGCTCAGAGAGCTGAGACTCTCGCTCTACGCAATCCGTACAGAAAGGTACAAAATGACCAAAATTAAGACCCCTAAAATGCTTCCTAAGCTCCAAATCCGGGTGATTTTGAATGCCTCCATTCTGCAGGAGTCTGTAACCAGCCATCTCCCTTCTAGAGGGGCCCTGCAGATGGTCCTGTCTCACTCTGCACACATGCGCACTACCCAGCAAACACGCCCACACGGACTGATGCAGACACAAAAAACTCCCTGGAAAAGCCCCAGCCTGGTTTCGAGGGGAAGGCGAGCCTTTCCCAAGGCTGCATCCTCGGTGTCCCCTCCCACATGGGAGGGTTACAGATTCCCAGCTAGCAAGAGGAGTTCTAGAATACACTGTGCAGGAGATGTATATTTTTCTCCCTACTGCTGCCTTTCAATGGATACATTTTTTAAGCCAAGAACTCCTACTGATGGTGCAAAAATGAGTCATAGATCAAGGAGGGAGACAGACAGGGAGCGAGTGCCTGTGAGTGAGGGCCACTGGCAAGGAAACCTGACAGTCCCCGCGCCCCCTCCCCCCACGCCAAGACATTAATTCTCACAAGTCGGAGAAAATTACTATGCATGAATGCAAAAAGCATGATCAGGAGTAATTAACATGGCTTCATATGCAAATTTTATTAATGCAGAAGTACAAAGTCATTATGCAAATGAGACTTACGTCAACTCTCTTGACAAATATTCATCTCTGAGGCTCAAGTTTCTTCCTTTTTATTTATTTATTTAATTTCTCTCCCCCTCCCCCACCTTTTTTTTTCCTGGTGGTTTGATTTGGTTTTTCGATTTTTTTTTTTTTTTTTTTGCAGGTGGGGGGCAGGTAGTGCTGGTGGCCACTTCGGTGGCAGCAAACCACGAGGTCTGTTTGACAAGTCTGCAGAGTTGTTTTTCAACCAGAGAAATTTATTCTTGCATTGTTGATTTTTTTTTTTTTTGTGGGGGAGTGCTGCTGGCAGGTACAAGACAGCTCATAGGAGAAGAGGAAAAAGTAAAAAAATTAGAAAAAAGCTCTGGGCAGCAGGCAGCCAATCAAAACGCCAGAGCCTGTAATGAGGGCGATTGATGGCTGTTTGGCTTTTACTGCAGGGTAATGAACTAGACTCCAGTCTGAGGAGGGGGAAAATATGAATATTCATGAGACTGTGCTCCTGCCTTTGATGATTAAAGAAATTTTTAATATTCAAATAAGCACTTGCCAAGTGATTAACAAAGAACATGCACGCAGAAATATGGAAATGGGAGCCGGGAAAGATTTGAGAGGCGAACAGACTGCAGGAAAGGCAGCCCCAAATTTCATAAACAAGATAGGCAGATAACCCAGTTCGCACGCGGGCAAATAAAAACATTTCTTTCGATCGCTTAAATATTTTGCCAGCTACTTTGTCTTAAGGATGATAAAAATATTATGTATTAAGCGGGAGGGGGTAGCAGGGAGGGAGAAAGAGAGAGAAATCGCATGAAGTCAAATGCTCTGCTCACACTGAAGAATCCTGATCCTGACCCTAGCCCACCTCCCCGCACCCCGATGGGAAATTGGGACTCTTTCTGGTTTGCTAGAGAGAGAAGATGGAGGGAAGCCAGCTTAGACCTGAAAACCCAGTGATGGAGGTTCTGGCCTGCCTGTTTGGGGCACTGCGTAGTGGGGATATGGCCTGGGGTTGGCATGTCCGCAGCAAGTGGTCATTTGTTGCTTCGAGGCTGGTCCAGAGGCCCAAAGGCAGGGGACCATGACATCTAGAGGCGGAGGGGGTGTGATTCTTGGGGTCTCCAACCTGGAGAGCTCAGGGCCTCCTCTGGACTCACACCCTGGTCAAAACACCTAAGGAAAGTAGTCATAGGGAATAACAGGTCCATCTCGAGAAGGTGAGCAGACTCAGACTCTAGCACGCGGTCCGGCCTGGGCCTCTGCAGGGCCATCGAGGGAAAGGGCTCCATCAATCCAACAGCCTCCATGAGCTGTCTGCTAGGGCTCCTATTTTAAAAGCTCCACCACAGGTTCACGGTGAAGCACATAATAACAGTATTAGCTAGTAAAACGATCCTGCGGTTAAAATACATCTAATTAGCAGCCGATGACATCCATTTTGGCAACTTCCTATTTGAAAGAAGCAGAGCGCTACCTTAGAGACAGGCAGTGGATACTTACCCAATAAACCCAGGCCTTTCCATCATCTGTCTCTTTCTCTCTCTCCCTTTTTTGGGGGGACTGGGGAGGGGTGGGTAGAGAGTGGGGAGACAGTGGGAATAGAGAAGAAAGATTCTAAGGAGTCTTCTTTGTTACTCAATTTCCGAGCTACAAGGGTCCTGGGGGAGGGGTACTCAAAAAATAAATTCCTTCACTCCACAGGTATTATTTCATGTCTTTTTCTTAGTTTTTCATAACCAAGCTCTGGGAACCAGCGAAGACTAGAACTTGTTTTTCATTTCACTATATATATATATAAAATAAGACAAAGCAGAAGGGGAATCCAAGGCTTTAAGTGAACGCAGTGAGTCGCCGTGAGAACCTGCAAGCCCAAAGTCAGGTCCCCAAGGCAGGCCCCGAGGATGCGTGGGTGTGGGGACATGGCTTGGTCACTGCACCAGAGCGTTTGGGGGACCTAAAAATCCCCTATGGGGAGCTGCGGCTCTCCAAGTCCCACTTCCCACTACTGGATTCACATTTAGTCAGGCAAGTCTGAGCACCCACCAAGGTGTCCCTGGCTGCAGCAGGTTTGGGTTTGGGGGTGCCTGTGTAAGGTCCTTTAGAAGAGAAGCAAGGAAAAGGAGAAATGAGGTCTCACGGGGTTTGCACAGCTGCGTTTCAAGCCTTCCTTTACGGTCATTACAGGAGAGACAAAACACATAGCTCCAATCCATGCCTTTCCTGAGGCTGCACGCTGCAAACAGCAGCCCTCTGGCCTGCCTGGGAGGGTGGAGATTCCGATGCAGGTGGAAGGGGCTGCTTGGCTTCCCTCACTGCAGCCTGGGCCTGGCCGGGCTTAGGAACACCGTGGGTACCCAGCGCCGGGCAGCAGGAGGGAGGCCTGCGAGAACATCTCTGGGCTTAAGGCCAGGTCCACTGCCACTCCCCCAGTGCCCATCCAGAGACCGCCCAGAGCCCTGGGTTAACACCAGGGCATCTTCCTGCACCCACATTCTCAAGAAGGCTTGGCCACCGAGAGGAGGCCAGAAGCACAGCCCTCCCGATACCCCGAGCCAGGCCACCTCCCCCTTGTCTGCCTCCCACCTCCTGTGCTCCTGAGATCTGTCACGGTGAATACGCGGCACATTTAATGCATCCCAGAAAAGGGAGAGGCGAGGCACAGGAACAACCTTGCCCCCCAAAAACACCACCACACCCGCTTTCCTCCTTCCACCAGGGCTCGAAAAGGGAACACCCTCCCGGGCAGCTGCATCTTGCAATTAGAAGCAGGCACACATGCACACCCCCTGGCCAGGTCCAAAAGCACCTGTTCCAATGACTACCAACCACAACTTCCTCAAGATGCAAGCAGCTGAAATACTCCAGGGCAGCAGATCCCCTTTCCTGCGCCCTGAGCCAAGGATCAGTGAGGCTACATCACAGATTCCAAAACCTTCCCTGGCCCTTCCAAAAGGTCCAATAAGGGAGCAGAGGAAATTTCAGGCACTGCTGGGGAGGCAGGGTGTGGCTGAACCATATTCTGTGAACCATTTCGGGGTAAGATGGAGGCAGCTGAGCAAGTACTTGGGCTGACCATGCCAACCCCTAGTGGGCACCTGCAGGAGGAAGTACACAGCTTCAACTCTCCTTTTGCTGTCTTTCGGGGAAATCCCTGGAGCTCTCTGAACTGCTGGGATGCCAGTACACACAATCACTTGTTCTCCAGCCGGGAGGTGAGGCCTAGGCACCGTGGCTTCGAGACACACACAGATAAACAGGTATGAGTCCTCTGGGATGACCTCAGCAGGAAGGGTCGGCCAAATTGGGGCCCACGATCCTGGAATGGGCAGGCCTGGGGACAACAGAAGGTGAAACCATGTGTCTCACTAGCTAGAAAAATGTATGCATGAACATCTATTATAGAGAGATTGCACATATATGCATACACACACACTCACGCATCCATCAGCAATGTGGGCATGTTAAAATGCCTGCATGCATTCCACGCAATCTATAGAGGCCAAGGACAAACCAGAGTTGACAGATTCTGTGAATCTCACCAGCAAAAACAGCCGACCAATACCTAGCAGAGGAATTTCCCCTTTCCCCCTGATTTGGGCCTTCTGATCAGAAGCTGGGTAGCGGCTTCAATCTTCAGCAGTTCCTGCCCTAAAACACAATGTATGCAAGATCCTCAAGGAATCTTCTCTTGGGCTGCATCAGGAGCCACAAACAGTATAAGCACGTACCTTCACGAAGCACCCCTGGGCAAAAAGCTCAGTCTATACGTGGAAGTCAGAAGCTGGTTAAATCGTTTGGATTTCAAGCAGGAAGACTTTGGGACTTGGGGTCAGGACCCTGCGGCCCTTTCCCACATGGCCAAGCTCCAATGACCAGCTTGGCCAGGCAGGCCTTAGACATGTCCCCATTCATTTCAGCCTGGGGGGAGGGGGGAGGGGGAAATCCACAGTCAAGACAGAAGTCACGTGTCACATGAAGGGAAATCAGCCAGGAGGTGATTCTTCAGATTTGGTGCCTACAGTGAGTTTTAAACTAAGGGCGTATTTTTGTTTCGCATCAGCATCCACTGGGCCTGGTATCTGAGGGATGCCTGGAACACCGAATCCTGACATTTGTTTACAAACTGGTGAGTTCACAAGTTGTCGTGGTTTGCAGGTCCCACCAACTCCAACACTGGCTTTGCCATGTGCAGAGAGCACAGTGGAACCACAGGACAAAGTCTGAACTATGAGAACCCCAGAGAATTAAGAACGAAAATAAGGCAGCACAGCCAATGAAAAGAACATCAAGCCATCGGAATGCCCAGTAAGGTGCCCAGCAAGGAGGTTACCCTGATGACTCAGTCTGAGAGGAGCAGGCAGGAAAAGGGATTACAATTCCAGGTGTTGATGGAGTTGTGGATTTGAGCAATGCAGGCACCATCGACCTTTTTTAAGATCAGACCATAAAATTCTACCTGGGCAATAAGGGAACATGCAACCACAAGGGCCAGTGGAGCTCCTTGTTTTAGATGGACTAGAAATTTAACTCGATTACAAGGATGTTTTAAAAAAACATAAATAATAAAGGAAGACAGGAAGGAAGGGAGAGAGAGAGGGAGGGAGGGAGAGAGGGAGGGAGGGAGGGAGGGAGAAAGAGAAAGAAAAAGAAGAAAAAAATCCAGTTGTATTAAAAAAAAAAAAAACCCTGCTACAGTGTAAATGCATTTTTTGGTTTTAGTTGCATTTATTAGAGTTACATGCAATTGATCTCTACTATTGTAATAAAAAACCCAGCTCTCGCCTGCATTTTGCCGTTGATTGAGTCTTCTTCTTCTCCTTTCATTTCTTTTTACCTTTTGCTAATGGACATATAAAACACTGAGGTTCAATGCTTTGCATCACGTAAGAACAAAATCTTTCTATGGCCTCTTTATGTTTCTAAGCCAAGTCTGAAATGTCACTGACTAAAACACACTGAACAGGCCTATAATTACTTTCAACAAAATAGTTCCTTTAACTGAGTTTTCTGTAGGTAGATGGCATTTCACATACATATTGTGAGCCTTCCTTTCAGCGCAGGTAGCATTTGATGGCGAAAATCACCAATGTTTCTTCTCAGGGGGCCGTCTGACAGCCACCTTCTTACTTCTTCTTCGACATGAAATCATTTTCCTTTCCTAACACACCAACAGTGACGTACAGTGTGTGCACAACAAAATTTGTAAAAATTAACACTCCGCCAGATTAATTTAATAAAGATTGTTAGCACATTAACACCAATAACATTGCTCCTTGCGATTCAATCTAGACGCGTTCCCGGTGTCGCTGTAACAGGGGTTTACGTTCAGCTGAGGTTTACACCGCCATTTAATGTAATTAAAGAAACCGAAAGTGCAGTCCTCAATGGAAATATCATTTCTATTGCGGAGTATTCCCATTAGAAATTGGGGGAAATCAGAGCACGCTGACTTTGATTTTGTTGTAATTTTCTTTTCCCTTGGCTCTCTCTGAAACAGAGCTGATGTCCTGGACCTCAGACTGAATGCACTGCAAAGATTCCCTGATAAGACCCGCCTAGCCTCCTGGAAGCAGCGCCCAACATTTATGTACCATTGTTTTGATTTTGAAACTGTTAAAAAAAATTTTTTTTAATCTCTAGTCTATATTTGGCTGTAATTCTCTGCCCAGCAAACAGCATCACGTCGTGAAAATGACTTTTCAGATACCCCCAAGCAAGATTATGGATAAAAACCCAAAGGAAGGGAGGCCTCCCTAGCTATTCTTATATATAAACAACGATAGTGTAGCTAGAATCCCAACAAGCTCCAAACCCCGAACCTGGACAAGAATTGAGCTATCACCTCAGAGGATGATCACAGCAAAAGCACTTGCTCAGGAGGCCTCCGAAACTAAACAGACACAACACCAACCTGAAAACAGGAAAAAAAAAATCTTTGTACTACATCATCCAAAATGGCAGAGAAAATTAAGTCTTGGGGCAGAAATGAACCCGACTCAGCTCTCCAGGCCGAGCAAACAAAAGTGAGACGGTTTCTAAGCCTGCTTGCCGCAGGTCCCTGTGCTGTGCAGGTGACTAAGTGGGTTTTTTTTTTTTCCCGTTCCCTAAGTGCATTTTAATACCCTTATTCTACAATACATCCTAATTTCTCTGGGGAGAAAGAAAAAAAAAATTAGTGTCACTTAAAAAACGTCACTCTGTTTTGCAAAATCCAGCAGCTTCCTTGGCAGCAAGAGAGGCTGGCTGGCATTATCCCCTCATTTGACAAAACTACTATTTCTGGGCATGTGCTCAAAAACAGGTAGGAAGCAAATGCTGAGAAATAAGGAAGTAAAAACAGCCAACAGATTTTTCACTACCAAGAGCGCCAAGCGTAAACATGATTTATTTAGCTGTGTTTAACGTCTGTCCTCCACACAGCTACGAGACCACTTGGGTTGAAGGAAGGGTGGGGAGGAGGGGACAGAGTCGGGGGTGGGGGGTGGAGCTGGGGGGACAGCAGGGGACCGTGGAGTGGGGGGCGGCCCTGGATGAGGACTTTCTGAACGGCTCCGTTCAGAGTTTTAGGAGAACAAGAATCTTTAGCCCCAAAATACATGCATGTGTCAAAAGAAGGCAGCAGTAATCTGCTGGTTAATTAACGAGCTGCCACTAACAAAAGATGGAAAACCCAGTTCATACAAACAATATTTACATGGGAGCTGCGAGATCCTGTCCCCAGCCCCCCACAGTTGCCTTCCTCTTTTGCAAACCACGTGGGCTGGGTGCAGGGAACGGCGAGGAGGCCCTCCGGGTTGGGGGGGGTCCCGAGCTTCCAAGTCCAGGGGGAAATCTCACTGCCTTCCCTGCCCACCCTTGCATGCCCACGTGGAATTGACTGAGATCTGTATTCAATTAAGGAGCACCAGACAGCTTCTGGCTCCAAGCCTGCACCAACGCAGGCTACGGGATCTGCCGTGCCTCCTCCACCCCCTCCAGCTCCCACGCCGATGCCAGGGAACCAGGTCTCCATCGCGTCCCCCGTGGAGAAGGCGGAGTGCCACACTCCCCCACCCCGGCCCCAACCCTCAAGCCTGGGGTCTCGGCCCTCCTGGGGTGAACCGACCACATACGTACGTAAAGAAAGCATCCGTATTTTCCAACTAGCAAAACTAAGCCAGAGGTTTGGGGCCTTGCCAGAAGTGATTCCTATTAAAAGTCGAATTCAAGTCATTCAGCATTTGCTGGAAAAAGAATCCAAGCCTCTTCAAAAGAAAAACGGCAACAAAAATGTAAGACGAAGCCCCAACAGGACACTTGGGGCCTCCCATTTCCCCCGTGAAGGTACCATTTCAGTGCAGCCAGCTGTGTGCTCAGTGGGCATAAATGCCAATTTTTGTTAGCTTTGTGACGCGGTGGTATAGCGAACCGAGAATTTCCTCACCAGTCTGCACTGAGTTCCTTCCTCACCTGCACTTAGCAAGACTGTGCACTTAAAGGCTGCCTGCTGTATGCACTCCTCCCCAACACAAATCTACACTCCCTTTGCTCCACTCCTCTCCTGGGGCCAGACACCAAATGTCAGGAAAGATACCTTTTCTGGTGCACTCAGGTCAAGGACAACAACTCTATATTAGGATTCTGAATCACATGACAGTCCCCAACAATAACAAGGAGCTGAGGGAGAGGGGGCAGCTCCCTAAAATGAATGGGGATGGGGAGAGGTGTTTCCTATTGGTATTAGGTTCCTAAATTGGAAATTCAAGTCCTGCCCCTCACACCGCTCCTAAATCTCCCAATTCTTCCCCCTGCCATTGAAAATGACAAGCTACACAAGTAGCTGTTTGATTCCTTTCCTTTGCAAATTAGTCACCCTGCCCCCATGGACTAATAAACAAGAACAGTTTACACTTTTATGATGTCTTTGCAATCAGCAATTACTTCACTCCTCCAGAATGATTTGTTTTCAGATCTGGATGGCAGCAGGAGCATAAACAATTGGATAGCCCCATTCTACAGATGAAGAAAGGAAGAGATGAACTGGTTTGCCCTGCGCTTTTTAGGAGCAAAGCCATTTCAGACTTGCAGGTCCTTGCTTACATCTAGGATGCTTCAACACGGCCCCCAGCACAAGAGCAACAGCTAATACTGATCACAAGTCTAACCCAGACTCAGGTGCTGCCTGGAGGCCATGCTCATAGAAAATCCTCTAAGAAAATCGAGATCGCTCACAGCAATAACATTGAAGATGCTTAACTGCACCTCTGGAGGAGGCCTCCCCGGGATCCCTGTGGCTACCAGTTCCATGGGTATTTCTACACGATCCAGCCGACAAAATCCCCCGTTCTCAATCAAATCTCCAAAACATGGCTCCCGATCAAAGCAAGGCTAGTCACCTGTGCCCTGCAGACCTGTCCCCACGGCTCAAAACAACATGCCGCAAAAGCAGCCCACCTGCCACTCGGACACTGAAAGGTGTGTGTCCTCCAGAGGAGGGAGAGGACCCAGAGGGGCTGTGAGCTCTCTTCGAGAATTCTGAACGAGAACCTTCCACCACTCTGCCCCAAGCCTTAACCAAAAACTAGTGGGAGAAATCACTCATAAGTTTTATCATTGTTGAACCGTCAAAATAAAGAAAACAGAAATAAGGTAGCCTCCTCCTCCCCGCGATAGCCATTAAATCAGCCAATCACACGTTTACCTGTCTTGCAAGCCAAACATGATCACACCCGCACACACACACACACCTGGTCTCCAAAAATCCTGAAATGGACATCCGTCTAAAGGAACTGCAGAGACCCAAGAGGAGGCCCCTCGAATACACACCCATAATTAGTGTTTCATGTTTCTTTCTGTAAAGGAATCCGGTAACATAAATATTAATCAAACATGAGAATCTGCCTCTTCAGTCTTGGACCATTATGAGTGTCGGATTGTGATCTTTACCCGTATTTACAGATATTCAAAGGCAGATTCTATCTTGTTAGAACTGTTATAAATGGACGTCTGAGAAATCAACGAGCAAGTTCAGGCAGATATGAAAACCTTCCTGTCCCGGACTGGCAGCAGCTCTGAGTTCCCAAGTGTTGAATTTGTTACCTTTTCCGTAGGCCTTTCAAAAAAAAAAAAAATTGACAAATGCCTTCAGCAGAAAAGCTAGCTGCTCAAAGTTCGGGTAAGCTAAATCTGAGATTTTTTTAAGATCAACTCTTACTCAAAACGCCATGAAAGCATTGTTTATAAAATACTTTAGCCTTTGAGAGCACAGAAAGTGCCATATTAATGTTCTGTTATGATTGGGGTCAGCCCACATCATAAATATATATGTATATACATTTTTTTTTAATTACCTTGACTCCTGTTACAGCAAATATATTCTGCTTGGTTCAGACCTACTTCTGAATAATGGAAAATAGAGACATGGTTCCAATTCTAGCTAGAAAAGCTGTCATGGTGAAGGTAAACTTTTAATCTTCTATAGGCAAACAGCATACATTTTTATTTCCAGAGCAACAGCTTTTGGGGAAATGTTTGAACATTCTCTTAAGAGCTTTGTGGTAAATACATTGGGCGTCCAACCAATGCTTTTCTGGGTCTTTAAGGGCCTGTTGGAGTGCTTTAAACAATTGGAGGCCAATTTTTAGGAAGCAAAAATAAAGAGCGACTCCTAGTACGGTGACCATTTGCATTCAAATTCTCTTTGGGGGGGTTATTGTAAGAGGTCAGGCTGGAAGAAGGACTGACATTAATTCCCTGTAATTCCAGGAGGCTTTGTGCCCCATTCTAGTGAAGGGTTCCATTCTCACACAATTGGGAAAACACTTTTGTTCCTGGGTGCTTTAAAATCCCAGCCCCAGGAATTCCCTCTAGAAAAGCAGACTGCCTCTCCTCCCCCGCAAAAACAAAACAAAACTCCAAAGAAAACCACTTTGGGACACGGCTTTTGGCCCGGGATGGACATAAAAGGCACAAGGGAACTCTTTGAGGCACCTTCCAACCGGGCCTCACCTGGATCTAGGGAACTGTGGGACTCTGCCGGGCCGGGCCAAGGCGGGTTGATGAGGGCGGCAGGACCCTCTAGAGCATAGGCGGCAGGAGGAGAGGGGATCCCCAGGCGCCCCCAAGACCTGGGACCAACGCCAGGGAAGGAGTGCCACCCCAGCCTAGCAGGCCCGCCCCTCGCGCGCGGCGGGTGGGAAAGGGGGGTCCACTGGCAGGAGTTTTCAGAAGTCCTGAAATGCAACTCCCCACGCACGGAAAGGTCGCCAGCGCGGGCGCACGCCGGGGGTCTGGGGAGGGGGCGGCGGCGGCGGCGGCGGCGGGTGGAGGAGAGGCGGCCCTGCGCGCACAAAGGGGCCCCGGGCCCGCGGCCTCCCCGCCCTTGACCTTGGGTCTCCGCCTCCATCCATCTCCGCGCGCTGCCAGGGAAGAGGGCTGGCCCGGGGCCAGGGGCGAGCTCGCCGGGCGGCTTCGGAGCCGGGGACCAGGGGGGAGGATATCGGAAAGAAAGACTCAAGGGCAGCGAAGTGCTCCGAAGAAACCTGCATTCCAACTCCCCCGGCTCCTTCGGGAGCCGAGCCGGGTCTTGGGGCGTCTCCGATTCACAGCACGCCCTCCGCCCCCAAGGAAAAGTTGCACGGATGCGCGAAGGAAGCCCCCTCCCCTGGGCTAACCCTACGACTCGCCCGCCCCCCGCCTTCCACGGACCCGGGCCGAGAGGGGGAGGGGAGCTGTCACGGGAGGAAGAAAGGAGCGCGCCTTCCCGGCCAGGCCAGACGCGGGCAGGGTCAGCTGCGCCTCCGCCCGCCCCTCGCCGCCCAGCTCGGGCAGCTGGCCCATTAAGCCCCCGAATTATGCATGGGCCTGAAGCCCCCTCGGCCCTCCCGCCCCTGGAAGACGCAATCTACGTGGGCGGCGGCCGGGGGCCGGGTGGGCAGGAAGGAGTGGCTGATGGTCGCACAGCCGCGCGCCCCGGGCGCAGACCGGAGAGGCCGCTGGAGAGTCGGCGAGCCCGGCTGCCCCGCGGGGGCCAGACGCGCCCAGAGGCCCTCGAACAGAGCCTCTGCACCCCCGGCGGGACCAGGACCGGCCGGGAGAGGGGCACCGACCGCAGGGGAGGCCCCCGGAGCGGTCACGAAGTTGCCAGAGTGTCCGCCCATTTCCCGTACGAGGTGGGGGAGGGGAGGGGAGGGTTCCGGCCGCCCCCTCGCCCCTGCCTGAGCTCTGCACCACCCGCCGCGCAAAAGGCCATTGTGTGCCCGGTCTTGGCAGGGAAGGGAGACTAATGGACCCCAACCTTGGAGGCCGCCCCGGAGGGCGGGGCCTAAAGTCCCCCGCCGGTGTGGCAGGAGGCGCTCCGTCCCCGCCCCCTCCCACGGGGGAGGGGATGACTTGCAGGTGGTGGGCACCGTGGGGGTGAGGGGAGGAGACTAGGCTGGGGGTGGGGGAGTCGCAGGAGATCCGGAGAGGCGGCCAGAGGAGTCTTACACTTTGTAACCGTCAGGACACACGGGAAATTGCGTTCGTGGTGAGGCAGGTGGCGGCTGGTTTCATGGGAGCGGGAGAAAGGGGTTCAGTCTCAGAGTTGGGAGGATTTAGGTGTCCATCTTCCCACCCTCCCCCGTAACGCGCCAACGACCCAGGCCCCAAAGCGCAGGGCAGCCTCGTAACCCCTCGGAGTCAGGCATTCCCCACAGCAGGCTGCTTTCGGTGTCTGGAACCGCTGTGCTCCGGCCGGGCAGCACGACCCCGACGCCAGAGCGTGGACCTTGTTTGCTGTCTTAGGCCCCATTTGTTTCCTCTCCCCTTCCCTCCGAAGCAAAGGCCAGGTCAGGAAAATTACATACTTCTTTTTCCCAGCCAATAAAGTCGCCTCGCCTCCTTTGCAGGGAAAGTTTTACAAGCCAGTGATGTCAGTGATGCAGGGAGAAGACCACACTGCTTAGATTTCTTAATTGTCTGGCTTTGAACTCGGGGTGGGAGGGGGAAAGAATCCACTCTGGCTCCCTTGGAGAACTTAGTTTTGTGGGGTCTACCAACCTCAAACGTTTTAGCCAGTTGCTGGGGTGGGAGGGGGTCATCAAAGGTCTGTCCTGTTTCTCCTTAAGGGAGAGGAAGAACCCTATATGACTATGGTCACACTGCGCCCAGGATGGGCAGTCCCTGGCCCCCAGCCCCAGGGGAGGACCCCTAGAACCCAGCTGGGGGCCATGCTCTCCAGATGCCATGCTCTGGCCCAGAAAAGCCTTTGAAATAAAGCCAGCGTTTCCTCCACTACTTTCAAGGATCCCCTTGGTACCTGATGTCAGGAGAACAAGCGTGTTTTCTGGACACTGCTGGGTTAGACAGGCATCCTCCCTCGCGCTCCATCACAGCCCAGGCACCGAGGCTGTCAGGCCGCGGGGCTCTGCACATGCGGGTTCTTCTTGGGTGGGCGAGGACCCACGCACCTGTTGGCACCTTTGAGTCTGGATTCATCTGCCTACACCTAAGGCTGTGTCCACACTTGGAACGTGAAGGCGGTGGAAGCTGCCCAGGGTATTCAGCCAGGGTCAGCAGCCCTGATCAAATACTGCCTTGGCTTAGAGAACCAGCTTGCTGTCTCAGGCTGGGGGATGCACCCCACCCTTGGTGGTACATCCAAATAACTGCCTTCTCCTCTCCACACCAGGAGGTGGGGATTCTGACTTCTCACGTCCAACGAAAGGCCCTTTTGTTGCTGTTCTGCCACCCAAAGGAGCCTGGGGTCCCAGTTTCCATGCTGTCTGAGCAGCGGCAGGCAGCCCTTCTCCCAGACCTGTCTCTCATTCAAGTGGTCCCACCTCTCCCTCCCAGGCCTCCCCTCCCACACCCACCTAGCCTCAGCAGAGACTTCTCCTTCCTGAGCGCCCCCCACGCAGGGGGCCTCCAGAGCAAAACCAGCAGACCAGGAAGACAGCCCTAAGGACACCCACTTAAAAACAAAATAAAACGAAGCCCTGCCTTCTCCAGAAAGGCCTCCCTACCCCTGAGTCCAGCTAAGGGCCTCCAAGTCCTGATCCACCCCCACTCTGCCACCTGGAGCTCCTCCCTGGGCTCAATTCCAGCAAAGCTGACACTCCTGCCCCCTTAGGTCACTGGCTGCCACCTAGCAGTGCCTGGGCCAGGATAGGTCCAGATTCTGTGGGACCTGAGCTTTATACAATGCGGGGCGGTCCTCTTAACAAGAAAACAAAATACCAAGCCATATCTACAACACTGGGGACAGTGCCCAGAAGGGGCCTGGGCACTCAAGGGACCCCTAGCCTAAATTCCATCAGTCTCACAGGGCATGCACCAAATCCTCCCAGAAGAATCTTCACAGCTTGCAGCAGAAAGAGACCCTGTTTATCCTTTAGTGTAATAGTTTTCATTTTCAGCCACCAATTTCTTCAAAGAAAACCTACTTCCTAAGCCCAATATGTAACAAATGAGGAAAGTCCCTGAATGAACTTGCTTTATTCAATAAAATTAAACATTTTGGCTTCTTAAAAAAAAAAAAAAAAAAAAAAAGGAAGGGAATTTAGGTGGAAAGTTGGAGTCTACCCCCTACCCTGCTGCCAGGCTCCAGCAGCTGTTAGAAACCACTGGTGGCTCCTTCTCATATTTTGGCTAAGGAAGTTCAGGCCCAGAGAGGGGTAGGTTCTGCTCAAGGTCACACAGCATGCGGGCCACAGGTTTGGGGCCTGCCCCTCCCCACACTGCATCCAATAAGCTCACCTGCCTGTTACTAACCCTACCCTGGGTGGGGGTCAGCTCCTAACAAGACAGTTTTGCACAGACGGCAGTAGGCACAAAATCCACAGACATGCCTAAGACAGGGCTGGGGGGTCCACTGTCCTGATTCCTTCACCCCACACTAGACCCCAAGTGCCATCACGGAGCTTCACCCTTAGGGTGGAAATCGGGAGCAGAAGGGGTCTGTGCCAGCCACAAAGACCCACATGAACCCCGGGCGGCCTGGGCTCCCTGGAGATGACCCGGTGAGGACCCCATGCCACCCTGCGAAGGCCACTGGCTGGAAGTCAGGAGCCTAGTTTCTAGGCACAACCGTGCCACTGACTCACAGGGTGGCTGTGCAAGGCGCCTAAAGTCTCTAGGACTCAGTTTCCTCGTCTACAAAATGAAAGTAATATCTGATTTACCGCCTTGGTGGGGCAGAGACAGCGGATGGGAACGTGGGATGAAATATGACCACCGGCAGCCCATGCCTCACCACAGGAAAGAGCATGACTGCCGGAGTTTACACCATGGGCCCCTGCTCACTGGCTGTGTGACCTTGGGCAAATGACTTAACGTCTCTGTGCTTCAGTTTCCTCTCTGTAAAGTGAGGTTGCTAGGAGAATTAAATCAGTTAATATGTGTAAAACCCTTCAAACAGTGACTGGCACGTTGTAAGTTCTAATAAGGATGTGTTAAAGTAAAAATCCAAATATGAAAAACTCAGTCTTTTTGTCTCCTCGGTGAAAAGAGGAATCCAAGGGCACAGGGGGTTACAGCCCGGCTGCCTTATTTATATAACTTACTGACGTAGAGCCCACTCCGAAGAGATTCTACAGCTGCTGGTTATGCATTAGTCAGGCAGGAAAATTAGGGGGGGGGGGGAAAGCTGTCAAATGCCTAATAAAAAACTTAAGTCAACTACTAACTATTTACTGTCAAATAAAAACCCTAATAATAATAATAATAATTGAGGCTGAATGCTGGTTAGTTTCTCCGCTTGGGAGCCCAGTGCCTTTTTCTCTCACTCTCTTCCTTTACTTTCTTTCTCCCTTCCTGCCCTACTGCTGGAAGCAGGGATCCACCCATATAAATCACAGATAATAAGGTCCAAGACCTAAAAAGGGGAGAAAAAAATGACCCTTTAGCTGACTGGTATTTCGTGTCTTCTTAATTCAATACAACTTCCAACTACGACTCAGTGCTACAGTCACGTTGCGTAGCTGCTGACACTCTTTGCCATGGTTTGGACAGTTTACCAAGGTACCTGCCATGTCCTGCCTCCCTGGGAGGCCAGCAGGACAGGGACCATTCACCCCCGTTTACAGGTGAGGAAACCAGGACTCGTGAGGGGAAATGGCTTGCCTCAAGCCGCAGGGCTGGGCAGCCTGGTGTGGCCAAAGGTCACCTGTCCCTATTCAAGATAAACGGGGTCTGGACTCAGCCCTGCCGGCAACCAGTTACACAAGCTCAGACAAGTCTCGTAGTAGGCAAGAATGGGGAATCAGCAAAGAGATCCTTCCAGCTCAGGCCAGGAGGCCAGAAGCCCCATGCACCCCACTGGCGGCTCTATTATTAACAGTTAAGAATCCACAGGGACCTACTATATGCATACACTGTCTAAACCAAACCTTATAACAAGCCTGAATGGTAAGGAAGATTATCTCCATTGTACAGCAAACAGAGATTTGGAGAAGTGAACATATGGCTGTAGGTCATACAAGCCACTGGCAAAACCCAAATTCCAGCCCTGGTCCATCTGAATTCACATTTTATTGCTTGCTTTTCTGCCACCTTCACCAGGAAGTATGGGCAACTGTATGAGGATGCCTGGGACTGTGCATCAAGGGTTTTGGGGGCCTGAGGCCTCCTGGCAGTATCGCCAAGTGTCATACCCGGGACAGTCTTCAAAGACCACCTTGAATGGGGTCTAGAGATAGTGCCTGCCACCAATGGCTCCACCAGCCAGGCAGAATTAGAATACCTCTTCTCCCTAAAGGTCTCCACACCCTGTGCTATCCGAGGAAGCCAGGCAGACCTGAATCTGATTCCACTTTGCTGTGTGACCTCAGGAAAGTCCCTTAACCTCTCTGAGCCCCAGCTCAAAGTGGGATTAGAAATATCTGTATTTCAGAGTGGGGTTAATGGTATCTGTTTCAAGACTGATATCTATTTCAAGGTGAGAAAACCCAAGAAAAGCACCTGGCACGGTGTGGGTGACCAAGTTGGCCCCCTCTTCCCCACCACCCACAGGCCCTGCCCAAGCTCTGAGGTCAGCCCTGCAATGCCCAGCACCCCAGCCAGAGCCCAGGGCCCTGTCCCTCAGACAGAACACTCCATGACTCCTTGGTGCAGACAGAACTAGTAATTAGCTGTCACGATTTAATAATAAAAAAAGATAATCCATGCCACAACACACATGGATTTAACTAATCTTAATTTGAAGGGAAAATAACAACTCTAAATATATCAAATGCAAGTTTTTTAAGACAACCTGCAAGTGGGGTTTATCTCCAGTTTCCAGCACAAGCAAGTTATTTAGTTTCTCCCACTGGCCAAGCTAATATTCTTTTTTTCACACTTATTTATTTTTTACAGTCTGATACGAACATTCTCAGAGCAGCATGTAAATCCTCCAGCTGAGCAGAAGCCCTTTTCTGCAATGCATTTTGTCACTGGGACCCCAAACCAAAGCCCTGGTCTGTGCCCTGCCTGCTACGTGAACCCCACCCCCTACCTGCAGACACACCCCTGGCCCTTCCCGGGTTCCCACCAGATACATACAGAGCGGGTGGAGCCATCACAGCAAGGACCTGCCCGCCACCTCCAGCCCAGGGGGACCTGCCACCTCCTGTCACCCACTGCCTGTCTCCTGCATTTCTCCAGAAATCTGACATTTGGGGGTTGGGAGGAGGAGGAGCAAAAAAAAAAAAAAGGCCAAAGGCAAACCTATTTCTGACAGCTGATAGCTCATTCCTTCCGTGATAGCTTCTTCTGGTTACGGAAGGGGTGATAACACGCAAAAATGAAATACCAGTGATCAGGGGCTATAAAATAGGAATTCTAAGGAGGAATCTGGAGAGAATGGCTGAGAGAGATCTCCAAAGTAAGTTTTCAAGATTCTGACTTAGAAAAGCAAGCACCTCATGCCACCAGGCAGGGTCCACGCTCTTTTAAAAGATTTCTAGATGCTTCCACTTCTCAGTGGTCTACCCAAGGCCAGACCCTGTGCTAGGTGGGCACTTAACACCCTCACCTCATTGAATTCTGAGCATGAAGCCAAAAAAGTAAGTGCAGACAAGGAAACTGAGGCCCAGAAAAGTAAAGCGACTTGCCTGGGTGGGTGAGTAAATCCCACCCTGGCCGACTGGCAGCAGAGCCTGTGCTCCTTCAACCCCCCGGACCCCACCCCCAGGGCGACCTGCCCTCAGAGCTGTCACCATATGACAGTAATGTGACTGAAGACAGGGGAAGGAGGGGTGACACACCGGACGGGACATGTGAGGGTTGTCCTGAGGTTGTTTCTGACGATGGCATCCTCAGAACCCCATGGAAATTTCTCCCCGATCCCAAGGAGACCTACAGTCACTGACACCAGGAGATGACGGAGCCAGGGAGAGAGCAGAGCATCCGTAAGGAAAGGCGGAGGGTGCTCATATTTGTAGTACGTGCACCGTGCACCAGGCACATGTCATTTAAACGTCATGAGTATTGTTAGGTAGGTTCCCAGACGAGGAATCTGCAGCTCAGAAGGTCAAGTCACAATGCGAGGGGCCGGCAAGCAGCAGGGTGGGGCGCAGACTTGGGCTCTCCAGTGTAGGCCGCAAACCCAGACACCCCTATCCCCACCTTCTCCTCACCCCTTCTCAGGATGCCCATCCCAGATAACAGCTCAGAGACTCATGCACTTTGCAAAGCCTACACCCCACTCATCTCCCCTCCCAGGCTTTACTACTCGTGCTCCCCTTGATGGATGGGTCCCCCAGCTCCATCAGAACCCTCCACAGAGGCAGGGAGAATGCAGCATGAAGGGATCTTGAGAAACGTAAAGAACTCCTATACAGGCAGACATGTATCAGATGCCTGCCCCTGAGTCAGATCTCCAGCCAAAGGCCTTACCTCTGACCAATGCCAGCCCTCTGTCTGCAGATGTACCTTGGACACGAGCTCCAGGGACCTCCTCCACCCACAGCTCATGGTCAAGGAGCAGCGCCCCGGACCTCGACCGCACACATCAAGGGCAGGGTTGTTCCCAGGCCGTGTCCCCCAAGCAGGACAGAGCAGCGGCCCAGATGGCCATCCTCCCACATGCTCCCGCCCCCTGGATGTTCTCTCAGGTGAGGATGGCCGGGGCGGGGGAACGGCAGTAGGTGCTCAGTTGTTGGTTGAATGAATGAATGAATGAATGAATGAATATCCTCCAGGAGACAAGGCTTCAGAAACGTCCTCCTTCTACTCTCCTACTTCTCTATCATTCAAAAATAAATAAAAAAGGAAGAGTTAACTATTTCTTTTATACCCGTCTCCAGAATACCATCTCAAAGAAAGGGTCCAACCCTGGTGTAATGACCTACAGAATCCCAACACAGTTCTCGCCCTGGGGATGCCCTTAACGGTGGAAGGGATCCCACACATTTACAGACCAGCCCTGCCCATCCACCTCTGGAGCCCTGCCTCTAGAAGCACATGGCAGGAGGAGAGTTGGGACCAGCCCGTCTGGACCACACTCAGACTGTGGGCTCCAGGAAAAGCGGGACCCTCACGACCACCTGGGCACCTCACCTCAGACAGCCAAGCCAGAGGCGGCGTCCCAAGGATCAGCACTCCCCGCCCCGACCAGCTACCGACCGGGGCCAGCTCTGGGGACAACAGCGGAGCACGGACTGGCCAGAGCATCCCCCTGCCACGGCCGGGGAGCAGGCACAGGAGAGGCCTGGGCGAGGCCAGCGGTGCCCACGGCTGGGGCAGCAGCTGTGTGGATTTCCGGAAGCCCGGGCGGAGAAGCGCCTGTGATTCCTAGTCCCCCTCTTAAAATATAAAGACTCAATTATCTTTGAGCAGCTTGCTTTACACATGAATTGACACATTTATTTTACAATAAATAACTGAAAGTTATCTGTGTTTCCTTTACTGTTAATCTACACAGAGAAATAATAAACAGGGCTTGTCTACAAAAATGCAACTACTGCAGTCCTCAGAATTCAATTAAGCTAAAATAATTAATACTCCCACCATATTAAATGACTATACATTTGAGCTACTGCAGTTTTGTTCTTTAATCTTTCCTTTTTATTGAAAAAAAAAGAAAAGAAAAGTTGGTGCCAAAGTAGGGAGGGGAAAAAGCAAAAAGGGAAACTGGGAAGGAAAGAGCATGACGGGCTGTTAAAATGGAATGGTCGTCTTCAGCTGACACAGCATGGAGACTGTCTTGTGCTTTCGATTAAAATAACATTTTAAATGCTTTGAACAAACATATCTCTTTAGACTTCTAAGGGATTATTTTACATATTTCTTCAAGAATGAAGAAATCCATTCGTCCTGTTGCTGAACAGAAAGGGCCAAGAATATCTTTCGTCACACACAGAAGAAAAATACTGTAGGCCACTGCAGTATGACAACCCAAAAAAGGGGGGGATGGCGGGGGACAGGGGAGACAGTGGGGTGAGGACAAAGCTGCCTCGGAGATTAACTTTGCCTTTTATGAAATCATATTTAGCCGCTTTCTTAAACAAACCTACCCACAAGGATCTGCAGCCTCTCACTGGAAAATACCTTCAATGTGAAATAAGGATTCCGATGGGTTCTGGCGAAAGCAGGAAGAAAGCCCTTCCATTGAAACATGAATAGGGGACCGTCTCATCGGCAGAAGCCACCCTGAAAGGTCTGTGTGCACTGATGCCAGGTGTTTATACCACTGGTGAAAACTATCCCTCTAGCGTCAGACAAAGAAAAGAAACACAGACAAAAGGGGCCCAACACCTTTGTGGATCATGGCTCCGGCCCTAAGGAAGGAAGGATCACTCAGATCTACACGGTGCTCTGAGAAACCAGGGTTTACAGGACTTTGGCCTGAACATGTCAGACACTTTTCTCAATGCCCTTGGCAATTTAAGAGTGTGGGAGACTTCGTGCTAGGACACCCACAAGAAGGCCAGCCGCACAGGCCAGTCTGGTTAGACGGGGTCTCCCCAGGGCCCAGCCGGTGCCTGCAGGAATCTGCACACCACCGCAGTCTCTTCACAGGAGAGAGAGTTCATTAATCCCACTGTACAGATGGGCAAAGGGAGGCCCAAGGTCACAGAGCTGCCAGATGGCTGCCACAGAGCAGCTGGGCTTGCTGCGTCACCCTTACTGCCTGCTGGGTGATGGGGGGTTCCTGGGCATGCCCATGCATCTCACCCGTGGGAGCAGAGTGTCCCACTTCCATCAGGCTCACCCCGCAAGGACCACCCAAAGCCTCAGTCCCTCCAGTCCGTTTTGGACCAAGACACGGTGGAGATGGATACACAAACTTCCCAGCCAGGCACCTGCCTGTGCGCTGCCACACCAGAAGGGACCCCCAGGAGAAAAGTTCCACTAGCAAAGCACTTGTGGAGCCTCTGCTCCTTTAACCCGCACACCAGGCCTGCCGGGACTGTCCCTCCTGGTGACACGTGGAGAAACTGAGGCTCTGACCCTGAAGGTAGTCCAAAGTCTATCGGCAGGGTCTAAACCCTCACCTGCACGAACTCTGATAGCGTCTTGCTGCAGGACAGACTGCTGTTTCTAGGAAACACAGGCCAACCAGGGCCCTGAGCTCAGAAGTACGAACCGGAAGCAAACACTCTGGGCTGCACGGAGCGCGGGCTCCCTGGAAGAGGCTCTGGTGCGCCGTGACCTTGACCTGGAGAGGACTTGATGCAAACTCCCTGTGGTAAGCAGACCTGCCAGAGGACGCAAGCCTCTACACCTGTTCTTCAGGTGCTAAAAGCCAGCTGTCCAGGTGACCGGCCAAGTGGGCATGCCAGAAGGTACGGCCAACCTCCCCCAAGGAGCACATGCTCCAGCAACTTCTCACAGGCCCCTCTCCAGACCTATGCCTAGGATCAGGCAACATCAGAAGGGGCCTCTTTTGACAGATGGGAAACTGAGGCCAGAGAGCAGAGGAGAAATGAGGGCCCTGCCCACATGCAACATCTCATTAAGCCTCACGACCACCCCGACGAGATGGGTCTCATTCGCTCCACTGCACAGATGGGGAAACTGACTTGTCCAAGTTGTGAAGAACGAATTCCACCCAAGACTATCTGGTTCCAAAACCAGAGACTAAGCCAAGAACGCCTGCAAAGGGAGGGCCAGCTAGCCTTCCGTCTTGTCCTCCTGGCCACCTACGGATCAGGCCCCACAATGGAGCCTGTTGCCAAAAGCAAAGCAGCCATCATCAGCCCACTGGGCCTCTCGGAGCTCCAGGCCCGTCTCCTCCTGAGGGTCACTGGACGGTGGCCCCTCGGCAAGGGCGAGCCCACGTGTGGCCCCATCCTGGTAGCCCCCGGGCCCTCCCAGCACCAGCACCCTCAGACAGGGGGCGAGCCTCCCGCAGAGCGAGGGGCGAGGGCAGGCCTGGGACCCGAGAGGTGGCTTCGGCAGCGGCCAGACAAGTGCAACGTTCCATACCTGCAATGTTCTCCTGCTTGGGGCAGATGCCTTTCGTGGGTGAGAGCAGGTGGTCATCTTCGTCGGGGGTGACCTGGATCCCGATCTCCACCGGCTCGGACACTTTCCTGAGCTCAGAGCGTGAGGAGGGCGGCGGGCTGCCCTTGTCCAGGCCTTTGTCATAGCAGCCACCCAGGCTGCCGCCACACTGCTTCTTCTTGTGCTCTATAAAAACCAGGATGTCCCCCAGGGGGAAGTTCATCTGACACTGTCCACAGGTGAGCAGGTCAGGGTCGGGGCCACCCACCATCAGCCCCAGGCTGCTGGGCTCCTCTATCTCCAGACCCTCATCTTCCTCGAGGATGGTGGCCTCCACATGCTCAGGCTCTGCTGGAGAGAGAAAGGAGAAGGGAGGGGGGGGGGCAGAGAAGACAAGATGGGCTTAGGCAATCACAGGCACCCATCGCTCATTCCAACCCTTCCCCACCAAGAGGCAGGCCCCTCCGTTGCAGGATGCTAGACGTCACCACGTCCTCCCCACAACTCCTGGAGGCAGGGGGTTCACCATCCTGCGTGCAACAGATGGGCAAACTGAGGCTCCGGGAGCAGCGCTGCAGCTCCCAGAGGTTGTTGCTTAAGTGGTACTGATCTTACTGCTTTCTAGTTTATTTCCTGCCAGTTTCCCCCCCACCCCCAACTCAGCATAGGAACACACACATGACCACCCGCACATCCACACACATCTTGGTTTCACCAGAGACTGGGCCGTCTAGAGAGGTGTCTCTCAAGCTTTGCAACATCTAAGAATCACCTGGGAGCTTTGAAAACCCCTGACACCCAGGCTGCACCCCAGACCAATTACACTGAGAGCCAAATATCAGGCTGTGTTGTTGTTTTTTTATTTTGTAAGATTCCCAGGTGATTCCGATGGGCGGCCAAGGCTGAGAACCGTGAGCCAGAGCTGTCTCTCCCTGCTTAGGCTCAAGCTGCCCCCTCCCTTCCCTCCCACCTTTCATTCACGTCCTCCCCATTCATAAGAGTCCTGCTCGCATTCCTCTACCTGAGACCTGGCTGCACACCAGACAAGAAAACAGAAACCCAGACGGGCGTCCCAGGGCCAGTCCTTACGAGAGAAAGAAACCCACGGGCTCAGAAAGCAACAAGTGAGCGTTGGTTCAAAAAGAAATATTGAAAGAAAAAAAAAAAAAAATGCAGGGAAGAGACGCTGCGAGTTGGCTGGCTGAAAGAGGGAGCCGGCTTTCCTGCCAAACTCTCTGCTCCTGGTCAGCCTTCCATCGCTTTGTAGATTTCCCGACACTCACCAACTCCCCACTGTCCTTTTTTGTTTGTTGGTTTTATTGTCACTCCCAGAAAAAAGAAAAGAAAAAAAAAATAATTCTTCAGACTACAAAAGCATTTCTTGGCAGATGACAAACCACACTTTCAACGGGCTGTACATTTTCATATTTCTTTAGCAGCCGATATATCTCCTTTCATTCTTTTTTGTAGGGGGCACGGGACCCAAATATTTTGAAGCTAATAAATGCCTCAAAAAGCAGCAACCCCCTCAGGGAAAACTGGGAGACACAGCAGCCGAAACTGTCATAAATAAGGGAAGCGGACGGTGAGGTTGCATCCTTCCTCGGGGTCTGAGCAAATTCGGGGTGGAATTTTTCGAGAGCAAATGTCAGTCGTCATGTAGATAGCACAAGCGGCAGGGTCTTCAGAGAAGCAAGAGGGCAGCCAGAGGTCTGAAACCCGAGGAGGCAGGTACATTTTAAGTTGTATGGTATTTAGGAAAGGATAATGAAAACCACAGAAGAACAGAGGGAAGAAATGGAATGGGGGAAAACACATTCCGTGGCAGTGAAGTTATTGACGGGCCAGAGCCAAAGAACAGATAATTTAAGGAAAAAATTCTGTGGCATCTTCCATCCTACATATAAATCACTGTTCTGTATTTTCTGAACACAAGCTTCTTCAGGGCCTGTGAGAGTCCATGTGTAAGACCGAATAGACGGCACATGTAACATGTATGAACTAGGCATGCACGGGTCAGTGCACAGGTATTGCTGAGAAGGGAAGTGACAATGTGAGATCTCGCCTATGCTTATAGAAAAGCAGACAGAACCCTCGATGAATTACACGTAGAAACGCACTGGAAATGTGACCGCACAAAAACACCCCGCAGATGAGGAAATCCGAAATCTCTCGTCTGCATACCTCTAACAAAAAGAACCTATAAGGTAAGAGAAACAGCGTGCACAAAGGCAGCCCCAGAAACCATTAATTACACTTCAAAAAGAAATCGGAGTTTATTTTAAAAAGAGTTGGAAGACAATGCTACATAATTAATTTACCAATTTATTTTATGAAAAGACACTTTGCTATGGTTAAAATGTAATCACAACCCTCACGCCGAACAGTGGTTCTAGGGGGGGCTGGGTTCCAGGTTCCTGTGAATGGTTTGCCAGAATGTAAAAGGTAATTATTCGGTGCCTCTTTTCCCTTTAATGATCTAACATTGAGCAATACTGTTTATATTGAAAAGCTCGCACCTTTAATTACCAATTACATATACATAATTTCAGAGCCAAAGGAGAGGGCTGTGAAAACAGTTCTTTAGAAATATAAGGATGTATTGTAGGCCATTTCTAGAGAAGGAACTCTAATAAATGGGGGGGAGGATGTCAAAATATTGTTTTGTTAAAAAGAGAGAGAGAGAGAGGCACAAAGGAAATGCGCTAAAATGCAAAAAAAAAAAAAAAAAAAAGGACAAAATGAAATTGAGAATTCAAATGAAACAGGGGTGAGTTCTGCGGAGGTACCCGGGCCCTCCTGAGCGGGCCTGGCAGCCGGCTGCATCCATAAGGGCATTTGATAAAAAATAAACAAAGACCAGAGCTCATCCAACCAAATCCCAGCTTGATCATCCTTTCTGAGGACGGGGAGGTGTTTTCTGCCGTCTAATTTCATCTTTGGTTTCCTTGTTTTGGTTTTGCTTGGTTTTGCTTTTCATTAACTTTTTCAGCCGAGTCCGTCCATCCGTACTCCCGGTGGGAGTTTTGGGAAGAAGCATGAATATCTCCTCTCTGTTGGGAGGTTTTAAGCTACATAATTTCAAATTTCTTTTCTCCTTTAAAAGAAACACAGACTAATTTTAAAATAAGCAAAGGTCACCTGTTCATAAGTATCCCTCCCTCACCCCTCCATCTTTTGCTAAGGACTCTGTACCAGTACTTTTTCCTTTTTCTCCTTTTTTTTTGGTTTTGTTGTTTTGGTAACATCTGGTATTCTTTCCTTTATTTGGCGGCCTCTGCCTTTTCACTTTCCTCATGCAGCAAGCCCTTGTGAGCCCCAGTAACTGAGTTTGAAAATATCCGAAGCCGTTCACTGGGCTGCAGGTCTAATTTCTCCCTCCAGCCAACCAGCCTGAGCAGCCAGGCGCTGCTGGCGTCCCATCCCGCAGACGGCTCTGAACTCGGGTCTCCAGACCCCGGGTCCAGCTCACTGCCTCCTCCAAGGGCGTGCAGGAGAAAAAGAAACACAAAAAAATCCCCTTCCCCCCCCGCCCCCCACTTGCAGTGCTGAAAGTAAAACTCCTTAGGATGACAGGGGTTTTCACCCAACTCCAAGAATGGGGTTCCCTCTGCCCAGCCCCTGGCACGTGGAGCTCTGGGCTTTGACTCTGCAGGAGGCACTTCCCAGGAAGGCAGCGACGTCACCCCGAACCCCAAAACTGTCAAATTTCTAGGCCAGAGCAGGTGGACCAAGACAGCTTGCTGAATCTCATGTTCAAGGCCTTCGGAGACACCCCCAAAGACGGGCTGTGGTTTCACTTCCGCTGGCAGGCGGATACCGAGCTGGGCGTGTGGGGTGCATGTGTGTGCGTGTGTGTGTCTGTGTGTGTGTCCCTTCTTAGAACCCTGTCCCTCACAGAAGAAATAAAAGGAGAAAGAACCACTTGCCCAAGCTCAGAGGAGGGCAAAGTGAGACGGGCCTGGCCCCCACGCCAGAACCTTCCTTCCTCTGACCTGTGGGCACCTGGATGGAGCCCACACAGCCTCAGAGAACCGGGCCTCTGCTAGGACAGGCACCCTGAGACGAGAAAGCACCAGGAAAGTGAAAAGCCACATACAAACGAAACAGCCTTTCAAATTCCCAGACCCTACAAAACCAGCCCCTCAGGCTGCCCTGTCCGGCAAACTTCTTCAAAAAAAGAAGGCAAAGATGAGGTCTTTTCCCCTGAGAGGATTTCTGCTTTCATGCAAAGCTCCCCGAGTGTCAGGCAGCCCTGGAAAACACTGCTGCCCTCACTAGTACGAGCTGAATAAAGTAGAGGGATCGCTAAAATGTTTGACTCATTAGGAGGAAAAATGAATGAATGCAGCAGACGACCCGTTTAAACGTCAGGTATCAGATTGGGGTGGGTTCTGAAATGTGACGTCCGAAAGCACATGGACAAACGTGTATTTACACACACACACTTACACATTTGTTGTAATTTTCCTTTACAACAAAACCACATTTAATTCACAAGGCGAGGCCTCCTCCCAGCTGATAAATGCATTCAGAAGCAATGAAATCAGGGTTCCCAGATAATAATGGACGTTGTCGTTAAGTGGATGGGGAAGCACTTGGTCCTAAGACTCGCTCGCCCATGCTTGGCTGGGAAGGAATTTGGGCAGAGGACAGATGGAAAGACATCATTAACACCGGCCCGGCCAAGCAGCCCACAGGCCCCCGGCAGCTGCAAAGGCTTAGCGGGCCTTACCTGGTCAGGGACTGCCCTACACACACGCTGGGCTCCAAGGGCCCCGCCCACCCTGGGTCTCCTCTAACAACTGCCCCTGCACCTGCCCTTCGGGGAATTCCAGCCAAGGGGCCGGCCTCCTGCTGTCCCCAGAGCACAGCGTGTGTGCCCTGCTGCACACAGAGCGCACAGGCCCGTGTCCCCTTACCCCTGCACTAATTCAAATCCAAATCGCTATCCTTAATGGCTAAGCCACAGACCAGGAGAAGCCTACATAGAATTATCGATTCAGTGATGGGGGGGAGGGGGGGGTGGATAGGGGAAGGATGTGGGGAGGAGGGGTGCCAGGCTCTCAAAATCTTGTGCCACCAACGTCACAGCCGCCATCCTATTTGCACGAGTGTTTACAAGAAACGTTGAGCATCCATCCGCCCGCCGGAGCCCTGCCTCCGACTGGAGACGTTACACCTGCTTCCTACGAAGACAGAGCCTTTGCCAGCCAGCCCGTGCTCACCAGTAATCTGCAAAAGGATCTTTTCACTCTCCTCCCCGCGAACATTCAGGGAGGGGCCGAGACCCCAGGCGACACCTAAACGCCACTAAAAACGCGCACTCGACGGAGCGCGACACTTTCTGAGCTTCCATCAATGTTTAATTTATTGGCTCCAAGAGAAAATAACAACCGTGTGTGGCGGGGGGAGGGGTGGGTGGGAGAGAGAAGGAATCAATTCTTGGTGGAGAAAATAATCTATGACTAGATGACGCTTAAAGGCTCGACAAGACATTTATGAAGTTCTCCGCACAGAGGGAATCGCGCAGTGCCCGGCAGAGGAGTCGCAGATAAGCGGGGAACCTCAGCCGAGCCAGGCACGTGTTCCGAGGACGTTCCTCGAGGGGCCACGGACGGTCAGGACGCAGCCGGGTCCCTGCCCCCCGTCTGCCCACCAAACTCCCGCCTCCAAGCAAGGACCCGGGGAGAGTGCAGCCAGGCTGGTCGGAGACAGGTTCCACCGAGAGATGAGCTCTCTCTTCCCGGACCACCTGCCCTCCAGGGAGAAGGGCTGAGGACTCCAGCCTGTTCCAGGTGTCACCCAGACCCCGAGCCTCCTTGACACCCTCAAAGGCCGCCTCCCCAGCGCCCTCAAATCAGCTGCAGGGACGGGCACACACCAGGGCCGGCCACCACCCCACAAGGCCCCGTCTGCTCCATGCCAGACACAGCACACGCCTCAGAATGAAATGTTCAAGATTTCTGACATCTGGGCAGAGAGAAGGATGCCAGGGCACAACCTTATCTGTAACGTGGATTTCCCTTCCCGTGAAAATGACCCAGGGTCTGGCTGACTGGGCCCATCATGGGGAAGGCCGGGGCTTGGCCTGCATTTCAGGAAGGCGGGGATTCCTGATCCCAGGAGAGGTTTGGGGTGCAGGAAGTAGACTCCAGGTGGGCGGTTCTGAGGGTGTAAGGAGCACCCCCATATACATACACACATTGTCCTCCATGCCCCCTGCCTGGTTTCAGAATACTTGAGCATGTTAAAATCAGCTCGCTGAAACACACCCTAACTTGCCTCCATGGGCTCAGTCCAACCTCTCCCCTCTCCCCCACTGCATCCACCTCTCCAGATCCCCCAAAACTGAGCTCCGGAGGCCGGGTCTCACACAGTCAAAAGCAGGAAAAAGAGCCCGTTAAGGAAAGCAGCGTTCAGGTGTATTCACAGAGCCCGTCCACTACTAAAAGGTTACTAAGAAAAAAGTCAAGTCCATGATACCAAAGAATGGAGTGACCTATGTTTTAAGAGATAAAATAGTTCTTTAAAGAAAAAAAAAAAAAAAGGAAAGGTACAGAAATACTTCTAAACACATTCAGAAGATTCCATAAAATTGCAAACGCCTTAAATCTTCAGAGACACAACAGAGCTCATAACGATGAGATATAAAAACATTCTTGGGGGCCCAACGAAGAGATTTGTTTTATTTAACGCTGTGCTTTTTCAAAGGTGCTAAACAGAAGAAAAGAAGGACCGTCCATACAGGACGCTGAACTACAAGCCCTTAACTGGAGGAGATTCTCTGAGGCTGACAGCAAAACAGCAAGAGTGGAAGCTGCTTTCAGCATCTCGTTTCCAAGGTAGAAATTTAAACATGATCCTCCAACCCTTCTTTAATTCTTAGCACGGCATGCATTTCTGAGGTACACGTTCATCACAGTAGCATTGGCATTCACCTTTCTTGAGTCATTTTTGTGTGTTGTTTTAGCGCAGAAGTTGTTAGAACATTCTCAAGTGTATTTGCATTTCAGCAGTTCAATTGAAGGGGGTCATAAAAAAGTTGTGTAAAACAGAGGATTTTTTTTTTTTTTTTTTTACTTTGAAGTTACCTAATTTTGTGTGGTCTGGGATTTCATGATAGTACCAGAGCTCAGGCTGGCTGATTCAACACCCAAGCAGATTATCAGCTGCCTCGGAAAAAGAAATAAAGAATGAATTTCTTGAATTTCAGCAACTACACAAAAGACTTGCATATGTCAAAATGCCGGACGAGAGTCCCTGTGAATGTAGCACCATTAATCAAAGCGCGATCTGGTGTCACTTTTGCCAGTAAAAACGATGCCGTTCCCCTCACCCCGCTCGCAGGCTCGTGCAGAAGACACACGAAGTGCGTCCCTCTGCTTTCATGTGTCTCCAAATAGCCTGCTCTCAGCACTTTTTATACACGCCTGGGGAAAACTACTGCTCCAGGGAGGCAGTCAACAAACGGCTTTTCTTGGGGAGGGGACGACAGCTCGGGTAGATCTCACTGAGGTTTGGCTCTCTGGGAAGGAAGGAAGATTTGTGGGATGGGGAGCAGGGGGTGGGGAACAGGACACACAGGCCCCCAGGCCCAATCGTGTGAGTAAATAAAGAGAGCTGGGAAGTGACAAAGCCACGCTCAGAGCAGCCGGGTGACACAGACATTCATCCCTGGTCTTCTGATATGCCCTCTCCCCATGAAAAAAATACACCAGTGGGCCCACAGCTAACACCACCTGCACATGCTTGGCCGGCATCAACAACTTGACCGTGGGCATGGTCCCCAAGGAGCATTTACTTTCCCCTGTCCTCCCAGATGTGACAACAGCATTAAACTTAGTCCAAAGTCCCTGGAGAGTTTCAGCTAAAGGTAGGACCTAACTGGACAGCCAGAAGGTCCTTCCTTAAGCCATAGGAGATGCAGGAGATAGTCCCCAAAGGTCAAGGACCCCATCTTTACCCTCCCCCGTATAATATTTCTCTTCACACATTGTGGTATCTGTAGTCTATGTTTAGTTACAGCTTGTGAAACTCCCCCAAGTTCCAAGGCAAAGGATTGGGGATTTCTGAAATGAATTTTTTGAACGGTTTTCTGCAGACCAGAGGCAACTGCCCCAGCCCAAGGCTTCGAGGTGACAGTGAAGCCTCATCTCTGAGTTGTCAAACGAGCTCGCTGCCACAATATGCTTACAGCAGGCTCGATTCAAACATTAAATGAAGTAGAGAAATCATCAGATAAATTGCTGGCCCTCTGTACTGGAGAGTGAAGGCTCTTGCTCTGGCTGATGACAGCGCTAGGCTTTTGTCTGACCTAATTTATTTCTCTTTCAGGTTAGAATAAAGCACTCCTTTCCTGTCGCCACGTAACCTCTTCTGCCCATATACTGAACTCAAGCAGAAGACTCTGGGTTAACTGTGCTGTCTGCAGATTACTTGAACTTGGAGAAGAAGACATTATAGATCCACAAATTCCGTGATCAAAAGCACACATATTCCCCAGCACGAAATTACACGGTTAGGGGAGAAATCGTCTCATTAAAAGCCATCCATTAAGGGCACCGTTTGGGGTGAAAGGTATTAGCAACGCTGGGTCTAGCAAGCACATACTGCTTCCAAACAAAGTTTTACACATTATTTGAGTTGGCATTTTATCTCTTTGGGGAATGGTGCTATTTCCTTTAGTACAGTGGGAACATTACCTAATAAATGGAATTGAGAATCCAAGTGTTATAAAATCTGAGCTGAAAGGATTTCCACTCATCAAGCTGTTTTAGACGCATGACTCCCCAGAGCAGTGGCAGATCCCCAGGTCTGTGACATGCAACACAGGAATGGACAAAACGAGGTTCACTCTTCCCAGACCCCCTCACCCCATCAGGCATGCCTCAACGACCTAATGCAATTCAGAAAGGCAAGACCACAGACTAACCGGAGGAAACACGCCCGTTCAAAGCTAACAATTGTAATTGGTTTTTAAAAAAAAAAATTAAAAAGAAAAGAAAATTGCCCCCATCTGCTTAGTGAGGGCTTGTAAATCAATGCCGATGGCTTGAAAATAGATTTCTCAAACTTATATTCTCATTTTGTCCTGCTCGACTCTCTGCAGGAAAATCAATATTACAACTTCACACTTAGGACATTTTGCAGCAACGTAAACTGCTTTCGCGGCTGATGGAAGCCGGGTCCCGGCCCCTCGCAGCGACGGCTCCACGCATGACACGGGCACCGAGCTCCCCCTAGCTGCCAAGAAGCGCCAGACGCCGCTGGGCGTTGCAGCCTTGCCATCAACTAAAAGCCAATTCAACTGAAAGTTTATTTTGGAAAGTATTTTATCACAACAAGCAACAGAGAATGCAAAGCGATCGGAGAAAGGAGATGAAAAGGAAAAAGAGAAGGCGGGTGCAAGCCGTGTTCTAAGCCCAAAGACAGTGCCAAGAGCTCGATTCTGATAAGGCGCTAGAAACCGGCGCCCTCTACAGTGGGAAACTGATCGATTGCTTTGCGTGCTTCCATCTCACCTGAGACAGATGCTAATTACTGTCCAGTGCACCCAAAATCGGCCTTCCCTTTGGTCAATAAGACCCATCTAGCCCTGCACGGTGGCCAGCAAAGCATCACACCCCGCCATCTGACTCAGCCTCCCTCCATGTTCCTAAGGCCGCCTTCACCAAAGCAACTGCATTCACTCCAGCACTTGAGAAATGACTCTTTTTTCTGTTACGAAATATTTTGAAGGCCAGACAAAAATCGCCAAGGCCAAAGCACAGACAGAGAGCCACCTCCCACCCTCAAAAAAAAAAGGAAATATGCCCCCGTACATAATTTGCAGGGAGGGAAAGACTACCCTTTAAAAATATTATGGGTTGTTAAAATATGCTCATGGCTATTTTCTCTCAGGTGTGAATTACAAATGAATAAAATCCGCCTGGCATAACACCTTGGATGAACACATTTCTATTCTCCCTTAGAATCAGAGCAGCTGACTTGTATCACACTTCTAATGATATGGGGTTCCCTTCTGTGCAGAAGGGAGACAAACTTCACTCCCCCCACCAACTACCAAATAAAAAGAGGGACCCAGGTCTTATGAAATTTATCAGAGGCCCAATTTTGAAAGATATGTGGACACCTGGAGATATACTCTACCCTGGGGAGTTAAGATAATTGTAAGCACAGCGGCCTTCAAAACACACAGCCACAGCAAAACCTAATTTAAAAGGCAAGCATGGAATTAACACAGCCTAACTTCCGCGTCAAATCTTGGGTCTCTAGTTGTTCTGCAAAATCGTGAATTCATACGGAAAATTACTAATCTTCCAAGGAAACCTGTTGGTGGGTTGTTGAAAAAAATCACCTTCGCTGGGGCTGTGTGATCTACCCTGGCCTTCTTATTTCCTTCGGGAAGCCTCAGAGCTCCTGCACGGCCTGGGGTTCATTTGCCTCCCCACTCACCCGGCCTGGCCCAGCGGGCTCACGGCCCTTCCCTCTGCCTGGTCAGTCACTGCTTCTCATCCTCTCCTTTCCACTGTCCCTTTCTACTGTCACTGTGTTGTTTTGTGTTTGTTTTTATTAAAAGCTCTGTCTGTCCTCCAGTTTTAAAAGCCATATCCATCTGGGTCAAACATTTTGAAACAAACCAGAAGCCTAAGTCTTCATCCCCAGCTGTCTCCCACTGTCTCTTTTCTACCTCACCCCTCTTCTCACTGGCCCTGTCTGTAAATTTAACCAGCTCATTATGGAGCCCTTCTCCCACTTGCCAACCCCCCTGCAAGATGATCGATGCTGTTTGTGTGCTCTTCTGTTTCTCAAACCATCAGTTATCCTAAGTTGCATCATCTCTAAAGAACCTGAGGCCGGCGGGCTGCCACCCAACTGAAGATGCACCACGTTTTAGGCTGTTTTCTTTCACATTTAAAATCTAAAATGTGGACCCCGGATCGGGGCTGTGACAGCACCCATTTTGCTGGCCAGGGCTCCAGAGCACCCGAGACCCACGACTCCTGCATCACTGTGGAGAGGCACACTTGCACAGGCCCTACAGCCTAAACTGCATCCAATTCTTGCCTTTCCCCTGCCTGCACTCCCACCTCCCGGGTGACATAGGACAGACAGAAAAGCCAGCTGCTTTTGGATAATAAATAGCCTTGTCTGAAAACTGGTTGGACCACTCTCCCTGCTTAAACCCCTGCATATGCCCTGGGCTCTGTGTGCCCCAGAAAGGCAGGTGGGATATCCTTTGGCCCCTGGTCTCCTTCTCCCCACCTCTCCTTCCCTGCCACTGCTTCAGTGTCAGCCGGCTTCCCCCAGCACTGCTCTGAGCAAGACTGATACAGCTGTGAAACAAATGAAGGATGGAAGGATGTTGCACTAGGCACCCCTCGCCCCCCATGCCCAGCTGCCGCCAGTCCTCCTGGCCAGGGCTTGCTCCTGAGGTCCCAGGAACACCAGAGAGGAGAGAGCAAAAGCAAAGCGAACCTACCTGCTTCTTTCCCTCTTTACACACAACTGCAAACACTCCTGGCTCCTTCGCTGCTGCCAGCTTGGCAATGCACCCCAGACAACTCCCCCTTCCCGGACCCCCCTCCCCAAACTTCCCCCTCCTCAAAAACAACCCTTGCAATTATACAGAGGCTCTGTGGGGCAAATTGCCTCCTGGAGAAATTAGGCGTCTGCAAGTACAGACATTCTAACAGCCACTCCACCATCTACACGGGGGAGGGGGGGTAGAATAAGCGATTGCTTAAGGATTGGTAAAGGACGAAATGTCAACTGGCGATGAGGACCTTGATCAAACCAGGCTCAAATATGGTTGCAAAACATTTTGTTTTAAATGCAACCAGCGAGTCTTCTTTGATGTTACAATGATGAAAAATAGAAGTCCCCTTCCCTCCCTCCAGAAAGGTATCCCTCTCCCAAAGCAAGCCCACTTTAATATCTATCCCCTTCCCCCCAAAATAATAATAAATCCACAAATTCTTACTAATGTATCTGCTGTAACAAAGGAGAGATGGCAGCAGCAAATGCTCCAAGCTGATGGCGCCTATGCTGGGTTTTCAGGGGAGGGGAGAACCCCTTTATATATTTATTTATTTATTTAAATTTTTTAAAATATAACATAAATATTCGGCTCTCGGCCGCCCCGCAGCCAGTCCTCGGCGGCGGCTGGGCGCGCAGCCCTCTCCAGCTCCGCGCCGGCAGCCCGGCCCCAGCCTGACGAGGTGCTCCAAGGATTGCAGGAACACAACCTGCCCGCTGTTTCGATGGCACCCAGAGGACGTTTTATTTCTATTGCAGTTTTCAAAAAAAAAAAAAAAAAAGCAAAGGCGACCCAGGCACCGCGAGAGAAAGGACCGCGGGGAAAGGTTTGCGCGCGGCGGAGCAGCGGCCCCGCGGGCTGCGGCGGGCGGGGAGTGCTGCGAGCCGACCTTCCGGGTGCAAGCGTGCAGGCAGCCGGGCGAGCTCCCCTGCAAACCCCGTACCTGGCCCGCTCCCGCACGCTTCTTCCCTTTGCTAAACAAACCCGACTGGGGCGCTGGAAGCTGCTGCGTCTCTGCCCCGCTGCCTGACTTTGCCCGCCCCGCCACTTGCTTGAAATCCACACGATTTCAGCCGGTGGATTTCCACTGCGACCTGCCTTGTTTATTTAGATAGGGGAGATGAAAGATCCGAGATAGGAAGATGGGTGAGAGATTGATAGATCTCTTTCCTTTTTTCTTTTTTTCTTTCTTCCCTCTCCCCCCCCCCCCACTATTTTACAAGCACATCCCTCTCTTCCCACTCCTAGCTAACAACGCTTTTTTTTTCCCCCGTGGCGGGGATTTTTCACCAGCCCCCGACGCCCCCACCTTTTTTTGGAGTGGGGGAAAGAAGACAAGATCATCCCAGGAGACAGACGGAGGTGGGGAAATGGGGGTTGGGGTGCAGGAGCCCGGCAAACAGCCACGCAGCTGGATTCTTTTGCAAATAGCAAGAGGAGGGGAGAGAAAGACGGCTGCGGAATCCTAGGACCGGCGTGGCCGGCGCCCTGCCCGGCCGGGTGCAGCGCCTGGGGGACTCGGAGCCGGCGGCCGCCCCTCGCCTCGCATCTCCCCCAGGCCCGAGCGCACCCCGCTCTCCTCCGCCCGCGCCGTCAGCGCGGACCCACGCGCTAGCCAACTTTTCCCCACTTCCCGGCTCCCCCCTCCCCCTCCGCTCCCCCAGCCCCCTCCCCCTCCTCTCCAAACCCCGCCACCAGCGCCGCCGCCGCCACACACGCCGCTCGGAGGGGCGAGCGTCCAGCCGGGATCCGCGCGCACACACACACCTCCTCCAGCCCGCGCGCCCCCTCCCCGGCCCGGAGCCCGCTCCGCAGGCCCCCGAGCCCGAGGCGCGTCTGACTGCGCAGAGCCCGGACTCTCCGGGCTGCAAAGAAACTTTCCCAAGGCCCCCCGCCCCCTACCATGCTCTGGGCCGACGCCGCTGCCTCTGCGAGCCCGCGGGCCTCCCCGGCGCCCGGCCCGGCTGCGCCTGGCTCGGTGTCCCCAGCCCCGGGCGCCCGGAGCCCCATCCTCCGGCCCCTCGCGCGCACGCCGCAGACACTTACGGGTGATGAGCTCCCTCTGGGACAAGTGCTGCGGGTTGCCCTGTTTGCGGCGGGACATTGCCCCGGCATCTATTCTGGCATCGCCCGGAGAGCTGCACCGATGGGGGGAGCCGGGGGAGGGGTCCGAGCCGCCGCCGCTGCCGCCGCGCCGCGCCGCTGCCGCCGCCGCCGCGCCTCCTCCTCTGCCCGGGTTGGTGTTTTGGTTTTTTTTTTTTCCTTCCCCTCTTGCCCTCTCTTCCTCCTCTTCTTCTTCTTTATTTTGCGCTTTCTTCTATGCTGTTTTTTGTTTTGTTTGCAAAAAAAGAACAAGAGAAGGAAAAAGAAAAACCTCTCGATCTAAAATAGGAGAAAGGCAAAAAAAAAAAAAAATCTGCTCTTGCTTGCCGCGGACTGGCTGGTTTCTTCAAAAATATATTCTTTTCAAGGAAAAAAAAATTGCTTACACTTCTTCAAACTGCTTGGCCTCCTGGACTTGCAAATGTCTTCTTGAACTTAAACCGGATTTTGCACCGGCTCCTGACACTTTCTTTCAGGGTCTGGTAGGTGGAAAGCGCACTTCTACCAGGAGGGGGAAAAGGAAAAAAAAAAAATGCAAACAAATAAAAAATAGAAGAAAAAGAAAAGAAAAAAAAGCAAAGAAAACTTGGGGACTTGTCTCGTACCCCCTCACCCCGCCCCCTCCAAAAACCCAAAGCAATGTAAAACTGCCCCGGTTCGGTTGTTTCTGGGTTTTCTGCGGGCTGCCTGTTTTTTTCTCGGAGACTGACCCTTCCGAGGCTCTGGGGGGACTCCAGGAGCGGCTCCTTCCCAGTTCACCTGGCAGGCTGGCGCCGGCCGGAGAGGCTGCCGGGTCCCCGCGAGCGCTCCCCAGCGCTCCCCTGGCGCCGCGGGCCCGAGGGGAGCTGGGCTGAGGGGCGGCTCGCCCAGTGCGCCTGGGTCGGTGCGGGCGCGGACTGGGAGCTATAGATTGCAACGTGAAGATGGCGGAGTCCGGGTTCTCTGGGAGCTCTCGGTCTCTCTATGGCTGGGGCTGCCTCTGTACAATGGGATAAAATTCAAGTTCAAGTGCGGACGTGACGTTTAATCTGCACTAGAGACAAAAAGACCCAGAGAGTCGGAGCAGTGGGGGCGACTAGCGGTGGCTTTTTAACATTGTACCCTGTAAGAGAACAAGAAAGCACACACACACACACACACTCGCGCGCGCGCGCGGACACACACACACTCACACACACATTCACCCGTGCGCACACCCGCAGTCCAGGCCGGCCACACGTGCAGCGTTTTAGTGCGCTCCTCTCCTCCCCGTACACTGCCAGCGCAAAACGCCCGGTGGGGGGGGGGGGGGAAGAGGACGCTGGGCAGGATATTTTTAAATAAAAGAAAATCCTCCATCCCTCCTCCCCTCCAGGGAGCTGGACCCCGAGAGAAGGGGGGCGGAGTGCGCTGTGCGTGGAAGTAAGTTGAATCAACGCAAGTCCCCACCCACTCATCCGAAAGCTCTTTGGGGGGGGGCGTGGGGATGGCTGTGAAAGAGGGTTGGGGTCGACACGGGGACTGGGGGCAGATGGTCAATTGCTTCATCTCCCTCGAAAAGTAGCTTGGTTGTTTTCACTTTTGTTTTATTGACGGGTCGGGGTTAAACTTCCAAAGAGTGTCTCCATATAAATCCTGATATTGCAAACTCGGCGAGAGCGAAGCGGACAAAATAAAAGATGCTAAGAGGAGAGAATGAAGAGCACATTTGGGGGAGGGGAAACGTGAGACCTTGCCTGAGTCGCATTCCGGAAGGAATGTTCACCCGAATCTGTGCGCTCCCTCCGCCTCATCCCATTAACTCCTTGGGGTGTACACGGACACCCCGGCCCCAACGTCGAGATCTGTGGGAAGCGTGGGGGTGAGGGGCAGGGCTGCTCCACGTGGGAGAGGTTCTCGTACCTGCTGACCCAGAAGTAGGTGTGGCCGGATCTCTGGACCCACTCGTGTGGGTGACCCCCTCAGGCCCCCCAGTTCCCTCCCACCCCCTGACAATTACTGCAGCCTGGAAGTAACGCCCCCCTCCCCCAGGGCTCCTCCGCCCAGGGCAGGACTGGAAATCGCCCGTCAGACTGGGAAGGACACAGCTGCCTTGTCAGCCGTTTGATCTGCAGCCGGCGAGGACAAGAGGAGTTGTGGGCGCCTGTCCGTGGCCCGGGGACAAGGCCAGGCCGCAGCCCGCGTGGACCTCCACCACCCACCCCCCCACCTCCAACCTCCTCGTCCCTCCCCAGGCCGCAGCCAACTTCATCTATTTCGCGACTTGCCCTCCCGGCTGGGCGCGCCACGCGGCCGGCCCCCTCACCCTTCCCAGGGCTTCTCGGGTCTGGGCTGGGAGGCGGCGAGGGCGGGTCCGGGCCTGGCTCGGGACTGGGCTTCGCGGGCGAGCCCAGCTGCACCCACCCCACCCCGCCCCCAGGCCGGGCCCTGGCGGCCTCACCGGAGCGAAAGGCTGGGCCGTGACGCCTCCGGGCGCGCCGCCTCCCTCAGGGCCTTTTCCTCGGGGGAGGATACGGGGGTGGGGGCGTTCGCCCCCAAGGTCGTGGGTCGGGCGACTGCACCGACAACTTAACAGAGCGCAGCGCCCATTAGCGAGGACAGAGAGACCTCCCAGCCCAAGCCACCCCCCCTAAAAAATAATAACAATAAAATGTGCCCTAGCATGCAGCTCTGCGGACCGGGCGGCAGGGTCGGCGGACGAGCGGGTGGAGACTGGGCGGAGGGGGCGGCGTGGGGGGCGAAGGGGCGCGGGTGGCGAGCCAGTCCGCACTAGCTACCCACCCGGGGCTGCACGCTGCAGCCCATCACCCACCACCTACACCCCACCTCCACGTGGTCCAAAGTCTGGAAGCACCTCCTCCCATGCAGCCCTACCACGAAAATCTTTCCAGGAAAGTGGCCTAAGTAAGAAAAAATGCCCACACGCACCTTAAATAAACTTCTTAAGAAAGCCATAAACCGGCCACCCCAACTTGCCCACATTCTTAAATTTGGGAGAGCTCTCTTTCTGAGCACTGGTGGTGCGAAGTCCAGAGAGGGATAGCGCTTTGCCCAAGGTCACACAGCGCACGGGGGCAGGTCTGGACTCAAATCGCCGCGGCTGGCCTGCCTCCCCGCGCCGCCGGCGCTCCGGCGCCCGAATTCTCAGCACGCGACCCTCACCCTCCCGGGGCCGATTACAAGGATGGGGGGGCCCGGTCTGTGGCCTGGGGGAATGGGGCAGCCCCCTCCTAGGAAGGGGGCCCCTCCGCGGCCTGTGCAGGGTGCCCGGGGCCCCGGCTGCAGCTGCCTAGTCGCGCGCGCTCGGGCGCCTGGGTCCGGGGAGGGGGCACCCCCGCCCCACCCCCAGCAGGAAGTAGCGGGCAGGGGGCGGCGCGGGCCGCGACTGACCCGGGGAGCACTTCCTCATTGGCCCCACGCTGCCCCGACGGCGGGAAGAGGGACGCGCGGGCGGGCCGGCGCAGGGCTGGACACGCCGCCGCCCGCCGGCGCGCTCCACCTCGCGGCGGCCAGGGAGAGGCTGCCCTGCCCCTGCCCAGCCCTGTGCTGGCCCCTTCGCCCTCCTACCCCTCCTCCTCCTCCTCCTCCTCTCGGGAGAGGCGGCCGGGCGCAGGCAGCGAGCGATCCCAGCTGCCGCTCCAGTCTCCTTTTTTTCCCTCTGCCCGTCTGGCACGGGCATCATTAGCGCTGAAAGCTGTTAATGTCTGGTCTCACAGCTCCCCCTTTAGTCTTGCTATGCTCCCTGTCTCGCGTTCCAAGTCGGATCAATAGCTGCCTCTCCGCCGACCTTGACCTCTCCCTCGACCCCGCCCGGCTTCGGCAGCTGGCCCCCAGTTTCCCCACTCTCTCGATGCCCAGACAACAGGCAGGCGGAGCGGGAGTGGGGTGGCGGAGCTCGGGTCACAGCCCCGTCCCTACCCCCTCCTCAGGACCCCTGGCAGGCAGGGGATCCAAGACCCTTCTGAGAAGGTTACTGCACACACACACAGACACACACACACCACTCCCTGACCTATCAAGCCTTTGTTTAGAATAAAAGTCACTCCCATCCCCAAAATAGGGTGGGGGGCGGGGGGCAGTTGCTTAACATATGAACATATAAACGGGAAAAGTGCAAGTACAAATGTGGTCCTAAAGTAATACCACGATACTTCCGACTCTTTTCTTCAGAACCTGCTGTAGACCTACTGTGTGCTCCGCCCAGAGCTGGGGCTTTGTGCAGACTGCAATCAGACAGAAAGAAATGCCACATTTTCTGCAACATCTTTCCAAAAAAAGGAGAGGTCAGAAAGCTTTTTGAACTCACAAATATTTCTAGCTTCACAGTGCGTTCCAGCAGATAATCCTTAATATTTTTTAGTTTCTTTAAATTTCTTTATTGGGGACTAGTTCGGAAATCATAAATCAATTATCAAATCAGAGTGTCTTTTTGTTAACTGTGGAGCTCTGACTCCCAGTGCGTGCTGCGCGGACCACGCCATGCAATGGGGGCAGATTAAACAGTCACGTGACCCCCTAGCCAAGCTTCTTGTCTAAAATTCTTTGAACAATTCTCAGTGCGTAACTCTTAGCTAAGGTGGGGCTCTATTCGAGATTCTGCAATGTTATCGTTGCCTTCTGAGCTGTTATATTTTATATTATGTCTTTACAAAAAATTGGAACGAATCGAGATGTGTAGTGTCAGTAAAAATGGGAACTCAATATTTCTGCAGAAAGCAAATCGTCGTTTCATTTGTTTGTTTGGTTTTTAAACACGGATCCACCCTCTAAAATGTAGTCAGATAACTTTGTAGCAATATAAAAACTCAACAACACATCTTATCAAATTACCTTGGGCTTCATTTCTGATGCTTTTAAAAAAAGAAAATCCAGTCAAAGAGAAGGAATATCTTTTCGTATTCACAGGTGTAGGGCAAACTCAGAGGCAAACTGTGTCTGCTGATTTCTATTCCTTGGAGTCTATAAACGCTATTGACTGCGAAGATGAGGATAAGTAAAACACATCGATCTGATCAGTGGATTGACTTGTTTTAACTTTCGAAGAAACTGCAATGGAAGTCCAAAGCAAATCATATTTATGTACATATTAATAAGGTTCCCAAGATGGCCTTTATATCCTTCTTTACTGTTCCAAAATCTCTAGGAGCTATCAAATCCAGAAGCCTAAAAAGACAAAAGAGGCATTTTAAGCTTCCTGGCGTATCTTCTAGAATTATTTTATGTCATTTCTGAAAATTACAGCAAATTTCTAAGAGCCATAGCTCTCAATTAAGGCTTTGCTAGATTTGGAGACGTTTTTTGCATTGTCACCTTATAGCAGAGACAGGACCACAAAACTTGCCTTCCAACAAGTGTTAGGTTGATCCTTTCCATGCACTGAATTTAGCAACATTGCTTTTGTTAAAACATGGCTTCATTTGCACCTTATTTGTTTCTGCAGTAATACCTGGGCTTGATACAGTGGTAGATTTCTGACTACCAGAAGCATGGAAGCTCTAGGAAATTGAGACATCCCTGCCTGCTGGCTTTATAGCTGCAGCCTGCAAGGGGTTAAACCAAAGTCACTGTTCCTGATTCATGTATTATTTTCCTTAAAAAATACTTACCCAGCTCTCCATATATGAAAAAGACTTACGCCCACATTAAATGTTCCTAGCTCTGTCCCTGTCATCAGAAATGATATTGAATGGCTCAGTACTAGGGGATCTGGAACTATTTCTACAGCTTTCTCACCTCATTTGGAATTTTCTTGCCTTGCTAATTTTAATTCTTTAGTTGAGTCATCAATTCAAATTTGGTAGGGATTGGCATCACCCAGTTGGTCGACTTGGTAGAAATATTGTTCACGAAGATGTTCAGACTCCACCAAATCCCACCCCCCCACACACATACACAGAGATCAGAGTGGTTGTGGGGAGTGTGGTGTGTGAGTGTGTGTGTGTGTGTGTGTGTGTGTGTGTGTGTGTGTGTGCTGTCCAAAAAGGGTCTCTCTGCTGCTTTCCGTCTTGTCACCAAGTCTCCAAATTGTATATCTGAAAATGCAAAACGCACATACAGACACCAGTTTGAATTCAGTGGGCTAGTGACCGTCAATCTACCCTATTTAGAGCACAGACAGGGAAGAGAAAGAGAGTTAAAATGGTTCATTTGGGGAAAGAACTGGGATTCAGAAGGGAATTTGCAGTTCCAACTCTGGCTGTCAGCGGCTGTCGTCAGACCTGGCGCTACAACGAGGTGTCTTGGTGATAGGAAACGGGGAGGCGCCGAGGAGGGAGGCAATAATGATCACCTTCTTAACAAGGGTTTTATGAGGCTGTGAGGATTAATTAGTTTGCATCCTTAAGCAGTTTGAGAAAGAGGAAGTTTCAGTAAATGCTAAGCTGGAGTTGTAGACACCTCTGACTCAGTTGTGAGCTCTGCGCCCCTCCCCCCCACCCCCACCCCCAACAATCGTAGGCTCTGAATGCTCCTGTCTGTGCTGTGATGCTCTACAAAGGAAGTGGTGAAAAAGGGAAGTGAGGGGGAAGCACTCACTTAGGAAGGAGCACAGGAGAGAGAGGCGTGAGTCAGGCGAGCATCCCTCTGAAAGGCAAAGGCACCGTTAATGAGGATGCTGCAAGGGGGCACTTACCAAAAAAATAAACCTAAAAACCGGCCAACACCTTGTTTTCAGATATGTCTTCCAGAGCTGGAAAAGACAAGGGAATCTGGGAGAGCTCATCGGCTGTTTCATAGTTTTAGAAAGACCCACAGTATGCTTTCAAGTGAATTCAACAAAGGTAGTTTGTATCCTAGAAAACACTTAAGGGCCATTCCCTCTGTTCAATAGCGGAGGGTTAAGGTTGCAAGCTGACAAATAAACAAGCCTCTACAACACAAAGTTTGAACTGCAGGTGCATTATTGGAGGTGGAATAATATATCTACAGTACGTGGAAGTTATCAAAGTTCTTCCATTGTGCGCATTCTAACACGTTGCATCTGCTTGAAGACACAATTTACAAGGCTCAACTTACAAGGCAGACAATTTGCTACAACAAAAGATAATTAATGCTGTAGAGGGAAAACTGAGACGCTGGATTGCTGTGCATTCTGGTATTAGTTTAAGCTGGGTCCTTTAAAAAAAAATGATTTCAGTGTGATTTTAAGCCTTTGGAATCGTTGAAACAACAATGGCTTCTAAAATATGGATGTGGCAATAATGTTTCCGATTTGAACTTGCAACAAAGCCCCTCTGCTTCTCTCTCTGTCTCTCTCTCTCTCTCTCTCTTTCTCTCTCTCTCTCTTTCTCTCCTATATGTGTCCTGAAATGGAACACTGCACAGGAGCAAAGACACCCATCTTTGACCTGTCTCCGATGGTCCACCATCTCCACAGGGCAGATCTATGGTCGATTTTTTCACATTTGAATTTGGACTTCCAGATTCCAACCCATAGATTCATCAACTGTTGAGATTTAGCACAGGCATCTGCAGTTTCATTATTTGTATCTGATTAACAGGAACAATTAGAGAACTGAAGAGTGAGGACGCCTGTTTGGGGACCGTCTCGGTATTGTACCCAGACCACACATTCCAGCTGGGAAGGAACACAGTAATGTAAGCATTAGTGGATTTAACGCTCTGCATCGTGTTTGGGGAATCGAATTGTTGAGGTTTCTGGCAAGAACTCATACTCCAATTGAAATCTATCAAACACCTTAATTAGCTCTGGGTACCTAAAGGCACCCAGCCCAGAGGCAAATTGGAAAGCAGGAGAAGACAAGGGCAGGAGCTGCACGAGGGTGGCTGGGGCCTCCCTGAGTTCCCTCCAGGGTCCTGTGGCCTCAGTTTCAGGACCAGGATGCACGGGCCATGGTGCGAAGTTGCAACAGCCCTGACTCTCACCGCGGTGGCCATGGAAGACAAGATGGAGGATCTTTGGATGGTTTGACGGGTGTCAGCTAACGGGATGGGAAGAGGCCACAGTGACACGAAGCCGTTGCCGATGGTAACTGAAGTCTTTTCCTTCAGCCAACCATTCCACATGGACCTCAGCACAAATTATTGTTTTCAATTACCACCTGTGTATTCCTTCCCATGCAACTTATTGATGTAAAATTACAGCTACACCGGTATAAATAAGTTATGCTGCAGTTGTAAAATGGAAGAAATTTTGTTGTAGCAATTATGTTCAGCAAGATGACAAAATAAATTTCCAGAGCTGTGCCTGCAGTAACCTGGGGAATTTAAACCTCATAATTTCCATTCATTTCAGATAATTTGGAGTAATTTCTATATGTAATAACTTTGTAATGAAAAACACAGCGGTACTGAAGTGATTTCACTCAGTTTTTTTTTTTTTTCTCCTATGGTATACATGGCACAAAATAAATGATAAAAATAATATTTCCTTTTTATATGTGTGTGTGTTGAGTAATTCCTTCAGCAAAAAAATCATAAACTAATACCCAGACTAAATCTCTGTCCACAAAATGAAAAATAAATTGAGTTAAAGAAAGTGAAAAAGTATGAAAGGCTTTGGATGTTTTATTGTGACTTTATTGAATTGCCTTATTCTCAGGTTCCTTCTGATCTCTAAGGGTTACACTTCCCAAGTAAGGGGTGAATGCAGGCCTGCCCCCAGATTCCCAACAGGGGGCCGCAAGGAGACCCCCAAAGCTGGAATATCCAGGCCAGGTAGCGATTTCTTCCCCAGAAACTGTAAGGAAAGGCGGTCTCCTCCTGAGATCAGCTGGGCTGTTCTGAGTTGCCGCTTCTCATCAAGGTCTTTAACAGCAACTTTCTCCGCGACTGGAAATGACTTATTAGGCTGGGCAGTGGTCACGGAGGGCCTCCTTTAATTAAAGACATGTGAGGTGGCGCTGTTTCCCTGGCTGCCCCGGTGCCCTGCCCAACCTCTGACAGTGACACCCGCCACGGATGTACAGAGCCCCCAGACGCCCCGTGTGATTCCGCAGAAGCTCCCACTGCGTTGTTGGAGGTGACAAGGATGACAGCAGCTGCATTACTCCCAGTGCCGTGCAATTAGCCTCCAGGGCCCATCAAGGGTTTCCTCCAGAATGAAAAATGGAGGCTGGATCTGGATGAGTCATCTATCCCCTAAACCCTGCCTGCCAGGAGGGAAGGCCAGACCACTTGTCAGCCCCCGAGAGGGCTGCCTGCTGCCTCCTACTAGAGTTTCTCCCCCTGCCCTGCACGATCCTGCCACTGCGTGCAGCCAGGGGCGCAGACCTGGGGTCTCGGGCTGTGTACCAGGTGCCCACTGGCTGGGTGGTCTGGGGAGAGGGGAGAGGGCCTTCATTCTCAGCTCGGCGACCTCCCTTGTCAGATGGGGCTCCAGAGCACCTGTGGGCTGCTGGCTGAGCAGAGGTAAGTGCTGGCCCAGTCCCTGGTACATAGCAGTCACCCCATAAGCATCGCGTGACTCATCCTTTCAACAATGCACACTGATGGGTGCCTGCCGTATGCCAAGCACGCTGAGGTCCAAAGACTGCTGTGTGGTTGCTCGTTCAGACAGACCTGAATTTGCCACACCACCCCTGCTCCGAGGACCACGTGGTACAGCAGACACAGTTACAGGACTGCAGTAGTTGCAACATAGCCCACCAAAGGGTCTCGTGCATCCTAAGTGCCATAGGAGCAAAGGAGTAGGCGGCAGGGGTCCTGAACAGAGTACAGAATTTTTCCCAGACCCTCAAGCCCTGCTAGGTCCGAGAGAGAGACTAGGGCGGTTTATCTTATCTAATCCTGGGAAGAGAAGGACCTTCATCCCCAGGAAGCCCAAGGCCAGTCGTGAAGAGGCCGGGCCAGAATCACCACCAGGTTTGTCTCGGGTACAACCATGCCACCAGCCTCTGCCCAGATGGGACTCCCAGCCATCCTGCAAGGCAGCAGCAGGTGGCTGGAGGCACCACTGGGTGTGGAACTAAGTCAGCAAAGCTAAGTGAGTGCAGGACCGGAACCCAGGAAGAAAGAGAAAATTTAAAGAGAAGCAAGGATGGGGTTAAGAGAGGAAGTATTTTTCCACTGGGGACAGCAAGATCCAGGAAAACACGACCATGGCTCTGAAACCAAATAATCTAGAAATGGGATGAAGGAGCAAAAATAAAGAAGATCTGGATATGCCGAATCTCAGAGAGGACTCAACAGAAGAAAGGGGCTTGAAGTCCAGCCAGAGGGAGTGGGGGTAGACAGAGGGGTCTGCTGGTTAAATTTTAGAATAGACAAATACTAATACTGGTACAGACTGTTACAGAGTGCAGAGACCGGTTCCCACCCCGACTTGAGTTTCTCCTTCCAGCAACCTTGTGAGATGTGCAGGGCGGGGCACAAGCGTCTTGATCCACACCTCCGAGAGGCACAGGGGTTGAGGCCCTGCTGTACCCACTGTTTGCTGGGAAACCTCAGGAGAGCTGCTGCCCTTCCCAGCATCCCAGGTCCTCCTATGTTACGTCCTAGACTCTCAGCGAGGATTACATCAGATAATCTATTTGAAAGCCCGGATCACGGGGCCTGACACATAGTAGGAATTTAATAAATTATAGATATTATTCTTTTCCTGGAGCCTTACGCTGAGATCAAGAGGAAATTCACATCCAACCCAATCTATGGTCTACACTTGAGCATTTCATTTCAGGAGTGAAAAGAGTAATTCTCCCTGGATTTCATTCATGAGCATATTTAACTAATGTTGGTGAAGCACCTGCTATGTGTCAGGGACCAGGCTAAGCTCTGGGCAGACCCAGAGGTTAGCCTTGTCTTTATCAGCAAGCAGGTACATCATTGGGCTCTGAGATCCTCAAAGCAGATGACAAAGTCTGCCTTTCCTCCTCCGCCCATGACGGGCATATAGTAGGTTATCAATGAACAAGACAGCAAGACCTCCATACAAGACTTAATAGGTCTGCACGGGGGCGCTGAAAAAGCCAAGCCTGCAGAACTAAGACCGAGAAGACACCCTTTGGTGTGTACGCGGACGCCACCTCGGAGATGGGGACCACAGCCTCACCATTTCCTTCCCTTAATCTCCAAGTTCCCCATAGTCAACATTTATGGCTTTTATAATCAGCCACAAGAAATTAAAAATTAAAGGTTGTGGCCACTGTACTTTGTGTTAGCAGAGAGGGGGGAGATAAACTAACCACCTATGAAAAAAAGGCTGGAAGGAGATACAGAAATAATGACCATTATTGTGTTAGGATTATGGGATTAGAGTGTCTTTTTAAAAAACTTAATTTTCCAAATCTTCTAAAATGTCGTAGAAGATTTGCCATGCATTTTTAATAAAGTTTTGCAAAAGAATCACAGGAGCAGTCACTGGGCTCTGAAGAGCTCTGTGGGCTCATCTGGCCTTAAGATGCAGTGGTCGGAGGGCACTGTCCTGACACAGGGACCATCCTGGGGGCAGGGGCCACTGCGAGACAAGGTTGGATGGGATCCTTTTGAAGAAGCTCCCTCGTTTTTTCCCTTCATTCCCTTCTGTTTGGAGGCCTCCATCACCTGAAACTGCACATCGGGTAAGACTCTCAGAAGCCCAAAGGGGCAGGTGTTAAATGCCCCCTCTCCCCACCTGCTGGGGACACCCAGGAGCTGGCATCCTTCCCTTCCCACTGTGCCATCAACATCAGGGAGCTGCCTGGCTGGGCTCTGTGCAGGGTACGTGCTAAGTGGGGGTAGTTTTAGACACGCACGATAAAGAATGTCCTCCTGAAGCTTCCCCCTCTTTCCCACCTTCTGTCATCCCGGGAGATAATTCATTTATGCAGCTTTCACAGAAGACTGACATTTTCGACTTTTTTAGCAGAATAAATTTATAAGGTAAATTAGGGGGTGGGAGCCCTAGTGTCCTAGGCAGATTCAAACTGGTAATTACAGAGGGCCTAATTATGTATTCACCACGGAGCCTTCTGGAACAGGGAAGGCTACAGGGTGGCTCTTATTCCTCCTGCAGAGGACATTCTCCCCTGGAAACTTCACAACCAGCGTGTGAGACGCTTTTTCTTCCAGCCCCGAGCCATTGTGGGGAAGTGCTCCCGTCAGCGACACCCAAGTCCTGGTATTTGCAGAGAAAATCCTGACCCAATCAGAGTGCCCAGATTTTCCCCAGCAGTTGTGAGGTCAAGTATTCTTCAGATCAAGGGGGCCTGACTTGGATAAAATAAGAGTTATTTTTTAAACCACAATTTTTTCGGTTTTTTTTTTTTTAATATTTATTTATTTGGTCGCTCCGGGTCTTAGTTGCGGCTCGAGGGCTCTTTCGTTGCGGCTCACCGGCTCCTTAGTTGTGGCATGCACGTGGGATCTAGTTCCCTGACGGGATCGAAGCTGGGCCCCCTGCACTGGGAGCACGGAGTCCTAACCACTGCGCCACCAGGGAAGTCCTACCACAGTTCTTAAAAAATCTTGCTCTGCCACATCTTCCCCAAATTCCACTTCGAATTCTAGATCTACATCTACCAGCCTATGGTATCAAAATTATCATCAGAGCTATCTTCCGTGCTTGGCTGGGGGCTCCTTGGGAGCCGAAACTGTGTCTTTTACTTCTCCATCTCATCAGAACTCGGCTTGGGGGGCTGGCCTCTCTATAGTTGCTTAATGAATGAATGAATGGCCAGCAAAAGTGCACAATGACCCTCAGAAGGGAAGGACCCTGGTCCTCAGCAAAGTGGTGATCTGGGTAAACGCCAGCCTTTCTCACACCTCCCAGCGCACTCGATGTTTGCATGTATCCGCTCATCTTAAATGCTGAGCCCTCCTCTCTGTGGCCAGCTCTCCCTCATTTTCCAGTGCCCTCTCTGCTCCCCAGGTGTCTAATCATTCACTTGGTAAATACGGATTGTGCTCTGTTGTGGGTTGAATTGTGCCCCCCCCCCCAAAAAAAATATGTTGAAATCCTAACCCCTGTACCTGTGAATGTAACCTTATTTGGGAACAGTCTTTGTAGATATCATTGATTAAGGTGACCTTACACTGGATTAGGGTGAACCCTTAATCCAATATGACTTGCGTCCTTATAAGAAAAGGAGGGGACACACAGAGAGAAACACAGAGAGGGCGGTCCTATGTCCACGGAGACAAAGATTAGCCCAGCAGCCACTTGAAACTAGAGAGGCAAGGAAGGATCCTCCCCTAGACCTTCAGAGGGAGTGTGGCCCTGCCGACACCTTGATCTCAGACTTCAGGCCTCCAGAGCTGTGAGACGATAGATGTCTGTTGTTTTAAGCCTCCCGGTTCATGATACTTTTGTTACGGCAGCTCTGGGAAGCTGATACATGCTCCTGCCGTGTGCCAAGCCCTGAGCGAGGCAGGGGAAGCAGAGCTGGACCACGCGGATGAGGGTGCTACTCTCAGGCGGCTCAGGGGCTACAGGCCTTTTCTTGAAGGCCGTGAAACACTGGGAGAAGCTTCCCAAGAGTCTCACATTTGCAAAGGGAATGTTGACAAGAAGTGTCAGTCCTCCTTGTCACCCTAAAAAGAGCAGTGATGGCCAGACTAGAAACACCCCGAGGCCAAGGCGGTGGCGGGTCCCTCCTTCCATCCTGAAGCCCCACTCGTACACCCACGCTGCCCTCTCATCCTCTCTCGGTACTTGCACAAACTTCAGACTCCAATTATAATGGCAGAACTCGGGGAAAAGCAGAACTTCAGTGGGGAGATTCCGGGGGGGAGGCGCTGAAGAGCCTTCGCATCGACCCTCAGATCACATGCGCCCAAGTAAGCTCACACCCAGCATGGATACAAGGTTGACTCTAAAATGAGCCGGCGCCTCTGAAACTCTGCAGCCGCTTGAGGTGTTAGCTTGGTGTGTGGTTGGGTTTCGTTTTCATTTTGGGGTTTAATAAACAAAGAATAAAAAGCAAGAGGCAACAAAGAACAGCCCACTTCGTAGTGGTGGTAGCCAACGACCATGCAGGGCTAAGGAAATGGAATTGGATAAAAGTTGGGTCCCTGGAGTTTTACTGAAAACTCTTTGGAGTGAAGTAGAAGACCCACTGCTTTCTCTTCCCCCACCCCCTCTGAATCATCCAGTCAAACAAAACCAGCCCTGCTCCTACATGTGCCAGAGAGGAAAGAAAACTCTTTACCTTTCTCCCCCATGGACCCTCTTAAGAAAGCTCCAGCCTGGGCACAACTGACTCCGGATGGCTCTACCACTTTCTGGCCTGTGTGTGCAGCCACTGGGGAGCCAGATGGAGAGTTCACACTTCTGAGAAGTGCTGGGTTCACGCCCAGATGCTGGCATCTGCAACTTTGACCAAACGCAGGGGCGAATGGCAAGTGGATATAATTTAGCTAATGCAGGGACTGTCTTCCTGCTAGGCTGTGAGGGAGTGGAGAAACGGGGATGGGCTTCCAGGCATGGTCTGGAAAGGACATGGTCTGTACCCTTACTATGTGCCAGGCCTAGTACACATAGTAGGGGTACAGTTGACATCTACAGTTGAACAGTTGACACCTACTCTTCCAGCACACGCACCCTGTCAGGTACGTATCAGTATATCGCATTTTACAGGAGAGGAAACCAAGTTACATAGCCGGCCCGGTGCTGCACAGCCAGAAGTGGCAGAGTTAGGATTCCAAGTCTGGTGGTGCGGGTACTATTCATTTCTATATCCTCACATTAGTCAGGCTTAGGCAGGCTGTGCTGCAGAAACAAAATAATCTCTAACAGGAAGAGTTTGACACGAGAAAGGCACACAGTTTTCCTGATGTCCTATACTTTGCATGTCAGCGGCCCTCCTGCCCCTCTAGCCACTCCAGGTGGCCTCCAGGGCCATAGCGGCTGAAGAGGGACATCAAAGAGGCCACTGGCTCTTACCTGCCACAGCCAGAAGTGACACACATCACTTCTACTCACAGCCCATTGGCCAGAGCTAGTCATGTGACCCAGCATAACTGCAAGGGAGGCTGAGAAACATGGACCAGCACCTGGGATATTGGAAGTCTGTGCCTGTTGCCGCCGTATCCAGAAACAGCACGTACTTGAATAAATGGGCAAATGGGCCTTAACTGGAAATTTCTCTACCAGTCAGTCTGGGGAGCAGAAGTATGGCTCCATGACAGTAATAACATGCCTGATTTGTTACATAACTGTAATGAGGATTCTTATTCTGAGCTTTTTTTTTCCCCCCATCTTCTGATATTTACTCATGGCACTGTTTCTTTATCCATCTCTCACCAGGCTTGCCCCCATCACATGGAAGAAGTGAGGGCCTTCAGGGCAACACAGAGATCTTAATCTAGAAGACTTTATTCCTCATTGTGCAACTTGCCATTGGGAGCAAACAAAGCTACAGGCTGTAGAGGTGACCAGTCAGCTCCTCAGAAAAAGAGGATGATGGATGGGGCCCCTCTGGTCCAGAAATGTGTCCATTTGACATGACAGTCAAAAAGACTTTCAAACTCTGGAAGGTGTGAAGTAGGTGCGTGGGATGATGTAAATCACCCAGGCTTCACTTCAAAACCCTCAAAATAGTGTTTGATGGATGGATTTAGATCAGAGAACTTTTAGACTGGGAGGAGCCAAGGGATGATGCCGTCCACCTACCTCAGAGGGAGTCTGAGGCTGGGGGAGGGGGCACATGCCCAGAGGGGGAGCCCGAGCCTCGGGGGTGGGCCCCCCTGGCCCTGGCTCCCAGGTCGTGGCTGCAGCCCCAGATTCCCCAAATGCCCTTTTGATCTGTCAGTCAACAAATGTGAAACGAGCTGTTAAGAAACCACAGGACTTTGTCACCATTAGGCCTGACAAAGGCTCGGAAAAGCTCACAAATCCGTCACCTAGGACGACACCTGGTGACAGGAAAATGGCAGGCGTGGTGGGAACCTTCCATCATCAGGGAAGGAAAGGGGCAACTCAACACGGGGCTTCCCTCCCTCCAGGCCATCTCCCAGTCTCCCCGCATCACTGGGTGCCACCCATGCCGTGCTTGAGGTCAGACTGGCCAGACCTCACCTCAAACAAGGTGTCTCCCTTCAGGAAGGCCACCAGGTCCTCAGGACCCAAAGGGACTGACTCAGGAGGGACAAGGGTGTCGGGGGGCAGCAAAGAGCGCCATCCAGGCCACGTGGCACCTCATCGAGGCCTGTTGGGATCCCGGTCGGGATAGGGACCTCTGCCAGGGGTCCTGCCCTGGCACTCAGGCCACCCAGAGGTCAGTCTCACCCCTCTGCCATGTCCTCGTGGGTCGCGAGGCCCAGCACCCCTCCAAGTAGGAACTAGAACCCTCCAACCACCAGGGACTCATTGTCCGGATGGGTCAGGATGGACAAGCTTCCCCAGGGAACGCTGAGAGCTAAAGGAATCCCGGGATGAGTGGTTTAGCCCCAGCTGGTGACGGATGGGGAGACTGAGGCCCACTGAAACCTCATCTCCAGCCGGGCCACCTCCTCCCTGCAAACCAAGCACGGCCTCCCTGCCAGCACCCGTTCGCTCTGCCTGGGGGGCTCTGGCCTGGCTCCTGCAGCAGGTGACAGGCGGCAGCTCACCACTCAGGGCCCCATCCTGGAAGCCAGCCCCCCTCAGCCCACCTTGCTTAGGCGCTCGCTCTGTCCTCCTGTTTCCGCACCAATTAGCCCTGCTCCAGCGGCAGCCCCTCCCAGGCTTCAAGGGTTCTCCCTCAGCCCCTCACCCAGACAGTGAGTAACTGCAGCCAGAGACCAGGGCTCACACAACCGTGTGTCACCAGCTTCCCCCCACCCCAAAGGAGGCTCCCAGGGTTAATGCATGGAGCAGCGAGGGGAGAGGTAGCAGGTGAAGCGGAGGATGAGGGTGCAAAGATGCTGATGGGGGGAGGGGCAGGATGATGAGGCTGGACCAGTGAGTGACCCACAGAAGTGCTGCCCGCGCTGGGACCTGCTTCCGCACCAGAATGCAGAACCCAACACACTGCATGATCTCAACTAAGAAAAAGAAACGTATAAAAGAAAATAGTTTATGATATTTTTAATAAAAGGAAAAGAAGGCAAGGAACAGAGAGAAAAAGAAGAAAGGGAGGGAGGGATTAAAAAGGCAGGAAGAAGGAAAGAAAGAAAAAAAGAAGAGAGAGAGAGAAGGAATGAAGGGTGGGAAGGAGGGAGGAAGGAAGGAAGAAGGGGGAGAAGGAGAAGGAAGGGACAGGAGGGAGGGAAGGGGCCGAGGCAGGGAGGCAAAGACAGACTAGAAGATGTGCTGGGCTAATTTCACTGAACTTGATCCTCAGGGGCCCCTGGAGGGGTCTAGGCAGAAGTGGGGCACGGGAGGATTTGGTGCCACACAGGGCCCCCTGGAGTTAGCCTGGAGCAAGGGTCATGCCTCAGTTCTCCCCACGGCTCACCGCTTAGCTCAGGCAACCAGGTATAATCCACTCAACTCCCCCGCGACAGGTCCTGCGATGGGCTAGCAGGGGTGCAAGACATGCTCTGAGTTGTTATCTGTGCAGCCAGCCAGGAGACATTCTCCTCTGGCTTCTGAAAAAAACAAAACAAAACAATACCAAAAACAAACCTCACTTCTTTTTTTACATCATCTCAAAAAATCATTTCCTGAGCCCCTACTACGTATAAAGGCTCCTGAAGTGAAGGACAAGGGTTGCTGGGTAGGGACCAAACCGAATTCAAATCAGAGCTCTGATACTGCCTTGCAGGGTGACCTTGGGCAAGGTACTTCACCCCCCTGCACCTCAGTTTCCTCATCTGTAAAGTGGGAGTCATAGCAGGACCTCAGGCCCCCTGAGAACTCACTGAGATAATACAGTCAAAAGTACCAAGCCGAGCATCTGGGTATAGAAGGTTCCTGATACAAGTAAATGGGATTCAGATAAATGACCAATACCAAGCAGAATGAAGCAAGTTGTAAGGAGATGAAGATGGGGGATGTTGTGCAAAAACAAAGGCAAGATAACTTGACTAGGCAGATCAGGGAAGGCTCCCCAGAGGTGGAGGCCTCTTGCCTCCCTTTCAAGGCTCAGCCCAGCATCACTTCCTCCAGGAAGACTTCTGTGACTGCTCATCTGGGTCAGGTCCCCGTGCAGAGCTTCCACCAGCCCTGGGCTTCATCCATCACACTGCATCCCTCCCTGGGCTGTAAATTTCTATAGGTCCACTGCTGCTGCTAAACTGCCCGGGGCAGAGATGGTGTCTCCGTCACGCCTGAGTCCCCAGAGTCTCACATGAATGACACATCCTAGGTACAGAGTAAATGGCTCCTATATTCGGGGCTGTAATTAAAACATGCTGTGATTTTCCCACATCTCCCCCAGGTACCACCCCATTTCTCCAAGAAGAGAAGATTCTTGAAAGAAGTTATGTACACTTACTCAGTTGAATTGCTCTCACCCATTCCCTCTGGAAGCCACTCCATCAGGTTTGGCTCAGCCAGCTCCAGCCAGCTGCTCTTGTCAAGGTCGCCACTGTCCTCCATGTTGCTAAACCCAGTGGTCAGAGCTCGGTCCGCACTCTACCAGACCCATCAGCAGCCTATAATCCAGCTGACAACACCCTCCTCTTCGATGGGCTTCCAGGAGGCCACATGCCCCTGGGTTTTTTAACCACATCTTACTAGTCAGCAATCTCTTTTCTAGTCCCTCCTCATCTCTCGACCTCTGGACATAGCACAGCCCCAGGGCTCATGCCTTGGCCTTTTTCTCAATTTACACTCACCTGTTTGGTGACACCAACCTGTCAAGTCCTTTAAAAGCTATCTACATGCCAATGACTCCCAAATTTATATTGCCATCCCCTGAACTCTCACTCCATCTACCCAATGACCTGCTTGACCTCCTCACGGGGTACCTAATAATCACCTCACCCTTAAGGCCTCCAAAACTGAGTCCTGAACTTCCTCCCCCAACTTACCCCTCCCACAATATTCCCTAACTGGGCAAATGGTCATAGCTCAGGCTAAAGTCCAAAGAGTCCGTCCTGACCTTTCTCTTTCTTCCACACCTGACATCCAATCCGTCAGTACATCTTACTAGTTCTACCTTAAAAGTCTTTCCAGACGTGACCAGTTCTCACCACCTCCACTGCCACCTCCCTGGACCAAGAACCTTCTGTCTGGGCTTTCCCTCTCCATCCTTGAGTCTGTTCCCAATAACCAGTCTGACCATTTGAAACATAAATCAGATCACCACAATATTCTCCTCAAAACCCTCAATCACTCAGAGTAAAAGCCAAAGACCCTACAATGGCCTGGGTGGTCTTAGGTGGTCTGGGCTCCATTCCTCTCTGACCTCATCTCCATCACCTCTCTGACCTCATCTCCATCACTCTTCATCTCTCTTGCTCTCCACTGGCCTGCATTTTGTTCCTCAATTCACCAGGCACACGCAGGCCTCAGGGCCTTTGCACCTTCTATTTCCTCTCTCTGCCATACCCGCCCCCTCCCCCGATATCTGAGTGATGTACTTCCCTCCCTCCTTCAGGTCTCTGCTCAGTGAAGCCCTCCTGGTCCAGCCTATTTTACATTAAAACACAGACAACTTAGATGAAATTAACTAAGTTCTTGAAAAACACAACTTATCAAAACTGACATAAAAGAAACAGAAAATCTCAACAGTCATGTCTATTAAAGATTGAATCTGTAACTTAAAACTTTCCTCCCCTCCCACCTCTTTCCTTGCCTCCCCCCACCCCAACCAAAAACAAAAGCAGACCTTTAAGCCCAGAAGAATTCACTGGTGAATTTTTCCAAACATTTAAGGAAGAAATGATACCAATTTTTCTCAAACTCTTCCAGGAAATAGAGAAAGAGGGAACACTTCCTAACTCATTCTATAAGGGCAAATAATGCTGATACTTAACGCCTGACAAGGATATTACAAGAAAAGAAAATGACAGTCTTTTACCCCTCATGAACATAGAGGTGAAAATCCTAAACAAAGTATTAGAAAATTTAATACCACAATGTATTAAAAGGAAAATTTACATCATGACCAAGTGGGATTTATTCTAGGAATGTATGTTTGACTTACTATTCAGCAATTGATGTACTGATGTGGAATGACCTCTAGGATATAGTATAAGTTGAAAAAGCAAAAGAGTATCTATAGTACATTACATTTGCTGTAAAAGAAAGGGAGAAATAAGAAAATATACATACATCTGCTCATTTGAACAACAAGGAACAGGAAAGATAAATCAGGGACTAGTAAGGTTGATTACTGTATTAGCTTTCTAGGGCTGTCATAACAAAGTACCACAGTCTGAGGGGCTCAAACAACTGAAATTTATTTCCTCACCATTCTGAAGGATGAAGTCCAAGATGAAGATGTCAGCAGGGTTGGATTCTTCTGAGGCTTCTCTCCTTGGCTTGTAGATGGCCACCTTCCCTCAGGGTATGTCTGAGTTTTAATCTCTTTGAGAAGGACACCAGTCCTATTGGATTAGGGCCCATCCATATGACCTCATTTTAACTTAACTTACATCTTTAAAGTCTCTATCTCCAAATACAGTCATATTCTGAGGTACTGATGGTTAGGACTTTAACATATGGATTTGTAAGGTATGCAGTTCAGTCTGTAACACTTACCTACAGGGCTTGGGAGAGAATGGGGTGGGAAGGATGGAGGGGATAGGAGATGGTACAATAACATTTCTCTGACTATAATATTTTATATAATCCTGACCATGTTAATGTTTCACATTCTCAAAAAAGAGAGGAAAATCAACAAGGATGAGGGAGGGGACCTAAATTAGAAGAAACAAAGTAAGAGCTGTATTTCAAACAAATAACATGACTGCACTGAAGGGAGAGAACTAAGTAACTTTTGGACACAGTATTTGCATTATATGCCCTCAGACAATAGACAAAAAGAGTTTTAAACAAATATTGAATCCTAATTAGTAGGCTTCCTTTTTGCAGAGGTATGGGTTAACAATTCTGAAACTACTCTCTGAACATTCTAGGATGGGACAAATAAGTGAGTATATTGTTGATAGCAAGAGCCAGTCTTTCCACTTTTGAGAAGGGAGTTACAAATATGGAAAATGAATCTGAGGCATTGTTGGAAATTGGAGTTATTAGCGTGAACCCATAGTTTTTAATATACATATAGATAGCAAGATACAGAAATAAGTATAAATGTGTCTGGGTGTGTGTGTGTGTGTGTGTGTACAAAATTTCCCAGCTCTGTCTGATAACAGAGCTGAGAAGCAATGAGCATATATAAAGACTAGATCTTGGTTTATAAATACTATTCTCCACTCAAAGGAACTAATGGCTGATTCCATTGGGGCAGGGAAAGCACAAGATGAGCTTGGATCATCTTCTTGTAACAAAAAGTAAGGAAATGTTCAAAAAAAATGATGGAGGCAGGTCAAAAGTACAAGAGCCAGATCAAAGGGGCTTCCACTGGGCCAATCTGGGACCATTCAAGCATCAAAATAAATAATGATAGCAAATAATTATAACCTATAGAATAAAGTAAGACTCTATGAGTCCTTACTGATTCATAAATAAATGAAAAGAAAGGTTCTTCCTTACAGTAGAAAGTCAACTAATAAAAGTAGAAGGAATGACATCATTAGGAAGTCACCATTTGGTAGTATGTAGTAGTGGTAATGATAATAATAACCCATTCTAACAGTAGAATAAATGCATAGGATAAAAACCATTTTAAAACATAACTGGCCTTTGCTCTTTAAAAGTATCAGTGTCATAAAATAGGAGACTGACTGAAGAGGCATGACGAATGTGTCCAACAGATGGCCTTGGATCTCCTTCTAGTGTAAAGAACATTATTGGGACAATTGAAATCTAAACAAGGGCTATGATTTAGATAATAGTTTTGCACCAATATTAATCTCCTGATTTTGATGACTAGACCGTGGTTATATATATAATATATATATGAGAAATCCTTGTTTTTAGGAAGTACAGACCCTGAAATATTTAGAGATAAAGAGGTATCATATCTATATCTTACTCTTAAATAATTCAGGAGAGAGAGAGAGAAGGTAAATGTAGTAAAACATTAGCATTTGAGGAGTTTGGATGAAGAATACCTGAAAATTATTTGTACTATTCTTACAACTTTTCTGTACATCTTAAAGTTTGTTAAATAATTAGTCAATGTAGTAAATTGAACACCATTCTTGGCACTTTCCATCTCCTCCCTGTGCTTTATTTCCTTCTGTAGCAGATATCGACACACATCAATGTAGTATATTTTACTAATTTTGTTTGTTGTCTGTCTTCACTTACCAGAATATAAGCTCATGAGGGCAGAAAGTTGGATCAATTTTGTCCACTGCTGTGTCCCCAGCAACTAAAATAGTGATTGCCACAGCATTTTAACAATGAACATTTAAATAAATCATTTGCCCAGAGTAGTGTTTAATACATATTTGTTGAATGAACTAGTAGAGGCAGGGGGGAATGAATGTTAAGCTGGGCCTGGAGAGCAAAGTTCTTGTGGCCTCAAGATTAATATTTGAATGCAAACATTAATGGGGAGAACCTAATAGAGCATCCTCCACAGCCTGTCACTGGAACTTGCTCTGCTGCGCTGCTACCCCAACCTGCTTTTGATGAGTCTATTCCCACCCCCAACAGGAGTGAAGGCGCTGTTGGCATGGCCCCAGGAAAAATGTCTGAGACATAGTTGTCCTTAGCCCCCAAGGTGAAATGGAAATAAATTCTCCAGAAGCCACCAGAACCTACCAAGATCCAATCACAAACCCAGGACTATGAGTCAAACCTCCCCAAATATTCTCTCTGAGTGTACTCACTGCTCTTCCTTGTAGGCATGAATGGAGGGCAAAGGAAGATCCAAAAACGCCTGCTTTATAGCACAAGTTTGGGAACAACTTGGGAAGAGGCAAAAGGTCCCGAGGAAGTGAAGACAGCAGAAAAAAATACCCGCTCCCTTCTCTCTCCCTCTTTCTCTCTCTCTTTCTCTCTCTCTCTCTCTCTCTCTCTCTCTCCCCCTTCTCCATCCCAGAAAATTTATGATCAGCTGTCGTGCTTTAGCAATCCTAGTCAGTTTCTCATCATAATTTCCACTCCTATTCTAGAGCAGTAGTTCTCCAATTTGTGGGATCATGAGACTCACCTGGGATACTGATTCAATAGGTCTAAGGTGGAGTCCTGGAATGTGTATTTTTAACAAGATAAAGGACCAGAATTCAAATCCAGGAATCTGCCTCAGAGCCCATGCCCTCAACCACTATGCTATGCTCTTCTGATTCTGATAGAATCAAAAAAGTGTGCAAAAAGTCATTACGAAGATGTCCACTGCAAGATTTTCCAATATCACAAGTACTGGAAACTAACTAAATGTTTACCAATAAAAGAGTGATTCATTAAATTATGATACAGTGGAATTCTGCTCTCAGTTAAGATAGAGAAGCTTTCAGGAGACCAGTGTGTCTGTTAAGAACAAGTATAAAATCCAGATAAAGTTTTAAAAATTCTTTTTGAAAGCATCATGACTATAGGCTGGGATGTAAAGCAATTCTCAACAAATTTGAAAAGACTAAAGTCATTTAAAGTTTATTCTTGAACAATGGTGGAATTAAGCCAGAAATCAATAACAAAAGAGAAACCCAAAATGTTGGAAATGAAGTAAAACACTTCTAATAGCCAGTTGGTCAAAAATACATCGAAATAGAAATTAGAAAATATTTTAAATGAAACGATAATAAAAATACAACATATGAAAACATATTGAACTTAAACTGTGATTAAATGAAACTTAAAAGCAGACATTATAAATGAAGAAAGGCTGAAACTTCATGACCTAAGTATTCATTTCAAGTTAGGAAAAATAAAAGCAAACTGAACACAAAGACAAAAATAGGAAAGAATAAAGAATAAAGCAAAAATAAATTAAAAAGAAAACAAGTGTATACTAAAAACAATTAGCAAAAATAAAAATTAGTTCTTTGAAAAAAGATTAAAATCGATAAATATTCAGAAAAATCAATCAAGAATCAAAGAAAGAGAAATTGAATTACCAATATAAGAAATGAAAAGAGGACATCACTACAGATCCCATATACATAGAATAACCATTTTCCAACATTTGAATTCTTAGATGAAATGTCCAAAGCCCTAGAAAATTTCAACTTTTCAAAATGGACACAAGAAGAAATAGAGAATGTGGCTAGTATACAATTATTTTTAAATTGTTTTATAATTTAAAATCTTCCCAAAAAGAGATGTCCAGGCACATACAGTTTCCCTAATGAATTCTTTCAAACATTTAAAGGAGAAGTACTGTCAACATTACATAAACTTTTCCAGAGAACAAAAAAAGGGAGATTACTTCCCAATGAATTTTATAAGACCAGCATTATCCTGATGTCAAAATTCTGCTAAAGGCATATCAAGAATGTAAAATTACAAGTCAGTTCCTCTCATGAAGATACATGCTAAAATCCTAAACAAAATTTATGCAAGTTGAATCAAATGATTTATAAAATCATGACCACATATGATTTATTTCAGAATTGTAAGGATGGTTTAATATTTGAAAATCAACCAATTTGATTCACTAAACTCTCAGAAAATGCAGAAAACTTATATTATCATTTGATAAAATTCAATATCCTTTTCTAATTAAAAAATTCTTAGCAAACACAGAATAGAAATGAACTTTCAGAAATTACAGCCATCAATGTAGTCACATAATTATTTCACACATTGAAATTAGTATCTTATATTTAAATTTGGTTGTATTCTTTTAAAATTCATTTTGCAATGCTTATAATTTTTTAACAATAATGTGTAGTAATAAAGGTACAATTTAATTAAAAAACTATGCTAAAGAAGGTACAATTTAATTTAAAAACTATGCTAAAAAAAGGTACAATTTAATTTAAAAACTATGCTAAAAATGAATAATGTGTAGTAATAAAGGTACAATTTAATTAAAAAACTATGCTAAAAATTAAAAAACAAGAAATGAGCTTTCATACTCTGATATAATGTATAAAAAACCGATAGTTATAATCATCTTATCCTTTCTTCTTAATATAGAAAACAAGGATCCCACTACTACCATTTATATCAACATTGTTTTGAAGATTCTAGATGGTGTGATAAAGAACGAAAAATAAATAAATGATATAAGAATTGGAAAAGATGAAACAAAACTGTCATTTTCTCAAACAACGCAACATATGTAAAAAATCCAAATAACCCACATATGAACTATCAAAATTAATCAAAATTAGTTAATCAAAATTAATTAATTAATCGAAATTAATAAGTGAAGGTAGCGAGATTGTTAGAAACCAGCTGAGTGTGAAAATATCATTCTTACTTCTATATAACAATGGCAAACAATCACAATATGAAATTTTGAAATGATACCACTTACACTTCTGGCTTATTGTAATAGCAGAGGGAACTGGTTTGGCAACTACTCCCAAAGATAACAATTGTAGAGTATGAGCAAAATTTATCAAAAGAAAAAGTATTTGAAGATATTGTAAAGTAATGTAAAGAAGGCAGAAATGACAGTAGACTTTTGCTATAAAAGAGGCCATTGCAGTGGGATAAAATTGCAAATATGTTGATTTTTTCCCTGATGTGACTGAGAGTGATCTCCAATCCTCACAAAAGCTATGGCAGAAAACCTCAGATTACAGTCTTGATGAGGTAGAAGTGGTATTTCAGAGGTAGCAGAGTAGCTAAAAATTTAAGGGGGTGGGGATGTTCCTGGAAAGCAGAGAGCAACAGAAAGAAAAAAGTCTAAAAAATCTGAGTGTAAACTCTACCCAAAACCCTGGATGACTGCTAACTTGTACATGCATACTGGAGAGCACAGGGAGCCCAGTGAAAAATCAGGCAAAAATAAGAGAAGAGCCTACCTTTGAAAGATAGAACTGCATCGGAAGAAATTTGAAAGTTCGCTGCATTTTTTACTAAGGATATTCCCCAGTATGCAGAGCAGGCTGCAGAAAGCTGAATTGTTACTGCATATAGAGGTCAGAGCTCAAGATTGGTAAAACAGCTAGAAAGTTAAGGGAGAAACCATAGGAACAAGGAAGTCAGAGAAAGAGTGAATGACAAATTGTGGGTGTAAGCTGTCCAAATCTTTGGCTAACCACCAAATTATGCTGGTACACGGGAGACCCCAGGGATCCAAACTAAAAATACAGCAGCTAGAAGCTGAAAAACTGAGGATAGAAGAGATGATGTTTGAAGATTGAGACCTGGCAGATTACCTGCCAGCTAGAACCGAAAAACAACAATCTTCAGAAGAACATAACAGAATCTAGAATACTGTATTGTCTACAATGTCTAGTTTTCAACAAAAAATTACTAGACATGCAAATAAGCAAGAAAATATGACATGAACCCAGGAAAAAGTTAATAGAAAGTGACTCCAAATGGGCACAGAAGTTGGATTAGCAAACAAAGACTTCAAAGCAGCTATTATAAATATTTAACAGAGATGTGGAGTTTTAAAAGGGTAAATAAAAATGTGATCTTAATGAATAAACAAATAGGAAATTATAACAGAGAAAACAAAACTATTAAAAAAGTTAAATGAATATTCTACTGCTGAAAAGTACAGAACTGAAATGAAAAATGGAAAGTTTATTAGATGTGCTTAACAGCAGATTGAAGATGAGAGAAGGAAAAATATCACTGAACGTGAAAATAAATGACTAGAAGTTGTCCAATCCAAAGCAGTAAGAAAAAATTGAAGGAAAGGGAACATCAAGAACTACAGAAAAATATCAAGAAGTCCAATATACATATCAAGGGAGTTCAGAAGGCGAGTAGAGAAAGTTCTGAAAAAAATATTTGAAGAAATAATGTTCTAAAATTTCCCATATTTGGTGAAAAATGTTAAGTTACAGACAAAGAAGCTAAACAAACTCTAAGCAGGATAAATACAAAGAAAATGACACCTGAGAACCTCATAATCAAGGGCTGAAAGCCAAGATAGAGAGAAATTCTTGGAAGCAGTCAAGAAAAATGGTACATTACATAGAGAGGAAAAAGGAAAAAAATTAAATACTGACTTCTCATCAAAAACAGTGAAGATTAGAATGTATTGGAATTATGTATTCACTGTACTCAAAGAAAAATAAAACTAGCAACCAAAAAAGCTGTCCTCCAGAAATGAAAGCAAAATAGAGACAAAAAATGAAATAATCCAACATTACAAGAAATGCTAAAGGAAGCTGAAGGGAAATGACACCAGATGGTAATTTGTATCTATAGGAAAGAATAAAGAATAAAGTGCACCAGAAATGGCCACCATGTGGATAAATTTTAGGATGTATTTATTTCTTGTCTTATTGTCTTTAAAAGGCATATAATTGTTTAAAGCAAAACTAACAACACTATTATTGGGTTTATAATGAATATAGATGTAATATATATGATGATAACATTAAATGTTACCGCTGTTTCAAGGTTCCTCCACTTTACCTGAAATATTTCAATACAAATTCTAAGCAGATAAATTAAAGATGCCTAGTGTAATCTCTAGGACAGCCCTTAAAAAACAATCCTAATATATATAGCTGTAAAGATGAATTTAAATAAAACATCAGAAAATTTGATTAACATAGAAGACAGAAAAAGAGAAATAGAAGAACAATAACAAAAAGACATATGGAAAACAAATATCAATATCATAGACCTGGACTTCTCTGGTGGCACAGTGGTTAAGAATCCACCTGCCAATGCAGGGGACATGGGTTCGAGCCCTGCTCTGGGAAGATCCCACATGCTGCAGAACAACTAAGCCCGTGTGCCACAACTACTGATGCTGCACTCTAGAGCCCGTGAGCCACAACTACTGAGCCCACGTGCCACAACTACTGAATCCTGCGCACCTAGAGCCCATGCTCCACAGCAAGAGAAGCCACTGCAATGAGAAGTCCGTGCACCGCAATGAAGAGTAGCCCCCGCTCACTGCAACTAGATAAAGCCTGCACGCAGCAACGAAGACCCAACGCAGCCAAAAATAAATAAATACATAAATAAATAAATAAATCTAAAACCTACCAAACTGGTAATTAGGTTAAATATAAATGGGTCACACACTAAAATCAAAAGGGAAAGATTGTTAGACTAGATAAAAAAGCAAAATCCAGCCAAATGCAGTCAGCAATAGATGCACTTTAAGTGAAGACATAGTTTGAAAGTAAAATGATGGCAAAAGATGTACCATGCAAAGAGTGAGCGTAAGAAATTTGGAGTGGCTCTATTACTATTACACAAAGTAGCCTTTACAAAAAGTATTACTAAAGTGAAGTTCATAATGATAAAAGAATCAATAAAGCAGAAAGATGTAAAAATTATAAATACATGTGCATTTAATAAAGCAAAAACTGATAGAACTAAAGAGAGGAAGGAAAAAATAACAATCACTGCTGGAGATTTTAAACATATTTTTAAAGTAACTGATAGAACAACTAGAGAAAAAAATCAATAAGGATGTGGAAGATTTAACAATACTATCAAGCACATTAACTAATTGATATTTTTAGGATAGTACACTCAACATCTGCAGGATACAAATTCTTTTCAAGTGTATATAGAATGTTCTTCAAGATAGATCATACACTGGGCCTTAAAATAAGTCTCAATAGATTTCAAAAGGTTAAAATCTTACAGATTATATGCTCTGACTAAAATGGAATTAAATTAGTTATCAATAACAATGAGATGCCTAGAAAAGTCCCAAGTATTTGGAAATTAAACAACACACTTCTAAATAACCCATGGATCAAAAAGGAAATTGCAATCAAAATAGAAAGTATTTTGAATTTAATGATGGTAAATACACAACATATTGAAAATGTGTGAGATACAGATAAAGTGATGCTAAAAAGGAAAGTTATAGTTTTAAATGCACATAGTAGAAAATAAGTCCTAAAATCTGTGCTGTAACCTACTATATTAAGAAGCTTTAAAAAAAAAAAAGGATCAAAATAAAAGTAAGCAGAAGCAAAGAAATAATAGAGAGCAGAAATCAATGAAATAAAAACTAAACAATAAAGTAAGTGAAACCAAATGTTGGTTCTTCGATAAGATCAATAAAGTTGATAAACCACTAGCTAGAGTAACCAAGAAAATAATGATCAATTTCAAGAAAGAGGAGACACAACCATAGATCCCACAGACATTAAAAAGATAACAAGGGCTTCCCTGGTGGCGCAGTGGTTGAGAGTCTGCCTGCTGATGCAGGGGACATGGGTTCGAGCCCTGGTCTGGGAAGATCCCACATGCCGCGGAGCAACTAGGCCCGTGAGCCACAACTACTGAGCCTGCGCGTCTGGAGCCTGTGCTCCGCAACAAGAGAGGCCACGATGGTGAGAGGCCCGCGCACCACGATGAAGAGTGGCCCCCGCTTGCCACAACTAGAGAAAGCCCTAGCACAGAAATGAAGACCCAACACAGCCAAAAATAAAATAAATTAATTAATTAATTTTTTTTAAAAAAAGAGATAAAAATAGATCTGTTAAAAAAAAAAAAAAAAAAAGATAACAAGGACTTCCCTGGTGGCCCAGTGGTTAAGAATCTGCCGGCCAATGCAGGGGACACAGGTTCAAGCCCTGGTCCTGGAAAATCTCACATGCCGAGGAGCCACTAAGCCGGTGCGCCACAACTACTGAAGCCCACGTGCCTGGAGCCCGTGCTCCGCAAAAAAGAGAAGCCACCGCAAAAGGAAGCCTGTGCACCGCAACAAAGTGTAGCCCCCGCTCGCTGCAACTAGAGAGAAAGCTTGCGCGCAGCAACAAAAACCCAATGCAGCCAAAAATAAATAAATACATATTTATTTAAAAAAAAAAAAAAAGATAACAAACAGTGTTCTGCTCTGTCTGGCAGGGGAAAGAAAGTTTGATTTGCAGTGTTTGCCAAACTTCCATGTTGTAAATATTGCCACAATAACTGCTTTCAAGCTATCAATGTGACATCACTGAATGTGAAATTAGAAAGCAATGTTCACAGTCAACTCCTGTGAGCTTTTAAGAGCTGGGTCCATGCAACAACATCCCTCACAAAAATGGACATAAAAATTTTTACCAAAATACTGTAAATAACATTACTCCAATAGATTCAACAGCCTAGGTAAAATAAATTTTTGAAAGGCATGAATTACCAAAACTAACTCAAAAAGAAACAGAAAACAAGCAGGCAAATAACTATTAAAGAAATTGAATTTGTAATTTTAAAATCCTCTTACACACACAACAAATAATGCCAGGCAAATATAACTTCACTGCTGATTTCTATCAAACATTTAAGGAATAAATAATACCAATCCCACACCAACTCTTTCAGAAAATAGAAAAGGAAGAAATACTTCCTAATTTATTTTCTGTGGCCTTGATACCAAAATCATTACAATAAAACATTACAAGAAAAGGAAATAATAAACAAAATCCCTTATAAAAATACACAAAATTCTTAACATTAGCAATCAATTCTAGCAATATATAAAATGACAATACATCACAACCAAGTGGAATTTATCCCAGAAATGAAACATTGGTTTAAGCTTTGAAAATCAATCACTGTAATTTACCATATTAATAGAATAAAGAAGAAAACTGACATGATTATCTCAATAAATGCAGAGAAAGCATTTGAAAAATTTCAACATGCATCCATGATTAAAAACTCAGCAAACTACAAGTAGAAGGAAACTTCCTCATCCTGAAAAAGGGTATCTACAAAAAAAATTACAGCTAACATCATACTTGACGGTAAAAGACTGAATTCTTTCCCCCTAGGGTTAGATACAAGGCAAGAATGTTGACTAAAACTGAATGTATGCATTCCCTCTCATTCACTCCTCAACGGAAACGTGAATCTGAGGACACCAAAAGACAGGGTAAAGATTGTGCATAGCCACGTTATTCATTACAGCCCCAAACTGGAAACAACCCAAATGTCCATCAGTAGTAGAATGGCTAAATAAACTGTGGTATGGTCATATAATGGAATACTGTAGATCAATGAGAAAGTAAATGAACCATTGAAATATGCAACAATATGGATGAATCTCATGAAACCAGATACAAACACCTACATACTATATGAGTCCATACATATAAAGCTCAAAAAGCAAGCAAAATAAGCCATGGTGATAGAAGTCAGGATAGAGGGTATATTTGAGGGAAAACAATGACTTTTGGGGTGCTGATAATTTTCTATTTCTTGATATATGTGATGGTTACACAAATGGGTTGGCTTTTAAGAAATTCATTAATTTATACAGTTATGGTCTGTGTATGTTTTTCTATGTGTGCTATGCCTCAATTTTTTAAATTACTTTAAAAATTATGGTAGATCCACACTATAAAATGCCAGGTAACCATTTTTTAATGAGGTAGCTTTCCCTACTTGTACTAATTTGAAAATCTCCTCAAGACACCTTAAGGGAAAATAACAAAAAAAAAAAAAAATCATATAGTGTGATAGTAAATTTTAGAATGGTCTATTTATTATGCATGCAAGTGCTGTGTGTGTATACACACGTACACATACATTTCAGATGGATGGATAGATATAGAAAGATAGATATTAAATTGAAAGTTTTGAATGAAGCACAAAGATACAAAAAATTTGAAATTCAAAAATGAGAGTCCCAACTGAGATGAAAATTTTCAAAGGAAATACCTAAGTCAGTGGCATATCATAGAGTATCAAGTGTGGCCCCGTGAGAGCAGTCTACCCTGTGCACAGACAATTGTCTATACATAATTTTAAAACAATAACAAAACTAAGTAAGCATTGCTCTTCTTTTTATTAACACCATGCATTGGCCATTGTAAATAATGCTAGTAATAAAATACTCCTCCTGAAAAGAAAAATCTTCAGTTGGTCTAAGTTCTAAATAATTGCTGCTATTACATTTGAGTTTTAATAATCTGTAGGCAAGTTTCAAAATTAGTACATTTTATTACTTACCCTTTATTGAATATTATATCCTACATGGACATTAATTCGAAAAACTTCCCGTTAAATGGTTTGTACCCAATACACATGAACCCAGTTCCATGTGTGCATTTGGAAAGTAAGTTCATAATGGTTAGGAATTGTTCAAGCTTGCAAACTGAGAAGTGTGGTGTTTTTATTTGACGTGCAAATTTTAGCTCATTAATAAAATATTTTACTAAATTTAAATATACTTAAGGACTTCCCTGGTGGCACAGTGGTTAAGAATCCACCTTCCCGTGCAGGGGACACGGGTTCAATCCCTGGTCCAGGAAGATCCCACATGCCGCGGAGCAACGAAGCCCATGTGCCAGAACTACTGAGCCTGTGCTCTAGAGCCTGCAAGCCACAACTCTTGAGCCCGCGTGCTGTAACTACTGAAGCCCGCACGCCTAGAGCCCGTGCTCTGCAACAAGAGAAGCCACCGCAATGAGAAGCCTGCACACTGCAATGAAGAGTAGCCCCAGCTCGACACAACTAGAGAAAGCCTGTGCGCATCAAAGAAGACCCAACGCAGCCAAAAAAAAATAAATACATAAATTTATTTTTAAAAATTTATTTTAAAAGATATACTTAACATTGATACTTCTTTTTCTTTTTTAAACATGTTTATTGGAGTATAATTGCTTTGCAATTGTGTGTTAGTTTCTGCTTTATAAAAAGTGAATCAGCTATATTGATACTTCTTTTTAATTGTTAATTTTTTAGAAGTAAATAATGATCATTACTGATTATTGTACGATCATTTTCAACAAAATGATCAACAAAAATGATTTTGTTCTATTGAGAAGGAAAAGTGTTAAAAAGCTTTGGCTTCAGGTGTTAAATATGCCACTGACCACAAGGACACCATAGGGTTTCAATAAGAAAATATATACAAAGGTCATAGCATAGTGCCTAGTGTATAGTAGACACTCAGTTCATGGTAGCTTTTGTTATTAACATTCAAAAGTGATTGGTCCCCTATCCACCATCCTCAACCACTTATCTATTTCCAGACTTTGAGAAGTTGAGATTCAAATTGAGATAAAAGTTTCAACCATGTGCCAAGCCCTGTAATTAGTGTTTTATATGCATTATCTAATTTATTACTCACAAAACCCTAGGAGAACAATTTTTTTATCCCTAGCTAATATATTACAAAACTACAGAGAGTTTTTCTCAAACTTATTTTCTCCAACTTATTCAGCTAATAAATGGAAGTATAATGATCAGACCTATGTTTTTCTGATATTAATCCTGTACTCTTTCTATGTAACCATCCTGCAAGTTGTTATACCATCATCATCATCATCAACATCATCACCATCACTACTACCACTTATGAGCCTCTACTCAATATGCCCATACTTTGTTTGACATACTCCATATAAAACAATTTTTTACCCACATTTTACCACTTTATTTGTTCTGCTTTCCTTCATGCACCTCATACTCTTCATCTGGAATCATTTTCCATCTGCTTAAAGTATATTCTTTAGAACTCTTTTAGTGAAGGTCTACTGGTGGAAAATTTTCGGTTTTGTTTATCTTAAACAAAAACTGTATTTAATCCCCATTACTAGAATATATTTTCACTAGATATAGACTTCTAGGTTGACTATTTTTTTCTCTGCACGTTTAAGATACCATTCCACTGTCTTCTGACTTCTACTGTTTCTGTTGAGAAGTCAACTGCCAGTCTGTCCCTCCTTTATGTATTATCTGTCTTTTCTCATTAAAAAAAAAAAAAATCTGCTTCTAAAATCTTTTCTGTTTTTGGTGCCCTGCAGTTTCATTGTGTTATGTTTTCTTTTAATTTAACTTGCTTGGAATGTATTGGGCTTCTGAGAATTTTTCTTTCCTCAATTCTGGAAAGTTTTTAACTGTTATCCCTTCACACTACTGGCTTTGCCCCATTCCCTCCCCTCTCCCATGTGTCCCTTCATCTCCCTCTCTCTCTTCTTTTCTCTTCTTCTCTCCTTCCTTTCTGTAGCTGTGAATAGACTACATTTGGACTCTATCTTTTAGATCTCTTAACCTCTTGTTCATATTTTCCATATCTTTGTCTTTTTGAGCTAATTATCAATAATTTCCTTGTTTTTACCTTCAAATTCACTAATTCTTTTTTTATTGAAGTATAGTTGATTTACAATGTTTCAGGTGAACAGAAAAGTGATTCAGTTATATATATAGGTATATAGACATATATTCCTTTTCAGACACTAATTCTTTCTTAAGCTTTTTCTAAACTGCTATTAAATCTGTCCATTGAGTTTTTAACTACAATTCTTATATATTTTTTACATTCTAGGAGTTCATTTTCTAAACTACTTGCTTCCTACTCGTTTTAAATTTCCTCTTTCATTTCTTAAATATATTAAACATAATTTTGTGCATTCTTTATATAATACTGATATCTGAAGTTGTTGAAAGATGTATTATGCAGTGTCTCATTCTGCTTTCTCTCTCTCTCTGTCTCTCTTTCTCTCTCATTTTCTTGTGTCTAGTGATTTTTACATTGAAGTTGCTCATTTTTCATGGAACTCTGGAAAGTTTTTAAAAGCCTGGGGTGAAAGTGGTTTCTTCTGGAGAGCATGTTTGTTCTGTTCTGTCAGGTACCTGACATCACTACCAGTATGGGGCCACTTTAAGCTAAAGTCTCAGCTTGAAATTCTTTGGGATCCCAGGTTGTGTGAATTCGGGCTACAACCTTCCTTGGTTACAAATTCTCAGAGGAAGCTTCATTTTCCCTCTCACCCAGCACCACAGTTCAAGACAGGCATTTTCCCTCTCAGTCTCAGTAGGGGAGGATTGATTTCTAGTTCTCTCTTACATGGTAGTGTGCCCTTCTGCACTCCTAGCTTCATGCCAAACTTCGTATCTTGAGCAGGTCCTGAACTGCATCCTCTTACTCCCTTGCCTCAGGGTATATAAAATCAATTCTCAACTTCACCTGGTTCAGCAAATGTCCCTGAGTCAAAAGCTAGCTTTAACCCTCTGCTGACCTTCCTGAGTCTCTGTCTTCACTTACAGCCTGGCCTGATATACCTTACTTTCTCACCAGCTCATGGATGCATTTAAGACTTTTTTCAATCCAAGATTTTTAGTTGTTCCCGGTAAGAGAATTGTCCATTTTGTCCACAGTGTTGCCTGAAATAGAAGTTCCTGGGCCTCAATGTTCCTTCGAAATCGTCTATACCCGTGCCCCCGGGGTTATTGGGAAGACCAAATGAGCTAACAGTTTTGAAGATAATTAGTAAACCAATGATTCTGTTGTGAGAAACAGACAGGGTCAAACACCTCAGACAGCGATGAGGACGTACGCAGGGGCCTGCAGTCCAGGGCTCCAAGTGGATCCAACTCTAAGGAAAGGCAGTCATTCGGTGCCAATCAACTCTCAGCGTCTTAGTGCCATGACACTCCATCCCCTACAAGCAGAGACTGCGGGGATACAGGCTTCAGAGATGAGGTGACCTAGGAGCCAAACTTGAGGGGGCTTCAGATGGAGTTAATGGGGAGAGACTGGGGGAGGTCATCCAAGCAGAGCCAACAGCACGGACAAAAGCACAGAGACCTGCAAAGGCAAGGTGAGTGCAGGGAACCGGCCCGTGAGGGCAGTGATGGCTGAGGTTAGAAAGCAAGGCTGGTATAAAAAAAAAAAAAAAAAAAAAAAAGAAAGCAAGGCTGGACATTTAGGTTGCTTCCATGTCCTGGCTATTGTAAATAGTACTGCTATGAACATTGGGGTACATGTGAAAAGAATCTAAAAAAAAGAGTGGCTATATGTATATGTATAACTGATTCACTTTGCTGTACACCTGAAACTAGAACAACATTGTAAATCAACTATACTCCAATAAAAATTTAAAAGAAAAAAAAAATGCAAGGCTGGGGCTGTATGGTGGAGGCCTGGAAGACCAGGCCAAGCAGTTCCCCCTCTACCCTCAGGCACTTGCAGGTTTGCGACCAACACCATCAAGAAAACTGAGGAAGCTATCTGTTTCACTCATTAGCTTATGTCCAACACCCAGCATATTGCAGACACTCAACAAACATTTGATGAATGAATGGATGAGTGAATAAATGAATGAATGAGTGAAGCCTGTTGGCCTGGTCTCTTTAAATTGTGGCCATATAATATGTCTTTTCTAGTTTAGTCTGGATTTGTTTGGAGTTACATATGTGGATGGAATATTAAATAATTTCAATAAACATTTCCAAGCATGCATTCAGTGGTTCCGAGTGACCCAGGCTGCCGTTGGCGATACACTGACGGTCCCTGAATTCCCTTCCTGTCCTTGAAGAGCTTCTCCAGACATTCCCAGGCACCTTCCTGACAAGTTTCATCTTGTTGCTGTCTTTTTCAGCCCAGCACAGTCCCTCAGTTAGGCGTCTGGGGAACAGATCCCATCCCCTATCCACAGGGACAAGCTCACAACCAAGGCTGAGCCTGCTGGTCACCGTGATTGTTCCAGACATGGCTGTGGGATGCAAGGCCAGTTGGGCCCTTCCCCAGAGTGTCTTCTGGATAGACCCAGTGGAGAAGAGTAGTCTTTGCTCTCAGGTCGCTAACTGGGAAAGTATGATTCCAGAACTGTCTGGGGCCATGTGCACACATGGAGGCAGCATGCAGAGAGGAACTGAGATGCTTAAAAGACAGAGAGCCAGCCAGCCAGCCAGCCATGTTGCCCCAGCCCCCATCTCCAGGCGCTCTGAGGCCAGCGGTACCCTGCCCTGGAGGATGTTTATCACATGAACTCTTTTCCACCTTAAGCCAGTTTGAGTTGGAATTCTGTCACTAGCAATCAAAAGGATTTCATCTCATTCAGAACACTCTGCATGGCGTGTTACTTTGAGGATATTTGTTTAGTCGTTCATTTATTTATTAAACCATTTGTTGACTAAATACAGGCAGTTTTCCACCAATTTCCTCAAGCAACTGGTAGCACAGAATTTTTCCAGATATTATGTCCACCTGCTCTTCTTCCAGGAGCTTCTGTCAGGACCTCGTGCCAGGTGTGCTGGCTGTCCAGGGACATGTGAGATGATGGGAAAATAAGGATAACCTGGCCACCAAGCATTGCCTGTGTGTGTGTGTGTGTGTGTGTGTGTGTGTGTGTGTTGCATGTGTATTGTGTGTGTGCACGAGGAGCTGCTGATCTTTTCCAGGCTGATCTGGCTCTGAATCCCCACCACCACACACACACACACACACACACACACACACACACACACACACACACACACAACTGGGTGGGGGCAGCTCACCCTGAGGAGATGCCCAGGGCTCCACCAAGGTGCAAGCTCCCTCCTCTCCAAGTTCACCCAGCAAGCATCCTCAGCAAGGTGAGCCTGTCACACCTTCCCCTCCTCTTCCAAGTGAAGACAGTGAGGCTCAGAGAGGTTCAGAATGTGCCCAGAATCACACAGCTCCCAGGAGATGGAGCTGGAAACCGAGCCCAAGTTTCCCAGCTCGCATCTAGGGCATTTCTGCTGGATACTGTGAAGTCTGTGGGTGAAGACGAAGGGGGAAGACCTGGATGCAGGCAGCACCCATTCAGATACTTATTGCCGAGTAATCTCAGGCAATTAGCCACCTCTCTGAGCCTCAGTTTTCACCTTTTTAGAGCATGGGAATGTGCTTGGTCCGTGCCTGGTGCATGTTAACTACTACCATTTTTACAAGATGGAGAACTAATGGGTTGGGGATGGAGGTGCTTGAGGAAAGCAGGGCAGGCAGGACTATAAAGGGGCAGCCCGAGGGGGCTTCTTTGCCACAAGGGAAGAGTTCTGATCTTGACTGTGAGGGCGGCGGCATGAATCTACACGTGAGATAAAACGTCACAGAGTTACACCCAAAAACTAGCCCAAAAGACCAGTGCAGGCAAAAGGTGGCGCAATCTGAGTGAAGGTTTATAGTGTAGTTCATCACATTGTGCCAACCAATTTCCTGGTTTTGATAATGGACAGAATTCTGTCACATTTCACCATTGGAGGAAGCTGGGTGATGGGTAAATGGGACCACTCTTCTATTTTTGCAATTTCTTGTAAGTAATTATTCCAAAATAAAAAAAATTTTTTTAAGATGTATAGGCCAAAAAAAAAAAAAAAACCCTCAGAGGTACAGGTGGTGCCTATGACCTTGTTGTTGTAGATATCTTGCAATATAACTTTCACTCATCACTACTTTGAAATTACAGTAGTTGGTAGATCTACTAGTTGGCTAGATCTGGTAACTTACATGCATTCGTAAAGAAGCCCAGGTATTTCTGTGTCTCACATTTGCTTTTAAACATCTTGATAACTGTATTTCAGTATGATCAGTTTCCTTTGTAATCTCCTGGCTTTACATTATGCATTAAGAAAACGGGGTTCTGAGAAGGTGGTCCTTCTGCTTCCCTAGCTCCATAGCACAGAAAAGATCAGGAACCTTGTCTGGGGTGTGGAGTGTAAGCTAGCCACATGGTCCAGATGAGGAAACTAAGACCAAGGGTTTAGTGGCATCGCGAGGTCTCTGATTCCCAGAATCACTTGGAAGGAAAGTATTTCCTCCAGGAAAAGAAGAAAACTCCTCTCCCCGTTGCCACTGGCCACCACTGGGTGGGTGTTTACTCTGCCAGGTGGGGTCCATCTGGGTCCACTCTGGGGCCACATTGTGGCCCTGGCTTCAGATAAAAGAGAAACTTGGCCCGATTGCCCAGGCAAGAGTGACTGTCCTCTTACCATTAATACAAGTAGGGTGTGCTCCTCGCCCACACCCTCACCACTTTCGCCGTTGACGGTTGTATAGAATGTGATCCCACTGCCTTCTAATGGATGGTCAAAGGCCAGTGTGCCGGGCACTTTTATTGTCAGCTGCCTCAGTAATCTTTAACCTCCCGCTGGCCAAAGGGCTGAAACCCAGAAAGACAAAACAAACATGGGTTGGGCACCAGAGTTGAGTGACTCAAGTGATCTAAGGCTAGAGGAAACCAGCTCGTCCCCCCAACCCTCGCTGGATGCTGGTCGAGATGCTGGGGGACAAATGCCCCAGGCCCACCCACTGGGATGCCATCCACATCTCTCCCTTGCTGGCAGCGGGAAGCAGGACCCCTGGTAAGAGCTGTTAGCTTGTCACCACAGGTTCAGGGAAGGAGAGCAAATGCCACACTAGCCGTGGTCACCCCCAACCTGTGACCAAAATGTGAGGATGGCTGGACCCACTCCAGGAGCAAACACTTCTGCTGGGGTCAGTCAAGGAGGGAAAGGGGCTCAGCAGGCAGCGGCATGTGTGTGCATCGGGGAGGCCCGCACTGACCCAGCTCCGCCATTCATCTGAGCATCCTCTTGGAGCCTCAGTTTCCTCGCCTGTGAAATGGGGACACGAATATCTCCTCTCAGCATCAGCACCATCTCCTGCCATTTGCTGAGCATTTGCCACCACCAAGGACATAATTTATTTCAATTCTCACAGTTCAAGAAGTGGCCTTCACGGTCCCCATTTTGCAAACAGGAAACCAGAGGGCGGAGAGGTAGACTTGCCCAATGGCGACACCGAGATCTGAACTCAAGTCTCTATGATTCCAAAGCTGTCCCCTTCCCACTCAACTGCACGTGGGGTGCCCTCTCAGCGAACGTGATCCCATGCCTGGTGGCTGTAAGGTAGGAATCTTAGCTCCATTTGGCAGATGAAGATGTTGAGGCTCAGTCCCTGAGGAAAGGGGGAGTGGGTTCTGCTTGAAGCCCGAGTCATTTGATCCCACGTCCTCTTACTTCCTCTCAGACTGAGGAGGGCTGCCCACATCCATGGGCAACTCTTCTCGTCACCATCATGAGAAGGTGTGGACATAGACCCAGGGCCTGAATCCATTTCAAGGTGCAAAGACAGAGGCCCAGGAGTCCCTAATGGTCCCCGGTGACACCGGTGTGCCTGTCCCTATCAGTGGCCTTGCTCTCTGATCAGAGCAGTTGTCACTATGCAGGGAAGGGTCAGACAAGGAGAAAGGGATGGAATCCAACCCCCATTCCTGCCTCTGAGAGGCAGGGGCTGAGGAGGTAGGCACAGTGTTATTTGTCTGGATTGGATTCCTTAATCCCTTTGGCCACAAAGCTGGGCAGCTCTGGGTCCCTGCTGTGCTGGTAGAATTTCCCCCCTCTCTGGCCATCCCAGGCTGGGGCTCCAGCCAAGCCCTCACCAGCCCCACTAATAAAGTTACTTTCTGTGCTGGGGGCAGAAGGTCAGGAAAAGCCAGCAGCAGTTTGAAGAAGGTTATGGTCTTGCGATCCGCACCAGGGTGGGGCATGGGGAGGGAGAAAGATAAGAGTGGACAATAAAAAAATAGGCAGAAAGAGACAGTGAGGGGGGTGCTGGCACCGGAGTGTGGCCCCCGGCAGTGCTATCTCTTTATGACCTATAAAGGGCACATAAACTGGCACAAATGCCAGCCTTATCTCCCCCTCCAGCTCTGTAAATGATCATCCAGAGGCCACCACTGGCCTCCGAAACGACAGCTGCGTTGGTCACACTGTGGGAACCGAGCCATCGGGCAAAGGCAAGCCCAGGACGCAGGGGCTCCGCTCAGCTCTGCCCTCGGGCTGGAAGGCCCTCGCCCAGACATCCCCACTCTGGGAGCCTCAGGGCCCACGGCTGCTGAGCGGTAGGGCCCTTGATGTTTCCGATGAAACGTGTTGTATCTTAGGTCAGGGCAGACCCCGCACAGGTGATGGTCCAGGTGGTACCAGGAGCTCATTCCCTTTAGATGGGGCAGGCTGTCAGGGGTCGGGCTTTGCAGTGTAAAGCATCGCTGGATGGCAAGGGTCACAACAGGAAAAAATGTCTGTTTGTGACAGGTGCTTTGCGCGTTTTTGTGAGTAACTTAGCAGCACCCGAAACGACCCTAGCATGCCGGAAACGCGCGGTAAGTGGCGAATGTTGTTATAACTCATCAAAATCCATGCAACAGGCCTGTGAGATGTGCCTTCTATCTGGGGCCCAAGACCATGGGCCACGCAGGCCTCCAGTCTCGGGGGGCTCCACTGACCCCCACCCCCCACCCCCCGCAGCACTCTGCAATCCATCATCGCTGCATTTGCACTAGGGCTGAGGCCTGGCTTCCCATGGGCTGCTCCCAGCATGGCAGGGTCCTCACCCCCACCTCAGAGGCTCCCAGGCATGGGGCCCTCTCTTTCTAGGGTCTTTCTGAAATACCGGCAATGTCACGGATATGGAGCAGGGCTTCTCCTGGTGCCCTGGCTTCGGCAGCCAGGGCCCAGAGCCACCCGGAGCTTAGGTGACTGACTGCCGAGCGTCCCCAGATGCCAGCACCCTCCCATCCCACAGCCCGTTCTCCCCCTCAGTCCTGCCCTGTGCCCTCACTTCCTGTTGGGTCCAGCCAATGGGAAACCCCAATTGGGGATGGGAGGGCGGGCAGAAGGAGAGGCCGGGGTGCTTCTTGGCTTTCTTAGATTTGTCCTAGCGTGACTGGCTTGACCGGCGCCTTTGTCAGGTGCCACCACCCGCGCCTCCAGCTGGGCTCCCCACTTCCCCTTGCTGTTGGCCCCTGGGTGCAGCAATGTCCTCTTGGTTCCTTTAACCCAGCTCACACCTCTGTAAAACATCCCAGACTTACTTTCCCTCCCTGCATGGGATTCTACTACCCACAGGAACTCGCTGGATGAGGACCAAAGCCCACCCTCAGCCAGGCAGGCAGGCTGGCGGCAGCGGGGTTGCCCTTGACCATCACCCCAGGCAACCGCAGGAGGTGACCTCCTCCCTCCCCCACCTGCCTGCCAGAGCTCCCTCTCCTGGCTGGTCATCTTTGGGGGCAATAGGTGGGCTGCCCTGCCCCGGCCGGGCCTCTCTGGGGAGACGAGAGGGAGCAAGAAAGACCGGCAGCGGCAAAGAGAAGAAGCGGAGGAGGACTGTTTGGCGTGGGGGACCATGTGTGTGTCTCCCAAAGGCCAAGAGGACCACTGAGCTAGTGATGGGGTCTGAGCTCTTGCTGCCTCCTTACCTGAGACAACTACCTGGGAGACAGAGGATGCTGGCAGGCAGCCAGAGGCAGGGGAGGACCTGCTGCCTGGAGCTGGGCTGCGGGCAGGACGAGGTGAACATCCCTGCCAGGAAGCTGTGCCGGGGGGCGGACCCTGCGCTCACCCCTCCCCCATGAGAGCCGGTGTCTGGACTGGGCTGGCCACCCAGGGGACATCAAGTGTCCCATCAGATGGGAGGGCAGCCCTGCTCGGGGTGTGGCACTGGAGTTCTCAGCTGCACTGGATTTTGCCCAAGAGACCAAGGGGTTAAAAGAGGGCAAGGGCGATGTGACACGGTCCAGACGGGGCCAGAGAGTGGAGAAAAGCAAAGCCATTTTGTGCTTGGGCCCAGCCCAGCTGGAACTGGTCCGTAAACCTATTACAGCCACATCAGGCCAGGTCCCCAGGTTTACAGAGCAGGGTTTGAAAAACCTAAGAGGAAATTGTCCTGACTAGTAAAGCTGGAAATAAAACGATGACTGGGCACCCTCTGCCTGCCCCCCCACCACCTCCTTCCTCTCTGTGTTCTTCCCCCTCCTTTGGACACATGTCACTGCATCCCTGACTTGTGCCGATGTTGTGGCACTAGAGGAATAGACGTCATTACCAGCGCTGTTCGTGCACGGGTACAGCAGAGCGATCTACACGACACGCTGCCTTGCGACCATGGTCTAGTGCACAGCGGGGAGAGCACCCCCTAGAGGCGAGAAGGGTTTAAACGTGAAAGTCAGAAGACGTGGGTACCCGACTGCGAGTCCTACACCCATGAGCGCGTTTAATTCTCATAACAGCCCCAGTGCCTCCCTCACTGCGTGACCCTGAACCTCAGTTCCCTCATCTGTAAAATGGGGCTCATAATACCTACATGACGCTCTTAGACTGAGGGTTAAGGGCATCGGTGTCCAGAGGGCTTTGGAAACGGAGCATCTGTGAACTTCTGTCTCCCTGATGGGTCATGCGCCCTCTGAGTGCACAGACCTGCCCTGTTTATCTTGCTACCCCAGTTCTGTGGATAAAGCCTCACATGGGGTGATGGGAACCCCTGGGAACTTATTCTACTTTTTTAATATAGATAATTTGGGGGCTGTGATTTTTAAATAAAAGATCAAAACCACATTTGATCTGGAAGCCTAGTTTTGAAGCCTAGAAGCCTGCTTCTAGATCACAACTAGAGCTGCATTTTACGGAAGGTCAGTTGGCAGGGATTTGCTGCAGCACGATGGAACAGGGTGAATGAAGTCTCAGTGAATGAACAAACTGGGAATTAAGGTGAAACACCCCCCCACACACACATACACCCATTTTAAAGCTCATCAAGAAATCTTATGTCAGTGGTCGGGGGGTGGGCAGAGGGCGCTGTAAACTGTCCGGGGCACGACCTTAGCTGGTAAACCCTGCTCCAGGTGCCCTGGTCCATGTAGCCCTGGCTGGAGGGAGGTCTGCGGACCTGGAGCTCCGGGGGGACCAGCCACCCTGTGCGGAGAGACAGCAGGTGGTGCGAGGACACCGAGGTGGGTGGAAGGCCCACCTGGAGGGGCTCAAGGGGGACGGGGAACAGATGGGCCAGGAACGGTCAGTCCCAGAGGTGAGGTGGCTTCTCAGTGGCCCAGGAGCCCCCGGGGCAGCTCTGAGGTGTGGGCTGTGATGCTGTCACACGAGCCTCGGCAGAGGAAAACCCCTCCCCCAGTGCTGGGGGCTGACCTTCCGGAGTCAGAGCCTGTGGCCGCTGGCTGACCACACAGCTGGGCAGGGCCTTTGTGGAGGGGGTGAGAAAACGCCCTGAGCTAAGCCTGGGCTGGGCTCTCACCTCCGCCCACCCATGTGCCCCCTGCTTCCCCTTCCTCTCTGGACTGTCCTCAGCTGTCGGGCCCTGACCGGCACTCTGTCTGTGCCCATGGGATGGCATCCAGGAGGGAGGACAGCTCGCCCAGACCAGACAGAGCTCGACAAGGGGTCACCGTCCTGGCTGCATTCTGAGTACAGCCAGGAGGCTTCCTTCTCCCCAGGGCATCTCCCACGGTGATACCCAGACCCCAGCCCCCCACCCCCTCTGCTGTTCCTGTCCTGCCCCCTCTGCTCAGCAGACAGGCCGGAGGACCCGAGGGTCAGACAGCGGCAGACACCTGGCCCTCCTCAGCCCTGTGGGTGCTGCAGCCACGTGGCACTGCCACCAAACCACAGGTGTCGGCTGCCCACTGGCGGGTCGTCAGCAGATTGCAGGGCACAAGCTGCCACCAAGACCTGGGCACACGGCCGGCTGCCCGGGGAGCATCTGCACCCTCAGACACACCCTGGGTGCCACCAGGGCTGGTCTGCTGGACCTCGGCCTTTCATGCATCCACTTACTAACCACCGGTTTATTGAGCGTGCTGGCGGGCATGTGCACACACACACTCGTACTTGTGTAACACACTCACACATGCCCCATCCCCCAGAGGCACACTGAGAGCCTCAGGGAAGGAGAGTGAAGATTTCCCGGGCCCGCTGCATGTTGTATCTGGAACCCCCCTTCTCTCTCTCCCCCCTGCCCACCCCCTCCTCTGCCCTCCCCCAGCCCAGCCCTTGAGAAGGGAGGGTGTCCCCTTCCTCAGTCAGTCCTGAGACCCGCTACTCAGTTCACGTCCCAACATGAGCAGGACACGCCTCTCTGCCAGCGGCCTCCCTGTTGCCCTGGCCTGGCTACTGGGGAAGCCTCTTCGGGAATCAAGGTGGCTCTGTGTGCCTGGACACGGACCCTGGCCTCAGGCTGGTCGCCTGGGTTCAAACCCTGGCCTCACCCACCTATAGCTTCCCGTGTTAACCCCAGGCAAAACTCTCCTAACACCTGTGAACCTCCATTTGGCTGTGTTTCAACATCTCAAATACATACACAGGTGGAAACACAGCTCCATCACCCCTCCTACTCCAGCCTAATTCCAGCTAACTTCAACTGCCACTTCCTCCTGGAAGCCCTCCTTGAACATTCCAGGCAGAGTCAGTGACTTTCCCCTCTGGCCACATTGTCCTCTATCACCTCCTGCCTCTGTGTCTCTCCCCACGTGCTGTGACTGCCTGAGGGCAGGGGCCGCCGTGACCCAGGTGCCCACTGCTGGAAGCCACGCAGAGCCAGGCCATAGGGACGCTAGTCCCTGGAAGGCACCGGAGGGAACAGAAAGGAAACGGGAATGGCAGGCTGTGGAGGGGCGGCTGCCTCTCCCAGCAACGTGGAAGATGCTGGGCTTTCCATATGTTGCGTGCTTCTCCCCTCCTGCAGCATTCGCCAGGGAGCGAACTTTGGGTTTGGCAGCGACCCCAGGACTCCGTGTTTGTCTGTTCCTTCCAAAGCTTCAGGAAGCATCCTCCTGCCCAACGAAGTTTGGATCCTGGGGACTCTGTGAAGGGGGCTCCCCCTTCCCAAGACGGTTCTCCCTCCCAGGCACCCCCGCTTCCTGCCGGCGGGAAGGTCTGGAAAGGGTCCAGCTGGCCTGAGCCAAGATCCCCTGCCCTGGCCTCTCCCTGGGAGGCTGGTTCCCTCTGAGTGGACTGCCAGCCCTGGTTTTGTCCTCTGACGTCCCAGCCCCCCTCTTCCCCGGGCACTGGCACGGACTCTTGACTCCTGACCTCGTCCTGTGGCTGTGTCTGTACCCCCCAAGCATCTTCCACCTGCTGTAGCCCTAACCCTGGCCCCTGGCCTCCAAAACCACCCTGCTGGAGTGAAGAGAGCAGGGCACAAATTGAGACGTTGAGATTTGAGGTTGGCCTGTTAGGTCACCGTGGGACCTGGGCCTCAGTGTTCTCATCTGCAAAGTGGGGACAGTAGCTCAGATCCAGCAAGGGCTGTGGAGCACGTGTACCTGGTTCCATCCCTCCCACAACACTGCCTCTGTTGCCCTGTGCACACCTGTGCCCCGACTCTGGCCAAGCCCAGCCTGGACTGTCCTTTCCCCTCCTTCTCCATTACAGTGTCTCTTGCTCCAGGAAGTCCTCCTGTTGCCCAGCCTCAGAGGTGGCTCCCCCCTCAGGCCCCTCCCCCTAGCATCAAGCCTGAGAACCATCAGACTCCCTGATCCTCCTCATACTCCTCCTGTCTATTCATTTCTTATCTTCCCATCTCTGAAGGCAAAGAGGGGTTTCACCCACATGCCAAGCAATGCATGCAGCCTGGGTTGTCAGGGGTGTCCCAGGCCTCAGCGGACTTGGGAGGCCTGACTCTTTCCCTTTCAGCTGCAAATCACTTCCCCTCTCTCAGCCTCAGTTTCCCCATCTGTACAATGGGGATGAAATGGGTGCCGCCTTCCAGAGTGCGGTGAGGACTCCTGAAGGAACACACATGAGTGCTCACTGGCTACCCCGGCACAGGGCAAGTATTTCATAAATGGCAACTTAGAAAACAAGCCTCTTCCTCCTCCACCTGTCTTCCTGGGAGTCAGCCCCATTTGATCATAAGCTCCTTGATTCCCTGTCCTGGGCCATCTGTGGTGACTCGGGCAATTCTGGCTGCCCACAGGCCTGTCCCGGCTCTGGGCCTCTTCCTGTGAGTTTGGGCATTCCTCCTGGGGCTGTGGCCAGTAGACACAGCCCCACGATAGGCTCCAGTGTGTCTACAGTTTGATTCAGATGCACACCGGTGACGTAAGAGCCCAGGTGACCAATTCTAGGGCAGCAGGAAGGCTCGGCTGACACAGACTCATCTCCATCTGGGAGATGGAGACCCCAGAGCCTGCATGCCCAGTCTGCCTTGGCTTCTGGCTGAAATCAAAGGGCTGGCGGGCATCCTGGGAGGCCAGCGTGTGGGGAAGGAGCCTGGGGACAGGCCGGGCCCTCTACCTCAGCTACTCGGGGCTCAGGGCCACAGCTTCTGATCGGTGCAAACCCATGGGAATGATGCATCTCAGAGATATTAAAACACAAGAACACACACACATTAGTATTGAGGAGAAGCTTTCCTGGTGTCTTAGTCTGCTCAGGCTGCCATAATAAGATACCACTGACTGGAGGCTTAAACAACAGAAACTTACTTCTCACAGTTCTGGAGGCTGTAAGTCCAAGATAAGGTTCAGGCAAGGTTGGTTTCATTCTGAGGCCTCTTCTCTTGGCTTGTACGAGGCTGCTCTCTGGCTACTTTCCTCAGTGCGTGTGGAAGAGAGCAAGCTCTCTTGGTGTCTCTTCTTATAAGGATACTAATCCCATTGGATCAGGGCCCCACCCTTTCGACCTCATTTAACCTTAATTACTTCCTTAGAGGCCCCATCTCCAAACATAGCCACACTGGGGGTTAGAGCTTCAACCTATGCATCTGGTGGGTGGTGGGACACAAACATTCAGACCCTAGTACCTGGTGACCGTGGCAGAGTCTGAATTCAGACACCAGTTGGTCTGACTCCAAAACCCACACTCGGCTCACAAACTGGGATGCCTGCCCCATCCTACAAACAGGAGAGTCCGAAGGGAAAGTAAGAGAGAGTCGTTCCCCAAGGGTCCTTAGACAGCATCTCGTTTACCCCCTGGCTTTTCAGCATAGGGAGGGTAAGAGCTGACCCCTTGTGTGTTCCAGGACACGTGCAGGAACGTTCCTGTTCACACACGTGCACGTTTGCATGGCCACATGTGCACATGGCTATTCAGGTGTGTTCTCCAGGACACATGTGCTATTTTGTGGTCACGTGTACACAAGAAATCACGTGTGAACACACATCATGTTTCCCTATACCTTCCCTACATTTTGCTATTATGCTCTTTTATGACAATGTTTTCTACCAATTTTGAATTCCTCTTCCTTGTCCCACAGTTTCAAATTCGTAGCTGGCTTTTAAGATCCCAAACTTGCAGAAGCAAACAGGAACTTGAAAAGGCCCATGTGTGGATTGGGTTTGAGTCATTGAGGACTTCGAAATCATTCAGAGTGTTTACCTGGCAGGTTCAAGGGCCTAGCACCTCATTATCAGAGTTCCCCATTCTGGCTCTCCGGATGTTAAGACTGGGCCCTGGGGACAAGGCAGTTTTTACAGTGACCTGGAAACGCAGTGGCCCTGCTGGGGAGGCACCATGAATGGGGGCTCCGATTTGTCCACCTCAGCTGTGCACCTTCCCCACTCTAAGACTGACACAGAACACAGGCCTGGCCAGACCATAATTTGAGTCCAAGCTCCTCGTGTCTTAGCTGTGTGACCCAGGGCAAGTTACCTAACTTCTCTGAGCCTCAGATTCACCATCTGTAAAATAGGGATAATAGTGAGGATGAAATGATGTACATAAAGTCTCTGTACAACAGAGACTGAATGCTAGCTATTATTACTATTATTGTTATTATTCAGTCTGGAGGATTAGGGGGCTGGTTCCCGGGAGTCTATTTGCCTGAAGGACAGAGAAGCCTCCTGGGAATGAACTCTGGCCCTGGAGAGGTGAGTGTGAGCACAGGATGGTGGGTCCCTCTCACTCTCACCCTGGGAACCTATGACTGCGCCCAAGAGGTGCAGAGCCTTGCCCACACCTGTGGGATGTTGGGGGAACAGTCAGCCTCTGGGGTCCAGCAGTGCAGGTGGCCCAGGCTCTGGCAACCACACAAGGCAGTGTCTTAGGGTTCCCCGGCGGGGAGGGGGCAGAGCCAGAGAGGAGCAGAATGGCAGGCACCTGGGGGAACTCCTGGAAACTTCTAGGAACCTTCCTGGGGGGCTTCACTTCCTGCTACAGCAGGTAGAGCAGAATCACGGAAATACGGTCTGACTCCTAAATCCTAACTCTGTGCTCCCTGATTTTATGGAATGGGAAACATTTGTTTTTCTTTATTAGAGGAAGAAAGGTGAATTGGGAAATTCAACGTGAGCTCCCATGAGGACAATGCAAACACCTCCCACCCTCTGTGCTCCTAAGGATGTCTCAACGATGCCCTTTCTCCAGACAGACCTACAGAGAAGGGTGTCATCTGTTTACCCAACAAGTATTCACTGATTGCCCTGCCCTCGCTGGACCCTGGTGATCCTATGTTGAACAAGGCAGAGCCCCAGCCCTGCCCATGGGAACTGACTGTCCATCAGGGGGCCAGCTGCCAGGAACTGAAGGAGCACAGCCTTGGAGTCAACCCCACAGGCTCGAGCTCAGACACCAGCTCCGCCACTCCCTGTGCCGTGACTCTGCGTGACCATCTGTGAAATGGGCATGCAAGCCTGACTCCACCGGTTTCCTGAGAAGTTCATCAAAAGAAATGTTTTTTTATGAAGTTTTAGGAAAGTAAAACTAAACAACATACCATTTCTAATCCTCATATGGGAAAAACTATGTAATTTTCTTTTTAACTTTTGAACTATTCAGGAGTGCGGTCCCCTGGGCAGGGAGAACAGAGACCCCAGAGGGAAGCAAGTTATCAAAAATGTTCTGGTTCTCGTGTTGAGAGGTGGGTCCTTGGGGTTTATTATTTACATACTTAAAATAAAAACACACTGGGCCAGTCACGAGTATCTGGCATAAACCAAGGACCACAACGATTAGGTCCTGTGTTCCCAAGGTCCTCACAAGGGTTAAAACGAAATGACATGGTGCAGGTAGGAAGCCTGGCTCATAGGAGACACTTAATAAATGCCTCCTCCCCGTCTTCCTTCCTGGAAGATGACATTTCCCTTGCTTTTAAAAAGCAGATTTATGCCATTCCAGCAAATTTTAGAAGAAACAAAGAGCACATCTCCCGCGTGAAAAATCAGTCTGTTTCCTCCTTGAAGCAGCTCCGAGAGCCTCTCAGACATCACACAGGCAGGTGACAAGCATGTGCTGTGACGGCCTGTGCCGGGTCCATCCAGTGCCTTGGCAGTCCGCAGAGAGGCCACCTGTGCCTGGCAGCACAGAGGCATGTGGCACTGTCCACAGGGAGCAGCTGCAGCCCCAGGGGTGATGGTGACGGGAGCTGTGAGCTCACTGCCCCCATAGCCGCACTGCCAGTCAGGGCTCTCCAGGCAGAGCCGATAGGATGTACATATTTATATAAAGAGATTTATTATAAGGCATTGTTTCTCATGATTATGGAGGCAGGCAAGTTGGCTGTCAGCAAGCTGGAGATCCAAGGAGAGCTGACGTTTCAGCTGGAATTCACAGGCAGGAAAAAATTGATGTCCCAGCTCAAGAGCAGTCAGGCAAGAGGAGTTTCCTCTTACGCGGGGGAGGATGAGACTTTTGTTCTATTCAGTCCTTCAACTGATTGGGTGAGGCCCACCCACATTGGGAAGGGCAATCTGCTTTACTTTTACTTTTTTTGCAGTGATCTGTCTTTTTTTTAATTTTAATTTTATACTGGACTATAGTTGATTTACAATGTTGTGTTAGTTTCAGGTGTACAGCAAAGTGATTTAGTTATACATATACATATATCTATTCTTTTTCAAATTCTTTTCCCATTTAGGTCATTACAGAATATTGAGCAGAGTTCCCTGTGCTATACAGTAGGTCCTTGTTTGTTATCTATTTTAGATATAGTAGTGTGTATATGTCAATCCCAAATTCCCAATTTCGCCCTCCCCACCCCACCTTTCCCCTTTGGTACCCATAAGCTTGTTTTCTACATCCGTGCTTTTAAATGTTACTCTCACCCTAAAACATCCTCACAGGAATACCCAGAGTCATGTTGACCAAATGTCTTGGGCACCCCATGGCCCAAGCAAATTAAAACATAAAACCAGCCAGAGGAGGCCTCAGCACCAGAGAACCTGCTTACTTAGACCCTTAGACCAGGCTTTGCTGAACTGCACTTTGGCATTTTCCTCTAATTTAAGACAATATAGGAAGCTGCTGGGAAGGTTCCTGGTGAGTTGGCACCTTGAGGATTTGGGCAGCCCCATCACCCCATCTCCTCAGGGTGTACTTTGCCAGACTTAGTGAATAAAAATGCAGCATGCCCAGTTAAATGTAAATTTCACAACACTTGAAACAATTGTTTTAGTGTAAGTATGTCCCAGGCGCTACTTACACAACTTCATCTTATTTTCCTACTATTGTTTTTCCTTTATTCTGATTCCCTTACTTCCTTCAGGTTTGGGAGATGAACAGAGAGACGAGGTTTGGGGCCGGGCGCCCTGCCCTGCCCTGTGTTCTGCACAAATCTCCCTCAGAGTGACCCCGCTGTGTGTGCAGTACCCCTGTGTGGCTTCCCACGTCCCCCGTCCCGCCAAAGAACTCTCTCTCTCTCTTCAATCACTTGGTGCCAACTCTTGGATCAGAGCACGTTTACTGAGCAATGTCATCTATGTCCACAGCACAGGGCTCGTGGCTCCTGTTTCCCAGAGACCTGAGTTGCTCCAAGTCACTCCTCCCAGGGTGTCTGTGTGGGCCCAGAGGTGCCTGAAGATGCTTCAACCCAGCGTGTGAAGATCCTGAGACAGAAATGCTTGTACCATGGCCACGCAGCCAGCAAGATGCTTCTGCTTAGGGGACAGACCTACAAACCTCAGACACCTTCAGAGAGGCTTGCCGAGCCTGGGTCTGATCACCCATAAGAGTGTCTGTCCTGCGAGGTGGGAGAACCGGTCTGCACCCTGTCTTCCACACAAAGTTACTGTGCGATCTTGAACGATCCGCTTCACCCTTCAAGCTTGTTTCCTCATCGCCAGAGTCCTGCTTGTCAGTCTAAAGTTTGTTCTTCTACCCAAAATCCTGTGACTCTCTTTATAGGCAGAGCACATAAGCTGGCTGGTGTCAAGGTGAGTGGGGTAGAGAGGCTCACCCAGCCTTCAAGCTGCCCCAGAATAAACACTCATCCATTTGTTCAACAAACAGCGAAGGTTTGCTCATTGATAGAGCTTGGAACTTATTCCCCACATGCTTGAAATACTCACAAATGCTGACTTTCAGGGATGCCAACTTAGCGGTGAAAATTTTGGAAAGAATGGTGTGGTCTTCCAAGATCAGACGTTGGCCAAGGCTGTCTGGCTAACACTAAAAGGAGCTAGTTGATCTTGACATTGGCTGGAGCCCACATTTTGCCATTTTATGTGCAGTGTGCTAGAGGGAAAGACAGAAGAATGAGGGATGGAGGCAGAGGTGCAGAGGGTCGAAGGCAGAGAGATGGATGGTGATGGAGAATGGTCTGGTCCTCCCCTGTCTCTGCCTGTACAACACAGGACACGAAGTGAATCCTTGCTGGACGGGCAGTGAATGGGTCAACCACCAACTCCCCCCACCTGCTGTGAAGTTCAACATCATCTTGCTGCTGCCGAGTCTTCCCCCCAAATGACAGATTATTATCAGGTTCCCCATAAGAACAGCTTAGAAGATCTTCAGACCCTCCACCATAGTAACAAAAGACATTCAAGCCATAAAGAACCATTAAACTTCAAACTAATAAGTTATCCACACCCAGTATATTAGTCCACGTTGTATAGATGGGGAAACTGAGGCTCAGAGAGGGAAAGTGACTTGCCAGTATTACACAGGCAGGAGGGGTGGCTGACAGAGGATCTCCCCCCCACTCTGGTCACTGAACCAACTGAAGAGACCTTAAAGGCACTCTGTGGCCCCATCACAGGACCCCTGCCCCCCAAACCACCAAGACGCCAGCTTCAACAATGCAGAAACAATGGCAGCATCTCAGCAGTCGGAAAAGCCCTGTCCATCTGCCCCTGCTTTGGGCCACGTGGGGGCTTTTACATTTGCAGGATGGTGGGAGTCTCCACGCCAGTAATTATCAATCCTACGGCTCCAAAAAACAACATCAGTTTCAAAGGGACTCTGCCTCCAGTTTTTAGACAATTGGGTAATGGAGAGATTCTATGCTGAGACCACACATACCTCAAGATGGCTTCAGCGGCGTCTGGAATCCAGGCTGCACGTGGAGCCCAGCTAACCCCTGCCATCAAGCCCTAACACGCTGCCGGCATTTCCCCAGCTCTCCGTGCTTGATAAAGGGACGGCCCAAGAGACAGAAGAAATGAATTCCAGGAATTTGGTCTTTCAACACCCAAGGAGCTGGAGCCTCGGGCAAGAAATTCCGTCCTGCCTCTTCAAGAGGCTTCAGTGCTTCTGGGACACGACAGCGCTGTGCCTTCTCTTAATCTGTTTTCATTCACTCATCCATCCACTAAGAGGCAGTGAGCACCTACTGTGTGCTGGGCCAGGGGCCACGGGAGCCCCAGAACTGTGTAGCTGTGCTTCCCCACCCCACCCCGTGCTCAAGACCCTGTGCCCACTCTTTCTGGGCACGCATCACCCGATCATGCCCCTGCCTTTGACCTGTCTGAACCCCTCACCAGACCGTGACACTCACGGGCAGAGACTAACACAGAATAAGGTCTTTGCTGATGACCAAGTTACGATGAGGTCATGAGAGTGGACCCTAATCCAATATAATTGTGTTCTTTAAAAAGGGAAGATTTGGACACACACACACACGCACACGCACACACACACACAGATGATGCCACATGAAGATGAAAGCAAAAATTAGAGTGATGGGTCTACAAGCCAAGGATGCCAAAGACCACCAGAAGCTCCAGGTGTGGCCCGGAACAGATCCTCCCTCCCAGCCTCAGAGGGAACCAGCCCAGCCGACACCTTGATCTTGGACTCTGGCCTCAGGAAATGTGGGACGATACATTTCTGTTATTTAAGCTGCTCAGTGTGTGGTTCTTTGTTATGGCAGCCTTGGCAAATGATTACAGATTCTGATAGGAATTTGCTGGGAATCAGTGTGGACAGCAGTAAGGCAGGCGCTGGCATCCTGCCTCCCAGGAAGAAGCGTGACCCGTCTACACAGCAGACATCCTCTAACACCTGCCGTGTTTCCTCGGCCGCCCCTGCAAGGCAGACGCTGGAAACGCCCTCTACTCTGAGATGAGGATATAGGTCAGAAGCTGGCCTGCTGGGGGCAGGTGGGATCTGAACCCAGGCCCTCTGGCTCCAGAGCCCCCATTCCTAAACAGCTTGCCCCCTGTTTGCCAGGCAGGTGTGTGTCGGTAGCCACTCTTATCAGCTGTGCTATTTAAGCAAATGACTCACCTCTCTGGGCCTCAGTCTCCCCACCTAAAAAATAGAGCCACCAACACCTTCCTGGGGAGGTGCTGAGGGAAGGAGCTGGGTGAGGGGTGCGCCCAGGACCGAGCCTGCAGAGGTGACCTCCCTGGGGAGTCGATAGGACAAGGACACTGCACCGAGAGAGTTCTCAGACGAGGCTGAGAGTGCTCAGGGCCACCCGAGAGGGACAGAGCAGGGAGCAGACAGGGTGGGGCAGGGGCAGAGCAGCCCCCTGCAGAGGTGTGGTCACACCTGGCAGGAGAGCTGCCTTTTTCACAGACACTGCTGCCCACACCCTGAGTCTCGTTTCCAGGAGGCCTCTTTGCAAGCCCACGAGAAAGTGTCTTCCATCCCATTGCCAGTGCTTGGCCCTGTGCCCTCTGACCTCGACGTGCTGGGTATTCCTGGTGCCCGGGCCCCTTCGGAGGACCGAAGTGCCCGTTGCCCCTCCCCCCATTCACCCCTGGACTTTGCATCTGATGGCCATCTCCCTGGCCCCCTGGGATGTCCAGAGACAGCTTGGGAGGGTGGAAGGGGGGGGGACAAGCACAGAGGCCCACCTTGGACCACCTCCCCACCCCGCTGCTTCCCACACTGGGGTCACTACCTCTTCCAGCGCCTTGCCGTCCCAGCCTTAAGCCCCACTGGAGAGGAGCCCACCCCCCAGTGCTTCGGGGTGTCCTTCCGAAATACGCGTCTATCAGGGTGCACACCCACGCCTCCAGTGACTACCCAAGGCCCTCGGGAGAGAGGCCAGAGCCCCCACCTGATTCTCAGTCTCCGCCACCCGCCACCACCGTTGATGGGGACCCTCCAATCACGCGTGAGCACCTGATGCCCCCAGCACTCCTAGGACCTCCCCTCCCCCACAGCCTTTGCACCTGCGGTTTCTTCTGCCCAGGACACTCTTCCTGCCCTCCTCCCCCTGTGGAAACCCTGCGCTTACGTCATTCATTCAACACCCCTGGAGGCTATGCAGGCTCCCCCAGAGCCCCAGGGGGGCTCCCACCTTCCCACCCACTCTACTCTGCACCCCATGGAGGTCAGATTGAGTTCCCTAAAATGTGTCAAAGAGCAAATGCCTCTCCTGCTCAAGAACCATCGATGGCTCCCACTGCCTTCCCCCTACCTGAGTCTGCTGCCCACCATCCCGCCACTCCCAAGCATGTCCCAAGCTTGTTCTATGCCCTCCTTGGGGCTGGACGCACCTGGGTTTCCATTTCTGTTCCCCTGTGACCTTGGATGTGTCACTTGCTCACTGAACAGCTGTCCCCCACTGTCAATGGGAAGGTTCAACTATTTGAGTCTCTAAGCTCCCTTATGGCTCTGAGGTCGTGATGCCGAAGGAAAAGCACGCTGTGAAATGTCCCTTCACAGGGCACCACGCGCTCGGGAAAGGGTCTCTCCACCTGCCCGCAGCCAGCACGTGCGGTGCTCATGCGGGGCTCGTGCTCGTGACCCTGCTGTGGGACCTGCAGAAACTGCTAACCTTTGGAGCCTCCGAGAGAATTAAAATAGGAAACCGGCTCTGCCTCCCACACGGGGTAGACAGTTTTCACAGTTCACACACGGCACTTTGGCTCAGAGAACCTCGGCTGCCGTTCCAGCATTTTCAGACGTGACGACCAAGACTTTAAAATGGATAAAAAAAGGAAAGGTGAGTGGTGATGCCGGCAGGATGTCTGCTCACCAGGGCCCCCACCTGCCCACCAGAACGTGTCCTCTTGGTTCTGAACAGGTCTGAGGTGGGACACACACACACACACACACACACACGGCTGAACATGCACACACATGTGTTCACAAAGAAACGCATGTAAACACACAAACTCACAAACATCCACAAAGCCCCACACAGCCAAACACACACATACGCCCTCTCCCACCCACAGGCACGTCCACCAACCACACACATGACAGGTGTCCTGGGCGCCTGCACCCATGCGCGTGTACACACCCCCTCCCTCCTCGGGGTGATGTCCGTTCCCCCGGACTTCCGCCTCCTGATTCCGACCTGCCTCTAAGCGAATCTGTGGGATGACACACAAAGACACAAAGACACCCACGCACCTCCTCTGCTACCTAAGATGCGTGCGCAGCACCCAGATGTGCCCACGTGAGCATCTCCTCAGGGCGGGTGCTCTGTGCAAGGGACGGAGCTCAGGCTCCAGGGCTCCTCACTTGCAGGGTCCTTCGAGGGTCTGGCACCGGCGGAGGGTGGGTGGGCGTGCGGAGCAGCAGAAGCCAAGGCTGGGCGTCAGGCCAGGGCACGGCTGTTCGGCAGCCACTCCCGTGAGGAGAAGGAGGAATTCAGACGCCCTGCACTCAGGCACAGAGCCGGTCCTGGGGGGGGCCTGGAGGGCACTGACCCCATCATTCTGCCAACGAAGAAACTGAAGCCCAGTGTTGGGAAAGACGCCCCCAGGCTGGCCATCTTTCCACACCCAGTGTCCTCGCCTCTGGGGCCCAGACACGGTGGCCCTTCCCCTTAGCTGCCAGCCTGGTGATAGGAAGGACTTCAGGGCGTGACCTCGGTCCCCTCGAAACGCTGTTCTCCTGGAAGTGTCATTTGTTCAGTGGACAAATCTTGGTGGAGCCCTCCTCTGCGCCAGGCCCACGGGGCATGGAAATGAAAGATGCCATCCAGAAGCTGGAGGCCTGGACTCAGCGTGAGCGAGGGAGGCCGCCCTGGCAGAGCAGAGCCGGGAGCCGGGGCAGGAGAGGCAGTCCGGAGGGGGACGCTGGAGGGGACGGGACAGGAGAGCATACAGGAGCTACAAGTGGTTTGGCGGGGCTGGAGCCCTGAAGGGGTGGAGCGGGTGCTGGCACTTGTCGTCAGCTTGCCTGAGCGCAGGGTGGGCTCCTGGCACGCGCAGCAAGTCTTCTGGAGCTCCTGGCTCCAAGAACCCAGAGGAGGAACTTCCCCCGGTTCCTAGCTACCAGTTTGCTTTCTGGGCAACCTTTACCATCTCCGAGTTACGTGCTCGGAGGAGATTTCAGGGTGTCACGCTGACATTTCAACTCCTCCAAGCTGCTTGTCACCTCCGTGTTTTATTTCCATGCGGCCTAGAAGAGGGTGGTGTCTGGCCAGCCGTGGAGCCCAAGGAGTGGGTCTGGCCTTTTCTTGGGGAACATTTGAAAGGCTCTTGGAAGAACCCCGAATGCATATGGGAGGGGGCTGCCGGGCCCACTGGAAAAACTCCAGAGCAGGAGAGAAGAGAGTTCCATACACCATGGGGACTTGTTGAGCCTCCAGTCTAAGGAAAGCACCTGCTGGCGGGCTCCCCCTGACCAAGGGGTCGAGGTGGACAGAGCTGTAAGTCTGTGAAAGGTGACTGCCTGTCAGAAGCAGTGGACTTAGGGGCCAGCGGGCAGGACCTGAGTTTTGGTCCTGGCCCCCCTCTTTCTAGCTGTGGGATGCTTGTCTGCTTGACAAGGGCTCTGAGCTTCAGTCTCGATACCTCCAAAACTGGGATAATAATAAATAGCTTCCAGGGGTCCTGTGCTCTGTAAAATGTCCATGTTTTGTAAAGTGGAAAAAACCATCTGTACGTGAAGGATGATCATTTTCCTCAATGACAAACAGGATGGAAGGATGGACCTGAATCCCTGTGTCACCACCAGGAGCAGAGCCGCCCACTGAAGGAGTCTGCTTGCTCAGATCTGATGGAGGTGGGACCCCTCCCGTCTTCATGAAGCCACTGGATTTGGTGGGGGGCACGTTTGTTAGCACAGCTCAACCCTCACCCTGACTCACACATGCTCCTTTGCTGTTCTTTGCACCGGATGGTGCTTCATCCTCTAAGCATAGTTTCGCCTGTAATGTGATTGCCAAGGGACCAGCGCGCTAGGCAGCCTGTAGGTCACCTGGGGAAACTGTGAAAGGAGCAGAAACCAGCCTGGAGGGGGCAGTGGGTGGAGCATGAGAAAACAGAGTGAACATAACAATTCTTGCAAGAAGTCTTCATTGGAGGGTCATGCAGAGTCAAGGGGTTTTTTTTTAAAGATCTTGAGCTTATTTAAATATTGATGGGAAGGAACCAGATGTGGGGAGGGGCCAAGGTGAAAGTATAGGAGAGGGGTAATTAATTGATTGCATAAGGTCCCTGAGCAGGGGGGGAGATAAGATTTGATGCACAGGTGGGGGGGGTCAGCCTTATGTAGGAGAGCAGACCCATCTCAGGGAGCTGCTATGGATATTTAATAATATAAACTGCCTCAAGTCCTCAGCAAGGTGGACTGCCCATAGTAAAAACTATTCTGTGTTAAATCTATTATCTGAGAATGAGAATAAATATTCATTTGGGTCAAATGCCTTTCAGACATCTATTGAGATAATCATATATCTTTTCTTATATAACCCATTGATACAACTTCTTATACTAATAGATTTTCCTTAACATTAAACCATTCTTACATTCCCAGAACGAAGTCTACTGGACTTGGATGAATAATTAACATGCTGCTGAATTTGACTTGTGAGGATTTTATTTAGAATTTCACATCTGCTTTCACAAGTGAGACTGGTCGATCATTTTATTTTGAGGTTACCTTTGATAGATTTTTGGTGACAAGATTATTTTAACTTTGCAAGATCATTTGGGTAAATTTTGGTCTTTTTATTGAAATACAGTTTATTTATAGTGTTGTGTTAATTTATGCTCTACAGCAAAATGATCCAGTTATACATATATATATATATATATTCTTTTTTTTATTCTTTTCCATTATGGTTTACCATAGAATATTGAATATAGTTCCCTGTGCTATATAGTAGGACTTTGTCATTTATCCATGCTATATATAATAGTTTGCATCTGCTAACCCCAAATTCCCACTCCATCACTCTCACACACCCCCCTTGGCAACCACAAGTCTGTTCTCTATGTCTGTGAGTCTGGTTCTGTTTCATAAAAGTTCATTTATGTCATATTTTAGATTCCACATATAAGGGATATCAATTTTGGTCTTTTCTATGCTTTGGAAAAGTTACTCATCTGTTCCTTAAATATCCTAAACAACTTACATATAAAACTACCTAGCCCACAACCTTCTTTTGAAAGTATTTTTATAAAACCGTCAATGTCAACCTATCATTATTAACATTTTTGAAGTTTTTGATATCTTCTCAAAATTTTTGGTAAGTTGCAGTATTCCAGATAATTGCTTATTTTCACTGAGATTTTCAAAGTATTCATATGATTATATATATTATTCTTTTTGTAAACCACCCCTCTGAAGTTCTATCCTCTTTGTCATATTGTTTGTATTTTGTACCTTTTTATTTAAAGTCACCAGATTACTGAAGTTTATTTTTTCAAATTGACTCACATTTTTAGGTCAGCTCTGTTTTTTACTGCATTAAGTTTGGATTGACATATATACACTAATATGTATAAAATGGATAACTAATAAGAACCTGCTGTATAAAAAAATAAATAAAATAAAATTCAAAAAAAAAGTTTGGCTTCGTCTTTTTTGTTTTATTGGGGTTGCTTTTCCCTCCTTTCCTAATTTATTGAATGCTTAAATCATACATTTTAGCTCTCTTTTTGGATAAATAATTCATGTAATAACTATGACTCTGCCTGGGAGAATAGCTTTATTCTTATTAGGTAGAGAGTTTTTATTTTCATTACTTTCAAAATATTCTGTAAATGCATTTTATCCCTCTATGTTCCCATTGTTATTAAAAATACTTTAAAAAATAGTTATTTATGGTTTAATTTTGTTTTGATCAGAAAATGTGATCTGTGAAAGTTATGTTTTGGGGAACAGGGTAAGATTTTTATGACCTAGCATATGCTCGACCCTGGTCAATGTCCCACAGATGCTGGAAAATAAAGTGATTTCTTTACTTGTGTGTGAAAAGGTAGACACTTTATTGACATTATCATTCGGACAGTCTTTGCCTTTTATTAAAATATTTAACATTTACAGCCTTCTTTCTGTCATCTTATTTTATGCTTTCGGTTTCTTAGTTCCCTTATTATTCTTTGTTTTCTATTTCTTGCTATCTATATAAGTGATGCTCACTTTTACCTGTCCCTGTGGAGAAGGAGGAGGGAAGGATGATGGAGGAAATGTTTAGGCGTGGTGATTTGCTCGCAATCTCAGGTGAGGTGACGGCTACACTGTTGCACACCTATGCCAAAATGTATGAAATTGTACATCTGAAATATGTGCAGTTATGTCTGTTATACCTTAATAAAGCCGTTTTAAAAAATGCCTGCCACACTGTTGCAAAAGATCTGAATACTCACTGGAGATCAACCCATGGACCCCAGCCTCCCTCCCCGGCAGGGGTCCAGCTTTGTGCAAACATTACATGTGTATGGATCTTCCTCTTTCTTACAAATGTGAAAAACCCTTCTACCATGGCTTTTTTTCATCTAACATATTTTGGTGCAAATTTTTAGTGCTATTAGTGATCTCCTTTAAGATAATCAAATGCACACTCAGGCTTATATCAAGAACAAATGTAAGAACAATGTAATACGGCTTGACGGATCACTATGTGTTTTTAGTAATTCATCCTGCTTTCCTTCCTCCCTGCCCTTCCCCAAGTCTTTGTTGTTTCAATTGGGGGTTACAGATGCAGCTTTTTAAAAAAAAAACACTTTTTTATTTTATGAATCTTTTTTTCATGAATTTTTTTTTCTTTTGCATTCTATTGTGTTGCCCAGTTTACAGCAGCATTTATACATACACTTGTATGTTTAGTTGCTTCCCACTTTTTTTTTTTTTTTTTGGTTGCACTGGGTCTTAGTTGCGGCATGTGGGATGTAGTTCCCTGACCAGGGATCGAACCCGGGCCCCCTGCATTGGGAGTGCAGAGTCTTAGCCACTGGACCACCAGGGAAGTTCCTGGTTTCCATGTTCTTGCCAGCCCTTCTATACTATTGGTTTCCATTCTTGAGATCTTCAATTGGACTCATCTCTCAGTTGGCTATACACCGTTGGATAATTTTTTAAGGTAACATGAGCTGTATCTCTCCCAGTCTCTGCCTATCCAAGAATATTTGCCTGTAGCCTTCACTCATGAACGACACTTGGCTGGGGACATAACTTTTGGTCCCCAAATTTTTCCCCTCAAAATCCTGAAGAGAGCCTTTGTTTTCTTCTAGTGTTTAGTATTCAGAGGCGAAATCTGGAATGAGCCTGTTTGTTCTTTCTTTGTAGGTAAACTGTTTTTTTAATACCTCTTTGCTTAGTAAAGAATATTTGGGAAACACAAAGAAAAACTGATTGCCTATAATCACACCAAACATAGGTAAGATTGTTAATACTTCGGTGTTTGTCTTTTTGATCTTTTTTCCCCTATATAAGATACAGGGAGTTCCCTGGTGGCCTAGTGGTTAGGATTCCGGGCTTCCACTGCTGTGGCTCGGGTTTGATTCCTGGTTAGAGAACTGAGCTCCTGCAAGCTGCACAGCACAGCCAAAAAAAAAAAATACAATCATACATACACACCACAACTGAGAACAAGACCTACAAATAAAAAAGTATCAGAAATGTTTGGTTGAAATTTTTCAGCTCTTTGGAAGAGAATTAGTAAGTGAATCTTCTCTGAATGCCATTTTTATTAACAGAAAATCACTTTCTCCTTGAGCTCATACACTTAATTTTAAACAAATATTTAAAGAATACCTATGGGGATGGGGTTACATATTAATTACTAACCTGTATGTGCTAATCACATGCCTCACCATCATTACGTGTGGAGGCACCAGCATCCACTCGGGGCTGAAGGCGGAAACCTGGGCACCCCCCCCATCTTCCATCCCTCACACCCGTCACGTCTGACCAGTGGGAAGCCCTGTCCTGCCCAGTCAGCCTCCTTGCTGTCTCCGCCTCTCCCTTCCTACTGCCCCTGCCCTAGTTGAGGCTGCCCCACCTCTCACAGGGACCACTTTGTTCCCCGCACGTTCACTCCAGGTGTATCACACGAATCCCAGCTCCCTGATACTTCACCAGAGCCCCTGGGTCTTTGCATTTCACATGCTCTTCCATCTACCAGAATGTTCTAACATTCCATAACCATCTCCTCCCCATCCCTTCCTCTCCGGAGTCCTAGTTATCCCCAAAGAGTATTCCTCTGCCATCCCAGTTCAGCATTATTTCTATACTTTGACCAAAGACCACCTCCTCCAGAAAGTCTTCCCTGACTTCCTCTGAACTTCCCAGCACTTTCTCCATCCTTCCCAGAAATACTTGTTACTTTGGAAGATGATTTTTAAAGTTGTTTTCAATATACTTTCCAAACCAAAACTCGGTGTGTGTGATCTTTCTGGGACAAATGTTCTTTGGTAGGAAAAAAAAATATTGAATGAGCTTGGAAATTTTATGGGAAGTCTAGGATAGGTGGTTGCTAGATTGTTCTTCCTCTTCTAAGACAAAATATAACAAAATAGGGCCAGACCTGCTTAACCATTCACAACCCTTTGAGCCTCAAGTTTTCCATCTGGGAAGTGAGGATAGTAATGTTGTCATTGGGAGTACTTGGTAGGAGAAAGAAGAACAGGAGATAATGGGGTTATAATGAATGAAATGGGCTTTGAAAATTACAAACTCTGTCAGTGCTAGATAATAAATCCCTTGTGATCAGCTCCATGAGTGTCTCCTCTTTGTGTCCCCTCCGTCCCCCACGTCCCTGTTATGGAACACTCAGAAAATCCCCTCCACCCGGCCTGAGAATTTCCATCATCACCATGTAACCATTTTCCCCTCTTATGGAAAACAGATGGGATTAACAGATTGTATCTATTGTCTCTTGTTCTTAAGCAAGGTACACAAGGATCTGTGTGTCCCCTTATAGAAGACAGGCTCTATCACTGCCACAGGGAAGGGAACATGTGAGGTCTGCAAATACCCTCAGAGTTCCTCTCTGTTTAGAAATCAAGCTTGCCTGGTGTATCAGTAAGGATTGTGTTCAGCCACGTGTGACTGAAGATCCAAAATAACAGCAACTTGAACACAAGAGAAATTTATTTCTCTTTCACATTAAAGAGATCCAGAAGTAGGAAATACAGAACTGATATGAGGGACATAGGGCCATCAAGAACCTTGGTTCTTTCTAGCACGCTGCTCCACCTTCACTAAAGTGTGATCCTCGTGATCTAAAATAGCTGCTAGAGTTCCAGCTATCACATCCATGTTCCAGACAGCAGGACAAAGGAAGGATCAAAGAAGGGCATGCTCCTAACTTTTTAAGATGAATTCCTGGAAGTCCCACAGGACACTACTGTTTATATTCCGCTTGGCCATAAATTACTCACTTAGCTACAAGGGAAGCTGAGAAACAGTCTTTGGGATGGATAGCTATGTGCGAGGTAAAAATCAAGACACTGAGATGGCCCCGTGTAAGTTTAGCTAGTAGAAGATTCCAGGGACTCCTGAAAGAAGAAAGCATGGTAAGGAACAAGAGATCTTACCAGGTGACTTGGGTTTCTTGGGGGAGGGGGAGGGGTGGGGGGGAGTGCAGAGCTTGTTGCTGGAACATGATCTGATCAGCCACCCTGGCACAAAAAAGAGCATCTAAAAAGCCATACCTGGGAGTCCCAGCCTATCTATGTTGGGACCATCGTTCTCTAGTGGCTGTGATGAAGACCCCCAGCCTCAAGGGGGATTGTCTGAGTCAGATTCAGTTGTGACACAAGGACCAAAGCCTTTGCTGAGTCCCTGCCTGGAGTATTTGGATCATGACCAAAGGCGACTTTAGGAAGGGAAGCACGACCTTTCACTCCAGGACCCACAGGGATGATGAGCTCTGAGTCTGATTAATTTGAGTAGTAAAAGAGCTGTGTGTTAATTTTGTATCCCAAGTGCTAAATGAGAAAGCATCAGTTGTACTTGGAAATGTGGAACTTGGTCTCAGTGTTCATGGGACCTGAGCTCCTTTTTTGCTGGGGAATCCTCAGGTATAAAAGCAGGAGGGTGTGATGGGGGTAACTGGGACAGATTTCGTGTGTGACTCCAATAGCCTCACACTTTTGTCTTAGACAAACAGAGAGCCAGTGCCGTAAAGTACGGAGCCCAGAAGGGCACTTACAGGTCACGTGCACACACACACACACTCACACACACACAGCCTTCCCTCTCAGATGAGGAACAAAGCCAGAGAGGGAAAGACTTGGCCAAGGTGGCCCAGGATGGAATCCGTTGTCAGGAGGTAACCCAAGAGGGAGGTAACCATGAGAAGACTGCCCAAAAGCCACAAATGTGGGGGAATTAACTGACTGCCATTTGACCTGGAAGGTGGCGGAGGTAATTCTTCCCGAAGACAGATAAGCCAGTCCCCAAGGAAGCGGGGCCCATCGAGGGACTCTCTGATGACCATCACACCACGGGGCTTGCTCCAAACCCTGGAGCCCAGTTCAGAATTCAGCAGCAAATGGGAAAATCTGCAGAGATGCAAACATGGCCACCCACCTTCCCCAGCAGAGGGGCGTGACCAAGTGGGACCACATGTGACTACGGGGCAAATCAATCAGTGCTGCAAAAGTGCCAAGTCAGGTGCCCCAAAGTCCTCCATGTCTGCCCTGAGGGACCAGACATGCAGCTAGACATGTGCACTGATGGGAAGGACACTGCCCTGGCATCCAAGGACCTGCCCCTGGACACCTGAGGAATCTTAGGCAGGTCCTACAATGTCCCTGAGACTCTGTGCCCTCATCCACGACACGGGGCCTCTGGACTTACTGATCTCCAAGTCCCATCGCAGCTCTGCGAGTTCTGCTCTCTGCAGGGAGGTCGGTGGAGAGAGACCTAAGCCTACCAGGGGAAGGAAGGATGCGGCAGGGCGGTGGGAGGGAAGCATCCAGCCATCTGTGTGTCTGAACCTAAATTTCAGTCTCCGAGTAGCCATTACTCCTCTGTGCCTCTCTCCTCCCTGCCCTCTACATCACTGGATAATTGTGAGGATAGAAGTATAATGCTTTGCCAGCTGTCAGACACTAGAGCGCCATGCACAGGTGGGCATTTTTCAATTTGTATTTTTAGTTAATTAGATGGAGAATCAAGAGATGCCTGTCTTGCGATCTTGGGTGAGGCCCTTCTTTCTGGCCTCCGTTCCTCATTGCTCCAGTTAGAGTCTGGTCCACTGGAAGAGCCCAAAGGCTACTGCGCTCATGTATCATCTCCTCTGTGAACCAGGTATTGTCTCACCTGAGCCTCAAACACCTGAGGAGGTAGATGGGGCTGGCGCTGGACTCCTACGTGCTCGGACTCCAAAGCCTGCACTGAGCATAGTGCTGGGCTGACGTGACCCACTCCCCATCTCCAGTCCTGCAGGGGCGGTGGGAGAGGGCGTGCGTGTATTACAGTATTTAGCACTGCCCACTACGTTATTACATTTGTGTTCTATTTGTCTCTAAGTGCCACGCTGATGAGTAAACATCCGTGTTGTGTATCCTGGCTTTAGTTCGTTTAGGTGTCCATCTTGGCTTGCTTGAATTGCAAGCCATCTTAGGTAGGTGGAAAGGAGCGAATCCTATGCCGTCTGCCCATCTTGACTCCATCACCCTATTCAGGCAGCGTATTTTTTTCAACCCCTGAGGGCTATCCTCTAGGGGTATAGAGCAAACAAAGACTTTGTAAAATACTGTGGAATTTTGCCAGGGTTTCAAACATTTGGAACTGCCACCTGGTATTTGATGGGGTTCTAGGCAATGTTTTGGGTAACGTTTGTGGGGGTCCCAGAAATCCTGATGGAGTTCCAGGAGGGCTGGTGGAGGATCACCGGTCATTTCACAAGTTGGGGGAGAGATCCCACGGGCTGGGAACTGGGTTGGAAAGCCAAGAAGATCAAGTTTAAGCATGTGGTAGATGCAAAGGGCTCGGCATGCCAAGATTCAGAGTTGGCCAAGCCCAGGCCAGACACCCAAGGGAAGAGCAGACTCAGTCCACGCGAAGGATCTAAGGGGAGGCAGGGCCGCATGAGAGCCTTTCTAGAAGACAATGAAGAAAGAGGTCCTGCCTTTGGGCTCTAACAGGCCAGGCCAGAGAAGCCAGGTCCCACGTTCCAGGTGGGCACAGTTGGGCAGAAGTCCCCAAAGGTAATCAGAGACCACGACAGGGAGTGACATTTAGAAAATGTACGTGGATCTGGATGGTGAAGTTCATAAAAGGGAAGACATGTTCTAGTATACCCCTGAACCATGAATCTCCTAATACTATCCTTTTATTCTTATTCTTTCAACTCCCAACCCCACTGTGATTCAGGGGCCCCCCGCTCCCCTCCTTCTGCCTCTTTCTGCCCCAGGACTCAGCCCTGTGCACTGAGGCCTCGCTTATCAGGCTGGCGGGCATCACCAAGACCCCCATGACAGTAATCGTGGGCCCAGAACATTATTCCATATTCCAAAGGTATGAATGGAAACTCAGTGGAACCCATGTTTCCAGCCTCACCAACAAACTAAAAGAGCACATGACTTTTCTTTAGGGGACCTCCATCAGTCTGGCTACATCAGCACCCATTAGCAGTTTTATGCATCTTTGGTTAAAAACCCCAAGAGCAAATCAAATATCACCTTAACATTTTATTGTGTTTAGTAGGCATTTTTTTCCCCCAAACATGGGTTTCCTGGTATGGTTCGGGTAGGTTAAGCCAAAAGGAAACCACGGGCCTTTGCCTGCGGCCTAACCCCCTACTGAACCCTGGGGTCAGGAGAGCAGGAGTCCCAGCGTCCTCACCGCCACAGATGCCTCGTTCAAGATGGGGAAGCTTGGTGAGAGCTGCACCAACACATTCGTTTAATGAACAAACGTGGGGCCCATGTGCCACTGTTTCCTGTTCCTACCTTCTAATGAATGCCCACAGCCCCCCACAAAGTCTCCCCACTACACACACCAGCTCAGGTATTTGCGGGACTCCCTCTGGAGGGTCTTAGGTAGCCTTATGCACAAGAGCGGTAGCTGTGGGACAGTCACAGGGTGGACCCACCTTTCCCCTCTCGTTCCAGCCCTTCCACCACATGTATCCCCCCTGCCTGATATCAGCACCCCAGAAAGACACCCACTGCTCCTGCAGGTCACCCTGCATTTCCTGGGCATCGCTGTCTGCTAACTTTCCCCCCACGGTCCCCCCCCCAGCCCCCCGCTGGGACCCTGAAGGCCAGGAGCATGCAAGATTCTCCAGGCTTCTCGGAGAGTTCTGGATGGAGGCAGAAGAAGGACTCTCTCCTGGGGGGAGGCTCGTGGACCCAGGCCTCATCTGCATTGCCTGTTATTCTGACGACTAAAGTCTGGGTGAAGGAAGTCGATATTTTCACTAGGTTACTCACCAACAACGCGCCAGCGGAAATTAACAACGGCCATCTGAGCGGCATCCGTTCGTGCACTGAACGGGCATCTTCGGACCAACACCGTGCTAGGTGTTTCAGGTAGGTGAATTAGACTCACAAGGAATCAAACACATCAATAAATAATTCAGAAGAGTACATTATTTTAAAGCAGAGGTTGGCAAACTTTTTCTGCAAATGGCCAGAGAGGAGCTATCTGGGGCTTTGTGGGTCATGCGGTCTCTGTCACAACTACTCGACTCTGCTGCTGTGCGCAGCGTGACAGCGGCCAAAGCGAATGGGTGTGTGTTTCAATAAAACTTTATTTATAAAAATAGGCAGTGGGCTGGATTCAGCCCTCAGGCTAAGGTTTAGAGTAACGTGAGCTGCTGCCATACATTGATTTCTGGTCCGTGGGCAGCTCCCCTCTAAGTTTTGATTCAGACCCTCAGAGTTTGGTGAATACCTGGCCTTCTCCACAGACAGGTGACAAGGAAATTACCAGACGTATTTATAAGGCACAGAGGTGCTGATTAAGTCTGGAAAGGACTGAGGTTTTAAAAGAGTCACCAAAGTCACTCAGCCACCAGAGGGTTAAAAGAGTGTTTGCTCTTCACTAAGAACAGGAGGAAGAGGGGTGAAGCGGGGACGGGGCAGAGGGGAGGGCTGGCCCTGAGCAGGGGGGCTTTGCAGGCAATGCTCAAGAGCCCAGGCTTCATCTTTAAGACAACAGAGAACCAGAAGGGGAGCGAGGTTATTAGGTGTGGATCATAGGTTATCCCTGTGGTCAGCAGAGGACGGCTTAGAGAGAAGCATGATTGGAGGCCAGGGCATCAAGGAGTTCTCCAGCAGTACCGAGGAGCAGGAAGCAAGAGGGAGCGTCTAGGTCATTTTAGGATGTAACTCCACAAAACTCCTGACTGGGGTTGTAGGTAGGCAGGTTTCCTGGCTGGGTGAGTGGGTGGGTGGTAGGGCCTTCGCAGAGATCAGAAAGCCAAGAGGAGCAGATCTGGGGGGAGGGGGTGAGATTCTTGGACGTGCTGAATTGTCGGTGTCGGGGGACGTCCAGGTGATGAGAATGCTGGGCCCAGCGGGCTGCCGGCCAAGATCCTGGAAATCATTTCACAAACCGAATCAGCAGGGCGTGAGGCCACCAGCCAACACTTGTGCCGAGGAGCTGTCTGGAGAGAGACGGGCTGGGTGCAGTGCGGGGGACGGGTCACGATTTACACCGGAGAATATTGATTTCAAACAGGTGGAAAATGCGAGCCGTCGAGGGTAGACAGGAAAAAGACCTCGACACCCATTCATCAGGGGCTGCGGATCAAGGAGACCAGATGTTGCTGCACAAAAAATGCAAAGAATTTCATAATTTATCCCCCAGACAAGAAGAGCCTGTTAAGGTCAGGGCAGGCAGCCTAGAGCTGCTGGTCGGCCGGGAACTCTCCGGCAGGGGTGGGGTGGTGAGTGTGACCACCCGTCACCAATGGATGCCAGGTGGTGTCAGACACACACCTCCATAAACACCTGCACTGAGGGCAAAGATGCCTCCACGGACAAGCTGCAACGTCTGCATCCAAGTGTCCCAAAGCTGGGCTCCTGGAGGGAGCCTGGATGACCCGGGCATTCTGAATACCCCTCCTCTGGCGCACTTATGACCTGAAAACCCAGGGTCACTATTGTCCCCCTCCGGGGCCCAGGCCCATCCGTGTTGTTGAGTCCTCACCACCGCCCAGGCTGTAGGGCTCGCTCCTGCCATTTGTTGGGGGAGGTGGGGGGGTGCCCAAGGGGCGGAGAAGGAAGGAATTTGCCCAGTTCCTACTGCTGGAACCAACACAGCACATTTCCACACAAGCTTTGGAGTTAGGACTGAGGATCAAATGAATTCTTTTTCTAAAATGTTTCAAGAATGAATGTCTGGTCAGTTAAAACCCACTTGAACTCCCAAACCCAAGTTCCTTCTTTTAAGCTGGACTGTTTCCCTAGGTACATGTGACGGTGTATAAGAGGCACCTGGGTGTTTTACACATGCAGTGTTGCTCGTTATTTCCTTCTGAATAAGATACAAACCAGAGTTATGACCTCTAGCATCAGTCACGGCAAAGTCTCATGTCCTGCAAAAACAAGGTCTCTCAGCTTGTGGGGCCTGGATTCAAACTGAGCCTGTGACACACAGGAGGAGACACCAAGGAGAGTGAGCTGAGAATCCCCAGTGGCCCAAATTCTCAGCAACGCATCCGAAGAATCCTACACCAAGACCAAGTGGAATTTTCCCCGGGATGCATGGATGGTTCAACATACACAAATCAATGTGACATACCACATTAATAGAATGAAAGATAAAAATCATGTGATCATCTCAATAGATGAGGAAAAAGCATTTGACAAAAAGCAATATCCTTTCATGATAAAAATCCTCAACAAACTGGGTAGAGAAGAAACATACATACACATAATAAAGGTCATCAATGACAAGTGCACAGCTAACATCATACTCAACAGTGAAAGTTTGAAAGCTTTTCCCCTAAGATCAGGAATAAGACAAGGGTGCTCACTCGAACCGCTACTATTCAACATGGCACTGGAAGTCCTAGCCAGAGCAATTAGGCAAGAAAAAGAAATAAAATGCATCTAAATCAGAAAGGAAGAAGTAAAACTGTCATTATTTGCAGATGATGTGGTCTTAAATATAGAAAATCCTAAAGACTCCTCAACAACTGTTAGGCTCAAAAAAACTGTTAGAACTAATCTACAAATTCAGTAAAGTTGCAGGATGTAAAATCAACATACAGAAATCAGTTGCATTTCTATACACTAACAACAAAACATCTGAAAAAGAAATTTTAAAACTATCCCATTCACTACAGCATCAAAAACAATAAAATACTCAGGAGTAAATTTAACCAAAGACATGAAAGATCTGTACAAAGCTACAAGGCTCTGATGAAAGAAAGTGAAGAAGGCACAAACAAGTGGAAAGACATCCCAGGTGCATGGATTGGAAGAATTAATATTGTTAAAATGTCCAATACTGCCCAAAGCCATCTATGGATTCAATGCAATCCCTATCAAAATTCCAACTGGAATTTCATATTGCTCTTTGAAGGGGACCTCAAATCTATGGATTCAATGCAATCCCTATCAAAATTCCAACTGGAATTTCATATTGCTCTTTGAAGGGGACCTCATTAAAAGTCATCAGCCCATCACAGCCCCCTCGCCTGTCCTCCAAGTGACACTACTGGTCTACTCAGCCCATCAAGAGCTCTGTGGGGACACGGTCTGAATCACACTGCCCAGGTGAGGAGATGCCAACACCAGTGGGGTCTGCACTCGAGTCCCCAAAAGCAACAATGACGAGAGCCTAAGAGCTTGTCAGGGAAAGGGACCTGGGAATGACCATCTATGGGCCAGAAATTCCCCTGGAGGGAAGGGTCACTGCTCCTCCATGCCCACCTCTGGGTCTGGCAGGCATATGTGGCAGTGGCAGGGGCGAGGGGGGCAGAGGAAGAGGAGGATGGAGGAACTCCGAGGAGGGAGGAAGGAGGCCCCCAGGGGCAAGGCGTTGGTAGGAAGAGCAGATTCCAGGTGGGGAGATGCAGACCTCTGGGCAGCGGAGAGTCTGGGGGTGGCCGACTCGGTGATTTTCAGGGAGGAGAACCCCTGGCCAAGTTCTGTGTGGGGCCTGGTCCCCTCCCTTCAGGCTCATCACCTCCTTTCCTGGGTGCCCAAGGCCCCTGGGCATCCTCTGCCATAACCCTGACTTCAGGATACCACATCATTGCCTGTTTTCTATCTCCCTCCAGGCTGGGCCTTCCATGTGTTCACACCATTACTGAGAAGGAACAGAGGGGCTTTTCCAGAAGTTGGAGGGGTAGGGGGTCGGAATGGGGCTGGATGGACGAGGAGGCGGAATGAGGTGGGCTTCCTTCTCCTCTGCCCCCCAAAGGCCCCCTTAGCCCCAAGCTAGCGGCTGGGCCCCAGTGAGGGAGCAGCAGACAGCGGCGTCCTGACTACCGGAGCAGTGACTCAGTCACCATCTGTTATTTAATGAGAAGATGACAAGCCAATTGGCGTGTTTCCCCCGCTTCTCTTTAATATGGCAAATCGAGAAATGTGACTTTCTTGATCTATATTTTAATGATTCTGACTCGCTCACTCTTACTTCTCTTAATTCAGCAGTAAATAAAGCTGTGATTTGCCCAGGAATCCCTACTGGGGTTTCTTCTGATTTTGCTTCAGGGGTTTGGGTCTTTTGGGGGGGAGTAGGAGGGTTTTGCCAGGTTACACCCTTCCTGACTCTGCCACTGGAAGGGGCCAAGTTCAATCCCAGGGTTTGCTCCTTGAATCAGAAGGAAGGATGGGGCCTTCCTTCAGAAAGAAATGGGGCCCAGGAAAGCTCCCCCCCAACCCAGCCCACTTGAGAGAGGCCAGGCCACCGTAGCGGGCGACAAGCTGGCCTTGCCGTGCGGATGAAGTCTGAGGCTGTACTGTCCCAGGTGGGCTCTGCAGCCAACCCTGCACGACCCTGGGTGGGCCCTTCTCCCCCGCAGGCCTTGGGTTCTCAGGCTGTAGGAGGAAAGCCCGGTTGATCCCAGAGGTCCTGCGATTCGGCGGTGCAGGTTGGGGTCCTCCTGGACAGATGTTCTGGTGGTTTGGACGAACATCATGCTCTTGCTTTCACTGCTCACTCCTTATATGACCTCAGGCAAGTTGCCCACGTGGGGACTGAGCCTTCCACGCTGGGCTGTGCCCGGGGAAGGGTGACAGCGCCCACGCTCCTCTCAGAGCCCAGAGGAACGTGTGCGGCCTCCCCCGGGAGAAGGAAGCACCCGGGGAGGGCAGCTGGGTCCACTAGCAACACGCTCCACCTGGCTGGCAGGGGCGGCTCAGGTCTGTGATGCGAGAGCCCCTCCTCTCCCCGGGTCCCCACTATCTTTGATCCCCTAACCCCTCCGGAGTTTTCTAGTAGCTTCAAGCTCAGGAGGCCACCCAGCTAGTGAGGACATGGGTTCGGGAGGGTGAAAAACCAGGGTTTGGATCTGTTTGTCGGCTGTGTGACCCTGGGCCAGAGACCCCTCTGAGACTCAGTTTCCCTATCTGTTCAGCAGGGCTGAAAAGCCCACTCACCACTGGCAGAAATAACGTGAAAAGTCGGGGGGGGGGCTTCCCTGGTGGCGCAGTGGTTGAGAATCCGCCTGCCAATACAAGGGACACGGGTTCGAGCCCTGGTCTGGGAAGATCCCGCATGCCGCGGAGCAACTGGGCCCGTGAGCCACAATTACTGAGCCTGCGCGTCTGGAGCCTGTGCCCCATAACAAGAGAGGCCGCGATAGTGAGAGGCCTGCGCACCGCGATGAGGAGTGGCCCCCGCTCGCCGCAACTGGAGAAAGCCCTTGCACAGAAACGAAGACCCAACACAGCCAAAAAATTAATGAATTAATTAAGTTATTAAAAAAAAAAAAGTCAGGGGGGCTAGTGTGTCTAGGGGAGGGACTGCTGGGTTCGCCCCGTTGGTGACAAGTTCGGCCAGAGTGCCCAGGTGCCGTGCCCCTCTGCTCCCTGCAGAAGCCACCAGACCCCTCCCTGGACGGAGGGCCCTGAGGTGGGGGGGCGGGGGCCTGGGGGGGCTGAGATCTGGCCACGTGCTCTGCCTCAGTCCAAGAGCCACACTCACGTGACCATCGGCAGCGGATTGATGAAATTAAGCACAGATGGCTACTTTGTTGTTGTTCTTTGAACTGACAGCTGCTGGTATAAAAATAAATTAAATTAAATTTCACATAAGTCAGACTTTTTTGTATTTTTTAAAAATGATCTAAGTTTTTTTGTGTCGTTGTCATTAAATTGTTTTCTTTCTTTTTAACATACGGAGGCAGAGAAAACTCCAGGGCGGCAGAAACAAGAATGAGAAGGCGAATGCCCCAGGGCGACCCCCGGATTTGGAGAAAAGTCCCATCCTACCTTCCCACAGCCCCACCCCCCTTTCCCCAAGGTTTTTGAAAGACCACAGAGCTGCAGGGTTAAAAAAAAAAAAAAGTCTTGGCTCCTTTGTCCCAAGAGGCATGGGCCAGGGAGTCAAATGGTGCAAATCTGAAGCCAGGCTCGGCCGCCAGCCCCTGTGCCCTTGAGAAGTCGTTCGGCTGCTCCACACCCCTGTTCCCCCCCTGTAAAGGTGAGGAGTGACGATGCCTCCCCAGGAGGTACCTAAGTGCTCAGAATTCTTGGCTTGTCATCACCTGCATGACCTGAGAAAATAGAGAATCCTCACACGGAAGGATTATGATGAAGGTTAAATGCAAGAGGAAATATGGAAAGAAGCCCCCAGCAACCCTTGTCCCCCGGCAGGCTCGCAAAACCACCCTTCGTGGCTGGCCTCACCCACCCACTCAACCCCCCTCCTGCCTCCCTTCCCCATACCCCGTGCTCTGGGTCCATGGTGGGCACAGCCGCTCGACACACAGGAGAAGGAGGAGTGGGCAGCCCTCTATCCCCCGCCCCTGGCGTCTCCATCGCCCTCCCTACGGCTATGTTCTTGCACAGCCCACCTACTGGCCACAGCCAAGTGGTCCAGCGGGGAGCACCTGGCCCAGGCAGGCCAATCAGAGCCCTTCCCTGAGGTTTCTGTAACGAGAGAGAGGGGCTGATCTTGTATCCGGTGGTAAGCTGTGAACCTTTGGAGAAGGCGGTCTGGAGAGAGAGGATGAGGCTAGTCCACAAAGACAGGCAGAGATGAGAGATGGGGAGAAAACCCCAGGGGCCCTTCATTCCCTGGGCTCACTCTTTTCCTGCATCTCTGCTGCATCCTCACCCTTCCCACAATTCAGCTGTTCCCCTCGGCTGTGGACTTCTTTCTGCCTAAGCTGGTTCCGGCTTGGTGGCTGTCGCTGCAACCAAAATGCCCTATTCGTCCCTCCCAGACCAGTGGAGGAGAAAGTACGCACGACTGACAATAAGCGTAGGGAGAACCCGCAAAGGGTCGTAGGAGGGGTGAGATAAAAAGCGGTGCGCACCCTGGAAGAGAGAGACCAATTCTGACAGGGAGTATGAAAGCTTTCTGGAAGGAGGTGGTACTGGAAGTGAGATGGGAGAAACAGGGCAGCTCTGGACATGTGGAGAGGGGGAGGGGGGCTTCCCTGCAGTGGGAGCAAGGGCACAGGGGTGGGAAAGACAGGCACGTGTCACATCCGTGGTCAAACAGCGGGAAGATATGCTAGAGAAGTGCGCAGGGTCAGAACATAAAAGGCCTAAATGCCATTCTAAGGGATAAACGTTTGTCTACAGTCAGGAATCGCGAGAACACACATACCCCACACAGGCTGCTCTTCCCTCTCAAGCCCCTGGCAGACACTTCTCACTGATCCAAGCATTCCTCCTTACTGAGGTGGGACACGGCATCAGAATCCTTCTTTTTTTTTGGCTGCGCTGGGTCTTCGTTGCGGTGCGTGGGCTTCTCATTGCTGTGGTTTCTCTTTGTTGCACAGCACGGGCTCTAGGCGCACGGGCTTCAGTAGTTGTGGCGCGCGGGCTCAGAAGTTGTGGCTCGTGGGCTCTAGAGCGCAGGCTCAGTAGCTGTGGCGCACGAGCTTAGTTGCTCCGTGGCACGTGGGATCTTCCCGGACCAGGGCTCGAACCTGTGTCCCCTGCATTGGCAGGCAGATTCTTAACCACTACGCCACCAGGGAAGCCCCAGAATCCTTCTTAAGGATTAATGCTCCGGGCTGATGGGAGGTGGCACGTAGGGTAAAATCTATTTGCCACCTGTGTTGCCCTTGATGGGGAAGCTACTACTCTGCCCCCAGGGGGTGACTTGGTCCTGTCTGGTGTTAGCAGGGGCAGTGACAAGCCAGTCACTACTGGCTTTGGACAAGACCCTGTCCTTTCTTAGATCTCCAATGGCTGTCCATCAAACAAGGGAAATGGACAAGACCAGTGGCTTTCAAGTCTGTTTGTTTTAAGCCGTTGAAACCTTTACTCAAATTCCACAACCTCCCCCCACCAACAAGCATACTAAAAATCATGCTCATCTAGGGAGAGGTGACAGAGCCACTTTGGTTATGAACAGCTCCCTGTCCTGAGGGCCGAGATGCCTGAGCCTTCTCCCCCGAGGGTGGGCAGAAAGGAATCAATCAGGACTCCCGGGTTCCCAGGGCAGGAAAGAGGGAAGGGCAGCTGAGAAAGGGATGTGGTCCCACGAACAGCCCCAGCCAGCCTGATTCTGATGGAGCACCAGGGGCTGTGGGTCCCCTGGACCGTGGCCGCCTGTGGGTTGAAGGGCTGAGCCCCAAATCCTGTGGCCCATGCTTGGCCTGGGAAGCGGGGCTCAGGTCTTCTCCCTTGGGCAGCAGTGGCCCTGCATCCTCAGCAGGTAGACAGGATGGTTCCGGACAGCCCAGCCCAGCCCAGGAACGAGCGCAGCGCTCAGAGCCAGATGCTGTCCAACTGGGCCGAGAAAGAGGACAGACAGGCACCCCATTCAGGATGCCTGAGTATCAGACTCGGGGGACTCTGGGAAAAGGAGAGCGAAGTCCAAGGGCAGGCCCCAGACATCCCACTGATGCCATCTTGTTTCACTAGAAGAATGACACAACACGGCCACGTTTGCCTTGGAGTTGGTGGAGCAGTTCTTACTAGTTTTATGCAAAACAGGAAATAAATTGCTCTTATTAGAGAAAGATGAAAGACCGTTCCTGAATCTCCCTCCTGCCTGCCTGCCCCCATAAGGTGGTCCCCTGAGATCCAGAGAACTTTTGAGAGCTCTCCCCACTCCCATCTGCACACTCCAAATTCCACTCTCAGGGGGCCCTGGAAAGAGCCCTGCACTAGAAGTCAGAAAACCAGGGCTCCTGGTCCCCACTCTGCTGAGTCATGACTAAGTAGCCTTGCAATGGTGACATCTGATAGAACCTTCCGCAAGGTCAAAAATACCCCATACTGCAGTGTCCGGTATGCTAGTCCCTGGCCACTCGTGCTTACTAAGCACATGGAATGTGGCTAACACGACCGAGGAACAGAACATTTTACACTTTACTGCGTTTTCACTTAAATAGCCACATACGGCTACCACACGGGCAACCCAGCTTCAAATTCTGAGCCTCTGTTTTCCAATCTATAAAATGGGCCTATGAATCCCTACCTCTCAGGGGATGTGAGGGATGAAATGCGATAAATGGATAGGAAGGAACTTCATGAACTACAAACTGGTGAAGAAATGCAAAGGATGCCACTCGCAACCTGTGGTTCATTTCCTTCTCCCTAACTAATAATCCCGGTGACATACTGGGCACTGGGTGTGAGCTTGCAGTGCAGCTTGAAACAGACTCTGAAGTTCAGTCACGTGCTATGATTGTGCCAAGTGCAACGAGGGATAAGGACAGTCTGGTTCATAAGTGGCAATGATGTGGGTTCGTGTTCCTTGGAGAACAGCCACTTATGAACAGTCCAGATGTCCTAGGTAGACATCTTGGGCCGGGCCTTTTCCCGCCCCATGACATTAGCCCAACCCCAAAGCTCCTGGATGCGACCACTGGTGCCAACTCCTCAGGCCTCTGCTGCTGCCCAGCATTTGGGTAACTCGATGGGGCACAGGGCTCTCCCATTCTGGTGACAATACATGACTTAGCAGGAATTGTGCCCAAGGGGTCCCCTCCCACGGGGGTCTGACAAATCAGTGCGGTTGTTTTTCTTTTTCTGTCTGTGGGGAAGAGGAGGCAGAGGGTAAAACAGAGCTCTGCTAACTCTCTTTTGATCCCAGGTTCAGCATGGCATTTCCCTTCTCTTGACTTGGTTTCCCAATTTGTAAAAAAACAGAAGTTGGACCCGGTGACATTTTTGGTATGTAACAGGTGGGACTTTTTCCAATTCATTAAAAAAAACCTGTATAAAAACAACAACAAGGAAGAGGATGATAAACAGCTGTAGCAACTACCGTTCGGGGAACGTTTGCTTGTTGCCAGACGCTAGGCTAATAGCTTTACACTGATGTTTGCATTCCCATCAGTGAGGCAGCGATTATTACCCTGCTTTTGTAGGCAATGAAGCCAAGGGCTCAGAGAGGTGAAGCGGCTTGCCCAAACTCACAAAGCCCACCAGTGGCAGGGCCAGCATGGCAAGTCCAAGCCACTCTATTGCACAACCCTCCTTTGATTCCCCCTTTCACGTCGGGTCAAAGTCCCCATCCTCCCCGCCTCACGGGGATCAGGAGACCCGAGAGCATATCGTGCCTGGAGTCCAAATATCAGACCTACAGGCATCATCTGATCCCATCCCCTCAGTCAGAAGGTGGGGGCCCAGACCCTGAGGAGGGAAGGGATTGACCTAGGTCCCATGACCAGTGAGTAGCGGTTCATCAGTTTGAGAGCCAGCTCAGGGAGGATGGGAAAAAGGGTGTCACTTGCGACCAGCTCCTTGCCGATCTGGACAGGCCAGCCATGTGGAAGGAACCCCTGGAATTCAGACAGACCGTCCTAGGAGAAAGTTCCACTGTTCTGCTGCTCTAAGCTCCTCGGTCCTCTGAGTCTGTCTCCCCATGTGACAGTGGGGGGCCCCTGCTCCCTCCTGAGGAGGGACAGTGGATGCACTCAGGCACAGGGGGGCAGCTCCAGGCACAGCACTGGTACTCAGGGAGTGCTGTAGCCCAAGGACCGGATCCAAGGACTCAGAGGTCCTGGCCAGGAGAGGCCACCCTGACGCCAAAAAGTCAGGCCCTCGGGAAAGGACTGGACCTGGACCAGCCCCTCCCTCTGTGGGAGGGAGTTAGTCCTCAAGGCTGAGTCCCCAGCCACACAGCCAGGAGAGCCCGGCAGCTGCCTGTCCCAGTAGCACCAAGAGAAGAGGATTTCAAGTAAATTAAAAACAAGCATGTGTGTTTCTCCTTTGCCCATCTGTGGCAGTTTCTCGAAGCACTCTTGGAGGGGGGAAAGGAACAAGGCGGAAGTAGAATGGCTCTTGGAGAAGCTGGAAAAATTAGCAATTAGGAGGGAAAATTGTAATGAGAAAATGAGCCTTAATAAGGCAAACACAATACTGCAACGGCTTTTTTCTTGCTCTCTCGTGAAAACAAGCGGTGACTTCATGTCTGGGTTTCTCTGCTTTCCTGAGGCAGAGCCAACTGGGAAAGAGCTGGAGAAAAAAATGTCTCCATTGTCCCTAGACAGTGTCCCTGGCATCCAGGAAAGAGACGGCCTGCTTAACTATGATGAGCAGGAGAATCTCACCTGCACCTTTTGTGGAACCCCTACTCTGCTCTTGGCATCACACACTGTATACACATACTCCATTAGTCAGGATAGGCTAGGTCCTGCTGCAGTAACAACCCAAACTCTCAATGACTTAACACACAAAACTTACATCTCAGTCACAATATATATATCTGGAGGGTCCACTTTGCTACACGCTTGCATGGTTGTTCTGGAGGTGGGGGATACAGTGAATCTTTCCATCTCTCACTGGCTCTTACAGTCCTCACCTGGAAGTGGCACTCATCACACTCATATTTCATTAGCCAAAGTAAGTCACAAAGTAAGTAAGCCAAAGTAAGGGATGCTCATCACTTGTACTCATATTTCATTAGCCAAAGTAAGTCACCCGACTTCAAAGAGGCAGGGACCTGCATTCCTAATGTGTACCCCATGGAGGATCTAGAAAATCTGTGACCAGCCCTAATGACTACCACACATTGTGGCTTACCCTCTCCAAGGTCGGTAGATAGTAGCTATTAATGCTACCACCCTCACTTCACAGGTGAGAAGACTGAGCCTCAGAGAGCAGACATGACTAGTCCTTTCATTCATTCGAGCATTCATCCAACCTTGATCACTTGCAATTTCATTCGACAACTAAATAAGTCTCGACTTCTTGATATAATTTCCTACAATGCTTTCAACACTCAGCCAACATTTCTTGAGAACTAGCGCTGTGCCTGGTACTGAGGATACTGGAGTGAATAAAATACACACATGCCCTGCCTTCGTGGAGCTCACGTTCTACGGGGAGACACAGACAAACAAGAAAGCAAGTGAATAAACAAGAAAATGGCATTATAGAGCCTAAGAAGGACAACACTAGAACTGTGAAATGAGCGTGCTGAATGAATGAGTACACTCGTGAGTAAATGAATGTTTCCCACCCTTATCCCTCAAGACCCAACCCAAGGGACAGACAGGCAGCAGAGAGCAGGGCTTTGGAATCAGAAGCTGAGTTGCAGATTTCAGCCTCACCATTTTCTAGAGATATGATCTTGGGTAAATTATTTAACCCTGCGGTCTTCAGTTTCCCCATCTTTATAAAGACAAGAAAGCTTACCGTTGAGGGCTTAGGAAGAGTTTATAGAAGGTGTCCAGCACAGTAAATGTGCTCTAATTAGTTTCACCCACAGCACATAGATCAGGCAAACGGAAAGAGACCCTAGAAGTCATTCCGACGCAAAGAAAACTGTGAGCCCGAGACTGGGGTAGGGCTGGGCTCTGCTCCTGCCTGGGCCGGCTTTCCAGCCTGCAAAGGGACACTCATCACTTGGGTTGTTTGGGTTTTCCAGGCCCTCAGCTCTGATATCCCTGGGCCTAAGAATTAATACCTTTAAGGGCCAGCAGACAGGCACCCTTAATACAGAAACAGCTGCCTCTTTTATAAATATTGATGCGGGGCTTCCCTGGTGGCGCAGTGGTTGAGAATCTGCCTGCTAATGCAGGAGACACGGGTTCGAGCCCTGGTCTGGAAAGATCCCACATGCCACGGAGCAGCTGGGCCCGTGAGCCACAGCTGCTGAGCCTGCGCGTCTGGAGCCTGTGCCCCGCAACGGGAGGGGCCGCGATAGAGAAAGGCCCGCGCACCGCGATGAAGAGCGGTCCCCGCACCGCGATGAAGAGTGGCCCCCACTTGCCGCAACTAGAGAAAGCCCTCGCACGAACCGAAGACCCAGCACAGCCAAAAATAAATAAATAAATAAATAAATAAATAATAAATAAATTAAAAAAAATTTAAAAAAATAAATAAATAAATAAATATTGATGCGGATCAATATCGCTGGGCCTTGCCATAAATAACTTCAACAGTCTGTCTGTGGACACTGGAATTCACTAGTGGTGACATGACTGAAACCTGTACCCGGCCGGCTGCCACCGCACGGGCGTCTCGTCACCTCCGAAGGCCTGGTCTGGGAACCTCCTAGTTCTCACCTGCGGGCGTTGGCACCACCTAGGAGTTCAGTTCCAGGGCACTGGCAGGGCTCGCAAGCTGCGAGGGAAGGCGGGGAGCAGCGCCCACCCACCGCGCGGCAGGCACACGTAAACAGAGGGCAGAAGCCGGGCGTGGGCCAGCTCTGAGCATTTATAGCGCCCCCGTGAGAGGCTCTGATTGGCTCCAGTTGCCACACTCCTGTATGGGGAGTTCCTATTGGGCAGAGTTCACGCCTGCCACCACCCTCCTGAGTTTGTCTTTGGCTCCTCCCCCAAGCCCTGGTCCAATCAGCTACGCAGGCGGGTATCTGGCGCTGTCCTCCAGAGCGCAGGGGGTGCCTGCTGCAAGAACCCGCAGCCAGGAGAACTCGGTCACCTCGGTAGTTGCCGCCCCGAATAACACGGTCCTCTTGGACGAGTCACTTTCTCTCTTATCTGCAGATTGGGTCCAGTGAAGTCCTCTAGTGGCCCTGCTCGTATTACCTTACACAGGAACTGGCTCCTGGCCAGTTCCTGCCACATCCGGGAGAGGTCAGTCCAGCTGCCACATGCAGGGGACCTCGAGGACACGAGTGGACGGGAGAGAAGGGGAAGGCGACCCCTGGAAGGCGGCCTGAAGCCCCCTGCCCCTTATATCCACAGCGCGCAGACAGCACCTGCGACACGTAGTCTGGCCCCTCCACGACCATTTCCTCTCCATCTAATTTTTCAAGCATCGGGCCAGCTAGCGAGGCACCGGCACCATTCCTGCTGTGGACGGAAGGCCCCTCTCTGCCAAGAAGTTACAGGCGCAGCGCATTAACGCTCGGAGTAGCTGAGCGTTTCCGGCCCTCCCACGGCCAAGCGCGTCCCTTCCAGCCCAGGAGGACCGGAGCCGGAGAAACAGCTGGACTCCCTGTGCAGTGTGAGTTAATGGGGGTTGTAATTTCTCCAGTGCCTCTGTCTAGAAATGGGAGTGATGTGCATAATTTATGGGGGTCTGGGCCTGCGCAGCCGGGCTGGGCGCCGCTTGCTCACAATTGGACAGATGTGGGAGAAGGGAAAAGTTTCCGGAGCGGGCTTGCCCAGAGCTGCTGCCCTGGCCTGGCTCTTCAGCCCTGTAAAGGAATGTGAGTACCTGGGGGCTGGAGAGAAGACCTAGAACTAGCATTTATCTGAGCCCCAGTTTCCTGGGGCAGGGGGTGAAGGGGGAACCCACCCATTTCATTATTGATGGTGGCTTTTATAGCTCTTAGTCACAGCCCAGCTGAGGAGGCGGCGTTTGAGCAGCCTTGGGAATCCTCTCATTTGCCTTCCAGCCTGATTCCAAGCTGGGTATTTGTTTATTTTCCAACCTCCCCCCGCCCTGCAACCCCTCTAGAATATCAGCTCTATGAGGGCAGGAGTCTTTGTTTTGTTGACTGCTTGTTGACTCAGCATCTAGAATAGGGCCTGGTCTGTGGTATGTACTCAAAAAATATTTGTTGAATGACTGAGTGAGCTCAGGATCTCAGCAGGAATCAGGGAGACGGTGTGGTAGATTTGAAAGAGACAGATATGAGTTTGAATCCTAATTCTGCTGCTGATTTGCTGTGTGACCTTGAACAGTGTAAACCTCTTTTTAAAACTGTACCACTGTTTCCTCCTCTGAAAAATGGGGATAATGGGATTATTCTCTTGGGGCATCTATTGGGGGCATCTCTTGCCCCTAATGGGGCATCTCAGGTTGGGAAGAGGGGCCAGTCAAGCAACAGGCAGGGTTGGCAGGGCAGTTATGAGGCCCACCGCAGAGTCAACACAGGGCTCAGGAATCCATTCCATAGACCAAAGCTTCCCAATTGGAGGAGATTTTTTTTTTACCCTAGAGGACATTTGGCAATGTCTGGAGACATTTTTGGTTGTCACACTGGAGGAATGCTGGCATCTAACGGATTGAGGCCAGGGATGCCGCTCAATGCCCTCCAGTGCACAGGACAGACCCCCCCCAAAAAGGATTATCCAACCCAAAATGTCGACAGTGCTGAGGTTGAGAAACCCAGGTCTAGACCAATGAGAGCATTCAGAGCCTCAGAGTCCTCATCTGTAAAATGGGAGGACAAGGTGATCACAACATGGGCAGACTTCCACCGAGTCAGAGCCTTCCAAGCCCCCAAACCCACAATGTGCCCAGAGGGAGCCATGAACAACAGGGGCCCCCCTGGGGGAAGTGTGCTCCCCTGAGTACCTGAGGGAGCAGGGGGCTCAGGGTCTCTCTCCACCCGCGTAAATCTGCCCAGGAAGGTGAGAGCAGTGGCAGCCCTAACTGAGGCCAAGAAGCTGTGTCAAAAGTTCAAAGAACTTTCCAGGATTTCTTCCTTAATTGTATCTTTAAGGGCACCTGCCTTCACTCCTGCCAGGTGCTCCATAAACCATGTTTTCAGAGACGGGGTCGGACCCCGAAGGCTCAGCTCAGGAAGGGGCTGGTGAGCTCTGCACAGTGCGACTGGGAGCTCAGATCGCAAAACCACCCCCCAGGGTTCAGGAAACCACCCCCAAGGTTCCAGAACTGCCTGCCAGGACTCTAGGATTCTGGAACTGGATGCTGTGGCATTTTGACACTAGATCTACAATCAAGGACTCAAGAGGGCAAAGGCTTAGGAAGATGTGTGCCCTGATTCTGGAAGCATGGGTTCTAGTATTCGACCTCTTGCTTAGGGACCCCATTCACACTGACCTCATGGGAGCCCAACTATCACAGAGAACCAGGGTGTTGGGCTGCACCCCACAGACCTGCAAAGCCTGTACTTGCCCAGCCTCAAGACCAAAGAAAAAGCCCGTCAGCAACAGGGACATGAGTGGTTTCATGCATGGGGGGTCTTACACATCGGAATCAAGGTCCTGGGGCGACACCCCACCATGTGTGGCAGACTGCGGGCGGGACGTGGTGGCAGTCTTGGCTCCTGGGGGGAGGAGAAGGTTACCAGTTGTAGGGGAAGCTGATGTCAGGTTGGCTCGTTGGTTATCAGGGAAACTGTCAGAGCGGCACGTCCCTCACCACCCCTTTGATAAGCTATCCTGGTGGAGATGTTCTGATCTAAAGATTAGAACAGTCACTAGCTGGGGCGGAGGCAAGGACATAAGAAGGTCAGCCATGTGAGTAGGGTGTAGGGGAAGCAGGCACTGGCCAAGCAGGGGATGTACAGCGAGCAAGAGCACAGCCATCTTGGGCAGCCTGAACATACACAGGGTTTTCAACCTGGTGGTTTGGCATGTTTGCAGTCACGAGGCTGACACGGTGCTGAAACCACAGGGCGTCCTGAGTTCCAGGTTTTCCTGCTGGAGGTCAGCTCCCTGCAGGGACTGAGGGAAGAGTGTCCACGACCCTGAAAGGTCTGCACAGCCCCGGCACACTGGGCCAGCTCCCCCGGGAGTGGATTCTGTGGGGCTCCCACCAGCGGGGACACAGCTGAGCCGGTTCGTCCAGGAGTCTGGTTGGAAAGAGCCCAGGTGCTCAGTAATACGTTCGCCCCAAGTGGGGACACCCGTCAGGTGACAGAGGCAGCCCACACCTCCACCTGGGTCAGGCTGGGACGACAGCCACATCTGTCCCCGCAACAAGGCGCAGGGTACCTCCCAGAGCCTGGCAGCTTCCCCAGCCCACAGGGGCCTTTTGAGAGACAGCCGCTCAGCCAGCCCCGACAGGCTCAGTGCCTCTGTCCAATAGCCTGAATATTCCACGCGCTTGAATAATGCAGGCCGCCACACCACAGCAAATTAACTGGGGCTGCTAGAAAACTGCAGAGAGAAAGGGTGGTGGGATGGGTCCCGATTTTTTATTCCAGCCCGTGGCTGTTTTGAACTACAAGAGGTCCTTGCGCAGCCAGGGATGAGGCCTGACACTTGGGGCGGGGGCGGGGACAGAGGCACGGAGGGGCACCGTACCACTCCCAACCTCTGTGGTGTTTGAGGTGTCAGTGAGTTGGAAGGAGAAGGGGGGTGGAGCTGGGTTAATCCAGTCTCAGATCCCGGCTCCACGACTTACTAGCTGTGGGCCCCCACCCAAGTCACGTGACCTTGCTAGCCTCAGTTTCCAAATCTGTGAATGGGAGATATTGCCTTGGAGCATTAAATAAGGCTCCATGGGGAAGAGGAAAGTGCAAACTGGAGATTTCAACGTGCATTAATCCTCCCCACCCTGTACCTCCTCCATCACCACCATCATCACCGTCATCCTCACCCTCATCCTATGACAGTCTTCACCCACAAGCCAGGACAGCAGGAGCTGCATTCCTGCCTTGCTTTCCCCATACCCAGTGTGCTGCGGAATTTTCCTGACTGCTTCGGAGAATGTGTTTGGCCAAGAAATTTGGGGGCTGGAAAGGAGGACCCTACAGAAGACAGTTAAAATGTCTAACCACGGAAGGTGACAGAAAAAATGAAGACAGGGACTTCCCTGGTGGCGCAGTGGTTAAGAATCCGCCTGCCAATGCAGGGGACAGGGGTTCGAGCCCCGGTCTGGGAAGATCCCACATGCCACGGAGCAACTAAGCCTGTGCGCCACAACTACTGAGCCTGCGCTCTAAAGCCCGCGAGCCACAACTGCTGAAGCCCGTGCACCTAGAGCCCCGTGCTCTGCAACAAGAGAAGCCACCACAATGAGAAGCCCACGCACCACAACAAAGAGTAGCCCCCGCTCACTGCAACTAGAGAAAGCCCGCGCGCAGCAACGAAGACCCAACGCAACCAAGATAAGTTAATTAATTAATTAATTTTAAAAAAAAATGAAGACAGCCTCCAAACCCTGAAGCCCAGCTCTCTTGTAAAAAGAAAAAAAAAAAATTGTTTTTAAAATGCAAAAAAAAAAGAGTATGTGTCCCTTATAACAATTCAAACAATAAAAGCATATTCAAAAGCCTAATAGCCTCTCCTACTCCAGTCCAATCCCATAAGATAACCAATGTTAACAGAATGAATTAATACAAATTAACCTCTGTTTCCATTGTTACTCTATGTATCGGTTCCCTAGGGCTGCCATAACAAAGTACGACAAACTGAGTGGCTTAAACAGCAGAAAATTATTATCTCACAACAATCTCATGTCACTAGAAATTTGAAATCGAGGTATCTGCAGGGCCACGCCCCCTCTCAAGGTGCCAGGGAAGGATTCGCTCCAGGCCTCTCTCTTATCCTCTGGTAATTCCTTGGCTTGTGACAGTGTAACACCAATCTTCACTTGGTATTCTCCCTGTTTGTGCATGTCTGTGTCCAAATTTCCCCTTTTTATTTTTTTTGGTTTTTTTTTTAATACATTTCTCTTTTTTCTTAAATTAATTTATTTTTGGCTGCGTTGGGTCTTCGTTGCTGTGCGTGGGCTTTCTTTTTAGTTGCGGTGAGCGGGGACTACTCTTCATTGCCGTGCACGGGCCTCTCATTGCGGTGGCCTCTCTCGTCTTGGAGCACCGGCTCTAGGTGCGCAGGCTCTAGAGCGCGGGCTCTAGAGCGCAGGCTCAGTAGTTGTGGCGCACGGGCTTAGTTGCTCCGCGGCATGTGGGATCTTCCTGAACCAGGGCTTGAACCCGTGTCCCCTGCATTGGCAGGCGGATTCCTAACCACTGCGCCACCAGGGAAGCCCCTTTTTATTTTTTTTAAATTTCATTAGACTTTATTTTTTTAGAGCAGTTTTAGGTTCACACCAAAACTGGGCAGAAGGTACAGAGACTTCCCATCTACTCTGTAAATACACATCCTCCTCCACATTACCCTCCCCCAGCAGAATGGGACATTTGTTACCAATTGAACTTACATCGACACATCATTTTGACTCAAAGTCCACGATTTACATTGAAGTTCACTTTTGGTGTTGTTCCCCTTTTTATTTTATAAGGATTCTAGTCATATTGGATTAGGGGCCCACCCTAATCCAGTATGACATCTTAACTGATTACATCTGCAACAACCTTATTTCCAAACAGGGTCTCATTCTGAGGTACTCCGAGTTAAGACTTAAATGTATGAATGGTGGGTGGAGGGGGGTGGGAGGGGGGATGGGGCAGGGGGCAGGGTCACAGTTCAATTCATAACACTCTGCAACTTTCTTTTTTCACTTAAGCACTAATAAAAATCTTTCCAGGTCATTGTTCCAACTTACTCTTTTTTTTTTAAATTTTAAACTATTTTTTTAAGTCTTTATTGAATTTGTTACAATATTGCTTCTGTTTTATGTTTTAGTCTTTTGGTTGCAAGGCATGTGGGATCTTAGCTCCCCTGCCAGGGATCGAACCTGTACCCCCTGCATTGGAAGGGTGAAGTCTTAACCACTGGACCACCAGGGAAGTCCCCATTCCAACTTATTCTTTAAAAAACACACACACAAAAACACAGCTTTATTGAGACATACAATTGAGACATACCATACAATTGACCCATTTAAGGCATATAATTCAACAGGTTTTAGTATATTCACAGATATGCATAATCATCATCACAGTTAATTTTAGAGCATTTTCATCGCCTCAAAAGGAAACCCCATACCATTTAGCTATGGTTCACCCCCTTACAATTCACCCCTTTATTTCCCCATCCTTCCCAGCCCTAAGCAACCTACTTTTTGTCTCTACAGATTTTCCTATTCTGGGCAGTTTATATAAATGGAATCATATACTATATGATCTTTTGTAACTGGCTTCTTTTACTTAGCATAATATTTTCAACGTTCATCCATGTCATAGCAATTGTCAGTACTTCATTCCTTTTTGTGGCCAAGTAATATTCCATTGTGTGGACATACATTTTTTTTTATCCATTCAACAGTTGATAGACATTTGGGTTGTTTCCACCTTTTGGCTATTATGAATAAGGATGCAATAAACATCATGTAGATAAACATCTTTGTGCAAGTTTTTGTGTGGACATACGTTTTCATTCTTCTTGGGCATATATCTAGGAGTAGCATCACTGGATCATATGGTAACTCTATGTTTAATCATTTAAAGAACTGCCAGACTGTTTTTAAACATGGCTACACCATTTTACATTCCCAACAGCTATGTATGATGGTTCCAATTTCTCTATATCTTCATCACTTGCTATTATCTGACTTTTTGATCTAGCCATCCTAGTGGGTGTGAAATGGTATCTCATTGTAGTTTGATTTGCATTTCCCCAATGATGAATGATGTTGAGCATCTTTTCAGCTGCTTATTGGCTATTTGCATATTTTCTTTGGAGAAATGTCTATTCAAATGATTGGCCCATTTGTAAATTGAATTATTTCTCTTTTATTTTTGAGTTATATGAGATCTTTTTATTTAAATTTATTTATTATTTATTTTTGGCTGTGTTGGGTCTTCGTTTCTGTGCGAGGGCTTTCTCTAGTTGAGGCAAGAGGGGGCCATTCTTCATCGCAATGCGTGGGCCTCTCACTATCACGGCCTCTCATTGTGGAGCACAGGCTCCAGACGCGCAGGCTCAGTAGTTGTGGCTCATGGGTTTAGTTGCTCCACGGCATGTGGGATCTTCCCAGACCAGGGCTCGAACCCGTGTCCCCTGCATTGGCAGGCAGATTCTCAACCACTGCGCCACCAGGGAAGCCCTGAGATCTTTATATATTCTAGATATAGATCCTTTTCAGGTAAATGATTTGAAGATATTTTCTCCCATTCTGTAGTGGGTTGTCTTTTCACTTTATTGATAATGTTCTTTGAAGCACAAAAATTTTCAATTTTGAGGAAGTCCAGTTGAACTATTGTTTCCTTTGTTGGTCATGCTTTTGTTGTCATATCTAAGAATCCACTGATAAAGCTGAGATCATTAAGATTTACCCTTGTATTTTCTTCTAAGAGTTTTATAAGCTTTGGTTTGGGTTAGTTTAGTTCATTGAGACATTTTGAGTTAATTTTTTTGTATGGTGTAAGGTCAACCTTATGCTTTTGCATGTGACTGTCTAGTTGTCCCAGCACCACTTGTTGAAAAGACTGTTCTTTCCCCCATTGAATGGTCTTGGCACCATTTTTGGTCTTTTACCATTTCTGTAAAAAAAAAAAAAAATCAGTTCATCATGGATAAAGAAGATGTAGTATATATATACACAATGGAATACTACTCAGCCATAAAAAAGAATGAAATTTTGCCATTTGCGGCAACATGGTTGGACTTGGAGGGCATTATGCTAAGTGAAATAAGTCAGACAGAGAAAGACAAATACTGTATGATATCACTTATATGTGGAATCTAAAAAATACAACTAGTGAATATAACAAAAATGAAGCAGACTCACAACATAGAGAACAAACTAGTGGGTAGCAGTGGGGAGAGGGAAGGAGAGAGGGGCAATATAGGGGTGGGGGAGTGTGAGGTACAAATAAGCTACAAGGATATATTGTACAACATGGGGAATATAGCCACTATTTTATAATAACTATAAATGGAGTGAAACCTTTAAAAATTGTGAATCACTGTATTGTACACCTGTATATTACATAGTATTGTACATCAACTGTACTTTAATAAAAAAATTTTTAATCAATTTACCATAGACACAGGGGTTTATTTCTCGATTCTCAATTCTATTCCACTGATCTATATGTCTATCCTTATGCCCATACCACACAGTCTTCATTGCACTTGCTTTGTACTAAGTTTTGAAATCAGAACTGTGAGTCCTCCAACTTTGTTTCTCTTTTTGCACAATTGTCTTAGCCATTCTGGGTCCCTTGCAATTGCATATGAATTTTAGAATCATCTTGGTAATTTCTACAAAGAAGTCAACTGGGATTCTGATAAGGATTGCATTTAATCTATAGATAATTTAGAGAGTATAGCCATCTTAACAATACTAAGTCTTACAATCTATGAATATGGGATGTTTTTCCACTTATTTAGACCTTCTTTAAATTCTTTCAACAATGTTTTGTAGTTTCAGAGTGTAAGTTTTGTGCTACTTTTGTTAAGTTTATTCCTAGGCATTTTATTCTTTTGATGCTATCATAAGTAGACTATTCCTAATGTTTTTCGGATATTTCAAAAAATAGTTTTGTTCCCATTGTGAATGTGATGGTTTTTCCATTTCCATTTTTGTTTATTGCTAGTGTAAAGAAAAGCTACTTTGTTGTTGCTTATTTATCTAGTATCCAGCCACCTGAGCCTTTTTTTTTTTGTTGTCGAATTGCTTGAATTTTATATATACATAATTTATAACCTGAAAATAAAGACAATTGTATCACTTCTTTTTACATATTTAGATCATCTTTGTTCATTTTCTAGAACAGTTCATTAGCTAGGACAGTGTCGAATAATAGTGGTGGTAACAGGCATCCTCTCTTAGTCCTAATTTTAATGACAGTGGCTTTAGAATTTCTGTTTGCTTGTCAGTTTGGGTAAAAGGCCTTTACGTGTTTAAGTAGTTTTCTTATATTGCATCTTACTTAGGAGAGTGTAGTAGTTAGAAGTGTGTATTCTGGAGTCAGAGAGTGTAGGTCTGAATCATAAGTTACTTACTAGATTTGTAACCTTAAAGAACTTACCCAACCTCTCTGTGTCCTCAGCTATCAAGTGGGGATAATAACAGTTCTGACTTTTATGTGCTTGTTGTAATGATTCATTATTCTTCTGTCTTCTGATTTCCAGGACGGGAAATGAGTACTCTGATTTTGGTCTAGATTCTCTTAGTAACTTAACTGTTTTCCTCTGCCTGGAATTTTGAAAGCTTTAAAAAAGTTTCCCCTAGAATTTAGGCATTTCAGCCGACTAATCCTGCCTGAAACTTGGTATGCCCTTTTGATCTGAAAACGTTTGAGAGTCTGTTGAGGGGGAAAAAAAAGGCAGTGACCTCAGACTTCTATACCTGGTCGTGATCATTCATATCATTGATATATGAGTGCCAAATTTTTTAAGATTTTACATTCTAGCCAATGACAGTATCAATTTTTGACCACTATTTGGGACATTGGGAACTTTGCTGGTGGGAGTCAAAATGACCAAAGCCACTTTTACATTATGCAGTAAAGTTGAAGAAAAGAACACCCCCATGACCCAGCAGTTCTACCCCAGGGTATATACCTCAGAGAATTCTGGCCCATGAGCACCATGAGACTGGCCTTGTAAAAGCAGCACTGTCATGAGAGCAAAACAAAGCAAAAACAAAAACAAAAATCTGGAAACCACCCAAATTTCATCAGAAGAATGAATCCATAAATTGTGGCCTATTCATAGGACAGAATGCTACACAGTAGCGAAAAAGAATAAACTGCTGTGTGCACAGTGTATAGAATCTCAGTACCGTCATGTGGCGGAACAAAAGCAGAGGGTAGAAAGATACACACAAAATGACTCAATTACATGAAGATCAAAAACATGCAAAACTAAACAGTGTCATGTTTAGGGCCACATACACATAAAACAATAAAGCACAACAGGAGAATGATAAATGGATAGAAATTAAGGCACGTGATTGCTCTGAGGGAAGGTGGGCAGGGGGTGGGACCTGGGAGAGTGCACAGAAGACCTCAGAGTCGATGTACAGTCTTGTTTCTTAAACTGGGTGCTGGGCACCCCAGGGTTCCTGTGTAGTTACTCTTTATACCGCATGCATTTTCACAAATGCTCTTTTGTGAGTCCCGCTATTGAACCAAGCAAACATTTCACAGAGAATGTGGTTTATGAGGAGCCAGGGGTTTGCTGTGAAAGGGAATAGAAACAGGAGGAGGTGGCTGGAGGGACACGTGGGGTCAGGGTGGCGGTGTCCCCGGGGTGGGGTTGGTAGGAATGGTCCGCCAGGTACATTGTTTGTATAGAATTTAAAACATAATAAAACTGACTGAAAGTCGGTCTGCGTTTTATTATCACCATGTGCCTGCAATTCTATACAACGTCAGTGATAAATAACCGTCCCTGAAAATTAAACCTTCTCCTGGTCTGACTCATAAACAATGGCTGCAGTTACTGTTGAGTTTTAATGATTTTTAAAGTATTTTTATTACTTACTTTTAATAAACATTGAGAGCTACATGGAAATAAATTACATCGGCCCTTGAAACATGCCAACTCAGCTACGCCCAGGCTGGCCAAATGGTCTCCTCCTGGTCCCCTTCCCCATGGACAGGATACACCCCCAGGCCTCCTACCCGCAGCCCCAGTCTGCCACCTGGCACTTGCCCTGGGCACCCCTCTGTATGGCATACAGTACACCCAAGCAGACCTTGACACGACCTCATGCTGAGCGGCCTCATCGCCAGCTGCCCTTCCCCTCAACTCAGGCCACTCCATTCCCCCAATTGCTGTCCACACTACTGTCATCTCCCTGCACCGCCCCATTCCCAGTGCTGCGGGAAAACCGACCCATCCTGCAAAGCTGGCCTTAGAGGCTGTCCTCTCCGGACAGCAGCCAGTGGCTCTCCCCTCTGGATCCCACACCCTACTCCACAGGCAGGAGTTTGCTGCCTGGCCCCCGGGTCACCCTCACCCCTGGCACCTGGACACCCCCGGCAGGTGCTCAGTGAGCATTTGATGATGGTGAGTGATGTTGGGATCAGTCCTTCTGGGCCAGAATTCTGTATCCCAGGGAGGTCCCCACAGACCCTCTGGAGGGGGCCCTGGTGGCCCTGCATGACCCAAGCCACACACTAGGCACTGGGACCCCAGGGCCAGAGCTAGCTTCGGTGGGCCAGAGAGGCCGTTCATGAGCGCACACATTCTCTGGGCCATATCACAATGCTAAGAATTAATATTTTTGCTCCATTTTAATCCCCCCAATAAATCCGTAAATTCAACACAATTCCAATCAAAACCTGATCAAGATTTTAATGAGATTTGACAAGCTGATTCTAATATTCAGATGGAAGAGTAAATGTTCAAGAATAGCCAAGATAGCTTGAAAAAAGAAAAAACAAAGAGGGGAATTTTGCCTGACAAGATGTCAAAGTATATTATAAAGTAATTTTAATAAATATAATATGATATTAGCACATGAATAGATAAATAGATCCTTGGAACAAAAATAGAAGATCAAAAAAACAGACCCATGTGTATACTGGAATTTAGTATATGAAGAAAAATGGCATTTCAAATCAGTGGGGAAAAGGTGGATTAGTCAATAAATATTGAAACAATTTAAAATTAAATTTCCTCTTCATGCCATTAACCAAAATTAATGGAATAAAGATATAATTTTTTAAACCCTGCAAGAATAATAGAGGGAAAAAAAACATAAAATGTATTTATGACCCTGAGGAACCTTAAACAAGATTTAAAGAAAAGCAAGATTCATAAATTTCACTACGGAATTTAAAAGTCTGTATGAAGAAAGATAATGTAAAGTTAAAAGAGGAGTGACAGATAAGGAGAAAATATTTACAACATATATAACAAACTAAGGATTAGTATTCAAAATATACAAAGAATTCCTTTAATAAGAAAATAGGAAAAGGATATGAATGGATAAGATGCAGAACAGAAATTATAAAGGGTTAAGACACATGTTAAAAGATGCTCAACTTATTAGTAAAAAAAGGAAATGCAAATTAATTTGACATTTTTTTCCCATTAGTTTGGCAAACATTTAAATGTGTCAACATCAAGTGTAGGGAGATAGGTCCTCGCACACACTGCTGGTGATATTACAAGTGGATAAAGTCACTTTGGAGACGAATTTGGCAATATCTATTAAAATTTCATATGCAGCCTGCCTGCCTTCTTTTCTTCTTGAATATTCAGACCAAAAGCCGTTAGACAAAGCTGGGCAGGGTGGGTGTCCACACCAGAGGGAGGAAGGGTGTAGCAGCCCAGCATGGGTGTCGAGACTGAATAGGTCCAAGGGGGCAAGATTTGCCATGTTGAGGGCCAGTGATGTGGGGCATCAAAGGCCCCACAGGGATGAGAGGGTGTCGGGGCAGGCGAGCACAGGGTATCAGAGCCAAAGCAGGGAGAAAGGTAAGGAGGGTCCCTGTACACAAGGGTGATGGTGGTGGGGTGTGGGAGCCCGGGCAGAGTAAGGGGGCATCCAAGGGAGATGGTGGTGGCAATGGGAGATTGATCACCTACTGGAGGATTGATCCCATAAGCAATTATTTTGAGGATGATGGGAGCCTGGGGTCTCACTGTTGGGGAAGGGAGCTACAAACATGGAAGGCAGAAAACTAGGATGAACTCTGTGGTGTTGGAATGGAATTGGAGGTATGAATTATATAAAGAGATAGAGAAATGTAGAGGTAAATGAGTGTGTAAACATGTGTGTGTGTAGCTCTGTCCACTGAGAGAGGCTGGCAACCGACACCCCCAATAGGAATGAGCACACCTCCTGTCCAGATTTTGGATGCTAACACCACACTCCACTGAACAGAAATAGGGCATGATCCATCGATCCAGGGCTGGGGCAGAGAAAGAACAAGATACGTCTGGCATATCTTGTGACAGAAGGTAAGGAAGTGCTCAAAGAATGTTGAGGACCAGGGCCAGCTTGAAAGGCTAAGCCACTGGCCAAATCAGGACCAAGTTCAATATCAAAATAAATAATGGTAAAAAATATAAATGATAATAATGACAGTAATAGAAGAGGAAAGGGCTATTTACATATCACACACATACAAATGTAATACCCCCCCCACACACACACACATGAGATAATTAATTACTGAGAAAGTAACTCCACAGTTGGTAAATATGGCAGAAACGACCACAATCAAATGAACAAAGTCACCCTAGTTGGCTCTGGGACAAACAGAAATCTTGTCCCACATCCTAGGATGCAGGGAGCAGAACACGGCATCACTTCCGTAGGGTTCCTGAGAAGGTGTGGAACCTGGATCTACACGTGACAAACCCCAGCTGAGGGGCATTCTAGGAAAGAGCAGGCCTGGGGTCCTCGGAAGAGTCAAGGTTGGGAAAGTCAAGGAACTCTCCAGAGGAAGACAATTAAAGGGGTGAGACAACTAAACGTGAGGTGTGATCTGGGATCCTTTCACTATAAAAGATGTTCTGGGACCTCTGGTGAAACTTAGATGGGGTCTGAGCATCAGATGGTCGTAATGCATCAGTGTCAATTTCCTGTGTTGGTGGTTGTAATGCGATTAGGTGGAGAATGTCCTTGTTTGTAGGAAATACACGCTAAGGTTTTTTGCTTTGATTTGTTGCTTTTTTGCAGGAAGTGGGGCTGGTGTTGATAGTGCATTGTGTGGGCACCTTCAAATAGTGTTCAGGAAAAGAAAGTTCTCTACGCTACCCTTGCTCTACCTGAGCCTTTGTGGGTGTAGCTGAGGGAAGAGCCTTCACTGCACTATGAGCTCCAGAAGGGGTGACTGGGTCTGTCTCAATCACCAATGAGGTGCTGGCACGTAGTAGGCACTTTATAGGTGGTCTTTAAAGGGGGAGTTTTGGAATCACAAAGCCAACCTGCTTATCGGAGAAGGGCTGCTCCTAGGACTTTGTTCATCTCTTGATTCCTTAAAGAATAGGTTGGCTTTGTGATTTGGGCCAAAATCCTGTAACTCAGCTTCAATTTTCTTGTTGGCAAAATGGAAATAGTAATAAAGGAATTGGACTGGACAGTCTGTTGCAGGTATGTGGAGAGAATCTGAGGTCCCAGTGACTGTCAGGCAATCCGGCACCCCAAACGGGACCCCTGGACCACACCCTTCCTACCCTTCAGAGCCCTGGTCCATGCTGGCTCTTGTTTCCCAGGGCCCTGTGATCAGCCAGCCCCAGAGCTGTATGCCTGTGGACCAGGATAAATTGGATATGGGCTTGCCTTCAGTCTGGTGGGTATGGCAGGCACATAAACAACCATGACACAATGGGGCACATGCCTTGGGGACCCCTGGGAAAGAACGAGAGACCGACAGCCACCCTGGATTTGAAGAGCAAAACCACCAGACGCGGCCCATCTATCCAGGTCATCCTGGCACCTAGCACAGCGCCAGGTGCGTGGGGATGGGCATAAGTGACAAATCACTCCAGCCTCAGTCACAGAGTCTCTGCTCTGTGCTAAGCAGCCCACATACAGTATTTGATGTAATCCATAAAACAGCCATATGAAATAGGTGCCACTACTGCCCCATTTTATAGATGGAGAAGTTGAGGCAGGGGGTTAGCTCACTTGCCGAGGCAGCTATGAAGTGAACAGACAATCCAGTTCTTCCATATCATTTCCCAGCGAACGGACGCATAGAGCAGCACACGTGCCAGGGAAGTCCTCGCCGGGCTGATGCTGTCCTCCTCGAGGGAGACGGTCCTTGCCAGGCCGCTGGCGGCACCAGCATCCGTGCAACCAAGAAGGCTCTGATGAACACCTCGGTTATCCCAGGAGGACTTACATTTTTTTTTGTTAAAAATGTCACAGGAAGTCCACTCAAACGTTTGAAGCCAGTGCTAAGCATGCACACGTTTCATATTAATTAAAGCAAAAGATGACAGCCTCCAGGAAAAGGAGTAATTTTCTTCTCTCGGAGAAACGACCTTTCAGGAGAGCTTGTTCTTCACTTCCGGCTGGTCATTACCAGAAATTACTGAGTATTTTCAATAAAGCTGAGATGACCAGCTCTGTTTGCAGCGTTCCGCCTCCTGATAAGAGAAGGGGCTTCCTTCCCGGGGGTCCCTCACCCTCGGCCAAGCCACGAATGATGTCCTTGGCGAACAAAGAATGAACCCTGCTTGGAATGCAGCTCTCTGTCCCCATCCGCTCCCCGGGGGCCCCTGCAGCCACCAGGGGACAAGTTCTCAGCTGCCCAGCGACGTGACCTCCTGCTTCCTGTGGTCTTGCCGTCCACCTCATCTCAGTCCCCCAGCCACGGCCACAACCTGACCTTCGTCACCCCTCCAAACAGCAGCCCCAGCTTGCCCCCTCTGGCCACCCCCTCCTGCCCTCCAGCGCCCCGCTCTGCACCCTCACTCCGCAGCTCTGGGGCTCAGGAGACCCCGTCCCTTCATCAGCCTCACCTGTCAGGTGCCCACCTGTCTTCTCACCCAACCGTGCGCCTCACTGCCTTGTCCCTTTGCCTCCGAACCCCAAACTGCAGCAGGGGTTTTGCCAAATGGATTAGATTTCATGCTTCCTGCCCGCGCCAAAGCAGCCAGCGGTGGCCGGAGAAAAGCATGCCTCTGTGCCGGAGGGTCCTCTTGGAAGCCGTGCCTGGTGGGCCGGCTCCACCCCCCGCAGAACTACCTTTCCTCACCTTCTCATCCTCCCCCAGATGCTCACTCCTGCTCCCCGCACCCCTAAAGAGAGTCTGTCTGTCTGGGTAATCACTGCCTTCGTCTCCCCTCCCCCTCCTCCCCCAGGTGTGCCCACACTCTGCCTCCCACGTCCACCATGGAGCTTCCCCATGGGCAGATCCAGTGGTCGCTCACCTGGCAGAGGGGCTGCCGGTGTTTCCCATGGCTGACGGCTCTTCCTGGGGCGCCCCTCTTCTCTGCCTGTGGCCACTGCAGCGTAGACCGGGCCCAAGGCGCCAGCTTCTGGGCCCCAGGATCCCTCACCAGGACTGTACGCGGGCGCAGGTGATACTTTCTGAGAGAGTGAAGGTCCCAGTGGACATTCAGGAAGCTCAAGAGCCCTGTCCCCGCGAAGCCAACCTGGCTGGAACCCCGGGGATGCAGGAGCCTAGACTCCCCTGCATGCAGCCAGCCCAGCCCTCTGGGGCCTGCAGGCTTCCCCACCCACATGAGACCGCAGCCCAGGGGCGGGATGCTCAGCCACGAGCCCGCCCCGTCCGTCACCCCACCTCTCCAGGCGGATGCAGCCTGGACCAAGTACCGTTTTGGACCTAAGTCTGCAAAACCAGGACAAGGGCAGTCACCCAGCAGTCTCAGGCCTTTCCCACGCTTCCACACGTCTACCTGCAGCTCCACCTCCGGGTGCTCTCATCCCTCTCCCTCCAGCTGGCTGGGTCGCCAGCAGGCACCTTGAATGCACTTTGGCAAAAATCAGACTCCTGACCCCCCGCCCCTCCGCTCTGTGTCCTCCTCATCCCAGTAAATGGCTTCCACCCACCCACCCAGTGGCTTGGCTGGTACAAACCCCCCCTCCCTGCTTTCCCTCCCAGCCAATTCCTCATCTCGTCACCCCACTCGACTCGCTCCCCTTGCCCCGGTCATGATGGCCTTTCTGTGCCTTAAACCACACACACACACCCCAGGGAACTTGCTGCAGCTCCTTGTGGGTCACACCTCCCGAGAGGCCTTCCCCGACCGCCCAGTAAAGAGCCTTCCCTCCTCAGCCACCTGCCCACCTACCAACCTGCTTTCCTTTCTTGTAGGTACTTGTCAGCCTCTGGAATCATCTTAGCTATGTCCTGGAGTGTTGTAGGAATCTCCCTCCAGAACGGGAGCCCCCCGAGGGCCCAGGCCCTCTCCTCCCTCCCCTGATGCGGGACCCACATGGTCCAGGAGCCCCGAAAGCTGGGAGCTTAACTTGGCCGGAGACTTAAGTCCTGTATTCCTGTCCCAGCTCATCTCTCTGACCTGGTTTCCTCATCCACAAGATGGACAAACCCCTGCACCCGCCTATCTCGGGGCCACGGTGAAGGTCAGACGGGATTGCAAGTCGGTGAAGGTCAGACGGGATTGCAAGTCGCCCCTGGATGAGAGGGTGTGAAGGTTCCCCACTGTGAACAGGCCTCACCCGGCTCGCCCCCTGCTGAGCGGTTCATTGAAAGCCAAGAAGTGCCCAGTGGACGCCCACATTGTGCGTGCTCTATAGGCCTGTGTATTTCTTGAAACATTCGTGCCTCTGTCCCATTGTTGGAGGGGCTTCGCTGGTCCCCAAGCTACCTGTGTACACGATTCATTTCAGTCCTGTGGACTCAGACTAATAAATGCTGGGCCTCTTTACTGTGATGGAGAGTAAGCTGCTTTTGAATTGCGGATTTCTTTTTGCAAGATAAATAGCTGGTGGAAAAGTAATACCACACAACAAAATATGGTCAGGGAAGGGAGTGTTTTAATATAGCTAGGTACAGTGTGTGGGTGGTAAAAAATAGCTTAGTTTTTTAAAAATATTTATTTATTTAATCTATCTTTGGCTGCGTCGGGCCTTAGTTGCAGCACGCGGACTTCTCTGTAGTTGTGGCAGGCTCGGGCTCAGTTGCCCCACGTAATGTGGGATCCTAATTCCCCAACCAGAGATCGAACCCACATCCGCTACATTGCAAGGTGGATTCTTAACCACTGGACCACCAGGGAAGTCCTGCTTGGTTGGTTTTTAAATAAGAGAAAAGAGAGGTGAGAAGTTTCATCCTTGCAGTAGAACCTCCAGGGCCCACACAGGAAATGCACAGCCCTGGAAGGAATTCTGCAGGCTGGTGACAGCGTGGTCAGAAGAGGCTGGGACCAGAGTCAAAAGGCCGAGTTCAAGTCGCATCTTCCTCTCCCATCAAGTGGGAGGGAATGAGTTCGGCCTCTGAGGCCTCAGTTTTCCTCCTCCAGAAAATGGGGGTAAAAAAATCCACCTTCTTCCTGGGCGTGGAGATTTAGTAACATCCTTCAAGGGCTCGGGGGTGGAGGGATCCTGGCAATTTGGTGGAGAAATAAGAAGTGCTTTCAAGTCTCAAGGATTCAGGGAGGCAATGGGAGCACCATTATATCTTTACACCTCACTGGGTAAAGAAATGAGCGTCCTCAGGGCTGGCACTGGAGTATGTGTGACCCAGGGTTTAGAAATAGGGACGTCTCAAAGCTGAATTTGAAGAGCCTTCGACCTTGAGGCGCTCACAGTTTAGTGGTGGAGGTGGACATAGAAACAAATCATTAAAGTCCCGCTGAGAAGGCCAAGGGGAGAGGCAGCAGGAAGGACCTCCCGATTTTGCGAGGTGTCATCCAAGCTATGTCCTGCAGGAAAAGGGTCTCCCTTTCTTCTTGGATATTTCTATTTGAGTTCAGAAGGGCCTCTCCTAAGCTGCCAGAGGCTTTGAGCCGAGGGCAGGGTGCTCAGTGGGCAGCCCCACTTGGCCTCTCCCTGGCTGTGCCCTTGGTGGGTCACAGTTCTCTCTGCGCCCAGTTCCTTGTCTGGAAAAAGGCAGTAATCACAGCCTGTAGTGTCAATGTGGGTGCGAGGACACAGGCTCTGCAGCCAGCCTGGTCGGGTCCCAGTCACACGTGCATGCACACACACACACTCTCACATGCAGGCACACGCGTGCACTAACCTCGCTGGGCCTCAGCTTCCTAGGCTGTCAAGCGAGGTGGCCCTGGAACCTCGGCGGGGGGGTCGTTTGGCACATGGGAAGCACACAGTGCATGGGCAGCCCTTGGTGATCCATCCCATTATTTCTTCCTCTTGTCTCTGCCAGTTACCCATGGCGGGGGTGGGGGGTGTGGTACTCAGGCGGCCTCAGAGGGAGACCATAATCCAGCACCCGTGCAACACCCAGGTCCTGGTGATAGTGGGGGCAGGCTTGGCACCCCAGGCGAGTGTTCAGGTCCACGAGGTGGGGGAGGGCACAGGTGGGCAGCAGGCATGCAGAGCCAGAAAAGGAGGGGTTTGTCAGGTAGATGGTGACAGGAAGGGCATTCCAGATTGCTCCAGGCCGGGGGGAGGCAGGGCCAGGGCCTCGGAGGAAGCCGTCGGTGAGGTGGCGAGGTGACCCTCCCTCCCTGGCTGGCTGACAACGGTGGGCTAGCACCTGGAAAGCCCAGCAGACAGATCAGTGCTCTGTGCATGTGGTCCCCTTCCCCTGGAGATGACCACCAGTGTGGGCTGCTATTGGCTGAGCTTAATTGCCTGAAAAACCCTGTCCTTCTTCCTCTGTGTGGGCTACCAGTCTCTCAGCATTTCATTTCAAAAACAAAAAAGCACCACTTGGACCCTTACGTACTGCTACAGATTTGTCTGCAGTTCTTGCTGTACTTTTAAAAAAGAAATTAAAAAAAATTTTTTACGCTCTCTGTGCAGGCTCGCAGCTGATTTTTCCTGCAGCCCCGAGAATGCAGCGGCCGGCCCTGGGCACAGTCCTTAGAGCTTCCCTTGGGCTCTCTCATTGAGATCCTGTCCGTGTGGGCGGGACTGGGACCCTGAGGAGTGGCAGGGCGGGGTTCAGGCCCAGGCAGTCGCAACCAGGACACTGGGCTTTGTTCTGTATTTTTGAACTAATTTTAGACTTACAGAAAAGCTGTAAAAACAGTGCAGACAGCTTCCCCTCAAGTTCACGTCTTGCATGACCAGAGAGCAGTGAGCCAACCCAGGCAATGAACATCATACACAGCTACTAACTAAACCTCAGACCTTACTCGGATGTCACCAGGTTTCCCACGAGTGTCCTTTCCCGTTCCAGTGTCCCGTCTAAGATCCCACATCACTTAATTGTCCTGGCTCCTTCATCCCCTCCAATCTGTAACAGTTCCTCAGTCTTTCCTTGTCTTTCATGATCCTGGCACTTTTGAAGTGCACCGATCAGTTATTTTGTAGAATGACCCTCAGTTTGGGTTTGTGTGATGTTTTGTCAGGATTGGACCGAGGTTGTGCATTTTTGGCGAGAATCCCACAGAGGTGATTCTGTGTCCTGCTCGGTGCCTCATATCAGGGGTTCATGGTGTCCGTGTCTCTTCATTGGTGATGTTGACCTTAATCACTTGTTTAAGGTGGTGTCTGTCAGGCTTCTCCACAGTCAAGTTCCTATCTTTCCTTTCTAATTAATACATGTCTTGAGGGAGGTACTTTGAGACCATGAAAATTCTGTTTCTTCTCAAACGTTCACCCATTAATTTTAACATCCATCGGTGGATCTTGTCCACAACAATTATTAGTGTGATGTTTGCCAAAAGGTCACTTTCTATTTTCTTCTTTTCTTTATATTGATAAATAGGAATTTGACTGTAAGGAAGAACTGTCCCTTCTCTTCATTTATTTATTGAATTGATTGTTTATATCAGTATGGACTCGTGGGTATTTGTTGTAATCTATGTATTATAATCCAATATTACCATTATTTATTTTATTGCACAAATTGTTCCAATTTAGCCATTGGGAGCCTCTTCATTTTGACTCCTGTGTTCTCTCAACAAGACCCCATCATTTTTTATCACCTCCTAACTTCTTGACACCACAAGATGCCCAATACGAGCTCATTTTGTATTTTCCCTGCTCCAGTCCTGAGACCATTTCTCCCAGGAGTCTTTCTTGGAGGATGGTGCTTAGAAACCAAGATGAGGCACTAACGGCGCTCACTGTTACTGGGGCATCATTACTTCCAGGCCTGCTCAGTGGACACAGCTGGGAAACACATGTGCTGTACATGCACTAAACCACACCCACACACCTCCATGATTCCAGGTCTCCCTATCTTATACACAGTAAAGACCGTGAGTTCATACTGACCACAGGGATTATTTTAGCTTTCCTCTTTTCCTTCTTTGTAACTTCTTTCTCCAACAGGGAGAAACCCAGCTCTTATTATCTACAATATAATGATTATTTGTCCAATTCTCATGGCTGTAGAGGGTAGTTTCAGAATTGCTGACCCGTTCCCCTTCAAGAAATGCATTTACTGACTAGATTTGTGTGCAGCTCTTTCCCCTGTGCCCTTATAGTAACCAGTCAAGACACTGATTTCCAAAGTTGCTTATATTAGTTCCTTCCCCACGCCCTTCAGTGTGGTTGTGCTATTCATTTGTAATATGGCTTGGTTCATTTTGCGGGGCTTATTTCATTTGGGGTTACCCTCATATCCAGGTTTGTTTGGTTTCTTCTGGGGGGAATGTGAAGGACAAATGAAGGTCTGGGAAACATTGCAAAGGTCCTGAGTCAGAGCTGAACCAAAGGAAAGACTCAGAGCCTGGCCACCTGAGCCCCCTCCCTGCCATCTGGTCCCATTCACCACTCCTTTTCACCCACTCCATGTAACCCATCTCTTTAGTATCCGTTTTTCTTCCTGTATTTATTTTACACAAATGAGTGTATTTCCCTAGACCTCCTTCTTTTCCACATGAAGGATAACATGCCTCAGAAACTCTCTCGCACTTTGCTTTCTTCACTTCACCGCATGTCCTGGAAATCACTCCACGTCAGTTCACGGAGATTTTCCTCCTCCACTGTGTGGAGGTCCCAGAGTTGATTCAACCCCTCTCCTGTTTATGAACTTTTGAGCAGTTTCCAGTATTTTGCGATAACAACCAACATTGCAGTGCACAACCTTGTGTGTGTCTATTTTTGTTATGTTGCAGATGTGTCTTCAAGACAGATTCCTAGAAGTGGGATTGCTGCTCTGACAGGTAAGTGCGTATGTAGCTCTGCTTGGTTTTGCCAAGTTTCCCTTCAAAGGTGTTGTACTAATTTGCAGGAGTGCAAACGCAAAAGTGCATGAGAGGACCTGTTTTCCCACAGGCTCACCAACAGAATATGTGGCCATATTTTAATTTTTGTTAGTCCAATAGGGGGGAAATGGTATGTCAGTGTTGCTTTAAATTGCATTTCTCCATGATGAATGAATTTGGACACTTTTTGTGTGTTTGAGGACTTTGTGTGTGAATTGTCTGTTCATGTCTTTTTTCCCATTTTTCTCTCAATTTTTAAAAGTTCTTTATATAATAGAAATATTAGTCCTTTGGTAAATGTTGTAAATATTTTCTTCCAGTTTACTGGGAGAGAACATCTTTTGACTTTGTTTATGGTGGGCTTTTTAATGCAGTTTTTAAAAATTGTGGGAAATTTCCTACACTGTTGGTGGGAATGTAAATTGATACAGCCACTATGGAGAACGGTATGGAGGTTCCTTAAAAAACTAAAAATAGAACTACCATAGGATCCAGCAATCCCACTCCTGGGCATAATTCGAAAAGATACATGCACCCCCATGTTCACTGCAGCACTATTTACAATAGCCAGGACATGGAAACAACCTAAATGTCCATCAACAGAGGAATGGATAAAGAAGATGTGGTACCTATATACAATAGAATACTACTCAGCCATAAAAAAGAATGAAATAATGCCATTTGCAGCAACATGGATGGACCTAGAGATTATCACACTAAATGAAGTAAGTCAGACAGAGAAAGACAAATATCATATGACATCACTCATATGTGGAATCTAATTTTTAAAAAAATGATACAAATGAACTTATTTACAAAACAGAAACAGACTTACAGGTATCGAAAACAAATTTATGGGGACCAAAGGAGACACGTTGTGGGGAGGGATAAATCAGGAGCTTGGGATTAACATACACACACTACCATATATAAGGTAGATAACCAACAAGGACCTACTGTACAGCACAGGGAACTCTACTCAATATTCTGCGATACCTTACATGAGAAAACAATCTGAAAAAGAATGAATATATGTATCTATATATAACCATCACTTTGCTGTATACCTGAAACTAACACAACTTTGTAACTCAACTATAATCCAATAAAATTTTTTAAAACAATTATGTAGTCAAATCTATCCATCTTGTGTTGCCACTGGGTTTTGAGGGAAAGCTAGAGAGTCTTTACCTGCCCCTGAGTGCAGTCCTTTAAAGTGGGGAGGTGGGGGTTGATGGTGGGGGGCAGGGGCAGGAGCAGGCAGGGGAAGGTGGAAGGGTCTGCTGGAAATAGAAGACAGGCCAGTTTACTGTGGAGCTTGAAAGGATTACAAAGGGACTCACTTACACAGGTGGCTCCCCAAACACTTCAGATTCCGGTAGATCTGCCGAAATTGAGCTGACCACCCATGCTTCATGAAGACACGGATTTATTCCACAGTGAGGTACAATGTCAGGGTCCCGTGCCCCTCCGAGCATACATGGAGGGCGGGTGGGTAAGGGGACCATCTGAGCTTGTAGATTCAGTGTTGTCATTTTACCACGCTCTTTCACTGCTGACCCGTTGTCCAGGTGGAGAAACTGGAGTTCAGTTAAATAACCCCGTCAAGTGGTGGAAGGGCTGGACTGAGTCCACCTTTCTCCAGGGCTCACACTTGTCACTGCAGCCTGCTGGCTTTGCAGAGGTGGGGAGGGGGCTTTTTGCTCCCCCAGGAGACCTGCTCCCCATCCCCAGAGCAGTTTTTGGTTAATGGCATCTCCAGCCCACAGGCTATGGCCCAAGCAGTCCTGGGCTCGCCTCTCCCCAGCAGGCACCTCTCTCAGATCTGCTTTCCTCCTGGACCTCCTGGCTGGACCCCTTCACCTTCCTTGGGGTTCACAGCTGCAGACACTTGAGCGGCTCCTACTCCAGCCTGGTCCCCCCAGTGCACTGTGTAGGGCCCCACAGGGATCTCCCCAAAATTCAGAAGGCCCCTCCCTAGAGGAGAAAAGCCCCGTTCCTTTTGCCTGGCATGGGGGTGCGGATGCTCTGGGACCAGCCTTCAGCCTTCCAAGGGGCCTCCTCCTCCACGTCAGCCCCATCCCTGGCCCCAGCCCCCCAGCGTCAGACCAGCCAGGCATCAGCTGCCTCCCTGTCCAGTGGGGAAAGCGCTGCTGTCTGCTGGGGCCAGGCTCCCACAGCACCTCCCCGTAGGCCACCCCTGTGTCGCTCTGATGTACCCAGCCCAGCCCTGATTCCTTCCAGTCTGGGGGTCTGCCCCCCCCCCCCCCGTAGGTATTGGGCAAATCGTAGATACAGTAAAATCTCTGGAAAAGTCTATTGTGGAAAAGGGAGAGGAGATATGGGGTAGCAAGAGTGCATTGGAGACGGGAGGGAGGAAGGGCAGGATGCCGGGCGGAGAGGTGGGCAAGAGGATGAGGCCCGAGGCGGGCATCCTACAGCCTGTGGGGCAGGTGACTCGTGAGTGGAGGAGGTCAACAGGGAAAAAATGCAGGCCAGAGTCACCTTCCCTACAGTTTCCTGGCAAAGACACGACGGCCTATTTTAACCAAGCCCCACGAAGGGCCCAGAGCATCAGGTGCGCTCGGATTTAACGCAGGTTTGCAGCCTGCAGGGCTATTTCGGGATTGGCAACTGCTGCTCCGTTCGCCTGCTTTTCCTTTCCGTCGGTGTCCCCGGGCAGGTGGCACTCCCCGCGCAGCACGCGTCCCCGAGGACAGGCTGCTACCAGTTCTGTAAAGCGAGCCTCATCTTTGCCTCCCGACCACAATTCTTTGGGAAAGTGATCTGTCCTTCTTAAGAGTACGCGATCACCCTGTGAGTTCCTATCCATCCATCTGTCCACTCTGCCCGCAGGCATAACGTTGTGGAATTGTTGGGAATAAAGCATTATCGTGAAAGTCACCATTCTAACAATTTTCCAAATTATATTTTGTCCAAGACTAGTTTTTGCTGTTTACAGTTTCCAGCCCTCTTGCTGAGCCAACTGCCTTGGACTTCCTTTCTCTTGGGCCTCTTCTGGGCACCTACACTGTGCAAGGAACCGCGGGCACAAAGAGCTGTGAACAGGGCCTCGCGTATCAATTGCGAAGTGAAATCTCGTGGCGAGGGCGCCACAGTGTGCCGGACGCGCAGGGCCTCAGCCACAGCTTAAGGATGGAGAAGCTGGACAGTGGGGAGACGTCCAGGGCCAGAGGGCACCCGCAGACAAGGCAGGGTCCTGGCTCCGTGCACATCGTTGGTATTTGCTGGATAAACAGATGTAATTGTGGGGCTTGTATATTCCTTAACGTTGAGCACATCTGTACTGAGAAGCGTTTATTTATACAACACAACAGGAGCACCAACAAACCCCAAACACACATAATGAGAAAAAATAATCCACCTCTCGGATCAAGTTCTTAGCTCGGTCTGGGAAGGTACCTGCTAGAACTTGGCTTGGTTTTCCCCGGCGGCTTCCTGGAGGGCGGTCCGTCCCAGTTGGCACTGTCACCAGGGGGCGCAAATGGAGCAGGGGAAAGGAGATTGCCCAGGTAGGAGCTCCTATAAAGCCTGCGGGGAGGAGGGACCCAGGGCCAGAGGGAGGGGCGTGGGTTTGGTTTGGATGAGGGTGAAAAGGGAGGTTTGGCTTGTCTTGTTTTGGTGGCAGAGGAGGTCTTGGTGGACTTTCTCTGCTGTTTCCCATGCCATGAAGAGATGACAGAATTCCCTTCCTCGTGGACACTGATCTGGGAGGGCTGCCAGCGGCGGTGGTGCGGGGAATGGGCCGGCAGGCTCCCCATTACTCAGCTTTGCCCTTGGCCTCTGGTCACTGGCGGCTGAGCTGCCTTGATTGCTCTGTCTGCCCGTCTGCCTGTGGGTCATTTCAGGGATGCAACCTGGAGGGTGACACTTTCGTTCTTAACTCACGTTGCACTTCGTTGCGAGTTTGCAGAAAGCACTTATTTTAAAATGTGCAGATTCAATAGTTGAAGCCTGAAGTCTACATAATTGAATGACTAGAATCCTGAGATGATTTAACAAGCGCATATACTCATATTATCCTACTAACTGCACACATTATTGGGGCTTAATTTTTCTATTTCCTCGGCTTGTAATCTACTTTCCTCCCCATCACATACACAGCAATTCTATTCTTCCAGTAACAGCTGTTTTATAATCATCACCCTGACAGCAGAACTACATCCTTGTATTCATTTAATAACTGTTTATCTTCTATCTTCCCATTTTCAAAAAGGAATAAGTTGAGTGCTCCAGAAATTGGAAAAAAAAAATTGAAATTTGACCTTTATTAACTGGGTTAATTGTCAAAATCTCTGCTTGTAAAAAAAAAATTAATGACCAAAAAGTGTAACTTTTAGAGTTTCAAAGATTAGGTTAATGTCCAAGGAAATATAAACTCTGACCTTTTTGACACATGTCATAAGTAACATCTATCCTAATAAATTGCTACCTGTGAGCAATTATAGCATTTTTCCTGTATCCAGTCATGCAATTTAATTGCTGCTGGAAATTCTGGCTTCCTTAGAGATAGCCTGAAGAATTATTTGATGCCTACGGGCGTCATTTTATATTTGTTTCAGGGGAGAGTATTTGTTCGTTTGGATTTCTAGACACTGAAATGTCGTGGACAGAGAGCCTAGCTGCTTTGGCCAAAGGCAGCTTGGGCGGTAAACAACAAAACTTATCACAGGAATGACAGGGAAACAGGTGACAAGCTTCTATGCCCAGATGTGGTGTGTCACTGAGGCTGGATCCTCTCATTTCCTTGTTAATTGTCCGCTTGAGATAGACTGAAGTAGGTGTGGCCTAGTCAAACCCCACGGGATTAACAGGTGGTTTTTTAAATGTCATCATTCTGGGATGGGTTTGCGGACTAGTTTGGGGAAATGGGGCTAATCCCCACCATTCATGCTCTCATGTACCAGTCTCATAACGGGTTTCTGTTTCAGCAAAGGAAACAGGGATTTCACTGCCATTTATCTGGAGTCACCCCAAAGCTATGATGCTGGGGTCCCCTCTTATCATCCCACCCTCATTCGGAAGATCCCAGAATGTTAGGAAATCTGGAAATGTAATATCTGTAAACATGAAGAAGATTCTAGTTCCCTGAGGCATGTGTTCAAAGCACTTAAGTTGTGAAAAGAAATCAGAGACTTAAATTGTGTACTATTTGGTAATAGAAATGAACCTTTTGGGGAGGGGGGGATAAGGAGTAAAAATTAGTCTAAGAGAGAATTACAGGTAATCTACCATTCTGTAGACTGTGGAATTAAAAGCCCTGGACAGTCTCTTTTCTGTTAGGGGTAGAAAAAAAGGAATGTGCCTCAAGACCTAGTTTGGGTGTAACTTCCCCGGGAGGCCCCCTGCAGCCCCCAGACATGGGCTGGGTGCCAGGCCTGCTGGTCCTGGAGCTCCTTGTGGCCGAGCGGCTGGGGCCACTCTGTTTGCTCCCCCAGCACTGATCAGATACTCCAACAACTGTTGGGTGAATCTATGGGTGTCACTGAATCAAAGCTTATTAAGGAAGAGGAACTGGGATGAGACCCTGCGGCCACCCGTGTCTCACTTTCCCGGCAGCTCAACACGGCACCTGGACCTGTGTTTTGTCATCTGGAAAACAGGGCTTCTGCCACCTGCCCCTGCCACCGGGGTGCAGTGCGAGATAGCAGCAGACCAAGGCTGTTCGGGTCCCTGTGGGGAAGAACCCACACCTTGGAGGTCTGAAGTCTTTGCTGTCTGAGCCTCCAAGAAGTCTGACCTGGAAAACTGCTGGGTCCCGTGGGGGCCCTTGCTCACCCTTGCTAGACTGCTGGTCCACTCACGTTGCAGGGCTGAGGACCTGGGGGAGGAGACAGCCGCTCCTGTCACCGCAAAGGATGAGTGGAAGGCCAAGTGCTACCTGAGGGCTCTACCCAGTTAACTTACGCGGAATGGCCCGGCCCGTTCCCTGGAACGCTCGGTAGCTTTTGTTAATGTCGTCAGCGCATGAGTCACCAGCTCCCAGAGCATCTCAACAGGCAGCAAACACGCACACAACCAGCCTGCTCTCTACCTCAGCACCCTCAGCACCCAAGTCTGGCAAAAATAACCCTGTAAAGGCTTTTCTGTACAACACCACCTTTGTACAGCTGCTGGTAGAGCTGGTGGTGTCCGTGTGTCTGTTATAGCACCTGCTTCCTAAGGGGGGAGGACGGATGTGAGGGGGGAGGGGGGTTATTCCTGTGCCCCTGATTTGATCCAGCCGGGGCAGAGGAGCGGGATTTTGAGGTCAGCCTGGAGCTTCTCCGGAGGAGCGTATAAATCACAGCCGCCGAGGCGGCACACTGCTAGAGGTGCCCCACCAGTGAGGAAACCTTTTCAGAGCACGCACGAGGCGCCAGGTCCTGCACGAGGCACCAGGAAATGAAAGATGAGCCACAAAGGCACCAGCACTCACATCGCACCAGCTGGGTGAAGTCTGCCCTCAGCCATGCCGAGCACCTTCTCTGTTGCCTGAAACTGAAGAATATGAGTTTTGAGAAGATCTTATGTGCACGCGTATACATATACACACACACATTTGTGTAAATGTACACATATAAAATACATGTATGGACACACACACAGGTATGCCTGAGTCGTAAGAGGGCGTTAGGAGAATGAATAAACCTAGGAGTTGAAATGAGCGTGACAATCTGGGCTAACTTTCCTAACCCCACAGTCAGGCTAAGGCGTCCACGAACACAGGTTTCTCTGCCGTTTTATCTCGTTTCTACGGGAAATACCAATGGTCTTTTCAAGCAGCTGGCCATTGCCACATTTTTCCATCTAAAGAAGTTCATTCATTACAAGGTAGGTGAAACTCTGCAGGAGCTCTCCTTGGGGTCCCTGGGCACCGGCCAGTTCAGGAGCCTCCTGCGGGATTCCTCAGGGGGACCTCAACTTCCTACCCCCCACCTCCAGCCTGGCACTGCCCCGTCCCCACCCCATTGCTCACAGACGAACCCCTGAAAGCCCAGGTGCCACTTCCTCCAGCGCTTCTTTTCCCGAGTTCCAGAGTGCGCAGAGCACTCCGTCTCCAGAAGCGTGGCATGCTCTGCCCGGGGTTACGGTTATTTGTTCAGATGGTGGTCTCACCACCTGCGGGGGCAGCAAGGGCTTCTTAGGAATCTGAATTACACAGAACCTGGCATTACACCAGGAACACAACTGGTGCTCAGTCCAGGTCTGTCTCAGTGGACAGATGCCAGCAGCCTGCCTGCAGAGCAGGGATGGTTTTGCTGCCCCCCAGCCCCCCCCCATCCAGTCCCACTAACACTTCCTGCCTCCCAGGAGTGGCTCAGACTTAGAAGAGTAATGACTCACATTTACTGAACGCTTAGCACGCGGCAGACACGGTGACAGAAGCTTTTATACCCGTTACCTCATCTGGTCCTCCCGGACCCGCTAGAGGTAGGAAGCACAAGACGCACTAAAGGTGGGTACAAACACATCCAAGGACTGTCCCCAGGTCCCAGGAGAGAAGCGGGGCTGGGTCAGGAACCCAGAGCCATGTGGCCCGGAACTTGCACTCTCAGCCACCGTGGAGAGCCTCCCCATCCTCTGCATAAAGATAAATAAGATCAAAGTGCCCCAGACACTTAGAATACCCTCTTCCCATGGCTGGCGGTCTGTTCATGTCCATGTCCACGTCCAGAGCAGCCTGCATTGTTAGGAAGCGCCCCTCCCTCGGCGGGGATCTGCCTCCCGGCCCACTGGCCCTGGCTGTGCCTTCTGCAGAGACAGAGTGAGTCCCATCCCTCCTTCCCGTGACAGTTCTTCAAATACCCAGGGCCAGCACTGCAGCTTCATTTAAATAACAAATTCGCCAGTGCATCTAAATACAATTTGAGTTACTCAAATTCAATTTACACACAGAATTTTAGGAATACACTATATAAGGTGCTGCTGATTAAAATAGTAGGGTGACCCCTAATGAGGTTATTGGATTCTACTGTATACTTACCTGAAATTGACATTTAAATAAAAGTGAGCCAGATTCTTGGGTCAGGTTATCGCTACATCCTATTAATAAACATGCTCATTTTGCCAGATCGGTAATAATGTGAACATGGCACGGTATATCACATAAAAAGCTTCTCACCGTAGCCATGGTTACAGCCAACACTTCATGATCTGGGCTTCCTGAAACTCACCCCCAAAACCAACCACCACTAACCATGATTCCCTATTTTCTTTATAGCCAGTGCTATTTTAGTTCTGAACTCAAGTTGTAGGTACTATCTCTTGGTTTTGTTTTTTTTTTAATTCTTTCACTCCAACATGTACACTTTAATCATCAAAAACATAGTGATGATTTACAGAAAACGAATTCCCTAATTTTTAAGTGAAAGTTTAATTTAGCATAACCCTGCATATTGGGAACCTGGGTATATTATAGTTTTAATGTCTTACCCCACCTCTCAAAAAAATTAAATACATCTTCTAGTGAGCCTATTCTAGAAACTATCGGGGGAAATCACCCATCAATTGCCAGCCTGAGTGGAAAAACGGGGTGATTTTTCTAGGCTGGTGGTATCTAATTGCTAACTGTTTACACAAATAACACACAGAGCTAACGAAACAGAAGCAGAAGCTGGCATTTTCCCAACGACTAGCCTGAGCAGCCTCTTATCCAAAAGCATCAGAAGAAAGTAAACTTTAAAATGATTTGAGAGAAAGGTCTGTTTTCATGACAGATGGCAGTGAGGGTTCTTCAATGCCAATTTAATCACTTTTCCTCAGTTTTCAAATGCTTCAGTCGTGAATCCAAGTGTCTGTGCAGCAGCGCTGCATCGCTCATGGGCGCAGAGGGCTGATGACATGCGCTGTGGCCTCGCTGACCCGCCGGAGTCCTGCAAGGGTGATTCTATCCGACCTAGGAAATCACGTTGTCCAACACGCTCTGTCTTCCGACATCGAAAGCGTTCTATGAGCACCCTCTTTGTCACAGACGTTCTCCTTGATTGGAGTGTAACCTATATAATCGTTTTTTGGTCCAATAACCTTAACAAAGAGACCCTGTGGATGGGGAATTCATGGACAGAACAGTGTCCGAATTTTTAAGCAGGGACCACTGATAATTAGGTACCATTCCCTCACCTCCCAAGTAAATGAGGGAACTGAGGCCCGAGCGTGGGGTCCTCGCACCCTTCAGTGGTGCCGTGAGGACCAGGGCTTGTCCTGACCCCCGTCCAGCTCCACCTGAACTCGAATCTTCTCCAGGGAGTATTTTGAAAACTATTCTATCTCATGAAGCTACTTTACGTCTGAACTGTGTCTGTGTGTGTGTATATATATATATATATATTTCAAAGGACATATATTTAACATTAGACTTGAAAGCTGTCATCCAATGAGAAACTCATCTACAGACAAATCAGTCATGCGCATTCTTCATCTCTTCTGGGGCTCCTGTTCCAGAGAGAAAACTCCTTGAGTACCACCGTGCTTCTGCCTTTTGGAAATTAGTAGGTAGGTTTCCCAGACTACTTCATATCTTTGGTAAAGTATCTCAGGTAGAGGGCTGATAGGAGAGCTGATGTCACCGGCATCCTCTTCTGAGGCAGTGCAGATTGTGTTCACATTAACAACATAGGAAGTTACAGGCGCCGACCTCATGTAAATATGAAACCTGCCTCTAGCGTCCAAGGGCAGCAGGTACACGTGACATGCGGAGCCCTGGGAGGGGGGGTGTCCTTGGTAGAGAATAAAGCAAGTTATCAGCAGAGCTGTGTCTTCTCCAAGGAGGAACACCAAGAGCACCGTGAAGACTACCTGTGTGCAGCCATGTTTACCGAGACGGTCGGGGGAATAATTCACACAGCCTTTTCCAAAATAAGCGATGTGCTTAACAGTTAGGACATCAGAGACGATGTGAACATTTGCAGTTAAGGAAGACTGGCAATCCGTAACCTGAAGACTGGTGGCTTTCTGGGGATGGATCCCACCTCACCCCCAGGACACCGCCCCAAGCCTCTACTTCCTAAGAACTCCTCTTCCTGTGTTCCTGGTGCCACCGCCCCCCCCCGAGCACCCCCTGCAGGCTAGGGAGGGGGCTGAGCTCACGCCTCTCACCCATCTCTGAGTCCCCAGCGGGGAGCAACACGCAGCACGGGTCAGGTTCGAAACCTGCCCCGTGGATAAGCAGGAGGGTCTGCGTAAAAGCTCGATTCAAGGGGCCTGTCGCACTCCAAAGAAAAGGAATAGACAAAAATATTAATTACGTTTTCCTTTTAATAAGGCTTTTTACTCAAAAGTGTAGCTTTGAAAATCTCTAGCTCGTTGTGACAACCAGAGAAGCCAGGAGCGGCCTTGCCTTGAACATGGTGCCCTCGCAAGCTCTCCGGCGCCAGGGCTGGAGGGCAAACGCACCACTTTACAACCAGAGCCAACATGTAAAATTAGGAGGAGGATGCATGTCCTACTTGGATTCCAGGAGAAAGGACAAGTTCTCAATACAGTAAAACAAAACACAAAAAGTAAACAAATCTTTAGAAATCACTAGATGTGTGTGTGTGTGTGTGTGTGTGTTTACATAATTAGGATTATCATCAACATTTAAAACTATTAAAAATAAGGTTGCCACCTTACCTTTTCTTTTGGTACTGGGGTGTTATTTTTTTTAAGGAAAAATTTTTTTTTTTTTTTTTTTTGCCCAGCCTCTCAAGTTTCCTCACCTCAAGCCTGTTTTCCGCTGTGCAGCCAAATGCCCCACCTTCGCACTGCACCCCCAGAGCGCCACTGTCAAGCCCCGTTGGCAGGAGGCAGGGCAGGCTTTGATTCTGGCTGTCAAGATGACAGGCCCACAAAAGCACAGCTGACAGAGGAACTGAATTCTTCCCCAGGAAGAAAATACATTTGCCCGCAATGGGTCTGCAAAATCTTCCGAGGCACCTCTTCCCCCTCTGTGCTCTGCTTGATAACTTGTTTGTTTGGCCAAGAAGCAAGATGGCAATCTTAATCAGAAAGGGAAGCTAGATTTTTTAAATAACTTAAAAAAATCATTTTTATATAAAGCAGCAAAAACATATTTTCCTCTCTGCAGAAAGAAAACCGTGAACAAGGAAACACAGCGATGTAAACGGGGCCATTCATACACTTCTGCTAAACTGGGTCCCCCGACAGACTCAGAGCTACTTTCCAACTTCCTCGGCGCTGTCGGAAGAAGATTCTTTGGCGTCTCCGGTCGCTCTTTTACTTTCCTCTTGATTTAAACTCTCCTTTTCCGACCTGGTCCCGTTGGGTATAGAGTTTTCGCCGTTGACCAGCCCGTGCTCTGCAGCCTTTGCCCTGCGGACAGCCTCAGTGAGGGTCAAGGCCTCCTGTGCGCCGGCCTCCCCCTCCGGGTCCCTGAGGACCAGGGGCAGCCGCGAGTCCGCCACGCCCTCCAGCAGCCCCGGGTTACTCTCCTCGTACTTGGGGAGCGGGGCGTGCCCCTCCACCTGCCTGCGGCAGTGCTCTCGGTTCGCGGCCGCGCTCTTGACCGCTTTTTCCAAAATCTCTTTCTCACCTAAGCGCAACTTGACGGCCATCGTGGCACGAACGGAAAGGGCATGGTTTTTCAAGAAGGACTTATCTTCCTGGAAAAGGAAACAGAGCAAAATTAACTATAGCCAAGTCTAAACCAGCAAAACGATAGTGCCAGAAGGCAGATCAGTTGCTGCCGGGGACGAAGGCGTGAGAGAAATTGGGGGGGGGGGGGCGCGGGGTGGGGGGGTGACAGAAGGTTCTGGAACTTGACTGTGGAGGTGGCTGCATGACTGCACACTTAAACCCAAGCGTACACTTCAGAAGTGTGAATTTTACTCTATGTAAATTATACCTAAGTAAATGATTATAAAACAGAAAAGAAGAGCCTAAATCAAATGGTGCGTGGACACTGACAGAACTTCACTTATTTCTAAAACCCTTCTGTCTTGTGCCCTGACGGAGCCCAGCGCTCGGCACTTGGCTGAACGATGGCTGAATGACAGGTATTTGAAGTCAGTGACCCAAGAGTAAACTTTGAAAGCATGGATGAAAACTTGTGTTTGTCTGTATCATATGAATTAGAAATTATGGAAAAATGTTAAATAATGTAAAAAATTTATATTCTGATCAACAATGCCTCAGTGTGACTCTTTTGGTAGGGGTAAACATGTAAAATAGAAAAATATTAATAAGTTGAATGAAAAATGTCAAATACACAATGATTTTGCTAAAGCATGATAGTAATTTACATTTAAGAAAGGATCTCTTATTAAACGTCTTTTAAAACATGACAATGCACAAGTCCTCCCTCAATCAAAAGAATTACCTCAATGGTTGTTTTATATGTTTTTAAAAGAAGTGAGGCTCGATCTTCAAGAAATGTCCACAGTTTGACCTCATTGTCCCAGCTAACAGGATACTCAGAGTTCCCCAAGGTGAAGATTCTGTCAATGGCATTATCTCCCAGCAAATGTTCTTTCAATTCTTCTACAAGAACACAAACAGCCATCTGTTAGGGGAAACAGCACTACTTCTCATTTTAACCAGCAACCCACCTCACAAAAACATCTTTCCCAACAATGTCATCTTCCTGTGGTGAACAGTTCTCCCTGATCAATCAGCCAGGCCATGGCTAGACTCTCCAGAGCAGAGCCAGAGCTGTTTCAGGGAAAAAAGAGAGGAGGTCTTCCTGATTTGGAATCCAGATCAAGCCTTGCTGGGCCAGCCCTCCGCATTTTTCATTGTTTTTAAGAGGGATCCCGAGAGCCTTTAGATGGTTTCAGAAGCTACTTCTTAAAGACCATCCGTAGCGACACACCCCTTATTTTGACAACACCCTTCTTGCAAACTCTGAGCCCAGTCACAGCAGCTGGGTGAAAAAGACATGTAGGTGAGCAATGTAAACAGTGAAAACAAACGACAGCACAACAACCCAGTGATCCTTCTAGACTGAAATCTGATGGATGCTAATTCCAGTAGTTGGCCTGACAAAGCTATTTGTCTCGTCTTACAACAAGTAAACCACAAACTGAAACCCAAAAATGGACTAGAAAAATCTTAGTTAATGAAATATGTGTCTGTATCCCTCACTTGTCAGGAATTTAAAAAGGAATTACAAATAAACACAAGTGCACATCTCAACTACCTTCAAATATATGTAAGAAGAGGAAAGAATTCAGCAACTGCTCTGAGCATTTTATCTCCTGGCACATTATCTTCAAAAGACCAAAACATGCCGATCCTATTCATGCTCAAGAAATACAACCGTGCTTCTTATGTAATTATGAGACAGTATCTCTTTCAGAGCAAAATGCCCTACAGCTGTCACTATTTACAATTCAAATGGAAGAACTTCTGCTGCCAGCAAACCAAACTTTTATTAGTATTAGTGAGAGTGATTCAAAGAATGCATCAATTGTCTTGACAAGACAAATTGTCTATGACTAAAGAGAAACTAAAGAGAATCAACGGACCTAAAATGATTCAAAAGCAGGTTACTGGTTTTTTTTTTTTATTTTAAGAAAATAGAAGTTAATCTAATATTCAGAAAAGAAATTTCTTAAGTTGCATTTGTTAGCAAAAGGTCATGATGAAATTCAGGATTTTTAGATTTTTGATCCTTCAGTTTATATTCTTTGCATAAAGTAATGAAGATTTTTAAAATGCTTTTTAAGTGGAAGAAGTTTCTTTTTAGAAGCCCCCAATACTAAGGTTACTATTTTCGCTTTCTTCCTCAACCTACCCGAGTTTCACCCTTTAATTAACACTGGGAAGCTGAGGGGCTGAAGCAGAGTTTTCTCTCTGTTGCTCTTAGCAGTGATACTGGACTGGCTTCACATGCCTGGAGAAATAAAACCTATGAAAGGCCACCAACCTGCCTGGAACACTCAGGAAATGAACCACAGGCTCCGGGAGCAGGTTTCTTTCCCCTCTTCCCTCTCGCTGACAAACCCTTCCTGGATTTCCTGGATTCCCTGCCCACTGCAAGAGTGTGGTTTGGTGGCCCGCAGCCTGGCCCCTGCAGACCCTGCAGCGCTAGAATCTCTTCCGTGGGCTGTGGGACTTGCAAACCCGCAGGAGCCACATGGGGGCCTGGGGTACAGGCTCTGAGGCGGCAGAGCTGGGTCCCAAGTCAGGGTCATCGCCTGCCAGCTGAGTGGCCAAGTTACTCTCCTCTTTGCATGGGAGCTTCTACGTCAGTCAAGTGGGAAGCCCCAGCTCCCTCCAGCAAGGCTGATGAGGATGAACAAAGCCTGCACCACATTCAGCATCGTGCCCGGCACAGAGAGGGGGCTCCCAAATTACAGGGATTATCATCGTCGTCATCTCTCATCAGGATATGAACTGTGACATTCAACTTTGTAACCCTATATTACACGCAAGAAAAGCCCACGGTTAACCCTTAACTCGTGTTCACTAAATTGAACTGAGGAACCAGTGCCAAAGCACAAAATCACCAAAAGCTCTCGCTTGAGTGACAGGGAGTCTAGAGCAGTACGGCTGCGAGCGAGGGCCAAGGACCACCTCACACCTCTCTGGGCTCTGCAGGTGGTTGTCTGTGTTTCAGGACTCAGTTTCTTCTACTTCCAATGTCAAGCCAGGACCTGGGCGGCACTTCTCTGGCTGCAGACATGAAGGGAGGGAGCCAGACGGCAGAGTCCAGCGGACTCCCTCCACGGGCCGTCGTTTCTGCTCCGGCCCCGGCTGCCCTTGCTCTAGCGCTCGGACGGCTTCCTTCAGAAGAACACTTGTCTGTCTGTTCAATTAGGCCGGCACGCACGCACTCAGTCACTCATTCCCACCCAATCTGCTGTGCACAGGATCCAGGCTAGTTTACAACAACGGCAAACTCACACACAATTAAAAGTGGAACCTCGGGGCTTCCCTGGTGGCGCAGTGGTTGAGAATCTGCCTGCTAATGCAGGAGACACGGGTTCGAGCCCTGGTCTGGGAAGATCCCACATGCCACGGAGCAGCTGGGCCCGTGAGCCACAGCTGCTGAGCCTGCGCGTCTGGAGCCTGTGCCCCGCAACGGGAGGGGCCGCAATAGTGAAAGGCCCGCGCACCGCGATGAAGAGCGGTCCCCGCACCGCGATGAAGAGTGGCCCCCACTTGCCGCAACTAGAGAAAGCCCTCGCACGAACCGAAGACCCAGCACAGCCAAAAATAAATAAATAAATAAATAAATAAATAAATAAAATTAAAAAAAAAAAAAAAAGTGGAACCTCACAACCAGGGGATTTGGAGGAGTATATTTTCAGATGAACAGTGAAAACACAACCGCAATAGACCACATCTCAGTGCCAGAGATCCCAAATGGCTTGTCTTCAGGAAACATAAAAGTAATGCTCAGTGCATATATTTAACTCTTTCCGTGCCTGAAATAAGAGGCTGTAGACAGGAATATGTTGCAGTTTAAACAGGTTCTGTTTGCAGTGCTATTTACTCCAACTGGATGCCTGGCACTGAAAGGCCTGCTGGCAATTTCGGATTCACACTACAGAGCTGGTTAACAAATGAAGTCCTCTGGCCCACGTGGGTCATGGCCGACCACCCGACTGCAGTGTCGAACGACCATTCGCCGTGAGAACATTTAGGCTCTGTCGTCCTGGGTAAACAGGCACATCAAAAACTCCCATCTACAAATGCCGAATTTTGATATAGGTAGACAATCCAAGATGTATTAAGTTTTCTTCCAATGCAGCAGAGAATTATTTGTTTATTACAGCGTATGTTGACAACACACTGAGGATTTAATAAAATACTTCCGGGATAAAACAGATCAATTTCTTCTTTCTCCAATATTACCGCCTTACCTCTTCCCCCCAAAGTGCTTTAATTTTAAGCAATTTTATCTTTAATCTGAATCCCTCTGCCTCACACTTCATGAATTAAAAAAAGAAAAAACTCAACATTTTTTTACTTCCTGAAATGATTTACCTTCGGTCATGCAGAAGACTCGGAGAAAAGCCAGAAGCTGGGCGGAGATGGGTGGCTCTGCAAAATGCAATGCGAAGACGCTGGAGCTGACGAGAGGAAGAAGAGCCATCAGTCCCTGCCGCGGCGACCTACGCGCCCCACAGTGAAATCTCTGAATCTGCACTCCGCGTGGTCGCCCTCAGGGAGCCTGGGCCAGCATGAGGGACCCCACCTCTTCACCAGAACTCTAAAATCAGAACGTTCAGCCCTGGCGCAATGCAGAAGGCCTGGGCTGGCCGAGGAGGATGGCGGTAACCATCACTGCCAGCAGTTCTTAGTCTGATAGCCTTCATCCCGGGTGCATACAACACATTAGGAGAATTAAGCATACCCACGGTTCCTAAAAAAGGTTAACAGTAATTTATGTGGAGTTCACATTTTAATCATTAATCAAATATTGACAAGTTCAATAAAAAAAGGTCTAGATAATCCATTTTCATCAAGAATGGTTCTCTCCATTCCCTGGAGAACCAATAAATCATAACTCTTGTCTTTATCATTTTGCACCTCAAATGCAAGGAAATCTTACGATTTGATTTAACCAGAAATTCTTGAAAATCACTGAGTAGCATGACTTCATTACAGAAACTAATGGTGGCAAAGAATTAAATGAAACAAATTGATCCAGGTCATTAACCTTTTCAAGGTGAAAGGCATTAATGACACGGAGGCACTTACTAACTGAACGAGGGTTTCAGGCCACACCCCCTAGAACTGGCTGTGGACGCTTCCAACGACACAATTATGTTGATCTGAAAACGCTGGTAAATCACCATGCATCTCAACGGTGTAAATTTGCAGTACAATAGGGATAAAGGGATTAAGACAAACTACAGCAGAGAAGTTTTATTAACACACCAGTTAAACACTATGCGACTGGAAATATTTCAAGCACCACAGTAAAGAGCTGACAGATTTTTTTCTACGTACGTTGGGATGCCGGCGCGAGCCAGGACCTCGGCCTTCATGGCGTACAGCCTGTCACTTTTACTCACTCCAAGCTTTATTTTCACTCTGTCGTGTGAATTATTGTCAAAGAAAAAACCACTGTGGATCACAAACTCTGCATTTGACCGAGTGCCATAAAAAATGTAAATCTGAGATGCAGTAAAGAAAAAATAAAGGGATATAAAAGAAACTTAACATCCATTCTCAGTACAGAGCAGGGCAAAGGATCAGTTCTCATATATTTAATGCGACTTCACACTAAGGAGACAAACAGCTCTGAGGTGACCATGTCCCCGTTCTGAACATCATGTGCCGCCGGGCGGGGGCGGGCGGGCGGGCTGAGTAGCGCACACGCCGACCTCTGGCACCCAGAGGAGCCGGACCCCGCCGTCCCAGCCTTTCTCATCCCCCCTCACACTCCCAGGAACAGCGAGACTGCTGCTTTACGACTGCACTTCAAAATTCACCATGTTCTTTTCTCCCTCTCCTTTAACTACAAGAGCGTCTCCTGGAACCAGGGTTTAAGGCAGTGTCTGTCAGAAATCCACTTCTAGATGCTGCGGCAATTCTGCACGTAGCAGGAGGGTTTATGAACTGTCTCCAGGCACTTTGTTAGGCTAATGGTTTTCACTCTGTCCCAGCTCGGACGTTGGTGGTCTGTGTCAGCTCTGTCTTTTTCTGTTCCCTGCTTGGTCGCAGGACTGCCAGGCAGAGTGTAGGTGTCCATTCGTGCACATGTTCACACTTACTGAAAGGCTCAACCCCACCCCAAATATTACTTCAAACTTCACAGATTAAAGTGAAAGTACAAGAAGACAGCTCTTGTGGTTCCTTTTTCCCTTATGGTTTTGCCGCTTAAATAAACTGCCTCCTTTTAAAGAAGGTTTTAATCAACAGGAAAAGATACGAAAACAATGCAGTTTATACAGTCGAAAAATCTGTTCTACTGTCGTAACAGAATTTATTTTCAGTTGACGGTGTTACACACAGTAGGTCAGTTGTGCAAATAACTGCGCTCACATCTTTCTCCCTGGTGGACCCAAAGGTCCTATTCAAAGCACGGCATGTTTATTAGGGCTTTGGGTCTCAATATGTATTCCAGAAAACAAGCCTTAAATACAAATCTCGAAATTTTCTGCCCAAGTTAAGTACTTTTTAAAAATGATCAACACAGTATGAGGTGAGGGACTCGGCGCAGAACCCACCTGCTCTCCGGCCCGGAAGTCCTGCAAGGCTACACATTCACAGCGGTCGTCCTCCAGGTTGTAGCCGGTGGTGATCTGCACACGGGAGGAAGGGTGACAGGACAGCGTCTAAGTGCTCTCGCTCAGGAGGGCCTTTTTTCGGCAATTAGAGGATAAAAGACACGCAAAGCTACTGAAAGGGGTGCACTCTGCCTGCTTCATCAAACTGAGCAAAGAACCGCTTGGTTATTTTAATTAATTCCACTCACACCCGAAATCCTTATGGAAGACCCCGTACCTGCAGTGAGGGACATACTCTTTGGAAAATGTATTGTAGAGGTTATCCCTTACTGGTCTCAACCAAACATAATCATTCATTACAAAGTTACAGGCTTTGAGCTCATCTCCCCCACCCCCATCTCCAACCACCCACCCACCCACAGGACCTGCACTCCCGCAAGGAGGGAAGCGGGATCTCTGGAGAACTCCAACTGACTCGCAAACAGCATCTTTAGTATTTGGCCATTAAGAACACAAGGCGGGTTTCCCACTGGATAAAGAATCAGGGAGAAAGAAAAGCTCTGTTTCCGAATTATGTACTTATTTTACTCTGGAACTAGAGAAATTAAAACTCTCAGATAAGCAAAGGAAAAATAAAACAACTTAGTTGTATCCTATTCACTCTCTTTATGCTGAAAGCTGTACTGTGAGAGTTTCTAAACCCCCAAATCCACTAACTACACTGAAAATCCGGATCTCTTCCTAATCTCTCCTGTCAAGGGGTGTGGGAGGGGGGCAGGCGATGTCGTGGTCTCGGCACTGAAGTCACTACAAAATTCTCTGGGCCTCAACTGGTCAGCATTTTACCTTCCGAATCACCCTTTGCATTTTGTTTGTCCTGCCGTCCCCTGGCTCTTCTCACCCAGCTCACCACGTGCAAAACCCTTCCAACTGGTCTCAAATTCCAGGACTGTCCCTCCCGCGTCCCGTGTGGCACACATGCTTGACCTCCTGTTTCAAACTTTTCAGTGGTGCTCTACTTTGCCTTGCGGAAAAAATCCAAATTTTTGAGCAAGGCCAATTTACAAGGAGGCCCACACCTCCCTATGGTCTCTGGACACGCCACTCGCCTGCCACTCTGGGTGCTGTCCCCGATCCCTCGTGCCTGCAACCACCTTCAGCTCCTGCTTTGCCTGAGCCCTGGCTTCTCTGGAGCTGCCTCCCCTCATCCCACCCTCCCTCTCTGTTCCCCAAAGCCTCTCCCACCCAATAATAGGGTATTTATATCTGTGTACCCCCCACCAGCCAGACCTGCAGCCTAGCCCTTTCCACCTCGGCGCCTGGAGCTTAGCTCACCGGGCCCAACACCTGACACTGCCCGTGCCCTTGAGAATATCTGCTTGATGCAGGGAAAAGAATAGGCTCTCCAATTTATATTAAAAGCTCCTTCTCAGAAGTCTGTCCCTCAGAGCAGCCCCCCAATCTCTTAGATTGTCTGTAAACGCTCATTAATTACTTCGATCTCCTCATTTTATCCTGGAGAATCAAAATTCAAGACGGCTACAAGTGCTACTTTGCTATTTAAGGTATCAACAGCTCAAAAGATTACTTTTGAGTCCAGGGAATGGCATTTGGGGATGGAAGTCCAGATAACACTCCTCTTTAAACCCAGTATCCCCAGAACCAAGACCAATGAAAAATATGAAAGCAACGAGGACTAAATGAAGGCAGGTGTTCTGGCTCATTTTCACTCACAGAACAGCTTAAACACTTGATAAAAAAATCAGCTCCATGAAGTTCCTGCCCAACATCAAAATCATTTTTCTGACCCCCAAACATGACCTTGATGATAAGGTACAGAGTGGGGATTGCCCATGACCTCCCAGCCCTAGAAGGCTGGCATTCCATGGTGCAGGCAGTACCCAGGGGGCCTGACAGGAGCACGAACAGGCAGAAGGAAGTCAGGGGAAGCAGGAGGGAAGGGGGAGGGCCAACAATCTATAAGAGGAGCAGGCGGAAGCACAGGAGACAGACGGTGGAGGACAGGAAGGGAGGCCCGTGGGCGGGGAGGTGTGGCCATCTGATGCACGGGGCTCAGGATAGCCCCGCCTGGGGAAGCAGCAGGAACAGTCAGCGCAGAGGCCCTCGGTGGGCGTGTAGGGCCCAGACAGACCGGGGTGTCGCGGGGACAGGCTGAGCAGGGGGCCCTGTCTGCTACTGTAAACACCTGGGCTTTCACCTTGAGACTGGAAGCCTCATGCACATCTAAATGTTTCAGATCTTCAACACTCAAACAGAAAGGCCTTGAAAAAGAGCCCCCTGCAATTCTGCTTGAATCTTCCAAAGCCCTTTCATCCTGGTTGGTAGAGTCACGTATCCAAATACAAGGGCTGATCATTCCAACATGTTTTACCTGTTGGAACTAATACAGCGGCCGAAGCCCACTTAGAAGTATCCTTCTCTGTATGAACTGAACAACCTCAAAAAAGGGAAAGCAGACCTGCTCCCGTTAGTTCTGAACAAGTCACGCAGAATTTTGATACGTTATGCCTCACAGTTCAACACACCGCCTTGTAAACTTGTCTACATTTGTTTCTCAGAGTGGCTACGAAATAGATCACGTTCGCCAGAGTCTCCAGCCCGGCCTAGGTATTCCTCCAGCCTCTTAATTTCTCGTGCTTTTCCTTGCTGCTGCTGGTTTGGAATCACTGTCACAGACTTGATTCCTCCATTTCTACCCCCATAACCAGGTTTGGGGACACTGTTAGAAGCACGCAGCGTTGCTGGGTTACAAATTTCTATCAACTCCCTCAGTGGTAGTCAGATCAGACAGACAACGACTGTCAGCATAGACACACACAAAAAAGAAATCTACTGTCTGAAAAGCTGAGCCTCCCTTTCAAGTACCTTATTTTAAAAGAGATTAACTGTTAATATGTATGACATACAACTTCATAGTGCTAAAAGAGATTCTGAAATCCTACCAGACAAAATTTCCCATCAAGTGTTATTTTTACGATGGGAAACTGTCCAACAAAGGTGTAGTAGAGTTAAGCGTGCAGAGAAGATAACCACTGTAGAAAAAGCACTAACATCTTGTATAAACCTTCGCAAGGTTAGCAATGTTTCTGCCAGGACTGTAGTGGCTGAGACTTGATGAACAGTATGAGAAAAAAGACAGCATTAGTAGTTGTCATCAAGTCATTATTTTTATTTTGAGATAAACTAACTTTTTTTTTTTTTTTACTTTTAGGGGGGAAAAGAGTGAGTAGTTTACATGAAAGCCACACAAAACCAGTGTGTATGTGAGTATGTGAAGGTGCAAATGCACAGCAAAAGAATGGGAGAGACGTGCAGAAAGCCGGTAACCAGCTACCCAGGAGGCGTCGAGTGGACCAGCCACGGGGCCGCCGGGGCCCGGGACTGGTAGGGGACCTCTGAGTTTCACTGCAGAGGCTTCTGTTTTCTTTAACTGGTTTTCTTTGTTTACAGTAAAGTATGTACTTGTTAAATTTTAGAAAGAAAAAAATAAACCCCGACGATCAATCAAGTTTGGGAACCGATGACCTAATCCAAAAGAAGAAAAAGAAAAATGTTGTTGTCAAATATTAAAAGCTATTTGAAAAATTTTAAAACTTCAATGTTGTAATCATTTAAAATAGCTCTGAAAGAAAACAAAAAGAACAAAATATAAAATTGTATTCATTAATGAAAACAAATGATAAAATATGCTGATACTCCTCAAAATGGCTAGTTAAATTAAGCATATCTAAATTAAGGCAAAAATATAATTATGAAAGTATAGTTCTTCTTTCTCTCCAATTTAAGAGTGTGCTCGTGGCTAGACCTTCCCAGGTGAGCACTAGGGTTTCTCTCTTAAGTGTTTGGCATACGTGGCATGTGTTCTGGCCATTCTGTGGAATTAGATGTGAAATACTCATTTATAGCACCAGTCTATTTATAATACTGCTAATAATAACAAAGAAAGCTGACACTGAGAAAAGATGAACAAAAAACTAACCAAACCAGTATACGATTATAATATTTAAAAATTCAGGTCGTCCTGAAGTTGACCCTATTTCCCACTCGCAATGTCAGGAAATCTTTCTCAGCACAGAGAGTACAGCAACCTGCTCTGAGGCTCAGAATCTGAAGAATGCTGAGAAACAGAGGCAGCCTCCTCTGTGCGTCCCGATTAACAATCCTCGCAGCACCTCCCTATTTTCCCAACGCCTGATGATGCCAACTGACTCCTGCATTCAAGGCCAAGAGCCAAACGCCGAAGCGCACCTCCTCCCGCCCCACTGCCAGGGACACCAGGACTCGCTCCTGAGCAAAAGCAGCTTAATCACCGGGGCCAAGGATGTGTCCGCACAGCAGGTGAAGGGAGAGGGGGCAGGAAAGAATCAGAGAAACTTAAGTAACTGATAACACAGTCAGCAAAGAGAGAAAACAAGCAACACAAAAGGAAAAACCAGAAGGAGAAAGGATTTTTTTTTTTTCAATGAATTGGTATTTTAAAAAGAATAAGGGGCTTCCCTGGTGGCGCAGTGGTTGAGAATCTGCCTGCCAATGCAGGGGACACGGGTTCGAGCCCTGGTCTGGGAAGATCCCACATGCCACGGAGCAACTGGGCCCGTGAGCCACAATTGCTGAGCCTGCGCGTCTGGAGCCTGTGCTCCGCAACAAGAGAGGCCGCGATGGTGAGAGGCCCGCGCACCGCGATGAAGAGTGGTCCCCACTTGTCGCAACTAGAGAAAGCCCTCGCACAGAAACGAAGACTCAACACAGTCATAAATAAATAAATAAATAAATAAAAGAACGTGAATTTCTTAAAAAAAAAAAAAAAAGAATAAGAAAAAAGAAACTTTGGTTTAAGTCTGTCGTCCAATAAGATAACGTATGTCTAGGCTGGAATCGTGGCTTAGCAAAGAAATGCAGTTCACTGTGGCTTCTGAAAGTGATATAAGACTCACGTTTTCAGGATTAAGTAAACACAGCGAGAAAAAAACCGCAGCCTCTACTCATGGCGGGCGAGGTTTGGCGTTGCTTGCTCCTCTTGGAGGGGGCAGGAGGGGGCAGTGACTTGTAGGCAGAACTTCGCCGATTAATGAACACGACCCGAGGAGGTCCTTACCAGGCCGTTGGTGTGATTGCACATGTCCCACAGAGGAATCAGCGCCAGGGTCACCCGGGAACCATCCTCCGTGGGGATCTGGTTTTGTCGAGTCATAACGGAAGAGACCGCCCACCTGTAACAATCAGAAAAGAGGCGAACTATGGCTGGCACGTCTGAAAGCCCACGGCAGTCACAACTCAACCAAAACCGAGGTGGGCCTGACCTCTCACGAATTTTCACAACCCTTTCCTAAGTCGCAAAGGTGATGTTCATCATCATTTAAAATTAAGTCTAGGGTAAAGAGAGGAGGAGGGGGGATATGGAAGGAAAAGGGAGCCAGGGGAAATCTAGGAGTGAGAGATGAAGGGAGGACGCTCCCGGGAGAAAGCGGCCTGGAAGGAGGGCCTAGAACAGAGCCAGCCAGGCCTCAGCGGGTCCGGTCCGCGTTGCTGCGGAGAGACCCCACCCCTCTTTTACCCAAACGCTGACTCTGTCCCTATTTTGAGCCTCAGTGAAAAGCAAACACTGTAACTCCTTTCTGATCGGAAATCCTCTAAGAACTCTACAAAATGTGGAATGCTATTTTTTTTTTACTATGTTGTGCACTGCATTAAATTTTATTGTTAAAAAAAAGTCCCTACTTTAAAGCACTAAAATAGTCTGTTTTAAAGAAAAAAAATCCTCACTCCGCACTAATGTTAATCTTGAGCATCACTTGGCTAAGCCCGACCAATACAGGTTAATGGCAATTTCCACGTGGCTATTAAAACGCTGCTCCCTGCCCTGGGGTCCAGTGTAACTTCCGGAAAGACAATCTCTTCTTTAAGGCTTTAAATGGTCATGCAAGTCACTTCTTACCCAAGCCCTTCGCACTCCTGAGATCCCAGTTTCACTCAGAAACCACCCTCCAACACGTGCCTCGCACATACGTACACCACACCCCACACACACCCCAACATACACACACACACCCCTCACACCAACCTGTAGTCCTCATAAGTGAAAGAATCCTTCAAGGGCAGTTTGTGGGCATGAGGATGGGTCTGGGAATTAGAAGTTTTAGAAAGCAGCGGTGAAAAGAGAAAAAGGGAAAACAGAAATCAGTCAGCAAAATTTCATTATTTAGCTGCCTAACAGATCCTAACAAGAGCCAAATGAAGCAGGAGGCATCCAGCCGCGCTACTGAGGGATCATCGTGCTATTATGCTCTCATACATCACTGTCAACTTAATTTGTTGTGCCCAGCAGCCGCCATAAATCTGCTGCTTCATATTTCGATACCAGGACCCACAGACACAGCACAGAAATAAAATTTAAGGTGGACTGAGTTTACAAAAGGTAGGCACACGCACACCATGAGTGTCTCGTCTACACGGAAACCCGGAGCCTCCAAGTCAGGTGTCTGTCCCGGCCTCCCTTTGCATCTCTTGCCATAATGTGCTGTACAGCCCTCACGAATAGTCCAAATCTCTTCTTATATCAATAAAAGGAACAATTAAAAGCACTCTAATAAATTGAAACTTCTTTCATTTATCTCTGACTTAAAATCATTTGGAAGAAAATCAACTTGTTATGTGCAAATGAATCATACAACATGGCAGATGCAGCTCAAATACAGAAAATCAAGAAAAACACAGTTTTGTGAAATTATGAATTAAATTTTACGAACAAATGTAATAAAGATAAAATCGAGATCGGCATATGTAAATTTCACTCCTTTTTTTTTGTCTCTGGACAAAAGAACATCTGATAAAAATATCCAAAACTTCACACTTTAGAGAAAATTGTACACATCTCACATCCTCTCTCTCCACAATACTCCCCCCACCTTGGGCCTTTCGAGCACTTAAAAAACTGTGTGTCATCAACTAAGAAATTCAAAGCTGTAACAGTATAATTTTAATCTTCGGTTTCCATTACAGGCTGATAGACAGACTGCAGTAAGTGATCAAATGAACAAATGGTGATTTCTGAGATACCAGTGCGATTCGGCTGCGCTGTCTCTGCAGCACTGTAAATGCACGGAGCCCCGTGTAGTATGCAGTTTTTACTTTTGACGCGTTACCATCACAAGTGCATGGTAATTTATCATCGCTCACTACACTGTACTCGCTGGCACCGTATGCAGGACAGTAGGGGATGAGGTAAAAGTGGCTCGAACCCTAAATCAATTAGAAAACAAAAGCTTGTGCTCGGCGCGCAATTTTAGGCAAATTATATATTACAAAAGGCTGCCAATTGGGTGCTAGCTCCCAAGTGCCTGCTTCTCCCCTCTGATCCTAAACCCAGTTTTAACCCTTTGGAAGAAAAGTCAACATATGGAAATACAGTCACACAATATGTAAATGTTCTGATAATAAAAATGAAATTAAAGAAGATATAATTTAGGTCAAAATATAAAACAACCTATCGCTCAGGGGCATTCTCTAGCTGCATTATTCTAGCTAGGAAGATTAGAAAAAACTATCTCTGGCTTAAAAAACAACCCCAATACCATGGTCAAGCATAGCAAAGATTCGAGGAGAAGCTTCTTATTGCCTCTTCTTTGTAATGAATGAAACGCAAGGCTGTGTTCTAAGAGTCCTAAAGAAGCTTTCCATTTAATTATGGAACTTGACCATAAGGGTGCTCAGGTTTTTCCTCATAAAAGTACAAATTCCGCAGATAAGAACTGCCCCTCCACCCAAAACTAATTTGATGATAAGTACCATAGAAAGTACCATAGAAATTTTTCAGAACTTTAAAGAAAAGAAATTCCATTGCTAAAATTTCCTTTCACTTATAAAATGAAGCTTCACATAGTCTGACCTACTGGGAATGTTGCACATCCCATTTCTTCTCAAACTCTAGGAGGTGGGAAAGCATTGTTGCTTTTGTTATTTTAAAATGTTTTAAATTCACTTAAACTGTGGAATGCCCTGTGGTATTTTGAAAGCTGGTAAATTCCAATGCTAAACCCCCTGAGTATTAAAAATTCGACCCCTCCCTCTCGAAAAGTTTGACTTAACTGAATAGGAGAAGAGATGACAATTTTCAAAATTAGAATGCTGAATGTCAAAACGACTTGTGGAAGAATGTTCCAAACACTCAAAGATCTTTAAATATCTTTGGACTCTACGAAGAAAACTCTTCAAACAAGGGCAGCCTCCCCAAGGACCAAAAAGATGGAAAATTAACTCTCCAAAATGTCTTCCTTCCTACTATTTATATACATTTCTTACCAAAAATACAAGTTTATGTTCACAGGCCTGACGAAGTCGTAAAGAAAACACAAGGGAAAAAAATGTGCAAATGCTTTCTTCAGGTTAATTTTGAAGATTATTTTGGCTACAGAGTTACGTAATATTCGCAGAATGTTAGAAATAGTTGTTCTTATCTGCTTAAAAAATAAGGTGTGCCCACTGTACGTAATTCTGGTTTAAAAAAAAAAGCTATTCTACCACAGACACATGCACTTAACAGTTATACTGAAGTGGAATTTGAGGCTATAGAGAAAGGCAAGTATCTTCCATTTCAACGGGGCCCTCACTGCTGTGACACCAGCGCCACCTACTGGCCTCATGGTGGAATCGGTTACAGCTGCAGAGTTCTTGAATTATTTCCCAGGGCAAGGCCCCCAGAGCAACTTATCCTAAACCAAAACTGGGTTTATCAAGAATGGCTACTGCCTCAGCTTTACTCAAGAGAAATTTCGTTTCTTAAAAAAAACAAAAAAAAAAAAACAAACCACCCTATCTCTTTAAATTATTATATAATAGTTTTACAAGGATCTTGAAACATTCAAATATTGAAGTGATTTGCACGTGAAAAGCATTTAACTTTAAAAGTAAGTATTTTCACACACCCTGAAAAAATAAACAAGAATAAGAAATATGTCTATTCCAAACACTATTTAAGCTCTGGACAGAATTTTTTTTTTTTTTTAACACATCAAGGCTTAAGGTTTAAAAATACATTTTCCAAAAATTATAATATTAACCTGAAGTTACTTGAAAGCTCCTAAAAATGTTCTTAGATGAAAGTCATTAAGTTCATACTTTATGGGGAGGACAACTGAACACTCCTCACTTTATGGAGCAAAATCCTATAAGGATTTTGTTTATCTCCAATAGAAGACATTCCTAACCTGTACTTTAAAAATAAAACTGCAAATGAAAGCAGAAAACTTACTCATTGTGGCTGATTAGTTTTAGTTGAGATAGCTGTTTCCAAGATCTAGCTACACATGGGATGAGTGAGGGTCTGTCTGGCAGTAGAGAAAGACAACAGTGATGGTGTCTCTCAGGTACCAGGGCCCAAACGGAGCAAGCCATAGGGTCCACCAAGCATTAACTCCCTCCCCACTCCCCACCCACCCCATAAATACAGGTTTGGAAACAAGCCCAGATTTTTTAAGTGATCGATATTTTCACTTTCTTGTGCATTATAAATATTTGAAGTTGGAGACATGAACAGTTCCTGTAGCTCATAATCAGACTTGAAGCCCTACAGAGCTTACTTTTAAAAGAGGATTCTTGTTTCCTTAAGTCAAGCCTGGCAACCTAGGGAAGCTCTCTCCCATTCCCTCTTCTATCATAGGAGGTGTTCCAGATGAGACACAGTAATATTGTACCTAGTACAAAATAATCACTATGTTTGGGGAAGATTAATATCTAAAATCGTTTGTTTGGCTTCAATAAAAAGAAGTAATATTGCTAAATATGTAAGTATGACATTTTGAAGAATTTACCATATTGCATGGGTCTGGTAGCTATGCTTAAGGAAATTAAAAACCACTACAGTCAGCATATTTGATCCTTATTAAAGTTCTGTCTTGAACCATCACTCACATAGAACAAAAATAAACCGAGAAGAAATTTAAATAAAACCTATGGATTACAAGAGTTTGAAGATGAAAAAATGAACAATATTCTGGCTTTTAAAAATTGATTTAGCATGCAGCTTCTCTTTATAGTCCCTTGATAAAAATGAAATCTCCCTAACAAACACTTAATAAAACCTGTCAATATCTCGGGAAAGAAAAATGACACAAATGCATTAAGTATTAAATACCCTTGGAAAAAGTCACATATTCCATGAATTTTTGATGTACTATCTTGACATTAATGTAAAACCTTGATATTTATAATTGACAGATATTTAATAAAGTATAAAGAAGATGACTGCTGTGTAGCATGCAAATTTTTCGGGTTGATCAGAAATGAAAGATACAGACATGTACTTAAACTAAATAAACAGTTAATATGTGCTACACGAATCAGCTGCAGTCTTATTTTAAGCTCACACAACAAATCTTTGTGGAGAAGCAAAATAAGCAGAATTCATTATTATGTGAATTCCTAATTCAGAAACACCTAGTATGTGAAACAGCTTTGAAACAGCTCTGCACAGAAACAAAATACATTTGAGTTAAAGTTGTTTCTTGTTTTTAACATTTAACAGTAAACATTTCAAAAAATAAAATAAAAAGACAAGCACTTTCATAAATACATGGAGAGGTATTTCCTAAAACAATTCTTTAAAAAAACACATTTAACCTAAAGAAAGATTCAAAACCCTCTAAGGAAATTAAACAAAAAAAGATTAAAACACACAAACGGCCTCTAGGACACAAACACTTCTCAAAATCAGATCTTTACTTTTCTAAAGAACACTCAGCTCTAACCTTGACCAGTTTTTATATGGAAACTGAGTTGAATACATTTAATAATCACCTTCAATGAGGCATTTAAATATATTAAAAGGAAAGTAGCTCAGTTCATAAAAATGACTCCTAAATACTGTATTTTAAAGAATTTATAACCTGCTGTAATATATAATCAATTGTTAACTTGAAAAATATATATGGTAGTTCAGTGACCTATTAATGGCTCTATAGTATCAGGAATGACAAAACATAATTTAGAAGTTGTACCTATTTTGTTCCGATAAAAAACCATAGTAGCATGCAATTTGAACTTCCTAACTAAAACATGTCAAAGACTGTATTTGGCATACGTATTAAAAGGCAGGGGGCAGGGGAGGGGCAGAAGGAAAATTTACACTTAGAACACTGAGCTTCCCCCTCCTGCTCCAAAAATAGGCTAATTAGAAGCAGCATGTCAGTCAGCAATTTCTAGTAGGTCCTCAACCCTCCTGCTCATATTTCATTTTCTAAGTGGATATAACACAGTTTAACTGAATGACAAATTGCAAAATAACTTTTGAATCTAGAACTTAGTTTTGATGACCATAAATCAGAATCAAAGCACGGTTCACGCGTTTGGCTCTTCAGGGAAAAAAATCAATTTTTAAGACTTATTTTTAAACACAGATTACACCCAACTCTTCAGGGAATTTTTCATCATAAAGTTCTTTGAATTCACTCAATACGATCAAATAAATACATCAATACACATTAAATTTAAACTGTCTGCTTTTCCCTTATACTTATATTTAATTTTTATAGCAAATGGGTATTACCTTATAATACAGAAATTTTAATTAAGAAAATGAGATTAGTGGAGAAATATCAACGCTGTTCAATAAATTTATAAAATTACTTTAAGACGGAAGAATTGGTTTTTTCATTGGAACACTGAAATCTATAACCTACATCCAGTTTAGACTAAATTGAAATCTACTGAAACACTGAAAAAGATATGCCTGTTTAAAAACTTTATTGGTTACCATTTGTATTCCCTGAAGAGGGGCAATCAGCCACGAATCAAATTTAGTCATAATCAATCTACATTTTTGACTGTCAATCATTTGTTCACTCAACAAATATTCATTGACTCATAAAAAAAGGTTAGGACTAGAATAGGTTAGGACTAGAAATTCAACAAATACTGCATTTACTGACTGTCTTGAATGCTCTGCGAGGTGCTGTGTGACAGGAGGACAGTCACCATCCTCAGGGGGGGGTCCTGCCTGGCAGCAGTCAGATAAGTGACTTTAAAAAGAAAGGTTGGGCTTCCCTGGTGGTGCAGTGGTTGAGAATCCGCCTGCCAATACAAGGGACACGGGTTCGAGCCCTGGTCTGGGAAGATCCCGCATGCCGCGGAGCAACTAGGCCCGTGAGCCACAATTACTGAGCCTGCGCGTCTGGAGCCTGTGCCCCGTAACAAGAGAGGCCGCGACAGTGAGAGGCCCGCGCACCGCGATGAAGAGTGGTCCCCACTTGCCGCAACTAGAGAAAGCCCTCGCACAGAAACGAAGACCCAACACAGCCATAAATAAATAAATAAATAAATAAATTTATTAAAAATAAAAAAGAAAGGTGACGCCAGAGGTTACAGCCCAGACCCTCCTTCTCCGACCACCAGGTTCCTCTGCTCTGTGTCCTCCCAGCCCAGGGCCCTTCTTTCCCACCGTGTGCGCGCGCGTGCGCATGTGTGTGCGTGTACACGCACACAGGCACATTCGGTTCACGTTTCTCTGCCCGAGGAGGTGAGCGGGGCAGGGACCACGTCCTTTTTGACCACCAGGGAATCCCCAGTGCCTCGCACGATGCCTCATTCAGAGAAACGCTCTCCTCCACAGTGAGAGGGAAACGCTCCCCCTGCCCTCTGCCCTGGGCAGCAGCGAAGGGAGAGCCGCGACCTGGGGGCTAGATTTCCTCTCGGTGGACCCGTCATGGCCAAAGTAACAGGTGGGACGGAGGAGTGGCGACTCCGAAGGTGGCGAGAGGCAGCGCCAGGGCACGCAGGCGATCTGGCGGTGACCAGACCCCACCCCAGGGTCACGTGCTTGCCACGCTCCTCCCCTGCCGCAGCGCACACAGGCACTGCCCACGGGCTCCCGGAGAAACAGATCTGGGCTTCCTTTTCTTTTGTCTGCCATCTCTCATGAATAGGGTATTTTCCCACCATCTAGGGTCAAAGAATCTTCTTTTTTCCCCCCAAATCTATCTTCAAGCATATCTGAGAAAGCTCTACTCTACTCTAAGAATCCAATAAGGAGCAAAATGGACCAAGCCCAGCAGTTCCCTGTCCCAAATGTCCCTCCACCGTGACACTCCAACTCACCCCAGCAGCGGTGCACCTTAACAGAGACAGCCCCATACTCCCTGGTCACCTCAGATCACCTGACCCCGAGCCTCCGTCTCCTCATCTGAAAAGGGGGTCAGAGAGCAGCCTCTTATCTTTTTTCTAAGCTCTTACATCTTTTGTTTCTTTGCCTTTGACACTCCCCCACCCCAAATATCTCAATCTGCTGATTAACTTGAGGACTCCAAACCATGATCGAATCTCTCTTCTGGTCTGCAAAAAGATAATAACTCCAGCAAGCGAGTAATACTTGCAACTCCTCAACTTACCACCAAAGAAACTAGAAATAAACAGAATGGTAAAAAGCAGTTTTCATTTTTAGAAGGATGCATTTGCATCAGAAAAGCAGGCTAGAATTATTTATCATCAGCTTCATAGAATTTTATTTTTCATTTCGGCTACTTTAGATTTCAACAATTCAGGATAGAGACTTTGGACTCTGGTTAAATTAATCAAGCTAGCATGATCAGGGGCACCAGTCATTCATAAGAGGAGAGGATTCTGACCACCATTATGAAGCCCATCTCCTTGACAGGGAGACTGACATTCAGAGACGCATACAAACCTTGTCCCAGAAAAGGAATTACCGTGGCTTGGTACACAGGAAAGCTCTCTGTATCTCTAGGAGACAGAGACAAAGAGACAGAGACAGAGAGACAGAGAGAGACTGAGAAACTGAGAGGGAAGGAGGAAGGGAGGGATTAACAGTCACCACTTACTAAGCAGCCTGTGCAAGGAACTCTTGCGAACTTTACCTGTATTACATAATTTAATCATCCTGCTTCCTGTCAAATAGGCACTATTAGTAGACCCATTCTGTTGCTGCAAAAACTGAGGGACAGAGAAATTAACAGCATGTCCAAGGTTATTACCCAGTTAATAAATGATGGGGCTGGGATAATAACCAGGCAAAAGTTTTCTGGAGCTTACTGAAAGGCAAAGGATAATTAGTTGTCCCACTTTTATAAATTAAGGTTAAGTTCTGATACGGTAAACACGTTTTTTTCCTGTTGAAATTCTAGGAAAATGCTTGGTAAATATTGCTCTCATTTAAAATTCAGCACAGAGATATTTTAAAGGACATTACAAAGCTTAGAGGCAGGCAATATTACCAAAACTAAGAATGTTTATGTCTGTTATTTCCAAACCACCAGAAAGGATGCCATATTTAGTTAAAGTCGCTATCTATAGTCATAAAATCTCAGACCCAGGTGGTAACTTAGAGATCATCTAGCCCAATTTCCCTGTTAGTCTGGACATGAAGAACCCTGGTCCCAGAAAACACATATGTACCAAATACATGTAGATAGGTACACTCTTTTCCTTTAAAACATAGAGGTCATGTTTGGAATTCACTTTCTGGTATTTTCTTCATTAGAATTATGCCACATTGGTGTCCCAACAACTTCCAATATTACATTATCTGGAACGCCTATCATTTTCATGATAACTCTGAACAGCCTCTAAGACACCCCACAGCTTTATCAATCATTAAACCAGTATTACCTCCAAGTGCTTACATGGGTACCATCTCTTTGGCTACTTGCAACTCTCCTAGTTGTCAAGTTGTTAGAGAAATGAACTTTGGCGCCTGAAATGTCCTGCCTTTAAGCCTAAAGGAAGTTGAAGTCACGAGTAGCTAGTAAGCGATGAACCCAGGGGTGCACCATGGAACCTGAGAACCCGCATATTTCAGACTTGGGATTCTGATAAAGACGGGCCACATTCTGACGTAATACATCAATCCTAAGGATTCAGGAGGCTTCCCACAACTGAGCAAGCCTCTGAAACCCTCACATGCTCAGGAACATCATATGGATCCACACATCACATATGCTTCTTTGTCACCAGCTGCTATGAGTTCACTTTGGTAAATCCCAAGGATAACAAAATCCAGGGTAAAGGTCCGTGCTGCACACAGCCAGCTGCTGGTCACAAGGGAGGTGGGTAAGGGTGGGTGGCTGAGATCACAGCACCAAGGTTCAGTGCGTCTTCGCGACCCCTGCAGGTGCTGGGGTCCACAGGGAGCATGGACGCGACCAGTGGTGAGGGCGCTGGTGCCCCCACCATCGCAGACTACTCATACCCCTTCCTTTTCTGTATTCCTGATGCTCAAACTGTGCTAAAAGGTACCAAAGAGAAAATCCCCAACACTACTTCTCTGGGTCCCCGTCAGGAGAGCAAAATTACAAATGTTCCAACCAAGGAGGAGAGGTACAGAGGCCACTGAACAAGAGGTAACCACACTTCTCTTGCTCCATGGCTGGGTACACAGGAAAGCTCTCTGTATCTCCAGGAGAGAGACAGACAGAAAGACTGAGAGAGACAGAGGGAGGGAGGGAGGTATGAACAATATAAAGTCACTGATAAAGAGCTATTGCTCAGAAAAGTGTAGAAAACCTTTTTTGTACCCCCTGAAAAGGGAACTTTCAAACCTATCACCTTGAGATTTGATAAATAAAAAAAATTTTTTTTAACATTTTTGGTAAAAATGCCCCCATTAAAACTACAATGAACTGAATTACAGGGCTATAATTCATTAGAGGCACAACAGAATGTTATTACAGTAAGTCAAGACAACTCACTTGACTAACCAAATGTAATTTAAAATGTCCGTGCCTTTGGGTAAAGTAGCTGAGAGCTTTCTTTTTTTTTTTTTTTTTAATTATTTATTTATTTATTTATTTTTGGCTGTGTTGGGTCTTCGTTTCTGTGCGAGGGCTTTCTCCAGTTGTGGCAAGCGGGGGCCACTCTTCATCGCGGTGCGCGGGCCTCTCACTATCGCGGCCTCTCGTTGCGGAGCACAGGCTTCAGACGCGCAGGCTCAGTAATTGTGGCTCACGGGCTAGTTGCTCCGCGGCATGTGGGATCTTCCCAGACCAGGGCTCGAACCCGTGTTCCCTGCATTAGCAGGCAGATTCTCAACCACTGTGCCACCAGGGAAGCCCAAGAGCTTTCTTTCTGATTAAGCAAAATTATTTTATATTCAGCTTCAGTTGATAAAAAAATTTCCCTCTCTCCTTTTGAGTCCAGAAAAGGTACCATAACTCTTTCGAGCATTGTTCTACCAAAAGATAAAAATTTAAAAAGCAGGCTATTTCCCTACTGGCATCAAAATTTCTTAGGGAAAAGAAGTCATAAAAAAAATTCTTCTGTAAAGTTAGAGTCTACCTTGAAACAGAACCAGGTATAAAATCAAGAAGAGGAAAAGGGCCGATCAAATCGTGCAGGACTGTACCAGGCTCTGCCCAGCTTCCATCTCTGCAGACAAGCCCAAGTGAGAGCCCAGCAGGACAAGCGAGACAATGCAAGTCTACCTCTTTTTCCACAAAAAATATGCTTTGCCTTATATTTCCTTAATTAGATGCTTTACTGATCAATAGTTATGAGATGGATTTCACTCGTTTTTATCAGAGAAAATACTGTCTCACTTTCTAAGAATAATACCATTTTGTTGGAGCAGTCAATATCTGCATACAAATTTTCAGTGAAAGAACAGTTTAATCAGTGCATAGCTTTTAAGCGCTACCTATAAAACAGGCAATTATCAAATTGTTCACTTGGAACCGAAAGCAAGAAATCCAATATATTAACTTAAGTCACCTTTCGATATAAGATGACTTTTGATTACAGTCATAGATGAGAGAAGATTTTAGAACTGGGTTGTGAAACCCAGGTCTAACTCCTAACCCAGAGTCCCGAAAGTTGGGGAGCAATTCTATTCAGGGGGGACAGAAATGGCAGCGAGAGAAGCCTGGGGAAGAGCGAGCTTGAAGGGTCAGCAGGAACGTTAGGGAGGTCAAGGAGACAGGGCAGTGGGACAGCCACGGGATCGGAGAACTGGTGGCCCAGGGACCCATCAGGGGGCATGTCACTGGTGGGGCAGTGGGAGAGCCTAGACCACAGGGGCTCGAAGAACTCTCAAGCATGGAATATTCTTGGTAAATGCTGTCGTTAAAGACAGAAGGGGACAGGACGTTATCTCAAAGGCACAGGGACGTTCTGTAAACCCAAGGGCTAAAGCTGGGTAGGAAGGAAAGGATGAGAAAGATGGGGATGGAGAGACGGCGCCCAGAGCAATGTCACAGAGCTCTGGGCACGGGCCACCGGGCTCACCTTAGCTGCTGGCCAGGACTCCTTCTCAGAGGGACCGAGGGAGGCAAAGACACAAAGAAACTGAGATGGAGACAACAAGAAATAGAAGAAATTCCTGTCATCTGGTCTGAGTTTTCTCTTAGTAAACTGGGAACGGGTGAGCCTGGGGGCAGCTCAGGGCTGCAGAGACTCTGAAACAACACCCGGGGGATGAGACGGTCAGCGAGGTGTGATAAGGCATCTCTCCGGCCAGGCAAGGGTCTGACCCCGCTCGGAGTTCACTGTCACCTGGACACTCCGGCCGATGCTCCGGGGCCCGGGAGCAGGGGCTGAGAGAGAATGGTGCGGAGGCTGCAGCTCTGCTATAAAGGGCAGCACAGACACCTGCTTCATAACAGACACGAGAGAAGAGAGTTTAGATTTAGTCTCAAGCTACTCAGGCTGGGGAAGGCGGTACAGAGAGAACCTCTTTCTAAACACTTAATGAATCTGCTGCAAAAAGAAAAAAAACCTGTTTTCCCATCTGCACTTCCAGACACATATAATAAAGTGACATTTTCCAACATAGGTTTTTCTAGATCATTAGCTTTGTCAATTAAGACTCTATCCTCGGTAAAATGGCCATTGTTTTTTCTAGTCATCTTCTAATTTCTAAAAAGAAAAGTTGCAAAACCTGGAAGTAATCTTATATATCCCCAAAAAAAAACGTGATGTGGAAAACAGTTTCCCCCAGTTTTCATAACTATAATTTGATATTACTTTCCAGATCAGAAAGATTTACCTCCCTTCCACTGATTCACTCTGCCAACCCTAAGATGGCTTGATATCCCTCTTCCTTCAAACCTTCAGATGACCTCCAGTGACCTCTGCGTTTCTAACACAGAAGTCTGCAAAATACCAGCTGGTGCTTGACTTCACACCATATTAGACTGCTCTTGAGTTGACCCATTCATTCATTCCCTCATTTACCCACTCCCTTATTCAACAAATATTACAGAGTGCCCGCTCTCGAGTGAAATGCTGTGCCAGGGAATGGGGAACAAGTAAGCAAGACGGCTCAGGCCCCTGCCCTCCTCCCGGAGCTCCCTGTCCGCTGGGTGGCAGGTACTAGACACAGTCATGGTCGGGGCGAGGGCGGCTGCGGGGAAGAGTGCAGAGCAGGGGAAGTGATCCAGCCCGGCAGGGGGCAGGGGGCAGGGGGCAGGGGGATCCCGGGAGGGAGAAGGGACCGGCAGAGGGAGCCCTGGGCTCTCCCGCTGAACCTGTCAAACGCAAGGAGCTGATAAACAGACGGACTCCGGTTCACTGTTCCTGCCATGGGTCAGGCCCCGTGGGGGACAATGAGTAAGACGGGTTCCCTACGCACAAGAGTAATGACACCATCACAGGGCATCCAGGTGGGCAGAACATGACGTGTCACGCCGGAACACATGCTGTGTGTTGGAATCACAGAGAAGGGGCTGCAGACATTGTTGGCAACAGAGAGATCAGGCAGTGACTCAGGGAGGAGGGGGCACGTGAGCCAGGTCTCCAGGTGGGAAGGTAGAATAGTGTCCCAGACTGTACCAGGAACATCGGTGCAGGAGGAGGAGGGGCTGAGGTGTGCTGGGTGGAAAAGCTCGTGTAGGGAAGCAGCAGGGAAAGGCTGGTGGGCACGTGAGGGCCCTGCAGAAGAGGGTGCAGTGCACAGGGCAGCAGCTCTGGAGGGGCCCTGACTATTGGTCAGCTGCCTCACGTGTAAAGGGAAGACAGTGCCCACCCCCTAGGTTTGCTGGCACTTGAGAGGCATCAATTAGTTAGTATCCTTCCAAAGGAAGGGAATTAAATTCAGTAGACATTGGTAAATTAATGGAAATGATGAAGAAGGTCTTCTTTAGGGAAAGTAATGTACCAAAGGATGGATCAAAACAGAGAGCAGGGCTTCCCTGGTGGCGCAGTGGTTGAGAATCTGCCTGCCAATGCAGGGGACACGGGTTCAAGCCCTGGTCTGGGAAGATCCCACATGCCGCGGAGCAGCTGGGCCCATGAGCCACAACTACTGAGCCTGTGCATCTGGAGCCTGTGCTCTGCAACAAGAGAGGCCACGATAGTGAGAGGCCCGCGCACCGCGATGAGGAGTGGCCCCCGCTTGCCGCAACTAGAGAAAGCCCTCGCACGGAAACGAAGACCCAACACAGCCATAAATAAATAAATTAAAAAAAACAAAAAACAGAGAGCAGAGGAAGTGGAGAGTGTGGGGAGGGGGCTGGTGAACCTGATAAAAACATTGGGTCTAAGGTGGCAAGACCACCTCAGCCAACCACCAGTGAGAACTGAGTCCCAAGGAGCAGAATCCTGCCACCAGTCAGGAGATGGAGTGCAGACGCTGGTCCTGCCCCAGTCGAGCCCTCAGATGAGAGCACACACTGACTGCAGCCTGAGAAACACCCTGGAACACAGGACCCGGCGAGGCTGTGCCTGGATTCCTGGATTCCCATACCACCCATGAGAGAATAAGGGTGCATCGTTTTAAGCCTCTAAAAAACAGACAACTATGGGCCTGGGAGTACTTCTCAAGAAAGTTCACACAAGCACATACATACCTTATCGGTCAGGATGGGCTAGGAGTTGCTGTAGTAACAAGTGTCTTCAGTAAATGTTAGCACCTTTCTGCCTTTTAGGAAAGGGGAAATGAACATATTTACTGGAAAAAAAGGAAGAAGAGGGACAGGATGGGGAGTAAGTGACAGAACAAAGACACGTGGGCACTATGTTACCAAGAGCACAGGTAAAAGGGTTGGCCTGGACAAGGAGAGAAAGGTGAAGAAACAAGAGGATGGTGACGGTAAGGGGAAATTCTGAGAAGGACAGAGAAAAGCCACGGAAACTAAAGGTGGACAAAACACCTCAATTCTCTTCCTATTGGAGGCAGGAGATTGTGCTTAGAATGAGGGGCATTTGGTCTGCTTTACGATCATCACTAGCGTGGTGATACAGTTTCTTGTCCCCTTTGCCCCACTTGTGCTCAGCATTCACTCAGTCACCTGAAAACTAATACTTTATTTCAATCCTAAATTTACAGCTTTTGGAGACACCCAAGTTCTTTGAAACATATGCTATGTACTCTGAACAAAGACACTGGCTAGTTAAGATGTGATAAACAGTTGCTTCTACACTGGCAGTCTCAAAGAGGATCACATCCAATATAGAAACCCATCTGAGTCTCTTTAATTTCCAAAGTTACTTATGAAAATCAGGCAATCTGAAGGCCTCCATAAGGCCCACCTCATACGCTTATGGATTTATTTTGGTCTCTTCAATTCCATACACCTGTTCTTGTTCTGTAAAACAGATGAAAACTGTGATGCATAAAGGGAATTGTAAGATATTCTGGACAGGCTCCAACAGCAAGCTCCTTGCTCTTCCGAAGTCCTACAGTCCAGGACGCTGCTGTCTGTGTGCACTGCATCCAGCCCTCAGTCCAGACCTACGGACCCCAAGAGTGGAGCTCAGGAAGCGCCACTGTTAACAAGTTTGCAGGTGACTTATCCTCACTTGAGCTGAATCTAGGAACTGGGTATATTGCCAGCTGCCACTAAGGAGGAGGTAGTGAAGATCTTTGCTATCTGATTAAACCCCTCCCCATGCCTTGCAGGTACATATGCACACACAGATGAATGGTGGCAAAATGCAGTCTGGGAGAAGCTAAATTTCACACTAGGGTTTCTGGCCCCATCTTTGTCCAGATCTGCCCACTTGAGGTTCCGGGTCATTGAAACTCTGCCAAATAGAATATATAAAACTTCAATTTTCCTCCTTAAGCTATTGTATTTTCTAATATTTTCTATTGTACATATGTATGGTTTCTAATTTTAAAATAATTTCACTTAAAAAAAAAAGAAAAAAGTCAAAAAGGCCGCTGATAGCAAGGCCAAGGACTCAGCCACGTGACTTTTTCCTCTAAAGTAATCTAAAGGTCTCCAACTCCAGCCACATTACTTAGTTTCTCAGGATCTCTAACACAGTTTCGGACCTGACCTGCAAATAACTGATAATTAAAATTTATTCAACATGTATTTATCATGTGCCAAACATCAGGCTAGGAGCTGTGGAAACAAAATTGAAGAAAGTCTGTTCTCAGCCCTTCAGGGGCTCAAAATGGCCCCACTAAATAGAAATTAGTGAAATTAAGCAGGTGACTCATTAATGAACAATTAAACTTCTCAATCTGCTGAGCAGTGAAGACGCAGGTAAATGCGGTGCCGCTGGCTCACGTATCACTTTCCTCCCCACGGCAGAACCTCCGTGCCCATCACCCCTACCTAACCTCCTAGTGCTGAGGACCACAATCTCTATGTCAGGAACTCATCAGCCCTGTTTTCAGAGGACTGGTCACTGTGTGCAGAAAAGGGTCTGACTGAGGCAGGTGCTGAATGTCATTATCATCCAAAGCAACTCTACAGTAACAATAAAATAATAATTAACATTTATTGGGTACCTACTGTGTGCCACGCACATAAAATGTCCTAGACATTTTATAGTATTAACCAATTTAAACCTCGCAGGAACCCTGTGAGATAGGTACCACCATCACCCCCATTTTACAGATAAAGAAACTAAGCCCCAGAAGAAACGTGCCCCAGGTCACCCAGCTAGGAAGTGGAGGAGTTTCCAAATCCATCCACCTAACTTCAAGTGCTGCCTCTATATAAATATAACACATATCATGGAAAGAAATTTTAAAAAAAGATTGGGTGGGCCCACAAAGTGGGCACCCCACATTTCTGTGAAGATTTGTACTTCACGAAATGCTCTTACACTTCTCATTCAATCCTCCAGGACCAACATGAGGCAGTGACTGGCGCCTCCAATGCCAGATGTGGAAACTGAGGGTAGGTGACTTGCCGTGTCATCTCTAGGTTACTTGGAGGCAGGGCTGTGACTCAAACCCAGCTGCTGATTCCAAATTAGCACCTTTCTGGCACACACCATCCACACAAATGCAGAAACAGGGGAACTAGTGTTGCCCTAAAATAGCAACATGTATTTTTACGGATTTTAAAGCAAGACCTAAGCATCTAACCCTAGAACCACTGATCCCCTTGCCAGGGTCAGTTTCAACAGCAGAACAATTACCATCCCACAACGTATGCTGAACAAGGTGATATTTTCCCCATCTGACCACTCAACAGCCATAAATTCTTATATAAAATTAGATTTTAATATAAGAATACTATGAATGTACCGGACATGACCATTAAACACAGGGAAGATTTCTCATAACAACGCTTCTGTCCTTGCCATCCTCTTGAAGAACAGCTGTCCACGTGGTTTAATAGCGCCACTTCTGAAGGTATTTTCTCCTTCTCCTACCGATCCTAAAACATCACAACCTATTTTAGTAGGATTTGAGTATTTAAGTGGTCAGTTTTGTGGAAGACCTGACAAGTAGAAATACAACTGAACTACAATGGAAAAACTAACAAATTCCCTTCTCTCTGGCAAATGTCTAATCATGACGCTTATATGCAAAGAACCAGATTACAGTCTAATTAAAACAGCACACTTCAGAGTCAATTTGTTTTATGAATTGCATCTTTTGTGTGGGCATTTTCATTATGGTCGTAACCTGAAAGTTAAAAAACCACAAGAACAAAAACTCTAAATCAAGTCCTTAATAATCAAGTTGGAAGGGGAAAAAAATCTTCAGTTTCTGCACATGCCAGGCCATTTACTTCATGCTTCAAACATTGCCTTTAGACCACCAAACACTGAAACTTTAGCTCTAGATGTTAAAATGCTCCATATAAAGCTCCTGATAATTAATGTACTGAGTTTTGTTTTAAATAAAAGGCTAAGGGCACAGATGTGGAAGAATCAAGATTTTTCTCAATTTCTTCTCATTCCATACACATGAGTTGAAGAGAGACGGCTCAGAGACTTAAATGTGAAAGGTGAAGTGGCAGAACTTCCAGAAGCAAACGCCAAGAACATCTTCACGATCCTGTGCCAGACCAAGCTTTCCCCACCTCAGCACTCCTGACATTTCGAGCCAGATGATTCTTTGTTGTGGGGAATGGCCTGGGCGTTGCAGGCTTGGCAGCATCCCTGGCCCAGCTGTGAGAGCCAAAAATGTCTCTGTCCTCCGAGGGGCAGACTGCTCTTGGTTGAGAGCCCCTGGGTTTGGCAAAGAATTCGTTAAAAGGACACAAAAAAACACCATCTTTAAAAAATAAGACTGATAGATCAGACTTCATTAAAATTAAGAACTTCTGTTCATCAAATGATACATTAAGAAAGTGACTAGGCAAGCCACAGACTGGGAGGAGACAGTCAAAACATGTCTTATAAAGGGCACGTAATCAGAAGAAAATGCCAAATCACAAACAGGCAACGGGGCGGGGGGCGGGGGGGGGGAAGCTACTGCTTAACATTTACAGAGTTTCTGTTTAAGGTGATGAAAAAGTTTTGATAGAGGTGATGGTTGCATAACATGATGAATGTAATTAATGCCACTGAATTGTACGCTTAAAAATGGTCAAAATGGCAAATTTTATGTTACCTATATCTTGCCTCAATTTAAAAACTTAATAACATACTACTCTCCCCAAAAATACACACTGGACTTCAAAGATTCACTACAAAAAAAGTGAAATATATCATAAATCACTTTATACTGACTATATTTTTAAAGGATAATCTTTCAGCTATATTGGGTTAAATAAAGTATATTATTATAATTTTGTTTTAAGTGAGTAAAAGATTCCAACGGGCACTGCCCTGAAGGAGATACGCAAGTAATTAATAAGCAGGTGAAAACACACCCAGCACCATCAGTCGCTGGGGAATGGAGGTCGCGACTACACGCATGCCCACAGGACAGCCCTGCAGCCCAGGCTGGGAGGGAGCTGAGCAACCAGAATGTTCGAGCACTTCTCCCGCCACCAAATGGGCTTAGTCGCTCAGAAAATGGTTCATCGATGTCTACTGAGGTTGGGTGGTCACATATATGACCACCCAATACCCCAGTAAGTCTTCTTCCAAGAACACCCAGAAGAAAGGAATGCATAGGTCCACAAGAAGACATATACAGGATTACTTACAGCAGCTTTGTTTACAACAGCCAGAAAGTGGGAACAACCAAAATGTCCATCCATAAGAGAATGGATAAATGGGGTATATTCAAACACTGGAAAACTATGCAGCAACAATAAGGGAATAAACTACCGCTACACCCAGCAACCTGGATGGATCTCACACTGAGCAAAGGAAGGCGGATGCAAGCGAGTGCACGCCGTACAACCCTAATGACAGGAAGCTTGTGAGCAGGCAAGCCTGACCCATGGTGACAGAATCGGAATAGTGGTCACCTCTGGAAAAGGGTGGGTGGACACAGCCTGGGAAGGGAGACTGGGGAGCTTCCTGGGATGGTAAAAATGTTCCATATCTTGACTTTGATTTAGTTACTTAGTATAAAGACTAATCTATACTTAATGCATGTGTGCTTTAGTGTATAAATTAAATCTCCATTTAAAAAGTCAACAGAACATTTCCCAAACTGTTCATCTTTGCCACAGAAGGTACTACTACAGAGAGCTACCAGATGGCCCTACCTTTTTTTTCTATCATATATTTATTCCATTAATATTGACCATTTTAAATAACTGATGTAGCAAAGGCCTATTTGCTATATATGATATAATCCATCAATAGATACATACTATTTTTACCTTTTTCCATTACTTGCCACGTATAATGTGTGGAGAGACTGAAGATAAATCTTATTAAAAAAAACAGTTTAAAATGTTTGATGTTTGGAAGCGATTATTGACCTTTACCGCCTTTAAAGTGTAGCTCTATTTTAATGTGATAAACTCAAATCACTTGTACCTTTCCTGCCTCTAAAGCTCTCTTAGCAGCTTTTCCCTAGAATTTTGGTAACTGACCCTATACCAACAAGCAAGAGCCTTCTATTGCCATAAACTGTTACTTGCATGCTTTATTGCCATAAACTGTTACTTGCATGCTTTATTGCCATTTAGCTTTCCCCCACTAGACTGAGGAGAGAGCAGGGCTGAGTTCTGCACCCACAGGGCCGTGACTGTAGCAGCCACGCCGTGGTTCTCTGAACCGGGAGGAACCATGGCTGGCCAGCCAGCTCCCTTCACGCCTCATCCACGATTTGCCTCTTCAGGACCCCCGAAGGGCAGTGACAGGTAGCTTCTTTTTTAAAAACATGCATTTGGGGCTTCCCTGGTGGCGCAGTGGTTGAGAGTCTGCCTGCCGATGCAGGGGACACGGCTTCGAGCCCTGGTCTGGGAGGATCCCACATGCCGCGGAGCGACTAGGCCCGTGAGCCACAACTACTGAGCCTGCGCGTCTGGAGCCTGTGCTCTGCAACAGGAGAGACCAAGACAGTGAGAGGCCCGCTCACCGCGATGAAGAGTGGCCCCCGCTCGCCGCAACTAGAGAAAGCCCTCGCACGGAAACGAAGACCCAACACAGCCAAAAATAAATTAATTAATTAATAAAAATACAAAAAAAAACATGCATTTGTAAAATGCTCTCTTACCTAAAAACAGCTTCCCTTCATTTCTCACCTGCCCCACCCTCCTGTAGGGGACACAGGGCAGGTTTGTTTCCCTTTTTTAGTAAGTGAGGCTGAGACAGTGTGAGTGACTGGTCCACGGTCACAAAATGAGCTACTGCCAGAGGACAGGGCCCCAGGGCTCTGAGGTCCAGTCACCAGTCCTCCTGCTGTGCCCACGGCCTTCCCAGTGATTCCTGCTCGGTCGCATCCTTCCAGCGCGGCCAAGAGCTTCGTGAATCAAGACAGGCTTAGCCTACGGAGGGAGTCTCCTTGGTTTTTCACCACCCAGAAATTTGACCAGCATGCCTCCTAGGTCTTTTCACTATCCCAACAAAAGTGTTCGGCAGGACAGGCCCAGGAAGAGAGCCTGATGCCACCTGTCATCTCTCCGACAGAGTCACTCTCTGTTCCTCTACTAAGGCACCAGGATGAGTGTCTTGCTGAAATTAAGCAGCTCCTTTAAATTAAAAAGAAAAACAGTAGGTGAAGCTGGCTTGGAAAGATTTTTCCTTAATGCAGGCTTGATCTGGTCCACAGCTATGTTCTTATGTGCTCTTCATTCCTAGAGCAGCCTGTCCAGGAAGCTAGTGCTACCCACACACTCGAAAGAAAAACCAGAATTGCGTCCAAAAGTGTTGACACTGTGGGTCGGTCACCACCTACTCTCGGCCTCACCCAGCAGTTGTATTTCTTACCCAGTAACTGGTTACCAAGCTCTCGCTGTGTGCCAGCACTCACTGGGCTGGGTGCCCGATCCACGCAGGCCAACCCTGCCTCTGTGGTGCTTCCGCTTTAGCAGGACTCGTGAGTACATGTCCACCGCTTAAAGCATTGTAACTGCTTACGCTGAAATACAAACCAGATTAGTTACTGAGCCGTGGGCACCCCGTAAATGCCTACAGAGTGAGCGACCAATTCCCTTGATTACAGGGTGAAGTCAGCATGATACTGGAGATCCGGAAGGTACATCAGGCTCAGGTAGGAATCTTAAGTTCTTGGGTACCAGTAACTGGGTATGAGTTTAAGTCCTGGAACAGACAGACCAGCAAACAGGCCTCCGTTTTGTCAAATGAGAATCACAGCCAGACCCGGGAGAGTGGTTGTGAGGATTCAGCGTGCTTAATGAGTATCTGGGCACCAAATGCAGCGCTACTGCCGTGCTGGTCCTGCTCCCCCGCTCCCTTGCAGCCTGTCTCTCCACCCTCACTTCCTCTGCCCCGTGCAAACCACGCTCCAGCTGCACTGAGTGGCCAGCATGCGCCCTTTGCCCACGCCCCCCAGTGAACCCCGGACCCTCCTCAGGGTCAGTTACCTCACCCGCCTCTGAGAAGCCTCTCCTCACTCCCCAGTCTCTCTGCTCTCCCCTCGCCTCTGGGCTAGTGCCCCCTACCCCTCGCTCTTCTCTCACAGGACGAGATTTGGTTTTCCGCTAGACGGAGAGCTCCTTGAGGCCAGAAGCCACGTCTGCAGCCCCAGCACCTACCAGCGCTCCTCCCACATCGGTGGTGCTGGGTAACAGGGGCCGACCGCCAGAGAGAAAAGGCCTAGGCGCAGCGGGACTTCCGCATGATTCTGCGACGTGCGGGTCTGTGTGTGACACGGACAGAAACTGATCCTTCCCAACAGACCTTTCTTGGTTTGGGAATAATACTGCTAAGCCCTCCATACACCCTGGTCCAACACTTCACTCCCTCAAGGAAGCTCCATTTCACATCTACATTAGCAGTAACTGAAACACTGCCCTTGTCACTACGCCGCCCACGTTCAGGTGACGAAGTACCAGCACTGAGACCCAGCAGCTGTATCTAGGAGGTCCCTCTGGTTAGCGTACTGACCTGTTAACAGGAAGCTGCTGTCCTTCTGGTTCTAGAAACCACAGCCACTAACTCGCATTAGACTGATGAGAAGACCACACAAGAGCAAGGACCTCCAAGCTGATGGTAGCAGTTCTGATGTAAATGCCACCAAATAAAAACTGGCTTATTAATTTTAAATGATTTCACAGCATTTAAGGAAAAAACATGAGACTGACACAAAGATTTCAGAACTCATTAGAGACAGTCTTGAAATCACTGATATATTTAAATTGAACGCTGCTCGTCTGACAGCTTTTCGTTCAGACGTGCTATTGTGCGCGTGTCACTACGGTTAAGGTTGGGTGAGCACTTCCATTAAAACCTTCACCTTCACGAGCTTATAATTTCACAATAAAGATTTGCTCCAGGCTTGACTTTTGCATACAAAAGATTTCTGCTTGAAATATATATTCCAAAGTACAAAATAAACCTGTCTGAAAACTCAGATACAAAAATTACTTTCGGTGTCTTGCATTCAAACAAGTTAGAATAAGCTAGAAATTTAGGATCAAAAGTTTCCTTTCTAAACCATAAAGGTTAGAAATAGAGAAAGGCTGGTAAAGTCAGCTTAGGAATAAGGGGGGAATAGTAAACTTAAAACCAGTTTATTCCAGAAACCTCAAGGTCATCCTAAACTAACTCTCTCCCAAACTCCTCTCATCCAGTTTGTCACCAGATACGGTCAATCCAACCTTCAGATACTTCTCAAATTCTTCAGGCTAACTGGTCTTCTGGCCTCCCTGCCACGAGGTTATCTTTAAGCAAGCAAACAAACCCAGGCCAACCTGATCACTCTGCTGCCCAGGGCTCCCTATGACATGCAGGGCAGAAACCCCAAAGCCTGCTGAAGGCCCTCGTGCCCTCCCACCCTCCCTCCTTCCTGCACCCTCCATCCCAGCTCCTGGGAATGGGCCTTTCTGTTTCATCCTCCTGCCTTTCACATCCAGTACTGGAACTTTCCTTTATGACATCACAGACGTGTGCTCAAATCCAGCTTCTGGTTATTTACATTAACAGAATGTTATGTTTTAAAACCACATTTTATTCCCTGATAGCTCAGCTGTGTGACAGGGTGGGAGGTAATTGTGGCAACTGAGGATCAGAGAGTTTGAGCCACTTGGGCAGGTGTCATAAAATACAACTACTGAGGCCACAGCCATTTCACCCCACACTGGCCTGAGCCACAGAAGCTACAGGCATCCCAGGGAGATGCAGGGACCCAACTTTCTGGGAGCTGGTCCCTGCTGCCAGCCGCTAAATGACCTCCCTCAAATCCAGCGGCTGCGGCCTCTGCTGGGCCTCGGCTGTCTCCCCTCCTCGGAATGTGTCCTGCCGCCCCCCAACTCCACACCTTTGCTGACAGTAGTTCCCTCCCTCGACCAGACAATTTTGCCTTTCGAGCCCCAACTCAGGTACCACCTGACTGCCCCCCAGGAGCTCAGACAGCAGTCACTGCCTCAGTTTCCCATTTTTGCTCTTCAACGTCTCCTGCCAATTGTTTTCCTCCCATCTCTACTATAAATTTCTACAAGGCAAGGACTCGGATTACTTCTCTATCTCCTTATAGCACCTACCACTGACCTGGAGGAGAAGCCAGCATTCAGCAAAACACCATTATTATTAGAAGATATTTTAAATAGGTAGTTATTTGACTTAAAATTTTTAATGAATACTATTATAATTTTTTCCTGACGAGGCTGAATGTAAATAAAAATAAACACAGTATCCATGATATGTTTTCAATAACTAATATTTAGAACTCACTTTTTCTTGTATGCCAAAAGAATATAATTGATTTGTGAAATGAAAAAATTACCCAAATTGTAACACATGACAAAGCTCGAGGACTAAAGAACACAGGTGGGCCTAAAAGTAACAGCTCTCCAAAAATATAATTCAGGCTTCAACTGTCAATAAGTGTAGGGCATTTTGCTACAGTCATATGTGAGGTGGAGACACCCAGTAATTTCCAGGAGGAAACGGTCGGGGAGAGGGTCAGAAGGAACGCACAGGGCCTCGGAAGGCCACACAGCAACACGCAGAGGAGGAGCAGTTCACCGGAGCGACGTAAGGAGCGGACAACAGGCCCAGCACAGCCCGGAAGCCCTGGCTAGAGCAGAGTCAGTGGAGGGAACGCGGCAGTGGAGGACATCTGGTGGGAAGTGAAGAAAAATGGCCCAGAGCACATCTGCAGAAGACTCTGAACCTGAGCGCAAGAGCCTGGTCGTGAACACCGGCTAAGAAGGAAAGAACAACAGAAGCCGACAGTGTTGTGAAGTACATTTCACGTCACCTAATCTTTCGGAAAATATAGACAGTATTTTATTTCTTACAGAGAAAAATACAGTAGCCCAAGAGAGTATAAACCAGTTTTATGGATACTTACTAGATTAAGTCTGCTAAAAGCAGAGGATCTGATAAATCCTCCCCTCACTGTAAGTTTCACGTCTGGGAAGACAGAGGAAGAAAGGCTAGGACACGGGTGTCCAGGGCCACCGAGCTTTGGGCAGAGTGACGGCATGCTCTGTTAGACTTGCGACAGTCCTGATTTACATGGCTCCTCTGATGTCCCATCAGGTTTAGGGACATCAGAGGACCTTTGTACAAACTGGAAGAAGCTGCCTGCCTGTAAGGACGCAGCTTTGAGGGGACGCAGCTTAGGGAGCGGAGGACAGGTTGGACTTGGGCCATTCACCTCCCACGAGGCCCTGGCCACGCGAGACTCACTTGGAGAGCTGGCAGGCAACCGGCTCCCCGCTGAACGAGCTCTGCCCGAGCTCTGTGTGCCAGGCACTATGCCGGCAACAGTGCCACGGTGGCGCCTGGAGAGCAGGGTCACTCCAGAGGAGGACACAGATAATAAGTCAACACATACATTTTAAAAAAGCATGCTAACTGTGATGGTGAATTTTATCTGTCAACTTGGCTGGGCCACATGCCCAAGTATTTGGTGAAACATTATTCTGGATGTGTCTGTGAAGCTGTTCTTGGATGAGCTTAACATTTAAATCGGTGGGCTCTGAGTAAAGCAGATTGCCCTCCCTAATTGCTCTCCTCCTCATCCAGTCAACTGAAGACCTGAACAGAACAAAGGCCTGACCTCCCCAAAGCAAGAGGGAAGTCTGCAGCAGAAGGCCTTCGGACTTGAACTACAACATCAGCTCTTTCCTGGGTCTCCAGCCTGCTGGCCTGGCCTGTAAATTTTGGATTTGCCAGCCTCCATAATCATGTGAGCCAATTCCTTAAAATAAATCTCCTTCTATATACATAAACACATCCTGTTGGTTCTGCTTCTCAGAAGAGTCCTGACTAACACACTAACATAGTGGATAAGGCAGATCTACTTTAGGGTAAGGGAAAGCCTCACTCAAACTGCAACATTTTAGCTGAAACCAGAAGACTGAGAAGGAGGCAGCCATGCACAGAACTGGGGGAAGCCGCTGCAGAAAGGGAGCAGATGGGGCCAGAGAGGCTGGGCAAGACCAGCGAACTGATCACAGCCAGGGGGCGCGGACTGCAGTGACAGGGAGGGAGGGGTACCCAAGGATTCACCTGAAGTGGGAGGAGGGGCCATCTCAGCAGCCCTGCCCTCTGAGTTTTTCCAAGTGTGATGGTAAACCAGCAGCATGATATAATTTATGTTACAAAAAGATCTCTCTAGTTCTACACACAGACCCAGACAGGAGAGTTAAGAGTGGAAAGACCCTCTGGAAGGCAGGACAGCGGCCTGGACTGGGTGTCCATCATCACTGGAAGGAAAACGAATTCCAAAGTAGGAGAAACGACAGTAAGAAAGCCACTAGCGGGCTTCCCTGGTGGAACAGTGGTTGAGAATCTGCCTGCCAATGCAGGGGACACAGGTTCGAGCCCTGGTCTGGGAAGATCCCACATGCTGCAGAGCAACTGGGCCCGTGAGCCACAACTACTGAGCCTGCGCGTCTGGAGCCTGTGCTCCGCAACAAGAGAGGCCGCGATAGTGAGAGGCCCGCGCACCGCAATGAAGAGTGGCCCCCGCTTGCCACAGCTAGAGAAAGCCCTCGCACAGAAACGAAGACCCAACACAGCCATAAAGAAAGAAAGAAAGAAAGAAAGAAAGAAAGAAAGCCACTAGCTATTTTAAACAAGTCAGAATTGCTCCAGACCAAAAATAAAACAAACAAACAAAAATAACTGACTTGAATATTGAGAAAACTTGTACATGTGACCATAGTCATTGCTGGTGATCTCTTACAAACCACGAAAAATTAGAGAGCTATCTGAACACAGGAAACAGGCAAACATCCCCATAGAACAGAAGAGAATTAAGCTAGGGAACACAGAAGAGAAGTCTGCTCCTGACCCCCTGCACGTTCCAGAAGAGCCACAAAACAGATGATTGAGTGACAGGTGGCCTGAGTTCTGGGACTCTCAGGGGGGCAGGGAGGATTGCAGCCTGCAGAGAGCACAGGCTCTGGGGTCTGAGCCAAACCTGGGACCCAGCCTGGCTACTGCCCACCCGTGAGGCCCGGCAGGTCTGCTCTTCAGTAGGAAAGGGGAATCGCACCTCTCACTGGATGCTGACAGGAGGAAACGAACTAAGGCACAGTGTCTGACCAGTTTTATTAAATGCTCTTTGCTGCTGTTTCGGCTACTGGCTGGTGGCTTTATTCACCCAACAAACCGCGACTGGGCCCTCGCTATGTGTTAGGCCCCTTCCAGCTGAGGATAAAACACAGCCCCTGCCCCCAGTGTGCTGACATTCTGGTTGGGAAGACAGACAAATGAATGAAGAAATACACATATGCTGTCAGGTACTAATGTGCTTTGAGGAAAAAATAGGCCAAAGGCGAGGTCGGAGAGCAGCGGGGGCCCGTCTCTGAGATCACCTTCTCCAACCACCACTGCTCCCATTTAAAAATGACAAAAAACAAAAAAAGTCCTCCTCAACTTCTCAGCTGAAAGGACTCTTCCTTCTCTTTCAATCTATGCCCTCAAACATCACTTTTTACTGAATTAATTTTACAGGCCCAGTAGGCAAGCTTCTGACTAACTTTGTAAACCGTCGATTCCAAGCAGGTGCACCTTGCAGAGAGGTGTTTGCTGAACGAATGCCTCAGCCGGCGGGGGGGAGAGACGGGGAGGGAAGGAGTCGTGGCAGAAGACAAAATCTACTCTTTTGCTCTCAAGTCAGGAAACGACTCAGATGAACGTTCCAGGGAGGCATGTTTTGCCTCCACACAAGGACCGGTCCTCTAAGCAGTTCTCACGCTGGGAAGGGCTGCCTTGTCAGATCGGGCCCTGAGCAGGGACCGCGCTCTAGCAGAGGCCAGAGGACGGCCCTGGAGAGGGTGTGGCCGACCCGCTGAGCCTGCAGGGCTGGCATCTGTATGCTGAGCCCCGCAGAGATGCCTCTTCTTCGCTCCCACACAGCCTGGCTGGCGGGCACCCATGTCTCCTTTCTACAGATGAGGGACTCAGACTCCAACTTAACCTGACCAGGTTTACCTAGCGGGTGACAAGCTCAGACTCGGAGGGACTATTCTTTCTTCTACAGGACACCGACTCCTCCGAAAACTGGCAAGCTGGGTGCAGAATGGATGGCCAGGCAGAGTCGGAAGAAGCTGCTATTAACAAGACTATTTAAAAATTATTATATTGCATGGGCAATTTTTTGGATAATCTGCCCAGCAGAAACACGCTGCTAAAATGAGTTTCCATAACGGTAAAAGATGTGGTCCACCTGATCTAACCCACCAGGGCTAGAATGAAGCACTAAATACTCAAATCAGAGCGCCTGCCCGCATCAATCCTACGTAGAGTTAGTATGCAATGCAAATGCAGGAAGCACACAGCCCGATGAATACCAACAGCAAAGCCCCACCTACACTCGGGCTCTCAAATCCAAGGAAGTCAGGCGGAGTGGACTGCGGTTGTGTCTAATCCACAGCACCTTATGGAATAAGGGCAACAGAACACAGGCGCCTTTGTTCCCTGTCTGTGAACGCTCACTAACCTACCGATTCTGTTAAAGCGATCGTCCTCACCACCTCACTCCATGCAGGTCTACACATTCCCTCAAGCTCACCGGAGGGTGAGCTCAATCCACTCTTCCGCTTGGTACTAAAATGCAGAGGGGGTGGACAGTCCCAGCTGTGCCTCCACATCCAGCTGCCGAGAGGTCCCGGCCCAACTCGAGTAAAAAGGATGTATTAATAATATAATCCCTGATGTTATGGAGGTTCCTCTACTGCCTCTAATTCCTTTTCATGCTTCTACTGTAAATGCTTTTCTCCCTGAGAGAAGGCGAGAAGGATACGCAGAGTGGCCATGGGATGGTTGCAGCCTAAGCCAGAATTTCTTAGGTCATAAGCCATTATGAAAGCAGTACAGCTCTGCAGGGAAGGAACAGAATTTGCATGTCAACATCAACCAGCATGAGCGGTTGCCAATGTGTCTGCTCACTCGGGAGAGTGTTCTCGTAAGGGCGCTTGTCAGAGGTCTCAAAAAATAGAAGCAGGCTCTCGTCTTATCACACACACTCAAACCAAAACAAAACAAAAATAAAACCAAAATTCCTATCCCACAGAACAGGGAATGTAATCACCAGATACAGACCTTAGGGGGCTGGAAAAAAAAGCAGGTTTCAAGAAAAAACAATTCTGAAGCTTTTGTTTTTAAACTTGTATTTTCAAAAAAGTTCTGCTGATCAGACTTGTGGGAAAGACCCGGGACTGGTAAAGCGGGGGCTAGAAAGGGAGAGAAGGAATTGTAAAGAGGATGGGTCTGTGGAGACGAGGGAAGTGGGAAAAACAGCCTCTAGGGTCGGGAGGATCTGGGCTTCAATCCTGACTCGCCACTCGGCCCATCTCCTCACCTGTAAAACAGGGTGATGCCCCCAAAGACTTGGGCCCTAGGACTGGAGGTTTCCACTGAATCTAATTTGGTTAATTCTGTCCCAGATTCTCATGGGAAGGCAGCAGTTCCTGGAATAAAAGGCAAGAAAGCTCTCACAGTGCTGGACACACAGCGGGCATTGCCATGAATGATTACCCTTGTAATGGCTTTGTTGGACTTCCGTTCCCAACTCTGATCAGCAAAGTTGGAAGTTTTTCTCAAGGGGCCCAGGTGACAAGCCGAGTAAGGGGAGGAAGGCTGTCGTTCACAGGAGGACTGCCAGACAGAAGAGCCAGCGGGCCAGCCAAGGGCAGGAGACAGGCGTGCCCTAGCAACCACGGCAGCCTGGAGATCTGGGAATCTTACCTGGAAAACTTCTACAGGAGGACACAGAGCGTGGGGCTGCCCAGCCTCCCCGCTTGTACAGACACCACAAAACGGTGACCTTCCTTAATAACTGCCAAGAAGGAATATGCACCACCGACTGGACGCAGGTATGGCTTCCCCCATTTAGAACCAGGAATACAGAGAAAGAGCATTTCGTTTCTTGAGTCCCTCAAAGGCTGCTGAAACAAAAACTGGAAAAAACAAAGAACACTAGATTCCCAGCAGGTGAAGTCTATATCTATTTGAATTGCTATAACATTATACAAAACAAGCAAACAGTTAAAAACACAAATTAGATGTTTTTAAATGTCATATCTGCAGCCTGTATTTATAAAAATGGTGAAAATTAGATACACGTTTAGAATGAATAATCTACAAAGTCAGAAACCTTAAATAAGGACATGATAAGGACAACACTCATACACATTTAACACAAATTAGTAATGCTCAAGGTCAGCTATCGGGAAAAAGCAAGGACACAGGTCAGTGCATCTCCGCAAGACAGCCAGAGGCTCTACAAAGATCACAAAGTCGCTGGAAACTCTCCAGAGAACATGCAAGCCTGGAGTGATTTTCCTAAGTTCCAGTGTTTCCACTTTTTTATAACATTAAAAGTCAAGTTGGGGCTTCCCTGGTGGCGCAGTGGTTGAGAATCTGCCTGCTAGTGCAGGGCACACGGGTTCGAGCCCTGGTCTGGGAAGATCCCACATGCCGCGGAGCAACTGGGCCCGTGAGCCACAATTGCTGAGCCTGCGCGTCTGGAGCCTGTGCTCCACAACAGGAGAGGCCGTGATAGTGAGAGGCCTGCGCACCGCGATGAAGAGTGGCCCCCACTTGCCACAACTGGAGAAAGCCCTCGCACAGAAACGAAGACCCAACACAGCCATAAATAAATTAATTAATTTAAAAAAAAAAAAAAATTTAAAAAAAAAAAAAAAAAAAAAAAGTCAAGTTGGTAAGGATACATAAAAAGAAAGAAAGAAAGAGAGAGAGAGAGAGAGAGAGAGGACCACCAGCTTCATCCCAGCGTGGGGGAAAGCCAGCAGCCTACGGCTTCCTCTGCGTGTGACCCTCTCCCACCTCTGCACAGAGTGAGACTGAGGCTGGACGGGGGTCCCTCCAGGAGCTGGAAGGAACCCCAGCAGGTGCCCTGTGCAGGCCCAGGGGACGGCACAGCTTTCTGCAAAATAAGAGCCCAAGAGGGATTTTGAACAAGACTGCTCTGCCCTTAAAACTAGACCACTTCTGGGCTTCCCTGGTGGCGCAGTGGTTAGGAATCTGCCTGTCAATTCAGGGGACACAGGTTCGAACCCTGGTCCGAGAAGATCCCACGTGCCACAGAGCAACTAAGTCCGTGTGCCACAACTACTGAGCCTGCGCTCTAGAGCCCGCGAGCCACAACTACTGGAGCCCATGTGCCTAGAGCCCCTGCTCCGCAACAAGAGGAGCCGCCACAATGAGAAGGCCGCGCACCGCAACGAAGACCCAACGCAGCCAAAAATAAAATAAATAAAAATAAATAAATTTATTTAAAAAAAAAACTAGACCACTTCTTTGTCCCAAAAGTAAGACCAGAAAGAGCCGTGGAGAAAGACTGTGAGCCGCCGACCCCGGTTTGGGAGGGCTGGGGTCCGGCCGGCCTGCTCTGACCCGGGCCTGGGAACCCCACATCTCCCACTGCTCCTTTGCAAAGGGAGGATGGACACTGCCTCCCTCACAGGGTGACTGTCAGGACTAAAGCCCTGAGGAGAGAGCCCAGGGAGGGTCACCCCGATGGGGCAGCTCTGTCCCCACGAAGCATCTTCTGATAGTGACCACGGGTCCATACAACAAGCTCAGGAGCCACTCCCACCTCCCGGTCCGGCCAGTGCTCCAGGGCACCCGGCACAGAACACGACTCACAGGACGGGAAGAGGCCCCTCGGACTCCGGGCACAGCTTGGAATCAGAGGGCATCATTCTCTCCCCATCACATCCTGCATCTCCAACCAGTGCCCTCACCACAGAAGCCACATTTACCTCGATACCCCCAGCCACTGAAGCGCCTTCTCTCATCCCCACCATCGCCTGACTCACCTCCTCTGTGTCCCACACCCCCCGACCCTGCGTCAGGAGTCGCGACATTGTCAGGAATTTGGCTGAGAACAAGAGCGTCACATACGGAACACACGTGCCTCTGGGAGGGAACTTACGTGGGAACGAGGGCAGGAGCAGGGTATCCAGGAGGTGGTGCCCACGGCCAGGCTTTCAACTCTGTACTATGTTTACAACTTTTTCCTAAGTCGAAAAAATTATTTCAAAATAAAAAGTTCAAAAACACCTCTTTGTACCCCCAGGGACATTAGTCCCGGTCCCCAGGTGTGGTGCCTCACGCTTGAGATCTTCAATAAACAGTAGCTGAATGAACAATCAGGAGGATACAATGGGCTAAAAACAAAAAGAAGGGGAGCGAATCCAAGGTCAGGAGGAGAAGGTGGGTTGGTTTACCTGGAAGGAAGACCCTTACACAGGTTTCTAGGCAGAGGGGAAGGGCCAACGGAGGGAGAAGCCGGCTACAGAGAGCCCCCCAAGCTCCCCACAGCCTCAGGGATGACGTGGAGGAAACCTGCACGTAAACCGGGGGTGCCCGCCACCACCTCAGCTACCAGCGGAAGTCAAGTTCCATGAACGCAAGTGCACACCCTTCCTTGCGGGGCTCTCGGGTACGCGCACCCACACGTGTCTAGGACAGCATTTGACACCCACGTACATCGCCTGCATGTATCAAGGTGCTGGATCTTTAAAGTATGCTGAGGCCCAGGGGCTTCACTCAAATCTGATGTTCATTCCTGCAGGCCTCATGCATGATCAGATTTCTCTATGTACATGCATGATCAGATTTTTCTCTATGAGCTTCAGGACAACAGAGGTAAATCTATCTCCAGCAAAAATTCACGTCTGTGCTCGTCTCCTGTGGCCCCGTCAGGGACAAGGAGAACAGCGAGCAATGGGACAGCAACCGACGTTCAGCCACAACTGCCACGGGATGCCGAGAACCAGAAGTGGCACCTTCCTTGGCCTCTGGGCAGGCCCTGTTCGCAGCAAGCTGTGAGTCTGGCTGCGCGGGTCTCCTGCCACCACGGGCCTGGCCAGGTGGGAGAAGCTGCCGGTCCGGGAGGACGGCCAACTTAACACAGCCTCCCCCTGTCCTGCAGCATTAGGCAGGAAAGGCGGAAGCCTTGAAATAAAATTCACAGCACTTAACACACACAGGAGTCTATCCATCAGCCCCTTCCCCTGCACCTCTCAGATTCGATCAGCATAAAAAGAGGAGATCCAAGTAAGGTGCGATAAATCACTTAAACAATGAGATCAATGGGAAAATAGTAATTTTATAGATATGCCTCTATGCTGTTAAACCCCGTACACTTGAATTTACTTAAAAGAGCATCACATTCAAGCTCAACAGCACAGGAAAATGTGCGCATCCCAAGAGAGCTCTTAACCTTGGGAGCTCTTAACTCCACATCGCAGTGCCCAGCCCACTACATGGGATTATCAATAGACAAACAGCTCATTCACAGGATCTGTTCATTTCTTCTTCACTGACATGGGTGAGAAATATTTGGACTATCATTCATCTACGTTAAGTCAAGATATGATTTTCTTCATTTTCTCACAATCACACCACTTCAAAGTTGGGTTTAAGCCAAATCCTACTTTTTTCCCCACTGATTTCTATCACAAAACTAGTCATATATTTCCATGCAAAAGTCCCACCTTGGAGCGGAACTTTGGAATGTCCTGGTCTGTCAGGCGTACTTTTATAGGTTAAAGCTCTGCAGCAGTTTTAAAGGCCAAGTTCTGCCTCTACTATTAATCCTCTCTTCTTCCCTGGCGCCCCCCTTCACAAACTGACAGGAAGAAATTCTACCACCACTCAGGTTCTCAATCCCCACAAGCCTTTTCCAGCATTTGGCTGAGCCACAATTTCTAAATTCAGCTTCCTGAGTTTTGGGGCTGACATTTCTCAACCATGAGGCTGCAGTAGAATGTTTCACCAGCAGGTGTGAGATCTTAACTGCAGGTATGCACAAAAAATTCCCTGAGTTTGAAGCTTCTGGTTACATACTATCATCTGTTAGATACCTAAAGGACACACTGTATACTGCACATCTCAAGAAGAATACAATGCAGATACAATGTAAAAACCTTAAAGAACCGTGAAGCCCAAGCGCTACTGCACAGATGAGGACGAGCAGAGGCCTGGAAAGACTTTTAAACCAACTCTGTGAAGCGAACTAAAGACAGAAAGTAACCTGAACTACCAAGCGGCCGCACTCAAAAGCCTTTGACCAAGAAAATATGCTGGGAGGAAATTATTTTCCTAGTTCTTAGGCAACAACAAGCAGAGAGAGAGAGAGAGAGAGAGAGAGAGAGAGAGAGAGAGAGAGAGAGAGAGAGAGGTTTCTCTAAACATTAAGAATGCAATGCAGAGAAATTTACCTAAAGGCCTTTATAATTCCTAGAAGTTAGTATTAGTGCCAGTTTTCTTTTAGAATAAACATCCTAAAGGCTGAAGCAAGATGACTATAAACATGTCTCTGTGCTCCTCTCCCAGGGACTTGGGATCGCCACCACACAGGGACCAGCCGTGCTTGCGTCACACTGCTGGTGCCCCCAGGAGACAGTGGCCGGGCCGGGACTGGCAGACCTTCAGGCCAGCGGCCAGCTCAGGAGAAAAAGAATGAGTTTCGGCTCAGACCAGAGTTTGGTCTGCATCCCCAGAAAAATGACTTTAAACTGGAAGTCATAACAAAAAACTGCAAATCAGGTTCTGGAATTTGAGCCCCCAAATGGTATGCCAGGGTTTGTGATTATAGCACACATACACATGTCTCTGGGAAGAGGGTTCCCAAGACCCTGAAAAAGGTTAAGAGCTACAATGCCAAAAAAAAAAAAAAAAAAAAATCAAACTGAGGGCAGGTCGCTGTACTGAAAATGTTAAACATGAACTGCTGTAATCCTACTCACTCTCCCCTGAGCGATAATGCATTGCTGAAGTGATCTGTCTACTAAAAAGGAGAAAAAGTCCAACACCCAAGCCTGGAAAAGCATAAGATGTATGGTTTGGTACTGAAGTGAGAAAACATGACACATAAAATAACAGCAGTACCGTGTTAACACTCATGTTTACTCTCAATTGTTATTGATGACTTCTATAAGCACTGGGAACATCCTGAAACCAGAAGAACAGCTAGACTCAAAATATGATTTTTAAAAAGATAACTCGTGCTTAAATCTGTTTTTCTTTGTCGTGAATTCTTACGCAAAAACCTTCTCCTCCACAGCCTAGACCCCCTGGTTGTCTCAGCAGTACGTCTCATTCTGGGCTGCCTCGCGTTCCTATTCCAACAGGCACAGAAATCAAATCATCGATTAAGAAATTTTCTGCCAAAGCTCATTCTGATGTATTTTCAATTTGCAATCATCTCTTCTGCTGCCTATTTTTACCAACGTTAAGTGACTGTCACATTTTCTTTTACTGAAAAAGAACCACCCTTAGACTGACCACACCGTGGGGCTCACGGCATTTACTCCGCATGAAGCCATACTTCTCCCGCTGGAATGTGGGTTCCAGGGATGCACAGGCAGGTGGGGTCATGGGAGAAATTGGGCTGTTTTCCTACAGCGCCAGGCTGACCTGATAGTAAGTCATTCCACATGATTGTTAAACCACAGCAAACATAAACAATCGCACGAATTTTTAATATTTAGAAACACGAGATAAAAAACCAATGATAGTAACAACAAAAGCATGAGATACCGAAGCAACATGAGTTTGTGAAGAGTCACTTGGGTCTAGGCCCTAGTCTTGCAGGAATACTCTTCATTATCCGTGGCCAATAGGAGTTTTTAGTAGGAAAGTTAAGAAATACTACCATAAGGTACTACAGGGACAGGGGAGATGCAACTTAAAACAATAAAACACAAAACTACCAAACGGCATGGCCTGAAGGCTCAAAACACAAAACAGTAACAGAAATAGAGCATTTCTATGACAAGTACTTCTGTACTGAGGGCCTCGCGTAGATCAACTCATTTCGTCCACTCAGCAACCCTGGGAGACAGGTGCTGTATTATCTCATTTTGCAGAAAAGGAAAGAGAAGCACAGAGACCTGGCAAAAATGATGCTGTGGGGATTTGAACCCTGGCAGGCCAGCTCCAGAGCCCACCCTCTCCACTACCATGCCGCCCTGGCTGGGGTGGCTTCAACCGCGACCTCCGTGGTGTTTCCTCATGCCACAGGCATTGCAGCCCGGCACTGTGCTGGGGGCTTTGATGAACAGCCCAACTTGGGCTGACAACAGTTACACTGAAAAATGGGTCTTCTACTTCTACCTAACAGATCAGGAGACAAACACAGAGGGGTAGGGTAAAGCAACAAATGCCAAATTATATTTAATTTAATAATAAATATATTTATTAGGATTTCAACTCAGGCTTGTCTGACTACAAAGCTCAGGCTCTTTCTGTGCGGCCTCTCTCTCTTGGGCAGATTATCCCACTGCTGCTTCGACCCTTCCTGAAACCACCCTCAGTCAGGGCTGCCCCGTTCGGGGCACATGGTCCTTCCCCTCCCATCAGTTAAATGCCCCCTTCCTGACTGAACTCTCACCAGCTTATGTGGAGAACTGATGATAGTCCACCACACAAAGTTCATTTTCAAAACGCAATTTCAAGGATCTCGACTCGACTCCTTGGTCCAAGTCTGTGTTTGTAAAGAGTAATCTGAATTTTACACTTAGAGTTTTTCAATCTCTGTTCCCCTGTACTTATATCCTTAACAAGTCAAACATCTCCAAACCTAGTCTTATATTTGTAAGTTTTTAAAAAGAAGTGATGTTTGTTAAATGACAGCCAGCAGAAAAGCACTTTAAAATATATTCTCCTAGCTACAGCAGGCAGCTAAAGCCGGGGGGATCTGGAACTGGCCCATGAAGACTTTCTGACATATGGGGGCAGTGACCGGCAACCAATGTCAGTCAGGCCCCAGGCATCCAATCACTAGAAGGGATTGATGGTGATTTCTGGAATCACATAGGTATTTGAGGTGCTCTGTCCTCTATATGTAAATACAAAGCAGGGTTTCTCAGCCTTAGCACTATTGACATTTTGGGCTGGACAATTCCTTGTTCGGGGGCTGCCCTGCACATCATGAGAAGTTCAGCAGCAACCCCAGCCTGGATGCCAGTGGCATTCCCCCCCTCCCCAAACCTAACAATCAAAACTGTCTCCAACTGTTACCAAAATACTCTCTCAAGGGCAAATACCCTCTCAACCGCCCAGCTGAGATGCACTGATGTAAAACAGAAGAAGCTATTACGTGGTCACAGACACACCTTGCTTTCTCTTCGGTTTGATGCTTTTGACAGTCAAGAAAAGTACAGTTTGACTGCATCTTTAAATCATTTTTAAAATTTATGATTCTGCATATATTTTTTTTTTCTTTTTGCCTTTTGACCCCCTTCACCCATTTTTAAAATCACGACCATTATTTTCAAATACTCAAGATTGGCTTAATTATGCAAAAAAGCCAACACTTGATTGCCTGATAATTCCACATTTGGATATACCTTGTTTCACATTTATTAATTAAAGTTTTCAATAAAAAGGAAGAATAAATAAATAAAGGAATAGTAAAAAGGAATAATGAATAGATTCATTAATGCTTTAAGACTGTGGTTGTTTTTTTAAAAAGGATATTTGGAGTCATTATAAGTTATCCAAATTGTTCTTGTTAGTCATGTGAGAATTTTATTACTCTTAGAAAAACTTCTGCATTAAAGTTTATTTTTAGAATGTCCTCTAGTTCCTGAGATGTTCACAATACTACTATTTACTACACAGACGGTGGTATAATTCGGTCACCTAAACATCATCTAAAGGGGTTTATTTCAGAGGGTTATTAAGAGACCTGGCATGAGGTAGTTCCATCAAAATGAACAGAGTATTTTAGTGACTCACGGTCATTTCAAATCTCATCGAACCTCGAAGCAAAACTGCACTACTTTGTTAATACTGAAATAAACAGACCGGTGAGTGTAATGAAAATCCAAAGATCACACCAAGCCAGCTGTCAGGAGACTCGGCATCGTTCCAGAACCCTCGACCTGACCACAGAGGCAGCTCCTCTCGGGGTAGGCCGCCGGCCTTCGCCATCTCACAGCCCCGATTTGAGAAACACATGCGTGAAAAGAGCTGGTTTCCAGTTTGCTGCCTAACAATAGGAAATGACAAAGGCTTAGACCTGCTAGGGTCAGCTTCGCTTTTATTAGTCATTGAAGAAACACAATTAAGAACTAGGAATAAAAGCACAACCCTTTCAGGTCACGAAGAGCCACGTCACACTTTAGACTGCAGGATTGTAGGTGCAAACTAACCGAATAATCAGAGTTTTGGTCTGGCTCCATCAATATTTTTCAAACCAAGCACACTCAAAATAAATGCTATATACATATTATATGATAATTCTTAAAGGCTTCCTGAAGTTTAAAGTTTAGAAAAACAGCGATTTCTACTTGAAGACAAGAGTCATAGTTTTTTATGTATTTGAAGTATTTGATGCGGGGAGGATATAATTTTGAGTGTAACATTCTTGTGCAGTAAGCATGCTGTAAGGTTAAATGATGAATACAAAAACATTATTTCCTGTAGCAATGAAAACATAGCAGAGACAGACCAGCTAAGGAACAACCAAATCAAGCCGAATCCAGGTTATCGAATTACCCAAAGAAAAGGGAAAGGGAGCAGCTCACTTTCCCACTTGCCACCTATTAGGTACAGCAGTCCAGGAGCTGATTCGTGGGCATATGAGAAAGGGGCCAATCAGGAGGCAGAGACACTCGCCCTTTCTTAGCTCCCAAGGGAACCCTGACACTGGCCCTCAGCCGTCTGAATGCTGTTCAAATGGAAAGGAAAAAGAACGCTGGCTGAACTGCCAAAACACAGCAAGGAGCAATCAGGTGTAATCCAAATGTTCATGACCTTATAGAGATTTCCATGTGACACTTCTACTTAGAACTAATTAAAATTAATATAATACACAGTACACTTTGCAAAACATAAAGAAATCAATTGTCAATATTTTACTACTAATATACGCATGAAGAACCCACAAATGGACTTTCATTTTCTTGGAAAATTTAGACATGGGGCATATCTTTTTGTACTAGATAGATTGTAGAGCTTCTAAAAGTCCATGGTTGTCTTTCGTTTTCAGAAAAATGGAGTGACTTTCATAACTTAGGAGCAACCGCTGCTTGTTTTAACACTGGGCACTGAGGAAGTCAGATGTATTCCAATCACATTTCAGTGACATTTCTGTAAAAACAGAAACAATGCACTCGATGCCTTTTACCTTAAAAAGCAAAATGTTTAGGTGGAACATTTAAGCAATCAATTTCCCTCCTTCCCCACCCTGTGACACATCCTCTAAACAGCTCCCAGCCACTCACCTGGATGACCTTATAGAAGTAGGCGTACTGCCGCGCTGTGTTCTTATACTGGCTGAAGACGTCATGTATGGCCTGTGTGGACTGAAGGTAGCGAACCTCATCCTCTTCGAAGTAGAGAGGGGTGTCGTATTCGCTGGGGAGGGTCTGAATGTAGGGTTGCCAGAAAGAGTTAGGGTCGGCTCGCTCACACAGCAGATGAAAGGCTAGTGTGATGTTTCCCATGGCTTGAAGAATTCGGTCTTGAGAATACAAGGGCCCTGAATTAACCCAGAAGGTAACAGCATCAGTTCCACACACTGCTTTAAAAAGTGCTCATTCAAAACATATATTAAAGTTATAGGAATATCTTGATAGTCATGTAACATTTAAGGTAAGGTGCCCTCTTCTTTTGACATTCTTCTACTACGTCAGATTACAAGTGTGGAAAACACTTCATGTGGATTTGGGGAAATATTTCACTAGTCGAGAAAACGACCAAATATGGTCCCTAGTGCCACAAAATGAAATTTTATATATTTTTATCATTTTTGCTCTGCTTTGAACAAACAGAAATTATTCTCACCCAGCACTGAATTTTTAGCAGATTCAACAGTCATTAGTAATTTTCGTGGAACCCATAAAAATAATTCTTCTGCCTAGGAGGAAAAAAATAATAGTAGAATCACCAAGACATGTTACAATCGTCAATCCAGCTACATCTATGGTCAGAAATCCAATCACAATGAAATACAACTTAAGGTTGCCTATAAGCATTTCATTTCTAATTATCAAATACACCCTTAAATGTAAACATTTATGTTACAGTTAAATGAGTAGAAGCATCGTTTCGAATGCTGTTTCCAAAGAAAAACTATATACACTGAGGAAAAAAAATCAAAAAAGCGACTTCCAACTATAATTCGAAGCAAATATAACAATTTGGGAATACAGCACAAGGCTGTTTACTTATTCTTTGCTGTACTTAAGTTCTAAAAACAAAACAAAACAAATTCTACCTCCAACAAAAACCCTAACCTGCCAGTGTGAATTGCTATTGAGTTTCTGAAGCTAGAGTAACATTCCTTCCTCCACATGCTTGACCTTAAAGCACACAGATACCAGCGAAAGCACAAGCCCGTAAGACATATTCTGGTTACTAATTTTTTCCCAAGGCATTATCTCACTACTTTGGCAACACGAGATGCTTCTTTTCAGGAAGTCCTGTACATGTGTCTATACTGCCTGAAGCATGCACATCAACGTAGTACCTTGAGTGTGGTGATGGTGTCACGGGTATATGCATATGTCCCAGCTCATCAAAACATATATGTTAAATATGTGTGATTTTGTATATCAATTATGCCTCAATAAAGCTTAAAAAAACATGCACATAGTGAAGACAGACCACCGCTAAGATATTCTGGGCGGCATCCATACTAATGATGCTTCTCATCAGACATGAGAAAAATGTGTGACAGCTGGTTTACTCTTGCCTTTTACCAAGGTCTACTATTTATTTTTATGTGTGTCTCGTCCCTTCCTATATATTATAAGCCTCATGAAGGAAGAGACCCTGGTGTTTTTGGAAGCATGGTAATAATAACAAGCAAGGTACTATTCACACACTAGATATTTAACAGGTATCTAATAAACCAGTGCATGGCTTATCAAGGTATCACTGAAAAGTAAACTATGACTTGACCAGAGATGTTGCTGGAAGTTTGAAGGGACCCAAATAAATAACATCCATTTCCCCCACCCAAGTTCTGAACCAACTGAGAGAGACACAAGAATACAACATATGGTGACACAAAATATCACCTACGGAATCCCAGAATTAGACAGACTCCCCACCTAGTTACAGGCAGGACTGGAGCCCCGACAGGCCTCCCCACGTGTGGCCCGCCCTGTAAAACTCCCAGGGCGGAGAGAGCAGGGGAGAGAACACATATGGCAACCAGCTCCCACGGAGAAAAAGGCCAAGCCCAGATCCTTCTTCCAAAACCATCAGATCGTTACACCTCCTCTCTAGGAGCGGCATGAGTGAGGGCCAGGGAGAAGCCGAGAGCCCCGCCGGGGGCTGCTGCTCCCTTCATCTGGAAGGAAGGACCGAGCGTGGAGAAGAGCATTTGTCCCTTAGCGCATGGATATTTCTCTTCTTCTTTCCCCTCCCCTCTGCTGCTGCTGTCTCCGTAAGTGCCACCTCCAGCCACTCAGTTACCCACTCCAGGAAACCGGTCCGCATCCTCGACACTGCCCATCCTCCACACCCGCCCCACATCCAATCCATCACAGGGCCCTGTGTGCTCTCCCTCCCAACCACCCAAGACCACATCCTCCTCTTCACTCAAATCTCAAAAGCCCGCGAGGCGTGTTCTCTGGTCTCCTAACAGAGGTTCAGAGATGTGACCCGACTTGCCCCACTCACTGGTTAATAGCACAGTTCCAAGGAGGACGACCTGGGAGGGGCTGTCTAGAGCCCTGGGCTGCGGCCCCTCAGGACCACGAGGCCAGCTGGGAGACTGCGGGTCAGGGAGCTGGAGCGAGGGCTGCACGCTGCCGACACGCCCACGGTGTGCTCAGGACAAGCCCGAGACGCCTGTCTCCAGGTCCTGGGCCCTCCACGCCACACCACCCGGACGCTCTTAGAGCCGCTCCCGGACCAGCGGCTCACCTACAAACTCACCTTGATATCTCTCGTTGCTCTCAGACCGAAGCCCTCTTCTTTGAAGTTCACCATTTCAAAACCCTCAACAGAGGCTCCATTTTCAGAGGCCCATTTCATTAGATCAGGAAAGTAATCTTCTCTTTTTCCATCAAAAGTAACAGACAGACCTATATCAATCCATGTTTTAGAAAACAAGAGCTACTTTTAGAACATATATCAGTCATGCTGCTCTCAGAAAATAAAAAACAGACCACTGGAACTAACTACCTAGAAATAGTAATAAGACTCCTATCTTGGAAAAAAAAAAAAATCAAAACTGACCACCAGATGTCACAGTACATACCTTAACTAGTGACAGGAAAGGTGAGTTAAAATCCTGAATGCCCTGCTGGCTACAGAGCAGTAGCTGCTGGTCCCAGGTGATATGAATATTGGCGGTCAGGTGCTATTAGGTGAAATAACAGGGATGGGGAAAGCCTTCATGACCGCTGCAGGTTTCTAGAGCAACCTGCCATCTCCCATGTGCACACTTTAACAAAACTCCCACGAAAACAAAAATCAGTAGCTCACATACATGCACAAGGAGATGTGTGTAAGGAGGAGCCCTAGACCCTGATTCTAAGAGCACAAAACTGGAGAGCTCTGAATTTCGTCCAGCAACTTAAATGAGCAGGACCTATATGTATCACTGTAAGTGAAACACAAAACTGAACGCTATTTTTCTGAAAGTCCAGTAGTATGATACCATTTACGTAAATACCAATTACTACCATCTATTTGTATGGGGTTATACGTGAAGCAGAAACACATTCACTGTAAAGACAACCCCCCCCGACGGGGAGGGGAGGGGAGGGAGTGGGATGGAAGTGTGGGGCTTCAGCTGTGCCTGAAACGCCTAACTTCTTAAAAACAAATATAAGAACCAATCAAAGCACGGAGGGAGGGGAAGAGATCGGACCAGTAGGTGAGAAGGAAGGAAAGAAGAACTTGAACCAACAAGACTCTGGCATGTATCCAATTGAGATAGTAGCTGCTTAGGTGTTATTTTCGGCACTTTTCAGCACGTTTGAAATATCAAAAAGGATGAAAATCCATGCATAGGAAAAATCATTATTTTTTTGAGGAATACAGAGAGAGGAACAGGAACTTCGACCACATGAGGTGCTGGGCACAGAACCCAGCCCAGGGCCTGTGGCCATGTCCCCAAGACACAATTCATGGTTAACTGGATCTGTGACGCGGGACTGCCTGGCCTGGGGCCGTGCCAGGCTCGGTCTGCAAAGGCACCTGCTAAATGGAGAAAACTGACTTTGTTAGGGACACTCTAAAACAGAATTTACTCTTCCCTTATTGAGAACTAGTGAATGCTCTAACTTCAGTGCCAGTTATAGTAAACGGTCTCTACTCAGCAGAGAAACTCAGGATGTAAAAAAACTTTTCAGCAACCAATTTGGTGAGCCAGGATTAGCACAGTTTACCATTTAATGCAAATTAACACATTATAAAAGAACCCGTCCCCATTGAGGGTTTGAGACTATCTAACCTAAAGACTGCATGTTTGCAGATGTGCATGGGAGAGCGGTAAAACTACTCCCTAAGACTCCCTAAGACGGCAAATACAAAACAAACCGTCTTCCCACTAACTTTCATGGCAATAAATAAAAGGGGAGTCAAAGAAGTTCTCTCATCCTTCTAAACGCAGGCTCCTTATTATGTTTTCTCCTTCTACCTTCCGTGTGGCCTGCATACAAATCTACTTTTTGTGCTTTACAGCACAAAAACAATAGGTATATTGAATACGCTTTTCTGAATTGACACTTGGCCCCACTGCCAGCCTGACTGAGAATCATTAAGATGCCTACTGAATACACCCTGGAAAAACACAGCTTGAGAAATGTAACTACATCTCTTATTAAATCAAGACATATTTGAGTTCATCATACATCTTGACAAGACATTAACCAATCCGTATATATTTGTGTGTTGACCACACAACACCATGTACTGACCTCAAACCCTAAAGGAAACACAGGATGCAAAAACAAATTTAAATATGTATTTCATAAAATAAAAATAAATGAAAGTTATACCATCTTAGTCCCCAGATAGAAAAACTGGCCCCGCTGAAGCTCAACATTTTTACCCCTTCCAAAGCAGCAACGGCACCTCAGAAATGGGGAAAATGCTGATGGTTTCCCAACGCAGTTTCCCTCCTAATATCTAGGAGCCCTTCTACAACCACCATCCAGACAGGCACGGAGGCCTGAGGGTTGATGCCGAGACCTTCATTCTCAAAGCCTCTCTGCTTATGCCAGGTTTCCACAGGATATTATTAAAATGTGATGATCATTTGAGGAAATTTACCTTTCTGTTTTTTTCGTATTTTCTCAACTAGAGACCGGATCTGCACATACTCTTCCCATTCTTTTCCTGGGCCAGGGGCAGGACTACTGCATTCTGTAACACAAAAACCATGGCATGCAAACATTGCTTTCAGCTTCACCTGTTAGTCTTCAGAAGAAAGAGGATCTGGGTTTTGTTGTTGCTGTTGGTTTATTTTTAAAGGACAAAGATACTATAGCCGTGATGACAGAGGTGAGAAGTATAAACCAGGTATACTTTCTTTAAAATTAATTAATTAATTAATTTATATTTATTTTTTGGCTGCATTGGGTCTTCGTTGCTGCATGCGGGCTTTCTCTAGTCGCGGCGAGTGGGGGCTACTCTTCGTTGCGGTGCGCGGGTTTCTCATTGCGGTGGCTTCTCTTGTTGCGGAACACGGGCTCTAGGCACACAGGCTTCAGTAGTTGCAGCACGCAGGCTCAGTAGTTGTGGCTCACGGGCTTAGTTGCTCCGCGGCATGTGGGATCTTCCCGGACCAGGTCTCGAACCCATGTCCCCTGCATCGGCAGGCGGATTCGTCACCACTGTGCCACCAGGGAAGCCCATAAACCAGGTATACTTTTTAAAGCATGTAAACCCTCTGAAACCACCCAGGCCACATATTACACTGTGACCACAGGACACAGGTGTAAGCACCTAATTTGCACCTACCTCATTCTTGCTGCTCTGATCAATTTTCCTCAGAATACTCGTAACAGGAAAATCTAAAAAGCTAAGCTAAAATGCAAAACATTTCCCTGAAAACTCTTGTGGATGGTGAAAAGAAGGTATATTAAGAGTCAACATTTTTTTCTAGTTAAACTCCCTAACAATGGCTCCCTAAGGGAACCAGTTAAATTGGACATAAGGACAATTAGTCAACAAACGTTTCACATCCATGTGTAAGGCTCTATAATAAGCACTCTGGGGGAGTTACAAAAAGAGATGGCACAGTTGCCGCTAAAAAAGAAGCTAAGATTCTGTCGGGCCAAAACCGAAAGACCTACCGCCAAGACCGGAGCCATGGCAGTGGAAGGCTGCACCCCGGGCACCCGGCCTGTCAGCGGCCCTTACCTTTTAAAACAGTAGTATCAGTTTAAAGAGAGAGACCCCGACCCACATTCCTGATAAACCTCCTGGCCCCCTTTGTTCCCCAAAGAGAAGACTAGATGTGGTAAATAATCAACAGGGGTTGGGGGGGTAGGAACTGGGAGATGGGGATTGACACATATCCACCATTGATACTATGTATAAAATAGACCACTAATGAGAACCTACTGTAGAGCACAGGGAGCTCTACTCAGTGCTCTGTGGTGACCTAAATGGGAAGGAAATCCAAAAAGAGGGGATATATGTATACGTATAGCTGATTCATTTTGCTGTACAGTAGAAGCTAACACAACATTGTAAAGCAACTCTACTCCAATAAAAATTAATTAAAAAAATAATAATATTTAACAATAACTAGTTATGCATTGACTCATAACTTAGGTTAACCAGTCTTACTTCACTCTTCCATCAACAAACACTGACTGAGGCCCCAGAATACAGGAGCCTGTCCTGAGGCCGCCTGTAGTCTAGGAGGAGAGACGGGGGGGAGGGGCGGGCACAGCCGTGCTCTGTGGGAGCCCACACTGACCTTCTGGGGGGCACCCCACAAGGGAGGATGGGAGCCCTCGGGGCGGGGGACCTGACCCTGACTTGGCTGCTGCCTGCCTCTGTCAGGGACAGAAAGCTACGTTTTTATTTGGGGGTTAGCCTGTCACATAATCTAAACATAAGGGGCCAAGAAAATGAGACAAACGTAGTGAGTTAATCGAGTGACCACGGCTAAATCTGAAACATACAGAGCACTAACTTAAATTCACAATTTAAAAAAAGAAGTTACCAGTTTACACTAACTTGCTAAAGCAAGTATCGGCACTTAACAGATATTTAATTTCCTAGAACCAAGAACGGATAACCTCCACATGTGAAATTGGAAAACTATTACGAATCACTGAAAGCAAAGGGGAGGGAACCCACTTCCTACGGTTTGCTCTCTGAGCAGCACGCCGCGCTCACCTCTGGCTTCACGGCCCAATGACCTTCAACCTTCACGTGCCATAGCTCACGTGGGGCTCGAGACACTCTATTTACTGACGCAAACACTACGACTCAGCGGGGTTAAGGAACTGGTCCGAGGCCACACTGTTAAAAAGCAGTGGTGTTTGGCCTGGCCCACCGGTGCAGGTGGGCGGTGGTTATGCTAGAGCAGCTCTACATTCATGCGTTCTGTCGTCCAAGCCTCCTTAACCGTAGTTACAGTTGGTACCGTACCTGTTAGGTAAAAGTTACCTGTTGGTACCTGTTGGTACCGTACCTCCATTTTTACAGGCGGGGAAGCTGCAGGTTGGGGAAGATCTGCAACGTGCCAGGCCCCATGGCTAAACAAGCTGGGATCTGAACACAAGCCTGTTTCACCTCCTGCTCCCCAGACCAGGGACCCCCACGCGGTGCAGGGGTGTGAGGAGAGAGACACACGTGTCCCACACAGAGGCGGGAAGGCCGAGCCGAGACTTACTCTGCAGCAGCTCACTAGTTAGGTTCAAGGTTTCCTTCGGGGACACGCTTGCTGTAGCACCAGTGCCTGATTTCTGCGTTTTTACTCGACTCTTCTTACCCATTTTCTGACTACGGAGAAGAAAAAGAAAAAACAAAGAGAAAAGCATTACGTTTCCCAAGAACAAAACTGAGTAATGAAACGCGGCACAGCAGTCGCTCAGCCTTGAGACATTAAGATCTTACCTCACAGGTGCCACATTCTGAAGTTTCCTTCCAGAAAAAGCAACGTGTAACAAATACTAGTATTTGGAGGCACTCAAATGTGAAAAAAAAAATCTGCTTTGTAGTCTCTGGAAGAAAAGTTCGTTCCTTTTCACCTACAAAAACTATAGTAGAAGCAAGTTTTCCTCCAGAATTTTTTTCAAATTACGTAGACTTCATTGTATATCCTAGTATTCTGTGATACTACAGAGATAAAAGTTACATCTACATTCATGTATCACAAACTATCACATGGCCACAAAAACCTATATATTCTCTCCTCCCTCTGCTTTAAAAGAATAATTTCCCATAAAGAGTAACTATATCGGACTTCCCTGGTGGCGCAGTGGTTAAGAATCCGCCTGCCAATGCAGGGGACAGGGGTTCAAGCCCTGGTCCAGGAAGATCCCACGTGCTGTGGAGCAGCTAAGACTGTGAGCCGCAACTACTGAGCCCACGTGCTGCAACTACTGAAGGCCGCACTCCTAGAGCCTGTGCTCTGCAACAAGAGAAGCCACTGCAATGAGAGGCCTGCGCACCACAACAAAGAATAGCCCCCGCTCTCAGCAACTAGAGAAAACCCACGTGCAGCAGCGAAGACCCAATGCAGCCAAAAAATTAAATAAATGAATAAATAAATTTTAAAAAAAAGAGTAACTATATCATAAGCAACAGATTAGACTCTCTAGACAAATGTTGAAGATATTTTAGAGATCAAAGAAACTTCAGAGAGCTAATTCAATTCCTTAATCTTGTTTCAAGGAAAATCCAAAGTACCTTGCCCAGGGTTTCACAGGAAGTCGATGGCAGACCCTACCCTAGAAAGAGGTCTCCACTGCCTCCCAGTCTGGCACTTCAACCACCCTGGAGCCCTCAATGGTCTAACAAATAAGAAATGGCCAGGATATGCCACAAGCAGACGAGACAGTGGGACAGGGGATGCACCGATGGACGCTGGGCAGAGATGTTATAACATCTGTCCGAAAACATTTCATAGCAGTGAGTCAGGAGATGTGTCTTGAAGAAAGAAAGGGACTGGGATGTATGAAGAAAGGGTGGGCAACTCAAAGGCAGGGCAGGAATGAGGGAAGCACATGGCAGGGCAGGGGGCACAGCACCCCAGCTGGAGAGGTCTCTGTGGGGAGCGGTGGGAAAGAGGACCCCCAGCTGCAGGAGGGCTGCAACTGTTGCCCGAGGACTTTGATCTGAGCGTTCCTCCTAAGACAGAAGCGCTCGAGGATGACAACCCAGGAAGATGGAGAGAGATCCCCCCAGAGAAGCGACCGAAGCCATCCACACACTAGTGAATACCACACACCACGATGACGCTCCATGGAGCCCTCGCCAACAAGCTACAATTAATCTCAAGGGAGAACCAAAAGGCAAACTCTGACCTACTTGTTTTTTACAAAGAGAAATGACTATTGCAGTGTGGAGAGCTGTAATGGGACAAAAGGTTGAAAATGCATATTCTCCCACAGTCTAGCTGATCACTGATTCCACGGCAATGACTCCATGCAAATACAGGCCATGCTAAAACAACAGAAAATAGCATTCTATTAAAGGGCTATCTTATGTAGCTTCTCTGATGCGTCTGATGCATGAAGTGTACTCTGTAACTTACGTATCTAAAAAGCCTTCTAAAACACAAGAGTGGAACATATAGTGCCAGGCACCCTGGAACAAAAGCGAACAGGTAACAATACCTAAAACTTCGGCAGCAAAGAGAATTAGTTATTTTGAGATCAAAAGAAGAAGGAAAAAAAAAAAAAGTGTGGGGTGGGGGGAGCAGGCGGAGGAGTGGTTTAAGCACCTTTCCTTAAACTCAAGGATTAAACGAGAAGGAAGCTCCCGTGTTTACTCGCTCACGGCTGAGAGCCCTGGACAGAGCACCTGCCGCTCTTCTCTGCACCAGGCCCTCTCCACATCTTCCAACGGCATCTCTGCGGAGGACCACTGAACTTGACCTGAAAACAACTAAGACTACCAGTAAGCCTGGAAAGTAGGGCTTTAATCACACTTCCAAATATAGCTTGGCAGGAAGAACTGTGAAGCCCGCCGTCAGAGATGGGCTTGCCGGCCTCTCCCTGCCAGCGTGACCTTCTGTGTGTTAGGCGCCAAACAACTCAAAAACATCACTCCGATAGGAACTCTAAGACCCTTCCCACCTCTTAGCAGCCTGGGGCACAGTGAACCCAAGGCAGCCGCACCCCCCCGCCCGTCAGTCCCCCCAGCGCAAGGACCCGAGGGCTACGAAACAGGCTTCTTCACTCTGCCTGCAGCCCCTTTCCCCTCCCCACCCCAAGTCTTCCCTCAGGAATCCCTCCAACTCCCATCACTCTCTGGCATCTAGATACCTGTCCTGAGATAACAATCGTTAATTAAAACAGCAGCAGTAGTGACCCTGTGTGCAGTCCTTAACCTCTGCCAAGCACTGGGCTAAGATCATCTCTTCATTTGATCTTCCCAGACACTCTAATCAGGAGGTATTAGCCTCATCTTTTAGATGACAGTCTCAAAAAAGGTGAAGCCCTCCATCTCTGTCCAAGGTTAGAGGTGCAGTTAGAACTCAGGTCTGCCTGCCTCTAAAGCCTGTGCTCGGCCACTGCCGCACTGCTTCTGTGACACGGAGAGAAAAAGCACAGGGCTCTGCAGGGAGCAGGAGGGCGGACAGGTCTTCCAGACCCGACACCAACAACATCCGGCCAAGCGGGAACACCCCTGAGGATCTCAGGCCACCTGCTCATCTTGAATTCACCTCTTGCTTAGACTGTAAGTGTCCCGCGTTCTCCCTGCCCAAGCCCACCCGTGCCACTTAAATCTGCCCCCACTGAGTAACAGGTACAGATATACCACACAGGTGAAACTTCAAAACACATCAGGAAATTAGCACCTGGGAGAGCAGCTGTTCTTGAACTTCATACACATGAAATTATACAACATGCAGGCTTCTTTTGCTCAACACGAGGTCTTTCCACGGCTCTAAGGTGACACCCAACCTCCCCAGCAGTCCTCAGGGCCCTTTACTGCTTCACCCCATTTTACTTGCCCGGCTTTATTCTTCCCATCACCTCTTACACAACACAGCTCTAGGATCTGCCCTTGTTCTCCCCTTTTTCTGAAATAAAGCTACCCTCTGCTACCCCTGTCTCCTCCTTGCAAAATTTTTCACATTCTCAGTCAAAAAGTCCCCCATGGCCTTGAGGAAATTCTGGGCTCCTCCATGCAGCCCTCACTTCCATGCGAATCAGTAAGAACGGGTCAAGTTCAAGGTGATTAACAGATGCTAAAGGCTGGCTTACCTTGAGATCAGTCTTTTGGAATTCTCTTTGGACTGTTTCCCTCCCACAGGGATATAAGCCCTAAAGAGAGAAAGCAGCTTGCCCAGGTTAGACAGTAAGAATCTTCCAGTAGGCATTAACTCGCTTCTCAATTGAGGGGTAGGGAGATGGCTGTCCTTGTCCCCAGGGGATGTACCTCCCTGGGGTACAGGATCCTAGGTCCAGACCAGCTCTTAATCTGTTCTACCCAGAAACCGGGTTGACAGTGACCTCACCCAGGAAAGCCTCCAGTCACCTGGACCCACTCTGTCCCGGAGCTCCTAATTACTCAGCCCCCAGCGCACTGAATCAGAGGCATGTCCTCAAGCCTTAAGTGTGTACTTGAAGAACTAACATTTCTGGAGGGCGGGGGTTCTCTGTACCCAGTTCTATGGCCCAGCAGCCGTTCTTCTGAACTTTACAGCCATCAATGTCTATAAGATTCATTTGCCTCTGGATTCGATATGGTTTGGCACCAATTCTTCTCATATTTGTGTGACACCCTACCTCAAAGGCGGTAGCCCCGCATTTACTTCTTTTCACCCCACAAAGCATCAGGCCCTCCTGCCACCCTCTGCCAGCTCCCTCAGCCCCTCGGCCCCATGCCATCCCCTGATCCCACGCTCCCTCTTCTCTGCGGTCTACGTGCCTTCAGCCCTTGGTGAAGGTGTCTGAGTCTTGACTCAAACCCCAGCTCACCGACGGCCCCCTCCCCACTCCACACCCTGCAGAGCTCAGCCCTGGAGCTTCCACGGCCTCACGCGCTGTAGGTGACATCATTTACGCGCCTACCTCGCCCACTGGTGTGGGTTTCTGTCCTGCGGCAGAAAAAACCCAGAGCTTCCATTTCTAAATCATCTGTAGGGTCTAGTATGGTACCACGGACACGGCGGAGGGCCAAATATTTGTTGAATGAAGGAAAACCTTATTTGAATTTACTAGTGTTACTTACGGGTAAGATTTATTTCCCATCACGGTAGTAAGATTATACAGCAAGGAACCATTTTGATATATTCTCCCACCAGCGACAGAACAGTAGCCAAAATGAGACATTTACTTAATACTTTACTACTACTAAGAACCAGGATGACTCTTAAAAGTCAAAACATAAATTTATACATATAAAATTCACATTTAAAAAATAGTTTCCTTTGGGAAACCGTAGTTTATTGTTAGAAAAGCTTTAAGATATTAAATTTCATAAAAGAATCTCTCCAATAAACAAACTGAATTTTTAAAGTGTTTTTGGTCTCTTAGAAAACAACCAAGCAGGAATAAGTCCGTTTCCAATAGAAATGGAAGAGTGCAACTCAAGCACGACTTCAAGCTCCGGGGGCACTTGTGACTGGGGGCACGAGCATCTGTACGGCTCTCTGCGCTGGCCAGACACGTTCCCGCCACAGCCTGCAGAGGCCAGTGGTGACCACTGGGATGGCAGGGGGCTCAGGCATGGCTATGACTTGGCCAAGAGCCCACAGCCAACAAGCAGCAGACCTATGGCTTCAACCTGAAACCCTGTGTTACGTCCAGCACATTCGCAACTAAACAAGGTCTCCTGCATCCACGTGCCACGACCACACCAGCCGCTGCAGAAGATGACCACAGCCAGATGAGGGACAGCCAGCCCTACGGGCCTCAAGGATGAGGAGGTGAGGACCCAGGACTCAGCCTGGATAACTCCTAAAATATGCGGGCAAAGTAACCAAACAGAGAGGGGTAAGGAATAAAGTACAGGTAAAGAAGAAGGACTAGATGTTAAGATTCAGTCTGAGAAAGTGTTAGAATCCAGGCTGAGTGGTTTCCTAAACTCAACCCCCTTCTGCCTTTTTTAGCTAACAAAGATTTCCCCAACTTCATGGATTTAAAATAACTACCTACCCTGTTCATTTATGATTCAAAAACTTGTTACATACAATGAATAATTTTCATTGTGAGTTCAGCTGAATCCGGGGCTAGATTCCAAGTTTCAACAAATGAAAGAGCCAAATAGGTTTCCTGAACATTCTTAGTGCTCTCAGTGGAAAAACACTACTTATTAGTTTGATTCATCAACTTCCTACAAAGACCAAATATTTATCTTCAATATTTATTTCAAATATGTATATTAGAAAAATACAAAGACGTGCTAAATTAGATATGTGTATGCACACACAAAGTTAAATTCCAAATTTTAGCCAAAGGTACAATGCTAAATGAAAGATTTTTTTCCCCCAAAGTTTAGATTGAAAGCAGGTATAATTTCCAAATTCTTAATGAATTATCTGGGGAAACAAATATACAGTAAAAAAGGACTTAAACAATACTTAAGACAAAAGAAAATAATACGTAGAAAAGCAATAGGATTGGCAGGCAAAAGGATTCTACAGTAAACAATTATAGTGACAGTCCTTCAAAGGAAGGGGCATCTATAAAAAGAAACAGCAAGCTAAGAGTTCCACACATATCTACATTGCTTCACCATCAAGATATTTTAAAAATCTACAAAATCCTCAAAATCTGGCTCTTTATAACACCATAAACTTTTTAGCAAGTCCATCAACAATCTCTTCACCTAAGAGATACAACAAACTTTAGAAAACAGTAAAATAGATAGCATATTCAATTATTATTTAAATTGCTGACTAATATGCAAGTGTCATCTGTAATCAACAACCACTTCTGACCAGTGAAGTGATTCTTCCACACATAATCTGCCTAGGTGAGGAGAAATAAGAACACAGTGCATTTAAGGAACTTGGTTGATGGGGTGGTGGGCGTGGTGAGGGGGATACTTAACCCATTTTTACAAAGTATACTTCACACCTACTGAACAGACCGAGATGGAATTCAGCTGTGTGGGTTTTTTTTTCTTTCCCCCAAAAATTCTAAACGGAAAGAATGTATATTTGCGATATTCTTGAGTTGCTTTCAACTAAATACAACTAGAATAAACATTTTTGATTATACTTATTTGGTAATTTACGCAGAAAACCTTAGCTCAAACCCAGCATCTGTTTTTCAATGTATGCTGCATCTTCCCAACCTTACAGCTGGTTTGACTAAGGGAGAGAATGGTCCTAGGGCTTCCTCCCACCTCAGGCTCCCAGCTGTAAATGGACTTGAAGGGAGTGTGAAGCCTGCCTAATCTTTCGGAGTAAGAAAAGAATCTCACTAAAATACTTCGCAGACCATTAGGATCAGATTACTACATTGAATTAAATACACAAACTACAGGATGATGGCCTAGGAAAATAAAAGCACTCCCAAATTGAAAAGCATTTAACTGTGCTAAGTTCTCTCTCCTACAAAAACTGATGAAGCATACATGGTCCTTGCGTTGGTACCATGTTAACTGAAATACTGGAAACACCTCTCTTTGCACAGTAGCAGGATCTAGTAACAGGGTCAAGCCTTACTAACTTATACAGGTTCAAGTGGCTAACTAGCACCCATCATTCCAATCTCTATCAAAGGAGACGCTGATGTGTTCACAGCTCAAAAGTACCAAGAAGTCAGGGCAAGCAGACAGGCAAGATCGTGGAATTAATTTCAACTCAGTAGCTACATACATACCAAGATGAATGTAGACCTATAAGCTGCATGTAATTAAAATTTCAATCTTTATACAGAACAATCTGGGCTGTCATATATACATATAAGTAGATAGATATAGATATACACAAACTTGAGATTTAAACTTGCTTTCTACAATGTTTTTGCTATATTTTCACTAATACACATGATAATTTTAGAGACGCTTAAACCATCTTTCATTGACTTTTCAATACGTAATAGTCTTAGTTTTAAACTGCTATTGAATTAAGTTGTAAATACACTTAAAATGAGGCTCCTATTTAAAGGAAGTTGCAAAAAAATCTCTTCATAAAGCAAAGAATCATTCAGTATCATGAATAACCATTTCCTATTATAGCTTTCGAAAAGAAAAAAGAAAAATGTTAAGGGTGAAGGAACAGCTAGCTATAATCTGTCAAGAAATTACTTTCAAACCACCCACATTCCTCCCATAAGGATTCTAGATTCTAGAATTGTGGAACATCAGGTTTGGAAGAGACCTCTGGAGCTATCTGTGTTAATCCTCAAGCCTGAACATCTTTAAAATAAAGATATCTAATGTTATGTAGCAGGTATGGTTATCAAAGTGCTTTGCTCTCCACTGCCAAATTCAACCCAAGGAGACGAGTCCCCAACTTACCGTGGTTCACGTTAGGATATTTCAACTTAAATACAGATGGTGCAAGCGCATACACATTCAGTAGAAACCTTGAATTTTTATCTTTTCCCAGGCTAGTGATATGCAGTGCGATACCCTCTGGTGACGCTGGGCAGTGGCGGCAAGCCTCAGCTCCCCGCAGGTTACACGGAGCGTGAGGGTAAACAACGAACACACTTACAACCCTTCTGAACAGACAGCCATTCTGTTTTTCACTTTCAGTACAGTGTTCAAAAAATAACATGAGATATTCAACACTTTATTATAAAACAGGCTTTGTGTTAGATGATTTTGCGCAACTGTAGGCAAATTAAGTGTTCTGAGCGCTTTTAAGGTCGGCTAGGCTAAGCTGTGATGTTTGGTACATTAGGTATGTTAAATGCATTTTCGACAATGATATTTTCAACATGCTGTCAGGATGTAACCCCATCATAACTCGAGGAAGATCAGTATAGCTAACACTGCATTACTCTTCTACCAGCCAAGTGAATGAGTGAATTCATGCTTGCATTCAGTGCACATTTCTTGAGTATCTAATATGAAATGCAGCGATAAGTGAGACGTGGTCCCAAAGTCTTGAGGATAAGGTGGTAACCAACTACACCCTTTGTTACATAAACTGACCTTCAGCCAGATACATGTGCTACATTAAACAACTGAGTTTTGGAACCTAAATGCAATTATTCATGCTGTCACGTTGTTTGTTTCTGGGCTGTTGAACCTGTGTGTGCCCTGGGGCAGGCCCCCAACATGACCGTCTTCATCATAACTGCATCATCAGGCATTTCCTATATCAGGAACTGAGGTAAGCATTTTACACACTAGACAAAGAAAGATATTATGCCCACTTTACAGATGAAAAAGCCGAAGTTTAGTGAGGTTAATAAATTTATGCAGCATGACAGACAGCTGGTAGCAGAGTCTCATCAGCACAGCTCGATGTCAAATGTCACTGATGCCCAATAGTATTTCATGGATTCAGTGCAAAACCAACCCCCTTAGAGAGGCTCTGAAGGTTCATTATCTCTGAAATTCAAAATAACAGTATTCCTTTGCAGTTGTAAAACATACCATGTAAAGCTTTTACCCCTCTGGCCTTTTAAAACTATTGAGTCATTACGCTGGCCTTGTCCAAAAACAAAGGAGTGGCCTCAGCTTAAATTTGGGACATGAACAAAACTTCCAAATTTTATGATAAAGGCAACTTTCATGAGTATTTTTCAACACTAACCCTTACTTTCTCTTAACTGTGCTTAACAGAAAACTATTGATACTGAAGAGTCAGGCCTATTTTCTGAGATTGAAACCTTTAAACCACTTGGTCATAGAATTTTTAGACCTTGTTATGTTCTAATGAACTGTATCGTAAACAAAGTGGAAAGTGAAATTCAGGATGGTAGATAGGTAATAAGGCTAAAATACTGCATACTTATTAAGAGCTCTATGTAGACACCTGCTTATCTAATTCTCTAGACAATTTTTTAGTCCTTCTAAAAAATAGTGAAAGCAGTTTTTCCTGCCCTGTCCCTCTGCCCCCCATCCCTCTGTACCCCCATTATTCAGCCTACACATGTAAGAGGTTAAAATTTTACTCTGGCTTGGTAATCAGTATCACTCAGCTCCCTTTCAAAATCTTAACTTCAGAGCTGGACTTGTCTTCCACTGCCAGTCAAGAGTGTTTGGACTTATCTTGATTATTAATTAACTTCTACTTGGAAAGGACCTGAATAAGAAAAAAATTTTCAAAGTCTTAACTTTGGTATTTGAATTTTATAATCATTTGGAATCATTTTTCTTCCATTCAAATATACTTCAGTTGAAAATTGTCAATAGCTGTGTTTGTACCTCTGGTTTTACGATCTGTTTACTTCTACATCTAGAAGAAACTCCCAAATGGAAATGGAGTCTACACAGCTAATCTCTGGCTTGAGTTACTGAATGAATTTAACAACAAAAAGGATTCTGTTAATCAACTTTTTTCCCATAAGACTATTAAAATGACTTAAAAAAAAAAAGTCTCAACTCCTTTATAATAAAATAAATATAATATGTGTATTAATATTTTGTTAGAAATTTATTTTTACTTTGAGAATATTATGTAAATTATATTTGCAGATCAAAATATTTAACAATCTCCAATTTTATGAGTAGGAAAATGAGATGACATAAGGAAATCCAACGTACAGAAGTCAATTTTGCCAAGTAAGGTACACTTGTATATGCAACAAAAGTGAAAACCAGAAAAATTTTAAAGCAAGGAATCCTTAATCGGACAACCTTAAGTGCTTAAATATGACTCAGAATGAACTGATACCCAAGATAATCACTTCTTCAACTGTAGCAAGAAAAAAAGGATGCAGAGCAAATCAAAATATTCTTTCTGATAAATTAATGGGCCCAAATATAATTCTTGTTCACTGAGAAAGCAAATTAACTGGCCACAAGCAACTTCCAAAGTACCATAAGAATAAAGATATATTCACTCTTCAGTATTCTGTTAAAAATGTTTAATGCCATAGTAATAAATGACTCCATTTCCTTTGTGTGGGAACAAAATCTAGGTTCCACTCCGAGGACTGACGTACACGAAGAGAAAACACACTTGAAACTCTTCCTCCCTACTCCTCACAGAAGCCAGAGAAGACAAACCAGTTTCTAAAGATAAAAAAAAAAAACCTCCCAGTGATATTCATCAAACTACACCAAAAAAGATACAGTATTATTAGTTACATTTCTAAAAGCTACTGCAGATTAGTGATAAGAAAAAAGGAGACTATGTAATTCAAACATTTTGAGAGATTTGGAAAGCTTCAAACTAAACTGACATCTAGTAAAAAGAAAGAGAAACCCTGAGCCAGGAGGTAAGGTTTTCACTCATATTTTTACTAAAATTCCACATGCCACAAAGTAGGTACCTGGTTTCCATTGAATTCAGTGATTATCTGCTAAATATTTACTGCGAGCAGACTCCAGCATACTGTAGATACTCTCCTCCAGCTGTTGTCTCCTTTGCCATTCTCTTCTGGATCAGGAGAGCGGCAAGTTTTAAGGAAACGGTTGTGACCAGTTATCAGAGCTCTCAGAACAAAACAGTTTTCCAGGGGTTGAACTTTAGAATGGAAAACTATTTCAGTACAACCTTCACAGCTCTCTCAGTTTCCAGTGGCTTCTAAAGCAAAGGTTTAGTCGTCACTGAAAACGTGGCCAAAGTGTTCAGCAAGTGTTACTTTCTTCCTGACAATCTTATTGCACTCCTATCGACAGAACTGAACAGAAACTTTCATTTCTACAGCACACGTAGACATAAATGTTTTAATCTGCGAGTCCAACACCATTCCTATTCCAGGGATCATTGGAGAAGAGATGAGAAGCAGCAACCATTTTACTCGTTCAGACTAGAGTTTCATTTCAGACATTAAGTTACAATTTTGAATATATATAAAAGAGGGCAGACAGGAAGGGGTAGCAAAAGGAAAACCCAGGCCGTTGGGGCCCAATAACAAGCTGTTCTGCGGCTCTCTGAGAACTCGGCTTTTCAAATTACTTTCCTAGGCCGGAGAAAAACTCCTTTAAATGCTGGAACTTTTCCAAACTATCAATCACAGCAGCCCCAGCAACTAACTTGCTAAGATGAGACTGCATACATAGTAGACTGTATGGACACAATATATCGTGGTTCAAATAAGTCTTGCCAAATTTTAAGGGTACAGAGGAAAGCTGCTTTTATTTTGCTACATTCTTAAGTTAAATTCATTCACTTAAAATGGTAAGAAAAACCTTTCCAAAATTATTTCTGGTTCCTTCAGTTTTGAAATAGCAGTGGGGTCATTTTGGAGAAGAAAATCGGGGAGGAAGAGGTTATCATCTACGCATGGTAAAATTCAAACTTTTCAGTGTCCGGTTCTGCCGAACGCATACAGCTGTTGTAACCACAACACAACCAAGCTCTGTGCAGATCCGTCACTAAAGGGTTAACTCTTCGGAGGCTCTTAAAAGCAAAATTCACCTGTCAACATACTTTAAAAAGGATTTTTTCTTTCGAAACATCACCTCCTTCGTTTGGAAATGCAAAACATCACCTCCTTCATTTAGGATCCCAAGTGATCCTACACCAGTCAACACACGGCAGGGGTAAGCCCCCCCCCTCCCCCGCAGCAAGTGGCGCCCAACGCTAATCGGCTCCTCCCCCGCCCACCCCCACCCCCACCCCCACCCCCACCCCCACCCCGAGTAGAAACTGGGGATAGAGGATACACAGTTGCATCGCCAGGCTGGAGCCACGAGGAGGAAGAGTTTGATGCTGGAATGACAAACTCCAAAGCACTGAATTCTTCTCCCTAGTAGGGCACGGAGCGTGGGGAAGATGGCCAGGGCGCGTGGGAAGAAACATGACCTATTTTCAACGACTGTTTTTGTAACTGTAAAGTGAGGGAGAGAAGCAGGGGCTAGTCCCCGAGCACCCCCGAGGGCACCTGAGGTTTGGAGAGAGGAACATGAAAGCCACACCGTCCTCGCCTAAGCAGCAGAGTGACGACGGGAGGGAGGGAGGGAGGAAGGAAACGGGTGCGCGAGCCGGCCCCACGCAGAGCCGAGCCGACGAGAGCGGGAGGGATCGACCCCGGCCCCACCCGGTGGGTGCCGAGGGGCCGGGCGCTCCCTGCACCTGCTGCCACCTCTGGGCGGGCAGAGCGGGGAACGGAGCTTCGGCCGCCGGGAAGGGACGCTGGACAGCGGTGAGCGCGCCCCCGCCCCAGGAGGGCCGGAGGGCAGAGGCCGTGCGGCGCCCTCCGACCTCGCCTGGCTCCCGGCACCCAGCCCTGCCCGCCGGGCCCCAGGGCGCACACCGATCCCTGCACCCTGGGCCCAGAGCGGCCGGCGAGGCGCGAGCCGGACCACGGCCGAGGGGCGCCGGCCGGGATTGGGGGCAGCCTCGCAGCACTCCGGGCGGGGCGGGGGGGAGGTGCGACACGAGGCTGCCCGGCGGGCCGCGCGCGCGCGCGCGCGCGCGCGCGGAGGGGCCGCCGCCGGCACTCACCTGCCCGCTTGCCCCTTCGCACAGCGGCGGCGGCGCCACACTCCGCCGGGACTCGCAGTCCACCTCAACCAAGCCCCAGGCGGCGGCGGCGGCAGCTGCGGCCGGACAGGAGGGGGCGGGACAGCTGCCTGAGACGGCCCCGCCGCCGCGGCCCAACCCGGTTCCGCCCGCCCCAGGCCCTGCCCCCGAGCCGCCGCCGCCGCCGCCCATTGGCCCGCGGTTCAGTCGCATGGGCGCGGCCCCGCCCCACCGCTCCCCGACCATTCCGCTCGGGTTCCTGCCCAGCCATTGGGCCGGCGGGCTCCGGGGCCAGAGCGGCGTGCTCGGCCCCCGCCAGCTTCCGGGCCATAATTGCTGGGCTGAGCCCATGCCCGGGCGTTAATTGGAGGACCGGCACCGCGGGCCCCGCCTCTCGCGCCCAAGTTCCGTTAGCAGGTTCGGTTGCTTCCGAATTCCCTCTCTCCGACGGGATGGGCCTTCTGGTGGGCTCCTCCTCCCTCACGCAGCGACCGCTCACCCGCGGGGAGGGGCCGGGAGAAGACTGGCGGCTCGTTCCACGTTTGAGAGCTCTACTTTCTTCTCATTGGTTGACAGGCGTCCCTCCGGTCGCTTATTTCCAGTCCCGGACGCAGCGCGATGACGTAGCTTCCCCGACATTCCACGTCAAAGATGGCCGCAGTCAACAAGGAGAGACGTTGCTAAGGGGCTTGCCTGAGGCGAGGGGTGAGTAACCGACGGACCGCGGGCAGCGCCACTCAAGTCCCGCGTACCTGGAGGTCGGATTAGGGTATGGCCACCTGCCTCCATCCGCTGGCGGAGTCTCTCCGGATTCCGCCTCCCTCCGCTACCCCCCGGGTGCAGATCGAAGTTAGCGGGCGACGGCGGGACTGCGAGACGCGCTCCGGGAGAGGGTCTGAGGTGCAGGAGCGGGTCAGGGAGGCCGGCGTGGACCGTAGAGCAGGTAGCGACGCTCGAAGTGAGGGGCGGTTACGGTTCGGGGACTTTCTAGAAGGTGGGGAGAAAGGGCAGGGGTCTTATGCGCGCACACGCTCAGCGGTACAACCGAAGACTACCCACGTCTTTCCGGTTATTTCGCAGTGTGTCGGTCCCAACCTTGGTAACGCCTGAGACTTTGGGTATCGTTCCACATCTGGGGTACTCTGACTTCGGAATCTGAAGACCCGTGTGACAAGGGTGGGACTAGAAATGAGGAAAAGGCACTTCCGCGGTTAGTTTCGTTCTTGCCGACACATCGCGCTTACCGACCCTCTCCTGGGTTGTTTGGTTTGTTACCAGAGGAATTGTTCTTTAGAAGGTTGAGGCGTAAGGCAAGAGGATATCTAAAAGCTCTCAGACTATTCCCCGCACGAAGCATGGTCGGTAGCGCTCCCGAAATTTGGCTTGCCAGTCAAACGGAGCTTTCGCTAAATCTTCTGACGTTAGGAACGGCTTCTCACAGCATTTAGTTGAAGGTGGCCTTTTTTATGTTTTTAAGGTAAACTTGATAATGCTTGTGTATCTCTTGTGTATCGTTAAAGATACCTAGCACACTGCCTTGCAATTCTGGCGCTGGTTAAGGTTTGTATGAATGATGTTGCTAGAATGAAAGCTCCACGAAGGAGCTTTATATCCTCAGCACCTAGAGCACTGCCTGACAGATAGTAAACTGTCTTCATTGCTGAATGAATGGATGGATGATGGTAATAGTTGCGTTGTTGTAGACATTTGGTTAAGATTCTTAGTGTTCTTAGATGCCTGCCTGTTAAATAATCTTGACTATGAATGTAATAGTTATCCAGGATTGCTTTGTTTTTTCAGAATGACTACTGTTGGTGTCTAATTTTAGTTTGTTTTTTTTTTTTTACTTTTGTCTCATTTTGATTATCTTGTGATGCTTTGTTGAGAAATATTAGTTGATACTTGCATAAAGCATGTTAAACATTTGTTCCATTTTGAAAACGTAGTTTACACCAACAAGCAATAAAGAAACATTTTAATTGCTAATGAGATCGTTAAATCTTAAATGCCATTTCTAAAATTGAACGTCATAAAGAAAAACAATGGTCATAGTTTTGGCCTACAAAATAAATTGTTCGTTTCCAGAGATTATATTTGAAAGCGATGAGAGTTTGCTAAGTATCTAGAAGGAAAAATGTTTTGTTGTCTCTAAAACTAGGTCAAGACAAAATCAAGAAGGATTAAGTTCAAGGTAATTGAGGAGATTATAAAGAATATCTAATTGGATTACATCTAATTCTATTTTCAGGGTCAAATAAATGATATACCAAAATACTTGCAGATAAGATTGTGGAATTATTGTTCATAGGTTTTGAGGAATCTTAAAAGTGCAGTTAATGATAGAAGACTGGAGTCTGATAAATGTGTCAGTTTTTGCAGAGAGCAATTAGGTGGCTTTGGATGCTAGAGCTTATTAGTAATCTGTTTTAGAGTCTTGTTGGGACAGCAAAAAGAGCTTCTAAGTACTTGGGAAAGAAGGCTCATACCCTCAAACCAGCAGAGCTTCAATTTAAAAAAAACAGGTGACACAAATCATGTTTTCTTTTGTTATAAGTTTACTAGACTGGTGGTGGATGGGGGCTTGCTAGACATGAGTCCATTTAGATTTCCTTAGGACACTGAACATAATCCCTCTTCCTATCCTAAAAGACACGAGAGAAATACACTGAGTAAGGTCTGGTTAGATGGATATATGTCCATTCAAATTACCAAACCCCAAATGTTGATTAATGGGTTGATGTCAACCTGAAGAGAGGTCTTTAGAGATAAGTTGCAGGGCTCTGGCCTTGCCCTTACTCTGGTTAGCACTTTTTTTTTTTATTACCAACTTTAAATATATGAGGTATGCTTCTCAAATTAATAAATGCACTCAAAACCTGTAGTGATAGTTAGCCAGTATGTTAGACGACACTCAGGATTCAAGAGTTCTTAAAGGCTGAAATTATAGACCAAAACTAACAAGATGTAAATTTACCAGGAATTATTAAATTTATCAAAACTCAGTTGTGTGTGTTTGAGATGAGGAAGACCTGACTTGGAAAAAAAAAAAAATGGGTCTAGGATGTAATGTTCTATTTATAGAAGCGAAGTATAGCATTTTCCCCAGATTGGGGGAAGGCAGTATTTCACTCTAATGACAAATTGTGTTTCTGCCATTTACTGGCTGTGTGAATTAGACAAGTTGCTTCATGCCTCTTTGGCTCCATTTTCTCAGTGATAAATTGTGAGGGTAAGAAAACAACTTGCAGTCAGGCTGCAACTCAGTGGACACAAAATGGGCATGTTGTTGAATATTAATAATCTCCCTTCACCCACATACTATGTAGATCATATGCAGAGTATTATTTTCCATGCTGATTGCTGATGTTTAGAGAGGATCTGGTGACACTAAAAGCCACATTGAGAAAATGGGGATATTTGTTTACCCAGAAGAGAAGGGAAAGGAAAAATTGTCTTCACATGTTTGAAAGTCAATTAATGGAAAAGGGAAAGGTATTTTCAAGGCTTAGGGAGCTAAGTGGGAGCTACAGAGAGTTGTTGAAAGGTAGATTTCATTCCTTCATTATTCTGTGCCATCCATGTACCAGATACAGGGAGATTTTTTATCTATAGAATAGATAAAAATCAATATAAGACTAATACAAGAATTAATGTGAACACCAATTATTGATACCCAGCAATGCCATAGGCTGCTTTGTCAACTACTAAGGTCACGTTAATGAAAGTGGCCAACTGAAAGCGAATGAGCAAATATTACTGTTTATAGGCAGTCTCTGTACTGGATGAGGAAGTTGAGTAGTGACCTTTACTATTGTTTCCAATTTGTAAGTATCCATAATTCTAAATGTTGAAAATGCATTTAATCTTTCATCAGGTAAAGTGGTATATCTAAAGCACATTCCCAAAAGATTGTTGCTAAAATGCCTTGACATGCTGCTTGTTTATGGAGAGATTTTTACTTTGTGGAGCTCATAAATCTCTCAGTCATTTTCACAGTAATTATAAGCTGCTAATGAGAAAATTTGTAACTTTAGGGTCTTGTGAAAAAATAAAGAGTAATAGGGAACAGGGTTCTAGAACTGAGGCAAGAACTGTTGCAGGGGATGAATGATTTAGAGGACTGTTTCTGTTCTATTTATGTAACTTATTTTCATTGTGTTGAATGTATTGTTTATTCTGCCCTGGTATGTTGCACGTATTGTTTATTCTGCCCCAGAGTCTAATGGCATATAGGGTAGATTATTAGCATGCGGTTTGGCAGTGACAGCAAGGTAAAACAGCTTTGAATATATTTATGATTTATCCACTTGTGGACTGAGATACTTTTCCATCCCTATTTCATCCCTACTGGATTATTCCTAACCCTTTTTCCCACTCTGCCCTTCTCCTCTCAGCAGATGTCTTGGCACTTCCCAGAGAAAATGGAGATACTCTTTTATGATTTATTTCCTCCCCCTTAAATGTTTTTTTAAATATCTTCCTCACACTTTTCCCTTCCCTTCTGTCTCAGAGAAAGAGCTTCCTTCCTAAGAAAGCTCTTTTTTATTATCCCTATGCTTTTTATTATCTCTTGGCCCATTAACCCCTCAGTGGCTTGTTCAGCCTCCTCTAGTGGCTCCTTTCCTTCTGGCTTCAGACATCCTTCATTCTCCTTTATGCTGAAGAAACACTAACCTGTTTTATTGCCTGTTCATTCTTTAACACCCTGTGCAGTCTTCCTTTTGCCCTACTGCACCTCCGAAAGTTTCTTCTATTTACACATGTGTATATATCTGCTTTATTGAGACAATTCACATATCATACAAATCACCCATTTAAAGTGTACAAGTCAATGAGTTGTGCAACCACCACTACAGTGAATTTTCAATGTTTCATGACTAATCACCGATCCAATAACCTTTCCTTAATTCCCGTCCTTTAATTTTTCTTTAGCATTTGTCACTGTTGACTACCGCCTCTGACTTAAAGCTGGTATCCCTTGGTTTCTTATGCAATTAAGGGTGCAAATTTCCCTACCTTTTCACCATTCCTTCCCATTCTCTCCTTCTTGCTTCCTCGAGTTCTTCAGAGTTGTGTCCCCATCTTCACTCTCCATTCTTCTGTCCATCACCATGACTTTAGCTGTCAGTTTTATATAGATGAATCCCAAGTAGATGTGTTCATTCCAGATTTCAGCAGGCCTGTTTATGTGTCTGGTGGATATCTCCACACAAGTATCTTAGAAGTTCTTCAAACCTAGTATTTATAGAACCAAATTCTTTTCCTCCCCCATCAAAACCAACTCTTTTTTCACACCTGAAACATAATAAATCAACTATACTTCAATTAAAAAGAACCCTCTTTTTCTTCCCCATTTTTCTTTTTAGTATCACCCTTCTCTGTCAGTAAAGCAAACTTGAAATCATCTCTTGCCATTCTTTGCCTCACAGCCAGTTGTGATGCCCCTCTTTCTCCCACTGCTATTTGTGGGGACAAGACCTCATTAGGCATTATTTAAACAGCTGCTATAGTCTTCTAACTGGTCTTCTGCAAATCTCTAAGCAGCCCTAACTCATTACTCTCTCTCCCCTTACCGTGCTTTATTATTTTTCATAGCACTTACCAGTCCCTGACAGATATTGACATATTTGTTTCTCTTTGTCTCTGCCACTAGAATGTAAGCTTCTGGTGGGACGGAGACCTTGCCTCTCTTGTTTCCCATTATGTCGTTGAGGCCTGGCTCATAGTAAATGCTCAGAGAATATTTGAATGAATAAGTACATGGAGAACCATTAGTTTAATATATCTTAGAGATTCCCAACAAGTGTACTGTGAATAAATTACAGATATGCTGAGATATTGATTCCCTCAGCCAACTGGCCAGTTGCCTTCTGCTCTACAAAAATGTACGTGAATGTTTATTACTATTATTAATAATCAAAAACCAGAGACATCTCAAATATTCATCCACAGTAGCATGGATAAATTGTTATATTCACAGAGTGTAGAGTACCATGCAGCAGAGCTTCTCAACTTCAGCACGAAGTTAATTCCTTGCTGTGAGGGATTGTTCTGTGCATTAAAAAATGTTCACCAACATTCCTGGCCTCTACCCACTGGATGCCAGCAGCAACACCCCCCCCCCACCACCAATTATGACAACCAAAACATTGCCAAATGTCCCCTGGGGGGGGCAGATTCACCCCGGCTTGCAAACCCCTGCTGTGCAGTAATGAGAATGCAACAAGGATGAACTCCACAAACATAATAGTGAGCAAAAGAAGCCAGTTGTAAAAGAGTGATATTATCTCATTCCACATCCTTTAGAAACAGGAAAGACTAATTGGTGGAAATAGAGGTCAAGATACTGGTTATCTTTAGGGGGATAGTGATTAGGAGAGGAATGAGAACCCCTGGGATTTTGGTAATATTCTGCTTATCAACTGGATGGTGCTACACAAGTGTATTCATGTTGTGAATGTTAATAAGCTATACACTTAAAATTAGTGTACTTTCTTTTTGTATGCTACAGTGCACTTAAAGATTATTTTAATATAAAACCACTACCCACACATTAACACCTGTTCCTTGACTACTGAGAGATTCTCTCTGTCAGATCAGAGGAGATAAGAGTCCTGGTCTCCTAAGCAGTCTCATCTGATTTTTTTCCCCCAGCTTTTTAGTAAGTGAGAAGAGAGTACAGTGGCTGATTGTTTACCTATGGCCTGGACTGGGCACATGTTAACATTTTTGCCACCTTTGCTATTTGAGTGTGTGTTTTAGTAAAACCATTTGAAAGTAATTGCAGACATCATGACACTTCACCCCGAAATACTTCAGCCTAAAAAATAAAGTCATTCTCCTTTCTAATCACCATATCACTATTACCCCTAAGAAAATTAACAGTAATTCCCTAATAGCCTCTAATATATAGTCCGTATTAAAATTTCTCTAATTGTTCAAATTTTCATCTAGTCAAGGGTCACACATTTCTTTGATTGTTAAGCCTCTATAGTCTTTTTAAACCTGGCACAGTTCCTCCCGTCTTTTTGTTTTTTCATGGTCAGTTGTCTTACAGAGTGTCACACTTTCTGGACGTGACCGATAGCATCATCATTGTGCCATTTAACGTGGTCTTCTACCCCCAGTATTTACTGTAAACTGGAATTTAGTTCTGAGGGTTTGGTTGGATTTAGGTTAGGCTTTTGGGGGTTAAGAATACTTTATAGGTGGTTGATATTTATTTTATTTTCATGTTGTGTCACGTTAGGCACGTACTAGCAGGTTTTCACCCTGTTAGTGATGCCAAGTTTGATTGTTTTCGTTAAGGTAAAGGACTTTTTTCACAATAATTATTACCAGTGCTGGCAAAGCAGATTTATTTTATACACACACACACACACATTTTTTAATGTTACTATGGACTCATGCATTGTTTAGTCACTCTTTTACAGTCAATCATTTTTCTTTATAATATTTAAATTCCTTGAATTTGTCCAGTGGGAGCCCATGATGACTCTTCTGTCTTCTGATAATCTTCCATTATTCTGAGCACATCCCAGGCAGGCCCCTACCCCAGACTGGAAAGGAAACCTGGTTCCTTTTAGAGGGTAATGGTGTTGAAAACTAAGATTTGAGCACTAGATGTGTTCCTGATTCTGGGAGTGTCGTTGCTTCTAGGTACTGGAAATGAACGGAACTGACATATATATATATTTTTTTTTTTTTTTAACCATGACTTATTTTGATTTTTTTCCGTTAAAATGTAACATTACAGGTTTTTTCTTAACCTTCTATCTCATTTATATATATGTGTATGTGTATATATCACATATATATGTTTCCTTCGCACTGAAAATTTCAGTTGTTCCATTTATATATTTGATTTATCCTACAGTATACCAGAAAAAATGGTTTGACAGTTACAATATTAATGCTACTACTAGCAATGCATTAGCGAAGTTTAAGATTCCTTTGCAGTTCTTTTTGTCTTTAGAATACAGAACTAGATCAGAAATTACTTATGATGATTTTCTGTGTGGTTATGTTGCCTGTTTGCTGTACATGGGGTTTATTTTGAGTTCTAGAGTTTGCTTTTTTAGTTAAGGTCATGAATATGTTAAATATTTACATGATTCAAAAGTCAAAGTTATAAAAGGACTCAGGAGCCAACCCGAAAAAGCTATTTCCAATGGCTATAAACTGGACCAGTATGAGCAACAAAATAATGGTAGTGTGAGATTATAACTCAAAGAATAAGATAAGTATTGATGAGCCCATCCTTGTGTAAATAGATGATTGAATAAATAAATGAGGGAGAAGGAACAAATCTTTCTTACAGAAGAATTCCAAATAATGTTGAAGGAAGGAAGGAAATAGAAAATCACCACTAGAACACCACAATAATAATGGTTGCAGACAAGATCCTCAGATGAATGCTAAAATTAATGGGTGAAATTTTAAGGAGAAACAGGTACTTTGCATAGTATTTTGCATTACAAATTATTTCCCCCCAAATGTTTACAAATTATTGTGGTAGTTTTAACATAGGTCCACACATTCTTTGATACATCTCCTTACAGGAGGTGGCGCTTAATTCCCTTACCCTAGAGTGTGGACTGGACCTCGTGACTCACTTTTAAGGAATAGAAAATCGAAAGGGAAAAATAGTAACTTACAGTGAGAAACTGGCAGACCCCATCTTAACCAAATGCTCACAGTTACAGTAAGAAGTCATTCTGATATCACCTGTCCCCCTAATGTGGTGTGATGAGAAGGGCACTTTACCTCTATGCCATTTTTCCTCAAAACTCCAGTCTGTTAATGGGAAAATATCAGGCAAACCTAAATCAGTCATTTTAATCTGCCTAGTACTCTTCAGAACTGGTAAGGTCATGATAAACAAGGAGAAACTGGGGAACTCTTACGTATTAGAAGATACTATGGAAATGTGACCCCTGTGAGTGCAGTGTAGCGTCCTGGATTAGATCCCTGAATGACTTTTGGAAAAACTCAAAATCCGAGTCAAGACTATAGTTTAATTAATAATGTACCGAAATTGGGGCTTCCCTGGTGGAGCAGCGGTTAAGAATCCGCCTGCCAGTGCAGGGGACACGGGGTCAAGCCCTGGTCCAGGAAGACCCCACAGGCCGCGGAGCAACTAAGCCCGTGTGCCACAACTACTGAGCCTGTGCTCTAGAGCCCACATGCCACAACTGCTGAGCCCGTGTGTCACAACTACTGAAGCTCGCATGCCTAGATTCCGTGCTCCACAACAAGAGAAGACACTGCAATGAGAAGCCCACGCACCGCAACGAAGAGTAGCCCCCGCTCAGCGCAACTAGAGAAAGCCCGTGCGCACAGCAATGAAGACCCAGCACAGCCAAAAATAAAATAAATAAAATAAATAAATTTATTAAAAAAAATAATGAACCGAAATTAATATTTTAGTTTTGGTAAATGTACCATGGTAATATAAGATGTTAACATTAGGGGAAGCTGGCTGTAGGGTATACAGAAATTCTCTGTACCATCTTTACAACTCTTCTCTAAATCTAAAATCATTTTAAAATGAAAGGTTGTTGTTGTTGTTTTTAAGTAAAAGTTATATAAAAAGATGTACTCAGAGAAATCTTGTTCCCATCCCAGTTCATCCTGTTCTTCCCCATTCCCTATTGATAACGAATTTTTAATTAGTTTTTTAAGAATAGATATTTCTACTTTGTATTTCCCCTCTTTTCTTACTTAGATACTAACATAGCTATGTATGCTCTCCTGCACCTTGCTGATCCTGGAAATTTCTCTATACAAGTACTTAAAGATCTTTCTCAGTCTTTTTTAATAGCTACATGGTACGCATTTGTGTTAATGTACCGTATTATTCAGCCGGTACCCTAATGGACTTTCACGTTGTTTACAGTTTTTGTTGTTATAAACAATACTTTTTTTTTTAAATTAATTAATTAATTATTTTTGGCTGTGTTGGGTCTTTGTTTCTGTGTGAGGGCTTTCTCCAGTTGTGGCGAGCGGGGCCCACTCTTCATCGCAGTGCGCGGGCCTCTCACTGTTGCGGCCTCTCGTTGCGGAGCACAGGCTCCAGACGCGCACGCTCAGTAGTTGTGGCACACGGGCCTAGTTGCTCTGCGGCATGTGGGATCTTCCCGGACCAGGGCTCGAACCCGTGTCCCCTGCATTGGCAGGCAGACTCTCAACCACTGCGCCACCAGGGAAGCCCCAAACAATACTTTGAATGATCTTGTGCACCTGTTGTTTCATATTTGTGATCTTATTGTCAGAGTAAATACTTAGAAGTGGAATTGCTAAATCAAGGAGCAAATGTGTATGTAATTTTGTTAGATATTGCCAAATTCCCCTCTGTGAGAGTGGTTCCACTTTGTACTCCCACCAGCGACATGGGAGATTACCTGCTTCTCCCTGGCCTTGCCAACAGAGTATATTGTCAAACTTTTGGACTTTTTGCCAATCTGATAGGTGAGAAAATATATCTAGTATGACATCTAACTCCCAGCTCTTCATATTTACTGAGCATCTGATTGGGAACTCTTCATACACACTGAGGCTTTAGTTAACCGGTCTCCCCCAGCCCCCACCCGTTGCCTAGTTCAGTCACACAGAGTGTAAATTAGTTCAAGAAGATTACTTTTCTCCAGGTAGTACTTAATTCTTCCTGTTGGAGGGAACGTTTCTCTTTAGAGCTCCCAGGTGCAAGGAGGAGAGCAGTCAGCCCTCCATGTCACCTTTCCCACCAGAAATGAGGCAGCACACAGGAGAAGTTAGGCTTCCAGATTAACTGGTGGCCCTGGCCCAGAGCCTGGCTGCCCAACTGCTATTTTCTTGCTGAACCAGACCAACCTGGTTCTAGCTACCTCTTTTAGAACCCTTTTGCTGCCCTGTATGAAAATGTCTATTCTCTGATCCAGTTTACAAACGATTTCCATATTATAACGGCCTCTAGGTGAGAGTCCTTATTTTTTGTTTTCTTTTCTCAGCATACAGCTTTTAGAGAATCTCTTCATTCTGAATGAAAGAGAAGAGAATGAGAAAGCAAGAAAAATTTAAAGGAACTCCTTCCTTCCCTTGTGGACCACCTCCCTCTACCCTTTCTCCCCAGATCACTACACCCACACCCGATCTACATTGCTCAGTTCAGTGGCTTGTGCAGATATGAATTCATCCAGTCTGGTGGCTTTTCTAAGTGAAAGTACCTAAATGAAATCAAGTAAACTAAAAAAGGGAAAAATCTGACTGGATGCTGGATGGAAGAAATGGATAATTTTGGAGCATAAATCTTTTGGGGGGTTAGGACCGACCTGGGTTTTACTGAAGAACAGAATCTAGACCAGCATGAGGGAGCTGGGCCTAGTGAAAAAAGGCAGAAGGAAATGAGACAGAAAAGCTCCTCCTTTTAAGCTATGAAATTTGGGATTTATCATACTGTGGGTCACTTAAGTGTTAAATTTGTGTTTGGCGGTGAGCCTGGGCTTCTAACTACCAATCAGTAGTGCTTCTTCTATTGAAAAATTTTTATCAAGTACAAATCTGTGATCGTAGACTGTTTATAATGATTGGGATTATTTAACGTGAGGTATCCCTTTCCAACATTACTGCTTCTTCTCTTTCTTTTAGGATTGTAACATTTTCAGAAAGTCTGTTGGAAAGAACAAGTCTACTTCAATAAATGAAGGAGAATAAAGAAAATTCAAGCCCTTCAGTAACCTCAGCAAACCTGGACCACACAAAACCATGTTGGTACTGGGATAAAAAAGACTTGGCTCATACACCCTCTCAACTAGAAGGACTCGATCCGGCCACTGAGGCCCGCTACCGCCGAGAAGGGGCTCGGTTCATCTTTGATGTGGGCACACGTTTGGGACTGTATCCTGATTCTGGGATCTATGATAGGCAGGCTCCCCACCAGCACCACAAATTAAATTAAATGCTACAGACAAAAGTCGAGTAACATCCCTGACTAAAGCAACTCTTAATTAGCTTTCTTATTTAAATGTTACTTCAGATTTGCTTGGCTCTTCAGGGATTTTCTATTTCCTTTTTATCATTTAAATGTGTAGAATTAGCCTTTGAGCAGGTGACCACCAGGATGGAAAATAGCACCCAGTGACCTCAGTTGAAGTATTTCTAAAGGATAGTGAAGCCCTGCCTTATTAAAGCATAGACTTCAGCTTGTACCAGAATTCCGACACCTGGAGATTCCCATTCACCTGCTTTGCCACTGATAGTGTTTGCTTTCCCACTGCTGTTGTTGTTATTGTTTGCCTTTATTGTTTTTTCCACATTTAACTAAGACGTAACCTGTAAAACTTCTTGGCCAAAGCCCTTAACCAGAACAACAGACACTATGATACCCTGGCAACTGGAATAATTTATTTTCATCGCTTCTATATGTTTCATTCCTTCAAGCAATTCCCAAGATATGTAAGTGTTTGAATTTTATTATAATTTTCTATCACATGTTATTATTTCCACACAGTTTAGTGGACAGATTGTAGTCTCTCTTTTTATTTTATTTTCCAGAAAGTATTTATTTTTGTATGGTACATATTATATATAAACAAAATCATATATAAACAAAAAAAGTTTAAACTTTGTTTTTTCCTAGTTAACTGTATTAAAGTATTTTTAAGTTTTTTATTTAGTCCAATATGAACCATAATCATATTGTACTTAGTGTGAAAATTTGCTTCCTTGTTACTTTTCCCAAGATAAAATTGGCCTTACAGTTGAGACCCAACAAAGGCCAAGGCGGCATAGTAGTTCTTTATGCCATATCCGTTATTCTTCAGTTACTCCTTAAGACATACACTGTCTTAAGCTCTGTGGGAGATTCTGCCTCAAGTAGCTTTCAGTCCAGGGTAGATGGTATGACAGGTACAAAACACACTGTAGAGAGTGAGGCCATAGGAGAGGTACAGAAGGAAGGCTGTAGCATTCGAGGGAGAGATTAACTACATCATAGAGGGATCGAGGAAAATGCTGGGGAGGAGGTGCCAGCACTGGGTTAAGCCTTGACTGTAAGTAGGACTCATCCGTGCTGAGATGGGACCGAGCAGCAGTCCTACAGAAAGCAGCGTGAGCCAAGGCCTGGCGGAGGCGTGCACAGCAGCCAGGAGGCCTGTCAGCAGGAAGGGCATGGTGGGACCCTGGGTGGTAAGGTAGACTGAACCAGACCATAGTGGGCCTTGAATGCCAGACTAGGGAACTGTGGTTTCAGTAGGTAAACTGAAGTGATGGAAGGGTTTCATGAAGAAGAAGAATTAGATGTAACAGGAAGTTAGTCTGCTGGGGGGTCTTCCTTTTGCTAAGATTTTACTTAGTTTTGTACACATCTTCCTCATTAATTTGTGACGTTCTAGGGGAAGGAGACCATGTCAGGATCCGCTTTGTACCCCGGCACAGGATCTCACTGATGTCTAACGTGGTCAGGATTCTGTGAAGGGAGGGGCATGTAGGAGAGACTGGAGCAAGCGGACAAAGAAAAGCTGAAGATAGAGCAGTGAGAAGATCGCAGTGACGTAGGAACTGGGCCAGGAGCCAGGCAGCGAGAGGAAGGAAAAAGAAAGCGTGGGCAGTGGTACAGAGGGGAATTCCAGAGGACATGCATTTGGGTGTACCAGTCAGGGAGTCAGTATCTTTAAGATTGCAATGTGAAAAGAAAATTTGTTTCTGTGACTTTTTTCCCTTTCTGGTGGCTACTTTGTTTACATGACATTCTATTCAGAAAACTAAATTTAAAATAATTTACGAAGTCAAATGGCAGGGCGGGTGGAGTATTTGTATGTGACATTTCCTTCAAGATTTTAGAGCGTCCGAGTGTTTGCAAATGAGAAAGAAGCCGGTAGGAGAGTGAGGGAGCCCAGTTTGTTGTGAAGGCCCAAAATGCTTTTTCTGTTTCTGTGTGAGCTTTGATAACAGGATCTCAGGAGCTTTTGTCTTCCTTTTAGGTGACAGGAGCTTGTTGTCTCTTTCTGGCTGGGAAAGTAGAAGAAACACCAAAAAAATGTAAAGATATCATCAAAACAGCTCGTAGTTTATTAAATGATGTACAATTTGGCCAGTTTGGAGATGACCCAAAGGTAAGAGTCATAACTTCCTGCCTTCAGGCCTTGATTCCTCACAACAGCATTATGACAGAGTTCCTTGTGTTGACAATGGCTGTGGCCCTGTATCGGCCAGTCCCCTGAGTCTCTAAGAGGACTTATGCAGAAGGTATTCTTCCTTGCTTCTGTGGGAAAGGAGGGAAGATAACGTAGCCTACACTTAGGTAGCATCTGCTAATGTGCCGTGCTGGGTTGTGAGCCCGTTAGGGGCAGTAGCACATAGAACGTGTGTGAGCAAAGCCCTCTCATGGCCCTTAGCAGTCTTAGGCCCAGAAGCAGTCTGGCTTCTTCGGTTCATCTTCAGCTGGCTTCTGGGAAGACAGAATGTACAGATGCTGGATGTACAAGTGTGTCTATGTGTGCTGTGTGTCTTTTGCCTCCCATGAATGGTGGAAGGTATTACCATTTGCAGACACCCAGATTGATATACTATCCATCCTGCCCCTTCCCCACAGTCCCTGCTCATGTCAGGAAATGGCGGTAAAATAATTGTATACGTGATTTTAGTATGTTCTAAAAAGACCACTTTCAGGGGTTGGTGGCAGCTTTCCTCCTCCCCTGTTCTTGTCAAGGTCCCCCCATTGTAACCCTTATAGCACTTGCGGATTATCCTTCATAACGTTTGTCACAGCTCATAATTGGCTAGATTTTAACCAGATAATCACGCAAAGAACATTCCTCTTCTCAATTGTAGATCTGTGAGGGCTAAGACCCTGTCTGTTTTGCCTGGTACCTAGTGCAGTGGCTGGACAGAGTAGGCATTCAACAGGTACTTGTTGAATAAATGACAAACTAAGGATGTGGGGAGAAACACAGAATCACAGGTAAAGCAAAACTAAGCCAGACGATGACATTCATCAGGTTCGCGGCCCTGTTCCTCCCTGTCAGCTGGCATTGCCTCCCGCAATAGTCGGCCTCCCCCTGCCCAGCAGGATCTGTGTGTGTGTGTCTGCAGCGTGTGTGCCTTCCAGGAGGTAACAGGCCCAGAATGCTTTTGCACGTACTGTGGTTGCGATTTGTAAGTACTGTCAGTGTGGATAACTCTGTCCCTTGAACTTATTTATAAATCCATTCACCTGTTTATAAAAATGTGAACCTATGAGGAATTAACAGTGGTCAAAAATGTACTTTTATAAAAGTAACATAGCATCAGATAATGTTTCCAGCGCCTGTAGGTTTTTGATTTTCACACAGCAGGGAGACACGTGTAGGAATGTGTTGTGCTTTAGTCGGGTCTTGGTCACAGGGGCAGGGGGACCCTGTGGCTGATGAGCTGCGGTTACCCAGAAGGAGTCGCAAAGATCCGGAAGCACTGCGGGGCAAGGGCGCCTGGCAGCAGCTGCGTGTTCTGTCCGGGGCGCCTTTGGAGGCGTCCCCTTCCACTTCCAGACTTTACCCACTGTACCAACACATCAGGAAACCGAGATCCCGGCCAGGCACAGTGAGGCAGAAGTTCTGCAGCTCCAGGGCCCAGAAGTCAGGAAGAGGGCAACAGCCGTGCTAATCAGGCTTTCAAGCCAGGCCAGCCTGACTCGGGTGGGCAGAGGGGCTTTGCAGCCTGCCCTCCTCTCTCTCATGTGCAGTCTCCCCAGGCATGACTGGGTGTCGGGGCCAAAGGAAGGAACCCTGGATCTGGGAGCGGTGAGGACATTGTGGAAGACATTTTCCTCCCGGAGAGGAGAGGAGGGAAGTTTGGGGTAAGGCAGCAATATAAGCAATTAGAAAAAATACGGTCCTGAATCATCTGCAACTTTTTTGTCTTACTTAGCTTTGCCCTAACTCTGTGGTTTCTTCCTGTTAACGTGAATTTCTCGCGTGTTCAACAGATATTTGTTCCAGGCTCTGCATTAGGCATTAGACATTAACAGGTGGCAGAGCAGGCCTGGCTTTTGCTCTCATGGATTTTACAGTCGAGTGGTGGGACAGATTTTAATCAAATATTCAGATAGCCAGCTATCTGATTATGAGTTGTGATAAATGCTATAAAAGTTATTGAAAGGTGCGGTGAGGGCATTCGATCTGGGAACCTAGACAGGTGCTCCAGACAGGAAGTATGGGGCTGAGGGAAAGTTCCCTGAGGAATCATGTTGGCACACAGACCTATAATTATTCCATTAATTGAGTATTTGAAACACAAAGGGAGGCCAGGCCTTGGGCTGTCTCATAATACTATATGGGCTACAGTCTGGACACTTGGTAAAAGATTGTTTCTAAATTTAAGGGATGTGTTGAAACTTCTGGGAAACAGGTAGTGACAAAAGGGGGGTGGGGGGACAGTGTTAGTGGGATTTTTTTTGATACTGTGTGAAAGCCTTAAGATTTTAAAGAGCTTTCCTGAGAGAACACTTGGGAAACAAGGGTGGAAAGACATTCACCTTGCCCTGCCGTTTGGAATAACACTCATGATAGAATCATCTCTACATTCTGTGAAGTGATGCCATACTTTAACCTGAAAGCCAGTTATCTACATGGCTTCTCTTCCCAGAGTTAATGGGTTTATGCAGCTGTTAATGATGAGATTGTCAGTCTCTCCAAGGCCCTTTCTCCTTCGACTCAAACAAGTGATTGTAATTGTTCTTGCCACACAGAGCATCTTAATTGTATTTTACAATCAAGTAAAATTGTAAGTGCTCAGACAGTCAGGCTCTACAGAGGTTGAATTCAAGAAGTTGTTTATGGACATTAGTTAGAAAGTATAATAAAAGAAGAGATTCCATTTATAGTAGCAGCAATAAAATAATATATTCAGGAATAAACCTTATAATAAATTTGTGGAAACCATGTTGGGGCGGGGAGGCTTTAAAACTACTGAAAAGAAGATTTTCATAAATAAATTTTTGATAGGAAGATTCAGTGTAGTTTAAAATGCCCATTTCCCTAAATTATTCTGTAAATTCAGTGAATTCCCAATCAGAACATCAGTAGCTTTCATTTTTCCTAGAATGATACTAAATAAAGTGATATTAAATTGCAGGCGGTGGGGGGAACATGGCTAAAACAAGAAGGGTTTTTAAAAGAGGAATAATCATTGAACTGTCCCTTCCAAATGTTAAATCTCTGATCCTGGTACAGAAGTAGACAAACAGAGCAGTGAATAGAAAAGATTGTGTGTGTGTGCGCACGTGTGTGTGTGTGTATAGACAGTTCAGGATGTGGCGTAATAAAAGAAAATGATAATTTACTCAGTAAATGACATTGGGATACCTTGTTTCAGGTAGATGAAAGATTAAAACACAAAAATGATGTTCCCCCATTCCCCCCCTCTCTTTCTCTCTCTCTCTCTCACACACACACACACACACACTTACTTCACTGTCCAGGTTTGCATGAAGCTGCCACTGTCATAATCTTTCTTGTTTAAAATTTTCAATGTAAATGCCTGGAAGATTGCATTTTTTTAATGGAGGTCTGGAAGGAAACTAAAGTATCTGTAAAGTAAAGGTCTATTTTGTAAAGGGGGCTCATCTGTATGGAAAGTAATAACATTTCTAAGAATGTTGACTTTGTTTCAAGTAGGTTTTAAAAATTAACTCTGATTGTTTTGTCTTCCTACTTTTAGTTCTTTTCAGGATTTATCATTGTCTCTGAGCATGTTAAAGGCCTGAGTGCGAGAGTGGAGAAAAGGAATGAAAAATAGTTGCTAAAATATAACTTGAAGAGAGAATAAAAGGAAAGCTCACTTTTTTAATGCTGTTTCAGACCTGTGATTGAAATTACTATCTCAACATTTGTTATTTCATTTTTAGGAAGAAGTAATGGTTCTGGAGAGAATCTTACTACAGACCATAAAGTTTGATTTACAGGTGGAACATCCATATCAATTCCTACTCAAGTATGCGAAACAACTCAAAGGTAAGAAGAAAAAGTTAAGAGAACGTTTTCATTCTGAAATCAGATCTTTATAATAATTTGATGACACTCAGATTACGCTTCTCAAAAGAGGACAGCAGAAAGTTCAGTGTGAGAAGTACCTAGGCCATAGCTTGCCAGACAATTCAATGTTATAGCTGTTAACGCTGTTTCCTTTTATGTATAAACAGATTCTGTCATCTAGTTGCCAAGTGATATGAGGCAGGAAAATGAGTCAGGATTTTTTAAATAGCCTAATAAAATCAGCCTTGGAGCCAGGTTTCCCATAAATGGTGGTTCAGTGTAGGTCATGCAGAAAGAGAACAGAGGTGGGACTTGGGCCCACTCATTTGTCCTTGTTTCCCAGGCAGAAGCTCTTTGCTGTGTATTGGGGGTGGTGCTAAGCACACAGTAGGCTTTAAATAAGTACTTGTTGCTTCTCATGCATTCTTTTTTTTTTTTTTTTCTTTCTATTACTAATTTGCCTTTTCTTCCCCGTTTCTAGGTGATAAAAACAAAATTCAAAAGTTGGTTCAAATGGCTTGGACATTCGTAAATGACAGGTACATGGGTTCAAATGTTGGTTTAATTATGGTGTTTTAAAATAGGTAGGGACTTTATGTGTCATCTAATCCAAACCCCTTATTTTGTAGTGAGGAAACTGACTTGCCCCAGCTTAAGGAGCCAGTTAACGGCAGACTTGGGGTTAAAGTCCAGGTCATCTGCTTCCCAGCAGAGGGGATACCCTGCCACATCACGGTGGTATAGGATGCTGAAATCTTATCACCGGTTTGAAACATAAGTCCAAAACAATACACCAGAGAATTTTGACAAGTATATACTTAAATCCATTTCGTTTTGCAAAATTGCAAACTATATATTTGCAACTTTATACTTCCTTTTAATGGTTTTAGAGCCTTGATGTTCTTGGAGCTTAAAGATCTAAGGAGGTGCTGCATGGGGAACAGAATGCCCACGAGTGGAGTTGCCATCATGTAAGGAGATGGTTCAGTGCTAGGGTTCCAGCCGTTTGAAGAACTTAAGCATTTTCATTTGTATTTCATGACATAGCAATTTTTGAATGTGCTGGAATTCTGATTTTTTAAGGAACAAATTAGTAGCTATAGTTAAAGTAACTTATCTCGGTACGTTTAGAAGATTAAAAACTTGCTTCTTTATAATACTTTATTTGATCATGTATAGGGAAAAATAAGCAAACTGACATTTAGATATGGCATCTAATCTCCATGCATTGGGTTCATCATAAATGTTTGCTCATCCAAGTCAAGTCACCTCTTTTTCTTGTTGAACTAGTCTCTGCACGACCTTGTCACTACAGTGGGAACCAGAGATCATAGCAGTGGCAGTGATGTATCTTGCGGGACGTTTGTGCAAATTTGAAATACAGGAATGGACCTCCAAACCCATGTACCGGAGATGGTGGGAGCAGTTTGTGCAAGACGTCCCTGTGGATGTTTTGGAAGGTACGGGGCGTGCTGAGCTTTCTGCACGGTGTTCCATATTTAGATCATTCTTCCCTGTGAGCCTTGAGTCCTGAGAATGGATTCTCCCAAACAGGTACATGCAAACTGTTCTTTAATTAAATTCTCTAATATAATGTTCATTCTGTCCAAACACATAGTTTTGGTGAACTAAAAATGCACACCAGTGCTGTGCACACCAGGGATTGTTGAATTACAAATATGACAGCCACATATTGGTCCTTGTAGGGGAATCGCACCTGCAAGGGAAACGGGAGTATGTTCTTTTCTACGTAGAATTTTATTTAGAATATCAATTTGTGGCAAATGTAATTATTTCCTATCATTTAGACATCTGCCACCAAATCCTGGATCTTTACTCACAAGGGAAACAACAGATGCCTCATCACACGCCCCATCAGCTGCAGCAGCCCCCATCTCTCCAGCCCACCCCGCAAGTGCCGCAGGTGCCACAGTCACAGCCGTCTCAAGGCCCCGAACCGCCCCAGCCCCCGCAGAAGGACTCGCAGCAGCCAGCCCAGCCGCAGCCGCCGCCACCGGCCCAGCAGCCCAAGAAACCATCCCCGCAGCCTAGTCCTCCCCGGCAGGTGAAGCGCGCCGTGGTGAGTGTGCCAGGTTGCCGCTGGGTGCGGCCGGCTTCCCGCGGCAACACCGCACCTGTGTGTGTTCCCCTTTCTGAGGCATCACACGGAACAGCAAAAGCAGGGAGTGACACGATCCGCCTCCCCGTCTGCCTGCATGGCCACGGGCAGCCTGACAGCTGGCGAGGTCAGAGGAGAGGCACCTTTTGGAGCCAGGACAGCTCTGTCCTCCTCCAGCCGCTGCCGCCTGTGTCAGGGCCCCAAACGTGCCCGGGTGTAGTTTCCACATCTGCACACTGACTGCCGGAATAGGTGTCTCCCATGTCTTTAAACGACACGGGAGTATTTGTGAAAGTTTCTCCCCGTGGTAGCAGCCCCGCCAGTGGAGGAAGCCGTACGTTGTGACACAGACCCCAAGGAAGCCCCACGGGATAGGGGCAGTCAGCAAGCACCCTCACCCCGTGGTTAAGACAGCTCGATGGAGGGCGTGAAGCTTAGTGCTCAGAACTCACTAGTCAGAAAAGTTAGTAATTCTGCCTGCTGTCTGATTTGAAAGGGGAAGAGGAAGGAGGCAGAAATGATCTGTTAGGTGCCATGGTTTGCTCTGCAAGTTCAAGCCAAAATTAATTTTTGTCTGAGTCCACGTTCTGGCTATGATTCCGTTCAGTGCCTGAATAATCAGTTTTTCCTCACTGCATCTAGGGTCTTGGTTAACAGTTGTGTATTTTCTTTTGTAACAGGTTGTTTCTCCCAAAGAAGAGAACAAAGCAGCAGGTAATTTTATGTTCTCGTGTTTCGTTTTTTAGTTTTATATGTTGTTTATCAAGACTTTAAATTCTTAGTCAAAAATTGTTTCCTTTCAGATTTAGATTGGCCTTAAAATTTAACGTTAGAGCCCATCAAAAACTTTACGCTAGCTGCGTTGTCTTCTCTGTGTATTCCCTGACTGTATGTTTTTGGATTGTACTTCAACAGTATCAATACAAAAAAAAAAAAAAAATTAGTGGCATTGAAAATGTGCTTGGTAACATAAGTCGTCCCTTGGTATCCATGGGGGATTGGCTCTAGGACCCGCCTTGGATGCCAGAACTCGCAGATGCTTGGGTTTCATAGTCCGCCCTCCCTGTCCGCGGATGCGAAGGGCCGACTGTATATCAAAATATAATTAGGAAAATAGGCGAACTGCTGCAGCAACATTTATTTTTGGAGGTTAGTTAAGCCCACCACAGTCGACAGAGTGGAGGGCCCCGGGCACCCCCAGACTAAGCAGCAAGCAGCAGAGCGATGGGTAGAAAGGATGGGGCCCCGGGCACCCCCAGACTGAGCAGCAAGCAGCAGAGCGATGGGTAGAAAGGATGGGAGCCGCAGGAGGCGTGCTGCCCTGCTGCTTACGGGGGACAGACTTCTTTTAAACACGTACTTTTCCCCATATTTGTGGAGCCCAGAGTTGATTAACTTGTTTCTGCATTGGAAACTAACAAAGTGTGAGCAATACCTGAAAGATCACAGAGGAGAAAACCAGAAGTGTTTTGTCTCCAGGTCAGCCAGCCCTGTAGTACTGAACCCTGTGCTGGCACAGACCATGTTTACTCATTTCTGTTTCTCTGTCACTTAGTTCCAGGGTAGGAACCCAGTGAATTATTTATTGAACTCTTGTGAGATCTTCAAGTTAACAGTAAAGCTCCTTTTTCTCAGGATCTTTGGGGGAATGATGAGTTCATTACAGGGGAGATTTTTTTAGCTCCAGATGGGCAAACAGTAAGTGCGAGACACAGAAGAGGGGGCTGCACCCCGTGCCGCGTGGATGTTGGGTCAGCTGAGCTGGCGCTGTGTCTGCAAGAGGCAGAAATGAGCCCGGGTGGCCTTGGAGGGGGACTTGCCTTGAGCGACTAGGGCTGACAGGGTGGAGCCTTCAGGCAGAGGAACCGAGTGAACAGTGGGGTGGAGAATTCGGGAGACAACAGAGAGGGGAGTCTTACTGGACTGTGAAGGGTTAAAAAGGAGTAGCTTTTGCTAGGACTGAAAATGTGCTAGAAGCAGGTGATAGCGCCCCCCTGGTGGAGGGTGGATTCTGCATAGGCAGGGGAGCCACTGGAGGCGTTTGAGCAGGAGAATGGCCCGGTCTGAGTTCATTTTAGAGAGAGTTCCCTGGCAGCAGTAATGGCACGGGGGGCGGGGAATGGGGAGGAGCCTGCGAGCCCGGGAGTGAGACCCCAGGAGTGAGACCTGGTGTCGGGGGTGCCTCGGGGCCTGGAAGCAGGACCCCACTGTGCTCTGGGTTGCAGAGGACTGGTGAGCGCTTGACATGTGGCCTACTCCAAAAACACCACGTGCCCTCAGCGCAGAAGACACACCGATCTCTAAGAGTTAGAGAAAAGAACATTAAAAATCTCATTAATAAAATTCTACATTGATTCCACGTTAAGATGATAAAATTTTTGATAATACCAGGTTGAATCAAAGACCGTATTAAAATTAATTTCACCTCTTTGTACTTTTCCGCGTGGCTACTAGAAGATGTAAAATTGCCTGTGTGGCTCTCCTTATATTTCTGTCGGACAGCACTGACCTAGACGACCTCAGCTCAGCCGGCTGGGGGAGGGGCTGGCGGGGGGCGCCTGCGTGAGAGGCGTGGGCTGCTCGGTCTCGGGACGGGGCCCAGGAGCCTGCTCCGCGGTTTGGGAGGAGAGGTGGAAGGCAGAGGCGTGGATCTGCAGCTCCTCTGCCTAGAGAGGGGGGATTTGGTCTCTGAGGAAGAGAATAGAGAGAGGGATGTCCCTGGACCTTGAATTCAGCCTGTGTCTGGGACACAGGGAGCCAAGAACGCTGGGCAGTGCCAGAGCAGAAGCAGAGCAGAGCGTCGCACGAGCCAGAATGAAGTGAGCTTCAGGAAGAAAGAGCCAAACCATACAAGCGGAAAGATGGCATTCTTTTTTGATTGTGTGCACACACGCACAAACGGAAGATGCTGGATGTGGCGTAGCCTGTCTTGGCGACTTAGGATTGTCATTGAGCATGCTGGTTACATGCAGCCGCTCAACCCTGAAAGGTGGGCTGTGTCCTCTGCCCCAAGCGGTCCCAGCTACCTTGCCTTTCTGTCCATTTGCCAGCCTCCAGGTCTCTACCGACGCCAGTTCAGGTGTGCCGCTATAACTAGGAGTAAACATTTGTGAGAGAGTAAACAAACTTAAGTGTGCCTAGACAAGAGTTAAAAGGTGCCGGCTTCTCCTGGGAGCACTTGTGGCCTTTCTCGGTGCTCTGTGTGTTAGTGAGGGCCCCGACGGGTACCACTTGGTAACTGAGATGCACTCTGCTGCTCTCGTGTCATTGGAGGGCTCGTCTTAAGTGGTCAGGAGGAAGTTGGGCAGAGGTGGAAAATGGGCTGGCAGACTGTAAGCGAGAGGGTTTTTACTTTCAGAAGGAGGCGAGAGGCACGGGGTGGCAGGGAGCTGGAGGGGGGATGTATTTGTTTCATTTGTTTTGTTCTTTTAAAAGGATGGTTTAGGTGGTGCCTTCCTCAGCTTCCCTTAAAGCCTTGGTCATATCTGCCTTTTCCCCCAGAAGATTCCTTAACAGTACATTTTTCTTTTTCTCCTCTCTCACTCTCTCTGACATACTTATTCTATATGAAGAGTAGCTTTTTAATCTACTTTTTCTTTTCAGAACCACCACCACCTAAAATTCCCAAAATTGAGCCCACTCACCCTCCATTGCCTCCAGCCCATCCACCTCCGGGTAAGTGCTGCCTGCAGGCAGCTGGGAGGGCCAGCTTTTCTCTCTGCCTTTTTGAAGGGCACACTTGGGAAATCCTGGGGAGGATTTATAGAAGAATTTCAGAAATTTAGAGACGTTAATGACCTAGGATTTTTCCAAAAATTGTTTTTTTTACAACCAGATAGTTTGAGGATGTGAATTCTAAGTATATCTGAATATTCTCTGGCCTCTCGCATCCAGAAATGGTGGAGGATAAATGACTTTAGAATCAGTTTTAGGAAAACAAAGCCCTGCCAACTTAGGAACATTGTCGAGATCCGGGCAGATCGCTGTCGACCTTAGACGCCAGGCTCTCGCATCTGCTTCCCATTGGCAGGGCGTCTTCTCAGTACCCTTTGGAGAGTAAGCAGTTGTTCATGGAGTCATGTGGAGAATAAAGAGTGAAAAGGCCTTCACAGGCACACAGTGAACTGGGACGCTTCCTCAGCGTCATTAAAAATAGAGGAGAAAAGTTGTAAAGAACTTTCATTCTTCAGCTGTGGCAACACTTTGGAAGGTGAAGTGTCCAACTAGAGAAGGCGGGAGTTAGGGTGTGTGTGCCAGAAGGTGGGAGATACTCCAGCGACTTCGGAGCCTCTGGGGGCATCAGCTCTTCCGGTCAGCTGCTGGCCGCCAGGGAGCCGGGGTGGGGAGCGGTGCCCCTGCCTCGCAGGGCACGGGCCAGAATGCCGCTCGCGTGGGGCTGTTGGGATGTCAGAGGCTGGCCCGGCATGTTTTTAATGCCACGTCACTCGTGTGACCACCTCTCAGGCGTCCTGCCAAACGCCAGTGCCGCCCGCGGACGGTGCTGCGTCCTGGCCCTGGGCTTGCAGCCTCGGGAGGCAAGACGGGCAGAAGGGGCCCCGCACACGTTTGTACTAGAAAGAGGGCTGGGGGCCTGGGCGGGAGGGGCTCCGTGCGCCGCCGGGACCGCCGGTGCCTGGTGCGCTGGGGAGCAGGGAGGAAACACCCAGAGTGGCTGGAGGCGAGGTGCAGGGCCTGCGTGACAGCACATGAGCCGCTGGCTTCGGGACGCGGGCGCAGCCGTGCTGTCTGGCCGCAAAGGTGACAGTTGCTTGTCGCTCCTCTGGAAGATGGCCCGCGTTGCTGTGACAAGGCCAGGAACCCCCGGGGTGGCCGTGAGCTGTGGGGGGCGGGGGGCGCTTCCCTGCCCCGAGGGAGGCGGTGGATCTCCCCCTACACGCACAGCCCCGGGGGCGCCCTGCCTGGAGCCGTCCCAGAGCTGGCAGTGACCTGTCTCCCCTCTGCAGACCGGAAGCCACCCCTCGCAGCCGCCTTGGGCGAGGCTGAGCCGCCAGGCCCTGTGGAAGCCGGCGATCTCCCCAAAGTCCAGATCCCGCCTCCGGCCCACCCGGCCCCCGTGCACCAGCCTCCGCCGCTGCCGCACCGGCCCCCACCCCCGCCGCCCTCCAGCTACATCACCGGCATGTCTACCAGCAGCTCCTACATGTCCGGAGAGGGCTACCAGAGCCTCCAGTCCATGATGAAGACCGAGGGCCCCTCCTACGGGGCTCTGCCCCCCGCCTACGGCCCGCCGGCCCACCTGCCCTATCACCCCCACGTCTACCCACCGAACCCGCCCCCACCGCCCGTGCCGCCACCACCGGCCTCCTTCCCGCCGCCCGCCATCCCTCCCCCTGCCCCTGGCTACCCGCCCCCCCCGCCCACCTACAACCCCAATTTTCCACCACCGCCCCCCCGCCTGCCACCCACCCACGCAGTCCCCCCTCACCCTCCTCCAGGCCTGGGCCTGCCGCCGGCTAGCTACCCGCCTCCAGCTGTGCCCCCTGGAGGGCAGCCGCCTGTGCCCCCGCCCATCCCGCCACCTGGCATGCCTCCAGTCGGGGGGCTGGGGCGGGCAGCCTGGATGAGGTAACCTGGCGCCCTTCTTTCTTCCTTTGTTTTTTAAAGAAAAGTTTTTCTAATTAACTTGAAAAGTAGTTTAAGTGGGTAAGCGGCAGGGTACCTTGTATAATGCTAGACAGTTGCCATATGGGAAGAAACGGACCGGGCCCCCAAGATGAAATTGGGGTGGGTGGCCCTCCACACCTGGGGGGGTGGGGACAGCAGCTCTCAGTGGAGCCCAGGCAGCGCCGGTTGTGATCCGACCTTGTGACCCGACCGTGCGTTTGGTTCCAGCCGGCGGCGTCCGCGAGTCCTGCACTGGGTTACTTTACACTAGTGAGAATGTTAACCAGCCATATTGGCTCAATCGCTTCAGTAAGGAGTGAATTTCCTTCTAGAAATCAGTGCCTATTTTCCTGGAAACTCCATTTTAAATAGTCCGGTTCCATCTGAAGTCAAGCTGTTGTCATTGCCGTCATTCCATGATGTTCTCTCCCGTGACACCTGTAGGTCAGTTGAACCACTTTTTTGATTTAGAGATACTTACATCCTTTGTGTTAAAGTTATTTTGAAGGGGTTGACTTGCTGGATGGCTCTATTCTTTTTCCTCCAGGAAGAAGGGGAGAAATGTACTTGGAAGTAATGTATGTTTACATCAATTTGCAAATTCCTGTACATAGAGATATATTTTTTAAGTGTGAATGTAACAACATACTGTGAATTCCATCTTGGTTACAAATGAGACTCCTTCAGTCAGTTACCCAAATAAAATCAGTTCTGAAATGACGCCTTTGTTTGTTACGGGCACGAGGTGGGGCTTCAAGCCTTAGCAGCCCCTGGGTTTGCAGCCCAGAAGCAGATCTTCTCCTTCTGGACCCTGGGGGCCAAGGAGCAGGCAGTGGAGGAATGCTGCCCAGGAGAGGCCTGGCCACCGGCCAGACCCAACCCCCTCCCCAGGCAGGACCCTCATGGGGCAGCCTCCCACATCCAGCGCCTGAATGGGCTTTCTTGGGAGGAAGCAGTTGAGTTTCAAGCTGGTTTGGAACTGTCAGTGTCCCTCCGTAGACAGGTTCCTGGGTTAGACCAGGGTTTGGATTTGAAATGCTTTGCATTTCTGGCCTATGACTAGATAGAGGCCATGGAGCAGCGCCATCCACCCTGAGGGGCCCCATCACCCAAAACAAACGAGCACTGCGTACCCACCACGGAGGCTTGCAAAGAGCCTTTATTTATCTAGCGCAAAGTATACACTATCACAATCTTCTCTGTTACTCCTTTTACTAAAATAGTTCAAATCAATGTTTTTACCACACTATCAAAAAGTTCTAATTTTTTTTCTCTCCCCAAATCAAAGTGGTTCAATAGAAGGTAGAAACGGGCACAGGGGTCCAGGGCTCCCAGCTCTGCCCAGAGCCGGGGAGGGGGCGGCCCCAGTACTCAGGCGGTCACATCCGACAGAAGATAGATAGAGCGCGGCTGCCGGCCTGGGGACAGGGGCCAGGCGGTCCGCCCATTCCCAGAGAGCAGCACAAATACTTCCCCCACGTTATGAAAAATATACACCTCTACCGCTCTGCAGTCATGCATTTCCTTTGTTTCTAAAAAAAAAAAAAAAAAGTCAGTAGTATGTATTGTTTCCTCTCAAGTTTTCAAGGAAAAAAAAAAATGAAAGGTCACTTTTTTCTCTTTAAACACTGATGTGTGGCTAATAACTTTTGGATAAAAATGTGCTCAGTGGATTCCGATTCCAGGATGGGCTTGGCCACCTGGGATGAGGCTGGAAGGGTGACGTCCATCACCGTGGGAAAGGAAGCCAACAGCTCAGGTGTCACACGGGGCTTCGGGCGCTAGAATCAGAGTGTTTATGAAAGGACACCAGCTTCAGCAACACCCCACCACGAGCTCTCAGGGCTGGACTCCAGATGGGAGGAGGGTCGCCGGTGTCGCCCTCTGCACACTCCCTGCTAGTGGCAGAGCGGGGACTCGCCCCGAGCTGGCCCCCGGGACCTCCTCCCAGCCGTGGGCTCCTGCGTGCGGCGCGCAGAGGCGCTGCAGGCTTTTCAACAGCTTACGTCAAAAGAGATGCTGTCACAGGTATGGGTCTGCCCTAGAAAGCCATTCCCATGCAGTGCTGGCTCCGGGACACAGGCAGGGGCAGGAAGGGGACGTCGGCACCAGCTGGTGCTGCCTCCATGGCGGGCGGGAGGCTGCTTCTGGAGGGAATGCCTGACCCACTCCCTGGACGCCACCGCGGCACTAGGGGACAGGGTCACCTCCCTCCGGCAGGGGAAGGTCCCTTGGAGGCTGTTCTTCCCTGGGTCAGTTTGCAGGAGACCTGCAGTCACCAGGATACCTGACTTATTGCTTACTTTCAGTGGTGGCCAAGCCAGCCTGACCCAGACGTGACACACGGGTTCTCAGATGTGGCTCCCACCCAAGAGACCCAGACCCCCTCGAGCTGCTCCGTGGTTCTTTGGACTCCAAGACCCGGGCGGGGGCCTCTGCCCTCCAGCTGACTGCCCACCCGGGCAGGAGTCACCCAGAACATGACCAAGGATGTTCACCCAGCTCCAAGTGCACACCCCTAGTGACAGGGAACTCACCACGTGACCTAGGGACCCGCTCCTCCCAGAGAGCCCACAGCTTCCTATAACACCCAGGGCAAGAGGACCGTGCCCGACGCTGTTGCCGGCACCCGTTCCGCACTCCTCGGGCACAGTGAGGGCCGCGGGCCTTTCCCCTGAGTGTCGACCCAAGGGTGCCGATGGCAGACAGGCGGTGGGGACGGCTCAGAGTCCCCGCCAGGGAGAGGGACGGGGCAGCCTCGTCCGTCCCCTCACCTGGTCCCCATCCCTCACGTGAGCCTTGGACGAGGCCTGCCCGATGCCAAGCCAGCCTCTCGGGCTCTTCGCTCGCCCGCGCGCAGAGCTCTAATTACTGCTGGAGTCCAGCGATGGGGGAGGAACTGCAGATGGCGGGTGGACCGGGGCTGGTTACAACAGTGGCCTGTCCCCGCCCTCCAGGCTCTGGGATCTCGTTTGTGATATGCCACTGATCGCTTACCCCCTCTGGGCCTCACTGCCCTCGCACACAAACTTTAAAATTTACATGTCTCGCTTTACAGTTTATACACGATCCTTTTACACTGAAGGCCTTATTGGATCCCCAGAGCCCTGCAAGGAGGGCCTTAGGCTGCCCACTCTGCAGGGCAGGACGCTGAGCTCAGGAAGGGAGGTGACCGCCCACCGAGAGGAGGCAGCAAGGCAGCGGAACTCAGCTGGGGCCTCCGCCCCACCCAGCCCACCCACCAGCCGCCTCTCCAGCAGGAGGACCCCGTTGGCTCGCGTGCTGTGAGTGAGGACACAGGCTGACTAGAGCAGATGGCCTCGAACCTCTGAGCCCTCCTTTCCCGACCAGGGGACCAGAGAGGCTGAGTGACTTGCTGAGGGTCACACAGGAAAATGAAAACCAGAGCCAAGCAGGGCTCCTCCCAAGGAGGGCAGAACTCCTTCACCTGCGGCCACGCGACTCCGTCCACAGTGATCCAAGAGGGGGCCAAGCTCCGGGGGCAACCGTTCCTGAGCAGAGGCCCGGCCACGGCCCAGTGCCACCCATGCGGAGAGAGAGGCCCAGCCCAGAGACTCTACACACACAGCCCATGATGCGAAGCACGGAGATGGAGGCGCCTCGGGCCCTGGGCAGGAGGGACCCAAAAAGATAGGGCGCAGCCTAGGACAGGGTGAGGGGACACTGCAGAGTGTGTGGCCAGGGGTGGGGGCGTGAACTCTAAAAACAAGCAGAGCCAGCAGCAAGGAGGCTGGGCCCTGGGGCCAGAGGAAGGGCCGCGGGTGAGTTTCCTCGTCCACGACTCTGGGGACCCAGTGCTTCTGGATCCAGTGTTCAGGCCACAGCAGGCGGGTCAGAAGCGGTGCCCCGTGCATCAGTCCAGCTGCCAGCGGCCTCTGTCCAGCACAGGTGGCAGCCGGGGATGGAGGGCTTGATGAGGCGCCCCTCCACCAAGGCTGGGCACAGCCTGGCGTGGTTCCTGGGCCGGACATTTCTGAGCAGCCTCAGCCTCTCGCCAGTGGAGCCCAGAGCCCGGGCCCCAGAGCAGGAACGAGGCTGTCCAGGCCGCTCTGCTGCGGGGAATAGTCTTCCCGGTTTGCTGGTGTGTGAGAGGTGGGAAGTGGAGTCGCACCCCCGGCAGCCAGGCCACAGCAGGCAGCGTCCTATGTACAATTCACCACGGAAAAAGAAGACAGTGGCTCGGCGCGAGGGCCTGCCCACGTCTGGGGACCCCAGGCAGGGCCAGTCCACGTCCACGGAGGAACGGCCCTACAAAGGCCCTTTGAACTGGTTTCCAGACAGGTGCTGCCGGATGGAGGGCTTGGAGCTGGCGGCATCTCCCAGTTTTCTCCAGACCACCTGTGGGGAGGGCGAGCTGTGAGTGGAGGGCCCATCCCAAGCCTGCCCAGGGGCCTTTGCGCACAGACTGCCCCATCGCTCTTCAGAATCACCTGCGTCCCGAGAGCCATGGGGCCGGGAGGGGACACGGAGGCCGCGTGAGGCCCAGAGACCCGCAGAGTACGTCTCTGCACGTCCACCCTCACAACCATACCTCCCACCCCGAGCAGGTCACGTCTGGGGGCAGACTTGGCCTCGCGGCTGTCCAGTGGGGCCTACAGACCCAGGAGGCGGCAGAGGAGGGGGATTCGGGACACCCCACCCCAAGCAAGGCCCAGGTGCAGCCCCGTGATCCACCTTCCCTGCTGGCTCCCTCACGAGTCCAAAGAGACCATGTGTATTGGCCAGGCGGGTCGGGGGATGACGCGCTGCCTCCCCAAAGACCCAGAGAAGCCCAGCTTCCAAAAGCCAAGGCAGCCAGCTCCAGGGCGGAGGGTCCCGCAGAATGGAGCGTCCCGCCTGCACCCCTGGGAGCGCCACCTGTGCCCTGGCAGCCAGCAGGGGCACCAGCGTGCTGGGAGGCTGGGAGCCAGACAGACGTCAGGGGACAGGGGACAGGATAAATGGGGCGGCGAGCAAGACCAGAGATCAGGGACCCTGTTCTTGGGGAGGGAAGGGGGGAAGGAAAGAAGGAGGGGAAAGGAGAGAGAGAGGGAGGGGAGGAAAAGGAAAGGGGGAGGGGAGGAGGGGAGGGGAAGGGGGAAGGGAGGGGGGAGGGGGGAGGAAGTCAAGGGGACAAAGAGAGGCCGGGGCTCCCGAAGCCCCAGCACCTGCTCCCCGCCCCCCAGGTCACCGGCCCCTCCTGCGGGGAGTAAGGGCGGCACAGGGACCGCCCCCCAGGTGGCCCCCGGCCCGGGCCCAGGAGGCTCACGTTGCACATCTCGCGGACAATGGCCTTCTCCTTCTCACTCAGGTCCTCCTCACAGCTGTCCTGGAGCTGTCGCTCCAGGTTCTCATGTACCTCTAGCACCTGCAGGGGACAGGTCCCAGGGTCAGGGGCAGACGCCACCGGGCAGGCCTCAGGCAGGTCGCCCTGAGCCCCGGCTGCAAACGGGAGCCGTGGGGTCCCGGGACGGAGGGGTGGTGTGCAGGGAACAGGGGCGTGGAGAGGCCTAAGGGCCAGGTCGTCCTTCCCCCCTTCGCGTCCTCTCCCCGCAGTACAGCGACACCGAAGACGCCGCACGAGGGAAGCAGCACCCCGTGTCAGCACCGGGGGCAGAGCTGAAGACCGGTCACGCGGGAGCAGAGAGGACAGGTGGGGTGGGGGCCACTGTCACACAAGGGGACTCACTCCGACCCCGGGCCCCCACTTGGGCCTCAGGACGGACAGCCCAGCTCACGCACGTCAGGGCTGTGTCCCGGTCACCGCCCGCACGGGCGCCAGTGTGCCGTGTCTGTGCGGCCGTGCCGGGCCTCACACCCGGGGGACCGGGCGCTGCGTCCGCGGCGCACATACACGAGAAGGGACAGGGATGCTGTGGTGGGAGATGCACCCCAGGGCGCACCCGGAGGCCCTGAGCAGGGCGCAGGAGGAGAGTGGGCCTGGGAGACCTGAGCCTCGCCCCCCAACCCCCATCCCCAACCCTGGGGAGTGCCAGCCCTCCCCCTACCTCCCCCAGGCCTCAGCTTCCCTGGCCGCTACCCAGCACCTCCGAATCCCCCCTCCACGGTGCTCCAGGCAGGCACGGCCACCCAGAGACCAAAGTCCCCGCCCTGTGGCTCAGCTGCCCCCAGGCTCAGAGAGGGCAAACGTGGGGTCCAAGGTCACAGGCTCCTGAAGTGCAGCAGGGATCTGGGGGCCCCCGAGGGAGCGGGAGCCGGCAGGGCCTGGTCCTCACCTTCATGGCGTGTACGACAGCCTCAGGCTTCTGTCCCGCAGAGGTGTAGCCGCCCGAGGACAGCTCAGGAACCGTGCAGGCCGGGCCCTGTGGGAAGGAAGTGCGTCTCAGCTCGCCCTGGCTGGCTCCCAGGTGGCAGCCGCAGGTGTGACCAGCAGCTGGGAGAGGGCACCGCGTCTGCGGGGCCAGGGCCCAGGCTGGAGGAAATGGGGGTGGAGGTGACGGGGGAGAGGAGGTTGGGCCAGGGCAGGGGGGCAGCATCGGGACTCCCCACACACATCCCGCAGGCTCCTCTAAACAGCCCACAGGGAAGGTCCTGCTGTCTGTTTTGCAGGTCACCCGGGAAAATGCGAAGGACCTGGGCTCCAACCCCAGGTGGCCTGCCTCCTAAGGCCCCTCTCCCTCCCCGGCCTCCACCCCCCAGGGCATTCCCGGGGCTTCCAGCCCTGACCCTCCCAGTTCTGTCTGGCCACCCAGGAACAGTGCCACCTCATTCTGCCAAGACCCTAACTGGCAACCATGTGCCCACCTCCCACATCAGCCTGGGGGGCCGGGACACAGGCCGGGAGAGGAAGGGATCCACTCCCTGGCCCTCTGCCTGCCCGTGTCGGAAGCCGAGTGTCTGCCCGGCTTCTCCCCGGCTGGCCAGCTCCTTCTGGCCAGGTGTCCATGGGGCAGAAGACAGGGCTTTTGGCTGGGGCTGCAGTGGGGACCCCGGCCCCAGAGCAAGGTCAAGAAGGGATCAGGGCCGCACAAAAGGAGCCCACACACAAGGAGACCAATGGAACTGCGGGGCGGCAGGAGCGGGGAGGTCAGAAGACGCTGGGAGGGGACCTGAGGGGAACCGGCAGATGCCGGAAGGCAGAGATTAAACACCAAGAACACCCCAGGGAGTGCGTGATGGGGAGGAGACCCTGGCATCCTTGGGCATCCTTCGTCTCTGAGTCTTGGTTTCCTTCTCCGTCGGTGGCCCCCGATGACCCCTCCAGAGACCAGGCCAATTCAGTGAGCTCGGCTGATGAGGCCATCGCCCTGGGACCCTGCCCAGGGGTCCTGGGACGCTGTGCGGGGACCCTTGGGGCCTGGAATCTTCCACCACCAGCAGCCACCCTCTGCCTTCTCCCCACCTGCCCACATGGCCCGGACTTGCTCCCAGGGCCTCGCAGGCTCGCCCTGCTCTTGGCTCCAAGCAGAGGCCAGACCCCACAGCCTTGATGTCCGGGAGAGCTGGGCTTGGGCAAGGTTCTCCAGGCAGGTCCGACCCACTCTGCACCTCGGTTTCCTTGTCTGGACCACAGCTAGGGTCCCTGTGTCCCAGGGTGTATGGAGAGCCCTGGCATGCTGTTTCCCTAACTCTGGCCCAGGCTGCCCGGTCTCTGGTTCCCGGCCGGGTGCGTCATGCGGGGGAACCAAAGCGGCTTCTGGGAGACAGGTTGGGGGCGGGTCACACACACATTGGTGCGCACCCTGAGGCAGAAGGCTGCCCTCCCCGCTAAAGGCCAGCAGGGGGCGACAGCACACAAGTACAGCCCAGGAAAGCGCCCGGCCCTCGGCTCCTCTGGCCTCAGGTCCTGTCTGCGCCTGGGGCTCCCTGACCGCCTGCGCTGCAAGGGGGCCGATTCTGAAGCAAAGGCCAGGAGTGCCCGGGTTAGGCCGTGCAATCCAGCCCTTTCCTGGGCCACCCCACTGAGCGGACGGCAGGTGCTAATGAGAGCGTAGCCGCGGCATCCTGCGACTGAAGCCACCACCGGACAGCGGTCAGGACTGCGACCTTTAGAGCATTTCCCAAACCCAGCTCACCGCTGCAGGCCTGCCATGGCGGGAGGACCACAGCCTGGAGAGGCCGGTGATGCCTCCCCCCGACTTCCTAAGAGCCCACTCGGAGCAGAGCAGCCCACGGAGTGCCGATTGCAACCCTCGGCGCAGACGCTGTCTTCCTATGCTCCCACTTTACAGATGAGGAAGGGGAGGCTGCACGACTTGCCAAGGCCACAGAGCTAGTAAAACCAGGGGGCCGAGCCTCCAACCCGGGTCTGTGGGACTCCAGCGCTGGAGCCAAAAGCGGGGAGATACGTGTACACCCAAGAGCACTGAACACAAGGCGTCCACACAAGTGCCTGTGCAGGGGTGTTCAGAGAAGCACGAGTCACAATAGGCAAAAAATGGAAACAAACCCATGCACAGCCACTGATGAACGACACACAAAATGTGGGGTACCCACACAATTTTTGGACATAAAATTTTGTCCAAATTTATGTGGACAATAAAATTTGACAGTAAAAAGCAATGAAGGTCTGACACATGCTACAATGTGGATGAATCTCAGAAACGTGGTGCTAAGTGAAAGAAGCCAGTCACAAAGAATGACATATTTTATGATTCCGGTTTACATGAAATATCCAGAAAAGGAAAATGTGGAGAGGCAGAAAGTAGATTAGCGGTTGCCAAGGGGCTGGGGGCGGGGGGTTGCGGGGAGGGATTGCTAAGGAGCACGGGGTTTCTTTCCAGGATAATGAAAATGTTCTGCTGTAATGACTGCACAGATCTGTGAAGATTCTAAAATCCACTGAAATGGACACTTAAAAATAGTCAACTGACCAAAAAAAAGTAGGGAAACCAGTTTCCCCAAGGGACCTGTCGAAAGCCTCGTTCTCTCAGACGCTGATGGGTACAAGCTCCGTTGCTCGCTCCACTGACAGGCAGTGGGTGGGAGAAGTGGGGAGGGTGGGGACATCCAGCTGGGCAGGTGTCCCCACCCCACAGGGTCACCTGCTTCACCTCGGGATTCTCTGACATGTGGACATGCAGGTAGCCTTACAGAAGATGTGCTCACACCTAGCTGTGGAAGAGACGAGGTCCCCGGCAGTGTCAGAGCACAGGGGTCCCCCCCCCCCAACAAACCTCCTCTCCCTGTGGACCCACGCACCCTCCAGGGCCCAGCAAGGGCTCAGCGCCCTATAAACACCACAAGAGGCCTGGCCTCTGAGCTTCCACCTCAGCTCCGGCCCCTCTACTGCCTCCTCAGCAGCCTTTGTGGTTGCCCCTCCCGCAAGACACCATCACCCTCTCCGTCTGCCCCGGGAACCTGGCCCCAGCCTCGCGCTGCACGCTGGCCCCCGGCCTCCAAGCCCAGCTTGGCCTGGTGCTGGCACGCACTAGCCATGGGACCCTGGCAAACCGTCCCATCCCATCCCACCCCACCCCGGTGGGCCTCAGCTTCCTTCCCTCCAAAGGGGGGGTGACAACCCACGGCATGCAGGCAGCCTTAAGAAGGCACAGGGAGCCCCTCCTAAGGCCTCCTCCAGGAAGCCTTCTGGAAGACTCATGCCCTCCGCTAGCACTGAGCAGCACTGCCAAGGCCTCAGGGGCTCAGCCTGGGGGAGTGAGCCCCCTCTGCTCACACCTGCACGTCCCAGGAGCCAGCCAGGTTTGCACGGCACTTTACAGTTTGCAGCTCACCAAGAAGACTTCAGTGCCCAGTACCGTCAGCTGTTAGGATTCCCACAGTCGACCAGAATGAACAGAGGGCAGAGGGCGTGAAGGGCTGGGGGAGCCGCTCCTGTGGGGGCAATGCTGGGCTCTTCAGAGCCCTTCATCATGGGGCCTCTTTCAGCCACGGGGCTCCTGGATAAATATTTGGATTATCTGTCATCGGCAGGCTTTGCTGCCTGCACAGCGTCAGCAGCTACATTCCTGGCGAAGGTGCGAAGGCCTCAGAAGAGAAACAGCAGAGCGCTCGGCCAGCAGCCAGTGGCAGCATCAGCCTGCTCCTGCCAGCGCAGAGGCCCCGGGAGGAACCCTGGGGCTGCCCTTACCGGCCGGGATGGAAGGGAGACAGCAGGGCTGGGACCCTGGGGGAGAGTCCAGGCCCACCTTGCAGTGACCTCAGGCCAGCTCGGTTTCTCATCTGTTCCGTGGGGACTTCTCATCAAGTCCCTGCCTTGTTGCAGGGCTTCTGTGTGTGGAGAGCGCCCAGCACGGCCCTGCGTGTAGCAGATGCTCAATGAACATCTACAGAGCTCACGCGAACGCGTGCTTCTTGGGAGGTAGTTTTTGCACATTCACAGATTTGTGCAGTCATCCAACAGAACATTTTCATCACCACCTCCCGCCGCCTGCCAGCCCCTGGCAACCACTAGTGTACTTTCTGCTTCTGTAGCTCTGTGTATTCTGAATACAAGAATACATCCCTCGGTCACAGAGGGATGACGGGCACATTCACCTGCAGGGAGCAGTCCTGAGCCGGGCATGCACATCCCAGGGAGCTGGCCCCACGCTGCCCTCCCTGTCCCACCCAGGGCAGGTCAGAGCCCAGGCGAGAAGCCAGGATCACCTTGGAGGCGCCCTGGTGATAACGGAAGCCCACAGTCATAAACTTGAGCTCCTCCCCCACCTCCGTTACAAAGTCTGGGGTAGTCGCCCTCACGTGCACACAGGGCAGCCCCACCCCAAGCTCCAGCGCCAGCCGGGCAGCCGCTCCCTGCTGTGTCCGAGGAGTGACACAGGCGGACGAGTTGCACAGAGACGGCGGCTGGGCCTCGTGGCCTCTGCCCCAGCCCGCGCTGCCGGCAACGGGATCCCAAGTTGGGCCTCCACCTCTCACCACCACGCCGGGCCCTTACAAGGTTCTAAGGGTCGAGGGTGGAGCGTCGCGGGTCGGGAGCCCAGGCGCCGTCCTGGGAGGGCGGAGGAATGACGAAGGCCACTCTGGACCTGAGCCCAAGCCTTGCCCTGGAAGCAGCTCGGGCAGAAGTTGAGAATCCCAATCCCAGCTCAGCCGTGGACCATCCTCGTGCCCTGGGCAGGTCACCAGCCGGCCCGAGGCTCACCCCTCCACTTCCGGAGGTGGGCGGTCCACGTGGGAACAGTGGGGCTCGCGGGGGAGGGGCACTTACATTCTGCCGGGCATCCTGGTAGGAGGGCGGCAGGCTGGAGAGCTGGGACTCCGAGTGGTACGGGGAGAAGCCTTTCCGCAGCGTCCGGAACTCTCCGGAGCCTGCCTGCTGCGTGAGAGAGAAGGGGAGAGGGTTAGACGGCAGGGGCGAGGGGCTGGGCTGAGCGGGCCGAGGATGCTCCCGTCAGGCCCTCGGACTGGACTGCTGGACGAGACACGCCTGCCCGGTCCAGGCGGGGCTCCCTCCGCGGGCCCCCGCTGCTCTGTTCCTCACACCTGCCTGGAGGCCCGGCCTGTGCACCCTCCCTGCCCCCCCCATTTCATCTGTCCTCACGGCCACTGTCATCAGTAGCCGTTGACATCCATCTCTCCGTACAAGTGTCAGAGCCACGAGGCCAGGGGCTTCATTTCGCTCCCTGCTGTGTGTTTTATAAACGTTTGTTGAATGGCTGAATAAACAGGTGAGTGAATGAGGGCGTGGCTCTCCCCGCCCCGCCCCCCTCGTTCCTCTGCTCCAGCATCCAGCACTCGGGTCCCCGAATGGCCTGGGGAACGGCCTCTGCAGCCCCTGGGGCCCACGTCCTCGGGGAAGTCTTCCCGCCCCCACGGGGCTGGGGCTGCCCGAGGGGTGAGCGTGCACAGCGCCCTGACACACTGCCCGTGACCTCCGCCGTGTGAGCCCCGGGCCTCACCCTCTGTATCCACAGGTACCAGTGCAGCCGGGGTCACGACCAATGAACGCCCAGGGCACGCTTAGAAGGAGGGGGGGAAGCAGGAGTGAATGAATGAATGAATGAATGAGTGACTGAATGAATGAACAAGCACATATTTGGCCTTAGGTGGTTCCCCTCGGGGCAAAGCAGAGCCCCCCAGAAGCTGGGGCTGGACCCAGAGAGGGGGAGGACCCAGGGGTCACGCTCAATCCAGTGGAGGTCCCCCGGTCCCGCTGAGCAGAAACCTTGGCCTCTGGACCCTCTGCATCACTACAACCCTGGGGTGGTGCTTCTGACCCCAACACCCTCTTCTACTTCAAAGGAACTGAGGAAACACTTCCGGGCAGATAAAATGCAGCGGAACGTCCCATAAATCAGCAGGCCGTTGAGTTGCCCAAACAAACCCTTGGAGGGGAAGAGGCCAGGGCTGGGGGGAGCAGGACGGGGCAGCAGCCGCGCCTGGGGGCCCCTCCTCCTGCTCCTCAGCGCTCCCCTGCTCTGCCCGGAGGCCCCTGCACACACCCAGCTTCCCCCCGCCGGCCGCTGGACCCAGGCCCCCATCTCTCACGGGACCTCCAGCCTCACCAGCGCCCTGGGTTCTGCTTTCCCGCCCCCATCAGACCCAGGTCAGACCCCCCAGGTCTCGAGGGCTTGGGCACACACAGCAATGCCCTGTAAGTATCTGTAGGACAGGAGTGGAGGCGGCCAGGGGGAACGTGAGAAAGGCAGTCACTCCCCTCATTTCCCCACTCCCATCCCATCCCCACCCCAGGCTCCCACCCACGGAAAGCAGAGACCAGCCACCTAGCTAAGGACTGTGGCCTAGCTAAGGACTGTTCCCGTGGCCTAGGGAGGACTGGAGTGTGGCCAAGGTCACCAAGGGACACAGAGGGGAGAGAAGTGGGGCCCCCTGAGTTGCAGCAGGGTCTTACAGGGGGACCTCGGTCACAGTCCTCTATCTTAAAATGGGACTGTCACGCACTGACCAAGGCCTGTCTGGGTTAACCTGAGGCGTTAGAGCCCAAGGCATACTGACCCTCCCTGGCCCAGCCAGGGGTCTATCTGAGCCGAGCCTCTGCCACCGGGCACCAACAAGAAAGAGACGCCGCCCCTCGCCCAGCACTCATTCACCCTCCCATGGGGATCCCCCCCCCTTCAGGGCACCCCTGCCTCCCTGGGGGTCTCACCCCCAGCTCCATTTATAGGCAAAGATCCCAAAACCAATTATTTTCCTGGCCAGATCTCTGTGACAGTTACACAGTCGTCTCCAGTGGAAAGCGCGTTCTCAACTCAACACGCTGAACGTCCGCCCCTGGGGCCGCAGGCCTCTCACTGGGGCCCCGACCCAATTCTGCAGGCACACCCCCACCTGCCTGGCGAGAGAAAGCCAAGGGACCAGGTGCAAGGCGCGGCTGGCCCAACACACACACACACACACACGCGCGCGCACACGCACGCACACTGGCATGGGTCTGACCACAGGGCCAGGCATTGGAGCCACTGCTCTCTCCCGTCGGCCCCTGGGACCAGGACGGCGGGTGCTGCCCTGTCCTTACCCGCACCCCGTCTAGATTCTGCTCCGGGCTGAGTCTCCCCTCCTCCACAGCTCCTCTGATCCCGGACCAAATGGGTTCAGAAGCAGCCCACGTGCCGCTACTGAAAACACAGGTTTGTGTGTCTCCTCCCTCCCCGCAGATAATTCCCTGGGGAGGAGGTGTGGGTGCAAGAGGGTGGGGAGCTCTTAATTAGCAGCGTGCAATTCCCACCCCTGCCTCCGGTGATGTCCGTAACTATTTGCGAGCCCACAGCACTTATGAGCAAGCGACAAAGCTGGCGGGGAGAATGTTGGGGCAACGTCGCTAATGACGCATCGAAATGAAGAAACATAATTGCACTTAAATCCAAATTAGAAATCCTGCTATTCTCCTCATGGTGCCCTGGAAGACGAAATCCCTAGGGTTTCACCACTGAGGTGGAGCGAAGCTGCAGTGGCCTTCTGGGGCGGCGGGGCGGGCAGGACACGGGGCGCACCACTGCTCCCCAGGAGAGGACTGCCCTGCCTCCCCCAGGCCCCCTAACGGGGTCCCTCGGGACACAGGGAAGCGGATCTGACACACAGAGCAGGAGCTGGAACAGGGTTGCCCGGATCCTTAAAAGGGAAGGAAATGACCCAGCGCGGCAGCTACAGCAAGGCCGCTTCCACCCTGCCCTGTCCCCCACGGAAAAGCAGCACAGGAGTTATGGACCCGGAGGGAGGGACCCAGGAGGCCGCAGAGCCTCCCATCCCACTGTCAAGGGCACCGGGACCTCCGTCCAGGGCCACGACTGCAACGCTACCCAGCTCAGAGCGGGTCGCGGCGGGTGGTGTGAACTCAGGCTATCCCAGCCTCTCCGGGCCTCTGTGGGGCTGCAAGGGGGCTCCCAGCGGGAGCACCTAGTGATCGCCTGCCCAGGGACTCCTGCTTGCAACGCCGGGGGCTCCCTCGAGGCCACCTGCAGATCCTCCTGGGGAGCACTCTCAAAGGAGGTGCGGAACAGAAACGGGCCAAGGGCAGAACTCAGAGAAAACAAGGCCAGGCGCCCACCTCCCCGCCCCTCCACTCAGGGCTCCTCCCTGGGGGGCCGCTTTCCGGGCTCCTTCAGAGGCAGCTACTCGCCCTGCCTTCCTGGTCCCAAAGGGCTCTCAGCCCCTTGGGTGGGCCGCAGGCTACCACAGGACATGGTCCTACTGTGTGCACCCAGGCAGGGAGGCAGTGCCTGACAGGTGAAGCGAGGCCTGCCACTGCGGAGATGGAAGGTGGCACCGACACGGGGGCGCCCAGGCGTCCCCATGTGGCAATCTGCTCGCAGGTGGCCGCTCAGATCCCCAGACCCAGGGCCCACGGGCCGATGTGTAGGCAGTGACCAGGGGCAGGACCCCATCAGTGGGAGCCATCCCTCAGCCTGCCAGCCCTCGTGGCACAGGGAGGTGTCGGTGTCTCCATCATGGGGACAGGGCTCCGATCCCAAGTGACACCAGCCCCGCCTTCCGAAACCCTAACACAGGGCAGTCACGCCTGCCTCCCAGGGCTGGCAAGACTGTAGCGCTCGGAGAGGGTGGGAGCCCAGCACTGGGCGCTGGTGGGTTCTTCCTACCTCCAGGCATCCCTGGAGACCTCGCCCGGGGACCTGGGCCAGCTGGGAGCCAGGACTAACTCCTGCGGCCTCGGCAAGCCCTCACCCTACCGGGCACTGCAGGTTCTCCTGCAAAGTGGGGATCTCGACCTGCCCTCTGACCTCACAAGCTGGGCAGATCCGGTGAGAGGTGGGAAAGGAGGGGCCTGGGTGGAGCATCGCAAGAGGCTACTGTCTCATAACTCTTTTGCTGTTGTTTTGTAAAGCTGGGCAGTAACGCCAGCTCAGAGAGAGGGCGGATCCCACGATGAATCTAAAGGCAGGACCAGGGCACCCGGGTGGTGGTCAGCTCCCAGGAAGAGACGGGAGGGCGCTGCGGGGGGGCACCCAGAGCAGACAGGGCATCACACAGCACTCCAAGCAGCCCCCACCCCACACAGCACTGCAAACAAGCCCTGCCGGGCAGCTCTACCTGAAGCCAGCTTCTCGGGCGGCCATAGGGGCGGGGCAGCTGGAAGGGAAGAGAGCAAGTGTCACCCAGCAATGCCAACCACGACCCTCACCTCTGCCCTCCCTCCCCTGGACACCCATTAGCCCAAAGCCGCCAGGACCTCGGCTGGGCTGGAGTAGGGAGGCCAAGGGCCAAGATCGGGGTCCCCAAGGCGCCTCACAGGAGCCCCATGTTTTTAGAAACTCCAGATTGCACGAGGACTGACAGCGCGCCTGCCACACGCCAGGCACTGGGGCCCCAACCCCTTCACAGCCCTCCCCGAGGCTCACACCGGAACACAGTTGCCCTTCTGAGAGGCACCCCGAGTTCCCAGCCAGCTGGGCGAGGCCAGATATCTGCCTGTCCTCGGGGCGAAGGTGGCCTGCAAGGTCTCTCACGAGAACATACGGGTCCTACCAACCAGATTTACCTTCTTTTTTTCCCCTTTAATTTTACGAGAACTCATTAGCAGGCTGTCAATCAAAGGGGCTACGGCGTGGCCGGGGATCCAGTGGGTTCTTCCGATTAGTGCTCAGACGAGGCAGCGTGGCGTCCACGTGTGGTTAACACGTGGCTGATATTCTCACCCGCAGCTGGCACTGCCCCCTACTCCCATGCAACTTCAGGTCCTAAACCATTTTTCAAACTCGGATGTGTGTACCGCCCAGAACCACGTGGCCTGTAACTGATGGGTACCGTGCTGACCAGGTCTCAACCACAATGACCGTCATCCCCTCACGGGTCCCCTGGCAGGACCATTACTTGCTCCAATGAGGTGAGTGAGGGGCAGGCCATGTAACCTCCGTGGAGGCAGGTGGGGGACTCTGGAGGGTACAGGTGTTGCAAAATCCAAATCCCATCGCAACTGAGTGGATCTGAGCAACTCGCCAACTTCCAGGTCTCTGTTTGCCTGCATGTCAATTGGGGTCCAGAAGGACACTCAGCTGCTGGATGGCCCACAGGCGAGGTCGCAGTGGCTGACCCATGACCCTTATCACCAGTCAGCCCCGGCCCTCAGTGCTTTCTGTGATTTGCCCTTTAATCCTGGGGCAGACACCACTAGTGTCCCCATTTTACAGTTGGGAAACCTGAGGCACAGAGAGGTTAACCCACTGGCCCAATGCCACCCAGCTGGTAAGTGGCACTTTGGGGACTGGAACCAGGCCCTCTGGCTCTGGGGTTGGCCTCTGACCATGCTGACCACCCAGTGTGTGGCTCACGGTGGACACTGGTTAAGCCTCGGGCATAGGGGACAGAGGCAGAATTCCTAGTCTCTCTTCCTGCCCACGTTGCTAGACTGGCCATCTGCTTGGATGATGGAAAGAGGCGGTTCCCTCCCTGGCAGAGGAAGAGGCTGGACTATTCTAAGTTTCTGCTAATGAAGCAGATGAAGCCCTCCGGAGACCACATCACTCACGACAGAAGGGGCAGGGACATGACAGCCAACCCCGGACACCAAACAGGCGAAGCAGGGATGGCCCAGAGCCTGTCAACAAAGCAGCACGTCACAGAAGATGCCAGCGAGCAGAACTGCCACCACAGACATACCATGAGGCCAGCATCTCCGCAGGGCTTGGGCAAGGGGACCAACCAACCGAAACAACCCTCCTTGGGGATGCGGGAAACAGTACTGAGGTGTCAGCAACGGGCTCAGATAGTAGCAGACTGTTCCTCAGTCCCAAGGCCTGGATGGTTCAAAACTCAGACAAAAGGCAAAAAGGAGCAGTCCATCAGGGACCAAGCCCAGCTGAATGGGCGTGGTCCGCCAGACCTTGAAAAATCCCAGGCTCCCAAGACCAGGAAAAGGAGAGAAGGGCAAGCACTGCCCGGGCGCCCCCAGCTTCCAGTCAGTGCTGTAGCAGGCGTCACCACCATCCCTGTCTTATAGGTGAGGAAACCAGGCACTGGGACATAAGGTATCTTACCTAAAGCCACACAGCCGGTGAGTGGTGGAGCAGGGATTATCTGAATCCAGACTCCTCCGGGGCTCAAACCCACTTTCTTATACTGTCAGGCCAACACCACCATTGCTACAGGTTGAACTGTGTCCCAGTCAGATTCATATGCTGACCTGTTGACCCCATGCTCCCCAGAACTGTGAGACAACACATTCAATACATTTCAGTTGCTTAAGCCCCTTCTCCACGCACCCCCCTCCGCCAAAGTGCGTGGTTCTTTGTTATGGCAGCTCTAGCAAACTAATACAATCACCTGTCCCAGGAAATCCTCCTCCACCCAGGCCTCAGTTTCCCCATCCATGCTTGGTGTAAATCCTGGGGTCACTTCCAACCTGAGTGTACCACGACCCTGTGTGGCATGGCAGGATGGGAAGAGCGGGCACAGGGGCCAGGAGGAGGGGGGCCGGCTGGGACCGGTCACAGCCGCGGGCCTGGACCACTGCCTCCTCTCCCCCAGATGGCCGCCCACTCTTGCCCAACCTGCTTCTTGCTCTTTTGTGAAGCTGGCTTCTGGGCACATGTGGAGCCTTCATTGATCAGCCCAGCAGGGAAGTGAATGGAGGGAACCACAGAGCGGAGGCCCCCGCGTCAATTACAGCCCGGCTAGGCACAGAATCCACGGGAAAAATCATATCACATACTGGGCTCCAGATGAATCACTGCAGAGGAAGCAGCTGTGTTGATGAAATTTTAAAGCCGACACGAGAAAGAAAATATGAACTGCAATACAGTAATTTAGCCTGTGAACACTGGCACATTTTTAATTAAAGCTGTTTTGGAGTTAAATAGAGGCCGTGGAGGGAGAGGGTGGGCAGTGGGGAACGGGAATCCACAGAGGCTCTCTGGCCTCCCACCCAAACCGCAAAGCCACGTCACCCGAAGATAGTTAAAAGAATAACATTGCTCTCCCCTGCTTTTCGCCAAAGGCAGATTTTCCACTTTGTACAGAGCTGGAGGTTTCTGTGCAATTTGATTTCACTGAAAAGATACAGGTGCCAGAATCATAAAATCTCACAAGCTAGAGCCCATGAGACCGTGGCCAGAATCCCACCCATGGCAGCGATCTCCTTCTTCAATATGCCCAAACATGGTCATCCATCCCCCCCATCCATCCATCCACACTTGATTACCTCCAAAGATGGTACACTCACTACCTTATGAAGCCGCTCTCCCTGGGTTAAGCAGACCTTCCTTATTCTGGGCAAGAACCAGCCTCCCCTCCCAGCCTGGGAGACCAGGTGGGTGCAGCCTGGGTTCCCCAAGATGCATCCACCAAGTCCAGCTGGGCATTGAGACACAGGTGTGACCACTGAGACCCAGCAGCCCAGTCCTTGAATACCTAACAGTCCAGCAGGGGTCGGGGCCAGGCTTCACAAGGAGGATCCCAATACCCCATCAGCAAGAGAGGGCAGCCTATGGGGCTGAGAGAGCCCAGAGCAAGTGCCAGGCCACCTGGGGGTGGCTGGGGAAGGCTATTGGCAGGAGGCCAGGAGGAAGGAGGCTAAGGAAACCCCATCTTCCCTGGACCCCATCAAAATAAGACCAGTACTCTACTTGTAGGCTGAGCCCTGCCCACGGAGTTCTCCCCACCTCCACTGTCCTCCACAGCCCTCCTGTATACATGAGCCTGCTGGCCAGGACAAGGAGGCAGCACAAGAGTGCCCCCTGGGGGTAGGCCTCTGCCTGGACACCACTGTACCCCCGGGCCATGCACACAGCAGGTGATCAGTTACACATGGAGTGAGTGAGTGAGTGCCCATTTTACAGGTAAGCAAACAGAGGCCAGGGGAGAGCAAGTGGCTCAAGGGTCCTCATAAAGCTGATGCCACCTGAGCCACCCTAGGAACCCAAAGGCAGGCAAGGTATCAACTGCTGCCAGGAAGCCCTGAGCAGGCCAGAAGCGGCCCTTCTCTCACTGTTTCTCACATCTCCTGCGTGGCTCAGAACAGCAAAGCCCTCCTCCAGGGCACCCACCCACCCTCAAGGCCAAGCCCTGGTGGCAGCAGGTGGCAGGGGCAACAGGAGCCCCGCCCATGACCCTGGAGATGCCCTGCCCACACCCTGGCCCCTGGGTGCTTTTGCATACTGTAGGTTGAGTGTCGGCCCTCGGCTGAAGCAAGGGGACCAGGGCAGGTGGGTATGCAGTGCCCTGGGGGGCCAAGGCCCCAGCACCACACGGCTGCCCCCTTCTCGGGATGCTGGGTATGGCCCTGACACCACTCGCTGGGAGACCCTGGGCAAGACCCCCACCTGCCAGCAGCGTCCTCGTGAGGAAGAGACGAGGACAGGACCCAGGTGCCCCCCCCCATGACACACACAAGCACCCACGGCTATCACCAGAGCAGCTCAGCCTCACAAGACTTCATCTGGGGAGAAAGAAAAGTCTCCTAAAGAAACAAGAAATTTGGATCACGGGCACACTGGATGGTCTCTGAGTCCCCAGCACTTCTCCTGTACTAGCGAGGAGCCGGGCGAAAGCATGCTCTTGTCCCTAAAGCCCAATCTGCCTGAAGCCAGCAAGCCTGGGCCCAGGCGAGAGGTCGCGCCCCCATCTGATGGATGTGTGTTTCCAGAGAGCCTGGCGTGGGTACAGGTCGGGGACAGAACCCCACTGCTGCTGCCTCCGGGACAAGGACAAGGTCCCCAGTCCGACCCCTGGGAGCGGGTCAGAGCAGGCCTGGCGGGGAGGGACCAGGCAGAGAAACCCCCTGCCCAGGTGGTGGCCGCACCCCTGATGCTCCAGACACAGGGCCCCGTCAACCTCCACCTCTGCACGTGTGGGCACGGGGCAAGTGGGCACAGCGATGGGGGCTCCCTTATGAGCCCAGGGGCCTCCCAGAGGGAGGAGGAAGAGGAAGGACTGCCACTCTGCGGCCTGAGTGTGTGCAGCTTTTGCACAAGTCCATGGTCAAGTCTACCATGTGGAACTGGGTGCATATTCACGGTGGGACAATGTGGCCTAGGAGAGCAGGGGCCACAGGGACACTTCTGTCCTTGTCCTTGGAAACAGGACCACAAGCCATGCCCTGGCTGCACCGCAGAACAGCATTGCAAATGGCATCCCAAATTTGGGGTCCAAGCTCTCAACCTGCTTCTCCCCAGAAACGGTGACACAAAGAACAGCTGGACTGGGGCAGACTCACAAGGCTGCTGACCCCCCTGGGAGGAGGCTCCCACTGCCAGAGCGAGGTCCTGGCCTTCATCCTGCTGTACAGTGGCTGAAGTGAATGACTTGCTCCCCTACTTGCTGGACGGGAACCAGCTCCAGAGCAAAGGCCCCAAGTCCTGAGGCCTGCCCCCATCACCTCTGCCTACAGCTCCTGCAGCCCGCCCCACACACCCTCCTTAGCAACCAGGACAAGCCCACATGGAGTGTTCAGGTCTAAGGAGCCCTAGCCCACAGCCAGGCGAGGCCCCAGCCCCTCCCTGCCCTTGCCAGCCCCAAAGAGCCAGCATATCTTGTAGCCAGGACCTTCCAGCACCTTACAAATGACACATTTTGTTTGAAAACAAGCCTTGCAGTTCAGTGCCCGGCTATGCGCCTGACACAGTGCGGTGGCCATGGGATGTGGGGGAGCAAAGACCCAAATGTGAACCACATACTCGGCAGAGTCTGCCGAGCTAGGGGGAATTTCCAGCAGCCCACGCGAGGCGAGAGGTGGGATGGCAGTCGTCGGGCTGCACTTGGGGCTGTGAGCACCCCAGCCGCCGCCCAGTGCGCAGAGAGGGTGTCTGAGCAGGGCAGTGGCGCCAAGCCCACTGGTCGCCTAGCAACGAGGCCAGGCAGCTGAGCCCTCCCTGGGGCTGGTTCCCAGAGAAACGCTCTGGGCATCCTGGCCGGCCACTTACGGGCCAGCAGATGTGGCAGGGGAGAGGGATACTGAGATGAAGTCAGGGACGAGTACAAGGGAGAAAGAGGCTGGAGGGTCAGGCGAGCCAGCTGACCCCAGACACCCCGACCGACCGGGCTGATCACAGCCCCCCAACACCACCCTGCCAACAGCAGGAAAGGCCCCTCGTCCCGGCAGCCATGCCCCCTCCACGCTCCAGCCGCGCTCGGCAAGGGCACAGACGCCTACCCGCCATCTCTCATCCTGCACCACCTCCTCCCCGCACTGACCCCATCACCCATCTCTAACCCGCCGTCCCTGTGCTGGGGACAGGCCAGGGACGGGCCGAGGACGAGGCCTGGCCTCATCTGTCTGTGGACTCAGGCCAGGCAGGAGGGAGGAGGGCAGACCCCAGCCCAGAGAGAAACAGGCACGGCAGGGGCAGGGAAGTTTCCATGTGGGTCTGAGCGGGGACGGGCCAGCCCGCCTCTTGGAAACAGGGCCTTGACGCCCCCATCCAAAGGGCAAAGCAGTCCATTTCTTCAGCACTTGTGTGTGTGTTCCGCGCCATCTCTGGGACGGGCCCAGCACCAGCCCCCAAGGAGCTCGCAGACCACTGGGGGGACAGACAGGGAAAGGCTGTGATGGAGGGAAGGCAGGTGGCCGTCCTCAGCCAGGTGTCCCATGAGGTGACTCCGGGCAGGAATCGGGGGCAGGTGGAAGGTTAGGGGTGGGAAGGGGGAAGGGAACCCCAGGCGTGCTGGGGCGAGGGTTAGGCCCTGGAGTGGTGGGTGGCAGCAGGGCCTGCGCTGGCCCTCAGGGTGGGGTTGGCCCACAGCCGGCCTACCTGTGCCAGGAGCTTGTCACCCTCCAGCAGCTTCACCTTGGTCTCCAGCTGCCTGATGTAGGTGGACGAGGGATCTGTAACAACACAAAGGGGGCATGTCACCCGTCAGCAGACTGTATCCAACAGGAGGGCCCACCCTCCCCTGGGCCCCCTCCGGTGGGCCTCTGAGCCCAGGTTTCCCTGACCTGCAGAAGGGGGATGAGGGGTTCCCTCACCAGCTTGTCCTGGGCTGATTCCTTCGGCTTCCACAATGCTTCAGGTCCAAAAAGAGCTCTCACAAACACTCCCCTGATGGGACCCTCACCCAGGGGCAGCCCACCCCATGGCCCAGGGTCCAGGGAGGCCCTCCCCTGCTCAGGGCGGGGAACTGAGGCCCCCAGCATGCCAAGTCAGCACCTGGGCTTCCTCCGCTCCATCCTGCCTGACGCACAGAACTTCTACAAGCGACTTGTTCGGGGGGCCGCATAATGCAGATAACCCACCACCCCTCCTGCAGTCAGGGGCCAGTGAGACACCCCCAACCACACGCCCCCAGTTCCTGAACGCGGAGGGGGTGAAATCCACCTTCCCTCGCCACGCTGACCCCGCTGCACAATCACATCAGAAGCGGGAGAGGGACTTCCCTGGTGGCGCGGCGGTTAAGAATCCGCCTGCCAAGGCAGGGGACACGGGTTCGAGCCCTGGTCCAGGAAGATCCCACATGCCACGGAGCAACTAAGCCCCTGCGCCACAAATACTGAGCCTGTGCTCTAGAGCCCACGAGCCACAACTACTGAGCCTGAGTGCCACAACTACTGAAGCCCACGCGCCTAGAGCCCATGCTCCGCAACAAGAGAAGCCTCTGCTCGCTGCAACTAGAGAAAGCCCACGCGCAGCAACGAAGACCCAATGCAGCCAAAATATAAGCTAACTAATTAATTACTTAATTAAAAAAAAACAACCTTAAAGCCTCCTGGCTCTACTTAAAAAAAAAGAAGCGGGAGAAATTCCGCCACCCTAGCTACCCACAGCCCTGGTCCTACCTCCCCATTGGGCTGGAAATCAGCTCAGAGGAGAAAACTAAGGACTAACTCACTCCAGGCCAGGACAAGAGAGCCTGCCTGGGTGGAGGCCAAGGGTGACATGGGGCAGAGAGGGCAAGGGGAGGGAGGCAGAACACGGGACAGGGAAGGTCAACACAGGGTAGGGTAGGCAAGGGGACCAAAGAGTCACAGCAGGTGCCCGTGCCGAGGGAGGAAAGGTGGGTCTGAGCACCTCTGTGACAGCATGGGGTACCTCCCCCAGGAGGTCTGCTGCCACCTGCTAAGGGACGGCTATGCGCCTCTCACCCACACGGGCGCCCGGCCAGAGGCCACACAGCCCGGACGCCAGCCTGGACCCTGCCCACCCCTGGGCCAGTCTGCTGCTCCTGCTGTACCCACCGGCCCCGACCCCCAACAGGACTCAGGGTCTTCGCGGATCACACCACCGGCCCTTCATCGCAGAAGGCACCAGACCTTCGACCAAAGCCAGCTCCCTAATGCCCCACACCACTGCCCCCCCGGGGGGCCTTTAACCTTCCCAGGTGGGCAAAGGGGGCTGAGGCGCAGCCAGAGGACAAGCTGGAACCGCCATCAACCGTGCCAACACGGCCAGCATGACCGCGGACGAGCCCTGGGCCCTCAGGGTCCTGGTGCATGACGCGGACGCCGTGCCCCTCCCCGACAGAGCCTGCCGGCAGAGGAGGAGCCCACGGGCGCCCTGTGAGGATGCGGCGGCCAGTGGCCCCCTCCCCAGGCCCCGACCCCCCAGCGCTGGAGCCTGGCCCAGGCTTCACGAGCTTCCGCCCGTCAGCAGTGCTGAGCTGTTGCCTCTGACGCGCCCCGTTACAGGAGGTGCCCGTGTGCCCCTTGACCTGCCCGCTGTGGGTCACTCTGTTCCCCAAGCATACCCTCAGGAGCCTTGTCTCCCCAGCCCTGGACCAGGCCCAGGAGCCCTCAGCCCCGCCCTGGGCAGGAATGGGGGGCGGCCCAGCCCGCCCCAGTTACATAACCAACTCCTCCCTGCTGCTCTCTGCCAGTCACCTCTCGGGAATGCGGAGCCTTCTGGAGAGGAAGAAGGTCACTGGCCAGCCCACTCCCCCTCACTCCCAGGGAGACCCTGGTAACCACAGGGCAGCTCTGCGAGGAGCCCCGCTGTGTGACCTGGAGAGGTGCAATGGCTTCTTTATACACACACGGGGCAGTGGAGGGGCAGGGTGGGGGGACTGGACCCCGGGGCGGTGACTCCAAAGGCTTCCCTGTGCCCAGGGCCCGGGCAGGGGACCCTCAGCAGTCACTACGGTTCACGCCCCATGCTGGTCCCCGGCCTCGGTTTACCCGTCAATCAGCCCAAACTGACCAGCAGTTCCCACATCGCATCTGCACCCACCCTCACGAACAGGCCTGACGGGAAGGGCCTCAGTGTTCCAGGGGTGCTGGGCCCTCTGAGCAGGCAGACGGAGATGGGGTGCAGCCTGGGCTCCCCAATCCTCTGTGCCCTCCACCTGCTGCCGGCAGGAGGGTTCCCTGGAACACCACCCAGGAAACAGCGGATAAGGGAAATTCCAAAGGCCCTCCCAGCTCCCTCAACCTTACGTTAAAACAACCACTGACCCCTACGTGGTCCCCCTCTGGCTGGGGTCGGTGGGGGAGGGAAGGCCCCCCCCATCCACCCCGTGTGATGCATGGCAGCCCCTGCACCTGGCGCCTCCTCGAAGGCTCGCAGGGGCCAAAAGGCATCGTCCCCGTTTTCCAGACGAGGAGGCCACAGGGAACAGTGTCCCTACTTGCTGGCAGGTGAGCAGGGGGGCCCAGGGCCCAGACTTCCAGACCCTCTCCCCACCACCCAGGCCCACCCCCATAGGTCAGTGCTCAGGACCCCAAGCATCCGGCCGCTCTGAGAGGAGCTGACAGCACCGCACCATTGTGAGAAGCCAGCAGAGGTCCCCAATGAGACGTGGCTCTTGGTCAAGCATCTCCCCCGGACGCCCCACTACTGCCCAACCCTCGGGCACGGCCGTAAGCCCGGTCCCCTGCTCACCGCCGCCCCACCAGGGGATGTGCTGCCAGGCACAGCCCTGAAGTCAGGAGAAGGACCAGCCACTTGCGTGTGACCAACGACCTGAGTCAGGTCACTAACTCTCACGCTGCCCCGTACGGTCACAGAGCCATCCTGAAGGTGGGCACACCGCCCACCCGTGGTCTCCTGGCTGTGGGGGCGATTTTATCTCCCTCTGCCATTCCAATGGGCTGAGCCAGGAGCTCCCAGCCCTTCCCTTCTCTGTCAGATTGCCGCTGGAGTCATGGCCTGGGTGGGCGTCAGCAGACGTGCCGACCAGCTCAGCGCCCGCCCTGGGCAGCAGGCGGGCCGGGCACACCGCTGCTCCACAGCCCCACGCCCACCTCCCAGGATGGCAGTCAGGAAGAAGGGGCGGCGACAGAGCCAGCGCCACGAGAAGGGACACAGGCCATCGCTCGTCCCACAAACCACAGGCCGCGTCCATGGCCCCAGACCAAGGAACCGCTCCGCTCAGCCCATCTGTCTGGGTTCGCCCCAAACCCCAAGAGGCTGCAGAGGATGAACTACACTTCAGACATCGAGGTCTGTCGGGTTTTTCTTTTGAATTTCAAAAGAACAATGTGAGAAACTTAAAATATCTTTAAATCACCCAGTGCTCCCAATGGAACATATCCTAAGGAATTAATTCCAATCGTGAAGAATGCAGACGGTGTTACAGTGACCAAAACTGGAAACAACTATTTGTCCAACAACAGCAGAGAGTTTATACCCTTGTCGTCACTCAGATGACGTTTAGGAGAGTTTCTCTCCTCAACGATACAGAAAAACACTTAAACGCCAGTGAAAAGAACTGGACACAAAACTACACATAGAATTGCTGTTATGTTTAAAAATATCCATGTATTGAAATAGAAATCCAGGAACGAGGCAGCACACAGAAATACCGACCGTGGTGTTGCTCACGAGGAGAAGGGCGACTATTCACACTGTTTCTTGTTAATTTTCAAATAATCTCCTTTTAGAATAGGGAGAAATCTTTCTTCATAAAAAAGGAGGAGGGACCAAACGATTGTACCTTCACATCGCAGAGTCCCCTGTCAAGGGAAACAGAAGCGTGGCCCAGAGGACGGCATGGAAAGTGGGCCCCATCGGCCACCCTCTGCCCACTGCCCCCAGCTCTGCTCTGGGGGCCTTTTCCGAGGCCCAGGCTCAGCCCCGAGCCTGCCCAATCCTGCAGAGTTCAACAGGCTATGAGGCTGCCTCCGCAAAGTCCCAGATAAGCCTCCCCTGCCACACGGGACCCCGTCCCCACTGCCCCTACCCTCAGCTCCCCAAGCCAGGCCCTGCATGCTGCCAGGAGCCAGGGAGCCGGACATCTGGTCACCTGGGGGTCAGAGCAGGTGCCCTGCAGTGGGGAAGAGTGAGAGCTAGGTGGACCCTCACGTCGGGGTTGGTGGGAGGGGGGAGAGCAGGCGGGCAGGGGACGCCAGGAAGGGCCTGGCTCCCTGGGAGGACGATCCTTCCCAGCAGCCTCGGGCAACTCACAATCCCACGGGGCGCCTCCGTGCCCGGGCCTCTTGGAGACAAGCGTGTAATTAAATTAATTCCAGGTTTGCAGTAACAAGGAGTAGAGCCAGCAGGGAGGGAAGCACCATTTCCTGGCTTGACTGCTGGCGGGGGTGGGGGGGGTGGGGAAATGAGGGCGGTGACTACGAAAGGGACCCCGAGCTAGGCTGGCCAAGGTGTCCCCTGGGCGTTCCCTGACCCTCCCAGGGCCCACTGGTCCAATCCCGGGGGACTCACGCTCCACCTTCCATCTGGAGGGACAGGGAGAGCTCCCCGCCACATTCTCGCTCTCAGGAGCCTGAACAGCAGCCCTCCCTTCGCCCCTCCTCGCAGGTCCTTGTTCCCAGGTGCGTGGAGGACCAGTGCAGCCCGCGGGTGGGTGGGAGTCATGGAGCTGAGGGTCTGCAAGCCCCTCCCCGCTGGCGCTGATCGGCTCCACCGAGGGGTCCTGTGCCAGGTGCTGGCATTGACCATCAGGCCACTCTGCCCTCCCGGAAGCTGCCAGGTCACATCTCCCCCACCCCACAGCCTGGCCCCCTGCCTGCCTAGGCAATGTCACCCCAGCCTCACCATCGGTCCAAACTGCAAGAATTTGGGGGCCAGAGGCCATGTCCAATCACCCCTGTCACCCCCTCCCCACCTAGCTCACCGCTAAGCACATAGTAGGCCCTTGGAAAAACCTGAAGACCTAACAGGAATCCGTCCTACCGGCTGGGTCGAACAGGTTTCCCCAAAGGAGTTGACTCTTAATCCTATGAGCTCCCACCAGCAGCAGCTGCAATGACAGTAAGAAGCGCTCAGCCTGTGACAGTGACCTGGCACCCCCAAGGCCACAGAGGGCACAGCATGCCAGCGGCCAAGGGCAACTGTCCCTCAGACCTCAGCCCACAGCATTTACACTGTTGTCTCGTGCCAACCTCACCAGGAACTTTCATCTTAATTTGGGTGAGACAAGGATTCGCATACAAGCGGGTTACATGGGCGGTGACCCCAGGAAGCCCAGGTGAGGGTGTGGAGAGGTGAGGCGGGGAATGGGAGCTGACGAGAAGGGTGTGAACCCGCTGGGGGCCTCACAGTTACTCGCCTGCCCAAGGGCTCCCTGGTGGGAGCCGCTCCTGGCAGGAGAGTGGTGTTCATGCCCCAGGAGTGCCCACCTGGAGAGGGGACAGGGCAAGTTCCCAGGCAGAGCTGCAGGTGCCCACAGGTGAAGCGGGCGGTGGGCACAGAAGCGGTAAGTGCCACGGGGATCTGGGCAGGGCGCCAACAGTGTCTGCCACAGCTTGGGAAAAAGTACGACTTTCCCTCTCTGCAAAGGAGGAAGTGGATGGAGGCTGGGGGCAGGGGGCTGGGGGGTGGTACCGTGACACACAGCCACACGCGGGGCCTGATTCTCCAGCTGCTGCCTCTTCCAGGGTCCCCACCAGCCCTGCCTCCCTTGCAGCCCCCTCTCCCTGAGCGGGGTCCCTATAAGGTCTCGGGGACAGACAGGCTTTGCGGCAGGTCATCAGCAGGAGACTGAGCGACGCCACACCTTGGGCCCCTGCGTGAGGGCTCACACCCAGCAGCTCTGCCATGAGATGGCTGGCATTTCCACGACGCAGCCCGGCTGATTCAATTCCCTTCTCCTTCCGCTTCATTAAGAGGGGTCGGCTGTGGCATCGGGGCCCGTGGCTCCACCGAGGTGGAAGGGCCTCGTTCCTGGGCTTCTCTCCTGTCTCTCCCGCCCCGGGACTGGCCCCCAAGGGGGCAAGGGAGTGCCACACATACCTGCGGGCCGTGGAAAGCAAAACCAAGTAGGGCAGGCCCACTCTGCACCTCAGTCTCCACCCGTGCCTCCCACCTGCCCAGGACGTGGCAGAGCTGTCACCTCTCACAGGTAACCTCAGACACTTCACCCCCATGGGGAGGTATCCCCATCCCCCCACAGGCACAGAAACAAGGATGCAGCGATGCACCAAGTCACACAGGCAGGGCCACCAGGAGAACCACCCCCAGGGAGCTCTGACCACCTCCGGGCACCAGGGACAGTGCTATGGTCTGGATGTCGGTGTCCCCCAAAATCCATATGTTGAAACCTAACGCCCAATGTGATGGTGTTAGGAGGCAGGGCCTTTGGGAGGTGATCAGGTCACGAGGGTGGAGCCCTTGTGAGTGAGATTAGTGTCCTAACCAAAGAGACCCCCACAGAGCTCTCTTGCCTCTTCCGCCAAACGAAGACACAGCAGGGAGACAACCATCTATGAACCAGGAAGTGGCCCTCTCCAGACACTCAGTCTGCCAGCACCTTGACCTTGGGCTTCCAGCCTCCAGACCAGAGAGGGAAATTCCTGTTGTTTATACGCCACCCAGTCTGTGGTATTCTGTTATAGCAGCTCGAACAGAGTAAGACAGGCAGAGAGCAAGGCGAGGTCATTCCAGCAAGCAGCGGCAGTAATCACGCACACTTAATGGCCACCAACGGTGTGCCTTACTTACAGGCAGTCGTCCTCATCGTCTCTCACTGTGAGCAGGTGACCGACCCCTGTGTGCAGGTGAAGAAACGGAGGCTCCGCGAAGTGAAGTGACAGCCGCAGACCAGGCAGTGATGGAGCAACCTGCTCTCCCCAGGCAGCCTTCCCTACCTCGGGCTCAGTGCAGCCCTGGGCTCAAGGCAAAGGCCACACTTTCTGCAGTACCCAGTCCTGCTGGAAAACAGGCCGGTACTCAGTCCCAGGGCGGCCGCTGCCCTCCCACCCGGCCCACAGACCAGGCTCGGCAGGTCTTGGGCTGATGTTCCTGCTGCCCTCACCGCTGATGAATGAGCATCTCCATCAAGGCCCGGGACACTGATCCAGCAGAGCCTGGGAACGGTCCTGTCTTCTTAAAGGACTTGGAGGATGTTCCAACCCCAGGCCCACCTACTCCCCAGACCCTGGACAATCCCAAAGGTCACCAAAGGACTGAATTCTTGCAGAGCAGTGGGTCCCCAAATCCAGGACTGGAAAGGCAAGTTACCTGTTTCACGACAGTCCAGGCTACCAGGGGGCTGTGAGCTCCCCATCACTAGCGGAAAGCAAGCAGAAGCTGAATGCTGGATGGAAGTCCCTGGAACCTGAAGTTTCCCCACGTAGCTGGGAGGAGGGCATGGGAAGCTGTTCACCGACCCCAGTGCCAATGTACTCACTCTACTACCCTCTAGATCCCCCAGGGACCCTGCCAGGTGGGTGGCAGAAAGCCTATCCTATAGAGGACAAAAAGCACGCTCAGCGAGTGAATGGGTCCGCCCAACGTCGCAGAGCCAGGCGCCTGCAGGACCAGCAATCACGCATGCTTGTGGAAGGGCATGGTCCCCTACTGCGAGGGTCTCTCAGCCTAATGCAGGAGCTGCAAGAATAACCACGTTTGCTGAAGGGCAAAGGGTGGAGTGAAGAGGCTCAGCCTAGGGATGAGGGGGGCCGAGAGCAAGGATGCACTGATGGGGAGAAATCAGGGACTCCTTCCTGAAGGAGGCGGCATCTGAGCTGAGCACTTAAGAGCAAGCAGGACTCTGACAGGCAGACAAGCCAGGGTGGGGATGGGGAGGATGGAAGGCAAGTCCCAGCTGAGGGCGCAGGGCGAGCAAAGGCAAGGAGGTGGGGCCGTGACAGGCAGGTTCAGGAGCACCTGAGCCAGCACCCAGTAGCATCTGCCTCCTGGCATACAGCCCCCAGGAGGTGCGGGCTGAATGTGAGACAGATATTATTTATGGATGAAGGCGAAAAGGCTGAGGAGGCGTATCAGAGGAACATCAGGTTCCTGCGAGGATACCTCCTGGGAGTGGCAGTGCTGAGCGGGGAGGGCCGCCGCTGCCCCTCCCTCCTCCAGGCGGGCCCGCCCACCTGAGCCGCCCACCTGAGCCGCCCACCTGAGCTGCCCACCAGTAGGTCTGCGTGGCGGGCAGGCCAAGGCAGCCGGCTGCAAACTCTGAGATGACTACCAGAGCCTCGGGCGTGAATAAGAGTTCCCCTGTCCACACAGGACATTGAGAAGGGACCCTTCTTTCCCATTCGCACATGCAAATGTTACTGAGCACCTATTATGTGCCAGCAGACGCCAAGCAAAACCCCAGCCCTCCCCGCACGCCCTCGTAATCCTCACACCGAGCTATCCCTGTTTACTGCAGAGGAGCCTGAGACTCAGAGAGGTTAAGTAGCAAGTCCAAAGTCACACAGTGAAAACACTGCAGGGCTGGGATTTGAACCCAGGTTTGTCCAGAGCCAAGGTTCTTTCCACACTGCCTCAAAGCTTCCCCAGCGGCCCTGGGGGTCCCATACGATCACCCTGGGCCTCGCAGAGCACCATCACCATGGTGGCTGGTGCTGCTCATTCCAAGCCTTGACTCCGCCAGGGAGACACCGCAACTTTCATCCATTCTCCAGACACAGAAACCAAGGTTCAGAGGGGCCCAGTAACTGGTCCAGTCACAGAGTCATAAAAGCAGGGCTGAAAGTCAAGACGTGCGTGTGTGCGTGCGTGCGTGTGCGTGCGTGTGTGTGTGTCTGTGTGTGTCCCCATCCCCAACCCAGTGCTCCTCCAGGCCACCCACCGAGGCAGAGAAGGGCAGGGCTTGGGAAGACTCATGGCTCCCCTCCCCTCCCTGAGCAAAAGTTCTCTTCGTGGGGCAGTTCTGGAGACTCTCAGCCTCTAAGGCTGGGCCCAGGCTCCAGGGAGCTCCACCCTGGACGCTGTTCTTCTGGCCCCCCCCGTCCCTAGGACCCCCACCCCAGGGCATCCGCAAGCCCCAAGACTCTGGGCCTCACGGGGTCACGAATGTCCGAAAGGCTGGCCTCCAGCCCCTCCCAAGCTCCCCCCTCCATGCCCTGATACATGGGATCCTGGAAACCTCAAATCCCACATCCCCAACTCAAGTGGACAGCCGTGACCCCACCTTCTCCATCCCGAGCCTGCAGAGGCAAGCAAATTAATGGGCACAGAGAGAAACGAACAACTGCATTGATGCGAACTGGGATCTCCCCACGCTGGCCGCCCGGCCTCTCCTGACGAGGCGCACGGCTGTCTCCTGGCTGCCACCTGCCCCCTCCGCGTGCCACACACACAGATCCAGGACCCCACGGATCGGTGCTCTGTCCACCCGGGGCCGCCTGGCATTTAATTCAACCTGCGCTGAGATCTCGAGGGGGCGGCCAAGCAGGAGGCCGAGTCCAAGCCGGCTCATTTAGAATACACCCCGGTCTGGATCCGCCTGCAGGCCGCTGGTGCTCTCAGGCTGAAAACTCAAACTTATTTCTCCATCCACCGCTTGGGAAGCCCGACAAGCCCAAATTGAAACTGTGTCATTGTTTCAAAACCAGGGGAAAACAGGAAAAAAAGAATTCCTTTCTTGTGCCTTCAATTTTCAGGCCCAGAAATTAACCTGTGTGCTTAGGTGACACAGTTCAGGGGTCAGCACTGTTCATGTCCCCTCCCCCCCAACCTGATTTCATTCTGAATGATTGGGAATTATCGATAGAGGCTGAACAAACCACCTAGAGGCCCCAGCACGGCCACCTAGCCACACAGAAGGCGAGTCACACCTGGCCTGGGTCTCCCTGGGGACATTTTAACATTTGATCTCTTCTCCCCTGGAACCAACTAAACTGGACTCCAGTGAAGGGGCCTGGATGTCCATGTACATTTTAAACGTCCTCCAGGTGATTCTAACGTGCACACAGGGCTGGGGACCCCTGCTCTATGCTGAGCAGTGACTGTTCAAATTGTCCCCCTCTTGGGCTCCTTTCCCGAGGGACCCCACGCCTCCTGGCCCTGACTACTCACTGGGCCTCAACCCCTGCAAACACAGCTGAACCACACGGACTCCAAGGAGGCCAGGACATGCGGGACAGATGTCTGAAGGTGGTGAGGGAAGCGGGTAGGCGGGTAAACATTCACGGAGCCCCTGAATGTATGTGCCAAGCCCCTTGGTAGCCAGAAGTGGAGACCTTGCTGGTTTCAGGGGGAAAGGGAGTTTGCTTTCATTGTTAGACATCATGCATGTCTCTACCAAGCATGAAAAGCTGGCAGCGCCAGAATGGGGCCAACTGTCCAGCAGAGGGGGCAGGAGGGAGTGGGCAGGACACCAGGGCACACTCCAGCCGCCTGCAGAGGCCATGAGGTGCGGGGAGCTGTGGCAGGTGGAGCAGGCTCAGGAAACAGAAAATCTAGGTGCGGCTGCGTCATCGGACACAGGGGAGTGGCTGGAAGTACAGCCCGAGATCTGACACCTCAGCAGGAACCCCGCCCTGTGAGTGAGCAGGAGAGCTGGGGCTCAAGGCATAGGAGGCAAGAGAAAGAGTGGGCTCCAAGCAGTTAGCTCTGGCGGCAGCACCATGTCTGGACAGTGTTTTGCTGATTCAGTAAAAACTAGAGTAAGTCATCACAAGAAAGGCGGAGGGATTCCTGGGGTGGTGGGGGCCCGCAGAAGCTCTGCACGCCTGGCACGCATCCCCGGCAGCATTCTGTGCCGGTGGGGGAAGGCTGAAGTGTTTCATGAAAGGGACTGCAGCGGGTGCGGAGAGTAAAAATTCAATCCCAACCTCACACCACACACAGAAAGCAGTTCCAAGAAGGAGAGAGAGTTCTATGTGAAAAAAAACAACTCTAAAAACTTGGGCTTGTTTGATACAAAGGGGGTGACAACTTATGCTACAGGCAAGAAGCCAGTCACAAAACACCACATATTGTATGATTCCATTTATATGAAATGTCCAGAGTAGGTGAATTCACAGAGACAGAAAATAGATTAGTGGCTGCCAAGGGCCGAGGGGGAGGAAGAACAGGGAGTAACTGCGGATGAGTACAGACTCTCTTTCTGGGGTGATAAAAATGACCTGGAATTAGATAGTGATGGTTGGGTAACTCTGTGAATGTAGTAAAAAGCACTGAATTGTATACTTTCATCTATATATTAACTGTGTGAATTTTGTCTCAGTACAGCTGTTGTTAAAAAAGAACAACTCCGGGACTTCCCTGGCGGTCCAGTGGTTAAGACTTTGTCTTCCAATGCAGGGGGTGCAGGTTCAATCCCTGGTCAGGGAACTAAGATCCCACATGCCTCGCGGCCAAAAAACCAAAACATAAAACAGAAGCAATATTGTAACAAATTCAATAAAAAGAGCAACTCCAAAAAGGGAGGGAGGGAGGGAGGAAAAACAAGAAAAAGAAGAAGAAAAACAAAAAAAAATTAAAAAGTAAAAAGAGCAATTCCAGCTTTCAAGTAGGAAAGGATTTCTTAATCAAGAAGCAAAAAGAACAAACCATAAAGGGAAGGCCTGTTATACTCAACTGTGTGAACATTAAAAACCCTGCCCAACAGCAGACCACAAATCTGTGAGCACAGTCAGAAGACCAGCCTCCTGCAAACAAAGACAATGAGACAATTTCAGCCATTTGACCAACAGAAAGTGAATAGTGGCCACTCATGTGATGGCAAGAGCCTAAGAACCAGGAACCAGGACATGGGGCACCCTGACACAGCAGATCAGACAGCCACCCGGCACGGCTTCCCGCCACTGAAGATGCACCTGCCTTCAAGGACCCCCGGCGGTCCAGGTGTGCAGAAACAGGTACAAGAACGTGTCCCAGCGCTGGCTAAAGTAGTGAAAAAAATGGAAACCACCTCAAAGTCCTCCCTGGGAGACCAGATGAATTGTGGTTTAACCAAACAATGAAATACTATGCAGAACTGGAAACGAATGAATTGGGATTACAGGTACCATCAACAAGGATACATCTCAAAAGCACGATGCAGGGAGGGGCGAGGAGGCGGAACTGAGGGACACATATAAATGTGACATCATTTATAAAGTCGGAAAACCTGCAAAGCATCATCATACCTTGCTTATGGACGTACAACCTGTAAGAGAAATAACATCTGTGCAGGAGAATGATAAGCACCGAATTCCTGGCGAGGCTCTCTCTGGGGAGGCGGGGGTGGGGAGGTGACACACAAGATGCCTCAACTCTACCTGTAACACTTTATTTCTTAAAAGGATCTGATGCTAAAATGCTTTATTGTTGGCAATCTGATAAAGGTGGGCAGTGGAATAAACAGTCTCATTATTCTCCAAGCTTGTTTCTTTTTATATATTTCTTAACAATAATAGTAATAATAACATTTTTTAAGTAAAAGGAAGAAAGTTGGGGCAGCGCAACAGACGATCCAGAAAAGATACTGGAAGCTTTTGATGTTGGAACACCCCCTCCCTCGGTCCCAATTCCCAGGCTGCCTTTGGAAAACCTCACAACATCCCTGGCAACGAGCCTCCTTTGGTGCCGCCCCCCAACCCTTCGGAGCAGTCAAATGGCAGCAGGTCAAGAGCCTATGGGGAGGAAGGCCCACAGGGATGGGAGGCTGACAGCAGTGGGAAACCACCCTCCCACAGACAGTTAGGGGACAAGAGTGGGTTCCCTCTCTGCCCCAACTGCTCTGTGACCTTGAACAAGCCCTTTCCCTTACCCAGGCCCAGAGAGATGCGGGCAGGAGGCCCAGGTGACCCAGAGGGTCAGAGGGCAGGACAGAGATGCGACTCAGAGCCCCTACAAGGCAGCATCCCTGCAAATAGGCAGGGCAGCAAGGACCCGCCCGTTAAAATGACACAGACTCAGCATGAGGACAGCAAACTGCCCTTCCCACTTCACAGAAAACCCACAGCAGGTGATTGCTGACCAAAAGATCATGGACAAGGCCGGGGTTCAGGGTGCATCCCCCGAGGTCCTGGGGAGGGCACGTCCTTCCAGCCGGTGAAGGACCAACTCCTTTTGTGGCCAGGGCATGTCTCAAGAGGAGAAAACTGGTGAAAGGTTGCAGCTCCGGCAGCAACCTTGGGCCTCAGTCTCCCCAGATGACATCGCAATAAAGATATCAGCCTGCACTTATGAACTGTACTTGGCAGACTACTGTCCACCCAAAGATGCCCACGCTCAACCCCTGGAATCTATGAATATGTGACCTCACGCGGCCAAAGAGACTTTGCAGATGCGATTAAGGTTATGGCGGTCAAGAGGGGGGGTTAGCCTGGATGATCCAGGTGGACCCAATTTAACCTCATGACTGTGTAAAAACGGAGAGCCTTTCCTGGCTGTGGTCAGAGGGAGAGGTGACTGAGGAAGGGTCGGAGAAACGTCCTGTTGCTGGCTCTGAGACAGGAACGGGGCCACAAGCCAAGGAATGCGGGTGGCGTCTAGAAGCTGGAAAAGGCAGGAGAAGGATTCCCCCTCAGGTCTCCAGAAAGAGCGCAGCCCTGCTGACACCTTGATTTTAGCACTTCTGACCTCCAGAGCTCCAAGATAATACATTTGCGTTGTTCAAGCCACCAAGGTTGTAATTTGTGACAGCAGCCATAGGAATCTAACAGAGGAACTAAAAGCTGTGGCTGTGTGACTTTAGGTGACTTGCCTAGCCACTCTGAACCTCAGTTTCATTTAAAAATGAGATTTAAAACACCAACCTTGGAAGGCTGCTGTGAGGACTAGGAAAGGTAGCAGCTCTAAAAGCCCCTGGCATGGTGCCTGGCACTTCCTTAGTAGATGCTCAATAAAAACCAGCCCCAACCTCTCCACTGCCCACACGCCAGTGGCATGACCTTGATGGGAAAGAACGGCGAGCTGAGGCTTCCACGCTGCCAGCTGAGGGCACACAGCACCAGGTCACCATGGAGACGGCGGGATCAGGCCACACTCACCTCCGCTGCATGACTGCCCACCTGGGGCCTGGCCCGCCCGAGCCCCCTGCATTTGCCTCCCTTTCACATCTGGCAAAGGCTGGTGCATCACCACAAACTTTTAAAAGTGGGGTATGAATCCAATTTAGGAATGTCACACTCGGAGGTTATCTGAAGCAAAGGTGGTATTGTTTGTTCAGAAAGCAAATGCCCCCTTCTCTATTTTAAGTTGAGATTTTCGTAGAGCACGGAGTACAGGGACCTCTGAGCTGGCTGTGACGGGGGAACAAACCGAGGCTGGTTCCATACACCGCAGGGAAGACCTCGCCACCGTAAACAGAGTCCTGGGGCGGGTGAGGGTCCCGTGTGCCTGGACCACTGGGGCTGGACAGACCCACAGCCAGCGCCAGCCCTGTGTTCATGGATGCACAGCAGGCGGCCGGGAGGGAGGGCGGGAATGAGCGAGCAGGTGAGTCCAGGTTCGGCCTCCCGCCTCCCAGCAAATTGCCCCCCACCCCAGTTCAAAGCCCCCTGGGAAACAGGTCTCAAGAGACAGTCCGAGCCAAATCCAGGCAGAAAGGTGGGTCCAACAAAGAGGAAAGGATCGTGGCAAGAGGAGAAATGGCCCAAGCCGGCACTAACCGGGCCCCAGGCCCACGTGGCAATGAGAAGCCCAGGCTGAAGGAGACCAGGGAGGACATCTGTGGTCACAGGTCGCCTGGAGGTCTGATTCGAACGCTGCAATGATGGGGCAAACCCCGAAGCTGGGGGTCCAGGTGTGAGACTCGGAGAGGAAGGACAAAGCTCTCCCAGGCCAGAGGAGCCTGTGCCCAGATGGCTCCCACGCCGGGAGAATGGAGGGGTCTCCTCCGGGATCCAGGGCGGGTGGGCAGGACCCGGGCTGCTGCCTGGGGGTGCCGTGAGCTTGCTGTGTGACCCAACCGCTCTGAGAGAGCTCACAGACCTGCGCGTCCACCCCAGGTCATCGTGGGGGCCTCTCGAGGCTGGCTCCAGGGAGGCGTGGACCTGCCCAGCTGGCAGCGAGGAGGCGGGCACCGCCCCAATCCCCGCCACGCAGCAGAGAGGGCCCGGGCGTGGGGTCGGCAGGTCCGGGCCGGCTGCATTTGCTGGACAGGGGCGCCCCCACCCAAGCCTCAGTGTGCCCTGGGAACCAAGAAGACAGAGCAGGTTCCCTGAGCCTCCCAAAAGGAAGGGCCCGCTCCCTGCACAACACCCTTCCAGAGAAGGGCCACGGCGTTGCCGGTGTTGGTGCTGATGGGGGGGCTCTGGGTGTTTGGGATTCACACGTCACCCCAGGTGCACTCCCGTCCTGCCAGCGCTCATCGGCTCGGCTCTCTGAATGACCCTCCGGCCCGGGCTGCCTTTCACCCAGTAAACAGAGTTGAAATTGCCCTTTGGACCCACAGCTTTTCTGCACAAGGGAGAGGGTGCACAAGCTTCCAGGACTCAAAGGTCACCTGCTCACCTTGGGCAGGGCTTGGACAGCCCTCCACTTCCCACCGTGACCTCCGTCGGTGGCTCACGACAGGACTGGCAAGCCTGGAGCTCAACATCCTACTCGCCGCGCACTCGGTCACCGCAGGCCGCTCAGGAGGTGCCGGGGGTGTGCTCCTCCACGGGAGAGGGGCCCGCCCTGCGACCTCCCGGTAGCGACTGCACATCTCTGAGCCTCTGCACCCTCATAACGGGAGGAACGATGCTCCTCCCCACCGGGCTGCGGGGAGGACTCTGCAGGCCAGGCCCCTGCAGCCTGGAATTGGGGCGGGGGGGTGTGTGTGGGGTGGGGGTGGAGGCAATCTTCTCACAGACCCTTCCAGAGCCTCCACAAGCACAAGTTCAGAGTTCGCACCTCCGTGTGGCACTTGAGCAAGGGACTTCCCTGGGGCCTCGGCCTCGCCACCTGCAGAGGCAGCCTGCTTCCCAGGGTGGCCCGCCGGGCTGCTCTGTGACTGCGCGCAGAGCCCCTGCGGACAGACCCTCCTCCCCACCACCCGTGACTGCTGGAGTCATCCTGCTATGCTCGCTGCACGGATCTGCCCCCCTGCTTTCCCGCCTGAGCTCCCCCTCCCCCCATGCCCTCACTCCCTCACCCTCAGCCGAAGGTGACTGTGATTGTCCCCACACAGCAGCTCTTCCACGGCGCCTCTGGCCAAGCCTCGGCTGCGGGGGGAGACCCCCCAGTCCCTGCCCGAGCTGGCAGGTGAGGCTCTCCCCCGGGATGCGCTGGGTCCTGGGCTGCAGGGTGCTTCTTACTGGAGTGTGCCCGCCCCTCACGCCCCTTCGCAAGTTCTTGCAGGGCTGTGTCACACACCAAGACAGCAGCCGGAGAAGGCTGGCGACCCTCACATTCCTGTACGCTACACAGAGCAGGAACCATCAGCCCTCTCCCTGGCATCAAACACCCAGCCCGGGCTCTGAGAGGGGACGGTGAGGCTTGGCATTGTAAAGGGCGGGTGGGCACCAGCAGTGAGGGGAGTAGATTCTATGCACCAGGGGCCGGGCCCCGCCATCACTTGCTGTGTGACCCTGGGCAGGTCCCCTCCCTTCTCTGGGCCCCAGAACACCTCTCTGCACAATGAGGGAGTTGGAAGCCTCCAAGGGCCCTTCTGGCCTGGTGAGCACAGGTGGGTACAGGTGGGCGTGGTGGGCACAGTGGGTACAGGTGGGCATGGTGGGCACAGTGGGTACACGTGGGCGTGGTGGGCACAGTGGGTACGGGCCATCACGGCAGCACTACGCCTGCCCACGCAGCTGTGTTTCTTTAAGAAAGATATGAACGCTAACAGACCCAAAGGTCAGGAGAGCTGGTGCCAGGATTAGGTCAGTGTTTGGTTACTAACGAGAATAAACAGACCTTGGTCCTGCAGAGGAAGGGCCCTGCTGGAGAAGCGCCACGGGGGAGGGAGGTGGGCGGGGCCAAGGAGCCTCCCTCTGCGTCATCACGCCCACAGACGACAGGTGACAGCTGGCCACCAGGAACTGCCCCACAGCCAACTCCCAGTCTCAGCAGGGGGACAGCACAAGGCCTGGAACGGGACCCCCAAGGGAGCAAAAGGGCCTTCAAGGTCAGCCCAATCTCTCTTGCTAACATCAGGGTAACTAGGGACCCCGAGGTACTCACCAACTTGCCTGAGGTCACAGGCCATCCTGGCCCCCAGGCCCTACAGGGGACCCATGTCAAATCCCAACTCCCTTCTCCTCCCCGGCATCTAGCCAGCTGTTTGTCCCGGGCAAGGTGACAATGACAATGAGAGCCAGTGATTACAATCATGTTGGATAAAATAAGAATCCACAGTGATAAAAAACACGTCCACACACACAGCCCGATGAGGGAGAAGGGGAAGGCCCCTCACAGCAGAATTCCAGCTGCTGAGTGCAGACGGACAGAGAAGTTAGAAAGTCATCATTACCACCACCAGAGCAGTGCCGATGGACGCAAGCCTTGCGAGCGTCTGGTGAGGATCAAGACGCCTGTGTGACCTCAAAGCACCTCCCACAGGTTATTCATTAATTACAAAGTTATATGTACTAACCTCACAGTGGGGAGACCTCCTGACCCAACGGATGGAAGTTTGCTCCCAAGACGGGCCATACCAGGTGCCTCCTGGCAGGACAGGCCGACAGCACGGCATCCCCTCGGGGCCGTCCCTGCCCCAAACACACAGCCTGCATCCAACCGTGAGCCAAACGCGGGGCTGGTCTGTGGTCTTCAAAACGTAGATGACATGTCAAAGGCGGATGGAGGAGACTTTCCGAATGAAGGAAGGCTAAAGGGAGTGTGTGATCCTGCGCTGGATTCCCGATCAGAAAGCAACTGCTCTAAAGCACCGTGCTGGGACGCGCAGCGTGCCAGCTTCAATCTCCCGACACCGTCACCGTACTGTCACCACCTAAGTGAAAGTCCTTGATCCTAGGAAACGCACACCGGAGTGTTGAGGCTGAAGGGGTGTGTTAACCCCAACTTCTCTCAAATGGTTCAGGGGAAGAACAGCCCACCTACAGAGGAGGAATGACCAAGGGATGAGACAGCCCTAGGAAGCTAACACACTCTCTCTGAGGGATGTTTAAGGGCAAGAACGCGACATGCCAAGCAAATCGCAGCCACACACATCACCTCCAGCATGAGCCATGAGCCATCCCGGGCGCCACCCTGCCGTGCTCCCCAGACTGTTGTCCACGGAGGGGCCTTGGAGTCCCTGTCACAGCCCCCAAACCGACAGCCCCCCTCCCAGGCAAGAGGCCGACCGCTGACCTAAAGCACTGCGTGCAGGAAACGTAGCTGCCAACACGTCGGGAAACAACCTATGCTTTCCAACAACAGAGCGCCAGTCACGTAAATTCTGGTTAACTCACTTGAAGGGGTGTTGTATAGACACTAACAAGGTTTACAGAGACCAAGAGGAAGAGCGCATCTGATGCAATGCTGAGTGAAAAAAGCCAGATTCCACACTAAATACACAGTGAGATAACCAGCAGCCAAAACACGCCTGCACCGGGTGGGGAGAATAAAACACTGCCATCGCAGTGGGAGAGCTTCAGAGCAGGGTCCCGGGGGACTGGGCTAAACGTGTTTCGATTTTCTTTCTACTTTTCCAAATCTTCCTGTTTCGCTAATGAATAGGTAGGTATCCCCCTAGAAATAAAATCGAACAAATCTGCGCCTGGGCCTCATCCCCCGCCCTGCGCAGCCATGGAATTCCTCTCCTTGTCGGAGCCGGCTCATACCAGCTGCCTCCCCGGGGCAGACGTGCCCTGGCCACAAGGGATGAGACCCAGGAGCTCTCGGGCCAGAGCTGCCTCTGAGTGGTTGCCACCCAAGGCTGCCCACTTGTCCCGGCCAACAGAGGGGTCTTCAGACCAGCACAGGGGCAGGCGGGAGGGTCTGGACTGGGAGACCCTGGGATGAACCCTCTGAGTCTCAGTCTCCCATCCGGGAAACGGTGATGATCACACACGTGGTGCGATCGCCGGAAGTCAGCAGTGCTGGCAAAATCGCCTTGAATAAAAGCACAGGGGCAGGCAGGGGAATGACAAAGCCCTCGTGGAGCAATTCTAGAGCCCGCCACTGCAGCAGGCCAGGCGCCGGACAAGCCCTCAGCACGCCCCATCTTGACTCTCAGAGCAGCCCCACGAGGCCACGGCATCAGGCTCACTTTGGAGAGGCAGGGAGGGGGCTCGGTAATGTCCAGTGGGTCCTGCCCTTTCCCCACAGACATTCCCATGCCTCTGAGTAAGGGTGCAAAGGAGACACTCCCTCTCAGAGGGCCCTGGAGGGGGTCAGCTATTCAAAGTATGCTCCTCCGCCCAGGTGGGTCCACGGCCTGGAGAGAGGTCACACATGCAAGCAAACTCCCAGCTGAGAGAGCCGCTGTGCTGGTCACACACCCCCAGGGGCGCAGTTTGGTTAATTAACAGCCACTGCCCAGCTCTGCCCCGACGCCGGAGCCCACGGGAGCCTGAGAAATCCCTTCTGCAGGGAACCAAGATCCAGACAGGGGTCCAGCCTCTCGGGGAGTCGCAGAGCCAGGATGAGAAGCCAGGGCCCGCCCGCTGCCCACCGCAGCGTTGGGGGGATTCCGGCGGCACCGGGGGGGACTGGCTGCGGCCACAGGCCAGCGCCCTCCGTCCAGCCAGGACAATTCCCTCGCGTGCAGGCACCATCAGCTGGCACTGCCCCTGGAGGGCACCATGTGGAGGCATCAGTGGCCTCTCTGCGCCGGGCCAGGTGGAGCCCTGGCCTGCCACCCCTCACTGTGTGGTCCAGCCTGTACGGTGGGCTGGACCAGAACATCTCTGACGCGGTTCTCTGCTTCTCGCGAGTTCCTCCTACCCCGAGGCCCAAACACAGCCTGGGCCGGAGCCCATCCCACCACAGGAGAGAGGCCTCAGGCGGCACCGGCCCTCCTCCCAGGCTCCGAGGGGAGCGAGGGGAAGAAGCAAGGCTTATTTCACACGCCCTGCCCGGTGCCGGGCAAGCTCCTGGATCTTCAGGACCATCTTCAGGCCCCAGGCTCCAAAATTCAGGGATTACACAGGCGGCAGGGCGGTGGCGGGGTGGGGACAGGCGCAGACAGGCCCTGCCCGAGTCCACCCCACGCCACGCTCTCCCTCCCTCCCGGGCCTACAGGTGCCTCACCTCTGCCCACGAGACGCAGGACCCCAGCCTGCGGCCCTGTGGGGAGGGGTGCTCACGGGGCAGCCTCAGGAGACTGTGCCCGTCCGGAGCGATGTCCCCCACAGCTCCAGGGTCCCTCGGGAAGCAAGAGCACCCGAGGGTGGCCTTCCCACGGCTGCTTCTGCTGCGACAGGCAACGCTAAGCCTAGACGCGTCTGGGTGTAAGCGCTGGGACCGCCTGAGCCTGGGCGAGCTCCTCCGGCAACCAAACCTCACTGGCATCACTCCATTCACCCGGCTTGAACAGACACTCGCGCCCTGGGGAAGACGTGCCGGGGGGCCGCTGGGGCCTCCCAGAGCGGCAGAGGAAGAGGGGCTTCGAACCACAGAGCTGTGCCCCGACGGGCAGACCCAGGCCCAGATGACGCTCAGTGGGTGCCCCCCCCCCCGTGCCAGGCCCTGGAGGCAGACTCTGAGGACAAGGGTTTGCCCTGGGAGCTCGCAGCAGCACAGGGGAGGGGGCCAGAGTGAGGCACCCGCAGACAGGGCAGCACACGCCCTCCGAGGGCCAGGCCGCGCCAGGGCCGCCTCTGCCTGCGGGCCCGGCTCGGCCCAGGCACATTCCACCCGTGAGCTCCCAGCACCGTGCCTGCACGCACTGCGGCCTAGGACACTTCGGTGGGAGGACGGACCGAGGATGGGGGGCCAGGAGGGAGGGCAGCAGGAAGGGGACTTCACGCCCTGCCCCGCCTTGTGACTTGGGCCCCTGAGTTGCCACTCTCCCAGCCGTGAAAGAAGCACCTTTGCTACAGAGCTGGTAAGATTCAATTAAACTCAATTCCGCAGGACACAGTACGTGGGCAGCCTAGTACCGGGCCTGACCCCCAGCGATGTGTATGTCCCCTCCTTCCCCTCCCCAGCCACGCACGTGATGACCTCGGTGCAGAGCTGCCCACTGGGCCTCTTGCTTCCTTCAATGCCATCCTCCCTCAGAAATGCCCGGCGGGCAGCCAGCCAAGGGTCAGCCCCACGGAGGTGCCTATGTGTTTCGCCATGGCCCACGTCTTTGGGGGAAGGCCACCCTCCCACAAAACAAACGCACAGTCTGGGGCAGAAGACAATGACATCCCCCAGCAGGCTGGCTTGTGCAGCCCCCGGCAGACAGCAGATGTTCGGAGGGACAGACGATCCAGCCAGCCAGGGCCGAGGTCCCTCCCCGGCCGGAAGTCCTGCTCCCCGTTTTGTCTCTGCTGCCCACGACCTTGCACCCCTCTGGCAAGCCTACTACTCACTCAGGTCTCAAGGGCGGTGGCCACCCCCACCCAGTGCCACACAGAGCTGGAGCTCACTGCTTCTCAATCCGCAGAGGAGAGCTAACATGCCCCTGGGTGCCCGGCACCCGGTACAGAGATGGGGACTGTCACGGCATCGTACGGGAACTGACACTGAGCCTCCAAGGGGGGCAGCCTGACCACAGCCAGAGGGCACCAGAGCTGGGGTCTGAATCAGGGCTGCCTCACAGGGGTGGGGTGAGGTCCAGCGCCCAGCCCGGGTCAGCCTGGCCTCTCAAGCGGAAGAAAGGTTTATCCAGGACAGCGCACCGCCTGGCCCGAGTGACACGTGCTCCCCGAGGGCTGTGCTGGAAACCAGACATTGCGAAGGAGCTGCCTCCTCCTCCTCCCCCTGCACACCTCACACTCACACACGTGAGCTCACACGTGTGCACGTACGCACACACACCCACGCACCCACATTCACACGGGCATGCACCCACACACGTGCCCCGCCTCTCTCCAGGGTCTCGGCACTGAGGAAAAAGTATTGAGCTGGGAAGCAGGCAAGGGGTCATTTATTTTAATTATTAAAACAGCAGCCACTTACTCTCGAGCCATCTATAATGCCACTTAATTACCTAGTACATAAAACTGCCTTTGCATCTTAGCAGAGCAATAAATCAGCTCAGAACCGGAGTTGTTTAAAGCATTCTAGCCGAAGACTGGCGGGGGGCGGGGGGGGGGGGACGGTGAGAAATCACCCCTCGGCGCCCCAGGAAGTGATAAACCAGGTCTCTGCTCTGAAGCCGCGGCCACGGCAGGAACAAACGGGCCGGCTCCCGCCCGGCGGGGTGTGAACTGGGAGGCTGGCGTCCTCCCTCCCGCTCCTCTGTCCACTGCTCGGCTGGCCCCTGCCCTGCCATGCTCCATCCTTTGTGTGGTCCACAATAGCCCTGCCAGATGGCATGGCGTGGCCAGCAGCCCCTTCAAGCCAATCGCTCATCCTGTCGGGACCCAGCAGGGGCTGTGGGCAGGACACTTGGGAACTGGCCCAAGCCACGCCTCGCTCGCCCCTGCCCTAACCGCCTCCTGGTCCCTGGCCCTCAGGCACAGGCGGCTTAGGGCACACCTGGGCCATCAAGAGGACCTCAGGCAGGTGTACTGCCGCCAGGGGAGTAGGCAGAACCACGGGGTGATTAAGTGGTCACTCTGTATCTGCAAGACAGCGGGACGAAATGGGGAGGGCGACAGAGCAGGCAGGGAGACGCCAGGCACCACACCCCCCCAGCGCTGGCAGAAGGCACAGAGCAGTGCTTCCCAGCAGGCAGGCATAAATCATCCCCTCCCATGGGCTGCCCTGGCCTCCATGTGCTAGCAGCCCCGGCGTGCTTCTCCAAGGGGAAGGGGTCCTGTGAATGGCACACGAGGGAGCAGGTGGGCTGTGCAACTCCTGGGCACACGCCACACTGGGCTGACCACGTCCCGCCTTCCCTCTGAGGATGGCTCCCAGGGCGCACGGGGCAGGGGGTGGGGGCACGGCAGGCACCAGCCCTAGGCAGTGGACCCCTGGGCTGTCTCCAGTCTCAACCATCACAAGCACCGCTGCCATGAGGGCCTGGGCGTGTCCCATCTGCACAAGTGCTGTCCGCTGTAGGATAAATTCCCGGCAGCGGGATTGCTGGGCCAAAGGGGACATGCCTCTGCAATTTTCTAAGTCACCAAACTGCCCTGCATAGGGGCTGGCCCCATTCACACTCCCATTAGCGTGCATGACAGCCTCTGTCTCCCATTAGCACGTATGAGAAAAGTTTTCTGTCTTGTCCTTTGTTCTTTGAAGAGAAGGAGTTAGCCGGCTGGAAGCCTTTTAAGCTCCGCACGCCGCCTGCTCGCTGCTTTCTGGTCCTCTCACCAGGGAAGTGCCTCCTCTGGCCGGTGTTGGCCCCCCCCGCACCCCCGCACCCCTGGCTGGCACGGCTGGAAAAGGGGAGCAGGACCCGGCTCACCCCGGGACACACCCCGCTGCAGCTGGGCGGATGTGTGTATCCCAGCGTTGAGTTCAGCAGGAACAAGTCACCACTTTTCTGAGGCCCTCCCTCCTCCACAGAGCCTTCTAGAATTGCCCCGCTGGGGCCGCGTGCTCTCCAGCTACCTGCACCAGAGCTTCAAGCTCTTTCTGATTCTTGTCTCATTGTGTCACCTTTCCCCGAATCAGCCTCCACCATCTGACTGTGAGCTCCCGGAGGGCAGGGACTCGGCCAACCTGTGTGTGCATCTCTCAGGTCACGTGTGTGCATCTCCCTGGACGGTGCCTGGCATGGATCCTGATGGTGGGAAGTGTCCGGAGAAAGCTGTCAGGAAGCTGAGGCAGGGGGACCTGGCTGATGGCTCATCCAGGCTCATCTCCCGATACCAGGAACAATGTCTAGCCTGTCAAGCCCCCTCGGGGACACTCCAAATTAAACTGTCTTTACAGAAAGATGGGCATCCGGCCAATCTGAGACCTTCTGGACAGACTGCATTGGTTTACAGGGCGACTGGATGGAGGGCGGGAAGTAGGTGGGGGCAGACGCAGGAGAAAACAGTCTGTGAGGAACGTGTGCTTGTCCATGGAATGCTCTGGAACTGCCAGGAATATGGGCGGGAACAGCGGCCACCGCGGACAACCAGCCCCAAAGAAGAAGGGAAACGGACCCTCCCCAGGTGGCCTCGGGCCTCTGAGCATGCAGCCAAGCGGCTGCTCTCCGAGCTTAGTCACGGGCCACTGATCGCACTGTCCCCCAGCTGGGTTTACCAGTGACAGCCAGCTCAGGCTAAAGCACAGCCGCTTGGGGACCCTGGTCCCCATGCACTGCGTTAACTCCTGCCACCCCTCCCCTCCTCCCAGCCAGTCCACAGTCCTCTCACAACTACTGGGCTGAGAGGCTGTGTAGTCACAGGACCTGACAGGTCAGATACAACGTCACCAAGGGAGAGCTGACCCGTGACACTCAGCTGATGGGGGCCTCCCTGCATCCCGCACCCAAGCTATGGGGGTGGGCCTGGGTGGGCAGGGATAAGGGGGGCTGCAGAGGGGGACGGGGGTCCTAAGACAGAGGTGCACCACTCCCCACCCTGGGCCTCACTCGGGGATGCAGCACCTGTAGTTCCTGCCCTTGGCAGCTCACCGTCTCAGGGCAGGCGGCAGACGTGCCCACTGATTACGTGAAGCTGGGATGTCCGTCCTGTGAAGGTTTATTTACAGACACAAAACTCATTTGCCCCATCACTTCGTTTGAGCCTCACAACAGCCTCATGGACCAGCTTACATTAAGTTCTCCCATCTAACCAACAAAGAAACGGGGGTTCAGAGAGAGTCCACCACTGACCAAGTGTACTCCACAAATGAGGCCGCAGGATGTGTGCCCAGATCGTCTGCCTGCAGGGCCAGACACAGCTCCATGCCCCACCGAGAGCATCTCACATGGTACAGACACCTGCCTGCCAGTCGAGGCAAGCAAGACTGCAAAAGGAGGAGGGGGCCACACCACAAGCCTGCACAACACAGCAGAGCACGGCTTCAGCACACCGCTCCATCCCACTGAAAGCCCGGGAGTTAAAGCCCAGCGGCGGTCACAAGAAAACCCCAGCCCCAGAGGCCAGCTACCGGGCCAAGGTCCCTGAACATGGAGACAGAGGGGCCTGGAGGGGAGAAGGAAATTGAAGGAGGCAGGGTGGCGGAGTCCCACTACAGGGCTGGGCCAGGACTCCCTCGGCGTCCCCCAGACCTGCGGGGAGGCGGGCAGTGGATGGTTTTGCAAAGTCAGCCGGGAAGGGCCACGCCAGGCGCCACGGGCCTCCGGGAGCCCCAGGAAGAGGCATGAGCAGCAATGAGTCCCTCCCTCACCTGCCAACAGCGCAATGCCTCTGCTCCTGCCCAGGACACTTGGACGCGCTGTTCCCTTCCTTGCAGTGGTCCTCTCCTCCACTGCGGCCACAGCCCGGGACTCAGGCTCTCAGAGGATCTCCCAGGACGTGGAGCACGCACGTGGGGGGAGGAGAGCTGACCCCCGGCGGGGGGCGCCGGGCCGGGCACCCCTCTGGCACACAATGCCCTGCACTGCGCTGAGAGGGAGGAACTTCAGTCCCCCTCGTAGAAGCCGGGCCTCCTAGGACCCTCTACCAGAGATGATCCAAAACCTGAGTGGCACTAACCTGGGACCAGCACAAGGAGGCCTAAAAATCAGACAGGTAACGAGCTCCACGTGCACTGACCCAGGGGCAGTGTGTCCCCATGATTTATGTAGCCCTGGGAGAGAGGGCGGTACGTGCCCAGGCTGGGAGTGGGCAGGCTGTCACCTCCTCCTGCCGTGTGATGGACGTGGGAGCCCAGCAGGACGCCAGTGGCACCCCCATGCCCCCCCCCACTCGCCAGCCCCTGCTGCTTCATAACCACTGTCTGCTCTTCTATTAACAGAACCGGACCCGAGCAGAACAGACACTGGAACAGCCACAAACATAAACAGGCCTCCAGCAGGGCAGGGGGACCCCAAAGAAGAGGCATCCTGATGCAGGAGGGGCACGCTGGCGGCCCCCCACCCCAAGGCAAGGGAAGGCAGCTGTGGGCCACAACGGGGCAACTTTATAGAGGGTCCCGGGAGATCGGAGGGGGCGCGGCAAGGGACCCCGCATCCTCCCGGCTTAAACTGGGTGCTACTGCAAAAGGAAGCTGGTCTTTCCCGAGCACCGACTGCGGGGAAGGCTCACTCACAGCCGTCACGGCCCCTGCCAAAGTCTGCTCGGCACTTGCTACGTGCCAGGCACTCTGCCAAACACATCACACGAATTACTCAGGCCTACGAGGGACACGCCATCATCGCCCTATTTTCCAGACGGGGAAACTGAGGCTCCGGGGGGGTGGTGTCAAGGGCCCACATCACCCAGAACGGTAGCTGGTGGATCTAAGACCTTGAGTCCAGGGCTGACCCCCTCAGAGCTGGGCTCTTCATCCCTAACCTACGGTCTCCTGCCTCCCTGCTCCCCGCCCGCCCCCGCCCGTCGCCAGCCATCCAGGGAGGGGAGGCGTCCTGTTCAGCCCCTCCTGGAGAGTGAGCAAGGTGCCCAGGCCCTACAGCTCCCCGCCTGACCCTGTGACCCCTGCACCCGTTTACAGCAGGGGAGATTCTCAGTATCAGGGTCTGGGCAGGCGCCCGCCTCCTGCCAGGTTGTCTGCTGCCCTGAAAAGGCCTCAAGCACGTCCGCCGCCCGCCCCACGCCCAGCGACCCCCTTAGACCGGAGTCCAGCACGGCCCACCGCCCCACGTGTCCCTCCCGGCTGGGCACCTGCCTTCTGCAAGTGGCAGTGGGCTCTCGGCCGCTTCACTGTCCCTCACCCTCCGCTGAAAGGAAGGGGTTCAGCGGCTCTGATCCCCAAAACGGCGGCGGCCGAGGAGGAGGCTGGAACTTCTGCGCAACCCGCCACGGCCACGGCCGGCCACGGTCAGGGTGCTGCTGTGCTGCCACACCTGCCACACCCAGATGCCACGAGGCAGGGCGAGGCCCGCAGACCCCAAACCCCTCTGCCCTCCCCAAGTCACAGGGAGAGCTGCCCCAAGTCCCCGAGCTGCCAGCTCGGCCCGTGTCTGGGCCTCCACTGGGGCCCCTCAACTGAGGAACAGGGAAGGCAGGCCCCCATCCCCGGTCTGGTTGACACGAGGATGAAATGGCAGGAGCGGTCCCAGGAGCCGCTGGAAAAGCCGCCCTGACCCAGGCACCAGGACACGGCGTGTTGACCGATGAGACAGGAGAGCACACGGACCGATGGGAATGCAGCAGGGGGCCTCGGTTCACCCCGGGGAGGCACGGCAGGGACAGAAATTCTCCAGGTGGAGGAGGAGGGTGCAGTGACCAGCAGACGACCCCCTGTGCTAAGGCCCCATTAGGGCCCCTGGACTTTTTTTTTTTTTTTTGGCCATGCCGCACGGCTTGCGGGATCTCGGTTCCCCAACCAGGGATTGAACCCAGGCCACAGCAGTGAAAGCGTGGAGCCCTAGCCACTGGGCCACCAGGGAACTCCTGCCCCTGGACTTTTTGTAAAGAGCTCCACGAGAGCCTTGGTCTCACGGCAGAAGGGACCCCCGGCCCGGGACACCCTCGTTCATGATGGTGTGGGGGGCCTCACGGGCCAGTGTCTGTGACCTTTCCCTGCTACCCATGAATTTGCTCCCTGACTCTGGCCTCACTGACCCAGGGCTAGCCCTCAAGGGGCCACTGGCCCAGACCGGCCGGAGTCAGGACACTGGGCCAGCCTCTGTGCCCTCCGGCCTCTGCCTAGGGAAGGCCAGGGTCCCAGAGTCCCAGCATCTAGTCCTGCCCCTGCCACGCTGGTGCCCATTTTCTGCTGGGACTGGAGGGCCAGCCTCGTGTATTTGGGGGCATCCACAGCCGCTCAACAGAGCGACAGCGGGAAAGGCCTCTTTGCTGTGTAAGCCAGGCCTCCAGACCCAAGGTGGGGGGCTGCTAGCCGGGTGTGTGCGTTTCCGAGGGCCTGGGGCGGAGGATAATCCCAGGGCCCCTGGGCCCCCTCCAACCTTCTCCAACCTCCTCTGCCCCTCCTCGCCCTGGAGCCTCTGCCCCGGGCCTCTCAAGGCACATCCCACCTCCCCAGCTGCCTTGCAGGGGGCGGGCGAGCCCCAGGGGCCTCCTCTGTGGACCCCTGGACACACGCCGACACTCCGAAGACAGCGCCCTCCTGATGGGCTGGCAGGTGAGCGGACGTGAGGACACCGCTCAAGGAGAGAAGTGGCCGCCGAACCCCGTGCCAACACGGAGGGGGACGCAGACCAGCCGACGGGGGTGCAGGGTCCTCGGAGAGGAGGAAGCTGGGCCTTTCTGGGGCTGGGGGGCAGGGCCGGGCCACACATCCCTCAACTGTAAGGATTACCGCGAGTTGTGGGATTACTAGTGGTTTGGCCAAAAGCCAGACACAGGCTCAGAGAGAAGGGCAGATAAAACGCGACTTCAGTCAGGCTGTCAACAAAGGAGAGGATTACCTCGTCAGAGACAGAACTGGAAACGACGTGAGGGTGGGAGCATTCCCATCCGGCTTCTCCAGGGTCCCCAGCCCTGCTCCACCTTGAACATGGTCCTGAAAGGCAGGCAGGGCGCTCTCTCCTGGGGAGGCCGGTGCCTGGTACAGCGGCAGGAACGTGGGCCTCAGAAACAGCCCCCTCGGTGGGCTGACCGAGGGTCCCAGGGATCGCGAGGGGGCGGCTGCTACAGGGAGAAAGGGGGCAGAGGGGGAAGGTCAGATCCCAAGCCTCCGCCCGACAGTCCAGCCCCTGCCCCCAAACCCGGCCGCGCAACAGCCAACTTTGACAAAAGACCCGTGTGACCTCACACCTTATCCACAAAGGAAGATCCAAATTCTAACCCCCAAGTGCGGTCCCACGGCAAGGAAGCTAAGCTCGGGAACCAGGAAGCTGGAAACCACACGACACAGGGCTCCGGTTTCTGAAGCGCTGATGCCCCCAGCAAACAGGCCACTGGCCGGCGGGCTGTTTGCTCAGCTGCACCAGGCGGGATTCCCAAACAGTGCGTGAGGCTGGGGGCAGTACACCGCCACTGCCCGGGGCTCTTGGCAGTTACAGGGGGGCCCCTGGTGCCAAGGCAAAACCCGCGGCCGCAAAAGTCAACGTCTCCTATCCAGAGAGGCCCTAAGAAAACAAGAGACAGGGACCCAGCTGCCTGAGGCTACAAAGCCAGGACACTCCAGAACCAACACGTGAAAACCAGGAGCATCTGACCTCACACTGGGATCCCACACCACCCCAGGCGTCCTCGTTAGAGCCTGAGACCTGCATTCCGACCTCACACCTCTGAGGTACCACACGGGGGGTGCTGAGCGTGGCACCTGCGCACAGAGGTGCGGACCGTCACTATTAAATTTACTGTCCCAGACGCAGGCTCATGTAGGACATTTGCTGATGCTGAGCTGGCTGGAAAGATCCTGAGCTAAGGGCCAGCCTCAACCGGGCAGCTTACAGTGAGAGCAGGACGGGGCCTGTGCAAGTGAGAATGGCTCCAGAGAAGGAACCCTTGATGTGGGGCTGGAAATATGCTTTCCTGAAACCTAATCACCCTCCGCAGGGAGTGACATCCACGTGCGGACATCACGGCCTCGCTCCTTACACACCTGAGCACCTTACACACCTCATCCCATCCAGCGCTCACCACACCCTGCAGTAAGGAAGGTTCTAACAGTCCCCCACAAGATCCACGAGGAAAGAGGCACAGAGAGGTTAACCGGCAAGCCCAGAGCCACACAGCAGCCAACACTGGGGTTTTCTGTGAACCCTCATAGGGGCGCTGGACAGAGAGCTTCCTCCCACCGGGCTCAGGATGGTCAGGAATGCGGGGGTGGCCTGCACGCCTGGCCCCTTACTGTACACAAACCCTGTGATGTGGGTCCCTTATCAACCCCACTCTATAGATGAGGAACCACAACAGGGACCAGAAGTGGCCCAGGCAGAGGCTTCTAAGGTGGTGACGGTCCAGCAAGGGGACGGTCAGAGGGGAGCATGGGGCTACAACCTGTCAGGCCAGACAGGAGAAATGAAAACGCGTTCCTGGACCTCAAGATATGCCCTGCGGGCCCCTGGGAACGAGGGGTCCTCCTGGAGCAAAGTGCACCTTATCCAGGTGTTGACCTCCTTGGCCACTGACCTCAGAAAACACAAACCTTATGGGTATATGTGGCTTCAGAGAGAAGCAGAAAGACTCAGGCCCTGATACAAATTGAAGGGCAAAACCAAAAATGGAGAGGGTGGCACATGCTGGGGCTGGCGCTGGGGCTGGCAGCAGTCTGGCGGGGGCGGGGGTGGGGGGGTGGGGTCCCAGGAGACGGAAAGAGGACTCCTTCCCTCCCACCTCCCCAGCTCCAAGCAGCAAGGCCAGCCCTTAGGGTCCCCACCGCCACCCACTCACTGTCCCCCCAGCCCCGCCATCCCCACCTTTGCCAGGGGCTCACTCTCTCCAACGAACCACCCCAGCGAGAGCGCAACGCACAGGAAGGAGGACTGAGTCAGAGGAAGCCCAGCCACGGGGCCACCAGGCCTTCTCACCTCGCCGAGGTCTGCCAGCCGGGGCTACCACAACAGCAATAATAACAGCCAACAATTTATTAAAAACACCCAGCTCGGGCTTCCCTGGTGGCGCAGTGGTTGAGAATCTGCCTGCCAATGGAGGGGACACGGGTTCGAGCCCTGGTCTGGGAAGATCCCACATGCCGCGGAGCAGCTAGGCCCGTGAGCCACAGTTACTGAGCCTGCGCGTCTGGAGCCTGTGCTCCGCAACAAGAGAGGCCGCGATAGTGAGAGGCCTGCGCACCGCGATGAAGAGTGGCCCCCACTTGCCGCAACTAGAGAAAGCCCTCGCACAGAAACGGAGACCCAACACAGCCATAAATAAATAAATAAATAAATAAATTTATAAAAACAAAAACCCTTCTATTAAAAAAACAAAAAACAAACACCCAGCTCTGACTGCTATGATGACCAAGTGCCCGTGGTACATGCGTGGTGCTAAGCTGCTCCCCAGGCCCATGTGACAGGTGAGCCGCAGTTCAGAGAAGCGAAGGGCGGGCCCAAGGCCAAGGTAATAGGGCGTCCCTGGGCGGGACGCTAGGGATGTGAGCCGGCCAGGTCCTCCACCACCAGGAAGGTCAAACTCGGTCCGTGGATGCTAGAGTGCTCCGAACCACCTCGGACTCCTTTCTCCCCCTCTGTTTGCAGCAAGATTTAGGATGCCAGGAACTCCTTGGAGAGAAAGGTGGGTGGGAACCTGAATCACAGGCACAGGGTAATTTGTGGCCTGTCCGGGGGGCTGGCGGATGTACATATTTTGGGCAGGCAGATGCCAGGTTCCAGGCCCCTGGTTTCATGAGCCAGGCTCCGCCAGGCTGATTAGAACAACATATCCCTCTCACCCCTTCCCTCCTGCCTCCTGACCCATGGGAAGCAGGGACCATCACACCTGCCCGGCCTCCTCGCCCTTTATCTTGGCCCTGAGCCACAGGGAGAGAGGCTGAAGGGACGGGGTGAGGGGTTTGGGCAAAGGAGCTAGAAACTGCTCAGTGTGGGCCTCCTACCTCCACCAGGGCGTCTTCATGAGGCCCAGAGGCTCCCCACACGGGGTCCTATAACCCGAACCCTACCCCAGGCTCTGGAAGTCTCTGGAAGTCAGGGGCGGGGTGAGATTCTCTACACGCTCTCCCAAGTCCATGGGCTCACCTTCACAGGGCGGTAGGTCCTGGAGGAACCAAGAGGGTGGGCTTCCTGTGACCCTCGCCCCACACAGCCAGCCTTGGTGGGGAGGGGGTGGGGAGCAATGTTTGTGAAAGGCCAAGCTGCGGCCCTCCCTGGGAGGTCCTCCATCCCCGGGGGACAGCCACGCGCCCTTCAAAAATGAATTGGTTTTTTGGGTTTTTTTTTAAGAATATGTGCCATGTGTTAGATTTACTTCTGTTATTTAATTTATTTATTTTTATAAATTTATTTTATTTATTTATTTTTGGCTGCTTTGGGTCTTCGTTTTTGCACGCGGGCTTTCTCTAGTTGTGGCGAGCGGGGGCTACTCTTCGTTGCGGTGCATGGGCTTCTCATTGCGGTGGCTTCTCTTGTTGCAGAGCACAGGCTCTAGGTACGTATGGGCTTCAGTAGTTGTGGCGCGCGGGTTCAGTAGTTGTGGCTCGTGGGGTCTAGAGCGCAGGCTCAGTAGTTGTGGCGCACGGGCTTAGTTGCTCCGCGGCATGTGGGATCTTCCCGGACCAGGGCTCAAACCCGAGTCCCCTGCATTGGCAGGTGGATTCTAAACCACTGCGCCACCAGGGAAGTCCCCCAAAATGAACTGTTTTTAAAAAATGAATTATTTTTCTCTAAGAAATAATACATAAGTTCCGACGCCAGAATGTTGGGGTGTCATCTCCTCCCCCTAGTCTGAAAGCTGTGCACGGGGCCTTTGTCACCAGGACACCGCAGGGGTCCTCCAATGCAGGCACCCACCCCCCACTCCGAGCCCATCCTCCACCGGGAAACCAGAACACCTCAAGAAGTGTAAGTGGGATGAGATGGTGTCATCTCTGCCCAACTTAGATAAAATCGCAACTCCAACAGTTCCGCCCACTCTGCCCCCTCGGTTACCAGACTCCAGCCACAGTGGCCTCCGTCCTGTCCTGAACAGCACCGGGCTCATCCCCACCCGCCTCCACGTCCTCCCTGGGCTGGAAGACCTCCAGGGACAGCTCCTGCTCATCCAAGCCCCAGCCCAGGCAGCCCTCCTCTCAGACGCCACCCCTGCCACCGTCTCTGGTCCATTCCCAGCACTCACCAGTACACAAATCCCTCTTGTCCATTTATCTGTTTGCTAGTTTGTCTCCCCAGTGAGACCTCTGACTATTTTTCTCCTGGAAATATCCCAAGAGCGTGGAAACGGGGCCCCGACGTGAAACAGGCGCTCGATAAACAGATGACAGCACACGCCCTGAGCACCGCAGAGGGTGACGGGCATCGGGACCACTCTGACCGGGCTCCTGGGCCTCTGAGCTCCACCTTGCCTGTGTACAGGATGGGATGATGAAAACCTCAGAGCGCCACGGTGACCACGGGAGACGACGCCACGTGCCTGGTGCCGAAGGAGACAAGTAAGGCTGCCACCGTTTCTGGGGGCGCTCAGAAACCAGGCAGAGATGCCCACGGCGCACACACCACTTAATGTCTCCTGGAGCCCCCAGCGTCCCTGCCGGCCCCGCTGCTGCCACTACTCACCACGCCCGCAGCTGGGCCGACCACCCAGAGTGAACGCCAGCCCCCTGGGTGCTCCCGGCAGAGGAAGGAGCGGCGGGTGGCCAAGACTCTAATGGGAGCCCCCGGGGAGCTGGCTCTGCCTGGCGCGGGGGTTGTTACGGTCTGAATGTCTGTGCGCCTCCAAAATTCATACTGAAACCCTAACCCCCAACGGTGATGCTGCTGGAGGCGGGGCCTTTGGGCGGGGCTTAAGCCATGAAGGTGGCCCCCCATGAATGGGATGAGTGCCTTACCATGGGCTCCAGTCCAGAGAGCTCCCTTGCCCCTGCCACCCTGTGAGGGCACAGCGAGAAGGTGCCAGCTGTGAACCAGGAACCCGACCAGGCTGGCGCCTTGATCTTGGACATCCAGCCTCCAGAAATGTAAGCAATAACTTCTGTTTCCATAACCCCCCAGGCAGTGGTATTCTGTTACAGCAGCCCACACGGACTAGGAGGGGTGTTGCCCCACCCCGACCCTGCACTGCCTGACTGCTCAGGGGAGGTTTGTTTTCACATCACTGAAGGTCATTTGCTCTCACTTAGAAGCACAGGACCCTCTGCTGTCACCAAACTGCAGGCACCGGCTGAGGCCACAGGCTTCACAGTCACCACCACCACCCTCCCCCACTCTGGGCCTTGATGTCCCCTTAGAGGAGCGGGCTGAACAGGGCCTTGCTTGGTCAGTGATGAGGTCCCCGCAGCCCAGCTGCTCTGGCTCGAACAGCAGTGCGTACCCAGGAGGCTGTACTCCCGCCCGGGTCGGGGCCCTGGGCAGCAGCATTCGGCCCTGGCTCCAACCTCCTGTCCCCAAAGAGCCCCAGGCAGCACCATGCCCCCATTACACACGGTCCCCTGTCCTCCACAATCGCTGGCAGGTGTGTGCTGCTGGGGTTGGTGGGGGAGGAGGGGTGTCAGCCTTCCAGAAGGACTTGGTTTTTACAACCGCTGTCGCCAAACGCACCCCTCACCACGACCCCACCTAGACCCTCGATGCCCTCTGCACCTTCCCCATGGAAGGGTGGGGGGGGGGTGGCGAAGACAGACGAGCCTGGGTCAGGCCCAGGCAGCTGCTGGGTGACCCTGAGCAAGTCCCTCCACATCTCTGAGCCTCAGATTTCTGGGCGTGTTCACACTTGCCCCCCAACCTGCAGAAAGCCTCTGGTCTCCACAGCCCATACACAAGTGAGGGGCTGTCCAAGGAAGCCTCCAGATCCTGCCTTGCTGGAATCCTGCTGCTTGTTATCCTGGGATGAGGAGGACAGACGGGGACGGCTGCATTCAGGAGCTGCCACCTGGAACCCGGGATCCCTGCCGGACATCTTCCCTCATGGAGGGCACGCTCACCTGCCAGCTTTGTGCAGGGGTTAAATTCTGCGACACCTGCTCTCTCCTCTCTGACCTCCCACCACCTCGCAGCCGAGGACCCGGGGTGGGGGGGGGGGCGGGGCAGGCAGCTCAATGAAGAACCGAAAATTGCTCTGGGAGTTTTCTGTGTGTTCACAGTAGAAGCAGTTAGATCTCAGCATAAATCTTTCCTGGATCAGGGAGGCAGAGATGCTGGCTGTGCAGTATCCCAACCGCAGCTGGCTCTCCCCCCAGCCAGGGCCTGGCACACGCCTAGCATACTACCCCCCGCCCCTCCCAGGCTGCGGCACAGAGAACCCAACAAGTTCAATCCAGATCCGGGGGAGTGCGGGCGGGGGAGGGGATAAAGATGAAGGGGACCTGGGAGGCAGGAGGGCCTGGAATTCAGGGAATGTAGGGAGATAAGGGTAGAAAAGAAGAGAGGCAATCAGGGCTAAAGGCACAACTGCTGGGGTTCCGAGCCCTGACCAGGGGCTTCGCCAAAGTGAAACGATTCTGGGACTTCCCCGGCGGTCCAGCGGTTAAGACTCCGCACTTCCAGTGCAGGGGGTGTGAGTGTGATCCCTGGGAGCTAAGATCCCGCATGCCACGCAGCGCAGCCAAAAAACAAAAAGTGAAACGATTCTGTTGGTCCTCACACTTGCCCTGAGTGGTACACCAGCCGGGCAGGCTGGGGTCTGCCTGCAGCCCCGCCACTCACAGCTCTGTGACCCGGGCACATTCCTAAACGTGTTGCCACATGTGCAAGGAGGGACCAAAGAAGGACCCGCCACAGGGCATTCTGGAGGTTAACGAGGCCATGGGTCAGGTCCTCGCCCAGGGAGGGGCTGTGGAAGCTGCTCAGGGGGATGCTGGCCATCCCGCGGGGCACCCCACTTTTATGCCCGGAGTCCCTGACAAGCAAGGGACTGCCAAGGTCACCAAGCAAATGGCTTCGACCAGCGACAGGGAGGAAAGGCTTCCTGGAGGTGGGGACTGCAGCCAGAGGGCAGCCTTCAGGATCTCATCCGGAATGGGGCTCAGTCCCGGCCTCCGGCCTCCGCGGGGACGGCCTGTGCTTCCTCCTTCCTGTTTGACTGGCACCTCCCCCAGGATCCGGCCGAGTTCCCTGACATAGGAGCCACGGGGTGGGGCCCGCTTCCTAACCCCGGGCCAGCGCGGGGGACTAGGACGCTCAGCAGGCGTTAATGTGACCGAACCAGGGGACTGGCAAGGACCTCGGGAGACGCAGAGGCCCTGCGGCTCACACACGCGGTGCTGGGCCCCCTCTGCCACCGGGGCCCGTGGCACGCTGCTCACCCTGCAGGGCTCGGAGGACACCAGCACCCAGTAATCGCTCCGTGAGCCTGGTCCCCTTCTGTCGGTAATGGGCCTTGCAGGGCTGCCATGAGGACCCAGCAAGAAACGGAGGAAACTCTCTGGAGCTCAAAGCTCTACAAAAACCCACGCTGACCACACTGGAGGAAATCATTCACAAACGTTTACACAAAGCGGCAGACCTCCACACCCTCACGTGCTTCAGACCATCTCCGAGCCGTGCTCCGTGCAGGGAACATTCGTGCTTCGGGCCCTACAGCAGAGGTTAACCTACTCCCGGCTTCCCAGCCCTGCCCTGAGTCACAGCGACAGTCACAGGCCATCAGAGAGAAAACAAAACCAACGGGAAGGCAGCTTCCCACCCCGGGACACCTAGGACAGAAGGTCGGCGTGCTCCCCCCAGGCTGACCCTCACAGATGGCCTGTGTTTCACGGCTGCTGGCCGGAGGCACGGGGTGGAAGTCAGGAATCCAAATCACCTCCCAGGCCAAATCAGATACCTGTGGGCCGGCGATCCCCTCCGTTCCCGTCCAGAACTCAAGTCGCGACAGGAAACCCTAGGGAAAACCAGGTGTGTGTCCTCCGCCCACCTCACAAATCTCCCCTGTCCACGCAGTTCTAACGGGCATGGCTAGACTGACAGTCACATCTCCCCCCATCCCCAAAGAGAAACCACAATCCCACAAAGGGGGCCAAGGCACATCCAAGGGGTCGACAGGTCACCAATCAAGCGGTGACACGTGGCGGGGATCTCTAGATGCCTTAGTAAAAGAAAAGCTTGAGAGTGGCTGCCAACCTTCCCCGCTGAGCCCACCTGAAACCCAGGGCCGGAGGCCTCGAGACAGCGAGCGCGGTCCTGAGGGTCCCTGCAAATGCGGTGAGCCGGGCACACAGTGCATGGCGTCCGGTCCGGTTCCGACACGCAGGACCCGGCTGGCCTGGGAGAAGGGGCTCCGGGAGGCTCACCCCCACCTCTGCCTGGTCACGCACCGTCCCCAGGACAGAACGGTGCCGTCCACTCACACGCCACGAACCTCTCCTGCGGCACCTACCTCTCCGGCACGGCAGCCTCACCCCCAAGAACCTGTGAGATCCAGGGAGTAATCAGCAAGGGGCCGAGGCCCACATCCACACAGGGGTGCCGGGAGCATGCAGGGTGCACACGGCTACAAAGCTCGCCTGCAGCTCCCCCAGGGCCCACGCTCACCCCGAGCCCTTTCCCACCAGACCTGCTGAGAACAGGCTTCCTGAGGAGGGACGCTTGGGTAGCAGCAAACATTCGCAAGGCCTCTTTCAGGTTTACAGCCCTCTTACCCCACAACACCCTGGGGACTCGGGGGGCGGGGGGAGAGGGACAGACTCTCAGTCACTCAGCAGGAAATCAGGGCTCAGAGAGGGTAAGAACACATGCCCAAGGTAACACAGCAAGTCAGCAACTCTTTCCACACCCCCCTGCCCACCCCAGCACCCTGGATGCCCCTGTCAGAGCCCCTGCCCACGCCCACGGACGAGCTGTCCCACCCGGGCCGGGCTGCCTGGGCTCACAGGGGGGCCACCATACGCCCCAGGGGCTCCCACTCCTGATCAGCCCTGCAGCCGGCCGGAGGCCTCAGCGTCGCGGCAGACAGACACCGGCAGGGGATGCAGCTGCACCTGTGCCGAGCTGGACCGGTTCCAACCCCAGAAACAATACTCCTGGCCGGTCTCCTCTCTGGTTTCCAGTCTGCATCTTGCTCGTCTCTGGTGCTCAGGGTGCTTAATAAACATATATTGGATGAACAAAGGCATCTCTACCACTGAGAGCCTGCTCTGTGCTGGGTGTGGGCCCCCGATCTGCACAGAACCACCTGAGTGTCCCTGAGCCCACTTAACAGCCAAGGAGACTAAGTCCAGGTGAGGTGGGCAACTTGCCCAGCGAGTGGGTGGCAAGTCACACCGGACCCCCCAGCCCGGCACGCCCCCAGGGCGGCTCCTCCTCCACTGGCCTGCAGGTTCCGGGGCGTGCCACCAGGACGCCATGGGGACACCACGGCGAGGACGCTGCCTATGGTGGGCGCCCAGCCCCCCCGCTTCCCCGTCCCATTGGTCCAGCGTCTCCCGGGCACCATCTCCCAGGGGCACCTCAGGGCTCAGGGCCACCTGGGTCTGCCAGGTGTCTGCTGCATGAGCAGGCAGCTCCCTCTGAGCTCCGGGCCTCGGTTTCCTCACCTGCACTGAGGTTTCAGATGCAGCGAAGAGGAAGGGCCAGTGTTCCCACGGGGGCACGGCTCAGCAACCGCCCACCCTCCCACGCATTCACCAGGAGTTGTGGATGGAGGGAGGGTGCCGTGAGTGTGTAAACACCAACATGGATACAGACAGCACCCACCTGTCACCTAGAACCTTCCGTGGGTGCAGTCATACCACCTGGCAGATCATTAAATCCTCACCCCAGGAAAGGCTTGCAGAAGTCAGCTCTATTCTGGGGAGGAGCTGGGGGAGGGCAGCATGGGTGCTGAAAGCAATGAAATTGCCCTCTCTCCCAATTACACATGGTAAACTCAGCACCGCAGGGAAGGCCCAGCAGTCGTGAGAACTTAAATAAAGACTGAAAGCAAGAAATAGAAGCTGTGGGGAGGGATGCTTTCAGGCTGTTGAACGTGACCGAGGGGAGCGGGGACAGGCTGTGTGGGCAGGCTGGAGGCTCACATGCTCACACACACTCATACAGACACACACTCAGGTAGACACACACAGACACACACACACAGTCTCACTCACACTCAGACACTCACATAGACGCACTCTCTCACATGCACACACACTCACACCCCTTCCATCCCGGCCACCCCGCGTCTTCCCCAAGCCAATCCCCTCGGCTCCCCTACAAATCCAGGGCCCCTCTCCTGGCTCCTGCCCGACGCCAGGCACTGGGCCCAGGGCAGCTCAGGGGGGCCCTGTTCTCGGGAGCCTGGTCAAGGGGACCCTAAGAGAGGCCACAGTTCCTCGGCTTCCTGGGTCATCGCTGCAGCTGAGTTTAATCCAAGAAGCTGGTGGCTGACTCCACAGTCAGGAGACTCGGGGCTCAGGGGCAGGCAGGGGGCCCCCCCAACCCCAGCTTCCTGCCAGCTCACCCCACAGGACCCCTCAGGACCCCCAGGCACTCATGATGGGCCCCGGGCACTCCAGATGCCCCTGGCAGCCGGAGGGCCAGTGACTGACTCAGCCCACCCTCCTCCGAGCCTTGCAGAAACCCAGCCCCAAAGAGTCCAGGCAAGAAACACAGATGGACGGGGGCAGAGCCCAGAAGGCGAGGAGCAGGTTCAGGGTTGCTGAGGGCAGGCGGGGTGCCCTCGTGACCCAGGAAGACATGGGACGGCGGCCGGCTGCCTGGTGACTCTCAGGGCCCTGCCCACCCCCACCTGCTGAGAGGCCGCGAGGGCAGGGCCGCTGGGGGAGGGGCTCCCACACCACCTCCTGCCCGCCGCCACCTCTCCTGACCCTCACTGTCCTCATCTTACCAACAAGGACACCAAGGCACAGAGGGTGTCAGGCTGTCCGTCCGCAGGTAGCCTGAGACAACCCTGCCCACCCCCATCTGGCTGCGTCCCCCAGCTCTGGGCGTCGGCCTGGGGGTGGGACATGGAGTGACCCCAGCAGCGGCCACTGTGGCAAACCACACACACCCCGGAGCGAGTCACCAGGGCGAGGCTGGCCGCTTCACCCAAGCCTCACATTCCCGGGCCGCTGCTGGAGAGCAGACGCCTTCCAGGAACTCGGTCACCGAGGTGGATGGGGCCACTGGGACGGGAAGCAGGAGGCCTGGCCACCGGGGCCCCTGATGAAGCAGGGGACGGGCAGCTCGGTGTGGCACTCGGCGTCAGGCAGGGGAGGCACCAGGCGGCCACAGGGCGCTCCCCACGCGGGCAGTGGGGGCCAGACGAACGACGGTTCAGACGTGGGGCCATTGTGGGAATTCACAGCAGAGGCTGATGCAGAAACAGCCGCATGCAGCCCCGGCAGAGCGAGACATGACTCAGAGAGACCCACGCTAAGCACTGGGGGGAAAGGGTGGCTGGAACTGTGAAAAGAGGGGGTGGCATTTCAGCCACAGCTTGCAGACCAGCAGGATTTTCCAAATGGAAATGGAGGGGAGGGGAGGGGAGGGGAAAGGAAGGGGGTTGGAGGTGGAGGAGACAGGGAAAAGGCAAGGGGGTATGGAAATGCCTGGATAGCATTCGGGAACTGCTACTGGCCTGGAGTCACAGAAGCTTCTGGAAGAGATGGGAGGGGGCATGGAAAAGGAGTCAGGGTCAGATCACAGAGAGCCTCCAACTTTGTTCTCAGGAGCCTGGGCTTGATGTTGAGGCTGAGGGTCCCTGTGGGTGAGGCGCAAGGTGGGGGCTGTATTTCCGGAAGAACATTCTGTATCGGCAGAGTGAGGGCTGGAGGTGGAGACCCTGGAGGCAGGGAGGCCACCTGAGAGGCTGGCTCCAGGAAACTGGAGCAGAGGTGGGCCTGGGGGGTGAAGTCCCAGCACCAGCAGCGACGGAGCGGGGCAGGAGCGCCCCACACCTGGACATCACAGACCCACACCTGGACATCACAGACCCACACCTGGACATCACAGACCCACACTCACAGTGGCACTGGTTCACCATAAACCACACGCTCGGCGGGGCAGCAAAGACCTGGGCAAGGCGGGAGTAGGTCACAGACAGCGCCACGCCAAGCCGGGCAGACCCACTGTGTGTCTGGACCTCCTGCAAAGCACACGGGCCCCAAAGTTAAACTCCAAGCTCTACAGCACACAGTGTGGTGCCTCAGGCCTGGGGCCTGACTCCCCTCCTTCGGGGCCAGCCCCGTCATGGGCAGAAATCCAATGACCCGCCTGATGGTAGGCCTGCCCTGGCCTGGGGCATCCACTGACCCTGCCCAACAACTGCCTTTTGTTTTGAGGTCCCATTGTCCTCAATTCTCTCGCCTGCCTGCACCAGGGCCAAAGGAGGATTTCCATAGGGACCTCTCAATGGGCTTGTGGAGAAACATCCTGTCAGCGGGATCTGCCGCTCCTGGCCTTGCCTGGAAAGGCCACAAAGCGGGTGGGGGCCAAAGACCCTCTGGAACCGGCCCCGGATGTGAGTGGCTACTCTAACCCAAGCGATCGTTGGGCTGCAAGGTCGTACGCAGGTGGTGGGACTCACCCAGGATCATGGGACCGTGGCGGGCAGAGCCAGCCCTCCTCCTCCACCGCATCCACCCCGCTGCCACGCTCTGCCCTCCTGCGTGACCTCATCCAGTCTGGGGACCCAGTGGGGCCCTGAGAGAGGCCTGTGTTCCCCCAAAGCTGCCCCACCTCACAAGGAAGGGGTGCCAGGCCTGCCCCTCGGACCACCCTGGCGTGGGGGGGAGGGGCGGGCGGGGTGCTGACATGACCAAAGAAGCCAAGAGGGAGCACGGTACCCCTTCTGAAGGTCCCAGCGGGGACGCCCACAAGATGGGACGAGCAGAGGGCCACTCAAACTGACATGTAAGAACTGCCAGTGATGCTTTGATAACGTACTCTCAACACAACCTGTAAATCAACTACACTTCAATAAAATTAAAAAAAAAAAAAGATATTCTCAAGATGCTCCCGGGGGAAAAAAAAGGGATTACAAACTGTAATACAACATGGCAAAAGTTGCTTCTTAAAATGCATGTCTTAGATTAGATCCTGAACAGAAGAAGGACGTTAGGGAAAAGCTAAGGAAATGTGGCGTGTGGACCCCACTCAGTGTATCAGTATCAGCTCGTGAATTGTAACAGATGCACCAATACCAGTGGAGGAAGTGAGCAAGAAGGGAACCGGGCGCAGGGTTTATGGGAACTCTGCTATCTTCTCAATGATTCTGCAAATCTAAAAACAGTTCTAAACAGCAACATTTATTTTAAAAAGTGTGTGTAACAACTCTACACGTGTGGCAAGAGCTCATAAAACTCTCCACACACGTAGGAGTGAGAGCACAGAAAGACAGGCGCTGTCGGAGGGAGGGTCTGAGGTCTGGTCGCTGTGTGGTGCCGACGTCACTGTCCTGGTTCCAATAATGCCCCGTTCTCCAAACGTACGGACACCGGGGGGGGGGGGAAGTTGCGGGTGGGGGGTGGGGGGTGTGTGTGATGAATTGGGGGATGGGGATTGACGTACGTACACTAATATGTATAAAATGGATAACTAATAAGAACCTGCTGTATAAAAAATAAATAAAATAAAATTCAAAAAAAAAATAGTGATAATGCCCCGTTCTCACGAGGATGTCACCGCCGGGGGGAAGGGCACACGAGAGTCCTCTACGCTACAACTGCAACTTCTTATGAGTCTATAATTATTTCAAAATAAAAAGTTAACAGAGTTTGTTTTCTAGGTCTGTGAGTTTACTTCTGTTTTGTATATAAGTTCATTTGTATCATTCTTTTTAGGTTTCACATATAAGTGATATCATATGCTATTTGTCTTTCTCTGTCTGACTTACTTCACTTAGTATGATCATCTCTAGGTCCATCCATGTTGCTGCAAATGGCATTATTTGCAGACTCAAAGACATAGAAAACAAACTCATGGTTACCAAAGGGGAAAGGGGGTGGAGGGGATAAATTAGGAATTTGGGATTAACAGATACACACTACCATATATAAAATAGATAAACAACAAGGACCTACTGTATAGCACAGGGAACTATATTCAATACCTTGTTAAAAAAAAAAAAAATTAACAGAAGGTGTATACAGACTTCCCTTTTCCACCCAGCATTTCCTCCTTTAGGAAAGGAGGAAAATGTTAATATCTGTTCTCTGCAGAGGGCAGGATTATAAGTGATTTTCAAATTTCCATGTTGAACCTTCCGGTACCTCCCAGGCCTCCCATTATGAGCACACAATAAGCAAAGGATTATTTAGGGGTGGGCAATACTCTGCATCTCCACCAGGATAAACCACGGGGGGTTGGAGTCTGCAGCCTGAAAGGACCAGGTGAGACAGGACCAGGTGAGACGACAACTGTAGGGGTGTCCCCACCCCCAGCCGGACACAACATTTGTCCGGAACGAAGCCCGGAGCTCCTCACACACTCCCACCCACAGAGTCCAGACAAAGAAGAGGCCGCCTCGCTCCCCATCCCCAGTGGAGTTGACGCATCAGCAGACATTCTAGCCCCCTGGGAACTCCTGTCAGGGGACCCCAGGAGAAATTAGGAAGGCTGAGCTCAGGCTTGCAAGAGGGGGCTGTGTGTCCCCAGACTGGGGCGTGTGATGCACTGGGAGATATCTATAACGTGTATCATGCTGCAAAAGGGGCTTTGGAGCCAAGAGGTTCCAGAAAAAGCGTTCTACCGATGCGCAAGTTTCAAGTCCACTAACTGCCCCACTGCCCACAGAGAGGAGAAAAATTGCACTCAGAACTAGAATGTTCCTGATTGTCTCCTTAACTCACCCATTTCAATGGCCAGTCCTCCCACGGAAAGTAAGAAAATGTACCGATTACCAACAATACCACCGCTGGCCACATTGCACTGGTACACGGAGGCCGTCTGGGTGCTGGGGCCCAAGGTGATTATTTTTCTAAATTGTCTATAATAAACAGGCAGTTGTTTTAGGAGAAGAAAATGCACCCATGGGAACCATGTGGCTTGTGCACGGAGAGGCAGCGCAAGGCCGTGGTTAGGGATGCGGGCCCCAGAGCCAGGCACCGCTCTGCCCCTTTCTCCCCGGACCTGGGCTGCTTAATCTCTCTGGGCCTCCACTTCCTCTTCCTGTTCAACAGGGAAAACAGAAGTGCCTGCGCTTTGTGAGGGTTAAAGGAGTGGATACGTGGACAGCACCGAGCACCCATGAGTTATTACTGTTCCTACTACTGTTACTATTGCTGTTACTATGCGAGCATCTTGGTCCATCCTCAGGAGCCCTAAGATGAACTGGATGGGGTCACTCCATCTAACAGAGGCGGAAAGGTGAGGCACACAGGTTTGTGCGACTTGCCTGGGTTTACACAGGTGGACCCACGACCAGAGCTCAGGACCCTCCATCTGGACCCTATCAGGTGGCACCTGGTGCCAGCCAGGTAACAGAATCACAGCCTCAGCTGGGCGAGTTGGCCTTGGCCAAGCACAGCAGTGGGGCGTGTGAGATGCCAGAGCCCCTCTTCCCGGGACCTCAGGCGGGAGGCTCAGAGGTGGCCACGCTCAGGGCACAGGGACAGGGGCCAGGCCAGCCGCCCGGGGAACTCCTTCCTCCACCCTGCAGGGAGGACCGTCCCATCCTGGGCAGGTCTTTCTTTCCTGATGGCCCCTGCCTGCCTTGGGCGGTGCTCAGACCAAACAGTAATGATGACCCAACGTGACTCTAAGGTCCAGATACGGGCAGGGCTGGGGGACTTCAGGGGCCCCTTACAGATGAGGCCCACACAGGGGGTCCAGGACAGGCTGAGGCCAGAACCAGGCCCCTGACCCTCCTCCAGGGCTCCTACAGAAAACTGCCCACCACACACACACACACACACACACACACACACACACACACACACACACACACACACACACACGCGCGCGCGCAACTCAGAGACACACCAGACCCTAAGTGTCTCCCGAGCAGGGGCCAGCAGCCTGCGGGGAGGGACGCAGTGGTCAGCAGGCACCAGGGGCCGGGCCCCATCCACCATTACCACCCCTCACAGCTGGAGGCACTCTGCATAAGACAGCACAGCATGGAGCTGAGAAGACCACCAAAAGCCCCACTCTGCCCCCGGGAGACAGGCAGGAAACTAAGGCACAGGGATGGCGCGGTGGTACCTGTGAAATCCCACAGGCCTGCGGACTGCGTGTTCTCATCTGTGCCGTGGGGCCGTGCCAGCTCCCCCCCCGCATCCGGGCCCCAGCAGCCCCGAGGACTCCTCCTGAAGGCCCTTCATGATAAATGCACGCATTTTTAGGAAGCAAGCTCTGTAATGAGGCATCATTTCCAGATGCCAACTCACAACTCTCTGGCTCACAAGCATCTCCTTGTCTGAGCCTCTCGGACGTGCAGAGGAAAAGTGCTGTGCCTGCGAGGCAGCCCCCGGCCCCGGCCCCGCTGGCCCTCCCACCACCCCTGCCGCTGCCGGCCGGTCCAGGTCCCCAGATCCTACCAGGCGGCCTCAGGGCTGGCGTGCCACAGCTAAGCCCTGCAGCCACAGGCAAACCTCCGGAGCTGGCGAGGGTGGGTCCCTGCCTTCCTGACCCAGGGCTCTGCTTGCTCCTGTGGGCGAGGGGGTGGGGGGGGGGCGGGTAGGAGGGATGGTCCCAGCAGGACAGGTACAGGCAGAGCAGGGGCCCAGATCCCGGCCAGGCCACCTCACCTTCCCCCCAGCAGGGCAGCCTCCCACTGGGACCTCCCGTTCCCCACAAATTCCCCTCCCGGGCCTGCTGGACACCTCACGCACCCAGAGTATTAAAAGGATAAACCCTAAGGACGGCAGTAAGGACGTGAGGGCACGTTATCCGAGGCGGCCACCTGCTTCGGGGGAGGCCCAGTGCCCAGTGGCTCAGAGCAGGACTCCCTGGGCTCTGACAGCCCCACTGCCATGGGTCACTCTCCCTTCCAAGACCTTCTCCCCCCGCGTCCTCTATGAATCGTGACCAAAAACAGCTTCGGTGCCTGAAGGTAATGGTCAGAACTAAGTCTCGTTCAAGACCCCTGAGGGAGGTTGTGTATGTTGGTTTTCTGATATGCCAGAAAGAAAAAAAATTGAGAATGGCGTATGTGGATTTATTCCAACCCCCTATGAAGGGGCCCTTCGAGATCCCTAACCCAAGGGTCTGGTCTGCTTCACTGGTGGCAAAGTGGAGCCGTAGGATTGGGAGGGGGAGGGGAGGATGGGGGAGGGGCCTCAACAAGGTCAGACTGCCACTCACCGCTCCCCTGCCTGAGGGGCTCCCCGGCCAAACTGGACCAGCAGAGGGCCCCGAGTGGTCGACACCCGAGTGCACGGCGCGTGGGGAGGTGGTCACGGCAGAGCAGGTGCACCTGAGGATTCCCTGCCCCTCCCCACCTCCCTGTCCCCGCGGTGGGCTGACCCCTCCTCCCACAGGCTCATTCCTGGGTGCGGAAATAGGACACAGCAGCAGGCAGGCAGGCATTCACGCCCGGAGGGGCCTCCGGACAGCCTCAGAAACGTCTGCCACGCGAGGATCAAAGCCACGTCGCCCGCCCCGTCCTCGTGGGGAACCCAGAGAACCCAGCCCAGCGTCCCTTCCATCTCCCCTTGGCCACCCCTTACCTGAAGCCCCCCGCATACCCCCTGAGGCCTCCTAGACCCCATTCTCCCCTTGTGACCGTCCTTTCCGCTTCTTCCAGGCACTAATCAGCGAACCACGGAAGGGCCAGTGGGGATGACACCGGGAGACGTGGCCTCTCGGCTGGATGCAGGACTCCCCCCTCCCCCCAAAGCTGCCCTGCCCCATTGGCATCCAGAAGGCTGAAAACACCACCTTGCACATAAGTGAATGAGCACCTTTCCGAGTCAAAGTCATAGGCTGGGCGCTGGCCCAGCAGTCCAATCTCCAAACCGCCTTCTCCTCGCCCCCAGGCCTCCCCCTCCCCCTGGGGCCCTAAACCTGCCATTTTCATTAAGGCAAATGAGGCACTACTGCCTATATTTTCAGCCGGAGAAAAGGGAGCCCACAGACCTATTCAAAAGTCACCAGAGGCGTGGTCTGTAGAAGGAGAGAGAAAGGATCAAGGTTGCAATTCAAAAGAAGGAAATTAGAAGACTCCCATTTTCATTCTGCTCCTGCTGGCAATGGCTGCTGTGCCCACAGCCGCAGGGAGTTGGCATGTGTGCCTTTTGGGGGGGTGGGGCGGAGCTTGGAAAGCAAAGCCTCGGTGGGTGCGGTGGAGGAGGGCAGCAAGCGATCCCTCCTGGCCACTGCTTTCTGATTTTGGGTCAGATCAGTCCCCCACCTGGGCAAGCACTTGGAAGGTGAGGGCCTGAGATTAGAAACTGGGCCACCGTGGATGCTGAAAGCCCCAGCATGGCAGGAATGTCATACAGTAAAAAAGGCCCAGTGGCATTGGTTCAGCTGCATGGGGAGAAGGGGCCAGGCCGGGAACAGCCACCAGGGCAAGGCTGATACCCAGGGAGGACCTTGCATCTAGAGCTTCCTCAAGTTCCTCCAGGGTCTCTGAGCCCCCATGGACCTGGTCCAACTATCTCATCTCCCAGCTGGGTAAACTGAGGCCCAGGGAAAATGAGGCAGAAAGGAAGCAACACGCAGAGAAAAGTCCAGGGAGCAAAGATGTACGTGGAAACATCTACCCAACTCTAAACCCTCACATGAATACAGACAACTTCAGGAAAGAGGAACAAGAGGTGTGACTTCTGAGAACAGAGGATGGGGTGGGCGTGAGCCAGAGCTCAACATCCACACCCGCCAGACCACAGGCTCAAACCAAGACGGCCTTTAGACTTCACTCTCTGACCCCTGCACAGAGCCTCCCGGCGAGGTGCGTGCATTAAGCTCATTCATTTTTACTTTTTAAAGGCTTCAAGGGGAAGCAACCTAAATGCCCACTGACAGAGGAGTGGATAAAGATGCAGTATATATACACAATGGAATATTACTTGGCCATAAAAAAGAATGAAATAATGCCCTTTGCAGCAACATGGATGGACCTAGAGATCGTCATACTAAGTGAAGTAAGCCAGACGGAGAAAGAAAATTATCATATGATATCACTTATATGTGGAATCTAAAAAAAAAATGATACAATTGAACTTATTTGCACAACAGAAATAGACTCACAGACTTAGAAAACAAACTTACGGTTACCAAAGAGGAAGGGGAAGGAGGGATAAACTAGGAGTTTGGGATTGCAATATACACACTACTGTATATAAAATAGATTACCAACAAGGACCTACAGTTTAGCACAGGGAACTATACTCAGTATCTTGTAATAACCTACGATGGAAGAGAATGTAGAAAAAAGTATATTGTTATATATATGTACAACTGAATCACTTTGCTGTACACCTGAAACTAACACAACACAAACCAACTAAATCAACTACATTTCAGTAAAAACTTTAAAAAAGAAACTGAACAAAAATTTTTAAATGTATATATATAAATAAGTTTTAAAAAAAAATTTTTTTTAAAGGCTTCAGGGAGGGATTTCACTACCCCTCCCACTGTGGTTCTGGATCTTTCCTGGGCCACAGACCACTCTCTCCACCTCTGAGAACCTGCATAAGTGCACAGTCATGTTGGGGGCCCAGGGCTCCCCAAAGCCTGTCATGCCCGGATTAAGGAAACCACTGAGCGTGTGTCCACTGAAGGTCAGCACAGAGCAGGACACAGCTGACCTTGAAGCAGCAGGGACTGTGGAGGGACCAGAGGAGGCTGAGCTGACCCGGGTGTCTCCCTCCCGTCACAACCCCCCAAATAAAGCCCCAGGCCAGGAGGTTCCAGTGACCTCCACCTGTGCTGCATTTTTGGAGGGCAAGGGGGCAGACTCGGGGGGCCGGCCACCACCCCGACCTCCCCCCCGCCACTTTCCCGCTCATGAGTTTGGGTTGCACCACAAACAAGGGGTCTTTTCATCCAGCATTACCCACAATGTTTCAGCCCCACACGCTTGGGAGCGGATCACATTGCCCACAACCAGGCCAGCTCACGGGAACGAGGCCTTAACTCGGGGGACAGGGATTAAGGACTCTGCAGGGAGAGAGGCAAGATGGAAACAGCACCGTGCTGGGGACCACCCTCCAGGGCAGGGACCTCGCATTCCTGGGGCCTCCTGACCACACTCAGGAGCTGCTCCGGGTCAGCAGGAGTTCCCACAGGCGGGGCGGGGGGCTGAAGGGGCTGCAGGGGGGCGTGGAGCAGGGCTCACAGGAAATCCTCGGCCCCAGGCCAGGAAATGCCCTCAGGAGAGGAGGGGACACAGTAGGAGGAACGGGGGCCCAGCGGCTGTACGGGGCGCTGGGGACCTCCAGGGAGCTGACACCAAGGATCGCCCCCTCCCACCAGCCCACCACTGTCAACTGCATTTCCAGAGTAAGATGCCTTAGAATGGGGCTCTCCTCAGACCCTCCTGGCCCCCAAGGTCAGGGAAGCCCGAATATTAGCCCCTCTTCCCGGGGCCCAGCCAGTGCCTCATCAGGCCTTCAAAGGGGGGAGGGGGCCTGGGGGAGCCATCCTGCTATGATCTCACCGGTTGCCCTGATGCTCCCGCCCGCCACACACACACCCAACAGTGGGCTCAAGGGCACAGGAAGGGCAGTAACCAGTGGGGTCAAGGCCGGGGCCAGAGCACCAGGTGTGGTGCGTAATGGCTTCACCCGCCAGGGACCGGCTGGCGTAACGACCCGCAGCTGGACCCAGGCAGCTCATTTAACCCTGAGATGGTGAGAATGCCTGCTGCCCATCACAGCCACGCATGGAGGGTCGGAAGGGGACCATGCTCAGAGCTGGTGACCGGCCGGAGCAGGTCTGCAACCTCCTCTGCACACAGAGGGGAGGGAGGAGAGGGAGGGGAGGGCCTGTGTCCATTCCCGGGCAACCTACCCCACCTCACCCCACCGTCTGAAAAGCCAATTTCTTTGTTTTCGGATCCCGCAGGCCTCTTGGCCTCATTTCAAGGATAAGGAGCTGGTGGCTGGGAGCGGGGGGCTGGGCTCTACGGGGGAGACCTCTGCAGCCTCCTGGAGCCCTGTGGCCTCTTGGGCTTGGGTGTCCTACACATACATGTGAACCCACACACAAGGCCACCAGCGGGAGTGGAATCCATGGCTGCAGGGCAAACGGCAAGAGCCTGGCTTGAGGCTCCTGCAGACGCCGAGTGGACGAGGGCTGCCGGTCACACATCCTGTGACTGCCCATCTCTAAGGGCAGACCTAAGCCTCAAGGGAAGGGCGGGATCTCAGTGGGTGCAGGAGGGAGGAAAGGGCAATTCCTGCTGGCAGAAGCCCTAAGGGCCTGCTGTGCACCGGCAAGGCAAGCAGACCCTGGGATCATGCGTGGAGCGTGGTAGGAAGGGACAGAGTCCCTGACACCACGCTCACACACAGAGCTCCCTTCTGTGCACAAGTGCAGTGCACGGCGCAGCAAGGAGTTGTCCAGATCAGCGCTGCCAACAGAACTCTCTGGAAGGACGGAGATGTTCCTTTTCTGCAATGACAAGGTGCAAAGCACTGGCAAGGGGGCTAAGCGCAGCTCAGAAACTGAAACGCTCCTGTTACTCAGTCCTAATTCAATTGAATTGAAACAGCCTCATGTGACTAGTGGGCAGCTCAGGGCTAGAGCCAGGAGACCCTGAAGTGGGGTCGCCACTCGTTAGGCAGAGGGGACGGGAGTGTAGGTGAGACGAAGGAGCCCAAACTCAGAGGGCACAGAGTCAACAGGATGGTGACCAGGATGACGCTGGACCGCGGGGTCTCCAGGTCAGGAGCGAAAGGTAGAGAAGGACTGGGGGCTTAGCCCGGGAGCGATGCTTCCCAGTACAGGCAAGAGACAGCTAGAGAAAGCTAGAAGCTGCCGCCAGGGAGGTCGGCGGTGCCCAGCCACACTGCCCTGCTCTAGAAGACAAGCCCAGAGTGGGCATCAAACACCACCAAGAGGTCAGGATGAGAACAGGCCACTGGACCAAGCCGGAGCTGCCTTTCCCGGGGGTCCAGGACTGCCAGCGGCCAAGAAGCTGCGGGCGGGAAGGTGGGCTGGGCCTCTGGTGCTCCTCTGGAGGATTGGGTGGGGAAGGAAGGGAGCCGGGGGCAGGAAAACAGAAAGGAGAAGATTTTGTTTATTGCTTTGGACTAGGAAACATGAGCCTGTTTTCAGGGGAAGGAGCCCGGAGAGACCCGGGAACAAGAGGAGGGAGACAATGGTGGGGGGGAGGTCCCACGGGAGGGGCTGGGAAAGGCGAGGAGAGCCGGGAGCCCTCCCCGCCAGGGCAGAGGGTGCTGAGAGAGGGAGAAACCTGCTGCTTAATTTTCTGTCCCGTATAAGAGTGGTGTGTGCACGTTCCAGAAAACACAGAAAAAAAGGAGACAGGGCACGGCGGGAGCCTCCCATTGTCCCATCAGCTCCGAGAGATGTGAAGCGGCCGGGAAATCGAGCCTTCCGAGAGCCCTGGCACAGGCAGCGTGGCCGGAACCCACCACAAAGGGCCACTCCCAGCGCGGGCTCATTAGGGAGAAGAGCCGGTGCCGCGCGCTCCGTGACAGGCGGGCGCGTTCAGGGCCGCCGGACAATCGGGCCCTTGTGGGGGGCGGTGGGAGGGCGGCTCCCGGAGCCTCTGATTCCAAGACAAGAGCGTGCCTCCTTCTAGCCTTACAACCCGGGAGCCGACGGAAAGACAGATTTGGGAAGACAAAGAGATGCTTCCCCTGACAGTGGATGGGCTATTTTTGGAAATGGGTCGGCTCTTCTCCCAAGCTGCCGTCTGGGTGCCACTGGCCCAGCCTGCCTCTGCCCCCTTGACCGCAGCCTTAAAAGGCCCCCACCCCGTCTGGGGCGGCCCAGCACCCCACAACAGGGGTGGCAAAAGGCGGCGCCTCCGTGCCCATGCCTGGCAGCCTATTCTAGCTCCCAGGGCGGGGAGCTGGGGGAGCAAACCAGGCTGTGTCCAGAGCTGGGGTAGGTGCTCAGGAAATGCAAGGCTAGGTTCAAACCCAGCTTTCCACTGCTGCCTGGCAGCCCCGCCGGGCGAACCAAAGCCAGCTCCCGGGGCATCCACACGGCAAATGTCAGCAAGGCACAGTACAAATGGGCCTGTTTCACCCTCACGGCTAACGTGAGCTGACACCAGCCTCCCCGCCCTGCGGGCCAGGCTCCGTGATGCCCCAGTGTGGGGCAGCATCCTTGCCTCCGGCTCACCTGCTGATGGGCCATCTCCAGCTTGGGCAGCCCTGTGGGCCCAGCAGCTTCTCTCCCAGAGCCTCCCACAGTGGCTCTGCAGTCAGCAGAACCCCCGGGAGCTTCTACAACCACAGGAGCCTCCAGGACCAACTGGGGCCCATCTCTGGGGGCTGGTCCAGGCACTGGCATTTTTTAAAGTTCCCCAAGGTGATATCTAATATGCAGCCGAGGTTGGGAACCACTGATAAAAGCAAACGTGTACATAGCAAAGGAAACCATAAACAAGACGAAAAGACAACCCTCAGAATGGGAGAAAATATTTGCAAACAAATCAACAGACAAAGGATTAATCTCCAAAATATACAAACAGCTCATGCAGCTCAATCTTAAAAAAACAAACAACCCAATCAAAAAATGGGCAGAAGACCTAAATAGACATTTCTCCAAAGAAGACATACAGATGGCCAACAAACACATGAAAGGATGCTCAACATCACTAACCATTAGAGAAATGCAAATCAAAACTACAGTGAGGTATCACCTCACACCGGTTCGAATGGGCATCATCAGAAAACCTACAAACAACAAATGCTGGAGAGGGTGTGGAGAAAAGGGAACCCTCTTGCACTGTTGGTGGGAATGTAAATTGATACAGCCACTATGGAGAACAATATGGAGGTTCCTCAAAAAACTAAACATAGAGCTACCATATGACCCAGCAATCCCACTACTGGGCACATACCCAGAGAAAACCATAATTCAAAAAGACACATGCACCCCAATGTTCACTGCAGCACTATTTACAATAGCCAGGTCATGGAAGCAACCTAAATGCCCATCGACAGATGAACGGATAAAGGTGTAGTACATATATACGATGGAATATTACTCAGCCATAAAAAGGAATGAAATTGGGTCATTTGTAGAGGCGTGGATGGACCTAGAGACTGTCATACAGAGTGAAGTAAGTCAGAAAGAGAAAAACAACTATCGTATATTAATGCATATTATTGCATATTATGTGGAATCTAGAAAAATGGTACAGATGAACCCGTTTGCAAAGCAGAAATAGAGATGCAGACGTAGAGAACAAACGTATGGACACCAAGGGCGGGGGAAAGCCGGGGAGGGGTGGGGGGGTGAATTGGGAGATTTGGATTGACATAGATACACTAATACTTATAAAATAGATAACTAATTAAACAAATAACAATAAAAATAAACCAAAAACAACAAACAAAAAAAAGCAAACGTGTATTTTTTAGCAACTGTTAAAAGGAAGCAGGGAAGTTGGGGAGAGGAGGGGCAGCGGGGTGTACAAGTTATCATCCTGGGAGCGGGGGGCAGCTTGGTTTGTTTGTTTGTTTTGAAGTAGCTGAAGACCATTTGGTGCCAAATGGAACAAATGAAAAAAAGAAAGGCAAGTGGCCCAAGTGGCTTGATCACTGTCGGGTTTAAAACAAGAGGGAGACCTCGTCCAGTGGCTCTGGGCTGCCCATTCCTCACCCCGACATTTACTGAGCACCCACCATGTGCCAGGAAGACTGGACCCCGCCCTGGGGAAGGTTATGGACTTGGGGAGAGACAGGACAGCAAATGGCAAAAGTCCAGAACAGGCGGCCTCGTCCCGGCAACCCCACACCAGGGAACCACAGCCAGGCATTCTCCTCTAGCACCAAACCTGCTACCCAGTCCTGCAGGAGGCGATCGGATGGCAGAGGCAGGTAATTCCACCGGGGCACTCACCGCAGCCCCTCACGAGGACAGGCTGGCCAGCCAGGGGTCTCGGTCTAAGCCAGTGCTGGACAGAGCAGTGCCTGCGTGTCATGGCAACCACGGCACCGCCACGACCCAGACCTGCCCCAAGCTGAGGACCAGCCACCAGGCAAGAAACCTAACCACAAAGGTAACGACAGAGGCAGGATGGGCAGGGCAGGTGGCCCTTTCCTTGTGGCTCTGCCAGTTGTAGAGGATGCTAGGGTCTCTGGGACCCTGGGCGGGGCCCATCCAAGCTTCCCATTTTACAGATGGGCAAACAAGGGGCTTGCATTAGGTCAGGTCACGAGTGGGCTCAAGCTGCTGGTTCTGTGTCATCTAACCCACACAGAACAGCCCTGGAGGGCACAGCCGTGGCCCCAAAGCCCCAGATGTGGTGACCATATCAGCTGATGGGGCCACCCGTGTATGTAGTAAGTGGGGCACAGGGGAAAAGAAGGGGATGGTCTATGTAAAAGTACCGGTTTCTGAGTGCACCCCTCACACGTAACTGTGGAAAAACTCTCAGAGAAGGTCACAGCTGGAACCACTCACAGCTAGAGAAGCCCAGCCCAGGGACTTCGGGGGGACGGGGGGAATGCAGGGAGGAGTGCCACAGACCCCACCTGCCCAGCATCGCCCAGTCACCCATCAGCCCTCAGAGCCAAATGTGCCTGCTGCCCAGCTGTTCCTCCCGCCACGCCTGGCCTCTCCCCTGCTCTCCTCTGCTTGTACTGACCTGCTCCACCTCCCACGTCCATCTCAGCTCCCAACTTCAGCCACCCCCTCGGCTGCGCTCCCGGCACACCTGAAGGGGTTGAGGGCCAAACTAGGGCACTTCTGAGAGTGAAAGGGGCTTGATGAATAGTCATACGGGGAGGAGGGGGGCGCATGTGGGCGCAGGCTCCAGCCTCACGCTGGACGGCCCCCTCCCCACCCCACATGACCTGATGTGACTTGCCTCACTGCCCTGAGCCTTTTCCTGAGCAGAAACAGGGACCCCAGTGCATCTCAGCACCGTTGTGGCCAAGCCTGGGGCGGTTCCCCCTTCCCTTCCAAGTCTCCTCTGAGTGCCTTTAGGGCTCCGGGCAGTTTGCTCCAGGGTTTCCGGCTTTCCCAGGCATGGCATTTCCTCCACTCTAAGATACCATCAGTCATAGATGCCCAATTTTCCAGAGTAAGGGAGGGGAAGACCGTGCAGTAAACACACACACTAAGATGCACCCTGCACTGCCACAGAGGAGGGGAAAGCCCATCTTTGAATGCAGGAAATAACAAATGACGAAGACCTCTGGCCAATGGGGAAGCAGGAAGGAGGAAAGGGAAACAGACCCTCACCTACGTCCCAGGGCTCCCGGCTTCTGCTTTGGTTAAACGATACTCCGCACCTCTGTTTAAACATCATACACAGGGTGATCCCAAGAACACTTACAAACGAATCGATAAAACTCCTGATCTTTCTGCCCTGCTCCCCAGAGAGCAGAGACCAACAGTGACCCGCTCAAGGGCAGGCAGGCACTCATCGCCAGGGGACTGACCCAGCTCCAGACCTGCCCTATAACACTCCAGCCACCTGCCCCCGCCGGCCTGTGGCAGCAGAGGACAGCAAGAGGGGAACGTGTGACAACGCGCAGCTCTGGGTGCCCGGGAAGAGGGGCACCATTCCTCCCTGGTCATGATCAAAGGAGCATCAAGTCCCTTTAGCAGACAAGTTTGTTCCTCTGTCGCCAGGCTTTGGGGGAGCCGCTGGGGTCCCCTCGTTGTCTCGCTCCAGAGAGATGGGAGCCACCTCCTCCCCAGCTCTGATGAAATCCCAGAGCACTCCCTGCCTGGATCCCGGGCACCAGGTTGCAGGTGTGGGCAGAGCAACCGTGGGTGTAACTCTTCTGTGGGCAGGTACAGTGAGGCTACAGAGAGAGAGAGTTTGTCGCCCACAGGGGCCGCTCTACCCGAGCCCCCCAGCGGCTCAGGACTGACCCCTGACCCCACAGGTCAGGAGTCACAAGGAGGCAGACGGGGGCTGGGGGCAGGGCTTCGGGGCAGACCCGCCTGATCTGAGAACCTCAGAGAAGGTTCTCTCCCGTGACCACGGTCACAGCTATCGCCACCCTGGAGGCCCCAAGCTTCCTGCCCCTCTGTCCCCAGCCCGGCCGCCACCACGACGGACCCCAGGTTAATGCTCCGGAACCGCCGCTCCCCAAGCCCGGCTACATGAATCACCGCGAGTGGCACTCAGAACTCACACTGAGTAACCACTCAATAAACGTCTGCTCTTGTCTTCCTTCCTGCTTGAAGGGTGAATTCTCTCAGCCACCCAGCCCTGCCTGCCCACCTCCCCGACTATTCTCTACTCGCTGTTCTGTACTCACACAGCCAGATGCCCAGCTCTCTGGGTGTCCCATCACAGTGGGTTCAGGAATGCCCTGTGCTTGCAATGCCTCCCCTGATAGGGAGCTCCCCACCTCCAGATGCAACCTACTCCCCCTGGACCGCTCTTGTCTGTGAGGGCTGAAATCCGAATCGCTGGAACTTTGGGGGTCCATCCTGGGGGGCTACACACAGCACCGACCCCGCTGGGCTGACAGCTCTCCCCGCCCAGCAGCAGCTCTCCAGCCCCAAAGCTTTTCTTCCCCCGGCTCAATGTTCTGGTTCTTTCTGTTCCCATGAGGAGGCTTCCAGGCCCCGGGCCTCCCCCACGCGTCATGAGAACACCTCGCAGGCCCTGGGCTCTCGGCACCCATGGTCCAGATCCACCTGCAGACCTGCTGCTGCTGCTGGAATGCCACCATTTGGTGTCTCACCGCTCAACTAGACAAGGACTCCTTTGGCTCTGACACGGGGTGGGCACAAGGGCCCCCCTCACAGGCATGTGCCAGGGGGTCCCCCATCCCCACCCCGAGGAGGCAAGTCTGCAGGGTCCAGGTGACAGTGGAGGGTCACTGAACCCATCCTTTAAGGCTCAGTTCTAGGACCAGCGTAGTATCATCCTCGAGACACAGATGAGGCTTCGAGGTGCAGTAAGCTGCCACCTCACACACGCTGCACAGTTTACACACATCACCACACTCCCTCCTCCCTCAACCCAAAGGCGGGCAACAGCTTCCCACTCTGCAGATGAGAAAACAGAGGTCCACAGGGGTCCTGGCACTCGAGCAGGGTCATAGGCTTCCAATTCCTTGTGCTGATGACAAGGACAAACACGGCACGTAAAATCCCCATGGGTGCAAAACACAGATTATGAGCAGCAGAGGATTTCCTTGCTAATCGCGCTGCTCCGGGAACGATACGAAACCAAGTTTGTGTCCTAAGAACTCAGAGGCCAGGCCGTGGGTAAGGGGTCTGCTGGGGCCACAACAGCAGAGGGAAACCAGCCTGGCAGGGAAGCGAGGGAATGAAAAATATAAGCGAGGAGGGACTCCGTGCGGGGAAGCCTGCGCTTTCCTCATCCCACTGATCTCCGGAGCTGTGAACATCATGCAAGGAAGCAAGACAGCACGACTGAGCCTCTGGGTCTGGACTGAGAACAGGTGCCACACCTTTGCTACACAGGTCCAGCCCCTGGCTCCCACCCCATCCTGCCTGGGTCCATCTACAGGGGGCCCAGCCCAGGACCAAGCTCCGGGCAGCTTTCCACTGTTGGTGGGGGTCTCCCATGGGAGTCTCAGGCTGTCCCGGTCCAGAGGGGCAGCAGGCACAGGGCAGCAGGCCCAGACTGACACCGGAGGCCAAGACTGATTCTCCAGACTGATCCCAGGCCCCCCAACCAGCCCACGGGACTGGGAGCAAGTCACCATACTGCTCCATGCCTCAGTTTCCCCACCTGCGATATGGGACCATTTGGGGGCTCTGAACAGAAAGGAGCTGGGACTGGGACACCCTCTGTGGTAAACTGTGAAGTGCTGGGCACACCCTGGTCCTGCCCTGGGTTACAGGCCAGTGAGCTCCTCACCACCAGCCCCCCTTTGGTATGTGGCCCTGGGGGCTCGGCACCCCAAGGCCAGTGATGGATGGTCAGGGTCAGGATGCGGAGGGAGGGGGAAAAGCTTATTCAACCTGCCCCATTGTCTTCACTGACCTTTGCCCCCAGGCCTGGCTGGGTTTAGGAAAAGCTGCCTTATTAGCATCCTGCCCAGGAGCTGCTGAGCTGGGAGGCCCCTCATAAAAGACCTATTCAGGGCCAGAGGCTCTGTCTTTTTTTAAAGGTCCAGACCACCCTTGCTCCATCCTCCCTTTAAACCAACAAAAACACAAGCAGGAGGACAAACCCATCTTATTTTGAGAAGCTCAAATTTTTCATCCAAACTTTTAAAAGTAAACAGGGCCCACACAAGGCTGCTGGAGGCCCCGGGTTCTGTGGGTTAGCTAAAGGGGAGTGGACACCATGGTGTGCTGGGGGGACTGGGACGGCTGTGAATGGGGACGTGGGGGGAAGGGAGAAAGAAGGTGGGACACCCAGTATGGGGAGGGGGAGGGGAGGATTGTTGAAAATACTTTTGTTTGAAAATTGCATCAGTTCAAAGTGGCAAACCTGACCTTCTGATGTTTGGGGTTCGCCTGCCTCAGTTTGCCCCACCGGATTAGAGTAAAGAGCGCCCCAGTCCAGACTTCAGTCAGCCCAGCCCAGACCTCTATCAAAACAAAACAAAACAAAACAACCAAGAGAAAGGCCTATTTGCATCCCCATTCACAGGCCCACCAGGCCCAGCCCCAACCAGGGACGGCCTGGAATACCGATGGGCCACCACCCACCACAGCTGCTTAGGGCCCTTATGGCATCCGGAAGGGCTGCAGGTACCCTGCAGCTTCCGAGAGAGGACTACAGGACCACTGCTCCCCAGCACATCCGCAAGTGCCACCAGACACCGGCTCAGTCGCAAACATCCAAGCGAGCTGTCTGTCTAAACAGCAAACAGAGTTTCAAAGAGAGCGCCGATGTCTATCTGGCAAACCCCCAACAGGTCCCTCTTTTTCATGAGGAGCCTTGGAAGAAGTATGCACGGCAAGGATTCTGACAACTGTCGAGGCCCACTGTGTGTAGGGCTAAAGGGGGCACTTTGGGTTTTGCCCCACTCTACAGAAGAAGAGCAGAAAGGGGCTCCGGGCAGTTAAGTAAGTGGCCAAAGAGAAGAGGGAAGAGTGGAGATTTGCACACGAGACAGTCTGAGCCCTCTGGGTAATGGGGTTATCAGACATCTGCTCAGTGGTCACCGATAAGGAAGTGACACTTCCCAGGATAGGAGATGGAGGGCAAACGTGGGTCAGGAACCAAGAATAGGGAGTCAGCAGTGTCTGCTGATGAATATTATCGGCCACAATGACAGCGGGCTGCCGGAGACGCAAGCCAGCCCGCGGCCTGGGCAGTAGAGGACCCCCAGGGCACCACCCAGGCAACTTGGACTGAGACATTTGAATCTCAGTTGCTTTCCCAGGAAACGCTCAGAACCTCTCTGAGCCTCCACTTGCTTGGCTGTAAAATGGGGATAAGGGCCCGAGGCACAAGCCTGGTATCTGACGCCTTTCGCCATCACCCAGACTGAGGCCTGTTACCTGCCTCATCTCTGGCTCGCTCTCCGCTCAAAACTACAGGTCCAAGTACAGAAAAGTGGTTTCTAAGAGATGGGCCTTTCCTTGTTTCCAGGCATCCTACTCATACTGTTGGAAGAACATCTCAAGGCCACGCGTGACTTTATGAGACAAAACTAAACGACAGCGATCCCACCTATAACTGAAATTCACGATAATAATGCTGAATGTTTATGTCACCCCAACACAAAGCTTTGCCACCACAAATCTGTGGCAGCCCTGTTCCGAGTGCGCGTGGGGCTGGTGGGAGCATGGATTCTGCAGGAAACCCTACAGCTCCACCCGTCCCCCCTCCCCCAGTGGGGTGGGAACCTCAGGTAGAGTCCCGTCCTCCACTCCTGCTCCGTCCACTGAGGCAGCAAAACCCTGAGCCAGACAGGGTCCGCGTCTCCTCGTCCAAAACACGACAGAACTTCTCAGCAAATATGCTCTGACACTCCGGCGCTTCAGTGCCCGGCTGAGAATCGCCCTCGCCAAGTGTCATTGATGACGCAGCTGAAAACCAGAAACATTTCATTTCCTAGGCACAGACAGGACTGCAGCAATCCCCCGCCTCGTACTGCACTCGGGGAAACCGAGGCCCAGAAATCTGACCCTCCCAAGGCCCCCAAGAAGCCAAGGCCGGAGAGGCTGGGCCTGGGACTCCTCACTTCCCAGATAGTGCAACCGTAACATATTAAACCGCCTAACGCCGAGCTACTCCCACTCGCCTTAAGGAGACTGCTGGTGGGAGGTGGAGTGGATACAGAGTTACCGAGAGAAACCCAAGTTGTAGCCTTAGATTGCTAATCGGTAACAAAATATCCCTCTAAACCTAGTCCTGCCCTGAACTCACAGGCTGGGAAGGTAAATGAAGGAAAAACGGTGCTGGGCTATCACCCCACCTCCCCCGGTCCAGTTCCCACCCCAGGCCCCACCCCCCACCCCGGGCACCTGCAGAGGCCACTTGGCCACCAAACGAAAGAGAGAGCGCCCTGTCCCCACCCCACCCCCAGGCTGTCACTCTGGGGAAAAACAGTCACTTAAAGCCTAGATACACTTTCTCTGAACTAGGAAAGCCTTTAAAGAGAACCAGAAAGGGCTGTTTAATCTCCACCTTCAGGCAAATAGTTCAGGCAGCAGCAACTGCCACCAGAAGTAGCAGCCAAGCCACTAAAAATGTGGAAGGACAGGGAGGTGGGAGAGGAGACAGGCAGCAGGAAGAACCACTGATCAGAGGGCTGGGGATGGGGGCCGGCTGCTCCGCTCCTACAGAGCCCTCTGCCTTGGGCCCAACAGTCACACAGGCGTGGAAGACGACAGTAGCTGAGCTTTCCTGAGGCCAAAGGTCCTCCCACCCACACCCTGGCCAACGCAGACGACTGTGGCACTTCCTGTAAGGCGACCAACAGTTTACAATCCCTTCAGAGGCTATTATCTCCACCTCAAATCCAGGAGGTAGGGATTATCGGCTCCATTCTACAGATAAGGAAACCGAGGCCTGCAGAGACAAAAAGCCAGGATTCATTCCAAGCCCGTATTCCTCTGGAAAGTTTTAGAACCTCGGTTGAGAAAGCTCCCTGAGCCCTGAGAAAGGCAGGACTAACAGCAAACGAGGAAGGCTCTTAGCCCCGGGTACTCTGGCCCACCTGCCTCTGATCCTTCCCAGCGGGCAGGCAGCAGGGAGAAGGTTAGGTGGAATTCCAGCCCCAACACACAGGTGAACACTGCTTAGGTTTGGGGCTGCCTGTTGCTCCAGATAAGAGAGGGAATTTCACTTTCCCTCAAAGGGCTTTTCTTTCTTTCTTTTCCATTAAAAACTTCCCGCGCCCGGACAACGGTTTCCAGGCAGGGATGCGGTGCCTCCAGCCAGCCCTACAGCGCCAGACTCTGATACTGATAAACTCCGCAGGAGAGAAACTTTTCCGGGGTCTGGCGGTCCCCGGCCCGCTGCGTATTCAGAGGGGCAGGGACACGCCTCCACCACTTAACCAGAAAATCACCACCCAAAGCCCCACTGCGGGTGGGCTCGGGATCTCTCTGGATGCCAGCTGGAGGAGGGGTCTAGAGTGGCGGCTGCCCGCAGGGGAAGGGACTCTGGGCCCGAGACCCGCGCCGCCCGGCAGGTGCCGTCCTTACCGTGCAGGCCGTTGGGGATGCTTCGGTGGTGCGGTGGCGCCGACAGGTCGTCCAGGGACCTGCGCGTTGCGACAGCCTTGCTGTCCGGAGCCTTGTGCGGCCCGGGGGGCAGCAGCGGGGGCGGGACGTGGTGGTGGTGGTCGGGGCTGCCGCCGCTGCCGGCGCTCGACGTGCTGCTGCCGTCGCCCACGTCGCGGGTCCCCGCTCCGGCCGCGCCGCCCGTCAGCGGCCCGCTCAGGCTGGCCTGGCTGTCGATGGAGCTACGGGAGCCGGCGCCGCCACCACCGCCGCCGCCGCCGCCGCCGCCGCCGCCGCCGCCGCCCGCGCCCCCCGCCAGCGCCGCGCGCTCCTCGTCCAGCAGCAGCACCAGCTCCTTGAGCTCCAGGTTCTCACGCAGCAGGGCCTCCTGGCGCGCCTCGAGCTCGCGCAGCTTCTGCTGCGAGCGGGCCACCTCGTGCCACACGGCGCCGGCCGCGTGGCGCCCGAAGCGCTGCCACTCGCGCGCCAGCTTGCGCCCCTTCTGCCGGTCGTCGTCGAGGAAGCAGCAGAGCTCGCGCAGCTCCTGGTTGTCGTCCTGCAGCCGCTGGTTCACGTCCTTGAGGCCGCGGATCTCCAGCAGGTGCTGCTGCAGCCGCCGATTCACGTCGCGCATCAGGCCGCCGTGCTCCAGCATGAGGCCCACCTTCTCGCCCTCGGCGCGCCGCAGCCGCCGCGCCAGCTCCTCCTTGCTCCAGCGCAGCAGCTCCTCGTCCGGCACCTGGCTCAGCTCCTCCGACGACGCCGCCGCCGCCGCCGCCGCTGCCGCCGGGGGCTTCGCCATGGCGGGGCCGTCACCGCGGCATCGCCCGCGCCCTCGCCCGGCCGGCGCTCCCCGTGCCGGGGCTGCGCTGGGCCGGTCCGCCCGCGGGCGGGGGGCGACCAGGGGCGCGTGAGGCCTGCCCCGCGCCGCCTCGCGCGCCCTCACGCCGCGCCCTCCCTGGCCGCCCGGGAACCCGCGTGTCTCGAGGCTCGGCGAGCTGGGACCGCTGCTGCGTCGGCGGCTGCAGTGCCGGGCGCTCTCCGGGCTTAGGCGAAGCAGGCGGAGGCCCGCCCCCGGCCCAGCTCCGGAGCCCCAGCCGCCCCGCCCACTCCGGGCGGGGAGGGGCGGGGCGCCGCGCCCCTGCCCCGCCTCCGGGGAAGGGAGCGGGCGAGGCACGGCCGGCCCCCACGTCCCCCCGCGCCGTGCGCCCGCCCGCCCGGGGCCCTGCCACAGGAGCGCTCGAGCCGTGGTCCCGCCCCCACTCCCGTCCGATTGGGCCTCTCCGGGGGTGTGCGGGAGGGGCGGGGCGCAAGCGGGGGACGCCGCGGAGATGGTACAGTCCACCGGCGGTTCAAGTTTCTGCGCCGGGAGGACGCGGCCTCGGCCAATCCCAGGGCTACAGGGCGCTTTTAAAATGCAGGTACGGCTGCGAGGAGGGGGAAGGTGGGAAAGGTAGGGCAGGCCTTCCTTTAAAGGAGACGCGCGGAAATGGGCGCCCAGCCCCTTCCTGGGCCCGCGTGCCCCGCCCGGCCTCCCCCGCCCCAAATAAACAAATACCCAAGATCCGAAGGACAGCTCCCCTTCTCCCTCCCGGGGGCACCAGAGTCCAGCTTAGTCTGAGATACGACGGACAATAGGACTCTGACACGGGGGTCGCTCTCCCCGGCGGCAGAGCGGCTCTTTGTCCCCTTCCCTGCCGCCGGCTCCTCCGCCCCCATTTCCACCCCCGTCCCCTGCCGGAGCGCGCCGAGGTTGCGGCGTTTCCACTCCAGCCCCGGGCTGCGCACCGGGAAGGCCATGGCCTCGCCAACCGTCCCGGAGCACGGTCCGTACCCTCTTCCTTGCCAGGAGGGGGCGAGGGCGCCGGGGACACGCACCGTTCCCCCGCCAACCCGACCGCTCGTCCCGGAATTCGGGAGAGAATCTGTGATTCACGACGTGGAGACCACTGGGGAAGGTGGAGGATGGTCTCCCACTGGGGTCTTAACTCTGGGGGCGCCGAGTCGGTGGCGAAAAGCCTTCCCCACCGCAGCCTGGCCCGGCACCCGGGTCTTCCCACTGGCTGTGTGAGTCCGTCTCGTTTATCCTCGCGTCCCTGAAGTGCATTTACTGCGCGTCTGCTGCCAGCCGGCCAGAGGTGGGCGTCCCTCCCCTGGGACCCGCAACGAGATAAAATCCGCGCACTCGACCGTGAGCGCCACGGCCTGGCGCGCGCGCCCGCGCAGCAGCTGATGTCCCCATTTACAGCTGCTCAACCATTCATTGGGCAACTGTGTACAGCCCCTACTGTAAGCCAAGCCTGTTCTAGACCACTGGGGGATTCTGTAGGGGACAACGGCGGAGGCCACTGCCCTCTGGGGGGACTTTGCACCCTGCGGGGAGGAGGGGAGAGAAGATAATAAACAAACTAGATAGCTGTGAGTCTGTAATAAGTGCTGTGAAGGGGATTAAGACAAGCTGCTGTCACAGAAAGTGATTATCAGTTACTTTAGATCCCGTGGTCAGGGAGGACCTCTGAGGAAGTGCGGCTAAGCTGATATCTGAGTGACAAGAAGGACAAAGATAAGGGGGAAGGGCACTCCAGGTGAAGGGAAGAGCTAGTGCAGAGGCCCTAGGGTTGGCCTGTTAGTGGCCTATTCAAAGAAGGCCAGTGGGGCTGGGAGGGGGCTCGGGAAGAAGAGTGAGAGATGAGGTCAGAGGGCCCAGATCATCCATGATTCTAAGGCAGCTGGGAAAGCAGTGGGGGGCTAGCAGGATGCAATATGACCTGATTTGCCTTTTAAGAGACTCACTCTGGCCCATGTGTGGAGAAGGGATGGGGGTGGGGGGGTTGCAGAGAGGTCCAGGTTCAGGACCTCATTCCCCCCCTTCTCCCCCTCTCTCCATATAGATGTTCAGGGAGAGGATGTACCAGGCAGAGCATAGCTTTGAGGGTCAAGCCCCAGGGTAGCCGAGGTTCCCCCAGGCAGGTGAGCCTGCGGGGGGTCACCCTCCCCACTGGGGCACTGTGCTTCGAGGACCCAGCCCACTGTGCATCTGAGTTTGAGTCTGAAGAGGGAAAGGGTTCCAGCTCCCGCTTGGGAAGGGTACAGGTCTTTCTTACCCCCAAAAGGCCAACCAGATTAAATAGCTCACTGGAGGCTCTCCCCAGAACAAAGCCTGAGCTGGGAGAGTGAGGGGTGAGCGTAGGACACGTGGGCTCACTAGGGAAGTTGCTGAGATGGTTAACACTGCTTGTGGGAACCGCCACCCCATCTTGGTGTGTGGCCCCAGGTGGTTCCCATGGCCTGCATCTCTGTCCTCTGATCCTGCAGAGCTGGCAGCTTCAGCTGAACTTTCCAAGAGAAAAAAAAAGCCTCCATCTGGACGGGGCTTGCTTGCATCATCTACAGACTGTGGGCATGGGTCCCCCTCACCAAGACTCAGGAGAGCATCCCTAACATCCCCCTGGTGCAGCAAAGACAAGGTGCTAGAGATGAGGCTACTGGGTGGGTGGTCCCAGGGACAGTCTTTGCTCTCCGCACCATGGCTGGACAGGCTGGGACAGAGCAGGATACATGGCAGCAGGCTGAGAGGGTCCAGAGCTAAAAAAGGGTCCTGAAGCAAGGGGAACCATCCAAGCCAGAGCCCCCTCCCTAAGGGTCCAGCAAGAGGTGCCAAGCCCCCTAGAACACTCACCGTCCAACAGACCCTGTACCCCGAGCCAGGATCTGAAATGTCAAGTGTCTTGGCTTTTTTAGCTCTGCTTTGTCATGAAATCAGTAAAACCAAATCATGGATCTCTAATACAGTAATTCTCTAGATGCCCAGTAAAAGTAGCTGTGGGTCTTTTAAAAAATAAAGATGTACCACCGCTCCCCAATTTTTTTTCTTCTGAATCTCCAGGGCTGTGTGTGTCCATTTAAAGCCATACAAATGTTTTTGAGAGCCAGTACACTAATACACAGTAGACAAAATAATTCCCAATCGCAGTGTCTGTTAACCTGGGAAATGGTGAGAGCACACTGGCGGTAAGCAGACTGTCTCCTCACTGGGAGGGGAAGAGGCTTTCTTATCTCCTCTGTGGCTGGGGCCCGGAACAGAGACCTCAGAGCAGCCATTATTTGCTGTTTGCCGAGTGAATGTGTGACCCTTCAGTACGTGACCAATTGAGTCTGAGCCCCTCATTTTGCAAATGAGGAAACTGAGCCCCAGAAGGGAAATGACTTGCCCAAGGTCACTTTCATTCACTGATTTCCTGAACACACAAACATAATTGGTTAAGTATTTATGCATAAATGCGTATGTATATGTGCAATCACATATGCATTGTACACGCGTTGTCGTAAGTAGCACAGAAGAGCGGGGCAGAACACATCATTGTGGGAGCATCCGAAGGCACTGGGAGCAGCTTCCTGGAGGAGGTGACCCCCCAGTGAATCTTGCAGAGTGAGTAGGAGTTTATCAGATTGTAGATGGGGAAGGTGAGGGTTGGGATAATCCAGGTGGAGGGAACAGCAAAGCCAAGGCCTAGAGGTGAGCAATGGTGAGGGGTGTGTGTAGACACAGCCATGCCTTATTGCCGAAGCATACAGGAGAGGCAGAGAACAGCGGGGAATAGTCACAGGGGATGTGTGGCCCCCTCCCTGGGGCTCTGATAGTTAACAGCAGCAACAACAGCAAAAATAATAACTACCACCTCCTACCACTTACCCAGCACCCAGTGGGTGCCAGGGATTCTAAACCAGCCCTCACGTGATGATCAGAATGATGGTGTCCTTAGCGCTTCAGGATTTAACGTGGATTCCTGTTGGCTAGGTTGTTTGTCTCCACGAAGCTCAGATCACTGTGTGTGAACTTACGGGCAGTGTTCAGAGGCTGGTGGATGCTCAAGGACTCCGGTGTGGCCAGTGGAGGTTTGTGTGGTGGCTGAATATTTCTGCAGGTCAGCAAGGCAGTGGCAGCTGACCAGGTCCGGGGCTGGGCTCTGGGGCTTCTTCCCTGCACCCCACCTCAGGGAGGATCCTGAACAGGGGAAGTCACAGCTGAGGGGCTATGATGAAAAATCAGGGCTCATGGAAAAGCAACTGTAATTATTATTAATAAAGGATAGTGTTGGTTGAGCACTTCTTTTTTTTTTTGCCACGTGACTTACGGGATCTCAGTTCCCCGACCAGGGATTGAACCCCAGGGCCACAGCAGTGAAAGCCCAGAATCCTAACCACTAGGCCACCAGGGAACTCGCAGTTGAGCACTTTTTATGTATCTACCCAGCACTGTGCTAAGGCTTTACAGGGATTGTCTCACTGAGCCCTCACTGCAGTCCTGTGACTTAGGAGCCTCTATCCCCATTTTACAAAGGGGCAAACTGAGGCTCATAGATTAAGTCACTTGTCCAAAGTCACACAGCAAGCAAGTGAACGAGCTGGGATTCAAACCCACGACCATCTCGGCCCAAGAGTGCACCTTACCCCATAGACTACAGCCTCCTGTACTGCAATTGCTCTGTGACATCCCTTTCACCGTGACTCTGGTTCTACAATGTGGAGGCCTGCACTGTGCCCAGACCATGTCCATCACCCAGCTTCCAACTACTTCAGCCTTCCACATTGTCACCAAGCCAGAGAGACTCCCCGAGCCTCTGGATGGACCACTGGGAAGAGCCTTCCAGCTCTTCCTGCTGACAGATCAGTCACTGCATGTTGTTAGCTCCATCTCACAGCTCCTCTCTCACCAACTTGCTGGGTGACCCTAGGCCAGTTCCTTAACCTCACTGAGCCACAGTTTTCTCATACGAGCCTTCCTCCACAGGGGCCAGTGTCAAGCAACTAGCAGGGCTCTTGCCCAGCTCTGGAGAGATGCGCGTGCCTCCCTTCCCTGTGCGTTCTCCCCACCCTCTGGATCAGGACAGTCTTCCCATAATGTACATTGAAATTGCACCCATTTTCCAGATGCAAACCCTGAGGTACATTGAAACAAGGGCTGTCCAGGAAGCCTAGTGCTTGCCCCTGGCAAACGGGGCTACAAAGGATGCCGGCTATGGCCCTGGGCTGCCACCAACTTCCTTTTGGGATGGGCGCAGCATGGAATATGGGGTTTAGTGATGAAGTGTCTCAACTCCCACATTTTTAGGTGGGGAAACTGCACTGATGCTGGGCCCACCAGTAGGCAAGTTTGCGGGGATGTCGACCCCCTGGAGGGCAGCACTGGGTGGTCTGGGGGGAGGGTGGGCTCATTCACTCACACCATTACCCAATGGTCAGCCCGTGTTCTGGGGATCAGGAAGTCAGTGATGCACAAGACGGTTGCCTGGAACCGCTGATGTCACAGGCAAAAGCCTCAAGGTTAACCTGAGGGCAGTGGGAACCACAGAAGAGTATAGAGCAAAGAGAAAACTGGCAGACTTTTGTTTGATAGCAGGTGACAGGAGGTGTGAGGGGAAGAATGGATCAGAGAGGATCCACTGAGGCCGGGAGACAGGCAGGAGGCTGCAAAGCCAGGCTGGCCAGAGGCCTGGGCAGAGGTGGGAGAAAGGCGCCTTTAGGGACCAATGGGGAGGGGGGGTGTGGGGCAGGTATCAGCATCTGCATCCCTCCTCCCTGTCTCTCCTTTCCCAGCTGGAGCCACTGAAATACCCTCCTCCCCTTTCAACAGCTGACAACCACTCAGACCATTGCCCCGAGGAGCAGGGCAGGGAGGGATGCTCGATCACGGGGAAACTGAGTCAGGGGAGCTCTTTGCAGGACCAGCTCCCACCTCAGTGCGCTTAAAAACACTGTTCTTATTATGAACGATTTCCTATCACAGCAAACTGCAGAGCAGCAGGTGCCTGGAACCCGACTGCCCGGCTTAAGAAATCACCACTTTCGCCGGCCCCTGGAGCCCCTCCTGGTCACCTGGCCAGCCCACCTGACCCCAGGGTAAGCACGATTCTGAATGCTGCATTGCTTATTCCTGTGCTTTCCCAATACTGTATTTCTCCCTTCTAATATACTGCTTAATTTTGCATGCTTTTGAACTTTATTTGAATGGTATTATACTTCATGTGTTCTTTGGCAACAAGCTTTTAAGTCATGTATTATTACGTTGATATATGTAACTGTGGTTCATTTATTTGTGTGGCTGGCTGTATAAAGAGGTTTCTCAGCCTCAGCATGTTGACAATTTGGACTGGAGAAGTCTTTATTGTCAGGGCGGACGGGGGCCGTCCCTCAGCACTGCGGAATGTTTACCAGCATCTCCAGCCTTCACCAGTTAGATGGAAGTGGCACCCCTGCCCCTATTGTTGTGAAAACCAAACATGTCTCCAATCTTAAAAAATGATACAAATGAACTTATTTACAAAATAGAAACAGACTCACAGACTTAGAAAACAAATTTACCGTTACCAAAGAGGAAAGGTGGGAGTAGGGGGAGGGATAAATTAGGAATTTGGGATTAACAGATACATACTGCTATATATAAAATAGATAATCAACAAGGACCTACCATATAGCACAGGGAACTATACTCAATATTCTGTAATGACCTAAATGGGAAAAGAATCTGAAAAAGAATAGATATATGTATATGTATAACTGAATCTCTTTGCTGTACACCTGAAACTAACACAACATTGTAAATCAACTATACCCCAATATAAAATAAAAATTAATAAACAAAACCAAAAATGTCTCCAGACCTTGCCAAATGGCCCCTGGGGGCAAAATCTCCCCAGCTGAGAACTCTGCCATCTAATTTCCATTGCATGAATACATTACCTTTACTTTTCTCCTGTTGAAGGACATTTGTTTCTAGTTTTTTTGCTGTAACCAGCAATGCTGCCATGGACATCCCTGTACATGGGTCCTGATACTCACGAGCACAAGCTCCTCTTGGGTCTGTACCCCCATGGCTCTCAGAGCACAGGAGAAACCCAGGTCAAATTTTATATTCAAGGCACCCAGTATATTAAGGGAGAAAAAGAAGAAGAAACAGTATAGCAGGCTTGCCTACCATGACTTCTTTGAAATGTGTGTTTTATCAAATTGACGCTTTCACGCATGCACAAATACAACGCTACAAGACTTATGCTGCTTGTCAGATATGCAGGGTTTACTCCAGGTGATAAGTTCCAGACCCCAGACACATGGTCTTTGAGGCCAGCTGTGTATCTCTGTGACTGCCGGCATCACTGTGCTGGGAAGCGTGAAGCCCAGGCGGGCGGGCCCACCTGTGATGGGTGGTTTTCATCTGCCTCCCCGCAGCTGCACTGTCCTTGAGGACAAAGCCCCCTCTTCTCCGGGGCCCTCAGGGGCCTGGTCCCCGTGGTGTTCCATGGGTGTCTGCAGCTGCGCATATGCATGAGACACCCCCGGGCCACGTCCGTCCATCCGGCCCCTACAGCCTCCAGATGCCTTGCACCCCAGGCCTTGGAGGCTGCCCTTGGCCCAGTATCTACAGCCAGCAACGCTGCCCCTCCCGGCCCTGCCCTCTGCAGACACCGGAGACCAGCCTCCTCCAGTGCCTGAATATTTCATGCCCTGATGGTGGAGCGAAGTCGGTGAAGACCTTAATTGTTAATGCGGCTGCTGCCGACCGACCGCAGGGCCAGCCTTCCCCGCCCTCTCTGTCTGCCCCTCCTGTCTGATACAGCAACAGCAGTAACAGTAATTCCTCATGTGAGCTGCTCTGGGCGAGGCTGGGCTGAAGTCAAGTTGTCCCCCCAGCCCCCAGTTGAGCCCACAGCTGGGCAGAGAAGCTGTGACATGAGTAACTTTAACAACTGGACCATCAGGTTCACCGTTTTGTTCATCGCTGCTCCCCGGTGCCCTCCCAGCAGAGAGCCTGGGCACTCAGTGAGTGCTTGTGGAATAAATGAATGCTACAGGAGGAAGCTGGGTTAAGTAGAAAGGCCCTGGAGTTAGAATCTGTGTCTCTGACTTGGTATTTCCCAGCAGGGTAGCCCTGGGGAGTCCTGCCCCTCTCTGAGCCTCTGGATCTTACCTGGAAATGGAATCATTCCAAGCCTCCTCCTGGGGTAGAAAGATACTCAAATGCACAAGAAAAGGTAGGCCCGAACCACAAGCCACACAATGAGGCAGGTGGGGTGCTGGTCTGCTGGGGGAAGGCCTGGGAATGCCCCAGAGCCCAGCCTGAGGCTCTGAGACCCTCAGAGAAGAGCTGAGCCTTCTTTCCAGAACAGCCTCAGCACCCCCAAGACCCAATACCAGGACACAGCTCTGCAACGAAGAATCACATCTTAGCATCCCAAGCGCTCAGAGCCCCCGTAGACAAGTCAGTGTCCCAAGGAGGCAGCTAGTCAGGCTGACTCTGAACAAGGCCAGTGGGTCAGCGCAGTGGTTCTCAGCTCTGGGCACTGGTTAGAATCGCCTAAAAGCTGGTAAAATGCAGCCGCTCAGACCCCACCCCAGATTCATTCCATCAGAATATCTGGAGGATGGGAGTCCATCAGGCAGGGCTGAGAAGCACTGGGTTAGATGAAGCTCTTGTTCATTGGCAGCAGGCTGCCCTAGGAGCCACCCCCTTTTCTGGGGGACACACCTCTCCCCAGGTATCTGGATTTAGAGATGTTTCTCTAGGTTCTCCAAATTCCCCAAATGATCCTCAGATGGGCTGCCTAGGTTAAGGAAGGGGGCTAGGGATTCTGGAGTTCACTGTACTGTTCACGTAATGCCCCTGTTTTTTGCCCCATGTCTAATGGGACAAAATGAAGGGAAGGAAAGTATCAGCGATATAATACAAAAATTATCTGGGGCTGATGGACACAAAGGAACAGCATAGAAGTGGAGAAATGATCATACTGAGCACATCATTGTAAAATTTGAGAACACCAGGGTTGAGGCGATCCTAAAAGCATCCAGAAGGAGAGAGAGAATCAGAGAGAAAGGGAGAGATCACATACAAAGGATCAAGAATCAGAAAAACACTGACATTCTCTACAGTATCTCCAAAAACTAGAAGACTATGGAACAATGCATTTGAGATTCTGAAGGAAAATTATTTCAGTATCCGGTCAATTAAGTATGAGGGTAGAGTATGACATGCTCAGATTAAAAAAAAAAAAAAATTATCTCTCAGACATTCTTTCTCTAAACTTAGGAATTAAACAAAGAAACGAGATGACCCAAAATTCAGGAAATGGGGAATCCCAAAGTGATGGTATAGGGAAGTGGGACAGGGAGGGCTTCAGGGCCAGAAGCAGTCAGTGCAGATTGGAACAGGGAGGGAGGGCACCAGGAGGAGCTGGCCAAGAAAGAGAACATAACTCATGGAGTCGCTGGGGCCTTGGCTGTCTTGAGAGGAATATTAGAGCTCTGTCAGAGAGTCTGGTGGTGAATTAGTGACAAACACAAAGAAAACCAAGCAAGTCAAAACAAGGAGGCAACTAATAATCGCCAGGGAAACCCAGAAGTCCTACAAGGAAGGAAATACAGTCATAGGACATATCGTGGCTCTGTTGACCATAGTGTTTAAATAGTATAATATGTAAACAACGTTGATTTAACCAAAAAATTGCGATACAGTTGTACTAGGAGGGTGGGGGAAGGGGTGGCATGTGTGAGTGTGGGCGCATGAGTAGACTAACCTTCCTGGTCCCTAAGAGAAAGGCAGTGGTACTACCTAAAGTGGAGAGTCAAGAGCAGTCTAAGTGTGTTGTTTTCAAATGTGGAGAAAAGTCACAGAAGAATCGAAAGTAGTTGCTTCTGGGAAGCAGGAATCAGGGGCAGAGCCATGAGGCAAGGGATTGTTTTTTGTTTTTTTTTCTTTTAAGTTTTATAACTGTATTTGATTTTTGAAACTCTGTGCATGTGTTTTGTTTTTTTTGTTTTTATTTTTGGCTGTGTTGGGTCTTTGTTACTGCGCGTGGGCTTTCTTTAGTTGCGGCGAACGGGGCCTACTCTTTGTTGCGGTGCGTGAGCTTCTGATTGTGGTGGCTTCTCTCATTGTGGAGCATGGGCTCTAGGCATGCGGGCTTCAGTAGTTGTGGCACATGGGCTCAGTAGTTGTGGCACACGGGCTCAGCTGCTCCACGTCATGTGGGATCTTCCCGGACCAGGGCTTGAACCCGTGTCCCCTGCATTGGCAGGCAGATTCTTAACCACTGCACCACCAGGGAAGCCCCTGTGCACGTGTTTTAAAATTAATACATTTTTAAAAAGCTTGGCATTGGACTTCTCATTAGAAACCCTGGAAGCTAGAAGATCACAGAGCAATCAGTTGCCTTAAAAGTCTGAGGGAAAAGGATTTCCTGCCTGGATTCTATGCCCACAGAGAGCATCAGCCAAGAATGAGACTGGAATATAAACATTTTCAGAAATGCAAGGTCGCCAAAAAAAGGAAAAAAATGAACTGCTGTGCACCTCTCAGGAAGCTTTTGAAGCACATGCTCCTCTAGATGCTGAGAGTAGACCAGGGCACAGGAGGGCTCCCCAGGAGGGCAGGTCCTTCCCTGGGGGGAGCAGGGGGAGGGGCAGGCCCAGGCCCCAGAGCAGGGCGGGGGACGGCTCAGCCTGGAAGAGCCCAGGCCCGGAGGGGCTAGATAAGATAACCAAATGCCTGGGCATTTGACCATCCTACCACTAGGTTAGAGTGGAGCAGATAGAAAAAGTAAGAAGAGACACATAAAGACCTTACAAGTTTTTTTGTTGTTTGTTTTGGCTGCACCACACGGCTTGTGGGATCTTAGTTCCCCAACCAGGGATTGAACCCCTGCCCCACTGCTGTGGAAGCCAGGAGTCCTAAACACTGGACTGCCAGGGAATTCCCAAGTTTGTTTTTTTTTTTAAAGTACATTAACGCCAGGACATAAACAAACAAAGCTTCACCATAAAAGGAACCACTAGGTACTTTCTTTTTTTTTTTTTTTTAATAAATTTATTTATTTTTGGCTGTGTTGGGTCTTCGTTGCTGCGCGTGGGCTTTCTCTAGTTGTGGTGAGCGGGGGCTACTCTTCATTGCAGTGCGCGAGCTTCTCGTTGCAGTGGCTTCTCTTGTTGCGGAGCACGGGCTCTAGGTGCACGGGCTTCAGTAGTTGTGGCTCACGGGCTCAGTAGTTGTGGCTCGTGGGCTCTAGAGCGCAGGCTCAGTAGTTGTGGCTCACGGGCTTAGTTGCTCCGCGGCATGTGGGATCTTCCTGGACCAGGGCTCGAACCCGTGTCCCCTGCATTGGCAGGAGGATTCTTAACCACTGTGCCACCAGGGAAACCCTACTAGGTACTTTCATAGGTAACATTTACAGACTAATAATAAAACCCTGGACCACTGGTCAACTAAGAATTGGGTAGAGCCTTTGAGGGGATGCTGAGGGAGTGGGAGCTGAAGCCTCATCTGTCATGACCGGAATGAATTCTAGAAAAGTTTAGAATTGAAAAATCAAGAAATAGCCACCGGAGCATCTTACTGAGAAACGTGAAGGAACAACTAAATGTGGAAACAGGTTGTTCTGGGGAGTGGGGAAGGGGAGGAAGGGCCAGGGAAATATTTCATTTCCTTCTGAACCTTTTCATGTTATTTGATTTTTTTTAACCTAAGTTCATACATTATTTTGTTTGCAATATAAATATAATTAATCTAATAATAATAAAACCTACATCCGGGCCGGGGCGTGTTAAACAAGAGAGGAGGACCAGCAAGGACCTACTGTCTAGCGCACAGGGAACTCTGCTCAATATTATGCAACAACCTAAATGGGAAAAGAATTTGAAAAAGAATAGATACATGTATACGTATAACTGAATCACTTTGCTGTACACCTGAAACTAACACAACATTGTTAATCAGCTATACTCCAGTATAAAGTGAAAAGTTAAAGAAAGGAAAAAAACGAGAGGAGGACCAGCGATGCTCCCTGACAGAAGCCCCCGGACCTGACCCTCATCAGCTGCAGCCTAGGCCCTGCAGCCTCGCCCCTTGGCGGCCCGCCCAGCCTAATCCGCCCCAACATTCTTCACGGCCATTTCCAGTTTACAAAGCATTCTCTGAGCTGCTTCCTCCTCCCGTCCTCCCAGCAAGCCTGCGAGGTGAGCAGGAATTATTACGCCCACTCGTGCCCACAGAAGCTGAGGTTCGGTGTGTATCTGGGGGTCCGTAACAGGTCCCTGCCATGGCAGGTGCACCTGCTACAAAGGCCGGCGGAAGACCCATATTGAAGAGCCAGGGAGAGGCGACCTCGGTGGAATTTCAGGGCCGGAGTCACCCCTCCTGGCCTGGAGGCGCTCAGCAGGGAGACTGCAAACCCTTCACTCGACTGTACAGTTTATCTTCCCTAATACGTAGTCACACACGAACACCCCCAGTGTTCGCCCAGCAGGTGGGGGGGGTGTCCTGTCGAGGGGGTACCACCAGCTGCCAAAGAGGAAGGGCTGGCATCAGCTGGGACTGCACTTAGATGCGGCATCCTGGGGGCTGTGAGAGAGCCGGGCAGGGCAGTGGACAGGCACCTCCACGCGGAAGGTGCAGCCGACGGGGGCAGGGGTGGTTCCAGGGGCCTCCGTGCTCCTGAGATGGGCTCCGAGTCATGCTTATTGCTGACGAGTTTGCTGTCGTCCAATCTATCTAGGTTTGCAGCCCCAAACTCTTAAGATTCAAAAAGGCCCCTCGGGGGACTTCCCCGGTGGTCCAGTGGTTAAGACTCCACACTTCCATTGCGGGGGGCACGGGTTCCATCCCTGGTCGGGGAACTAAGATCCCACATGGCGCGTGGCACGGCCAAAAAGAAAAACCAAAAACCAAAACAAAACAAAAATGCCCCTTGAGCATACGCAGTGGCTCAGGACCACCGACCTGGTCCAGTCCCTCCAGTGAACACACGGAGATACCGAGAGTTATTCGGAAGAAAGAGACTCATCCATCCAAGGAGTGGGACACCCTCAACCTCCCTGGACTTTGCACCTAGATCTTCCTGGTTGCCTGGAGAGGCACACCCGGCCCGGCTTTATAATTGCTTCTATAGCCTCATGCCTTTTAAACTCACTTGGGGGACTTCCCTGGCGGCCCAGTGGTTAAGACTCCATCTTCCATGCAGGGGGCACTGGTTCGATCCCTGGTTGGGGAACTAATATCCTGCATGCTGCACAGTGTGGCCAAAATTTTTTTTAAATTAAAAATAAAATAAAATAAACCTACTAGGACCCGAAGCTCCAGACCTGCATGTACAACCACCTCCCTAATGTCCCCTTAGCCTTGTTCCCTCAGCTGAAAAGCTAACAGCCCCAGGCCTTTGCCTGGCCTTTCCTTCTCTCTGGAAGATTCTTGGGAACTCAGCCCAGCTGCTTCCCTCAGGAGCCTCCTCTCCACGGGGACCCTCCCAATGCTTGGACCAGCGTGGGTACAGAGCAGGGGCTCAGAAACCCCCAGGAACACCCCTGGCTCTTGGGGACCCAGGTAGGAAAGGAACGGGAAAGGTGGCGGCATTCCGCCTTCTGGAGCCTGACACACCCTGGTGCTCAGGGCTGGCCATGCTCTCACGAGAGCCTCCCTCCTCCCCTCCGCTGACTGGAACTGAGCCCGGCCGGGCAGTGGGGAGCAGGGAGAAGACCCCCGCAGAAACATCACACCAGTCTTCCCACACCCCTTGGCACTGGATCTCCTCAAACCAGCCTGTGTGGCCTGGGTGCAATGCACAGCTGTAAATTCCCCTGATGGTGATAGGACGGGGTTGGGGAGAGGAAGAGGGACACATAGCCTGTATAAGTGGTGACAGCAGCTCACAGAGCCCCATATCCCAATGGGGCCATCGTGTCCATAATCTCACTAACCCTCCCAGCATCCCACGGGCAGGCCCGGTGCTAGGCCCATTTCACAGATGCAAAAACTAAGACTTAGCAAGGTTTAAATAAATGCATTGCTGAAGTTGCAATTTTAGCTGTGAGCAGGGTTTCCCACACCTGCCTGGTGATAAGAATCACGTGGGACACTTGTCACCCAGACCCCTTCCCTGGAGATTCTGACCCACCACCTCCAGGTAAAGCCTGGAGTTGGTCTGTTTGATGGGGCCAGGCTGGGGATGGGGCCATCAGGAATCGCAGGGTGACTGATCCAGGACCTCCAAGCACCACCCCCCCATTCACCCAGTTTCACAGTTGGGTGTGGTATTTAAGCAGCAGAGGTGCTCAGCTGCTCCCCCACTGCTGGACACGAGGTTTACTTCCGGGGCTGAACTATTACAAATAACTCCCGTGGGGGCGTGTTTGTGCACAGCCTGGTTTTCCTGTCGGATTGTTTCCTTGGGGTGAGTTCCCAGAAGTGGGGTTCCTGAGCGGAAGGATGGACGTTTTCCCGCTCTAGTCCACACCCCTAATCTAGTCTAGCGCCGGGATGGGGATCCGGCCTTTCTCTGGCTTCAGGGAGGGGCAGCCAGCAAGTCCCCCTTGGCACTTCCGGAGGAAAATGACAGATCTGGCCCTTTCCTGTAAGAGCTAATTACCGCCTTGACGCGTTCACGGCTGTCAGAGCAACGAGGGCCCAGGTGACTCAATGCCATCTTTCTGGGGCCCGCCCGGATCGCTCCGCCAGCAGGTGATGGATTTTCTCCGTGGAGGTCACAGGAAGCGCGAAAACCATCCCTCACCTCCCTGGGGAGGCAGATCTGTCAGCAGCTTTGGGAGAGGCCAGAAAGAAGGCCTGGAAACCCAGTGGGCTGCTCATTCCTTGTCTTTTCAGACAACGAAGGGCTTCTGGCCCCTGGACCCTCTGACCTGCCTGAGGTGGGGGCCACGCCTCCAGGGCCCATCTATGGTTCACTCTGGCCCACCCCTACTGGGAACGCCTCTAATAGGAGCAGGGGGAGTCGGCCCTATGAGGCCAGCCTCTCAGTGACCATGGTCCTACAGAGCCTGGCACTACTGTGCTCTCTTCTACCACCCCCCCACTATGAATTCTTTGAAGGTAGGCTGGTGTCTGGTTCTGTTTCAGACTCCAGGAAGTGAGCTCTCTGTCCCTGGAGGTGGACAAGCTAAGGCAGCATGACCATCTCTCAGAGGCTTAGAGGTTGTACTGGCTGGGTAGAAGGGTCTTCCTGGGCTGAGTGCCCAGCCTATGCCACTGCTTGCCCAATACTTACTCTGCTCTGGATGTTATACCCACTTTACAGCTGCACAAACTGAGGCACAGGGGCTAAATTGGCTTGCCTGGTGATCTGAAGATGGCTGACTCATTCACGACTCATCACTGTTTACTGAGCACCTGCTGTGCGCCAAGCTGCCTTGCTTCCTGAGTCTCCCCTTGACCGGTTTTCCCAGCCATCGTCCGTATTTCATCACAGGCACAGGTAGCCATCATCCATCCACTCCCACAGGAAGGGAGTTAGTCCTGTCGCCTTGCCCCAGAGCTTCCATTCACCCGGCCGTGGCCCTCTTTGGTCTCAGGGCAGCGGGGATGGCTGTTCCTGGGTGGGACTGGGGGCTTATGTGGGTTAGGCCAACCCCAGCTGTTGTGAGGGGGTAGGGGAGCCTTACAGGTATCGCTGGGGATGCCTTTCCTGGAGCCAGACCTCTGGCTGTCTCCTCTGAAGGACTCTCCCAGGGCCAGGACACCTGATGGTACAGGACATCCTTCCAGGGCCCACAGACCACAGAAAGTTTATAAAGAACCTTCTGTGGGCAGGCCCAGGAAACAGGTCTCCCCATCTCAGCCACAGGAGATGCCCATTTTAAAGACAATTTTGGGGGGAAAAAAGCCTCACCAATACCTTGTCAGTCTGTGCATTCAACCTTTTGTGCTTCAAGGCAGGTGATTCTGGCTCTCCTCGTTCAATGCCATTCTGTTCGTTTCAGCCCCTTGTTTCACCTGCTGAGGTTCCTGGAAATGCTGTGTTCTCATGGGGCGTGGTCATTTGCACATCTGATAAGCAAGCCTCGCGAGTCTCCATGCAGATGCTGGATGGAAGTGAACAGAGCTGAAGGCAGAGACCTATGGCCCATCTTTAGAGACCCTCTTATTTTAGATTGCACTGATTTACAAGGTGAACTTTGTCCCTGGGTCACTCTGTCCAGGGAGTTATGACTTCCCCCCCAACTGCTCTGCTCTCCAGCCTACATTTTCCATTCCACCAAAAGGACAGCATAAAGAGCTTGTCCCCTAGACACACTCTTGTCTGTCACACCTCCATGCCTTGGGCCACAGTGTTCCCTTTGATGCCCTGTCCCTCTTCCTCACCTGGCTGACTCCCACGCCAGGACACAGGTTTGTAAAGTCCGTCTCTACAACCCCCTCCCAACCCATCAGGCTCCCACAGGCCCCTGGCTTCCCTGGTCGTGGCCCCCATGCACAGTGCTGACCCTGTCTGCCCAGCCCCCCTCTTATAACCCTGGGGTTCCCGGGGTTCCCAAAGCCCAGGCAGGACCCGGCCCCTGAAGAGGAAGCTCTGTACTGTTGAAAGAGTCCAGGCTCGGGGCCAGCTGGGCTTAGGCAAATGGTTGAACCTCTCTGAGCCTCAGTTTCCTCGTTTGTCCAAGGAGGATGCTCGCCAGGTCAAGGGTTAGTGAGGGTCACAGATCATGTGGGCAAAATGCTCAGCGTGGGGCGGGCTCTCTGTGTTCACCGGCTGAATGAGCCAGGTGCCACGTCCCTGTCATCAAGTTCACAGTCTGGCTGGGGCTAGAGAAGGGGACAGAGAGTCACGCCTTAAATGAGACTAATGTGCTATGGGAACTGCCGGGAGGAGCAGTGATTCCACTGAGAAGCTAGGAAGGCTTCATGGTAGAGGAGATGCATGTGCTGGGCCTGAAAGGAGGCTTCCCATTTCTGTAGGCAGCAGAGTTGGGGAAGAACATTCTAGCCTTCCTGGGTGTGCTGTTTCCTACAGAGCTGCCAGCACTGGCTTTTGTCATTTTAATGATGTAAGGCTGTGTGTGTGTGTGTGTGTGTGTGTGTGTGTGTGTGTGTGTGTGTGTGTGTGATTTAATAGGGATGAATGGTGTTGCAGCAGCCTTATTCTGTATTTCTTTGAATGCCTGTTTCCCTTTGAGGCTGGCTCTGAGAACCACGATTCCCAAAGGTATGTATGAGCCCAGGGAAATCCTTCTCTATTATCTCAAGATTGTGAAATGAGCTCAGCTCAGGAGAATTTGGGGGATTTTTAGAAGTGGTGCTTTTGAGATGATGATAACCCCGCCTGGCAGGGGAGGAGGGCAGGACCCTGACAGCACCAGCCTCCCTGGGGCCGCTCACGAAGAGCCTTTCCTAGCCGCCTCCTGGCCTGACACAGCATGCCGCTGCCTCGAATTCCACCATCCCTCACGTTCCTTAAGACAAGGGCTTCTACTAAAATGTAAATATTTTGTCTGGGGGAGGGAACACTTTGCTTTGTTACCGAGGGAAAGGAAGTTGGAAACTAACTTTTATTGAGCACCTACTAAGTGCTTTATTATCAAGGGAAAGGAAGATGGAAACTTACTGTTAACGAGCATCCACTACGTGAGCTGGGCACCCCTGCACTGCCTTCAAGTCTACGACGCAGCCTGGCGGGGCGGGGGAGTTACCCTTGCCTGCTCGCAAGGGGATGGGATCTCGGAAGGACAAGGGCTTAGCAGAGCCGGAATTCGAGCCCAGAGCTAACTCTCCACCTCCCTCTGTTCTCAACACCCAGCTGTTCCTCTTTCTTCTTGGCAGGGGGGCTCCCTGGAGCGTAAGATGAGACAATGCAAGGGTCCTGGGGGCTCCCCGACCCGGGTTCCAGGGCAGCCCTGCCCTCCACCAGCTGTGTGGCCTAAACAGTCGCTTCACCTCTTGGATTTCACCTCACCTGTGGATAGGGTAGCAACAGTGCCTACCCCGAGGGGCTGCTGTGGCGACCGGAGACATGCAAAGCCGGTGACACAGTGTCTGGGCAAAAGGGCTCAGTAAAGGACAAGTCTGGTCTCCTTATCAACTTACACAGGATGAGGCATTTATAGCCCCAGCTCCCGACATGGGGACACCCTGCCCCTTCTCTGACCCTGGTAGTGGCAGAAGTGGGACCTGGCTTCTCCTCCCCCGTGTCCCCATCCTGGGATCTGAGGAGAGAAGGCTGGTGGCAGCTGGAACAGCTGGCCTGTAAGTGTGAGTTTTTTCACGACACTGGTGGCCTCTGTAAGCCACCCGACTCCCTTCTCGCCCCCGTGTTCATGCAACTGTGATCTGTGTCCCTTTTTCTTTCCCCCAGGAGCCTAGTTCACTACACAGAGGAGGCCAAATTCGGAATCCCTGCTTGAACTACTGGCCTTGGGCGCCTCTCTAAGATACGGAGCAAGCCCTCGGCCTCCCGTGTGCCTCAGTCAACCGTATCTCTAAAATGGGCAGCCCAGGGACTTCCCTGGCGGTCCAGTGGTTAAGACTCCACGCTTCCACTGCAGGGGGCACAGGTTCAATGCCTGGTCGGGGAAGTAAGATCCCGCACGCCTCGAGGCACAGCCAAAAAAATAAAAATAAAAATAAATAAATAAAATGGGCAGCCCATCCATTTCAAATCTGCTTAACAGAGAGGAGTCTGGAGAAAAAACTAGTCCCTGACCTAGTGAAAACTGCCTCGAGGGTGAAGTGCAGAAGCCACCAGTCGAGGGCATCTGCTGACAGGCAGGTGCTGCAGCCCACGGAACTTGGAATTGTAGGTTCCCTGGGCTGCTGGTGGGCTCAGGCTCCACCACGTGGCAGCATCTCAGGGCCTCCTTTCCTGTGGCTGCAACTCGGTCCCCACCAGGCTGGCCGGGACTCTGCCCTGGGCAGCCCCACCCCCGGGCAGCCCGTGGGAACTGACGCCTCTCCACAACCTCATCCCACTTTGCAGAGGAGGAAACTGAAGCCAGGGAGGTCACGTCACCGGCAGAAAGTCTTGCGGCCAAGGTGTGCCAGTCTGCCTGACACAGAGTCTGGTCTCCTGGCCACCGCGCCAAAACTGCTTTCAAGGTTATTACCATCATCACAATAGGACACTCATAATAGTTGTAATTATTATTATTGAGGGCAGTGCCCTCGGCAGGCAGGTCTGGGTGGCTGCATCATTGGGACCAGGTGCCTGCTTGGTGTCCAGGGCTCGGCAGAGTCCTGTCGCATCTGGCCCCAGGACTACACTGAAGATGTGAGGCCCCATCACGCGGCCTGAGTCTGCAGGCTGGGTCAACAAAACGGGGTCTCTCTCACCCTCTGGCAGATCCTGGACTCAGGCAGCCACTCAGTGCCCATCTGCTCCTGGAAGCATTTGATGATGGATACAGCAGAGATTCATGGATGAGAACACTGAAAATTCAACCAGAGGCACTCACTGTTTTGATAAAGCAGAGCCCCCCAGACCTACCCCCGGGCAAGCTAAGTATCCCTGCTCCAAAAGGCAGTGCGTCCTGCTGGGTAAGCGCATGGTCCCTGGGCTCAAATCCTGGCGCTTCTGCTTGTTTCCTGTGTGACCCTGGACAAGTGACTTCAGCTGCTGCTCTGTTTCCCCATCTGTACAACAGGGCAAAGCTCAAGGTCACTGTGAGGACCGCGGGCTGGAAGTGTGCTTGGCCCGTGCTGGTGTCCAATAAACGTTTGCACCATTATCCCTCCAGGTGGGCTCAGCTGAAGAAGGGGCTGTCTGCCCTGATGCTGGAGAAGAGGTGGGCTCACCGGGACGGGACTTGATGGTGATAGACCCTGTGGCGTGGTGGTCTCCATGTGTGGTTGGGACAGCCCTGTGGCCCCAGGGGGAATCGGCTCTGGGCTGGTGAAGCCAGAGGGCTTGCTGCCCCTGGGGGTCCGGGCCCGTGTGTTTGAGCCCCTCAGGCCCCCTGGTTCCCATGGAGCTGAGAGGCCCCGGTGGATCCTGCCTAACAGGTTCCCTGCTTCCCAGCTCCAGCCAGATTTCCAGTTCCATCTTGTTCTGGTCTGTCCTGCATCTGGGACCAAGCGAAAGGGGTAGAAACTGCTGAAGACCCATTTCCAGCCTCTGGGACACAGCCCGCCCAGCTGCCCCAGCTCTGGGCTTAGAGACCAAGTCTGCGGCCTCCGAATGGGGAACCCAGCGCCAGCGCCTGTGTCAGCCCAGAGCTGGCCTGCAGGCTCCCAGCAGGACGGGTGCCTGGCCTGCAGGCTGCCCAGAAGGCCAGCTCACAGACACAGGGTTGAGAAAACCTGGGGCGCCAGAGGGGAGGCAGCAGCATGAGCAAAGAGGAGGAGAGGGTGGATTTGCAAGGGTGGATTTGCAAAGTTCCTTCAGCAAATGGACAGCATGAAGGTGATGAGTTCCCACAGGGACCAAGGTCCCCAGGGAGTGTTGCTAAGGCAGGCTGGGGTTCCAGCGTCCAGGAGAAGCCAAGGGCCCAGGTGCTAAGGGGTTAGGACGGGACGGGGCAGGTGGGCTCTGGCTGTCCATGGGACAACCTCTTCCTCTCTGTCTTTGAATGAAAAAACCCAAAAAGATGGCTTAAAAACTGTTGCTCTTTTCAGGAGAGGTAAGTGGGGTCACAGGTGACCTCTGCTTCTTGCCCTTGCATTCCTGGACAAGGAGGACAGTGGCAGGATGGAGGGAGAGGCAGTGCTCTTGGAAATTCAAGATGCTGAGTCCCAGCCCAGGTGCCTCCCTCCTGCCAAGGAGCCTCCGGTGTTGTGTTGGTCACCTCGGGACATGGTGTGGCCACCAGCAGGACCGGGCCGCTCCATGGGGCCCCCTGGTGGCCTGAGGAGTTCCTGCAGCCACGCAGGCCAGGGCTGGCTCACTCCCGGGTAACCCCTGACATAGGACCTTTCTCAGGAAGCTGAACACATGCCAGGTGCTTTGCTGGGTGTCACCAGGGAAAGGTCATCTCCCAACAGCCCCATGAGGTGGGGGTTACTCCGACTTTATACATGTGGACACCTAGAGGGGACTGTCCTGAATCATCAGGCTGCCGCCAAAAATCCATTGTCAGAGAAACAAGCAAGAGACAGAACACAAGTAAAAATAACATGAATATGTATTTATTTGAAAAATTACGAGCGAGTGTGCTGGCACACAGACTCCGGAGGATGGCACAGAACCTGGTATCACCCATGGCTTCCAGAAGGGGACCTGAGGCCTGGGCGTAGGTGGGAAGGAGCCCTTTTCACCGGTTTAGTTTTGTGCTTTCTGGTTTTTGAACTCTATAGAAATATTGCCTATACTTAAAGTACATGAAAAGGGGCTTCCCTGGTGGCGCAGTGGTTAAGAATCCGCCTGCCAATGCAGGGGACATGGGTTTGAGCCCTGGTCCGGGAAGATCCCACATGCCACGGAGCAACTAAGCCTGTGCGCCACAACTACTGAGCCTGCGCTCTAGAGCCCGCGAGCCACAACTACTGAAGCCTGCGTGCTGCAACTACTGAAGCCTGCGCACCTGGAGCCCGTGCTCCGCAACAAGAGAAGTCACCACAATAGGAAGCCCTCGCACCGCAACGAAGAGTAGCCCCCCCTCACTGCAACTAGAGAAAGCCTGTGCACAGCAACAAAAACCCAACCCAGCCAAAAAATAAATAAATAAACAAATAAATATATAAAGTACATGAAAGATCTAAACATTCATAGACTCACAGATTCAGGGACAGAAAGGAACTTGGAAGTGACCAGGTTTTCCCCCTGTTATAGTAGCACTGACTTGCATGCCTCCAGCAATGGGAAGCTTACTCCTTAACGGGTCAACTCCCAGTCTGGAAAGACCCTCTCTCTATGGACAGAAACATATCTCCCTGGTTTAAACTCCCTCTCCTGGGATGACCTTTTGGGTATCAATAGGATGTTTAGTACTGGCTGAGCACCCCTTGGAGCCACGGGTCCTGGTTTTAGCCTCCAACAAACTCAGAGCCCAGTTTCTGGAATCCCAGCAACAGGTGGGATTCTGAGGCCATTGGGTACAAGCCCCCAGCCAATACAGGACTCGCCCACCACACACAGGGCAGGCAGCTGTTTGTAACAACGGGGAGAAGGCCCTGCTGCCCAGCTCCCCCATCCACGCACGGTACCCATAAATTCCTCTTGTTGCATCCTCTTGCCCCACTTCCTCCTGTCCAGTGTCTACAGAAATGCCCTTGCATTGCCATGTTCTGAGCCGGTGCCTCTGATCGGTCTTCAGTATCAGCATCCCGGAGCCTCAGTTTCCTCACCTGTAAAATGGGTTAATAATAATGCTCGTCCTAGAAGGTTGCTGTGAGTATCAAGTGAGATGATGGTTGATGCACACTGTGGGGTGAGAGGAGCCAGAGGTGGTGATGGAGGAGACGGGTCTGCCCCACCCAGGCCGCTGCCAGTGAGTGGATAGGATGGAGCCATGGGATTTACATTATTCCAAATCCACACTATGAATATATATATATATATATATATATATATATATGAATATATGTATGAATATATATACATATACACATATTTGAATGTACCTACTGATGAGGGGGAGAGGGGTGGAGAGAGGTTTCCATCTGGGGTCTCAGCTCTATCCATGGCTGGGACTTGGACCCACCTGGGCAAGTCTGGCCGTGTCCAGCCAAGTGATGGGTGGGCCTGACCGGATGGATGAGGAGCCTTCTAGGGGCAGGAGGGCCTCACATGAGGGGCTAGGAGCACACTGGGGAAGGCAGCCGCTCCAGGGAAGCCCTATAAGATGCTGCAGCCCACGACCCTGGAGGGGTCCAGCACACCTGCACCTATCAAGCCCTCTGTTGCTTCAGCTGAAGCCTCAGGGGAGCATCAGCTGCCAGGCATTGTGGGGACACCTCAGGGAGAATCTATGCTGTCAGGCAGACCCCCCAAAGTAACTAAGCAGAACTATTTGCAACACATCCCACCCCGGGGGACCCCAGAGCCATGTCACAACCAATGGAGTGTGGGCCCCTGTGGCTTGCGACCTGCAGGATTGGGAGGGATGAGTCAGATCTGGGTCCAGCCAGGGGCTCCCTGAGGCCAGCATTAGGGTGCAGACTGTTCTGGGGATGCCATACGGGCGCTGTGGTTGGGTTCTGGGCAGAGGAGGGGCAGACTTAGAAGAGACACCTGGCAACAGTTCTAAGACAGCTTTCACTGTCCCACTTACCAAGTCCAAGGTCATCAGGTGAGGGAGGCTGTCTTCACGGACTCTTTCCAGGGGCCACTGTCCTTCCAGGAAGCAGAGGGAAGGCAGAGGAGAGCAGGTAGCCTCAGCCTTCCTGTCTATAAAACAACAGACAGCCCGGTTTCCAGCTGACATCCATCCGCATGCTAGGATTTTCCCCAGACCTTTGATTTTGAAACAAGTGCTCTGATGTCTTTTGGTTGCCGTTCCTTCCTTCCTTGCCCTTCCAGGACAGGATTGAACAGCCCACGGTGGGCCAGAGGAGTTAAGGTCTGTCCTAGAGCAAGGCTGCAGCTCCCACTGCTGGGAGCCTGGCAGGACAGGAGCAAAGCTGGCATTTATTCCTCATGGAACCTCGGGATGAGGAAAGGAGGCTTCCCAGGAGGCAGGAGCTCTCACAGTCTGCTTCAGAAAAATCTCCCAGCCCCAGACCCCTAGGGGAAGTGCGCTCAGCATGTGGGAACATCTTCCCCAGGGCGTCTGAGCAGGAGCGTGGGTGAGCCTCTATCTAGGGCTGGGAGAGGAGGTGCCCGTGCGCTAGAGATGCTGGGGGGCAGGGGCAGCATCTGTCAGCCCCACTCTGGGGGCCCTTCCATTGCATTTCCCATCTAAGTCTTCTCCACTCCAGCTAGGGCGAGAATGCGATTTGTTTTTACAGATGAGGAAGTGGAGATGTGAGGGTTCTCACTTAGAGATGTATCAAGGCAACAGACTAGAAGAGTGTTAACATGTGTGCTGTGAAGAATAAGAAGCCTTACTTCTGGGTCCTGGTTTTAGCCTCCCTGGCAGTCCAGTGGTTAAGACTGGCAATCCCAATGCAGGGGGCATGGGTTCGATCCCTGCTCGGGGAACTAAGATCCCACGTGCTGCAGAGTGTGGCCAAAAAAAAAACCTTACTTTTTTTTTCTTCTTTTTTTGTGTGGGCTGAGTTGCACGGCATGTGGAATCTTAGTTCCCCACCCAGGGATAGAACCTATGCCCCCTGCAGTGGAAGCGTAGAGTCCTAACCACTGGACCACTGGGGAAATCCCTATGAAGTCGTTTTTTTTTAAAATTTATTTATTTATTTTTATATTTATTTTTGGCTGTGTTGGGTCTTCGTTTCTGTACGAGGGCTTTCTCTAGTTGTGGTGAGCGGGGGCCACTCTTCACTGCGGTGCGCGGGCCTCTCACTATCGCAGCCTCTCTTGTTGTGGAGCACAGGCTCCAGACGCGCAGGCTCAGTAGTTGTGGCTCACGGGCCTAGTTGCTCCGTGGCATGTGGGACCTTCCCAGACCAGGGCTTGAACCCGTGTCCCCTGCATTGGCAGGCAGATTCTCAACCACTGCGCCACCAGGGAAGCCCTGAAGTCTTATTTGAGCAAATGAATAAACCAGGCTTTGGCTGCAGGACTTCTCAGAGCCTTTAGCATGCAGAGGTGCATCCTGAATCTCTAGGAGAGGCTTGGAATGCGGTGTTTCCCAAACTCACCTGACCGTGGCACCCTACACAGCCCAGCCCCTGATAAGAGCGCCCAGGACCCATACTCTACAGAACAGAGCATGGGAAATGTCAGAAGAGAACATTTAAAATCTGAATCCCCCAGAACAGCTGGGCCATCTTCCTGTGGTGCAAATGAGAAAACTGAGGCTCAGGGAGGGATTTCTCCAAGGTCAACTTAGAAACAGAATGCAGATTTGAGCCCAGGACTGTATGGTGTCCAGGCGACTTTCCTCTCGGCCTCCCACCCCTCGGCCTTCAGGTTGGTCCTTAGGCCCCTCCGATTAAAGAAAGGGTTATTTATTCCTGGACGCAGGGAGCCTGCTATCCAAGGGCTGAGCCCGATCCTGTCGGCACGGCCACCCTCTCCACATCCCCTTTCTGGCACCGGCTCCTGGGGCCACCTCTGCGTCGGGGCTCCGAGTTCAGCCTGGAGTTAATATCCCGCCCCAGCCGTCGGCCTCTCTGCACCCAGGCCACAGGCTGGAGGTGCTGCCCGAGGGGGCCAGGGCCCTGAGAATCAGCCAAGAGCACCCTTTCCTAGGAGAGGGCTGGAGTGTGGCTGGGGCCAGTTCATTAAACGGGCGGCTTCACCAAAGCCACAGGGGTGATAAGCAAGCAGTTGCTGCCTCTCCGCCTGATTTACCAGCAGGATAACAAGACAGGGCTGGAGCAATGAGGCCACATAGCTGGTAGCCAGTCAGAGGGAGGAAGCAGGCTGAGGTGACAGAGTCCGCTGCCTTCACCCTCAGGGCCTCCGGGAAGCATCCTGACACTGAGCCCTGGGTTCAAATCCCGGCCCCGCCGTTTCCTGACCCCATCGTGATTCCTTGTCATCAGCACCCCGTGCCTCAGTGTCTCCATCTGCATGTGACAGGGACCTCAGTGGCAACACGGGCTGGTGCAGGCAGGAGGGGAGGGAGGTCTCCGAGGGCTGCAAGACATCAACAAACTTGCCCCTGAGTTCATGCCACACCCCCAGAGACTCGGAGCAACTGGGGAGACCCGGGGATCCTGCAGGCACAGGGGTGGGGTGGAGGCGGCACGCGGGTCCGTGTGGCCCCCGCTGGCACCTGAGACCTGGTGGCACACAGCTCATGTGTGCAGTCGTGCTGGTGTGAGGCCTGCACGAGGTGGCACGGACAAAGCCCCATCACCCACCCCTGCAGGTCTTCAATAAATGCTATTTCTGTCTTCCGGTTTTTTCTTCTTCCAAGTTTAAAATTAAAAATAGATCTTTTGAAAAGAGACCAGCAGACTGGCAGGCGAGCAGGTCTTCGGGGACGGCCTGAGCTGCCTTTTGGTGACTAGCGAGATAGGCAGAAGGGAGCCCTGACAGTCCAATGTGGTCCTAGGCGGCAGCTCGATGAGCAAGCACCCTGATGCACGCGGACATATCTCCAACGCCGGGGTGAGGGGAAAGAAGCAAGTCACAGGAGGAAAAGTGCACAGCACGAGCTCAGTTGTACCAAGCTTAAGAAGATGTTAGACAATGTTCTATATTCTTTGTGGTGCCTGTATGCACCCACCTTCAGGAGAACCTTCCCTCAGGAGCAGAGGAAAAGGCCATGAGGCTGATGTGAGGCGCAGGGGGCGGGAGCCGACTAGGTCTGTATTGAGTACATACTACGTGCCAGGTACTCTTCTAACAGGCTCACCTACCAGCCCATTTAACAGATGAGTAGACTGAGGCACAGAGGGGTTAAGCGGCCTGTCCAAAGTCACACAGTTAGTAAGTAGCAGAGGCCACGCTCTGGATTACTAACTCACATCGCCTCTCACACTGTGGTTCAGCGTTCCTTGTGTTTTGAGAAAAGACATAAGACATCTACAGCAGTTGTGGTCAAATATTAACATGGGTAAAGTCTGGTGGTGTGTCCTTGGGTGTTCTTTCTTCTGTGCTGTATAATTTCCTGTAGGTGTGAAATGTTTACAAAAGCCTCTTCTGGCCCTAGGCCCTTTGCCCAGCCGTGATCCACATCACACAGGCAGTCCAGCTGCCCCGGATGGCTGAGCAATGACCAGCTCATCTCTCCCTCCCCCCACAGTGCTCATGAGATGACGCCTAGCATAGTCTCCTGCTGCGGCTGGGTGGCCTGGGCCCTGGGGAGAAAGGATTAGCCAATACCTGGGCTGCCCATCGAGACAGGGAGGGCAAGTGGCCCCACTGGGCAGACAGGTTGGCCCATGGCGTTTCCCATCACTCTGGGGAAGAAACTAATGGCTGTGTAATTAGCAAGCGTCTGGTCGGCAGGAGCTGATGCATGGCCGGCTGCCCACACTGACCCAGTCTGGCCAGAATAGGCTTTGGGTGTTCCTCTGGCCTGTGTGTCGTGGTTCTGGCAGCCGACAGTGCCCGCTGGGCTCCTGGAAATGTGGGCAATGCTCCTGGACCCTCAGGCAATCCTCAGGACCAATGGGCTGGGACCCAGAGTGGCCAGCAGTGGCCTGGTCTCACCTCCTCCCTACCCCCACTCAAGAGGTAGGGAAATTGGGGCTGAGTTTGGGGCAGGGTCCTGCCTAGGGTCACAAGGGGAGTCGACAGCAGGATTGGGTGTCCCTCTTGTGCCAGGAGGGGCCTGGATGGGCAAGAAGGCAGCCTTTGGGCCCTGAAGCATCTGCTGACAGCACACACGAAGCCAATGTTTGGGGAAGAAAATCCGGAGGTTTCCTTAGCCACAGGCCTGGCTTCCGCCACTGTTTCCATCACACGGGACTTGAGGGGACATCGGCTCAAAGAACCAGCTTTGTTCCTGCTGCTTAGGTAGTGTCCCCCTCCCCCCTACAAATGTCCCTGGCTCCAGATGGCATTTGGTGAAATCGTCCGGGCCTTCTAGCCCATGGCCCCCGGCTCTGGCAGGAGCCCAGGCATCAGAGGCTATGACATTCACTTGTGCTTCTTAGCTTGTCCCCCACTTAGGTAAGTAAGACAGGCAGGTTAGACGTGGCTGGAGCTGGGGGACTGCCTTGGCGGGGTGGCGGACAGGCTCTGGGAAAGCCTTTAATCCTGGAGAGTAGGCCCTTGTTATGGAGACCACTGTTGGAGTATTTCACGAGGGCCACTTTCCCCTCCCCCTGCAAGAGCTGTGAGGGGGGCTTGAGGGCTTCCTAGAGGTAAAATCCCCAAACCATGGCCCCTCCTTTAGACTGTGAAATCCCACCCCCACCCCAGGAGTTCCTCAGCCTCACGTTCTTCTGCACTGAGCACCCAGCAATTCGTCAGCATGACCTTGGAAGCTTGCCGACAGGCTCTGGTTCCAGCAACTTCTGCCCCAGGTGAGCAGATCACCGCTGGGACTCTGGACTTACTTGTCTCTCCAGATTTGGGGGTGGCGGTTGACCCTCAGATCTCAGTTCTCGAATGGGTCTAGGAAAAGTCACCAATTTTCAGTCTGTTCAGCCTCTTTCTTATTGGCAAGACAGGAGTAACAACTTCCAAGCTCCTACACGCCAGAGAGGAACCAGAGACTCTCAAGCACCAGCTTGCTGTGTGATGCAGCCTGTGTTTCCTCGTCTGTCTAGTGGGTCTCAACGCAAAGACTCTGTGCCCACATGCTGCCGAGACCTGTCACAACAGGCGTGTTGGGGACCCTGGCAAATGTGAGTCGGTGGTGGAGGCACCAGTCAGAGCCCGAGCCCTCCAGCCTCCCTCCCCGTGACCTCAGGCGGCAGGTCGTCTCTGAGGTCGGACAGCCCAGCACACCAGAAAACAGCCAGGTGGGCACAGGGGCCTCGAGCCTCGTGCCCCATAGCTGCTTAATAAACATTTGTTAAATGAACTAATGAACAAATCTCTAGGTTTTCCACCCGGATGAGGATGGGGGCTCAGCATGACACCATGTTCTGGTCTCAGACTCTGCCTCGGTACCTGGCCATGCCAGGTGTGTATGTTGGTGGGGAGGGTGTCTGCCTGGCCATCTCCTGTGGGAATGACATTGGGCATTGATGAGGCTGTCCCCAAAGTTCATGGCTATGGCCCAGGCTCCGTGTCCCCCCCTTCTCTCCCATCCCAATACACCTTTTCCAGGGCCCTGTGTTGATGTTATTATTATGGTCTGAATGTTTGTGTCCCTCCAAAATTCATATGTCGAAATTCTAACCCCCAAGACAATGGTATTAGGGGCCTTTGGGAGGTGATTAGGTCACGAGGGTGGAGCCCCCACGAGTGGGATTAGTGCCCTTGTAAAAAGACACGAGCTTGCTTCCTATCGCTCTTTCTGCCATATGAGGATACAATAAGAAAGCCATCTGCAATGCAGAAGGGAACCATCACCAGAACCCAACTGTGCTGGCACCCTGATCTTAAACTTCCAGCCTCTAGAACTGTGAGAAATAAATTTCTGTTGCTTGCAAGCCACCCAGTCTGTGGTATTTTGTTAGAGCAGCCTGAACAGACTGAGACAGGTATCATCACCCTGTCTGACTCCAGGCTGGGAGGAAGGGGCCATTGCAGAAGCCCTTTTCAGCTCCTGTCTTGGCTCTGCCCTTGCCCAGATCGTGTGCAGGAGGGCCCCTGAGGGCTGTGTTTCCCAGGCTGCAGCTCCAGCCTCTGCCTGCTAGGTAGGCCAGTGAAGGGAGCTGGAAGACCAGAGGAAGGGAGAAGCCAGGGAATTTCTCTCCCTCTGTCTCAGGCAGTATCTCTGAAGGGATTGTCTCCTTCAGCTCCACCAGACAGACCCACTGGGTGTCCGGCTTTGACCAGGTGACCCTCGCCCCTTGGCTTTAGTAACATTTCCTGCTGTTCCTCCATTCAGGGACTTGTGGAATCTTTTTTTTTTTTTTTAAAGAATTTCACTTATTTATTTATTTATTTTTTGGCTGTGTTGGGTCTTCGTTTCTGTGCGAGGGCTTTCTCCAGTTGCGGCAAGTGGGGGCCACTCTTCATCGCGGTGCGCGGGCCTCTCACCATCGTGGCCTCTCTTGTTGCGGAGCACAGGCTCCAGACGCGCAGGCTCAGCAGCTGTGGCACACGGGCTTAGTTGCTCCGTGGCATGTGGGATCCTCCCAGACCAGGGCTCGAACCCGTGTCCCCCGCATTGGCAGGCAAATTCCCAACCACTGCGCCACCAGGGAAGCCCCCAGGGACTTGTGGAATCTTACTGCTGTTGCTAGTCTCAAGGTTGCCTCACTGTCCCCTGTATGGCTTCTTGGTCATCAGTTCTCTGCATTAAATTCCCCTTGTTTTAAATACTTAGAGATGTCTGATCTTCTGTGTACTCTCTGGCTCCTACATGGCACCTGTTCGGGCCTAAGCCACGGACCTCAGGGAGCTCACAGTCCTGCAGAATCGAAGCCACCCTCAGTCCTGCCATGAGGGGTGGCACAAAGACACAGATTGGCTTCCCCAGGGCAGCCCAAAGAGACCTGCCCAGGCTGGGTTTGTGAGCTGGGGCCATGAAGGCTAAGTAGGAGTTTGCCAGACAGAGAAGGTGGAGAAAGGCATTCCTGGAAGGAGCAGTGCCAAGGTCCACCTGGGAAAGTGCCCAGGGGTGGGGGGCGGTTTGGTGCTATGAGATTCTGGGGTGGGGGGCGTGTGTGTGCGCGTGCATATAGGGGGTCCTGTCTGAGCAGCAGGAGGCTGAGTCCCGGCCTGCTCTGTGTGTTATACACCAGGGTTGCTCAAAGAGTGATCCCAGAATTTCTTGAATTAGAGTTTTGTAGGGGGTCGTAACAATCTCTGGGCCTCAGAAGGTCCATTTTTAGGGGGCTGGCTTGCTCCAAAGAGTGTGCAAACCACTGCCCTGGCCTCCGAGAGGCCTCAGACCTGGTTCAGCATGGGAAGGACCCCATGGTATTTGCTTTTCAGAAAAACATCTCTGGTTCTGTGGAGTGGTGGTGATGGGGAGGGAGGAGAGGCCTGGGGCTGCTGGGGAAGCTGGTTCCATAACCCAGGTGCATGATACAGGGCAGAAGCTGGGGCAGGAGCTGGAGGACGGACTGGATGCCCACCCAGGAGGTATACAGCAGTGGGTGGGGGGCGGGGCATGGCCTGCGGTCCCAGGCTGTCAGGGAATCTGCTGAGCCAGGAGGGCAGAAAGGGAAGAAGCCTGGGGTGGGGGCCAAGGTTGGATTCTAGAGTCTGCCCCATCCTCCCTCCCCACCCTGGGCCTAGGTTTCACTTCTTGTGAGTCCCAGGGCAACACCACCAGCCCTTTACACGGCTGCACTCCCATTTTTAAGTGATTCTGTGAGCATTCCCAACCACTGGCTCCATCGTGTTCCTCCCCTGGCCCAGTCAGAGGTAGGACTGGAATCCAGGGGTCCAGGCCTCTGGCCGGGGGTTCCTGCACGTCCTGTGCTAAAAAGGGCCGGGGGTGGGGGCCAGCTGCGTCCCAGACGGCAACGGGAAACACAGTCGGCACCCAGGCCCCAGGAGGCCGGGTCACTGCCATTGTAATTGGAAAGACTCCAGGTCCAGGAGGAAAGGGCTGCCCGAACGGCGGGAACAGAGGTTGCGCCGAGTTCCGAGTTTTGCACCGCGCCCCTCTTCCTTCAGTCCCGCCGGGACATCCCCGACCAGAAGTGACCTCCTAGCAGGGGAGGTCCCCAAACCCCAGGCCCTGCGGGGCGGGCGCCCCGGGAGGGTGCTGGCGGGGCGAGGGGCGGGCGCTCAGGGCGCGGCCGGCGGCTACTCGTGGGCCGCACTGGGCCGGGGGTGCCCTCCCTCCGCCTCTTCCTCCGCGGGCCGGGCCGGGCCGGGCCGGGGCGGAGCGGGGCGGCGGCATGGCGGGCCGGCGGGCCGGCGCCGGGACCGGGGTCCGGACGCTGCTGGCGCTGCTGGCGCTGCGGGCGCTCGGGGCCGCGGCGCACCCGCAGTGCCTGGACTTCAGGCCGCCCTTCCGGCCGCCGCAGCCGCTGCGCTTCTGCGCGCAGTACTCGGCATTCGGCTGCTGCGCTCCCGAGCACGACGCGGCGCTGGCCCGGCGCTTCGGGGCCCTGGCGGCGCGCGTGGACGCCGCGATTTGGGCCGAGTGCGCCGGCTACGCGCTTGACCTGCTGTGCCAGGTGAGCGGGCGCGCGGGGCGCGCGCCAGGGGCCTAGTTCCCAGATGGGAGGTCGGCTCTGGCAACCCCACTGGGCGAAGATCAAGAGCGGGCGGCGGGCTTTGGAACCCGAGGCCCGCCCACCCGCCCCCGGCAGGAGTAATTGGGCACGGGGCAGGGATTCGGGCATCCTGGGATGGCTCTGGGCTTTGCCATCATTAGCTTTGTGACTTGGGCTTTCTCTGGGCCTCGGTTTCCCCTCCTGATGAGGTCATCACTCCCTCAGAGTTTGGGGGGCTCTTCTGCCCTGGCACCGCCTAAAGACCCCCAGTGCCGCGGCCTGGAGAGCCTTGCCATTGTCGGAGTACCAGGGTGGGAAGCCTTTGTCCCGCTCGGGACTCCCCTGCGCTGCCCCCCGGGGAGATGGGAGCCGCAGACCCCTGCAGAGGGCATGGTCAAAGCGCTGGACTTGGGTTTGTCGAGGGGTTTGGGGGGACACTGCTCCCAATGAGGGCCCTTCCCCCAACCTGAAGGAGCTGTCTGACAGACCCTCATTACTCCGGGATCCTGACGTGCACTGGTGCTTGATCCTGGGTGACCCCCGGTGCTGAGATGTCCCAGGTGATTCCAGACCATACCTTGGTCTGTGCTGTGCCCTTTCCCTGGGATGGCGCTCCCACCCGGTATCGGCATAGGCGCTCTCATCCTCCAGGACCACCCCAGTGACATCCCTTTGGTGAAACCCCTCTGCCCCCTGTGAGGGCTGAGGCCCTGCTTCTGCTCACACCAGATTGTGCCTCAGCTGTTCGCTTTCCTGATTCCGGAGTGCCTGACCAGAACCCCTGGCCGGCAATGGGTCAAGGCTGAGAAGTCCTAAGGCTGGCCCTGGCCCAGCACCTGGGCAGTGAGAGGACCCATGGGTGGAGGGGTCCTGCCCACACAGCACAGAATCATAGCCTTCAGCCAGTAGGGGCAGGTGCTGATGGGAAGAGCGAGAGGGCTGGCTTAGATTCAGACATACTACGGTTCGATCCTGGCTCTGCCACTTCCTGGCTTTGCAACCCTGGGCAGGTCATCACTGCACTTCAGTTGCATCATGTTTACAACAGGGGCGATCCTAGCTTCCCCCCCCCAGGGTTGCCATGAAGACTAAATGACACATACTCACGGTTCAATGGACGATTCTGCCTGGGTTTCTCTAGTGCCTCCTTGGTCCCCACTGGCTGCCCAGCCCTGAGCAGGGACTGAGTGGGGCCTACAGGCTGATTCAGGGAACGCCCAGAGTGGCAGGGACTTGCTTGGTGGTCACACAACTCAGTGGTGGCCATGGTGGCACTTGGACCACAGTCACTGCCATGTGAATGGGCCATCTGGTAAGAAATAAGGGGGCGCTGGGAGCAGACAAGGAGACAGACCCTGGGGAGCTCCAGAATGCAAGGGGGTGGGCAGCTGTCCTTTGGTGTACTCTGCTGAGCACCCACTGTGCCTCTCAGGGGAGCCGGAATGGTCTGGCCAAGTGTCCACCTAGCTTACGTGCCTGGGGACTACTGGGGACCAGATCTGGTGGTCTTCCCACCCTGGTCACATAGCAGAGTGCATGCATCTACTCCACTTTTTTTAATTGAGCATTTACTATGTGCCAGGCTCAGCAGGGCCCAAAGGTGTGCAGGTCTGAGGAGGGAGAAGGGAAGGTTCAGTCCTGCTACCCCTCCCCTGGCAGGAGGCTCCCCTCTCTCCTTGGGAACCTTCCCAGCACGGCCTGGCCTTGCGCAAGCAGTGGTAGAATGGCCACTAGCATCTCACCCCAGGCATCTCTGGGAGTGACCTCATGTCTGGAGCAAGCTTGGAGAGTGCACCCGAGGCTGGATCACAGTTTCCCTGGCAGGCCCTCGTGGCAGGGAGGGAAGGAGAGTGCTAGATGGGGGATGGTATTCTTTGGAAGCCAAGGCTGCGTCTGGATTGAGCACCTCCAGATTTCCACGAGGGGAGGTGGCCAAGGTACCTTATTTACAAGTTTCAGTCAATGACGGCATTCAGGGATCCACATCTGCTTGGACTCCAGATGGAGAGAGAGACCATGAAACCATGCCTACGCCCAAAGTTCCCCACGAACCTGCCCCTATCTGGCACCCACAACTCCTCTAGATGCCCAGGATGGCAGTAGTCCCTCCTGGCCCCTTTAGACCCTTTCTTGGGGCTTTGCCCTCGTCCATCTGATGCCTGTGTCATTGGGAGGAGTAGAGACAACTTGTGACACATGGCGGCTCAGGTCCCAGGTTGATGGGAGCCAGTCCACATAACGAACTTCCCATGTAACTGAGATGGCCTCTTTAAGTACCTAAAATCATCAAAACATGGTTTCTAATAGAAGTCTGTGCAAAACATGCTCTGCAGGCTCAGGTACTGGGCAGACGTTTCCTCGGAGCCTGTTAAGAGTTGGCCCTATGCTGGGTGCTGGGCCCAGAGGCAGTTGGCCAGTAGCAAGCTCAGTCTCAAAAGTCCCCTTGTTCAATTCAGGAGACAGACACACAGACACTTACCAGAATGGCCAAAAGGCTTCCCAAGGGTGACTGTGGAGCCATAGTGAGAAAGGCCACACTTACCCTGAAAAAGTCAGGGAAGCCTTCCTGGAGGAGGGAACACTGAGTTGCCTCTTGATAGTCCATATTGTCTGAGCATTATTTCAACAAACACATGCATCATTTCAGTTTATTCCTCCCAATAACTCTATGAGGTTGGAATTTTTTCCCCTTTTAGAGATGAAGACATAGGCACAGAGAGGGTAAGGAAATTGCCCAAGGTCGCTCAGGGAATGGTAGACTCAGTCTCCAGTGTGCTCTGACTCCAAAGCCCCTCTCTTAATCACTTTGCCTGCCTTCTTGAAGCCCCACCATGTGCTGGGCCCTGGGGTCCCTGCCCTGAATGGTCTCACAGCCTATGGGGTGGACACACAAAGAGATAATTAAGTCCTAGTCAAGCAGACCAGCTGAGCAGTGGAGAGGTGACAGCAGAAGTGGAGAGCTCACACTGCAAGCTACAGAATTACAGTTTGGTGAATGTTGTGTCTGAGATATGGACAGAGAGCTGTAGGAGCATCCACAAGGGCTGGGGGAATCAGGGCCCTGAGAGAATAGAGGTGTAAGGGAAGACTGTTGAGTTGCACGTTTAGTCATGAATAGGAGTTTTGCCAGATGCAGAAGTGGGCGAGAAGGGAACGTCCTATAAGAGAATATTGTGTACAAAGACTCAGTCTTCCTGGGGAATTCCCTGGCGGTCCAGTGATAGGACTCAACATTTTCACTGCTGAGGGCCCGGGTTCAATCCCTGGTTGGGGAACTCAGATCCTGCAAGCTGCATGACGCAGCCAAAAAAAAAAAGACTTGGTCTTCCTAAAGAGTAGACGGTGGACATGAGAAACCTTAGGGACTCAGGACCACGGCTCATGAGTGTCAGCGACGGCACATTGGCAACCTCGGGGCGATAATGTGGGCAGGCTGTTTGCCCCTGTGCTGAAAGGCCCAGACAGCTAAGCAATGTGATACTGGGTTGGTTTTCCATGGGTTTTCTGCTGCCTCCCCCTCACCGACCACTGTGAGGCTAGTTGCCGATTGAACTCCTTGCGAGCAGCGACCGCTGCACCCTCTTGTCATTTCCTGCTCTGGACTACCCAGGCCTGGGCACCAGGTTTGTATTGTGTGTAAGCAAGAGTGCATGGGTCATGAGTAAGGGTTGGCCGGACCCAGTGGTTTGATGCATGGATGCTGAAATTCCAGCCTGGCTCCCTGGAGGCCCTCCCTGCTTCACCTCTGGTTCTGGGAGGGGTTTGATGAGAGGAGGGCACTCAGATTGGCTTCCAGAAGTCTGTTGTGCTCCCCACTGTGTCTCCGGAGCTGAGGACAGTGCCTGGCACAGGGTCGGTACCCAGTAAACACTTGATGAATGAAACTCTGCTGAGTAATCTGAGAAAAGCCCTGGTCTGGGCATCATGAGGCCTGGTCTGAGCCTTGGCTTGGCCACTTCTTGGCGCCTGGCCTCCTTTAAGCCTCAGGTTCTCATCTATACAGTAGAAATCACAATGACCCTACCTCGCAATGACTAAATGAGGCGTGTGTGCACACAGACCCTCCCTGGTCCACCCACGGCTGCTGGCTGGGTCACAGGAGGCTCCAGGGGAACCGTGGGAGAGGTGGCACTGCACAGAGGCCAGGGCCTGGCCGTCTGGAACATGTGAAAACGCTCTCCCTGTCTGGGCCTGGGCAGTACTGACCAGACCCACAAGCACGTCACCAAGTGGCCCTCAGGCCCACAGTAGCAGTAGTTGGGCCAGGAGGACAGGCCGTGGTGTGACCAAAAGCCACAATCGTGTAAAGGGAGGGTACGGCCCCTGGCCAGGAGCCTGAGAACACAGTCAGGAGGGCAGCCTGCCACCCTCTGCCCCTGAGGGCCTCCTGTTGGAACCCAGCCTGGCCCTGCCTGTGAGGGGGGAGCGTGTGCCTGTCTGCACCTCCCCTGCTGCGGGAAGAGCATCCCCTGACGCCTCGGGGGCCCAGGGCTGAGTCAGACCAGGCCTTGGCCTGGTGAGCTCACACAGGGGGTGGGCGGGGGGTATCAGGCACATAAACAGTTACATATGCTCAGGTCAGAGGCTCTAACCGAGGGAGTCCCTTAGAGAGCCTGGGATGCTAAGGCCTCTGCTCTGGGGGGCTCTCAGCTCTCAGCTCTCAGCTGGTGGGCGCTGGAGCCTGAAGCTGGGAGAGGCCTGGTTACATTTGTTGCCACTGCCTGGGTTCCCAGAAAGCAGAACCTGGGGCGAAGCTCATGGCTCTTTCCCTTATTAGGGTGAGAGGACACCGTAAGCGGAAGTGACAAGGGGCAGAGGGACAGCCCAGTCAAGGATGCAGTTGCGAGTTGGCTGCTGCCAAACGTGACTGATGCTTGAACTGGCAAGACCGTGGTTCCAAGAAACCACACAAACTGTGAATCAGGACTGTCCTGGGGGGGCGGGGGGAGGAGGAAGGCAGAGCCAGTTATCCGTCAGTTCCCTTCTCCCAGGGGTCAAAGGTCTGCCACATTAACTCCCCCACATTCCGGATGGGGCCCACGTGGGAGATGAGTGGGGTCCCAAGCGTCTCATCAATGGGGATGCCCTCGGTGGGAGGTGAGGGGTGAGCCACGGCTGTTGGGTTTTACCCTGTGAAGTTAGATCCCAGGACCAGTGAGGTCAAGAAGGTCTGAAGAGGTGCCCGGGGGCCGGGGGGTTCCTGATTGATTTATCTCACAGAACAGCAGCTCTGGCAGCAGAGGACAGCCCCAGGGCCCTGCCTGGGAGGGGCTGAGCCCAAGGTGACTAAGGGATGGAGGAAGGGGGTCCCGGTGGTCAGGGGGACATGTGGGCATGAACGTAATCAACGCACTCACACGTGTACATGCACCAGCCTCCCCGGTGCTGGGAGGACGGGGTCGGCCTGAGACCAACCCCAGATCCTCCATGCTGACCGATGGCGCTGGGTGACACTGGGGGGCCTGCATCTGGGTCTCCCCGTCTGTAGCACTCTCACCCTCATGGGCTCTTTCTTTTTTTTTTATTAATTAATTTATTATTTACTTTCGGCTGCATTGCGTCTTTGTTGCTGCGCGTGGCTTTCTCTAGTTGCGGTGAGGCGGGGGGCTACTCTTTGTTGCGGTGCGTGGGCTTCTCATTGCGGTGGCTTCTCTTGTTGCGGAGCACGGACTCTAGGCGCGCGGGCCTCAGTAGTTGTGGCGCATGGGCTTAGTTGCTCCGCGGCATGTGGGATCTTCCCGGACCAGGGCTCGAACCCATGTCCCCTGCATTGGCAGGCGGATTCTTAACCCCTGCGCCACCAGGGAAGCCCCCCTTCATGGACCCTTGTGATGATTAAATGAATAATGGAGGGAGGAGCCCTTATTCCCCGTTAAGGGCTGGTCACGGTGGGTCAGTGCTCGGCACAATCCCTAGTATTCACTGTGGGCCTCGTATGTGCTAGACATGGTCTCAGGCTCTGGGGTACGGCAGTGCCCAAGGCAGGCAAAATTCCTGCCCTCGTGGAATTTAGGTTCTGAGGAAGACAGACAATAAACATGTAAACACGCTGATTTTATAATAATATCAGGGAATGTTAAGATTTTGTTTTTTTGTTTTTTAAGCCGAGTCAGAGGCCAGGAGGGGATGGGGGTGATGGATGGGTGGTCAGGGAAGACTTCCTGGAGGTGCCCCTTGAGTAGGGATCTAAAAAAAGTGGAGTGAGGGAATTCCCTGGTGGGCCAGTGGTTAAGACTCCGTGCTTCCAATGCAAGAGATGCAGGTTCGATCCCTGGTCGGGGAGCTAACATCCCGCGTGCCATGTGGTGTGGCCAAAAAAGTTAATTAATTTAAAAAATTTAAAAAGTGGAGTGAATCATGGCGGTATAGGGCAGAGGCAGCATATTAAAAGAGAAAGTGTATAAAAATGCCTCAGATCCTTTCTGGCACACAGTAGGTGCTTAAGAGTAGCTCCTGATGCTGATGGTAGTAGTAGTAGTAATAGTGTGGTTATTCTAACAGAAGCATCAAGGCTAGAGAGAAGGAATGAAGGCGAGGAGATACAGGCCCCGTGTAGCTGCTGCTGTAGTTGAGACAGTTGGTGGTAATGGACAGATGGCATCCTCCCATTTTACAGATCAGCAGACTGAGGTTCTAGGAGATGGAGTGAGCTGCCCGAGGTCACACAGCTGGTAAGACCACCCCAGAGCATCCCTGAGCCATCCCTGTCTGTGCAGGAATGCTCGCCGTATGCGGCCCACCTCTATGACGCGGAGGATCCGTCCACGCCCCTGAGGACCGTGCCCGGGCTCTGCGAGGACTACTGCCTGGACCTGTGGCAGTCGTGCCGGGGCCTCTTCCGCCACCTGTCGCCCGACCGCGAGCTCTGGACGCTGGAGGGCAACCGCGCCAAGTTCTGCCGCTACCTGTCGCTGGACGACACGGACTACTGCTTCCCACGCCTGCTGGTCAACGAGAACCTCAACTCCAACCTGGGCCGTGTGGTGGCCGACGCCATGGGCTGCCTGCAGCTATGCCTGGAGGAGGTGGCCAATGGGCTGCGCAACCCCGTGGCCATGGTCCACGCCCGGGACGGCTCCCACCGCTTCTTCGTGGCCGAGCAGCTGGGGCTGGTGTGGGTCTACCTGCCCGACCGCTCGCGGCTGGAGAAGCCCTTCCTGAACATCAGCCGGGCCGTGCTCACGTCGCCCTGGGAGGGCGACGAGCGGGGCTTCCTGGGCCTCGCCTTCCACCCCAGCTTCCGGCACAATGGCAAGCTCTACGTCTACTACTCAGTGGGTGTGGGCTTCCACGAGTGGATACGCATCAGCGAGTTCAGGGTCTCAGAGGATGACGTGAACGCTGTGGACCACGACTCGGAGAGGTGGTTCCCCGGGAGCCCAGGCGGGAGGGGCGGGGCCGCGAGCACGGATGAGCACTGGCGTGACCACATACGGCCAGCTGGAGTTGTGCCCCTCAAGAGTTGTGAAATATTTTGAATGTCACGCTTGGTGAGGGGGCCGAACCCCCTGTTCTGGGGTCAGGGGAGGGGCAGTTGCCAAACAGACATCACCGGGTCATGCCCAACTCCTCCTGGATCAGGTACTTTAGATGGTGCATTTCATTTGGTTTTCATACAGCCCCATTTTACAGATGAGGAAGTGGAGGCTCAGAGAGGTGACGGGACTGTTAGGTCACACAGCTAGGAAGTGTCAGAGCTGGAACCCTGGTCTGTCTGCCTCCCTCCCAGGCCCAACCCACTGCTCCTACCAGGGCACTATGGTCCCAAGGCCCCAGTCTCACCTGGCCCCACCTCCTATTTCTCACCTGGACCCTCTGCCCCCCAGGCAGATTGCTCTCCTCCCCACCCTCCCCCAACAGGTTTATCCGTTCCTTGCCTCCAGGCCTCTGCTCCTCTCAACACCCAGCCTGCTCTCTGGGTATTAGTTATGCCCCAGCTGTTTTCAAAACAGGTTTGACCTAGCCTGGCAAGAAGGGCATGCATAATCTGTCTCCAATGGGAAAATAAATCCTGTACCAGGTCACTCAAATAGGCAGAATTTGATACTGGGAATTAGTTCCTCAGGTGTTGGAAATGATGAAAGAGCAAGCTGGGGAAGAAGGGAGGCAACTCCGAGTTTAACAACCGGAGGGAGCTGCCTCTGTCTCTTGGGCTGTGAGAAGTGGGGTTACTGGAGCCCCTGACCTGGGGCCACTTGGTGGAAGCTGGAACCATGATGGACCTGGGTGGGGGGAGCTGGAGCCAGGTAGGAGGTGCAGGGACTGCCAAGACACTGCCTGAAACAGACAGAGAGAGAGAGGGAGAAATACCGCTGCCTCTCCACCCACTACTCCCCACTCCCCGCCCTCCAGTCTCTGGCTAATGCCTTCCACTGGCTGAACCTAGCTGGAGGTCACGTAGCCAAGGAGCATGGGAAATGTAGTTTTCAGGAGCTGGCCCCCTGAAGTAGAGGAGCATGTAAGGGGAGGACCAGGACTGATCTGAGGGCAAATAGACAAATAATAGCACATCATGCATCCAATAAAATTGTAAACAATGTACCTCTAATGTGAGGTATAATGTGAGGTCTAATGTAGATTTTGCCTGTGAGCTTCCTGGCAGCCAGGGCAAAAGGAGAAAACATAATTCTCATTACCTTATATGAGGCTGCACAACCAGTTCTCCAAGAGAGGCCAAGTTTATCACATGGATCTCACAGAGGGGAGAGAGAGGGACAGAGTGGATGTGTCTTCAATGGTGACTTTTAAAAAATTGATTCCTGATGAAGACTGAAGGTGGAACACAAAATAAACAGATGAATATATTGCAGAGTTAGGGTTCAGCAAAGGCTCTATGGGGACCTCACAAGTACAAGCCTAGAAATTGACTCTTGCAGGGGCAGAAGTAGTCACAGCTGGCTCAGGGCAGAGCCAGGAGTGAGTGATCATCCTTCCCTGAGTCAGCTGTCAGTCTCTGTTCTCAGGGCTGAGACCCCAATGGGAGATGGATGACCGACAGTCTGAGCTGTCCTCTCCATGGAGGACCTGGAGTTTGGGGTTGTGTATGACTTACCAAGTCATGTGTGTTGGCCTCACAATAGAAAGGCTTCTGGTCTTGGCTCTGAAGGTCCAAAGTCCTGGGTTCAAGTTGCTTGACATTTCTGTATCTCGGGTTTCTCATCTGTATTAATAAGGGCTTGGTAAGTCAGTCACCAATCCTGGAAAACCTAAACCAGCCTAAGCATTTCGATCAGAGGGAATTTAGTACAGGGAGTTGGCTACAAAGGGATTGGGAGGGATGGAGAAGGAAAAGGGGATGGTCAGGTTACCTAAAGATGAGTTCCTGTGAGAAGCTAGAGGAACAAAAGGCAAAAGCATCTTTGTGCTGCTGAGTTTTGCCCCTCCTGGTATCCAGATGTCTGGGTGGAAACCCAGGAGTCCACATTTGCCAGCCACTGTTGCCCTTCCTGCAACCACCGCTTCTGGAGGCAGCACCAGAAACTAGGGAAATGTGGCCCCTCCCTTCTCCTTGCCTTCCCTCCTCCATTGGCAAGCTCCTAACCGGAAGCCAGCTGGCTGGCAGTATGGTGGAAGGTTCCCGCCCTGGCAGTAAAGGAGGTTGCTGAGGAGTGAGTGTGACTGAGCACAACCCACACCATCCAGCCCACCTCCTTAGAAGCTGCAGCACATAATCAATGAGAGAGTGTGTCCGAAGTGCTCGGCTTAAGTGGCTGGCGTGTGGGTAGCTATGATGAAGAACCAGTTGTGCCAGTGACTGGGTCAACAGTCTCGCTCGATCCTAACAGGGCAGGTGCTAGCTGTGGGGAGAGTGGAAAAAGCGCTAGACCAGAACTAGAAGTCCTGAGTTCTAGTCCCAGCTCTGCTATCTATGGGCTGTGTGACCTTGGGCAAGTTGCTCAACCTCTCTGAGCCTCTCGGTTCTCATTGGCACAATGGTGTGAATTATTCCTGCCCAGCCTGCCAGATCCTTATAAAAATCACCTGCTATAAAGGATCTGAAAAGTCTTTCCAACTATGAAATGGCATCCAGGAGAGAGGAGGTTTTATTGCTGTGATCTTGTTTTGTGTTTTGGCTGAGGTTTTTTTTGGGGCGGTGGGGTGTTTGTCTTCTTTTAGGATAATCCTGGAGATCGAAGAACCAGCCTCAAACCATAATGGGGGCCAGCTGCTCTTTGGGGATGATGGGTACCTCTACATCTTTACTGGAGATGGCGGGATGGCTGGAGACCCCTTTGGAAAGTTTGGAAATGCCCAAAACAAGTATGTTCTGATTTGGTTGGCTGGTGGGTTGTTTTACATACTCCTAGTTTACATACTATCCTGGAGCGGGGGTTACTTCCTCGGCCACGAAGTGTAGGGTAGTAGAAAGGGCTTTGGACCCCAGCTCAGTCTGCAGCTAGCCAGCTGGAGAACCCAGTCACTTCCTCTCATCAGTTAGAGAAGAAGAAGAATCCCCATGGGGAGAATAATCATAATAATCTAGTCATGAAGAATAAAGGTGATCACGTTGTCATGGGTACCTGAGAGGTGACATCACAGAGCCTCTGGGAAGATCAGATTTTCTCTGAAGTCTGCCCAGCCCTGCTGGAGCCAGAGGAAGGAAAAGGGTGTTTTCCAGACCTAATGGGGAGTGTGGGCTGGTTGGAGCAGGGCTGTATGGGTGGGCATGTGGGTTTTCTGCCCCAAGGGTCACCCAAGATGGCCCAGAAATTGAAGCATAGTCTTGCTCTCAGTTCCTCACTTCTGGACTTGAGTAGATGGCCTGCCACCATTCCCCTCCTTACACACACACACACACACACACACACACACACACACACACACACACACACACACACACAGTCTCGTGCATATAGATGAGGATATCCACGAGTCTCAGGGCAGTCTCCTCCATTCTCTTAGTCAAAATCACAAAACCTTCCTCAGCCCAGAAAGTAAAAATAGCGAGTATGATGTTGGTTACAGTAATTAAAGTGCTCCCAATTTGTGACTTGTGCTTTCATACGTGACAGTGTAAGAATCATTGCAGCTTTCTCATGTTTGGGATGTATTTAGAGATGAAGTTGAGAAAATAGAAATTAAGGATTTGTGGATAATTGGACAGGACTTAAAACATTATTTTGCTGTTATGAGTTTTGCCCACTTATATATCAAAGCTTGGTGCGTGGTGTATGGGCTCCAAGGAGTAACTGTAGCTTGGTGCTGAGCAGACTGGAGCGTATGAGAGGAACTCACTGGGGCAAAACCTGGAAGTCCACAATAGGGGATTAACTGTGGGGCATCTACTGGGGGAGACCGTTTTATCATCATGAAAGAGAATACTTGTGAGGTATCTTTAATGATGAGGGAAATGCTTGGGTGCTGATGCTATGTGAGAATGATGGGGTACACAGTTGCATCAAATGGGCGGACCGGCCAGTCCTGCCTTGAAAAGCAAGCCAAAGGGAGTGCACCAAAATGCTAACAGCTAGGGGAAAACCACGCAGTAAGTAAGCGCATCAAAAAATCACAGATGAAGAGGGCGTACATCTTTAAGCACGTTGCAGGTTCCATCATGTGTCACTTTTGTTATGCAATGAATGAGACCCAAAAGCTGCTCACCCCCAGTGGCTGCATGGAGGTTGGGGCTGCACCCTGTTCTCCGTGGCTCTGGAGGGCACACCCTGAGGTCTCCTCGCTCCAAGGGCTCCGGAAGCTGATGTTGCGTGGTGCCGAGGGGTGACCTCACTTCCAGTCCAGAGCTGCCTGAGGGATCTGTCAAGTTGTCCCCCTCTCAGAACGTGGGTTGCCTCATCTTTGAGATCAGGGTGGTGTGTGTGGAGTGTGGGGTGAATTAAACCGCTTCTGAGGCCTGTTTGGCTCTCTGACATGCTGCGATGGCACTGGGGGTGTATGAGAGAGATGGCAAGTACCCCAGCCTCCCGTTTCCTGCTAAGATCTGAGGTGCTCTCTCTCCCCTCTCCCTGCCCTGACCTGTACTCTTGTGTGGGGCACTTGACTTTGATTGCAGGTATTCATTCATTCACTCAGCAAACACTTCATGAGCACCTGGTACATGCCACTCACTGTGCTAGGTGCTGGAAGAAAGCTGTAAATAGGAGTAATTTTTCTGGTATCATTTTCACCCTGCAGCACAACCCTGTGAGTAGGCAGGAAAGAGAGGGACCACCTAATATCACAGTGGAGGACACCACGGTCCGGGGAGATTAGAAAGTGTGGTAAAGAGCTTGGATTTCTGCAGGCAGGCTGCCTAGGCTGGGTCCCACTCCTATCATTTACTGGGGGGGTGGCAACTGGGAATGTTTTATGACCTTTCTGAGCTCAGCTGCCCCATCTGTAAAACGGGGATCGCAATAGCACCCACCTACCTAAAAGATTCGTTGTGAGGATGAAACAAAGCAATAGATGCTATGTATGTCCAATACTTAGGACAGGGCCTGGCACTTGGTAAGGTGCCCGATAAATGTGGAATGAATGAATGAGGTTACCCAGCCGGTAAGTGGCTGAGGAGGACGTGAACCCGGGGTCTCTGGCCGCACAGCCGAGGCTCTCCTTGCACCTGGGTTGGCCGTGGGCCCCGGGCCCCGGCACCCCTATCCCCGCAGCTGCCCCGCGGTGCCCGAGCCGCTGGCGCGGGGACACCCCGAGCCGGCTCCTTCTCTCACCCGGCCCGCAGGTCGGCGCTGCTGGGCAAGGTTCTGCGCATCGACGTGGACCGCAACGAGCGCGGCCCGCTCTACCGCATCCCGTCCGACAACCCATTCGTGGGCGACCCCGCCGCGCGGCCGGAGGTCTACGCCCTCGGGGTGCGCAACATGTGGCGCTGCTCCTTCGACCGCGGCGACCCGGCGTCGGGCGCGGGCCGCGGGCGCCTCTTCTGCGGCGACGTGGGTCAGAACAAGTTCGAGGAGGTGGACCTGGTGGAGCGCGGCCGCAACTATGGCTGGCGCGCCCGCGAGGGCTTCGAGTGCTACGACCGCAAGCTGTGTGCCAACACCTCCCTCGGTGACCGCCCCCCGCCCCCCCGCGCCCTCGAGGACCTGTCTCCCCGGATCTGCCCCCCACTCCACGGCTGTGCGCCCGCGCCTCCCTCCGTGGCCAACCGCGCCCCCGTCCGGGACTTCCTTGCCCGCGCAAACCCATGCCCTCGCCCCCCCCACCCCCCCCCACCCACCCCCACCCACCCCCACCCCACTTTACAAACTTGAAACACCACCCTTTCTGGTTGACTGTCTGGGGCCCCATCTCGGGCCCTCTTGGGAACCTCCCCCCCCTTCCCCCCCCTCCCCCGCAAGACTCAGGACCACCCAAGAAGCCTTGTTGGGAACCGGCTGCAGGCTCACCCCAGCTTCTCCCGCCTCTGCAGATGATGTGCTGCCGATTTTCGCCTACCCGCACAAACTGGGCAAGTCGGTCACTGGGGGCTACGTCTACCGGGGCTGCGAGTACCCGAACCTGAACGGCCTCTACATTTTCGGAGACTTCATGAGCGGGTAAGTGGCCTGACACCAGTCCTGAGGGGGCAGGGACTGCAGAGGTGAAAGGTGGGGGAGTGTACAACACCCTTGACAGCCCCGGGGCCATCTGGCTCCTGGGAGCCAGGACCTGCCGTTGCACCAACTGGCCAGAGAGGTCACCCTGCTGGAGAGAGGGGAGCTGGGGCTGCAGCTGAGGTCTGCCTGTGGGGCCCGCGGAGCCTGGCTGCCCGATTCCCATGCTTTATGGCAGTGTTGCCTCCACCCACTGAGCCCCTAGAGGGTGTGTGTGTGTGTGTGTGTGTGTGTGTGTGTGTGTGTGAGAGGGGTTGGGATGAGTCACACCCCAAACAGGTTTCGGAGGGGGTAGAACATACCTCCCAAGCCTGCTGTGGGTCAGCCTCTCTCCCCAGGGGAGCTTATGGAAACTCATGACCATCTCGTTCTCCTGTTGTATAGGGGGGGAAACTGAGGACCAGAGAGGCCCAGGGAAGCTATACACCTGGCATGATGTTTAAAAGTACAGCTGAGATGGCCTATGTTCAAAGCCTGGCACGCTTATTAGCCATGTGACCTTGAGCCGGTTACTTCACCACTCTGTGCTTCAGTTTCCTCATCTGCAAAATGATAATAGTACCTGCTTACTAGGGCTGTTTGAGACCTGTTCATACATATACAGCATTTAGAATCTAGAATGTGCTCAATTTCTGTTTTGTTTGTTTGTTTGTTTGCTTGTTTAATAAGGTGGAAGGATCTGTTGGACCCTTCCAGCCTCATGTGAAATGAATTTTTTGTTTGTTTGTTTGTTTGTTTGCCACACGGTGCAGCTTGTAGGATCTTAGTTCCCTGACCAGGGATTGAACCTGGGCCCCCTGCAGTGGAAGCGTGGAATTCTAACCACTGGACCACCAGTTCTTAATTATTCCCACCCTAGCCTCTCCATGTAAGGGCAGCCGAACTGGGTCCCTTGGGAGAGGAAATAAGGAAGCCCGAGGCTGGTAGAATTCTTACCTCCTCCAGGCTGCTGACCTAGGGTGGCTTTGTGGCCAGTGCATCTACAGCTGGAGCTGACAGAGAACCCTGACCTGGGCCTCTGGTTGCTGGGTCCTTCTCCCAGCTTAGGGTCTCCCTCTGGGACTCAGTTATCCCATCTGGAAAATGGGTCTAGATGAAACCCCTTTTTTTTACCCCGATTCTCCTTTTTCCCTTCTGCCGTCCCCCAGGAGTGCCCAAGCCACCTGAACACAGAAATTCAATGAATTTTGCCAACACTTCCCAAACCCCTCTGCTGGGTCAGGCTTCGTGCCAGGGCCAAAGCAACAGAGTTGAAGAGTACCTCGTACCCAAGTCAGGGAGACAGACCCACACTCGGTCCACTCGAGTCCGGCCTCAGAGAGCCTGTGAGCAGTGCTGGGGAAGCCCAGCACAGGGGCAGTCAGGAGGGCTTCCCAGAGGAGGGGATGACCAAGCAGGGCCTGAAAGTATCAATAGGTGATTGACAGGCATAGAAGGGAGTAAGAGACAAGATCAACATTTTCTGAAGATGTCAAATTCTCCATTTCATGCTCCGAAGTGGAGGCAGCTCCAAAGTATGTGGAAACTCCTGGGCACCAGCCTTGGCGGCTTCTGAACTGGAAGTCAGCTCCTGACTGCCTCCTGCTGGTCAGCAGGTGGGGTTGAGCTGAGGGGGCAGGAACCAAGCTGGTCTTGTTCACCCCTGTGCTCCTCCTGGTACGTAGCACGTGTTCGGTAAAGACTGCACGTGAGTCCGGCTTCATGGCTGTGCAGCCTGTGCGCTTACACGGGGCTCCGTCTCAGAAGCGCCCATGCTTGGTTTAATGCTCTGCTGTTACTGTCTTGAAATTTTTAGTACTTTTTGAACAAGGGGCCCTGAATGCTCACTTTGCACTGGACCCTGCAAGTTATGTATGGTCCTGGTTGCATGGATAATAGATGATTGGATGGATGGATTGGAGGGTGGTGTTCCCTCGGGCACCCGGCCAGGCATGACCCCACAGCCCATCCTCCTTCGCAGGCGTCTGATGTCCCTCCGAGAGAACCTGGGGACAGGCCAGTGGCGGTACAATGAGATCTGCATGGGCCGTGGCCAGACCTGTGCGTTCCCGGGCCTCATCAACAACTACTATCCGCACATCATCTCCTTCGCGGAGGACGAGGCCGGTGAGCGCTCCTGAGGCCTCTCCATCCAGGCTGCCCGTGCCTGGGACTGTGCCCCACCCCATGGGTCCTTCTGGCCTGGGATTCGAGGGCTGGCATCTCAGGCCTGAAATCACCTTCTGGCTGCAGAGTGACGTGTTCAGAGGGCTTGAGCCTTGCTTCGGTGTCAGTTATCACTCATCTGAGCTTCCATTTCCTTATCTGGAAGATGGGAGCAGTGGTCCCCGTCCTTCCCTTTCCCCAACTCTCACCCTGGGCAGGGTTGCTAAGAGGGATAGCGTGACCCCACAGGTTAAGAGTCCAGGGCAGTTATGGGACCAGGAAAGGATCTGTGATGGTGGAAATGCAGGCAGGTGGGGGGAGAGTGCCTCCCTGGGGACCTCCAGCTCCCTGGGTTCCTGATGGCAAATGTATCGGGGCCTATAAATGAAGCCGCATTGTCTTCAGAAAGTGGTGGGCACCGCTTTCTTGCCTGTTAGTGGGTCCCCCATTCAGGCACTCGTGTTTTCAATGCAAGGAACAGAGGGGGAGGGGAGAGGAAGAAGGACCACGGAGGCTGGATCCCGCCTTTGTCCTTGGCCCCGGATTGTCCCTGGACAAAAGCTGAGGGGCCCCCAGTGGGGCCTGGTGGATGCTTGGCCAGGTTACTAGGCAACGCCTTCCCAGGGGCCTTTCGAGAGGTGTCCCCTGCAGGGCCCAGTGCCCAGAGCCCCCAGGCCTGAGTCTGGGAAACCTTTGTTGAACCGATACCAGTCAGAGTCTAAATTTTCAAAAGGGCAGCCTCAGACCCCACCACCCTCCCTGAGCCCACTGGGCCCTTGAAAGCCATTTCTTTTGGTCGTTAGGGGGTTAACATGTTTTGGAAGGGGGGGGATGCCCTCCCCCCACCTTCCTCCCCCTCCAGAGCCCAGACCCAGAGGAGGGCCTGGAAAGCGCAGTTCCCAGGGGGCCCTTCCTCAGCCCTCTGAGTGACACCAAGGGATGGACAGCCAGGAGGAGGCCCCTCAAAGACAGACAGCCCAGGGATAGCATGTTGGTGAGTTGGGCAGGTGGCCCCGGAAGGCACAGAGACCTGGGGGGCTGATGCCAGCAAACCTCTCCCAGCTCCCTCTGGCCTCTGCCTCTCTGCTTGATCTTCTGACACGTGCAAATTGCAAAACAAGGACCTCTGCTGGCCCAGTGTCCTCCAGGGACAGTCCATACCGCAGACACCAGGAGGGTAGTGTGGCCCTGGGCAGGGCTTCGCAGTGCCATGGGGGCTCCCTGCCCGTGCACGGGGTTGGGAGCTTCCCGCAGATGAAGGCTGGATGGGGCCTTGGGGTGCGCCCGGTCCAGTGCTGTCACTTTACAGATGGGGAAACTGAGGCTGACTTTTCCTGCCTGGTTGTGGGGTGGGGGGCACTGGACATGGCCTCGCCCCTGGAGGCCTCCCAGATCAGGACCTCAAGCTCAAGCTTGGTCAGGCAAAGGCAGACAATGGAGAAGGGCATCCAGGCCAAGGGAGCAGCATGTGCGGGGAGCTCCGAGGTGCTCCAGCGCCTGGCGCATAGGGTCAAGGAGGGCTGCACAGCCAGGGAGGAGACAGTGGCCGCTCCCAAGGGCTTCTCTCCAGAAAGGGAATTAAGGCTCAAAGCCACATGCAAATTCATAGCTGTGCCTATGGACTCTCCAGCAGGGACCTGCTTGCCAGGGGCCCTGCTCCCTCCCACGGGGTGCATCACACCTTGTGGACCTATTCCTCCCCCCACCAACTTGGCCCCCACCCCCGCTCCCACCGCCCGCCAAGGCAGGGCTGGTGCTCCTGGAGGGAGGTCAGGGGCCATTGACCACTCAGCATCCTGCCCTCCCCAGCCCCCAGCTCCCCACCACAGCTGGTCTACCCCAGTTGCACAGGTCACCTCTCAAGTGTCTTCCCCTTCCAGAATTCCCCAGGTTTCCTGGGCCTTGATTCTCAAACACCTCCCTCATGCAGCCCTCCCTGACTGCACCAGTCACCAGGGACATGCTTTCCTTCAAGCTCCCTTCTCACTGTCTGTATTGGCCTCTCCTTGGGGAAACCACCCCCGCCCCCATCCTTGGGAGAGCTCTCCGCTGCCTCTTACAAGGACGGAAGGTATTAGCATGGCTGAACCATCACACTGAGCCACATGTGGCCTGTGTCTGGGCCTCCCAGCTACCACGTCTCCTACATTAGCGTGGGCTTGGGGACAGCAGATGTTTCTGAGTTCCAGGCCTGCTTAACCATTCACCAGTTGCGTGACTTTGGGCAAGTCACTTGACCTCTCTGAGCCTCTGTTTTCTCATCTGGAAGCTGAGAATAATGAAGCTTAATTCCTGGGCATGGGTACCTGTAGCAACAAGGGCCAGGGGGCAGGACGGGGGTGGGGAGAGAGCAGAGAACTCAGTTTCCCTGAGAGCATCCGTGGAACCAGGTGCTCGTGATTCCATTTCTACAAGCAGAGGCTCTGCGTGGGGCTGTCCCGGAGCTGCTGGAGCTCACATGGGGCCAAGTGCAGGGGCTGGGATTCACACTAGCGGCTCCCCAAGCACGAACTCTTCTGCCCCTTGCCTGGGAGGTGCCTGCTGGTCAGTGGAGAGAGACCGTGTCCCCAAGGACTTGGCAGGACCTGGACCCTGGGCAACAATGACAATAACAACAGCAATAATAGTTAACAATGATGGAGCATCTCCTATATGCTCTTTTCATCCTCACAACAGCCCTGTGAGGCAGGCCCATTTTGGGGATGAGGAAGCTGAGTCATCAGTAAGCAGTCAGTGGGGAGCTGGGCTGTGGACCTCCATTGGTGCTCAGAGGTGTGTGGTCCTGGGCATGAAACCCAGGCAGGGACCAGGGGTGGGGCTGGGTCACCAGGGAGGAGACAAGAGTCCAGAGGTCAGAGCCTGGGAGGGTCCGGGCAGAGCAGCCGGCAGCCCGGGAGGCTGTGCTACAGAGGCCCCTGGGCACATCGGGACGCCTTTCTCAGCCTCGGTTTCCAGTTCTGGGACTGGAGAGTTACACTGACCTGCAGCATCTCCCCTCCTGGCTCACTGATGTTGGGGTGCACCACAGAACTGAGGTGGGGCCGTGGGGCTGGCCGGGATGGTATTCCAGGCAGTGTTCTCACTTCTTGCCTCGTTTCATGTCCAAGGGGAGCTGTACTTCATGTCAACGGGCGTGCCGAGTGCCACAGTGGCACGTGGGGTTGTCTACAAAATGATCGACCCCTCCAGGTGAGTCCCCCCACCCCACCCCCATCATGGCCTCAGCTCCTACTGTCTGCCAGGAGCCCTCCCCTCCATTACCTCATTTCCCCTCTCTACCACTCCTTAAGGTGGTTGTGGTTAATATGCCCATTTTTCAGATGAGAAAACTGAGGCCCAGAGAGTGGAAGTGACTAGCTAAGTTCATACTGCTGGTGAGGGGCAGATCTAGGATTCAAAACCGATCTGCCAGCCTCAAAGTCCAGTTCTATTCATGCTAGGAGGGCGCCAAAGATACCAGTGGGGGCCCATAAATATGGGCCCCACCATCACATTTTTTTTTTAAATTTTAGAACAGTTTTAGATTTACAGACAAGTTGCAGAGATAGTACAGAGTTTCCCATATACCCCTCACCCAGTTTTCCCTATTATTAACGTCTTACATTATCATGGTACATTTGTCACAATTAATGAACCAATATTGGTACATTACTATTCATTAAATGCCACACTTTTTTTTTTTTAAATTGAGGTAACTCCATACTTTAAAAACAAAAGGATGTCTCTAGTTTTTCCCTAGTGTCCTTTTCTCCGGGATCCCATACAGAATCCCACATTGCATTTAGTCATCATGTCCTGTTAGCCTCCTCTAGTCTGTGACAGCTTCTCAGACATTCCTTGTTTACCACACTTTTTTGTTGAAAGCACAAAGCTATTAATTACTGACATAACTATTTATCAAGAAAAACATAAGTGCTTGCTCCTTTCCTCTCCCCGAAGTCTCGGCCCTCTTTGGATTTATGTCGTTGTGGAGCAACACAGGCAAACTTTGCATTTTTCTTTGTAGGTCTATCCTTACTTTGTATAAACATTTCCACGTTGCAACATTACCCTCAGAAGGCTCCTTTTTGATGGCGGCGTAATTTTCTGTTGAGTCACTGCACCGTGATTGCCTGATCCATCCCTTGGACATTTAGGTTATTTCCAGTTTTTGAAAAAAGAGTGCTTCTCTAAGGAAATATCACCTAATTCATGCCAGATGCTGCCTGAGACCCACTGTTTCCTTTAGTCTGTGCAGTATCCTTCTGGGCTCATGGCCCCCGCGCAACAGAGGGAACCCGAGGCTTAGGGATTTCTGCTCAAGGTCTCGTGGCCGTTCCCCAGCAACGGGCTAGACCCCCGTTCCCTCCCTCCCTCCGTGACCCTTCTCATCCCTTTTTTCATTTTTCTCTTTTGGAATCCATGTAATTTTGTGCATCCACAACATATTGCAGAGGGGCGCCATTCCAGAACATTTGGAAAATGAAGAAATGGGAAGCAGAGGGGGTAGGGTGGGGTCATCCGTTGCCACCCAAACATAACCACTGTGGCATTTTTTGGTGTATCTCCTACCCTTTGGCAAGACAAAAATTTTTATGTAATTTCCTTAAGGAACAAAACCCGGCTGGGTCGGTCTGAAGCGTGTGGCTATTATGTGGAGTTCAAAGCAGCCAGAAAACCCACGCTTTCTGCAGCTTGGAGAAGGGTGTGAGCTGGGCTGTGTTTCAGCCTCTGGGGGGAATGGCCCACGTCCCTCCTCGGTTTCCCTCTTTTGCCAGGGCTGTCTGAAAGCCACCCCAGGTCACGTGGCTGCTTCAGCCCTTGGGCTTTCCCCTCGTGCTCTTGGGATCCATTGAAGTCTTGGACCCACGTGGGTTGGTCCCAGAATAGGGTCGGTCCCATTCAAAGACTCACAGATCAACGGCCAGAAGCTCATTAAAATGGGATTCCATTCCTTACTTGTGCCCCTCAAAGATGTCCAAGGAGACCCAATTCATAGCCCTGGCAACCCTTCTCAGGCTCTGTTCTCTCCCAGCCCTCTCCAGCCTTGCACTCCAAGGCCCCCAGAGCCCTCAGCTCTGCTGCCAGCCCCGAGGCTTTCTCTCTCTCCCCACTTTATTCTTTAGATCGACTTAACCTTTCCCTCCGATTCTGTATCACCAGAAATCCCAGAGCCAGAGGGGCAGAGAGAAACCCTCCTCAGAGGCTGTGGGGAATGGGGACCAGGGTAAAGTGCAGGAATGGGGCTGTGGTGACAGTTACAGGAGTTGGACCGGCAGGCTGGGGAGAAGGACTGTGACATTTGATCACATCCCAAGGACGCTTCATGCTGTGAATTAGAAGCGGCCACCGGCCCTCCTGCTCTTCAGGCAGAGGCTGAGCGGGCACTTGGCAGGCCGTTATAGGGGGTTCCTGTCCCGGGGTTGGACTCTTGGGGTCTGGGAGGCGTAGAGCATCAGGGACACTGCTCCATAAGCGGCCACTGTTGTTACCACCCACACGTGCGCAGGCCTGAACGCACACCGGCCCTTTCCCTTCCTGCCTGGCTTCAGGGGGCAGGTGATGTCGGAGGGACATGCTCAGGGCGGGCTCCCGGGGTGGGACTCATGACCTCTTGTGTGTCGGCAGACGGGCACCACCCGGCAAGTGTCAGATCCAACCCGCCCAGGTGAAGGTCCGGAGCCGCCTCATCCACTTCGTGCCCAAAGAAGGTAAGTGTCCACCAAGCTGGGGACACAGTGGGAGTTCCTGCAGCCCACACCCGCTGCCCCTCTTCCAGATGTGGATGCTCCCAGCTGGGCCTGGATGCCCTTCCTTGGCCCCCATGCCCAGCCCTGGGCCCCGTACACAGGAGATACTAGGAGCGGGTGGAACTGCTTAAACCCCCTTCCACTCATGCAGTGTCTGCCAGACCCAGGCCACGGTGGGTGGCTCCCAGGGGCTGCAGGCCTCACAACAAGCATGGCAAAGGGAGAAATAGCTGGTCCCAGGCAAGGTTCACTCGGAGTTCTTGGGAGGGACAGAGCAAGAGGGTATATCTATATGTGAGCAAAATTGGAATGAGTTATTCTAGGTGCAAGGGCGCCTAGGGGAGCGTTTGGGCTGGGTCTGCTCTACGATGGTTCTGTTTTGACGAGCTTGGTGGGGAGAGAGGGGTACAAATCCTCATGAGCCGAGGGCCAGGCAAAGCCACAATGACCACCCATGGGATCTGGGGCCACCTGAAGAGGGTATGGCCCGAGGAGAGGGCTGTTCCACTGGGTCCAAGCTAGGTGGGAACAGAGAGACAGCCAGTGTTGTCAGATCTTCCAGTTCTCAAGACAAGCAGACCATCCATCCATCCATCCATCCATCCATCCACCCACCACATATATGTGCTTCATACTGGGGCTATAATGCTGAGCAAGCAGATATGGTCCCTGCCTTCTTGGGTTGTTATTGTACACTCTCCCGATTTGAAAATATTGGCAACTAGTTCACAATTTTCAAAACTGCCCCGTGGGCCAAAGGAAATACTTCAGTGGGCTGAGTGTGCCCAGCAGGGCTCCAGCTGGCAGACTGGGGTGGGGGGCAGGAAGAGGGGGAGGTTGGGTGGGTGGGGGGGTACCCGGCCGTGAGGAAGGGGTGCCCCGCCAGGAAGAGGAAGGCTGGGGAAGCTGGGTGTTTGGGGAATTTGCTTCCAGCTGCAGTTGGTTTGGGGCCTTGGCAGAGTTTTCCATTCACTCATTCAGCAGTTTCTGCATTTCTGTTAGTTACCCGCTCTGTGCTGGATGCTGGGGCCACAGAAGAAGTCAGACCAGGCCTGGTCCTGGCTGGGGCAGACAGAGGGGTCATTTAGTGTCCCAGGCCCCGTGACGGAAGTTGTGCTGGGCGCCATGGGGACCCAGAGCAGTGCAGAGCTGGGGGTGGAGGGGGCGGGTTGGGAAGGTCCTGGAGGCTGAGGGTTGAGCCTGGATGGAGAGGAAAGTGCATTGCAGAGGTCGGGGAAGAGCAGCCTAGGCAGTGAAGGCAGCCGGAGAAGCAAGAGCCCTGGGAGCTGGAAGTCCTTCCCTGCGGGTGGAGTGGGGGCCAGGGTGCAGGTTGGGGGAGCGTCTGGCCCATGTTCTGGCCCCAGCCTGCACCTGGTCTTGTATCCAGGCCCTTTCTCAGCCCGCATCTCAGTGGTTTTCCAAGTGAGACTGGCCGGTGGCCCCGGGATCCCTGCCGATAGTAACCAAGCACTTTGGGGTTTCCACCTCCCCACCTCCCCTGAGGGAGGCAGTGCCTGGCAGAGTGTCTGATGTGGAGTGACGTTTAGCCCTATGGCTGACCTGGGCCAAGCGTGAGGGCCACGTCCTACAGGGACAAAGGGAATCACCCACCGCAGCTCCCCGACACCTAATGAGTCCAGGTCCCCGTGGAGGGGTCAACAGGCGGGGGTCACTGTGGACCACAGCCCCGCACCTAGAGAGCTCCTAACCAGCCCCCCTGTGATGGATGGGCAGGGGGACCAGCAGCCTTGGGAGCCTGGAGGGGAGGGCTTCACCTGAGCAGAGGGGCCCCGGGCAGGCTGGTTCCCATCCTGCGGGCCTGCCCTCCACCCACTGCAGTTTCCACGCCCCCCCCCGCCCCCACCATCAGCTGTCCTCAGCTTCCTCACCCTTAAACCAGAGATTGCAGCCAGAAAGCGTCATTTGCTCAGAGAAGCTCTCCCAGACACTCCTTCCCTGCCACTGCGCTCAGGAATTCACAGTGTGAGGGTCCTTCCCCTGCCAGACAGGGGACTCCCAGAAGGGGAGGAGGGATGGGGGTGGGGAGAGGCCCAGCAGCAGAGGCACGAAGCAGCTGCCAGCAAGGGTGTGCAGAAGGGCTGCAGAAGCACCTGGCATTCAGCTCCAGGTGGGCATCTTGTGGGGCCAGGGTGACCCAAGAAGCATGCTTGGGGCACCTCATCCTTAGGGTTTGAGTAGAGGGCAGAACGAGGACGTCTTTCCCTGGGGTCTGCATTCTGGGGTGAAGAGCCGGGGTGGGGTGGGGTCGCGTGGGCTGGGCTGGGGCGGCCGGGGTCCTTCCGAACACAGCCTCTTCCTCTGCGCAGAGTTCATCCGGACGACGGAGAGCACCCCGCGGCCCACGGCGCCCGCGCCCACCAAGGCTCCCCGCCGCAGCCGCCCCACGACCGCTCCGCTCGCGCCCACCCTGCGGCCGTCACGACCCACCCCGCGGCCCGGGCGCCGTCGGGGCGGCGGGCGGCGGCGGGGACGGCTGGGCACCAAGGTCCCCGAGCCCTCGAACGGCGCCGTGCGCCTGGTGCGGCCCGCGGGCCTGAGTCCAGGCCGCGGGCGCGTGGAGGTGTTCACGGGCGGACGCTGGGGCACCGTGTGCGATGACGCCTGGGACACCAAGGGCGCTGCCGTCGTGTGCCGCCAGCTGGGCTTCGCGTACGCCGTGCGGGCCGCCAAGCGTGCCGAGTTCGGCGAGGGTCACACGCTGCCCATCCTGCTGGACGACGTGCGCTGCACAGGCAGTGAACGCAACCTGCTGGAGTGCGCGCACGCCGGCCTGGGTTCCCACAACTGCGATCACCAGGAGGACGCCGGCGTCGTGTGCAGCCGCGAGGACCCCCATCTGTAGGCGAGCATCGTCTGTCTGTCTGGCCGGCCTGGCTGTCCGTCATGCGTCCGGAGCCCATCCACCGTGTGCGCGCCTGGTGCGTGCGCCCGAGTCTGAGGGTGGAGGGGAACGTGGCGGGTGGCCTAGGGGTGGCCCGTCTGTAATGCTGTCCTGTGGATGCGTATGCGGTGCGAGCAGTGCACGCGTGTTCTTTGTGGGTTCCTGCCCACGTGTCTTTGAAACACGCAGCCGCAGTACGTGTTGGGATCCGTGTGGCCCCCGTGGGTGTGTCGTTGCAGCCTGAGGTGTTCTTTGCTTACCTCCAAGCATCTCAAGCAGCAGCAGGAACACAGCCTGGTAGAACCCTGAGCACTGAGGGCAGCTGCCCTTTAAGGGCGGACATGCCCTCGCTGCACTAACAGAGGCACAGCCGGTGGGTGGAGGGCGGGGACTGGGCCTGCCCTGCCCACGGTGGGGAGTGGAAGGCCCCAGACCAGCTGGAGCACGGCTGGAGGAACGTGGCCCAGAGGGCGTGGACCCGTGGCCTGGCAGTCAGAGTTGCTGAAGAGAACACGAAGGCACCTAGTGGGGCCAAGGGAAGTCATCAGACTGATGGGTCCAGGGTGACCCCTGGGCTGCGGCTACCCCAGCGAGGGTCAGGCTGCCTAGGAGGAAGCGAGTGCCGGGGTGGGCTGGCAGGGGGCACTCGATGACTTCCGGGAGGAGCCTTCCGGGCCCCAGCATCACGCCGGACCCAGCCACGCCAAGCACCGCGGTCACTGGTGAGGCTTCAGACTTCTCCGCTTTCAAGCCTGTGCCAGGGCCACCTCTGCCATCTCCATTCCCCACCCACCCTGCTCAGTGAAATCCCAGGGAACCCTCTGCCTCCTCAGCCCAACCCCGGGGGCCGACCGGGCTATGGACCCAGTGAGACCAGTGATTCTCTGTCACCCAGTGCCGTGCCAACAGCGTGACTGTTTACAAACCCCCTTCCTGCCTCTTTTCTCTGACTCACACCTGCCTGGAAGCTGAGGGAGGGGGTGGGAGAAGGGGGCTGGGCCTGCAGCCTCCGTCCTGCTCACAGGTGGAAGTTCCTTTGCCCACTAAGGGCCTCAGCCTTGGCTCATGCCAGGCCGGTCAAGGGGCATCAAGTATGGCTGGGCTCAGCCTCTGATAGGGGGCCAGGGAGGGAAAGCAGATAGATGGTCACCGGGCAGTGAGGACCAGATATGGCCCTTGCCGGGGGAGTGGGGGAGGGCTCTGGGTGGGACATCCCAACCCAACCTGGGTGTTGTCCTGGGACCTGAGCTGGCACTAGGGGTGGTGTGCCTGGCAGAGGAAATGGTGCAGGCAGAAGCCTGTCGGGGTCTCCCAGCTGCTCGCTGAAGCTGAGTGTGGAGTATGAGGCTGCAGAAAAAAGCTTTAGGTTCGCCCTCTCGAACTCCCCCCTACCTCTGCCCTAAGAGGGGTGGCTCCTCTAACCCTGCCGAGCCCCGCGTGGAAACCACAATTAACCCTGCCACTGAGTGTGGCCTGTGTGCTGGGCACCGTCGTTAAGAACAGTGCAGCATACTTGAAGTCATTCAATCCCCACAACAGCCCTCTTCCTCCCCTTTTACAGACGAGGAAACTGAGGTGCACAGAGCTTAGATATCTTAGTTGAGATCACCCAGCCAGGGAGGGGGAAGCCAAATTTGAACACGAGCTGGCTAGCCCTAGCACCCGCCAGGTGTATAACCACTGAACCCCCTGGCTATATCCGCAGAAAGTCTCAGCATGGCCCAGGGCCCCTGCCTGCTGTAGGCTGCCAGCCTTGCTGGGAAATAGCTGATGGAGACCCCCCCCCGTGGGCCCCTTCTGCCAAGCAGGTGGCTGTGCCACCTCCCACTGCCCAGGGGTGGTTGACCGGGCATCTTCGCAGGTCGCTGGGACATCCTGAAGTGTTCGGAGCTGGGAGGGCCCGTGGTGACCATCCAGGCCAAACTCCTCACTGTGCTGATGGGGAAATGAACCCTGGAGGCTGAGTGTCCCAGGCCTTTGGTCAGATGGGGCTGAGCTAAGACTAGAGCCCAGGGAAGGCGGGGTGGCCCTCGGGGCCCTCAGAGCAGGGCAGCACCATGGCCCTGCTCAGCGGAAGGACTAGGGCTGTTGGCCCCTCTGGCTTGGAGGTGGGGTATAGCTTTCAGCAGCCTCTGCCTCCTCTTCCTAGGTCTCCTCTGTGCTCTTCCCTGCCGCTCCCCACCCTGTGGAGCCCCTTTCCTCAGTTCAAGGCCTGGAGGACATGACGCCACAAGGCGGGGCCTGGGAGGTGGGCACCTCCCACTGCACCTCAGCACCCACAGCCTGGGGCCACCACCTGGGGCCCGTGGCACTTTCCCCAAGTGTCAAGGGGGAGTGGTCCAGCCCTCCGCTGGGCCCTGAGTGTCACTGTTGTTTGTTGGGGCAAGTGGGGGAGGCCCCAGGCCCCATCACTCCTCTGGGCAGTGCTGGCCTTGGCCCGTCAGTGTTGCAGGAAGGGTGCTCCCCGTCCCATCACCCCTCAGGCTCCAAATAAGGCTGAGGCTGTGGCCTGACTCCTGAGAAGGAGTCTCACAGAGACACACTGCTCTTTTACTAGTAATAATAAGGGCAGGTGGCTGACATTGGCTGAGCACTTACTGTGCCAGGCACTGTTCTAAAGGCTTTACATATTAGTCACTCTTTAATCCTTGTATTAACTCTACGAGGTAGGTGCTAGGGTCACCATCCCACCCATTTTACAGATGTGGAAGCTGAGGCCCAGAGGGCCTTAGTTACTTGTCAAATGTCACACAGCCAATATTAGAAACCAGGCAGCCTGGCTCTGGAGCCCCAGCTGTGGGCTGTCACGCTGTGCTACCTCAAGAGCACTGAATTCAGCGTCCCCCTCGTTGGGCCCCATCATTGTGCAGATGGGGACACAGGCCCGGGGGGGGGGGCAGGGTTAGGCGCAGACTCCCTGTGCAGTGCTCCTTTCACTCCACCACCAGCCTCGGCAAGCCAAGGGAGCAGTCACAAGTGACTCTGTCCCCAGGGACGTTGATCCTGCCTCTGAGTCCTCTAAAGTCTCCGGGGATGGAGGCTAGTCTGGGCCAAGGCTCCCCCTGCTCCCTATAGGCCTCTGCCCTCACTGCCTCTAATCTGGCCTCCAGTCAGCAGCTAGAGTGATCTCTCAGAACCTGCCCAGAGAGGGACTGCTTCTGCCCAGCGTCACACAGCTTATTTCTGGAGCCCTTGGAGCCACCGCTGCAGGGATGTCCCAGGTGTGGCCCAGCATCCAGAACTGCATCCATGGTGTCAGCCTCAGGTAACAACACTCCAGGTCTCTGGCTGGGCCTCATTTGTTCCCTGTTCACCTGCATCCCTCTGGCAAGCCTCAACTGGACTGGGCCCTAGGTGGCCACCTTTCTCCTCTGATGACAGGAAAGGCCCACTGTCCCTGGCAGCCCTGACAGCTTCAGTCAGTGGCTGAAGGCAACCAAGCTAGGGAGCAACCTTCAGCTCCCCAAGGCATTCCTGTGTTTACACTTTGCAAATGCTTGGCTGGGAGACAACGCCTGGGATGTTGGGGTTCCAGCCTTGACTGTGTGACCTTGGCAAGGTCACTTAACCTCTCTGAGCCTCATTGGAAAACAGAAGTAGGATTATTGAAAGAAAAATGAGGTAACGTTTACAAACATGCCCAGGACGTTCCGTATTGTTCCTGGACAGAAAGCTCAGTAGCAGGCTGTTGGCGCCCACATTGGCGGCTGCCAACTGCGCAAGACAGGGTGGGAGGGGCATGCCAGGTAGAGGGACCAGCATGAGAATGACCCAGGGACAAATCCTCAAAATGGGAGGAAGATGAGCCCCTTCAGCTAACATGTAGAACCCACATCTTCTTGTGGGAGCATCTGTCTTCTGGTCCCGCTGCTAAAAACTAGCCTTTATTGATCACTTACTATATGCCAGATGCCTCAGGTATGCAGAATCATTTAATCCTCACAACTACCCCATAGGGCACCCCTGACACTGCGGACAAAAAAAAGTTGCCTGCCATCCTGGTAAACGATGAATGTTGCCCGCCATCAAGCCATCAGCCACTGTAGCCCCCGCTACGACGTGCCCTGAGGGGAATTCAAGATGGAGAAAAACTGGATACTGGCCCTGATAGTTAAGGTGCATGTCTAAGGAATAATTTCAACGAGCCCAGACTCTTACATCTTCAGCACTAAAATCATTAACTTGAGATGTCTGGTTTTTGTGATTAGCAGTAATCTTTTGATGTTTGACTACATGTTTTTTATTTTCAGCAAAAACTCCTATAAATGTATCCTGGCTCCACCCTGACCTCTTTGGAACAGTTCCCGAGCTATCTGAGAGGCTGTCTCCCAGGCTATAGTCCTCAGCAATGTCCCCAAATAAAACATAACTCCCAGCTTTTAGGTTGTACATTTTTCTTCAGTCAACAACTCCTTTCCAGATGATCTCCAAGTTGGCTACGTGACTGGGTCCCTTATTCAGAGGGGGAGTTAGCTCTGAAGCAAGGAGCCTGATCTTTCTCTTTCCCTGGGTTACTGTGCCCGTGCCCTGCCAGGCCACTCAAGTGAGGGCAGCCACTTCAGAGCCATCTCTTGTGCCTGCATCTCCCTCAATGACTCCTCCTAGGAAACCACTTCCTGTATGGAAGCCATGTGGCCAATAGCTACCACAGTGGCTAGCACTTGTCCACACCTTCCCAGCGAAGGGCCAGGTGGTTGGCCACATGCTTCCAGGCAGCTCCCTCTGCTGGGGGCTTGCAATGCTGCCTGTCCAGGCAGAGGGCTTCCCCTGGGAGCATCAGCGTACAGTCTTCATCGTTCCCTGATGCTCACACGAGAGCTGGGAGGCTCAGATGAGGTGGCGATGGGACAGAGCCAGAGGTCACTGCTATTGACCCATGCACCAGGGAATATTAATGCCCACTTCTCTCCCTAGCTTAGTTGGACAGGTTCACACTGACAAATGTACCCTGAGGCTGTCCCATGCCTGCCCCAGACTGTGGCCAGAGCAGTTTAAGATCTGGTCCTGCCCTCAAGGAACAATTGTTTGGTGTCCTCCCTTCAAATTGCCCCCAACCCCTGGAGGTTTCACAACCTAGGAGGGTCTGTCCTGGTCTCCCCGCCTCCCTCTCCCCTGCCCCTCAGGGCCAGCCAGTGCGTGCCTCTGGCTGCTTCTCACCACCACATGGGGGCAACGTGGCAAGCCACCATCTCCCAGCCCTAGGGGGAGGCTGGTGCTCCCCCTAGGATGGGGCCCCATCCCCCGAGCTGGAATGGATGTCCAGCTTGCCGTGCTGGGGGCAGAAATCCTGTCTCCTCCGTGCTGGGCCCCACTCTTAAAGCTTGGCCCTCTCTGACACCCCATAGCCCACACGCCCCAAACACTCATGCCCCTGGTGGGGACTGGACCTGGCTGTACCTGGGAAGGAGGTATACAGGCCTTCTCTGTTTTTCCCAAACCGCTCGGGATTCTGGGACTCTGGCCCAGGGGCATGTCCTTTTCTCAGAAACCCAGCAGCATCTAAACTCTTTGGGCGCCTCCTCCCCGGCGGTAAGGATCTTTATCTGGATTAGGAGGGGGCACACCTGGCCCTTCCCATCCACTGCTTTCCTTCTGGGCTGTTCCTGAGTTTAAGAATTGGGAAGTAAGAAGCCCAGAGCTGGCCTCTCTGTCATACCCGGATTGGTAAGAAGAAGCAGGTTATAGAAGGGAGGAAAGTCTTCGTTAGTAGTTCGAAAATACCCTTTGGCCACCCCGGGCACATTTCTCGCTTTCGCGCTTGAAGGGGACTTTCCGTAACCAGATTTTCACCCACTCCAACCCTTCGGTCTTGGGTCAACGCCTTGGACGTTGCGGCCGCGGTCCCCCAGTGGGGCTTCCTCTTGGTCTGGGTGGCAGCCGTGTGCTCTTCATTCGCAGGCATAGGCCTCCCTGTGTCCCCGGGGTCCTCTTCACCTGCCCCGTGTGGACAGGCCGGGCAGGGGAAACCAGCTTTGGAGGTTGGGGTTCCAGGGAGAGGTTTGGGAATAGTCGGCGTGATACAGAAACTTGGAGGCTGGGATGGGGTTTCCAGGAAGGTTTAGGGAGAAAGGAAGGGGCCTAGGAACGCGCGCGGAGAAACGCCGTTATCTGGGGGCGCCAAACCGAGCTGAGCAGCCAGCAGGATTAGCGCCGCCGCCAGGTCAGCAAGCGCGGAGGAATTAGGGTTGCCAGGGACAACGCGTTCTGGGCGGAGCTGCTGTTGGGGTGGAGCTTATGGGGATGTGGGCGGAGCCTTGGGAGGCGGAGAGAAGGCGGAGCTGGGGGGGGCTGAGCCAGAAGTGGAGTTGTGATTGGTGGAGATCACATGCTCTGGGCGGGGCCTGGGAGCTGGGAGGCGACAGTGTTGATGTTAGGGCGGAGCTTCAGGATGGGCGGGGCGAATCCGGGGCAGGCCCCGAGAGCTGGAGCCGGAGGCGGAGATGTGGTTGGCGGGGACCGAGCTCCTGGGAGGGGTCGGAGCCGGAGGGGGCGGAGCCGAACGGGCGGGGGCGGTGCTGGGTCGCGCCAGGCCTGGGGCCGAGGCGGCGCGCGGCGCTGACAGCTGAGTCGGCTCGCGGCCTCCCGCCCCCTCCGTGCCCGGCCCCGACCCCGGCCTGGCCTGCCCCGGAGCCATGAGCCCCGGGCTGCTGATGCTGCTCGGCAGCGCCGTCCTGGTCGTCTTCGGCCTCTGCTGCACCTTCGTGCACCGCGCTCGCAGCCGCTACGAGCACATCCCCGGGCCGCCGCGGCCCAGGTGAGCGGGTGGTGGGGGCGGGGGCCTGGATGGGGCTCTCGCATGGGGGGCCGGGGGACCGCGTCCAAGCCGGCATCGGGTCCAGCCTTGCCATTGCGCGCGGCCGCTTGGAAACGGCGGCAGGGAGAGGGGCGCTAACTATTCTTAGTAACAAATTACTCACAGCCGCAGCAGCTGCTCGGCGCCCACCGCGCTCTGCTGGGCCCCGAAAACGTGATGGCAGCGACAACCCTGTTAGGTAGGCGCTATTGTTACCCCATCGTTCAGACGAGGAGACTGAGGCGCGCAGAGGCAAAGTCACCTGCCCAAGGTCACACAGTTGGTAAGCCTAGATTTAAACCCAGGTCAGCCTGGTTCTAAAGTGGGTGCTCTTAACTTTGGGACTTGGATGGGGTCACTCAACCTGGGTTGTCATACACTGTACTTTGGTCACATCCCCCCTCTTTTTTTAAAATTTCTGTCCTGGTATCTCCTTTTTGTCTTCTCCTTAGTACTTCCATTCCATCCTCGGCCCTCACCCCACTCACCTTACCTCCCCCCAACTCCACCAGAAGCTCACCTTTCTGAAGCTTAAATCAGACGCGTCATTTCTGTGCTCCAAAGGCTTCCCATCACTTAGAACTAACTCTAATTCTAAATTAAATCTACTCTGGGGCCAGCAAGGCCCCTGCTGAGCTCTCAGAACCCACTCTGTACTGTTCTAACCCCTTGCTTGCTCACTGCTGCCTCCAGTTCTTTCTGCATGCACCCACCCCGGCTGAATCCCTCCTCCCGGGTCTTCCTGTTCCCCATCCACCCTGTATAAAGCCCACCTCCTAGCTCCAAACTCCTTATGGGGCCATCATCCCTGAAATTACCTTCTTTTCACCTGTTGACTGTCTGTTCACCTGTTGACTGTCTGTCTCCCCCTTTAGAATGTGAGCCCTGGGAGGGCAGGGATACTGTGTGTTCACTTGTGTATCCCCAGAGCCTGGGACTTTGCAGATGCTCAATAAATATTTGTTGACTGAATGAATAAACAAGGGTATTAGACACACTTTTTAAAACCTCAGGACACCAACATTCTGGAAGGCACCCACCTCCAGCACACGCCGGATGCCCTGGCGTTTGAAGCCTGAATCCCTGCTTGGTGGGTTCGGGAAAGATCTCTGTAGCTGGGGACACAGGGAGGCAACTGTTCTCCCTGCCAGCTCTCTCTCCTCCCAGGTGCCCTCTCCCACCCTTTTCCCTTACTTCGCAGCTGTGTCTTCCCCTCCATCTAGATGGTTCTTCCCCCAGCCTTCTAGGCTTGTCTTAAATGCCAACTCCTCAGGGAGGCCCTACCTGCTCCCACACGCAAATATATTTTGTTCATTTTATAAACTCTAAGTCACCTGAATGGTAATTGGGTAACTATTTGTGCTACCTCTTGTTAAGTGTCTGTCTCTCCCATAGGCCTGTGTCTGTCTTGTTCACTGCTGTGCCCCTGACATCTAGCTCAGCAGCACCTGGTCCATGCACAGTAGACCCTGGATAAACTCTGATCCAAGGTGGATGGTGGAAGTCTCCTGCCAATTCTGTTAGGTACACTCTCACCCTTTCAGGTTTTCAAATCAGCCGTCAAGAGCTTGGAACTGAATGAGTTTCGTGCTCATTCTGACAGACCTCCTCATGACTTGACCTTCTCATAAACCCAAGTGCTTCAAACACTGCAGACCTGAGCCAATCTCTGTGTCTTAAGAAGAGAGAACTTAAATCAAGCTCCTCTTGGCTACTCTCCCCACATCAATTTTTTAAATTGCATTTAAAAAAATAAAATTATGTATGCCATAACATTTACCCCTTTAAAATGTACAATACAGTGCTTTTTAGTATAGTGACAGAGTTATGCAACCATCACTGCTAGTTCCAGCACATTTTCATCACTGCAAAAAGAAACCCCATAACCATTAGCTGTCACTCCTCATTGCCCCCGGAACTCCCATAGCCCCTGACAACCACTAATCTGCCTTCTGTGTGTATAGGTTTGCCTGTTTTGGACATTTCATATAAATGGACTCATACAATATGTGACCTTTTGTGTCTGGCTTCTTTCACTTAGCAGAATGTTTCCAAGGGTCATCCATGTGGTAGCATGTGTCCATATATCTTTCCTTTTTATGCCTGAATTCTCCCTCAAGTCTTACACCACAAAATCTACATGTGACCTACAGGTGGGAGGGTGGCTGGGTGGAGGAGTGGGGGGAGGCTGAATATAATTGGGGTCGGGATCTTTATTCTAAGAAGGTCAACTGAACAATGCATATACAAAAAGATTTTGGATTAAAAATTGGTTGGTGGTCAAATATAAAACTGCACTAAATGAAAGTTCTGGAACCTCTTTTTAGCATAAATCAGATGCTTTGGCATTCAAAGCCTGGATCCCCAAACCATGACTGGCAACACCATGGTTGACAAGAAATCTATGCGTATTGAGTCTCCAGTAGTGTGCTTTAGGGCTTTGCCAGCTTGCAGGCAAGGAACCCTCTGCCCTGCAAGAGGCAGATGCTGTGCTCTCACAACCCCACTCTTCATCCTCTTTATTCTGCAAGAGTCACCAGCAAGATGCCCTCCCTGAGTGCCCTGCTTCTGTGTGCTTATTACAAACAACATCCTACTGCAACGATCCGTGTAACAGCTGAAAACTCAGGCGCCATGTTCAGATCCCACACAAACACTTGTAGCTTCTGTATTTCTCTGTCACTGCTCTGAGCTTCCTCATCGCCCCCCACTCTCCTGGTAGTGTGGGATGAATGTAAACTTGACAATGAAAAGTCTCTCTCTCAGTTTTTATTTCTTTTGTAATAAGTTTTACAAAACTCCTGGGCCGTGTTGGTTCTCTCCACCCTCTCCTGCTTGCCGAGTTGCCAGGCCTGGGGGCTGTTTGGCAGTTGCTGGGTGGTTCTCGGTGATGGTGGAGACCCACGGCTGGCTCTGCTGGGCGGCGCATCCAGTGGACTTGGGGTGCCCAGCTGAGCCCTCAACCACCCCATCCCTCTGGCGCGAGGCACTTTCATGGCCCCTCACCCTCACCCTCACTCCTAGTGGGTGGCCCACCTCTCAGCCATCTCGTGGGCTCCCGCCATCCCTCTGTGGGGGCTCTCCAGATGACTTCTGCTCCAGTGCTGTCCCAGACTTTCTCTGCCCACAGGAAACCTCGGGTTCCCACTGTGCCAGTCGCAGGGTTATAGGAAACTATGCGTGCTGGGGACCAGGAAGGGGAGGGGGATTTTTGCCCTCTCCTCTCTCCCTGGGCTGCTCTGCCATATCCTGTCTACCACCAGGGGCACACCAGGTGGGCTTCGGTCCGCCCCTCCCCATCCCAGGAGTCTACCATCCCCTCCTTCCATCATCCCGCATCTAATGGTTTCTAACCCCTGGTCTTTGGGACCTGCCTTCGCCTCCCCAGCGCCCCCTGCAGGAACAGGAAGGAACGGGTCGTAGGCTCCTTTCTTGCCTGGCAGTGAGGACCCCACGCCACTCCGTGCCCTTGACCTTCTTGAGGTGTCACTCACCTGCCTCCCCAGGTGGCTCTGGACTCCGGTGCTTAGGGTGGAGACTCTCAGGCCTGTGAAGGTGAGAAGGGTCCAGACTCTGTTCTCACTCAGGTGACCCAAAACTGAGAATATTCTCTCCACACCTGCAGCTTCGGGGAGTAACCATGGGTACTAGATTATTCTGGAAATACAGCCAGTCATGTGTGATGTCCACGGTCCATCTTGCCGCAGGTGGGGCGGTGTAAGTTCAAATCCACTCACCTCGAGTGGGCGTGGCTGCCCGGCGCCCCGCCGAGCTTCCTAGCGCGGGCGCCGCTCGCCCGCTCTCCCCTCAGTCCCTCACCTCCTGCGCCAGCCAGCGCATGCTCAGCCTTTATTCTCGCCTCCTCCTTCCCTGAGCAAATGAACAGCCTGAGACAACTTCCCTCCAGGGCTCTGCCGCCACATCAGCCCCTTGCCTGCCCTGAGCCACGTGCCCTGCCCCCTGGGACCTCGGTGCTCCTGGCCAAGGATGCCCGCCCCCCACCCCCACCCCACTGCTCCGAGACTCCAGCAATGCCCCCTCTCCTCCGTCATCACTTTTCCTTCTCTTCTGCATCATTCCTATTTTTATGTAATAGGCTGTAAAACAAACCTCTTCCCCCTCAGTTGCTCTAGCTGCCGCCCCACTATCCCAGCTTTGCACGCCCACAGCAACACCCCCGTCCGAAGCCTGCCTGTCTCTGGCCCCTGTTCCTCCCTCCCCTTCTCTCTTGAATCCACCACCCGTCAGGCTCTGGCCCCCACCTCTCCACCCAACAGGACTTGATCAAGGCCCCAGTGACCTCCGTGGAGCTAGACGCATGGTCAGCACTTGGTCCCCATCTTGCCCAGCCCCTCCGCTGCTCGGGGCAGGGCGGATGCCTACCTCCTCCTTGAAGCCTTTCTTCTCAGGTTTCCCCCTCTCTCTCCCCTGCATCTCCTGCTCAGTCTTCCAGGCTGGTTGTCCCTTTACTGCCTGTACCCCCAACAGTGGCTCACTCTTGGGGCCTCTTCCCTGTCTACACCCACCCCTTGTGGTCTAACCCGGTCTGTCAACACCACTTCTCTGCTGAGGAGTCTCGCATTGACATCTCTAGCTGGGAGCTCTTCCCTGAACTGCAGCCTCAGGTGCCTACCTGCCTGCTTCCCTTCCGTGTTAGATGGGCAGCGCACACCTAACAGCTCCAAGGCTGGCTCCCAGTTTCATCCACTTGTCTCAGGTTGGTTCCCAGCAGCCGATCCTGAGACAAGAATTGAAGTGTAAGTAGTTTGGGAGGGGTGATCCTGGTGGGGGTTAGGGATTGGATGGAGAGAGAAGGTCAGAAGGTCAATAAAGCAAATTACCTCTGGGGGCAACTGAGATGCAACCCCCTGGGGAACTCTGGGACCCGGTGGAACACACGATCCCCCCACCCCACCACGAGGTGGAGGGAGAGGGGGTCACTGATGGAGGGCTGCTCTGGGGGGTGTTGAGCTGGAATTTCCAAGCTACTCCCCCTGCAGGCAGAGCCAAGAGAGCACAGGGCAGAGACTCGGGTTCTGGCACTTGGAAGCCTCTCCACCTGCAAGGACAAGGGTAGGGGGTGGGTGCAACAGTGTCTGCTGCCCCCACCAGGCCCCCTCTCAGTCCTCCTCACCTTAGTGAGTGGCAGCTCTGTCCAACCTTCCAGCGGCCCAGGCCAAAAGCCCCAGGGTCATCCCTGACCCCTGTCTCACACCCCACATCCAGTCCATCAGCAGGTCCCCTTGGCGCCGCCCACCTTCATGTACATTCAGAGTCTGACTTCTCATCTCTGCTCACAGCCCCCTCACTGGTGCCCCTGCTTCTACCCCTGCCCCCCACCTGCCCTGTTTACTCTCAGCTCTGCAGCAGCAAGGACAATTCATTTAAAACCCAATTCAGATCCCATCTCTGTTCTGCTCAAAACTCTCCAGTAGCCCCCACTTCACCAAGCTCAAAGCAAAAGTTTGGATAACAGCCCACAAGGCCGTACACGATCTTCCCCCCATCTTGGTGACCTCATCTTGTACCAGGTTCCCCTCAAGCACTCTGCTCCAGCCACACCGCCTCCCTGCTGTTCCTTGAACTTACCAAGCACTCTCCTACCTCAGGACCTTTGCACCCACGATTCCCTTTGCCTGGAATGTTCATCCTCCAGATACCTACGTGGCCAAGTTCCTCACTTCTTGCAACTCACATGTCACCTTCTTAAAGGGATGTTCCCTGAGCTGCCTATTTACAATAATCCTCCTACACCCATCCCCAGCTCTCCTTACCTCCCCCAAGTCTGATTTTTCTCCCATCACTGTCTGACTCCCTATTTACTTATTTATTTATTCACTCTGTCTCCTCCGAGGAGAATGTGAGTGCCATGGTCCAGAAAACCCCAATTGCACTTTTGTTGTCGCCCATTCTGGAAGCTGTAGTAAGTGAGCTTGATGGGAATAAAGTTAAACAGGAGACAGGAAGTCACCAGTACCTTGGAATGTGCCTAAGGTGACACCACACAGGATTGTTTACAATCTGGTAATCGCACTGCTGAGTTAACATGACCAAACTATGTCCTGGTGAGAAGGACTGTGGGGCACCCTGGTACCATCCACGCACCTGGGGCCAGGTGACTTCCTCTTCCCAGCCTTGGTTGCCCTACCTATTAACTACGTTAACAATAGACCTACTTCAGGAGGTGTGGGGAGTTCAGATGGGGTCGAGCTTAGCATGGTGCCCAGCATTTAGTAAGTGTTCCATGAATGTCTCAGGTTATTCCTCATGCCAGCCCCCAATCTCTGCACCAGGGAGATGGTTTTATCCCTCTCCATATTTCTAAGAAAACTTCCGGAGCCAGTCAGACCCGGATTTGCATCTTGCCTGGTGACCCTGAGCCAGGACTGTACCTCTCCGTGCCTCAGTCCTCCCATCTGTGAAGTGGGCCTGATAATGCCAACTTCACAAGGTCCTGTGGGGAAGGGAGCACTCTTTGATGGTGACTTCCGGTCATCTTAATGTTTCCCATTTCTTCTAGTTTCCTTCTAGGACACCTCCCCTACTTTTGGAAAAAGGATGAGGTTTGTGGCCGCGTGCTCCAAGATATGTTTTTGGATTGGTGGGTCCTAACTTGTCATTTGTTGCCCCTACTCCAGTCTCTGCCCCTCACGAGCCAGCTTCCCCCAATCCCCTAACCCCCAGTCCAGCACACACCCACCTCCCCAGCCCAGGTCACTTCCACCCCCAGCAGTTCCTCCTCTGAGGCACGCAACGGTGGTTCAGAAGGCAAGCTCTGCCTTTTGCCAACTGCGTGGCCTTAGACCAGGCATCAGAAGCTCTCTGAGCCTCAGTTTCTTCATCTGTAAACTGGGTGGGGGTGTGACTAGGTAACAGTCATTGTTTAGGGTGGTGCTTTACACTTTTCAGAGACATGATATTGCTTGATTCCCAGCACAACCTTTTGGAGCAGAGGAGGAGGGTAGCAACCCTATTTCATGGATTTGGAAACTGAGGGCAGTGGGGGATGTGACTCAGCAGTGAGTCAGCAGCAAGGCAGAACCTTGGCCCCAGACCCCTGCTGAGACCCGCCCCCTCACCCCGTCCCCACCCCCAGGGATGGGACGCCCTGTTTCTCCAGCTGAACCTGGGCTGATCTGATGATATTCACATCTCTGGTAGTTGACAGCCTCCTTCGCATCACTTTGGTTTCCAGGGCTAAGAAGTACGGACCTGTCGTGCGGGTCAACGTCTTCCACAAAACCTCGGTCATCGTCACGAGCCCCGAGTCGGTCAAGGTAGGAAACAGAGTGGTTTCCAAGGGGAGCCCTCCCCTCCCCTGGGATGGGTGCATGAAACTCTACCCCAGGGACTGTGGGAGAAACGTTCCAGAGTCACATGCATTTGGGCTGGTTTCCCAAGGATCCTGACGGGAGCAGCATCTTTCCCTCTAACCACCCACTTTTCGGCAGTGGGGGTGGGGGGGCTCCTAAAAGCAGGGCTGTTTGATGTGGGCAGTGGGTTATTGTTAGAATCTTCTGGGTTGGGAGTTTTGCCCAGCTGGTGCACATGTGTCTGGTTAGTTCACCTCTCTTAGAAGTTCCTTCATCTGCAAGGTGGGATTATAACCCCTTTCTTTTAAGACTATGATGGGAACTAAATATTGATCCATTTATTTAACAAATAAAGGGTCAAAAGATGCTTCAACATGCACTTTTCTATGTACTTCACAATTATTAACCCATTGAATCCACAGAGGGGTAGGGACTCTTATTAGTCCCCATTTTAGAGGTGAGGAAACAGAGACAGGCAGCATCAGTTGGCCTATAATATGTGCAGGATGGTGTCTGCCATATAAGTACTAAGAATAGCCAGTTGGCAGAACTGGGCTTAAATCTGGGCTCTGCCACCAACTGGCTATGGAACCTTGGACAAATTACTGTTTCACTCTGAGCCATACTTTCCTCGTCTGTAAAATAGGGATGATGCCTCTCTTACAGGTGGTTATAAGAATGGAACTGATGAACTGGGAGATTGGGATTGACATATAGATACACTAACATGTATAAAATAGATAAGTAATGAGAACCTGCTGTGTAGCACAGGGAACTCCACTTTGCTGTACAGTAGAAACGAATACAACATTGTAAAACAACTATACCCCAATAAAATAAAATTAAAAAAAGAACGGAACTGAAATAATGTGTGTGAACCATCTAGCCCATGCATGGTACACAGCAAGTGCTCAATAAATGACGGTGCTGTTATTCTCACGGTGGGTACTGAGCTGATGTGCGGGGGTGATGGTCTGCTTAGACAGTGGCTGTGGTGACACTAAGAGGGATAAAATACAACTTGGGGTCTAGATCACAAGACAAGTTGAATGACCATGGTGTCTCTAACAGGATGTGAAAAGTCATTTTATTTTTAAGAAGTTTCATTGCGAATACAGACACATGCCTTAAGACTTTTTAAAGCATGCTACCAAAAACCATACACAAGACCTTCATGATGCTCAATGAGATAAGAACTTGAAAGATATATATTAATATGATGAATTACATTGCTTAGCATTTAAGTGTTAAATCAGCACTTCCTGGTCATGATACAGTTTGTTCCTGGATACACGGATACAATTTGCTCATCTTTTGTTAAGAAGTTTTGTTTCTGTATTTTTTCTTCTCTTGATCCCTGGCTTTGGGATCGGGTTAATAGGCCTCATAAGATGAGTTGGGAAATGTTCCCTCTCCTCTGTTTTCTGAAAGAGTTTGTATAGGAGTAGTGTTATTTCTTCCTTTAATGTTTGATAGAATTTACCAGTGAAGCCATCTGGGCTTGGCATTTTCTTTGAGGGAAGTGATTTTGTTTTCTTTAAATGATGCAATCAATTTTTTAAATTGATATATGGCTATTAAGATTTTCTATTTTTTCTTGAGTTTTGTATCTTTCAAGGAATTTCTCCTAAATTGTTGAAATTACTGATATAAAGTTGTCCACAATATTTATTTATTATCTTTATCATGTCTACTGGATCTCTGGAAATGTCCCCTCTTTCATTCCTGAGAATAGTAATTTGGGTTTTCTTTTATCTTATTGAACAAGCTGGCAAGAGGTTTTTCAATCATATTCATCTTTTCAAAGACCCACCTTTGGTTTTATTGGTTTTCTCCATTGTTTGTTTCCTATTTTATTGATTTCTGCTCTTTTTTATTTCCTTCCTCTACTCACTTTCAGTTTGTTCTTGTTCTAATTTTTTAAGGTGGTAGCTTAGATAATTGATTTTAGATGTTGTTTCCTTTCTAATATAGGCATTTAAAGCTTTACATTTCCCTGTAAGCCCTACTTTAGCACAAATATACCACACATTTCAACATGTTGTGCTTTTATTTTCATTCAGTTTAAAATAATTTCTTAATTCCCTTGTGATTACTTCTTTGAACCATGGATTATTTAAATGTGTGTTATTCAATTTCTAAGTATTATAAGATTTTCCAGATATTTTTCTTTTATTGATTTCTAATTTAATTCTGTAAGGTCAGAGAAAATGTTCTTCATGATTTCAATCCTTTAAAATTAATTGAAGCTTGTTGTATGGCCTAGTATATGGTCTAATTTGTGAACATTTGTGAGCACTTAAAAAAAAAACATATGTTCTGTAATTGTTGGAGTGTTTTAGAAATGTCAATTAGGTGAAGTTGGTTGATAGTGTTGTTTGAATCTTCTAAATCATTACTAATTTACTTTCTATATGTTCTAGCATGCAGAAAGTAAATTACTCTCTACTGAGAGAGGAGTGTTAAACTCTCTAACCCCATCATGGAATTGTCTATTTTTACTCTCAGTTCTATCAATTTTGATTCATGTACTTTGAAGTTTAGTTACCAGGTGTGTACACATTAAGCAAAGTTATATCTTTGTGATGAATTGATCCCTTTATCTTTAGAAATTTCCCCTTTTTCCTTGGTAGTATTCCACTTCTTGAAGTATATTTTGTTTGGTATTAATATAGCCACTTCAGCTGTCTTATGTTTAGTGTTTCATAGCATATCTTTTTCTATCCTTTTCCTTTCTTTTTGGCCGTGCCGTGTGACATGCAGGATGTTAGTTCCCCGACCAGGAATCGAACCCATGCCCCCTGCAGTGGAAGCGCAGAGTCCTAACCACTGGACTGCCAGGGAATTCCCTCTATCCTTTTACTTTTTATTATTATTATTATTTATTTTTAAAAATTTATTTCATTTATTTATTTTTGGCTGTGCTGGATCTTTGTTGCTGCATGTGGGTTTTCTCTAGTTGTGGCGAGTGGGGGCTACTCTTCACTGAGGTGTGTGTGCTTCTCATTGAGGTGGCTTCTCTTGTTGTGGAGCACAGGCTCTAGGCATGTGGGCTTCAGTAGTTGTGGCATGCAGGCTCAGTAGTTGTGGCTCGTGGGCTCTAGAGCGCAGGCTCAGTAGTCGTGGCACACAACTACTTAGTTGCTTAGTTCCTCCATGGCATGTGGGATCCTCCCGGACCAGGGCTCGAACCTGCATCCCCTGAATTGGCAGGTGGACTCTTAACCACTGCACCACTAGGGAAGCCCTATCCTTTTACTTTTAACCTATCTGGAATTTTATATTTCAAGTGGGTTTCTTATAGATAGCATATAGTGGAGTTTTGCTGGTTCACTCAATCTGAAAATCTCTGCCTTTTAATTGGAGTGCTTAGGTCATTTACATTTAATGTAATTATTGATATGTTAAGTTTAAATATACCATGCTGTTATTTGTTTTCTATTTGATCCACCTGTTTTTTGTTCCCTTTCCCGTCTTTTAGATTATGTTTTAGTATTCCATTTTATATCCACTATTGTCTTATTAGCCTCTTTCTCTCTCTTTGTGGTTGTCCTAGGATTCATAGGATAATCTTTAACTTATATCAATCTATCTTCAAATAATATTATATCACTTCATCTCTGTTTACTTTTAAGATTTTCTCTTTATCACTGGTCTCAGAAATTTGATTATGATCCACCTTGGTGTGCTTTTCTTTGTGTTAATTCTATGTAGGATTCTTTGAACTTCTTGGATATGTGGGTTCCTTGAGCATATTTGTAAAATTGTAATAAATGTGTTAAAGTTCTTGTCTGTGAATTCCGTCATCTCCATTATTTCTAGGCTTGGTTATAGGTCAGATCTTCCTGCTTGCTCTTTGGCATGCCTAGTGATTTTATGTTGCACAATGGACATTGTGACTTGTACATTGCTGAGTGCTCAGTTTTGTTTTATTCCTTTAAAGAGTGCTGGACTTCATTCTGGCAGATCACTTTGATCCTCTCCAGGTTGCTTTAAGGCTTTTGAGGGTTGAGCAAGTGTAGGCTTTTACTCTAGAGCTAATTTAGCCCCACTACTAAGGAGTGACCCTTCTGAGGACTCTAATAAAGGCCTTGTGTCTGAGGTTTAACTGTGGCCAATGGGAACTTGAACAATTCTTAGCTTGTTTGAGCTCTGAGAATTGTTTAGCCTATAGTTACCCAGTAACTCTCCCTTTCCCAGAAGCTTTTTACCTGGTCTTGTGGAGTTTCACTCTACACATGCCCAAATTGGTAGTTATACAAAGATACAGGGGATCCCTGTGCAGATTTCTGCACAGGACCTCCTTCTATGCATAGCTCCTTCCTCTTGAGTCCTCTGCCCTACAAATTCTAGGCTTTTCTGGCTTGCCTGGACTCTGACCTCTGTCTTATCAATTTGGAAAGCCTGCTGGGCTGTATTTGAGTTTATTTTTTAAGTACCTTTGTCCTAAAATTGCCTCTGGGCAGAAAGCTGGAGTGATCCTATATTGTAGGGCTCTTGTCTTTTTTTTTTTTTCCCCCTTTTCCTTCTGTCATGGTTCACTGCCCATTGTCCAGTGTCCAAAAGCAGACATTGCATACTTTTTGCTTATTTTTCTGGCTGTTTATGGCTGGAGGGAAAGTGCCTAGCAGTTACTCCTCCATGGGCAGAAGTGCACTGTCATAATGGGCAACAGGAGAAGGCAGCAAGGTGCTGGGGGTTCCCTGTGCATCCCTCATGTCCCAGAGCCCAGCTCACTGGGCCAAACAAAGGATCTGTAGTTCCAGGGACAGCAGGCTGTGGGGACCCTGGTCAGAGACTGTGCTGAGGCTGTTCTGCCTCGGGGGGGCTCCTCAGTTCAGGTTGGGAAGGGCTGGCACAGACCTTGGACTACTCAGAGGTATTTGAGTAGGGCCTGGGAGGTGGGCCTTTACTGCCAAGGTCTTTTTGCAGAAGAGGAAACCAGCAGGAGTAGGATAGTGACAGAACCTGGTTTACAAATGGCAGTTTTTGAGTAGGGGTGGGGTCCCCAGGATGTGGCTTGTGACCTGAAGTCAACATATCTGGGGTTTCCTTTGAGCTGAAAATTTGGCTTAGATTCCCAGGAGCTAAGTCCACAGTCACCAGCAGCCCCTGGGATTAATGGATAGCAGAGATGTCACCTTACTGCATCCCAGTGCCCACAGGGTAAAGCCAAGCGTCCCACAGGGCAGGCTTCTGGGGTCTGGCCCGGCAGCCCCTCCAGCCCCCTGCTGCTGCCCCTCCCCCGCCTCCACACCTCCACTCCTCTGCCTGAATGCACCATGTGACCAGGGTTCCCCTGCCTGGATCACAGCCTTCTCTCCCCCCGCCCCCGCAGCAAATTGCCTGGATTCAAATCCTATGTCCACCGTTTACGATGTGGTGACCCTGGGCCAGTTTTAAACTTCCGTTTTTCATCTAGATGTACGATGAGCATAAAAATACCACCCACGTCTTAGGGTTGATTGGGCATTAAATGAGCTCTAGGACGCTGGTGTGCATTTGGCACTCATGGAGCACCTGCTGTGTGCCAGGTGCCATTCTCTGCACTTTTCACGTAGAAACAATTTTCTCTTCACAGCAACCCTACCAGGCAGGTACTCTCCCGAATCCCATCTTGTAAAATAAGGAAACAGGGGCAGAGGAGGTGAGTAACTCACCCAGGGTCATAGAGTTGGCAAGTGGTGGAGTGAAATATTTGAGCCAGATTCAGATTTAAGCCAGTGGAACCCACAGCCTGAGCTGTCAACCCCTGGGCTGTGCTGCCTCAAAAGCTGCTAGCTAATGTTACTGTTGCTACCCTCCTGCTCTTGGTGAGGAAGTGGACCCGTCCTCCAGGAAGCCTTCCTTGACTTCCACGGCTGGGTTGGCACTAACAACACTGAATCTGTGCTGAGTGTCTCTCCTGTGTCCTAGAAGCCCTCCCAGCAGGCTTCTCCCCTTCCCCACTCTGGTTTCAGAGCAGCCCAGGTCTTTTCTTGTTGTCACCACTTTGGAAGGTGGCGTGGTGTGGGCTCCTGAGTGTGGGCATTGGAGTGAGGAAGCCACCCTGCATCAGTCCCCAGCTGTGTGACCACAGGAAAAAATCACTTCACCCCTCTGTGCCCCGCTTTCCTCATCCCTGAAAGACAGGACTTCCAGAGGGAGTAGGTGAGATCACTCATATGAGCGTTCACACCGTAGCTGGCACTCAGCTCAGGGTGATTATTTGGAGGTGTGTTTCCTAAGAGACAAGAAAACTGCTTACTCCTCTGCAGCCTCTCGTGGGTGCACAAGCTCATGTTGTTTTTTTGGGGATGTTTAGAAGTTCCTGATGTCAACCAAGTACAACAAGGACTCCAAGATGTACCACGCGATCCAGACTGTGTTTGGTGAGAGGTAAGACGCGAGGAGGGGTCTGGGGCAAGGCCAGGAGAGCCTCTGGCTGCAAGTGGAGGGTCCACAGGGTCCAGAGTGTTGGATGTAGCATTAAGTCCCAGTACCCTGGCTGCCGAGCACATAACAGGGGCCATCCGTGGTGGTCACCGCTCTTGTCACCAGCACCTTCCTTCTCGTCCTTTCCCCTCCAGATGGCAGGTGGGAATGCAGGGGTCACTGAGGTTGGGGCCCACAATCACCCTTATGTATGTATGTATGTATGTATTATGGTAAAATTCACATCACATAAAATTCACCGTTTTAACCGCATTGGAGTTACAATTCAGTGGCATTGTTACAGTCGCCATGTGGTGCAACCATCACCACTGTCTGGTTCTAGAACATTTTCATCACCCCAAAAGGTGACCCGACCCCGTCAGGCAGTCAGTTCTCATTCCTTCACCCCGTTTCTCACATCAAGCGTTTGTCTCTTCCGCAGGCTGTTTGGCCAAGGCTTGGTGTCCGAATGTGACTATGAACGCTGGCACAAACAGCGGAGGGTCATGGACCTGGCCTTCAGCCGGAGGTGAGTGTGGCCGCAGACAGGCCCTGGGTCATGGCTGGTTGCTCAGAGGCGGTGCTGGGCTGCCAGCCTGGGTGGGCTTGGCAAGGGCGAGTCTTCACTGGAAGGGGCTTCACCTTCACCCAGGCTGAAGGGAGAGAGGAAGGACATGGCATTACTGGTCAAAGAGAAAGCAAGGCAGCCAGCGGGGTGGGAGTCTGAGAGGCCCCCAAGTAGTTTGTGAACGTCAGGAGCTGAATGACCACAATGCCTGGAGGTGTGGGGTCCCTGTCCCCCAGCAACTCCCTTGGCTCAGACCTCATCACTCCTTGTCTGGGCTTTTTCATTTATTATAGTTTTCATTTTTTGGTAACATTTTATTTTTAAAATAGCTGTTTTCATGAGATGTAATTCAAATACAATACAATTCACCCATTTACAGATACAATGCAATGGTTTTCAGTATATTCACAAATGTGTACAACCATCACCACGGTTGATTTTAAAACATTTTCATCACCCCCCAAATCAGTCACTCCTTATTTCCTGTCAATGCCTGCAGCTTCTGACAACCACTAATTTAATTTCTGTCTCTATGGATTTTCATATTCTATACATTTCTTATAAATGGAATCATACATTTCTTTTATGCCTGGTTTATTTCACTTAGCATAATATTTTCAAGGCTCATCCACATTATAGCATGTATCAGAACTTCATTCCTGTTTATTACCAAATAAGATTCCGTTGTATGAACATACCACATTTTATTTGTCCATTCATCAGCTGATGGACATTTAAGTTGTATTTACTTTTTGGCTATTGCGAATAATGCTGCTATGAACATTTTTGGGTGGATATATTTCTCTTGGGTATATAGTAATGGGATTGCTGGGTCATATGGTAATTCTATGTTTAACATTTTGAAGAAGATAATCCTTTATTTTGATATAATTTCAAATTTACAGAAAAATTGTCAGAATAGTCTAAGGGACTTCTGTATATCTTTTACCCAGATCCACTTATTGTTTATCGTTTAAATCACCATATGTTTTGTCATTTCTTCTTTATGTGTATATATAAATATATTTATAATTTTCTCTCTGTGTGTGTATGTATATACATTTTTGTATAGTGCATGTTTTTTAAATTATTTGAGAGTAAGTTGGAGACATTGTAATCTCTTCCCTTAAATGCTTCTGTGTGTATTTCCTATGAACATGGACATTCTTTTACATGACTGCAGTTCAGTTATCAAAATGAGGACATTTAACATTCATCCAATACTGTTATCTAATCCATAATCCATATTCAAATTTTGTCACTTGTGTAATGACAGCTCTTTTTTTTCTTGTCTAGGATCCAATCCAGGTCCACGTGTCACGTTTAGTTACCATATCTCTTTATTTTATTTTATTTTTTAAAATTTTAAGTAATTTAATTAAATTAATTCATTTATTTTTGGCTGCGTTGGGTCTTCGTTGCTGCACGCTGGCTTTCTCTAGTTGCGGTGAGCGGGGGCTAATCTTCGCTATGGTGCGCGGGCTTCTCATTGCGGTGGCTTCTCTTTCTGCAGAGCATGGGCTCTAAGCACATGGGCTTCAGTAGTTGTGGCACACGGGCTCAGTAGTTGTGGCCTGTGGGCTCTAGAGCGCAGGCTCAGTAGTTGTGGCGCGCGGGCTCAGTAGCTGTGGTTCATGGGCTCTAGAGCGCAGGCTCAGTAGTTGTGGCCCACGGGCTTAGTTGCTCCGTGACACGTGGGATCTTCCCAGACCAGGGCTCGAACCCATGTCCCCTGCATTGGCAGGCGGATTCTTAACCACTGCGCTACCAGGGAAGTCCCAGTTACCGTATCTCTTTAGCCTCCTTCATTCTAGAACAATTTTTAGTCTTTCCTTAAATTTCTTGACCTTAAGATTACAGGCCAATTTCATAGAACATCCTTCAGCATGGTACCAGGCACTTCACAAGCCCTCCAAGAATGTCCATAGAATGAATGCATGGAATGGTCTTGGTCTTACTGGAAAGTTGCCAGGAATGATAAAAGGAATAGACTAGAAGGAGGCATTTATTTAATGAATGCTTGTGCCAAGTGCTAGGGTAATGAAGGCCGACCAAGGTGACGTGGTCCCACCCTCAGGAAGCTTTGAGGTTATCGGAAGACATAGATTCTAGCCAGATGGCCGCCCACAGTCCTCATGATATAAATACCAGCAGCACTGTTTTGGTTGACCCTCTCCATCACACTGAACCTCACGTTTGAACTGCACTTTACATTTTATTAAGTGCTTTCACATTTTTATTTAAAAAATTTTAAATTGTGGTAAGATACACATAACATAAAATGTACCATCTTGCCCATTTTTAGGTGTACAGTTCAGTGGTATTAAGTACATTCACATTGTTGTGCAACCATCACCACATATTTTTATTTTTTAGTTTCACAATAAGGTAGCCAGCTAAGAGATGACTATTTTACTGCAAATGCAAAATTCACAAAGGTGCATGAAAGAAGCTTTGGGAGATTCCTGTGTTTATGAAAGTGTCAGTGACCCTTGGTTAATCCGAATTCACTACTGAGGAAAAAAATAGGAACCACTGGCGAGTTTCATCTCCAGCCATTATCCACAGAGAATATCATTATATACTTTTAATAAAATCGTGAGAATGAACTGCCAGTTTCTGCTTTTCTAGATATTAATTTTACTGAAAAACCTTGGTCCCAATCATTCCATAAAAGACAAGGAATTGTAAAATAGATAGCTAGTGGGAAGCAGCCGCATTGCACGGGGAGATCAGCTCGGTGCTTTGTGACCACCTAGAGGGGTGGGATAGAGAGGGTGGGAGGGAGACGCAAGAGGGAGGAGATATGGCGATATATGTATATGTATAGCTGATTCACTTTGTTATAAAGCAGAAACTAACACACCACTGTAAAGCAACTGTACTCCAATAAAGACGTTTAAAAAATGCAAAAAAAAAAAAAACGACAAGGGGTTGGGATTTTACTGTACCGCTAACATTCCAGTCCGATATTTTGTATCTGCAGTAGCTGCAAGGGATTCAGTACTGGTGTGGTAACCAGCGCATGGGATCCAAATAGTCAATTTGAATGTGATTTTTTTTTAAAAAAAGACAACTACAAAGAATCTTGCAAATAAATATATACTTGCACACCATGTAAGTGTTATGAAAAAAAAGTCAAGGGTACTATGGGAGTATATATTGGGGCTACTTAGGCTTAAGAGACATTTCCCTGCAGATGTGGCATTTGAGTGTCCACCTGGAGAGAGGGCGGATGTTAAGGTGTTATGAGGGATGGAGGGTGCGAGGGGAGACAGCTCAGGCAGAGGGGACAGCGTGTGCAAAGGTCCTGAGAAGGGAAGGAGCATTGGGCTTTGGAGAAGATAACAGGTCATTGTAACAGGAAGGCAACGCTGCAGGCGGGAATGAACAAGAGCAGACAGCCTCCTGGGCCCAGGTGAGGATTCCCCCTCCCTCACAACAGGGTGTTTCGAAGCATTTTAGGTGAGCAAGGGACCAGATTCGAATGGTGCTTTCATTGTATGCCTGGGCCACAGAGAACAAGACATGCAGCCAGCATGGGGTGGGAGCAGCAGTGACCAGACAGATGCCGGGGCCTGTGCTAGAGCTGGGAGACAGAGCAGGGCTGGCTGATCGGCAATGAAGAGTGGATAGTCTTTCCTAATTAAAAAAGTTATTCTTTTTTTTTTTCTCTTCCCCAATTTTCTCTTTTTACTGTTTTTTAAAACCTCTTATTTGGAAATAATTTCAAATTGCTAGATAAGTTTCAAGAATAAGAATAGGAGAAAAAAACACTCTTATACCCTTTACCCAGATTGCTAACATTAAAAATGACTTTTAATTTCAAAAGCAGCACTTTCTCTTTGTAAAAATTCAGAAATATGTAATGTACAAAGGGACAATTTCCCCCCTTTCCACTCCCTCAGGGATACCATTTTTGTGAGTTTGGAGCACATCCTTCCATACCTCTTTCTAAGCTGTATGCCAGGCAGACAAGCCAGGTAGCTGTCCTGGGGCAGGGGCGCTGTGGGTTGGGAGCTCTGGGTCAGAGGACTCATTTCTGTGTAGGGTTGGGCACTATGATTGCTCAAGGACAGAGAGTGAAATGGGATAACAAAAGGCTGCAGATGGTGGCCCCAGGCAGGGCAGGTAAGGAGAGTGGGCAGTGCGACCAAGAGGTTGGAGGGGAAACTTCATGGACTCTAAGAGGCCCCAGCAGCCTTTCTTCCCTTCCTCCCCACTGTCTTCTGGAGTTTCTACATTGCCATGTCTCCTTGGGGTCAGAGTTGAAGGGCCAAGTGGCAAACAGAAGACCCATGAAACCATTAAAACAAGGGTAAAGGGACAGTGGCCATCCTGAGTGGAGGGGGCTGGTGAAATCCAAGGCTTAGTTTGATTACTGCAGCCCCAACCTGTGAGCTGGGTCTTAAGGGGAGGCCAGAAAGGCTGGGAGGGGCCCCCACCTCCACTCTGCACACTGGTGTCCCTTCAGAAAGGGGGACACAGGATGTCCGCAGCTCTGGGCTGTTCCCAGTGGCCGCCGATGTCTGTGCTGTTTCCTCAGCTCCTTGGTTAGCTTGATGGAAACATTCAATGAGAAAGCGGAGCAGCTGGTGGAGATTCTGGAAGCCAAGGCGGATGGGCAGACTCCGGTGTCCATGCAGGATATGCTGACCTGCACCACCATGGACATCCTGGCCAAGGTGATGGGAGGATGGCGGAGTGGGGCGTGGGGCGGGCCACACAGGCAGGGGGCACTTCTTCCCTCTCTCTTCCCCTGCTTGCTTCCCTCCCCTCCCCTCCGCATCTCCACATATAAGCCGCCCCTTCTCTGGGCTGGGAGGGTCATCTGTTTTATCTCCTCGAACTTTTAAAACAGCAGTGTGAGGTTGGAGCTACCTAACTCATTCTCTAGAAATGGACACAAAGAGATGCGGAGACAGGCCTTTGGCTGGTCAGTGGCAGGACTAGGACTGGATCTCAGGTCTGCCTGACTCCCAGCCCAAGCCTCCCTCCCCCTCAGCACCCCCCATGGGGTATTGCTTGACTTTTCACCCTGGCTGTCTCAGCAGTGGCCCAGATAACCCCCAACCCAGGTTAAGGATGGAGTTCAGGCACAGTGAGTGAAGAGTCGTCACCACTGAACAATTCACTGGGAAGCTGGGTGTGAAATAGACACACAAGGAAGGCTGCATTTCAGGGAAAATGCCTCTTGTCAAGGAAGGAAGCCAAGGTTTGTTGAGTGGCTACTATGTGCCACTTAATCCTACCACATCCCGCAGGTTCGGGATTATCATGGGTTGTTGTAAGGAGTCGATGACATGATGCACACAGCCCTTAGCCCAGGCTCTGCCCTGGCTCTTCAATCCTCCCATCACCCACGCATGACCTTGACCTTCTCTCTCCCCCAGGCAGCTTTTGGGATGGAGACCAGCATGCTGCTGGGTGCCCAGAAGCCTCTGTCCCGGAAAGTGAAACTGATCCTGGAGGGCATCAGTGCATCCCGAAACACTCTGGCAAAGGTACCTGCCATCGTAGCTTGTCTTGTCCTCATTTGCTGGAGAACTTCCTCCTGTGATTGTTTTCAGAATGGGTTTTGAGTTCTGATATGTCTGAAGTGACTTCCAAATCAGTTAGGATTTGCATACATCCCCTAAAGTAGAGACTGAAAATCGAAGTGGTTTAAGTAAATTAGGAGTAAATCTTTCTCTCATGTGAAATGATCCTGAAGCAGGATGGCAATGATGACCCCACAATGTCAGATGTTCCTGGATTTTTCTGTCTTTCTGTTCCACTGTCTCTAGCACGTCACCTCATTGTTATAAGATGGCTGCTGCAGATCCAGCTATCGCCTCCTTGTTCCAGGCATGAAGGAAGAAGAAGGGGGAAAGGTGGCACTGTTACCAAACCAAACTTGGGTCTGCTTGCCCACGTGCAGTAAAGCCAATATATTGATACTGGGTTGTGGTGAGGGAAAGTGCAACATTTATTGCAGGGCCCCAAGCAACGAGTCCAGGCAGCTAGTGCTTAAAAGGCCCAAACTCCCTGAAGACTTTCAGGGAAAGGTTTTTAAAGATGGGGGTGTGTATGTGGGGGGGAGGGTGTGGGTATGTGATTAGTTTGTGGACAATCTTCTGATTAATTGGTGGTGAGGTAATCGGGAGTCAACATCATCAACCTTCTGGTTCCAACCAGCCTGGGGTCTACGTGCTGGTGCACAGCATACAGTTAACTTCTCCCACCTGGTGGGGGCTTCAGTATCTGGAAAACAGCTCAAAGGACATGGCTCAGAATATTATCTATAGCCCTTGAGGAGGAACTAAAGATCCTTGACTTTGTTTAATAGTTAAACTATTATTTTGTCTTGCTGGACTGTTTTCCTTTCTTTCTGCATTTTACCCCTTCTCTGATTAAATTCACTCTTTGGAACTTGGGGAAGGCCTAGGAGGCTAAGGTTTTTCTATAGACAAGAGGCAGGTGGAGGACATGGGGGTGGGGGGGTCTGTTCTGGGAAGACCCCATAGAGTCCTGCTCGGCTACAGTACTTGAGTTGATTCCCAGACAGATGCTCAGGGCCCCCTTCTGTTCCCTGGGACTTCAGACTCTGAGCTTAGAGTCCCCTGATGCCACCCCACCTTTTCAGCAGTTAATTTCAGTCTACTTCCCTCTGGCTGAAGTTTCTTCCTTCGATGTGATCCTAATTGCCTCCGTCCTTCAGGAATCCCTTCTTATTTTCCAGTGCTCTGTGGTTATTTTAAGGCATCTTTCCCATCATTTCTAGGGATTTGGGGCAGGAAGGGGAAGCCAGTGCTTGGGCTTAGGCCACGTGGCTTGCGGTATCTTAGTTGCCAGACCAGGGATCGAACCCGGGGCCCCGGCAGTGAAAGTGCCCTAACCACTGGACTGCCAGAGAATTCCCCATAGCCCACCATTCTGATAAAGTCTCCTGGCTACTTGATCTTTTCTAGAATGTTCTCACATTCTTCCACCCTCCCAGCTTGCCGGTGCCGCTGTGGATTTCTGAAGTCGTTTTGGAGTTGGGGGGACAGGGGAGAGGGAAAGTGTGTGTTCAGTCCACCACGCTGAGCTGGAACTCTCATTCAGTTTATGCCGGGGAAGTGGAAGCAGCTTCGCGAGGTCCGGGAGAGCGTGCGTTTCCTGCGTCAGGTCGGCAAGGACTGGGTCCAGCGCCGCCGGGAGGCCCTGCAGAAGGGGGAGGACGTGCCTGCTGACATCCTCACACAGATTCTCAAAGGTGCCAGGGCTCCCTCGAGGGCCTTGGGAGGGCCAGGCAGCGGGGGTGCCCCCCATCAGTTGACTCCAGCTGGTTCTGTCTGGCTCTAGGGGAGCGGGGAGTGGGGAGGAGACCAGGATTCTTAGTGTCCCAGGCGGCATCTACTCCTGGGGCTCTGAGACTCGCCTTGTCTTTCAGCTGAAGAGGGGGCCCAGGACGACGAGATTCTGCTGGACAACTTCGTCACCTTCTTCATTGCTGGTTCGTAGCTTCAGCAGCTACCAAAGGTTCAGAGCTTTGCAGGAGTGAAGGGGACCGTGGATGGCTTAAACCCTGGCTCAGAGATCTTCTTAGACAGTCTGAGCAGAGTTCTGCTGTGGAACTGGGGGGCTGGGGTGAGGGGAGCAGATGCCCTCTCTCTTAGCTTGGCGAGGCCCAGGAGGCTCTCTTGGTGGCGTCCCACCTGGTTCTGGAGCTGGCGATTGTGAGGATTTGTGAAGCTGCCTTTTTGGGCTCAGGAGAGGTTGGCCACTTGAATTCAAGGCTCTGCCTCACTCAAAATTTATGCAGAGGCCTTCCGTAGACTAGCACCAGAAGATGTGCTGAGCAACTTTATTCATTTGCTCATCAAATATTTCTTGAGCGTTGTCTTTCACGTGGAAGACTTCTCCTCACCCTTCAGCAATCCCTTAGGTGTCTCTTCCTCGTGGAAGCCCTCAGGGATTGCCCAGACTCATCAGGCCCCAGTTAGAAGCTTTCCATGGCGCCCAGAACTCCTCTCTGCCCACACATCTCACAGTGTTAAGTCGTATGTTTATTGGTGTAATTCGATAAGGTCTGTCTCCCCCAGCAGATTGCATGCTCGGTGAGCCAGGGGTTATGTTGTTTTGCTCACCTGTGTATTCCCAGGGCCCAGTGCCGTAGGTACCATAAAGATCGGATGAAATGAACGAAGACCAGGCACAGGGAAGACAGAGATGAACAAGATGAGGGATACTTCATAGTCTGATGGTGGAGGTGGACAGACAGACAGAATTGCCTTGCTGGGCAGTGGATTTTCAGAGGAGGAAGCCTGCCTCCCCTGCGAGAGGGTCACGAAGGGGGAGGGGGTCTGCCATGTGGACGGCGTGGAAGAGGGCCCTCCAGGTGGGGGTCACATTCACAGATAGCCCGGGAGACCTGGAGCAGTGGGACCGGAGCAGGACTTCAGGGCACCGTCCTCCACGCATGATAAAGTGCTTGCTGAATGAAGGCTGGCTGGTCTTCATGCTGTGAGCCAGGGGCCCGAGTCCTGGATGTGGTTCTTCCATAGGCTGGCTCTGTAGCCTGGGCCTCAGTTTCCTCATCTGTAAAATGGGGATGTCCGTCCAACCTTCCAGTGGGGGTTTGTTAACTCCCCTCATGTCCTCCTCGCAGCCCACCACGAGTCCTGTGCCCCTACCGCAAGGGGCCGGGCAGAGGACAGCTGTGTCTCTCCTCCCGTTGTCCTTTGAGGAAACTGAGTCACTGCTGGCAATGCAGAGCCAGGGCCAGGCTGGGACTTCCGGCCACTTCTGATTCCCCTTCCCGGCCTCCCCTGTGGGGTCCCCTGGCTGTGACTTGCCCACATTCCAGCCCTGGGAGCAGCTGGACCTCCTTCCCAGCTGGAAGGTGCTTGCTGGAAGGTGTAGGCCCTTCTCTTGCATTCGAGCAGCCCCTGGGGCCCTCTGGCTGCCAGTGGTTGCCACCTGTTAAGCGCCCTACCCCTTTAGAGGAAAGTGGTGCAACTCGGTTCCCTCCCTGGCCAACTGGGGCGGGGGTGGGGTTGATGCTATCAACGTGACCAGATCCTGCCAGAACCCAGAATCCGCCCTCTCCACCTGGGAAGTCGGTCCCCGTGACAGGAGATGCACCCTCTCCAGACCTCAGGGGCTGGTGCCCGCAGCTTCATGGGCTTTGGGCTTGAAAGCTTTGCTTGACTTGAGTCCTAGCTCAGTTCCTCCCGCTGTGTGACCTAAGAGGGACACATTCCTCTCAGCCTCAGCTTGCTCTTCTGCAAAATGGGGACGAATATCCCTCCAGGCCAGGCAAGGCACAAGGATGGTTGGAGCAAGGGGCTTTTAGGGTGTGAGACACGGATGCATGGGACGAAGGCCATTTCTTTGACAACATAGGCGGCACCAGGAATGCGGAGGTGGACAGGTGTCTCCCTCGTATCTGTACGTCTGGCTCAGCCAAGGGAGAGAAGTGAGGGCTTGAACTACCACCAGGGGCTTGGGGTCTCAGAGGCCAGGCAGGCTGGGCCCGCGGCAGCCCCGTAGGCCTCGTGGAGTCTCCGCTCTCCCCCTTTCCCGCAGGTCACGAGACCTCTGCCAATCACCTGGCATTCACGGTGATGGAGCTGTCGCGCCAGCCGGAGATCTTGGCGAGGTACGGAGAGGGGAGATGGGGGGCTCCCCTTGACGTTGGTGAAGGTGTTTATCTGATGTCTTGTTCCTAGAGGACCACCTGCTCCCGTCTCCCATGGCTGAGCCCCCTCCAATGTGTCCTGCTTCCCTTCACCCCAGGGTCTTTGCACGTGCTGTTCCTACTTCTAGAAGCTCCTCTTTCTGCTTTTCTCCTGGAGAATTCCCACTCCTCCTCCTCCCCCTTCTTCTTCCCCTTCCCCTCCCCCTCTTCCTTCCCCTCCCTCTCCCCTGCCCACTTTCTCCTCCCCCTCCTCCTCCTCCCCCTTCCTCTTCCCCCTCCTCAAAAGCCTTCTTAGACCCCTGAAGCATCCACTCTGTTTCCCCTCCTAGCCTCCTCCCAGCTCACAGATGCGTTTTCTCCTGGGACTGTTTGCTTTGAGTCTATTTCAGTCATGAAACCAGAAGCTCCAAGAGGGCAGGGACGTGGCTCTTTCCCTCCCAAGATGTACTCAGGGCCTGGCCAGGGGCTGGCACTGAGGACTGAACAGAATTCCAAGCAAAGTGCTGAGGGAGCGCTTGTCTGCACCTGGCAAGACAAAGGAGGGCATCGCTGGGGAGATGGCATTTGAGCTGGGCCATTGGTTTCCTTAAATACAAACAGTGTCCCTCAAGGACGGTTGCACAGACGGGCTGAGCTAAATGTAAGAGCGCTCTGCAAATGCCGCCGACAGGCTTGGGGGTGGGACCTCCGTGGACATGGGGAAGGGTCCACCAGAGCAACGGTTGTCATCACCGGCAGGAAAGGGCAGACTGAACGATTGCCTGAGAATATAACACCGTTGACCCTTGAACGACAAGGGTTTGAACCGTGCGGGTCCACTTACACATGGATATTTTCCGCTAAATACATGCTACAGCACCACACGATCCGCAGTTGGTTGAATCCGTGGATTGGAGCCACGGACACGGAGGGCCAACTGTAAAGTTATACTCGGATTTTTGACTGTGCGGAGGGTCGGTGCCCCCAACTCCTGTGTTGTGCAAGGGTCAACTGTAGCTTATTGGTGTTTAAAAATACGTAATAGTATTTATTAAAAATTTGGGGGCTTCCCTGGTGGCGCAGTGGTTAAGAATCCACCTGCTAATGCAGGGGACACGGGTTCGAGCCCTGGTCCGGGAAGATCCCACATTAAAAAAAAAGATAAAAAAAAATTTGGAAAAAAGCAGAAAAGTTAAAATAATGATTATAATTATAATAATAAATCCACCTGTGGTGCCCCATCCACTCAGTGACAGTTCATGATTAATTACTGAACTTTGCCATGTATATTATCACAGCATTGCCCCACATTTTTGCAACCTCTTCCCAAGTTCTTTTTTTTTTAATATTGTGTCTATGTGTATATATGTATATCATATATATATCATATATAATATCATATATATAATAAAATTTACCATTTAAACCATTTTCAAGTGTACGGTTCAGTGGCATTAAGTACATTCACACTGTTGTGCATCCGTCACCACCATCCTTCACCACCATCCATCCCCAGAACACTTCAGCATCCCAAACGGAAACTGTCCCCGTTAAACACTAAAACTCCTCACTCCCTGCCTCCCGTCCTCCAGCCCCTGGCAACCACCATTCGACTTCCTGTCTCCAGAAATCCGACTCCTCTTGGGACCTCATATGAGTGGAATCATAGTGTATTTGTCCTTTTTGTTTGGCTTGTTTCGCTCAGCATAATGTCCTCAAGGTTCATCCGTGTGGCAGCAAGTGGCAGTTTGCCCTTCCCGTTTGAGTCTGAGTGCTATTCCCTTGTATGTATGGACCACATCTTGTTTATCCATTCATCCATCAGTGGACACTTGGGTTGCTTCCACCTTTTGGCTATTGCGAATAGTGCTGCTGTGAACGTCGGTGTGTAAATATCTATTTGAGACCCATCTACCCAGAAGTGGGATTGCTGCATCACAAGGTAGTTCTGTGTTCAACTTTTTGAGGAGCCTCCATACCGTTTTCCACAGCAGCTGCGCCACTTTACATCCCCACCAGCAGTGCACAAGGGCTCCGATTTCTCCACACCCTCACCAGCACTTGTTATTTTCTGTCTTTTGACAAAAGCCCCCGTCATGGGCGGAAAGTGGTCCAGGTCCACCTTTACGGCTGCATATTATTCTAACGGTGCACGTCCTAAGGCTTGTACCTGCATCCCTGCATCGCTCCTTCTGCTGTTTCCAGCTGCTGTGAACCGGGCTGAAATAGGCATCTTTGTGCAAAGACCTTGTTCTGTGGTGGTTTGTTTCCTACAGCCGATTCCGAGCAGCACACACAGCGGGTGAATGTTTTAAGGGCCTGGAACGTAGCTCCCAGCTGCCTGGGCGTCTGCATTTGGACGTGGAGGTTCCTTCAAGAACGGGGGCTGGGGGGCAATGTGTGCAGCGGGGAAGCCCCAGGCCTCTCTCTTCACACTTCCTCCCATCCCGCCCTTCTTAAAACTAACGTGGGGCATCTCTCCTTGGAGACGAACTTGTCTTTGTCTGACTGACAGGCTGCAGGCCGAGGTGGACGAGGTCATCGGTTCCAAGAGGCACCTTGACTGCGAGGACCTGGGGAGACTGCAGTACCTGTCCCAGGTGTGGGGATGGGGGAGAAGCTTCTGGGCAGAGGTGGGCGATTCATCGACCAGGCCTGCTGCCTCCTTGAACCCTCTTGTACAGGGGTTCTCGAACGTCGTTGCACCTGAGAATCCCCTGGGAGGTTAAAAAACTGCCCATGTCCAGGCTGCTCCAGACCAATGATACTGAGTCGCTGGGGGCGGGACCCAGCATGGCTAAGGCTTCCCAGGGGATTCCAGTATGGAAACCAGCCCAGTTAGTAAAGCCCAGTTAGGCCTGGGTTCCACAAGCATTAGGCTTCCCAGCTGGGGGCCAGGCTCAGCAGAACCCACCTCCAGCCCCCAGCACAGCAGAGGAGGAGGCCTTCCTCGAGCTGCCGGAGTCCTTGGATGGTGGGAGCCCTGGTTTAGAGGGAGGCCTGCCTCTGGTCTCTGGTCTGGTCTGGTCTCTGGCACTGTGGCTTTGCACAACCCCTCCTCTGGGCCTTGGTTTCTCCTTCTGTCACATGAGGGGTTGGACACGCAGATGAGGCTGACCTTGCAGGGGTCAGGGACCCAGTTCGGCCGTGGGTGCACATTTAGCACCGTGAAATGGAGCAGAGATGCGTCCGGAACATGCTTCTGGCACTTTCCATGGGGTCTCCTGACATCTCTCGTTATCTCCCCATGTGGTGTCTGCAGGTCCTCAAAGAGTCGCTGAGGCTGTACCCGCCAGCGTGGGGCACCTTTCGTCTGCTGGAGGAGGAGACCTTGATCGATGGGGTCCGAGTCCCCGGCAACACCCCGCTCCTGGTGCGTGGGGGCCCTGCCTGCCTGCCCCCAGCTGGCCAATTCGGGGCTGTCCGCTGAGGTCAGGGGCTCCTCCGAAGTCTGTGACCCCGTTATCCTCCCTGGCCGCCCCGTGCATTCTTGTTTGAGTCCTACCATAACCCTGTGATGAATTTTCTCTCCCCACCCCGCTGTCCAGTGTAAGATTACAGCGGATGATTCTAAAAGGGAGGTGCCTCATTTACAGCTGAGGCTGCTGAAGCTCAGAGAAGTTAAGTTACTTTCCCGAGGTCACACAGCCAGCAAGGGGCAGAATGGGATGTGCCCAGTTTCAGAGCTGGCCCAGATTTGCCCCAGTTCCTTCTCTCTCCACGGCCCCTCCTCCCACTGAGGTTGACTTTCTCCCCCCTGTTCTCCTTTACATTTTGTTCCTCTGGCTGTTTCCTCATTCATTCATTCATTCAGGCTCCATTCATGCACAATGACCTCCCCAAACCCACCACCTGCCCCCAAAACTAGAACGTAACCACCTATGTACGCATCATTCTCCTGATTCCCTCCAAAAGCTGTCACTCTCCTGAATTTTGTGCTTGCCATTCCCTCGCCTTCGTGTGTGTGCACGCCCACACAATAATATGTCTTAGGACTTGCTTTGTGACTCAGTACAATGTCTATCAAGATAGTGTAGATTTCCACGTGTGGCTGTAGGCCATCCATTTTCACTGCTGTGTAATATTCTGCTGTGTGAGTTGCACTGTTGCACATCGATTCCAGGGTCAACAGGCATTTGAGAGGCTCCCAGTTTGTTGCCATCACGAGCACAGCTGCTGCTGTCAGCTTTCCTGTCCTTGTGTCCTGATGCAATGTGCAAATGTGTTTTTTGGGTGTGTGCCCAGGAGTGGGAGGGCTGGGTTGTAGGACAGATGACTGATCAACTTTATAAACTGGGGCCAAATTATTTTCCAAAGTGACTTTGCCAGTTCAGACGCTCCCTTGTGGTGTTAAGAGAGAGTCTGTTCCTTATCTGCCTCACCACTTAGTAGGGGCCAATTTCTTATTTTTTACCAGTCCAATAAGTGTAAGGAAAGTATTTTGCTGTGGTCTTGATGTGCACTTTCCCGATTACTGGTGAGGTTGGGCAGCCCTACACTGTTTTTCCTCTTCTGTGAGGTGTTTGTTCATTTCCCTCTCTTGCGTCGTTTGTCTTTTCTTATTATTATGTAGAGTTGTCTTTACAAATTCACGTGTTAATCTTTTATCAGGTAGATGTGTTGCAAATGTCATCTCTAGATACGTGGTTTGTCTTTGTTTTTAATGATCTGACGTTCTTAAATTTTTTAGTGGTTAGTTATCTTGTTTTGTCTTGTTTAAGAAATTCTTCCCTGCTTTGAAGTCAGAAGAGTATTCACTTACATTGTCTTCTACCAATTTTACACTTTTGAAAGTTAAGCTCTTATCTAACTGAAATTGATTTTGCGTATGGTGTGAGGTAAGGGTCTGTGCTTGCTGAGGCTACTATTGCAAAGCATCATGGACACAGTAGCTTAAAGAGCAGAAATTTACTTTCCCATGGTCCTGGAGGCCAGAAGTTCAAGATTTAGGTGTCAGCAGGTTGGTTTCTTCTGAGGCCTCCCTCCTTGGCTTGCAGACAGCCATCTTCTCCATCTTCACATGGCTTCTTCTCTGTGTGTGTCTGTGTTCTAATCTCCTCTTCTTATAAGAACACCAGTCATACTGGATTAAGGGCCCCAGTGACCTCATTTTAACTTAATTACCTCTTTAAAGAGCCTATCTCCAAATACAGTCACATTCTGAAGTTAGGACTTCAACTTATGAATTTTAGGGGGATGCAGTTCAGCCCCAGATAGAACCTATGTTTATTTTTACAAAGGAGGAAGACGTGCTCCAGTCCCACCTGTTGAGTCTCCCTTCCCCAGGGCTCTGCCAAGCCCTCTCCAGCACGTATCAAAGCTTCATCCATGTGTGCTTTTTTTTTTCTTCTTCTTCTTTTGGCCACACCATGCAGGTTGTGGGATTTTAGTTCCGAGACCAGGGATCGAACCTGGGTCCTCGGCAGTGAGAGCATGGAGTCCTAACCACTGGACCGCCAGGGAATTCCGTATCTGTACTTTTTTTTTTTAAAACATCCTGCACCAATACCACCTGCCTTAATGACCATCTCTTCAGAATGCCCTTACATCTGGCAGGGCGAGGCCCTGGGGCTGACTCTCCACCCACGTGTGCAACCCTGTGGACCTTGAGTGGGCAGACCCAGGCTCTAATCCTGGCCCTGCTCACTGCTGGCTGGGTTAACTCAGGGAAGACCCTGAACCTCCAGGCCTCAGTACCATCCTTGTAAGATGGGGATAATGGTACCTGAGTCAACAGGATAATACAGGATAATGTACATCACGTATCTGGCAAAAACCCCTGGCACATAGTAGGCGCCCTTCGCTGACCTTATACCCCTCCTGATCTTATGCTCCCACTCAGCTCCAGGCCCCCCCTCCAACCCTGGATGCCCTGGGCTCTCACACAGAGAACCAGGGGCAGCAAGGGCTTGGGGAGACACTTTGTGCAAAGGTCAGCACCCAGGGCCCAAGTTATGGGGCATGAATGGCCCCTGGGGGCCAGGGCATGGAGCATCAACTTCAATCAGGAGGCGCCAGGTGTGCAGGTGAAAGGCTAGTGGGGGCTCTGCGGCTCCCCCACCCCCGCCCCGCTGAAGCAAGCCTTGTGCTGAAGAGAAACTTTGAATAATAACAGCTCTCAGGAATCTAGAGAAAGATGGCCTCGCAGCAGACCTGAGTTTGCATCTCATTTTGGCTGCTTACTTGCCAGGTGACTTCAGGCAAGTCATGAACCTCTGAGCCTCAGTTTCCTCATCTGTAAAATGGGGATAATTGTAGCTCCCCCATAGGGTGAGGTCAAGCATGGGATGATGTAGCATGCCCAGCTGGTCGGCAGCATATTGGGCTGCCCCCTTTCTTCCTCTTAGAGACTTTTCAGGGGCCAGTGGAATTCCACACTGGTCCAGATGGGCAGGTGGAGAGATGGCCAGGTGGAGAGATGGGTGGGGAGATGTGTGGGTGGGGAGATGGGCAGGTGGAGTAGAGCAGGGGTGGGGAGTGCGGGAGGGGGTACTCTGCTCCGAGTCTCCCCACTGGGTGACTGCAGCAGGTGGGGGAGGTGCGAGGGGACCCATCCTCGGAGCCAGAGACAAGCAGATCCTCTGCCCGGCAGTTCAGCACCTATGTCATGGGGCGGATGGACACATACTTTGAGGACCCGCTGACTTTCAACCCAGATCGCTTCAGCCCCAAAGCACCCAAGTAAGTCTCTCTTCAAGCTGTTCACGAGTGGAGACCTGGTGGGAGGATGGTCCCAGTGGCCTCTGGTCTGAGCTGCCTGTGCTCACTGAGCCCACATAGCCTTCCAGATCACTGCAAGGGAGTTGTGAACCCCACTCTGCCCCCATTTACAGGGAGGAAATCACGGCTCAGAGAGGTTAGGTAACTTGCACAAAGATGAACAGCCAGGAAGGGGCAGAACCAAGGTTTGAGCCCAGCTCAGACTGGTTTTAAAGTCTGTGCTCACAACCAGTCCCTTATACTGGGAAGTCCTGTGACTTGGGCAAGTGACTGCATCCCCGCCCCCCCACACCTTGATGCTCCTATCTGAGAAATGGGAATACCGACAGCTCCCTCTAGAGGTGGCTGTGGGAGTGAATGGTTTCAAGTACTGAAGCAGTGGTGGGGAGGAGAGCCAGGCTCAGGGGACAGACCCTGAGTCCAGACCCAGACTGCCCAGAGCTGGGCATGCGACCGACTGAATAAGTGGAGTAAGTGACGTAGGACCTTGGGGGTGTTGCTTTGCCTCTCTGAGCCTCAGTTCCTCCATCTGTGAAATGGGAATAATAACAGCTCCTTCCGGAAGGCTCAAAGGAGGATAAAATGAGACAATGCAGACCCAGAGCTTAGCCGAGTCAGCTGTTGATGTCTTTAGCGTGTTCGAAAACCAGCCCTGGCCCAAAGCCGGTCATCACAAGGATGGCTTTGTCACGACTGTTGTGGGGCTGCCTCCTGACGCCTCTCTCCCCGCACGCAGGCCGAAGTTCACCTACTTCCCATTCTCCCTGGGACCCCGCTCCTGCATTGGGCAGCAGTTTGCTCAGGTAGGGGGCCAGCGCTGGGGTTTCTGCCCAGAAGTGACTGCGGGGTGACGTCTTGTCCGGGAAGCATTTCAGAGCCCTGCTCTGGGTCCCTGGGCTGGGGGCTGGGGGCTGGGGACCCAGGCAGCTGTGGCATTTGCTGCTCATTCTCTCATTCACGCCACTGACCCCCCCACCCTGCCCCCCCGCGCACAGATGGAGGTGAAGGTGGTCATGGCCAAGCTGCTGCAGAGGCTGGAGTTCCGGCTGGTGCCCGGACAGCGATTCAGGCTGCTGGAGCAGGCCACGCTCAAGCCGCTGGACCCTGTGCTGTGCACCCTGCAGCCTCGGGGCTGGCAGCCCGCGCCCCCGCCCCCGCCCTGCTGAGGGGTCCCGGGCAGGACTGGACTCCTCCGCCAGGGCCGCGCCCACGCTGTTCCCCTGCCCTCTTCCCCGGGAGCGCCCTCCACACTGGCTCCCAGCGGGCCCTCTGCCCACCGCCACCTGCTTCACAGCCCTGAGAGCTCCCCGTCCCCTGCTAACTCCACTGCCCTTCCTGGACCAGCACCTGCCATCTCCCAGCTGCCGCCCAGATGTGCTGTTGTCTCCCCCCACCCCTTTACACAGGCCACGCCCTCTGCCAGACACCGTAACTCTTGCTCACTCCCTAAAGCCCTCTTCAGGTGTCACCTCCTCCAGGAAGCCCCCCTTGCCACCCCCCGGCTGGGCCAGGGCCCCCTCCTCTGTGCTCCCTTGGCCACCTGTGCTACCTCTAGCACCACACTGACCACACTGTATCATGAGTGTCCTTCGATGTGACCAACTGCCCTGCCAGGCTGTGAGTGCCTCAAGGGCAGGGTCTGCGTGTGATTCACCTCTGAGCCCCCTGTGCCCACCCAGGGCCTGGCACAGAGTCGATGCTCAATAAATAAATGTGTTGACTGCATGAATGAACGGCCAGACCAGGCCAGGGCGCTCTGGCCTCCGTTTTCTCATCTGTAAAATGGGTACCTTGTTGAGGTTGATCTCCCTAAGGGCTGATGCAGCTCTGGAAGCTGCCCCTGGAGATGCCCAGACAATGCCACGTCGGGAGAAGACAGCCCAGGTTCCCACGAGGGCCCCGTGTTATGTGCAAGGCCACGCTCCTGGGGGGTGAGGCTGGGACTGTGGGCAGTTTTGAGAGCTTGATTTGAGAGGGTCGGGGTCCCTGGGGCCTGTGTGGTCTAGTCTACTCCCAACAAGGCCACTGACACTCCAGAGGGCCTCACATAGGCTGGAGCCCCCAGGATCTCTCTTGGGGGCAGCTTGGTGGAGCTGAGTGTGGACGCCTGGCCTCACACCCACTGCACCTGTGCACCTGCTGGCACAGGGCTGCCCCTCCTGACCTGGGCGGAGGAGGAGGCTGCTGGGGCCCCGGTGCTGAGACCGTAACCCTCGCGGCGGTGGGCGGGTGAGGAAGCCGTCCCTTCCTCCTCGGGGCTGAGGGGTGGCCAAGGGGCAGGAAATACGGGACCCGCCCTGTCCTCTGGGCCTGTCCAAGGGAAAGGGCCTGTTTCTCCTTCAGCACTCGGGAGTTTGTCTTCATGCAGGAACAACTGGCCCACTGCCTGGGGTACGTGCGCCGGACAGGCCCCCCCACCATACCTGAGAGGGCACAGATGTGGACTGGCCCCTGCTGTACGGCGGCTCCTCAGCCCTTGCTGCAGTCTTGAATGACAGCTCCAAGGAGTCTTCCCAGTTAGCAGACGAGGAAACTGGGGCTCAGGGGAGGAAGTGGCATGCTCAGCACAGGTGGGTGTTCTGCCCTAGGATGGGGCTGCGTTCCCAGCCCAGGCTGGACATGGGGTCCCACGAGGGTGGTCGCATCTGAGCCTCTGGGCGGGGCGCCTGGCCTCTGGGGCGCCTCTGTAGCTGCAGATTCCTTGCTGAGTGCGGGCCCTCCTGCTCCCCCAACCCCCGGACTGACCTGAGCACTCGGCTGGGCCCTTATCCAGCTACGCCCCACCCTCTCTGTTTCCATCTCCTGCCTTGGGGTGGTGGTGGGGAGGCCAGAACCTCCTGTGGCTCTGAGAAGGGTGTGTCTGGGCCAGCTGGATCGGGTCAGCTGGGGTGGGGCCTGGAAACCTTTCCTTTTAAGCCCCCCGCCAGGAGACCTCAGTGTGCACAGGGCTGGTACAAACCCCCGGGGCCCAGGCAAGCTGGATGGGATTAAAACCAAGGTCCTGCAGCCAGACCTCCTGGGGTCAAATCCTACCCCATCTGTCACTGGTTACGGGGCTTCGCCCCCCAGTTTCCCCATTTGTAAGGGAGGACAAATAACAGGACCCACATCCGAAGCTTTGTGGGAGAATTAAGAACGTTCCACGTGGATGGTGCTTAGCACAGAGCCTTTCAGCGTCAGTGCTGCACTCTCAGCAGCTGTAACTGTAACGGGCGGTGGCATCTATTGCTGTTACGTCCAGAGGAGGAGGCCGGGCAGTGCAGTTCCCAGAAAAGCCACACGGTGGCGCCCGGCGCAGCTCTCAGAACTGCGGGTCCGCCGCAGGCAGGGTGGGCGGTGCCTCCCCAACCCTCGGAGGGCCCGGAGGTCCGGAGGGGGAGGGACTCGAGGCGACGCAAGCCCAGCCTCCTGGAGGAGGGGTCAGGGCGAGAGGCGCGGGTGGTCTGGGGCATCCAATGACCACTGGGATGGGGGTAGGGAGGCGGGCATAACGGTCCCTATTTCACAGATGGGGCATTGAGGCCTGGCGAGAGTCAGGCAGCTGGTGGGGCGGCAGGGGCACTGCCACGCGGGTGGGGGGCAGCGATCACTCGGTGGTTCCCCCTCACCTATCCGGGCGGTGGGCCTGCGTCTGGTGGTGGGATGCCGGCAGACCCGCAGTGGGACGAGCCGGGAGGTCTGGACTCACCTGGAAGGGAAGGTTTTGGCAAGAAAAGTCCCGTGGTGGAGAAATGCCCAAAGATGAGTATGGCGTCAGGCTGTTGCCTGCTGCCTCCCTAGGTCTCTCTGGTCCCCTCTGCCCTGCCGTTCCCTCCCTCAGGACCTCGGGCATTGATGACCCTTTCCTAGCCCGCCCCCTCATCTGTAAACCTGGACAAGGTGAGGTGGGTCTACAATCTCACTCCAGGCAGGAAACTTCCAGCCTGCACACTCACCCAAGTCCCCCCTGATCCCTCAGGGTTGAGCTGCTCTAACACCTCAAATGCATTTTATGCTCCCCGGAAGTCACTTCCGGTGCTCTCAGCTCCAGGGGTCTGGAGGTTGGTGATGGGGGACCCTCAGGGTGTCTTCTGGCCAGGCTGGGTTGGGGAGGGGCCTCAGGAGCCTTGTCTGCTGGTGTGGGGTTGAGAAGCTTGGCCCAGCCGTGGTCAGATGGGAGGATATCTTCCTCTGTGCTCTGGGTGCTGGGACTGGAGGCTGGCTCTGGGGTTGCCTGGTGGCCCTGCTGGGCCTCAGTGGCAGCCAGCATGGGTGGGCAGAGGACCACAACTAGTTGCCCTGCTGGGAAGGTTCTGGATGGGGCTCAGCCCCTCCTGGTTGTCTTGGCCGAGTAGGTATGGTGTCTGCTACCCTAGTAGGTTCAGCCAGGCAGACCCCACAAACACAGTGTGTGTGGGGTTTCCTGGGTGATCATGAGAGGGGATGACCACCTGGAGGCGACCTCAGGGGAGGGGCGAGAGGGGACTCAAGCCAGGGGTTCGTTCTGCGTTGCACCCCCCCCCCCGCGTGGACGCTTACTCTCCTCTGAGGCGAGAATCTTGCATCTGCAGGCAGCTTCCTGATAAGTATGTGACCCAAAGGAGGGTCTCAAACCCCTAAATGCACGTCTGCCCAGACTTCACCCTGGGCTCCTCCAGACAGCCTTGGGCATCTCTGCCTGGACGTCCAAAAATAACCCCAGCCGGGGGAGGAGGCAGACACTGGGGTATTTCTGGCGGGCAGCAGGAGACTTGCAGAGGAGGGTCATTTCTCTGAATCAGGGTTGGGATGGGGACAGATGGTCTAGGGCTATAAAAACACTCATTTCTCCCAGAACATGGCTCTCCCGCACTTTCTTCCCACTGGAGGAAACCATGGTCACCCTCCTGGTGTTGCCAACCTTAGGCAGCCTCTGCTGGTGGGCCAGCCCCGGCCAGCCAGGCCGAGTGGTCACGCCCAGGGTGGGGGGCCTGAGGGTCACGGCAGAGGATGGGGCCAGAGGAGGCCCGGAGCCTCCCACTCTCGGCTGTGCCCCAGGCAGCTCCACCTGGCCGTGCCCAGGCCCCAGGCCTGCCCTGGAGGAGGCTCCGTGGACCTCAAGGCGGCGCGGCCGGGCAGGAGGCGGGGAGTCCTGGAGCCCTTCATGCAGGAGCCCGGCCTCCCAGGTGGGGTGTGGAGGGTCAATGCCAGGTGGGCAGGGGCAAAGGGCTTGTCTCCCCTCCGCACTCCCTGTCCTCGGGCCCAGCTCCACTGGTTCAGCTTTTGGGGGGCAGAGGGGGGTGATGCAGCCGTGGCAGAGCTCCTGCATCCCCAGCCTGGGGGCAGAGCCCTTCAGGCGGCCCTGGGATCCTGGCTGGGGAAGAGTCCGTGATGGCGGCGTTGGCCAGCCCCGGGCCCAGCTGTACTGTGACCCCGGGCCCCTTTCTACAGACAGGGCCCCGAGAGGTGGGGCTTCACTGTCCCTGGGGGCCTCACCCCTGCTGTGAGCCCAGGAGCCTGAGGAGGAGGCCAGAGCCTCCCCAGCAGCTCCGCGTGCCCTGGGCCACCCGCCCCTCGCCCACACCAAATGACGGCGGCTCCTTGGCCTACACCCAGAGGTGAGGGGTTGCCCCACGGAACCCAGGAGCTGCCCACACCCTCACACCCCAGGGATACCCAGTGCAGCTGACGGGCCTCTCAGGCTTCTTTCCTGGCCGGGAGCCTGGAGACCAGCAGGTGCACCCAAGGCCACCCAGGCAGCCATCAGCTTAGGGTGCCTGGGCCGGATGGGGGTGCCCCGGGTGTGGGAAGCCAGCTCCCAGAGCTGCACTGGACTGTGTGTGTGTGTAAGCCTGTGTATATGTGAGCCCATGGGCGTGTGTGTGAGCCCCACAAGTGTGTGTCCATTCGTGTCTCTCCATATATCTCTGTGTATCTCTGTCTCTCGCGTGTGAGGCTGTGCGGACGGGTCTCAGCGTCCGTGTCTGCGTGTCTCAGGCTGCGTGCCTCTGGGTGTGTGTCTGCCGTGACCCGAGCTGTTACGGGGGTGTCTGTTTTAAGCTAAGGAGGTGGACAGAGCAGGTGTTCGGCCCTGGCTGTGCATCGCACGCCCCACCTAACCCCGACAGGCTAGGTGGCCCGCCCAAGGCCACACACCCAGGGGACGCAGGTCCATCCAACGGGGACATCCTCTGTCCTTCTTCAAGTCATGGTCACCAAGGCCCCAGGTGAGGCTCCTTGTTTGAAACTTTCCTGCCTCTATTTACCGGGGTGGGGGCGGCCAGGAAGACGGGGTGTCCAGCAGGGAGGAGGTGCCGGGACCCCTGAGACCCAGCTGGGGTCTGTGTGAATGTGGGGAGAGCAGGTGCCCGCAGGAAGCAGGGCGTCCACCTTGACCCCGCCAGGCTCCCATGCCCTCCCACCTCTGATCGGGCCAGCCCGGACCCTCCCTCCCTCCTGGGTCACTTTGCTCCCAGCATCGGCGCTGGTTGGCTGAGCGGGGGAACTCAGGGGCTGATGCGGGAGCGAGTGGGGTGTGGGAGGTCGCTGAGCGCACGGTCCCCAGGCAAGCGGTCACTGCGAGGCTCGTGCTCATGCTCCCCTGTGAAGTGGGACATGGCTTCCCCTGAGACCGCACGATGTTGGGGAGGGCCCGGGAGGGACCCCAGCTCAGAGCAAACCCGGCGAATGTGCACCTCCTACCCCCTGTTCCCTTCCACGCACCCCAACGCTGGCCGACTGCCAAGTTCACAGGAGCAGCCCGCCCGCCCCCTCACCCTACCTCCCGCCACATCCATCCCCGCGGCACCCCGAGCTCTCCGCCGGAGCTTCTCCTCCACCTTGCACCTGACCCTGGGCGTCCAGGTGTCCGGCTCCCCCTCCAGGTGTCAGCCTGCTCCTCCCTGACCACGCCCCCTCGCCCTGCCCCCTGCCCTGCCCTTCCTCCGCCACCCCCCACGTGCCCGTGAGCCCCCCAGGAGGCTGCGCCCACGTCCCCCTCAGGCCCCGGCAGCCACTGCCCATCATGGATGCCCACCGGGCGGTTGAAATGACGTCACACGCTCCTTGTGAGCTAAGACCATGCCAGGTCTCGGTGCCTGTGACAGGGACACGACAGGTGCCCTCGGCTGGGCAGAGTCAGGGCTGCAGGATGGGCTGGGAGGAGCCAGAGGGCGCAGGTGCATGTGTACCCGCCTCCCGAGTACACACACATATACATGCTCATGCAGGAATGTGCACAAACACACACACATTCCCCTACACACATGTACACACTCCCATGCACACAGGTGCACACCCCCACACTGCCACACACATGCTCATGAACACACACGCAGTGGGCTCAGGAGCAGAGGAAGCGAGTTGTTTTTTCCCCAATACATGTTCCCACACTGAAGAAAACAGGAAGGGACTTGGGGCCAGGGGCAGGAAGAGGAAGTGGCCTGCACACAGGGAGCCGGCTCCCGCCGGGTGGGACTCAGGGGCAGACAGACAGACGGCTGCAGGGTGGGGAGGTGGATTGTACCCACAGGGTGTCTAAGCCCTGGTGCTAGGCCTCTCTGAAGGCCCCACAGGCGTCACCCCTCACTTATCCAGTTGAGAAACCAAGACAGGGGTGGCTCATCCCAGTCCCCAAGGAGGGCAGGTGGAGCTGGCACTGGACCCAGGCTCATCTGACATCACGCTCCCCCAGCCCTGGTCCTGCAGCCCCACCTGGAAGTGGCCAAGGTGGAGTCCTCTGCCTGGGAGTCCAGGTGCCTTGGTGGGGCTCTTTCTGCAGCCCCGCTGTTTGTCCAGCACTGGGCACACCCGTGGTACCTGGCCTGGCCTCTGGTGGTCTCGGGGGGCACCCTGAGGTGGGTTCCACAGTGTGCTCCTCTGGGGGCCCAGCCCAGGGAGCCCCAAGCACATGCTGCCGGAGATGACACACACATTATGGGGCCATCGGCCCAGCCTGTGAGGCCCCGCGGGACCATGTGTGCCTTATGGCAAGGGCTCTGTGGGGTTCTCCCTGCCCCCAAGCCTGACCCAGGCCTGGGTGCACGAGATTCTCATAAATGCTCCACCCATGTGGAGATGGAGGCACAGAGAGGGGCCATGACCTGCCCAAGGACACACAGCGAGGCAGGTCTGAACCCTCTCATGCCCTCCAGCTGCAGCTCCAGGGGAGAAGTAAGGTGGAGGCCTGGGCACGTGGGTCCCACCTGGTTCCAGCCCCTCCCTAGAGATACAGCTGCCACCCGTGCTGTTCCTGCTGCTGCGTTATCTCGTTAGTCCTCCAGACCCAGCGGGAGAGACTCCTTCCCACTCTGCAGGTAGGGGGCGCCCAGAAGATCTGCTTCTCTCCTTGCTGACCTGCCTCCTTTCTTTCCTGCGCGCCCTGCCAAGGCACAGGGCAGCTAGGTTTCCACTCACGCCTAGAATCCCAGTCCTGGAATCACATCTAGGTGGTGCAGAAGGAGGGGGAGGATTTCTGGGGTGGAGGGGCTGGGGGTTTAGGGGTCCAGAGACAGATCCAGTCTTTCTTTGTCTTTTTCTCACTTAAAATAAAAATCTCAGTTAGGAGGGACCCAGGATGACCAGCAGTCCTTGTTTGCCTGAGACTGAGGGTTCCCAGGATGCATGAGGACTTTCAGGGCTAAAACAGGGAAATGTCCAGGGAAACCAGGACAAGTCACTCTACAGGGACTCCAAAGCCATTTAATCTAATTCCACCTGATGCTTGAACTCTCCACTGTGTCCTCACCCAGTGGCTGTCCAGCCCTGCTTACATACCTCCAGTGACAGTGAGCTCATTACTGTTCATAACAGCAAGAGCCAACCAAGAGGTAGACACAGCCAGGACCAGGCACTGACCACAGTGAGGTCAGAATTTGCAGAGAAGAGTGCAGGGTCCTCTGACCTGCCTTTAGGGACAGTCAGAAAAGGCTTCCCAGAGGAGGAGACTGGGGAGGAGGACGGGGAATTCCTGACCAAGGGAACACCACAGTCAAAGGCCAAGAGGCCTGGAACCATCTCACATGGATTGAATTCCTTTGCTGTTCTCTCTGACAGCTGGTGTGACTCTACAGCCCTCCCCCGACCCCGTCTCTGGAAGGGAGCCTCTCCTGCCTCTACTCCCCAGGTCTCTGGGCTAGGAAAGGTCTCATTGCCAATGGAAGAGCTGCTAGATGCCTTGGAATACCATTCCACCCCCCTCTCATTTTTCTGAGGCTCGTGGACCCTTCGCCACCAGCATCTGCCCCCTCCTCCAGGAATCCTTCCCTGGCTTCCCCAGCCCTGTATGCCTCCCCTTTCACAAGCATCAACCTTCGTCTCTCCTTGGGGTCACTACTATCTCCAGCCCCTGCCAGGGTCCCTTGTCACTCTCCAGTTGAGCTTTCCCACTTCTTACCTTTGCACCTGCTGGTCTCTCTTCCTAGAGTGTCCTTTCTTCCCCTGAAAAAACTTTCTTATTCCTCAAAGATGTAACTCAAATGCCAACTCTTCCAGGAAGCTCTCCAGTATTTCTCTGACTGGGGTTGATACCAGCCTTCTCTTTAAGTCACCGTACTCCTTCTGTGCTCTGCATGCAGAACAAGGTAGACCTCGAGCCTGGGCGGGGGGTGGGGTGGGGTTGGAGTCACTGGCACCGAACTCAGCCCAGAGCCCGCCACTTGCCTCACTGCCCTGGTCTCTGGCCTGGGTCCCTGTGGGGACTCAGGAGCGGGACTGGTTTGGCTCTTAGGCAAGCACACAGCAAGTGCATACTAAGTGCTTGCTGAGGTGTGTTCTCTCAACTGATATTTCCTGACCACCCACTCTGTGCCAGACACAGGGTCACATGGCTGCCCTTGGGGGGGTCCATCTCCATTCCCCGCCCCCCCAGCACACATGGAGCAGTTAGAACCCAGGAGGCGGAGGTGCCCCTGAGTGTGGACGGCTCCCATCTGCCAAACAAAGGCGAGGGACACACCTTATAGTCGCCTTGGAGACAGACAGCCGGGCTCCAGAGCCCAGCTCCGTTCACACCCCAACCGGCTTTGGGTAGGTCACTTAACCCCTTCTGTGACATGGAGAAGATAGGGGAGGCCGCCCCAGGGACCTGAGAGCAGGGGCAAGTGTGGCAGCTCTCAGCACGACCCCGGCACCAGGCACACGCTCCAGGGTGGCGTCACTCATTGTCTTCCTTCTCTAATGCCCCTAAGTGCCTCTCACTGCGTGGGTGGGACCAGTCCCAGGGAGAGAGCTTGCAGGCATTCTGGGGTCCCAGGCTGGGGCGGGGGTCTCGCAGCCCGACCAAGCACCCAGGGGTGCAGTGGTTTCTTGGGCAACATTCTGAGGCTGCCGGAGAGGCCCGGGCAGGGGAGGGCAGTGCCCAGATTTATCCACCAATCCCGCCGGCTCCTGGCCCTGGAGCGCGTTCTTATCTGCCTGACCCAGCATGGGGGGGGGGGGGGTAGCCAGGGCTGCCGGGGCAGGACACTGCCTGGGGACTGGACGCTGAGTGGGGCCGGCAGCAGCAAGTCCCACCAGGTGGGTGACAGCCGCCGAGGGCCCTGAGCGTCCCCGCGGGCCGTGGCGGGCTGCCCGCCCATCTCCTGCACCATGTCGGACGGCGAGGGCCCCTCGGCCGGTGAGTGGCAGCGCTATATTTACCCACTGCTGCTCTGGTTGCAGAGCCAAGGCCACTGGTCACCGAGGGTGCTGGGCCCCCCGCAGTCTGCAGGCAGCTGTGGGGCTGGACCCCCTTCCTCTGGGCCTGATGCCTGGGGGGGCTGGCTCCTGGAGGGGGGCGAGTGACTTTCAAAGCTCACTGTGCCTCACACGCCCCCCCACCCCCGCCCGGCTTCCTGACGGGGGTAGAGCAGGAAGCTGTTTCTGCTGCAGACCCTCCCGGCTTTCAGCGGGGCGTCCGGAGCGACCCACCAAGTGCAGCAGGGGCCCTGGCTGCGGCTGGACCCTGGGTGGGCTCAGGGTGCCGGCCTCTGGAATCATGTGCAAACGAGCGTGCGTGAACGTTTACCTGTCATCAGGGGGAAGGGGGAACCCACAGCATCCATCAGACTCCCCGGAGGTCTGAGACCTCCAGGAAGTTCTGAGCTTCTGGTCTGACAGCACAAAGCAGGCCCCCCATGGGCCCCCAAATCCTCTAGGCTGGAAATGGCCAGGGACACAGGCAGGCGGAGGGGTGGTCTGACACTGGAGTCTGCCCACATGTCCTCTGCTCTGCCCGGGGCGAGGGGCTATGGCGGGGACTCCCTGGGTGACGGCCCCTGGCTCCGTCCAGCTGGAGACAAGCTCTGACGTGGACGTCACCCTGAACCTGCCTCGGGTGGGGCGGGGGCTGGAGACAGTTTAATCCAGGGCATGTACTGGGGACTCTGGAGACAGCCTGCCCAGGTTCAAGTTCCAGTTCCTTCACTTCCAAGTTGGGTGACCTTGGGCAAGTGGCTTGACTGCTCTGAGCCTCAGTGTCCCCAGGTGAGAAAGGAGGCAGTTGTAACAGTACGTAACCCACAGGGGGTCGTGAATATTGAATGTGATGATGCATGAAAGCGTCTGCAGGTGTGTAGTGAGCGCTTAGCAGTGTCTTCGTGGAAACAGCAAGTGGGGGTCCCGGGCCGGTGCACAGAAGCCCATGGGCCTGTGCATCCCTGCCCGGTCCCCTCCAGCCAAGTCTCGGCGCCTAAGCCGCTGCGTGCCTGTAGGCCACGGATTCCTTCTCCATCAAATGTCGCCGTGGGGAATCTCGGGCCGGTCAGGCTGTCCCGGAGGGCCTCAGGGTGCCTTGTGGGCAACAGCGGTGTGTGCCCACTCTGCATGGTGTCGGATGGACAGTTCCAGCGCCTGGGCCTGGCTGAGTCAGATGTGGAACAGAGGGTGTGTGTATGTGTTTTGGGGAGGGGGACACCGACAAAACTGGCCTGACCTCGCCCTCTTCTGGGCTGTGGCTGCCAGGAACTGTCCGCTGAGCCAGCATGGTGGGGGGAGTGCAGACAGGCCCTTTCTGGCTGGCTCTGCCCACACCTGACGCAAACCCGGAATAGCTCTCTCCCTCCACCAGGGACACAGCCCTGCTTTTAGCAGCTTGTAAAACCACCCTGCTGTGGGGATGGGTATTTCAGGAAGCCCAGGACAATATTAGCCCTTCGGGCGATGGAATGGGTACCGAGTGTGTGTGTGTGTGTGTGTGTGTGTGTCTGTGTGTGGCTGGAGGCTGGGAGGAGACAGCCTTCTCTGTCGGGTCTGGGAGGAGGTCAGCTGGGTCGGAAGCTGGTGGGCAGCATTCTTGCTCTGCCCATCCTGGCTGGGTGGGCTTCTCTGGGTGAGGTTGGTGCCTGGCTTCCCGCCTACAAAATACCGTGTGATGGTCTTTGGTCTCTGATGTGCTGGGCTTGGGATCACACCTGGTTGGCAGGAGTAAAGACAGAGCCTGTGTGCAGGGATGTATGTTTGTTTATGGTGAGGGGGGAGCGCTCCTAGTGTCTGTTGTCTGAAATTCAAGTCTTTATTGGATTCCTACTGTGCAGCAGTGATTGGGCCCAGGAGGCTGCTGTGAAATATTTCCACCTATTCTCAGTATTCAATCTCTGTGTCCGTGTAGACAGCGGGAAATTTCTCAGCTCTCTGCCCATGACCTGTGTGACCTTGGGCAGATTACTCAAGGGTGCTGTGCCTCAGTTTCCTCATCCGTTAAATGGGGACAATAATAGACATTAGCTCTTCAAGTTCCAGGGAGGATTAAGTGACCAAAAGCATGTAACACACTGAACATAATGCCAGGCTTGTTGTTAGCAGTCATAGCTGTTGTTTTTAGTATTCAACCAGTAAATGAGCTGCGACCCAAAAAGGAAAATGAAGGGACCAAACTGTCTGCTGTGTCCTGGCCATTGTGGACACACCGTTTAATCCCTGGAGGCGGGGTGGCATGAACTCCACTGTATAACTAAGGAAACTGAAACACAGAGAGGCAGACAGACTTGTGCAAGTTCACCCATCTGGTCAATAGTAGAGCTGGGCTTTGAACCCAGCTTCCCGGACCCTGTTTGTGCAGAACCCAGATCAGATGCCCCTTCCAGGAAGTCCTACCCTCCTTACCTGGGGGATGGGGAAGCTGGCCATCTTGCAGGTATTTCTGGCTCTCCTGTGAGCAATGACCCTTCTCATTTTGGAGACAGCTAGCTCAACATTTCTCTTGTGAGCAATGGCCTGTGAGCAATGGCCCTTCTCATTTGGAGACAGCTAGCTCAACATTTCTCCAATGTTACAGGCTCCAATTATTTCCAGTAATTTGGAGCCTGTTAAAAAAAAAAGGTGGAACCTTGTTAGAGTGTCAGGAAAATTCCACAGCACGGAGCGCAGTGGCAGGTAGTCCGCTCTGGGATTTATGGCCCTGTGCCTGGGCAGGGGAGCCTGGAGGCTAAGGTTACCAGGAGTCAGCATCATATTTATAGCAGGAACTCGCCTGCACCGAGAACTGCCAGCCTGTAACCATGTCCAGTGAAGGTGCTTCCCTTACAGTCGCCTGGCTTCCAGACCTGGCTCTGCCCCTTAGCAAGGTGGAGGGCTGGACAGCTCACTTCCTCACTGAGGCTCGGCTTCCTCATCTGTAAAGTGGGGCCTTGCCACGTCCCTCACTGGCCCTGAGACTTACACAGCACCTGTAAGTGCTGGCACATGCCTGGGTAGAGGGGCTCCTTATATCCTGGGTCTGTTGACTGTCTTTTCCTGCCTTTGGCCTTGTGGTGACTTTGACCTCTTGGCAGAACTCCACAGGAAGAGAATCCAGCCTCTGTGCTGTCAGTTCCTCCCATGTTTGGGAAAGTTTCCAGCAAAGCAATTTCATGATTCCAAGCACCAAGGAATAGGCCGTTGTATTCTCAGCAGAGCACCTGAATGCAGGTCCATCAGAGCCTGGGGTTTGAATCCCCGCTCTGCCATTCCCTGGCTCTGTGGTCTTAGGCAAGTCACTTAACCTCTCTGGGGCTCAGTGACAGGTGGACATTTGCCCTTCCCTGAGGGTGTGGTGAGGATGGACACCCCTAACCTGAGTGAGGGCTCAGCCAGCAGAGTGACCTCCTTTCTCCTCCTGTAAAACCTTCTTCTACCAGCACCACTGCCCGCTCCACACCCCCAACCTCGGGGACTGCAGTCACATTGTTTGTACAGTTGTAAGTGGTTTTTCTGGGGGGAGGGGGGCTGGGGGCTGACATCGGGGTGGTCCACCCCTTTCTCACTCAGCTCCTGGCATCCCAGAGCCCAGAGACAACCTGCCCCAGCCTCCTGCCCCCAGACCTCGAGGTGGGCCCCCTGCCAGGGTGCAGAATAGCCTCCACCTCCGTCCGAGTTGTGGACTGGGTCCTGCTCTCCTTTACGGTTACTGACCGACCTCTGGGCCTGGGTCTGGGGCGAGCATCTCCGTGAGGAGATAAAAGCAAAACGCTTTAATTATTATTTATTTAATAATTATTAATTATTTAGGCCCCACTCTTGGAGAGGAAGCGTCTTCTCCCAGGAGAGGCAGGCTTGGCCCCTGGGTCTCAGCATCTCTCTACGTGGCTCACTTCCTGGCGGAGAGGGCTGTCCCCGACCCCAGGCAGCAACTGGGTTCCATTGTCACCTCTTGGCTGGGAGCCGGGGAAGCCTCGAGCCGGGGAGGCCTCGAGCCAGGGAGGTGCCTGGATCACGTCCACGTGGGGGGGCTGAAAGGTCGGGAGAGAGACTTTGGGGGCCAGGAGGCCCAGGAGGAGGCTGGCGAAATGGTCCTGAGCAGAGAGGGCGAGGCCCACTGCGGGGTGGGGGGAGAACGGGAGGACCTGGCAGCTGCAGGGGCCGGGGAGGCCGAGGCCCGATGCTGCCCCCCTGCCAGGACGGTCCAGAGGACAGACGACTCATCTGTCAGGGACTCGGGGTGCAGGGGGGTGACCTGGCAAAGCCCCAGGGGTTGGTCACAGCGCGTTGGAGGTGACAGAGAATGACTTCCCAGGTCAGGCAGACCTGTCCCCGACCAGGGACACAGGCGGGTCTTCCTCCTCTCTCAACCTCCGCCGGCGCATCTGTAAGTGCGGCTGACACCAAGGCCTCGGGGGTGTCATGGGGGTTAGATGAGATGTCGCCTTCAGACTCCATTGAACCACGGGCCGGGGGAGGTATGGGTGGCAGCCAGTGGTCCTCAGGAATGAACCTTAAAACTGTGGCCATAGGTGGTCCAGGTACCTGTGCTAGTGACGGCAAGAAGGGCTTAACCTGAGGAGCGTCAGACCTGGCACAGGAGGCTGGGATCAGGGGCGGCTCGGGACCCTCCAGACAGCGCCCCGTTTCCGCCCCTCTCGGTTCCCACGCGTCACAGCTCACGCCACACTCCAAGTCCACACTCCCTACCCGTGGATCCCCATGTATGGAGGGGGAAACTGAGGCCCAAGAGAAAGAGAGATTGGCTCAGGGTCACCGGCTAGAGAGTGATGAGCCGGGACTTGATTCCCTAACACAGGCCCCTCGGCACCTGTGCGCGGGCTTCACCCCTTCGCTCCTCCCGCTCAGAGCCGGCCCGTCCTCCAGGCTGGTGGGGCCCTACCTCCTCCAGGGACCCTTCCCCGGAATCTGCAGCCCCAGGGACCCTGCACTCCTGGAGGGCCCCCCTCACCCCACCATCTGCTTCTCTTGCTCAGAAACAGCTCGACTGGTGCCAACCTGGACACCCCTGTACCGCTCACAGGACACCGGGTGTTGGGAGATGTGTTGGGGGCTCGTTGCTGTGTGACCCAGAACAAGCCTCCTTCCCTTTCTGGTCCCAGAGGGGTTTTTTTAATTTGCATCCACCCCGGTAGAATCCTACAGGTGAGCACACAGCTCTGCACATGTGTCCTGTGTTCAGACATCAGGCAGGGCTCAGGGACCCCGGCTCTACCCGTGAACCTCTGAGCAGCAAATGAAGAAATCTATGCAGCTCCAGTCCCAGCTCCAGCGTCTGAAGCACCCTCGGGGGCTTTTACACTTAGGACAAGAAATACAGCTTAGAAGCTGTTAGGAATTCAACCAGGAAATAAAAGTTACCCTCTTCTGTTTTTTGTTTTGTTTTTGTTTTTTCTTGGCCACGCCACACAGCATGCTGGATCTTTGTTCCCCAACCAGGGATGGAACCCATGCCCCCTGCAGTGGAAGTGCTGAGCCCTAACCACTGGACCGCCAGGGAATTCCACCCCCCCCACTTCTGTTCTTTTAAAGTATTGGGTCCATTCTAACTGACCTTTCTTGAGATAGCGGGATACATTTTAAATATTTTAAATTATATTTTTAAAATGACACAAAGCTGTTGGTATCTGCAACCATTTATCAGCTTTTTTCTTGAAACTATGCAGGCAAAATAAAATACAGAAACTGGTGGCTGAGATGGGCCAAAGGTATCTGTTATCATCCATATTTATTGATTTCCAGTTTTTGCATTGATCAAAACAGCCCCTTTTGGTTTGTACTATTACTCAGGACGGGCTCGGTATGCTGTGAAAAAAATAAATCTCAGTGGCTTAAAGCAACAGAGGTGTATTCCTCGCTCATGCAAAGTCTGTTGCAGGTCTGGGTAACTCTCCAGGGCAGGTCGCCTACATGGTGACTCAGTGGGTGTGATGCCTCCATAGGGACCGAGCTCCCCCTCTCATGAGGCAGGTGAAGGGATGGGCGGAGACATCACACCGGCAATTAAATGCTTCTTCCCAGAAGTGATTAGTATCATCACTACCAGCATTTCATCAGCTAAAACAAGTCCTATAGCCGCACCTAATGGCATGAGGGCAGGGTACAGGTTCCCATTAGGGAACAGATTAGTAATATCTGCCCCCCATTAACTTTTTTTCCCAATTGACTCTTTAAAAAGTAATCCATTTTAATTATGAAATGTTTGGAGCATATTGTATGTGCTGTGGTCAGCAAGCCTCTGAAATGTAAATCATGAGTCCTGATATGCAAATCCCAAAACCAGGGGCAAGATTTCCCAAAACGTGTTCTCTCCCACAGATTTGAACCTGCGTTGAAAAGCCCAAAAATTAATTTCTGAAAGATGTGGTCACAACACCAGCGAGGAAAACATAAGCAAGAGAAAAGTTTGCTGCTTATTGCCAAAAAGCTGTCTTGATTTATTATTTGCTAAGGCACAAAGGAGGGAGCTGGGATGAATAGTTCATGAGCCAGTTTAATCACCGAGATCAACAGATTAAAAAAATAGGACGTGAGTTTAGAAGGAAATGGTTATGCAAATATATTGGAAAATAAAAACTGTGAGTCTGTACCTCATTCTTCTCATAAAGACACTGTTTCCTCGATTGTACGACATCACCAAATAAATGCTGCAGCATCAGTTTTGTTACAGGCTTTCCTACCTGACTTTTAATAGTATATAACTAAACGAATTTAAATAAAAATGCACAGCCTAACAGAGGGCTGTGGCAATGGACGACACACGTTGTTTTGTATAACGAGATCAGACCTGGTTTAAAAATAATGTTTGCAGGGACTGGAGGTGGTCTCCGAGCCCTGCCCCAAGAGTCGATGATGTCACCCAAATTGCAAGACTTAAAACCGGAATTTGGGGTTGTTGGGCTTCGTGTTGGGGCACAGATGTTCCTGCAGCTCTGGGCCCCGTATTTCAACATCTAAGTCAAACTGTTTAAAGAACTCTCTACCAGGTTTAAACACATTTCTAGGAATCCCGCCTCATTTATTTTGGGTGGAAAAACACGTCAAAGCACTGGTGCCGAAAACACCCCTCCTGCCGCTTCTCGCTGGAGGGATGAGCTGGCAGTCCGAGTGGACACCCTGATTCAGTGTGTTTGTTGTCAGCTCGTCCTCTGTGCACATGTCCTGCTGGACCCTGCAGTGTGAGGGGAGAGCTGGGTCTCCTCCTGCAGACTTACCTTCACCAACCCACGTCAGTTTCCTCCTCCACCGTGTTAATAGACTTAAGTTACGAGAGCACTAAGTGAGACTGTATACAGTAGGCACTAAATAAATGTTGTCTCCCCTTTGCCTAGGTCCTTTCGCATACCTAATTCAGCATAACTCTCCTTATACTGTAACCCTATGTGGTAAACACTGTTTTTCCATTTTACAGATGGGCAAACTGAGGTTTAGAGACATTGAGTGACTTACCCCAGAGCACACAGTGGGGGAGGTGGGACCAGGAGGCAGGTGTGCTGGTCCCAACCTGGGTCTCCTCTTTTGCACCAAGCAGCCTTGCAGCCCGAGGAGGGCCGGGAGAGATTCAGTCCTTCCCAAAGAAGGCCAGTGGATCAGGGAGCAGGCTTGGGAGAGGGCTTTTATGAGAGCCAAGACAAGCAGATGAGATTCGCTCTGAATTCCTTTGGAAGGCAGGGGTATGCCAGCAGGAGCACCGGGGTTGAAGCCTGGACACTTGGCCCTGAGCTCAGTCCTGACATGAAAGTACTCAGTGACCTCCAGCAAGTTCTTTGCCCTTTCTGAAGAGGTTTCCATCAGAATCTGGGCTCAGGAATGTTACATAAGATAATCAGTTCTCTTTCCTGTAGCAGAATCTTAGGACTCCGGAGGGGCCTCCAAAGGCCCAGCATCTCTCTGGAGCAGTTCTCTGCTTGCTCAGTGCCTGTCAGCCAAGCGCTGGCCCCCGGCTCTGCCCCAGGACCACAGTGGGCTCAGCCGCGCCTGTGACGGTGGGGCCCCTCCATGCAGCCCGGGGCTAAAGTCCATCCCTGAACTGCTGCTGGTGGGTGCTCCTGGCACCTTCACACCCAAGAAGTGTGGCTGAGGCTGGAACAGAGCCTGGGCTGTGGCTCTACCCGTCGGGCAGGTCCCACCCCAGGCCTCCCCAGTTCCTCCCAGAGAGAGAAGCACCGACGGCCACGAGCTCCGGTTCACTGAGCGGCGGCTGCGTGGCCTGCTCTGGGCAGCTCCCTCCCATCTGCGTTTGCTACCCCGTGCCGTCACAGCTCTGTGAGGGACACTGTCCCCGTCTCACAGGCCTGGGCACTTGTGGGTGATGAATTACCACTGAGTTCCAGCCTGGATCTTGGGAGCCCGCCCCAGCAGGTACTCCTTCCTGACATCTGGGGGCGTGACCAGGAGGAAATCCAGCCCTCAGCGCTGTCAGAGGTGGACACGGGGAGGCCCTGCAAAAACTCCATCTCTCAGCCCGCATGGAATGCCTTCCCTTTTCTTTCCATCTTGAAACTTGTTGAGAGAGGAGGAGCCTCAGCCATGAACCCAACCCAGGAGGCAAAGGTGCTATAAATAAATAGGTGCCACCAGGACCGGCAGCTGTGCCATCGTGAGACCGTCCAATTCCTGGGAGGAGCCCCACTCCAATCAGCATCCACGCAATTCCTGGGAGGAGCCCCACTCCAATCAGCATCCACGCAATTCCTGGGAGGAGCCCCACTCCAATCAGCATCCACGCAATTCCTGGGAGGAGCCCCACTCCAATCAGCATCCACGCAATTCCTGGGAGGAGCCCCACTCCAATCAGCATCCACGCAATTCCTGGGAGGAGCCCCACTCCAATCAGCATCCACGCAATTCCTGGGAGGAGCCCCACTCCAATCAGCATCCACGCAATTCCTGGGAGGAGCCCCACTCCAATCAGCATCCACGCAGGCGCATCTGGCAGGAGGACAGGCCACAGCTGGGGTCTCCCTGGTCCTGTGGGGTCTAGGGGGTGGCCTTAGCTCAGAGCATGCGGGGGTCCCAGGTTCCCAAGCCTGCCCTGAAGCTGTGGGATCAGCCGGGGGGTCAGCCGGTCAGGGGAGTTGTGCTCAGGCCCCTCTGAGTCCCACAGGGCGGCAGGAGGCTATAGCCAGTGACCTTCAGGGCTGCAGGCTCTGTGGAGAGTCCTGGGCCATCACTTTTTTAATTTTTTGGTAACTGCCTTATTGAGATGTAATTTACATACCATACAACTTACCCATTGAAAGTGAGTTATGCAACCATCACCAAAATCAATTTTAGAACATTTTTAACACCCCCCACCAAAGAAACCCCTAACCCATTAGCAGTCAACCCCCAGCCCCTGGCAACCAGTACTCTACTTTCTGGTTCTATAGGTTTGCCTGTTCTGGACATTTCATGTAAGTGGAATCATACAATACGTGGCCTTTTGTGATCAGCTGCTTTCACTCAGCATAACATTTTTAGGTTTGTTCGTGTTTGGGTATGTATCAGTGCTTCGTTCCTTTTGTGGATAAGTAGTCTTCCATTGTACGGATCTAGATCACATTTTATTTATCCATTCATCAAGTGATGAACATTTAGCTTGTGTCTACTTTCTAGCTCTTATGAGTAATGCCACTGTGAATGCTAGTGCACAAGTTTCTGTGTGAACATAGGTTTTCATCTCTCTTGGGTTGTTATACACCTAGAAGTGGAATTCCTGGATCCATGTTTACCTTTTTGAAAAGCGGTCGGACTGTTTTCCACAGAGGCTGCACCACTTTACATTCCCACCAGCAGTGTGTGAGGGTCTTGATTTCCCCGCATCCTCACCAGCACTTGTTACGATCTTTTTGATTCTAGCCATCCCAGTGGGTGTGAAGTGGTGTCTCACTGTGGTTTTTATTTGCTTTCCCCTAGTGACTAACGGTGTTGAGCATCTTTTCATGTGCTTGTTGGCCATCACCTCTCGGCTCTGAGACCTTATGCCTCAGTTTCCTCATCTGTAAAATGGGAATAATGACAGCAGCAGCTGCCTCACAGGCTGTGGTGAGGATTCAGTGAGATAATTCTAGGGTCTTGGTGCAGAGAGGCTGCCAGCAAACATTTGCTGCTTGAAGCTGCAGGCTGGGGTCAGAGCCTCTCCTCTGAGGGCTGGTGTGAAGGAGGAACATGGAGAAAGCTGGAAATCTGGAGGCTTCTGCAAGTTCCAAAGAAAGGGACAAACATCATCAGAGAAGGTGCTGACTGGCAGTGGCCCAGCCCTGGCTGACTTCTTCCCCAGCTTTGAAGCTCTGCTCGGCTGGGCAGTCCAAGTGACTGGGCTGTGTCTATGCAGCCTGGTGAAATGCAGATGAGGCAGGTGTCCAAACCACATGCGCAGTGAAGACAAGCCCGGCCTGTCATCTGGGTTTCTGGTGGGGGGGGGCACCTGTGGGTTTTCTTATCATGAGTTATTTGGCCTCCTCCCCGTGGCTGCTCCCAAGGGGGATGACATTGCCCTTCCTGGATTTGTACCCTTGCGTCTGTCAAAAGAGAGCTCTGGAACTAGGCCGGGAGCATCCTCCCATGAGGTTGGGCAAGAGCCTGGGACCTGGCGGAGGTGCCAATGGTCAGGCCGATTGTGTAGCAGAAACCTGAGCCAGGAGCCAGGCGGGAGGTGAGAGAACACAGTCAGCGGGTGGAAAACAAATCCACTGCTGGACGGCGAGCTCATTAGGCTGCCCCCGAGGGAACAATTATGTTCTATTCTGGAGCCCACCCTGATGGCCCTGGAATGCTCAATTGAGTCTATAACCTGGGAAGGGCGGGTCATATCCTAAGAGGGCTCCAGGCCCTGGGGCTGGGTGTGGATGCTGCAGCCAGCAGGAGTCCCAGGTTCTTTCCTCATCCTGCCACTATGTCCACAGTCACGCGGGACACAGGTGGGAAGCAGGGACGGGGAATCAGACAGGCTGGCCCTGGCATGCCAGCTCTGCACCTGGTGCTGTGTGGTCTTTGCAAGTCATATAATCTCCCTGGGCCTTTGTCTCCTCATGTGCAAAACGAGGCTGATGATACCTTATAGGACGGCTGCTAAGTGTGAATGAAATAGCACACGCGGTCAAGGGCAGAAGTGGGGGGGGATTCTATTAGAGCAGAGCTTCTATCCTATGCACGTGGCTTATTAGGAGAGGCTTTAGGAGAGGAGGGAGGGAAAAAGTGTAGGGTTTCAGGTGACATCTGGCCTTCTTTTTTTTTTTTTTTTTTTAATGCTTTCCTTTTTTTTTTCTTTTAATTTTTATATATTTATTTATTTATTTATTTTTAATTTATGGCTATGTTGGGTCTTCGTTTCTGTGCGAGGGCTTTCTCTAGTTGTGGCAAGCGGGGGCCACTCTTCATCGCTGTGCGCGGGCCTCTCACTATCGCGGCCTCTCTTGTTGCAGAGCACAGGCTCCAGACACGCAGGCTCAGTAATTGTGGCTCACGGGCCTAGCTGCTCCGCGGCATGTGGGATCCTCCCAGACCAGGGCTCGAACCCGTGTCCCCTGCATTAGCAGGCAGACTCTCAACCACTGCGCCACCAGGGAAGCCCCCTTTTTTTTTTTAAATAATAGTTTAATAAAATAAATAGTGGTTTAATAAAACTGTCAACTCCATGGGAAGACTTTGGAGAGAAACACGTCTAGCTTTCTTTTGTTCATTGTCTGTACACTCCAGTGCGGGCAGGGACCACGCCTTCCTCGTCTGCAGCTGATCAGTAAATGTTTGTTGAATGATTAATGACCAAATGTTGCTGCCGCCTCTGCTTCTCTGCCGGGTCACCCAGGACCTTGCAGTAGCCTGGCCCTGCGTGCGGAAGCTCTGGGGTACAGACTGCACCGTGGAGTCTGAGACAAGGAGGCCCAGCTTTTGCACCCCAGCCCCAGTGAGTCAGGTGGCTTCAACCCCAAGGGTCCCGCTTTCTTCTCCCCTCCTCCCCGACTCCCCCAGCTCCTGCACAGTTTGGCTGAGGCGCTGTATTAATTTCCTGTGGGGTCAGCATGGCTCGGCTCCCACTGGAGGAGACTCTGTCCCTGGCCTCTCCCAGCTTCTGGTGGTTCTGGGCATCCTGGACTTGTGGTTACATCACTCCCATCTCTGGCTCCAAGGCCACACTGCCCTCTCCTCCTCTGTATGTCAAATCTCTGTCTGCTTCCCTCTTATAAGTACGATTGTGGTGGCATTTAGGCCCACCTGGATAATCCAGGATAATCTCCCCATCTTGACATCCTTAATTTAATCACACCTGCAAAGACCCTTTTTCCACATATGGTAACATTCAAAGGGTCCAGGGATTAGGGCCTGATAGCTTTGGGGACCACCCTTCAGCCCACTGCAGGCACAAGTACAGGATTCTTCAGAGAAGCTTATAGTTTCCCGGGGCTCTTGCTGGGGACCAAAGGAAATGGCCCAAGGGTCTCAGATGTCTCTAGGTGGCTTTGCCCCAAGGGAGAGCCAGCAAGCACCCGCCTTACCTGTGGCCCCTGCCCTTCTCCCTCCCTCCTGGGCCCCTCCTCTCCCTGCCCTACCCTCTCTGTGCTCTTTAGGCTTTTCTCTTGCTGTGGAAAGGGAAGTTTGGGGGCTTAGAAACCCTTTTCATCTTTCTATGAAAAATCCAAGTCTATTCTCTCCAGAAGGACTCGGTCTGGGCTGAGCATCCCAGTAAGCCATGGCCTCGGTGCAAGCTGTGACCTCCGCCCCCCAAGGAATGGCCACGGAGAGTCCCACAGCAGCTGGGGGTGGCCAGGGGAGGAGTCACCCTGCTCAGACACTGGTGCTGGGCTCAGAGAACATGCTGGAAAGGAATTAGTTCCCACGCCTTTCATCTTCCAGGTCTCAGTCTCCCTGCCTGTGAAATGAACCAGACTGGAGCCAGTGCCTCTAAAGATCTTCCAGTGAAGCACCAGGATCTATGAAGGAGAATCGTAAAAGCAAATAAAAAGAAACTATGCAAGCCATTGTTTACTTAGCTGCCAATCATGCCCTGAGCACCTGTTGTCGGTCGGGCCACCGCAGGGTCCTGGGGACACAGAGGGCTCTCTGTCACAGCTGGGAAGGGAGACAACTGAGAAGAAGGACAATGAGAGCCCAGTAACCCGTGTGCTGTGACTCAAATTATGAGGGATAGACAGGGAAGGCTTCCTGGAGGAGGTGACCCTGAGTTGGGTCTTGAGGGGCAATTGGGAGGTGACGAGGGAGGGAAGAGTCTTCCAGATCAGAGGGCAGCACGACTGGCTCAGAGGCACACGAAAGCACAGCCATCCAGGGCCCAGGAGGAGCTGAGCCTCCAGGGTGCTGAAGACAGCCTCACACACGGGTCTTCCTATTACAAAGCGAGTCCTTGAAGCGAGGCCTGCTGCATGGAAGGTCCTGGGTGACCTGGCACAGAAGCAGAGGCAGCAGCAGCATTTGGTCAATCAGTCAGTCAACAAACATTTGTTGATCAGCTGTAAAGAGTGTGTGGTCCCTGACCTCACAGGGTTGACACTTCAGTGTACAGACAATGAACAAAATAAATAGCCAAAGGATGTACAATGGTGATGAGGGTGAAAAGGATGGAGGGCAGTGAATCAGGGAAGAGAGAGAGCAGCGCTTTGGAGAGAGCCCGGGAAGGTCTTTCGAAGAGGGTGACAGTTGAACGGTGAGCCCTGGGAATGGCTGAGGGAGGGGAGTTCCCAGCAGAAGAAACAGCGGGGGCAAAGGCCCTGAGGTGGAGGTGCCTGATCTCTTCAAAAAACACCAGTGAGGTCAGTTTGGGCAGAGTGAATAGGGGTGTGGGAAGAGATGAGCCCAGAGAGGAGGGGGCAGGAAGGTTGTGAAGGGCCTTTTTGCAGTCCAAGAGGGGCCCTTGGCTTTGACCCTCTGTGAGGTGGGAGCTGTGGAAGGGTTTAGAGCAGAGGAGTGGAGAGACCTCACTTGGGTTTTACAAGCAAGCAGCAGGAAGGAAGTGGAGATGCTAATTTCCAGTGATTCTGAGCGTCAGAAGATAAGAGGTGTCAAAGCCAAGGCCTTTTGCCAGCCCAGGCTGGAGCTGTTAATCACCGCGTCCCAGACGGAGCTGCTCTAGAGGCCCTCTTGATGGACCGGGCAAGCGACTGGTGTTTAAAATGCCATCAGCCGGCTCTCAGTGCCAGCGTGCTGGGAGCTCCAAGCCCTCTGCCTGGAGACAGTGCAGCCAGCACAGCCCCCAGGAGAGGCGTTTTTTATTTCAAGTCCTTGTCCCTGGACTCCGCCACGACACACACACATGGGTAGGCACTCACTGTAACTCCTGTGAGCGACACCAGGGCTGCCGGGTAGAATGCACATGTCTGCTTCAGTGTGAATTGCAGATCAACAACAGGTAATTTTTTAAGTGCAAGTAAAACCCCCAAATTTCTCCTTATTGGCAACCAGAGCATCCCCCCAAGAATATCTCCCGTGTTGACGGTTCTGCACCTTCCAGGCTCACAGGACTGAGGACCTGGCTGGTCTGGACCTTCACCCCCAGCACAGCACATCCCTGAGCCCTGTGTGTGCAGCCAAAGAGGGTGAAGATCAGGGTCTCGGAGCTCAGGCCTGCAGCGGCAGAAAGCATTCTGGGCCCGCTGGTCTGAGGAGCAGACACGAGGGCCTGGGGCATTTTCCCAGGGGAGCAGTGCCTGCCTCAGGGCCTGGCGACTCCCGGCTGCCCCTCTGGGCCTCCGGAGCCCAAACCTCTTTGGCTGGTGAACCACAGCTAGTCTCCCGGCCCCCTTTAAGAAAGTGATTTATGGCCCTGAGAAAATGGGGCTGGAGGGAGAGGATGCATGGGGGGCTGACTCCAGAAGAATCAGCTGCTACCTTTTAAAAATATGCATTTAAAAATGCACATTTTGAAATAGAAGTTTTTTAAAATAGTGAAGCCTGAATTAGGAAACAAGCCCTGAAATGTGTGGATAACGGAAGAAATACTCCAGGAAGCTGAAAGGCAGCATAGTCAAAGGAAGGAGCAAGGGCTTTGGCAGGAGGTGGCCCCTCTTCGACTCCCTGCTGAGCGCCTGCCCCTTGGTTTCCCCGTCTGTAACTCGGGGCCCACCTCGAGATGGCCGTGAGAAGGAGGCAGGGGAGGTGGCACAGCGAGCGCAGCCCGTGCTGGGGGGTCCTGCCTATTGATGACTCGTCCCCCACGGAAGCTCCCCAGCCCCCCACCTGCCCTTTCCGCGGGGCAACCTCTTGTCTCAGCCCAGCGGCCTGGGGTCCCTGGCACTTCAGCTAGTGAGGCCCTTCAGGGAGAATTCCCCGTTAGAGTTGAGTCTGAGCCCTTTGGCCTGGCACCCACTGGCCCTCGCTGGGTGGCCTGACACCGCTGGCCACCCCGGGCTCCCTGCCCAGCCCTGCCAGCACCCCACCCCCTCACATCCGCGTGCAGCCAAGCAGACGGAACTCCACATATTTCACGCCGTTTCTCGCCCTTTGGTCCTGACCAGAGCTGGTCCCTCTTCCTGGAATGCCTTATCTTTCCCAGGGATGCCCTCCTGCCCTTCCCCCGTCTCCTTCCCCGGCAGGGAAGGGCCTCCTCTGTGTGCCTCCGTCACTCCACTCCGTGCATCTTCTCATTAGATGTTGACCATCTTGAGGGCAGCAGTTATGTCTGAGTCATCTTTACGTCCAGAAGCTGCCACATAGCAGGTGTTCAACAAACTGTCTTGTTATTTCTCTGATGCTGCTAGTCATGGTTCCTCTAACATCCCTTACGCAGACTTAGGGTTGAGAGCTGTCTGCAAAGCCTTTAAGTCGTAGTGTCTGTTATCTTTTCCCTGCAACCCTAGTAGCTGGGTGTTATTAACACTCTCATTTTATGGACAAGAAAACCGAGGGTCAGAGGGTGTGGGTCATCACATGGCTAGTCTGTGGAGGCATGAGGGTTCAACTGCAGGGCTGCTGGGATGCAAAGCCAGAGAGCTTTCCAACCAATGCCCCATCCACCCCATGTGACGCCCCCCTTGGCCCTGGGGGTTCATGGATAAATCCCTTCTCCTCTCTGGTCCTCAGTTCCCTGATGTGTAAAATGGGTGGAGCTGCAGTGGGTGATATTAAAGTGTCTCATCACTGGGGGTGGGGAGACACAAGACATTGCCACGTTTTGCTCATGCCCAGGTGTCACTGGAGTGCCTGCCAACATTCTGAAGACGTTAATTTGTCCCAGCACCGGGCTGCTTCCTGTTACATCATCTTAATCCTGTGTGGGCAGTGGCCTCACCAGCGTGGCAAGGTCTGCCAGGGCAGGGAGGGACCCATCTCCTAGGCTGGAAGGCCGCCTCCCTGCCCTGCTTCCCCCATGGTGGCACCCATGACACCTGGAGACCAAAGGCATCCTTTGATCCAGGGACTCCATCGAACCTCTGACCGGAGCCGTGACTCTTTCCCAGATCAGCCGCCCAGCTCCCTGTGCTGAAGGAAGAGGAGGAAGGGGTGAGGGGGGCTGCAGGCTGACCTTCCATGGCTCCCTTTTGTGGCCTCGCATTTTTGTTCTCTCTTTACGATTTCTGCTTGAGGCAAGTATCAATTTAGATGTAGAGGTGTGGACGGGCAGGGTGTGCTTATACACGAGTTCACTTCTTCTGAGTCTTGTTTTGAGGACAAATGAGTCAGCTTGCCACCCGGCATGGGGCAGGGATCCCTGGCAAAGTCATCCACCGGCTGTGTGGTCTGAGTGAGCCTCAGTTTCCTCACCTCTAACATGGGACTAGTAGCACCAACCTTGAAAAGAGTTGCATGGGCTCCACGATGCAGGTGAAGCCGGGCTTGTGGGAGCCGATGCCGCCCCTGCCCGAGACCCCGCAGTGGGCAGGCACCCGCCCCTCATGCCCATGCAGTGTTACAGGAGGGAACAGGTGGCCACAAGGAAAAGCTGTAACTCTAACCCTGTAATCCTGCTGATGGCTTGTCTTCCTTTCATGAGAGGGAGGTCCAGCCTCCTGCACTGGGCCAGGAACAATAGGCCTTCGGGTTCTTTGGGGAAATTGAAGTGGAGCACAGAGGAGGATGAGTCAGGTGTTGGCATGTTATCTTTCTTGGCAAAGCTGGGGCCTCTGGGCCAGCTCCCCACTGGCAAACAAAGAGAGGCGTGAATAATAGGAGGGCTGGCCTTGTGCTCCCAGCCACCTGGGCTGTGTCAGGGAGCCGAGGGAGGACCCATGGGAGCTACACAGCCTCGGCTGGCATGGGGACCCTAGAGGCCCAGAGGAGCTCGGGGCTAGGCTGATGCTGCTCAGAGGTGAGGTGTCGTTGTGAAGGCCCCAGCTTAAGTCCCAGGTCTCATAAGCTGTGTGTCCTTGGGCAAGATGCCTAACCTCTCTGAGCCCTCATCTCCTCATCTATGACATCCCTGCCTACCACTTATGATCATTTCAGGGGCTCCAGAATCCAGCCTGCAGAGTGCCTGGTATACAGTAGGTGTTTGGCAGTGGCAGCTATGGAAGAAAGCGTTCAATGGCAGGGAGGGAGTAGCAGCAGAAAATGTCTGTCCCATTACAGCTTCAGGCTGGCAGTGTGGTGCTGGGCCAGCCTTTTTCCCGTCCTGGGGCCAATTTCCTCTTGGGAGACAGGGAGCTCCTCCTGGTCCACCCAAAGCTTGTAGAACTCTAAGTCTTTTTTTTGGTTTTGTTTTCAGATTGTGACTATATTTCAAACACACATTAGTTTTTTATAATACATTTTTAAATAAATTTATTTATTTATTTATTTATGGCTGTGTTGGGTCTTCGTTTCTGTGCGAGGGCTTTCTCCAGTTGTGGCGAGCGGGGGCCACTCTTCATCGCGGTGAGCGGGCCTCTCACTGTCGCGGCCTCTCCCGTTGCGGAGCACAGGCTCCAGACGCGCAGGCTCAGTAGTTGTGGCTCACGGGCTTAGTTGCTCCGCGGCATGTGGGATCTTCCCAGACCAGGGCTCGAACCCGTGTCCCCTGCATTGGCAGGCAGATTCTCAACCACTGCGCCACTAGGGAAGCCCTATAATACATTTTTTAAAATTTTTATTGGAGTATATTGATTTACTTTTTTTTAAAAATTTTTATTGGCGTATAGTTGCTTTACAATGTTATGTTAGTTTCTGCTGTACAGCAAAGTGAATCAGTCATACGTATACATATATCCACTCCTTTTTAGCTTTCCTTCCCATTTCGGTCACCACAGAGCACTGAGTAGAGTTCCCTGTGCTATACAGTCTGTTCTCATTAGTTATCTATTTTATACATAGTAGTGTATATATGTCAGTCCCAGTCTCCCAATTCATCCCACTGCCCCCTTCCCTTCCTTGGTAACCATAGGTTTCAGAACTCTAAGTCTCATTTACACTGATGCTGATGAGTGTCTCCATTCCTGAACCCCACAGGGCAGGGATGGAACCGAGATGAGCTTCTGGTGGCCAAGAGGGGCTGCTGGGAGGAGGTGTGGCCAGAGGGAGGCCGGAGGCAGGCCCCAGGCCCCAGGCCAAGGGCCGGCACAGGAAAGGGCTGTTTCACAGATGAGAAAACTGAGGCTCGGAGAGCTCAAGGGATTGCCCAGTGGCAGCGGCGGCCTGCTGCCCTGCAGCCCCTCACCCAGCCGTGACGTGCTCAGCGAGGGGGCACCACCTTGACCCTGGAATGGCTTTTCAGTGAGACGGAGCCTGGGAACAGAGTTATTCTGGGTGGGGTCAGGTGCCAGCAATCTGAGGGCCAGTGCCAGCTAGGCCCCAGGAGGGTACAACTAGGACCTCCCCTGGGCTTCTGGAGGTGGCATCCCCTGATGGCATCGGGGGTGCTGGCCAATGCCAATCACTTCTGATTTAGGGTGGGTCTCAGTGTGGGTGAGGGTCAGGCCAGGAACACGGGCGAGGGCGGGAACATGGGAGCAGGGCCCACTGTACGACCCATGCTGATAAATCGGAGAAGCCGCAGCAGTGGCAGCCCTGGCCCTGCCCCACTGATGCAGGGACGCGGGCTGGGAGGGCTGGCCGTCAAGGCCACTCTGTCCTGCTCTGCCGTGAGTCACCTCCTGGCTCAGGGCCCGGGAAGCTGAGGGAGGCCTCTGGCTGGGTTTCCCCTGGCTAGCAGCCTCAAGGTTCACTGGTTCCTTGGCGCTCCTGGTGGGCGGCTGGTCCTTTGAGAACCTGAACTCAGATAATAGCGTGGGCGGTGAGATGGTTTTGAGCTGCATGAGATTCTAACGCACCCTTAAAGAATGCCGCTGTGTCATGGCCTTGATTTTCAGTACCTAAGACCTATGGCCAGTGGTTCTCAAACTGTAGTCACTTTGAGGGAGGGGCTCGCGATAATCCTGCATTCCTGAGCTGCACCCAGGCCCGTGGAATCTGCATCTTGGGGCTTCCCTTGTGGGCTGTGGGTCCCTCTCTCAGGCACCCTCTAGCACTCAATGTCCCCTCATGTCCACTTTCTCAGTCCCCCCCCACACATGTCCTCACACACTCCTGCACCCCATCTGTATGGACTCACGCCCACACAGACGCGCAGACATGCACAAGTACACCCAGGCTGGCTACACAATTTGCAGGGCCTGGTGCAAAAGAATTTCAAGCAGAACATTAAGCCGAGTGCAGGGCCCTATTGTGACAGCACAGGTCACGTGTCAACAAAGCCAGCACTGCAGACCCTCACATCATACATCCCGGGACACTCCTGGATGAACTCACCCCAGGGTGCAGGTGCACGCACCTGTGCGTGCGCGCACACACACACACAAATATACAGTCATGGGCGCACAAGCTCAGGTGCAGCAAGGCTTCCAAAATGACTTTTTTGGGGATGAGGAAGTGTGCTCGTTAATGTTTAATAAGCAAAATCAAAGTTGAGTCACATGTGAGTTGCTTGTAAGCAAGAAATGCCAGCTGGAATATTAAATGAATCACCGCCTTGGGGTTCATGAGTAACATTCTAATTGGGTTGTGACTAGTTTGGGAAAACTTTTCAGTCCTCCCACCCCACCCCAAATCCAAATTAAACCTGCACCACAAAAAAAAAAAAACCTGCACCACTTAATTAATGCTTCAAACACCATGAAGCTCCCTGAATACAATGCAGACATAAGGAGTTTCGTGAACAGACTTCTCTCCCAGGCAAATTGCCATGAGCAGGACTGCCCTTTCTTCCTAGGATTGAGAAGGGGAGGAAATGCACATTTATTGAGCACCTACTATGCGCCAGCCCCTGTGCTTAGTGGTGTGCATGGTGCCTGGCATACAATAGGTGCTTAGTAAATGGTAGCTTACTGCTGTATTTCATCAGAGCCTAGGATGCACTGATTGTAACACACACTTTATCTTCTGGACCGCCTAGAAAGAGGAAACATTGCCATTCAAACCCTGACCCCAGTCAAGGCATTGATGGCAGGGCACACTTCTGTCTTGAAGGTGCTTAAATGTGAAAAGTATGTTTCAGAGTCAATGGAAGGAGGGATTAGCCTCCCCAGTCAACAGATGGAAAGACTGAGGCCCAGAAAGGATGAGAACTGACCAGAGGGCCTTTTAGGCTCTTGCTAGTCTGTGATCAGAGGCTTAGGAGGCTTAGTCTTGAGTCACACCTGCTAGGTATGCAGGGTTGCTCTGGGGAATGGAGACCTGCCTCAGTTTCCCTGAAATGTTGCTGGTTCACCCTGATCTATGCAGCCTGGGGGCTCAGGGGTTCCCCACGGTGGAGACTTCATTCTCTGCAACCCCCCTCATTTGACCAAAGGCAGGCACGTTGGGAGCATTTTCTTCAAAGCAAGCTTTAGAGATTGTAGTCATTTTGAGGACTGGAGGCCTGCCCTCGGCTTCCGTAGCTCCTTCACGCAATAATTCACTGCGGGAGGATTTTTCACAGACAGCGACTGGCCTCGGAAGGCTGCAAGCTCATGAATATGCATAGGCTCATCCGCATAAATTATGCATTTTTAAACCGAGGCTTCCTGGGGAGGCCAAGGAGGGCTGGGAATGGTTCAGTCCTGTGTCAGAAGTCTTGCTCCCAAAAACTTCTTATAAAGCACATATTCCTGCCTTCCTCCCTCCCTCCCCATCACAGTGAACTTGCAGGACGCCTCTCTAGCTCTGTTAAAACATGGCACCTTGGTTTTCACAGAATCTGGAGTTTACTTGGCTGTTGCTTCTCCAATGACAATGCTGGCAGGTCTGGAGGGGCCACTGGGGTCAGAGCAGGCCTGTGCTCGTCTGGGAGATTTGCTTCAGGCCCGTACATCTTGAAAGAAGTTTGACTTTACCGAGGCCCCAGCAGCTGAGAAGCTGACGCCCAGTTGTGTAATTTACCTGTCGTTTAAAGAGCTTATGCTCCTCCAGATCAGACGCGTTCAGGTGCAGGTGGCCCCAGCATCACACAACGAGCACTGGGCCAGGAGTCAGGGTAGGGCCCAGGTTCTAGCAGGGAGGGGAGGAAGGGGCTCTGCTTCCCCCAGCGCAGGGCCCCCTGCCTTGCGGGAGCCAGCCTTGCCCTCCCACTGGTGATGTGGTGCACGCGGTGGGCACACGGGCCGTCAGGGCTGGGGTTCGAGGTGAGCTCTGCACGGCCTCCTTGGCTGAAGGTTGCTTCTCCCTGGGGGGCCCTCGCTCCTCCTCCCCAGCTGCTGCCATACATGCCCACTTCCTGATCTCACTGACCTCGTGGCTTTCCTACAGTTCGGCTGTTCCTTGCCAGCTACGCCTCTGCCGGCCTCGTGTGCATTCCTGGGCAGCGAGGTTTCTCTTCTTAGCGAATGTCCTGTGACTGCCAGCACCTTCCCTGCACCCATGGCCACCACGTGTGGCCACTTCAGCCTTCCTTTCATTTCAGCCTCCCAGCAGCCTGGGCAGGAATCCGGTGCATATCGCATGGTCCAGGCCTCGGCCAGAGAGGGAAGGGCTTGTCCTAGTCAGCAGCTGGGATGTGGCACTGTGGGTCTGGAGGACGCCCGTCTACACTCAGGCACTGCTTCCAGCCCAGCCCAGCCTCAACCATCTTCACGGGCAACAGGGCCAGGGCTATGCCCTCAAAAACACCATGATTGTTCATGGATCAGGAGCTAAAGGGCTAGGCTTAAACCATTCCATTTTTTTAAAAAGTCAACTTCCAGGACTTCCCTGGTTGCACAGTGGTTAAGAATCCACCTGCCAATGCAGGGGACACGGGTTTGAGCCCTGATCCCGGAAGATCCCACATGCCGTGGAGCAACAAAGCCCGTGCGCCACAACTACTGAGCCTGCGTGCTACAACTACTGAAGCCCATGCGCCTAGAGCCCATGCTCCACAACAAGAGAAGCCACCACAATGAGAAACCCGCACACCACAACGAAGAGTAGCCCCTGCTCAGCGCAACTAGAGAAGCCCGCGCGCAGCAACGAAGACCCAACGCAGCCAAAAATAAAATAAATACAGAAATAAATGTATTTTTTTTAAAAAAAGTCAACTTCCAAACGTGTATAAGAAACAAAACCTCTGCATTAAACAGAGAAAAAGAAAACAAAATCCACTGTAGTGCCTTCATTTGGAAACCCAGCATTGCCAGCCATGTGGGCCTCCTTTCTCTCCCCACCTGTTCTGAGCAGGGTTGCCAATCAAGCCACCCATCAAATGGTATCTCCTGTTCCTTCCTCTCAACATTGTGGTAAGTTTCCCACATCGGTGCGTCATGTCCACAGTTACCGCTTTTAACGATGGCAGAGCATTATGCATGGAATCAGTCCTTGATGTTGGGCGTTACCGTGCAGGATTTTAAAAGTCACTGGTCACGGGAAATGACTTTCAGCCTTTTGTTGATTTAATCCCTGTGTTGCGTTGCTAAAGGAGGACCATCTATCGACCGTCCCTCCTTCACGTCGATAGTCTCCTGCAGCCTGAAACACGTTTCTCTCCCCAGCTGCTGGTACTAATCTTGGCCTCACCAAGCAAGCACCTACCCTGGGCTGACGGTCTCCGCGTGCAGCAGCCCTGCTTTCATCTTAGGCTGTGCAAACAGCGTCTTGCTCAGCCAGTGAGTACAGAGATGGGTTTCAAACACGGGTGCATCTCACCCAAGTGCCTCTGGTGCATGTTTCGCTCTCTGCTGTCCGAGGGCCACAGAAACGACCAAGGTTTGACCCTGGGGGAACCACAGGCAAGCAGGGAAAAAAAGAAACAAGGAATCACAGATGGATCCAGAAGTAATGCCATACAAAGCTTGTAAAGCGCTTTCTCTTTTGCAAGAGCTTTATAATTGTTAACTCACTTAATCCTCACCACACCCCTAGGGACATTATTATTAACAGATGAGGAAACTGAGACTCAGAGAGGCTGAGTAACTTGGGCAGAGTCACACAGCTTTCAAGCGACAGAGTCAGGATTTGAGCTCTGGCTGTCTGGCTCCAGAGTCACCTTTCTCCTCTCAGCTCTGTAGGAGCCAAGTTCAATCCAGCTCTGTACCCATACCATCGCCTGCACAGGGCCTTCCCAAAGGAGGTGCTGAATCCGTATTTGTCCAGTGGAGGACTGTTTGCCAGATAGCACGCTTGTGGATAATTTGGGAGGAAGCAGGCTGGCAGAGCCATGTGGTGGGTGTCAAACACAGACCAGAACGGATCGCTGAGCCCACCGCAATCTAGCCAGGGCTCTCGCTGGGTGTCATGGGACCTGGCTGCCCCTTTCCAGGTAGAGGAAAGTTGCTCAGCGTTTGTATGGGTGTCTGGATGGACATATGGAAGGTACGCTTATCAAATTCGTGGATGATACCGAGCCTGGGGCCAAGAGGTGGCCTGGGAGATCACAGAATGAGTATTCAAAATGATCACACCTGGGCTGGAATTGAGGGCAAAGTTAACATGAAATTTGAGGGTGACAAAATCCAGCCTGAGGAGTAACACGAACGGAAACGGGTGACCAGTTAGAGAAACACCGTGGCGGTAGAAATGACTCAGTGACCAAACAGACGTGGGGATGCGTCAGGAAAGGGACTTCACGTAAATTGACTCTGACAGTGAACCGAGCACCAGGTCGTGACCTTGACCTTCAGTATCTTCATATGAACCAGAAGGACAATAATGGCCCCTGTGCCCCTGGATTGTTTCTAAGTTTACTTTTTTTCATAAACTTTTTAATTGAATTTGACCATTGCATATGGAAAAGTGCACAGATTGTGAGAACACAGCTTGAGTTTTCACAAAGTGAACACACACACATGTAACTAGCACCCTGATCAAGAGACAGAGCACTACAGCACCTGAATACCCCTCGCACCCCTTCCAAGGTGAACACTACCGGACTTCTCACTCTAGATTAGCTTTGCTTGTTTTAGACATTATGCCAGTGGAAATGCAAATGCTGGTAAAGATTTGGAGCCACTAGAACTCACGCCTGGTGCTGGTAGAGTGTAACTTGTAAGAAGCATTTTGGAAGACTGAGATTATCTGCTAAAGCTGAATGACATTCCTAGGTATGTATGCATGATGTGTGTACATGTATGTAAGTGTGTGTGTGTGTGTAAGACAGACATAAATACATGTATTCACTACAAGACAAGAATGTTCACAGCAGCACTTTTATGACAGCTTCAAGTTCGTCCACAATAAACTCGATCAACCATCAGTACATTCATGCACCACACTGCGATTCAGCAATAAGAAGGAAAGAAGGATGGACAACAGGAAGGATCTCAGAGGCAGACCCCCAGGCGCACCCACAGCGAGGTTCCCTGGGTCACTCTGAGGAAGCCCCAAGGCCACCCCTGAGAAGTGTTTAGAGCAGCGCCTGGCAGCCACCGCGTGCCTGGGACGCGGAGCTGGTGTCCTGGTCATGACTCTCGGGCCTGGGATTTCTCTCTGGATCCTCCACTAAGCTGTACAGATGTTTCCATTGATTTTAGCTTTTACCATTCACATTCCTTAGCCTCTTGGGGCCTCAGCACAGCTGCACAACACACACGAGCATGGATAGTGACATGGGGGGCCACTCAGGGCAGTGGGGGACACCAGAGGGCCCGAGACATCACTGCCTGCCCTTCACACAAATCTGCCATGTGGGAGGGGCCGGGCCGAGGGAGGCTTTGGCTCCAGGAGGTTGCTAACCATGGAGACCCTCCTGGAAGGCAGGGTTTGGGTGTCGGGGCTGCACTTCACATGGTGCTAACATCACAGGTCAGCTGAGGGCCTCAGATGCCTCCTCCAGGTGGGGACGGCCTACGGCAGGGCGAGGAGAGCCCAGGGCATTAGTCAGGGTTCTCTGGAGAAACAGAAACAACAGGACAGAGAGAGAGAGAAATAAGAGGAGATTGGCTGAGCCAATTCCTATCATAAATCTTGCAGATGGCAGATCACGGGAGACCGAGAAGTCTTGTGATCTGCCACCTGCAAGCTTCAGAACCAGGAGAGCTGGGGGTGTCATTCAGTCCCAGCCCAGAGGCCTGAGAAAGGGTGGCCAAGAAGTCCCATTAGGTGTCAGTCCCAGGCTGAATCAGGAACTCCGATGTCCACCGGCAGAGAAGATGGCTGTCCCAGCTCAAGAGGAGAGAATGAGCTGGCCCTTCCTCCACTTTTTGTTCTGTTCAGGCCCTCTGTGGCTTGGGTGGTATCCACCTGCACTGGGGAAGGCCAACTTCTTTTTTTTTTATTGGAGTATAGTTGATTTACAATGTTGGGTTAGTTTCGGGTGTACAGCAAAGTGATTCAGTTATACATATACATTCTTTTTCAGATTATTTTCCATTATAGGCTATTACAAGATATTGAATATAGTTCCCTGTGCTATACAGTAGGTCCTTGTTGTTTATCTGTTTTATATATAGTAGTGTGTATATGTAAATCCTGAACTCCTAACTTATCCCTCCCAAGGCCAACTTCTTTTTTATTTATTTTTGGCTGCGTTGTGTCTTCGTCGCTGCATGTAGGCTTTCTCTGGTTGTGGTGAGCCGGGGCTACTCTTCATTGCGGTGCACATGCTTCTCATTGCGGTGGTTTCTCTTGTTGCAGAGCATGAGCTCTAGGGCGCGTTGGCTTCAGTAGTTGTGGCGCACGGGCTTAGTTGCTCCAAGGCATGTGGGATCTTCCCAGACCAGGGCTCGAATCCGTGTCCCCTGCATTGGCAGGCAGATTCTCAACCACTGCGCCACCAGGGAAGTCCCAAGTCCAACTTCTTTACTCAAATGCTCTTCCAGAAACACCCTCACAGATACACTCAGAGATAACGTTTCACCAGCGATCTGGGCACCCTTATCCCAGTCAAGCTGACACAGAAATTGAACCATCACACTCATTAAGGTGTGGAAGAATGAGGGTAAAGAGTGACACTGTAAATGGTCCCCTTAGTGTGTCACTCCCTTGGTTGAAAGAAATGACATCTTTGGCGAAAATAAAAAAACACATTAAAAAATGCACTGACAGATGTTAGGCAATAGAGTTTAACACAAACAATGACTGACACCCACTGCATGTCCAGCCCCACAGTGCAAAAATCAATGAGCCATTGCTGTGTATGTAAGGTGGGTTCCCCAGAGCCGTGCTCCCAGGAGAAACCGGTATAGGAGAGGGAGAAGCAGGGCAGGGAAGGGGAAAAGGCCAAACTAGGTGGGATTGCATCCTGTGGGGCTCTGCAGGGTGCATGGCCCCTCAGAGTCTGCCCCTACCTGAGGTCAGGGGCTGACCTATCCTGCTGGCTCACCGGGCAGTTGTTGGCTAAGAGCCATGGTTGGGGGGCAGGGTGGAAGATGGGTGACAAACCCCTCTTCACCTGGAGGACTTGGTAAAATCCAGATTCCTGAGCCAACCCCCCAAGATTCTGATTTGCTGGGTGGATAGTTTGCATTTCTAGCCTGCTCCCAGGTGCTGTTGATGCCACTGGTCTGAAGTTCATGCTTTGAGTCCCAAGGCACTGCATCCTGCTTTCAAGGGCTGCAGACTAAGGAGGCACAGGGGCCTGTAAACAGATGGGGGATAGTGAGGGCCCTGGAAGGGCAGGGCAGGCTTTCTGCAGGAGACACCTGAGGTGCAGTGAGAAGGAAAGAAGGAGGTGGCCGACCAAGTCAGGAGTGAGAGAGGCAGTTCAGGAATAGAATAGAGGAAGCAGGGTGGACCACACATGACCACAGCACCATCCATGCTTGGTGAGACATGGACTAAAGTGCCAGCAGTAGATCCAAATAAGAGTTCAGGGACACCAACTGCTGCCCTGCCCATTCCTCGACTGGTTTTTTTTTAATTGTGATAAAACACATATAACAGAAAATATACCATCTTAACCATTTTTAAGTGTACATTTCAGTGGTATTAAGCACATTCACATTGTTGTACAACCATCACCACCATCCATCCCCAGAACTCCCCATTGTGCAACACACCAACTCTATACCCTTGAAACATTAACTCTGAATTCCACACCCCTCGGCGGTCCCTGGCAACCACCATTCTACTTTTTTGTCTCTATGAATTTGATTCCTCTAGGAACCTCATATAGGTGGAATCTATATAGTGTTTGTCTTTTTGTGACTGTCACTTAGCATAATGTCCTCAAGATTCATCCACATTGTAGAACATGTCAGAATGTCCTTCCTTTTTAAGGCTGAATAATATTCCATTTCATGGTGTACCATATATATATTTTTTTATCCATTCATCTGTCAGTGGACACTTGGGTGGTTTCCATCCTTTGGCTATTGTGAATAATGCTGCTATAAACATGGGTGTACAAATACCTGTTCAAGTACTTGCTTTCAGTTGTTTTGAATGTATAGCCAGAAGTGGAATTGCTGGATCATATGGTAGTTCTATTTTGACTTTTTTTTTTTTAATAAATTTATTTATTTATTTGTTTTTTATTTTTGGCTGTGTTGGATCTTTGTTCTGTGCGTGGGCTTTCTCTAGTTGCAGCGAGTGGTGCGCGGGCTTCTCATTGTCGTGGCTTCTCTTGTTGCAGAGCACGGGCTCTAGAGTGCAGACTCAGTAGTCGTGGCGCACGGGCTTAGTTGCTCCACGGCATGTGGGAATCTTCCCGGACCAGGGCTCGAACCTGTGTCCCCCGCATTGGCAGGCAGATTCCCACCCACTGTGCCACCAGGGAAGCCCCTATTTTGACTTTTTTGAGGAACTCAGTTGGTATTTTTTATCACACATAGATTTACTATGAATTTTAGGGAGGCTTACCAAGAACAGGATAAGCCAGTCATTACGTTCAGACAATATTTAATGTTTGGTCATCATTCTAGACTTAAAAACCAGGCTTGACCTATTCACCATTGAAATTCTATTGGACAATGTTAAATATCCACCCAAATCAACATCAATAATTTGTTCCACTTGGCAAGGAAAAATGTTTAAAATTTAACGAAGCCAGCAGATAATCACAATCCCATGTTGCCAAGCAGCAATCATACTAATAAACGGCCAGTGCTTTTCTTACCAAAAGGAGAGGAGACCAGTATTCACCCAGAGAAGTGGTGCTGTCGCTAATGGAGTGAGGCCGGCCTTCCAGTTTCTGTAGGAAGCAAAGTGCAATCCATCATTCTGGAGTGTTTGCTTTGAAAATACGGCATGTCCACTGGGAGTCATGGTTTTCCAAAGGCCCTTTCGCTGGTTCTGCTGATTCATATTCCCATAATATTTTCCCATCACCATGGTGACTGTGTGAGAACAAGGCATAGAGAGAAACTTCAGGATTTACTTCTTATTCACAGAACTGAAATTAGACTTCTGCTGAAGAGTGGGCTACATGTTTTACATTTTAAAGAGGAGAGTTAGGTCCCACGAAGCAGAGTTTACTCTAGCCAAGAGAGCGCGGGGGTCAGGGAATGAGACCAGCTGGGCCACTGGTCCTGGTTCTGGCACTTTCTAGCTGTTGACCTTGGGCAATACTCTTTACTTGGTTTCTCTCTCTGCAAAATGAAAATGGCAAATGGGACTTTAGGATTCTCTATAGGATTGATTGAAAAAATTCAAGACACTGACAAATTGTAAAAACTTATTCCAAAAAAAAAAAAATCACTAACAAAAAACAAATACAAAACCTCTACTTAGTGCAGGCCAAGGTGCTCTTCCAGGTGGTTTTATCTTGCGTTACAATCGATGGCATTCCTTATGGTCTCTCCAGCCCCCCATTCACACACACACACACACACACACACACACACACACACATATCTGGGACCCCCTAGAGGCAGGAACTTTGCTTTACCTTTATCCAGAACCCTCCACTTTGCAGAGCAGGTGATTTGACTTAGTGCAGCCTCAAGAAATGCTTGAACTGAATTATGCTTTGTATCCAGCAAATGCTTGCCAAGTTCCGTCTGCGCCAGGCTGTGGGGCATAGAGATAATTTGGGGGAGGGGCCTGAGTCCCCCTGATTCTAAGACCTGCCTGTGATTTCACAGCAGCTTCTCCCTGGGGTGGGGAACAGGGGAGAAGCCCTCCTACGCAAAAGGTATGCACTGAACATTAAGAGTCAGCCTTATTTCGGAAACCTTCAAAAGCAAAAGAGTTTGTCTTAGAGTTGAGAAAATAGGGTCATTACGATGGCACGTGTTAAGTGGACTTCTTAGAAGGATGTCCTGTCAGCAGAAGTGACCCAGAGGAGGGAAGGATTTGTTCTGCCTGGTGAGTTGAGGGCTAAGAGAGTCTCCCGGGGCAGCCGTGTGAGCCAGAGGGTTAAGTCTGAGCTGGGAGGGTGAAGGCGGTGGAGCTCCCTGAGCTGCCACAGGGGAAGAGATTTCGGAAGAAATCTGGAAGAAGGCGGGCAAAGGCACAGAACAGCCTGATGCAACTCAAGGAACCATCAGTAATTCCACGGGGCTGGAGCATAGAAAAGGGAGGAGGTGGAGAGAAGGCGGACGGGGCACCACACCGAGAATGACCACGTGCACTGTAGCATTCGATTCATGGGCACAAAGAGAATCCCTGCTCAGATGCACCAAAACAGCTGGTCAAGGGCGAAGACTTGGAAATTCACTGGCCAGAACCCCCAGAGCAGGTATGTCTTTTTGTCATGAGTTTGGGGCTCCAGAGCGACCCAAACTGGCATTGGTTGGTTGTTTTGATCTGGACTCAAGGTAGGCAGGAAGCACAGACCCCTCCAGCGACAAGGGGAAGCCACCGGAGGATCCCTTTCTGGTCCTCCTTTCTCAGCCAGCCCCCGGAGCCTCCATTTGCCAGCTACTTGCCTGAGAAGCAGAAAAGGGAACAGCCTTAATCATCTCTTTTGGCAAGTCAGGCTGGCAGGGGTTTTGCAGCATTGCTGGACACTTGGGGAGCTGGAGGGTGTCAGTGTGCAGGCAGCAAGGCCTGCTCTGCAGATGGCATCTTGGTCACCTGTGGGGACACTTGACCCAGCTTGAGGTCTTCCTGTGGGCAGAACTCATCCCTGAGATGCCAAGAAAAGTATCGACCCAAAAGTCGTGGCCCTGGATCCAGGGCCCCTGTGGTGGGCACCAGCAGGAGAAGGCCCTCTGGAGCATATGCAGGAGGCAACCCCCGTGGAAGTCAGAGCCAGAAGTTCCACAGAGTCACCTTCAGTAGGCAATGCTGGCCTTGAACCTCAGTAACCTTGGCCTCCCTGGCAGTGGGCAGGGAAAGAAGTGCCTTCTCATTTGTGGGCATCCCTTTCTTCCCCTAGACATGCATCTAATGCAGACAGTCCGAGGTTCCTTAGTTTATGTGGTCCATCTTATTTCACTCCTTTTGGGACCTCCCGGATAGTGAAGGGGATGCTAATTGTTTACATGTCTCCACACGATCCATCCCCATCCTTTAAGCCGTCAGTCTGGACTGGGGGCAGGGAATATGTGTGTCAGCACTTGGACAAGTGTCACGATGTCCTCTAGACGTCCCTGCCGTTAATGCTCAGGTTTTCTCAGGACATTACATTGGGGACCCTCAATTTAAGGGTAGGGAAAACTCCTCCCAGGTTGCGTCTCCCACATGCAGCCAACCAAGCAGGGGGAGACGTGCTCTTTATTTTGTTGCTGCCTCTCTTTCTCCCTTTGCCTGGGAATGGAAATGGGGCTCAGCTTGATCTAGTGCCTGTAGACCCCTCCAGCCACACTTGCCACCAGCCCCTCCTATTCCCTCCAAGTTCCAGCCACCTGACATCCATAAATACCACACACAAACTTTCCCCCCTCCTCACCTTTGCTCACACTCTTCCATTTCTCTCTTGTCCACCCTGTTCTGATGGCACCTAAACTTCGCTGTACCATTATTCTCCACTTTCCTCAAAAGTAAAGGAACTACCTTCTCTGTCCTCCTATGGTCATTTTGTAAGAGTCAGAGCTGATTCAAATCCCAGTTCTGACACGAACCCAGTAATTTTACCTCCCTGGACCTCAGTTTCCCCATCTGTAAAATGGGGATGATAATACACCTGGACAGGTAACAAGAATTATATAACTATGTAATGTGTTGAGCACAGGGCCTGGCACATAGTGGATACTCGGTAAACATTAATCCCTTCCCTCTCCTAGTCTTCCTTATAGCAATTTCCAATTATATTACCATGATCTGTGTCTGCCTCCCCCACTAGATATTGAATTTTAAGGGTCTATGGTTCAGTCCTCTGTGTTTGCCTTGGCAGAGTGATTCTCAAACTTTTTTTTAAAGAAATGATTCATAGTTAGAAATATATTTTATAGCATAACCTGTACATATAAATATCAATTAGGTCAGGGTGTGTTGGAATCCTCTTTGTCATTACTGATTTTGTTGTTGTTGTTGTTCCAACTGTTCTATCAGTTGCTGAGAGAAGGGTGATACAATCTCTTAGCATGATTGTGGAATTGTCTATTTCTCCCCTTTAAAGCTGTCAATTTTTCTTCATGTATTTTTTGAGGCTCTGCTATTTGGCACATAAACATTTATTACTGTTATGTCTTCCTGATGAAGACATGCTGAACTTTAAATCATTATGAAGTGTTTCTCTTTAGCTTTAGTAATATTCTTTGTCCTGAAGTCTGTTTTCCATGATATTAATAAAACCACTCCAACCTTTTCATACTTACTGCTTGCATGTTACATCTTTTTCTACCCATTTACTTTCAGTACACGTCTTTATATTTGAAGTGAGTCTCTTGTAGACAGCATATAGTTGTGTCTTACTTGTTTTTCCATTCTGGTCATCTCTGCCTTCTAACTAGAATGTTTAGCCCAAGATTTAATGTAATTATTGGCTTAGTGGGATATTTTTCCACAGACTGGGGGGCGATAGTTCAGGAGGTAATGCGAGCAATGGGGGGCGGCAGATGAAGCTTTGCTCGCTCGCCTGCTGCTGACCTCCTGCTGTGCGGCCCAGTTCCTAACAGGCTGCACACTGATACCGGTCCACGGCCCAGGGGTTGGGGACCCCCGCGTTACACTACAGTTGCAAAATGTATTATATCTATATCTATTATAAATCCCACAAGACAGTGTTATAATTTTTGCTTCAGAAAGTTACATGTAATTTTTTTAATTAAGAAGAAAAATCGCTTTTTATATTTACCCAAATATTTACTATTTCTGATGCCACTTATTCATTCATGAATATCCGATTTTCCCACGTGCATCATTTCTCTTCAACTGAAGAACTTCCTTCAGCATTTTTTGTAATGCAGGTCTGGTGGTGATGAATTACCAAAGTTTCCTTTATTTTAAAATGTCTTCATTTCATCTGCATTCTTGAAAGATATTTTTGCTGAATATAGAATTCTGGGTTGATGATATTTTTTTCTTTCGACACTTTATTATTATTATTATTATTTTAAATAAATTTATTTATTTTTGGCTGCGTTGGGTCTTCATTGCTGCACATGGGCTTTCTCTAGTTGTGGCGAGTGGGGGCTATTCTTCATTGCGGTGTGTGGGCTTCTCATTCGGTGGCTTGTTGCAGAGCACGGGCTCTAGAGGCACGCAGGCTTCAGTAGTTGTGGCACGTGGGCTCAGTGGTTGTGGCTTGCAGGCTCTAGAGCGCAGGCTCAGTAGTTGTGGTGCACAGGCTTAGCTGCTCTGCGGCATGTGGGAGCTTCCCAGACCAGGGCTCGAACACATGTCCCCTGCATTGGCAGGCGGATTCTTAACCACTGCGCCACCAGGGAAGTCCTCCACACTTTAAAGATGTTATTCCACTATATTCTGACTCCGTGGTTTCCGATGAGATGTCTGCAGCCATTCAAATCATTGATCCCCTGTATGAAATGCATGGTTTTTCTCTCTCTGATTTCAAAGTTTTGACTTTATGTTTGGTTTTCAGCAGTTTGATTATGATGTACCTAAGACATAGTTTTCTTCATTTACTGTATTCAGATTTTGCTGAGCTTCTTAAAACTATAATGTACGTTTTTGTCCAACGGTGGGAAGTTTTTGGCTATTATTTCTTCAAATACTTTTCCTGCCCCATTCTCTCTTTCCTGTCCTCTGGGACTTTTAGACTTCGATATTGTTTTACATGTCCTTGAGGCTCTGTTAATTTTATTCTATTATGTTTTTTCTCTCTCTTTTTCAGATTGGAAATTTTTTATTCATCTCCCTTCAAGTTTACTGATTTTTTCAGTCTGTCATTCCATTCTCATTCTGAGCCCATCCCATGACTTTTTTCATTTTAAATTCTGTAGTTCTCAGTTCTGAAATTTTCATTTGGTTCATTTTTAAGTATATAATTCAGTGGGGGTTTTTTTTGTACATTCACAAAGTTGTGCAATCATCACCACTATATATTCCAAAACACTGCATTACACCCAAAAGAAATCTAGTACCCATTAGCAATCAATCCCCATATTCCCTTCTTCTCAGCTGCTGGCAATATCTAACCTAATTTCTGTCTTCATAGATTTTCCTCTTCTGGAAGTTTCCTGTTAATGGAATCATACAATATGTGGTCAATATGACTGACTTCTTTCACTTACTGTTTTCAAGGTTCATCCATGTTGCAGCATGTATGAGTAACTCATTCCTTTTTATGGCTGAAAAATATTCCATTATGTGGTTGAACCACGTTTTGTTTCCTCATTCATTAGTTGATAGACATTTGGATATTTTCGACTTTTTGGCTGTTATGAATAATGCTGCCAAGTGGTTCATTTTTATGTATTATATCTCTTGACTGAGATGTTGTATATTTTTATTAGGACATATTTTTCTTTACCTCACTGAGTATTATAATAGCTGCTTAAATTTCTTGCCTAATAATTCCAATATCTGGGTTGCCTTAGGATCAGTATCTATTGATTGACTTTATTCTTGAAAATGGCTCTTCATGTGTAGAGTAATTTTAGATTGTATCCTGGACATTGTGAATGTTGTGTTGTGGAATCTGATTCAGTGATATTGTTTTGTAGAACGTTGATGTTTTTGTTTCATTAGGCAATTAACTTGGCTAGACTCGAACTTTACACTCTATGACGCTTGTGATAGGTGGGAGCTCAGACTGCTTTGATCTGCCAGGCACATGTCTGGGGCTCAGCCAGAGACCTGGGCAGGGTTTACACACAAAATCTGGATTTTTCTTCTCCAGCTCTCTCCATCGTGGGGTTCCTTCCCACTCTCCAGTGACCCTGGTTGTCTAAGTCTCCTTCTCTTGGTTCCTCTGCCCACAGGGACAACAGGCCTCCTACTAGAATTTAGCTACCTCATGCCCCCATCACAAATGTGACTGCCCTCAGGGCAAAGCCACAAAAATAGGAAACTTGCCCCTTGTGGGTTGATCCTTCTAGGTTTTGATGCTGCTCCAAAACGTTTCTACTTATGTTTACCCTCTAGGGCCCTGTTGTTTTTGGCTATATTGTCCATAGTTTGTAGATTTGTATATGTTGTCTGCAGGAGTGTTGGTTTGTGAGCAATTTACTCCTCTATACAGAAGCAGAATATATACATATATATACATATTTTAAAATATTTGAATATTTGAATTTATATATACTTGAAACAAAAGGTTCATGAATCAATACTTACCTACTACATGTCTGCATATGATATACTCTGATCATTTCTGTTCTATTCCACAATCTTTCAGTTAAAAAAGGCTGGTCTAAATGTAAAACAGATAGCTAGTTGGAAGCAGCCGCATAGCACAGGGAGATCAGCTCGGTGCTTTGTGTCCACCTAGAGGGGTGGGATAGGGAGGGTGGGAAGGAGATGCAAGATGGAGGAGATATGGGGATATATGTATATGTATAGCTGATTCACTTTGTTATAAAGCAGAAACTAACGCACCATTGTAAAGCAATTATACTTAAAGATGTTAATAAATAAATAAATAAATATTTTAAAAAACGCTAAAAAAAAAAAAAAAAGGCTGGTCTCAGTCCTCTGCTAAATTGATTTGACCCACTGTGCTCTAATGCCTGGCAGACAAGGAGCAGGTGTTTTACCGTGAGAGCTCACTCACTGAATGAACAAAACACAAGAGCATCTCAATCCCCTGCACAAGGTTTAGAAGCTTTGCATCCTGAACATACTATGAGCATGGTGGTCATGATGCTGTCCCCACAGGTGGGGTGCACATCTGTGTCCCCTCCCCCTCCACACCCCTCTGGGGCTACCGTGACCAAAGCCCACAGTAAGAGTCCCTCAGGACCCAGTACTCCCTGCTAAATGGGATTCACAGACTTCATACATCTCTGGCCATCCAGGACAGAAACATAAGGCTGCCAACTTTTTATTTTGTTAAATAAGGATATTTAAAAATAATGACCATCTGGGAGTTCCCTGGTGGCCTGGTGGTTAGGATTCTGGGCTTTCACTGCCATGGCCCGGATTCAATCCCTGGTTGGGGAACTGAGATCCAGCAGGCCATGTGGCATGGACAAAATAAATAAATAAATAATGACCATCTACTCTGGCCATCATTTCATAAACCAAAGGTTACAAAAATGCCAGATGGACAATCGCAGAATAAGGCCAAGTGTTGAAATTAAATTCTCTTCCTACCATGGAAACCTCACTCCCTACCTTTGTCACCATTCCATGGATAGGTGTTTGGAAGCCTTCGATACAGCCGGGACGACGGGAGACCTGGGCTGGGAGGACACCAGGAGGTCTTGGAACCCACCTCCCTCCTGTGTCGGCCAGAGAGGGGTGGGCATTCGCCCAGGGTCCCACACCTGGGAGAGAACAAATGTTTTCCAGTTTTTGCACAGGTAATTCTCCACTGAAATTCCAAGTCACTCTGACTGCGGAGACGCAGGCGCTTGTTCCCGGATTCCCTCTCTGCTGCATAGACTCCCCAGGCCACAGAGCTCATTTCATTAACTGCAGCTGGTCCCCCGGGGTGGCCTCCTCCGCCCTACTTGCCATCACCCAGATATGCAGAAAACAGAGGTGGATGGGAAGAGGAACAGCCGGACCGAGGTGGGCACTGCTCCCTGTCACACACTCCGCCCTTCTTCCCGGAGCAGCACAGAGACCCGGAGATGCATTGGTGCCCACATAACGGAGGCCTCCTCCTGGCTTCTTGGAAATCACCAGCCCGTCTTGCTTAACAACCACGAGGGAAGTCGGCTGCGAGCCTCTGCTCATAAGGCTGGTCTGTGACTCCCCGTCTCCCTTGGAGGAGGGTCAGCAAGCTGCTCACACAGGGGGAACTGGCCTGGGGTCTCTTCCGCCCGACGGAGGCTGCGTGAGCATCTCCCCCACTCCCACTCTCAGGGCATCCTACTGAGGGGCTGGGGAACTGGGCCTCTGAGCTGCACTTGGGGGTGGGCCGTGGAAGAGTCCTCTGCAAGGTTCAAGGGGAGACAGGGTGGGGGGCAGTGGGGAGGGAGGGAAGCAGAGTTCCAGGCAAAGAGCAGAGGGCTTGGAGGTGAGAGGGTGGGATTCTAGGGGTGGGGGGCTTTTCCTGGCTCTCAGGGATAGCCGTGCAGGGGTGGTCTTGTGACTTCTGCATGAACTCATCCACACTCCTCACCGTGACCTTCTCAGGTGTCTTTGGGGCCAGGCAGGGCCCAGCATCAGCAGGCACACCTGGGATTGGCCATGGCAATTGTTGGAAGATTCAAATACTTCTGTAGAGCTCAGTATTTCTGCAATGTTTTCCCACCCCTCCTCCTCCACCGAATGCGCCCTTTCCTCCTGCCACCCAGCCTCCTCTTCTGGGACCCCCTCAGACCTCCTGCGTCCAGCAGTGGAAGGGCTCCTGCCTTGCACTTCGGGGCACCTCCAGGCTCCTGCTCCTGGTCATATAGTTTGTTGCATATTTTAAATAACTCCTTTGGGGTCTGAGGCATGATAGGTGTTCAGCTGCACGACTGAGGCTGATTTGCAGCCATGGGCACATGCCCTGCCTGCTTGTGGCTGTGACCCAGGGATGTCAGCCTTGCTCACGGCTGGCCAGCAAGCAGAGGGGTAGGAAGCTGTCCAGTTGCAGCCATGAGAAGCCCTGGGTTGGGGAGAAGCTGAAGGGAGGAAGGCTGGGAAGAGGGGGTACATTGCCAACCTCTCCCCTGAATGGGAAAGAAAGTTGAGAGTGAACATTTTAATTGCAGATCCCACTGACAGCTTGACTCGAAGGGAAAAGATGAGCTAAATTTAACCTAGCCAGTTAAAGAGCCAAAAATGCAATTTACTAATTAGCTTAAAATGGAAACTAGTCCAATGATCATAAAGAGCTTTTCTGGTTACAAAATACCAAAAAATAAAAAAAATTAAAAAGGCTGTTCCTCTCTTCATACTGACACACTTTACATTTAATACTGCTAGGTAATTAGGAATGCAGCTTCCTGGCACACTGCCCGAGACACAGAGGCAGGGCGCCGCAGCCTTCTTGAAGAGTTACAGGAACCCATGTTTCCATGTCCAATCTATTTTCTACATCCAGAGCATCGGGAGGGAGCGAGTCTGTTCTCGGGGCGTGCAGAGCCCACGGGGTGGGTTAGGCAAGGTCTCGCGGGGCTAGGGTCTCCCTGGACAGTACCAGGTTCAGAGGAGGGAGGAGGGGTCCCCAAAGCAGGTGCCACTTGAGTAGATGGCATTTGATGAACCTCGAGAGATGAAGACTTGGAGAATAGGGAGTATATTAATCATCTCGGGCTGCCGTAACAGCACACTGCAGACTGGGTGGCTTAAACGTCAGACATTTCTTTTCCCGCAGTTCTGGAGGCTGGAAGTCCAAGATCAAGGTGCCGGCAAGTTAGGTTTCTGGCGGGGGGACTCTCTCCTGGCTCGAGGATGACCACCCTCTCACTGTGTCCTCACGTGGAGGGTAGGGAGAGTTCTGAGGCTCCTTTTCCTAGGAGGACACCAGTCCTATCAGAGTGGGGCCTTATGACCTCCTTTAACCTTCATTACCCCTTCATAGGCTCTGTCTCCAAATACAGTCACATTGGGGGTTAGGGCTGCAACACAGAAATGTCAGGGCGACACAGTTCAGTCTATAACACGGAGCAACGGGAAGGGACCGCACAAAGTCTGAGATGGGACAGAGTAGGGGTGTATCCAGAGAACAGCAAACGGTCCATTTCACAGGCTAGTAAGCCAAGGCCTGAACATGTGTGATAGATCCCACACTGGGAAGGATGGCCTGGCCCCTGGCTCTTCATTTAGCAGGCAGCGGGGAGCCACGGGGGACCTTTGAGCTGAGCAGTGATAGGATTAGAGCTGCACTTGAGCAGGCTAATCTGGCCACCAGGTGGAAAAGATGTTTTCGTTGCTCTGGGATGTATTTTGCCTGATATGATTTTTGTACCAACTTGAAAGGCATGCCTAATACACGAGTGTAACTTATTACCCTCTACTGTTTCCTCATAATGGCAGTCTTGGGAGAGCAACAAGGACTTTGAATAAAACATTTTGTAGACTCATCCAGGACATTATAAATAGTCATAGCACAAAAGTAACATTTGGGAGAAAGAGCACTTTCACAGCAAATTTTCATGATACAGTTCATGTGTACACTTTTCCAACTAAAACAGATGGTTTTTCCAAATGATGGCTATCTTTTAAGAATATTTTCCTGCTTCTCTAATTTGGTGCAATAAAATGTCCTACAGGCAAAAATGAAATCTTAGCAGGTAACATATCCGTTCGTATATTAAATAAATAGAAGAGGTTCTCCTCTGTACCCTTATCAATGAAGCTGAAAGGAAGCAAGTATATCTGTTATAAAGGAGGGAGTTAAGAACCTGTGAATTTAATTCAGGCAGAATCTCAACAATGTACAGCTGAACATATTACCATCCCGTTTATTGGCTATGGTTTGTTTTTAATCACTAAATGACATCATTAAGAATGCACATAATAATGAAATTAAGGACCACAGCTCAGTGAATGGAATATAGGTGAATTCTCATTTGTTGTCATTAGTAATATTGGTCATAAACGAATTCCCCTCTTGCCAAATGGCAAGAATGTCACCCATAAATTTGTTCTCAAATTACCTTTCCTGCTGCCACATCTATTTCTCACCAGAGTGGCCAATATATGAGTTTACACATATATTATGCAAGTTTTTTTTCCCCAAAAGATTTAAATAGCAAGCTCCAGCCATACATCTTCCCAAGACTTCAACTGATTTACAAATGTAGAGTTCTTCAGAAACCCATCTTATATGCAAAACAAAGTGAAAAGGCACATAAATCTTTAACCGCCTTTAAGTTTTTCTTATAAAAAGGGAAGGTCCTTTAGCAGCAGGAATTGAGTCTTTATCTGGCATGGCAACTGACCTTCAGAAGAAGGCTCACATTAAAAAAAACAAAACAAAAAAACAAAAAAAAGAAGGCTCACAACAAATGTCTGTAGAATGAAGGAACCAACAAACGAATGAACTAAAGAACAAATAAACATAAGACACTTTTACCCTATTGGGTTAATGCCAAAATGTTCCAAAGCCAAGGAATAAATTGTGTATTTGAATAGCAAAAAAACAAAAAACAAAACCCCAAAACACATTTGTTTGATTGAATGAATAAATGAAGGCCTTGATAAAAAACAAATAAAAATAAGAAGACGATTTTGTGAGAAAAAAGAGCAAATAAACAATTTAAATTCAAGAAGTTAGATTAAAATGTACATATGATTTTAAACTTAAATTTATTAAAGTCATATGGCACATATTTTTAAAAATCAAGCAGTTCTACAAGGCTTAATGCAAAAAAAAAAAAAAAAAAAAAGAGAGAGAGAGAGCAGTTACCTTCCCTCATTCCCTATGCCATCCCCACATTTCCACTTCCCAGAAGCAACTTCCTTCCAAATATTTTATCTATTCCTTTTGGAATGCATTTATCTTTCTTGAAATAACGTGGGTATAGTGATGCTTTCTGATTTTTCCAGGTTCAGGAATTTGTTATCTGTTAAAGTCCCACCATGGAAGATGAAGACCTAGTTCTCTTTCCCATCACTCACTCTACACCCACACATGCACGCACACTTCTCCCTGTCTTTCCAATATAGCTATGTCATAATTTTTTAATTTGATCGTTTTATGCTTATATTATTAGGACTATGGAACGTTATTCATGGTTAAGTCATATAGTATTTGATTGCGTTTTCTTTCTTGTACAATTTTTTTTGTTTTCCTGGAGTGAGTAACTGTCTTCTGTTTTCCCTGTACCTATTACTAAGTCATCCCCAAATACTCTGGCTTATGTGTAAATCTTGCAATAGTTTCCAGTTTCGTCTTCTTGGCAGCCTTTCTCCAGAGACTTTGTCCTCTGGCTGCAACCTGACTGGCTGCCCACTAACACAGTTATTACTGCCCATCGCACAACTGATGTCTTGGGAGCTCTCAACCCGTTTTCATGGAGATTCCTTTCACCTCTGTCCTGGGTTCCTTGTTTCTTGGATCTCACGTCTTCTTCCCTGGTGAATCCCTCATTTTGGTAGAGCACAACCTGCAGTAGCTTCCTGAGAAAGGGGAGCCCGTGGGAGCTAAGTTTTTGAGAACTTGCGTGACCGAAAATATCTTTATTCTACTCACACATTTGATTGGATGGTTTGTCTGTAATTATAGGTTGAAATTAAGTTTCCCGCCAAAATTTACTTTTTTGCATTTCCTTATTGTTTTCTGGCTCCTTTCATCACTGTTGAGAAATCCAGTTTCATTGTAATTCTTAATCCTTTGTCTGAGACCTGTTGTTTTCTCTCTGCAAGCTTTTTGAACGTTTCCCTTATCTCCAGTGTTGTAATATGTCACAGGGATATAAATTTCCGTGTTTGGTTGTCTCGCCATTGTACTGAGCGCTTAGCAGGCTCTTTCAATGCCGGAATTCATGTCCCTTTGTCCTGGAAATTTTTCTTGAATTATTTATTTGCTGATTTCCCTCCATTTTCTTCACTTTCTCTTTCTGAAACTCCTTTTATTCAGACATTGAACTTCCCAATATGATTATTGAATTTTTTCTCCTATATTCTATATTGCTTTGTCTTTTTATTCTATTTTTCAGGGAGATTTCCTTAACTCTATTTTATTTTATTTTTCAATTTTTTAAATTGACGTATAGGTGATTTACAATGTCATGTTAGTTTCAGGTGTACAGCACAGTGATTAAGTTATATATATATGTGTATATATATATATATATATATATATATATATATATATATATATATATATTCTTTTTCAGATTCTTTTCCCTTATAGGTTATTACAAAATACTGAGTATAGTTCCTTGTGCTATACAGTAGGTCCTTATTGGTTATCTACTTTATATACAGTAGTGTGTCTATCTTAACTCTATTTTAGACTCTTCTGTGGAGATTTTATTTCTACCATCATATTTTTAATTTCCAAATACTCATTTTTTTATTTAATTAATTTTTATTGGAGTATAGTTGATTTACAATGTTGTGTTAGTTTCTGCTGTACAGCAAAGTGACTCAGTTATACATATGCATATATCCACTCTTTTTTAGATTCTATTCTCATATAGGTCATTACAGAGTACTGAGTAGAGTTGCCTGTGCTATACAGTCGGTTCTTATTAGTTATCTGTTTTATCTGCTTTAGGGTGTATGTGTCAATCCCAATCTCCCAATTTATCCCCCCCAGCTTTTTCCCCCTTGGTAACCATAAGTTTGTTTTCTACATTTGTCAAATACTCATTTTTATCATCTAACTTTAGTATCTTGTCCTTGTTTTGTGGCTACAATAACGTCAGCCTCTGAGGATGTTGATGATCTTTTTATATCCTTCTGTTCTCTGTGTTGTCTGTTTCCTCATATTCCCCTGCCCTTTTTTCCTTTTATATTTTTTCAACTGTTTAGAGATCCTTGGCTCTCCATTCAAATTTTAGAGACGAACATTCAAAAGCTGCACGAAGCTCTGAGTCCACAGATGAGATTTGTCCACAGGAGGACTTGTCAACAACTGTGATTCCTGACCTTCCTGACCTCCAGGTCTTTTCCCAAGAGTTTGTCATGGTCCCTAAAGAAGGGTCTTCCACACTCTGCCCTGGACGGCAGACACTGGGCTGCCAGGATGCAGGAACTGAGGATGGGAAGGGGCTGGGGTGAGGTTTCACCATTCAGCATTAGGCCATCACTTCTTTCTCATCTTCACAGTCTTCCCCCCTGATTATCCCCCCTGGTATCCATTTGTGCTGAGAACACCTTAGTTCACCTGTTTCAGAGATTAAACCTCCAATCTTCTGCAGGGAGAGGAAGGAGATTGGGAAGGGGTTTAACTGCTACTGTGTTAGTCACCTCAGGCTGCCATAACAAAATATCACAAACTGGGGGTCTTAAACATCAGACATTTATTTCTTGAAGTTCTGGAGGCAGTTGTCCTCTCGGGGTAGGGGAGAGAGATCTCTTCCTCTTCTTATAAAGTCACCAATCCTATCAGATTAGGGCCCCACCCTTATGACTTCATTTAATCTTAATTACCTCCTAAAAGCCCTAACTCCAAATACAGTTGTTTTGCAGGTTTGAGCTTTAACATAGGAATTTTGGGAGTACACAGTTCAGTCCATAGCAGCTTCTTAAGCAGACTGTTGGCTGATCCTCCTGTTTTGTTGTTGTTGTTGTTGTTTTTGGCTGCATTGGGTCTTCACTGCTGCGCGAGGGCTTTCTCTAGTTGTGGCGAGCAGGGGCTACTCCTCGTTGCGGTGCATGAGCTTCTCATTGCAGTGGTTTCTCTTGTTGCGGAGCATGGGCTCTAGGTGTACAGGCTTCAGTAGTTGTGGCATGCAGGCCAGTAGTTGTGGCATGCAGGCTTAGTTGTTCCGCAGCATGTGGGATCTTCCCAGACCAGGGATCAAACCTGTGTCCCCTGCATTGGCAGGCAGATTCTTAACCACTGTACCACCAGGGAAGTCCAATCCTCCTGTTTTCAGCCTCTCCTGTGTCCCCACTTCCATAGTGGTGCTGTCAGTTCCTGAATCTTTGCTGGTTCTCTGGTGGGAAGTGGGGTGCTCCTTGGTTGCCCCCAGCTTGCTGGCTTCAGTTTCAGCTTGTTTGGGGCAGATGAGACCACACCTCTCCTTTACCTGTTTACCACTGTGAAGCTGTACTGAAGTTGTCCCCTCTTCCATCCTCTTTGTCCCGTGGGTATGATGAGTGTTCCCAGAATGTGGAGACAAATACGCATGATCTGTGTGCTGTCTTTCCCTAGAAAGTCACTGTTAGAACTTCCTTACAAGGATGATCATGTTGCCAACAAAGATTTGTTGAACAAATGAATGAAACCTCACATTTTCTGCAGCATCCCACCCATCTCATCCTTCTGACCCTCCTCCCGGAAGGCATGCCATTCCTCCTTCTTTCCCAAGTGACCCCCCCACACACACACACATACAGTGTTCTCTGGAAGTCTGTTCCAGCCACCACCTCCCTTCTCCTTGAATTGTAACCAGTTCTCCTTCCTCTGACCCTTTCCTCCTGACAAAGCCCCTTCTGACCACGCTGCCCCACAAGGCGGGTTTTCCAGCTCTTTTCTCCTTTCCCAGCCTGACTGCCTGTTTCCTGGCCACTGCTGGCCCTCAGGCCTTGCTACAGCTCATCTGTCCAGCCTCTGTGTCCCCAAATGCATCCTCATTGCCAAGGCCTCGGCCTTCTCCCTGCACTCACCTCTCTTCCCGACATCCCACTCTGTCCCTCTCAGAGTGAGACCCTCCCCTGGTGTCTTCTGTATCAATAACCTGGTCCGACTGGCCAATTCCCCACCCACATGGGAGGATGGCTGCTGGCCACACCCAGGCTCTCACCGCCTCACCTGGAACTATGCCTGTGGCCCACTAGTCTGCCCTGTGATTCCTGGTCCCATTTACATGCTCTTCCCCATCAAACTTCCTGAAGCACAGCCTAATTGTGAGGCTTCCAAGGGACTCCTCTTTGTCCATGGGCCAAGTCCAACCCCCTAGTAAGGGGTCCTAGGCCCTCTGCAATGCAGCCTGATACCTCCTGTCTGACCTCCTTGTCCCATCCTTGACTTGAACAGAGCTGATGGCTCCTCATTTCCTAGACACACTGGGTGTGCATTTCTAGCCTCTTACTTGGATGACTTTATCTCCTCCTCTCCACTTACTTCATCTCTCAGATCCATCAAAGCCAGAACTCTGGTCCCATCCAACACCCCCAACCTGGATTCCTTCCCTGCCTGCCCTAGCCCCTGGGGGTTCAGTAATCCTCATGCCTTCATTTGTCTCAAGCCCAAGCAGCAAATACTTTCTTCACACGTACTGTTGGTAAGTTGGACCTGGGGTCTGCACCCCACAGGATGAGGTCCATGGTCGTACCCTATCTTGGGGTGTTCTTCTTTCTTGTCCCCAACCAGGCTGTCAGTTTTTATTCTTGGGTAAATCTTCCATCCTTCCCCGAGGCTCTCTTATCCCATCCTCAGCTGCTGAGGTGGTAGTTCAGGGCAGAAAAGCAAGGTTTGGGGCCTGACAGGATCAGATCTAAATCCTGGCTCTACGTCTCACCAGCAAGGTGACCTTAGGCCAGGCACCTGCCCCTCTGCTCACAAGGGAGTTTCCCTACACATGAAATTGAGGCAGTACTACCTTCCCCACAGGCCTGTGGCACGGATGGTGACTGATGCATGGACAGCAATGACACTCTCCTCCAGTGAGCTCCTGGGTGCCTTGGTCCCCTCCTGTGTGTTCAGTGTGTTCCTGTGGTGTTTACTCCCCTCCTGGACGATGAGACCCTCGGGGACAGGTGTTGCTCTAGTCCCGTTTGTGTCCCTTGTTCCCAGCACAGAGTGGGCACTGAGTGTGTGCAAACAAGTGAGCCAATAGTCAGCACCCAGCAACCATCTGTGATGAAGAACACACAGGGAACTATAGTCAATATCTTGTAATAAACTATAATGGAAAAGAATCTGAAAAAGAATATATATATATATATATATATACACACACATATATGTGTGTGTGTGTGTGTATATATATATATATATATATATATATATATGAGAAACTGAATCACTTTGCTGTACACCAGAAACTAACACAACATTGTAAATCAACTATACTTCAATTAAAAAAAACAAAACAAAACACAGTGAACAAGCCCATGACTGGGGGAGATGGAACAGCATCTTACCAGTGATCTTTGCTCAGAAGACCCTTGAAACCTTTGCCTTAATCAATGCGATAACTAGAGTCTGCAGACCATAGGCAAATATATTAGCAAGGGTTCCAGGACCCTTTGTTAATTACAAATAAGCATTATGTATCTCAGCCACTGGGATGAAAAGGGCTCTGATGGGGGTTGTAGGAAGCGACCAGGCAAACCTCAGAAGCAGGCCTTTTACTTGACTTTCCTGATGGATAATTCAGATTTCCGGCAACGTGTTTTTATAAATCCACTTCTTTTTTTAATTAATTAATTAATTTATTTATTTATTTATTTATTTATGGCTGTGTTGGGTCTTCGTTTCTGTGCGAGGGCTTTCTCCAGTTGTGGCAAGCGGGGGCCACTCTTCATCGCGGTGCGCGGGTCTCTCACTTTCGTGGCCTCTCCCGCTACGGAGCACAGGCTCCAGACGCGCAGGCTCGGTAATTGTGGCTCACGGGTCTAGCTGCTCTGCGGCATGTGGGATCTTCCCGGACCAGGGCTTGAACCCGTGTCCCCTGCATTGGCAGGCAGACTCTCAACCACTGCACCACCAGGGAAGCCCCGGCAACTTGTTTTTATTTCTTGCAGTTTTGCTGCTGTGAGGAAGCTGAGGATGGCATTGTAAATATAACCGTATGAACCTCAATAATTTTTTTCAGTGCATGATATGGGTATAGTCTACATCTTTCCATATTAGCTAGGATGACTATATAATCTGTCATCCAAACTAGAATACTTCAGGGTCAAAGGGGGATTATTATGCCAGGACACAAGCCTAAACACGGCTGCCCCAGCACACTGAGATGAGTAGTTGACCTAATATTAGAATATTTACTCTGTGATTAGTTGGTGGTATGCCAAGAACTGCCATAAAACCTCACAGGTGACACAATGGAGCAAATGAACAAAAATTCCTGAAAATGACATTTTTCGGTGGAGATGCCACAACGGAAATTTCTTTTGCCATCCACTGCAGTACTTGCATTACTGTACGGATAAGGGACGATTTTAACACTGAGTTTCCTCAGTGGAATGCCATTCTGAAAAGAGAAAACCAGGAATTCCCTGGTGGTCCCGGGTTAGGATTCTGAGCTCTCACGGCCTGTGGCCTGGGTTCAGTCCCTGGTCGGGGAACTAAGATCCCACAAGCTGTGCGGCACGGCCAAAAAAAGAATAAATAAAAAAATAACAAATAAATACAAGGATTAAAAAGAGAGAGAAAACCAACCAATATTGCTTTTAATTTTCCACTTCACTTCAGACACTTCAAAATAGGTAAATTATTTTGATCAACGCAAATCATTAAGAATGCTTTTGAGTGGCTAACCTACTGAGGGAAAAAACCCCATGGGTTTCTTAGATAACAAGGAGTTTTCATACCCATTTGGACTATTAGCAGATTATCTGTGGGAGGCTCAGAAGTTCATGGTTCTGCAGTGTCGACTTTTTTGTAATAGGATAATGAAGTTGATAAGGCTGTGTTTATTACACAGAGCGCTGTTTCTCGTCCGGTGCCTCTTACCCACCCCAGCCCATCCGGGACCAGCACTGCACAGGTAGTCAGAGAGCTGGGTTCACCTTTGCGAGATGAGTTGCAAGATCCGCCTGCATATGCGCGGGGATGGGGCTCCCAGCCAGGGGCGAGGCCAGGGAGAGCGCCAGGAAGACACGTGTTGGCTGCTGCGGGAGGGTGAATGAATACAGAGTGAAGAGCCGCAGCCCTGCCCCCACGGAGCCCCCAGCTTCTACAGAAATTCAAAAAGCAGGTTGGTTTAGCACAGAGAAACGGTACAGACAGCCATCAGCAGTGGAGGGGGCAGGGACTCCGGCTGGACAAAGAGGGAGCAGCTTAAGAGCTGAGCCCGCAGATGAGCGGAAGGATATTTCCAGGAAATCATGCACGTGAAGCCCCAGGAGCAGATAACTGCAGGGTGTTTGGGGAATGAAAAGCAGAATGAGGGACTTCCTTGACAGCCTAGTGGTTAGGACTCTGCGCTTTCACCGCAGACGGCCCAGGTTCCATCCCTGGTCAGGGAATTAAGATTCCACAAGCCATGCGGTGCAGCCAAAAAAAAAAGAAAAAAGCAGAATGGATTGACTGAGGCAGAGAATGGGGGCCTTGAAGGACTCTGAAAGCCAGTCTGCGTATCTCGGACTTTGCGGGTTTCTTTTTCCCCAATAAGGAGAATAATCTTAAAACTGGGAAGAGTTGAAGAAATGTCCCTTAGGAGAAATTGTCAAGAGCCCAAGATAGGTGAGAGATGGGGGCAGGCGGGTGGCGCTTAGTGACTGTCAATCCAGTCTCTAGGCCTCCACAAACTTTCTCGGATTTGGCCAGATGGGAGTCGCAGAAAACTGGGAAGGGAAAAATGTCATAATTTTCCAAAAAGCAGAATAAGTTGGGTTCTGGAAAATACAGATAATAAATTTGATATTAATATTGGTTCTGAGCAAAAATTTTAACAGATTTTTGAAGAGCTGGTGTGAACTCACTTGGAAGGAAATGTTGTTACGAAGAGGCAAACCAAACTCATTCCCTCTTTTCACGGGGTTACCAGGCTGGATGCACAAAACGTTGGTAAAGAGCCTTCCCAAAACCCTGTGGAAAGTACAGAGAAAAATAGGCTGGGCCGACAAACAATTGGGTGACTTGACATTTAGTTGGACAGACACATCCAGAGTATTTATAAAAAGATCAGTGGAGGTGCAGCTGGTGAGGTGTGGCCGATGTGAGAGCTCCACGCCTCCGCTAGCCCCACCCTACGCTTCTAATGTGTTTATCAACTACAAGGGTGAAGAAGACATTAAAGGGTTTATTAAAGCACATTCGCTGCTGTCACAATGCTGATGTGTTAGATACCAGAGTCAAGAGTTTAAAAGATTTTGGTTCGTTAAAAGGATGGATTGAAACAAATCACATGACATTTTACAGGGGTAAAGATAAATCTTATCTTTAGATTAAAAATTTTTTTAAAAATCAATTAGCTCAGTACAGGTTGGAGACGACCCAACAGTAATTCATTTGAAAAAGACTGATAGGTTTATAATTGACCAGAAGTTCAATATGAACCAACAGCATATAGCCTGGCTGCTCAAAAAAAAAAAAAAAAAAATCAATACAAACTTCCGTTGTATCAATAGAATCATAATCTCCAAGTTATTTAAGGGAAATGCCACTCAGGTCACACACACACACACACACACACGTTCCTACAAGACAAGGCTGATTGATGTAAGGGATGCAATCAGGTACCAGTAGATGGGAGGGGGGTGTGGGGGGCTCACCAAGCCCTCCCAGATGAGGCAGCTTCTCTGCTGGCAGGCAGGGAGGTGGGCACTCAGCACTGGGAAACGGTGTGGGCAGAGGTCCAGAGCACTCACGTGCATGGCACGTTTGAGAGTCGTGGATAGGGGTTGCCGTGTACGTGGTGTGGCAGGAGCGTGTCGGATGCCAAAGACAGCATTTGTGGCAGGAACACAGACAGACTGGAAGTCCACGCCAAGATGTGTGTACTTATTGTGGCAGGCATCAGAGAATGAAATGATGTCGTTAACCCCTCCTTGGGCAAGTTAACCCTGTAGTAACAAAGCAGAGGTGGGGAAACCGGGACACAGGCTGTTAGAGTACCCTTTCAGAACAGACAGCAGCCTGCATCACGACAGAGGGAGATTAAATTGACCAGACAAAAGTGGGATCAATGAAGGATGCTTTGGGAAGGGCGGTTTGGGATAAAAATAACCAACAATCTTTTTAATAATTCAAGCTCTTCAACTTTGAAATGAGCCAAGTGACCATTTGTCAGGGATGTTGCAGAAAAATACTGCTGCGTCAGCAGGCAAGTTGGGGACAATGGAGTTTAATATTCTTTATTGATGTCAAGAATCTGTGATTAGCTCTCATTTTATGGAGTAACAGTCTTATCATGAGAAAGTGTATTTTATATTTTATAATTTAGTATCAGTGATGAATGGTGTCCTGAATCTCTGGAATATCCAATTCTTGACTTTGAGATTCTATACTAACTGTATTAGTTCGTCAGGGCTGCTATAATGAATTACCACACACCAGGAGGCTTAAACAACAGAAATTTATTGTTTCACAGTTCTGGAGGCTAGAAGCCCAAAATCAAGGTGTGGGCAAGGGCTGGGAGGGAAGGATGGATTTCAAGCCTCTCTCCTTCGCTTGGAGACAACCAGCTGTCTGCTCCCTGTGTCTTCACATGGTCTTTCCTTTGTGTGTGTCTATGTCCTAATTTCCTCTTCTTATAAGGACACCAGTCATATTGGATTAGGGCCCACCCTAATGACCTCATTTTAACTTGATTACCTCTGTAAAGACCCCATCTCCAAATAAGGTCACACTCTGAAGTACCAGGAGTTAGTACTTCAACATATGAAGTTGGCGGGAGGGGGCACAATTTAACCCAAAACACTAACTGAGAGGCAACTTCTCTGCTCTCAGAATAAAATCAGAACCCCCCTGTGAACAGACCACCCCGTCTCCCACCTCGGTAATCTCAGCTCCCCAGATGAGCCTTATTTGCCTGAAGCAACGTCCACTGGTTCTTTGTCCACTGCTGCTTTGTGCCCTCCTTTCACGCCTCAGTCCAGTTCAGACCCTCCACAATAATCTGAAACACTTCCTTCTGGTTTTGTTTCATAATACTTATCACAATTTGTAATGACATATTTATTTGTACGATTGTTCTATGTCACCTACAGGGAGAAATACATTTTACATCCCAACTCAGCACACCTACAGACATTTCAAGTAAAGATCAACACTTCAGGTAAAAATGCTTGTTCTTACTATGTTCAGTGCACCTTGATATTTCCTATTTCATCTATTTTTTCTTGTAGTAAAATACATACAACATAAAATTTGCCGTTTTTACCACTTTGCAGTGTACCGTCCAGTGGCATTAAGTACATTCACACTGTTGGGCAGCCATCACCATCATCCATCTCCTGACCTTTTTCATCATCCTAACTGGAAGCTCAGTCTCCATTAAACACTAACTAACTCCCCCTCCCTCAGCCCCTGGCAGCCACCATTCTACTGTCTGTCTGTATGAATTTGACTCCTCTAGGGACCTCATATAAGTGGAATCATGCAGCATTTGTCTTCCTGTGACTGGCTTATATCACTCAGCATAATATCCTCAAGGCTCATCCATGTGGTAGCAAGTGTCAGAATTTCCTTTCTTTTAAGACTGAATAGTATTCCGTTGTATGGATAGACCGCATTTTGCCTCTCCATTCATCCATCAGTGGAAAATGGGTTGTTTCCACATTTTGGCTATTGTGAATAATGCTTCTATAAACATGGGTGTACAAACATCTCTTCGAGACCCTGCTTTCAATTTCTTTGGGTATATACCCAGAATGGAGTTTTCTGTTTCTTTTTTTACAAAAATTAAAGTATAGTTGATTCTGTTTCATTTTTTAAAGTGCTGAATGACTCTTTTTTAAAAATTTTATTTTATTATTTTTATTTTTGGCTGCGTTGGGTCTTCGTTGTTGTGCGTGGGCTTTCTCTACTTGTGGCGAGCGGTGGCTCCTCTTGTTGCGGAGCATGGGCTCTAGGCGCGTGGGCTTCAGTAGTTGTGGCACACAGGCCAGTAGTTGTGGCTCAAGGGCTCTAGAGCGCAGGCTCAGTAGTTGTGGCACAAGGCTTAGTTGCTCTGCGGCATGTGGGATCTTCCCGGACCGGGGCTTGAACCTCTGTCCCCTGCATTGGCAGGCGGATTCTTAACCACTGTGCCACCAGGGAAGTCCCTGATGTGACTCTTTAACTTCATGACACCTGCAGTTTGGAAGGCACTGTGTTTTGTGTGATGTATCCCCAGCCCCTGCGTGGTGCCTAGTCCTGCAGAACTATTTTTGGAGGAATGTTGAATTAAACTATAGATGCACAAGGCTTTACATTTCCGGGTATTTTTTTATTACTTCTCCATGAATAATGGCTACAGAGCTCCCATTTTCCTTTCTTTTTCACATGTTGTACAAATGCTGCTATTAATGCCACTGAATGCTATGGTTATATTGTCCTAGAGAGCATACATCATTTATGACAACAACATGTTTTGGACTCAGGCCATAAATTTTCTCAAAATGACGTGGAATAACAGCCTGTTAAAATGTTTGGGCACAAAATCTCACATTATTAATTAGGTTTTCAGAGATTTTTCTTGAACATTCTCCATAGATCTTTTAAAAATGCTGTGTAGATTATACCTAATTGACTTAACATGCATATCCTTGTAATTACACTAAAATTTGCTCCTTTTAGAGTAAGGCTTTTATCATTGTGGGGAAAAACAGAGCTGTTTAATACTCTAGGTTAAGAGTGTAATAATGATCTTTATCATCTCAAAAGCAGTGGACTGCGTTCTTAATTGTGATTTGTAATTTTGCTCTGGTGGAAGTAAAATCTTCTAAGAAAATCTTCAGCTCAATTCTTCTTTGCCCCACTTCTGAATTTTCTTTATTCTCCAACCTTCCTTTGTTGGGGCCACCAAATATCATACCTTTAACATTATAAATCAGGAATGCTAACATTCTTAAAGAGAATCATCTTTTGATCATTTATTCATGATTATCACTTCATTTCCAAGTTTGAGAATGCCACATATCAATTTTTTAATACCAATTATCCAAAATATCCTAACGTATGAAACCACAAAGTAGAGTAGCAATAGCATAAAGATTGGACTAGAAGGGAAGATGGGAAATGAGAAAAGAGAGAAGGGCCAAGTTCAAATGTGTACATGTGCTCAAAACCCCTCCTCCACAGTACCTGCCTCTTGCTTTCGGGATGCAGAGGGTCAACCTGTACTGGGCGGGGGTAGAGGCTTCATGTGATGTTTCTGCCCTCTATATTTGGCCCCTATTTCCTTTCCCTGCCAAAGTTCTGAAATGTGCATCTACATGTGCTCTCTTTTTTTTTGGCCATGCCACGCGGCATTCAGGACCTTAGTGCCCCAATCAGGGATCGAACCCATGCCACCTGCAGTGGAAGTGCAGAGTCTTAACCACTGGACCACCAGGGAAGTCCCCACGTGCTCTCCTTTTGACGTCCAGCAGCCCGGCTCCGGTCCCCACTGCTTCACCAAGATGCTCCAAGTCAGCTGGGAGCCCTCTGCCACCAGACCGAAGCCCTTTCCCCAGGCTCATCCTCTTTGACCTGTCCTCTAGAGAAACCTGTGAAAAGGCCCACCTCCTTGCAAATTTCTGGGCTCTTCGCTTAATGAGACAACCCGCTAGGCTGATCGTCCTGCCTCTTTGACAGCTCCTTCGGAATGTCCTTCTCCCTTTCCAAGGATCTTCCCAGCTCCTTTCTGACCTTCCATTCTTTCCTTTACAGTTCATGTACAGCCTCTTTGCTGACAATTCCCACATCCCCATTCTTTCACTGGCCAGCTGGTCTGCATCCCCCGTTGCTATGGGGCATTTCTAACAGGAGGTTTGCTGTCCTCTCTTGCTTGGCCTCTCTGTCTCTCCAGCTGTATCGTCCTGGAGCAGTTTCCCTCTGGCCCGTCCCTCAGCCTCTCTCTTCCCTCTGACTGTCTGGGCCCTGAGTGTCTGGTTTCTGGAGCCCTGCAGACACACTGGGCTGCTCCAGCTCCAGGACACGGCCCCTGTGGTCCAATTCACACTCAGTCTCACCTCTAACACTGCTCGTGCCAGCCTCCCTCCACCTGCTGCCAGGTCTGGCTCAGGCTCCTCTGCCGGCTCTCGGGACCTCTCTTACCGTGCCCCTCTCTCTCTGCGCACTCTTATTTCCCACTATCTATATACAGGCTGTCTGCTCTTGTCCGGCCAGCCCTTGGCCTGTCAGCAGGCCCTGCTCCTTCTCTCCTCCACAATCACTAACGCTGTCCTTCAAACACCAGATCACAGTCAAACCCACAGCACCTGCAGCCCTTGAGCAAGCCCCCCACCTCCCCATGTACTTTTCCCGTTAACAATCCCTCTTGTTTCCTCTGCTTGGTCTCCCTGACCGGGACCTGGATAAGGGCTTCAACCTCTCCTTTCTGCCCACAGCATCTAATGCCAGTCATGCTACCCCGTGTGCCAAACACACCAGGCACACCACCAGAGCCCCATCCCTGACAGCGTCTTCCGCTTTTGCAAAGACAGGCCTCTATCCGCCTCTGAACCCCAGTGAGGCCCCCAGGTTTTCCTAATAGTAACTTTTTACTCGATTCTCATTTCACCTACTTGTGTTCAACCTACAGGAATTAACACCTACAACTCGAACCCACTCAGAATTTTACATGTAAGTGAATTATAACTGTTGTGTAACCGGGAGCATAAACACTATGCGGTCTGTTCTGGACAAGGCCAGAGGATCACCAAACTCACATTCTTCTCTCTTGCATCCTGACTTGTTATTTGCCAGCATCTTTACTTCAGGCCATGGGCACTGAAACTCAGACCATTAACCTGGCATGTGTACGCAGGGAATGGAAAAGTTACAAACACGTGGATTTGTGCATTTATCTCCTACTATGATATTTTGTCCCAACTCTTCGTCTCTCTGAGATAGAGTAAATACAGATTTCCGTGGGTCCTGTAACAAGCTAACAAGTGTGTAATGTGACAAATCTGCACCCCAGGGGCTGATCAGAGGGGGAGAGAACAGAGCAGATGTTTTAGCTCCTTTAAAGGCCGCAGCCTTTCCAGCCTGACATTACCAGGGCCTCTTTTTGAAGTGGGAAGCCGCATCTTTTATCGGCCCAAGAGCAAAGGTTCAAGCGGAGTTACAAGCCCTGCGCTAATTCTCACTCGAGGCAGGGCCGTGCTGCGGCGGAAGACGTGCGGAAAGAGGGGCGCGCCTCGCAGGACGTGGTCAAAAGCAGAGTTGCTGCGACGTGGAAAGACAGCCGAAATGAGCTCGCGAGTTGTCCATGTATGGTCCTGGAGGCGCCCGCGGGCGCGGGGATAGCACCCCCGGGGAGCGTGGTCTCCGGCGTCCGCAGGAGGGGTTGCCCGGGCCGGGGCGACGCCCCCGCTCCCCGCGCGCCCGCTCCCGCGTTTCCGCCTCTCCTCTGTCCCCGCGCCCCCCGCGTCCCGCCCGCCTGGGGGGCGCCAGCGACCGCGCGGGGAGGCGGGGCCTGGCCGCGGCGCTCCCGCAGCATCCCGACTCCGGTCGCGCGCCGCCCTGGGCTCCTGGGACCCTGCAGCCCCGCCCGCCCGCGGCCCCGCCCCGTCCCGTCCCGTCCCGTCCCCGCCCGGCCACGTCCCTCGCGGAGGCCGCCCCCTGGCGGGCAGAGCGGGCGCCGGGCTCGCGCTGCGGCGGCGGCGGCGGGCCCGGGGTTGCCATGGTAACCGGCAGCGGCCGCCGCCACAGCAGGGCCGGCCCCAGCGCCAGCGCCGGCCGCGGCTCGGCGCGGCTCAGTGTGGGGGTGAGCTGCGGCGGCGCGGCCGGGCCGGGGAAGCGGGCGCTGCCCGGCGGCCTCAGCATGGAGGACGGCTTCTCGAGCTACAGCAGCCTGTACGACACGTCCTCGCTGCTCCAGTTCTGCAACGGTGAGGGGCGGCGGCCGGCTGGGCGGGGGCCGCGGCCGCGAGCGGGCCGAGGGGCGAGGCCGGGCGGCCGGGGAGGCCGTGCAAAGTTGCTGCGGAGGGGCGCGCGGTTCCCGCCGCCGCGGGCGCATTGTGCTGGGCCGCGGGCCCCGGGCCGCGCCTCGCTGCGCCCCCGCCCCGCCCGGCTCCCGTTCCGGCTTCGGCCAGTGCGCGCGGGGCGGCCGATACCCGGGAGACCGGCGCGAGCGCACCGGCCGGGCAGCGCGGGGGGAGGCCCGGCCGCCCCAGGGCTCCGGGGACGTGTTGCTTTCTGCTTCCAAACTCACATCTGTTTGGAAATGTCTGGATGAAGAACTCGGAAAACAAATCACTTAATAACGAAACACTCCTTCGAGGATGTGCGCAGTGTTTGTCGCGGACGGACCCTCAGGATCCATTCAGTTCTACTTTGATGAAATCATCACAGTTTCATGCAATCTAGAGCTTTTTAAATGGACAGGCAAAGTGAACCTGGCTTAAAAGTGTTTCGACTGTTTTGTTTACGGGGTGATAGATTTATTTATTTATTTATTTTTACAGGAAGGAAATATTAATAGCTACCAATAATATGGCATCGTTAAAAAAATATAAAATCCTACATGCTTGAAAGATTTTAATCTCACTAGCAGGGTTGAAAAAGATTTTCACAGCAGACTGCATAGTATATCAGAACATGATGTGTGATAATTCATGCACAAAAGTTAACCATACAGTTTTTTATATGTCGGATTTACTGCTTTATTAGAGGATCCCAGAAGTTTGTTAAAGAAAAAAAAATGTGTGTTTTATGGAATTTGCTTATAGTGCAGTCGGAATAATTTGGAATTCTAGATGCTTTGACAACTCGAGCAATTTATTTTGCAATTGTAATTGTGATTTAGGGGAATTTTTCTAGTTATTCAACACCTGTTTGCAAATTGGAGGTATTAGCCTTGGCAATAAAGATCACTGGGTTGATTCATTCTCTGTAACGACATTTTAATCTCTGGTGAAATTTATCATCTTTTTCATGGAAGAGTATATATTCTGATAGTTTTGGCAGCTTATAATTGTCATATTAATCACATGTGAGCCTTCATTAACTTGTAATGCCATCTTCAGTGGAAAGGAAGAGAGTTTTGGCTCTCTCTCCACATTTAACAACATTTCAGAGTTGAAAGCAGACAGAATGTATTTGGTACTCTGCTGGCCACTGGAATCCTTTATACAATACATAGTTTAGAGTCATGGGAACGGTTTTACTCTCCACATATTGGAGCAGTTGTTTGGGGCTGGTCATATTGTTTCTAAACAGCCGCTCAGTCATGAAGTTGACCTACACATCTATTCATGAATGTTTTGGTCTTCTGCCTTTTCTTGTTAATTTGCTAGGTTAGCGATATCGGTAAGGAATTTTACTGGTAACGGTGTCTAGAAGAAAGTAAAAACCAGCTCTTATATTGTATGGCTAACAGTTTAAAGAAAAATGACTTTATTATTTATTTATTTTTTTTTAATTGAAGCATAGTTGATTTATAAATACAATGTTGTGTTAAATTCTGCTCTACAGCAAAGTGACTCAGTTATACAGTATATACATTCTTTTTCATATTCCTTTCCATTATGGGTTATCTCAGGATACTTAATATAGTTCCGTGTGCTATACAGTAGGACCTTGTTATTTATCCCTTCTATATGTAATAGTTTGCATCTGCTGATCCCGAAGTCCTAATCCATCCTTCCCCCAACCACCCTTGAAAAAAATGACTTTAAAATAGCTAGAATCAAGCAATAAGATCAGTTCAAAATACAATCGAATCACAACTGTTGAATTGCTTTTCTTAAAAAGCTCAGCTCTGTGTTTATTTTTTGGTTACCTTATGAATAAAGTTTAAAGCAAGAGTAGCCTATCAGGCAGAAATGAGTGTTCACTGGTGATGTCTTAGGCAGCAGATGTTTTGATGTGAAATTATTCATTTTTAAGAGGCTTCCATTAAGTGAAAATATAAATGAATACAATCCAGTTAATGACTATGATGATTCAATTAAAGCAGTGGATCACAGAAACACCATTTCACCAAGAACTAAATTAAACATTTGGATGTTTTATTAGCTACATTGAAAAACATTTTTTTCTTTTTAAATTAGAGATTTACATGACAGTGGCAGGACTACAGCAGTGTAATAGATGAACTCATAAATTTTCATATGTGGGTACACGCCATGCTTTTGGTAGTGACAGGAACTAAAAAGTCACAGTTGTATATTAGCTTCAGAAAATGCAACCCATACTTCTTATTTGTATGACTGTCACAGTTAATGTCCTCCTGGTGAGATAAAGATAGAAGTTAGTAATAAAAATGAGAAGGAAGGAAGAAAAAACGTTGTAATGAGTGAAATCTCTTTTATCCTTCTACTTTTTTTCCTTACTATCTCTCCTACTTAATTTGTAATGGATATTAAATGTGAATGTAGGCAGTATCTAGCCTCCTGAAAAGACTATCCATTCTCATCTTTTAGATACTGGCCTTCTCATTTAAGTAGAAAATGTGTGCCAGGTTTTTTCTTCAAACTGTTTAGAACTCTGTAAAGTGAGCTAGAAATCACAAACTTGTTTTATTGCCCTAAGAAAAACTACAGTAGTTGGAAAGTGGACTCAAGCTGGCATTTATAAGACAGTTTGTCGTTTGGGAAATACTGACCATCCTTTATTCCATTTTTTTTTCCAGAGCCTTCCCTTGACATAGGTAGAATTACCATCCTCTTTTACGTAGGAAGAAACTGACGCTCAAAGAGATTTTTCTGACTTTATAAGGCCACACAACTAGTAAAGCTTGGATACCAGTATGATTTCTTTGTTTTAATAACAGCTATAGAGACATATAATTCACATTCTATAAAAATTCACCCTTTTAAAGTGTACAATTAAGTGGCTTTTCCTATATTCACAGAATTGAGCAAGCATCAACATTATCTAATTTTAGAACATTTTCATCACCTCCCCAAAGAAACCCCAGGACCCACAAGGTTGTATTCCCTGTTGCCCTAGCCCCTGGCAACTACTAACCTACTTTCTGTTTCTATAGATTCTGCACGTTTAATATAAATGGAATCATATACTATTTGGCCTTTTGTGTCTGGCTTCTTTCACTTAGCATAATGTTTCAGGGTTCATCCATGTTGTAGCATGTGTCAGTACTTTATTCCTTTATATGGACAAATAATATTCCACTGTATGGATAGGTCACATTTTATTTATCCATTCACCAGTTGATAGGCATTTAGGTTGTTCCTACTTTTTGACTATCATGAATAATACTACTTGGAACATTCATGTCCAAGTTTTTGTGTGAACATGTGTTTTCATTTCTCATTGGTCAATACCTAGGAGTGGAATTGCTGGGGCATATGGTAACTCTGGGTTTAACATTTTTGAGGAACCAATCTGAATTTTTTGAAATCTAAATGTCAAGCTCTTTTTATTATACCTTGCTGATATAAGAATAGGGAGTCAAGGAGCTGGATGAAAGAGGGAAGGAGGTGGGTGGGAAGAACATAGTGTTGCTGTTTCATTTCTGTGAGTCACTTTTGATTCTCTCATCAGTCACAGATCATCAAAACAAGTCAACGCACACTCTTGCTTAGTTGCCATAGGTTGTAAGAGTCTCAGCGTTCGAGGGGACCAAAAAGGTGATCTCATCTCATGGTTTGCTTTCTTAAGCCTTTGAATGTTTCCTCAAAGTACAGCTCACCCAGGAATCCAAATGTTAAGCAGATAAACAGGGAGCAGCTCCAGCTAAACTGGGGAGAGGGCAGCGTTCTCTGGTCCTCCTTGCCTGTCTTGCCCTCCACTGATTCAATCCACCCATCCTTCCAGGGCTTGAAATCTCTGTTCCATGGGGGGATGCTCCAAAGGTTATCCAACCCACGTTTGAGCAGTTCCAAGGGACTGGAAACTCACTGTCCCTCCATGCAATCCATTCCTTCTTTGTATAATTCAGACTGTCAGTTCCTAAATGCAGTCAAAGTTTGGCCCCAGTTCTGTCCCTTGGGTCCAGAGAAAATAGGTTTAATCTGTTTTCCATGTGCTAGGTTGTCCCATGTTTGAAGACAGTCATGATAGCTCTTTCTCAAGTCTTCTTCCAGCTAAACATTACCATTAAAAAAGAAAAATATTCCTCACAAGACACAATTTTAGACCCTTAATCATCCTGGCTTTCCTGGTCTACGTTTGTTTTCTTTATTCTATACGCCTTTTTAAATTTGACACAGCTGGATGTTGTATTCCAAGCATGGTTTTTAAATAGAGCAGAGTAGAGCCGGATACTTCACCTCCCTTATTCTACAGCCTATACTTCTAATGATGCAGCCCAAGATCGTATTAGCTCTTTTGCTTGTCACTTCACATTGTTACCTCTTACTGGTTTTCACCTAAAATTCTTGTCTGTTTTACATGTACTGTGGCTAAGCCCCCTTTTTTTTTTTTTGAACATCTTTATTGGAGTATAGTTGCTTTACAGTGGTGTTAGTTTCTGCTGTATAACAGTGAATCAGCTATACGTATACATATATCCCCATATCTCCTCCCTCTTGTGTCTCCCGCCCACCCTCCCTATCCCACCCCTCTAGGTGGTCACAAAACACTGAGCTGATCTCCCTGTGCTATGTGGCTGCTTCAGACTAGCTATCTATTTTACATTTGGTAGTGTATATATGTCCATGCCACTCTCTCACTTCGTCCCAGCTTACCCTTCCCCCTCCCCGTGTCCTCAAGTCCATTCTCTACGTCTGCGTCTTTATTCCTGTCCTGCCCCTAGGTTCTTCAGAACCTTTTTTTTGTTGTTGTTAGATTCCATATATATGTGCTAGCATACGGTATTTGTTTTTCTCTTTCTGACTTACTTCACTCTGTATGGCAGACTCTAGGTCCATCTGCCTCACTACAAATAACTCAATTTCGTTTCTTTTTATGGCTGAGTAATATTCCATTGTATATATGTGCCACATCTTCTTTATCCATTCATCTGTCGATGGACACTTAGGTTGCTTCCATGTCCTGGCTATTGTAAATAGAACTGCAATGAACATTGTGGTACATGACTTTTTTTTTTTTAATTTTTTTAAAAATTTATTTATTTATTTATTTTTGGCTGTGTTGGGTCTTCGTTTCTGTGCGAGGGCTTTCTGTAGTTGCGGCAAGTGGGGGCCACTCTTCATCGTGGTGCGCGGGCCTCTCACTATCACGGCCTCTCTTCTTGCGGAGCACAGGCTCCAGACGCGCAGGCTCAGTAGTTGTGGCTCACGGGCCCAGCTGCTCCGCAGCATGTGGGATCCTCCCAGACCAGGGCTCGAATCCGTGTCCCCTGCATTGGCAGGCAGATTCTCAACCACTGCTTCACCAGGGAAGCCCCATGACTTTTTAATAATTAATTAATTAATTAATTAATGTTTGGCTGTGTTGGGTCTTCATTGCGGTACAGGGGCTTCTCATTGCGGTGGCTTCTCTTGTTGTGGAGCACGGACTCTAGGAGCGTGGGCTTCGGTAGTTGTGGCACATGGGCTCAGTAGTTGTGGCTCGCAGGCTCTGGATCACAGGCTCAGTAGTCGTGGTGCATGGGCTTAGTTGCTCCACGGCCTGTGGGATCTTCCCAGACCAGGGATCTAACCCGTGTCCCCTGCATTGGCAGGTGGATTCTTAACCACTGCGCCACCAGGGAAGTCCCATGACTCTTTTTGAATTATGGTTTTCTTAGGGTATATGACAAGTAGTGGGATTGCTGGGTCGTATGGTAGTTCTCTTTTTAGTTTTTTAAGGAACCTCCATACTGTTCTCCATAGTGGCTGTATCAGTTTACATTCCCACCAACAGTGCAAGAGGGTTTACTTTTCTCCACACCCTCTCCAGCATTTATTGTTTGTAGATTTTTTGATGATGGCCATTCTGACTGGTCTGAGGTGATACCTCATTGTAGTTTTGATTTGCATTTCTCTAATGATTAGTGATGTTGAGCATCCTTTCATGTGTTTGTGGGCAATCTGTATATCTTCTTTGGAGAAATGTCTATTTAGGTCTTCTGCCCATTTTTGGATTGGGTTGATTGTATTTTTGATATTGAGCTGCATGAACTGCTTGTAAATTTTGGAGATTAATCCTTTGTCAGTTGCTTCGTTTGCTAATATTTTCTCCCATTCTGAGGGTTGTCTTTTCGTCTTGTTTATGGTTTCCTTTGCTGTGCAAAAGCTTTTAAGTTTCATTAGGTCCCATTTGTTTACTTTTGTTTTTATTTCCATTTCTCTAGGAGGTGGGTCAAAAAGGATCTTGCTGTGATTTATGTCATAGAGTGTTCTGCCTATGTTTTCCTCTAAGAGTTTGATAGTGTCTGGCCTTACATTTAGGTCCTTATTCCATTTTGATTTTATTTTTGTATATGGTGTTAGGGAGTGTTGTAATTTCATTCTTTTACATGTAGCTGTCCAGTTTTCCCAGCACCACTTATTGAAGAGGCTGTCTTTTCTCCATTATATATTCTTGCCTCCTTTATCAAAAATACGGTGACCATATGTGCCTGGGTTTATCTCTGGGCTTTCTATCCTGTTCCATTGTTCTATATTTCTGTTTTTGTGCCAGTACCATACTGTCTTGATTACTGTGGCTTTGTAGTATACTCTGAAGTCAGCAAGCCTGATTCCTCCAGCTCTGTTTTTCTTTCTCAAGATTGCTTTGGCTATTGGGGGTCTTTTGTGTTTCCATACAAATTGTGCGATTTTTTGTTCTAGTTCTGTGAAAAATGCCATTGGTAGTTTGATAGGGATTGCATTGACTCTGTAGATTGCTTTGGGTAGTATAGTCATTTTTGCAATGTTGATTCTTCCAATCCAAGCACATGGTATATCTCTCCGTCTGTTTGTATCACCTTTAATTTCTTTCATCAGTGTTTTATAGTTTTCCGCATACAGGTCTTTTGTCTCCTTAGGTAGGTTTATTCCTAGGTGTTTATGTTTGGCTAGGTATTTTATCCTTTTTGTTGCAGTGGTAAATGGGAGTGTTTCCTTAATATCTCCTTCAGATTTTTCATCATTAGTGTATAGGAATGCAAGAGATTTCTGTGCATTAATTTCGTATCCTGCTACTTTACCAAATTCATTGATTAGCTCTAGTAGTTTTCTGGTAGCATCTTTAGGATTCTTTATGTGTAGTATCATGTCATCTGCAAACAGTGACAGCTTTTCTTCTTCTTTTCCAATTTGGATTCCTTTTATTTCTTTTTCTTCTCTGATTGCTGTGGCTAAAACTTCCAAAACTATGTTGAATAATAGTGGTGAGAGGGGACAACCTTGTCTTGTTCCTGATCTTAGTGGAAATGGTTTCATTTTTTCACCATTGAGGACGATGTTGGCTGTGGGTTTGTCATATATGGCCTTTATTATGTTGAGGCTAAGCCCTTTTTTTTGCTTACTTTTACATTTTCTTTTTGAGGAGGAATTTCCTCCAGCCCAAGGTGATTGTAATCTGTATCGTAATGCTGTAAATAATCCCAACACTTAAGTAAAATATTTCAGTGTTATAATAACATGGAAGTTAGTCATTGCCTTAAAGGTTATCATTCTGGCTGATAGCATTTTTTCCATCTTGCCTGGAAAGGTGTTGTGAGAGACCTTATCAGCTTCCTTCTAAAGGCTATGCATGGCGTATCTACCACTTCCTGGTGCAGCTGGGCTTCTTCCCCTGCAGGTGTTACCTGTTAATAACCATGGCCGGTCAAGTCCACACTCACAACCTGCTGCTTCCAATGACATTCTGAAGTCAGTATAATAATCTTTTGAGCTACTGCCATTTATTTTTTTCTAGTTGTGAAATGAAAACTTGTTTTCATTTCTAAGCATTTATATTGGGAGAGTTAAGAATACTTTATTTAAAATCTTAGAAATAGTTTGGCATCTGTAATTCTGACCACTTTCTCTTTACTATGATTAGGATAGGATTTTCAAGTTGGCAAATAGTTGGGTTTGAAACATCATCAAGGACCTCGTGTGAGGAAATCACTCTGAACTCAACAACATGAAGTATTTTCAGACCTCTTACGTATTCTTATGTGGTGGCAGAGGACTGATTTACGCTTTCTCTGATAGCAAAATCTATAGAAAATGCTTTCACGGGAGAGTGCATAGCAAGCACCCATGCTAAGCGAGAACTTCTAATTGGTACACTTGGTATTCCGGCAGGGAATTTATTTTATAGCCAGACCACGAGCATTTATGACATTATGAACAGACCCAAGCATTTTGGTGGAGAATTCACAAAACTATGCTTAAAAGTAATCATTGGTCGGTTATTAATTTTTGAGATGGTGTAAGCCTTTTCATATAGTCTTTTTAAAAAATTAACATTTTAGTTGAGTGGAGGATGGGTAAAAGAAAAATAACATCTTTGTTTCTACTGTTACAGTCTGTTCGAGCTATAAAACTAGAAGCGTAAAAAACTTAATCATGGATAGCATTGAAAATTGAACATTAAAGCATTGCTTTTATTAGCAAAGCAGCTTCTCCAAGGACTTAAAATCAATGGTAATTTGTACTACGTACAAAAATTCTTTCAGGAAAACTGTGGTTATTCATCTTAAAAATCCTAGCTTATTAATAGAGGATTTCTAGGATTTGTAAAGTGTTTTAAATGCCACCAGAAACATGGATAATAAAAAAGTGTGCTGTAACCCTTAAATGCTATATAATTATTATCAATATACCCTCCCCCCAAAGCTTCATGTTTTTCTCGCTAGATATTGGGCACGTACATTTAATATTCTGCTGAAAGCAGCGTGTTTGTTTTAATATCATGTAGGCCTGGGTCTGTCCTTATGTGCCAGCAGAAGCCAGCACACATCCTCCTTGGTTTACTTTAAAGAAATAGCTCTTCAGAAGTTTATCTTTCTTTAAAGTATTTATTTTTCCATTAAGAGTTAGGTAGACATACTTCCAATTTTGTTTCCTCTCAAGCTGTATCTTTACTGGAAAATACTATTTGTGTGGAAAACCACATTTTTACAGAGTACTTAGTCGTGTCTTAAAATGCAATAGCACATTTTTTCTGCCAGTTTTCTGGAAAAGATTTAAACTCTCTGACTTTAGTAAACTACCCCCTCTGTGAAGGGGCACATTTGACCGTTACCCTTGGATGATGCAAGAGGGCAGGGACGCCAAGCCCAGAGCCTGCCCACGGTGGGGAGTTCCACAGGAGACCTTGGCTACCTGCAGAGGGGGAGAGAACGGGAGGTGTCAGCCCTCCGAGGGGTGGGGGCCAGATCGTCGTGCAGCACTGCGGTGTGGTCCAGGACTGGCTGTGTCCTTCATGCTGTGCCCTCTGGAGGGGAAGGCATTATTGTCCTGGGCTGCAAATTATTCCCACAAAAAACCTTTCGAGGACAATGGGCAGCTCACATTAAAGATAATGAGGATAGAGACGGTTAGGCAAGCATTCATGGAGAGAGAGGCCTTTAAGTTCACTTGGCAAATGGAGCCAATTTCGAGCGAATCCCTACAATGTGCACAGGACAATGAAAAATGTTTAAAACATGGTTTACCTTAGAAACGCTAGATTTCCCTAGTCATTGTCCTACACTCCTCTTTCTCCCGGCCTCCCATCTCCGTGGGCCTGGGAGGTTCTGCTCCCCAAGTATCTCATCATTTCTCCCTGCGCTTTAGCTCAGACCTTGGTCAGTTCTCATCTGGGGTTTGTTGTAAGGACTGCAGCCCCACACTAGCCTTTCTGCCTCCAGTCTCAGCTCCTTTTCTTATTGAACAAGTGGTTGAGTATCCACCGTGCTCATCATTACATGGATCTGAGGGTTCCAGCAACACACCAGGTCCACGTGGTCCTTGCTTTCAGGAAGCCGGAGTTGCTCTTGGGGAATGGGACGCCCATCATCATGTTCACAAGGAGTTGTTTAATGACCCCGGGAATAGATGGTGCTGAGAAGAAGCGTAGGAGTGTGGCCAGGCATCGGACTGAGGAAGGCCTGTGTGAGCTCTTTCTGGGATGAGTGGAAACCACTCACTGACAGGGGTTGGGGAGAGGGCGGGGAAGAGCATTCCAGATCGGGTGGGAAGCCCGGAGGGGTTGGGGGGAAGGACCTTTTGGAAACTGAAAGAAAGTCTCCTGTGGTGAAAGAAAAAGGAGCAGAGCTTGAAATGAGGCTTGGTGTGTCCTGTGGGGCCTTTCGACCACACTGAGGAGTTTGGTCTTATTTCCAAGGAGCAGAGAGAATGTGCTGGAGAATTTTGAGGCAAGAGAGTGACGTGGTCAGATATGCAGGGATTTTTGGAGGATGGCTCTCCCTGGAGCATGGCCGGAAGAGCAGGGGAGGGTGGAGGAGGGAGGCTGCTGTGTGAACCCAGGGAGAGGCGATGCTGATTTCCACCAGGGGGGGCACTTAGGGGCTGACCTCACCTGGACTTAAGTCATTACAAGCAGGAGGAGGAGGAATCAAGGATACCACCTGGGCTCCTGACTCACCCACCCAAGTGAGTGCCGTGGGCCGAGATAGAAGGACCTAGAAGGACCGGCATGTGGACGATGGTTCAGTTGGGGCTTGTGGGACATGCAAGCCGACGGGCTGAGTAGGCTGTAGGATGTGGGGACTGGAGCCTGGGAGACGTCCGGACTGGAGATAAAAAGTTTGAGAGCCATCAGTATACAGATGGTGACAGAATCCACGTTGAAGGTGAGCTCACCTAAGGTGAAATTAGCTGCTTGGAATTCTCCTCCTGGAAGACAGATCTGATCTGGAAAACCACCTCCTGTTGCAGAGTCTTCAGGGCCCCCTCCTTCCCCTTTGGCATCCAAAGCCCCCAGGCGGCAGCTGCCTGTCTCCGCCGAGTCCCAGCTCCTTCGCCTGCCACCACCCCGGCTCCCGAGTGTTGTGAGGTGTCCTTTCTTGGTGGCCACATAAACCTCTGTCATCATGATGATCCCAGAGGCCTGTCATGGTGATTTATTTTCAGATCTCCCGTTAGACTGTCACCACCTTCCAGGCACAGGCTCCCGGTGATCACATTTGTGTTTTTTTGCTCCTCAGCTGAGCCTGCACCTGGTGGGTTTCCTGATGGGTATTGTGTGTGTGTGTGAAATACACACACACACCAGTCAGAATGCTTCCCGTGTAACATGTGCACTAAACTGAGGTTAAACAGGGGAAAGCACTCATGCCACTTTTCTGTATGCTTGAAATAATGTGTATATATATTTTATATTATGAATCACATATGTATATAAGTACACATGCATACATATTGGTACCCACGTCACAGGAATGTAGATACACATGCACACACGTGTGACATTTAACTCTCTTCCTCATCAAAGAACCAGTAGACTTAGGCATTGCAGGCAAGGAAACATTACGGGTAAAACCCAGAAACATACGGATGTGGGACAGTGCGGAGACTGGCCAGATGGAGTCAGACTCCCGTGCACAAACAGTACAGAAAGCCCCAGCTGGACACAGGTCCACTTGAATCAATAAGTAGAAACATTTGCAAAAAGCCTGGGGTGGTTTAACAGACTTAACACAAATTATATTCAGCCAAAGGAACTGACACAAGGAAGTAGTTCTTGGCAAACCCGGCATTTTTAGCTCTAAAAAAAAAGTTTGGACTGTTCAATTAACCCCCCAAAGTTATTTTGTGTAACAAGAATTTTACCATTTCTAGAAAAATATGCTCCAGACGAGAAGCAGTTGGGCATAGTTAGGACTGTCTTATGCTGTAGCATCTCTGTACATATTAACCCAATTACAGTTGTCAGCAACAGTTGAAAATCCTTAGGAATGGAACTTAGCGGTGATACTTCGTGTAATATCAAGTTTCTTGTAATGCTTCCCTATCCCGTGTGTAAAACATGGAGACTGCTCCCCTGGGAATGTATGGGCACTATAATAAAGGTAATGATCTGTGAGCGTGGCTTCACCAAATTAGTCCTTTAGAAAGTAATTACGCAGCCTTGCCCACACTCCGCTGCTCTCAAAGACTAAAATCTGCTCTGTGTGTCATTTCTTTGCCTTCCTAGAAAACGGCCTCGTATTGAGTCGATATAATTTAATTATATAAAATTATGTGTTCAGACTGCATCTTGTACTTAATTATAGCTCTGACACTACAGAGTTGTTATTTCCCAGCCAGAGCTTGTGCTTCTTCAAAGTGGGGGCCACGTCCCATTCATCTTTCTGTGCCCACTGCCGGGCACCGCGCGTGTGCGTGTGTGTGGCGTGGCAGGGGAGGAGCGGGAGATACAGGCAGTGCTGGAGGTCTCACCAGGCAACCTCAGGTGTCCCAGAGTCTGAGCACTTACAGGTGTCCCCTCTTTAACCCTCACTCCACTCCTTTGGGATGGCTGCTGTGATCATCTGCACTGTGACTGGTGAGGAAACGGAGCCCTAAAAGTTTAAGTAACTTGCTCAAGGTCTCCTGGCTGGTCCTTTTCAGAGCTGGGATTTGAACCCAGGCATCTGGCTCCACGGTCCACAGGCTACGAAGTGCTCAGTTGTGTTTGATGAATGAGCAACGGATCAAAAGATGGGACCGGTCCCAGACACGAAGGGGTGTGGGAGGTGGTTTTCATTGGCCCCTTGCTTCTGGGAGAGGCCACACTCTAATTACTAGTTCAGATCTGAGTTCCTTCCACTGGATTGCTGAGAGGGTCTCCGAACATGTTCCTTGTCTTCACCCACGTTTCCCTTCCAATCACACCACTTCTGCACTTTCTAAAGCTGGAGTCTCGTTTATCTCTGAGTTACCCAAAGTCCCATGGAAGCTACTCATGGCTCTGAGGATGCAGGGCTGAGTCGGTGAACAGCCTCCCGCCTGCTTCCCTGACCCAGGGCGGCCTCTCCTCCCAGGTGCCTTGGAGGCCGCCCCCTGGGCTCCCGGTAGTGTCTGGAGGCGCAGGGCTGGTTGACGTGCGTCCTCACATGCTGTGCCCCTGCCCTCCCCGCAGGGACCCTTCCGCAATCCTCCTTTACCTTTAGAGCCTGGCTCCAGGCCCTGGAGGCCTCCCTGGTGCATATTGAATTTAGGCGAGGTTCTCTTGGTGCCCCGAGCCCTCTGCTGTGTCTCGGTGCGCTGCAAACCTTGATTTCCCTCCAGACCAGCAGTTCCCAGAGGAACGCATCGTGGACCCTCAGCCCCTGTGTGCTGAACCAAAGAGTGAGTCATTTCAGAGTGGAAATATGAAGCGGTCATTTGGTCTGGTAATTGCTCACTTAGAAAGTTTTAACACGCTCTGTGCGTAGCCCCCTCCCCTGCGGTGAGCAAGCATTAAGGAAACTGCTCAGTCTTTCTGTCGGTAGTTCTGGTTCTTTCCGTTTTTCTCCAGCAGCCTCATCCCATTTATTACTCTCTTGCTCTTCTTAGAACCCTTTTTTAGTTTTTAATTGTGGTAAAATACACATAACATGAAACTGACCCTGTTAACCATTTTCGAGCGTACAGTTCAGCGGCATGAAGTACATTCACATGGTTGTGCAACCATCACGAGCATCCGTCCACAGAACTCTTTTCGTTTTGCAAAACTGAAACTTTGTCCCCATTAAACAATAAATCCCATTCTTCCCTCCTCTGGCCCTGACACCCTCCATTCACTTTCTGTCTCTGAGAATTTGATTACTCTAGGGACCTCATATAAGTGGAATCCTACAGTATTTGTCCTTTTGTAACTGGCTTATTTCCCTTGCACAACCTTTTGTGAAACTCTAGTTTCATGAGTTACAGAATCCCAAACCGAACAATGTCTGACTAAGGGTTCAAAGCTGGGTGCCAGGGGAGGGGGGTAATTGCCTCAAAGTTCGAGGCTGTCAGAGTCCCTGCTGGGGTGTCACCAGATCACACCCATGTGCGTTACCAGCAGCTCTGCTCAGCCTGTGTAAAGTCTAAGCATCTTATCTCTGGAATCCCTGCAGTGAAAAGTGTGCTCTTCCCCCAGAGCTAACGTCAGGGCAAAGCCAGACTCGAGAAGGGTGGTGCAGAGTCCTGGAAACAGGGCTCAGACTCCAAACTGCCGTGTACACCGTCAAACAGCAACAGAAGCCACTTTGACAAGCAGAGAATGGTAACAAGTGTCTAAGCTCTCTTAGGAATGGTGGGGTGGGGGGGAGGAATTTTAGGGCAGTTTAGAAAGATGATGAGGGGCATATGTTTGCTAAAGAAATTCCAGGACATATGCCTTCTGATCACCAATAGCGTACATTCTCTCTCAACTAGCTAAGAATCTAAGAAAGGAAACAGCAGATGTGAGGCCCATGCTCTAGGAAGGATCTGGACTGGAGTCTTGGAATATCTCTGATTTTTTGTTCTTTTTTTTTAAAAGATTGCTGTTGCACATTTGGCACGATCTACTGACGTGAGTGTCTGATTGGAGCATCACACAGGACTGTTTAAAAAGATGAACAGGCGTAGGCTACACATGTCCAGAATGAGTCATTAACTCTTGAGAATTAGCACAAAAGATTGTGTGCATTTCTTTCAAGACCTTCTATAATCTATCACCAGATTACATTCCCGAAGTTCAAAGCATGGGCTTTGGAGACAGATAGGTCTGGGTTCAAATCATGACTCTGCCAATTATGAAGAAGAAGCACCCTGACCCCACTCTCCTCCCTCCCGCCCATCTGCTGCTCTGTGTCCCATTGGGCAAACGGAGAGGGGAGCCAGGGAACAAGGGGCTGTGTTGCAATCCCCTACCCCTGCCAGAGTTAGCCTCCCAGCACAGAGGACAGGGAAGGGTCTGAGGGCAATCGCAAGAGGTCCAGTGGTGGTGTCTTGAATCAAGATGTAAAGATTTATTAATGTGTTACCTTTGTAACACATTAATAAATATTTGATGGTTGCAACTACATTGATCTAGCCTAGTTCCTGATGTCACGTAGGCATCCCATAAATGTTGGATTCATCCCTCTGTCAACTGTGCATTGCTTTTCCAGTATGCCAAGAATTTCTGTGGTTCTGTAGTCATGCTTTATCAATCCTTATCCCCTCCTGTTTCCATATTGAAACACGGTTTATCCTAGGGACCCAGCCTACACATTGTCTCCTGGGTGAAATCTTCCCTGATCTATCCAGGGTCACTTGGTCTTTCCTCTGCATTTCCAAATTTTGGTACATACCCCTCTAATTGGCACTTGGTTCATTCCATCCTGCCTTATGGTTATCTGTTCAACCTTTGTTCCCACGATCAGCTAGCACACTCCTTCAGGGTGGGGACCCTGTATTGTCTTTTTTATTTTGCTTCCTTCCGTTGCTCTGCACGGGGCATGGTTATGGTGTGTGTCTAATAAATGCTTGTTGAATGAAAAATCAAATACTACTCAGGATTAGAGAGTTGCATTACAGAAAAATACCTGGTGATGCTGTAATTAACTTGCTTAAAAAAAAAAAAAAGAAAAATCAAATACTAAAATTAGACAAAGGGCCATGCTATCTTTAAATCATCATGAAAGGCAAAGGGAGAACTTCCTGATCCTGAGAAGCTTTCCAGTATTACCAGAAACACTTCTTCATTGTTTACAGTGGTGAAATAACTCACAATCACATGTAGCAAAGCCTCTTAGTTATTGTAGAGTGGAGTCAGTGTAGGAGCTTTCAGCGTTCATGGATTATACATATTTGTGTACATACTTGGTAAAAAAACAATATATATATATACAGACACACACAATTTTATTCTGTTTATTTACCTTTTGTTGTTGTTGACATGGCCTCTAAACACAGACCAACCATTGTAATTTGCTCCAACATTGGAGGGATTTATTGAGAGATGCTATCTCCACTCTAGTATTTTATAGTTTTCAAAGCACCTTCAGATCTGTTTCTCACTTAATTCTCACAACCAAACTCTAACATAAGTTAGATAAATACTCTTTTATCACGTTCATGTTACGGACGATGAGATCCATCAGGTGACTGATGGATGTTAAGTAACGTCACCAAGGCCACTCAGTTCAGGAAGCGACAGACCCCCAGACGCAGGTCTCCTGACAAAACCCAGCGTCCTTTGAACAGTGCCATGTTGCCTTCTATACGTTAGTATCTACACTGATCGGGTAATCGACCTTGAAAAGAGCACTTGATTTAACAAGAAAATATGATATAGATACTTGCACCTTCTATGCTGCAGATTTTGTTGTGGTGGTGGTGGTTTTCCTGGACCTTGAAAAAAATGATTTATAGATACGCTTTGCTTTTGGAAAAACCTGACATTCAAAAATCTGGATGCAGCATAAGCTGTTACAAGATTATTTACAGGATTCCATAGCATCTTCTTAAAACCATAAATTTCCTTATCTACTTAAACATCATATTTGACAGATGTTGACCTTGTTCTTCAGGGCCACATCCTGGGTAAAGTGCCTTGCTTTTTTTTTTTTTAAATTCCTGTTCTCTCTCAAATCATCCTAAAGAGTGGGGAAACTGCTGGCTTTGCAGCAGTACCTCTTACTTGTGCAGTTTTCCACTGTGGCTGAAGTGTGGGTGGAAACATGCCCAGAAGTCGTATCCAGTGTTCCGACAGGTGCCCTGTAACCTAGGCTGGGCTCTGCCTGTTTGCTTGGTTTCTCTCTCACATATTTATCTCAGATGCCTTAAGATCCAATGGCCTGAGGGAGAACTAGCTTCTAAATCAGCCCATAATCCCTTATCTGTGATTTCAAAATCCAGAAGGCTCTGAACACCAAATGTTTTTTGGTAACTCAGTTATTATTTAGACTCAGCCTGATTGGACATCATTTGGTGGGGATTGGGGGGATGGAAGGGTGGAAAAACCTCCCCTGAATTGAAACATGTGGCTTTTAATGGTTTCTATTTCTCCCTTTTCATGTGAAAGTTCTTCTGCTCTTCTGTAGAGTTTTTTTTTTTTTAACATCTTTATTAGAGTATAATTGCTTTACAATGGTGTGTTAGTTTCTGCTGTATAACAAAGTGAATCAGCTACACATATGCATATATCCCCATATCTCCTCCCTCTTGCGTCTCCCTCCCACCCTCCCTATCCCACCCCTCTAGGTGGTCACAAAGCACCGAGCTGATCTCTCTGTGCTATGCGGCTGCTTCCCACTAGCTATCTATTTTACATGTGGTAGTGTATATATGTCCATGCCACTCTCTCACTTCGTCCCAGCTTACCCTTCCCCCTCCCTGTGTCCTCAAGTCCATTCTCTACGTCCGCATCTTTATTCCTGTCCTGCCCCTAGATTCTTCAGAACCTTTTTTTTTTTTAATTCCATATATATGTGCTAGCATATGGTATTTGTTTTTCTCTTTCTGACTTACTTCACTCTGTATGACAGACTCTAACTCCATCCACCTCATTACAAATACCTCCATTTCATTTCTTTTTACGGCTGAGTAATATTCCATTGTATATATGTGCCACATCTTCTTTATCCATTCATCTGTCGATGGACACTTAGGTTGCTTCCATGTCCTGGTTATTGTAAATAGAACTGCAATGAACATTGTGGTACATGACACTTTTTTTTTTAATTTTTTTTTTAAATACAGCAGGTTATTATTAGTTATCTACTTTATACATATTAGTGAATACATGTCAATCCCAATCTCCCAATTCATCACACACACACACCCCCCCCACCATTTTCCCCCCTTGGTGTCCATATGTTTGTTCTCTACGTCTGCATCTCTATTTCTGCCTTGCAAACCAGTTCATCTGTACCATTTTTCTGGATTCCACATGTATGCATTAATATACGATATTTGCTTTTCTCTTTCTGACTTCCTTCACTCTGTATGACAGTCTCTAGATGCATCCACATCTTTACAAATGACCCTATTTCGTTCCTTTTTATGGCTGAGTAATATTCCATTGTATATATGTGCCACATCTTCTTTATCCATTCATCTGTCGATGGACACTTAGGTTGCTTCCATGTCCTGGCTATTGTAAATAGAACTGCAATGAACATTGTGGTACATGACTCTTTTTGAATTATGGTTTTCTCAGGGTATATGACAAGTAGTGGGATTGCTGGGTCATATGGTAGTTCTCTTTTTAGTTTTTTAAGGAACCTTCATACTGTTCTCCATAGTGGCTGTATCAATTTACATTCCCACCAACAGTGCAAGAGGGTTTACTTTTCTCCACACCCTCTCCAGCATTTATTGTTTGTAGAGTTTTTGATGATGGCCATTCTGACTGGTCTGAGGTGATAACTCATTGTAGTTTTGATTTGCATTTCTCTGATGATTAGAGATGTTGAGCATCCTTTCATGTATTTGTGGGCAATCTGTATATCTTCTTTGGAGAAATGTCTATTTAGGTCTTCTGCCCATTTTTGGATTGGGTTGTTTGTTTTTTTGATATTGAGCTGCATGAGCTGCTTGTAAATTTTGGAGATTAATCCTTTGTCAGTTGCTTCATTTGCTAATATTTCCTCCCATTCTGAGGGTTGTCTTTTCGTCTTGTTTATGGTTTCCTTTGCTGTGCAAAAGATTTTTTAAGTTTCATTAGGTCTCATTTGTTTATTTTTGTTTTTATTTCCATTTCTCTAGGAGGTGGGTCAAAAAGGATCTTGCTGTGATTTATGTCATAGAGTGTTCTACCTATGTTTTCCTCTAAGAGTTTGATAGTGTCTGGCCTTACATTTAGGTCCTTAATCCGTTTTGAGTTTAGTTTTGTATATGGTGTTAGAGTGTTCTAATTTCATTCTTTTACATGTAGCTGTCCAGTTTTCCCAGCACCACTTATTGAAGAGGCTGTCTTTTCTCCATTGTATATTCTTGCCTCCTTTATCAAAAATAAGGTGACCATAGGTGCGTGGGTTTATCCCTGGGCTTTCTATCCTGTTCCATTGATCTATATTTCTGTTTTTGTGCCAGTACCATATTGTCTTGATTACTGTAGCTTTGTAGTATAGTCTGAAGTCAGCAAGCCTGATTCCTCCAGTTCCGTTTTTCTTTCTCAAGATTGCTTTGGCTATTGGGGGTCTTTTGTGTTTCCATACAAATTGTGCAATTTTTTGTTCTAGTTCTGTGAAAAATGCCAGTGGTAGTTTGATAGGTATTGCATTGAATCTGTAGATTGGGTAATCATGTAGGAATGCAGGAGATTTCTGTGCATTAATCTTGTATCCTGCTACTTTACCACATTCATTGATTAGCTCTATTAGTTTTCTGGTAGCATCTTTAGGATTCTCTATGTATAGTATCATGTCACCTACAAACAGTGACAGCTTTGCTTTTTTTTTTCCGATTTGGATTCCTTTGGATGTGGCTAAAACGTCCAAAACTATGTTGAATAATAGAGGTGAGAGTGGACAGCCTTGTCTTGTTCCTGCTCTTAGAGGAAATGGTTTCAGTTTTTCACCATTGAGAACGATGTTGGCTGTGGGTTTGTCATATATGGCCTTTATTATGTTGAGGTAAGTTCCCTCTATGCCTACTTTCTGGAGGGTTTTTATCATAAATGGGTGTTGATTTTTGTCAAAAGTTTTTTCTGCATCTATTGAGATAATTATATGGTTTTTCTCCTTCAATTTGTTAGTATGGTTTATCACATTGATTGACTTGCATATATTGAAGAATCCTTGCATTCCTGGGGTAAACCCCACTTGATCATGGTGGATGATCCTTTTAATGTGCTGTTGGATTCTGTTTGCTAGTATTTTGTTAAGAATTTTTGCATCTATGTTCATCAGTGATATTGGTCTGTAGTTTTCTTTCTTTGTGACATCTTTGTCTGGTTTTGGTATCAGGGTGATGGTGGCCTCGTAGAATGAGCTTGGGAGTGTTCCTCCCTCTGCTATATTTTGGAAGAATTTGAGAAGGATAGGTGTTAGCTCTTCTCTAAATGTTTCATAGAATTCGCCTGTGAAGCCATCTGGTCCTGGGCTTTCGTCTGTTGGAAGATTTTTAATCACAGTTTCAATTTCAGTGCTTGTGACTGGTCTGTTCATACTTTCTATTTCTTCCTGGTTCAGTCTCAGAAGGTTGTGCATTTCTAAGAATTTGTCCATTTCTTCCAGGTTGTCCATTTTATTGGCATAGAGTTGCTTGTAGTAATCTCTCATGATCCTTTGTATTTCTGCAGTGTCAGTTGTTACTTCTCCTTTTTCATTTCTAATTCTATTGATTTGAGTCTTCTCCCTTGTTTTCTTGATGAGTCTGGCTAATGGTTTATCAATTTTGTTTATCTTCTCAAAGAACCAACTTTTAGTTTTATTGATCTTTGCTATTGTTTCCTTCATTTCTTTTTCATTTATTTCTGATCTGATCTTTATGATTTCTTTCCTTCTGCTAACTTTGGGGTTTTTTTTGTTCTTCTTTCTCTAATTGCTTTAGGTGTAAAGTTAGGTTGTTTATTTGAGATGTTTCTTGTTTCTTGAGGTAGGATTGTATTGCTATAAACTTCCCTCTTCGAACTGCTTTTACTGCATCCCATAGGTTTTGGGTCATCGTGTTTTCATTGTCATTTGTTTCTAGGTATTTTTTGATTTCTTCAGTGATCTCTTGGTTATTTAGTAGTGTATTGTTTAGCCTCCATGTGTTTGTATTTTTTACAGATTTTTTCCTGTAACTGATATCTAGTCTCATAGCGTTGTGGTCGGAAAAGATACTTGATATGATTTCAATTTTCTTAAATTTACCAAGGCTTGATTTGTGACCCAAGATATGATCTATCCTGGAGAATGTTCCATGAGCACTTGAGAAGAAAGTGTATTCTGTTGTTTTTGGATGAACTGTCCTGTAAATATCAATTAAGTCCATCTTGTTTAATGTATCATTTAAAGCTTGTGTTTCCTTATTTATTTTCCTTTTGGATGATCTGTCCATTGGTGAAAGTGGGGTGTTAAAGTCCCCTACTTTGATTGTGTTACTTTTGATTTCCCCTTTTATGACTGTTAGCATTTGCCTTATGTATTGAGGTGCTCCTATGTTGGGTGCATAAATATCTACAATTGTTATATCTTCTTCTTGGATTGATCCCTTGATCATTATGTAGTGTCCTTCTTTGTCTCTTGTAATAGTCTTTATTTTGGAGTCTATTTTGTCTGATATGAGAATTGCTACTCCAGCTTTCTTTTGATTTCCATTTGCATGGAATATCTTTTTCCATCCCCTCACTTTCAGTCTGTATGTGTCCCTAGGTCTGAAGTGGGTCTCTTGTAGGCAGCATATATATGGGTCTTGTTTTTGTATCCATCCAGCTAGTCTGTGTCTTTTGGTTGGAACATTTAATCCATTTACATTTAAGATAGTTATCGATATGTATGTTCCTATTACCATTTTCTTAATTGTTTTGGGTTTGTTATTGTAGCTCTTTTCCTTCTCTTGTGTTTCCTGCCTAGAGAAGTTCCTTTAGCATTTGTTGTATAGCTGGTTTGGTGGTGCTGAATTCTCTTAGCTTTTGCTTGCCCGTAAAGGTTTTAATTTCTCCATTGAATCTGAATGAGATCCTTGCTGGGTAGAGTAATCTTGCTTGTAGGTTTTTCCTTTTCATCACTTTAAGTATGTCCTGCCACTCCCTTCTGGCTTGCAGAGTTTCTGCTGAAAGATCAGCTGCTAACCTTATGGGGATTCCCTTGTATGTTATTTGTTGCTTTTCCCTTATTGCTTTTAATATTTTTTAATTTAATTTTTGATAGTTTGATTAATATGTGTCTTGGTGTGTTTCTCCTTGGATTTATCCTGTATGGGACTCTCTGCACTTCCTGGACTTGATTGACTATTTCCTTTCCCGTATTAAGGAAGTTTTCAACTTTAATCTCTTCAAATATTTTCTCAGTCCGTTTCTTTTTCTCTTCTTCTTATGGGACCCCTATAAGTGGTGTGTTGGTGCATTTAATGTTGTCCCAGAGGTCTCTGAGACTGTCCTCAATTGTTTTCATTCTTTTTTCTTTATTCTGCTCTGTGGTAGTTATTTCCACTCTTTCATCTTCTAGGTCACTTATCTGTTCTTCTGCCTCAGTTATTCTGCTATTGATTCCTTCTAGAGAATTTTTAATTTCATTTATTGTGTTGTTCATCATTGTTTGTTTGCTCTTTAGTTCTTCTAGGTCCTTTCTTGTATTTCCTCCATTCTATTTCCAAGATTTTGGATCATCTTTACTATCACTACTCTGAATTCTTTTTCAGGTAAACTGCCTATTTCCTCTTCATTTTTTGGTCTGGTGGGTTTTTACCATGCTCCTTCATCTGCTGTGTGTTTCTCTGTCTTCTCATTTTGCTTAAGTTACTGTGTTTGGGGTCTCCTTTTCACAGGCTGCAGGTTCATAGTTCCCGTTGTATTTGGTGTCTGCCCCCAGTGGGTAAGGTTGGTTCAGTGGGTTTTGTAGGCTTCCTGGTGGAGGGGACTGGTGCCTGTGTTCTGGTGGATGAGGCTGGATCTTGTCTTTCTGGTGAGCAGGACCACGTCCAGTGGTGTGTTTTGGGGTGTCTATGACCTTGTTATGATTTTAGGCAGCCTCTCTGCTAATGGGTGGGGTTGTGTTCCTGTCTTGCTAGTTGTTTGGCATAGTGTGTCCAGCACTATAGCTTGCTGGTCGTTGAGTGGAGCTGGGTCTTAGCGTTGAGATGGAGATCTCTGGGAGAGCTTTCGCCATTTGATATTACGTGGAGCCAGGAGGTCTCTGGTGGACCAACGTCCTGAACTCGGCTCTCCCACCTCAGAGGCGCAGGCCTGACACTCGGCTGGAGCACCAAGACCCTATCAGTCACATGGTTCAGAAGAAAAGGGAGAAAAAAAGAAATGAAGGAAGGAAGGGAGGGAGAGAGAGAGGAAGGAAATAAAAGTTATTAAAATTAAAAATTAAAAAATTATTAAAAATAAAGAAATTTAAAAGTAATAAAAAAGAAAGAAAGAAAGAAGAGAGCAACCAAACCAGAAAACAAATCCACCAATGATAACCAGCACTAAAAATTATACTAAAAGAACCAAAAACAAAACAAAACAAAAAACGGACAGACAGAACCCTAGGACAAATGGTAAAAGCAAAGGTATACAGACAGACTCATACAAAGAAACAAAGAAACATACACATACACACTCACAAAAGGAGAAAAAGGAAAAAAATATATATATCTTTTGGGAAGTCTGAGGTCTTCTGCCAGCATTCAGTAGGTGTTCTGTAGGAGTTGTTCCACATGTAGATGTATTTCTGATGTATTTGTGGGGAGGAAGGTAATCTCCACGTCTTACTCCTCCCCCATCTAGAGCTATTTTTGAGTGTGATTAGGGGTGCTGCCCCAGACCCTTCTGGGGGTGTTGGGTATTATATGCTATATGCCCCCTGCTTTTGTTCTGAGGTCAGAACCTGGATTCAGAAGCCTGTCAGGCCCCAGGGGATTGGGAGAGGGTTTGTGGACCAGTGGGACCCGATGGCCAGGCTGGCCCGTGCCCAGAGCAGTTCCTGCTGAGACCGTATCCGTGGACACTGGCCCGACACTTGACTGACATTCAGGGGAGAGCCTGGCTTGTAGGTGGGTGGTGCCCCCAGGGGAGCCGTGAGGCCCTTGTAGCACAATCATCTGTCACAGTGCCACTAGGGCCAGCCAGCTGCCTGCAGAGCCAGGCAGCCAGATGTGCCGAGGTTTGTCCCGGGAAATCAGAGTTCAGGGAGAGTCTACTGACTCTACAAAGCTCATACCCCCTCCCTCCTTCCCTCCTTCCCTTCCTTCCACAGCAATCTGTGTCTACTAGTAACAAGGCCTGGCTCTTGGCTTGTGAAGAGGAGCAGTGATACTTCGCATCTGCTTAGTATCTACAGCTTATAATTTGTTGTCTTTTCTCATCCCGTCCGCCAGCAGTTCCTGGCAAGACTGGCCTTGGCCTCTGTCTTCGCAGCGGAGGAGCTGAGGGTTAAGTCACCTCCCCAGAACACACAACTCTCAATCTGCAGAGCCCGGCCTCAGGCTTTTCCTTTTCTGCTGCCTTCAGAGGCCCTGAAATTATTTGTTGATCCAAGCCAAGTTTCTCCCTTCTAGGACTCAAAACCCAATCCAAGTGGAGTGGTGGCTCTTTTTCAGATTCCCGGGATGAATCATTTAACCTCCGTTTTCCACGCCCCAAAGTGGGCTTCATAATCCTTACAAGCGAAACAATCTATGAGACTGTGCCTTGTGAGCTGCAGAGCCCCTGACCGCGTGGCACAGTATTTCCCAATTCTTCTCCACCCCGACATCCAGATATGTCTGTCTGGGGTTTCCCCATGGTGCTTCCTCCCAGGTCTTTTGGGGTTCACCTCCTCCCCTTCTTTCCACCCTCTCTTTCCTGACATCCTCAAGGGCAAAGCCTCTATTGTCTTTGAGAACGTGTGTTGCCTTGCTCACTACTGAACGATAAATGGTTGTTGGAGTTTATATACCAGAGGAATGTCCGCTTGTCATTAGGGTGGCTTGGGCTTGGTGACATTGTCAACATCACCTTGGCAGGTGTGGCAGCCTGACCCCCTCAGTCAGGTGTGCCTGGGGGCATTGACAAAGCTCTGTCCTTATGACACCAAAACAGCTGGGTATAGACTGAGAAGGAAGTCAATCAAGGAGTCTTTTCTAACCTAAATCTGAGAGTGTAGATTGCAGGCAATATCCGGATGACAATCCTTCTTTAATACACTGTAAGTAGAAATAGGAACTGGGAGGCTGACAGATTGGTCTACAGGCCATTAGGCCTTTGCAGGAACCATCCAGCATTCAGGTGTTTGTGGGAATGTCTCCCCTGCCAGGAACCTCTGGGTGACCCTTTCTCCCTGCATTCTGCTGTCCCTCCGTATACAATGGCTGCTACAATTTGTCTGGCTCAGAGGTTTCCTCCATACCAAAGAGACTCCCAGCGTCAAGATTTAGGGCTGGTTTGAGGTGGGAGGGGGTGGGAGGGGGATGCAGGCCTCTCTGCAGGGTTGCGGAATGTTTCAGGGGTCAAGGAAATAATACAAACCTTTGAATAGAGGCCCCTGAATAGTTTGTTTGGAGTTCCCAGTGACTAGCATCTCAGTTACCAACTGCTTTGTTACAATTTGCTTCTGTTCTTACATGGTTTTTAAAGCAAGTGAATGGATATAAAGTGTTTCTAAGTGTAATAATTCTCTCTTCTGATCCATGGCTAACAAGCCGAGAGTAGGTAGAGGGGCCATAACGCAAAGGATCTCTAATTTGCTCTGCTAAAAACTCCATTCCTTGCTCTGTCAGCTCCGCATTTTGCGCCTTAAGGCTGAATAAATTAGTTGCCGCCCTTAGAAAAAAAGCGCCACGTTTGGCCAAGGAATCTTCATTAGCTACCTTTCTGGAGGAAAGATGATTAATCTCATTATGCTGAGCAAACCAGTTTTGTATGCTTTGAAATTCCAACCTTGTCAATTTTGTGTTTCTCAATCAGGGACAGCAAATGTCAGTCTCATGCAAGAGAAATACTGGCTTTTGATTTAAGGGGAAACAAATCTTGCTTACTTTTTTTTTTTCTTTCTAGTCTTCAAGGCAAAAATTCAGATGCCCTAGCCTATACATTTATATGCTGTTGTTGTTCTTGTTTGTAGAAAAAATAACCTGGTAGATTATCAAGGCCAACAAAAATAACTGTCTTTACCTGTTAAAAAATACAGAGATGTAAGAAGACTGTAAACTTTGCATGTAATTATGCTAATTCAAATTAAAAACTAGTTATCAACTAAAATTAATGAAAATTTAAGTGAATTGAATACTTCTGTTTATGCGCTGGAAGCTCTGACCCCAGAATTCCTTTCCTCCCTACCGAGAGGTTGCTAATGCCTGAGTTGGCTTCCCCGGGCGCTGAGCCGGCCGCCGAGATCTTTCTCAGCTGACCAAGGCTTCGAGGCCCTGCAGACTGCAAGGCCAAGATCATCACCAGACGGTGAAGGTCCGTGTGCTTGACACACCGTAGCCTTCAACCGTGTTTTGTGTTACTGCCACTTCTAAGAGTTGACACTGTTCTTTCCCCCAAACACTGATGATGTAGAGCTGTTGTTGTCATGGAAACCTGGAGATGGAAGGGACCTAAAAAGATTCAGGGTGAAAGTTCATCTTTTAAAAAAATAGTCCAAAAAGAAGGTCAAATGAACCAATTTTCTTACTTTCTTTTTTCTTTCTTTCTTCTTCTTTTGGCCACGATGCACAGCATGCAGGATCTTAGCTCCCCAACCAGGGATTGAACCCAGGCCCCCTGCAGTGGAAGCACGGAGTCTTAACCACTGGACTGCCAGGGAAGTCCCTGAACCAATTTTATTATGAAACATCTTTTAAATTAATAGGTCATAAAACTATAAAGGAAAGAATGGGTTATATAAATGGGTTCTGTTTTACAGAACGCAGAGGCTCTCATCCCGCTGCCCTCTCCCCCTCCCCCCTCCCCCCTCCCCCCTCGTTGAATCCCAACCCGAGGACCAGTTATCTCAGAGCCAAGAGATGCCCTACCGTTTCCCACTTTCCCAGGCCACAGCTGCACGGCTAGTGCAGGGCAGCTGTCATGCAGATGTGTCTCGGTGGTCATTATTCTAGCAAAGACAGCCCCTGAGTGCATGACTTTGTGCCAGACACTATGCTAGGTCTCTATGCTCCTTACTCTTCACAGCCATCCGGTGGTAGGCAGGTTACCCCAGGTTTAGAGATGGTGTAACTGAGCCTCAGAGAGGCAGAGTAACTTGATTGAGGTCACACAGCTAAGGAGGGACAGAACCAGTACTCAGATTCGGGTCTGTTTGATTATTGTACGACCCACATTTCATGGTTCAAGCATTGCCTGTGTAATACTTTCTGCCATTGGGAAGAACGATTTTGATGGGGCAGCAGAATTGGAGCTGGTAGCATAGCTCAGAGTTGCTTTTTGCTGGGTTGCGTAAACTGAGAGGACCTTTAGGGTGTTGGTGATATCTCTTCTTTATCTTCTTTGTGATTTGAAAGATAAACCACGTTGGTGACACTGGCATTACTTCTGTGGTGGAGATGCTTATCAGCATTTTGTGTTTGCTTACAGGGAAAAGGTGGCTCCTATGAGATAGGAATCTGGCAGGATTAAGAATGTGGGGATTCCTGTGAAGCAGGTACTTCCAGAGGTGCCTGCTGACTTCAGAGCACAGATGTTTAAATACTGTTTCACTCTTCCTTCGTTCTAGCCTTTTCCACTTTATTTCTCCATACCATATTCGTCCCATTGACTTAAAAAAATTTTTTTAATTGAAGTATAGTTGCTGTACAATATTATATAATATACAGGTGTACAATATAGTGAGTCACAATTTTTAAAGGTTATACTCCATTGATAGTTATTGTAAAATATTGGCTATGTTCCCTGTACAATATATCCTTGTAGCTTATTTTATACCTAATAGTTTGTACCTCTTAATTCCCTACCCCTATACTGCCCCTTCCCCCTTCCCTCTCCCGACTGTAACCATTGACTTTTTTTTTTTTCTGTTGGCCGTGCCACGCCATGCGGCATGTGGGATCTTAGTTCCCGGACCAGTGATCAAACCCTTGCCCCGCCTCCAATGGAAGCACAGTCTTAACTACCAGACCACCTGGAAAGTCCCTGTAACCATTGACTTTTTTTTTTTTTTTAATTTATTTATTTATGGCTGTGTTTGGGTCTTCGTTTCTGTGCGAGGGCTTTCTCTAGTTGTGGCAAGCGGGGGCCACTCTTCATCGCGGTGCGCGGGCCTCTCACTATCGTGGCCTCTCTTGCTGCGGAGCACAGGCTCCAGACGCGCAGGCTCAGTAATTGTGGCTCACGGGCCCAGCTGTTCTGCGGCATGTGGGATCTTCCCAGACCAGGGCTCGAACCCGTGTCCCCTGCATTAGCAGGCAGATTCTCAACCACTGTGCCACCAGGGAAGCCCAACCGTTGACTTTTGATACCCCTTCCTTTTGGAGGATTAGTACTGATACCAAATGCTGTTGGGTGACACCTGACATGTGGCCTGGGGACCCCTGTGGTCAAGGAGCTCAGCTGCAGGTCTTCCCCTCAGACAGGTGCTCTGCAAGCACACAGGGCTCCTCCCGCTGCAGGTGAAGGCACTGCCGTCTTGCAAGCTGGATGCTTTGCTTAGCTTACCCGGTGGCACCTGGGGCCCCTGCTGACAACTGGAGGGCAGTTCTTGTGGCTCCTGGTCCACAGGCTTCCTCCTGATTCACATCACCTCTCAGTTTTCCCCAGCTTCAAAAGGTGCATGTTTCCTTTTAAATGGGGAAAGCTTAACTTGAAATGGTACCATTGTCAGATGCAAGTACAAGTCATACCTCTAACTGCTAGAGCACACGGCCAATTCCTGAGAGAGGGGAGGAGTCCATTTTACTGGAGATTTGTCGGCCTGTCTTTCTACTCTGAGTCCTTCAGTTTGACCCTGGCGGTTGGAGGTTCTCAAACCTTTTGGTCCATGTTTCATTTGAACATCTCTTCGGCTCATGCATGATTTTCTGATGTCACACTTCAGTCACGTGAAAAGTATTGATTCGCTGGTTATGCAGGTCTTCCAAATGTTGACACATTTCATTATACAATTTAGAAGAATCATATGGGTTAATATCACCACCAAGTCATCAGAAAAGTCTTGAAGTATGGGATGTTGTCCAGCTCACGGGGGCTGATACAAATTTTCCAATGTTCTGTTTTTTTCTTGAAAGCTCAGATTTTATCATTGGCAGCAAACACTGTCAATTGTTTATCTTGATGTGACAGGCTCACTTCATTCACTGTTGAGAAAATGACTGCACAGCACTCTGTCTGAATAAGCGCAGTTTGCCGCTCTGTCGTTCTTTCAGGTGAAAATGATGCTCCCCGAATCAGAGCCCACGGCTGAGACGGCTTGCGGGCCTCGGGCAGCCAAGGGCCTCCTGTGCTTTCCATTCCTCTCACAGAGGAAAGAGGCACGTTCTCGAGGGTTTGCTTGAATAACGTGAGGATATCACGCAGCTTCACTAAAGACATCTTGCGTGAACTTAGCTTTTCGCCCTCAGTGGCAGCAAGGGTCTGGGCTAAGGCACAACAGCATTGCCCCTACCCCCTGGCAGCTTCCGTGCTATCAGCGCACGTGTCAGCACAGCGACAGAGGCAATACTATCTGGGTATTATTGTGAGGATCGTTTTGACCTCACGGATGTCCTGAAGGGGTCTCAGGGACTCTCAGGGGTCTTTGCCCTGTACTTTCGGAACTGCTGCTGTCAGTGTTGGAAACAGCTTTTCATTCGGCACCTTCACGAGGGTGGAGTGGGGCGGCTTTGTGCCAGGTAATGTGCTAGGGGCTGAGGATGCCCAGTGTGAATGGCCCGTCCCTGTTTTCAAGGAGCTCGCAGGCTAGTGGAGAAGGGCTCAAGTAAATGGATGCCTTCAAAACATCCTAGTAAGTGCAGTGATAATGGTCAGCCGAGGGGATGCTCTGGAAATACGCCGGAGGACCACTCAGCCCAGCTTGCTCTTCTAGCAGTGGGTGGTGAGGGGTGTGTCTTGGAGGGAATAGCTCTGAGCTGATGAACTTCGAGAGGAGAAGTAATCCAGGTGAAGAAGAGGGGGAGAGTCCCACGAAGATTGAGTGGCTTGGGAGAAGGCTTGGAAGCAGGAGAGAGCTTGAAATACAGTAAGAGCCCTACATATGAACCTTCAAGATGTGAATGTGCATCTGATTCCAGTAAGGAACCAGAACCTGTGCCGTCATCATCAGGCGTGAGTGAAATTGCAGCTTGCGCTCCATCTCCTATTGCTGACTGTCCTTCAGCTCTACCATCTCCCACCTCCTCTCCCTCCTCCAGTCAGTAACTCTTCTTGCCTGTTCACTCGATGCCAGCCCCCATATGCCAGCTGTTGTACTGGACTACTGTACTTTTCAGGGTACTGTACTGTAAGATTAAAAATGTTTTCTTTATTTTTTGTGTTTGTTTGTTTTTTATGTATTATTTGTGCAAAAAGTATTATAAACCTATTACAGTACAGTACTGTATAGCTGATTGTGTTAGTTGGGTACCTAGGCTAACTTTGTTGGACTTAAGAACAAATTGGACTTAGGAACGTGGTCTCGGAACAGAACTCGTTCGTATGTAGGGGACTTACTGTATTTGAGAAGCTACACGAGTCCAGCTAGAGCTGGAGCACAGGAGCTGGGGCGTCACATGGACTGAAGACATATACCGGGCAGGTTGATCCCAAGCGCTGAGAATTTTATCCCAAAGACAGTGGATTTAAGCAGAGATGTGATCCAATTTGTATTTTAGAAAGATCACGCTGCCGTATGAAAAAGAGTGGGAAGGGAACGGGTAAGACTGTCGACAGGTGAGCCAGTGGAGGCTGGATGGAGTCCAGAGATCATGTGACCAGGGCCAGACCAGGGTGTGATAGTGGAGATGAGATCTGTAGATACTGAGACGGTATTTAATATTCTGAATACTTAGGTACTTAAGAGTCAGCAGGATTTGAGGATTGATTTGATGCAGAGGGTAAGAAATACGGAAGCAGCCAAGGATACTCCGAGATTTGTAGATCAACAGTAGGCTGCACGGTGCTGCATTCATAGAGGTGAGGGAGCAGGGGAGGTGGTTACAGGCAAGACGGCCAGTTTAACTTCATGTATCATGTTCCTATGCACACACGTGTGTATACATGTCTATACATGCCCGTATCTTCAGGTGAAGATGTCAGTGGGCTGATGGAGTCAGATCTGGAGCTCGAGACGACTCTGGTCAGAGATGTCAGTTGAGGAGTCAACAGCAGAGGTCATGGCTGCAACCGGGAGGGTTGGTGAGGTCACCCAGGAGGAGGAGGGCTCACGTCAGGAGAGAAGTCACAGCAGCTCAGTAGGTCTGGGAGGAAGGAAACCCAGACCTGGGTCTTCCTAGTCCCTGTCACGTGCAGAAAAGAGTAGAGAAAAGATTTTAAGTCATAACTCTTCAACTAAACATTTAGTTACCGTCCGAGCGTGCTTTTAAATGTTTCATACTAAACACGATGCTTTATGAGCAGTACGGCGCCTATAACACATATTTTTGTTCCCGAACTAACACAGACTTTAAATCTGTAAAGGATGGTGAAAATACCGATTATGATTTATATTTCCTTACCCACCCCTTTGAATATTTTTTTTCTTTTAAAAATAGGGTAGCTTTACCCCCATCTATGGTTTTCCAGTTCGCAGAAATTTTACCCTTCTTCCTTTATACTAATAAGATATGCTGGTAATTTTAGAAGTTATGATTTTCATTCTGTCGGATGGCCAAAGATGGGAACAATAACATCAGAAGTGCCATCTGTCACGTGAGGTTTGGATGAGCTCTGGGCTTTGGCATTGCAGTGGCAGGAAGAGGGAAGTAGGGGGATTTGTTCCCATCTTAGAACTAAAGTAGCATCTTAGAACTAAGTAGTATCAGGAGCATTTTCTAGTGGTTTCCCCCATGGTGGCAGGTGTGAAGCGGACGTGGGTGGCAAGACGGGAGAGTCTGGACTGGGAGTTCAGCCTTTCCCCCTCCCCCACCCCCCAGCATCCCTGATAATGCCTAGGTTGGGCTTGAGCCATGGCTTGGCACTGGCAGCCTCACTTGGGAGGGGGAAGGGCTGATGATTACTTTCCATTTCTCTTTACATTTTAATATCTTTTCTAATATGTTTCTGTACTTTAAAAATAAAAATTTAAAAAAAAGGATAACCAGTTAAAATGACTTCTAATCCTACACTTGGGACATTCAGACAATTTGCTTATAACCCAGACTGTCTATTAAAGGGACTCCCCCATAACTCAGGATCCAGGAGGGTTAGTTATGATGGAAGGATTGTGCATACACGCAGAGGGTGGTACCATCTCCTAAGCAGGCAGCTTGCCAGCAAGGGTTTTCGAGGCTTTATCAACCTGCTAGGTGGTTGTGAAAGTTGATCTATCTTTAACTATCTGTATTTGAAGCTTTTTAGCCCTACGTATACACTGTATCTTTTCTGGGGGTGGGGGGTAGTTTTTTCAGTAGATTCTTAGTTTTGTGTTTACTGAAAATGAATCATATGGCGTGTTGCTCTTCCTCGTAGTGAGTGTTGATGTGTCCCGAGAAATCCAGACTCAACCACATTGCCTGGCGTGGAGGAGACCTTCAGAAGGAAACTTCACACCTTTGAGGCTCAGCTCATGGCAGCTTGCAGGGAGAGGGTTATCGAGGATGAAGAGGGAGAATCTTGATATCCCAGCACCTTCCCAGTCTGGTTTCTGCATCAGAGTTTTACTGTTTGGTGTGAAGCAAATTCTTAGGAAAGTCCTATGTCTAGTTCTGGTAATAGGCAAAACGTCAGACCAAAGACACAGAATCATTATTTTTCCATTAACCTATTGCACTTTCTCTGAGCAAACCAATTCCCATCGTGTCCTGACGTCATGTAAGGATCCAGGAGCAGGTTCACAACCGAAGCTGCGTTTGCCGTAGTTCAACTCCTCCGTTAACAACTGTGTTAAAGTGTAATATCTAAGTAGTTGCTGTAAAGTGAGCTGAAGTGCGTTGATTACGAGGAGATGGGGGAAGGCGCAGGAGGAAGCAGCTGACGGGGGAAGCCCACAGAGGCCCAGTAGCAGATTTCGGCTAAGATTTTTTAAAAAAACCTACACACTTCCCAGCTGTGCCTTAGAAAGTAGCCTCCTCTGACATCATCTGCAGGTGGAAACAGAGGCTGAGAACTAACATGGTATTACAGAAGGGATTCTTGCACTAACTTTACAATTTTTCCTGCTTTTATATAGAGCTCTTTAAATTTGAGCATCTCAGTAATATGACCTTGTGAAATAGGGTCATTATCCCTATTGTACAGATGAGGAAATTGAATCGAGGGTTAAAGTACGTGTTTGGGGTAACATACCCCTGACCTGGGTCTTTTAAGGGCTCCGGTTATTGCACTGGTGCCTTCTGCACCAGGAGGAAAGGGACATTCATCTCTTCAGTCCTAGAGGTTCTACACCGTGAGACAGCAAATGATGACACGGAATAGGAGCCGATCTAAAAAGCATTTAGATTAGGATCTACAGTTGTGTTTCGTCTCTATAATGTACCTCTGTGGCTAACCACAGACCATTAACAGTAAGCGTGTCTGTGGTTAGAAAACTAGAGTATTCACTCCCTATCAGGAGGGCAGTAAATCAGGAAAGCAGGTTGAAGCGCAGCTTCGGTGATGGCATGTCGCTGTGGAACACTCGGTAATAGGAGCAGACAGACAGCCTGGTGTGCAGAAATGAGAGATTGCGTTGCTCTTTTTTGAACAAAGGCATTTTGCAGCCTGTGGGGTGGTGGGAAATGATTGTGAATAGAAGCTCTGGCATCTAACCGGAGGGCAGACCATGTATATTTTCAGTATGGCTAGGACTGCTTGTCATTCTAAGGTTCTTTTTTTAAAAAAAATTCCACCTTTTTAAACCATAACACTGTCATGAATGGCGTTTTTGAATATCAAATACAGGAGCTATGTATGAGAATCTATGTGAGAGAGAGAGGGGGAGGGTGTGTGTGTGTGTGTGTGTGTGTGTGTGTGTGGAGGGGACCCTGGTGGCTGATGAATAATCATTTAACAACATTCAATTGTTTGAATAACACTAGTAATAATCCCTTATATTTACAAGGTACATTAACATTTCCAAAGTGCTTGCCCAGATATCATTTGAATGATAATTCAGTTAGAGTTACAGATCATTACTGTCCCCACCAATGCTCTGAGGAGGTTGAGCCCCCAGCTGGGGGGGTGAGGGTGGGGAAGCAGAGATATGCCCCCCTCCATCCCTTCCCTCTCTTGCTTTGATTTCCTTTATTCACATTGATGTCATTTTTCCACCGCCCACCCCCCCCCCCCCCCCGCCTCCTCCCCGGTTCCCTTCTCAGCCTCTATTATAAAACACCTCTTGGGCTGGGTCTCCCAGAACCAGTGACTGTTGTGAGCACCTTTGTTGGGTTTGTTTTAAAATGCCGTTAATTTTCCTTTTGTTATCGCGTGTGTCCCAAGTGAAAGGCCCTTGGGCTTGAATCTGCCGCACAGGTTAGCACAGGCTCGGACACCCCCTTGGAGCGGATCTGCTGGCCAGCACCTCACCCGGCTCCTTTCTCCGATTGTTTCTTTATTTCCGTTCTTTTGGTCCCCGTTTCAGGCTGCTGGAACCTCTCTCGAGCCTTTTCATATTTTAACACTCCCTCTTTTTGGCCTCCTTTGCCCCAGCAGACATGCTGGTTGTCACCAGTCCAATCCATCTGTGTTTTCTGGATTCGCACAAGTGCCAAAGCCTTGAAAAGCTGGGTCCCCGTGCATCGAAGGCCCAGGCGCTCCAGCAGCCACCTCCCCCAGGAAGAGGCCCAAGCCCCCCAGCCCCACACATCCCCCTGTCTCTGAGACTCACCGTCCTGCCATGCCCGTCAGTTCCAGGGGATGGTGGGGAGGCTGCCTTAGGGTGTGTAACCAGCATCTTTTTATACTGACTCCATTTCTTTGTATAAAATATGTCACTTAGGAGATCCTGCTGCCAGCAGAATAGCTTCTTTTCTTAGGCTGGTGCTGGCTCCCAGCTCCAGCAGCATCTGACCGTATGTGGACCTTGTTGGCTGCAAGTGGGTGTTGCTCTTGTCCTGGCCTGGCAGAGCTGTGTCCCAGCCTAGGCATCAGAGCCGGAGCCCCTTCTGGTGGAGTGTGGTGTGGCAGAGGGCCACGTGGCCTGGCATCACGAGAGTCACAGGAGACCTAGGGTCCACATGTGATACATCCTCTCTGAGGCTGACTTTCTGTCATCTATGAAATTGGATTAAGTGACCAAATAAGATCTATCCCAATGGCTTGTTCATTGTAGAGACAGATGAAACAGCGTGTGTGCAAAGACTGGGGGCTATACAAGCCCTAGAGGAGGGTTGGCCTGCTTAATCTTCCAACGTGCGTTTATTGCGTGCCTCCAGCTTGCCAAGCCCACTTCTAGGCTCTGGGGAAAGAGCAGTGAAGAAAACAAACCCCAAAAGGGCATTACATCCTAGTGGGAGAGGGACAGTAAGTAAGCAGGTAAGTAACAAGGTCACTTCCTAGAGTATTAAGTCCTCTGAAGAAAATGAACCAGTGACTGAAATGACGTGGATTGAGTTGTCTGGGTATCACTTAGGATCACTCGGGGTTAAGTACCATTTCCTCCAGGAAGCTCTCCCTGATTGTCCAGATGAAACAAGAATATCTGTGGTTTTTTGAGTAACTGTTAGGAGCCAAGGACTTTCCTATGCGTTATTTCTAATCTTCACTCTCCTCTCTAGCACTTATAGTATATATAACACTTTTTAATAAGGAGACCCAGACTCAGAGAGATCAGCACTTGCCCGATACCTCAGAGCTAGAAAGCAGCAGAAGTGAATGTCTGACTGCAGTCTCTACCCTTTCTACCACACCTCCTATCCTCCCTGTTCCCTCAGGACCATATGTTCATCCAACACTCACCATAGCCTATGGACATTGACGTTTTCCTGTGTTTTTCCCCTGTGAGCCTCCGAGTTCCCGAAGGATGGGAACTGTTACCTATAGCACCTGGAGCAGTGCCTGGTGGTTCCCGGGAGCTTATCCCAAGTTCACTAAATCCATAACCAGCTCCAGCCACAACAGGCCCCGGCCATGTGTACGGACGCCGTGGATTTCCACTTACGGGTTCCCAGAATTCTGCTCTATAGACTGCAGGGAATGGTCAAGCTGGATATGTTTGGAGAGAAGATAAGGGAAAAGGAAGGTTCTTTCATGTTAAAAAATTGTTTTAGACGTTAGGCATCTCCATTCACAGGAGTGATGACTTGTTTGAAAGTCTTGCCACTCAACTTCACCGTCAGCAAGTAGAGATCTGTACCTATGACAGCTGAAAAGCCTTGGTGCACAGTTGCACATAACAGACAATTGGCTTATCATGAGTGGTCGTTCTTGGGAGGGGTGACCGTTTGACATCTGGAAAGTCTGTAGTGTTTAAAGTGTGCTTCCGTGCATTGCTTTGGAGCAGGAAAAGGATGTAGTCAAGTTCTGTGGATGCACTGAGCAACTGTCAAGGAGGGCTAGCATTCCAGTCCTGACCGCTCCCTTCTCCAGGGGACTGCAATCCAGCCACTCAGAGCATCGTTACTTCCCTCCACAGCTCCCTTGAGCCTAGTGAAAATGAACTGTGGCTCACGTGCCATCACGGATGGACACTCTGCTTTGTTCACTGACAGCACCACCCTGTAAGACAGTGGTAGTTGTCCAATTTTAGTATTGTCCTGCTTCTTGAAAAACATCTTAGGGCAAAGCATGACTGTTTGGACTATTCAAGAATTCTGAGCGTTACAAATGTGATTCCATTTTAAAGGAAAGAAAGCTGAAGTCACGTCAATGCCAAGGAGAAGAAATGAGTCAGGAACAGAGAGCATTTAGAACTTTGTTGTGACCAGGAATGTTCTACAAAACAAAGACTTTTGTATTGACTGGGGACAGAACACGACTGTGGTTCAGAACAGTGAGGAAGACTATTCAAGGTGGTTCCAGATACTGATTTCAGCGAGTTAGAATGTCAGTAAATTCATCCATTTATTTTTTCATTCATTCAGAGCCAGGCATTGTGCACACACGAGGTGCAAAATGAATACCCCAGTGGTGACGGCGGTCACAGTCCTGCCCCACAGAGAGCCATTTAGCAGCCGGCAAACACGCTGGCAGAGCAGCCGGACCTGGTCGGTCCTAGCACTGTGTCAATGTCCTCGTAGCGCCTGCGGACCTAGAAGGCATGGGTGTTGCAAATACTGTCTGTTATGGGCTGAATCGTGTCCACTCCCAAATTCATATGTTGAAGCTCTAACCCCCGGAACCTCAGAATGTGACCTTATTTGGAGATAGGGTCTTGGCAGAGGTAATTAGGTTAAAATGAAGTCATTAGGGTGGCCCCTAATCCAATCTGCCTGGTGTCCTTATGAGAAGAGGAGATGGGGACACAGACATGTACATGGGGAAGACCACGTGAGGACACACGGAGAAGACGGCCGTCTACAAGCTAGAGAGAGAGGTCTCAGGAGAACCCAACCCTGCCAAGATCCTGATCTCGGACTTCCAGCCTCCAGAACTGCGAGGAAGTGAATTTGGTTGTTTGAGGCCCCTGGTCTGTGCTTCTTGGTTACGGCAGCCTTAGCATCCCTCGTAGAGTTTTTGGACCTAGTTGACATGCGTGCTGGAAATACCCCAGCAGAGCATCTGGACCCAGGAGGCTTGCAGTGCACATGCGGTGTAGGAAGACAAATAGGTGCTTTTCCTCTGCAGAGTCTTCACCCGTGAAGGAACTGAAGTCGTCGGTGTGCCTGCAGCCCGGGTATTGATCTCTAGGTTCATTTCAAAGATGTTTGATAGTTTCAGTTCTTTCTCTTGATGGTTCCAAATCATTTATGTTTATTATCCACTGGCATTTCATTTTCTTTTTTTTTTAATTAAAATTTAAAAGTTGAAGTATAGTTGATGTACAATGTTATATAAGTTACAGGTATATAATATAGTGATTCACAATTTTTAAAGGTTATACTCCATTTATAGTTATTATAAAATATTGGCTATATGCCCCATGTTGTACAATATATCTTTGTAGCTTTTTTTTTTTTTTTTTTTTTTTTTTTATTTATGGCTGTGTTGGGTCTTCGCTTCTGTGCGAGGGCTTTCTCTAGTTGCGGCAAGTGGGGGCCATTCTTCATCGCAGTGCGCGGGCCTCTCATTATCGCGGCCTCTCTTGTTGTGGAGCACAGGCTCCAGATGTGCAGGCTCAGTAGTTGTGGCTCACGGGCCTAGTTGCTCCGCGGCATGTGGGATCCTCCCAGACCAGGGCTCGAACCCGTGTCCCCTGCATTGGCAGGCAGATTCTCAACCACTGCACCACCAGGGAAGCCCTGTAGCTTATTTTATACCTAATAGTTTGTATCTCTTAATCCCCTACCCCTCCCCGCTTCCCTCTCCCCACTGGTAAACACTAGTTTGTTCTCTGTATCTGTGAGTCTGCTTCTTTTTTGTTATATTCACTAGTTTGTTGTATTTTTTAGATTCCACATATAAGCGATATCATAGAGTATATGTCTTTTTCTGCCTGGCTTATTTCACTTAGCATAGTACCCTCCAAGTCCATCCATGTTGCTGCAGATGGCAAAATTTAATTCTTTTTATGGCTGAGTAGTATTCCATTGTATATATACACCAGTCTTCTTTGTCCATTCATCTGTTGATGGACATTTAGGTTGCTTCCATATCTTGGCTATTGTAAATAATGCTGCTGTGAACACTGGGGTGCATGTATCTTTTCAAATTAGTGTTTTTGTTTTTTTTCAGATATATATCCAGCAGTGGAATTGCTGGGTCATATGGTAGTTCTGTTTTTAGTTTTCGGGGCAATCTCCATACTGTTTTCCACAGTGGCTGCACTAATTTACATTCCCACCAACAGTGTACAAATGTTCCTTTTTCTTCACATCCTTCGTTTTCTTTATTTTAAAATACCAGATGCATTAGCTCTTGTTTGGAACACTCTGTTAGCTGTTCTTATACAGAGTGGCACTTCTTGGGATGCTTTTTTTTTTTCTGTTTGGCTTGCTCCTTTAGTCCTTTAAAACTCAGCCACCACTGTTACCGGGACCAAGAAGCCTTCCAGACCCTCCAGTCTGGTCTGAGGGCCCCTGTCCATGCTGTTTTTCTGCCACTGCACTGTTCGGTGCCGTCATCTGTGCCGACAGCCTCTGCTACAGAGTGAGCAGATGAACGAAAGAATGGACATATCGTTCCCTTGAGAGCCAATCATTCAAAATGGTTGAAGTTTTTTGGGTACTTTTTTATTGTAAAAAACATATAATGAAATTTGAGATTTTAACCATTGTTACGTGTACAAATGCAATGACATTAATTGCATTCACAGCATTGCGCAGCTATCACCACCATCTGTTTGCAAGAATTTTTCATCACCCCAAGCAAAAACTGTACCCATGAGGCAGTAACTCCCCATTCTTCCTCCGGCAATCCCCCAGGCCCAGGTAACCACTAATCTACTTTCTGCCGCTATGAATTTGCCTATTCTAGGCATTTCATATAAGTGGAATCGTACAGTATTTGGCTTTTTATAACTGGCTTACTTCACTTGGCATCATGTTTTCAAGTTCCATCCATGTTGTAGCATGTATCAGAACTTCATTTCTTTTTATGTCTGAGTAAGAGTCAAGTTTGTGGAAAGACCACATTTTGTTTATTCACTCATCAACGGATACCTGGGTTATTTCTACCTTTTGGCTGTTGTGACGAATGCTGCTATCACATGAGTGTACAGATACCCTTTGGAGTCCCTGTTTTCAGTTCTTTTTCTGTGTATACCCTAGAGGTAGAGTGATAATTCTGTGATAATTCTATGTTTACCTTTTTGAGGAACCACCAGACTGTTTTCCACAGAGGCTGCACCATTTTACATTCCCACCAGCAATGTACAAGGTTCAATTTCTCCACACCCTCTCCATCACTTGTCATTTTCAATTTTGTTGATTATACCCGTTTTAGTATATGTGAAGGGGTGTCTTGTTGTCGTTTTGATTTACAATTCCCTAATGATGTTGAACATGTTTTCATGTGCTTAATGGACACTTGTGCATTTTCTTTGGAGAAATGTCTATTCAAGTCCTTTGACCATTTTTTAATTGGGCGATTTATCTTTCTGTTATTGAACAGAATGTTTGAAACTTTAAAGAAATGTGTTCCTTGAAAGGATGACCCCTCCTAATACTTGGCTTTCTAGGAAGCTTATTCTCCGAGGGTTCTAGATTAACAAGGTTATTTTAATCATCTCCTGTCCCTCCCCCTCCCACTCTCTTGGCTCTCCCCCCCCCCCCACCATTTTTTCTAGCATTCATCTTTCAGATTAAACTTCAAATGGTACTCGAATAAAGAATCAAACTGGGACTTCCCTGGTGGTGCAGTGGTTGAGAATCCGCCTACCAATGCAGGGGACACGGGTTCGAGCCCTGGTCCGGGAAGATCCCACGTGCTGCGGAGCAGCTAAGCCCGTGCGCCACAACTACTGAGCCTGCGCCCTAGAGCCTACGTGCCGCAACTACTGAGCCTGTGTGCCACAACTACTGAAGCCTGCGCACTGCAACTACTGAGCCTGTGTGCTGCAACTACTGAAGCCTGACCGCCTAGAGCCCATGCTCCACAACAAGAGAAGGCACTGCAGTGAGAAGCCCACACATGGCAAGGAAGAGTAGCTCCCGCTCGCCACAACTAGAGAAAGCCCCCGCACAGCAGCGAAGACCCAACGCAGCCAAAAATAAAAATTTTAAAAAGTAATAATGATAATAAAATACATAAAAAGAAAAATCAAACTGCAAAATTTTGCTTTGGAAAATGCAAAAATGTGCCAATATCCTTTTCAAGTGCATTAAAGAAATTAGAGAACTAGATTGTCAATTTGTGTTATTTGAATGCTGTTTGAAGGTGATAACGTTATAGAAGTGTACTCTGAGCAGTATTTGCCGATGTGTTTGGGTATGGGGGTTGGAAGCAGGGTTTCGAATGTGGAGAGGCAAATGTCTTTGTGGATAGATCTGAATGTTCAGCTGAATGGTTCCGTTGGTTGTTTAATCTCAGTCTCACTCTCTAAACTCTCAGTGGAAAGAGAACCAGGTGGGGAGGACAGCAGCCCTTAGGACAGGTACCATGGAAGTGCATCTGGCAGGACCTTGGACCTGAGCCCTTGGCTCCGTGGCACTGCTCCCATTGGACCATTAGCAGCTGTGAGCCAGGGAGTTTGTATCTTTTATAGAATTTGGAATGAGGAATTTCCAGTGGGATTTTTAAAAAAATAAATTTATTTATTTTTGGCTGCGTTAGATCTTGGTTGCTGCGCGCAGGCTTTCTCTAGTTGCGGCAAGCGGGGGCTACTCTTTGTTGCGGCGCATGGGCTTCTCACTGCGGTGGCTTCTCTTGTTGCGGAGCACAGGCTCTAGGCGTGTGGGCTTCAGTAGTTGTGGCATGCGGGCTCAGTAGTTGTGGCTCGCGGGCTCTAGAGCGCAGGCTTAGTAGTTGTGGCGCATGGGCTTAGTTGTTCTGTGGCATGTGGGATCTTCCCGGACCGGGGCTTGAATCCGTGTCCCCTGCATTGGCAAGAGGATTCTTAACCACTGTGCCTCCAGTGGGATTTTAAAAGCTATTCTAAGAGAGTAAAATTGCGGGGGTGGGAGATGGGGGAAATATAGTTTTCCTATGACTGCTGGCATATATAGCACTGGCCTTAATCAAAAATATTTTTCCTTTCTTTTTTAAAGCCCATTAAGAAAAAAATCTGCTATAACTTTAGGTCCAGAAACAGGTCAATTTATCCTTTTCCTTTCTTTATCCAAGCCAAATATTTTCTTATTTTTTTGTATCTTGCCTCATTCTACAAAGAATTTTTGGTATCATGTAACACTTGATTTTTTGGAATCATTAAAATATATATATACTTTTTTTTCTTTTCTTCCTTTTTTTTTTTTTGCTGCTTCTTTCCTCCCCTTTAAAAAAAAAAAGCTTTCTGGAAGTATCACTGACACACAATAATCTGAACATATTTAAAGGAACAATTTGATAAGTTTTGACATATGCATGTATCCATGAAACCGTAACCACAATCAAGATAATGAGGATAATCATCATCCCCTAAAGTTTCTTTGTGCCCCTTCATCATCCCTCTGCCTTGCCCACCCTTCCAACCACTGATCTTCAGTCACTGTAGATTAGTTTGCATCCTGTGTAAATGGAATCATACAGCACGTACTCTATTTTCTGGCTTCTTTTACTCAGCATAATTATGTTGAGATTCCTCCATGTTGTTGCTTGTTCAGTGTTAGTATATTTTTATTTCTGACTAGTGTGTCCGCTGTGTGGACATACCACAGTTTGTTTATGCATTCACTTGATGGACATTTGGGCTGTTTCCAGTCTTTGTATCTGCATATGTTTTGTTTTTTGGTTTTTTTTTTAGGAATTCCTTTATTTTAATTTTATTTATTTATTTTTGGCTGTGTTGGGTCTTCGTTTCTGTGCGAGGGCTTTCCCTAGTTGCGGCGAGCGGGGGCCACTCTTCATCGCGGTGCGCGGGCCTGTCACTGTCGCGGCCTCTCTTGTTGCCGAGCACAAGCTCCAGACGCGCAGGCTCAGTAGTTGTGTCTCACGGGCCTAGTTGCTCCCAGGCATGTGGGATCTTCCCAGACCGGGGCTCGAACCCGTGTCCCCTGCATTGGCAGGCAGATTCTCAACCAGTGCACCACCAGGGAAGCCCTCTGCATATGTTTTTATTTCTCTTGGGTAAACACCTATGAGTGGAATGATTGGATCAGGCAGTGGGTGTGGGTTTAACCGTTTCCCAGAGTGGCTGCACCAATTTACACACCCACAGCAGCATGTCAGAGACTCAGTTGCTCCATGTGCTAGCCAGCACTTTTTTTGTCTCATATTGGTCTGATTTGAACATTAGAGTAACGCTGGTCTAATAGATGAGTTGAGAAATAGTCCCTCCTCTTCAGTTATCTGGAAGAGTGTGTGTAGAATTGGTGTTATTTCATCCTGAAATGTTTGGTAGAATCTACTGGTGAAGTTATCTGAGTCTGGGTTTGTTTATTTTGAAAAGTTTTTAACTAAAAATTTCATTTCTCTTTTTTTTTAAATTTATTTAATTTATTTATTTTTGGCTGTGTTGGGTCTTCGTTTTCTATGCAAGGGCTTCCTCTAGTTGCGGTGAGCGGGGGCCACTCTTCATCGCGTGCACGGGCCTCTCACTGTCGCGGCCTCTCTTGTGGCGGAGCACAAGCTCCAGACGCGCAGGCTCAATAGCTGTGGCTCATGGGCCTAGTTGCTCCGTGGCATGTGGGATCTTCCCAGACCAGGGCTCGAACCCGTGTCCCCTGCATTGGCAGGCAGACTGTCAACCACTGAGCCACCAGGGAAGCCCAAAATTTCATTTCTTTAGTAGTACTATTTACATTGCCTATTTATTCTTGCAGGAGCTTTGGTAGTTTTGTCTCTCAAAGAATTTTTGTATTTCATCTAAGTTATTGAATTTATTGGTATAAAGTTATTCTTAATATTTCCTATTATCCTTCTAATCTGTAGATCTGTAGTAATGTCACCTCTGGTTCCTCATATTAATATTTTGTGTCCTTTCTCTTTTTCTCTTTTTTTTCTGAATAATTTGACTATAGGTTTGTCAAATTTATTTCCACAAGAACTAGCTTTTGGTTTCATGATTTTCCCTATTTAATTGATTTCTGCTCTGCTGTGTATTACTTACTTTCTTCTGCTTACTTTAGGTTTCTTAAGTCAGATGCTGAGGTCATCTTCCTTCACCTCTTCCTCTTCCTTCTTCTTCTTTTCTAATGTAGGTGTTTAGAGCTATAAAACTCTCTTTAAGAACTATTTTAGCAACATCCCACAGATTTTGATATGCTGTGTTTTCATGTTCATTCAGTTCAAACTATGTTCTAATTTTCCTTTCTATAAAGTTTGAGTTAATTTTTCTGCAAGTTGTAAGGTCTGTGTCTAGATTTTATTTATTTATTTATATGTATTTATTTATTTATGGTGAAAATACTGTCCTTTCTCCATTGAATTGCCTTTGCTCCTTTGTCAAAGGTTGACTGCATTTGAGTAGGTCTGTTTCTGGGCTCTCTGTTCTGTTCCATTGATCTATATGACCCTTGTTTCACCAATAGCATGATGTCTTAAAGGTAATATCAGTTCTCCAACTTTGTTGCCCTTCTTCAGTATTGTGTTGGCTATTCTGGGTCCTTTGCCTTTCCATATAAATCAGTTTGTCAATATTCACAAAATAGCTTGCTGGGATTATGACTGGGACTGTGTAGAATCTATAGATCAAGTTGGGAAGAATCAACATCATAAAATATCGGGATTTCTAATACATGAACACGGAATATCTTTCCATTTCTTTAGTTCTTTTATTATTTCTTTGATCATAATTTTATAGTTTTCTGCATATAGATTCTGAATATATTTTGTTAGATTTATAACTATTTCTTTTTTTTTGGTGCTATTGTAAATGGTATTATGTTTTTAATTTCAAATTGCAATTGTTCATCAATAGTACATGGGAAAACAGTTGACTTTTGTATGTTAATCTTGTTTCACGCAACAGTGTTCTAGTCACTTTTTAGTTTTAGGAGGTTTTTTGATCAATTCTTTGCAGTTTTCTACATAAACAATCATGTCATCTGCAAACAGACAGTTTTATTTTTTCCTTCCCAATTTGTATACCGTTCACTTCCGTTTTTGGTCTTCTTGCACTAGCCAGGACTTCCAGTATGACGTCGAATAGGAGTGGTGAGAGGGGACATCTCTTCTTTGTTCCCAGTCTTAGGGGGAAGCATCCTGTTTCTCACCATTAAGGGTGGTGTCAGCTGTAGGCTTTTTGTAGATGTTCTTTATCAATAAGTTGAGGAAGTTCACCTGGATTCCTAGTTTGCCTGATTTTCTCTTTTTCTCTGGTCTTAAGCAATTTGATTTTGATCTGCCTTGGTGTAATTTTCTTCATGTTTTCTGTGCCTGGGATTCATTGAGCTTCTTGATCTGTGACTTTATAATTTTCATCAAATTTGGAATTTTTTCAGCCATTATTTCTCTAATTATTATTTGTTCCCCCCCTCTCTCCTCTCCTTTAGAGACTTGAGCTACACAGATATTAGTACACTTGGAGTTGTCTTACAACCCCCCTGATGCTTCATTCTTATTCATTTTCTCTCTATCTCTCTCTCCCTCCCTCCCTCCTTCCCTTGAGTCTTTTTTTTTCTCGAAATTTCATTTTGGGTAGTTTCTATTGTTGTTTCTTCATGTTCAGTAATCTTTTCATTTACTCTCATCTAGTATATTGTAGTTTTCCTCTCTAGAAGTTTGCCTTATTTTTTAAATATATACCTTCTATACCTCTACCTAACACATCCAGTTTTTTCTTTTAGCTTCTTGAACATAGGCAGTACAGTTATAATAACTTTAATTTTCTTTACCTAGTAATTCTATCATTTCTGGGTTAGTTTTGCTCCATTGGTTCTTTTCCTTATTATGGGTCATATATTTTCCTGCTTCTTTGAATGCCTGGTGGTTTTTTGTTGGATGCCAGACATTATGAATTTTACCTTGTTGGGAGATGGATATTTTTATGTTCCCATAAAAATTTTTGAGCTTTGTTCTGGGATGTGGTTAAGTTACTTGGAAACAGTTTGGTCCTTTCATGTCTTGCTCTTAAGCTTTATTAGGGGGAACCAGAGTAGCATTTAGTCTAGGGTAAAATTCTCTGCGTTCTCTACCCAGTGCCCTGTGGATTTTGTGGTTTTCCACTCTAGCTAAGGGTGACAGGAACTATTCCCAGCCCTGTGTGAGCTCTGGTGATTGCTCTCTCTGTTCGTATTGGATGGTTCCTTCCCCAGACCTGGGTAATTTCCTCATACGTGAATGCTGATCAATACTCAGCTGAAGACTTGGGGGGTATTCTCTGCAGATTTCTGAAGTTTCCTCCATTTGCAAGTCTCTCCTCTTTGGTATTCTGCCTTCTGAACTCTAGTCATCTTGGCTTTTCTGGGCTTCCAGCACGGTCTCCTCCACCAAGGGAGACCTCCAGGTTCCACCTGGTTCCCCTCCTGGCATCACTTGCTGGAAAGTCTTCAGGCTGTATCCTGGGGCAGTCATAGGGTTCACCTCTTTTGCTTGTCATCACTGAGCAATCCCTATCCCTCATTGTCTGATGTCCAATGTCTGAAAAACCATTGTGTAATACATTTTGTCTGTTCTTTTTAGCTGTTTTAGGTAGGATGGCAAATCCAGTCCCTGTTGCTCTATCTTGGCTGGAAGCAGAAGTTAATGGCAATTGAAAAAAAAAGTAGTTACACAGTGTCAATAAGGAAGGGCAAAGAAAAAGTTTTACAGCAAGAACAATAATCACAAAAAAGAATGTGGGTGGAAGAGGTTAGATTTCAAACCTCCCTTTAGATTCCAACCTTAGAATGTTGTAGCTCCACTTTTTTGAAAGGAACCTAAAAGATAAGTGCTACAACGAGAACCTAGGTATTTTCACTTGTGATGTCTTCTATGAACCAGTCATATCTACTGTATTATCCTGAAGATGGACCACTACTTTCAGTATGTTTTAGAACTTGAAGACCAGTGGTCTGGCTTTAGCTCTAGTGGTGGATTTCAGACCACTTAAACTGTGCTTTTCTGACCTTCATCTCAACTATTAAAGCACAGGCTCTCCCATGAGGGAATATTGTCTAAAACTAATCAAAACGATTCGGTCTAGAAGACAGTCAGTGTTAAGGGTAATGTAACCGTAGAGTACTCAATTTTTTTACTTTTCATTTATTTTTTATTTTTTATTTTTTTGGTCATGCCGCACAGCGTGTGGGATCTTAGTTCCCTGACCAGGGATTGAACCCAGGCCACAGCAGTGAAAGCGCCGAGTCCTAACAACTGGACTGCCAGGGAATTCTGTGGATTTTATTTATTTATTTATTTATTGGCTGCACCTCGTGGCTTGCGGGGACGTCCCTTCCCTGACCAGGGATTGAACCCAGGCCACAGCAGTGAAAGCCCTGAATCCTAACCACTAGGCCACCAGGGAACTCCCTTGTAGAGTACTTTAAATAGAAATATTTTTATACTAATGGAAATTAGTAGAAAAAAATGAAGATAAGAATAGCTTTTGGGCTTCCCTGGTGGCGCAGTGGTTGAGAATCTGCCTGCTAATGCAGGGGACACGGGTTCGAGCCCTGGTCTGGGAAGATCCCACATGCCACGGAGCAGCTGGGCCCGTGAGCCACAATTGCTGAGCCTGCGCGTCTGGAGCCTGTGCCCCGCGACGGGAGGGGCCGCGATAGAGAAAGGCCCGCGCACCGCGATGAAGGGCGGTCCCCGCACCGCGATGAAGAGTGGCCCCCGCTTGCCGCAACTGGAGAAAGCCCTCGCACGAACCGAAGACCCAACACAGCCAAAAATAAATAAATAAATAAATAAATAAATAAGAAAATCCTTTAAAAAAAAAAAAAGAATAGCTTTTATTTTATTCCTTTTGCTGAAAGGTTTTAAAACCATTGTATCAAATAAAAACTTGTTAAAGCTACCTTTTTAGATACTTTTTATTAGGTCAGTTTATGAACTGAGGCCGTCTTATGGAGAAGTGTACAACAAATGTAACGAGCGAATATTGCATAGTCTCCACGTAAAAGAAAAACTTAGACTATGGTTTTAGGTCTTTATCAAGTTCCACCCTTAGGCTTGTCATTCTGTCTGCTCTCCCCTTCCCCACCTCCATAACTTTAATCTTTCCTTTTATGGTAAGGATTTGGTGATCCTGCATGACTTGCTAGGAGCTTTATTACAAAGCTTTCGTTTTGTTTCTTCTCCCTCTCCTCCCCTCCTCTCCTCTCCCCTCCCCTCTACCCCTTTCCCCTCCCTCTCATCCCAGCTGACCCAGAGACTGGATATGCCACTTCTGCCTCAGTGCTCCTGTGCTTCTGAACTTCAGAGCGAAGCCCAAGTTTCAGGGCAGATCACTTCACACACAGTTGGAAGTTTCTCTTCTGCTCAGTTGCAGCATGTCTTGTTTGCTTGAAAACTGTAAAGTGGGTGGGGGAAAGGTATTAACGACTTTACAGTACCTAGGTCTTTTAGTATCTAACAGAAACAAGAAACAGAATTACGTCTGCAAAGGTAGGGGTGTGTGTGCATGCACGTGTGTGTATGCGTGTGCGGGAGTGCGTGTATAGTGTTAAAAATAAATATTCAAGTGTTAAATATTAAAGTGTTCATTGTTAAATAAGCATTCTAAGGATTTCAAAGAATCTCAGGGCTCCATGGGAAGTCTTTGCTGGCTTGGTAACTATGGTTTAGGCAAAATGAAATGAGCATCTTTCAAGATAAAGTAATTAACACATTTCCTAAATACGCAACTAGAGAATTTCAAGGCTGTTCTTTCTATAAGTGATTGTTCTTATTCTTCCTCTTTTGCCTCATCCGTTATGCATTAATTGAAACCCAGTAGCTCACCTGAAATCCTGCTCTTCCTCCTTCACCTGTGTTTTGTTCTAGGTTTGACTAGTCCTCATATTACATTTCCAGCCAGCTTTTATGCCCAGCTTGTGATGGGGGCGGGGTGGGGACAGTTTAATTGCTCTCTTGTCTGTGTCCCTGTATTTCCTGGAGAGTTATTTGTTGGCCAGTCTCTCCTCTGCTAGACGGAAGGTCGCAATGTTGATTGCAGGTCTGGTCCAGAAGACGCTTGGTAACGTTTCATTGAACTGAACGGAAAGTTTGTTAGCTTTAAACTCTGTGTCACCTAAATGCAGCCGAGTCACATATTGCTTCTTAGGGTGACCTTATGCGTTTTTTTTCTGGTCTCCAGCACCACTGTTTTACAACCCAAGACTCATAAAATATCTTGATACATTTCCTTCCAGATTCAAGAGGCTCTGCTGAAGTTCCTTTAATCAGTAGGCAATGCCAGCATTTTTATAGCAGTTAAGGACTGTTGTAGAATTCTCTCACAATCAAGTATACGAACGTTTGCTCAGCGTCATTTGAGACGGGTTTACTGATGGATAGGGTCAGTTCTTGTAATTATCTCTGAAGTGATGAATCTCAGAGAGAGAGCTCAAGTGACAGGTCCAGCCCAGGGAGGAGCAAGGCTCAGGGTTCCTGACTGACCCAGATGATCAGAGAAGAAGCCAGTCTCAGAAGTGAAATAAAGCTGGAGCCCTTCAGCCAGGAGTGGTGTACAGGGCTGCAGATCTGACAGTAGGGCTGAAATCCAGACCTTAAAATGACAGGGGATATGTTGTTTCTCTACGCTACCTGTTTCCATGTTTCTTTTGCTAGTGGATACTATAGTGGTTCAAACTATGACAACAAAATATAACTTTTCTGCAAGCAGTGCATAATATGGAAAGCCAGCTTTTACATAGATGTCTACCTACAGGTTATTGAGTGAAAGGTTGTTAGTCCTTATTGCTTATATGACTGGCTCCTAAAATACTAGAACCTTATAATAAGATTTCTAAATAGCATTTGTCTAATATTTTGGAAAAGTAAAATGATGCAAAAGTTGTATGTATATCTTACTTAGTACCACACAAGTCCCACTGGAATTAAAGCTTGTCATTTGGATGGACCACAGGAAACAGTGTAAAGGCTAGCCCTTGGCTTGCCACTTTCACTGCGTGACTTCAGATGAGGTGGATGAGAAACCTAACTTCTTCAACCTCATCTCTGAAATGAGGACAGCACCCAGCTGGAGGAAGCTGTATGGGTTGGAGATAATGCACTGCAAGACATAGGGTCTGACACATAGTGGGTGGGGAATAAGGGTAGCTACTATTGTTTTGGTGCTATCCGTATTGTTTTAAATAGTTAGGGAGAAGAGAGACCATCTCAACATAAAGGGGACAGATTCTAAGTTAACCTTTTAAAATGAATAGGCCCCCTTTGAGCTCCTGGAACATTATTACTCAGATAATAGCAGTACCTTCATATCACCAGAAGATTTAGAGGCAAGAGCCTGTTTTTATCTCCAGGTAATGAGATAATCATATGAATGGAGGAAAAAGTATACTTTCCTTGCCTTTTAAATAGAGTAAAACAGACAAGTTACCTGAAGATCTTTTTGTGCCACTTTTTACTGTAAAACGGTGATTAAACTTGAAAGTCATCGCCACAAATAGCTACACGAAGATCTAGGGAAAGGGCAGAGCTCAAGGTCATCTTTTTACCTGTGGAACCAGGGGTGATGTAGGACCTACCTGGGTCCATGACATCACTTGAAGCTCAGAAAGAAGCCGGCATTTGGCTAGGTTCTCACGAGAGGCAAGTCAGGATGGAGCCGTTGGTGTAATGCTCGGTCCATCCTTTGGCCACTAATCAGGTGCTGTCATGGGAGAGGGCTTTTATGGAACTATTCTTCACCTTAAGCTTAATGTCACGTTTCCTCAACTTGACCTGAGGTGCTGCAGACCAGGAATGGTATCTTTTAGTCTAGCCTTGACCTGTCTCGTGGGACAAGCACTGCACATACTCGCAGAATTTGTTCAGTAACTATTGTTAATGTTGATTTTACTGATGATCTATGATAAACAATATTAACAACAATCAACTATGGAAATACTAAACTACCATTTGTGTTGAGCACCTGTTTGCCACCATCCTATTAGATGTTTCATATACATTAACGTTTATCCTCACAAGAACTTCAGAAGACAGGTTATGGTATTATTCCTGGAGTGGTCAAGTCGTTTGCCAAGGTTACACAGCTCATAAGTGCCAGACCCAGGAATTGAACGCTGCCCAATTTGAATCCCAGGTCAGTGTCCTCTCTAAAGCCTCAGGACCCAGACCATTCAGTGCAGGTGACACTGATTACTAGCCTTTCCAAGAGCCAGTTTACTGAACCACATTTGGACCTTGACAAAATGCCAGGAGGCTGGAAATTGTAGCCCCAGGAAGGTCTGCTGCTGGCAGAGCATCTTCTAGAGAAGTTGGCCAGCTGAAACATCTACATTAAGGTTCTCGCACCACTGTGGGTATGGTTCTGTCTCAGATTAAATCCTGTCTATCCCCTTGCCCATAGCATGATCTCCACCTGAGAGATGGTTACCCGATACCGAGATAAAGGGACACCCTACCTGCCGTGTGTAAATAGATCCCCGTGCCTTCCTGAGGAAATGAGAAGGTACCCCAGCCCCAGCCAGTGGTTCTAGCTCAAAACTCAACAAGTGAAAATATAGACTAATATCATCTTTTTCAAACCTCCCCTAACACCACAAAGTGCAGTGGTGCTTGAAAGAATGCGAAAACTTTGAAAAAAGATAAAGCCACTCTCATGTTAACACCGTTTTAATGACCTCCGTAGATAAATTTTAGAGGCACTGAAATGAAAATTACTTTAAAATAAATAATGTATGAAGGTTTTATTTGGGCCGGATTCCCAATCTAGTGAGGTTTTCTTTGATGGAATTCAGATAAGCTCTCCCATTCTGTGCTCCAGACTCCTGTGCAATGTACAGAGGTCGGAAATGGTTTGCCTTGGTTAAACCAAGCTTTGGGTTTTGTTTTTCATTATGCTAATCAGTTTGGCCCCAGCTGAATTGGAATGTAAAGTCATTTGAACAACACTGGCCTTTTCTGTGCGCAAGAAGGCTGAGAATCTCAGGCAGCTCCCACTGCTGCCAAGAAGCCTCCGGTCCATTCTCGAGAGTCAGTTACCTGGAGGAGCAGAAGTCAGTCCCTGACAGGTTATAGCAGTGGTGCTGGCAGGATTTGATAAGCGCTAGGATTATGGCCTGGGGAAAATTTCAGCCCATGTCGCAAATGGAGGGTCTCTTAAGCAGATCAGACATTTCAGTTTTTTTTTTTTTTTTTTTTTTTTTAATGAGGATCTTGAATCAGATGCGTATGTTTGATTGATTGATTGATTGATTGATTTTGGCTGTGTTGGGTCTTCGTTTCTGTGCGAGGGCTTTCTCCAGTTGTGGCAAGCGGGGGCCACTCTTCATCGCGATGCGCGGGCCTCTCTCGTTGCGGAGCACAGGCTCCAGACGCGCAGGCTCAGCAGTTGTGGCTCACGGGCCCAGCCGCTCTGCGGCATGTGGGATCTTCCCAGGCCAGGGCTCGAACCCGTGTCCCCTGCATTAGCAGGCAGATTCTCAACCACTGCGCCACCAGGGAAGCCCGACATTTCAGTTTTTAATCGTTTGTATTTGAAGGCAGATATTCAGGTGGTTAGGGTTTTGGTTTTTGGGTTTTGAAGGGTTTTTTTGGGTAAAATATTAAAATTAGACTTTTTCCTATGCAAACTTGGCAATCTAATTAAAATAGAGTCTGATTTATGCAGTTTATTAAAGCCATCCATAGTGCAAACTGAGGCCACAGGGAAGCTGTTTTGCATCATAAATTTTGAGAACGTAGAGCAGGCCTGCCTTCTCTTACTTGGTAGGTTATATGATAGTGATTAGAAAATGCAAGGTTGGATGATAGAGGCCAACTTATTGACCTCCAGGACTGCTGGCCACCACTGTCCGTGTGCTCAGGTCCCATTGATGGGTGTAGCACCCTCTTCAAAGCAGCTGTCTAGGCAGACAACCCAAAAAGATCAGAGGAGTACATGATTCTATATGCCAGATTCTTTTATGACTTAGAAAACATCTTGTTAACAAAACGCTAATTTCTAATTAATTTTTCTGTGCTCTTTTGCATCACAATGTTCAGACAGCACACATAGAAGTCTTGACGGAAAAATGTTAAACTTGAATTTGCTTTGGTCATCTTTATCAGTAATAATAATGACAATAGCTTACAGATTACATTTTTAGAACATTTACTATATGCAAAAACAGATCCCAAGTGCTCTCGCTATATTAACTCATTTAATATTACGACAACCCTCTGAGGTAGATAACTGCTGTTTATTCCCAAATGGAGAAACTGAGGCACGTCGTGATTAAATAATTTGCCCTATGTCACTTAGCTAGTAGGTAGTAGGGCTGCAATTTGAACCCAGGAAGCTTGACGTCAGAGTTCATGCTTTTAATGACTGAAGTACACGCTGGTCCTACAAGTACTCTCTCCCACACTAACTTAGCTCTAGAACCGTCCCCCATCCCCCCACCGCCTGCTTCCTGAGGCCGGAGACCTTCCCAGTTAGGTCTGCAATGGCCCAGGCTTGCACGTGACTGAAGGTTTTAGTCAGCTCTGTAATTGAGCCCAGAGGGAAGACAGATATAAAATACCATCTTATCCTCCCCACTTCTCCCTTCCAATCAGCTTGACATTATGAAGTGGGACTTTCCCGCTTTCCCATCCAGGTCAAAGGACAAATGGAGAAATTTAACAGAACCACTGTCCATTCACAAGAAGTTATCTAGAACTTAAAGGACGGTCTCTTTCTAATGAGCAACCAGTATGCAGTTTTCATTGAAATATTTCTTTGCTGAGATCTCATGGTATAAAAGCAACCAACTTCAACAAGCAAAAATAATAACCTCTCATTGACAAAGCTTTTATCTCACTTGAAGAAGACTTTAAGACTTTATCTCACTTGAACTCTCAGGAAGTTGTTTTATTTATGTTAACATTCAACAAATCTTTTTTTGAGAGAATTCTATGTATTTTAACACAGTATAGATTCATGTAACTACCACTACCATCAGGACAGAACATTTCCATCACCCCCCAAAAACTCCCCTGTGCTCTATCCCTACCCTAACCCTTGGCAACCACTGATCTATACTCCTTCACTATGGTTTTGTCTTTTAGAGAATATCAGATAAATGGAATCATGCAATGTGTAACCTCCTGAGACTGGCTGTCTTCATTCAGCATAATGCCCTTGACATCCATCCAAATCGTTGCATGCATCAGTAGTTTGTTCCTTTTTATTGCTGAGTGGTATTCCACTATGTTGGATATACCACAGTGTATACACATTAGAGTAGTTTCCAGTTTTTACCAAGTATGAATTGAGCCACTATAAACACTGATATACAGGCTTTGTATGAATGCGAATGTGCATTTCTCTAGACTAAGAGTAAGTGCTTAGGATTGCTAGATCACATGGTACGTGTATGTTTATCTTTATAAGAAACTGCAATGGTATGGTCACCAGAGTGACCATACCATTTTATGTGCCCACCAGCAACGTAGGAGAGTTTCATTTGCTCCATATCCTCATTGCATTTTGGGTTTTTTTTGGGGTTTTTTTGTTTTTTAAATATTTATTTATTTATTTATTTATGGCTGTGTTGGGTCTTCGTTTCTGTGCAAGGGCTTTCTCTAGTTGTGGCAAGTGGGGGCCACTCTTCATCGTGGTGCGTGGGCCTCTCACTGTCGCGGCCTCTCTTGCTGCAGAGCACAGGCTCCAGACACGCAGGCTCAGTAATTGTGGCTCACGGGCCCAGTTGCTCCGCAGCATGTGGGATCTTCCCAGACCAGGGCTCGAACCCGTGTCCCCTGCATTGGCAGGCAGATTCTCAACCACTGCGCCACCAGAGAAGACCTGCATTTTGTTTTGTTAATATTCTGTGTTTTAACCATTCTAATAGGTATGTAGCAATGTCTCATTGTGGTTTTAATTTGCATTTCCCTAATGGCTAGTGACATTGACATCTTTTCATGTGTCTGTCATCTGTATATCTTCTTTGGCAGAGTGTCTGTCTGAGACTTTTGCCTATTTTTTTCTTTTCTCTCTTTTTTAATCAGGTTATTTCTTTTCTCACTGTTGGGTTTTTAAAGTTCTTTATATGTCTCAATCAACAGGAAGAGACAGAGAAAAAGGTTACCCCCATGTTCCTAGCTGAAACAGTGTGAATTCTATATTATTAGTGTAAGGGATGGAGTACGCAGTTCTAGGAAGGGGAGGAGTGTGAGAAGAGGATTGTTTGTAAGTTCTTACCTCACAGTTTGATTTCTTTAAAGAAATATGTCTTGATACATTTTTTTAAAGAGTTATATAATGTCTCTTCATAAGAGGGTAACAATTTTAGATGTGTGTGAGTGCTTAATAAGTTCTCTGGGTTATCAGATATTTAATACCTGTTATTCTCCCTCAGAAGTGCCATTGACACTTGACTTGACATTGACTTGAACAACATTTCTATGTATGAAACAATTAAATTACTTAGGAAGTTGGCAGAGCTTGAATTTCAGGGCAAGACAGAATTATATCCAGTAAGTAGAAGTTACGAGATGGTAGATTTCAATTTCAAAGGCCATGATTATCTGAATATTCCGTATGCTTTCATGTTCCCATGTTTTGTTTAAATTGTTTCCTTTGCCTGGAATGCAAAGGAGTCTTCTTTTTTTGGTTGTTTCGTTTTGTTTTGTTTGTTTGTTTTCACTTGGCAATTTATTTACGATATTTTCCATATTGCTATTTGTGGATCTGTCCTACACTTCGTTTAAAATTAATTTCAAACTGCACAAGTAATACACACACACATATATATAATCTTTCTAAAACACTGTAATATTACAGGCAAGTCTAAATTTCTCTTTGACCACCACCTCTAATCCCATACTTGCTGCATTCTCCAGAGATGACAATTTGTGCATATCCTTCTAGAACTTTTTCTATACATTTGCATACATATAAATGAATATTGTAGAATACATATATTATTTTGTCTTTTTGAAACATGATTTTTTTTCTCAACAAGATGTCTTAGAAATTTATCCATGTTAGTACATGTGCTTCCATCTTGCTCTTTTATTTATTTATTTTAACATCTTTATTGGAGTATAGTTGCTTTACAATGGTGTGTTAGTTTCTGCTGTATAACGAAGTGAATCAGCTATATGTATACATATATCCCCATATCCCCTCCCTCTTGCGTCTCCCTCCCACCCTCCTTATCCCACCCCTCTAGGTGGATACAAAGCACTGAGCTGATCTCCCTGTGCTATGCAGCAGCTTCCCACTAGCTATCTGTTTTACATTTGGTAGTGTATATATGTCAATGTTACTCTCTCACTTCGTCCCTGCTTACCCTTCCCCCTCCCCATGTCCTCAAATCCATTCTCTACATCTGCGTCTTTATTCCTGTCCTGCCCCTAGGTTCATCAGAACCAATTTTTTTTTTTTTTTAGATTCCACATATATGTGTTAGCATCGGTATTTTTTTTTCTCTTTCTGACTTACTTCACTCTGTATGACAGACTCTAGGTCCATCCACCTCACTACAAATAACTCAATTTCATTTCTTTTAATGGCTGAGTAATATTCCATTGTATATATGTGCCACATCTTCTTTATCCATTCATCTGTCGATGGACACTTAGGTTGCTTCCATGTCCTGGCTATTGTAAATAGAGCTGCAGTGAACATTGTGGTACATGACTCTTTTTTTTTTTTTTTTTTTTAAAGGATTTTCTTATTTTTTTATTTTATTTATTTATTTATTTATTTATTTATTTTTGGCTGTGTTGGGTCTTCGGTTCGTGCGAGGGCTTTCTCCAGTTGCGGCAAGCGGGGGCCACTCTTCATCGCGGTGCGGGGACCGCTCTTCATCGCGGTGCGCGGGCCTTTCTCTATCGCGGCCCCTCCCGTCGCGGGGCACAGGCTCCAGACGCGCAGGCTCAGCAATTGTGGCTCACGGGCCCAGCTGCTCCGTGGCATGTGGGATCTTCCCAGACCAGGGCTCGAACCCGTGTCCCCTGCATTAGCAGGCAGATTCTCAACCACTGCGCCACCAGGGAAGCCCCATGACTCTTTTTGAATTATGGTTTTCTCAGGGTATATGCCCAGTAGTGGGATTGCTGGGTCGTATGGTAGTTCTATTTTTAGTTTTTCAAGGAACCTCCATACTGTTCTGCATAGTGGCTGTATCAATTTACATTCCCACCAACAGTGCAAGAGGGTTCCCTTTTCTCCACACCCTCTCCAGCATTTATTGTTTGCGGATTTTTTGATGATGGCCATTCTGACTGGTGTGAGGTGATACCTCATTGTAGTTTTGATTTGCATTTCTCTAATGATTAGTGATGTTGAGCATCCTTTCATGTGTTCGTGGGCAATCTGTATATCTTCTCTGGAGAAATGTCTATTTAGGTCTTCTGCCCATTTTTGGATTGGGTTGATTGTATTTTTGATATTGAGCTGCATGAGCTGCTTGTAAATTTTGGAGATTAATCCTTTGTCGGTTGCTGCGTTTGCAAATATTTCCTCCCATTCTGAGGGTTGTCTTTTTGTCTTGTTTTTGGTTTCCTTTGTTGTGCAAAAGCATTTCATTAGGTCTCATTTGTTTATTTTTGTTTTTATTTCCATTTCTCTAGGAGGTGAGTCCAAAAGGACAAAGGATTCTTCTTGCTTTTCCACCTTGTAAATGTTTTTATCTTTCATGGCCAACCCCCTACTTTCTTCTGTTTTTCCAAATACCATTAATATTTCTTCTCTGTGTTCATTTATCACTCTGTATATTTCTCAATTATATAACTTATCACATTGTTTTAGAAATTTGGGGACATTTGTCTTCTCCACCACAAAGAGAGCTTCTAAAGAAAGGACTGTGAATCAGTCATCTTTACATCCCCAGAAACTAATTTGATGTATGCTTCATAAAAGATACCCATTTACACATTTATTCATTCATTTACCAAATATTTATTGAGTTCTTACTCTGTGTTACATATTGGAAACATAGAGCAGTGAACCAGCAAAAAAGATCCCTGCTTTCATGGAGCTTACACTTTATTGATGTTTTAGAGAACCAGCCTTTGAGTTCATTGATTTTATTCATTGCTTGTTCATGTTTTACTCCATTGATTTCTGCTCTTTGCTCTTTCCCTTTCCTTTGCTTGATTTGGGTTTAATTTGCTCTTCTTTTTCTTGTTACTTAATGTGATGGCTGAGAATCATTGATTTGAGAATACTCTCCTTTTCTAATAGAGACTTACAGCTATTAATTTTCCTCAAAGACCTGCTTTACCTGCAACCCATACATTTTGATATGTTATATTTTCATTACCATTCAACTTAAAATATTTTCTATTCTCTCCTGTGATGTCTTCTTTTACCTAATGATTATATAGAAGTGTGTTGTTTAATTTCCAAATTTTGGGGGGGTTTCCTTGTTCTCTTATTGTTTTTGATTTCTAATTTATTGTCACTGTGGTCAAAGAACATACTCTTTCAATCTTTAGGTTTTTTCAGGTCTGTTTCATGGCCCAGAATATGATGTGTCTTGGTAAATGTACCATGTACACTGCTATCATTGGCTGTAGTTTCTTATACATATCAATTAAGTCAAAGTGGTTTATAATGTTGTTCATATCTTCTGTCTTTACTGATTTTTTTTTTTTTTTTTTTTTTTAATTTATTTTATTTATGGCTGTGTTGGGTCTTCGTTTCTGTGCGAGGGCTCTCTCCAGTTGTGGCAAGCGGGGGCCACTCTTCATCGCGGTGCGCGGGCCTCTCGCTATCGCGGCCTCTCTTGTTGCGGAGCACAGGCTCCAGACGCGCAGGCTCAGCAATTGTGGCTCACGGGCCCAGCCGCTCCGCGGCATGTGGGATCTTCCCAGACCAGGGCTCGAACCCGTGTCCCCTGCATTGGCAGGCGGATTCTCAACCACTGCGCCACCAGGGAAGCCCTTTACTGATTTTTTAAATGAGTTGTTCCATCAGTTGCTGAGAAAGGGGTGTTAAAATCTTGAGGAATAACTGTGGAATTGTCTATTTCTCACTTTAATTCTGTCAATTTTTGTTTCATGTATTTTACTTAATAATTTTTTTAATTCAATTTTTTAATTTTATATTGGACTATAGTTGATTTACAATGTTCTGTTAGTTTCAGGTATACAGCAAAGTGATTCAGTTATACATATACATATATCCATTCTTTTTTCAGATTCTTTTTAATAGTCAGTTATTATAGAATATTGAGTAGAGTTCCTACCTATACAGTAGGTCCTTGCTGATTATCTGTTTTATTCATTATACATAGTAGTGTGTATATGTTAATCCCAAACTCCTAATTTATTCCCCCCCACACACATTTCCCCTTTGGTAACCATAAGTTTATTTTTGAAGTCTGTGATCTGTTTGTTTTGTAAATAAGTTCATTTGTATCACTTTTTTTAGATTCCACATGTAAATGATATATGAAATTTGTCTGACTTACTTCACTTAGTATGACAAACTCTAGGTCCATCTATGTTGCTGCAAATGGAGTTTCATGTATTTTAAAGCTCTGTTATTGGGCATATTTTTGATTGTCTTTCTGATAAGTTAATACTTTTTTCATTATGAAATGTTCTTCTTTATAGCTGGTAATACATTTTATTTGACATCTATTTTATCTGATATTAATATTGCTGCTCCAGCCTTCTTATGCTTAGTTACTATTTGCATGCTATATCTTTTTCTCCATTCATTTACTTTCAGTCTATCTGTGTCTTTGCATTTAAAGTGTGTGTCTTGTGGTCAGCATATAGTTGAGTCTTGCTTTTTTTTCCCCCCCTGAAATTCTCAAAGGAAAATGCAAAAAGAAAAAAAGTCTTGAGCTCCTTCAAATATTTATCATTTCCAGTGCTCTTCATTCTTTTCCGAGGGTCTGAGTTTCCATTGTGTGTAATTTCCCTTTACTCTGAAGAACTTCCTTTAACTTCTTGTAATGCAGATCTACTGGCAATAAATTCTTTCAGTTTTCATTTATCTGAAAATGCCTTAATTTGCCTTCATTCTTGGAGGATATTTTTTCAGGATATAGAATTCTAGATTGAATTTTTTTTCATCCAGTACTTTAAAGATGTTACTTCACTCTCTTCTAGTCTCCATGGTTTATGACAACCAGCTATTAATCAGATTATTGTTCCCTGTATAGTTATATATGTTGTTTTTCTCTTGCTGCTTTCAAGATGCGTACTTTATCTTTGGTTTTCAACAGTTTGATTATGATAGACCTTGAGGTGGTCTTTTTTGTGTTTATTTTGCTTGGTTGTTGCTTAGCATTTTGTAATTTTACATTTCTTTCCTTTATTGAACTTGGGATGTTTGGGGCCATTATTTTTCAGATATTTTTTTCTGTCCTGCTCTCTCTCTTTTTATATTCCAATTAAATGTATGTTGGACTGTTTGAGATTGTCTTAACAAGTCCCCAGGGCTCTGTTAATTTTTTCCCTCTGTGTTCTTCACCTTGGATACTTCCAATTGATCTGTCTTCAGATTTGCTTGGTTTTTCATCTGTCATATCTGTTAATTCCATTTAGTGAATTTTTTATTGTCATAAATTATATTTTTCAGTTCTTGAATTTCCATTCAGTTCATTTTTCATTTCTATCTTTCTGCTGATACTTCCCACTTCTCTCTGAAATTTTCATTCATTGAAAAAAATACTCATTTTATATATAGAGGATAGTCCTGATAGCCATTTTAAATTCCTTATCTGTTAGTTCCAGTGTTTTTTTCATTTTGGAGTTGGACTCAATTTATTTTCTTTTCTCTTGAGAATGTGTTGTTTCTTGATTCTTAGTATGTTACTAATTTTGGATTATATCCTGGATATTATGAATGTTAAGTTATGGAGATTCTGTATTCTATTATTTTTTCTCTGACAAGTATTGTTTCTTTGTTTCAGTGGGTACCTTAATTGGTTGGGCTTGAACTGCAGGCTCTGCTTCGAGTCTATTCTGTGCCTGTGTGATTCACAGGTCAGTCAGAGATATAAAGAGATAGAGTTTGGGGATCCCCTCTCTAGTTTTTTTTTTTTCCTTCTGGGATTTCCCCACTCTTTTTAGTGTTCATTGTTTTCAGACTTCACTTTTTTATTTTTTAAGGACAAAAAGGCAACAGGGTTTTCTGAGTGTTTCCTCACCCCCATTGTATACAACACTTAGCCCTGGGCTCAAAGCCATGAAAAAGGGAGTTTACTTGTATAGTTCCCCATCTGCCTTCTACCAAGTGAATGCAAACTCCCACCAGAGTCTATATGCTTGTGTCCACGCTCCAGTACTTCTGCTGTTATTTGTATAATTTCCAGGCTTAACAATTACTTTCTGCATGGGGTGCTGTCCAGTAGGGGTTTCTCATACCCAGAAGCAGAAGAGACTCCATGATGCTAACATGTTAGTTGGGAGACATAGACAGGAAGCAAACAAGCAAGATGATTCTAGGTCATAGTGATGCTATGAAAGAAAGAAATAAGGTGGACGTGACTGAAAGGAACAACTTAAAGGAAGGTTATTAGCAAGGTTCTCTGAAAAACTCCCATTTGAGTTGAGACCGAAAGAACAGAACTTGGTCATGAAAATATCTGGTTGAGAAATGCTTCTGGCAAAGGCAACAGCAGATACCAAATCCCTAAAGTAGGCGAAAAAGGGCAGTTTGGCTGGAGCATGGGAAGAGAAGAGAAGAAGGGTGTAAAATGAGGTTGGAGAGGTAAGGAAGATCATGAAGGGCCCTGGTAGACCGTGGTAAGGAACTGGGAGTTAGTGCCTCTAGATAAGAAACTATGATCACTCTAGCTGTAAGGGTGTGCTTACCAAACAGATTTGACCACTCCTGTTGTTTTGTCAGAATAGCCAATCCTTAAGAATCTTGACTGGAAGATAGTATGACCCTGTGATTATCTGCACAACCTGTCAGCATCATTGGAACAAAAGCTAGAAGACCATGCAGTCAATTTCTGCTATGTGTGGGAAGTTGTAGTAGATGTATTCTAATATCCACTCTAGTTCTGAGGTTCTCTGATATCACGGAAAAGAAAATGGCCTGAATCTAGAAAAATATCATGACAATTAAAACCACAGTTTAAAAAAAAAATGAAAAGCACAAACCTAGAGAATGAAAAGACAGTAGCAGAATGAAGCAGTGCAGTTCTTCTTAATTTTAAAAGATTTCACACGGGGACTTCCCTAGTGGCGCAGTGGTTAAGAATCCGCCTGCCAATGCAGGGGACACAGGTTCGAGCCCTGGTCTGGGAGGATCCCACATGCCATGGAGCAACTAAGCCCATGCACCACAACTACTGAGCCTGCACTCTAGAGCCCACGAGCCACAACTACTGAAGCCTGCACGCCTAGAGCCCATGTTCCGAAACAAGAGAAGCCCGCGCACAGCAATGAAGAGTAGCCCCTGCTCGTCGCAACTAGTGAAAGCCCACGCACAGCAATGAAGACCCAACGCAGCCAAAATATAAATAAATAAATAATTTTTTTAAAAAAAGATTTTTGCACGAGTTCTGCCTACAAGCAGTGGTCTCCAGCTTTTAAATATTGTTGTGTTACATAATAGCAACGTGTTGGTGTATGTTTCTTAGTCTGGTTTCTCTGGGGAGCAGCTGAGACTCATTTGCCCCTTTCCCTCGGTCTAGATGACAGCGCTTCTGCCGCCAGTAGCATGGAGGTGACAGACCGCATCGCCTCCCTGGAGCAGAAAGTCCAGATGCAGGAAGACGACATCCAGCTGCTCAAGTCGGCTCTGGCCGATGTGGTTCGGCGGCTGAACATCACCGAGGAGCAGCAGGCCGTGCTCAACAGGAAAGGACCTACCAAAGGTGGGCATTCGAGACTCACGGGAATCGGGCTCGTGGCACATTCTTTTTTTTTTCTTTCATTCTAAGTATCCTTATTTGTTAATTTGATTGAAGTATAGTTGATTTAGTGTTGTGTTAGTTTCAGGTGTACAGCAAAGTGATTCAGTTGTACATACCTATGTATCTATTTCTTTCAGATTCTTTCCCCTTATAGGTTATTATAAAATATTGAATATAGTTCCCTGTGCTATACAGTAGGTCCTTGTTGGTTATCTATTTTATATACAGTAGTGAGTCTGTGTTAATTCCAACCTCCTAATTTATCCCTCCCACTCCTTTCCCCTTCGGTAACCATAAGTTTGTTTTCTGTGTCTGTGGGTCTATTTCTGTTTTGTAAATAAGTTCATTTGTATCATTTTTTTTTTAGATTCCACATAGCAGTGATATCATATGATATTTGTCCTTGTTTGGCTTACTTCAATTAGTATGATAATCTCTAGGTCCATCCATATTGCTGAAAATGGCATTATTTCATTCTTTTTTTATGACTGAGTAGTATTCTGTTTATATATATACCACATCTTCTTTATCCACTCCTCTGTCGATGGACACTTAGGTTGCTTGCACGTCTTGGCTATTGTAAATAGTGCTGCAGTGAACATAGAGGTGCACGTATCTTTTCAAATTAAGGTTTTCTCTGGATATATGCCCAGGAGTGGAATTGATGGATCATATGGTAGCTCATTGCAGATTCTTGCTCCAGCAAATATGTTGCTCTCTTCATATTGACAGAAAACCCAAGCTTAGAAAAACAGTGAAGCATCCTTAGGATTGTTGAAATCATCACACAAAGTGTGACAGTATTTTTTGGCTGGACGTTGGTGAATTGTAGCCCAGCAGTGCACAGTTGTAGGTGACCAGTAAATGCTGGTTGAGTCAAGGAAGGAATGTCCACAGTGGACCAGAGAACAGTCATTTATCCAGACTCTCTGGGATAGAGAGAGCTTGCAAAACAAAACCGAAAACCAAAGCAAACACGATTCTTTGGGCCCCTGTGGAGGCTGTTTCACCTAGAAACTTTTGGTGACTCTCATCTCTTTCTCTGTCCTCAGTTTAAAGATTTTTATTTTATTTATTTAGTTTTTTGACTGCATTGGGTCTTCGTTGAGGTGCACGGGCTTCTCATTGCGGTGGCTTCTCTTGTTGTGGAGCACGGGCTCTAGGCATGTGGGTTTCAGTAGTTGTGGCACACGGGCTCAGTAGTTGTGGCTCGCAGGCTCTAGAGCGCAGGCTCAGTAGTTGTGGCGCACGGGCTCAGTTGCTCCACGGCATGTGGGATCTTCCCGGACCAGGGCTCGAACCTGTGTCCCCTGCATTGGCAGGCGGATTCCCAACCACTGTACCACCAGGGAAGCCTGTCCTCAGTTTACACTGTTGTCCAGTTGAGCACAGCAAACACTTACTTGATCACATGCCACACTTGAAGCTCTGAGTTGAGGACTGGGACCCAGAGGCGGGCAGGCCCCTCCCTGATTTGCTCAGAACCCTGAAGCTCATCGCCAACTTTCCCTCCACCTTCTAGCGAGTAAGCTCATTTGGGGCAAAGCCTCCTGGTTTTTTTAAATCCTTTTTTCTTTTGTCCAGAAGAACATAGCCTACAACAGAATTCTATACCTATAAATAGTGGATTTCTGGCACATTGAAATCACCATTTCATTTCCCAGTGGTGCCTGGGAACAAAACAAAAAGCAATATTTGTGCTTTAAATAACTTTGTAGTGACCGTCTTCTTACAATTTTGGAAATAAAACGCCTCGTAAAAGCTTCTCTCCTCCTAGTTAGTACCCTGACGTCTGCTTTCAACCAATATGCATTGCTCGTCTTTTGCCAGAACGGCTTTTCCTCATGGCTAACTCTACAAAACAGAATTCATCTTGGCTGTAAAATTCCTTTAGTTAAAACATTTTGAGTCTGCGGCATGTAAATGTCCCCTTAAAATTAACTTTCTTATTTTGTTTGGATTTAACAAATTATTTCACAGTTACCAGCTTTTCCTTGGAGTCAAGAGAGGGTACTGTCTTGATGTTGCATATGTTAGTTTTTTCTCTGGTCTTGGATACATTTTCACACGTTTATGGAAAGAAATCTATTTCCTTGTCCTTCAGGATAATTATCACCAGCTCCATGTGAGATATACACACTGGGCGATGTCTACATTTTGAATAATCTTTTTAAATAATCTTTTTCTCCTAAGTTACAAAGCAATTAGGGTATTTTAAATAGAAACCAGGTTATTCTAGGTATTCTTGACCCACTCGGCTTTCCAAAAATAAATCTGATGACTACCGTATCCTAAAGGGTACATTTGAAGTCGTTGCTTTATATACAACTTCAGGCTTCTAAAACTTCTATTTTTAGAAAAGGAGGGGGAAAAATAATACAAGGGCCCTGCCCAGGAATTTTATTTTCTTGCTTAAGAGTACAGTTTGAATTTTGGAAACTTTTAACTTTTTTTCATAGTTAGATCTGATGTTTCTTTTTAACATTATTTTCAAAAGTGAAAATAAACCAAAGTACGAGAGCCAAAGTCACACCAAGAAACAGAAAAAAGATTGTAAGAAAGCTGATGAGCGGCACGCCCTGAATTCAGTGGGCTGTGGGTGCAGTTAGAGGGTGGTAGGAGCAGAGGGGAGAAGGAGGAGTGATTCCATAAGAAGCCCTGGGTCGCTGCTTCTCTTTCAGAGAGTGCCGTGTTGGCACGGTATGTACATCTCTATCTGGACAGCTGGCACTCCATAGCCGTGGCTTAGTTAGGGGATATTTAGACAAGACGGCTTTGAGACAAACCTCCTTTGGTTCTTAGAAGGCCACATTATTATTATCATTTGCCATTCTTTGGGCTTGCCATCCTAATACAGGCTTGAAGTAGCCTGGACACGTGGCATTCTAATTTTTAAATATTAAATGATTTTTTTCCCCCAAGGTTAATTGTCAGAAGCTTAGGGCTCAGTGTTTTGAGCTGCTGGTGCACATCTTTGTGCCGCTTGCCCAGTGACGGGGACGGCTGTACCACAGAGAACCAGGCTGCCTTGGAAGGCAGTGAGCATCTGTGTGGGTCAGCTTAAAGGAAGTGCCTGGTGAGCACGACATCCCCTCTGCCGCCGTCCTGAACCATCGGACCGCCGTGTCCACTCTCTGGCCTTAGTACTTGCCTGGGAGACCACGGATAATAACGCTTATCCTTTTCACGACGGTACTTCACTTATTTGAAGAAAGGTGTTCTGACATCTAAACTTTGACTTACTTTATCATCATTCTTCACATGACTTAACTAGTACACCAATGAGAACTGCAGTCTCATGAAGATAATTCACTAACAGATCAAGTTCAAGGCCTCCTGAAACAGAGGAAAGATTGTGGCCAACCCTGTAAAATACGAGGCCTGTGGACACACAGTTTATAGAGACAGAGTTATGTCTCAGACTCTACTTTTTCTTGGTAACCTTTTTCTGTGCCCGGGATTGGCTTTTTGTGCTAATTTTCCACCTCTTTTTAACCCGGTGATACTGCCCTGGGTTTTAGGATTGCTATTCTCCTTTTCCTTTGCTTTTGTTATTTAAAAAGAAAGACATATGAAGAACTTGTTGCCTTGTCATGCATCTCGACTGTAGAGAACCTCAGCCTGCAAAGTTTGCTTTGTTCAGGTGGGATTTACTTTCAGATAGGAAGATTCAGGATGTTTTAATTATACTGAGCTTGGGCTACCATACAGTGGAGAAAAGAGAATCAAATAGTTTCTGGAGGCCTGTATTCTTAAAATTCTTGCTGATATTAAAGTTTTTCCAGTATTGTGGTTGGACTGGGGGCACAGAATGCAGTGAACAGACACCATTATATTGCTATTCTGAGTGTAAATACAGAAAAACATGTGATGAAGTAGGGAGTTCCTTGCAGAATTACGTATATTGGAGAAAAATTGTGTAGGAAACAATTGAGCAAAAGCAAGCAATAGGGGCATGGCCAGAAAACTGTGGATCCTCGTATGATGGAAAGCCATGTAATCTTTAAAAATGTTTGTGTTCTCGGTAACAACAGGAAAGATGCTTGTGTATTATATTAAAAGGCAGAATCAGGCTATAAAACTGGATATGTTGTATTTTTCAACTAAATAGACAAAATCTATGCAAAGAAGAATGGAGAGAAGTATACCAAGAGTTATCTTTCTTTTTTTCTGAGTGGGAGGATGATGATTTTTTTTCTTTTTTTATACTTTTACTTCGTTTCTAAATGTACTTTGGTGTGTATTCTTTAATAAGCAGAAGGAATTTGTGTTTTAAAAGTGACTCCTTTCTTACCACTGAAGCTGATCTTCACTGCACCAAGGTCAATAGCAGAGCTCAGAGCAAATGTCCGGAGGCTGGAGCGTGCTCACGTGTGTTCTCAAGAAGACAAGGAGGGACTTCCCTGGTGGCGCAGGGGTTAAGAATCTGCCTGGCAATGCAGGGGACACGGGTTCGATCCCTGGTCTGGGAAGATCCCACATGCCGCGGAGCAACTAAGCCCGTGCGCCACAACTACTGAGCCTGCGCTCTAGAGCCCACAAGCCACAACTACTGAGCCCACGTGCCACAACTACTGAAGAGCCCATGCTCCACAACAAGAGAAGCCACCGCAATGAGAAGCCCACGCACTGCAATGAAAAGTAGCCCCCGCTCGCCACAGCTAGAGAAAGCCTGTGCGCAGCAATGAAGACCCAGTGCAGCCAAAAATAAATAAAATAAAATAAATAAATTTTTTTAAAAAAAGAAGAGAAGGAATCATGGTGTGCAGTTAAATTCATAATAGATCCATTGTAGACATGCACGGCTAATTTCCATTTCCGTGCTAGGGGAGTGTTACAGGATTTCAATGTAAAATGTAGGTTAAAATATTGTCATTGTCCCATGTATGTGGGGATGGTCTGCTTCGCTGTGCATTAACCAGCAAGAGTTCCTGTTTCTCATTTTCGATTTTGCTTGGGAGTTCAGACTGTCTTTGGCAGCTTGCCTTTTAAAAAACTTGAATGCACCTTTTGCAAACTTTTCTGTTCTTTATATTAATAACCCCATTAATTAACAGATCGGAGAGTGAATAAATATAAGCAAAAACCTTCAGCTGGAGATGCTGACAAGCAAGACAGTCCTGTTGTTCCAGGACATCAAAATCTGGTCTCAGAATTTAGTCTCTGCAACTGGTGTTGAAAGCTGACTGCAGGTTGTCTTTAAGTAGCCTCTGCTACATTAACACCTAACCCTGATAGTCATAATAATTCTTGTAGCTACCATTTATTAATTGGGTGGGTACAGGCCTTTGCAATAGATATTTTGGATGTGTTAGCTCATTTCACCTCTCCACAACCCTTTGAGGTAGGTATTATTGTGCCCATTTTACAGATGAGAAAGCAGCCTCTAGGAGATGGAATAATTTGCCCCAGGTTCCACAGCTGGTTAGGGAAAATCTGGGACTAGACCCTAAGGCCTGGCTGAACATACGTTCCTTCTGCCATCTGTGTTGCTTGGCTGTGCATATCCCCCTTAGCAGTATTATTTAAATTAGCATTATTCAAATCAAACCAAATATTTAAGAAATGAATAAGTATATGACTTGAAATGAGAGTTCTTTTTTCAAGGTTTAATTTGATTTGCAAAGTGTCCCAAATACAACAAATCATATTCAGCATATAATTGTGTAAAATATTGTATCATAGTCCTTTCACAAATTTTATTAGCTAGGTGCAACTAACAAATGAAAAAATTTTAAGTTCTTTGCAGTGAATGAAATTAATGAATATTTAACTTAGTTCTTTATCCCGGTTAACCAAATTAGCAATTTTTCCCTCTCTCGTCTACTGTGCTTTCTCCTTATCTTTCTCCTTACAAATTGCTTAATTGCAGAAAGTAACTTGTGTTTTCTTTTAGACAGAACATGCTATAGTTTCTTCCATTTTCCTCTTTAATTGCCTTCCCCAGTTTAAATAGGTGTTCGTTAGTGATTTGTAGAAAAGCCTTGGTAGATATATTCAGTTTTTCAGAGACTGAGAAAGATTGTTTTTAAACTTTGTATTATGAAAATGTTGAAATGCATATAAAAGAAAAAAGTGGGCATGTGCCACTCCCTATGGGTGGTCTTTTGTTTTACAAATAATTGGCCTTGTGTGTATGGCATTTTTTATTTTTGCCAGTGTATCTTTAGAATAGGTTCCTGGAAGTGGGATTGCTGGATCCAAGGATAAATGCATCTGTAATATTGCTAGGTATTAGTGACGGGAACCTTCCCCAGCACATAAGTAATTATCTACTTTGTCTGACAATTTAGCAAAAGCAAGTTGCCTTCTCCAATTCCAAATATAGACATCTTTTCAATTTCGAAGTAGATAATTAGGAATTCTGGGTTCATAATGGTGAGGTGTGTTAAACTTTGAATTTCTACACATAATCACATACATGGTCATGCTTTGCATAATTAAATTTATTGTGAAACCTAATGGAAAGTTTTACTTATCAAATATTGCACGCTGAGTTATTAATGTGATGTAAGTTAAAAGGATTTCTTCATCTTTAGATTATGACAGTATCATAATAATAAGCATTAGTAGATTTGACTACCTATACTTGAATTTCTATATTTACATCAACTGTAGTTTTGGAAATATATTGCCACAGATAGTACTTCATGGAAGTCTGAGTATTCCAATCCCCCTGTTTAGAAAGATGAAACCTTTTTATTTCAGGCATACTTGTGAATGCTTTAGACCTGAGATTCTGAATACCTTTGTTAGAGATTTTTTTTTTTTTAAGATTTTTTTGATGTGGACCATTTTTAAAGTCTTTATTGAATTTGTTACAATATTGGTTCTGTTTTATGTTTTTTGGTTTTTTTTGGCCACGAGGCAGGTGGGATCTCAGCTCCCTGACCAGGGATTGAATCCGCACCCCCTGCATTGGAAGGCGAAGTCTTAACCACTGGACTGCCGGGGATGTCCCATGTTAGAGATTTTCAGTTCCCACACTCTGGAGTCATTTTTCAGGGATGTTAACTCGAGGTAGTTTATGGGGACCTTATACTAAATAGTACGCACGGTAACAGGACACTGGGGGCCATGAACACTGTGCATGTGACTGCATCTGTCCCTCTGACAAGGCCTGTCCGCTTCAGTGGCCCCTCTCCTTCACTTCTGGTGGGTTGGTGGGTCTAAGGGAACTTACGCAGTGTGAAAAGTCCCACAGAAGCTCGGGTGTTTCTCTCCTGGACACTCTTCTCACATGAATTAGGGTCCTAGATTTCAGAGCAGGAAGAGCCACCCTTAGAGCACTTATAGACTGAAGTCTTTCCTTTATGGATCAGGGAAGTGGGGCCCAGAGGGTCTTGTCTGCAGTCACACTGCCAGTCGAGGACACACTGGAATTCGCGCCCTGGCCCCCGACTCCCAGACCTGAGCTCCTTCTGCACTCTCCTCCCCCCCTCTCACTTTGCCTGGGCGCGAGGAGGAAAGCAACTGTTTTGGGGCTGAGAACTGTCTGGGGTCTTCCTCGACCCCTCCGTGTGTGTGCAGGATGCAGTGGGGACACTCACTGGACCTGATTCTGCCTCAGGCACCTTTGCTCATAACTGAAATCCTGCATTTAATTCTTCTCGCATTGTATTCAGGATACGACATTGCATTCAAGATATGACATTGCATTCAAGATATGACATTGCATCCCGGTGTCCAAAACAGAGCATTTCATCATCTGGGCGTGGCCGTGGGATAATAGCTACCACCTTTTACGTGCTGCTACATGCAGGGCACTATGCAGCTTGCCATGCCTCATTCCAAACCCTCACAGCAGCCCTGCAAGGTGGGCACTCTTATCCTATTTTACAAAGAAGCTGAGGCTTGGAAAGGTGACTTGTCCAAGGTTACGTAATAAAGCCGAGCTGAGAATGAGTAGGTCCTAACTCAAGACTCTTTGCCCTTTATTCCTCTGTGCTCCTCCAACCATCCCGATATCCCTTCCAATGAATGCATTCTAAACATATATCATGTATCACTCATTCTCCTTTTATTTTGAGAAATTCTCCTTTCAGTGGTATGTATCTATGTTTGGCCCCTAAGAACAATTAAAATAATTATTTTTTAAAAACCTGTTATGAACTGGAAGAATGTCTCATATCTTGGTGTCATCTCAAAGCCAGGGATCCATTTATCTTAGCAGCTGCTGAGCAGGAAATTGTGTCTGAACCTTCCCTGGTGCTGTTTCTCTTCTGCAGTTTCTGAGATCGCTTGTCTGAAAAGTGACTCATTATGGCTGTTCTTGTGTCCTGCTGTCCTTGTGATCCAGGCTAGTATCTGTTCAGATTGGACATTAGGAGACACTGTTTTCTTCCAAAACTTTTCTTTATGGTGGCAACATTTTTTCCTTGAGTGACTAATCATGTTTAGATATGGAAGCATGAAAGAGACCTGACGTGATGTCGTGTGCACAATAGGTATTTAGCAAGCATATTGGTGTAGTCATGATGCTATTTAAGAAGTCAGTGGTGACAAAAAGCCAAGGATATTATCAAGATAAGGATGTAGTGGTGATTGGATCTTGCCAAAATGAGAACCTTTCCAACTTCTTGTCACTCCAAGTGTGGCCACCATCCCCCCCTCCCTCCTTCTCCCCCTCCTCCTCTCCATATCCACTATTTTTCTTTTATGATTTCTCATTACAACTTTAACAATTCTGTTTGCTTTTGATGCTACTCTGTTATTGTTTTAAAGTGTAAGGTTTATTATGCCCTCTGAGAAGGCCCGTTGCCTGCAATTGACGTTCTTTCTATGGTCTTTAAAAAAATCCCATTTCCTTTTTGGGGAGAAGGACAATACTAGATTATTATGAGACTGAATTTTGAAATTATGACTCAAGGAAAAATAAAAAAACAGTGACTCAGATGGACTTTCCTGGGGGTCCAGTGGTTGAGACCCCGTGCTTCCACTGCAGGGGGTGAGGGTTTGATCCCTAGTCGGGGAACTAGGATCCCGCATGCCGTGTGGCACGGCCAAAAAATAAAAAAATAAAATTACAAAAAAAACCCAACAGTGACTCAGAAATGGCAACACAATGCCTTTTCTTGAAAGCGGGGTCTTTGTTCTCGAAATTTAGTCTGATCAACAAATGCATGTTGGACACCGTCTGTGTCAGCATCACAGGGGCTGCTGCCTTCGTGGAGCCCCCGGGCAATGGAGTGGGCAGGAATAAACAATGTGAGGACAGCAGCAAAGCAGGGACCAGGGGAGCCCAGGAGGCTCGCCCAGCCTGGTTGGGTGGGCATGTAAGTGGGTGAGGCAGGTCCTGGCCCAGGTGCCGGAGAGGAGCTGGGGGCCAGGCGTCTTCCATCAGCCCCTCCAGGCCCTTTCCTTTACCCTCCTCCAGCCAGCTCTCTGCCCCGGGAGCTGAGCTGTATGGACCACACCGACCAGCCCCACGCTCTCCGCTCCGGTGAGGTTTGAGCAGGGGGACCCCCAGCTGGGGAGTGGAAGGAGGGAGAGTGAGGTCAGAGGATCTACCCCCCGACTCCTGCCACACGGGGCCCCTCGGGTTGGCTGTGTCCCCACCCCCTGGATGTAGCTGCTCCCCCAGCAGCGTCTCTCCTCTTAGGGTCTGGTGACCTACCTCCCCGTGGCCCTGCAGGCGTGGGATTAGCTATAGCTGTGCTGCTCTCAGCCTAGGAGACGGGGCAGTAAGCCTGGGGCTCGGTGTGGAGTCCAGGCCGCTCCCCAAGCACACGGAGAAGGATCTAGGTGATGCCCCCTCCCAGCACAACGTCTGCACCCACTCTAACTGGGGAAGTAAGGCTAGCCCGCCTGAAACAACAGCCCGCAATCAGGCACTCAGCTGTGAGCTACAGACTGACGTGTGACAGAAGATCAGAGCGGGGCAACCAGGGAGGCCTGGGCTAACGAGGAGAGGCCCTTCGAAGCTGGAGGATGGCACAGACAGGTGGTTCTCAAAGTGTGGTCCCTGGAACAGCAGCGGCAGCAACCTGGAAACTGGTTAGAAATGCAGAGTCTCAGGCTCTGCCCCAGACCTCCTGAATCTGGGGATGGGGCCCAGGGATCTGAATTTTAACTCCAGGGGATTCTTCTCCACAGAAACAAGCTAAGGAGGTGGGAATGAGGCCGGATTTGCTTGTTGGGGGGTGGGGGGGTGGATATTGGAGCACCTGGGTGCGTGGTGGGAAAAAGAAGATCGGTGGAGAGAATGAGCTCTGATCACTGAGGTTGTAAAAGAGCAGAATGATAGCGAGTGGCCTGGAGGCACAGGGGCTTGGGAGCCGGGGGACGTTGTCCTCTTCCCGCCCTCCTCTAGGCCCGGGTGTGAAATGCAGCTGGGCCAGTCGTGGTGTCCCCGCTGGACAAGATAACGCATTTCAAGTTGTTAGCACTCTGCCCGGCGCCGGGCACTCGGAGCTGCCATCATTGTTTCAGCGTTTGCACTTTGGTGGGTTCTGATGACCTGTCACGTGGTGTAGCGGGCTGTCAGGAGCCGTTGGCGACCATGGATGAGGGATGTTTTTAAGGAGATTGGCCTGAACAGAACCGGCCGAGCGCACTGGGAGACCAGCCCTCGGTTCTAGGAGCTGGGCTGGGAGAGCCGCCGCAGAGATGGTAACAGTGGAATGAAAGACGCCCAGCAAGCTGATACGCGTACTGCAGTCACTCCCTAGGGCCTCTGTTGTGAATTAGTACAAACAGAAATTGACTCCCTCACAGTTCTGGAGACCAGATGTCTGAAGTCAGTGCCACCGGGCTGAAATCAGGGTGCTGGCAACATTGTCCCTCCTGGAGGCTCTGAGGGAGACACTGGTCCATGCCTGTTGCCGGGCTTTGTGGCTGCTGTCTGTCCTTGGCTAGAGGACATGCCACTCCAGTCTCTTGCCTCTGTCCTTACGTGGCGAGCTCTCCTCCTTATGCATCTTCACCTGGGCCTCTTCTTGTCCCCTTAATTTATCTTATTGAAGTATAGTTGATTTACAATGTTGTGTTAATTTCTGCTGTACAGCAAAGTGATTCAGTTATTCATATACATGCATTCTTTTTTTGTTTTTGTATTACTAGTCTTTTTTTTTTAACATCTTTATTGGAGTATAATTGCTTTACATTGTTGTGTTAGTTGCTGCTGTATAACGAAGTGAATCAGCTATACGTATACATATATCCCCATATCCCCTCCCTCTTGCATCTCCCTCCCACCCTCCCCGTGCCATCCCTCTAGGTGGTCACAAAGCACCGAGCTGATCTCCCTGTGCTATGCTGCTGCTTCCCACTAGCTATCTATTTTACATTTGGTAGTGTATATATGTCCATGCCATTCTTTTTCATATTCTTTTCTGTATGGTTTATCACAAGATATTGAATATAGTTCACTGTGCTATACAGTAGGACCTTGTTTATCCATTCTATATATAATAGTTTGCACCTGCTACTCCCAAACTCCCAATCCATCCCTCCCCCACCCCTCCTTCCCTTGGCAAACACGTCTCTTCTCTATGTCTGTGAGTCTGTTTCTGTTTTGTAGATAAGTTTATTTGTGTCATATTTTAGATTCCTCATGTAAGTGTAATCATATTGTATTTGTCTTTCTCTGTCTGACTTCACTTAGTATGATCATCTCTAGTTCCATCCATGTTGCTGCAAATGGCATTATTTCATTCTTTTTTATGGCTGAGTAGTATTCCATTATATGTACATATATACACATGGGCTTCTTAAAAGGACACGAGTCATTGGATTCAGGGCCCACCCAAATCCAGTATGACCTCATCTTAACCAATTACATCTTCAAAGACACTGTTTCCTAATAAGATCGCATTCTGAGGTTCTGGGTGGACGTGAGTTTCGGGGAGGACACTAACACAGTACATGTATTTAAAAAACAAAAGACAGAATGGAGACTGAAATGGTAGGTGAAGTAGAAAGAGGAGATAGAGATGAGGTGAGGATGGCATTTCTTTTTTTTTTAATTTTTATTTATTTATTTATTTATTTATGGCTGTGTTGGGTCTTCGTTTCTGCGCGAGGGCTTTCTCTAGTTGCGGCAAGCGGGGGCCACTCTTCATCGCGGTGTGCGGGCCTCTCACTATCGCGGCCTCTCTTGTTGCGGAGCACAGGCTCCAGACGCGCAGGCTCAGTAGTTGTGGCACACGGGCCCAGCTGCTCCGCGGCATGTGGGATCTTCCCAGACCAGGGCTCGAACCCATGTCCTCTGCATTAGCAGGCAGATTCTCAACCACTGCGCCACCAGGGAAGCCCAGGATGGCATTTCTTCCTACTTGGGAAGGGTTCTGTCCCGGCAGAGAGTGGACATCAGCACGGGGAGCAGATTGTGTGTGTTAGGAAAGATTCAGGATCTCTGTTTTGGAACTGTGGTATTTTCACTGTGGAATATTAGCTCTGAGCCCTGGTCTAGGCCCTTGGCTGGAGCAGGTGTTCAGGGAATGAGGAAAGAGAGCGCTTGGAGAGAGTGGAGAAGGGTGTTCTGCTCTGGCTGGAGGGGCCTGACGGTGGCTTTTTAAACTCTCTTTCACAATTAAAAAAAAAGGTAGTCTGGCCCTCAGCTTTAGGCACTGAAAAGTTTCAATATATTAAAATTTTGACATTCTAGGCAGTTTTGTCACTGGTAGTGTTTTTAAGAGCCTGCACTGAGGTAGATTTAATTCTGGGATGAAGAAAATAAATTCTGCTAGCATTTAAAAATAAACTTTTAATTTTAGAGTAGTTTTAGATTTACAGAAACGTTGCAAGCAGAGTACAGACGGTTCCCATATCTCCTGCACCCGGTTTCCCCTATTGTTAACAGCTTATATCAGCATGGTATGTTTGTCACAACTAATGGCATGATACTGATACATTATTTTCAATCAAGGGGCATACTTTATTCAGATTTCCTTAGTTTATCCCTTATGTCCTTTTTTGGTCCCAGGATCCCATTTGGGATTATATTTAGTCATGGTCGCTCCTTAGGCTCCTCTGAACTGACAGTTTCTCAGATTTTCCTCGCTCTTGATGACCTTGACAGTTCTGAGGAGTACTGCTTAGATAATCCATTGACTGTCCTTCAATTTGGGTTTGTCTGATGTTTTTCTCATGATTAGACCGGGGGTGGGTTTAGCGAGAAAGACCACAGGGGTAAGGTGCCATTCTCATCACATCTACCAAGGATGTGTACTGTGAACATGACTTACCACTGTTGATGTTGACCTTGATCACCTGAGATGTGTTTGTTAGGTTTCTCCTTCTCGCCACACCTCCGCTCTGCATGGTGTAGAAGGAAGTCACTATGCACGGCCCACACGGAAGGAGTGGAGAATATGCTCCACCATCTCAAGGACAAAGTATCTACATAAATTATTCAGAATTCTTCTGCCTGGGGATTTGTCCTCCTCATGTATTTATATCAGTGTGAACCTGTGGATATTTATTTGATAGTTGGGGGTATAATCCAGTACTACTCTATTTATTCTGTTGCTCACGTTATTGTGGCTTTGGCTCTTCCCATTGGCTCCTGGGTCCCTTTGCCACACCCCCATCAGTGTGGGTTTTGTGAGCACTTCCTTACTTTCTGGCACCATAAGATGCTCCAGGCTCATGTTGGATATTCCCTGTCTCAGCCCTGGATTCAGGTGCTTCCCCAAGGAGCCCTGGTTCCTTTAGCTGTAGAATGGTATTAGAAACCCAGGTTTGGGCCCTGGGTCTCTCAGCAGACAGAGCTGGGAAATAGATGTGTTTATACAACCCGTGTACACAGACTTACCTATAATTACGTCTCTGTGTGTCTCTGTCTCTATTAAGCTAGAGACATGAGTTCACACTGACGTCTCCTCCTCTTCTCCATTCCACCTGGTTCATTCTAGCCTTCCCCCCTTGCTGGTCTGTAACCTCCCTCTCCAACAGTGAGAAGCCTGGCTCCTACCATATGGCCCTGTGGGAAACAACTTTACCAACTAGAATACAGTGCTTATGTGCAGTTCCTTTTGTAGTCTTCCAGTCTGTGCTCATTACCAGAATTACTTTGTCTGCACCTCTCCTCTCCACCCCCTTCCGTGAGGTTACGTTGCATGTTTGTAATGCAGTTAGATTCTTTTGTCACGGTCTGCATTCCGTCATGGGGTTCCCCCATCTCCTTATTGACTATTATTGTATTTGCGTGTATTAAGGTTCACCCTTTGTGCTGTAAGGGTCTGTGGGTTTTGACAAATGCATAGCATCACACATCCACCACTACGATATTGCACAGAATAGCTTTACCACCCTGAAGAATCTCTGTGCTTCACCTAGTGACACCACCCCCAGTCTCTGGCAACCACTGATCCACTTTCTGTCTCTATAGTTTAACCTTTTGTAGAATGTCATTTTAAATGGAATCGTGCAGTATATAGCCTCTCAGACTGGCTCCTTTCACTTGGCAATATGGATTTAAGACTCAACCATGGTTGTGTGGATTGGTTCATTCCTGTTATCACTGAATCCTATTCCATTGTCTGGATGGACCACAGTTTGTTTATCCATCACCAATTGAAGGACATCTTGGTTGCTTTCAGTTTTCACAGTTATAAATAAAGCTTGCTATAAATATTAAATGAAACTTTTGTGTAGACATAAGTTTTCAAATCATTTGGGTTAATACTTAGTGTAAGCACAATTACTGGATCCTATGGTAAAATTTATAAGCCTCAACTTTGTAAGAAACTGCCAAACTGGCTTCCCAAGTGGCTGTACCATTTTGCATTCCCACCAACAATGAAGGAGAGTTCCTGTTGCTCTGCATCCTGGCCAGCAGTTGGTATGTTGTCTGTGTTTTGGATTTTAGCCATCCTAATAGGTGTAATAGAGATATCTCATTATTGTTTTAATTTGCATTTCCCTAATGATAAAAGATGTTGAGCATCTTTTCATATGCTTATTTGCCATCTGTATATATTCTTTGGTGAGGTTTCTGTTCAGATTTTTTGCCCGTTTTTTTAATTGGGCTCTTCATTTTCTTATTGTCGAATTTTAAGAGTTCTTTTTATATTCTGTATACAAGTCCTTTATCAGATATGTGATTGGCAAATATTTCCCCCAGTCTGTAAATTGTCTTTTCATCCTCTTAATGATGTCTTTTACAGAGCAAAAGTTTTGTTGTTGTTGTTGTTTTCATTTTAATGAGGTCCAAGCTATCAATTTTTCCTTTCATGGATGTGCTTTTGGTATTGTATCTAAAAACCCATCACCAAACCCAAGGTCACCCAGATTTTTCTCCTATATTTTCATCTAGAAGTTTTATAGTTTTGCATTTTACACATAGGCCAGTGGTCCCTTCTGAGTTAATTTTTGTGTAAGGTCTGAGGTTGGTGTCTGGGTTCATTGTTTCAGCACCATTGTTGAAAAGCTCCGTTGTCTTTGCACCTTTGTCGATTCTGCTAGCATTTGAAATGGACGTCCTTTTTCTTTCTACATTATCTTAAGTCCTGTAAGGAGTTTCCTTGAAAAGGCGAAAGTTCTGATTGCCTTTTCTGCTTGTCTTACAGCAAGACCACTGGTGCAGACCTTGCCTTTAAGAACCACCGTCAACAACGGCACTGTGGTACCAAAGAAAGCCAGTGGCTCCCTGCCAGCCCCCTCGGGGACCAGGAAAGAAACCGCAGTACCTGCCACAGCCAAAAGGTAGGCAAGAAGCGCCTTACATGAACTCTGAAAGCAGTTCTGGCTCAGATGCTAAAATAAGTATTACTCTTTTATATGACACTGTAAAATTTCTCCTTTGAGTTAAAGCTTATAAAAGCACAATATTTGGTGTGTTGCCAAAACAGGAACCATGTCGATTTATTATTCTGCGTTTTTTTTTAGTTGTAATCATACAGTCTTTGAAATCTCATTCACTAAAGCCGCAGTGCACCATTTTGTGTTTTTACTTAAACTTCTCTTTTGGAAAAACAAGTGGGAGTATAACCTATATAAAACATGAATATGCTGCCCCCAAGTCCCAAGGGCTTGGAATATAGCAAAATTCAGATTGCTGTACCGAGCGTAAATTTTTATCAGTAAAATTTGTATAAGCTCGTACTTTTAAATGATGCCTAACAGTGGAGCTTCAGGTGTTTATGTTTGTCAGGTAGAGCATAGGTTGCTCTTAATTTTCTATAATTTCATAGTTGTCATATTAAAATTGTATATTTTATATGCCAGGCCAGTTTTCTAAATTTTTATGCCCTAAAAAAACGAAATATCTGGTAGTAATATAGCATAGAAAACCTTAACGAAATTCTTTCTGCAATGCTACCTCATGGGCTTGTTAGAAGAACTCGTAAAGTTCATTAAAATGCTAACTTGCTGGGCTTCCCTGGTGGTGCAGTGGTTGAGAATCTGCCTGCCAATGCAGGGGACACGGGTTCGGGCCCTGGTCTGGGAAGATCCCACATGCCACGGAGCAACTAGGCCCGTGAGCCACAATTACTGAGCCTGCGCGTCTGGAGCCTGTGCTCCGCAACAAGAGAGGCCGCGATAATGAGAGGCCCGCGCACCGCGATGAAGAGTGGCCCCCGCTTGCCGCAACTAGAGAAAACCCTCGCATGGAAACGAAGACCCAATACAGCCAAAAAAAAAAAAAAGATGCTAACTTGCTTTATGTGCACTGGGGATTCGGGGTGTGAGTATGCTTTGCAGTGTGCTGGGATACCCACTGGGCTGGTGAGAGTAGATTTGATGCTGCATTGTGACTCGGAATGAAAATGTAACAATCCCGTCTTAGCTTTTAAACATATAGTGTTTATACGTAAAGGCTTATCCTTCACCAAGCAAATTTGCATTGTGTTTCATCAGATAGAGTTTCATGTACTTATTGTTTGTGAATTTTAAGAAACTTGGTTTTGCAGGGCTTTTTAGAACTTTAAAATGAAATTCTCAGCCTCATTTCATACCTTTTTAATATTTCTTTGAATCGTTCATTTATAATCAACATGAAATGACCTTCTGGATTCTGATTGGCAGCAGTAGATATGGACTGTCTTTTATTCATCTAGATATTATAAGATTGACAGACTGACTTTTTAAGTTTCAGGTTGCCATCTGTTACCATTTTGTTCTTCTTCTTTTTTTAATTGTGGTGAAAACCACATCACATTAAATTTACCATCTTAACCATTTTTAAGTGTACAGTTCAGTAGCGTTAAATATATTCTCATTGTTGTACAGCAGGTCTCCAGAACTTTTTCGTCTTGCAGAACTGAAACTATTTGTTGGCCAAAAAGTTCGTTCGGATTTTTCCTTAAGATGGGAAGGAAAAACCCGAACGAACTTTTCGGCCAACCCAATATATGTCTTCAACAGTAAATCCTCCTCAGAGCCCTTGGTGACCACCTTTTTCCTTTCTGTTTCTATGATTTGACTACATTAGATACTTCATATGAGTGGAGTCATGCAGTATTTGTCCTTTCGTGGCTGATTTATTTCACTTAACATAATATCGTCAAGGTTCATTCATATTGTAGCATGTGACAGTATTTCCTTTTTTTTTTTAAAGTGGCTTTGTATTTTATTTATTTATTTAGGCTGCGCTAGGTCTTAGTTGCAGTTCGCGGGATCTTCATTGCGGCATGTATGATCTTTTAGTTGCAGCATGCAGGATCTTTAGCTGTGGCATGCCGACTCTTAGTTGCGGCATGCCGACTCTTAGTTGCGGCATGCATGCAGGATCTAGTTCCCCCACCAGGGATCGAACCCGGGCCCCCTGCACAGGGAACATGGAGTCTTACCCACTGGACCACCAGGGAAGTCCCAGGATTTCCTTCTTTTTTAAGTCTGTATAACATTCCGTTGTGCGTATATACCACCTTTTCTTTATCCATTCATGTCGATGGACATAAGGGTTTCTTCCACCTCTTGGCTATTGTGAATAATGCTGCAATCAACATAGGTGTGCAGATATCTCTTTGAGATCCTGCTTTGAATTCTTTTGGATATATACTCAGAAGTGGGATTGCTGAGTCATATGGTAATTCTATTTTTAATTTTTTGAGGAACCTCCATAATGTTTTCCATAATGACTGCACCATTTTACATTCCCACTAACAGTGCACAAGGGTTCCAATTTCTCCTCATCCTTGCCCACATTTGTTGTTTTCTGTTCTTGATAGTGGCCATTCTAATGGGTGTGAGGTGATATCTCATTATGGTTTTCATTTGCATTTCTCTTATTATTAGTGATGTTGAGAATCTTTTTCATATGCTTGTTGGCCATTTGTATATATCTTTTGGAAAATTTTCTATTCAAGTCCTTTTCCCATTTTTAATTGGGTTATTCATTTTTTTGTTGTTGAATTGTAGGAGTTCCTTATATATTCTGGATATTAATCCCTTACCAGATACATGATTCACAAATATTTTCTCCTATTCCATACATTGCTTTCTCACTCTATTGATAGTTTCCTTTGCACAGAAGTTTTTAAGTTTGGTGCAGTCCCATTTGTTTATTTTTACATTTGGTGTCATATCCAAGAAATAATTGCTGAATCCAACGTCCTAAAGCTTTCCCCCTATGTTTTCTTCTAGGAGTTTCATAGTTCTAGGTCTTTAACACATTTCAAGTTAATTTTTGTATGTAGCATAAGGTAAGGGTCCAACTTCATTCTTTTGCACGTGGATGTCCAGTTTTCCCTTCACCATTTGTTGACGAAACTGACTTTCCCCCTTGTGTAGTATTGGCACCCTTGCTGAAAATCATTTGCCCATACATGCAAGGGATTATTTCTGGGCTCTCTATTCTGTTCCATTGGTCTATATTATCTGTCTTTATTCCAGTACCACACTGTCTTGATTACTGTTACTTTGTAGTATGTTTTGAAATCAGGAAATGTGAGTCCTCCAATTTTGTTCTTCTTTTTCAAGATTGTTTTGGCTATTTGGGGTCCCTTTAGATTCCATATGAATTTTAGGATTTTTTTTCTATTTCTACAAAAAATGCCATTGGTATTTTATAGGGATTGCATTGAATCTGTAAATCACTTTGGGTAGTGTAGACATTTTAATGTATTAAGTCTTCCAATCCCACAAAAATAGGATGACTTTCCATTTATTTGTATCTTCTTTGATTTCTTTCAGCAGTGTTTTGTAGTTTTCTGTCTACAAGTCTTTCACCTCCTTGGTTAAGTTTATTCCTAAGTAGTTTGTCCTTTTTGATGCTATCATAAATGTGGTTATTTTCTGAATTTCCTTTTCAGATTGGTCATTGTTAGTGAATAGAAATACAACTGATTTCTGTGTTTTGGTTTTTGTATCCTGCAACTTTGGTGAAATTATTAGTTTTAACAGTTTTTTTGTGGAATCTTTAGGGTTTTCCCTAAGATCATGTTATCTGCAAACAGAGATAGTTTTACTTCTTCCTTTCCAATGTGGATGCCTTTTATTTTTTTACATGTCTTATTGCTCTGGCTAGGACTTCCAGTACTGTGTTCAGTAGTGATGAGAGTAAGTATCCTTGCCTTGTTCCTGACCTTAGGAGAAAAGCTTTCACCATTGAGTCTTTCACCATTGAGTATGAGTTCACTGTGGGCTTTTCATATATGGTTTTTACTATGTTGGGGTAGTTTTCTTCTATTCTTAGTTTGAGTGTTTTTATCATGAAGGGTGTTGAGTTTTGTCAAGTGCTTTTTCTGCATCCATTTAGATGATCATGTGGTTTTTGTCTTTCATTCTCTTAATGTGATGTACAATATTATATCGATTTTCTTATGTTGAACCATCCTTGCATTACAGGTGTAAATCCCACTTGGTCATGGTATATAATCCTTTTAATGTGCTGTTAAATTCAGTTTAGTAGTATTTTGTTGATTTTTGCATCATTATTTATCAGAGTTATTGGCATGTATTTTTTCTTGTTGTGTCTTTTTTTTTTTTTTTTTTGGTATCAGAATAATGCTGGCCTCCTAGAATGAGATTGGATGTGCCCTCACTGCCCCTTTAGTCTTTAGAAGAGTTTGAGGAGGATTGGTATTAGTTCTTTAAATGTTTGGTAGAATTCTGGAGTCATGCCATCTGGTCCTGGGCTTTGCTTTGTTGGGAGAGTTTTGATTACTGCTTCGACCTCCTTACTAGTTATAGGTCTATTCAGAGTTTTCAATACTTCAGGATTCAGTCTTGATAGGTTGTATGTTTCTAGGAATTTATTCATTTCTTCTAGTTTATTCAATTTGTTGGCATGCATTTATTCATAGTAGTCTCTTATAATCCTTTTTATTTCTGTGACATCAGTTGTAATAGTCCCTCTTTAGTTTCTAATTTTAGTTATTTGAGTCTTCTCTCTTTTTCTCAGTTTAATGGAGGATTTGGCAATTTTATTGATCTTTTCAAAAATCAACTCTTGGTTTCATTGATTTTTTTTCTACTGTTTTTCTTTTCTCCATTTTGTTTATCTCTACTGTAATCTTTATTATTACCTTCCCTCTGCTAACTTTTAGCTTTATTTGTTCTTGTTTTTTTCTGTTTCCTTGAGGTATAAAGTTAAGTTGTTGATTTCAGATCTTTCTTCTTTTTAATGTGTTTTCACAGCTATAAACTTCCCTCTTAGCACTGCTTTCTCTGCATCCCACAAGTTTTAGAATGTTTTGTTTTTGTTTTCATTTGTCTCTAGATATTTTCAAAATTCTCTTGCAATTTCTTCTTTAACTCATTGGCTGTTTAAGAATGAGTTGTTGAATTTCAAGATTGACTTCTTAAAGTAGCAAGTAGTTAATGAAAAAATGAGATTCTTTTTCTTTACTCTTAAATAAACTTTTAAAATTTATATCTCTTTATATATTTGGCATTTAAGTAAAAGGAAAATTTTTTTTCAGAGCAAAAAATCATAAAAGTAAAATTTGAAGTGTAGATACAATTTCTAGCTTTCAGTTCCTTTCATGAGAGCATATGTCAAGCATTCTTGCACTTTGATTTTGTAGAAGGCTCTGTGTTTGATCCAAAGTAACTTTGATGTAGTACAATAATGTCCTTCACTTAATAGACTGTTTATGCTTTTCTTAGACCTTGCAGGATTAATTGGCACAACTGTTAGAATCCCTGGCAAATTGTGTGTTGAGTTCTAGTATTTGAAACACTGATTCAGGGTAGGATAAGGCTGGGGGAGGAGATTTATGCAGATGACTACAGGAGTGAGGCTCTGCTGAAGAATCTAATTGATACTTTCTTTTCACAGGATGTAAAAAAGAGAAAGAGCCGTAATGGTGCTTCAGCCCCTCTTTAAATCAGTGATGATGATAGAAATTATCTTTTGATAATAAAAGCGTACTAAGCATCAAGCTTTTAATACCATTATCACTGATCCTCAAAACAACCTTCCAAGGTAGATATTATTATCCCTGTTTTACCAGTGGGTAAACTGACGCTCAAAGAAGTGAAGTAACTTGCCCGGGATCAAGTGAGTAGAGAACCTGGGCTCAAACCCAGGTCTGCCTGGATCCAGAGCTCACACTCCTTTCACTGTGATAGGCTGCTTCTTGCAAAGATTCCCAGGTCAGCGCTTACATCTACTCATAAAAAAATGCTTGATATAATTACTCTTTGGAAACCATCCCTTTTGTGTGCCCCATCCTGTCTGGATGGTGCTCTTTAGAAACAGTGATGTTCTGAGATGCCCCTGAGGGTGCTGACAGGAGTAGCAGGCAGGGGCGAGGGTGACTCTGAGCAGAGATTGGCAGCAAGTTGCAACTCTGAGAGGCAGAACTGCCCATTAATATGGGGCTGCAGGGCCTGAACTCCCATTACAGGACCAGGCCCCTTGCTGTGAGCAGAAGCCTGGGTCCTCTGCCCCCCCGTTTCAGCCGTGTATGAAGGAGCTCATGGACACTGCTTGCCCTCAGCAATATTATCTTAGAAGGAAAGGATGGTGGCGGGGAAGGATAATCAGTAGCCATCATATTTTATATATATGTGTATGTGCGTGTGTGCGTGTGTGTGTGTATTAGCATTTAAACAATAACCTTCCTTCTAGAAATGTTCTTAGGCCTCTGTAGACTCTTCTTTTTAATTTACAAAATAATCAGTTTTATTCATTTGATAAGCTATTGTCCGGCAGCCAACTAGAAATACGTGGTTTTCTAGATTGAGTGTCTGAGACTCTTGGTGTTTCGGTGTGGAGCATAGCGATTCATTTATTTTGTTTCTCTGCCTTTTGTGGGCTTCTGTGGATGTGAATTCCCATCTGTCTGGAAGTTGGAAACCCAAACAGTGGCATATAATAATTACTCTGTGACGAAGTTCCTATAGATCTCTCCTTAGGAGAGAATTTTGAAAACAGAAGCAAGCTGGGCATTCTGCCTGTTAGGATTAAAACAACCTCCGAGCCATTTCAAATACATTTATAATCATGTAGGAATTTTTCTGTAATCAGAGTTCCAAATTAACCAAGCTGGGGCATCTCTGGTGTGTGGATGGGTATATGTTTGTTTTCTTTTCTCTGGGGTTTTTTCAGCCTAGTACTAAAGAACAAAATCCCCTTTGGAAATTGTCCAGCACCCAGGGGTTGTGCTTTGTGTTGCCAATTAAGACTTCGATTGGGGGCGTGATTTGGAATCCTTGGGAAAAGCTTTGTTTCCATTAGTGAAAGGAGAAAAGGCAGAAAATCCGGGGAAGACATTGTAGGGTCATACCTTCCTCAGTGGGGATGCTGGAGCTGACAATAGAATAACATTTCCACTGGCTCAAAACAATCACTCATTCTTTCCACTCCTAAGTAGAGCTTTACAATAGGGCAAAGCTGTGAGAAGAGAGATCAAAAGAACAAAACTGGTACAAAAAGAGAGCATTATTTTTAAAATGCTCTGCTCCAGTTGGAAGGTAAGATGGTAAATATCTATGGCTTTCAAACAAACAGCTGATAGTCCTTTAGAAAAATAGTTGCACTCATTAGAAATACAGCATTTGTAAAAGCACCAAAGTCAGTGCCAGGTACTTACATGGTTTAAATCTGCTTTGGGTTTTTTTTTTTTTCTAATATATTCTTTATCATTGAGATCCATTGATATGTATGTGTTAAATTCAGGTTTTGAGTGTGGTCTCTGTAACAAGCTAGAAATGGGATTTGGTGCTGTTGAACAGAAGATGAATTGGTACTTATTGTCTTATCAGAAGTGTTACAAGTGTTGAGCCCCCTCTGGGCTCAGGTAGTTGGCTTCATATGATAGAAAAAAAACTTATTTTGGTCTGTCAAATTCTCTAAGGCCACCAACCTTCTTAGGAAATGCCTTGGTTTTTGCTACAAAGATGTCTTTAGACAAAGATAAGAGCATTTCCTAATCACTGAAGTTGCCTGACCTCAATCTGTCACAATTACCTCACCCCTTGCAGGACAAAAACCAGGTTACTCCTGGTCCCATGTTGATTTGCCCGTGCTCAGCGTAGAGCCCAGTATAAATTGATTCCAAATGAGTATTTGTTGAGTAGATAATCGTTTTAATCTAGCGTTAATCCCTCCGGCTGTCATGACTAATGACCTCATCAGAAAATCTCGGGTCACGAGTACAAGCTTCCCCTCAGATTAGTATTTTCTTTCTTTTTTTCCTTTTTATTATTTATTTATTTATAAATAGGACCCGGCTGTGCCGGGTCTTCGTTGCAGCATGCGGGATCTTTTAGTTGCGGCATGCGGGATCTAGTTTCCTGACCAGAGATCGAACCTGGCCGCCTGCATTGGGAGCGCAGAATCTTCCACCGGACCACCAGGGAAGTCCCAGTATTTTTTTTCCATTGTAAAAGTTTGGGATCTTTTTTGCAAAATTTTGGAAAACCAATTCTTGGTTTTAAATCACATAATGAAAGAAAGATGCTATGGTAGCTTATTACATTTAGAGTTATTATCTAACCAAAAGAAGAAAGATGGCCATTTTTCCTCTGTTCTCCCTTTGCAGAGATTTTATTATGTCTAAAATTTAGTTTAAATTGGCAAAAACCATTGAATGCAACTGTAGTGTAAGGTAAAGAACCATTGTATTTTCAGAACTTTGGGTTTGAGAGTGGAGGTTGAGAGCAGAAGGGAAAAGAGAAATGATGGTATCTGCATTTCTACACCAAAAATGCTTGCCTTAAGCAATAAAAAATGTACTGTGTTATTATACAGTCTTTCACAAGCTAGGACTTCTACCACTTTCAAAATAAAGAACGTGATTTCTCACTTGCTGTCCAGAGGGAGCATAACTTCCTTGATATTCCCTGCTGGTTATTGAAGGGGGCTTCTCTCAGCGAGTATACAGTATTACTTCCTCTGGCCGCCCTTGTTCCTGCAAATGTCTTGTCTTCAAGCTCTATTTTCTGTCCTTCACTCTGAGTCCTAGTAAATCCTCTTTAATTCATGAGAGCTCTTGGCTCTCAAAAGGAAATTTCTTGTTTTTTCTACGTGTACAACAATAGTAGATTTTTTTATAAGCTTAACATTTTAATGCAAATGTGTGAATGACAAATATCTTGAAAGAGCCACGATGGATTATATCCAAGTCTATATATGCAAACCAAAATGTTTTCCCATTTTAATGTGCGGTGTATTCTGTAACTTATTGAAGTTTACCAAAATATTTTTCCACGCTTCTATTATCGCACTCATGTTTATTCTGCTTTGTTTCCGTACCTCTCATACGTAGATTAAACAGGTCTGTGAGTCTTCTCAGTGCATGCAAACTGAACAGTTCCACACCCAGGTGAGGAGCACTTAGATTTACTTTGTAACCCTCGCTGCTGCTTCAGTAGTTTTACCACCCTTTTAGTGCAGTAGCTTAGAGGGCCTTATCCGATGCCTGCCATTGATCAAGTCTTAAATCATATAACTGTGTTAATTATTGACCTTTATTGGATTTTTAGACGTTCAACATCTCTGTTCAACAGGTCCTCAAAACTAATGGACTTCAGTGTTTCATAAATTGCAGGTGGTCTTTATTTTATTTATTTATTTTTTGGCCATGCCGCACAGCTTGTGGGATCTTAGTTCCCTGAGCAGGGATCAAACGCGGGCCCTCTGCCGTGAAAGCGAGGAGTCCTAACCACTGGCCCACCAGGGAATTCCCTAGGTGGCCTTAACTAGGAGGCCCAGTAGAGAGCAAGGGGGTCAAGTAACCTCAGACGTGTTGCTTTATATCCTTGAAGCTGTCCCCTCATCTGTAGAATAGGGATAATGATACTTTTGCAGGGGATTTGAGGTTTAAATTAAACGATTCATATAAAACGCGAAGCTCTTAATATATGTGAACCGTTGCTGCCCATGGTTCCATCATTGATCTCCCCTCTTAACTCTTCCAGCCACCAGGTTGAGTGTTGATTATTAGAAAATCGGTTAACGTTTGCTATCATTGATTAACAGTCATGGCTTTTCAGCTCTTTAAGGGTGTTTTATACAAGCCTTTAAATTGCCATGAACTTGCCCTGAACTCCCACAAGGACACTACGGAGGTGCCGCTCAGGGCTGCCAGCTGCTGGGGCAGCGTGCCTGAGAGCCTCGGCGGGCCAGATGCTCAGCAGAGAGCGCTCCCACAACGTGAAATTAGCTTGGTGTTTTTCGTCACTGGAAGATCTTGAACTTTAAACACAAAGGTTTCTGTAATTTTTAGACTTCAATCCTAAATTTCAGAAATGTAATGCTCTCCTAAGGTCTATAATTTCCTTGTCCTCAAATTGAGAGTTCTAAAAATTCACATTTTGACCTTAAGACACACCCGTGCAGATCCCAGCTGTGAGATCCTGGGGCTATCAATTCAGAGTTTCCTCAGTGACCAAAAAGACTACGCAGAAAGTGTCTTCAGATCATCATGATTATGGTCATTTTATTTATGTTCATTCACTCAGGGAGCGAGATGGTTTTTCAAAAGCCGATACACTGTGCAGTTTTTAAAAACGTGCTAAGAGATTATTTACTGACCGATTGGAAGTTACAGAGGAAAAAGGACTTAAAGTTGGCCCAAAGGGAGGCAGAGATGAGGAGGAAAAAGAGAATGAAGGGAAGACAGCAGAGCATCCCGTATGCAAGGCTCTTGCACATTCTGTGTTATTTAACTGTGAGAAAGGAGGGCTTTGGAATCCAGCCCAGGGGCGGTAGTCTCACTGTCTCAAGCTTCTCAGCTGCTGTGTCCTCCGGATTGAAATTCAGGTCCGTCTCCACCCTCCCCTGACTGGAGGCCCTGAGGCTTCATCATCGAGGTCCCCCTCCTGCATCCACAGCCCCAGCACCTTCACTGTCCTCCGGGGGTTCTTCCTCCCCAGTCCCTCGGGGTTTATCTGCTACCTGAGATTCCTGTGGCAGTTCCTCATCCCACGTCTTATAAAGTTACTCTTTCCCGGGGAGGTTCTCTTCGTTCTCATCTTCTCTCCTTCCTGGCGTGGAGATTTCCTCCGTGTCCATGGCTCAGTGACCCCCCAGTTGACAGGGCCAGTCCCGAGCCACCTCCTGGGTTGCAGACTTGCGTTATCGCCCACCTGCACCTTGACTCTGTGCATCCAGACCAGACCTCCCCCCGCAGCCCCACCCGGGAGCGGTACCACCATCCACTCTTGTCCTTCTTTCTTTCTCACGGAGCAGGTGCTAAATTATAGCATCACACGCCTCTGCCTGTGACAGGGTCACTGTGACACTACCATTTCATTTATTTCACCCCTTCATTTAATTAATATTTATCAAGCTTCTATACTAGGCTCTGCAAAGAATATAAGAATGATAAATGAGACGGGATCTCAGGAAACATATGGCCTAATGATGAAGATAAAAAAAACAAACAAACTTTACAGGGATGCCTGTAATACACTTCCGGGCTCCGAGAGCAAACCATCAACCTACAGCCCCTGCCCTGGCTAACTGACCCCTCACGCCTGTGAATTACCTGTGCGTGGGGTATCCCTTTTCCTAGGACAGGCTCTTCCCTACTGTGTCGTTATAACACGTTCAAGCCGTTCGTTTTCTGTCTCCCAGAAATTGACAATCTTCAGGAAGTCCTCCCCAGACATCCCTCACCAGGCCTCCAACCGCTCTAGTCCCTCTGGTTATTCAGAAGGAAGTAAGCACTTGCATGGGTACCACCTCTAAACAGAGGCCTCCTACAGAGAGTGGCATGTCTTTGTCCCACGTATGCCTTTAGACCAGAGTTCTTCCATATCAGCACTATTGACATTTGGGGCTGGATCCTTCTTTGTCGCGGGGCTGTCCTGGGCATTATAGGGTGTTTAGCAGCGTCCCTGGCCTCTATGCATTAGATGCAGCAGCCCTCCCCCTGCCCCAGTTGTGACAAGCAAAAGTGTCTCCAGACATTGTCAGATGTCCCTGGGGGGCAGAGTCACCCCTGGTTGAGCACCACCGGTCTCGATTGAAACCTGCGCAAGGGCCGGATCACCTCCCACTAAGCCCCCGGAGAGTTCTCACGGTATTGTCGGGAATCTTACCTTTCAGCTTCGTCTAAGACCTTGAACTACACTAATTGCCACAGTTACAAAGGCAATGAGTAGAGGCACTGATCTCAAGTGACACTCTGAAAAGTTTTTTGATCTCTATAGTTAGGAATTTCGTACCAGTCTATCTTTTAAATATCCACATGGAAATAGAATGTTCTATGTATGTATTTTCACACTCAGCAGTAAAATAAAATCACTCCGTGAAGGATTTCATTGTCATTTACTTTGTACTTTTAGTACCATCAAGAGGACCAGCTCTTCCGAACGGGTATCTCCTGGTGGTCGAAGGGAAAGCTATGGGGATTCCAAAGGAAACCGGAATCGCACGGGATCCACCAGCAGTTCTTCTAGTGGCAAAAAGAACAGTGAAAGGTAAGGGGCGTCTTACTGCTGGTTCCTGCGGTTCAGATATTGTGTGGCCTCTTTTCCCAGAGGTGAATCAGAAGACCCCCTAATACGCACACAAGCTGTCAGCCCTCCATGCCACATACGCCTTCTCCTGACGTCACTGTGGGCGCTAATCAAACAGCTGCCGGTCACAGCTTACACCAGCTATCATGCGAGTAGAAAATTACAACTTGAACTCTCAGGGCTCCTATTCAGACAGAAGTCGTTTCTGAGAATTTGCTTAGTACCAGCTCCATGGAATTTGAGAACCTGTTCTGAATTTCCACACGGAGCACTTTATATTTCTAATACTCTCTGCTGCCATTTTAAAGTTAATTTTAGTGGCTTGTTTGTGAACAGTATTTTCTACGACAGACTGGGTGAAAAGTTGTCATTTTATGATTTGTCAGAAACTCTTTTTAGTATTGAGCTAACACCAGAACTAGGAACCATTTTCTTTCTGGTTTCATGAAACGTGCTTTGAGTTTTTTCTTTGAGGTTGGTTTTATAATGGATTATGATAGCTCCCTGTTAAACTAATAGTAACATTTTATTAGTGAAAGCTAATTTGGGGCATTTTAAGAGCTTGTTTTATGTTTAAGAATGAATCGTGTATATGAGATCCGTTTCTCTGTCTCTGTATATATCTACTCAGTGTACTTTATTCTCTCTTTTTAAACATTGTGCTTTAATTCTGTTCTCTCTATTGAGCAAGGCTTAGGAAGGAATTTCAGCTTCACAGGCTAACCATGTTTTGTTTTGTTTTTTTCCAAATGTTCGTGTGAGGAGAAGGCTTAGTCATAAAGCAGTGGACGCCAACCCACAGGCTGGAAAAATTCCAGGCTTGTAAGTCCATTCTGATTCAGTCCTGTAAAGGAAGCTTAAACCCTTTTTCAGTTTTATTCCTAAAAGATATGTTTTGTAGAAAGAGATACAGGGGCCTCTCATATCTCTAGCAGGTCAAGTCCACAGTCCATTAACAATCTCAAAGCCACTAACATGGGGTTGTCTTCTAATTTTGACTATTAATAGGACTTCTTATCAGAAGATTACGCTAATTGGGTGATAATACTTTGGAAGTAAGGCCAAGTAGTTACAATGGTAGCGGAGCATAAGTGGGAGATGCAGGGTGGCCTTTAGGCTTCTCTGAATTCAGCGTAAGCTTGGAAGTTGACCTGAGATGTCTAGATCTTGGCAATTCTTAAAAACTTGGCTCCTTCTCTGCACATCTGATTTGTATTAAGAATTTCCAAAAAGAATCTGCATTGTGCAAACTCCAGATCTGTTGTATCTTTTAAACCCTATGGCTTTGCTAAGTGCGCTGGGTAAAGATTTCCATGAAAGATATTTACAAAGGGTTTTTTTGGTTTTTGTTTTTTAATGCTACCATAGGAAATTCTGATTTGGAAATGAGGGACTGGGAAAAATTACTAATCGTTTTATAAAAATAATCCAGGCAACTAAACATGTCCATTTAAACATAAATTCTTCGTCTCATTAGAACCCAGGAATAGTAGTTGAGGCCCACGTAGCACTGAACTGGTTGAGTTGCACCTAAGGAGCTTCAGAGAGAAAGTTCCTGCCTTCTCTTAGGTCATTGCTGGTACCGACAGACACCTTTAGGGGCCCGTGGGAATGATGGCAGCAGGAACTCAGACAGAAGGAAGAAGTAGCTGAGAAGCAATAGAGGGTGAAGGTCAAGCTGGTGCTCTGTTGCTGCCTGTCCGTTGACCTTCATCTTTCCTTTCCATTCCCATATGAAGAGCCCCACTCTTGGGCTACCTTGACCTTGTACCAAATCAGAACTGGAGTCGAATGGACCAGTGCCCAGTCCCCATGGCTTAAAGCAGGCAAAGGAAGGGATAGAGAGGTGGCCTCCATGCAGTTCCTCCTTTTAAACATGATCCTCGGTGGTCTAAGGCAGCGTGACCTCTTCTGCATCACACACAAGTATTTGTCCATGGTGCCAGGATGCTGTCTTACGTTGTTCATGGTTCCAGAATGCTGTCTTGCATTTTAACACATTGTCCGTGTTTGGTTACTATAAACAGCAAGATGTAATGGAAAGGACACAGGCTCTGGAGTAAAAGGGAGATCTGGGTTTGTAAGTGAATTTGGCCAGTTAACTTCTCTGAACCTCAGTTTTTCCCCTCTGTGAATTAAGGATTTTATAACCTAATTCCCTTGAATCTTGTCAAAGAGCTAACTGGGTAGGAAAACACCTATCGTAGCACTTGGCACTCAGTAACGGCAGCTGTTATAAATCGAGACCTGTGCAGAGTAGAAGAAAATCATTCATGAGGCTTTCCAAAATTCTGAATTTCATTTCCTCATTGATGAGATGAAGGTGGTGGATGCCATCTGAAATTATTAGTGTTTTTTTGGTCTAACACATATTAACGTACATTCACAGGACACAGTCCTATGCGTGCAACCTGGATTTTGGCAAAATGTAAAATTGGTTGGGGAGAAATAAAGTATTATATAGTCATCCCAGGGTGTCCGAGGGGGATTGGTTCCAGGACCCCACCCCCATACCAAGGACAGACGCTCAAGTCCTTGAGTCAGTGGGTTTTGCATCCACAGATTCAACCAACCGTGGATCTTTATGATTGTGGGTGTTTAGTGCCACGGATGCAGAACCTGTGGATTCAGAGGACCGGCCATATATTCTCATGATTGTTAATGTCACATCAGAATGAGCTGGTGTGCAGGCCCCGAGATTCACAGGAAGGCTCATCAGAATGTGAGTGAGTGAGGTGGAACTTTGGGTCTGTCCTGATTTGCAGAAGCGAGTCATTCACACAGGGCAGTGCTTTAACTTGTATCAATCACAGACTATTTGCTATAAAGCTCACAATTACCGCACACCATATACAAAGCTGTCTTCAGTGCATCTGGCACTTTTGTGAAAATTAGAAAGAGGCTCCTTTCAACATTTATATTTCTCCATAATAATAATTACACTCCCTATAAACTGTACAGATCTTACTGTCGAACATAAAATAACAGTGTTTTTGATGTCCTAAACATTCACGTTTTCCAAGATACATTAATTTATTTAATAATAATTACGTGTTTTGTGTTCATAGAAACTATTATTCCTGAGAGTTTCACTTTTCTTGCTCCTGTATCTCATTTTCTCTGGAAATGGTCGTGAGAGTCAACAGTTTTTCTTGTGGCATTGTAGACTTTTATCTTAGAATAGTTAACATTTTAAAATATTTTGCTTGTAATCAGCCACAGAATGTTAACAGCCCTTATTAATCTTTGTACTGACAAAACTTTCATAAGAACAAAAACAATATATGGCAATGTAATATTCACTTTATATAGTATTGATCGTAAGTGAATATTAACAGTTATACAGTGATTTGTGTCATAATGAAGTACTTACTAAATTTCAATAGGGAATCGCCAATAACATTCTGATAAACAACCTGTACTATCTAATGTCGCCAGTAGACTAATCCAAGAGAGGTTCTTTTAAAATTTTTTTAAAAAGGTGTTTTGTATCAGACAGAAAAACAACTACTGTTTATAATGCATAGTTTATGTTAGATGTTGCTAGACTGATAAAATGTTTCAATTATCCAACTGGTTCGCCCTTTGTAATTCTGAGGGGAGTAAGATGTATCAACTTTGTAAGCAAGACACTTTGTTTCCATCAAAAACTTGTTGCAATATGAGCTGATTTTGTTAGAACAAGAAATGTTTCAGCCATCTGCTGGAAACCTTGTTGTAACACACAAGTAAACTGCCCATCTTTGGAGTAAACAAATATGAAAATAGCTTCAAAATTATGAAGATGTCTACCACATAAAAGCGTTCCCTTAGATCCCCTTTTGTGTTGTGCAACTGGCTGCTTTATCCAGGCTGTAAGGTTCAGAACCCTGAGTGGAACGCTCAGCTCCATCCTTCTTTAAGCTCTAGCGTTCAATGAGGCAGTCTTTTTTATTTTTAAATTTATTTTATTTAAGTATAGTTGATTTACAATGTTGTGTTAGTTTCTGCTGTACAGCAAAGTGATTCAGTTACATATATAATATATATAATTATAATATATGTATATTCTTTTCTATTATGGTTTATCACAGGGTATTGCATATGGTTCCATGTGCTATACAGTAGGTCCTTGTTGGTTATCCATTCTATATACAATAGTTTGCATCTGCTAATCCCAAACTCCCAATCCATCCCTACCCCGCACCCCACCCCCCCGCCCTTGGCAACTACAAGTCTGTTCTCTATGTCTGTGAGTCTGTTTCTGTTCCATGGATAAGTTCATTTATGTCATATTTTAGATTCCACATATAAGTGATATCATATGGTATTTGTCTTACTTCACTCAGTATGATGATCTCTAGGTCCATCCATATTACTGCAGATGGCATTATTTCATTCTTTTTTATGCTGAGTAATATTCCATTACACACACACACACACACACACACACACACACACACATCTTCTTTATCCATTCATCTGTCAGTGGACATTTAGGTTGCTTCCACATCTTGGCTGTTGTGAATAGTGCTGCTATGAACATAGGGGGTGCATGTATCTTTTCGAATTATAGTTTTGTCCAGATATATGCCCAGGAGTGGGATTGCTGGATCATATGGCAACTCTATTTTTAGTTTTTTGAGGAACCTCCATACTGTTCTCCATAGTGGCTGCACCAATTTACATTCCCACCAACAATGCAGGAGGGTTCCCTTTTCTGCACACCAATGAGGCAGTCTTTTGATTGACACGTCAAGGTCCTCAAGGCTCAGCATTGCTTTTCTTTTCCTTTAGCATCACTGATGGTGGAGTCTAAATCTTTTTTTTTTTTTTTTGGAATCTAAATCTTAATCTTCAGCCTGGGTTCAAGGTCCTTTATCTACTGGCTCCTTACCCCGTCTTGTACCCTGAAATCCATGGCTTCCAACACTGGCTCTCCCTTTCCCCCAGCAGGATTTATTTTCCTTTTTGAAGTAATCTATTTATTACACAAGTAAACATGTGTTTTAGGATATCCCAATGTACAAAACAGAGGAAAGGAAAATCCCCTATAATCTCAGCACTCAGAGAACTCACAGCTACCATTTTATTGTGTTTCCATCCAGACTTTTATTTCTAGGGTGTTGCATGTGTGTAGTGTATAATTTTTACATAAAGGATATTCTTCTGCATACATTTTGTAACCCTCTTTTTCATTTGCTGTATGAGCATGTCTTTGTGTCAGGAAATATACTCTTACAACGTTATTTCAGATGTGGATCATTATTTATCTAGGCGAATGCACTTTTGTTGGACATTTGGATACCAACAAGGCTTTTCTAGTCCAGTCAGACCAGCCCAACATCTAGAACAATGCCCAGCATACAGTGGGTACCCAATAAATATTTGTTGAATGAATCTTTTTACCCCAGTCAACATAATAAAAAGAGTGTAGACGGATGGGGCATTATAGCCATAGCCAAATTTTAATCCCAGCTCTGCCACTTTTGTTATGTGACCGTGAACTAGTTACTTAACCTCTTTGGGGTTTCCCTCAGCACCAGTAAAAACTAATACCTACCTCTCAGGGCTGTCGTGCGGATTAAACAAGATGGTGTACGTAGCATGGGGCTTGCCGACACTGGTGCTCTACAGATGGTATGACTACTGTTATGTGCCTTCTCCATCCCAGAGTCGGAGCTGATGCTTGCACACCTTTGCTCACCCCACTCCCCAGTCTTGAGTGCCTCTCTTTTTTGGGACATTCCAGAATTCTCCAACTCCCATTTCTGATCTCATCCCAACCTGAAAAGGGAGGAATCAGAAATTCTGAACATTTCTCTCACCTTACTCATACCCTTTCCCAGCACTGCTTGACTCACTGAGCACCTACCATTTGCAGGACAGAGCGTAAGGCTTGGCGGGAAGTGGGAAGGAGCAATCCACGAAGACTCATCCTCTCAACAAATACGAATGACACCCACAACTGAAAAGGGCCAATGTCCTTCATTTCCAAAGGTCACAACACACACCAGTGAGGGAAAAGACAGTTAACTCAATCGGAAAGTGGGTAAAAGGTTTGAACAGAGACAGTTCACTGAGAAAGAAGTACGCGTAGCCAATTAACTAAGGAAAAGATATTCAAACTCAGTCTTCATTAAAGAAACCCGAATGAAAGTAAGAAGGTAGCATATGTAGAAAAATCTTTTTATTGTAGTTATTAGAAAATCAAACAGATACCAAAACCAAACAAATGCATAGCTTGATGAATTACACTTTTTAACACTTAGTAAGTGGAGGTTTGTCCCTTGTCCTGAGTGGCATATGTATGTGCCTGGAAACTTGGCAGGAGGAGGAGAACTCCAGCTAATCCTTCAAGACCCAGCTCAGGGTGCCCCTTTCTCTGGGAAGCCTGCCTTAGCGCCCTGGTGAGTTAGCTGCCTTCCAGATTGCTTTGTTCCTGCCCATTAACTTTATCTGTAACTGTAACTCCCTCCCAACCCTCCAGGGGCTCCCCACACATTCCGCCCCCCGCCCCCTTACGCTTTGGGAGGGCAGAACTGTGTCATTTTTTCTTCTTTGTATTCCTAACACTTTGCACAGTTCTGGCACACAGTAAGTGCTCAATAAACATTCGCTGAATGAATGAAAGGATGTTACCTATATACTGTACTGAGATTTTAAAACCATAGTCATTTAAGAACTATGCAAACAGCACCACCTATTGGTAGATGATTTTAACACTGCATTTTGGATTCCGAAATGCTGGAAATTAGGTGATTTAAATGAATCATCTTTTTTTTTTTTTTTTCCTCAAATGAAAAGATTGTTTCACTCTTTAAGCCAAGGCGTCATTTAGTTTTTAACAAATGTTAAAATAATAAGTGCTGGTATGGTATTCTTTATTTTGTTTTAGTTTTGAGGCTGTTAGGTGAAGAGCTCAAAAATACATACATGTATTTATAGGTTATTGTCAGTGAAATTAGGAGGAAGAGGGAAGTCATATTAATTAATAACCGTGTGCTAGATACTTTGTTACATGTTTTATATGATCCTGCTGGTACCCTATACCTCACAGTGGTTTTAGCCCCATTTTTGTAGATGAAAGAATCTAAAGTTTATGGAGGTAAGATGATTTGCCCAAATAAAACACGAATCCAGCTGCCTTCAAAATCTGTGCTCCTGGGACTTCCCTGGTGGTGCAGTGGGTAAGACTCCACGCTTCCAATGCAGGGGGCCTGGGTTCGATCCCTGGTCAGGGAACTAGATCCCACATGCTGCATGCAACTAAGAGTTCACGTGCCACAACTAAGGAGCCCGCCTGCTGCAATTAAGGAGCCCGCGAGCCTCAACTAAGACCCAGTGCAACCAAAAAAAAAAAACCTGTGCTCCTTCTGCCACGTTAAGCTGGAAGTATTGGTTGGAAATGTCTATGAAGCAGTAGCTTTTGTCCCCATTAGCAACTTCTAAATATTTTAAATAGATGGTTCCTGAATGACCCTACTTGTAGTTAACAGCTGCTTACTTAAGGGCAATTTATAAAAAGAATCATTATTTACATAGCAGAGTATCTTGACTCCCAGCAGGGATCACAATTCATCAAGTGAAATCGTTTTCAGAATGAGTCATGGTACGTATGCCGAGGGGTACCGTTTTTGTAGATGAACAAGTTGCAGGGAAAAAACATGTTTGACTTTGGAACGGTTTCCTCCTCGATCAGCCCTTATTAATCATTTTGTAAAGCAAGTATCTCTGCTCGGAAGCATTTGGCCACTGTCAGTCTGCCCTAATTCCCGTCTCCAGAGCTCCCTGTTACATGCGTCACCCATGTGTCGGAGACCGGCTTTCAGGACCTTGGGGTAAATTAGTAACAGATACGAACGTGCTAAGCGCGGATCCCACCGCAGAGGAGCAGTGCAGGGAATACTCGTTGCATCTGAGTCTGAACGAGTTCTTGGCTGGACTCTCCCCCTTACAAACACCCAGCCCACAGTGAGTCATCTGAATGATATCAGATGAAGGGGAAACAGCCGCTTTTGACAGTCCCGGCAACCAAAGTCCACAGTGAACGTTTTCGGGGATAACATGTGACTTAGGTGATTATAGCTGCTTCGTGGTGTGAGCTCACAGCTCCGGGTGGGAGTTTTCCTTTGGGCCAACTGTCTGGTTTCCTCCTACTGCCTCTAGATCCAGCTACTGGTCTGGTGAAGGCTCCAGGCTGCCTCGCGTCCTCCGTGACCCCCAGGTACTGCTTCTAGTTAGAAGAGTCCTTAGGAGAGTCTCCCAAACCTTCCAGCTTTAGGGAGTGTACAGCCAAGCTCTTTCAGCACATCTCCTTCCTGCCAAAAACAGAGCAGTAAAAAAACCCGCACCGGATTGCACCACGGTTCATTTTGGAGATCTTGGGCCCAGCAGCCTGAGGCCGGAATAGCCAAGAGACGAGGGTTTGCTTGCCAGAAGGGAAATCCTTTCTCTCCTGTGGGCTTACTTCTGTCCTGGGCTTCGGGGTGGGGAACATCTGCACTGACTCCGAACTTGGATAGGGATGGATGGAGCTTCATCCTGGTCCCAGAGTTTATTCACTCTCCCCCCGCCCCCAGGAACCACACCCTGCGGCAGAGGCAGTGCGAAGTCACCCACTTCAGTTTTCTGTTTAGCTCACATTAAGGAATGGGTGCCCAGGGACAAATTACACCACACCTTGAGAGGCTGTCATCTCCCGTTCCAAGTGAGTTCACAGCCCGAGCGTGTTTCCAGCGTGCTGGGTCTGAAGGGCCCACTCTCAGCTCTATTGATGGTAAGTTCAAGATCGGACAGGTGATTGGCGCGCGGCTCCCATTGACTGATTTTGACCTGGGGCCACGGCATCTTTAATTTTGGATCATCGTCATCACATGTTCTGTGGGTTTGCCCTTCTATCAATAGTTGGGAAGATTTATTGTCATTTTATAGGTTTGTATTTATACGACGTGCATGTGTGAGTGGAATAGTACCTTTTCCCAGGCTTCTTGCCTTTCAGGAGGGTGGTATGTGGGCAGGAATCGTGGGTTCTAAAGTAAATATAGTATATTTTTCTATAAAAATTGAACTTTCTAAAATAATGAAGCCTAGCGATAGTATGTTTTCTAAATACAATACCTGTATACCCAAAAGGTAAGGCATCGTTTAGAGCAAGGTGTAGAGAACTGTGCGAACTTCAGTACCTGGTACCTCTCAGTGACCTTTAGCTGTTAACACTTAGGCTGCCTTTCTCTGATCTTTTAACAGATCTTTCATCCACCTTCTTATGGTGCTTCAGCATCAGAATTCCACGGGCCTCCCTATATTTGAAGTTCACATTCCCGTATGGATGTTCTCTTTCTAAGAGGAACATGATCTGTAATTGCTCTTTTCTGTCTCTAGGGAGGGTTCCAGATTGCTTAATGTCTGTTTCACGGACTTGGCATCTTTCTGCTTTTGTGATCAAAGACATGATGGAAAAATAACATTCCTGTCTTCTAATTCCCTGCCTGGCTTACCTAACCAGTAGGTTTGCTTTGTAGTCTTCTGTTTTAGCTTTTCCTCTTGTGTCCTTGCCCTGCCTATCAATCTAATAAGATATAAACGTTGCAGTTCAGACTTATGCTTCTGCTTAGAAAGTCACAAGAGTGTCGCTCCCCCCAACGACGAGAACAAGCCAGGTGAGCCCACCGTGGAGCCCAGGTCACCGAGTGATATGACGAACTCCAACCCCATAAGTGACAAGCCCCTCTTAGGAGGGACTGCCCTGGCCGCTGTGATCTTTGGCAGAGCCGCAGGAAGAGAAGGAATGGGTGTAAGAAGAAAGTAGCTGAAAGCTTGTAGAATCCCGAGAGGCCGAGTGGTGTAGACCTCTCGGGAGCCCCAGGCACAAGGGGAACCTTCACACACACACACACCCCTTTTCCACAGACCTTCGGTGAGCTTGTGACAAAGCCTGGGAGCAGGACAGGAGTCCTGCAGCCTCCCTTTCTGAGCCCAGGCATGGCACCTGCCGAGGGCCCCGCAGGAGGACCGGGAGGGACGCTCCACACTGGGCCTTGTGTGGGTACCACCCCGAAGGAGGGACGAAGATGCTGAGAGGGGGCCGTGGAGGGGGGGGCGTGCAGTGAAGGCGCAGTAAAGGCTGAGGACTGACCAGGAGGACAGCGAGAAGCGCCAGGAAGTACCGGCTACCTCGGGGGAGGGAGGTGGGGGAGCAGCAGGGCCGTCGGGACAGTCCCCAGCCCACCCGGCCAGACACGCACCCACGGGGCCAGCTGGGATCAGAGGCAGGGAGGGCTTCAGGCCTTACCAGCTTCCAGGCAGCAGCTGAAGACTGTTACAGGCCCCGGGACACGGTCGTGAACAAAGATCTCTGCCCTCCTGCACTTCCCTCCTGATGGGGAGAGACAGATTAATAAAGATAAAGCCAGGCGGGGCGTGGCGAGCAGGACCGAGGAGGCCGCAGAGTGGAGCATCGAAGAAGGCCTCTCGGGGCGGCTCTGAGCACATGCCCGGCCATGCGCTTTCCGGGGGGTTGGGGGGGGGGGGAAGCTGGGGTCCACACCGGGCTTGGGAGCTGCTGGCCCAGTCTCGGGACAGCAGGGACAGAGTGTCTGGAAGTCCGTGACTGAGGAGAGAGACAGGAAGATGAGATCGGAAAAATATCAGGGTCCACAAAGGTTGTTTTGGGCCTTTAGGGCTGATGGGAGTTAGGCTTTTGTGTTAAAAGGTGTGCGGGGCCTGCAGAGTACTATTTTCAGTGACCAGTGGTTCGCATTCAGAAATCTCAGCCCATAGCAGATCCACCTACTTGAAACACAGTAAACCACTTTTAAAGCATCAGTAAAGAGTTTCCCGCCATGTACTCATAAAATTATCTGACAATCAAGGCCATTAATAAATAATATCATTTATTACATCATGGGATTAGGGGTAGTTTTTACTGGTGGTGCTTCTCAATGTATTTCAAGTTTAAAATGAAGGAGAAAAGTAACATTAGGACTGTATCTGCTCCAGTAGGTAGTTTTCAACATGCGCGCCCCAAAAATGTAGGTGCCTCTGCAGGCTCAGAGCTCTCCCAGCCCTCTTTGGGACGGGCTTCATTTATTTACTGTGTCTTGTGCCACATCTTAAAGCGGGAGGTACTCTGGTGGGGTAGGGGTACCTTGGAAGACGGCATGGACGTCGGAGTCTCACAGACTTGGCTTCAAGCACCGGCTCTGGGTTTGAACAGGACGCACTTCCTGCCGTGCTTGGGCGTCCCTTCCCTCGTCTGGCACGAGGTGACAGTCTTCCCGCAAGCGGCTGTCAGGTTGTCACGGGGAGGGCTGTGCTCTCCTGCACTTGGGGGGACTCCCCGTGCAGCCTCGTCCCGTGGGAGGATTGCCCCTAGGGATGACCTCAGTCCCTCGTGGTGTGACCTTGAACACGGTGGGGTTCTGGTTTCCCAGGTGCAGTCGTGGGGGGTCTCGGCCTGGCCAAGGCCCACAGTGGGGATCCCCACATATCCCAGGATGTGGTCACACCCCGATCTTCCTTATTCTTCCCTCCTTTCTCCCACCCCCTCATCTTCCCTCCACCCACCCCGTACCCATCCCCGCTGGGAGCTGGGCGCTAAAAGTTCTCTCCCCAAAGCCCCTGTGACAGGAGTTTGCTAGTTTTAAGTAAGTTCTTCAAATAATCTGCCAGAAGAGCGTGGGGAAGGAAAACAAACCTTTCTACACATTTAGGCAGGGCTGTTCCCGTCGTGATGAACCACATGTTTTCTGTCTCCAGACCTTTATTTGCTCTCATAAAAAGCACAGCTTTGGTGATAAAGTCGGGGTTGTCGCCTCTGGCACCTGGTTTTGGACATTTTTGTTCACGTTCTTCCTCTTTGCAGTTACATGGTTTTGTTTTTCTTTTTAACAGCATCCGTGTGACAAACTGCGGCAGCTAGTGGGTGTGGGGTCTTCTGTGAATGAGACTAACCACCACCCCCAGCCTCCCTTTACAAACTGGTTTGGTTTTATCTCCACAGCAAACCCAAGGAGCCGGTCTTCAGCGCAGGTAAGGCTGATTGAATGTTGGTGCGGGCGCCCCTCACTCACCTCAGAACTTGAGGGGCGATACGAAGTAGTTATTCAGGGGCAGCTGGGACGGGCAGAACATGGGGGTCCACGTGGCAGGACTGGGGGCTGAGTGCTCACTGTCAACCTGTACCTGGGGGTCTGATGGCTCACGTCATACAGAGACCACCCAGAAGATGGTATAAAGACTAAATAAACCCTTTACTCACCCCCTTTAAACCGATTCAACATACATCAATAAGGAGGAAGAGTGAGATGCCATTATACTGAAACAAAAGTTCTAGGTTAAAAGACTCCTGTTGCCTTTGTTATCCCTTCCTTACTAATGGGGCTCCCCCCCCCATCATCAACATTTGCATTTCTCTGAAGGGGAAAGTTTCTGATGCATCCAGTTATAACTTTGTCTAAAAGCAACTTTTTTGTTTCTTTTTCTGCCTTTGATTTCCTAAACTGCAAACTAATAGTTCATATATATCTTTCTATATGTCTTTTCTAACACATTTTATAATAAGGGAGCTGCTATTTTGAGAATAGTAACCTTATTTGAAAGCGTATTTAAAAACGCAAAATCACTGACAAGTGTGCAACGGGTTAAATAAATTCATTTAATTCTCCAAGTTTTTTTTTCCCCTTAAGTGCACAATTGAAACATAAAAGTCGGACTTTCCTATTTATCCGCATGTGCTTCAGTATTCATTTCGTTTTCGAGAAGCATGAAATTACTCACTGAAAATGTAATCGCCCTAAGCCTGCAGAGCTAGGCCTGGAGTGCACTTGTCAGAATCCCCAAAATGTGTCCAGGTTTTTCTAGCAGGGGGGCCGGGAGCCTCTCGGCCTGAGGGCTCGGGAGTGCTCCCCGGCAGGCAAGTCACTCTTGCAGTGCCCCATCGTCTCTTTACCCAGCACTTCTGTCTCTGTCTCCGAAATCTCAAGGGAAACGCCGGGTGACACACTGCAAAGGTAGGCGGCATTTCTGAAACCTCATAGCTCTCTGAGCAAAGCTGTGACCCAGGCTGCAGAAACTCTTTTCATACAGGCCAACAGATAGTCTCCTTGTATGAAAATGTTTTTGTGATGCAAACCACGTTGATTCGTTGGAAGTTAAAAGCGTTGCTGAGCATTTACTTGGGTGGGTTTTAACGAGTAGCTATAAATTGGATCTTGATTGATTATTGGCTGATTATAGGAACTCTTTTTAAAATCTGTATGAACCTTAAGAGAGCTATAGGGCAACCCCTGGATGCCCCACTGTTTGAAACCTGCACTGCTGCTGGCCGCTCCCTCTAGCACCTTTGGGTTTGGTGGGTGTGTGCTGTTACCCTAATATGCCTGAAAAAAAACCAAAAAAAAACAAAAAAAAAACATTGCTTTCCCTTGCTGCCTTTTTTATTTTAGATGTAGAATGTCTGACTTACCAGTACAAAACAGTGCCAAGGCTAACTCCAGCGCTTTTTTGCCCAGTCCAGTGATGTAGAACTGCCCAGTGAGCAAACCTCCATCATAAGGACTTTACCAGCACATAACAACGATATACTCAAGTAGATGTTTCACTTACGTTGATTATATACACCCACACTAGGCTTCTTGTGTGTGCTGTGGGATGGCATTATATTCCCTTTATTCTGAGTCTGCATTCCATGATTCCCCTTACAAAGAGAATTAACGGAATCGCTTGTCATTTAAGCTGTCACACCCGCCCCTCTCTGTCCCCCTTCTGTCGGTCTGCTGGGTGTTTTTAGGGTCTTCAGTTGAGGTGGCCACACTGTCTGATGAGCTGAGATCTGGGTGAGGGATTAAGGAAGGGCAGAGGGCAGCTGAGGCGAGCATGGGTAGAGGCACGGAGCAGGATTGGTGTGTAGGTGGCAGAGAGAGAGAAGGATCCATGGGGTGGGGGGTAGCTGTGGCCAGTGAGGTCACGTATGGGAAGAGGGGGGCAGGACAGTTAGAGCTTTGGGTCCAGCAGGTAAGAGAATGGGAGAAGGATTCTGAATCCATTGTGGGCCTTGACAGGTTTGGCAGCAGTATCTAAGATGACCTGGGGTGGGGTGGGGGGGTGATAAGAAAGCCTGCGGTGCTGTGGGCCTCAGACGGGCTAGTCCCAGCGGAGCTGGGGAGGAGGATCACAGAACACAGAAACTGGCACGCTGTACGCAGGAGTGAAGAGTGTATCACACGCATGCATTTATGACCTGAATTGCACGCACACCATAACATAAAAGTGGGATGGCCTCCCAACTTTTAGGCAATGTTGCATGTGGCATTGTTTGCAAATCCTTAGGAATAAGACTTACAAAACTAATTTGTAAATGTGGTACTTACGACACTATAATTACCTTATGACTTCCTCAGCAATTTCCTCTCTGCGGAGGATTTTTCTGTTGAGTGATGTACAGATATCCGTGGTCCCAACTGCCCAATTTAAATGCCATTAAGACCCAGTCCTTTGATCTGCAGTGAAGCATCAGAATGCAGTGAGTTCTGAATCGGAACAGAATTCATCAAGAGCTCACAAGACATTTTCTTTGGTCTTATTATATCCTGAAAACTGTAGCCAGAAAACCCAAAGTCGTTTCTTTTTAAAAGTCCAGGAGTTGCCCCTTGTCAATATATTACTGGGTTTTACTTTCATCCCTATAATTTATCAAAACATCATAAGTTATTTTGTTATTAAAAATGTTTGTTTAAGAAAGGTTTATTTCCCAGTTTCTCTCTCTAATGGGTCTTTTGTTCTTTGGTTTTCTATTTCTAGCTTTTCTTTGAGCATTTTCCTTTTTGCATGCATCCTAGCATGTACTTCTGCTGATTTTGTGTTCTTTACACTTGAAAGAATTGAACAGTGTAAAAGATACATAAAGACACATTTTTACATTGCGCTATAACACACCAATTTAAATATTGAAAGATATTTTATGAATTTTGATACTGAAATTGTATATACATTGAACTCAATAAAGAATTGAAGTGGATTTCTTGTGTTAGTCGTAATTTTTTGGGGGGGATGGCATTTTTCCCCCTCCTGCTGATGAAACGTAAGCACTAAAATCTCTCATGGAAAATAATTGTTGGAATCCAGTTCTTTCCTGCCTTTTACAATTTCTTACATTACTTAAGTAAGCAGAATGTCAAAGGCAAACAAGATGAAAAATTTTGTTTCAAACTGTTTGTGTTTTAGGTAGTTTTCCCTAGGACTTTAACCAGAAATGACATAAAGGACAAAGTTTCCGCTTTCCCATTGAAAGGCTAGAGAAAATATAACCTTTTTTCAGGTATGCTGGGCACTGAGGTATCTTACTGACCTCTTTGTTCTTTTCATAGAAGAAGGATATGTAAAAATGTTTCTTCGTGGACGCCCTGTTACCATGCACATGCCCAAAGATCAAGTGGATTCTTACAGTTTGGAAGCAAAAGTAGAACTACCAACGAAGAGACTTAAGCTGGAATGGGTGTATCCTTTATTTATTGATTATGTCTTACACGGAGTAATCAGTCGATGAATGCTTTTATCGAAATTCAGCTGTAGAAAATCATGTAACTAAACCGTGCTGGCAAAAAGTTTTTAAACCCAAAGAAAGAAAGAGGATTACCCTGGAAGGAAGGACTAGCATTCCCCCCTCAGCCAAATAGGGGCTTGGCCAACCTTGGGAGCCTAACTTCAAGTTAACACCGACTAATTAAGGGAGGAAATGAGGATGAACCCAGTACTAAATGAAGGAAATACAGTGTGTGGCTTATATTAAATGGACATGTAGCGCAGATATAATACCCTTTAAAAAAAAGAAAACAAAAAAGCTCCCACAAAATCTAAGCCACAAAAATCTGAGTCAGCCGTATGACTAGCATTCTTGAAATAAAGCTGCTCGAGCCTTCATAGTATGAGATTTGGGAACGTGAATGAGCTTCCAAGAAGAAAAAAATGAAAGACAAGAAAACAGAGCATGTGAAAGAGTTGGGTTTTTATTTTATTTTGCTTTATTTTTTACTTTTAAAAAACATTTTTTATTTTGTCTTGACGTACATGAAGCTATGGGTACAGGGGTCGAGACTGTCGTAACAACCTGTACTTACTTCCAACGGGCGAGACTGTGTATTTCATCGCATCCGTGGTCGTGCTGTACAATGTGGAGGAGCAGCTTCAGAGGCATTACACGGGCCATAATGATGACGTGAAGTGGTGAGTCCTCAAAACTGGGATTCCTCTGACACCTGTGGGAAGAGCATTGGCAGAAAGGGTTCAGTGATGGGATATAACTAAAGAGAAAGAAAGGGATCTGAGAAAATAGGATCTTTGGGGAAAACTCTTCTTTGTGTTCTGGGTAGCCTACTCTCTAAGACACCTTTTTAGTTTTCTATCCTGATAACACATCATCTTAACCAACCGTGTTAACCTAAACAAATAGCTCTAACAGACCCCTATCTGGAGGCTTTCTCGTGCTAACGGCTTCTAATTTGGGTCTTTATTTTTTAATAAAAATGTTTTGCCTCATGTGCATGTCTGGGTCTGCTATTCCTATAATTCATTTATACCTTTGGTAGCGATTTTATGTATCTGGGAAAGATGATGGATGAATAGATGGATTTATGTTATTTCTATTTATCTAACTCCCTGGTCAGTTATTAAAAAAATGCTGTTGGAAAAAGATGATGCTTTTACTATTTGATATACTCAAATGACTTCTTAATAAAGATTGTATACTAATGAAGTGGTTCTGCGATCGAAATGGTATTTCCCAAGCAGAGGGTACTTTTTCTTTGAATTTGAAAATTCTCTATAGATAAAGGAATTAAGATGAAATGAAATGAGGTGCTTAGAGAATTTATCATGAGTCTGTAAGAAGTTAGGCACTGTGTATATCTTACTTGTAAATTTTTGACCAGATTATATTTGGTCAAGGGAAGAGTGAAGCTTACCTTTAAAGAGTAGATGTTTTTTAAATATCTCTGTTTAGCCTCGCAGTTCACCCTGATAGGATCACGGTAGCCACAGGACAAGTTGCAGGTACATCTAAGGACGGAAAAGTGAGTTATATTTTCATATTTTTGTAATGAACTGGTAACACAAAATAATTTTCTGAAAATTTTGCTGACGAATAAACCTGCTTAGATATAAAATGTCTGAGTACTTCTTAATCCCTCCTTTGAATTTTCTATTGCAAATTAAAGTTCTTACTCTGACTTTAAAAGCCCCTTGAGCTCACCTTAGTTTCAGCGAATTTTTAAATAGCATTGTTCTTGCCTAAGAATCCATTACCTCTTAAGACACTTATTCACACACATGGTAAACATTAAAATGTTAAGTACACACTTAATAAGCATAGTTAAAATCATAATAAATAATCATTTGAATTTGGGGCATGTTGCCTCTTCAGTGAATTTCAGACACCCTCTGCCGTGAATTCCCTGTAATCGGGACTTCAACCCGTGGAATTTGTGTCTGGGTGTAATCTATAAGGGCTGCTGGAAGGATTTTAGCACAGATTTTGTAAGCACTTCAGCAAGACTTCAGTTTGTATTTTAAGGAATCAGAGAAGGAGCTAGTAGAATTTGACAAATAGAACAACTCAGAACTGGCTTCCACGTACTTATTTACCACCATCTGTGGTCATTGTCATGTCTTATCCAAAACTTCTTGTTACTTTTCTTTTTTTTTTTTTAAAGAAATTCACGTTCTTTTATTTATTTATTTTTGACTGTGTTGAGTCTTCGTTTCTGTGCGAGGGCTTTCTCTAGTTGCGGCAAGCAGGGGCAACTCTTCATCGCCGTGCGCGGGCCTCTCACCATCGCGGCCTCTCTTGTTGCGGAGCACAGGCTCCAGACGCGCAGGCTCAGTAATTGTGGCTCATGGGCCCAGTTGCTCCGTGGCATGTGGGATCTTCCCAGACCAGGGCTCGAACCCGTGTCCCCTGCATTAGCAGGCAGATTCTCAACCACTGCGCCACCAGGGAAGCCCTCTTGTTACTTTTCTGATGTCTATTTTTGTATAGCATTGTGTATCCATGCACAGTGTATGATCTGAAACGAATTACATTAAGTTCTTCCATTTTTATCGTGAGTGCTACCATTTTTCAGAAAATATTTTAATAACATCAAATTTTAAATATTTATGCTATTTTCTATTAAAATCCTGTACTTGAAAGGAGGTAACAGGAACAGTGGAAATCAGACTACTATTCTGTAAACACAGAGGGAACAGGGTCTTCATCTTCTTTTTTTTTTTTTACTGTTAAATGATCTTTAAAAGTTATTTGAAATCAGTAGTAAATCATTTGTTCCTCCCTCTAGTGGATTAACTGTGTATTTCAGTTTCTGGCCTTGAAATTGAATCAGAACCTTAGAGCCAGAGAAAATGTCATCGCTATCTGAACCATCCCTTTGCATTTACAAGTGGAGAAGTCTGGAGAGACCGAGGGACTGTCTGCGGACGCCCAGCCACTTAGAGACAAGTCCAACCTAGAACCTAGTTCACCCGTCTACGGGGTACAATGCTAGTCCTTTTCTTGATAAACCTGCTGATTATTCTGTGATGCTTTCTTCTATTAAGGAAGAGAAAAATTAACATAGTTGAGAGGGTTTTGAACTAATCATAACAATTCTAAATTTTCGTTTGTGTACAATCAATTTCCTCTGGGGCCCAAGGATGTTAAGATCTTAATACCGTTGGTGGCGACCATCATGATGAATTGAACCACGCTTGCTCCTTAGTAACAATACAGACTTTGCAAGAACAACCCTTAAATGAGACTCCATTTCCTTCGTCATTTTTCATTTTTAAAACTCAGACGCATTCGATATACAAATGAGAATATCACTTCCTGTGGTATAGTTATCAATAACAGGCTCTTCAAAATTTAAAGCTCGGTAGACCTCTCCTAAGGTTAAATTGGCCCCAGGAGCTACGACCTCTGGGAGAGATTGGGAATGTTTTATTTATATTAAAAGGCAGAGTCCTCAAATGCATTAAAAAAAAATTTTTTTTTGACAACATTAATCTCATAATTTCAAGGTAAAGATAAATTTGTAGACTGGACACAATGGGTGACCCTGCATTGTTTTCTAAGCAGCAGTTGCCCCCGAACGTGCGCATCTGGGATTCCGTGACACTGAATACGCTGCACGTCATCGGAATCGGGTTTTTTGACCGAGCCGTCACCTGTATCGCGTTCTCAAAATCCGTAAGTATGAGCCCTGTGGGTATTGCAGCCTTTGTCCACAGGGAGGAGAGAATCAGCTCAAGGTTGAAGAGGGAGAGAGTTAACACGCCCGTAACTGCCCAGGTGTATGTACAGATTTGGACTCTGAAACCTCCCGCATCCCAGGTCCCTCATTCAGAGGTCGCATGCGCCCCCTCGGTGACACACGCTCCCAGTCAGACGTTTCCACGGTGATGAGAAGAGGCCCTGCAGCCACACTGTCTTCAGGCTCCTGGAGCAGTCTTGCCTGCTCTGGCCTTGAATTTCCCCTGCCTGTCTGTGCCATCCCCAGCCCGGCTGGCTCGCTGCCTGGCCATAAGCAGGGGCTGGCTGGACCTCGTGGCCTCCCAGGCTTCCTCAGGCTGTGCCCGTTCAACAGAGCCGCCTTTAAAGCACTTGTTCAGCCAGTTCAGAAACGTGCATGCGTTCACATCCGTACACCGCGCGCCTCACCCCCAGTGCCCCCTCCCCTTGTACGGCCTCGCGGTAGCGTGGCCCTCGCTCAGCGCACACCTGTGCCCCGGAGCCGCAGGTGCCTTCTCCTCCAGGGCGGGGGCTCTGCAGCCCCTAGAAGGCCGGTTCTAACAGCACCAGTGGTGAAGTGCACCCCCCGACCCCTCCCTCCCGCTCCTGTCCCTTGTCACCCTGCATTCCCCTGCTCCCCCTGTCTGCCTGCCCAAGTCATGAGCAGGTCTCGACGGTGGTGGGTAAATATCTTTTAATGAAGATGTAGCGGACTCTTTATTAACAATAAAATTATGTTCCTTTTTAATCACTCTCAACCTAGCTTATTCTCAAATGTAGTCTTCCTGTGAATACCTTTTTATTTTTCCAGAATGGAGGAAGCAACCTCTGTGCCGTGGATGACTCCAATGACCACGTGCTGTCCGTGTGGGACTGGCAAAAGGAAGAGAGACTGGCGGATGTCAAGGTCTCTCTCCAAGCCTCGTGTTGGGCTGTGTTGTCCTTTTCCCATGTGGCACCTTCCCCTGCTGGCTCCTGGCTGGCTTTCTGTGTCTCGGTGGGCTGTGGGCTCTGTCCCCGCCACGGCCCCCAGGCAGGACCCCTTCACCGAGAAGCCCTCGGGCCCCCGGCCCCCACCTCCCATTTCCCAAGGCCTGGTAGGGTTTCTTCTTCTCACCACAGCATCTGTAAGGGTTTTCCCTCCTCATTTTACAGTCACCACCCTTTTAATTCGTTCCATCACTCATTTGCTCACGTTCTCTCCGTCATCCACAAACGCCGAGCGTCCCCTTTGCACACACGTGTCGAGACACTGGCACGATGGTGACAAGTGAGATGTGCCTGCTGCCCAGCGGGAGGGCCAGGCAGGGAGCAGGGGGACGGGGAGGGCAGCACAGCCAGCACGAGGCTTGTCCCGAGCTGAGTGGACTCGGGAATGGGGTCCTCCCAGCAGGGCTCTTCCTGCAGTGGGACCCACTGGACTTTCCTTATGTCAGTGTACTTTCCTTAAGCTTTCTTATGCTTTCCTCTTGTTAAAACCATGATTGGATCTATTTTTATAGAACTGACCTCAGATTTCTCACCCGGGCATCCATTAACCTTAGATCACCTGACTTACCTAAGATTAGCATCACCCCTGGACCACCTGACTTACCTAAGATTAGGATCACCATCGGGTCACTTTACCTACCTAACATTAGGAGCGCCATTGGGTCACCTCACTTACATAACTTTCTCTCTTGTTTGTGTGTGGGATGCAGACCCTGTATTCTAATAAGGCATTAAATAACTATTTCTACGCTATAGCTGTGCCTTCTAATAGTCTGCTCAAGTATTTAAGTTCTTGCCACGTCGCTGGGTTGGAAGCAATCAGAGCAAGTTATTTTCCAGGTTTAAGAACGTATAACTGAATTATCAAGCAGGAGGAGCCATCAGGGTCAGATTCATGGGACCAGGGTGCAAGTCGTGGAAATCAAGATAGCAGGGTGAGGGTGGTGAAGTGGTACCCAAAGAGCCAGATCCCCTACTGGATTCCAGGCTCGGTCGCCAAACCACCGGCACAGTCCTGGGGATGAGAATCAGGAGGGACTCCCCAGACAGACGGGGCAGCCAAAGTGGGCCAGGCACGATGGAGCTGAATGCAATCCACACTCCGGGGCCCTTCCGATCGCTAGATGGCGATGAACCTGCGATTCTTAGTTCCCCGGCCGCCCTTCAGCCGGAGCTCACTGTGTGCCTGCTTTGTCCCAGTTCCTGTGAGTCCCCGTACAGAAGGATGACTTCGTGGCCCCATCCTCAGGGCTCAGTGCAGTGGGGGAGACAGACGAGGAGGGGGAGGGGTCGGCACGGACAGACACAGGTTCAGTGATTACAAAAGATGAATTCAGTGGGAGAAAATATCAAGAGGCCTAGTGCTTACCTTGATGAATTATTTATTTGTGGTTCAGATTTTATTTATTTTCTTAAGTGTCTTAAGAGACTTGAGACATCTGATTCTCCTGTTTTGCACAAAGTGTTCCAATGAAGCTGTGTTTGCTGCGGATTTCCACCCCACGGACACGAATATAATTGTTACCTGTGGAAAATCCCATCTCTACTTTTGGACACTAGAAGGAAGCTCCCTTATTAAGAAGCAAGGATTATTCGAGGTAAAGTGAAATTGCATCCGTCGTTTTATTTTTCACCGATGGTACTTGCGGTCACCTAGCTTTTAAGGAAGCTTTGAGGCATCCCAGTGCTAGAATTTGTTTTAATTGGCAAACGCGGGGGTGTCGTGATAAAGACTGTTCCTGGAGATCCCTGGCAGAGTTGGGGAGCCCCTCGTGTCTCATGGGTAACACTGGCGATGCTGAGAAGGAAGGACCAGCACAGGGAGAAGCACCAGGAAAGGATGCCCAGGGGCTGGGGCCCTCGCCGAGGCCTGCTGGCTGCAAAGAGCAAGGAGGAAGGCGCCCAGGAGACCTCAGTGGGACTCTGCAGAGAGCGATGGGCAGTCTCTGTGCCACTGAGTCCAGCATCTGCGGGCCTTGTGAGAGCACCGGGAGGGCACCTGCTGCCCTGTGGGCCCAGAGGCTGAGTTAGAGGATGCCAGGCCCATCCTTCAGGCCGTAGTCACGGCAACACGGCCCCTTAGCCTCTCCAACACCCTCCTCTGCTCGAACTGCCTTCAACCTGATAAGTACCAGAAATCTCTTTATTTTAGACCAGGTAATCTCAGGGCATAAGTTACGTAATGGTGGATAAGAATGAAAGGCACACAGTGTGGTAGCAGAAGCTGACACTATCCAGCTTGGGGTGACTGTGCTTCTAGATGGTATTAATACGAACAAAAGGATGGCTTGATTGTATAGATGTATTCTTCTTCAATATTCTGCAGAAGCAAGAAAAGCCAAAGTTTGTCCTCTGTGTGACTTTTTCTGAAAATGGTGACACCATCACCGGAGATTCAAGTGGCAACATCCTGGTATGGGGAAAAGGTAACAAGTGATTCCTCCCAAAGCAGACATTTCTGGGTGATGTTATAAGTATGAAGCCAAACGTGGCTCCTGTAAGAATTGTCTGTTCATATCATTTCCAGGTTTACTATTCGATTCCAAGGTACCTAGGTACATACATGCATGTGTGTGGGTGTAACTTGGAACCAGAAAAACTGGGACTGAGGAAGATGAGACTAGTAAGCTGTGGACTTCTGTCACTCTAAAAGGCTCTTTAAGCCCAAGACGTTATAATGGAATTAATAGCTTATTTAGGAGATCTGATAACAGCTTATAATGATGAAGTCGTCAAAGACTGTTTATTTAGCTCTACAGTATTTAACTTCTCTGGCCCACGTAGTGCTTGGCAGGCGTTGATTGAGTATAACTGTGTCTGAGGCAGCATGCTAGATGCTGAGCATACGTATGAGTCAGATGGGCATCCCCGCTGTCAGTGGGCAAACGGTGTGGTAAGGAGGTCTCCTTACTCAGAAACATTTGTTCGGTGAAGCTCAATGAGCATTTATTTATTTACTTTAAAATATTTATTTATTTACTTACTTATTATTTATTTTGGCTGCACTGGGTCTTAGATGCGGCATGCGGACTTCTTAGTTGCAGCATGCAGGATCTAGTTCCCCGACCAGGGATCAAACCCGGGCCCCCTGCATTGGGAGCTCGGCATCTTACCCACTGGACCACCAGGGAAGTTCTTCAGTGAGCACATATGAGTGCTTACCTTGTGCCAGGAAAAAAGGGAAAATGCACCATCCCTGTCCTCAAGGATCTTAGTATTTGAGTTGGGGGTGAAGGTGAAAACAGACCCACCAATGTAATTTCAGACTAATATGGTGACCTTTGTAGTATCCCTGCTACTCTGGGTGCCACGGACTCTACGTATACATCAGTTCATTTCACCCTTAGAACAATCCAGTGGGATAAGCAGTAGCCCCATTACACCAAGGGGGAAACTGAGACAGAGCAGTTAAGTCACTTGTCCAGAGACACACAGCTCATTTCTCAGCCACATGTAGTCTGGCTGTACTCTTCACACACTATGCTTCGTGTTAGCGTGTTTTCCTTAATTATTTTTTTTTTAGTTTATTTTATTCAAGTATAGTTGATTTACAACGTGTTAATTTCTGCTGTACGGCAAGGAGATTCAGTTCTACATATACATATGTATTCTTTTTCATATTCTTTTCCATTATGGTTTATCACAGGATATTGAATATAGTTCCCTGTGCTATACAGTAGGACCCTGTTGTTTACCCATCCTATATGTAATAGTTTGTATCTGCTAACCCCAAACTCCCAGTCCGTCCCTCCCCCAACCCCCTCCCCCTGTTTTCCTTAATTATAAAGTAATCCACTTCATGCTTGTCTGGTGCTCTGGGAACTTCTAGAAAGTGGATCCTTTATAGATTCACACTGCAATGAGGTTCTAACCAACAGTATCGCGTTTTAAAACAAAAATGAAATGAGATGGGCAGAGGTGAGCCTTTGACGATGTCCTCAGCTTGGTCTTGCTGTGTTTAGGTACGAATCGAATAAGCTACGCAGTTCAAGGGGCCCACGAGGGCGGTATTTTTGCACTTTGTATGTTGAGGGACGGCACGCTGGTGTCGGGAGGAGGGAAGGACCGGAAGCTCATTTCTTGGGATGGAAACTACCAGAAACTTCATAAAACCGAGGTAAGACAGCAAGTCATGCTATTGACATTCGTTGTGAACGTTAAACTGTTATACTGACCAGTTTCCTTGTTAGTTTGAAATCTTCAGCTTACCGTTTTGAGAATTGTTTAGATAAAATTTTCCTAAACGGGGTAGTATTTTACTAAAATCATGAAGGCAGTTTAAGTACTAAAAGGAAATTAGGTTTATAAAGTGTGAGGTGGTGGCGTTTCACATCTAGAATATTTTTATCAAAGACCCAATCTCACTTTTCCAAAGGAACATTTATCCACATTTTGATTAATCGTTAAAACGTTTCTTCTCTTTTCACTTTAATTTCCAGCGTGTTACTTTGGAGACATTTTCACTTTGAACTACTAGTGTTTACTGAGTATCTACTTTGTGCATGGCTGAGTGCCAGTATCATCTCTAGAGCTCTGACCCCTTTTGGCATCTCTTTCACCTCCTTACTACCTGGTTAGCAGCCCTGGACTCGCAACAGGAGCCAGAGGCAAGAAATTCAATATTCCTTCTACACACTCACTGAATTTTCTCTCCCCAGGCCCTGGGAAATTATGAGCAGACAGATATCAAGGTCGGCATCAATCCGAAGGTTGAGTTTCTTCCTCTCTAGCATAGCATGGACACCTTGTAGAACTTTTCCAACTTCTAAGTCAGATGCACCCAGCACAGTTACATCAGAGAGCAGCATGGCCTGGTGCTCTGACAGGATGAGAATTTGGTTTTGTTGATTCCTCCTCTTCATAAAGGAAGGCCTTTATCTGAGCTTTGGAAATCACCTTCCTTTCATGGAGACTTTAATTGCAGTAGCAATTTTTATAATAAGATTTGACCAGCATCTGATGAACCCAAGTTACATTATAATCCTAACAAATACTCCAAAGTCTCACCTAGTTTTATAGAAGATACTCATCATTTTTAAGTACCTGTAACTCCTCTTCATTAGCATGGATTGTTACCAGCTCTTCTCAAATCCGCGCTAACAAACCAGCTGGAAGTAGGAAGTTTGTGTGAGAACGGCTGCTCCGCACCGTCCCAGAGCCGCAGCGCCTGGAGTCCACCCCAGGGTTTCGCTGCGATTTTTTGTTCTTTTTATAGAGTGCAAGAACCTCTGTTTATTTTATCATAGCAAATTGTTCTTGGCTGGTGTATTTTGAAATTATTTTTATTGACACTTAGATAATCATATATGTTTGCCAACATGAGCAGTGGGATTTCAAAACTAAATGACGTTGCCAAAGAATTTATCCTTTTAAGTTATAAAAAATGTTTAGGAACTCTTATTACAGCATGTTACATATTCTTTACTTTCCAAATTTTACCTGGTTCTGCTATCAGAAGTCATAACAAGTAAAGAGTAAACTACTCAGTTGTATTTCTTATTTTTATATTTTGTCAAGAAAAAAATGTTTTATTCTTTGTTTTTTAAACAACCTTGCTGGGCTTCCCTGGTGGCGCAGTGGTTAAGAATCCGCCTGCCAATGCAGGGGACGTGGGTTCGAGCCCTGGTCTGGGAAGATCCCACATGCCACGGAGCAGCTAAGCCCGTGCGCCACAACTACTGAGCCTGAGCTCTAGAGCCCATGAGCCACAACTACTGAGGCCACGTGCCACAACAACTGAGCCCGTGAGCCACAACTAGTGAAGCCCGTGCGCCTAGAGCCCATGCTCCACAACAAGAGAAGCCACCACAATGAGAAGCCCACACACTGCAATGAAGAGTAGCCCCCGCTCGCCGCAACTAGAGAAAGCCCGTGCGCAGCAAGGAAGACCCAATGCAACCAAAACTAAATAAATTTATATTTAAAAAAAAAAAACCTTACTATTGCTGATTTTTTTAAGGTATATGAAATGTTTGGAGTTTAAATGTAAGATTTGAGATCATTCACTCAAGTACTTTCTCTCCATAGCACATGTGTGTGTGTATGTCTTTGTGATAGGAGCTATCATGATAAACAAGTATTTTGAATGATGGAGCTAAGAATTTAATGACATTTGAAATCTTTTCAATGCAGATTCCAGAACAGTTTGGTCCCATACGGACAGTGGCTGAGGGGAAAGGCGATGTGATCTTGATAGGCACGACCAGAAACTTTGTTCTACAGGGCACGCTGTCCGGAGACTTCACACCTATCACTCAGGTACGCGCCAGCTCAGTAAGCCCACCAAACACGTTCATTCTGTGTAACAGTAGAACGTAAGACAGAGTTACAAAGAGGAGATTCTTCCTGTGTTTTATACTAACGTCACCTTCCTCGGCTTCAGTCAGCGAGGAAGAAAAACAGATGGGAGAAATTCCAGAGTGTGCAGTAAGCCATGGTTCATGGTCCTGCAGGGCTCCTGAGTGTTGGCTGTAATATTTCAGAGAGCTTCTGTTTGTCTCGGTTCTTTGTAGGGTCACACTGATGAGCTCTGGGGACTGGCCATCCATGCCTCAAAACCTCAGTTCTTGACCTGTGGGCATGACAGGCACGCCACCCTGTGGGACGCTGTTGGTCACCGGCCTGTCTGGGACAAAGTAATAGAGGTAGACATGCATGTTATATTCCATCTTTCTTAAAAAAATTCATCTGGAACATGTTGATTTTTTTTTTTGCATGAGATTAATAGTGATATAAATTCGTCCCAAAGCAAATGTCACTTCCTTTATCTCCTTCAAATTGCACTGCTTTAAACATTGCCTCAAATGGTCTCATCTGTGTAATTCGGAAGTTTGCTGTTGCATTTTTGGACAGCAAGTGAGCCTTTCCGAGTTGGTTGCTGGGTTTCCCAAGTGCAATCTCTTCTGGCTTAAAGCCTGAAAAACCCTTGTTATGAGCCTGCATTCTATCTACAGAGTACCTTTTGAATGAGAATTTATTAACTATTGTAACAGCATATAGTTTAATTTATCTCTGCACTTTGAGTTTGACGGTAAAGGTAAAGTTTAAAGTCAGCATGTCTGTGACCTTTGCAAAAGGAACTCCAATTGTACATCAGAGTGCTGAAGTATCCTTTCCCTACGTACCACACAGCAGTGTCTGCATTTATCGAGCACTGTTTGCATACCAAGCGTTGTACATGTATTATCCTTAATCCTTGCAGCAGCCTTGCGGGTTGAAGTTTTTTACCCTGATTTTATTGATTAGGAAGTTGAAGCTTAGGTAAGTCAATAGCTCACCAAGGTCCCTGAATCTGTGATGGAGCCAGTGCGCAGTGTTCACCCCCAGCTCAGTCTGACTCCCAGAGTCAGGGTCTTCCACCACATCATACTGTAGTGAGTGAAATACACCTCCCATCTTGCTTGCGCCCTTAATGACACATCCAGCCCCAGGTAAGGGGTTGCCCCTCTGTAGACCCCACACGTCCTCCTTTCAGCCCCCGCAGAGTTGCCGGCATTTCCTGATGTGCTGGGTCCATGTTTCAGCCCTCCTGCCCTTCGCTTTTTTTAATAGATAAATTTATTTATTTATTTAATTTTGGCTGCGTTGGGTCTTCGTTGCTGCGCGCAGGCTTTCTCTAGTTGCTGCGAGCGGGGACTACTCTTCGTTGCGGTGCATGGGTTTCTCATTGCGGTGGCTTCTCTTGTTGCAGAGCACGGGCTCTAGGCGCGCGGGCTTCAGTAGTTGTGGCACACGGGCTTAGTTGTTCTGCGACATGTGGGATCTTCCCAGAGCAGGGCTCGAACCCATGTCCCCTGCATTGGCAGGCGGATTCTTAACCACTGCACCACCAGGGCAGCCCCTGCCCTTCGCTTTTGGAGAAGGTCTGTGAGAGACTGGAGCTGGCTGGTCACTGGGCGAGCTGATCACTGAGATGACAGCCCTGGGGGTGACACCGCCACCAGAGGGAAGAGCGGGAGTGGCCCAGGTGGCAGGGCATAGATACAGGAAGTGGCGGCCCATGTCGTGACTGTCCCCTGGTGGGGGCTTGGAGGACCAGGTGGAATGGCGAATACATGAAGCGCTGGCGCAGAGCTGGCAGCCACTGATGCATCAGGGACATGATGGTCCAGGAGAGCAGCCTTCCCTGCGGCCTCGGTCTACACGGCAGCCTGGCCGAAAGCAATGCCAGTTACTCCATCACCAGCCTGGCATCAGGGCACGGGCGCCAAACCGGAGCCCAAAAAGATCTGCAGTTCCGTAGCTTCTTTACCCACTGGCCACTAGACAGAAACACTCAAGTGTCTTCATCTCAAAAACGTTATGAGCCTCAAATCAACTAGGCAGTAAAGCTTCAAGTGCACATGATTTCTCTCTGTGTGTCAGTGGAGGCCCTGAGCTTAATCACAGCTCCCGCTTTGGAAAAGCATCGCAGTAATGTCATCAGTCCCTGAAGAGTTTCTCTCTGGTCTCTCTCTCTTTTTTCATCGGTTTCTCCAGTGGTATCTCAGTGCCTCCTTCCATTTCCATTTCCAGTGCTACTATTTTCTTGTTCTTCCTGTGATTAATCTCTTCTCACTTCAGTTCGTCCTGAGCCCTCCTACCAAGTGATCTAAAACATAGATTCGATCACATCGTTCTTTTTAGTGAAAAGAAAAAGTTATTCTCACTGTGTTTTTCCCAGTGATCACCGTCCTTGACATGGCAGGGCAGCCCACGTTACTAGTATCATCCATGCGCTGTCCCGTTCCCCACCCTGTAAACCCGCTGACTCTACCTGCCATTCCTCACATATGCCCCACACTGTGATGCTTCTACCTCCGTGATCATATTGTTGTCCCCTTAACACTCGATCCAAAAAAAATATTGGTGTGTCCACGTCCGCCTTCACCTATACTGGAAGGCCCGAGTCAAAGGCTTCCAGCACCGGGATGCCTCGGCCCAGCTTCTCCGTCTGACTTCACCTAATGCTCCCTCTCCAGCTCCTTTTACGTCTCTCATCAGTCTTGTTGCACCTTGTTAGGAACAAACACGTACGTGTCCCACTAGAGCCAAACCTGGAATGTGCCCCGCTCACCTTGAGATCCGTCTGGGGCTACCATGGTGTCTTGCACCCAGTGGGGGGCGTTTACCCAGTATCGACCTGATGGCATTGGGTGCAGGGGTCGTAATTCCAGACAGATGGAGCACAAGCTTCCCATTCAGCATGGGGGTCAACTGAAGGAACTTCCAAGACTTGGAGGAAGAACGTGTCTTTGTTGATCTGTCATCTGATGACTGTAGCTGTGAAAGGATATAAGACAGAAAGAGAAAAATTATAAGAGGATAAAAATTTAGTGTTGGCTTCCCTGGTGGCGCAGTGGTTAAGAATCCGCCGGCCAATGCAGGGGACATGGGTTCGAGCCCTGGTCTGGGAAGATCCCACATGCCGCGGAGCAACTGGGCCCGTGAGCCACAATTACTGAGCCTGCGCGTCTGGAGCCTGTGCTCCGCAACAAGAGAGGCTGCGACGGTGAGAGGCCCGCGCACCGCGATGAAGAGTGGCCCCCGCTCGCCGCAACTAGAGAAAGCCCTCGCACAGAAACGAAGACCCAACACAGCCAAAAATAAATAAATAAATAAATAAATAAATAAATAAATAAATTTAAATATAACAGTGTGTCCATGTCAATCCCAAACCTCCCTAACTATCCCTTAAAAAAAAGAAAAAAAATTTAGTGTTATTGAGACATGACCTTCCTTAAAGTAGGAAAATGTTTTCCTCTCTGGAGAGAAAGGAGGTTTTCTAAGTGGGGCCAGGTAGCGCTAAGGGTTGAGAGCCGTGCCTGCGAGTGTTTTATGTGGCCGCGCGGTGTTTGGCCGTCCATTTACACTTCCTTTACAATGTTCTAGGACCCAGCTCAGTCTTCTGGTTTTCATCCTTCAGGGTCTGTGGTTGCAGTCGGAACGCTGACTGGGAGGTAAGTGCATGTCAGCATGGCTTGGGCTTTCAGAGTTCACGGGAAAGAGGCTTGTTGTCTGCGTGTCCCCAGCGACAGGCACAGGGTAGCTCTCGGCTGCCCCTCTCAGCTCCTAATGACTTGCCGGGAATTAAGTCCGAGCTCGAAAGTGAAACCTGAGGCAGTGGCCCTTCACGTTTTGGACTTTGGGAAAACCCGAGGGAAGCTGTGGACCCCTCTCCCAGAAGAGGCCCCAGCTCCACACACACAGGACTGTGGGGCTTCTCAGCTTCGGAATGGGGCAACAAAGCATTTCAAAGCACTGCGGATTTTAAATGCTTTTTCTTGCTGCCCTGTCAGACTTTTAGAAACTGCCCAGATCCTGAGCCTCATGTCTGATTCAGCCAACACTTATTTGCCAAAGCGCCTCTGACATGCCAGGCCCTAGCTCTGCGCTTGAATCCCAGCTTTACCACTTAGCCGCAGTGTGTCTTTGAGCCAGTTACATAACCTCTCTGAGTTTGTTTCTTCCTCTGTAAATTGTGACGATATATCTGCCTGGCCGTACACTGATGACTGAGGGAGACAATGGATGAAGCAGCTCCTGGGGTTGCCTGGCAGGCGATTTCGGTGGTTATTATTATATCATTGTTTCATAAGATTCGATTATACTTTTATATTGTTTTCCATAGTATCTACACGTATTATAGCTTAATTCATATACCATTGGTGATCCCCTCCTCTCTAAAGAGCGTACCACTTATGGAGAGGGAAGTGGGGAGGGGCAACACAGGGGTAGGGGAGTAAGAGGTACAAACTGTTAAGTATACAGTAAGCTACAAGGATATATTGTACACCATGGGGAATATAGCCAATATTTTATAATAACTATAAATGGAGTGTAAGCTTTAAAAATTGTGAATCACTACATTGTACACTTGTAACTTATAAAATATTGTACAGCAACTGTGCTTCAAAAAAAAGGAATACCACTTAGATTCTGTTGCTAGGAACTTAGAGTATGTATAAAGAAAGAGTAACCATTTATAAATCATAGGTGGCAACATCTTAAGAGTTGGGCACCTTGTATCCAACAGAATCCTTCGTGAAAATGTTTGCGCACACACACACACACACACACACACTCACACTCCTTGGACCTCTCTTAGAGACATCTGAAGCTTCCAACTCAGCAGGCTCTAATGAATGGCTGCCAGCCAGTTACTGCCATCAGCTGCGTGCTGACTCTGTGGCAGGACAGGGTATGGGACAGTGCCAGCTGCTCAGAATCACAGACAGTGTCCTGTAGGAGGAAGAGAGACGGAACATGCAACCTAATCCTTCCCCTCGTTTATGCCTCCCCCACCCCTGGTCCTGGTACCAGGCTTAGCTCTCGATGGGGCAGTTTAACACGATGTTTCAAAGGCACAGCCCAGACAGCCCAGTCTCTCTGCTTCTTCTATTCTGACCTCTGTTAAAGTTAAATAGCACAGGGACTTCCCTGGTGGTGCAGTGGTTAAGAATCTGCCTGCCAATGCAGGGGACACGGGTTCGAGCCCTGGTCCGGGAAGATCCCACATGCGGTGGAGCAACTAAGCCCATGCACCACAGCTACTGAGCCTGCACTCTAGAGCCCGTGAGCCACAACTACTGAGCCCACGCACCACAACTACTGAAGCCCGCACGCCTAGAGCCCGTGCTCAGAAACAAGAGAAGCCACCACAATGAGAAGCCCACGCACCGCAATGAAGAGAAGCCCCCGCTCGCCACAACTAGAGAAAGCCCACGTGCAGCAACGAAGACCCAAGGCAGCCAAAAATAAATAAATAAATTTATATTTAAAAAAACAGTTAAATAGCACACATTAAAGGTAAATGGTTGTTAAAGATGCAAGGAAGCAAAGCTGAGACGCCAAATCCAGATGTCAGGGGTCAGCCAGTCCCCTTGAGTGGTGCTGATTAGGGCCCTGAGTGGATAGTGACTCCAGCTCAGTGGACACGCCGATGGATGTGTGTCATCAAGGTTTGAAACGGCAGCAGCAGGGAGTCCACATTCCTTTTCATCCCTGAAAACACTGAGGTCCGACTCACTGCCACTACTTGAGAACATGTGGGCAGGAGAGTTCAATCTTCCTGCCATTTAACAAACATTGACCGGGTACCGTGTCCTGATTAGAGGATTCAGAGCACTTCCATGTCGGTTATAATTTGACTGATTGGACGCTGGGCCTGCAAAGTCATTCTGGGCCTTTATTCCCATTTTACAGTTGGGGAAACTGAGCCCAGAGAGGCTAAATTCAAAGGCCAGTCCTCTACTCGCCCTTCTGCCATTCTCTGGGTCATTTCTTTCACCCAGCTGGTTGCACACCAGCATCACAGAAGGTCAGATGCTGGCCCAGCTCTGCTTGCAGCAGCACTGGATGTTGTCCCGGCCCCATCCTCCTGTACCCATCCTGCCTTGCCCTGGGCCAGATCTCTGAGTGAGCTTGTGCAGTGGCCCCTTTGCTGCTTCCTCTGGCCACAGGCTGGGGGTAGGTGTTGGTTCATCTTCCCTGCCCAGGGCTTTCTCTCCTTTAATGTGTAAGTGACAAAACTCAAACACCAGGGAACCCTGCCATAGCATCAGTAACTGAATCATTTCCCATAGTACCCAGTTTGCTGCTCCTATCTTTAGGAAATGCTCATATGTAGGAAATTTTCTTTAAATGAAAGCTGGGAATAAGAATTCTTATTAAGCAAATACAGAGCATTTTTAAACTCTTAGGTTAATTGTTTTTAATAGCCTTGCTGTGACTGTAATAGTCTTCATTTTCTCACTAAACAACTGATTTGTACTTTTCCCCATGTTTACAACAGGTGGTTCGTGTTTGACACAGAAACGAAAGACTTGGTCACTGTCCACACGGATGGAAATGAACAGCTGTCTGTAATGCGTTACTCACCAGGTTAGAATACGGTCCATTCACTCTGACAGATTGATGAAGTTCTCTGTAGATGTCTTTAAAGAAAAACATTCACAAGCCCCCTCAAAAGCGAAATTTAAACTATATCTGCACATAATTGTGGCACTTGGGCATTCTCAACCTCCCTTCTTTGGGTCACTGTGCTTGTGTGGGTTTTTTTGTTTGTTTCAGCATGTCAAAAAGAACCTTTATTATACTTATAATAGCCTCTCAGGCACTCATGCTTTCTTGCCAGGTGCCTTTGGAGCAGTTTACTTGTATGTTTTTTAACTTTTTATTACAGAAAATTTCAAACAGGGACAAAATTGGACAGAATAGCGTAATGAACCCCTATGTACCCATCACCCAGCTTCAACAATTATCGACTCTTAGCCATTTTGTTCACCCATAGCCCCACCCACTGCCCCCTCCCATGTTGTTTCTGAAGCTGTTCCCAGACGTCTTATCCTTTCATCTGTTAATGTTAATAAATAGAGAGATCTAAAAAAGATGAGGACCCTTTTTTAACAGCTTTATTGAGTTATAATTTACATACAATATTTTACTCTTTATGAATGTACAATTCAGTGATTCTTAGTAAATTTGTAGGGTTGTGCGACCATCACCACCGTCCAGTTTTAGAACCTTCCCATCACCCCCAAAAGTTCCCTCCCTGCCTATTAGTAATTAACCTCTACTCCCACCCCCAGCCCTAGGCAACATAAATGGCCTTTTCTGAACATTTCATATCAGTGGAGTCGTACAACATGTCACCGGTTGCATCTGACCTCTTTAAGTTAAAATAATGTTTGTGAGGTTATTCATGTTATTGTATGTATATCAGTAGTTTATTCCTTTTTAATTGCTAGATAGTATCCCATTTTACGGATATATCATGTTTGGTTTATCCATTCATCAGTTAGGGGATATTTGGATTGTTTCTGTGTTTTGGCTATTATGAATAATGCTGCTAGGAACATTGATCATATGTCCATATTGGTTGGTTTCTTTTTTTTTGGCCACGCCTCATGGCTTGCGGGATCTTAGTTCCCCGATCAGGGATCGAACCCACACCCTCAGCAGTGAAAGCTCGGAGTTCTAACCACTGGACTGCCAGGGAAGAAGTCCCCATATGTACATTTTGTACTCATAAGTCTCTTTTACTCCATAGGCGCCCTCTCTCTCTCTCTCTTTCTCTTTCTCTCTCATAGGCGCTCTCTCTCTCTCTCTCTCTCTCTCTCTCTCCACACACACACAGGCAAACACACTCCACCCTCACTTGCAGTTTATTTGTTGAAGAAGCTGCTTCATTTTTCCCAGAGCATTTTCCACACTCTGGATTTTTGTGAGTGCATCTCTGTGGTGTTGCTTAACATGTCCCTCTGTCCCCCATATTTCCTGTAATGTAATTTGGGATCTAGGTCCTCTTCCGGCTCTATGTGTATTGGTCTCCTCTTCCTACAAGAGACACATGAGGTCTGCTTGTCTCGCTGTCTATGCCATTAGAGCCGTCACTGCCCAACGCTTAGATCCATAAGGGGACTGGTTTTTCTATTTTAGCCTTTCTTCATTTATCAGATATAGTACTTCTATAAAGAGAAACTTCCCTTCATCTACTTTTTGTTACCCAAATAGTATACTATTTTGTTACCCAGTCATATGGTAGAGTTAACCAAGATAAATGCTTAGTTTCTTTCCCTTTATTTACCAGTTTCCAAGATAGTGAGTTTGTTCTCTGCTCCCTTTAACAATGATCAGTTGCTGCTGGTGGGGGTTTTGGTGCCGTTATGAATTTAAGTGTATTTGGTAAGTTTCAGTCTGTGATGGTTATGGTACGTGGAACAGTTTATCCATTATTGGCCACTTCAGTTTGGCTCCTGAGTCCTTTTGACAGCTTGGGTTCCTGGGATGCTCATGGCTACTGGGTAGGTCATTGTTTCTAAGCCTCATCATTTATGCTTTTGGTTTAGGAAGCACTCTTTCTCTGTGATATGTAGGACCTTCAGCTATGTGAACACTACTGGAAATAGCAGTTTTAGTCCTTAGAAATACTTGGCCAAGACTTGCCATCACTCTGTAGGAGTCTTCTATTTTATAAGCTGATAGATGGTCGTACCTATCTCATGGTGGGGCTATGTTCTTGTTCTCTAGAGGTAACCTTATAGAAAGAATACCCTTTTTAGACCCTTGCACCCAAAGACTTATAACTTCTCATCCTAAACAGACAACTGCACAGCCACCTTGGGGACCTTTTCTCCATGTTGAGAAGTACCATACTTCACTCGACATTTTAAGTGTCCTATTTCGTTCTGTTCATCCTGGGCAATATTTTGCATCCTCCTACGTGCTTCTCATCATTTTCTTAGTTATTTTGAACCTCTGCTGAGTGCAGGAGGGCCTCATCTACAGCTGCTTTTCTAGAAAGCCCTCAGATATCTATTAGCTCCTGCTAACATAGCAGGGTCCTTTCAGGAGTCCATTTCTATCTCTTGTCAGTTATACTAATGACTGTCCCCTGGAGACCAGAGAGCTCTCACTACCAGTAACTCTGCCTCTCAGGTTTTAGAGTCATTGACTGGAGGCTGTGTGGGGCAGAGGTGATGAGCCTGGGCGACCTGCATGTGGATCCAGTGCCCTCTCTTCATTAGCCAGCTGTCCCTTGTCAAATCAGACAAGTTATTGTGGGGCTCAACCAAAAGAGGAGGTGTGAACGTGCCCTCTGAAGAGCAGAGCATTATGCAGATGGCATGGGTGATGTGATGTCATCAGCAGCAGTGGCAGTGGTGGTGGCCCCAGATCCTCGGGCTGTGGCCCCGAGTCCCATAGTGTTTTGTTCAGCACTGTATGCCCAGCACCTAGCTGGGAGGAGATGCAACAGAGTACAAAGAGGAGGTAATATATACATAGACAGAATAGATGCTCGGTGAATATTAGTTGATGCATGAATGCAGACAGACTAACTACAGTGCATCTGACTAGTTGCAAAGCACACTGTGATCGTCATTATGAGTTTTCTGGTTGCACACGAGATTTTTCAGGCACGTGGGCTTTACTGTTGTAGATTACCGGCTGGCTCCTTTTCGGATTCAGGTATTTACAGATTTTAGACACACACACACACACACACACACACAGACACACACACACACATACACACAATTAGATGCCCAAACACAGGCTGCCACACAGGAAACTGCTGCCAAATCCCAGCCTGCATTTGCAGCCATCTCCCAGTGGCTCCCTGAGCTGTGCTTTGCTAAGAAGAGAAGACATCAAACTATGAGGGCTTTTTTCTCATTCCTTCAGTCTCATGCAAGTTCTGGATGTTGTGCTAGCAGCTAGAGGAAAAGCAAACAATTCTTGAGCTTTATGGGTGGAGCTGACCCCCAGGATGCTGGGAAGGACCAATACACTCCAGCTGCCAGGCTTGACCGTGATAAATGCTGCCTTTGCAGTCAGTGACATAGGCAGTGTCGAGGGAAATAATCAATAAACCAGTCTATAATAGGGGTAGAAAAGAGCTTTCTTGGAGTCAAACTGAGGATTATTGCCCAGGAGACGGCCTCTCAGATAACTCGGAGGAACTTCTCCAGAAAAGTGTGGTTTTCAGCAGTTTTATGTCTTGTCAGAACAAAGAACATCAAACAAGTCAAGGGTAGATTTCTGCAAGGTTAAAAAAAAACAGATCAACATGTACACAGCGAGTCAGTATGTCACCTGGTGCCTAGGAAGGGAGTCTTATCATTGAAGGAGTAACAGCTTTGGCATCCTAGGAAAGGAGGCATTTGATCCTTATTTTTAACATGGACATTCTTTTTTTTTTTTTTTAACATCTTTCTTGGAGTATAATTGCTTTACAATGGTGTGTTAGTTTCTGCTTTATAACAAAGTGAATCAGCTATACATATACATATATCCCCATATCTCCTCCCTCTTGCGTCTCCCTCCCACCCTCCCTATCCCACCCCTCTAGGTGGTCACAAAGCACCAAGCTGATCTCCCTGTGCTATGTGGCTGCTTCCCACTAGCTATCTATTTTACATTTGGTAGTGTATATATGTCCATGCCACTCTCTCACTTCGTCTCAGCTTACCCTTCCCCCTCCCCGTGTCCTCAAGTCCATTCTCTATGTCTGCGTCTTTATTCCTGTCCTGCCCCTAGGTTCGAAGATATACAGATTGCCAACAAACACATGAAAGGATGCTCAACATCACTAATCATTAGAGAAATGCAAATCAAAACTACAATGAGGTATCACCTCACACCAGTCAGAATGGCCATCATCAAAAAATCTAGAAACAATAAATGCTGGAGAGTGTGTGGAGAAAAGGGAACCCTCTTGCACTGTTGGTGGGAATGTAAATTAACATGGGCATTCTTTACTTCTGGTCAGTGCACCCTTTTCTTTAATGATTAAAGCAGATGTATGTTTGATAAGCCACAAACAGACTGTTTTAGTTAGTGTAAAATTCAAGTTAAATCATGTATAAGCCAGAATGACTTCTCCATGTCTCAGTATGTGAAAATTTTTGCGATATTTGCCTCTTTTGATCATAAATCTTTCAATAGAAAGCATTGATGATCAAAATGTTTGTCCCTTGATGTCAGGGTGGTTGCTGCCTGCCCTGTGTCCATCATGTCCCTTGGTGCTTGGCCTCTTTTTTGTTGTTTATATATGTATGGAGATTTGCCTAGTTATCCACATTAGGGGGAAGCTAAGCAGACATAGTGAACAAGTACAGACGTATGCTAATTGGGAAATATTTTATAGGCTATATATTTTTTCAGTTGTATCAAATTGTCATGCAAACATTGTACGTGTGCTTTTACCAGTAGGCTTAAAGCAAGCAGTGATATATGTCATGAGTAACTTGATGGCTAGGAAAAAAATAATAATACATATTATGAAAATGATAATCATCTGTAAAGCAGAGCAAAAAAATTGCCTGTTTCTGAGGGGAGCCAACTAAACAGATCATTTAAAGGGTCAGTTTTTCTTATATCTTATAACCGTTTTGCCTTTTGGGACATTCTTTCTAGGTGCATCTCAGTTTCTCCAGAGGTAATGATATAAGTGCAACAAACATTATGAGCAATAATAGCACAAACACCCCCTTGTTTAGCCAGTAGAAAATCTAAGGCAGCCCTGTTATCTAATGTTACTTGGGCTAAGGAATTTAGGGATGTCTGTTGTGCTGCAATGCTTTTTGCCGTCTTTTTGGCTATTTAACCAACAGTGGCTGATAGATTTCTGATCATCTTTTTTGTAACAATATGTAAACCATATATTCCTGCACTAGGAATTAAGATTCCCCAAAGATTTTGCCACCAGGTATCTTAGTATCTTGCTAACATGGTTCTCTTGACTCTGTAATGAAGAGACAAAGGAGGTTCATCTATTTCCTGATGTACAGACAATGGAGTAACATAATGTCCCAATAAGAGTAAACCTTCTATTTGTTAGCTTTTAAGAAATTTATGTGCCCATCCTTGGGAAGGTGGGTCAATTCCAATACCACCTATGAAGACAAAACCTGGGGGAGCACAGGTGATCCCTCCCAGAGTGCTCTCATTGATAGCCTCATGAATTGGGAGTTTTGTCAACACAATTTTTTTTTATAAATTTATTTATTTATTTATTTTTGGCTGCGTTGGGTCTTCGTTGCTGCGCACGGGCTTTTCTCTAGTTGCAGTGAGCGGGGGCTACTCTTCGTTGCGGTGCGCAGGCTTCTCATTGTGGTGGCTTCTCTTGTTGTGGAGCAGAGGCTCTAGGCGTGTGGGCTTCAGTAGTTGTGGCATGTGGGCTCAGTAGTTGTGGCTCGCAGGCTCTAGAGCGCAGGCTCAGTAGTTGTGGTGCATGGGCTTAGTCGCTCTGCAGCATGTGGGATCTTCCCGGACCAGGGCTTGAACCTGTGGTCCCCTGCATTGGCAGATGGATTCTTAACCATTGCGCCACCAGAGAAGGCTGTCAACACAATATTAAACTATGGATCACTTCTCTTGTAGACTTTCCAAAAGTCATTTGCATGGTATTTAATATACAGTAGTTGCTGGCATAATTTACTCGCATTTTTCTCTTCAAGACATTTTTCAGTTAAGTAAGGGACAGATCAAGGGGCCCTAGGGTAAGTTGTGCTCGGTCTCTAAGGACTGAGGATAGTATCAGACAAGGGATGGACATATTAATATGTTGAAAAGTTTGAACCTGGAAGATTAGGCCAGAGAGAGGTTAGTCTGGGTGAGTGGTCACATTAGGAAAATCTGAACAGTCAGCGATACATATTATGAGGGGCTTATATCGGTCTTGTATTGACCAAGGAATTTGACGACAGATCCACCAATTGGTTAGATTTTCCCCCCATAGCTATACTCTGTGATAACTTTACTAAAGAATTTTTTTCCATCCTGAACATTGGGGCAAAAATATAGCTAAAAGTAAAACAGTAACCTTCAATTTTGATAGGGAGACAAACATTTAGTAAACAGTTCAATTGAACTGGTAGGATGGGTCTTCCAGACCTAGTTAGGATTTGTGGACCACCGGTCTACTGTTGTTGTCATCTTCTCTACCTGGCTTGATGGTTGTTTTAAGGTGAGTTTGAGGTTAGCAGTCCTCAAAGGTAGAGGTAGAGCAGTCTGGTGCGGAGGCCCTTTTTAAGTGGGGAATATGAATTCAGGAGTCAATTCCCTTCACTTTCACTGTGCAGAGTACCTGATAAGGGTCATTCCATCTAGGTTGGAGAGAGAGTTCTTTAAAAAATGTCTTTTACAGTATTCATAATCTCCTGGGTGCAGGTCATGGTGCATCTGATCTTCATCCAAAGATAAATAACTGTAATCAGCTTCAGAAACAAGCTTAGAATATCCTGTTAATAATTCAGTTAAACTTTAATGTAACATAGCAACAAAGAAGCATCTTGGATGTAGGTAGTAAATACAGAAACCTCAATATAAAACCTCAATATCCACAAAGGTGTATTATTGAAACATAATTTTTCTTTCTAAATTATCCTCATTTTAGCTAATAAATATTTGAAAAACAAAGCAAATAACTTGACCTTGAAATAGTCTTAAGGATGAAAAAAAAGAACTTAATCTGATGCCCATCCCCACCCCAAAGTGAGTAAGGAGAAATTTCGTATTTAGTCATGTGGCCAGGATTCAACGTGCTGTGCTTTGTTTTAAGTCCAGGGAAGAAAATGCAGGCTTTTAAATAAATATATACAATTTTATGTTAAATAAATAGATAATCCTCATTTTTACCAAATATAGTCAAATTAAGACTAAATTGTTTGCAAAATACGTCTGGTTTCAGTAAACTTGGCCTGATTACTTACATAAATGTAATTGATCATATAGGCTCTTTTAAATTTGGCTTTGCTGGAACTTTTCATAGGGAATCTCAAATTGAACTTTCAAAAGCCCTCTCAAAGCCAGGAAAGCCACACCGAAGACTTGCCATTAGATTCTGCCTGCGATACCTACAGACTTAGGTGAATTGCTCTTTTCTCAAGGTCCAAAATATCTTGAGGTTACTGCACCTGCCAGGAAAGGGCCTTCCTTATTCACCTGGAAAGGCTGCTGGGAACCTAAGAGTTTCCAAATTCTGGAGAGGTCAGGTAGAGAGAAAAGATAAATGCTTCAATTCTGTTCACAAAGGTAAAATTTACTAAATTGCTGTAAGTCATAATTAGCTTAAGAGGAAAGGTTCCCTTATCTGGAAAACAAAGATTAAAAGCCAGTAATATTTCAGATGAAAGTCACAAAAATTATAATCATATTTATCAGTTCATTCAATCCCATGTAATTAATTTTTGTTCCACTTGAGTCCAGTTTTTCCATCAGTTCTGTTGACCTTGTCTGACGATTGAGGGTGATAGTGACAGTGATAATTTCAAGAAATTTTTAAGGTTTTTGTTAAGGCTTATATGATTTTCCCAGTGACATGGGTGCCTTTGAACACTGGAGATTGTGGAAAGTATATCCCAAGTGGAAAACACAATTTCTAACAGTTTCTTTGTCATTGTGAGGACATTAGCCTTGCAGCAAGAGAAGGCTTTAACCCATCAAACAAAAATGGGGTTTTCCAGGGAGCAGGGAGAGCCAAGCAGCCGTCATGGGTTTCCCATAGCCCTGGCTGTTTTACCTCACAGCTACTGTCTGCCCATCTTAATTATCTGGTTTAGGAGCAGACTGCTGCCACGTCACAAGCGTCAGGATGGCAGAAGTCTAACAATGGGGGGTTAACTTTTGTAGAAGCAGAAAATTTTTTGTATCTACATCGTTACATAACCTTTACAGATTTTGTTGTTGCCTTTGCCTGAAAGTCAGCTGGAGTATTTCCCTAATACTTGGGTTCAGGCCCTTTAGTGTGAGCCTCAATGTTGATGACAAATAGCATTTTATGTCGGGACAGATAAGATTTCCAAGAATTTCATATAATTTCTGGAACACCTATAATATATACTTACATAGACAGAACATAAAGAAGGCTTAATGTTATCTTTTATTTGACCACGCTTCCCATGTTATTTAACATACCAAATAAACCTAATTAGTTTAATATCTCTCTTTGAGATGCTTCAGGACAAAATCACTTTCTTTTCCCTTAACAAAATGCATTTCCATTCCATATCTTCTTTTACTGAAAACACACATCTTATTTTCCTTGTATACTGAAATATTTCCCTTATTATTTCTAGTAGCATGAATTACATATATATTATAATTGTTAACCCTTAAAAAACATTAACCTCTAGCAAAAACCAAGAAGCAATTGTGAACTGTCTCATATTAACATTTCCCGATTGGCAAACTTATGAAAATTTTCTATAACATCTAGAAACATACATCTTCTTATAGCATAATTTCTTTTCTCAATGTGGTATAAGATGTGTGTCCAATAAACCCAAACATCTTTAGTTTTTCTCTAATAAGAAGACAAAGTAGGTAAACTTAGATTTGCTTAGCAATTAAAGTTTTAGTATTTTATCTTATTTGGAAATGATCTGTATATTTAATGAATTTCCATAATTTATATTAACTTAGCAAAACTCTATAAAGTTTCAAGTTACCAAAATCTGGAGGAACTATTTTTAAGTAAACGTACTATATATAAAACTTAATTATTCTTAAAGAGTTTACCTAAAAACTTTTATCTCATGTATCTCTATTTCCCTACTTATGAAAACATCATCATACCAAGTTAATTTTCTTGTTGACAAGGTTTGGAACAGAGATAACATGAGCTTATTGACTTTTTTTAAAAGATTTTTTTGGTTTTTTTTTTTGGCTGCGTCGGGTCTTAGTTGCGGCACGCGGGATCTCCGTTGAGGCGTTCGGGATCTTTTGTTGTGGCGCGCCGGCTCTTCGTTGTGGTGCACAGGCTTCTCTCTAGTTGTGGTGTGCGGGGTTTTTTTTCTCTTCTCTAGTTGTGGCGCGCAGGCTCCAAGGCGCATGGGCTCTGTACTTTGCAGCACAACGGGCTCCAGTTGAGTTACACAAGCTCAGTAGTTGTGGCGCACAGGCTTAGTTGCACCGCGACAAGTGGGATCATAGTTCCCTGACCCGGGATCGAACCCGCGTCCCCTGCATTGGAAGGCGGATTCTTTACCACTGCACCACCAGGGAAGTCCCTGAATTGCCTTTCAATAAACCTAGGTATAATAAAAGTATTATACTTAATGTTGATGACTTAAAGACGTGTCTGTATTAACCAAACCAACAACTTAAACTTATTTTCATTTAAGATTAATCCTGGATCATATGATACTTTAAAAATGTGAGGGGTTAGTTTCTTGTTATAGTTAGAAATATTTCATTGGTAAGCACTTAAATAGAGCTCTTTTTCAAATTAATTTTGATAATATCATTTGGAGGTAGAAACATGTTATATTTATAATGTACATACAGACATACACACATCCACATAGACAGACAGAGATCTCATAGTTTTCCTGCTTGAGTTTTTAAAGGTCTCATTTCCCCTTTTCTGCAGTTTTAGGTTCTACTAGTTGAGCCAAGGCTGTGGTCTCAGGCAGTGTGGGCTGTGCTTGCATTTCAAGGACGTTATAAGAGTTATACCTTCAAGTTTGCTCCTAGGAGTACTTTTATTCTCTCAGGTCAGAATTTTGAAAAAAAATGTTTTATCAAGCCAGCTTTCTTTAATTGCACGTGCAAAAATCAGTTTTAGAATTTCAAAAGAGTCCCATTCTGGCCATTTTGGAGCTAGATCATTTCTACAACTGTAGAAGCCAGCCGGAATTTCAGTGAGTGGCTGGCCTGTCTGGGAGCCCTTAGGCGTTAGAAGCGCAATTTCCTGATTTATTTTAGTTTCATTTTATTATACAGTACAAATCTTTCCAATTTTAAGCCACATTTTAAAAAAAGTCAACCAACCCAGTTTACCCCAAAGTTCCTTCTAGGCCTTTCCTGCCTGGAAATTCCTTCTAGGTTTCTTACCTGGAAACTCCATCTAGATCCCTTGCCTAGAACTTCCCGCTAGGTTCCTTTCACCTAGGAAATGTAATGGTACCCCCTTAAGAGTCCAGGTCTTAAGATGACAGCTCAAATAAAAGTCATGGACTGCCACTTCATTCAAGAAGATCCAGACATCAGGAAAAACTCACCGAACCAACCAACCTCAACTGAACTCAACTCACCGAACTTCAACCACCGAAGAGTGCTGTGAAGCTGGGGGGCTGGGGCTGGGGCTCAAAGGGTCCGTGCTTGCTACCCAGCATCCATCCAAAGTAGACTCCAGCGACTTCCCTGGTGGTCCAGTGGTAAAGAATCTGCCTTCCAGTGCAGGGGACGCAGGTTCGATCCCTGGTCAGGGAACCAAGATCCCACATGCCGCGGGGCCACTAAGCCCGTGCACCACAACTACTGAGCTTGCACGCCTCATCTAGAGAGCCCACGTGCTGCAACTACAGAGCCCATGCACCTTGGAGCTCGCACACCATAACTAGAGAGAATCCCGTGCGCCACAACGAAAGATCCCACGTGCCGCAACTAAAACCCGATGCAGCCAAAAATAAATAAATAAATAAATATCAAAGGCTGGGGGGAGAAAAGTAGACTCCAGGTGACCCCACGTGGGTTTTTCTGATATCCTGCCAACTACACCAAGCAATGTAGATGGAAATAATCAATAAGCCAGTCTCTAATGAGCATAGAACTGAGCCAAAGTGAGGACCATAGCCCAGGAGACAGCCTCTCAGATAATTCTGAGGCACTGCTCCGGAGAAGCATGGTTTGCAGCACAGTTTTATTCTTGTCAGAAGAAAGAACTTCAAACAAGTCAGGGAGACATTTCTTCAAGGTTTAAAAAAAAGAACAGATCAGCACATACACAGCAAGTCAGGACGGCACCTGGTGGCTGGAAAAGGAATCTTATCATTGAGGGAGGCCCAGCACTGGCATCCCAGGAAGAGAGGCATTTAATCTTTATTTTTAACGTGGATATTCTTTACTTCTGGTCAATGCACCCTTTTCTTTAATGAGTAAAGCAGATGTACAGTGTATGTTTGATAGGCCACAAATAGGCTGTTTTAGCTAGCCTAAAATTCAAGTTAAATCATGAATAAGCCAGAATGCCTTCCCCAGACTTCAGCATGATCACATTTCTTCGCTAGCAGACACCTACCCACTGCCGCACATGGGTTGTGTAGGATGAGCTCAGGTGGAAGTGAGACTGCTTTGTAAAACCTCTTTAAGGTTGATGTTATGTTGTGCAGGGGGGGTGAGAGGTGAGCAGTTGCTTCCTGAAGTTAAACTGTATGGGCTGAGAACTAAATCTTTAAGATAATTTCTCAATTCCGCAGGCACTAGTGAGAGGTCCAGGCTTCAGTGGCTAATCTGTATCTGGCGTTTGGTTGAAGTGGGAGGTTCAGAGCAATAGTCCCAGACACAGGTGCACGCTGGGAGCCAGTGAAGCAGAGCCTTTGGCGTGCATTAGAATCGCCCAGAGTGGGTGGGCTGGTGGAGGGGTTCTTTGGCATCCTGAGAACCGCAAACCTAGAGCATTTCTATGGATCATCTGATAACCATTTCAGTCACATTTTATTACATGTTTTCATTTATGAAATATTTTACATAAGATGGCCTAATGCTAATAAGCTAATGTTATGTGAATTTTTACTGAAACCATAGTCAACTACGATTGCCAGAGCCCTCGTAGGTTCATTAAATATAGAACTGTAGTAGGGACAGTTCTCAAACTTGACACGCACATCAGGAACCTTACAGAGCACTTTGTCAGTGGACCAATGGAGTTTTGATTGGATTAAATTTGTAAATTTTTTAAAAGAAGAATGGAGATAGGAAGAAGATAATTTCATGTTCGTTAATAAGCCCCACTGCAAACACTTAGCCTGCCTGGTCTAGTTTCAACCTGTTGAAACTTGGATTAAAAATCTAAAACCCTAAACGTGAAGATGAAAAAGGGAAGATCACAGTGAACTAATGCATTGCTCATGTGATTATACTGATCTCTTCTTTAATCTTATCCGTATCATTGAGACGTGGAGTTTCTCTGCTTTTATAAGAATGAATCAGAATCTGGTGTTCACTTGCATCACCCCAGCATCGAATCCCACCTCTGCTGCCCAGGTGGGACTAGAGACCCGCTGGGATGCAGCCCCTGCCACCCAGCCAACCTCTCTCCTGCCCACACAGCGTCCCCGAGCCTGCGCTCCACCAGGCGTGCTCCCCGTACAGGTGCAGCAGTCTCCCGCGGAGCCCCCGATCACCTGCCCCGTGTGACAAGCAGGGCAGATGCACAGCAGCCATACAGCTACGCTGGAGACCCTGCTGTGCCCCGACCTGGCGCACTGCCTCCCACGCCCACAGTTCACTCGTCCTTCCAGCCCAGGCCAAGCCCTGCCACGCACTGAGCTGCGTCGTCTCAGGCAAGTTACTGAACCTCAGTTTCGTCGTTTGCACAGCTGGACAAATTCCCCCTGCTCCTAAAATACTGCTGGACTTAGTTAAGAGCTGTGTGGAAACCCATCCCCTAACCCTGTCAAGAGGCAGTCAGTGAAACTGGCTGTGGTGCTATCTTTCTCCTCCAGGTGACCGGACCCCTGCTCTCTGTTCTTATGAGTCAGTCCTCCAGCTGATTTTTATTTGGGACCAAATGCCAGCTTCTTTTAGTCGAGTACGTTTAGGAATTTTGTAGTCTCTTGAGAGAGCTGGGGGTGAGGCATAGAGAGTTTATGGGTGAAAGGACGTGGTTCACAGGATGAGAAAGTGCTCTGGAGGCCCGAGAAATAGGCAGCACTTGGGTTTCATCTGGCCTCTGATTAGCATATTGACTGAAACTGCTTGGTTTTGATGTATTAGGCAGACAGTTTTATTACATATTTATGAATGAGCTTAAACCGTTACATGAAAACTTTCTATTTCGAATTTTAAGGAGAAATTACAATCTCATTAGGCTGTTAGAAGTGAATTGCCAAGGGAGATTGTGAAATCCTATTTTTCATTCATCTTTAAAAACATATGGAGATGGTAGTTATACAGGTATTTTTGTCAAAACTCTTAGAATATGTGCATTTTATTGCGTGTAGATTATACCTCAAAGTTGGCTTTTTAAGTGGGGGGTTTGAGAGAGGATTCTGGGAAGATGGTGAGTAGGAACCAGCAGGAATCTGTCTCCCCACCTAGACAGCAACTGGCAGAATCTGCCTGATAGAACTGTTTTGGAAAGCCAGAGTCTATTGAAGGCTTGCAACTTCCAGAGAAAGACTTGGATGGTAAGTTGCAGTTAATTTCAGTCAGTTTCAGCTCTTAGCACAGTGGCAGCTACCCACCCCTCACCTCCAGTCCCCTGACAGGCAACTGTGCATGTGTTCCTGGAGCAACAACCAAAAAACTAGCAACCCACTCAAAAACAGGCAAAAGGCTCGAATGGGCATTTCTTCAGAGAAGACATACAAATGGCCAGTAAGCACGTGAAAAGATGCTCAACATCACTACTCATTAGGGAAATGCAAGTCAAAACTACAATGAGACGCCCTCTCACACCCATTAAGATGGCTACTATCAAAAAAAACAGAAAACAACAAGTGTTGGAGAGGATGCGGAGAAATGTGCACCGTTGGTGGGAATGTAAAATGGTACAGCCATTGCAGAAAACAGTACAGCGGTTCCTAAAAAAATTAAAAGTAGAATTAGCATATGGTCCAGCAATTCCACTTCTGGATACATACCCAAAAGAATTGAAAGCAGAGTCTCAAAGAGGTATGTGTACACCCATGTTCATAGCATCATTATTGACAATAAGTAACCATGGAGGCAATCCAGGTGTCCATCAACAGATGAATGGATAAGTAAAATGTGATATACAGTGGAATATTATTCAGCCTTAAAAAGGAAGGAAATTCTAACACACGCTACAACACGGAAGAACCTTGACATCATGCTAAGTGAAATAAGCCAGTCACCAAAAGACAAATATTGTATGATTTCACTTATGAGGTACTTAGTGTAGTCAAAATCATGAAAGATGGAGTAGGCAAAATCATAACAAATGGTTCCATGATGAAAGAGAGCTCATTATTTTAGAGTTAACAAATGATAAGGTCGTTCTTATCTAAAGATCGTTGTGCTTAAGAGTGTACAAGCCAGTAGATATAGTGGGAAGCAGCTGCATAGCACAGGGAGATCAGCTCGGTGCTTTGTGACCACCTAGAGGGGTGGGATAGGGAGGATGGGAGGGAGACGCAAGAGGGAGGAGATATGGGGATATATGTATATGTATAGCTGATTCACTTTGTTATAAAGCAGAAACTAACACACCATTGTAAAGCAATTATACTCCAATAAAGATGTTAAAAAAAAGAGTGTACAAGCCAGGATGCATACATCATTTATCAGATTTTCAGCTGTTCTTTACCCTTATTCTTTGTCACAGGGGCAGTGGCATTTAGCAAAGAAATGCTCAGGCTCTGGTCAGACTTCTGGGTTCGAATCCCAGCTTCCATAAACCTGTGTGACCTTGTGCAAGTTACTTTACCATCCATGCCTCAGTTTCCTCTCCTGAAAAGTGGAGATAATATCTACCTCACAGGGGTCTATGAGGATTAAATAAGTGAATACAGGAGGAGTGTAGAATAGTACTGGTACATAGTAGTTACTCAACAAATGTCGCCTGTTATGATTATTTGATAGTAATTCTTGTTAGCATTTACTGTTCACTGTCATCCTCAGCACTATCGTCAGGGCTTCATCTGCTGGAGGATCAAGTGCAGGTGGTCTGCCGGGCAGCCCTCTGGCCTTCTCTAGAACCATCAGCAGCAGAGGGTGGCCCGTCCCCCAGCTTCAGCAGTCCTCGGCCCACTTACCCCACCCGCTCACGAGTCCTGCTTTGGACAGGCTAACTCTGACTTGCCGACACCTGGATTTTGACCAGGCATTGGCCGAGACTTCCGAAGATACCGTTTCCTGACGGTACCAGGCCATGCTATTCCCTGTAGGTCTTCCTACCTCGCGAGAAGGAAAACCAGGGGGAGGAGGTGGGGGGAGAACCCTTATTGACCTCACGGCGTGCCAGTGGCCGCTAGGTCCTTTACAGACGTTGTCCAAGGGAATCCTCTGAATTTCCATGAGACGGTGCCGTGCTTCGTGGATGGAGGAACTGGCGCTCAGTGAGAGGAGGGACGCATTCGCTGTCCCCGAGCTCGTGGGCAGAGACCCCCCTTCTCTAGGATCCATTCTGGGTGCAGGTTGTCCGCCCCCCACGGGGTTCCTTTCTCCTTCCTTCCGGTTCCTGGCCCCAGGAAAAGTCTGACCTCCTCCAGACTAGTCTCCCAGGCCCCGCTTCCTTCCCAGTACACCCTGGGCCTCCCCACTTTGGCTTCACACGCGGCAGGTTCATCTGCCAGCGACAGGGGCTGCTCTGCTTTTACATTACAGTGAGCTCCTTCCCTTGTGTTTCTACACGAGCATCATGGCCTGATTCCTTAAGCTTTCCTGATGCCAGAAACCTGGGTAAAGGAGGTGCTAACTGATGGCCCATTGGAAGAGCAGCAGGAAGGGCCTTCCAGGTGGGGCAGGGGGGGGATAAGGGGGGCGCTGTGTGCACAGAGGTGAGGGGAGAAGACCCTCCAGGCATGGGGGGAGGGGGCAGTGTGCACAGAGGTGAGGGGGAGGGCCTTCCAGGCGGGGGGGAGGGGGGCAGCGTGTACAGAGGTGAGGGGGAGGGCCTTCCAGGCAGGGGGGGAGGGGGGCAGCATGTACAGAGGTGAGGGGGAGGGGGCAGCGTGTACAGAGGTGAGGGGGAGGGCCTTCCAGGCAGGGGGGGAGGGGGCAGCATGTGCAGAGGTGAGGGGGAGGGCCTTCCAGGCAGGGGAGGAGGCAGTGTGCACAGAGGTGAGGGGAGAGGGCCCTCCAGGCAGGGGGGAGGGGCAGTGTGCACAGAGGTGAGGGGAGAGGGCCCTCCAGGCCAGTGGGAGGAGGCAGTGTGCACAGAGGTGAGGGGGAGGGCCTTCCAGGCAGGGGAGGAGGGGGCAGTGTGCACAGAGGTGAGGGGGAGGGCCTTCCAGGCAGGGGGGGAGGGGCAGTGTGCACAGAGGTGAGGGGGAGGGCCTTCCAGGCAGGGGGGGAGGAGGGGGCAGTGTGCACAGAGGTGAGGGGAGAGGGCCCTCCAGGCAGGGGGGGAGGGGCAGTGTGCACAGAGGTGAGGGGGAGGCCTTCCAGGCAGGGGAGGAGGGGACAGTGTGCACAGAGGTGAGGGGGAGGGGGCAGCATGTGCAGAGGTGAGGGGGAGGGCCTTCCAGGCAGGGGAGGAGGGGGGCAGCGTGTACAGAGGGGAGGAGGAGGGGGCAGTGTGCACAGAGGTGAGGGGGAGGGCCTTCCAGGCAGGGGAGGAGGGGGGCAGCGTGTACAGAGGGGAGGAGGAGGGGGCAGTGTGCACAGAGGTGAGGGGGAGGGCTTTCCAGGTGGGGGGGCCGGAGGAAGTGTGCCAGAGGCCTGAGAGGACCCGGTCTGTTCAATGAGGAGTGGTACGGCCGCATCCTGGAGGGCCGTGGGGGCCCCACTGAGGAACTGAGTCTTGATCCTTCAGCAGTGGGGACAGCCAGGGAAGGTTTTCTTAAGGGGCAGAATCTGATCAGATGCGGATTTTCAAAAGATAGCTTTGGAAGTGGTATAGGATTCACTTAAAAGCAAATTTTGTCTCTTTGAAATAATTCATGGCTGTTTTTTCTAACTCTGTAATGGCCACTAGCGTTATCGCTTGTAATTGATAAAATGTTTATTCTTAACAACTGAAATGTAATCCTGCATGTTTTCGCAGATGGGAATTTCTTAGCAATAGGCTCCCATGACAACTGCATCTACATATACGGAGTCAGCGACAACGGGAGGAAGTACGCACGGGTCGGCAAGTGCTCGGTGAGCGTGCTGGTCGCTCCTCGTGGGTCTGTGCAGTTGTTTGTCACGTCAGGACAGTGTGGGTGGGAATCCGTCAGGCGAGTGAAACTCACCCAGTGTTTCCTCTCCCAGGGTCATTCCAGCTTCATCACTCACCTGGACTGGTCTGTAAACTCACAATTCCTCATGTCGAATTCCGGAGACTATGAAATCCTTTACTGTGAGTGGTTCGCCAGGTGTGGTCTGGGTGCAGATCACGGAGAACCTTCACTCTGAGACCAAATGGGGCCTCCTGCAAAAACCCTCGCCCCATACAACGTGGGCACATGATGGTGTCTCTGGGCCTGGGCCCCTCCTCTGCGCAGTACAGGAGTGGCTGGACACCCCCGCCTTGGCACTGAGATACTTGGGGTTCGGGCCCCCAGGAGGAGAAGGCTGGGCCCTGCAGGGAGAGGCAGAGAGAGTGGGTCAGAGCTGTCCGGGCGAGAGGGATGGACCCTCGTGAAGGCATCACCCTCACGGGCAGAGACCCAGCAGCCCCCTGGGCCCCTCCTCCTCCTCCCTCAACCCCTCCCGGCCAGGTCTGAGCCCAGGCAGGGCCGGGCAGCGGAGGCACGAATGGTGAAGACTGCACTTGCCAGGCGCATGCTACGTGCTGTGCACTGCTTCCTCCAGCATCTGGCAAGCACCTGCCGCGTGCCAAGTGCAGGGTCCCGGGGCAGAGGCGGGCCCGGTCTCTGCCCCAGCGGAAGGTACCAGCAAGTGCAGCGTGCTTCACCCGCAGGCTCTCAGGTGATCCACAGCACTTTCTAGCTTGTCCCAGTTTAAGGAAGAGGAAATATCATCTCAGATACAAGGCCACAGGCATCAAGAGCCAGTGGGTGGGGAGGTGGGCACCCCCTTGTTGAGGAGCAGGCCTGGGCAGGGCTGCTGGTGGTGGAGGAAAGGGGCCTCCCTGGGGCGGGGCAGGAGGCCCTGCCTGATGTGGGGCAGAAGTGGGGGATGGTTTTCAGGGACAGGCCATGGGTCTAGAATCTTCTCAGACATGGTCTCATACTCCACTAGTGAGAGTTTAACTGGGGAACAAACAAATCACCTGCAACACCACAGGTACTTGGTATGACTGGTTTCCGTAAGCTTCCATCCCTGACTCGGAGCTGAAGGGATGGGGTTTGTGTGTGTGTGTGTGTGTGCGCACGTGTGTGCGTGTGTGCGCGCGCGCCCAAGCGTATGTTGGGAGAGGGCTAGGGAGCCTGACAGCAGGGGGTAGAGTTGTATCCAGGGAGACAGTGAGCAGGCAGAGGCCTCAGAACCAGAGGTGGTCAAAGAAAAGAAGCCGGACTGGGGGAACAGACCCAGAGAAGGAGACGAGCAGAAACGGAAGAAGAGGGGTCCCCGCCGAGGCCCTGGGCCTTGGGCAGTGAGCACGGTCCCCGCGGAGCTGGGAGGTGGATGGTCTGCCCCTCCCAGAGGGCTCTGTAGCCGATGGGGCCTGGCTCCGAGGGCCCAGCCTTGCCCGAGAAGGAGAGGGGGCTTTGGCACTGATGTCACCAGACCTGCATTTGCCTTTCCAGGGGTTCCCTCTGCTTGTAAGCAAGTCGTAAGTGTGGAAACTACGAGAGACATCGAATGGGCCACATACACCTGCACTTTGGGATTCCACGTCTTTGGTAAGGTTTCTGCACCTTTCATTCTGTTCAAACGTAGGATGTATCTACTTTTAGAATGACTTGCTAATAGTAATGAAATCTCTTGGTCGGCTTCAAACTGCTCTGCTACCCTGTGGACCCCACAGGACACAGGACACAGTCCCCGCAGCCCTGGGGAAGGGCCAGGGCTTGCCCAGCTCTGGCCAGGCGAGAGGAACCAGAACCCTTTTCTCTCATACGAAATGGGTCCTGAGATAATTCTCTAGAAGCCTCTTATATGAGGTAGTGCCAAACGTCCTAGATAAATGGACCAGATGGCACTCGATCAATTTATTTACCATTTGTTAGAGTGATTGTATCTTTTTGGCCCTTAAACTAAATTTTTCACCTCCTTCAAAGTTAAGATTAGGAATATGTTTGTAAATGGTCTAAAATAAATTGCCACAATTTAGTAGAATAAAAAAGAAAAGGCAGTACTTATAATCTCTGTATGTATGGCCGTAAGTCAGTAAGTTCGTCAGAATTTCACAAGTCTCCTTAGGGCTGGCGTTTTACCATCTTCTGGTGTTGAATGCTAGGACGCCCTGGGTTTACTCTAGATCTGCCTGTTAAGAAACTGATGTGCATGCAGCTCTCTCATATCCAAAGTTATTGGGACCAACAGGGTTTCCTGAAGCAATGGTCAGGAGACCCCATCCCCCAGACCACACCCCAGGCCCACCTGGGCACAGGGCTGTGGAGTCAGAGCTGCTGCCTCACCCGGCCCACGGTGAGCAGACACCCCACCTGCCCAGTACCACCAGGCAGACAGCAGCCATGAAGGGCTGACACCAAGGAACGCCTGAAACACACAGGCAGTCCCAGAGTTAAAAAGCCCTTTGGAGGGCCTCTCATATGTAAAGCGTTACCCCCAAAATAGAAAAGTTAGGAAACTGCAGGCTTAGGACTAGTCAGCTTCCCGTCAGATGCTTTGGGGATAAAGAAAGCCACTGTGTCCAGAACCAGGGATTCTGGCCTGCTTTCTGCTGTAGCGTCAAGAAGGGGCCCGAAAGAGGTGGAAGCCCTGAAGGCCTGTCACTGCGACTGTCATGCAGCAGAACAGTATACGCAGTGAGGGTTTCCCGGAACAGCCTGCAGGGAGATGATCTGAGACGAAGCGTTCCTTGGGCCTGGTTTCTAAATCTGGGACGTTTCTATTTTTGTGGGAGTTCGATGGCCAGTCCCCACACAGTATGGCCCTGTGTCCTGGTATTTCCAGTGCTCTGTCTGGGGTCTTTGTTTTAGGAGTGTGGCCAGAAGGCTCGGATGGAACCGACATCAATGCCGCCTGTCGGGCCCACGAGAAAAAACTCCTGTCAACCGGTGACGACTTTGGCAAAGTGCACCTCTTCTCCTACCCCTGCTCACGGTTCAGGGTAAAGGCCCATCTTCTTCTCTAGCCTCACCCCACGGGGCACACTTACCGCCTGGCCTGTTGGTAACTGAATAGAAAGCTGCTGTGAGTGATGCCACCAGTCACAAACGCAGGGGTGACCATCCTTCGGCTGCCCCAGGGCGCTTCAGGCCCCCCTCCACTGCCCTCCAGGGAGAACCCCGCCCCTTACCACGTGGTTCTGGCTTGTCCGCCTCTGCACTTCGTGGGCCCCCCTCCTCTGCTGTCCACCACGGCTTCCTCTGCTCCAGCCTTGCTGAGCCGAGCCCACACCAGTGCCTGGAACACCCCTCCTCGTTCTTCCCAGACCTGACCCTCCTCCTAGGAGACCCTCCCCTCCACCCCTGCACCCGGTCCGCCCTCCTTTGGGCCGGCCTGTGCCTGGTGCAGCCTCTGGGGTTGACCCTCTCCCTGCCCGCCTCCGTCCCCTCCAGACCAGATTCTCAACGTACAGGGGCGCGGTGCGGTTTGGCACGAACGTAGACGTCCAGCACTTCCAAGCCCGCCTCGATGGCATTGCGTTCAGCTCCCTCCATGTCATTCTTCCCCAGGCTCCCAGCCACGTGTACAGTGGGCACAGCAGTCACGTGACCAACGTCGATTTCCTCTGTGACGACAGCCACCTCATCTCCACTGGCGGCAAAGACACGAGCATCATGCAGTGGCGGGTCATTTAGTCCCGGCAAGAACCCGGGGGAGCAGAACGGGCCAGGAGGTACAGACTCGAGTTTCGCTCACTCGGTCACTGTGATTTCTGCTTTGTTTGAAGAGTTCTCACAAACCTCAGGAAAATTATGCCCTTTACTGGTTACCCTAGCTTAGTGGATCGGTGAGCGTCACAGCGGGTCAGCCATTCAGGTCTCTCTTTTGTTGTACAATATATAAAACACTTAATATAAAAAAGATGCCAAGGTTTACATTACGGTGACATCGAGAAGTGACTGGTGTATCCTTCATAACTTTTCTATGAACTCTTCAAAAACGGTCACAGATGCCTTTTCAAAGATTGTATATAGGCTTTACTAGGTCACCATGGAGGTTGCTGAGTCAAATATTTATGATAACGAGGTACTGAATCATGATCGCTGTTGATTAACTGGTCCTAAAAGGATAAGTCGATGGAGAAGAGAATGGATAACTGATTTGCACAACTGAATCAGGAAATGGAAATAAGACTTTATTTGGTTAACATTTTCTAAGGTTTCATTCAGTTCTCCCTCTGGGAGGCTGGTGAGAAAGGGGTCAGATTCTTCTTGTGTTAAGCAGATTCTACTCCAGATTAACTTAACTATTGCAGCAGGGTACCCAGGCATTTCAGAGTTCCAGCTAGACTGTCTGCCTAACCATATGCAGTCAGCCACTTAAAGCCTACACGAATCACGTCCCCTCTGTTCCCTGTTCACAGGCCCTGGTGAATGGTGGAGACAACTAGCCACCTTCCTCTGTATATTAATTGGCATGATATGGTATTGTACTTGTATAGGATTTTAGCAATTCATAATGAATACGTAAGGCTAGGCTTTACTATTTTAATGCTTACGGACATTGTATATTTGTATTTTAAGACCAAGTAGACCAAGTCAAAAAGATATCTCTCTAGTGTACCATACACCTGCAGCGGGGAGAAGTCTGGAAGGCTCCACCAGGTACTAAGGGCAGCTTCTTTTCCTGTCTTTTGCGCATGGACGGCTTATTACGCTATGAAATAAGATTGCGCTCTGCTGAGTAAAACAGAGAAGGCCTTATCCATTTCAGTTGTGTGGCAGATTGAAATTTATTGTTTACATTGGGGAATGTATCTCAGATTTTAAAATAGAAGAGTAATAAACAGACTTAAAGACGAATGTTAAGATTTTTACTTGTTCTAGGCAAGTAAATGAATTGAACCATCAACTCTACAGCACTGGTTGTTTAGAGTGGCCGATGAAGCTGAAGATTGGGAAGCATTTTTTATTACATCTCCAGCCTGCTGCGGAAATGCCGGGCACCAGTAAACAATATGTATTAAAGATGATTCTGTGTGTATGTATCCTTATCAAATATATTCTGTAATGAAATAAAATCTGAAAAGTGGATTTCTTATTGACCTATAATCACGAAAGTATATAAATTAAAATATTTAAAATTAGATATGATTCACACTATATTGTTTCATATCCAGATTTTTTTTCCTCACCTGGGTCATTTGCAGATAAAACAGCAGTTTGCATATGGTGTGTAAGCATTCATCAGATTAGATAACTATAAAGAATTCAGCTTTTTGTTGTTGTTGTTATTTTTGGCCGCCCCACGTGGCTTGTGGGATCTCAGTTCCCTGACCAGGGATTGAACCCAGGGCACAGCAGTGAAAGGCCAGAATCCTAACCGCTAGGCCACCAGGGAACTCCCAAGAATTTAGCTTAATTACCATACCCAGTTGTTAGTTTACCTGGTTATGTAAATACTGGCAAAAATAATCATTTTAAAATTAATATTTAAGGAATAACCAGATCAGAGAAAGGAAGGAAACCCATTATTAACTCAAAAGTTATAAGATCTACTTTTATTTCTGTACACTTTCAGTATTTCCCAAGCTCAATAATGGAAAAGGGGTATGTATATAAATCATTATTGCTACCTTCATACTTGCCTACCTTTTAAATGAAATTCTCAGTATTAACTTTGCAGGTATTCATTAACATAGCAAGCAGTGGCCACGTACCACGACTTACCACCTCTCAGGCAAACTAGGCCTAGAACCCCAGGATTCTGCTGGAATGAGAGACCCCAGAAGCAGAGCCAGGCCTGTTCCTCCCAGTGGCCTATGGCCACATCAGCTCTCAGCCCTACTGTGGAGAGTGACAGATGAGGGACTATTACACTAATCTCGGTGAAGTGATGGTGGCGTGGACTAAGGTGCAGGTGGTGGACAGGGAAGAGGTGAATGGAGTGTCTGAGAGAGGTTTCTGGGGTGACGTCAGCAGGGCCTGGCGATGGACGGGATGGGGGCGGTGGGTGAGGCCCAGGTCCCCGACTGTTCTCTGGGCAGATGTTGGTGCCGTCGGCTAAGATGGGGGGCACTGCAAGTTTGAAAGAGGATAATGAGTGAGGCCTGGGACAGGCTGGAGTGAGGTGAGGGGCCGCTGAGACATCCAGGTGTTAAGTGCGAAGCAGGCGTTTGGCTAGCAGGTGCAGAACAGAAATCGCGCTGGAGGTGCCGCCGTGAGTGACGCTCCCCGCAGGAGGCCGACACGGAAGCCGGGCTGTGCTGAGTCTGCGGGTCCTGGGCAAGCAGGGCGAGGAGAGGGCCTCCGACCCAGCCAGGGGGACTCCGATGGACTTCAAGGGCAGGTAGAGCATGAGCTGTCAGCAGGGAAGGAGAAAAGCCAGCAGAGGGCTGGGTGGGGCAGAAAAGAGACCCACACGAGGGCTGCGGAGGACCCGGCAGCCGCGTGGCTTGATGTGGTGCTCGCTGTGGAGCCACTGTGGGCTCTTTACTCGTTTAGCAAATGGTTTCCCAGCATCTGTGTACAGAGTGATGCTGGGCAGGGGATCCAGGCGTGGTGGGAGAGCCTCGGCAAGTGGAGGAGAGAGGGCACGAGGTCAGGGGTGAGGTCGTGGGGTGGGAGGCCTCCAGAGCCGGCTGGAGCTGCATGGGGGGAAAGTTCAGTGGATCCTGGCATCCGTGGACTTACATCTGCGGTTTCCACTGCGTGAGGTGCACCCTGGCAGTGGGTCAGAGGGGCTGTCCGTGGTCCACTGGAAAGCCCTCTCAGACATCTTCCCAACCCCTCCAGTTTTTTTTTGAGGGATTGCTTCCACTGCCCAGAGGTTGCACACGGCACTCATTGGTCATTTTTTCTCTGATTTGGGAACAGGCTACCATCATCTAATCTTTGAGGCAGAAGAGCGCACAGAAGAAGTAACGTTGGAGACCCTCTGGCTTCCTCAAAGGGGGTCAATCTAATACACAACCGGGAAGCAAGCTGAATAGTGTGTACTTCTTGCGAGGTAGAAACTGATTCCAGGCTACTCTTCGTACTGGTTCTCAATTTTTTTAATAGAAAATTTCAAACATACACAGAAGTAGAGAAAGCCTCTCACCCAGCTTCAAAAATTATTGGCATTTTGAAAGCCTCGTTGCTACTCTGTCTCCTAACTGTGGGTGGGGAGGGGCCTGGAGGACTTTAAAAGTCCAGCAGATGGCGGACCAGGAGGACGCGGAATTTGCGTCTCACAGCCAGGGCACCGACCAGGCCCCGGCGGGGGACCGCGGACACCTAAGGGGGCGGGAGGAACCCCCAGCGAGCGGGTAGGACGCGGGGCGTGGGGGGAGTGAGGGGGAAGGACAGGTGGAGGCGGGACAGGACAGGCGCCCCTGAGGGGCGGCTTGGGGAGGGGAAGGGATCCGACGCCCAAAGGGGGAAATTGGGGGACCACTGGGAGGGCAGAGGATCAAAAGGGAGCGTGGACAGGTTTCCCCTGACCACGTGGGCCCCTGGGAGCCTGCTGAGATCCTGGGCCTGATCCTCTGCCCACTGAGGCCCCCTCCAGCCGGGCGGATCCTGAGCGAGCATGAGGGAGGGAAGGGGGAGCAAAAGTAAAGGCCAGACCTCCGGGGCCTGCACCCCTGAGGGGCAGCTGGGGGAGGGGAGGAGTTCCTACACCCAGCGGGACCCACCCACGGTTAGGGGTCCAGTGGGGACGGGGGAGACCCTGGGGGAGATGGTGGGGAAGGGCACGAAGGAACGGAAGGGAACAGGGCCAGTGCTTTCCCTGTCCACTCAGGCACTGGGGAGCCTCCTAGGCTCTGGGGCCTAATCCTCTGCCCTCGGAGCCTCTGTCCTGCCATGCAGAGCCCAAGCCCTGCCCCTGCAAACCCACCCAGGGCCCTACCTCTACACTCGGAGAGCCCCTCTGAGACCCCCTCCAACGTGCTGGGCCTAAGCCCCACCCACACACCCTCACTCAGGGCCCTACCTCCAAACTCCGCAACTCCACACTCCAGAGGCCCTACTTCCAACATACAGCCTCTCCCCTTCGGAGCAGCTCCTAAGCAGAGGCCCCGCCCATGCTTGAACCTGCCGAGGTCACCCTGCCTAGGCCCCGCCCCATGCTCAAACGTCTCCCCCCCACCCGCCTAGGTCCCGCCCCACCCTAAACCCTGCCCCTGCCTAAGTTCCACCCCCCACCTAAACTCTTCCCCCATAGCCAAGGCTTTTTTTTTTTCTTTTCCTTTTTCCTCTTTTAGATTGGGGTTCTGTTTTATATTGTTGATTCATTGTTGTTGATTCTTTTATATTTTTATTTTTCCTAATAAATCTTTTATTTTTCTAATTTTATTTTATTCTTTATACTTTGTTAGTGGTCCCTCCTTTTGGCTTGTTCCCTACCCCCCCCCCCCCGCCCTTTTTTTTTTCCTTTTTTCTGTTGTGGTTTTATTTGACCTTGTTGCAGCTGTTTCAATTATAGTTTTATTTTTCCTAATATATTTTTTATCTAATTTTATCTTATTTTTTATTCTTTGATGTTGTAAGGCTCCTTTCTTTCTTTCTTTCTTCCTTTTTTTTTTTTAACCACACCACGAAGCTTGCGGGATCTTGATTCCCAGGCCGGAGGTAGGGCCCAAGCTCTTGTGGTGGGAGCTTAGAGTCCAAACCACTGGACTAACACAGAACCTCAGACCCCAGGAAATATCAATCGGAGTGAGGCCTCCCGGAGGTCCTCATCTCAGCACCAAGTCCCAGCTCCATCCAACTGCCTGCAAACTCCAGTGCTGGACGTCTCAGGCCAAACAACCAGTAAGACAGGAATACAACACCACCCATCAAAGAATAGAAAAATGAAATGACAAAAAAATATGTTACAGATGAAGGAGCAAGGTAAAAACTTACAAGACCAAATAAATGAAGATGAAATAGGCAACCTACCTGAAAAAGAATTCACAGTAATGATAGTAAAGATGATCCAAAATCTCAGAGACAGAATGGACAAAATACAAGAAACATTTAACAAGGATCCAGAAGAACTAAAGAGCAAACAAACAGTGATGAACACCACAAGTACTGAAATTAAAAATAGTCTAGAAGGAATCAATAACAGAATAACTGAGGTAGAAGAACAGATAAGTGAGCTGGAAGATAAAATGGTGGAAATAACTGCCAGGGAACAGAATAAAGAAAAAAGAATGAAAAGAATTGAGGACAGTCTCAGAGATCTCTGGGACAACATTAAACGTGCTAACATTCTAATTATAGGGGTCCCAGAAGAAGAGAAGAAGAAAGGGTCTTAGAAAATATTTGAAGAGGTTATAGTTGAAAACCTCCCTAACATGGGAAAGGAAATAGTCAATCAAGTCCAGAAAGCACAGAGAGTACCATACAGGATAAACCCAAGGAGAAACACGCCGAGACACATATTAATCAAACTATCAAAAATTAAATACAAAGAAAAAATAGTAAAAGCAGCAAGGGAAAAGCAACAAATAACATATAAGAGAATCCCCATAAGGTTAACAGCTGATCTTTCAGCAGAAACTCTGCAAGCCAGAAGGGAGTGACAGGACATATTTAAAGTGATTAAAGGGAAAAACCTACAACCAAGATTACTCTACTCAGCAAGGATCTCATTCAGATTTGATGGAGAAATTAAAACCTTTACAGATAAGCAAAAGTTAAGAGGATTCAGCACCACCAAACCAGCTTTACAACAAGTGCTAAAGGAACTTCTCTAGGCAGGAAACACAAGAGAAGGAAAAGACCTAAAATAAACCCAAAACAATTAAGAAAATGGTAATAGGAACATACATATCAATAATTACCTTAAATGTAAATGGATTAAATGCTCCAACCAAAAGACATAGACTGGCTGAATGGATACAAAAACAAGACACATATATATGATGTCTACAAGAGACCCACTTCAGACCTAGGGACACATACAGACTGAAAGTGGGGGGATGGAAAAAGATATTCCATGCAAATAGAAATCAAATGAAAGCTGGAGTAGCAATTCTCATATCAGACAAAATAGACTTTAAAATAAAGACTATTACAAGAGACAAAGAAGGACAGTACATAATGATCAAAGGAGCAATCCAAGAAGATATAACAATTGTAAATATTTATGCACCCAACGTAGGAGCACCTCAATACATAAGGCAAGTGCTAACAGCCATAAAAGGGGAAATTGACAGTAACAAAATCATAGTAGGGCACTTTAACACCCCACTTTCACGAATGGACAGATCATCCAAAATGAAAATAAATAAGGAAACACAAGCTTTAAATGACACATTAAACAAGATGGAATTAATTGATATTTATAGGACATTCCATCCAAAAACAACAAAATACACTTTCTTCTCAAGTGCTCATGGAACATTCTCCAGGATAGACCATATCTTGGGTCACAAATCAAGCCTTGGTAAATTTAAGAAAATTGAAATCGTATCAATAATCTTTGTTGACCACAGTGCTATGAGACTAGATATCAATTACAGGAAAAAAAACTATAAAAAATACAAACACATGGAGGCTAAACAATACACTACTAAATAACCAAGAGATCACTGAAGAAATCAAAGAGGAAATCAAAAAATACCTAGAAACAAATGACAATGAAAACATGACGACCCAAAACCTATGGGATGCAGCAAAAGCAGTTCAAAGAGGGAAGTTTATAGCAATACAATCCTACCTCAAGAAACAAGAAACACCTCAAATAAACAACCTAACCTTACACCTAAAGCAATTAGACAAAAAAGAACAAAAAAACCCCAATGTTAGCAGAAGGAAAGAAATCATAAAGATCAGATCAGAAATAAATGAAAAAGAAATGAAGGAAAGAATAGCAAAGATCAATATAACTAAAAGCTGGTTCTTTGAGAAGATAAACAAAATTGATAAACCATTAGCCAGACTCATCAAGAAAAAAAGGGAGAAGACTCAAATCAACAGAATTAGAAATGAAAAAGAAGTAACAACTGACACTGCAGAAATACAAAGGATCATGAGAGATTAGTACAAGCAACTATATGTCAATAAAATGGACAACCTGGAAGAAATGGATAAATTCTTAGAAAAGCACAACCTTCCAAGACTGAACCAGGAAGAAATAGAAAATATAAACAGACCAATCACAAACGCTGAAATTGAAACTGTGATTAAAAATCTTCCAACAAACAGAAGCCCAGGACCAGGTGGCATCACAGGTGAATTCTGTCATACATTTAGAGAAGAGTTAACACCTATCCTTCTCAAGCTCTTCCAAAATATAAAAGAGGGAGGAACACTCCCAAACTCATTCTACGAGGCCACCATCACCCTGATACCAAAACCACACAAGGATGTCGCCAAAAAAGAAAAGTACAGGCCAATATCTCTGATGAACATAGATGCAAAAATCCTCAACAAAATACTAGCAAACAGAATCCAACAGCACAGGGGCTTCCCTGCTGGCGCAGTGGTTAAGAATCCACCTGCCGATGCAGGAGACAGAGGTTCGAGCCCTGGTCCGGGAAGATCCCACATGCCGTGGAGCAACTAAGCTCGTGCACCACAACTACTTAGGCTGCACTCTAGGCCCCGTGAGCCACAACTGCTGAGTCCGTGTGCCACAACTACTGAAGCCCACGTGCCTAGAGCCTGCAACAAGAGAAGCCACCATAATGAGAAGCCTGCGCACCACAACAAAGAGTAGACCCCGCTCTCCTCAACTAGAGAAAGCCCGTGTGCAGCAGTAAAGACCCAATGCAGCCAAAAATAATTAATTAATTAATTAATTAAAAGAATCCAACAGCACATTAAAAGGATCATACCCCATGATCAAGTGGGGTTTATCCCAGGAATGCAAGGATTCTTCAATATATGCAAATCAATCCATGTGATACACCATGTTAACAAATTGAAGGAGAAAAACCATATGATCATCTCAATAGATGCCGAAAAAGCTTTTGACAAAATTCAACACCCATTTATGATAAAGACTCTCTGGAAAGTAGGCATAGAGAGAACTTGCCTCAACATAATAAAGGCCGTATATGACAAACCCACAGCCAATATCGTTCTCAATGGTGAAAAACTGAAACCATTTCCTCTAAGATCAGGAACAAGAAAAGGTTGCCCACTCTCACCACTATTATTCAACATAGTTTGGAAGTTTTAGCTACAGCAATCAGGGAAGAAAAAGAAATAAGATGAATCCAAATCGGAAAGGAAGAAGTAAAACTGTCACTGTTTGCTGATGACATGATACTATACATAGAGAATCCTAAAAATGTTACCAGAAAAGCTGCTAGAGCTAATCAATGAATTTGGTAGAGTAGCAGGATACAAAATTAATGCACAGAAATCCCTTTCATTCCTATACACTAATGATGAAAAATCTGAAAGAGAAATTAAGGAAACACTCCCATTTACCATTGCAACAAAAAGAATAAAATACCTAGGAATAAACCTACCTAAGGAGACAAAAGACCTGTATGCAGAAAACTATAAGACACTGATAAATGAAAGATGATACAAACATATGGAGAGATATACTATGTTCTTGGATAGGAAGAATCAACATTGTGAAAATGACTGTACTACCCAAAGCAATCTACAGATTCAATGCAATCCCTATCAAACTACCAATGGCATTTTCCACAGAACTAGAACAAAAAATTTCACAATTTGTATGGAAACACAAAAGACCCCCAACAGCCAAAACAGTCTTGAGAAAGAAAAACGGAGCTGGAGGAATCAGGCTTGCTGACTTCAGACTATACTACAAAGCTACAGTAATCAAGACAGTATGGTACTGGCATAAAAACAAATATAGATCAATGGAACAGGATAGAAAGCCCAGAGATAAACCCACACACCTATGGTCACCTTATCTTTGATAAAGGAGGCAAGAATATACAATGGAGAAAAGACAGCCTCTTCAATAAGTGGTGCTGGGAAAACTGGACAGCTACATGTAGAAGAATGACATTAGAACACTCCCTAACACCATACACAAAAATAAACTCAAAATGGATTAAGGACCTAAATGTAAGGCCAGACACTATCAAACTCTTAGAGGAAAACATAGGCAGAACACTCTGTGACATAAATCACAGCAAGATCCTTTTTGACCCACCTCCTAGAGAAATGGAAATAAAAACAAAAGTAAACAAATGGGACCTAATGAAACTTAAAAGCTTTTTCACAGCAAAGGAAACCATAAACAAGACAAAAAGACAACCCTCAGAATGGGAGAAAATATTAGCAAACGAAGCAACCGACAAAGGATTAATCTTCAAAATATATAGGCAGCTCATGCAGCTCAATATCAAAAAACAAACAACCCAATCCAAAAATGGGCAGAAGACCTAAATAGACATTTCTCCAAAGAAGATATACAGATTGCCAACAAACACGTGAAAAGATGCTCAACATCACTAATAATTAGAGAAATGCAAATCAAAACTACAATGAGGTATCACCTCACACCAGTCAGAATGGCCATCATCAAAATATCTACAAACGGTAAATGCCGGAGATGGTGTGGAGAAAAGGGAACCCTCTTGCACTGTTGGTGGGAATGTAAATTGGTACAGCCACTACGGGGAACAGTATGGAGGTGCCTTATAAACTAAAAATAGAACTACCATACAACCCAGCAATCCCACTACTGGGCATATACCCTGAGAAACCATAATTCAAAAGGAGTCATGTACCACAATGTTCATTGTATCACTATTTACAATAGCCAGGACATGGAAGCAACCTAAGTGTCCATCAACAGATGAATGGATAAAGAAGATGTGGCAGATATATACAATGGAATATTACTCAGCCATAAAAAGAAACGAAACAGTTATTTGTGGTGAGGTGGTAGGACCTAGAGACTGTCATACAGAGTGAAGTAATTCAGAAAGAGAAAAACAAATACTGTATGCTAGCACATATATATGGAATCTAAAAAAAAAAAAATGGCTCTGATGAATCTAGGGGCAGGGCAGGAATAAAGATGCAGGCGTAGAGAATGGACTTGAGGACACGGGGAGGGGGAAGGGTAAGCTGGGACGAAGTGAGAGAATAGCATTGATATATATACACTACCAAATGTAAAGTAGATAGCTAGTGGGAAGCAGCTGCATGGCACAGGGAGATCAGCTCAGTGCTTTGTGACCACCTAGAGGGGTGGGATAAGGAGGGTGAGAGGGAGATGCAAGAGGGAGGGGATATGGGGATATACGTATGCATATAGCTGATTCATTTTGTTTTACAGCAGAAACTAACACAACACTGTAAAGCAATTATACTCCAATAAAGATGTTAAAAAAAAAAAAAGTCCAAGCCACCATGTCATTTCACCTAGAAATATTTCAGTCTGCTGCTCTGATGAGGACAGTTTATTTTATGTAACCACCATGTCCTCATCACAGCGGACAGACTTAACAGCGATTCCTCGCTACTGTCTAATGCCCAGTCCATATGCAGATTTCTCCAGGTGTCAAACCAACCCCATGTCTCAATGCCTAGCACTGCCTGGGGGTCCGATACAGCCATATAAAGCCTTGGGCATACAGCTGCCATGTGTGCCCCCTCCCCTGAAAGTGCAGATAAGGGCTCAAGCCTGCATGTGCCCTTAGTTCCGGACTCTTCTCTGACCCTGTGGCTCACTGCCCCATTGTACCCTTCCCCTCCCACTCCCTCCACCCCTGGGCAGTATGCTTAGCTGTCCCCTCCCCCCACCCTGCCTCAGGCCCCCTCGGGACACTCCCCTCCTAGGCCACCCATCCTGGATCCTTCCCACCTTGGCTGGCAGGTGGTACCGGACCCAAGTGCAGGTTGAGAAACCTCCGCTCCCTCTTGAAGGTGGAGCCCTGTTCAAGGTGAGCCTTTCTGGCAGGGGTTCAGTCCATCCCAGGGGGTCCCAGCTGTTCCAACTTGCCTCCTCCATGCTCTTCCACACGTTTCAACAAAAACAGGACGCAAGCTCAGACCACCCTGGGGCCGGGACGTGGGAAGGGAGTGGAGGCGACCCTGCACTTGGGACGCCTAAGGGAGGGGTGAGCTTGTGGACACAGATTTTGTCTGAGCTCAAAATGTGGATGAGCTAAGAACAAATTTGGTTGTTTCGGCTTAGAACCAAAGTAGGTGCGTAGCACCCATAAGATGAAAACTGAAAAGGTAATCATCAAAACTTGGAAAAAGATTTACGTGTAAACCTTCCCTCTGCTACCCCTCTGGCTACAGGTGCGCCACCTGGTGGCAGAAAGCAGAGCTCACCTTCTCTTCCCCAGTTTGCCAATTCCTGTCTGACCTCCTTAGACTAGGAGTGTGGGGAGAGAGAAAGGAAATTCTTTTTTTTTTTTTGAATTATAGTTGATTTACAATGTTGTGTTAGTTTCAGGTATACAGAAAAGTGATTCAGTTATATATATATATAGATATATATATTCAGGTTCTTTTCCATTACAAGTTATTACAAGATATTGAATATAGTTCCCTGTGCTATACAGTAGGACCTTTTTGTTTATCTATTTCATATGTAGCACAATAGTTTCTATCTGCTAATCCCAAACTCCTAATTTACCCCTCCCCCCTTCCCCTTTGGTAACCATAAGATTGTTTTCTATGTCCCTGAGTCTGTTTCTGTTTTGTAAATAAGTTCATTTGTATCATTTTTTTAGACTCCACAAATAAGTGACATCATATGATATTTGTCTTTCTCTGTCTGACTTACTACATTTAGTATGATCATCTCTAGGTCCATCCATGTTGTTGCAAGTGGCATTATTATGTTCTTTTTTATGGCTGAGTAATATTCCACCATATATATATATATATATATATATATATATATATATATATATATATATATATATATACACACACATATGTATATATATATACCACATCTTCTTTACCCATTTATCTGTTAATGGACACTTAGGTTGCTTCCATGCCTTGGCTATTGTAAATAGTGCTGCAGTGAACATTGGGGTGCATGTATCTTTTCCAATTAGAGTTTTCCTCTTTTCCAGATATATGCCCAGGAGTGGGATTGCTGAATCATATAGTAACTCTAATTTTCATTTTTTAAGGACTGTTCTCCATAGTGGCTGCACCAACTTACATTCCCACCAACAGGGTAGGAGCATTCCCTCTTCTCCACACCCTCTCCAGCATTTATTATTTGTAGACTTTTTGATGATGGCCATTTTGACCAGTGTGAGATGATACCTCATTGTAGTTTGAGTTTGCATTTCTCTAATAATTAGCAATGTTGAGCGTCTTTTCATGTGTCTGTTGGCCATCTGTATGTCTTATTTGGAGAAATATATATTTAGGTCTTCTGCCCATTTTTTTATAGAGTTGTTTGTTTTTTTAATATTGAGTTATATGAGCTGTTTGTATATCTTGGAAATTAAGCCCTTGTCGGTCTTATCGTTTGCAAATATTTTCTCCCAGTCCGTGGGTTGTCTTTTCATTTTGTTTATGGTTTCCTTTGCTGTTCAAAAGCTTGTAAATTTGATTAGGTCCCATTTGTTTGTTTTTGCTTTAATTTCTTTTGCTTTGGGAGACTGACCTAAGAAAACATTGCTATGATTTATATCAGAGAATGTTATGCCTATGTTCTCTTCTAGGAGTTTTATGGTGTCATGTCTTATGTTTAAGTCTTTGAGCCATTTTGAGCTTATTTTTGTGTATCGTGTAAGAAAGTATTCTAACTTCTTTGATTTACATGCAGCTGTCCATCTTTCCTAGCACCACTTGCTGAAAAGACTTTTTTCTCCATTGTATATTCTTGCCTCCTTTGTCGAAGATTAATTGACCATAGGTGTGTGTTTATTTCTAGGCTCTCTATTCCATTCCATTGACTTATATGTCTGTTTTTGCACTAATACTATGCTATTTTGATTACTGTAGCTTTGTAGTATTGTCTGAAGTCTGGGAGAATTATGCCTCCAGCTTTGTTCTTTTTCCTCAGGATTGCTTTGGCCATTCTGGGTCTTTTGTGGTTCCATATACATTTTAGGGTTATTTGTTCTAGTTCTGTGAAAAATGTCGTGGGGAATTTGATAGGGAGCACATTAAATCTGTAGATTGCTTTGGGTCGTATGGCGATTTTAACAATATTGATTCTTCCAATCCAAGAGCATGGGATATCTTTCCACGAGAAAGGAAATTCTTATCAGACAACGATTGTTCTCACTCTCTGGGCAGCTGTTTCAGCCGACCCTTCCCAGGGAGATTCCAGAGGTTCTTGGGGAGCCCCTACGTTGCCAATGTTCTCTCACCCATAGTGTAGTCCCCTTGACCTGGGGAAAGGTGTTCTTTCTGTTAGGCAGCTGCTTTCTTCCACAGCCCCTGAGCACAGGGCAGTCCACCTCTTGTCCTCTTTCTGTGGAAGTCCGACAGCCCCTGCTGGTGGCCCTGTGGATGGAATCTAAGATGATTCCTCCCCTGGCTCGCATCTGGTCCCACCCCCGACACCGACGGGTGGGCAGTTATGCCCTCCCACACAGCCTCCACGGGCATCTGCTGAGAGCCACCCAGTCGCCTGTAGATTTTTCAGCCACTAAGTCCACAAATTCCAGGGGACACGCTCGAGCTCTCAAGAAATTGGGGTGAGAGGGAAGCAATGCCCACCCCTCCTTCTTGGGGAAAGAGGGTTGGAATCAACAGCTCAACTTTCCCCAAAAGAAATTCTCCTTACAAATACTGTTTAAGAATTTGAATTCCTGACCCTTTTATACCCTTAATGTGTATGTGAGAGGCTGAGAGGTCTCTTGGGGACCTCCTTTGTAAACTCTGCCCGTGGTCCAGCAGCACCTTTGGAACGCAGGTCTACTGGGTCTCAGCTCCTCCCCCAAGACTTGGCTGGCATGCATGCACGCATGCACACACGCAAGTACTCATGCACACACGCACACACGTGCACACGCATGCAGGCTTGCACGGGCTCAGCTTCGCTGGATCTCGCCCAGCCTTTCTCCTGTTCCCATCCTTGCATTTCCTCTCTGCACGACCAGCCTGAGAGGTAGGATCACTTGCCCATCTTCTAAGAGGAAGAGACCTGGGGTCAGAAAGATAGAGGTGCTTGCCCATGTCGCTCAGTGAGTTGGCGGCAGAGCCAAGGGAGACCCCCCCAGTTCTCCCAAGCTACGTTCTCGGACCCGTGCTCCACAGAGTGCCATTCAAGGGGCACCAATAGAGGATTTCCAAATAACTTGAGAAATGCCACGTGCTATGTACAGTGTGTGGTCTATGGGGACTCAAGGGAACACATTGGGAAGCTCTGTCGTAAAGAAACCTGTTGGGACTTCCCTGGTGGTCCAGTGGCTAAGACTCCACACTCTCAATACAGGGGGCCGGGGTTCGATCCCTGATCAGGAACTAGATCCCACATGCTGCAACTAAGAGTTCGTATGCTGCAACTAAAGATCCTGCATGCGACACCTAAAAAAGATCCCGCATGCCACAACGAAGATCCCACGTGCCGCAATTAACACCCAGAACAGCCAAAAAAAATAAATACATAAATATGTAAATATTTTAAAAAAAAAGAGAGAGACCTGTTTACACCAGCATTTCCCAAACATGAGCGTTGGGCACCTGTGCTCTCAAGACACTGATTATCGGCCGTGAACGTTCCATCTTGGGAAAAGCTGTGAGAGAAAGTTCATCATCCAGGAGCTGAATATAGCAAAGAAGAAAGGGGACTCAGAGGCCAAATGATTCTCCCTCCCCTCCTCCATCCCCAGTTTCTACTAAGAAGGGCTTCAAGGCCGTATTCTGAACAGCAGGGACAAGGTGCATGAGGGCTCTTCTGCTTTCCTGTGTTCCCAGCCAACTCCTTTAGACTGTGTCCTGCTTTCCTCTAGAGCAAGCAGCCTCACTGATGCACAGAATCTGTAACTGGAGACCCTAGGGTGCAATGGAACGAGCCCCTAGACAGCAGAGAACACCAGCCCTCGCCTCCCTCGCCCCTTTTATTAGGCCAGTTGCCATGGCAATGGGGGGGGGACCAGAATGGCAGGCACTGGTAATGAATTTGCTTAGAACGTTTCAGCTTATAACATTTGGGGGCAATCTCTCCCTCCTTAACCAGTCCTGAACTAAGGAATTGCCTGACTCCCTGCTGTGTGACCCGGTCTGTGGCATTTCTGAGATTCCCTTGGCCAAATGCGCTTCTTTTTTATTATTATTATTTATTTATTTATTTATTGTTGGCTGTGTTGGGTCTTCGTTGCTGCACGTGGGCTTTCTCTAGTTGCAGCGAGCAGGGGCTACTCTTCGTTGCGGTGCGCGGGCTTCTCTTGTTGCAGAGCATGGGCTCTAGAACGCAGGCTCAGTAGTTGTGGCTCGTGGGCTCTGGAGTGCAGGCTCAGTAGTTGTGGCACATGGGCTTAGCTGCTCCACGGCATGTGGGATCTTCCCGGACCAGGGCTTGAACCCATGTCCCCTGCATTGGCAGGCGGATTCTTAACCACTGCGCCACCAGGGAAGCCCCCCAAATGGGCTTCTGTATCTTTTAGGTTACCCCCAGAACCCTTACAGCCATGACTACCAAAAAAGGAGAGTGGGCTGTGACAGTCGCAATCCGGCCCGCTGCCCACCCCTCACGCACACCCATGGCACTGCACAGCGTTCTGTTCTCATGCGGTTTATTTTGGTTTATTTTACTCGGATTCACACAGAAGTGGCAGGTTTAGAAACCACAGCATCGGCTCATCCTCTGGACTTGAAGCCAGCTGTGGGAGAAGCCAGACAGCACCCCTGTGCTTCTTGTTCTGGGAGCACCTGAGGTTGCCCCATCCTCACCTTCAATCATCCTCGGCATCGGGCTGCTGTGAAAGCACTTTCAGATGCTGTGGGAAAGGCCCTTCCCTTGTTCTGGCATGTTCACTCCTGTGTGTCTCCTTCCCAGGCGGAGGCAGCTCTCGGGCTCAGACATCAGCAGGGTTCAGAGGAGGGAGAGGACCCAGCAGGCTCAGCACAGCCAGATGGGGAGACCCGGAGTCCAGGAGGACGGCCGCGTGCTACTGCACCCTCACCTCCCCCGAGGTACTCTGGCCAACCCCAACAGTAGGGCTGTTTGTTTGTAGAATGGTGGGGCTGCAGGGGAGCTCGGGGGGGAGGGTTCATCTTGGGGGAGTATTTTCCCAAGTGTGTTCTGTGGAACATCAATTCCATGAGGTGTTAATAGACCCTGGGTTTGTGAGTCAATGAGTTAAACAGGTTTGAGTATGCTTTTAGTGTGGATCTTCTCAGAGTTTTAATACATCGATGTGCATTGTCCAGGGGGCCATTGTGTCCATCCATCCATCCAATAAGTACCATCTCCTTTCTGCACCAGACACCATACTAGGACCAGGGATACCAAAGGATACCACAGTTCTTGCTCTTGTGGAGCCAGACAGCTGACGACGGGCAGCGAGGGGTCAGCAGAGATGGAGACCCCTTAAGCCTGGGGACTCAGGTGGCCTTTGAGCAGAGAGTGGAGTGGCAGAGTGAGGGACCGAAGCATGCGGCCATCTGGGGGAGGCCTCCTGGGTGCCAAGCACGCAGGGTCCCCAGGGCTGTCTGACCACACTCACCGCCTTTCCTTCCTGGGATGTGTCTGCAAGGCAAAGTCTCTGGAGCACACGGTGGGGAGGATGCGATCTTGTTCAGCCCTGTCTTTCTGTAGATGTAGAAACCAGAGTACTGGGAAAACAGGGATTTGCTCACGGTCACTGTGACCTTGGCAGGGACAGCCCCCCAGCCACCTTAGCTTGTTGGTTTTTTTATAAAATAAAGTTTACTGTACTTTTTCATGATCAAACTAATACGTACTCATCATAGCAAATTCAGAAGGAAGCCCTCCCATATCCCTACCACCCAGAAATAGCCCTGGTATTTCTTAGTGCATTTCCTTCCTGCGTTTTATTTCTGGGAGTACATTTTTGGATGTGTTTCTGTAGTTAACATATTGCATAGACAATGCTTTGTATTGCTTTTTTCATGTAACTTTATAAGCATTTTCCCCTGTCACTATAACTTCATTATAAAGAACTCCGATCAGCTGCAGATAAACAGGCTGCTGTGACTAATATCACTCTCTTAGCTCAGTCCTCTCCCCCCTATGGTGATGGTGACGATGATGATAAGAAGAAATAATAAAGGCCACACTTACAGAGGGCATTTGTCCACAATGCATTCTCTGAAGCCTCCTTCCATCAACATTTAAAGAGGCTCAAATCTTTCCCATTAGAAGAAAACCTCCCTGGTCTGTTCCTCAACTCTTGGTGCTCTGCCCCCTTCTCTTCCTTCTCCGCCCCTCCTGGGGCTGTGTCCTCAGCTCCTGGGGTCTCGGTCACCTCTTCAACCCTGATAAGCCCCCCAGATCAGTATCTTTGACTCATCTTCCTTAGCACCACACCTGGATGTCCATCTGCTTGCCCACTGGGACCTCAATTTCATGTCCCAAATCAATTCATCCACTTTTCTCCCCAAACCCTGTGCTCCATCCTCCCAACTGCCCAAGCCAGCAGTGGGCATTCCTCTCCACCCCTCTTTTGGACTTGCTGCCCGTGTCAACAAGCCACCAATAATAGTCACAACTCTCCAGCATCCCTTAGAGAGCCCTTAGCCATGCCCCACACAGGGCGACTCCTTCAACAGTCCCACCACCCGAGGAGGGGGCTTCTCTTTATGATGGTCCTCCTTTTATTGACAATGAGGAAACTAAAACTCAGAGAGGTTAGGTAGCTTTCTAGGGCTGCACAGTGAGTGAGCTGGGATTTGAACCCACGTAGTCAGAGTTCACGCTCAGCAGTCCTGCGTCTCCAGCACTGAAGGGGCCATCACCTGCGTCCACGTTGTCTCCCCATCTGTGCTGCCTCTGCCCTGGCCCAGCTGCAGCCCCACTGGCCTTGCGCCACGTGGCAGCCGAGTGAGCTTTCTAAACACCCCCATTCTCTTGCTTAAACCCCTTTAGCGGCTCTTAGGGAAAAGCTCCTTCACGCTGTGCATGGGGCCTGCTCAGGGGGGCTCCGGGCTCCTCTCCCACACCACCTCTCTCTGCTACCACTCTGTGTCCCCACACCCCAGCACGCTGCCTGTCACCACCCAGCCTTCACCAGTCTTTACATGTGCTCTCTGCCCCAACACTCTTCCTCCCATTTTTCCTGGCCAACCACCATAACTTTCATAACTCAGCTAAAAAGCCACCTCCTGGGGACTTCCCTGGCCGTCCAGTGGTTAGGACTCCACGCTTCCACTGCAGGGAGCATGGGTTTGATCCCTGGTTGGGGAACTAAGACCCTGCAAGCCACAAGACGTGACAAAAAAGAAAAAGAAAAAACCACCTCCTCCAGGAAGCCTTCCCAGAGTGCCTAGTCTGATTTCTGGTCCCTCTTATGTGTTCCCCTCCCCCTCCATTGTACTTCCCTTATCACAGTGAATTGTAAGCGTGGGTGTCCTTAGTCTACTTGCCTGTAGCCCTTCTGTCCATAAGCTGCCTAAAGCATAAACACTCCCGCATCTTGTTCATTCTTCTTTCTCCAGCACTTAGCACAGTGCCTGGTGAGGCCAGCCTATCAGTAAGTGTTAGGGGGATACATGAATGAATGGAGCTACAGGCAAGGTGAGCATTTGGACTTGTATTCAATTCCTAAACCTTTGCCCTTATCCCCGAATATCTTTTCCTGCTTCCAGTGTTTTACTATTGCAAACCACACTGCTGAGAACAGCTTTGTCCCCTGAGTCTTTCTTTTAGATTTACTTCAAGACAAACGCCCAGAAGTAGAATTACTGGATTAGAGGGCAAGAACGTCTATATGTACCCTGATAGGTTTTGCAAAAAGTGAATTCCAAAATTATGGTAACAATCTGGGAGGCTTTTTCTTTTGTAGCAAATGAATCCTCTTTCCTTTTCTGTGTGTCTTCCTGGTGGAAGCCGCACAAAGCTATTTTTACCTAAAGGCTGTAAAGCTCGTCATTCTCAGGGGAGAAAGTTGGGCGTGTGTGTGTGGATAGACGGTGTGCCCGCCTCACCAGCCCATCAGCCCCTGCGTGCTAGCTAGTTCTAGGTCATTTGGGGAAAGCAAATTTCAATTATGTTCCAAATTAAGCAGCCCTTCTGTAAAAGAAGGAACGCACACAGACACAGATACACACACACACATCCATCTCCATTTGGGGACTTATAAACATCTTTAAAATCCTAAGGGACAAGCAAATTGTCAAAGCATAACCCATGAACTTTGGCAGGTGAATGCTATGAAGAGATCAAAGCTGAAAGCACTTTGGGGGCGGGGGGGATCATCTGACTTCCAATGTTCGTTTTAGCAACAGCTTTCTGCAGATAAAATCTTACAGGAAGGGAGGGAGCCGCAGTGGGGGGAGAAATGGGGATATATGTATATGTATAGCTTTGTTATACAGCAGAAACTAACACACCATTGTAAAGCAATTACACTCCAATAAAGATGTTAAAAAATAATAAAAATAAATAAATAACAATAAAAGAGGCCAGTAGAGAAACAAGTATATGCTGTTGTATGATAAAGTCTACCTTGTATCGCTCTGAACTGAATAAAATCAGAAATGATTTCATTAAAGTGGACAGAGGAGAATAAATCAAAGAGAAAAAGAAAAAAAGCTTACAGGAAAACCCATACTATAATATGGTTGAGAATGCAGCTGCTGCAGCTTCAGGGGGCAGAGGTGACCAGAAACGCTCTCATACTGTGTTCGCTCCCTCTCCCACCTCCCCACCCTCCATCCCACCTCCCCACCCTCCATCCCACCTCCACTTGGGGCTCCAAAGTCTCCCGTCCAGGATCCAATGCAGGAGGACACCCAGGCCCAGCAAGGGCAGAGGCCTGCCCAGGGCCCCACATGAGTGGTGGCCTCCCTGTCTAGGGCTGACTCTCCACCTGCTGTCTTGCCAGGAGACACTCGGCCACTCACAGGCACAGTGCCTGACGTGTCTCCAAGGAGGTCCTGGAGGTGGCTGGCTTCCGCCAGTGCTTACCATCTAGGCACCCCCGCTATCAATTTGGTTTTAGGGTTCAGTCCAACTTAATTTCTCTTATTACCAGCCTTTCTATCTGTCTTTTAAGAAAATCATCCATTTCATGTAGATCCTCAAATTTATTGAAATCCAACTGCAATAGTATCCTCATGTAATTATTTTGTTCTCATTTACCCCATGCAATTATAAATCCTTTTTCATTCCTAGTGTACTTTTCTTTTCTGGTCTTTTATTTCTTGGGCTTTGTGGGTTTTCCATTTTATTTCTTCGGGAAGAAGCATATTTTAATTTCGTTTTTTGGTATTTTTTGTTTTCTAGTTCATTCTTTTCAGCTTTTTATCCTAAATAATTTCCTCCTCATAATATTTTTATTTATTTTGTTGTGTTTTAAGTTGAATGCTTCATTCCTTTATACATATCCTTTGTTATATGATAAAAACGTGTAAGGTTTGCTGTTGGTGTATCCCATAGGTGTTACCCTGACGTCTTCTCATTTTCATTAATTTCTTATTAATTTGTAGTTTTAATATTGATCTCCTTTTTCAGCTCAAAGTTATCTAGAAGAGTATTTTTACATTTCCAAGCTAAATTTTTACCATATTTTTTATGGTTATTTAGGGTTTCATTGCACTCCGGTGAAATTTCTGAACTCCTAGGATAACAAGGGTAATTCCAGGAATCTTTCAGCCTCCTGGGAGAAAAAACAGATTTCCTATGTGCAGAATGCACCCTCCACCCCTCCCTAAAATGTCCAGTCCTAATCCCAGGAGCCATGAGTATGTAGGTTCCATGGCAAAGGGGAATGAAGGCTGCAGGTAGAATTAAGGTCGCTGATCAGCTGACCTTGAAATAGATTATCATGGATTATTCAGGTGGGCCCAGTGTAATCACAAGGGTCCCTAATTATGGGAGAAGGAGGGAAAAGAGGTGAGGGACATGTGACTACACAGCAAGGTCAGAGTGATGCCCCGTGAGAAAGACCTGACCTTAGCTGCTGGCTTTGAAGATGGCCCCTTCCTAAGGCGACATGAGCCGAGGAATGTGGGTGACCTCTAGAAGCTAGAAAAGGCAAGGAACAGACGCTCTCCTGGAGCCTCCAGAAGAAGCACCGTGATTTTAGCCCAGTGAGGTCAGATTTCTGACCTCCAGAACTGTAAGAGAACACATGAGTGTTGCTTTTTTTTTTTTAATTAATTTATTTATTTTTGGCTGCGTTGGGTCTTCGTTTTTGCGCGCAGGCTTTCTCTAGTTGCGGCAAGTGGGGGCTACTCTTTGTTTTGGTGCGCAGGCTTCTCATTGCAGTGGCTTCTCTTGCTATGGAGCATGGGCTCTAGGCGTGCGGGCTTCAGTAGTTGTGGCACGAGGGCTTAGTTGCTCCTTGGCATGTGGGATCTTCCCGGACCAGGGATCGAACCCGTGTCCTCTGCATTGGCAGGCAGATTCTTAACCACTGCGCCACCAGGGAAGTTCCCATATGTGTTGTTTTAAGCCAGCAACTTTGGGGTAATTTGCACGGCAGCAACAGGAAAGTAATACACTGGGTAAAAGGGAGAATCAGATGTTTTATTCGGCTTCTTACCTGCATTTGAAACTCGAAGTTTTCAGATCTCTGAGAAAAGAGAAGTGCAGGCCTAAACTCCTGTCCTGTCCAAGGGTATCATACACATGGGAGAGTAAACAAGGCCGTTCCTCCCAGGTTGTGGCTAGGTGGGTGTCTTTCTCCACCAATCCTCCCAAATGCTTGGTGACCTCTCTCTTTTCAAATGGCTTTATTGAGATACCACTCACATTCCTTAAAATCCACCCGTTTAAGGAATACCACTCAATGGTTTTTAATATATTCACAGTTGTGCAACCATCACTACAGTATAATTTTATAACATTTTCATCACCCCAAAAGAAACCCCATGCCCATTGGCATTGTATTTGTTTACTAGGGCTGCCATAACAAAATATCACGGACTGGGGGGCTTAAACCACAGACATTTATTTCCTCACTGTTCTGGGGGCTGGAAGTCCAAGATCCAGGTGCAGCAGGTTTGGTTCCTTCTGAGCCCTCTTCTTGGGCTTGCAGACGGCCACCTTCTCAAGGCGTCCTTTCCTCTGTTCCAAGAGTCTCTCTGTGTGTCCTAATCTCTGCTTTTAAGGACACCAGTCAGATTGGATTAGGGCTCATACTAATGGCCTCATTTTAACTTAACTCTTTAAAGGTCCTATCTCCAAATACATTCTGGGGTACCAGGAATAGCGCTTCAACAAATGAATTTTGAGGGAACACAATTCAGTTCATAACAGATAGTTATTCCCTGTTCCCTTCCTGCTCCCCGCCCCAGCCCTCAACAACCACTAAACTACTTTAGGTCTCTGTGGATTTACCTTTTCTGGACATTTCCTATAAGGGGAATCATACAATATGTGGTCTTTGTGACTGGTTTCTTTCACTTAGCATACTATTTTCAAGGTCCATCAATGTAGCACGTGTCAGTACTTCATTGCTTTTTATTGCCAACTAACATTCCAGTATATGGAGGGACCCCACTGTGTCTATCCACTCATCAGGTGATGGACATTTGGGTTGTTTCCACTTTGGGGCTATTATGAATACTTCTGCTGTAAACATTTGTGTACAAGTTTTTGCGTGGATATGTTTTTATTTCACGTGGGCACATACCTAGGAGTTATATTACTGGGTTGTATTATAACTTTTTTGAACAGTTTGAAGAACTGCCAATCTGTTTCCCAAAGAGATTGCATCATTTTACAATTCCACCAGAATTATGAGGGTTCCAATTTCTCTGCATCTTCAACATCACTTATTTCCCTTTTTAAATTAAAACAATTTTAATTTATAGCCATCTCAGTGGGTGTGAAATCGTATCTCATTGCAGTTTTGATTTGCATTTCCCTGATAGCTAATGAGGTTGAGCATCTTTTCATGTGCCTGTTGGCCATTTCTATTTCTTCTTTGGAGAAATATGTATTCAGATCCTTTGCCCACTTTTTAGTTGCCTTATTTGTATTTTTATTATTGAGTTGTAAGAGTTCATTATATAGTCTGGATACAAGGCTCTTTTCACATATATGTTTGCAAATATTTTCCCCCATTCTGTGGGTTGTTTTTTCACTCTAATGGTATTACTTGCAACAAAATTTTTTAATGCTGATGAAGTCCAATTTATCTATTTTTTTCTTTGGTTACTTGTGCCTTTGGAATCATATCTAGGAAGCCTTTGCCTAACCCACGGTTATGAAGATTTAAACATGTTTCCTTCTAAGGGTTTTATAGTTTTAGCTCTTACATTTAGGACTATGATTTATTTTAAGGTAATTTCTGTGTATGATGTAAAGGGTCCAAACTTCATTCATTTGTATGTGGATGTCTAGTTGTTCCAGCACCATTTATTGAAGACTATTCTTTCCTCCATTGACTTATCTTGGAGCCCTTGTCAAAAATCAATTGAACATAAGTATAAGGGTTTATTTCTGGACTCTCAATTCAATTCCATTGATCTATATTGTCTACGCCAGTACCACACTGTCTTGATTACTAAAGCTTTTCAATAAATTTTGAAATCAGGAAATATGAGTCCTCCAACTTTGTTCTTTTTCAAGATTGTTTTGGCTGTTCTGGGTCCTTTGCATTTCCAAATGAATTTTAGGATCAGCTTGCTCATTTCTGAAAAAGAGATTTTGATAGGGATTGCATTGAGTTTGCAATCAATCTGCGGACTGTTGCCTTTGTAACAGTATTAAGTCTTCCAATCCACGAATGGATGTCTTTCCTTTTATTTAGGTCTTCTTTAATTTCTTCCAATGACATTTTGTAGTTTTCAGTGTATGTCTTAACACTTCTTTTGTTAAATTTATTCCTAAGTATTTTATTCTTTTTGATGTTATTGTAAATAGAACTGTTTTCTTAATTTAATTTTCAGATTGTTCATAGCAAGTATATAGAAATACAATTGATTTTTTGAATATCGCTCTTGCATCCTGCAACCGTAGTGAGCTCACGTATTAGTTTTAATAGTTTTTCAGTCGATTACTTAGGATTTTCTAAACGCATGATCCTGTGATCTGCAGATAGAGATCGTTTCACTCCTTCCTTTCCAATTGAATGCCTTTTTTTCCTTGCCTAATTACCTCCAGTACAATCTTGAAAAGCAGTGGTGAGAGTCGATAACCCTGTCTTGTTTGATCTTAAGGGAAAGCCTCCAGTCTTCTGACGAGCTCTTTTGATTTAAAAACTCTTATTTTGTCCTCAATTATGGCTTTTCCTCCTTCCACCCCATTTGGAACTCCTCTTATTTAGAAGTTAGATCTCTTGAATCCGTCATTTACGTGCTTTATCTTGTCATTGATAATTTCCATTTCTTTCTTTTTTTACTCTGCTTCACAAAGTAATTTTTTCATCTGATCTTTTAGGTCCCTGGATTGCAGGCCCAATCCTGCCTGCCACCTGTTTTTGTCAATAAAGTTTTATTGGAACACACTCACATCCATTGGTTTAGGGATTGTCTGTGGCTGCCTTCACGCTGTGATGGCCGAGAGGAGTAGTTGTGACAGAGACACAGAGACCGAATGGTCTGCAAAAAGCCAAAAATATTTACTATCTGGCCCTTTGCAGAAAAGTGTGCCAACCCTAGTTCTACATCAGTGTCTTTTCTGTTTTTCCCTGCCTCTAATTAATCTTTTAAATTATGAAGTAATGGTTTTTGTTCTCACGAATTATGTTTTGTTCTCAGATTGTTCCTCTGCAAGATCTTCCTTACTCTCCTGATAACTTCTCTGTCATTTCCTCCTCTAGACACGTCACCTTCTGACTGCTCAGCGTGGTAGAGCATTTTGTGGGGGGATGGCAGTCTTTAAACTTCCCAAGCTCACGGTTTTGGAGGCCCAGGCCTCCCAGCTCTGTTGCAGAAATGAGTTCCCCACAGAGGTCTGGCTGTCAGGGTCTCCAGGGCAGGTGTGAGACGGCCGACAGGGAGAGAAGTAACCAGGACGTTTCTTCCGCAGGCTACTGGTGAACAGCCGCCCACACTGGGACCTGATGGCTGGGGCTGGGAATGCCAAGGAGGTTGGGCTTCCTAGGTAGGAGCTGGCCGGGGCATCCTTTCCCAAAGGTCTGGAGGCTCCTGGGTAAACGCTTCCCAGGAATCAGCAGCTCCCTTTAGGATTGCAGGCTAGACTGGCCTGAGGGATGCACTTGGCTAAGTTTTCTTAATTTAATGAAGCGGGAACATTAAGATCCTGTTAAGTGGGAACGCTCAGGCAGCCCAGGATGGCAGGACTTGGCTCCAGGCTCCTCCAGAAAGGCAGGCCTGCTCCAGCCTGGGTCCTCGATGCTCCTCTCCCAGTGCAAACAGGCACTAAGAAGTTGCCCTCTGCTGGATGGGTACCCAAGGTCCTCCCCCTGCCCCCAACATGCACACATCTGGCCAAGTTTCCCCTAGATTGGTCCAGGTCTTTGAGTTACCCCAGCAGAAAGCTGGAGTCATCCCCGGTATGACCACTGCCGGCTCCTCTCCCAAGAATTGCCCCCTCCTGAGCCTTCAAAGTGGGTGAAACATAATCTTCAGGAGAGTTGCTCTCTGAGCTGAGGAGCGTGAGAGATGGAGTCAAAGCGAAGCTCCAGCTGTGAGCCCCACACCAGCCTCAGTGTGTGGAAGGCAAGGTGGGCCGGGAACAATTTATATTTCCCACCAGATGCAACCAGGACACAAGCGAGAGCTTCGGTTTCCAAAATATAATGTCTGCAGGCTCGTCCCCGCCCCACACAAGCACCGTTTGGATGAGGATGACATGTCAGTTCTGTGCTGTAAGAAGCTCGGGGTGGGGTGGGGGGGAAAGAAGCTCGGGGGGGACAAAGAGGAATAAGCACAGAAGACATGCCTGCTGCTCTCATGAAGTTCACGGTCCAGTGCAGGGGCCAGCAGGTAAAAAGACCATCCCAGAATGGGATGGCAAGGGTGTGATGGGGTGGAGCCCAAAACCCTGAAGCCTTTTGGAGAATGGTGCCTACAGCCCTGTCGGAGGGGGTGCCGAGTGTTTGGGGGGCCGGGGCGGGGGGAGGTGACATGTGGGTGGAGTTGAAGATAATTGGCCAGGTAGAGAGTCAGTGGGCTGGGCGTGAGAGGAGGCAGACATGTGTAGGTGCTCAATAAACAATGAATGAATGAATGAAAACAAATTGTGCTGTATTTAAGGAAAACAACTGTTGGTAATAACTTAATTGGTCAAGGAGATTAACGGTGTGAGTGGGGATTTTCAAAAAAGGGCTGCAGGGTCACAGATGATCCCAAGTTCCCTGAGACCTCTGTTGACTTCCCTTCGAAGAAGACACTTCGGTGTCTGACACGAATTAGTAATTTACTTCGGCTCCTTAATATAAACCATACATGGTCTCCTTGGTGAATCATCAAAAGCAACTGTGTTTCTTTTTATTATTAGTGATGAGTGAGGCAATTACTTTGTTTTGGCAACCCCAAGTAATGGAGAAGATGATCCATGGAGTTGGTTCCTCACCAGTGACTCCAGGCTGGAAAAACTTCTAGAAACAGGGAGGGAGCATGGGATAACGTGGGCAGTCCTGGGGCTTGTTGTTTGCAGAAATGTGTTTGTTAAGCTCTTCATCCACTCACCCGTGCACCCTCTCAGGGCCTCACCTCCACCCTCTGGACAAGGAGGTTGGATAAGATACTCTTTAAGGACTTTTTAGCTCTATTATGTATCTGGGGCTCTATGACTAGCCTCGGCTTAACACACAGCAGAAACCCCATCTTTCCTGCCTCCCCCATGAATGAGAAATCCAGTCCAGGAGTGCCTCGGAGCTGACCCACAGATAGTCAGCCTGGCCACTTGTCCTGAACCCCAATACAAAGTCACTGACTTTGGTGAGCAATCTTTTCAAATCCAAGAACTGGTGACTTCCAGATATACATCGTTCAGGGGCCACATGTCCCCGCAAAATGTTAATTTTCTTTTTAGCAGCAGAATGGAAAACATGAATTCATGTACTTTTAAGAAATAAAGGCTTCATTCAGCAAACGGGAAAGATGCTAAATAGAGGATGGGTTTAAGTGCTGCACAGTCAAGGGAAAGGGGAAGGAACTGTGAGAGAGGCACTGGAGAAGGGCAGGAAGGATCTTTTGGGAGCTGACTTTGTGCTGATCCTCAGCAGTGCCTGCAAGACAGCGTTAGGAGTCCCATCTGTCAGTAAGAAATGGAGGCTCAGAGAGGTCTGAGCTGCCAAGTAAAACGCAGGGCTCTGTCTCCCCAAGCATCCTCAGGCTGGTTGGACAAACACCAATGCCCATTCATGGGGAAGTGGGGCTCAGCTTAGGGCACAAGTGGTCCCTACCTGCTCACACGGCCCTTTCTGCAGCTCAGGAAGCCCTCTAACGAACAAACATCACATGCAAGAAACCTCCCAAGGAGGCTGACACAGCTGATTTCATGAATTCACTAAGTGATGTTGGGCCGCTTAAACCTTTCTCCGTGTTCTGTGCACCGAACCCTTTACTAAGAGTAAGATTTGCGGGTCCCCTACAGCATCCATATTCTCTGATGCTCCTTAAAGGAACTTGAATGTCTTTATTGTTCCAGGAGATTAGTAGTTAGCAGGATAGGTTGACGGAGGCAAGTCCCCCTCACCTTCAGTGCTAATGTTCTATAGGAAGTCTGCCATCAACATCTCCCAGCAAATCTTCTTCCAGTTGCAGAGTCCAAGACAGCAGGGAAAGTGCTTGATCTACAGGTTAGAGTGCGCCACATGCTTCAATAACCCAGGCTGGGAACAAACAGGCCAATATCCTAGGAGGGTCTTCTCACAGAACTTTGATACGCATGAACCAGGGGTGACCCTGCCTCTGCAGAGCACATTGGGACATCTCCAAGTGACCTGGGGCTTGTCCATTTTAGTAATTTTTAGGGTCTAACAAGTCTCTTCTGTAGCAAAGAGACCGATCTTGACCCTGGAAAGAGAGGGACAAATAAGGTTAGGAGGGGCTGAAATCCTCTGGGGCTGCTAACAGGACTGTTAGAGGACCAAGGTGCCCTTTTGAGTTTGAAGACTCCAGCTCAAAGAAATCGGGGAAGGAAAGTGGAGATGTGACAGCCAATCGCTAAAGAACTCTGAGGACAAGTGGATGGTGAGGAAGGGGGGATCCATCTGCAACGCATAAGAATGATAAACAACTGCAGCAAACAAGAATGGATGGGGGACTTCCCTGGTGGCACGGTAGTTAAGAATTCGCCTGCCAATGCAGGGAACATGGGTTCGAGCTCTGGTCCGGGAAGATCCCACATGCTGCGGAGCAACTCAGCCCAGAAGCCACAACTACTGAAGCCCACGCGCCCTGGAGCCTGTGCTCCGCAACAAGCAATGAGAAGCACGTGCACCGCAACGAAGAGTAGCCCCTGCTTGCCACAACTAGAGAAAGCCTGCGTGCAGCAATGAAGACCCAAGGCAGCTGAAAATAAATAAATAAATAAATTTATTTTTTTTAAAAAAGAATGGATGGGCACTGGGATTTTGAGTCAGAAAATCCTTGGCTTGAGAACTGACTCCACCACTTCCTGTATCTTGGGCAAAACCACTCTTCTCACTCTGGGCCAGGAGTAGAATAGCGACCCTTCGCTGCCCTCCTATATGCCAGAAACCGCTTAACGCTTGATGTGCTCTTGCTCAGAGGCAATTTTTTAAAAGGTAGATACGATTTCATTGTTGCTGTGATAGAGGGGAATGGGAGCATTAGTGGCGATACTGAGAAAGCATGACGAACTGTGTCTAATTAGAAGTGAGAAGTGAGACTCTGCGGGTTTAGGGTTTCCAGCCAGCTATGAGGATGGCTAACCTTTAGGAAGGTTGGGGATTTAACAACCAGAGATAACCTGGACGACCTCGTGCAGTCGATGTGATTTTTCACAAGCTGTGGTTTGCAGCCGCCAGGTGGGGCTTTTTTGGACTGGGAGATTCTTCAGCTGTTGATATTGCCTCAAAGATACGACTCCCCGTCCCAGCCTTGGCTCTTTATTTACAAAGAGAGGGGGTTGCTCACTGCCTCGGAGCAGGCTGGGCGCGCCGCAGGGCCGGGGAAGGTGGACTCCTCCGGCCAAGTCGCACGGACGCCGGCGCGCTCAGCTGCCTTTGCAGTTGAGAGAGGCGCCCCGCGCAGGCAGGAGGACACAGCGCTCCACGTGCCGCGCCAGCGCCCCGCCCACTTTGGGCCCTGCCCTCCTCCGCGGCCCCGCCCCTCACGGATTGCGCTTTCTTCTAAGCCCCGCCCCTCTCACATCCGCCAGTCCCACCCCGCTCTCAGCGCTCCTCCCCGCCCCTCACTGAGCACCCTTCCTTCGAAGCCCCGCCCCTTGCGGCCCGGCCGGGCCCTCACGACCCGCCCCCCGAGGTTCCGCCCCGCCCCTCGCAGACCCCGGCTCGGCTCTCCTGGAGGCGCGGGCGGTGGGGCCCCGCGCCTTTTGTGTCGGGCTTGGGCCGCCGCGCGCGCTCTCCCCTCAGTTTCGACTCGCGGGCTGACTTCGCCCGCCCGCGCCCTCTCGCCTCTCCGTCGGCGGCCTCGCAGCCGGCCGCGCCCGCCCGGGGACCGCGCCCCGAGTCTCGGGCGGGCGCACGCTCCCCCGGCCGGAGGGACCCGGGCGACGCTCGCCCCCTCCCCTCCACTCCCCTCCCCCCGGCGGCGTGCGCACACGGCGGCCCGGGCACGCGCCCGCCAAGATGGCAGGGGCCGGGGCCCAGCTGTCAGGCGCCGCCGCCGCAGCCCGTCCCCGCAGCTAGCGGCCCGGACGCCAGCCCCGAGAAGATGAGCCCTCGCTGCCCCCCGCAGCCCAGCGAGACGCGGAGCCGCCGCGCCCGGGGCCGGCTGCCCCGCTAACGCCCCGCGCCCCGCGCCGCGCCCCCGGCCCCGCGCGCCCGCCCCGGCAGCGACAATGAGGTGAGTCGGCGGGCGCCTGGGCGTGGGGAGGCCGGGCGGGCGGCGTCCGGAGCTTTGGGCGGGCTTCGGGAGCACCGTGGGGGCGTGGGGGACCGTGAGAGGGTCTGGGGGTGTCGGGGTGGGCGGCTTTCTGGAAGCAGCGGGCGGTGCCGGCCTTTGCAGCTCGCGGGAGGCACACGTGGGGGCTGGGGGCCGCGTGGGGAGGCCGACCCCGCGGCAGGTGTGGCCGCGCCCGGCCCGGAGCCCCTCTGGCCTTCCTCCCCGGGGCTCTGTAGCCTTGGTCGAAGCCTCCCTGTGCCAGCGCCCAGAGCTTACACGTTAAGTGGTCGTTTCCTTCCACCTGGAGCTGCCTTCCCGCTTTTGCTCCCTTTTTCTTGTCCCCGTCTCCTTTCTTCTTGCACGCCGGTCAAGTGCAAGACCCGCAATGTACCACTTACTGGTTTATCACCCAGCCATGGGGACTGGTGGTTACCAGTTCGAGAAAAAACATTGCCAGCACCCAGGAGCTCGGAATTCTCTCTCCAGAGGTAACCCAATCCTGACTTTTTGGGGATAATCACGTCCTTGCCTTTTGTCTGTGTGATTTTACCTTCCAAACATATATCCCATAAAAACTGCAGTGTCCGTCGTTTCATTTTGACTGTTTCGTGATCTTTATATAAATGAAATACTAATGAAATATATATTCTTTTGTGTCCGGCTTCTTCACTCAGCATGCTTCTGAGATTCATCCATTATGTCGTAACCGTTGTTCATTTTTATTAATCTATAGTATTGCACTGTATGAAATACTACAATTTAACTATTCTGGTATTGGTAGACATTTGAATTGTTTCTAGCTTTGGACTATTAATAATAATGCTGTTTTGAGTACTCTTATATATCTCCTGGTACATTCATTTCTGTTGGGTATATACCCAGCAGTGGAACTTCTAGGTCAAAAGATACCCATATCTTCAACTTTAGGAGATAACACCAAGTTTCCAAAGTGTTTTTGTACCAATTTACACTCCTACCAGCAAATGTATGAGAGTTCTTGTGCTCCATGTCCTTGTCAACACTTGTCAACACTTACATTTTAGCCATCCTGGTGAGGTATCCCATTGTGGTTTCGGATTGCAGTTTCTTGCTGACTGATGAGGTTGAACATCTTTTCATGTTTATTTGGTATCCTCTTTTATGAAGTGCCTGTTCGAAAGTGTTTTCTTTTGGGGTTTACATGTCTTTTTCTTCCTAATTTGTAGGAGTTCTATTCCAAAGTCAAGAAGATAGTTTCCTATGACATCTTCTAAAAATCTAACCGTTCTGCCTTTCAAATTAAGATCTGCAGTCCACTTGTGACTTTTCTGTAACTTGTGAAAAAGCGGTCAAATTTTATATTTAGCAGAACCATTTATTCAGTACTGTTTATCAGAAAGGTCATCTTTTCCCCAGTGCCACCTTTGTCATCTTCCAGTCTTCCATTTGGGATCATTTCTTTCCATCTGAGGAATACCCTTTAGAATTCCTCGTGCAGGTCTGCTGGTGACAAATTCTTACAGTGTTTGTTGGCAAATGTCATTATTTATCCTTCATTTGAAAAAAAAAACAGATTTATTGAGATATAATTCACATACCATAAAATTTACCCATTTAGAGTATGCAGTTTGGTGGTTTTTAGTATTTTCACAGTTATGAAACCCTTACCACAATCTAATTTTAGAACATTTTCCTCCATTTTAGAAGGGCCTTTTCAGTAGTTACAGAATTCCTGGTTTACCGTTGCTTTCTTTTAGCACTTTAAAGATACCTCATTGTCTCTGACTTGGATTGTTTCTGTTGAGAAGTAACTTGTCTGCCGTTCTTTGAAAGTCGTCTTTTTCTCTGGCTGCTTTTAAAATGTTCTCTGTGTTTGGTTTTCAGCAGTTTTTTCTGTGCTGTCCTTAGTATGGATTTTTTTTTTTTTTTTTTTATAACTTATAACTTAGGGCTTCTTGAGTCTTCGTCTTTATGTCTCTCATTAGTTTTGGAAGTCATGAGCCATTAGGACTTCAAATACTGCTTCTGTCCCATTCTCCCTCACCTTTCCTTCTGGGGCTATCATTATACATGTTAGGCTATTTCACTGTATCTTCCTTCTGTGTTTTCTTAACCTTCCTTCTGTGTTTTCTGTTTGTCTCTTTGTCCTTCATTCTGGTTATCTCCTCACTTATCTTTCCTATCAATTGACTGTTTAATTTCAGTTATTATATATTTTTTGATACTTTAATTTCCATTTGCTTTTCTTTTTATAGTTTCCAGCTGTCTGCCAAAATTATCAATATTGTCTTTCATCTCCTTGAATGTAGTATGTATAATTATCTCAATGTTTGTCCAATTATGGCAGTATTTGTGAGTCATTTCCAACATCTGTTTCTCTTGGTTTTCATTCATATTGTCTTATCTCCTTTTGTGCCTAGTTGTATTTGTTTTTTAATTCCGTGCTGGACATTATATTTGCAGAATTGTTTGTAGAAATAATTTGAGGCCTAAGAAGATGTTTTTCTCTTCCAGAGATAATTCACATTTGCTTTTGTCAGACAAATGGGGCACTTATAAGCTGGGGTCACTTCCGTGTAGCCTCAAGGAATTGGGCTGTTTCTAAGCTGAGCTTCAGTCCTTGCGAGAGCCAGCCTGTTCTGTTCACCTTTAGTGCTCATGTTCAGCTCTTCACCAGGACCTTTACCCTCCAACCTAAAGCCACACTTTTAGGATTCCCTTCAAAGTTGGCAGACATCTCCAGGGGAAAGTAGCCCCAAATACTGAACTCACCTCCCTGAGCCTCTGATAGCCCTTCTTCCTCCAGGCCTCCAAGCAGATATTTATTCTGTTTTTTTCCTTGCTTTTCTAGTTCTTTTCAGCTGGCGGATTGTTCTGATTTACTAAGTTCATGTTTACTGGAAGTAAAAGTCCCTGGTGTATGCATGTTAGGAGCAGTTTGAGTCAATATTCAATTTCGGAGGAGACTCAAGCTACCCGGTTACAGAAGCTGTGGAGAATAACAACACCAGTTTTTTTGTGTTATAACTATATTAGATCATTTTAGTTTGTGAAATGTGCTTAGAATCAAGATAACTTTAAGAATAAATCTTTATGTCCTCTTAATATGTAATTAATTGAAAAAAATGGCAGATCATTACTGTAAAGCAGAGGATTTTGGAAGCAGGTGCTTTCCTCTCTTCTTTTAATATTCATTTCTTTCTCCTGTCTTGATTTCCTTAATTGTTTATTTGATACAAATTCCCCCTTTCTTGGCCCACTTGAATAGAACATTTCATTTTTTGATCAATAATGACATAATAGTATTCTCAGATCCCATTTTGGGGGATCAAATGACAAGGCATGGATATAGAAATGAAAGTTTTTAAATACTTTTTCCAAAATGAGTCATTCAGTTACCCTTTTTCTTTACACAGATTTTTTTTAAAACGCTGCTAACAGTTTAACATGGTTCTCTGTTGCAGACTGTTTGTAGTTAAACATCTATATGTGTATATTTACATGTACCTCTTGAGGTACATGGCTTTTGCAAATGGACCTAAATGAGTTGAGGAGATCTGTTCATCATTACCTCTGTTGTCAATTCATTTGATTTGGATATTTATAAGCAATGTGGCTCATCTGTGAAAAATACTTTCTTTTTTGTTCAGTCTGAATTTTTTTTAATGAAAATGACACATTTTTCTTGCTAGATAATCTCATGGGAGTACATAGATATGACGTTTTGAAAATGGTCTGAAATGGAGCCTCTAAACTGACGCTTTTCAGGAGTGTCTGAGAAAGACATAGGGCTAGAGATGCATTCTAACAAATAAACTGAACATTTGAGGCACATGTCCACATATTTTAGTTTTGTTAAAATATGTGGACATGGTGAATTATCCAAGTCACTGTTTTGCTGACTTGGATAATTAAGGCTGTGTCTGAGTTTTTCTTAGTTTTCTAGACTATTGCCTGAATTCTTATTTCCCTTTTCCTAAGAGACGTTATGTATTCTCATATCTCATTCAGAAATCATTTTTCGAGGCCTTACCGTTGCCTGACACTGGATTAGGTGGTAAGGAGGTAGAAGGGGCCAAACCTCCCCTCCCCCAAATAGTTTCTATCCCTAAAAGATTTACAAAAATTTACTAAATCCCTTTCTGCATCCTTTTTCTACTTAAAAACAAAGATGCCCACATACGCAGTATACAGTATATTTCTGCTTATATACTTTAGTCATTTATCTGTTGGGAAGGTTCTTTTCTGTGAAGGTTTTCCCCCTCTGCCTTTTATCTTTTAAAGATTTGATATATAGAAGTTTAAGATTTTTATGTTATCAAGTCATTTTCTTTGTGATTTTTCCATCATTTCTTATGTTTTAGCGTTTGTCTAGTAGTTCGGTAAGTATTAAGTTGTTTTCTCTTTTATATGTAAAATTTCACAGAAGTTCATTCTTCAAATTGTCTGGAATATGAGGTAAAGATCAAAATTACATTTTTCTTCAAAATTGCTGATCAGATACTTGATTATATTAGTAGATATATGGCAGCGGTATCAGGAATGTTTTCTAAGTTGGATGGCAGAACAAACATGCAGATCCCAAAATCCTCTCCAGGGCTGCATGGTAACATCTGAAGTAGGATTGCCTCCAATCTTCAGAAAGCTTGCCTGCCCCCGCCAGGGCCAGCCTTGTGTGTGTAAGGCATGGCCAGCCTACCATGGCACAGGTCTGGTTATGTGCCAGGGAACTACCTCATCTGGGCCAAGGGCACTTTATCAATTTGGAGTTCTGCAGAATGCAGTGCAATTACAGGGTACAGCATGAGATACCCAAGCACAGACACAGTCTTCACATCCCACAGTTAGCCAGCACTAGCTAACACAAGTACATCTCAGAGCTTATTGCTGCAGGAAAGGGGCAGGGGAGCATTCCTCCAGGTATCTTTGGAAGGTGTTCGGGAGACCAGCTATGGGGTTGTGGCGCTTCTGTGTGTGTACCTTTGGCTCTCTTCTGTTGTTCTGTCTGTTTTTAGACCTGTACCGTTACTATATTTACCTTGCGGGTGATGATTTTTAATATGAGCAACAACATCTTTTTATTAAAGTAATGTCCTTTTGAATTTTGCTGGTTTGGTAGTTTTGTTTGTATCTAGTTACATAAACATAAGAAATTTAAACTTAGTTTTCTAATTGCACATAAATAAGCTACATGAAAATAAATTGGCATTGTTTCACATGAAGATTTTTTTCCCTTTAAAGGTAATCTATATACTACCCAGGTTTGAACCTTGCAGTAGACTATAAGCTTGGTGACTCCGAGTTGAGTGAATGTCATAAGTGCCTTAATAGTGTGATGATAACTTAGAGAAGAGCACCTCCAGCTGACGTCAGGGTGGGGTGGGAAGGACAATGGTCCCCTCAGCAAACAGCTTTTTCTCTTTCTTAGCCTGAAAGGAGTAGACCTCATAGAAATGACTACTAGTGGCAGTTTTTATTTTTCTGGTTTAAATGTAGTATATATTGAATGTGGAGAATTTGAAAACATAGAAAGTATAAAGAAGACAATAAAAATCAGCATTGATCCTGCTGTTTAGGGATAACCCATTAAACATGGGGTATAGTCTCTTTATCTTTTTCACGTGTAAGTGTAACATTTTCACAAAATTGATACTATACTGTGTATTTGTGTTGGGCATTTTACATTCAACATATATGCATTTCCCCTTCGTTAAATGTTCTTTGAAAACATTTAAAATAGCTGCATAATAGTCTATCAGATGATATACCATAATTTATTTACCAGTACCCCAAGTTTGGGACAGTTAGCTTTGTTTTTAGGATTTCATCATTGTAAATAATACGATGATAATGTCTGGACATAAATCTTAGGGTACGTCTCTGATTAAGTTTAAGTTAGCAAAATAGTATTATTACTGGAACCAAAGGCTGTTGATAAATTTTAAGCAAAGAAGAGAGAAAGATAAAGTTAATGAAAGGAACTTTATTCCTGGTCTTAAATCGGAGGTTCCCCTCCCAAAAAGCAAAGGAATCAGAAGTAAATGGCGTGGTTGCATCTGCTTGCCAGTGGGGGGAGCCCTGTTCTCAAGTCCTCTGTAGCTCCTGTGTTTGAAGATGGATTGTCTGTCTCTGTCTTTAAGGCTGTGGGAAAGGCATCTTCTGCTTCTGGGTTTGGACTTAACGTAGGAATGTGAATGACCTTTTTCTTTTTATAATATTGAGTTAGGCCACATTTGTCCCTTGTATTCTAAACAGCCTGGGTTTTAGAGTCTAATAGACCTGGATTCTGCCCCAGAGCCACTCCTTACCAGCTGACTGACTTTGAGCAAATTACTTAACCTTTATGAACTGACACTTTTCTCAAATATAAATGAGGATAACCCTACTTCTTTCTCAGGGTTTTGTGAGGATCAAATGAGAATACATAGAAAGTTCTCGGCTTACGGTGTTCAGTAAAGGTTAGCTGTTTACTTCCCCCACCTCAATTTGTTATGTCTGTGAAGGAGATGAACCCGGAAAGATCTGGGACAATTCTGATTTCAGATATTCTGCCCTTTTGTCAGATTGCTATATAAGTTCTGTACCATATGTGATAATTTTTTGGTTTAGAAACCACAGTTGCTATTGATGCTTCAACTTCTAAAAATGATTCAGGGCCATTCTCTGTAAAAGAGGCAAAATAGAACTACTGAAATAAATACAAAACAGGAGGCATGTTATTTTGGGGTAGAGGAGATTATTGTACCGGGAAATTTAGATTAAGAAATAGTTACTGCAGTTGAGCAGTTAGCTGTGAAAGTCATGGAGGTGGTGGCAGAAAGGGCAGTGGGAGCCAATGTGACACGTTTTCTGAGTGTCTTAGGGGAAATGGGCAACATCCCTTAGGGCTTGGTTTTGGAAGCCTCTTACTCACCTTCTCCAGTCCTTCCCCCTTGTCATATATCTGCCCTGGACCCCTCTGTAAAGCTTCCAGCACCTTAAACACTCTGGGTGCTGCCCTCCACTCTGGGCTCTCTCTGTGGAGCTGTGTCTATTGCTCTGATCTTGTCTTCTTCATTCTCTTCCAGAGGATCCTTAAGTAAGAAAAGGTCTGATGGACTAATTCATGAGTTGACCAGAGTTCAGCTACTTCTTTTTCCTCTTCACCTTGCTAAGTTCTTAGCCTTCAAATCTTAGCTTAAATGTCACTTCCTCAGGGAGGCAGTCCTTGACTCCGACCCTGGCTGATGGCCCTTCCCGATTATTTGCCTCTGTGGCATTCCATATTTCCTCTTCTGTTATTTTATTTTATTTTATTTTTGGCTGCACTGCGTGGCATGTGGGATCCTAGCTGCCTGACCAGGGATCGAACCCATGCCCCCTGCATTGGAAGCACGGAGTCTTAACCACTGGACCGCCAGGAAAGTCCCTCTGTTACTTTTTATATTTATAATTACTTATCTTTTTCCTCCTATACTTCATAAAGGATTATGCTTGTTTCCATCTCTTTTGGGTCCCTAGAGCCTAGCGCTGTGCCTGGCAGTTGGTAGATGCTTAGTGGATATTGATGCTGCCACTTGTACATAAAATAAGTAGTAAATCATGACATTCATTCTGCCTTGTCATGGGTCCTTCCAAGTACCACATTCAAGGCAGCTCCCAAGTGAGTGAAGCTGGCATCCAAGATGAAAACTCTTTCATTATGTGCTTAATAAGTTAATGAATTACTGGGTGACAGTGCTTTCATCTGGTGTTTCCGTACCACTACCAGGAGACAGGATTTGTTTATTGATGTGTGGATGGATTTTTTTTTCCTGAATTTTCTTTGTAAGGACATTGTGCACTGTAACTTCTGATGTCCCTGAGGTTTCTCAAACTTTAATGTGCATAGGAATCCCTGTGTGTATGTCCTTCCAAAATGCAGATCCCAGGCCCCATTGCCAGGGATGGAGGAATGCTTTTCATAAATCTTTTTTTTTCCTGTTTTTATTAATAGACTTTATATTTTAAAACAATTTTAGAGTTATGGAAAAATTGAGCAGATAGTACAGAGAGTTCCCATACACTCTCCACATATATAGTTTCCCCTGTTATTAATATCTTACGTGGTACATTTGTTATACTTAGTAAACTAATATTGATACAGTGTTATCAGCTGAAGTCCATAGTATATTCAAGTTTTCTTGTTTTTACCTAACGTCCTTCTTCTGTTCCAAGGTCTGATCCAGGATACCACATTACATTTAGTTGTTAAATCTCCTTAGATCCCTCTGCTGTGGATAGTTTTTCAGACTGTCTTTAATTTTTGAAGATCTTGACTATTTTGAGGAGTACTTGTTTAGGTATACTGTAGGATGCCCTTCTGTTGGAATTTATTTCATGTTTTTCTCATGGTTAGCCTGGGGTTGTTAAGTTTCAGGCAGGAAGATCACAGAGATAAAGTGACATTCCATTCCATGTTACAGAGGGTACATACTGCAGCGTGATTTATCACTGTGGATGTCGACCTTGATCACCTGGCTGAAGCAGTGTTTGTCAGGTTTCCTCATTGTAAAGTTACTCTTTTATTCCCCTTTTCATGCTGTCTTCTTTTCAAGACAGTCACTGTTCATAGCTCACACTTAAGGAGTAGGGAGTTACGCTCCTTCTGATGAGCGCTTTCTAAATTTTTATAATTAAGTATTTATTTTTGTGTATTAGAAGAAAATCAGTGCACCAAATTAGTGGTATTTTAACTGGGTTCCCCAGAAAACTGTACCCGAGATGAAGGCTCCTGTGTGTTTGGAGGAGAGCACAGGATTGATATTTGTGGGGGCCGAAGGGGTGATATCCATCAGCTACTGTCTCCATTTGGCAAAGGATTGCTCCGCAGGGCATTAATTGCCCCTGTACATGGTGATGTTCTCAGTGGGTACTGAGAGGGCTCACGTGGCAGCCCCCTGGGGCCGCAGCAGGGACTGGACACAGGTCAGAGCCCGGGCAAAACTGGTTGCCTCAGGGGTGGCTAGAATACGAAACAGGTAAGGCAGGAGGAGCTGAAATGATGCAGACTAGGTGCTTAATGCACGTGATTTTGTGGGGATTACTTCTTTTAAAAAAAATTTTTTTTTTACTCACTGCTTCTTGATTTTCAGTCATAGCTCGAAAGTTTTCTGTGATACCAGGTTGAATTCACCTATGTTTTTTCTAGTAGTTGTACAGTTTCTTTTCTTTTTTCTTTTTCAAACATTTAAATCTTTGATCCATTTGGAATTAAATATATGGTGTGAGAGCTGGATCCGATTTTAGCCTTTTCCATCTGGTTTTTCAGTTATCCCAATACCCCTTATTAAAAATTTCATTTTCTGGGACTTCCCTGGTGGTGCAGTGGGTAAGACTCCACACTCCCAATGCAGGGTGTCCAGGTTCGATCCCTAGTCAGGGAACTAGATCCCACATGCATGGTGCAACTAAGAGTTCGCACATGCCGCAACTAAGGCGCCCATGTGCCACAACTGAGGAGCCCGCCTGCCACAACTAAGGAGCCAGCGAGCGACAACTAAGGAGCCCATGAGCCACAACTAAGGAGCCCCCTGCTGCAACTAAGACCCAGCACTACCAAGTTAATTAATTAATTATTTTAAAATTCCATTTTCTCCCAGTGTTTTGAGATTCTGTCCTTTGTCATATTTAATTAATTTGACCTATTTCTGGATTTTCTATTATGTTCCATTGGTCTGCATTTATTCATGTGTCAATACCTCGCTTTTGATTAAAGAGGTTCTACAATGTGTTTTAATATTTAGTAGGGCTAATACTCTCTTACTGCTCCAGTGAGTTGATTTTAAAGAAAAAGACTAATAGCACTCATGTTAAATAGATATGACAAAAATCATGAATGACCAAACAATGCTTTAATCCAAGGGAACAAATCCAGAATGGCATGAGTCAGGCATCTGTCTGCCCCTCGGGGAGAATTCTCACTTATAACGTGACAAGTGTGGCTTTTGAATATGACTCCAAGGAGGCATCTGTGAGGCTGGAGGACACTTACAGGCAATGTGGCCCCTCGGGCTAGGATTATCAGCACAGTCGAGGCACCCCCTCGGTCACTCTCCCTCCAAAGTATTAATGAAACTGGTTTATTTTGGAGGGTTTTGACCTGTAAAAAATACTCATTTGTCAAACCAAAGAAAGTTAGATTCAGAAACTTAGAAATTCTCTAAGTCCAGTGGTTTTTAACCCTCACTGGGCATCAGAAACAGTTGAAAAGGCCCTCTTCCCCACCCTCCGCCTGATGCCCGGGCCCTACCTTAGGGAGTCCATTAATCTGGGATGAGGGGTTTTGTTGTTGTTTCATTTGAGATCTCTAGGTTATTTAAGTGTGCAGCCACAGTTAAGAACTGCTGACCTAGGCTTGAGTTTCAAGACTGGGGCTGGTTTATTTGGAATGTAGTAAGTGCTCAATAAATGTTTGTTGACTAATGTATGAGCTCCCTATTTCTCAGATGAGAAAATGGACACAGACTCCAGAGGCCACTTGCCTAGGCCTCACAGGCAGTGAGGTATTAGGGGCATGAAGCTCAGATTTCTTGTCTCACGGTTCTGGTCTTATTTTTCACTCTTCTTCACCCATGGTTTCCTCTTTAGTTATAGGCAGAAGTAGGCAAGAACATTTGCTCTCTTGATTCGTGGGTTCATTTTTATGACCTCAACCCTAGTTCCTCCTATTCAGTGCAGCAAAAACTTGGGAATGAGCCTGAGACTTTGTAGTGAGACAGCTGGACTATACTGAAATTTCAGCCTGCATTCAGTGTCAGCCCACCTCTAGGTAGGGATCAGGGGGAGACAGGAGAGGAGGAGCAGGGGCACCAGGGACTGCCATTCCTTGTGTATCCGTGGTGTGTCAGGCTCTGTGCCTAGGAGTTTTCAGCTCTCTCATTTTTTGAAGGGAGCTCCATGCCTCCAGCCATAAGGCGTGTTAGATTTTAGATTACAGTGCATGATGACATTACTTTTGATTAATGCTTTGTTTGAATTCGGGCTTTACGGTTTTCTGTCAGTCAGCAGTAATGCCTAATCTCTATTTTCTCACACTCCACATTGCTTCATCCCCTAATTTGGTTAGTCCCCTGGGAAAAACTCAAATTTCAGAACTGCAGAAGTTGTAGAGACCAACTAGAGAAGACTTGAATTAAATTATGAGTGATTTATGTTAGAAAGTTGCCGTTTGGTTCAGTTTTAAACACGTTAGGTTGTATTGTATTGGGGGGTTCTACTTCTGGCAGTGTTTTAGTCCTATTAAGAGCAAGAAAAGGTGAAAAGTTAAAAAATAACATCACAATGAAAAGACATAGACTGGCTGAATGGATACAAAAACAAGACCAGTATATGTGCTGTCTACAAGAGACCCACATCAGACCTAGGGACACATACAGACTGAAAGTGAGGAGATGGAAAAAGATATTCCATGCAAATGGAAATCAAAAGAAAGCTGGAGTAGCCATTCTCATATCAGACAAAATAGACTTTAAAATAAAGACTATTACAAGAGACAGAGAAGGACAGTACATAATGATCAAGGGATCCATCCAAGAAGAAGATACAACAATTGCAAATATTTATGCACCCAACATAGGAGCACCCCAATACATAAGGCAGATACTAACAGCCATAAAAGAGGAAATCGACAGTAACACAATCATAGTAGGGGACTTTAACACCCCACTTTCACCAATGGACAGATCATCCAAAATGAAAATAAGGAAACACAAGCTTTAAATGATACATTAAACAACATGGACTTAATTGATATTATAGGACATTCCATCCAAAAACAACAGAATACACATTCTTCTCAAGTGCTCATGGAACATTCTCCAGGATAGACCATATCTTGGGTCACAAATCAAGCCTTGGTAAACTTAAGAAAATTGAAATCATATCAAGTATCTTTTCCAACCACAACGCTATGAGACTAGATATCAGTTACAGGAAAAAACTATAAAAAATACAAACACATGGAGGCTAAACAATACACTACTTAATAACCAAGAGATCACTGAAGAAATCAAAGAGGAAATCAAAAAGTACCTAGAAACAAATGACAATGAAAACATGACGACCCAAAACCTATGGAATGCAGCAAAAGCAGTTCTAAGAGCGAAGTTTATAGCAATACAATCCTACCTTAAGAAACAAGAAACATCTCAAATAAACAACCTAACCTTACACCTAAAGCAATTAGAGAAAGAAGAACAAAAAAACCCCAAAGTTAGCGGAAGGAAAGAAATCATAAAGATCAGATCAGAAATAAATGAAAAAGAAATGAAGGAAACAATAGCAAAGATCAAAACTAAAAGCTGGTTCTTTGAGAAGATAAAATTGATAAACCATTAGCCAGACTCATCAAGAAAACAAGGGAGAAGACTCAAATCAATAGAATTAGAAATGAAAAGGGAGAAGTAACAACTGACACTGCAGAAATACAAAGGATCATGAGAGATTACTACAAGCAACTCTATGCCAATAAAATGGACAACCTGGAAGAAATGGACAAATTCTTAGAAATGCACAACCTTCCGAGACTGAACCAGGAAGAAATAGAAAATATGAACAGACCAGTCACAAGCACTGAAATTGAAACTGTGATTAAAAATCTTCCAACAGACGGAAGCCCAGGACCAGATGGCTTCACAGGCGAATTCTATGAAACATTTAGAGAAGAGCTAACACCTATCCTTCTCAAACTCTTCCAAAATATAGCAGAGGGAGGAACACTCCCAAGCTCATTCTACGAGGCCACCATCACCCTGATACCAAAACCAGACAAAGATGTCACAAAGAAAGAAAACTACAGGCCAATATCACTGATGAACATAGATGCAAAAATCCTCAACAAAATACTAGCAAACAGAATCCAACAGCACATAAAAGGATCATCCACCATGATCAAGTGGGGTTTATCCCAGGAATGCAAGGATTCTTCAGTATACGCAAGTCAATCAATGTGATACACCATATTAACAAATTGAAGGAGTAAAACCATATGATCATCTCAATAGATGCAGAGAAAGCTTTTGACAAAATTCAACACCCATTTATGATAAAAACCCTCCAGAAAGTAGGCACAGAGGGAACTTTCCTCAACATAATAAAGGCCATATATGACAAACCCACAGCCAACCTCGTCCTCAGTGGTGAAAAACTGAGACCATTTCCACTAAGATCAGGAACAAGACAAGGTTGCCCACTCTCACCACTATTATTCAACATAGTTTTGGAAGTTTTAGCCACAGCAATCAGAGAAGAAAAAGAAATAAAAGGAATCCAAATTGGAAAAGAAGAAGTAAAGCTGTCAGTGTTTGCAGATGACATGATACTATACACAGAGAATCCTAAAGATGCTACCAGAAAACTACTAGAGCTAATCAATGAATTTGGTAAAGTAGCAGGATACAAAATTAATGCACAGAAATCTCTAGCACTCCTATACACTAATGATGAAATATCTGAAGGTGAAATTAGGAAAACACTTCCATTTACCATTGCAACAAAAAGAATAAAATACCTAGGAATAAACCTACCTAAGGAGACAAAAGACCTGTATGCAGAAAATTATAAGACACTGATGAAAGAAATTAAAGATAATACAAATAGATGGAGAGATATACCATGTTCTTGGATTGGAAGAATCAACATTGTGGAAATTACTACCCAAAGCAATCTACAGATTCAATGCAATCCCTATCAAACTACCACTGACATTTTTCACAGAACTAGAACAAAAAATTTCACAATTTGTAAGGAAACACAGAAGACCCTGAATAGCCAAAGCAATCTTGAGAAAGAAAAATGGAGCTGGAGGAATCAGGCTCCCTGACTTCAGACTATACTACAAAGCTACAGTAATCAAGATAGTATGGTACTGGGACAAAAACAGAAATATAGATCAATGGAACAGGACAGCAAGCCCAGAGATAAACCCATACACATATGGTCACCTTATCTTTGATAAAGGAGGCAAGAATATACAGTGGAGAAAAGATAGCCTCTTCAATAAGTGGTGCTGGGAGAACTGGACAGGTACATGTAAAAGTATGAAATTAGAACACTCTCTAACACCATACACAAAAATAAACTCAAAATGGATTAAAGACCTAAATGTAAGGCCAGACAGTATCAAACTCTTAGAGGAAAACATAGGCAGAACACTCTATGACATAAATCACAGCAAGATCCTTTTTGACCCACCTCCTAGAGAAATGGAAATAAAAACAAAAATAAACAAATGGGACCTAATGAAACTTAAAAGCTTTTGCACAGCAAAGGAAACCATAAACAAGATAAAAAGACAGCCCTCCGAATGGGAGAAAATATTTGCAAATGAAGCAACTGACAAAGGATTAATCTGCAAAATTTACAAGCAGCTCCTGCAGCTCAATATCAAAAAAAAAACCCAATCCAAAAATGGGCAGAAGACCTAAATAGACATTTCGCCAAAGAAGGTATACAGATTGACAACAAACACATGAAAGAATGGTCAACATCATTAATCATTAGAGAAATGCAAATCAGAACTACAATAAGATATCATCTCACACCAGTCAGAATGGCCATCATCAAAAAATCTACAAAAAATAAATGCTGGAGAGGGTGTGGATAAAAGGGAACCCTCTTGCGCTGTTGGTGGGAATGTAAATTGATACCGCCACTATCGAGAACAGTATGGAGGTTCCTTAAAAAACTAAAAGTAGAAGTACCGTACGACCCAGCAATCCCACTGCTTGTCATATACCCTGAGAAAACCATAATTCAAAAAGTGTCATGTACCGGAATGTTCATTGCAGCTCTATTTACAATAGCCAGGACATGGAAGCAACCTAAGTGTCCATCAACAGATGAATGGATATAGAAGATGTGGCACATATATACAATGGAATATTACTCAGCCATAAAAAGAAATGAAATTGGGCTTCCCTGGTGGCGCAGTGGTTGAGAATCTGCCTGCTAATGCAGGGGACACGGGTTCGAGCCCTGGTCTGGGAAGATCCCACATGCCACGGAGCAACTGGGCCCGTCAGCTACAACTACTGAGCCTGCGCATCTGGAGCTTGTGCTCCGCAACAAGAGAGGCCGCGATAGTGAGAGGCCCGCGCACCGCGATGAAGAGTGGCCCCCGCTTGCTGCAACTAGAGAAAGCCCTCGCACAGAAACGAAGACCCAACACAGCCAAAAATAAATGAATAAATAAATAAATAATAAAAATAAAGGAATTCCTTTAAAAAAAAAAAAAGAAATGAAATTGAGTTATTTGTAGTGAGGTGGATGGACCTAGAGTCTGTCATACAGAGTGAAGTAAGTCAGAAAGAGAAAAACAAATACTGTATGCTAACACATATATATGGAATCTAAAAAAAAAAAATGTGGTCATGAAGAACCTAGGGGCAAGACGGGAATAAAGACACAGACCTACCAGAGAATGGACTTGAGGATATGGGGAGGGGGAAGGGTAAGCTGTGACAAAGTGAGAGAGTGGCATGGACATATATACACTACCAAACATAAAGCAGATAGCTAGGGGGAAGCAGCCACATAGCCCAGGGAGATCAGCTCGGTGCTTTGTGACCACCTAGAGGGGTGGGATAGGGAGGGTGGGAGGGAGGGAGATGCAAGAGGGAAGAGATATGGGAACATATGTATATGTATAACTGATTCACTTTCTTATAAAGCAGAAACTAACACACCATTGTAAAGCAATTATACTCCAAAAAAGATGTTAAAAAAAAATACAAATAGACACCAAAGGGGGGAAAAAATCAGTTTGAAGGCATAGGAGAGCTACAAGGCAGAAAGGATTTGCAGAGCCAAGATTTGGTAGAGGGTTGTCAGGTAAGCCCGACATTGGGCACCGTTTCTTCCCTTGATGCAATTGTCATTGCTGAAATTGTCAACTGAGAAGATGGTTAGAGCTTTAGGGAGATTCATGGGACAGGGGAGATTAAAAAAAAAATTGGTATTTGCACCCTTGCCAAGGAGGAGGAGCCCTAGTAAACGCCGCAGTTTTCATAAGGGCTCTGCTTAGGGGCAGTGGTGAACTAGGCATAGACTGGCCTTCTGAGGAACTGGAGTACTGCTTTGAATCATCTCAATATCTAACTAGATTAAGGTGACCCAGAGTGGTTTTTACCCCTGACCTACCTGCGCATTAGAAACAAAAGCAGATCCTCCTAGGGGAGCCGCGAATTATCTATACAGTTTTTTTTTAATAATAAATTTATTTGTTTTTATTTTTGGCTGTGTTGTGTCTTCGTTGCTGCGCATGGGCTTTCTCTAGTTGAGGCGAGCGGGGGCTCCTTTTCGTTGTGGTGCTCAGGCTTCTTACTGTCGTTGCTTCTCTTGTTGCAGAGCATGGGCTCTAGAGCGCAGGCTCAGTAGTTGTGGCGCACGGGCTTCATTGCTCCGCGGTTGTGGGATCTTCCCAGGCCAGGGATCGGACCCATGTCCCCTGCATTGGCAGGCGGATTCTTAACCACTGTGCCACCAGGGAAGCCCTATACAGTTTTCATATACAGTGACTGGCACTCGATCAAAAATTATCAGATGGGGCTTCCCTGGTGGTGCAGTGGTTGGGGGTCTGCCTGCCGGTGCAGGGGACGCGGGTTCGAGCCCTGGTCTGGGAGGATCCCACGTGCCGCGGAGCAGCTGGGCCCGTGAGCCACGGCTGCTGGGCCTGCGCGTCTGGAGCCTGTGCTCCGCAGTGGGAGAGGCCGCGGCAGTGGGAGGCCCGCGCACCGCGATGAGGAGCGGCCCCCGCTTGCCGCAGCTAGAGAAAGCCCTCGCACAGAAATGAGGACCCAACACAGCTAAAAATAAATAAATAAATAAACTCCAAAAAAAAAAATTTATCAGATGTATGAGAAGATAAGACTTAACCAAAAACCAAGGGAAAACATAGTAAGGACAGACATAATAAAATGATCGACTTGGATTTTAAAAGAACTATGATTAGCATATTTAAGGAAATAAATTGTGTTTTACCTTTTCTTGTTCACCGTGGCCATCTTAGCTTAGAGGATGACTCAGACTCCAGACAAGAGTGTTTATAGTATTTCAGTGGAGGGCAAGTGTGAACAAGTGTGACTGCCAGTTGTCCTCGGGCATATTTGCATGGTTGTAATCATCCTTGCTTAATCCCCTGCTATGTAGCTTTGAGGTAGGGACAGAAGAGAAATTGGAATGATGATCACAGGCTTTTAGATCTTAGAACTAGAAGAGCCCCTGGAAGTCAATATGTTGACCTTATTATTTTTATCTTTGAGAGACGTGTACATGGTGATTGGTTTAGGCAATGTAAACACATGTGGAAGTTATTTTACACAATAAAGGTGGTGTTAAATACTTAATGTAAACATAATTTCAGTAAATGTGAATACTTTTTTTTTTTTTTGGCTGAGCCACATGGCTTGTGGGATCTCAGCTCCCCGACCAGGGATTGAACCCGGGCCCCAGCACTGAAAGCGCCAAGTTCTGACCACTGGACCTCCAGCGAATTCCCTAAATGTGAATACTTTAAAAATACTTGAGAATTTTAAATGTACTATAATAAATGTGAATTTTTTTTTTAAAAAAGTATAGACTTCTCTGTATTATAAATACATAACTACTGCTTATTTATCTATTTTCACGTGTCATATCTGCTTAAATTTTTACTTGAAAGGTAGATATTGAGTACCTACCATATGCAAGACAGTGGTACTAGGGATAGGGCAAGTGAAAGTTGGGCCTTGGGTAGTAGTATGTAGCCAAGAAGGGGAGCCTGGGGCATCTGAGATGAAAGTGCCAGAAAAGAGGTATGGACAACACAATTTTTTTAATTTATTTTTTTTGCATTTGCAGTGGGCTAGGCTAGGCTCTTTTATCTTCTGTTTTCGTTCTTCTACACTTCTTTTTACTGGTTTATTCTTTCATCCAGTTGGCTTTTCAGTTGCTTGAAAACAATAGTCTTCAGAAAGTCTCTCATTAATTTAGTTTAATGTCTCCGGTTCTTCAAGTTATTCATGATTTATCTCTAATTAGTGGCCCTTTAGAGAGCTTTCCTTTCACTGAGCTCTGACCCACTGAAGTCATTAGCAATTTAAAAATTTAAATTCTCTAACATTGGCCTGAACACAGAAAACTGTTGGGCCTGGCACACGTTTGAAGCCCTTTATACAAAATAGAAACACCACACCTTGGAGCCTCGGTGCCTATAAACAGATGAAAATCAAATGTACCCATTGACGCTATGTTCTTCTACCAGCTGAGATTTCTAACTGATCAGCTTTAGGGACTTCCTTTCCTAGGAAGAAGGAAAATGCTCTCCTCGATTTGTGTCACTGTGCAAAATAGAAGTGTAAGCAATACACTGAATCAGAGAAGAGTCCCAAATAGAAGAGCAGTGCTAGAAAGAGAGCCAACTTGTCCCTTCATGAGAGCAAAGAGTGATATGCCTCAGAGTGTCCACATCTGTGGGTGATGAGGCAGCGACTGTGAATCACACAGATGGATAATCATCCACTGAATTTCATCTAGTTCACTGATTCCTGGGCTGTGAGTAGAAGACATGGTTATCCACATATGTAGCTTATTCCCAAGAAGACAGAGCCCAGGTACCTCAAGTTCAGCGTGTCTAAAACTAGACTCACTACCACTATTTTACGAGCAATTGATTTTTGACAAAGATGCCAAGACAATTCAATGGGAAAAATAGCCTTTTCAGCAAATGCTGGGACAACTGAATATCAACATACAAAAGAATGAAGTTGAACCTACCTACCTCCATATACAAAAGAACTCAAAATAGATAATGAACTTAAATGTGGAAGCTAAAACTTTAGTCTCTTATAGGAGAAAATATGAGTAAATCTTCATGGCCTTGGGTTAGGCGTGATTTTTTAGACATAACACCAAAACACAAATGATATCAATAAAAGAAAAAAATAAATAAATTGGATTTCATCTAGAGTAAAAACATGTGTGCTGCAAACCATACTATCAAGAAAGTGCGAAGACAGTTCACAGAATGGGAGAAAGTATCTGCACGTTATATATCTGATAAGGGGCTTATATCTAAAATATACAAAGAACTCTTACAACTCAAGAATAAAAACACAACTGACTTTAAAAATGGGCGAATGATTTAAATGGACGCTTCTCCAAAGAAGATGTACAATTGGCCAATAAGCACATGAAAAGGTGCTCAGCATCGTTAGACATGAGGAAGTACAAACCAAACACAGTGAGATACCACTTCACACTCCCTGGAATAAAAGGACAGATAACAACAAGTGTTGGTGAGGATGTGGACGCTCTTCACACGTTGGGTAAGTGGCTGTGTGGATAAATCTCATGTTGGAACCCTCAGACGTTGGCTGGGGAGAATGTAAAAGGGTACAATTGCTTTGGAAAACAGTTTGGTAGTTCTTCAAAACATTAAACAGAGTTTCCATGTCTCAGCATTTCCCCTCTGAGGCATATACCCGAGAGAAATTAAGCATACATCCATACAAAATTTATACATGAATGTTCATAGGAGCATTATTTATAGTAGCCAAACAGTGAAAACAACCCAAATGTCTGTGCGCTGATAAATGGATAAATAAAATGTGGGCTCTTCATACAGTGGGATATTATTCAGCAATAAAAAGGAATGAGGTACCCATATTGATACACCATGGATGAACCTTGAAAACATTATGCTAAGAGAAAGAAGCCAATCACAAAAGACCACATATTGTTTGATTCCATTTATATGAAATGTCAAGGAAAGGCAAATCCATAGAGACGGGAAGTAGATTAGTAGGTGCTGAGGTTAAGGGGTGAGAATGGGGAGGGGCTGCTGAGGGGTATAAGGTTTCTTTGGGGGATGATGAAAACATTCTGAAATTAGATTGCAGTGATTGTCATGCCACCTTGTGAATATACTAAAAAATCATTGAATTGTGTGCTTTAAATGGGTGGTTTTTATGGAATAAAAAATCTCTTTCTAAATAAATCTGTTAAAAAAAAAAAATAACTGAACACACTGCTCTCCTTCCCAGACGTTTCTTCTTTCAAAATCCTCATTCTCAGTGAGCTGCGCACTGTGGTCCAGACTAGAACCTAGAGGCTTGATGAAGTCAGATCCACGTGGATGCATCACTGTCATTATCATGTCTTCTTCCTTAAACTCTCTTTTGTCCCCTTTTCTTCAGAGCTGTGATGCTCACATACATAGGTCTTCATCATTATTAAAATCCCATAATTATATTCCACTTTTGTTCTCTACCTCTTGAACTGTCTCCTCTGTAATTTGTTAAATCGTCAATACTCAAATCTGAGTTAATGTTCTCTTCCTAAGTTTCTTCAGGATATTTCTGTGTCTTTCTGGATAAAGTTATGACTCCTTAGCTTAGTTTATAAAGTATGGCATGAACTGGCCTCTCTCTCCCTCTTCAGATTAATTTCCTCTGTTCTCCATGTTATAAGGAGCCTACCCTCACGTGTTCTTTCATATGATAGTCCTCCTGATTATAATGCCAGTCTCAAGTGGTCAGCAGCCACACGTGGCTACCATTGCTGGACAGCACAGGTTACGGAACTTCCATTATTGCATCATAAGCACTCAGTAAATACTTCTTGAATGTAATCATAGCCGTTATCTATGATAGGCATTTACCCAGCTTCTGCTTTTATACTTTTGGTGGTAAGGTGTTCCCTGGGTTGTTACGTTACTAACCCAGCCCTGGGTATCTCTTCTTCTTATATTCAGCTGGTGTTTGCTTCTCTAAAATGTCTACTAGTTGATCCAAGTACTGCATCATCCAAAGCAGCACCCAGGTTATTAGACTATGGCAGTCATTTCCTCGACACTGCCCCAGATTAAACACATTGCTCACTTGAGCTTTGTATAACAGGCTCTGGTTTGTCAGTGGTTCTTACAAATTGTTGACTCCAGTTAAGATGTGGATATGGTGTGACTGGTGCAGAATTCAGGGCTTTTATCAGCTCTCTTTCTGATATGTACATTTCAGGTTGCGCAGCCCTAATTGTTACAAATTTCAGCATCGGGCACAAAGTTCAGTGAGTAGGCAGTAGCTGGCTGAAAGAATTATTCATTGAATGTATGTTGAATAAGCTTAAGACTTTTAAAGCTTTTTTGGAGGGAGTGTTTTCTGTCACCGAGTTTGTGATCAAGTAAATTCTCATCAGTCTTGTCTGAAATTATTTATTGCCTCACTGCTATTAAGGCACCTCTTTTTTTTAAATAAATTTATTTAATTTATTTATTGTTTTTTGGGGGGCTGCGTTGGGTCTTTGTTGCTGCGCGCGGGCTTTCTCTAGTTGCGGCGAGCAGGGGCTACTCTCTGTTGCGTTGCGTGTGCTTCTCATTGCAGTGGCTTCTCTTGTTGCGGAGCACGGGCTCAGTAGTTGTGGCTCGCGGGCTCTAGAGTGCAGGCTTAGTAGCTGTGGTGCACAGGCTTAGTTGCTCCGTGCCATGTGGGATCTTCCCGGACCAGGGCTCGAACCCGTGTCCCCTGCATTGGCAGGCAGACTCCCAACCACTGCACCACCAGGGAAGCCTCTCTTCTTTTTTTAAATCGTAAGAATATTTGATCATTATAGAAAAATTTGAAGACGACGGATCAGCAAAAATAAGAGGAAAAGTAGTTGTCATCACATCATCCATTGAGAGTCACTGTTAACTTTCTGCTGTGTATCCTTTTCCACCGGGTGCACATTTTAAAAAAATTATATATTTTGGATTTGTACTATGCATACAGCTTTGTAATCTTTTTTATTTACCAGTACATCATGTTTGATGACATATTTGTGTTATGAAGTATTCTAGAGCTTAACCTTTTTCAACATCTTATTATGAAAATTTTCAGACTTAGAAAAATCACATTATCCAGTAAATATCTATACTCCCACCACCATTTCACTATATATGCTTTGTCACTTCTCAGTCCATATACGCATCCTTCTATCCTTCTGTCAATTCATGTTATTTTTTTTTGATGAGTTTAAACTTTTTAACAACTCACTAGTATTTCATTGACTGGAAGTAGCTAGATTATCTAACCAATCCTCATTGTTGGATATTTAGGTTATTTTCAGTTTATATTATGGTTGTTCTCTCATTGTTGAGTTTTGAGATTTTGTTACTCAGTGCGGATATAAGCATTTATCAGATATGTGATTTCTCCCAGTCTGTAGCTTGCCGTTTCATTTTCTTAGCAGTGTCTTAAAGCACATATATCTTTAATTTTGATGAAGTCCAGCTTACCAGTACTTTCTTCTATGGATTGTTCTTTGCCTAACTCAAGATCAGAGAGATTTTCTCTTATGTTTTCTTCCAGAGGATTATAGTTTTATACTTAGTCTATGATCCATTTTATAGGGTATGAAGTAAGGGTCTCAGTTCATTTTTTTCATATGGATCTTCAGTTGTTTTGGCACCATTTGTTGGAAAGACTATCCTTTCCCCATTGAGTTGTCATAGCACATTTGTTGAAAGTCACTTGACTATCTACTCATTCATTTTTAACTTGCTGCAGCATATAATAAATCTCTCATTTCTGTTTTATCCTTTTTTACCTCTGTTCCTGATGGCTTCACTCACCAAGCATTTTGGAAACAGTGTACTTCCCATGGTGCCTCTCATCTTGATTGTTGATGCTGGGTGGCAGAGATCTGAGGGCATTGTGAAGAATTGGGAAAATACGGTGGGGGGCCCTGCGTCTTACCCCTTCTCCCTTCCACCAAGGTTGCTTATTTGCCTGGGAAAGTAAGTGATAACTACTGAGTGCCTAATTGGTGAAAATTTCATAAGAACGACGATTGAATAAATGCTTTAACTGTAAAAAAAAAAATACCATCTAGCATGTACTAGGATATCAGCAAAGTTCAGAAAACTGTCTTAAGACTAAAAGTTAGTTTTTTCCAGTACTCTCTCTTTTGAAGTCAGCTTTCTCTGGGCAGTAATTTAATTGTTTTATAGTTTGTGAAAATGTGATTAAATGTAAAAGTGCAGCTTGGTAAGAAGATCTGAACTCTGTTTCTCAGTTAATGTACTCAATAATAAGGATTGCAATAGCTTGTATTAATGAGTGCTCTTCACGTGCCATCACTGTCCTAACCACTTAACATACAGTGTCTCGTTTTATCTTCGCAGTACTCCCAGAAGGTAGGTGCTGTTACTGCTCTTTGCATGGCCAGGAGCCTGAGGCACAAAGAGACAAGTGACTTGTCCTTTTGGCTGGAAAGCGTGGCCCCCAGCGGGTCCCAAGCTCGAGAGTCACAGCACTGTACTGCTCAAAGGTTCACAGCACTGGAGTTCCAGATACTCCGTTTATCTGTGATCCTAGCCTTCAGTTAGTACTCGCTATTCCCCGTTTGCTATTGCATTCATTTTTCACATCACTTGTAAATGTAATTGTTTGCCCGAGCGCAGCTCCTTCAGCATTTCTTGTATGGCTAACATAGCTATCTGGCTTCTCGTTGAGAATTTCAAGCTTTGAGGAAGTTGAGAAGCAGAAGGAAAGGGCAATTCAGTTTCTTTTGTCAGTTGCTGTTCGTGCCTAAAGGGCAGGTTGATGGCCATCCTGTATCTGTTAATCAGCATGTAGGCTCATCCCTTATGTAGTTAAGGTCTGGAGATTGGGGTGTTTTACTGCCACAGTTGAGCAGGTGGTATATTCTGAGCGTCCACTTACCAAGATGCATGACTTCGATTCCGAGAGAGGAAAGGATTAGGACAGGGAGGGCATAGGGAGCGAGGACGGAGTAGGGCTGTTGTCACTGGAGATAGGTCTGCGGTCAGTCATTTGAGGAAGGCGGTAAAGAGGGCGTTGGGCCTGGATCCGGGAGAGCTGGGTTCTGGGCCTGCGCCGCCCGAGCTCCCTGGTGTCCTTGGTGAGTCATTTCCCTCCTCTGAGCCTCATCGTCACCATCGATCTGTTTGTGAAAGGAGGAGACTGAACTAAATGATGTCCAAGGACCCTTCTGGTATGCTAGCCTGTGGTCCTGTGGATCTTTCAGACTCGGCAGGACAGTGTGCTGACATCCAAAATTAGGGCAGAATAAGTCAACAGGAGGCATAAACATAAATACCTCTCTCGGTTGTTCGCATTAGGGAAAAGTGATCCTGATGTAAGTAAACTCCAGACTCTGCTCCCTGGTGTCAACCTCTGGCCCTGCCCTTGATTAAGCAAGGCTAAAGGCACAGCTTTATTTTCCCTCCCCTCTCATCTTTCCCAAACGGAAGTGCAGGGTTGGCCAAAAAGTTCGTTCGGTTTTTTACATAAGCTGGCTCTAGTAGCGCTTAGTTGTCTTTAACTTCATTCAAAACAATTTTGTTAGATCGTATTGTGACAGCAGTCATATCAGCATGCATTTTTTAAAAACTTACCAAAATTGGTAAATTTTTGTGTAGCCATTGTAGTGTTGAAGATGGAAGAAAAACAACATTTTCGGCATATTATGCTTTATTATTTTAAGAAAGGTAAAAACACAACTGAAATGCAAAGAAAGATTTGAGCAGTGTATGGAAAAGGTGCGACGACTGATCAAACGTGTCAAAAGTGGTTTGTGAAGTTTCGTGCTGGAGATTTCTTGCTGGACACTGCTCCATGGTCAGGTAGACCAGTTGAAGTTGATAGCGATCAAATTGAGACATTAATTGAGAACAATCAACGTTATACCACGTGGGAGATAGCCGACATACTCAGAATATCCAACACTATGTGCAGATCCCTGTCTGTTATCAAGCATGGTTGGCAGTGTAAGGCTTGACTTTGATCAAGGGCACTTTAACCGCTTAGATCCATAGTTTCCCCCCTCTAAAGTCAGCATAATAATCCCTGCCTTGCCCACCACGGTAGATGATTCTTTGGCCGTAGAAGATGGTGTGGAGAACTGCTTTTAAAGGGTTCTGTAGATGTCAGCTGTCATTGAGGTGCTCCACAGTGAGAGTATGGGTGTGTCCGTTAGGTAAGGGTTTCAGCTGGAGGCATCTCAGATGGGTTAGTACTTCCTCTTAAGCAGTGGGAAGAAGCAAGAGTTCCCATCTTTCTCATCAGGAGAACAAAACCACAAGCACCCAGCACTTATGCCAGCTCCCTCGTTCTGTGCTGTGCAGTCTTTAACAACGGGCTGAAATAGACCAGGGTTTCTTGGGAGGCAGTGATTCTAGCCAGATCAAGGCAGACTTTATTTTCGGGTAGACAGGGATTAGGCTATTCTGGGAACGTTCATGAAGATCAGTAAATTATTACTAATTAATAAAATCTGCATGTTTCTCAGATTTTAAAGGCTGTCCAAGTTTAGTTTATTGGAGCCAAGAGGCTATAAAATAAATTGAACCAAAAAACTCCCATAATAATCATAGTAAGTCTTTCCTTTTGTATAGTACCTGGTACTATACAAAAAGCTTTTACATAATTATCACAGCATCCCAAGGGGTAGGTGAATGTTATACTCATTTTATAGGTGAAAAACAGAAACAACTTGTCCAGTGTCACACAGTTTGTCATTAGCAAACTTGAGACTAGAGGGAAAGAACTCTTTTATTGAACTTTTACTAAATGCAAACTGCTTTCACATTTACTGTCTCATTTAATCCACATAATAGTCTTATAAATTGGTACAATCCCATTTTATAGGTGAGGAAACGGAGGATCAGAGGGGTTAAAAATAAATTGTTCAAGCTTAACAGCTAGAAATTGACAGAACTGATATTTGAATCCAGCTGTTTGGCTCCAAAACTCAGCACTGCTGCACTCTGTTGCCTCTCAATTCATCTGTTCCTTCATTCATTCAACAGTGTTCCAGGCCCAGGGTCTCAGGCTCCCCAGCTTGCTCTGTTTCTAATTTGAGATATTGCCTATCACGTGAATTCTATTGGAATAGAGAGCACGTTCATATAGTACACTTAGCTGTATGTTGGGAGGGTATATACAAAGTAGTGTTGTTGTTTTTATAAAAACCATACCTATTCATTGCAAAAATTCAGCAGTACGGGAAAGTACAAAAAATAAAGCACAGATGGCCGGGGCATATTCAATCCCCTGGAGATAAACAGTTGTTAGCATTTTGACTGACGTGCTTCCGAACATCTCTTTATGCACATATATACACAGATACAGCGTAGTAATAATGAAACAGCCCTGCTTAGGAGCTGTTTCATAGTGGCTCCACGTGCATTGCCTCATTTGAGTCTCACCAAAACCCTGTGAGATGACAGTGTTACCCCATTTTACTCAGAAGGAAACTGATGTTGACAGCAGTGCAGTAATTTGCTCCTTAGTGGTGAGCTCGGTGATCTAAAGACTTAGTCTGTAACTACTACGCTGTCTTGTATGTGATGTTCAGGCCGACCTGGCTTTACTGCGCTTCGCAGGTACTGCGTTTTTTTATTACAGGTGGAAGGTTCGTGGCAACCCTGCGTCCTGCAAGTCTGTTGGCACCAACAACATTTGCTCGCTCACTTCGTGTCTCTGTGCCACATTTTGGTAATTCTCGCAATATTTCAAACTTTATTATTATTATTATTTTATTTGTTTTGTAATCTGTGATCAGTGATCTTTGATGTTCCTACTACGACTCGCTGAAGGCTCAGATGATGGTTAGCATTTTTTAGTAATAAAGTATTTTTTAACTAAAGTATGTACATCTTTTAGACATAATGCTATTGTACACTTAATAGGCTGTAGTGTAAATAGAACTTTTATATTCACTGGGAAACCAAAAAATTTGTGTGATTCATTTTATTGCATTATTGTGGTGATCTGGAGCTGAACGCGCAGTATCTCTGTGGTGTGCCTGTATATGATAGGGCATAAGTGAGAATACACTATAGGCCTTTCTATAACTTGTTTTATTGTTTGATTTCTGGAAGTGTTTATCATACGATAATTCACAGTTTGTAATAATCCTCTAATGTTTTTACTCAACAGTAGTAATGTCTAGGCAGTTAATGTAGATCTATATTTATAATGACTCTGTATATGTACTTTATTTGACCAATCCCTTGTTGAGGATATTTAGTTTATTTCCAGTTTTTTGCTATTTTAAGTTACGCAAGAATTAACATCTTCGTGCCCTTTGGGTTTTAACTTGTTCTGTAGTGATTAAGAGGACATAATCCCCCCAAGTTGAGAATCGCTGGTGTTAGAGCAGTCAGTAATTCTCCAACTTGACCATGCATCAGACTCCCCTGGAGAGCTTGTTAAAGAATACAGCTTGCTGGGTTCCATTCTCCCAAAGTCTCTGATTCACTTAGTCTGGGGACAGGGCTGAGAATTTTCCTCTTTGACAAGCTCCCAAGTGATGCTCACACAGCTGGCGAAGGACCCCACTTTGAGAGCCACTGATGTAAAGGAAGAGCACTTAAATTGGAAATCAGAAGACTTCAGTTCTAATTCCAGCTCTGACAGTAGTTCTGTGACCCTAAACAGGGTGCTGTGTTTTTCTCTTTCTTTGGTCAAAGTGGGAGGATCGGACTGACATTTTTCTTAGGCCACTTATCATTATCAATGAAAACTATGAAATCCTTCAAAATCCATGTTCTTCTGATGTCATACAGTGGCTCTCAAGGTTTGGTTCATTCAGTGCCTGTGTCCTTTTTGCCCTCTTTTTCTTTCTTTTATTCAGTATTTACTGTGAGCCCATGGAAGGTAGTATCATAGGAGAGTTGAATGGTTTGATAGTGAGGCTTAGAAAATGATCAAGTGCTCATTTTTTTCACGTTAGCAAGAATACATCTTTTAAAAAAGAACTGCAGTTCCAAATTTAGTCAGCTACCTAACAAATCCCAGCTTAGCACTAGCAATCCACAGGAAGGTCTTTAATCAGTTGTCCTCATACCTATTAATTTAAACACCAGGGTTATATGCTGGGTGTCAGAGCTTTTCGTAAGAAGGAATGTAAACACCATTGTAAGATTCATGCAAATGGAACTTTTTTGGAAACTAAGAAGCAGTGCTATTTTGGATGAGGAAAAATACTACCCTGTACATTTTAGTAGGAAATCAGAAATAGAGAAAGCCTGATTATCAGAAATAAAACATGAGAAAGAAAAACTAGCTTTTAGAGGGAAAAAAATACATTTCTCTAAAGCAGGACTTTTCAGATTACACCTCTCTTAGACATATATTAATGGCAATTTCTTTGTCATTATCTCTGCTCTCAGAACATGTGTGAAATGAAGATTTTCCTTTTTAGTCCTTGCAGGTTAGGAAGAGCTTGCATGGCCTGGATTGGTGCCTAGACTTCAGACCTTAGGGAGGACTGCTGGCTTTGAGGGCAGCAAGGTGCCTTCAGACCTGTGTGGTTTGATTTTACATGTATGCATTTATACCCCTCCTTTACTTCCCTGCCTTCAAAATCAAATATCTTCATCCCTGCCTTGCCAGTAGGTGCTAGAAATTCCCACAGTGTTCATTCATTTGGTCTTTGCTATGATGTGAATGTTCGTGTCCCCCCAGAATTCACATGTTGTAATCCCTATGTGATGGTGTTAGGAGGTGGGGCCTTTGGGTGATTATGTTACGAGGGTGGAGCCCTCAGAAGTGGGATTAGTGCTCTTGTGAGAGAGACCCCGCAGGGCTTCCTGGTTCTTTCCACCGTGTGAGGACACAGTGAGAGGTCTGTGACCTGGAAGAGGGTCCTCGCCTGACCACACTGGCACTCTGATCTCGGACCTCCAGCCCCCAGAACTGTAAGAAATAAATTGTTTATAAGCCACGCGGTCCGTTACACCACAACCCAAACGGACTAAGCCAGTCTCCATTTCTGAAGGCTTCCACTGGACTAGTCCCCGGAAATTCCCTTCCTTACTTAGCCTCTTAAGAGACACTTAACATGCCAAAGCCTTTGGAATCCATTCATTCTTTCAGTTCCTTAGAGCATTTACTTAATTAATCTGTTCGTTTGTTCATTCTAATTTCCTAGCCTCTGTGGAAAATACAGATATGAACAAGACATTCTCTGATTCATTAGATTTCTTCTTTGACTTCATATTATTGTGCAGTTAGTGTGGGTTGGGTTTATATGTGCCTCTCTGTAGTGGGTTTGGTTTGTGACTTCCAAGCACTGTTATATTGGAAAGGAAGGAGTGATAGGGTTGGTTTTGTGAAGTTGGGAAATTAGAGTTAATTATGGTAACTGCCTCAGAATAGCCAGAGCCTGGGAGAGGGGGCTCTGTGAATCAGTGCCTGTGAATCAGATGTTCCCTTTTTGTCTTTAAGAGACACACAAGTGTGATAGTTGGAGAGAATTCAGAGAAGCACTGAAGGCTGGAAATTCTGGAAAATAGGGCCCCCCGAATTTCAGATGATTTGACCTAGGAAGACAAAGCAATAATTTAGAACTGACTTCAATTATTTGAAGGATTTCTTTTACAAATTAAGAGGATATAAATGAGGCAGAAGCAAAAAATGGACCAGATAGGAAAGAACTTCTTATCCTTTCCAACCAGTTCATTGGAATTGATAATAAGCTAGGTTTAGATATTTTAGGAAAATTACCTAAAACTTGGAGAAAAGGCAAATTGATTATTATGTGCCCTTCCAATGTCACTCAAAAGCATTGTCTAGCAAGCCTGTCTAAGGGATATCTGATACTCTTGGAGTTGATTTACTTTTGTAAAGTTAGATTTTAACTTGTGAAAAATTGATAAGTGACAGGTGATCTTTTTTTGTCCAGTAGAGATCTAAATGATTTCTGTTTAGTAGAAGAGATAACCTCAAAAGTTATAGTTTAATTGCTCTGTAGGATATTAACCAGTTTTGTATCTAATTTGGCAAGATTATTACAGCATTGTTTTTTTCCACCAAGTTTATATGTTTCTTTCACCACCTTTGAACCAGCTTTGCCATCCTGCTGGTTCCCTCATTAAGGACTTACTTAATACATGCATACTATATATTTGTGTGAGAGTTATGTTTTTAGCTTTTTGAAAATTATACTTTGAGAGAAATGAGTGCTTGTGCAGGATATAAGCATCTTAGGTAGCTTTCCCAGGAGTGGGGTTTGACTAATTTGACTTCCATGTCCTTTCAGCCCTGAATTCCCACAATTTTGGATGTTTATCTGAATTCTCTTGGTCACTTGGGTAGTAAATTGCATTTATGGATCATCTAATTATCTGACCTGAATGAATACTTAAAATTCCTGCTTTATCAAGATCTCAGATAGCATAAAGTAGAAAAGGATCATTTCTTCTGTTGTTAAGAATAGCACTATTGGGGCTTCCCTGGTGGCGCAGTGGTTAAGAATCTGCCTGCCAATGCAAGGGACATGGGTTTGAGCCCTGGTCCCGGAAGATCCCACATGCTGTGGAGCAACCAAGTCTGTGCACCACAACTACTGAGCCTGCGCTCTAGAGCTCGCGAGCCACAACTACTGAGCCTGTGTGCCACAACTGCTGAAGCCCACGTGCCTAGAGCCCGTGCTCTGCAACAAGAGAAGCCACCACAATGAGAAGCCCATGCACTGCAACAAAGAGCAGCCCCCGCTCGCCACAACTAGAGAAAGCCCACGAACAGCAACAAAGACCCAACACAGCCATAAATAAATAAATAAATAAATAAAATAAATTTATAAGAAAATAATAAAAAAAAGAATAACACTATTATTTATTTATGTAGCGCTCACAGTTACAGAACACTGACACACCTACTGTTGTATTTGACCCTCTTTCTTTGTGAGGGAGCAGGACAGGAATTATTGTCCCCATTTTATAGGTAACTAAGCTGAGCCTCTGGTAAAGTGCCCTTGCCAAAGGGCACTCGGCTGGTGAAGAGTGGAGCTGGGACCACAGCCCAGCCCTTCACACTCCAAGCTCATCAGCAGCTGCACGAGGGAACCAGGGTTCAAGAGGGTCTTGATAAGAACAGTGAGCTGAAGTAGGGAAAAACCGAAGCAACCTAAATGCCCATCGACGGACAAATGGATAAAGAAGATGTGGTGCATAGGTACAATGGAATATTACTCAGCCATAAAAAGGAACGAAATTGGGTCATTTGTAGAGACGTGGACGGACCTAGAGACTGTCATACAGAGTAAAGTAAGTCAAAAAGAGAAAAACAAATGTATATTAACGCATACATGTGGAACCTAGAAAAATGGTACAGATGGACTGGTTTGCAAGGGAGAAATAGAGACACAGATGTAGAGAACAAATGTATGGACACCAAGGGGGGAAAGTGGCAGGGGGGCTTGGAGGGTGATGAATTGGGAGACTGGGATTGACACGTATACGCTAATATGTATTAAATGGATAACTAATAAGAACCTGCTGTATAAAAAAAATTTTTTCAAAAAAAAAAGCAACTATAAAATCCTACACCACGGCTCCAGACTCCTTGCCTACTGATTTACCAGTGCTGAGTCTCATACTGTAGTTTTGTTAGTCTGTGTGCTCTGTTCCTAACTGTTGGAGAGACCTGAAATGTGTCTGAATCTTCCTTCACCCTCCCTCCCCTCTCCGGGATAGAGCGTTGCTGGACACACAGCAGGTGCCCAGGAAACAGTTCTTGATTGAATGTAGGAATTTGTTTTACATGCTTTTATATCTTGATTCTCCCTTTATTCCTGGTAAGACTCTCTTGGCAAATTTCTGTCTATCTGGGTGACATTGGAGCAGCTGCACTTGTTCATTCAAAAGGATAATCTGCCCTTTTATTTGATGCTTGCACTGGAAAGAGGACTGCTGACTTAACCCAATTTCATCTTTTTATGAAATCTTCCCTAAATCTACAAACTGCTGATTCGTTAATTCAGCAGATATTTATTGACTAGTTCTGTGTTCCAGGCCCTGGGGTAGAACGGTAAAGACGAGGCAGGGCCTCCTCTCATGGGGCTCCCGCTTCCTTTGGCTCATGGTCCTGGTGGTGTCTTAGTATTTCTTTTTTTTTTTTTCTGTGGCATGCAGGATCTTAATTCCCCGACCAGGGATCGAATCCACACCCCCTGCAGTGGAAGTCTTAGCCGCTGGACTGCCAGGGAAGTCCAGTGTCTTAGTATTTCTGTTGAAATATTTTCAGTCTTTGCCCAGTTTCATGAAACACAACATGAAACAACTGAGTTGTGAAAAAGACTCTCTAAAACATGCCCCCAACCCATCAACTTGTCTCTCATCTGCTGCTGGCCCCGGAGTCCACAGCCCACCATCTCTCACCTGCACAGCTGCAGCAGCTTCTCCCACTTCCATTTCCTTCTAAAACTGAAAATCAGGTCATGGTACTCCATTGCTTAAAGCTCTCCAGCCGCTTCCCTGCTGATAAAGCCCTGCTTTCCCCTCTGTCTCCATCCCCCTCTACTCGCTCCTTCTCCATTCCAGCCACACTGTGTGAAAGGGCAGAAGCCAAGCTAGTTTCCTCCTACCTCGGGCCTCTGTACCAGCTATGTTGTCTGCCCATACTGATCTTCCCCTGGTATTTGCACAACTGTCCCTACTTGTCATTCACATCTCAGCTTAAATATCCCTACCTGAGAGGGGCCTTTCCTGTCACCTCTTTTAAGTTCAGTAGCTCCTCCCCCATCACTCTGGTACTTTGCCCTATTTTATCATCTTTTTCTTATTTATTATCTTACTTCCTTCATTAGAATATGAAACTGAGGGCTTTAGCTTTTCACACAGAAATTTGTTGAGGGAATGCAAAGACAGTTTTCAGTAACCTGGTACAGATACTTAGAGAGTGCTTATTGGGTGAGAGGGATTGATGTAGACAGGAATGAAGACGTAATTACCAATAAACTCCTACTTTTGAACAGTGGTAGACTGAAAAATGGATTGTGATTGTGTGTGAATGATTTTTTTGGATAGCTTTTACTTTGAATAGAATTCTCAAAATGGAGGTAAGGGATGTCTTTAGAACTTTTGTTTTGAAGTTAAATGTCACTGTAGGAGTTCAGGTGACATGTAATTTGGGGGGAGGAGTTATTGGAGGAGGACTCACACGTTCCCTGTGCTTTCAATGAGGTGGGGGTTTTGTGTGGTTTAAATTTTTGAAAGGTTAATTCAACTGGAATAAAAGCACGTTCAGTGCATTCAGCACCTCTCTGACCAAAGAAATCTGTGCCTAAGATTGTGCTCTGCCTTGTGAAGGCTTAGAAAGGACTGAAAACAAAGGTCGCTGCTAGTGGGCTCCCCACCAATCAGAGACGGAGGCGCCACGTCGTGATGGATTTCTCTTGAAGCTGTATTTGCATCGCAAGCGTGTCGTTTCACCTGGAATGTCTGTACACTTCTCTTTTTTTAATATTTATTTATTTGGCCGCACCGGGTCTTAGTTGTGGCGTGCGGGGTCTTTAGTTGCGGCGTGCGGGATCTAGTTCCCCGACCAGGGATCGAACCTGGGCCGTCTGCATTGGGAGCGCGGAGTCTTAAGCACTGGACCACCAGGGAAATCCCTGTCCATACATTTCTCACGGAGCTTGTGAGGAGCTAAACTCCTCAGGTCTCCTGTCCCCAGCCCCCTTAGCTCCTGTCCCCAGTGACTCTCACCTGGTCAGAGGCCTAAGACACGTGATGGACAGAGATTACTCCTCAGTACAAGACTTTTGTACAGTATGTGAGATTTTTTTAAAAATAGCTGTTGATTATCATAGGAATTGCTGAGTTTTAGAGCTTATTGTAGGCTGGCTTTGGTCAGGAGGGGGCTCGATGGGATTTTGCAACATGCAGTAATATTAGCTACCGTGGCGTGCGGTTAACGTGTGCCGGCACTTCCTCTCCCCAGCGTCCCGCACACACGCTGTCATCCCCGTTCTCAGATTAGAGACTGAGGCTTAGACGGGAGAGAGTTTTCCCAAGGCTTCTCAGGCAGGTAGTAGTAGAACTGGGCTCAGAGCCCCACTGTCCATAGCCTCTGTGGAGAGGAGGCGGGGAGACCCTTGCGTCCGGGTCCCGGGTTGGCAGGGTGGGAGGTGGGTGGAGGAGGCAAGGCCCGGCTGGGGTGCCGAGACTCCATTCTGCAGACGGGGAGGAGGAGTTGTGCATTTTCACTGGGCGGTGCTGGGGTGGGTGACTGTGCAGGAAGGGGTCAGACGGCAGGGTGGGCAGGAGCTGGGGTGAGACCAGGAAGGCCACTGAGCACACTCTTGAGCGTCTCTCGTTGTGCCCATCCCCCTGCTCAGTGGGACATCTGCGGCCAGGCCGTGAGGACAGAGCTGGATTTTCAGTCTTGTCTGTAGCTCGTTTCCCTTTCTGTTCCCTCCTGCTTGGTCTGTACGCAGCACAGCCGCGAGCGTACCGGCCCGTGCGTGTCAGAGCGCTCCTGCTCACGTGATGGGAACGCTAGTCTCTGCTCAGGTGCCCAGTCTGTGTTTTGTTGCACATACCTCGTGGCTGTGCAAACCTAGAAACCTAACAACCTAAAAAAGTGGCAGAGGAAACATTGGTTGCGATGCCTCAAACCCATGGGACCTCAGATTGTCGTCTCTGAAGGAGCTGTGATGAGGATTCAGTGCCAAGAATTAAATCCTAACTTCACTTTCTTGGGAAATTGACCATTTCACGTGGAAAGCCATGTTGCTGGCAAGCTGAACGTGTGCACGTTAAGCTAAGGACACCAGTTTCAAACATCCTTCTCATGTGGCTTTCCGAGATTGTCCCAGGCCTGGGGACGCCTCCTGTCACCCACCGTGCTTCTGCTCCGTTACCCCCACGCCTGTTTCTCTGCGGAAGCCTCGGGCAGCCCGCACGGCCAGTACCGGCAGCAGGTCAGTGCTCTGGTGGCACAGCCGGGCCCAGTCAGGAGGCTTCTGTTCATAGGATGAGACCGGGAAGAGGAGGTGCGTCCAGAGTGACAAGGGTGAGCGTGATGACGTGTAGCTCGGAGAGCCCCCAGAAAGTCAGCACTGATGGGGCTGCCAGGTCATCTAGGCCCGGTGTTTCCAGGCTGACTCTGGGCCTGACCCTGGTGGAGGGAGGGGAAAGCCCGGTAGCAGGTAGTCTGGGGCTCTTCCATTTTTATCAGGTTTGTGTTCATATCAGTTTCATGTTCCAAGTAAGTGGCATTTAAAAAAACAAAAGCCAAAAAAACAAAAAAAAAACAAAAAAAACAAAAGCCTAAAAAATTACTGTCTGGTTATTTCTTCGTGTTACAAAGGGAACATAAGTCCCAGAGTAGGAGCGTGCTTTGTCTGAGCCTTGAGTCACTGGTGGATGGCCTGGGATAACTCTTTTTTAAAGCATTGTGTGGTCACAGAAGTGCCGTTTGGAGAGGAGTGGAGTGGTCAGGAGTCCCTGTTCCTGACACTTTGGTGTCATCAGTTATCGAGTGGTCAGGTGTGATTGCCCAGACCTTGAAGCACACTCCTTCCCAGTCTGGCCCGAAGGCCATGTCAACTCAGGTTTTCCTACTTCCTGGGGCAGCTGAACCACTTTTTCAGCCCTTAGCAGTCTCTTGTCTGGCTGTGAGATGTGGGGATTAGCCAGGGCCAGCTGGATGAAGGAACTTCAAAGGTTTGCCATGTCCCAGCCCTGTCTCAGGGCCACGGCTGCCTGACAGTCTGTGGAATAAGTCCTCTTAGGGAGGTAGTCTGAGGCAGTTGGATCTGTGGTGTTGGGACCCCAAGCGGGCACAGGGGTTAAAAACGTTGCCATTAAACCTACCCAGGTGCAGGAGGGACTTCCCTGGTGGTCCCGTGGTTAAGACTCCACGCTCCCAATGCAGGGGACCTGGGTTTGATCCCTGGTCGGGGAACTAGATCCTGCATGCATGCCACAACTAAAAATCTCTCATGCCGCATCTAAGACCCGGCACAGCCAAATAAATAAATGAACCTACCCGGAGGCAAGTCATTGCTCTGCCACTTCATAGCAATATGATCTTGGGCAAGTTACTTAACCACTGTGGCCTCTGTTCTCTTATTAGTAAATTGGGGAATCTCATAAAATTATGTCTCAAATACACTTGGTGCTAGGATTTGGTGATTTTTCACCATTTCTATCAACTCTACTAGGACCTTAAAAGAAATGCCCTGAAAGGTATAACCAACTCTCCAAGAGGAGATTCTTGAGTCACCGGTGGAAACCAGGCATGAAGTCCAAAGGTTCTCTAACCTTTGGTGGCCATGGTGGCCATGGTAGAGCACATCTGGCAGTTCCTGGTGGCCATGGGGCCATGGTAGAGCACATCTGGCAGTTCCCACCATGCCAAGTGTCTGGGAGTTAAGGCCCCTGCTGCTCCCCCTATACCTTGCAAAGAGTACCAGGAATGTAGGTTTTGACCTTTAGACCAACCAACAGATCTGTCAAGTCATTGTGGGGTGTCTGCTGTTTCCTACCCCCGCCCTCAAGGGTGGGAAGGATGGGCAGTGGGTGCTCGGTCTGGTGTCTCCTTTCCCTCAGAAGCTTGTCCCTGCCCCTATCCATCTGTGACTCTAACCAGGTAGTTTAATAAATTAAAACATCATATCATTTTATTTGGTATGGGTAAATTGTTCTTACTAAGACTTGGGTAAACTCTACTGCTTTTTTTTTTTTTAAGGACTTAGGACAGTGATTTTATTTACATATCCATTTATCTTATATTCCTGTCCTGAGAATCACAGGACAGAAATACCTTGCCCCTCTTCTCCCTGGGGAAAAAAAATTAAATGAGCTCCTAGTGAAGAGACAGAACTTCAGTGACAGGGTGGCCTCACGTAAAGAAGAGCCATCCAGCTGTCAGCCCCGTCAGTGAGAGACCACCTTGTGAAGTAATGAAGACAATGAGGAACATCTCTGTAACTTTACATGCCTGTAAAGAACTTCCACAAGTCCTGCCGTGTTGGGTCCTTGCCCCCATCCTGTGACAGAGGCCTGGGCAGGATCCGCATTCTTCCGGTTTTACATACAGGGAGTCTCAGGCTGCCAGTGATCACAGAGTTAGTAAAGTGGCAGATCTGCGACTTAAACTTGGGTTATTTAGTGATGCTGCCTCTCCTGCGTTTTCTGATCTATCGCAGCGCTGCCAAGAAGCTGCCATCACTGGAGGGTCTGGGCAGAGGCTGTCAGGAATACTGTGGAAGGCATCTGGGTCGGCTTAGTTGACGATTGCTGTGCGGCTTGAGGGGCAGAGAATTCCCCAGAGTGTCCTGCTCACCAGTCAGTCGCCTCAGTTGGCCATCATCACTTCATTTCTTTAACGAGGAGCACCTTTGTGTGAATACACACACGCCCTAGCTTGCTTTTCTCCCTGATAGAAAGCTGAGGAGGTTCGCCCAGCAAACCTCTACTGAGTAACCCCTCCCTGTCAAGCTCTCTGCCGGGCCCTGGGAATACGGAGATTAACCTCACACAGACCCCCCTCAAGGGCCTCAGAGATGTGGGGTGGGCAGGACGCTGTAAGGCAGCGCAGCTGACAGCAGAGAGAGCAGCTGACAGTCCTGGGGGTGGTTCAGGCTCCTGGGGAAGGAGCAGCGCGGGAACAACGTGGGCCACGTGGAAGGGTGCAGGCCATGTGGGGAGCAAGAAATAATCTGGGCTGCTTGGCCTGGGGACCAGAGGACAGAGGCCCTGGCTAATTTTGGGAACTGGGAGTGTCTAGCTGAATTTTGGGGTTTGTGACAAGTTTTAACGGAAGAAAGTTGGAGACATAAGACTTTGTGTGTTGCGCTGAGACGTTTTTACTTAATCCCGTGACCACCGAGGAACTAAGGGTTAAAATAGGCGGACATCAAAATCAGACTAAGAAAAATTGTTCTGGCAGATTGTTAGAGAAGGGACAGAACAAGGAAGACCAGTTACTAATACGAGAGACTAAGAGGGAAGTGCTGGAGGCGAGAGCTGAGGCAGTGGGTCTGGGAGTGGGGAAGGGTCGGATTCAAAGAAACCTTCCTGGGGTAGAATCAGAGTTAGTGACCGGCGTGAGGGAGAGAGGAAAAGTCAAGAGTGACTCACAGGTTTTTATTTGAGATCCGCCTCCCTTATTTTATAAAGATTTGCGATCCAGATGCTGACAGCTCTCCTTAATGGCAACTTTCAGAGCACAGCCTCAGCGCCCTTGCCAAATCTCGCCAGCTCGGGCTTTACAAACAGGCAAACATTCCTCTTTTTTTGGCTGACGTCTCGTTTCCTTTTTCTTAACTTCTGTTCTGAAATTGTTACAGCAGTTTTTGTACTTCAAGGAATTGGAGCCCGGTACATAATAAGATACTCAATAAATGAATAATCAGATAAATGAGGTCACGCATCCTGGTTGACCTACAAGGTGATGCTGTTCGTGGTAAAGTGCTGGGCATGAAGCGTGAATTCTGTCATTCCAGAGCAGCTTGTGCATTTGTGCTAAAATAATGTTTGATAGTGGAAGGGTAAAATACAGAATTCTGAAGAATTTCTGGTAACACGCAGCCCGGTGTCGGGCTCCTCTGCATTCGCTGCCCACGGCGGTCATCGTACCTGACCCTGAGCACAGCGGTGGCCGCGGGGGGGTGAGGTGACCCGGCAGAGCGCGGGGGAACAGATTGCGCTCTCGTGCCTGTATGCTCTTGCCCCCCACCCCATCCGCCGTACGGTTCGGTGGGGGCGTGTGTTGTGTGATTTCCCCAGGATCCCAGGCGTGCCTGGGGTTCCTCTTCTTGCCCGGGACTGACCCAGCTCCCAGCGTGCAGCCTCGGCATTCGCTGCGTTAATCAGACTCGCTGGAATGATCACGTGGTCCTCTAGCTGCTGCTCGTCAGCAGCTGGCTGAGCTGGAGGCTGCAGGCCCGTCTGCAGAAAGCCTTCTACTTCAGAATGTGGGGGGTTGGGGGGTGCAGACCCCGCCTCTTTCTTCTGCACTTCGCACCATCTGACTGACTAAATGGTTGTCCTCCCAACCAGGAAGGCTACCAGGCAATATAAGGAGATTGTCTCTGACTAGGTCATGTTTGCATTTGAAGAATTCAGGTATGTTCTGGGTTTTCTACATCAGTCTGCCGCTGGGTTTTTGTTCTCGCTAGGTTTTTGCTGTGTAATGACAGCTTAGGCTCTGGCTGGTTCTCACAAAAGAAGGGTTCTTTTCTGTGGCGGGGTTTCTCCCGGTCACAGGGGTGGGAGGCGCGGAGGTGGTACCGGTCCAGGCTGTTTACTGCAGGACAGATGCAGCGTGGGTAATTGGTTTGATGGTGTGTGAATGTGCCGAGGACCCCACCTTGTGCCTCATCTGAGCTGTGCTGTTGCTGGTGTAGAGGTATGAATACAGAATAGGGACTGCTTATCCAGAAGGAGTCTCTTGCTGCCTTTTGTTTTTCTTCCTTTGTCAAACTCATGGAGCCTGACTGCTCTTTTAAAAAACGCTAATTGTAGCGGTGAAGGCGAAAATCCTGCAAGTCTGTCTGCTTAGTCAAGATTTGATCTTGGCTCTGATTTTGCTCGTTGTGAATAGTGATCTCGCGGCTGGGCAGTTTTCTGGGAAGTACCCTCATGATGTTTTGTTAACAGGGTCCTTCTTTGCTTTCGTCAGCTTTTCAGCTGCTGTAATTATTAATGCTCCAGATTAGAGTCTTTTGTGAATCTTACGCCTTCTCTTTCCTCCATCTCTCCTCCCTGGGTATGAATGTGGGGAGGGGTGCTCCAGAAGAGATAGTCTCTAAGAAATGAAAATAAAGGAGGTGGGATGGGAGGGTTACCGGCTCATTCTTGTGCAGGTCTCCCCCTCTTCGGAGCATACGGAAGACAGTGTGTCTGTTTCAAACCTCTGACAGCTTCTCATTTCTCAGATGGAATTTCTGTGTATTTTAGAACTGAACGTAAATACCATATTGATGGGCGAAGAAGTGATTGTGTGGGAACCTCCACAGGCCTTTTTCATTCCCTCCAAATGTTGCTGCAGTAGACATTAAAATGGTAATAGAATTAACCACCTTTCATTACTTGTAAGAGGAAACTAGAGACCTTTTGATCAAAATCAAGGGAGAGGATGAGAGCATTATCAGCTTTCCACAAAGAAAAGCAGGGCCACGGAGGTTGTTCCCTCCCTTTCTATAAACTTGGGGCTTTGGATCCAGGAAGTTATCCTTTGTTTAAGAGCGTGCCTCTGCATTATTTCTAATGGACTGGGTTTGTGAAAAGAACATTCTTTCCACGTGGCAACATGCTCTGATGACATGGGGTGACACCGTGACCAGAACTTACAGTTTTATGATAGCTCCATTAGATAACTAACAAGAATTTATTTAATGCCTGGCATGTAACCGTAGATAGGTCCTTAGGGAATGAATCGTAAGTCCTGGGTTCTAATCCGAGTTTCAAAATTGGCTTTCCTGATCCTTGTGAGAGTTACGGAAGAGCTTTGTAAATCGTAGAAAGTAGTACAGTGGTGAGGCTCATATTTTATTGCTAGCATTCGTTTGAGATGGAGTAAGTCTTGGCTTCTGCCTTGAACAAGCTTGGAGCCTTTCGTTGCATTTTGTAGTCAGTGGGGAGGGATGCGTATCAACAAACCCACTCCCACCGTGGCGGCTCCTAGTTCAGGAGCCAAGAGCTGGGTCTGATGAGGCGGAAGGGGGTTGAGTTAAAGGCCACTGCTCTGCTGAGCTGAGAAAGTGGGAAAGTAGAGCAGAAAGGGGAAGTCTGTTACCCTTCAAGTTTCTGCCTAAGCTGGCCCTGAAGAATTTTGCTGAGTATGATTGCATTTTATGACGGCTGCACAGGGCCAGACAGGTGGCTTTCTTCTTTAGTCATGGGGCTTATGCGCATGGGGGCCAGGGGATTGTGGTGGGGCAGCACGGCGCTCGAGAGGAGCTTAGCTTTTTAGTTTAGGTCAGGTTGGTCCTCAAGCTATAGCAGCAGAATCACCTGGAGGGCTCATGAAAACCCACCCCCAGAGTTTCAGATCTAGCAGGTCTGGGATGGGGCTTCAGGATCTGTGTGTCCGATAAGTTCCCAGGTTTTGTGATGCTGCAGTTCTGGGGACCAGACTTTGAGAACCATTGGCTTGGGGAAAGCAGACGTTGTCATTGTTGTCGTTGAGGTGGGAAGTCTGAGGCAGAGGCAAGGAGGGAGGTACAGGGAGGAGCCAGAAGCAGCAGTTCAGGTACGGGCAGGTGGGCCAAGGCGGGGGTGGAGGTGTGAGGGGGGCACGCTCCTGGGGCGGCGGTGGAAGGGATGCTGGGGCGAGAGCAAGGGAACTTGCTTTATAAGCCTCGTTCTGCTGTGTGCTCCTTTGTGGGCTTGGCCAGCCTATTCATCATTCTTAAGTCTCAATTTTCTCAGCTGAAAATGGGGATAGTTGTTCTTGCCAAGAAAGTCTATAATACTGTTAGAATTAAATGAGATAACATAAACTTACTTTATAAATTATAACACTCTTTCCACATGAGAATAAAGGGAGGAGAGGACCCTGGGGGGTCTCCATCAGGTTATCTGTGGACACAGCCCTCCGTACACACACCCAACTCCAAGAGCGCAAGGGCCACCACGTTCATTTTAAAAGGAAGTCTGATTGACAGACACGTTTACCTGCCGTTACTCCCTATTGGACTCTGAGTTCCAATGTGGTCTGTCAATCCTGTCTGTTTTTAACGTTTGTTTCCTTAGTGCCGAAAACCGCTTGACACACAGTAAGGCCTTAGTAAGTGGCGGACGCAGTTCATTTTCACGAGGACTTAGTAAGGAAGAAAAAGCAAGCAAGCGCTCTGGCTTAGCTCGGCGCAGGCCTGGGACGATGCCATGGTGCCCTCTGAGTGTGCTGGTCCAGAAGAGCACGTCGAAAAGCTGACATCTGACCTCCTGAGAAAAATGTGAAGTTCCTCAGCACACCCCCGTTGCAGGAGTGCCAGAGAACTCCGACCACATTTCATAAGGAATCTCCGCGATGCTGTCACTCTAGAATGGGCTGCTGATGGTCATGACTCGCGGGGGCTCGGGGCCCGAGCCTAGAGAGCTGCAGGGTCCCGAGAGCTTGAGAGGCCGGGCCAGCATTTTCCAGCTGGTTAGGGGGTTTCTGCCTTCCACTGATTGCGAGACTGTGTTGTCCTAACACCAGGCCAGCTGTTCTAGCTGGCTGTGCTAGGAGACACACTGCATTTGTGTTTTTGCTTTAAAAAAAAAAAAAACTTCTTAGGCGAGATGTGTGCTGAACTGATAGTTTAAGTCAACATTTACCTGTTACTGCACACCACAGAGGCTGTCCTCTGAGCCCTGCTGGAGACAGCTTTGTGGAATACTGTCTAGTTTTTCTTCCACCTCTAGACCCAGAATAATGACTGCATCCCCTTACCGACCCTGGAATAAAGAGTTTGAAATGTGATTTTCGGCTTCATAATCCCTCAAGTGAGAATGGAACCCAAATCAGAAACCGCTGTTTCTCAGAATTCCTGCCACTTACTCTGATTTATTTCCAGAAGGAATGTGGCATACCAATTCCAGGATTTAAAATCCACAATTGGAATGTGTCCATCACATAAAAATGGGAAGTTACTACTTTGGGTCTGTTTTGTTTTATTTTACTCTTAAGTAAAACATTATTATGGAAGGATTGGATTCAAATTCAAACTGGCTCTTTATTAATTTAAATTTATGTCTAGTCTTGGGAAGTGTTAGCACTTTTCTTGCCCTTTCCCTGGAGTATTGAAACGAGTTAAAATGAGTGGCATCAGGGAAGACCTGAAGTTCGCAAACGAGGAGAGCGCCACCACCCCGTTCGAGGGTCCAGAGCCCAAGCCAACTTAGTTCCTCTCGTTTCCCAGGGTCCTGTAATCCCTTGAAGAAACAGATATTTAGGTACAGTGACTTTCACACTGTGGTGATGAAATAAATCTCAGATCAACAGGAGATGGAAACTGGGCTGGGCAGGGAAAGGGAAGGTACAGAAACTTGATCACTGAGTACCTACTATGTACCAGACACTGCTAGCTGCTTTGCCCCTGGTCACTTTAACCCACATAAAAATGAAAACAGAGACTCAGAGACATGGGACTGTCCCAAAACCTCCACTCCATAAATAATGTTAAGTGAGTGAAGGAAATGAGAACAGAGGCTCAAAGGGGTGAGGTAATTTCCCTGAAGTCACCCAGCAGTTATGGGGATCTGGTCAATTTCAGTTCAGTCCTTTTTTCTCTGATACTCTGGGCCCAGAATGCCATCCTATGAATTGACCCTTGTGTCTTCCAGCCAGCACAGCCTTTCTGAGTCTCTCCTCTGGGCCCAGAGCCTGTTGTAGCTCCAGGCACTTGGCTCACCTCCCTGACTGTGGGAAAAGCCCGGGAATAGAAGAGGAATATTCTGCCCCCAAGGGTAGAATAGACTGACCCCTCCTCCTGGCTCCCACGGCTCCTAGTGATGTAGCTATGCATCAACAGTGCTTACTGTAGTGCAATTGTATAACAATCAGTTTCTTTCACATCCTTCTACCCTACTAAAGTGTGAGCTCTTGGAGGCCAGGAGGCATATCTTAGTCATCTTACCTCACTACCAGCTATTAGCCTAGTGTCAGCTCTAGGAGGGATTAGTAAATGTCTGACTATTAAATGTCTACACTGCTGATACTGTGGGCATTAGGATAACTTTAACTGAGTAAGCCACAGTCCCTAACTGTGGGGAGCTTACAGTCACGCTGTCCGGTCCCCCAGGGCTATTAGTATGCACAGCCACGCGGGTCTTTAGTAGGGGGTGGTAGGGGCACCTGGTTGGAGTACATGGGCGGAGGGTGGAGGGTTGAGGGAGAGAAAAGTAGAGCAGCAGAGAGGGAAGGACAGACAAGTTTCGTTGACTTGACAGTTTCGCCGAGTGTTTGTCTAGCCACAAGCAAAAGTTATTTTGCAAAACAGATAATTTAGCTGTAGGATGGCAACACAGATATATTTTAAAATACCAGTCTGTTCTCCGTTATTAAGTAAGTGTTACAGTTGTTGAGTTTCACTCAAAGTGAAGCAGTGTTGTGGAACCAGACTCCCCTGCAGTTCATACAATGTAAATTTAAAAGCTGGGACCTTGCGGAAGTCACTTTATCTCTCTTTACCTCACTTAGAGGAAAAGGGCTACTTTGAGGTAACATATAGGAAAGAAGTGTATAAATTATAAAACTTCACTATAAATGTTTGCGTTTTATATTTTGGAATCAGTTAATAGTTAACCGGTTCAGGTGCTGCTTTATAAAACAATTTTTGTTTCCATCTCCCATTTCTCTTTGCTTAGCATTCTGGTCTCTTATATAGAAAACAACAAAGCAAAACTGAACTAAGAGGAAAGAATTTTAACTGAACTCATTACCTAGAGGAATAAGCCCCGGAATAGGACACCAGCTTGGGTCTGTGTAACTCTTGCTAGTTACTTAGGATGGTTGCAGAAGAGTCTCCCAACTGTGTAGGTGTGTCCTTTTGGAGGGGGGAGAGCCTTTTTGCTATTAGGATAGCCGTTCATCCAACAAACCACTTCCCGAACATCAGTAGAAAATGCAAATATATGCCATCCTTGGTCCTGCCCTCAGGGAATTACTGTCCCGAGAAGGTGCTGAACCAACACCGAAAGCATGGCGTGGGGGTGGCCAAAGACAAAAGGAACACAGGGAAAACCAGGAGAAGTTCCATAGGGCTCCAGATAAGGTGCCTGGGCAGGGAGGAGGGTCTGGTTTTGCTGTTGTGGAAGTTAGGGAGACTTGTGGGGCGGGCCGGGCTGTCTCTTGGAGCGAGTCTTAGAGAAGCATAGGGTTTGGGTGCGTGAGAATAAAGGGAAGGGCTGTTGGCAGCAGTGCAGGAGCTGAGGCCCGGGAGGGAGCCGGGAGCCAGGGGCCGTGTGCTCTTAGCCATATTTTGGCTGGTAAAACCTGAGGAGAAGGGACTTTTTCTCACTCTTTTCAGGGTAACCCAACCTGGTTGTCTTTTCCTCATGAGGGTCACTTCTCTCTGCCCTGAAGGTCACTGTTTTGCGGAGGTAGACATTTTTCACCTTTAGGGAATGTGTAGTATTTGTGGGAAACGCATGTTTTGCAGTGCTGGCTTGTTACTTCGCACAAGTTACCTAAGTTCTTTGTGGTTTAGTCTGCTTGTCTGTAAGATGGGGGTATTACCTACCTCCCAGAGCTACTGTGTTGATTAAATGAGATTACTTATATAAAGCATCTGGCAGGGTTTCTGGCACTTAGTAGATACTCAATAAATTAATTCCTTTAATTTACCTTAAGCAGCAGAGCATTTAATTCAGACCCTCATCCTGGATTAGAAATTACATAGGAGCCAGGAAGGAGACCTGACACACTCTTAAGGATGGGGAGCACATCTGATCTCCCCGTTTCCTTGGCATTCAGACTCAGAATGCCAGCAATCAGTCCGTGGAAGATAATCCTGTTTGCTGCTGAAATGTTTATGACATGGTGAACTGACTGTGGTGTGACTAATCAGCTGAGAGGCTGGATCTCGGCTTGGTTGGCACACAGATTCATTGGGCTGAGAGATTAATTAAGTTCCCTGAAGTTGACATAACTGGGACTCTGCCGCTTTCTGGCTAATCGTGATAACATAGCCAGAGCCCACCGTCACGCGTCAACATTGTCCCAGCGCCTCCCTGGTTAGTCCGCAGCCCCGTTACTCATTGTTCTGTGTTCCTCCGGGTCATATCTCTTTATCTCCAGAGACTGACATGAGCAGTAGATGCCTGTTGAACTGACATGGGCCGCACTGGACCGGTTCGGTGTGTGAGCTCTCCTTTGGGGGAAGCAGAGTGAATTACGGGTGGGAACTCTGTGGAGAGCACCATTCCAACCAGCAGGAGCTGCTGTGCGTGTGGTGTAGCACATCCTGCGGTAGCTCTGCCGGGCCTCAGGAGAAGCCACGGAAGACCTCGACTTGGGGGTCCCCCGTAATGGCTCCCTGCTGGGAGGGTGCACTGAAACCTGGCACAGGTGCCCAGGTCGCACCTCAAACCTACCGACTCCAGGTATTCGGAGGTGGAGTCCAGGCGTGTCCATTTTTTTTCAAGGCTCCACTGATGACACACCTCCCTGGTTGGAGTTTGTGGGGAGAACCTGAGCTTGGGAACCTGAAAACCCTAGGTTCTAATGATACTGTGTTACCTTAGATACGCCACTTAACTTCACTGGGATGTAGTTGGCCCACCTGGAAAATACAAATAATAATTTATGTGGTTCAGAGAGAACAAGATGACGGCCACGCGGGAGCGTGGGAAAGTCAGGAGCCCTGGATAATGAAAGGCGCTGTCACACGTGCTTTCAAGTTCAGCTGGCGCCTCCTGCGGCAGATTGAACCCAGGTGTGTTGTGTGTGTGGGGCTCGTACAGACACAACACTGGGTCTAGAACTGGTGTGTGGCCTGCTGGTGTGTGGTCTGTTGGGTTTGGTAACTGGTCATGTGGCTCTCAGGAGTTCATCCTGAACCCGGTTACAAGTGAGTGGGATTGTTTTCACTCCAGTCAGCCACTTCAGGGCCTGCCCGATGCCAGGACGGATCTCGCTGTGCATCTTTGAGACTAGCTTGGCCTCCGTCTTCCTCAGCACGAGGGCTGGAGGAGAGAAAAGGCAGCCTGCGTTTATTTTTGGAGGCACTGGAGAAGACTGAAAACTGGGAGCCCTTCCGTCCCTGAGGTCACCCCTATGCCCCTGGAGCACAGGGTCATAGGAAAGAGAACCCGGAGCAGGAAGGTGGGTGTCCCTCCGGGGCTCCCTCCAGGGTATTCAGAAGCTCTGTCCTTCCTGTTTCACTGTGTGCCGTGGGTCAGAAGCTGTGTATTGAGTCAAGATAGAGCCTTCTCAGGAGAGATGGGGAAATGGGTAAAACTATGTGGTTGGATATGCTTTTATGAACAGGACATCAAACAAACTGTATGATTTAAAGAAGTGTTTGTATTCAGTGATGAAGTTCCTTTTCCTGGAGAGAGGATGCTTTCACAGTCAAATGAACCTTGGAGCACTTCCAAAGCCAGAGAGTGAAGACTGTGTATTTTCCTTATTCACCCACTTACTGAAGAGTTGAGGGCATTAGAGATTCCTAAGGTGGAGGAAGGCAGATATGTTTTGCTACAGTTGATGAAACTGTTTGTTTTCCTGGTCTTGGTTGGGGCATTATGATAATCAGGTTCCTGTCGTGATTCGAAGTGTGAATCAGCTCACCCCGCCCTGACTGAAAACTTAAATGCAGCCTGCCTCAAAGAAAGGTGGGCAATGCGGGGAACACGTCCTAGTGTTTGGGGGACGGCCCTTTACCAAGTTGCAGTATAACCGTCCACCGCCAGTCCAGCTCCTCTTTGTCTTCTGCAAATGAAGCCCGCTGTGGCCTGACTGCGTGCGCTCTCTTAAAGCTTAACTCCCAGGAATCTTCCCTCCGCTCTAAAAAACGGATTTAGTCACAGATCTGCACGTGCCACTTTGCTTCCCCGTCTCTAAACTGAAACCACAGAAGACGTTTCAAGAATTCAGCGAGAGGCAGAGTGAAAGGTAAGGAAAGAGTTTATTAGTAAGTATAGGATGCTTGTGAGAGATACAAGCAGGCAGGCAAGGGAGTGCCGCCCCCAGAACTTAGTGGGCTACAGTTTATAATCAAAGGAGAAGTGGGGCGGGGGAGAAGACCACCTTCTTCCTCACTCCTAAGCAGATGTCAGGCTTCCATCATCAGCTCCTCCTCCTTCTCCACGTCAGGCGGGGGAGTTCTCTTGTCCCTACATGGTCAAACTGGGACTGTCATGGCGCAATGGAAATGAGCAAAAAGGCGGCAACATACACTGAAATACAGTAAATCATCTCAGGTTTCAGTATAATGTCACCTTTTCCTTATATTTTCGTTTTTCGTGTGTGTAGAGGAGCATGTCCTAGGAATCATTAACTTACTGACCTCCCTGGGCAGGATGTGGGCCTCATTCCACCATGGTTTTATTGTTTTGGGGGGCATGTCTCATGCTTCTGTTGCACGGTTTTGTTGCTAAGCAAGCCTGTTCGGTTTCCTGGTTAAGCAAACCTGCTTTCTTGACTGATCATTAACTTACAGGATTCGCCCATACCTTTTTCTTTGCTTACGATTCCCTAGTCCAATTAACTATTTAATTACCTACTTTGTCCCTTTACTCTTTTCCTGTCAAAACCATTGTTTTCTTCGCATGAAACCCTTCAAAACCCAGGACTGCACACACTACCTTCCGGAGCCTTTTCTGACCTCTGTCGCCCAAATAAACTTCTCTTTTTTACTGAACTCCCATAGAGCACTCAAGCTGTGTAACACTTAATCTAGTATTTAATGTTTCTTCGTCTTATTTTCCTGACTAGATTGAGGCACGCTTGAAGGCAGAAGCAGTGTTCAATGCATCTTCATCCCGTCTGTCACACTTGAGCAGAGCTGGGTGAGGCCTGGCTTCTCAGCACTTTTTATTTACTCATTTTTATTACTTATTTAAAACCTTCTGCCATATGCCAGTCGTTGTTACAGGCCCTAGAAGGGGAAACGGCAGGAAAAAGGACAATTTGCTGCCTCTCTGACGTCTGTTCATTACTGAGCATGAAGGCGTGATTGGGGTTTTGAGAGAGGTACCGAGTGGAGAGCAGGACCTGCTGTGCACGGGCCGGGTGTGTCCGGGCAGTAGAGCAGCAGGAAGGCCTGAGAGGGGCCAGGTGGTAGGTTTTCAAAGCTGTAGGGACTTACAGAAGGTTTGAGCTAGTAAAAATGCATGTGAAGTTTAAAGAGTCGTTACGTATTTAAATGAAAAGTTTTTCTGGTTCTTCTAGATTCAGATGCAAACAAGATAACACGTGTGCACGTGTACCCACCATATTCCAGGCACTTTTGCTGTCATCTCTAATCTTCCCAACAATCCTATGAGCTAGGCATTATTATTACCATTTTATCTAAGAGGCACCTAAGGTTCAGAGAGGTTAGGTCACTTCCTCAGAGTCACACATCTGCTTAATTGGTAAAGCTGGAAATTGGATCTAGGTCTTCTAACTAAAAAGTCAATGCTTGTTTTTATCATTCTGACCCTAATTTTGTAAAACAGAGTCTGTGAGGCATTCTGGCACTATTTGTTTTATATAATGTTTCATTGGATAAGTGAATATATCACATTTATTGAGCCCTGACTGTGATAATTGTAACCTGCTAAGCACTGTATAGGCATGAACACACGTACTACCGTCCTCATAGGAATCCTGTGAGACAGCTGCTGTTATTGTCATGTCTGTTTCACAACTTGTCCAGCATCACACAGAGCTGGCACTTGAACCCAGGGCCGTCTGACTCTGAGACCTGTGCTTTTGACTGCTGTCTTAGTCATACAAGGGGCTTCATGGGGAACGAAGTTCTGTGGTCAGCTGTTTGAGAAAAATTGCACACCCCATGCCCAGGAGAGTAGCATGAAGGCTCTGAGAAGTCCTGTAGCGGCGGGTGTGTGTATATGTGTGAATTTTGCCCCGAGTTTCCCATGTGTGTTTGATGAAGGAACTTTTATTGCCTAACACTTAATTTTTAGTTTTAACTCTGGAAAATGCTGCTGTAGCAGAAGGAGAATCTGAGCCTGGGAATTAGAAGAGGGGGGAGAAGAGAATATTCAGAGCAAAATACATAAATGGAAGAAGATAATAAATAGAGCCTGTTATTTGAAGTCTCATTTAGGTGTGAGTTCAGGCTTCTGCTCTTACTGGCTGTGTAATTTGGGGCAAATCATTTATTCTTTTTGGGTCTCACTTGCCTTATCTGTAAAACATTGTTGTGAGGAAAAGTGTAATTATGTACGCAAAAGTGCTTTGTTAACAGTAAAACGCGTAGTTTTTTTTTCAGTTGTTATTTGCCAAGTTCATTTAGCGCCCTAGTACCTAACACGGCATCTACTAGCTATTTGAAGCAAGACAATTAAAAGTTGTTCCATGAATGAATTTTGTCTTATGTGTCTCTGAGTTCTGTAGCTGACATGTTACAACTGAAAAATTTTTTTAAATGTTCCTTGAATTTTCTTTCTAAATTGTGTTTTTGCTAGGTTTTATGTTTTTGAAGTTTAATGAAGTCACTCAATTGGAAAATCAAGAACCATGTTTCTGTCATTCACTTTGTTGTACCCCAGTTTGGACTGCCAAGACAGTTTATTTTGTGTGTTTCTGACATGTCCCTGGCAGCAAGAAATTTTTGGACAGTTCCAAATGGTAAATTTCATTCAACAGTGTGCATGTGTTAGCTTTTTTTTCTTTAATAAATTTATTTATTTATCTTTGGCTGCGTTGGGTTTTCGTTGCTGTGCGCGGGCTTTCTCTAGTTGCAGCGAGCGGGGGCTACTCTTCGTTGCGCAGACTTCTCATTGCGGTGGCTTCTCTTGTTGCGGAGCACGGGCTCTAGGCGCACGGGCTTCAGTAGTTGTGGCGCGCAGGCTCAGTAGTTGTGGCTCGTGGGCTCTAGAGCGCAGGCTCAGTAGTTGTGGCGCACGGGCTTGGTTGCTCCGCGGCATGTGGGATCTTCCCAGACCAGGGCTCGAACCCGTGTCCCCTGCATTGGCAGGCGGATTCTTAACCACCTCGCCACCATGGAAGCCCTCTTTTTTTTTTTTTTTCACACTGCTCGTTCTCTCAGATGTGCCCATCTGTGGGTTGTTTTTTTTTTTTTAAAGGAATTTCTAATGTATCACCCTCTTGAAGGAATTACTCTTGATGTTTCCGTGATAAAGTCTAGCTCTCTTAAAGGACTGTAAGGAGGAGAAACTTGCTGCGGTTTTGCTTACCAGTACAGATCTTACTGATGGGGAGTGCTAAGATGTCAGGGCATTCATTCTTTGCCCACTTCAAATAAGTCATTTGTTTTTTAGCACCTGGCCAAAGAGGCAGAGATGAGCTTGAGGTTATTTCAATAAGTAAGACGTTGCACAAAGATCAAGAAATTTTTAAAAAGAGAGAGGCAGTCAAAATATCTTTTAGCACACCTCTTTGTTTGCTGGAATAGCATTTATTGCTAGAAAGATACTGTGTTTTGCCCAGCAGCCATTTTGGAGAGGAGGGGTTAAGTAGAGGGGAACTAGCTTTCCGTTCCCTGGTAACTTGACCTGGTCATGCAGTTTGTGTGGGCCTGACACCTCACCGCCACTCTGGGGTGGCACACAACGCAGGCCTGGCCCGGCCAAAACTCAATCCCCTGACTGTGGTGATTGGCTTAGGTGCAGGCATGTCATCTAAGAGTCCTCCATGAGACCCCTGATGGGCTAGAGCTATCAGGAAAGATGCCGGTTTTCTCTGTCAGGATCATGAAAGCCTCAAGTCATTGGTAACCTTCTTTCCCACCATGTGGGGAAAGATGGTCTGCTAATGAAGCCAGAGAGAGAAGTAGGGTTTAGCAAAGGCCAAAGAAACTGAATTCTCCCGGCATTGCTGAGCTTGTGTGTCCCGCTTTCTGCCCTGCTTAATCCAGGCTTATTCATGAGTCCACTTTTTTGTACTGTATGAACTAATAAATTCCATTTTTTCCCATTAGTATCTGTCACTTACAACCTAAAGAATCCCAAATAATACAAAACCATGCAAGATAAATAAAAACAGACTAAAAACTGTATCATTTTTACCTCCAGAGGAGATGACTGTCCCAGTAATCTTCAGAATTGTCAGACCACATTTACAGTGTTGTATTCCATCTGGGTGTTTAACAGAGGACTGTGGTCTAGGAAACTGATATGGATGGAATTGTGTCCCCCTGAATTCACAGGTTGAAGCTCTGATCCCCAGTGTGACTGTATTTGGAGATGGGGCCTTTAAGGAGGTACTGAAGGTTAAATGGGGTCGTAAGGGTGGAGCCCTAATCCAATACGACTTGTGTCCATATAAGAAGAGGCAGAGGGCTTCCCTGGTGGTGCAGTGGTTGGGAATCTGCCTGCCAATGCAGGGGACACAGGTTCGTGCCCTGGTCTGGGAAGATCCCACATGCCGCGGAGCAGCTGGGCCCGTGAGCCACAGTTACTGAGCCTGCGCGTCTGGAGCCTGTGCTCTGCAACAAGAGAGGCCGCGATAGTGAGAGGCCCACGCACCGCGATGAAGAGTGGCCCCCACTTGCCACAACTAGAGAAAGCCCTCGCACAGAAACGAAGACCCAACACAGCCATAAATAAATAAATAAAATTTTTAAAAAAAGAGGCAGAGTCACCAGGAGAGCTCGCACGCAGAGGAAGGCTGTGTGAGGACACAAGGAAAGGCGACATCTATTGTACAAGTCAGGTGAGAGACCTCTAGAGAAACCAACGTTGCTGACACCTTGATTTGGACTTGCAGCCTCCAGAACTGCGAGAAAGTGGATTGCTGCTCCTAAGCTCCCACTCTGAGGTATTTCGTTACAGCCACCCAAGTTGACTAATACAGGCTCATTCATTCATTCATTCATTCATTTCTTTTTTTTTAGGTTGTTTTTTTTTTTTAACATCTTTTTTGGAGTATAATTGCTTTACAGTAGTGTGTTACCTGATTCATTGCTATACATATACATATATCCTGATATCTCCTCCGCCTTGCGTCTCTCTCCTACCCTCCCTATCCCACCCCTCTAGGAGGTCACAAAGCACTGAGCTGATCTCCCTGGGCTATGCGGCTGCTTCCCGTTAGCTATCTATTTTACATTTGGTAGTGTATATATGTCCATGCCACTCTCTCACTACGTCCCAGCTTACCCTTCCCCCTCCCCGTGTCCTCAAGTCCATTCTCTATGTCTGCATCTTTATTCCTGTCCTGCCCCTAGGTTCTGCAGAACCATTTTTTTTTTTTAGATTCCATATATATGTGTTAGCATATGGTATTTATTTTTCTCTTTCTGAATTACTTCACTCTGTATGACAGTCTCCAGTTCCATCTACCTCACTACAAATAACTCAATTTCTTTTTATGGCTGAGTAATATTCCATTGTGTATATGTGCCACATCTTCTTTATCCATTCATCTGTCAATGGACATTTAGGTTGCTTCCATGTCCTGGCTATTGTAAATAGAGCTGCAGTGAACATTGTGGTACATGACTCTTTTTGAATTATGGTTCTCTCAGGGTATATGCCCCGTAGTGGGATTGCTGGGTCGTATGGTAGCTCTATTTTTACTTTTTTAAGGAACCTCCATACTGTTCTCCATAGTGGCTGTATCAATTTACATTCCCACCAACAGTGCAAGAGGGTTCCCTTTTCTCCACACCCTCTCCAGCATTTATTGTTTGTAGATTTTTTGATGGCCATTCTGACTGGTGTGAGGTGATACCTCATTGTAGTTTTGATTTGCATTTCTCTAATGATTAGTGATGTTGGGCATCCTTTCATGTGTTTGTTGACAATCTGTATATCTTCTTTGGAGAAATGTCTCCTTAGATCTTCTGCCCATTTTTGGATTGGGTTGTTTGTTTTTTTGATATTGAGCTGCTTGAAAATTTTGGAGATGAATCGTTTGTCAGTTGCTTCATTTGCAAATATTTTCTCCCATTCTGAGGGTTGTCTTTTCGTCTTGTTTATGGTTTCCTTTGCTGTGCAAAAGCTTTTAAGTTTCATTAGGTCCCATTTGTTTATTTTTGTTTTTATTTCCATTTCTCTAGGAGGTGGGTCAAAAAGGATCTTGCTGTGATTTTTGGCATAGAGTGTTCTGCCTATGTTTTCCTCTAAGAGTTTTATAGTGTCTGGCCTTACATTTAGGTCTTTAATCCATTTTGAGTTTATTTTTGTGTATGGTATTAGGGAGTGTTCTAATTTCATTCTCTTACATATAGCTGTCCAGGTTTCCCAGCACCACTTATTGAAGGGGCTGTCTTTTCTCCATTGTATATTCTTGCCTCCTTTATCAAAAATAAGGTGACCATATGTGCGTGGGTTTATCTCTGGACTTTCTATCCTGTTCCATTGATCTATATTTCTGTTTTTGTGCCTGTACCATACTGTCTTGATTACTGTAGCTTTGTAGTATAGTCTGAAGTCCAGGAGCCTTATTCCTCCAGCTCCGTTTTTCATTCTCAAGATTGCTTTGGCTGTTCAGGGTCTTTTGTGTTTCCATGCAAATTGTGAAATTTTTTGCTCTAGTTCTGTGAAAAATGCCATTGGTAGTTTGATAGGGATTGCATTGAATCTGTAGATTGCTTTGGGTAGTATAGTCATTTTCACAATGTTGATTCTTCCAATCCAAGAACATGGTATATCTCTCCATCTGTTTGTATCATCTTTAATTTCTCTCATCGGTGTCTCATAGTTTTCTGCATACAGGTCTTTTGTCTCCTTAGGTAGGTTTATTCCTAGGTATTTTATTCTTTTAGTTGCAATGGTAAATGGGAGTGTTTCCTTAAGTTCTCTTTCAGATTTTTCATCATTAGTGTATAGGAATGCAAGCGTTTTCTGTGCATTAATCTTGTATCCTGCTACTTTACCAAATTCATTGATTAGCTCTAGTAGTTTTCTGGTAGCATCTTTAGGATTCTCTATGTATAGTATCATGTCATCTGCAAACAGTGACAGCTTTACTTCTATTCCTATTTGGATTCCTTTTTCTTCTCTGATTGCTGTGGCTAAAACTTCCAAAACTGTGTTGAATAACAGTTGTGAGAGTGGGCAACCTTGTCTTTGTTCCTGATCTTAGTGGAAATGGTTTCAGTTTTTCACCATTGAGGACGAGGTTGGCTGTGGGTTTGTCATATATGGCCTTTATTATGTTGAGGAAAGTTCCCTCTATGCCTACTTTCTGGAGGGTTTTTATCATAAATGCGTGTTGAATTTTGTCGAAAGCTTTCTCTGCATCTATTGAGATGATCATATGGTTTTTCTCCTTCATTTTGTTAATATGGTTTATCACATTGATTGATTTGCATATATTGAAGAATCCTTGCATTCCAGGGGTAAACCCCACTTGATCATGGTGTATGATCCTTTTAATGTGCTGTTGGATTCTGTTTGCTAGTATTTTGTTGAGGATTTTTGCCTCTATGTTCATCAGTGATAATGGCCTGTAATTTTCTTTCTTTGTGACATCTTTGTCTGGTTTTGGTATCAGGGTGATGGTGGCCTCGTAGAATGAGTTTGGGAGTGTTCCTCCCTCTGCTATATTTTGGAAGAATTTGAGAAGGATAGGTGTTAGCTCTTCTCTAAATGATTGATAGAATTCACCTGTGAAGCCATCTGGTCCTGGGCTTCTGTTTGTTGGAAGATTTTTAATCACAGTCTCAATTTCATTGCTTGTGATTGGTCTGTTTATATTTTCTGTTTCTTCCTGGTTCAGTCTCGGAAGGTTGTGCTTTTCTAAGAAATTGTCCCTTTCTTCCAGGTTGTCCATTTTATTGGCATAGAGTTGGCTTGTAGTAATCTCTCATGATCCTTTGTATTTCTGCAGTGTCAGTTGTTACTTCTCCTTTCTCATTTCTAATTCTATTGATTTGAGTCTTCTCCCTTTTTTTCTTGATGAGTCTGGCTAATGGTTTATCAATTTTGTTTATCTTCTCAAAGGACCAGCTTTTAGTTTTATTGATCTTTGCTATTGTTTCCTTCATTTCTTTTTCATTTATTTCTGATCTGATCTTTATGATTTCTTTCCTTCTGCTAACTTTGGGGTTTTTTTGTTCTTCTTTCTGTATTTGCTTTAGGTTTAATGTTAGGTTCTTTATTTGAGATATTTCTTGTTTCTTGAGGTAGGATTGTATTGCTATAAATTTCCCTCTTAGAACTGCTTTTGCTGCATCCCATAGGTTTTGGGTCATCGTGTTTTCATTGTCATTTGTTTCTAGGTATTTTTTGATTTCCTCTTTGATTTCTTCAGTGATCTCTTGGTTATTAAGTAGTGTATTGTTTAGCCTCCATGTGTTTGTATTTTTTACAGATTTTTTCCTGTGATATCTAGTCTCATAGCCTGTGGTCCGAAAAGATACTTGATTTCAGTTTTCTTAAATTTACCAAGGCTTGATTTGTGACCCAAGATATGATCTATCCTGGAGAATGTTCCATGAGCACTTGAGAAGAAAGTGTATTCTGTTGTTTTTGGATGGAATGTCCTATAAATATCAATCAAGTCCATCTTGTTTAATGTATCGTTTAAAGCTTGTGTTTCCTTACTTATTTTCATTTTGGATGATCTGTCCATTGGTGAAAATGGGGTGTTAAAGTCCCCTACTATGATTGTGTTACTGTCGATTTCCCCTTTTATGGCTGTTAGCATTTGCCTTATGTATTGAGATGCTCCTGTGTTGGGTGCATAAATATTTACAATTGTTATATCTTCTTCTTGGCTCGATCCCTTGATCATTATGTAGTGTTCTTTGTCTCTTGTAATAGTCTTTATTTCAAAGTGTATTTTGTCTGATATGAGAATTGCTACTCCAGCTTTCTTTTGATTTCCATTTGCATGGAATATCTTTTTCCATCCCCTCACTTTCAGTCTGTATGTGTCCCTAGGTCTGAAGTGGGTCTCTTGTAGACAGCATATATACAGGTCTTGTTTTTGTATCTATTCAGGCAGTCTGTGTCTTTTGGTGGGGGCATTTAGTCCATTTACATTTAAGGTAATTGTCAATATGTATGTTCCACTTACCATTTTCTTAATTGTTTTGGGTTTGTTAGTGTAGGTCTTTTCCTTCTCTTGTGTTTCCTGCCTAGAGAAGTTCCTTTAGCATTTGTTGTAAAGCTGGTTTGGTGGTGCTGAATTCTCTTAGCTTTTGCTTGTCTGTAAAGGTTTTAATTTCTCCATCGAATCTGAATGAGATCCTTGCTGGGTAGAGTAATCTTGGTTGTAGGTTTCTCCCTTTCATCACTTTAAATATGCCCTGCCACTCGCTTCTGGCTTGCAGAGTTTCTACTGAAAGATCAGCTGTTGACCTTATGGGGATTCCCTTGTGTGTTATTTGTTGCTTTTCCCTTGCTGCTTTTAATATTTTTTCTTTGTATTTAATTTTTGATAGTTTGATTAGTATGTGTCTTGGTGTGTTTCTCCTTGGATTTTTTCTGTATAGGACTCTCTGCGCTTCCTGGACTTGATTGAATATTTCCTTTCCCATGTTAGGGAAGTTTTCGACTATAATCTCTTCAAATATTTTCTCAGTCGCTTTCTTTTTCTCTTCTTCTTCTGGGACCCCTATAATTCGAATGTTGGTACGTTTAGTATTGTCCCAGAGGTCTGTGAGACTGTCCTCAATTCTTTTCATTCTTTTTTCTTTATTCTGCTCTGCAGTATTTATTTCCACTATTTTATCTTCTAGGTCCCTTATCCATTCTTCTGCCTCAGTTATTCTGCTATTGATTCCTTCTAGAGAATTTTTTATTTCATTTATTGTGGTGTTCATCATTGTTTGTTTGCTCTTTAGTTCTTCTAGGTCCTTGTTAAATGTTTGTTGTATTTTCTTCACTCTATTTCCAAGATTTTGTATATCTTTACTGTCATTACTCTGAATTCTTTTTCAGATAGACTGCCTATTTCCTCTTCATTTGTTTGGTCTGGTGGGTTTTTACCTTGCTCCTTCATCTGCTGCGTATTTCTCTGTCTTCTCATTTTGCTTAACTTACTGTGTTTGGGATCTACTTTTCGCAGGTTGCACGTTCGTAGTTCCCATTGTTTTTGGTGTCTGCCCCTAGTGGCTAAGGTTCGTTCAGTGGGTTGCGTAGGCTTCCTGGTGGAGGGGACTGGTGCCTGTGTTCTGGTAGATGAGGCTGGATCTTGTCTTTCCAGTGGGCAGGACCGCGTCTGGTGGTGTGTTTTGGGGTGTCTGTGACCTTATTATGATTTTAGGCAGCCTCTCTGCTAATGGGTGGGGTTGTGTTCCTGTCTTGCTAGTTGTTTGGCATGGGGTGTCCAGCACTGTAGCTTGCTGGTCATTGGGTGGAGCTGGGTCTTAGCATTGAGATGGAGATCTCTGGGAGAGCTTTCGCCGTTTGAGATTATGTGGAGCCGGGAGGTGTCTGGTGGACCAATGTCCTGAACTTGGCTCTCCCACCTCAGAGGCACAGGCCTGACACCCGGACAGAGCACGAAGACCCTGTCAGCCACATGGCTTTAGGCCAGAGGGCTCTGGGGTCAAGATTGCCAAATTCAAAACTCAGTTTGGCCTTCTCTGGCTCTGTGGTCTCAGGTGAATTTCATCATCCACTGGGTCCTAAAATACAGCAACCGTTCCCTGTGACTGCGAAACTAAAGGGCAGGAGTGGTGGACTGAACTCTGAGGGGGAAAAAAAATGCAAGAAAACCCAGAAGATGGACAGCCAGTGTTAGAAACCTGAAGAAGGAAGACTAGGCAGGGTAAAGCTGACGCTGCGCAGCAACGACGGAAGCGGGAGGAGCCCATGTCAGGCTTCTTAAAGTGGAACTTTAAGTAAAGTGAGTAACCTCGGGTACACAGTATAGATAAAAGAACTAGGTTTAAACCACATGCAAGAAAGTTCTAAATAAATGACAACATGAGTCCATCCCTCCACACTAAGGGGGTCCTAAGTAATTTCCTCTCCTGGACTCGTCAGCATCTTAACCCACTCTTTTCCCTTGGCTCGTGTGTCCCGGTGGTGGCTTCAAGCCGGTCCTGGCTGGTGTCTGTCCCTCTGCGTGCTGGCTTCTGGCACATGGACAGCTTGGCCAGCGGCTCAGTACATGGTGATGGTGTTGCTAGCACCTTGCTCCCTCTGCAGTTTCTTACAAGCTTCTTTTGTTTCCCCGCTGTCTCTCTCCTCCCTGTTCTCGTCCGCTGTTATCAGCTGCTGTATTTTTCTCTTGCGAATTTCTCTTTGCTCCTTGTTCATAATCTGCTGTGTGGGGTTACTCCTGCCCTTGCCTCCTCTCCCGCTGGTCCACACGGAGGCTTCACCTTCTCCGCTGTACTTGGGTTACTTCTGTGTCTCACTGTTTTTCCCATGTTTTGACTTCAAGCTTCAGGGCAGAGGGCGGATGGAGTGTGGTTGCACTCTTGCTCCTCAGGAAACTCACCTGAGGACAAAACAAGACAGAACAAAACCAAACCTGACTCCTACACAGCGGATGCACTTCCCTCTCAAGAAGTTAAACCTTTTTATGAATCTTTCTGTGCTTTTGCTTTTACATTTTCCCACCTGCACCAAAGAGTTTATACATCAATCAGTCAGACCTTCCCTGGGCTGTTAGAGAACAAGAAGAAGGGCTTCTCCCAGGCGCTTCTTCGTTTAACCTTTGCTGCCTGTGTGTTTAATTTGTTTGGTCCATAAGTAGCTCTGAGAGCTTTTGTAAAAGTCACTCAACTGTCCTATGTCTCAGTTTCTTCCTCTTTCAAAGGAGTATGACACTGTAAGCGTGGAAGAGCTGACGAATACATAAAATATCACACTAAAAATTTATGGTGCCGTTACTACGTTCATAATATAAGAGTATATAATATGCGGTAATATGTGTTTGTCATCGAATATGAATATGACTGTTATTGACAGTAATGGGCCCCCTTCTGTTGTTCCCTTAATTCCAAGACCAGGAACGCAGTCAGTATTAATTAAAGGAGGAAGTTATGTTTGGTCGCATGGAGAGGGTGCATTTGAAAGGATATTGGACTTGTTTTCAGAACTCCTAGAGGTAAGATGGTGCTCCACCAAGCTCTTAGGTGTAGGGCAAGTCCTTCACACAAGCTTTCATTACCCTGCTTTTAATATGGTGATCGATAACCTCCATGTCTGCCTCACAGAATAGCTTGGATAATTAGATGATATAATGTATCTCAAAGTACTTTATGTTTGCCTCACCCTTTACAGTTTACCAAGGCAGAATGTTGGCAGAGGGAGGGATGGGGCACTGTGCTGTGGTGCCAGGACCGGGGTTCAAGGTGACCTGCCACGTACAAGTTAAGTGGCCTTGAACCACTCCCTGAGCTTCAGTTCTCTCGTATTTAAAATGGAAATAATGATAATCAATGTGAAGAGCCCAGCATGCAGTAGGTGCTCAGTAAACGTCTGTAGAAATAGATTATTATTAGACGTATATCCTGGATGTGACATTTTCACCTGCATATTGCCAAGTGGATTTCATCATGGATTTGGACCCCATAAATAAATTTGTCTGTCTTAGTGTATTTTCCCAGGTATTTTTGCCAAACTGTTTTTTATTTGTGTGGAAATACTAGTATCTGACTTAGAAAATCCTCTCTGAAAGTTTTGGTTTTGAGTTGCAAAGAGTAGAACGATTCTCAGGTGGGAATCAAGCAGTGATAGAGTGAATAGAAGCACAGAATAGTGGCGAGTGTGCCACGTTTTCTAGAGCAGCCCTGACCAATAGAATAGAACGCAAGCCACAAATGGGAGCCATATGCCGCATTTTAAATATTTAATAGCCCTATTAAGTAAGAAGAACAGATGCGATTAATTTTAGTAATATATTTATTTAAAATACTGTATCTAGGGCTTCCTTGGTGGCGCAGTGGTTGAGAGTCTGCCTGCTAATGCAGGGGACACGGGTTCGCGCCCTGGCCTGGGAAGATCCCACATGCCGCGGAGCAACTAGGCCCGTGAGCCACAACTACTGAGCCTGCGCGTCTGGAGCCTGTGCTCCGCAACAAGAGAGGCCACAACAGTGAGAGGCCCGCGCACCGCGATGAAGAGTAGCCCCCGCTTGCCACAACTACAGGAAGCCCTAGCACAGAAACGAAGACCCAACATAGTAATCAATCAATAAATAAATCTTTAAAAAAAAAAAATACTGTATCTAAGATATAATTTCAACGTGTAATCAACATAAAAATTATTAATGAGCTATATTAGATGCCTTTTGGTACTAAGTCTTTGAAGTCTGGTATGTCCTTTACACTAGCATCACTTCTCTACTCGGACTGGCGACATTTCTAGTGCTCCTGGTCACGTGGCTCGAGGCATGGCACTGGGCAGTGCAGCTCCCGTGTCCCCATGAACTGAGAAGGAAGAGTAACTCAGACAGAGATCTCTTTTCCATTGTTGCATTTAGCAAAGGGACTTGAAAGTGCTGAGCTAAATAGAATTTCCAGATCTGTGCAGTATTCCTTGCTCTGTATTAGATTGCGCTGATATTGGAGGCTTCCAGATACTCCTCGTTGCTCCTGATTTCTCTGCTCCTGACACGAGTCCCATGGGCGCAGGGGTCCCTGAGCAGGCGAACGTACCATGACAGGACTTCAGCAGCAGCCCCTGGGCTGGGGGCAGTTCATAAGCTTTCGGCGGTGGGAAGGTCTCCTTTTGGAGGTTTGGAGCAACTTTGAAACATTCATGGAAGTTATGAACACAATCCCTGGGAAAGTCCAACATGCTTAAACCACAGCATTACGTGCAGTTTCAGGGGGGGTCATGGACCCCTGAAGCCAGTGTGCACCCCTCCGCTGTGGAGCGGGGTGTATCGCCTGCACCCGTTTGTGAGGGAGGGAAGGGGCTGGGGGCTCACCACGCACTTGACTGCGTGGGGGTGGGTGGAAAGAACAGACGCGGAACTAGTACCAGCAGTTACCCCCGGACGGAGCTTTTTATTTAAAAAAATTTTTTATGACATGCCACATTGCCTAAACACAGAGATTTTGCTTCGGCACACATACATACAAACACACCACCACCCCTCCATCCAGAACCCCATGTTAGAACTGTCCAGAAAGCGTCAGCCAAAGCCACAGGGAGATAAACGTGGGCGGAGCACCCTCAGGCTGCCAGGTGCTGGGGAAGGTGAAGTAGAGCCTGGTGGCTGCCCTCCCGGAGCCCACAGCGGCAGACAGAGCCGAGACGGACCTCGCAGTGGGGCCCAAGCGCGCCCGAGGCAGACCTGGGGGAGGGGTGATGAAACGCATAGGCCCCTCAGGGCGAGTCCTGAATTCCCCCAGAGACAGACCCGAGACGGACCTCGCAGTGGGGCCCAAGCACGCCCGAGGCAGACCTGGGGGAGGGGTGATTATATGCATAGGCCCCTCTGGCGAGTCCTGAATTCCCCCAGAGACAGAGCCAAAAGGGAGCCCTGTCACATCAGCGGGGGGGACCAGAGTGGCCGCCGGTGGGGGACGGCGTGGGCCGTGCTGGGGACAAGCTCCCCCGCGCTGAAGCTGGGGCCGGCTTCACACCCCTTCCCGCAGGAGATGGGTCTTCTTCGGGGGGGTTTTGTGTGAGGACCTGACATTGTCAGATTCGCATTTTACCCAGTTCCTCTTGGAACTAACTGTGTGGAAGGCGGGTTTGAAGCAGCTACAGCTAGAGGCAGGACAGCCAGTTAGGGAGCTGAGTTAGTCCAGGTGAGAACTGCTGAGGTTTAATCTGGGTTGCCAGTTCTTGGCAAATAATTGGATGAGGAATAGGAAAGAAATTCCAGATTGCCTGCCAAATAAATTGTGGTAGCATTAATTAAAGTAGAAACTATTAGAGGAAAAGCTCGGCATAGAGGCGATGAAAGAGTAGCTAATTCCAGCCAGTGTGTTGATACCGTCCTAGGCTGGTGAGCCTCCTGCCTGGGGTCGATGGAGTTAGAGCCGCCTGTGAACTCTGGGTGGGGGAAGGGCTGTGAACCGAAGGAGGCCCCTGAGAGGCAGGAGCCGGCAGGAGGAAGCTTTGAGAGGATCTGAGCGTCTCTCTTCTCGTAGGGACACTGAGGCCCAGAGAGGGGACTCACTTGGCCAAGGCTGATGGGGGACTGACAGGAGACCTGACGGGAAACCCAGGACCAGCTGCCCCAGTCACGTGCCTCCTGGGCCAGGGCTCTTTCCTCTGTGCGCCAAAATGAGCATCTCCTAAGTTTAAGATCTTAGGGAACATGGGAACATACTAGCACGTGGGATTAACCTGGCATCCATCATGTTTGCAGAGCACGGAGCACCCAGGAAAAGTTCTGGTTGGCAGTCACTATCCCAAAGGCCAGGCTAGGAGAGGTTTTTTTAAAATAAAAACAACTGATCACTTTTGTACTTGCTTTATAGAATAACCATGACTTCCAGGTCTGCTGTTTCCTCATCAGTCCTGGACAGAATAAGGACCAGTCACCTCATCTTACAGGTGATGAAATAGGCCAAGGGTAGAGAGGTAAAGAGATTTGCCTGGGGTCCCGCTGCTACTAAAGGACAGAGCTTGGGCTTGTCTAGGTCTTCTGGTGCCAAGGTCAGGCCATTTCACTCTAATGTACTGTACTTCCCAAGTCAGCCTTCCTCCATCCAGTAATCCTCCATTTATACAACAGCCCGAATCCAGTCCTGTGTCAGGGCCTGGGGCTGCAGAGGTGACTAAAACACTGTCCCTGCCCGATGGCTCGGCTTGGTGGTGGTTTCCCAGAGGACACAGTGCTGCAGTAGACACAGGTGGATGGAGCAGAGCGTGTCTGCCCTCCATATTCCCTTGCTGGGTTCTCAGGTAGGTCTGTTCTGAATCAGTTTGGGCAGGACCTTAGGCAACCGTTTCCTGGCTGTGAACTCAAGGTTGAAAGAGAGACTGGTATTGGTGGAAAATAGAGGTTGACTATTACTAAAATTTTAGACCTCAGATGCTTTGTGAAGGGCTGGAGATTGTGATCTCCTTTAGGGCCTGACAGACGGAGCAGCTGGACCTATCTAGTCACTGTCGAATAGATGACTTCAAGGCAGTGACTTTGAGGAGTTTCTACTGAAGCGTTGGGTGAGTGGGCATCCGGAAGAGGCAGAGTTCCGTGGACTTATGTGCCTATTGTTATCCTGCACAGATTTTAGTGGCATGCGTCAAAAAACAGATACATTAGTTCATAGATTTCAGGCCAGCCTGATAGGGTCTTTTTAAATTTTTAAATCACGAACTCTGTTATTAGCTAGATCTAGACTGATGAAACTGGAGTGGAATTCAGCAGAAGTTGAAGACAGTCCCCCAAACCAGGAAGTGACTGTCAGATGGGTGGTAGTCTCTTAGAGGTTGCCCACCCAGGGTTGTATGGAATGTGATTCCACCTCTCTGCTAAAAAGATCATATTGTAATGTAAAGTAGCAAGAATGATGTTATAGGGGTAACTTTGATTCATCTTGGTGATGGGGAAAAAGGTAATTCTTGCAAACGTTGATACTTCATAGTAATAACTTGCAATGCAATTTTCTGTAGAACTTTTCCTGACACACCGGGTGAGCTGCACTTCCTTAGTTGAGAACTGCTGCTAAAGACCCCTTGCATGCGTAAACTGGCATCCACGTGCATGGCCTTTCGTGTATTAATTAAGCGGAGTGCTAAGCTCCACACCCCTCTGACAAGCTTCTCTGACAAGTGAAATGTTCTACTTTTCAAGAATCTTCCCCATTCACTGTTGTATTTAATCTTCACAAGCAGCATGGTAATGAAGAAGCAGACTCGGACCAGTTGAGACTTAAAATAGTTTGAGACAGTCAGTGCTGGCTGTGCGCGGGTGGCCTCCCAGTCCCGTCCCTCATTTTAAAGATGAGATTATGGCCCTGACAGGTAACTCGTTTCCCTGAGACCCAGAGCAGGTGTAGCTTGTCTCCCGACTCCCCACTCCCAGCTCGTCCCATCGCACCTGCCCTGTGTGTCCGCGAGGCCGTGAGGCCCAGTCAGGGCGTCAGTCACAGGAGAGATGTTAGCGCGAGGAGGAGCTAAACCGTCGTCAGCAAAGCCGCCTGAAGCAGCAGCCAGGATATTTGGGCAAAGATTTCTTTTAAGGATTCATTTTTTTGAAAATTAATTCATTAACCAAGTAATTATATTTCCTGTCGGTGCAGGCTAAGACACTAAGCTATACCAGCTACCTCCCCCATAACAGTTTTTGTTGGCCACACTTAAAAGCAGTATCATTGGCTTCAGGAATAGAGAACTTTAAAACAGCACGGACTTCGTTTTCAGAGCAGGGAGGGCTCTCAAAGGTGACCTCGTGGTTCTCACCGTGCGGACAGGCAGTGACACCCAGAGAAGCCAGGAGGTTCCCTGAACTTAGACACCTGATCTCGAAACGGGGAGCAGCCGGGCCTGCAGCGCCTGCCTGCTCGGGGCCTCGGTTCGCCAGCAGGCGTGCGTGCTTGCCGTCTCAGGGAGCCCTTTCAGGGACACCTGTCCCACCCCCGTGGGCCGCAGGGGGGCCGGGAAACTCATGGCTGGCGCAGGGCTGGGGTGCAGCGCCTGTCGACTGCCCCAGAGGGTGCTGACCGTCGAGTCCTGCCTCTCTCTGCAAAGCTCAGGGAGCCTGGGTACCGCATTTCGCCCTTCTGGGCTTCCAAGAATGTGAGTATATTTTTATCTTCACCTCTCCCACCTGGCTGATGAGGCTGCTGTGAGCGTGTGAGACCCACTGCTTTAAGTGCAGACCACCATAGGGATGCTAAAGGGAAGAGTCGGAAATAGCCTGCCAGCTGCCTGCTTCTTCCTCTGCTTTTTCTTTCTCCCCTTCTCTCTCCTTCCTCTCTCACTGCTCCAAGTCTGTGCTGCTCTGATACTAGGACTCAGGTTTGTCCTCCAGCATCAGTCAAGCTCCTGCCCCAGCCCCTTGTCCTTCACGCTCGTTTCCTCTGCTGCCCAGGTGTAGACCTGTACAGGCTGTGACCTGGGACACCTGTCTGAGGTGCTCGGTCACGGGAGACCGGCGTTCAGGTTCCAGCCCTTCCACTAGCTTGCTGTGGCCTTTCGGATGAGTTGCTTCTCCTCTGCAGGCCTGTCTCCTTTACAGCAGGCCTGCTCAACATTGGCACAGTCGACATCTGGGGCCAGGTAACCCTTTGTCGGGGAGGCTGCCCTGTGCATTGTATTAATAAGGTGTCTACAGCATCCCTGCTCTTACCTGCCAGGTGCCAGTAACCTCCCTGGTTGGAAGCCACTGCTTTATGGTACAGTAAGGGTAATAGTAAAATCATGGCCCACTTTGCAGATTATCTCACGCATCATATAAAATAAAGAGAGTGAGGTATTTTCTAAAATCTAGTACCGTCTTCTGCTGCCTTAATACCCTGTTCATGTTCATGCCATATCTTCACAGTCGTCATTTCTAACTGCCCAGCCTGGGAATGGACCCCTCCTGAGCTCTCCCATCACCCTGTACTTTCCCATCATTGTGCTTGCAACAGTATGTTATATCTGACTGTCTGGTCTGCAGGGATATATTTTATTTTACTTTATATCCGTGAAATTTCACATGGTGCATGCCATTTAATAGGTGCCCGGCACATGCTTGTTAAATGAATAAATCTCTCCCTTGAGTACAGTGCTTTTCACTTTTCCTATCCGTCATCTCCTTTGATCCTCACCAGAACTCTGTCCGCTAGAAAGGACTGGGGTTATTTCTTCCCTTTTGTAACTGAGCACACATTAGAAAGGAAGAGGTGGGACTGTCAGCCTCAGCCCTGTGCTGACTTCCTCCTGTCCTGCGCCCTTGCTTGGGGAGCTTGGGGAAGGAAGGCGCTAGCAATAAACTGAAGCGTTAGCTATTTTTCTGCTTTGTCCTGTCCTGGGTATATTAGTTAATACTGAATCATTCAGTGATGTTTGTTCTCCTTGTGTGTCTGTGTTTATGGTTAATCGGTGGAATGAATTATGGAATGAATCAGTGAATTCCCGGAATGCTCTGAGGCCACTGTGGGCACTGATGATGTTAAGTAGTCTTGACAACTTTTTCCTCCAGCCATAGCCTGAATCTCATGAAAGCCAGGTCTACTTCCAGCCTAATTAGAGTAGTAGGTCACCCAGAAGCAGCTCATAGCAGAACTAAAATCTTCAGAAGAGCCCTGTCTGATTTGATATTTTTTTCCCCCATCTTGTCATTGAAAAAAAAGTGTTGAAATTTCAAATGTAGGATTCCTTTCTCTTTAAAAGGCCTCTGAGACAGTGAGCCTGCAAGACTGAAAATGCAAAGGGTCAGAAAAACCCAGGAGACGCTATATACAAGAGGAGGCATCGGGTTACTGAGTCTTCAGCAAATACAGTGTTGATTAATAATTTTGACAAACAGTAAAAAGGAGTCCTGGACTAAGCATCAGGAGGCTTGGTTTACAAATTCAGTTCTGCAACCACTGTTTTGAGACCTTGGGCAGATCTCTTTCACATGACCTGAGCCTCTTCCTGAGGCCATTAAACCCAAAGACGGAAACAAGTCATTTGTTCAGAATAGAGTTGTTGGGGCACCTTTTGCAACCATGCAAAATCAGAGGCAAACAAGTCACTCAATCCAGTCTCCTATAAAGCAGATGTCCGTTACACTTAAAATTGATTGGATGGCCCATGTCAAACCAAAACAGTTTTTCCTGTGGCTTCCCCCTCTGAAAGCAGGAAGCATATCTTGTCCGTCTCTGGGCTCCCAACACATAGCACAGTGCCTGGTTTAGCCACTGGTCCTAATCATCTCCCTAAAGATCTCATAAAAGAAGTACTGCGTCTTTCCGGTGAGCTCCACTTAATAGGTCCAGAGCTAGTGTTCACATTTTCCTTTCATCTCTCCAGGCTAGGCAGCCCCAGTTTTCTCAGCTAGTCCTCATGTGTTATGATTTCTGTTTGCCTCACTATCTTAGTCACCCTCTCAGAATGTTTCCAGGTGGGCAGTACCTTTAATATTGCAATATCAAAAACTGATCTCAATATTCCATGTGTGGTCCAGCCTGGAGAGGGCATGGGTTACATACTCCACAGCCTGTAGCACAAGATAAATGAATCAAGTACCTAATCACTGTTCCTGATTCAGGTTCTGAGTTCTGATGTTGAGACATGTGTGAGATACCAACAAGCTTGCCTTGTGATTTTTCAAGATGACTTAGAGACATGTTGGACCCTTGGGTGGAAAATCCGGAAATAGGTCCATACAGATTTGTCAGTTGATGTTTGACAAAGGTGCAAAGGCAATTCAATGGAGAAAGCATTGTCTTTTCAAAATATGGAGTTGGAACAATTAGATATTAATCTGCCAAAAAATGAACTTTGATCCAATCCCCACACATTATACAAAAGTTACCTCAAGACGGATGCTAAATCTAAATGTAAAATACAAAACTATAAAAATTCTGGAAGAAATCTTGAGACAACCTTCATGACCTAGGGTTAGGGAAAGGGTTTGAGACATGACAGCAAAAGCAACCATCCATAAAAGAAAAAAAAGAGAGATGAATTGGACTTAATCAAATTAAAATAATTTTGACAAGGCAAGAGACAGACTTGGAAAAAATAATTGCTCATCCCAAAGGACTTGTCTTCGGAATGTATAGAGAACTCTCAAAGCTTAGCAGTAATAAAACAGCCTGATTTTTTTTAAATGGGCAAAAGACTTGAATAGACATTTCACCAAAGACGATATACAGATGGCAAACAAGCACATGAAAAGATACACAGCATCATTAGTCATTAGAGAAATGCAAATTAAAATTACAATGAGATACTACAACGCACTTACTAGAATGGCCGAAATAAAGAAAATATTGACAATGCCAAATGCTGGTGGGGATGCAGCTCTCCTACATCTCTGGTAGGAACAGAAATGGTACAGCTACTCTGGAAAACAGTTTGGCAGTTTCTTATAAAGTTAAACATATAACCCAGTAATCTCGATCCTGGATGTTTACCTTATAGAAATGAAAACTTACATTCACATAAAAACCTGTGTGTGTGTGTGTGTGAGAGAGAGAGAGAGAGACTGTTTACAGTGGCTGTATTTATAACAGCCAAAAACTGTAAACAACTCAAATGTGCTTCGGCTTACTGGGTAAACAATTCGTGGTATATCCGTATAATGGAGTACTACTCTGCAAAACAAGAAAAAAGAACCAAATTACTTAATAAATACAGTAACTTGGATGAACCTCAGAGGCATTATGCTGAGTGAAGGAAGCGTCTTAAAAGGTTACATACCATAGAATTCCATTAGTATACCATTCTATGAAAGAAAACTATAGAGCTAGAGAACAGATCAGTGAGAGCAAGGCCGGGGGGCGGGGGTGGGGGAACGTGTGACCACTAAGGGACAGTGGAGGAGGTTTAGGGGGTGATGGAACTGTATCCTCTGATTGCGGTGGTGGTTACTCAGATCCATATGGGTGTTAAATTCATTGAAATGAAATAAAATCACAACCAAGCCAAACCAAAAGTTCTGAGGAACAAACAAACAAAAAGCTCCAGTTGTTTGGATGATGAAAAGTGGTTTCTCATTATTGTGTTCCTTTGGATTTATTTGATTTATAGTTAACCAAAACTAGCTAATGTGTCCTTCTATCTTCAGATGATCATTAAAACCATTGGAAATCACTGAAAGGAGGCAGAAGGCTTGGAAACATTAAAATACTCAACATATAGCTTGAGATATGAATTGTTCTTGGGTTAGGTTCGTGGGCTTCCCTTGAAGCCTGAGCATAATTCAAGTTCATAGGCATTGCCTTGAAGCCAAAGAGCACATATTCCGCAACTGCTGGATTCTGGGGAGGCCTGTTTAGTCAGAAATCCCCTTGATTCATTTTATTTTCTCTATATTCTAGAAGGCTGAAATAACTTGAGAGTTGTCACCCTACGTGAGGTCCTTTCTACTGGGTATTTTTTCTGATGTGAGCCAGAATGGTTTTCTTCAACAATCTCAAAGTCCCACTAATTCATAACCCATTTGGAAGCATTATATTCGCTGCATTTGGGGTTAGTTTTTAATCATAGCTTTGTTCAGACATAATTTACATACCATAAAATTCATCCACTTCAAGTGTACTGTTCAGGGGTTTTAGTATATTCAGTTTTGCCACTGTTACCACAGTGAATTTTGGAACATTATCGTCACCCCACAAGGAAACTCTGTACCCATTAGCAGTCCTTCCCCATTTCCCCCAGTCTCTTCCCCCGGCGACCACCAGTCTACTTCTGTCTCTATGGATTTGCCTATTCTGGGCGTTTCATATAAACGGAATTGTATGATGTGTGGTCCTTCGTGGTGGGCGTCTCTCCCTTAGCCTGAGATGCCTGAGATCCCTTTTTGAGATGCTAAGTTGCACGACTCCCTCTACAAAGCAGGGCTCATTTTAGTCCATCCCCGCATTACACCTGACGCAGGTGTAATGGCAGCAGCGCTGGACCGTGATAAATGAAAATTGTGACCCCTTATTCCATACAAACATTTTCCCCAGCATGAACAATGGTTCTCTTTGGGGAGAGAGGACCAGAGGAGAGGAGAGGGGCCTTAATTTACTTGCCATATCTTTCTATAGTTTGAGTTTTCTAACTTTAAACAAATATAACTTTAAAGCAAGGAATAGCTGAGTGGAGAGCTAATGCCTCCCACTTTGTTTACTTTGTATCTCTCTGTTTTAAGAAAGATCTAATAAATCATATGTTTCTAAAATTTCACTGGGATGGTTTATTTAACTATTTCTCCTCATAATTTTTTGGTTACTTTACATAGTTGAAGCTATATTACATACATATGTGCTCATGATTATTTTTTTTGTATTTAATATTCCTCTGGATCCTTAATCATGTTTTTCTCCTTAAATTGTATTTGTCTGATATTAAAATTGCTAATGATGTTCTCTTTATATTTGCCTTATAACTTTTCCATTTATTTATTTTCAATCTTGAAGTATCCTTTTGTTTTAACTGTCTTGTGTTGACTCCATAACTCTGGTTCTTATTTTTTATGAAATCCAACAAATCCCCATCTGTTGACCAGTGATTTTAACCCGTTTATGGTAGGTCATGACTATTACATTAGCACAGCCATCTTCAAACTGGGGCACATTCATTCCTGGGGGTGTGTTAAAACTTCCTGGGGCTACACTGGCAAAGGTAGCTTGAAGGGAATCAGTTTCCTGAGTTCCCAGTTCTGTGTGCCTGTGGTATGCTGGCTCCCCTTCCTCACATCACCTCTCATGATTCCTCTTTTCTCACCGTGTGGAAGAGAGGCGTATCGCCTGCCCTTTCCAAATCTTATGAAGATTCATTGCCTCAGGATATAATAACCTTCAGTAGACCAAGCAGAGGAGTAATTTGAGAATGCATTGGCCCTGAAGGAGAGTCTCCTGAGAGCAGAGCAAAGAAAGCATCTATAGAAAATACCAGGCTTCCCTGGTGGCACAGTGGTTAAGAATCTGCCTGCCAATGCAGGGGACACGGGTTTGAGCCCTGGTCCAGGAAGATTCCACATGCCGCGGAGCAACTGGGCCCGTGCGCCACAGCTACTGAGCCTGTGCTCTAGAGCCTATGAGCCACAACTACTGAAGCCTGCGAGTCACAACTACTGGAGCCTATGCGCTTTAAGGCCCGCGTGCCGCAACTACTTGAGCCCACGTGCTGCAACTACTGAAGCCCACGTGCCTAGAGCCCGTGCTCCACAGCAAGAGAAGCCACCGCGATGAGAAGCCCGCGCACCGCAATGAAGAGTAGCCCCCGCTCACCACAACTAGAGAAACCCGTGTGCAGCAATGAAGACCCCATGCAGCCAAAAAAAATGTAACTTTAAAAAAAAAAAGAAAATACCGAAGAGGGCAGCTCTTATTTCATCTAGGCTGCCAACTCATGCAAAGTGCCACGCCTTATATGTGTAGCTCTCTGTTCTAAAATTAAGAATTCTCTCACTGTGATGTGTATAAGCATGTTAGAGTTCAAAAGTTAGTCAAGGACAGGACTTCCCTGGTGGCGCAGTGGTTGAGAATCCGCCTGCCAATGCAAGAGACACAGGTTCGAGCCCTGGTCCGGAAAGATCCCACATGCCGCAGAGCAACTAAGCTTGTGGGCCACAACTACTGAGTCTGCACTCTAGAGCCCACGAGCCACAACTACTGAGCCTGCGTGCCACAACTACTGAAGCCCGCACACCTAGAGCTCATGCTCCGCAACAAGAGAAGCCACTGCAATGAGAAACCCGCGCACCGCAACAAAGAGTAGCCCCCACTCGCTGCAACTAGAGAAAGCCTGCGTGCAGCAACAAAGACCTGACGCAGCCAAAAAATAAATAAATAAATTTATTTATTTTTTTTAAAAAAAGTTAGTCAAGGGCTTCCCTGGTGGCGCAGTGGTTGAGAATCCGCCTGCCAATGCAGGGGACACGGGTTCGAGCCCCAGTCCGGGAAGATCTCACATGCTGCGGAGCATCTAAGCCCGTGTGCCACAACTACTCAGCATGCGCGCCACAGCTACTGAGCCCGCGCGCCACAACTAGTGAAGCCCGCATGCCTAGAGCCTGTGCTCCGCAACAAGAGAAGTCACCGCAATAGAAGCCCAGGCACTGCAATGAAGAGTAGCCCCCGCTCGCCGCCACTAGAGGAAGCCCGCGCACAGCAACAAAGACCCAACTCAGCCAAAAAATAATAATTAATTAACTAATTTTTTTAAAAAGTTAGTCAAACTTCTTCTGATGGAAAGTAAAACTGATTTGGCCGAATGGTTTGATAGAGCAAACAAGTTCTACCAGTTAAGTTTTATGGGAGACCTTTTTCATAAATTGAAAGAACTTAAGCTTACATCTTAAATTGCATTTATAAATTTAACGTATTTAGTGCACATATACCATATATGATGTTTCTAAATATTAAATCCTTCGCAACCATCTACACTTCCTGTGAAAAATTATACATGTTGCCTTAAAAATATGCAGCAGGATATATAATTTTCTAAATATTTCTAGAAGGTACATAAGCAGAAAAATTGGGTGACCAGAGTAATACACTCATTTCTGCTGTCTTATTCTATATTTCTATTTTTAATGCTTTTTCTCCTTGTTTTTTTCCTCCCGCCCTGCCTTCTAGTGTATTATGTATATTGAATTTTCTTAAATTGAATTGAAAGCTATAAATTCTGTTTTTATTCTCCTGGTTGCTGCTCCTAACTTGCTGTGACCCATGCTTGCTCCTCTTTCATTATCATTATTGTTTTAAGGCTTGTCAGTGTCTGCACTTCCCTCAGTCTTTAATGTTCTCTGACCTCCCTCTGTTCCTCATAGGCGATACTCCCCCACCCCCCAACACACACACACACGCAAGTTGGTGTATCTGGAATTTTTGTTCAAAATTATAGATACACTTTCTTAAAAAATGGTTACTGATTATCATTGCTTATTCAAACATAATTAAACCTCAGGCTATAAGAAGCTTCACTAGATTTTTGCCCCCCCCCCAATTTTTCTAACCATTTTAAAAAACCATTTTAATCATTCTGCAGTCTGCAATTCAGTGATATTTAGTACATTCACAATGCTGTGCAACCCTCACTACTATTTAGTTTCAAAACCTTTTTATCACTTCAAAAGGAAACTCCATACTCATTAAGTAATCTCTTCCCATACCTCCCTCCCCTCCCCTCCCCTCCATGTTAATTATATTTTTAATGTGTTTTTTTTTTGATGTCTTCACATCTTTGGGGGGCCTTGCTGGCTGGGGAGAGACTGCGCCTCCCAGGGCTGGCTAATTCCTCTAGACAGTAAATTTGTTGGTGAGTCCACCTTTCATATACAGACCAACCAGTCTGGAGTCCATACCCTCAGCCACCTCCTTTATCTAACTCACACACCAAGCCAGTATTTCCCCTGCCCTAAATCAACCCTGGGCCAGGTACCAGACAGCCAGGGACAGCCCCTGTGCCCCGCAGCCTGCTGGAATTATTCAGACCAGCCAATCCTAATCTGTTTACCCTGCTCTGCTCTTCCCACGGAAGCTCCAAGAGGGCTGTGGCCTTTGTCTTCCCCGTGCTCCTTCCCGCCGCCTGACCAGCACGGGTGCTTTCGCAGTCCCAAACCTCTTGTTTCAAGGGGAACTGTGAGTAACGTGAAACTTTTCTTTGAACGGCATTGTCGTCACTCAGTCACCTTTATCAATGAAGATCCAGGCACAAATGACCCCCGCCCCACCCCCCATGATGGCACCAATCTGTGTTCTGTCTCTGTGAATTTATCTCTGTGAATTCTGGATATCGCATGTAAATGGAATCATACAATATGTGGCCTTTCATGTCTGGCTTCTTTCACTTCGCATAATGATTTCAAGGTTAATCCGTGCTGTAGCGTGTGCCAGTACGTACCTCCTTTTTATGGCTGAATAGTATTGAATTATATGCTCCCATTTTTTATATCTTGTTATTTCTTCCTTCGTAAATTTTCTTTTGTGCCGGAATATATCCAGTAAAAGTTCTTCAAAATAAGGTCTGTACCTGGTAAACTTTCTAAGATCTTATATACCTGAAAGTACATTTCCGCCCCCCCCCCACATTTAAATAATGGTTTAGCTAGGTATGAAATGTGAGTATCAAAGTTTTTCATCCAGTATTCTGAAGATAATATCCTGTTGTCTTACTGCAGCTAGGATATAGAAGTCTGGTCTGATTTTCGTTCTTTTATTGGTCATCTCATTTTACTTGGAAAACTTTTTAGAATTTTCTCTCTGTCTGATTTTTTTTACTTAATTTTGTTATATTTATTTCTCTTTGGCTGCATTGGGTCTTCGTTGCTGCCCGCAGGCTTTCTCTAGTTGCAGCGAGCGGGAGCTACTCTTTGTCGCAGTGCGCGGGCTTCTCATTGCGGTGGCTTGTCTTGTTGCAGAGCATGGGCTCTAGGTGCGTGGGCTTCAGTAGTTGTGGCACGTGGGCTCAGTAGTTGCGGCTCGCAGGCTCTAGAGCACAGGCTCAGTAGTTGTGGTGCATGGGCTTAGTTGCTCCGCAGCATGTGGGATCTTCACGGACCAGGGATTGAACCCGTGTCCCCTGCATTGGCAGGTGGATTCTTAACCACTGCACCAGCAGGGAAGTCCTCATTGTCTGATGTTTTTGAATATTATTATAATCCGTGTGTGTGCACATGCGCACTTACATTTTTTACTTATCAGTTCTGTTTGTCACCCTGTGAGCCTTTTCAGTCTGAGGTCTTACATCTTTCTTGAATTCTGAAAAATTCTGCCATTATTTCTGCAAATATTTCATCTCTTTGTTTTTCTTTCCTTCTCAGATGGCTTTTTCACAGAAACTGGTACTTTTCTCCTGTCCTCCTCTTTTTCCCTTCCTGATGTGTCTAGGTCAGTTCTTTGACCTGATTTTGTGTTTTTCATCTCTCTCAGTTCTGCTGCTGAGGCTATCCATTGAGTTCTTTATTTCAACAATTATATTTTTATACTAAAATATTGCTTGAAAAAAAAAATATTGCTTGGTTCTTCTTTCTCACTGCTTATTCCCATGTCATTATTATATCTTCCCTTATATCTCCAATGACTTTTATTATGCTTATTAAATTTTCGAATTCCGTTTCCCATGGTATAGGTTTTCTAAAGGAGAAACTCCTGTGTGTTTCATTTACTGTTACACTGCTCTACTACAACACTGCTTCACTTCCTACTTTATTATTTTTTATGTTTTAGTTTTATTGAAGTATAGTTGATTTACAATGTTGTGTTAGTTTCTGGTGTAAAGCAAAGTGATTCAGTTTTGGGGTTTTTTTTTTCTTTTTCAGATTCTTTTCCATTGTAATTTATTACAAGATATTGAATGTAGTTCCCTGTGCTATATAGTAGGACCTTGTTGTTTATCTATGTACAGTAGTTTATATCTGCTAATCCCAAACTCCTAATTTATCCCTTACTCCCTTTCCCCTTTGGTAACCATAAGTTTATTTTCTGTGTCTGTGAGTCTGTTTCTGTGTCGTGAATAAGTTCATTTGTGTCATATTTTAGATTCCACATATAAGTGATATCATATGGTATTTGTCTTTGTCTGACTTACTTCACGTAGTATGATAATCTCCAGGTCCATCCTTGTTGCTGCAAATGGCTTTATTTCATTTTTTTCATGGCTGAGTGTATATTTTCCATTGTGTATATATACCACATCTTCTTTATCCATTCATCTGTCGATGGACACTTAGGTTGCTTCCATGCCTTGGCTATTGTAAATAGTGCCACTATGAACATTAAGGTGCATGTATCTTTTCGAATTACGGTTTTCTCCGCATGAATGCCTGGGAGTGGGATTGCTGGATCATATGGTAACTCTATTTTTAGTCTTTTAAGGACCTCCATTCTGTTCTCCATAGTGGCTGCACCAATTTGCATTCCCATCAACAGTGTAGGAGGGGTCCCTTTTCGCCACACTCTGCAGCATTTATTATTTGTAGACCAACACTGCTTCACTTCTGACACCAGATGTGTGGGGTTTTCACACATCAAACAATTCTGCAGTACCAGCTGGGTGTTCTAAGTTTAACTCAATTCTGATGCTGTTTACCTGGAGATAGCATCAGATCCCACAGATTAAGGGCTCTGTCCCACAAGGCTGTTCCTCCCCCTCCTTCAAATGCCAATCACAAATCCAGGTTATTACCTGGGCTTCAGACCAACTGGCTATTAATTGGAGGCTCCCACGCCCCCTTCCTGGGGTTCAGTTAATTTGCTAGAAGAGCTTACGGAACTCAGGAAACCAGATTATTACAAAGGATATTAAAGGATACAAATGAACAGCTGGAGAAAAGGATATAAAAGGCAGGGTCCAGAAGGGTCCTGAGCGCAGGGGCTTCTGTTCTCATGTTTAGGTTGTGCCACCCTCCCAGCTTGTGGATACATTCTCTTCACCAACCTGGAAGCTCTCCAAACCCTGTCCTTTTGGGATTTTATGGAGGCTTCATTAAATAGGTGTGATTGAGCAAATCATTAGCCATTGGTGACTGAACTCAATACAGTAAGTCCCCTACATACAAACGAGTTCCATTCCGAGAGCACGTTCGTAAGTCCAATTTGTTCTTAAGTCCAACAGAGTTAGTCTAGGCACCCAACTAACATAATCGGCTATATAGTACTGTACTGTAATAGGTTTATAATACTTTTCACACAAATAATACATAAAAAACAAACACAATAAAACATGTTTAATCTTACAGTATAGTACCTTGAAAAGTACAGTAGTCCAGTACAACAGCTGGCATACGGGAGCTGGCATTGAGTGAACAGGCAAGAAGAGTTACTGACTGGAGGAGGGAGAGGAGGTGGGAGATGGTAGAGCTGAAGGATCGTCAGCAATAGGAGACGGAGGGCAAGCTGCAATGTCACTCACGCCTGACGTTGATGGAATGCACATTTGCATCTTTGAAAGTTCACAACTTGAAGGTTCGTATGTAGGGGACTTACTCTATCAGCCTCTCTGCCCTCCTTGGAAGTTGAGGTGAAGGCTGTGGGTTGAAAGTTACAACCCTCTAATCACATGGTTGGTTCTCCAGGCAACCAGCCCTCATCCTTAGGGGCTTTCCAAAAGTCACCTCATTAACATTAATTCAAGGGTGGTTGAAAGGGGCTTGTTATCAATAACAAAAGACATCAGTTTCACTGTTACCAACTATTTTAGGAAGTGAAGACAAAAGACCAAGTATTATAACAAAGGATGCTTCCATTCCTCTTACACTTTGGAAATTCCAAGGGTTTTGAGAGCTATGAGCCAGAAACAGGGACAAAGACCAAATATATATTTCTTATTATATATCACAGTTTTCTTCATTAGTTGCCTTTCTTTTAAGTCTTTTTTCTTTATGGTGCTTACACTTCTCAGAGATATTATCATTTTCCCCTGTGAGTTCATCATTGTTTCCTTGGAACGTTCACTTGCCTCGGCTAGCCATGTTGATTTACGCTGCAGATGAGTTTGGCCAGGAGCTTAGTTGGGATGGAAGTTCCTTGGGGCCGAGGACCGTGGTATTATGGACAGGGCTCAACCATTCCCTTTCCAGATGCTGAGATCTGAGAAACAAGGCCGTATCTGTACCCTCTCTGTACCACTAATAATTCATGTACTTTTTGAGTCCCGGTCTCTGCAGCAGAATAGCTTAACAAACATTCTGAACACCCAGTATGTACCAAGAATTGTGCTGGGTACGGGTGGTTATAAAAGATGAATAAAACATGGTAGCCCTTACCTAAAGGACAATGATCTATGACAACTGAATTGATAATGCTATAAAATGCTGAAGAAACACAGCAGCAAGAATAATTTTCTCTGGGGGCCTGGAGGGCATTAGACACCTCACTGAAGAGGCGATATGTAAGTTGGGTCTTGAAGGACAAATCCACGTTTGACTACAGTTGGTCATGAACCTTGCTAGTAGGTTTTCATAACATGTCAATGATGTTAACTAATTCTGTGTAGCCATTTCTCTATCCTCTTTTTCTCTACTCCTAGAACACAAGGACCTTCTGCTCAGAACACTCTGCCTCTTTTTAACACAAATTCTCGTGTAAAGCCAATATTACACAAGCATAATTTTTTTCTGTATTTCTTAGTCAGAGACCCTTTTATGCTCAAGTATACCACTGAGGCAGAGTAGAAGAATGGTTAGTCTGTTTAGAGAAAAGGAAACTAAAATCTACAGAAGGTGACTTCCCCAAGCAACTAGATCTTAACTAGATCTCCTAAGTAAGATGTCTTTTAGTATAGCTTCCTGATTCGTTTTCAACCATTCTGCTTCCTTTTGGGATCTAGCCACATGGAAAACACCTCTTTCAAGTCAATATAGTTGTTGTTTATTGAGCATGATCAAGGGCCAAATGCTTTAGCATTTAATATCCTGTGTGAGATTTGGTGCCCTTCTCTTTCATTTGTTCATTCATACATTCATTCATGCAATTAACATCTACCCTGTACCTACTATATCCTAAACAGTATACTAGGTGCTGAGCTCAATTCATAGGAACACATTATAGGGTGCTACCTTAAACGACATTTCTTAACTCTCTCACTAAATTGCTCTTCAAGTGTCAACAGCCCCTATCCTGTTTTTCCAATACTTTCTATTTCCCTGACACAGTTGATTTAGGAATTGGTGCTGTACCTGCAGCCCATAGTTATTAATATAACCAGTCCTTTCATTGAACAGATGAGAAAGCCAGGGTCGAAAGTGAGGAAGTGAATGCCCAAGGACATACAGCATGCCAATAATAAAGCATGGGCTAGAATCCATGTCTCATAACACCCTGTTCATAAATCTTTCCACATTTCTTGCTCCATCTCATAATCCTACTCAAGTGCTGTATTAAGCCAGATGGTAGAGTTTTTTAAAATGCCCCCAAAAGATTCACTCTTACCTGTTACCTACTTATTGAAACCAAGAAAAAACAGTAGTAACATGTTTGGAGGACAGAGGAAATGAAGGATGAAAGTGAAAGGCACATTTCTCACAGTGAGGATATTTACACTCAAACTAATATCTTTAGAAAATGCTCAGGAAATGAAAAAGAATACCCTTTGGTACTTTAATAATCATAATCAACCTCTGCTTCTGGCCATGACAGAGTATTTGTAATAGACTTGTCATGTTGACAAAAACAACTGTGAAACTGAACAAAATATACAAAATTCCTAAATATATGAAGGATAGTGAAGCTCAGACAAAATATTAAATTCTTGCTGTTTTCAGGCATTGAACAGGCAGCACAGTACTCTGATCTTTGAGTGGAGAAATGCACATGATAAGCCCCACAGTGGCTCTAGCTTTCTACCTGGAGCCTCTTTCTGGTCTTGGCACAGAATGGTGGAACCCAAGCTAAAAGTTGATCTTAGTGAGTGGAAGAGTCAGTTGTTGGAATTCCAAGCTACTGAAATAGCTGGATGTTGCAGGGCAAGGAAATAGGGAAGAGGAAGCCATGTTGAGTTTTGTGTAGGGAATTCACTTTGGGTTGTTGGCTAAGGGCTGGCTGTGAATGAGTAGAATGACACTCTCCATGAGACCTAGCACAGATTGCCTTCTGTAGGGCTAAGAGCTGAATGATGATGCCAGAGGTCATGCAGTGTAAATGCTGGAGATCCCTGTCCGCATGAATGAAGAGACCTCACTGAGCACCTAGGCATTCAGTTGGGACCCCAGAACAGCTACACCTTAGGAGTAAGGACTGTGCCCTTGAGTAAGGGACATATACCCTATGGCTAAATTCAAAATGGAAGTAGAACTTAAGAAAGAATTAATCCAAGCTTGTTAACACTGAAAGGAGCTGCCAATAATTTACCTAACTGCCAGGACAAACTCAATACCTTTAAAGGAAGACAGCATAGCCGAGATTCTGCAGTGTATCATAACTGCAGTGTATCATAATGGAAGAAAAATTATATAGAGAGGATCATATGAATGACGGCTGACTTCTCATCAGATACCATGGATGCCAGAAGACAGCAGAACAACATTTTTAAGGTGCTGAAAGGGAAAGAAAAAAATCTCAGAATTCTCTATTCAGAAAAAAAAGTGCCTTTAAGTATGTAAGCAAAATAAAGATATTTTTCAGATAAAAGAAGAGTAAGAGAATTTATTGCCAGCATACCTGATGTACAAGAAATGCTAATGGCAGTTCCTCAGGCTGAAGAAAAAGGATACCAGGCAACTGAGATGTTTAGGAAGGGATGAAGAATACTGGAAAGAATAAATATATATGGGTAAATATAAAAGACTTTTTTCCATAATTAAAAAATACAGGGCTTCCCTGGTGGTGCAGTGGTTGAGAATCTGCCTGCCAATGCAGGGGATGCGGGTTCGAGCCCTGGTCTGGGAAGATCCCACATGCCACGGAGCAACTGGGTCCGTGAGCCGCAATTACTGAGCCTGCGCGTCTGGAGCCTGTGCTCCACAATGAGAGGCCGCGATAGTGAGAGGCCCGCGCACCGCGATGAAGAGTGGCCCCCGCTTGCCATGACTAGAGAAAGCCCTCACACAGAAACGAAGACCCAACACAGCCATAAATAAATTAATTAATTAATTTAAAAAAATGCAGGCCCCTGATCAAAAAACTGTAAAAAAGTTTAAAAAAAAAAAATACAAACACACATACAACATTCTATTGAGAATATATAATGCATAGGACTACTATACCATTAAGGATGGGAGTGGATTTATGCAGTTATAAAGTTCTTACATTTTATATGAAGTGTACAGTATTAATTCTAAGTGTACTGTACGAAGTTAAGAATGTATATTTTAATCCCTAGAAAGACGTCTAAAACGTAAAGAGGAATAGCTAAAAAGTCAATAGAAAAATTGAAATGGAATTCTAAAGGGTATTTAGTTTACCCAAAAGAATGCAGGAAAGGAGCAACAGGGGAACCAAAAACAAATGAGATAAACAGAAAAGTAGCAAAATGATTGTAGGTCTCTACCCAATCATATCAATAAATTAAATGTAAATGGACTAAATATTCCAATTAAAAGGTAGAGATAGGGCTTCCCTGGTGGTGCAGTGGTTAAGAATCCGCCTACCAATGCAGGGGACACAGGTTCGAGCCCTGGTGCAAGAAGATCCCACATGCCGCAGAGCAACTAAGCCCGTGCACCACAACTGCTGAGCCTGCGCTCTAGAGCCCGCGAGCCACAACTGCTGAGCCCGTGTGCCACAACTACTGAAGCCCGTGCACCTAGAGCCCGTGCTCTGCAACAAGACAAGCCACCACAATAAGAAGCCCGCACACCACAATGAAGAGTAGCCCCGCTCGCCGCAACTAGAGGAAGCCCATGCACAGCAGCAAAGACCCAACACAGCCAAAATAAATAAATAAAATAAAATAAAATGAATAAAATCTATCTTTAAAAAAAAAAAGGTAGGGATGGATATGTTCATTAGCTTACTTGTGGTGATTATTTCGTAATGTGTATGTATATCATGAGCCAAGGAGTACAGGTAGCCTCTAGAATCTGAAAAAAAGGCCAGGAAATTCTTCTCCTTTAGAGCCTCCAGAAGAGACTGTAGCACTTCTAACACCTTGATTTGAGCCCAGTGAGGCCGTGAGATCTATGTCAGATGGCTGGCCTACTATTATCTTACAAAACTAAGGTAATAAATTTGTGTTGTTATAAGCCACAAGTTTGTGGTAATTTGTTATAGCAGCAGTGGAAAACCAATAAGGATGGAAGAAGATATACTAGGTAAATAGTAAGCATAAGAAAGTTCCAATGGCTACATTAATATCAGATAAAGTAACCTTAAAGACAAAGAGTGTTACCAGCGATAAAGAGGGGCATTTCATACTGATCAAAGGGTCAGTTCATCCGGAAGATAGAATAGTCTTAAAAATATATGTACCTAACAAGAGCTTCAAAATACATGAAATAAAAATTGACAGAAATACAAATCCACAATCATGTTTGGAGATTTTAACACCTTTTTCTCAGCAATTGATACAACAATTAGACAAAAATAAGTCAACAATGACAACAAACCAATAAAGACATAAGAAGATCTGAACCACACTTTTTTTTTTTTTTTAATTCATTTATGGCTGCATTGGGTCTTCGTTGCTGCATGCAGGCTTTCTCTAGTTGCAGCGTGCAGGGGCTACTCTTCATTGCTGTGCACAGGCTTCTCATTGTGGTGGCTTCTCGTTGCAGTGCATGGGCTTCGGTAGTTGTGGCACGTGGGCTCAGAAGTTGTGGCTCGTGGGCTCTAGAGCGCAGGCTCAGTAGTTGTGGCACATGGGCTTAGTTGCTCTGCGGCATGTGGGATCTTCCTGGACCAGGGCTCGAACCCGTGTCTCCTGCATTGGCAGGCGAATTCTTAACCACTGTGCCACCAGGGAAGCCCCCAAACCACACTTTTAACCACCTTGACTTAATTGACATTTTTAGAAAACTGCACCCAATTTCAGAACACGCCTTCTTTTCTTGTGCATGTAGTACATTCACCAAGACCAACTACCTGATGGACCATCAAACAAGTCTCAATAAATTTAAAAGGACTGCAGTCATACCAAGAAAAACAAAAGAAGAAATTCTACTAAGTATGTTCTTTGACCACAGTAGAATTAAATTAGAAATAAATAATAATAACAGAGGTAAGATAACACCAAATATTTGGAAATTAAACAAAATATTTCTCAGTAATCTATGGATAAAAGAAGTCACAGGGAAAAATAGAAAATATTTTGGACTAAGAGAAAATGAAAACCACAATATGTCAAAGTTTTTGGTTTGCAACCTGAAGCTGTACTTAAAGGGAGATGCGTATCTTTGAAATCCTTTGAAAATGCACTTTCAGCCTTCAGCTCTCACTGCCTGTGCTTTCAGCTCTCTAGTTAGAAGTGATCTTTCTTTTGTACTGTTCTCGGTGTAGCTGTTTTCCACTATATCAATAATAACATCTTAACACATCAATTTGCTAACCTGTCAGTCTCTTCCTTTCTAAACCGCAAAAACCCTTTAAGGACAAGTAACTGCTGTTCCCATCAATGTTTTGTCTCTAGTAGTTTCTGGCACAGTGCACGACACTTTGTGGGTCCTCAGTCAATTTTGAATGAAAGATTGGGAATGGACCTTATCTTCATGAGGACCCTGTGGAGACAAGCAAACTAAGAATTATTAGCCCCATTTTACAGCTCAGGAAACAGAAGCCCAGTTTCCCTTAATGAGCCGGTGACAAAGCCAGGTTTCCATCATTCCTCAGAAACTTTCCTTTCGGGTCCTAAGTTGCTGACAGAAACGTCACCATTAGTGAGAAGCGTCTCCCCAACAGAAGTGTAGAATTTATACTGGAGTAAAACTGAAGCCTCCACCAGCTATAACCTCATCATGTCATCTTTTATTCTCTGGAGGATGGGCCAGGGCACCTTTCCCTGAAGGCCTGTAGGAAGCCCTCGGCGCTGGGCCTCGGCGTCCTGACCGGTGGGGGAGTCTGGGCCTTGACCTTTCACACGCCCTGCCGCCTGCGACCTCATCCCGGCCCTGCAGAAAGCGCTGGAGCTTGAGGCTGCAGCCTGGCGCTTTCAGGCAGCCCACGCTGGTGGGTCTGTGCACCACGAGCTCTGTTTCTCTATTTTCTACCTAGGTTTCAGTTCTCAACTGGGGTTTGTTTCTCCTTTGCCTCTGGTTCAGCTTCCTTTTCCTGTTTGGTTTTAAGTAGAGTCTAAAAACCAAGTTGCTGCCTTCCGAGGGTCTGTGCCCTCTGATCAGCTGGCCTGGTGGGAATACAGGACTTACCTCCTCGGGTTCGCTGTGCTACAGACGTGCAGCCATGGCCACAGTGTGAGTACGGGGACCAGAGGGGACAGAGGGACGTCAGAGGAGACGGAGAGTCACGGGGACTGTAGAGATCTCCGCAGATCCCCTGGTTGTGCTGATGGGGAGACCGAGGACCAGAGGGCAGAGGACTCTCTCACGGCCGCACAGCAGGTTACGGTGGAGCCTGCCCGCACCGTCTGCTGGCCTGTGCCTCTGGACGCCTGTCATCTTTAATGGCTCTTTTGTGTGTGTCAGAATCACTTCCTCAGAAGTCAGGCGCCTACCTCGGATGGTAGAGGGGGCTCTGAACTCTCTGAGGGGACTGGGGCTTGGCTGAGAGGTGCTGTGGACAGGTCCTGGCTCTTCTCGGAATGGCCTGAAAGCATCAGGGGGGTTTCTCTGAATACTGGGCACAGAAGGAGGAACTGGGGTGCCTTTTGTACAAGTTGAGACCTCATGGGCTGTCACAGCAGAACCCTGACCTTCTGCTTGAGAGACTTGGGACTGACTTTAGACCGCAGATCACTTAGGCTGCTGTGGTTTAGCACATGTGTGGGCACCGGCCGGTCTGTGTCCTGCACTGGTAATCGTGAGCGCCCTTTCCAAAGGTGAGATTACGATTCGGACATGACTTCCCCCTGCCCTGTGACCCCATAAAATATTGTGGATCATAGGACAGAGCTTTATCCTCTGGGATTTGGGGCATTGACTTGATTGACTCACTGCAGCTTTGTGTCTCAGCATAAATTATAATCCCTCCCCTTAAAAATTACTTCACAATTCCCAAACTGCTGTTTCACCAGTTTTCTTGATTCTTTCAGCCGTGTTGGGTGGTTAGCTCAGGAAGGGGTCATCACTGCTGCCCTGTGGGCGAGGAGGCCTGGCCTCTGATCGGCTGTGGCCCTTGCTCAGGGCTGCCTGGCTGGTTGAGGAGGGGCTGGAGGGAGAGCCACCCAGAACAGCTGCGCCCAGCGTTCCTCCCAGGATGCAACACGGGCTCTCTAGAAACGTTTTGCAGGGAGTTATGACCGTTGACACACAGTAAGTGGGGCCCGTCCGATGCTTCTGGTCGGCAGGGGAGCTTTGGAGAGGGCGGCGCTCTCACGCCGTGGTGCGGCCTTGGGCAGGCTGCCGGAGCCCCTTCCTCCAGGCGCTGGCAGCTCTCAAGGCCAGGGCCTCAGTTGGCCTTTCCTGCTCCTTTGCAGCCAGTTTTCTATCATTTTAGTAACTTTCCTTGAGCTCTAGAGGACTTGTGGGTGGAGCTGCGGCAAACAAGACTTTCCGTTTCAAAGGCTTGTTAGCTTCCAAAGTGGGCAGGCATCAAAGTCATTACCGGCCGAAAACTACACTGAAAAGCTGAGTCTACTCTATCCTGTCAACTACTGATTGCAGAAAACAGTATCAGAAGTAAACCAGGAGGAAGCAAAGCGATGCTTAAAAATCTTTTAAAGTTGTAGAAATCTTAGGAGTTTCCATCGTGAAAGCAGGTTGAGACCATCTGCAGTAGATCACCTGGGTTAGTGGTGCTTCAGGCATCTTACCCTCCACTTCAACCAGATCCACTCTCTTTTATCTTTTTAAAGTATTCCTCAATATTTCTTTGAAGAAAAGAAGTTGTGTTGTTGCTGGTGATGATGATTTTGGAATCTGAAAACTACTTATTTAGTCCAGCTCTGAGGTATACACAGTTGGGGAAATTGAGGCGCAGAGCTGGGGCAGAACTCATTCTTTGGTGAGTGAGTTAGTGGTCCAGCCAAACCAAAACCCAGGTTTTCTGCACCCACCCTCCCCGTTCCAGGCTGCCTGCGCTCACGGTGCCAGTGAGGCCGCACGTACAGCAGCTGTGAGAGCCGTAGATGGTTTGCTTTCCACATGCTGACATAACAGAGATGTGATCACTGGATTCCTAGGTCACCGTGGTTCCTGTGGTGGGGCTGGAAAAGGCCTTCCCATCATGAAAACGTGTCAGTCCCAGCTCCAACCATCCATCAGTCAAGAAACATTTTCTGAGCACTTAACCCCGGGCCGGGACCGGGGAGTTCTCTTGAGCACGTGCCAGCGTACAGCACACTCTCTCTGGCATGATTTCATTTAATGCCTACAGCAGTCCTGAAGGTGGCAAGTATTGCTTTTATTGTTCCCACTTCATAGCGGAAGAAACCAAGGTAGAGAGGCAGTGAGTAACTTGCCCAGGAAGTGAGAGACCCAGGCTGGAGCGGGTCTCCTGATGCAGACGCTCTGCACTCCTGCTCCTGAGCTGGAGGGGCCGCGGCTTGCAGCCTGGTCGAGTGGGAAGACGGCGTTCTCAGGAATGAAGGGATCACAGGTCCTTAGTCCAGTGCAGTGTGGACCATGGTGAGTGTAGACAGGAGGAACAGCAGGAGTTGAGAAGTTGGGGGCTGTCAGGAAGTACTTCAGGGAGAAAGTGGGGTCTCAGGTAAACTCGAAGGATAGGGAGGAGTTTTATTATTATTATTATTATTTTTTGGCTGCTCTGGGTCTTAATTGCAGCATGAGGGATCTTCATTGTGCCATGTGGGATCTTTTTAGTTGCAGCATGCTGGCTCTTAGTTGCGGCATGCAAACTCTTAGTTGTGGCATGCATGCGGGATCCAGTTCCCCGACCAGGGATTGAACCCAGGCCCCCTGCATTGGGAGTGCAGAGTCTTACCCACCAGACTACCAGGGAAGTCCCAGGGATGAGTTTTAAAAGGGACTGAGGGGCTGCTCTCGGTGCCAGGGAGACAGAGGGAACAAGACAGATGTCCTGAGGCTGTACTAGGGGCAGTAGGGAGCGGGCGCACGGTCGAAAAATCGTGGCGAAGCGGAAAGACCAGCTAGAGCGATGGCAGAGACAGGGCCCCGCTCACGCCCGGTGCGGCCTTCACCTCCAGACCTTGGCGAGGGCACGAGGCAGCCACGCAAAACCTGAGCATGAAAACATGAGGAGGGGCCACACGGGGAGGGACAGCGAGGGGAAAGACCCTGAGACGGGACGGTTAGGTGCATTCAAAGGTCAGGAAGAGAACGGGGAGGCTGAAGCGACGTAAGGGGGGAGTGAAGGGAGCTGGGGCGGAGGAGGGGCTGCCAGGCCTCATCACGCAGAGCCCGGGAGCCCGGAAGGAGTTCAGGCTCTGTTTGTCGTGTCATGAGAAGCCTTTGGAGGGGGTTACGCAAGGGGAAAGACATCCGATAGAGCTTCAAGAAAAGTCACTCTGGCCACTGGTTAAGGGTCTGTAGCGCGACCAGAATGGAGGCAGGAAGGCGTCGGGGAGGCTGCTGCAGTCACGCAGGTGACCGGCCACGGTTGGGACCAGTGACGGCGCCAGTGGCGTAGCGGGAGAGTGGCCGGATTCGGGAGGTGCTGTGGAGGTCTAGCCTCTGGGACCGCCCGCCGGATCCAGGGTGGTGTGAAGGAGGGAAGTGAATCAAACCCAACTCGGGCGGACGCGGGGAAGGCCGGTGCAAGCCTGCGTACTGGCGGGGTCGGTGGGGTTAAGCCGGTGCAGGACGGCTTCCCAGGGAGCGTCGGCTGAACGAGGCTGCGCGAAGCGGGAACTGAGCGCGTCGCCGCCGCGGGAGGACCGCACGCGTCGGTGATGCGTCTGACCCTTCCTGGTGCAGCCGGCTGATTCCAGCCCCTTCCCTCGTCTCCCTCTTGTCCTCACTGCGCTTGCTTGGTTGTTTTTCTAATGCACTTGTCACCTTCTGACGTATTACATGACTTTTTAATTTGGTGTTTGTCATCTGTCTCCGCCCCACAAGGATGTAAGTTCAAAAGTGGAGGGATTTTTGTGTTTTGCTGACTAGTGTATGCTCAGTGCCTAAAACAGTGCCCAGCAATACACATTTATTAACTTGCTGGAATTAATTAACTACTTTCGTTATGATGCTGGAGATGGCTGGGCCACCAAAGCTGCCAGTGGAGCTCCTGGCCTGTTGGAGAAGCGGCCAGGAGAGCGGATGTTCCGTGGGTTCTCAGCTCGCGATGGAGCGAGGGCTCCCCGTGCGACCGGTCAGTAGTCAGCTGCCTGGGCACAGCAGTCACCGCTTACTGCACAGCCCTTCAGAGCTTGAATATGCGAACGTGGAAGAAGTCCCACGGCCCGGCCACCCCACAGGCCCCGCCAGCCCACACCCTTGCCTCTGCTGCAGGGTTCGGAAGACCATCTCTAAGGGCGGCTGGTGTTTCCTTTGACGTCTCGTCCTCGCAGGCGAGTCTGAGTCCCGGCAGCTCACGGCCAGTCGAGCCCTCGGGGATCACGCTGCCCGTGTGCTGCCCCGGGACGTGTAGCCCCGTCATTTGAAGAGCGTCTTGAAACTTCGCTGTCGTCTTCTATTCAAAGAATCCACTGTGTCTCCAGTGGAGAAACACTCCCATAACGCCTCTGAGTTATTCTCATGGGAGTGTGCTGTGTTCCCCGGGTTTCCTGAGGCAGGAGATGGTTGAGAGCTGGTCTAGACTTTGACACCTGAACCCTTGAAAGAGAAAAGTAGCAGCAGTACCCTTTTTTGAGTGTTACACGCCGAGCACCGTGCTAATTATATTGATAAGATTCGACATGTGTTGTACTTAGCCCTCGTCCTCGGAGGCGTTACATTGCTGTTCCCATCTCACTGGTAGAACGGGGGTCAGCAACGTTAGCTTACTTGCTCCAGGTCACACTGGTATCACTTGGCAGAGTTGGGCTTTGAAGCCAGGGCTCTTGAGTTTTCAGAAGCTAAGCTTAGCTATAGCCTCTCGAAGGAACTTGCCCAGAATTACAGTCAGAGTTAGAATCAAGGCTCCTGATCTCTGTCTGTCTTTGTAGTTGCCGATTTTCCACTGTTAATACCACGGGAGTCGGGAGACCTCCTCAGCCCTCCTGTAGCGCCCACGCTTCTCTCCGTCAGTCATCTGTTCATTCACCACCTCCCCTCCCAGCCTAGAGCTGTTCATGGGCAGGGTCTGCGTCCGCCCCTGTGGCCAGGGGACGGCACACACTTACTCTGATGCAAATCTGAGCCGAACCGCCCTGCCGATAATCAGGGGTGTCAGCCGGGGCTCAGCCAGGTCTCATTCCCAGACTATTAATTTACCCTCGGGGATGCGCGTAGTGCCCCAATCCTTGGCCCGGCCAGATCTCTACAGCTGTCCCGAGGCTGTGTTGAAACCTGTTCCACTCCCACAAGTGATCAGAGGCACAGACTCTGGGGACACAGGCATAGAGTGGAATTTAAATACGTTTGAAGTTGGAGCAGTCCTCGTGTCCACATGGCCTGTCAGATGGCTCCCCAAGGGAAGGGCTGCGTCGGTGGCCTCGAGAGAAAGTGTGGGAGGGGTTGAGACCGGTTCAGTCTAAGGATGTCAGGCTCTCTCAACAATTGGTTGGAGTGTTTGTTCCAGATTCCACTAGACTTCACAGAAGAGTGGAGCCAGCTCTCCAGGCATCCGGGACACTGGCACCAGAGCGGAGAAAAGGCAAACAGTCTTGACCGCACATGACGTGGCAGTCTGACTCTCCCAACCAGCTTGGGTGGAAGAAAAGATATTTGGGTTTGATACCAAATTTATTCTTCATTTACCCAAAGCCTTTCTTTAATTCCAACACTCACAAAAATGGGGCTTGGTCACCATTTGAGAATTATGCATGTTATTCTGTGCAGATCTAATTTATTGTTTTCATTACTGTAATGCAGCAGTTCTCAAAATGTGATCAGAAGACCTACCCTTTTAGGGGTCTGTGAGTCAGAACTATGTTTGTAATAATACTGAGACATTATTTGCCTTTTTCACTCTCATGAGTGCAAAGTGGAATTTTCCAGAGGCTACATGACGTGTGTTGACATTGTCACGGTGACAGCCAAGGAAGTGTATGCTTGTGTTTTTAAAAATTCTTAGTTTTAATTTCAAATATGGTAAATACAGATAGACCTAATCTCCATAAACAGAAGCTTTTTGGCACCCTCAATAATTTTTTAAAATTTATTTCATTGAAGTATAGTTGATTTACAATGTTGTGTTAATTTCTGCTATACAGCAAAGTGATTCAGTTATACATGTATATACATTCTTTTTCATATTCTTCTCAATTATGGTTTGTCACAGGATATTGAATATAGTTCCCTGTGCTGTACAGGAGGACCTTGTCGTTTATGCATCCTATACATACTAGTTTGCATCTGCTAATCCCAAACTCCCACTCCATCCCTCCCCCACCCCCACCCCCACCCCACACTGGCAACCAGAAGTCTGTTCTCTGTGTCTGTGAGTCTGTTTCTGTTTTGTAGATAAGTTCATTTGTGTCATATTTTAGATTCCACGTATAAGAGATATCATATGGTATTTGTCTTTCTCTTTCTGACTTACTTCACTTAGTAGGATAATCTTTAGGTCCATCTATGTTGCTGCAAATGGCATTGTTTCATTCTTTTTTATGGCTGAGTAATATTCCATTGTATATAGAAGGTACCACATCTTCTTTATCCATTCATCTGTTGATGGACATGTAGGTTGCTTCCATGTCTTGGCTGTTGTAAATAGTGCTGCTGTGAACATAGGGGTGCGTGTATCTTTTTGAATTATAGTTTTGTCCAGATATATGCCCAGGAGTGGGATTGTAGGATCATATGGTAATCCTATTTTTACTTTTTTGAGGAACCTCCATACTCTTTTCCATAGTGGCTGCACCAATTTACATTCCTGCCAGCAGTGTAGGAGGGTTCCCTTTTCTCCACACCCTCCCCAGCATTTGTTATTTGTAGACTTTTTAATAATGGCCATTCTGACTGGTATAAGGTGGTACCTCATTGTAGTTTTGATTTGCATTTCTCTAATAATTAGCTGCCATCTGCGATAATTTATACGGGCGTACAGGGGTCCTGAGACCAAAAAAGTTTGAGAACCACTTCTGTAAAATAGTCCATTATGTAACCGTACTGTGAAAGGCACGCACATAATTGGTAAGCACCCAGTTCAGGATGGTGGCTCCCACTGGCCGAGAGGAGGGCACTGGGATGCAGTGGCCTCTCGGGCTAAACAGCTTTCTGCGATGACATCACATTGCCTCGCCTGAGTGGTGGGATCATGGGAACCTACTTCTCACAGGCGTGAACTGTTTCAGAATAACATTTTAAGTTTAGATGAAAACACCAAACCTGTAGGCATGAGCTGTTTCAGAATAAACATTTTAAGTTTAGATGAAAATACCAAACCTGTTTCAGGCCTGTTTCCATTAAGAGAAAAAAAATGTCACCCTATAGGGGATTTACTCATTACCAAGAAGAAAGGCACCTTTCCATTGGAGAGATCTGGCATCTGCTCCCCTAGACAAGCTTGCCTCTCAAAGAGGAGGCACCTGAATGTGCTGCCCGATGTGATGTGATAGAGTAAATGCCCACTCCCGCCTGCGCTGTGTTCTTCCTATTTACCCTGAATTTAGTCACGAGGAAACAATCCAGGATGGGGACAGCCTCCAACACAACTGGCCTGATCTCTTCACACACACAAAAATCAATATCAGTGAAAAACAGGAAAAAAATATGGCCTAACATTCTAGCTTAAAAGAGAGTAAGCAGACAACACAACCAAATGTAATGCATGAGTGGCTCCTAGATCTATAAAAAAATCAAAACATTTTGGGGAAACTTGGGTGACTTTTAATATGAGCTCTGTATTGGATCTATTAGTAAATTACTAATTTTCTTAGATGTAATAATGGTGTTTAAGTTATATATTAGAATGTCCTTATTTTAAAGAAATGTAAAAACCTTAGGATTGATGTATCATGATATCTGGAACTGTCAAATGGTTCAGAAAAAAAATAACATAAAAAAGAGAAAACTTGCATGTGGTAAAAATGCTTTACTCAGGAGGCAGAGAAGCCCTATCGTGTAGCAGAAAGGGGTCTGCAGTCTAGTCCCGGCCTCCCCCATATTAGCTGTGGGACATTGGTAAACTTGCCCCCGTCACTTGGCCTGACTCCTCCATCTAAAGGGTTCCTTCCGAATGTTTCTCGGCTCTGACAGGGCTGTGTTTCCATCCCTGTTCCTTGGTCCCTGGATTGGGCTGCAGTGCCAGTACGCCTGGTGCGGGCTTCCTGGTTCGCCTGGAATGTGTGCGTGTTGAGAAGTAACGGGCGGCCCAGGGTGATGGCCAGGGGCACCGGGCACTCTGCCCGAGACGCACGCACCCCCACCCCGGGCCAGACGCGCCAGGCTCCCCTTCTGCTGCGGGCGCTCTGCACCCCTGGAGTGCCGTGGGCTGTGCGCGTGTGCCTTCCCTTGATGGCGCGGACCACGGCTTCTGTTCAACACACAGTCTGCTTTCTGAGTACCAGGCGTGCGGATATACTTGGTACGTAGTCAGTACTCGGTGAAAGGGGTGTGTTCTTTTTTTTTTTTTTTTTTTTAATAAATTTTATTTATTTATTTTTGGCTGTGTTGGGTCTTCGTTTCTGTGCGAGGGCTTTCTCTAGTTGCGGCGAGCGGGGGCCACTCTTCATCGCGATGCGCGGGCCTCTCACCATCACGGCCTCTCTTGTTGCGGAGCACAGGCTCCAGATGCACAGGCTCAGTAGGTGTGGCTCACGGGCCCAGTTGCTCCGCGGCATGTGGGATCTTCCCGGTCCAGGGCTCGAACCCGTGTCCCCTGCATTGGCAGGCAGATTCTCAACCACTGTGCCACCAGGGAAGCCCAAGGGGTGTGTTCTTAGTTTATTTGTTAAATTAATGCGGGAAGAGAAAGCAGTGGTGGCCCGATCTCAGGTGGGTCGTGACCCCCTCCCCTCCCCACCCCACCCCAAGGAATCTTCGAAGGCTGAGAAGTATGATGCCTGGCAAAACTAGGCACGCTCAAAAGCAAGCATTTATTCAAAGGTAATTACTGAGCAATCCAGCAGGTCCCAGTTATTGGAGCTACAGAGATGAACAACATTTTTAAACTAACCACAGAAAACCTGCCTCGTGGGGGAGAGAGAAAATCAGCAGACCTTCAGGACAGTGGCAGTGAATGGATAGGTGTTTCCTGAAGGCAGTGGCACTGAGCTGAGAAAGGTGAGATGCAAACTGTGGATGTAGGAAAGAGAAGTCGTCTTGAACAAGGGACATACTGGCTCAAGTAAACAGCACATCTGCATGAGGTAAGGCTTGAGGTGAAGCCTGTGTGAGGCGCCTTCTGTATCCACATTGGAGCTGCCCTTACCCCTTATTCTTTTAACCTCTAAGGAGAAAACCAAGGTCAGAGGCTCCTGAGTGTGACCTGGAGAGCCACCTTGGGCGTTCAGGTAGCGCGCAGGCTGTCGGGTCCTGCCTTTGCCGAGAGCCCCAGGGCGGAGGCTTGCCCACTGGGGCACAGGCTGTGCTGCGGGGGCGTCTCCCACGCCGGGTCTCCGAGCCCTGCTTTGCCCACTTCCTCTCCTGAGTGCCTGCTCCTGGGAGGGTGATGGCCCGCCCCACGGAGAAGATGCTGGGTAGCTTTCCTTCATGCCACTTACTGTACCTGCCGCTGTTCTGCAGGTCTGTCTGGCCAGGTGTCATATTTCTCAGCTTGGTGGAAGAGAAAACGAGAGCTGGAGAGGTAGCAGCTGGGAGCAGGGAGCGGTGCCAGCTCATGCCAACTTACATCAGCCAAACTCACCTGCAGTGGGTGTGTATTAGGCGCTTAACCCCGTGATAGTTGCTGTGGAGAGGGCGCTCCCAGGAGGGCAGCCGCTCCCTCTGCTTTGCCTGGGACCATCCTGGTCTTAGCGCCGAGTGTCCTGCCCCACCTCCCGGGAAACGCCTCAGCCCCAGGCGAACCTGGGTTCCTGGTCCTGCTGGGGCGACGAGATCAGCCTTCAGGACAGAGTGTGGGCAGTCGTTCTGTCTGAAGGGAGCCACCGAGCTGGGCATTGGGTTGGGCCAGTGCCGGCGGGGAGGGTGAGGTGTGATCCAGGCGACGGGGTGCGCTCCTAGGCCGACCCTCCAGGGGACCCCGAGAGGGCAGCCTGCACTTTCCCAGAGCAGCGGGTCTGTGTCTCCAGCTGGCCCCCTGGGAGCCTCACTCTCAGCAGGCCCCCCACCTCAGCACTGCGGCCTCCCGACTCTCAGACCCCAGGCCGCGGCGATCTGACGGTGCTCCTCTCAGACCCCAGGCCGCGGCGATCTGACGGTGCTCCTCTCAGACCCCAGGCCGCGGCGATCTGACGGTGCTCCTCTCAGACCCCAGGCCGCGGCGATCTGACGGTGCTCCATAACCGAGGCTTTTGTTCGGCAGCTACTCTCTCTGAGCATCAGCGGAGGCGGATTGTAGATGGAATGTTTCCATGGGCACGCGGTCGTAGATGCACTTATTCACAGTTAGAGAGTCATGTATTCAGCAGTTTGTAGTGTCTGCAGCACACAAGAGACCAGATTTACGAAGGGGAAAGCGATAGAGCCCTTGCCTTCAAGGAGCTCACCGTCTAGTGGGGCAGACAGGTGCTGATGCAGATACTGAGAAGCAGGACAGACAGGTAAGAGCTTTGGTGAGAGGCAGAGATGAGCACAGCGCGGCGGGGGCCGGTTCTTCCCGCAGGTCCAAGTGCTGTACCGGTTCCAAGCTCAACCCTGCACTTAGTTTTCCAATGAGCCTCTCTTCGTTGGCCCTGTTGCTCTCTGTTCCCTTTTTGGCTTTGCACCTTTTTGCCCTTACTTTATGAAATGACACTCTGTCCTTCAAATTTTTGTAGTAAATGCCTGGAAAAGCCCCGAAAGGTATTTGTAGAGTGGAAAGGATTCCACATGCACTGTGCACAGGAAAGAGCGTGGCCAGGATGGGGTGTCACCGCAAGCCCGAGGGAGGTTCAGAGACCTCGTTCCCAGTCATGCGGGGAGCGGTGGGGCGGGAGTCCAACAGCTGGTGGGACATAGAAGCTGCGCTTTTCCAGAAGGAATAGACAGAAGCAGAGGTGGAGACTGACTTCAGGCTACCTTCACTGTGTTTTCCCGTGTATTAGTTTTATCCACAAGTGCATCGGTGGTTTCTTATGTCAAGTCCAGGAATATCTGTGAGTATGTTTCACAGTTATATGCAGAAAGTTGGGGTGTGTTTGCTGTTTTTCTTTTTAAGTGAGAGATTTCAACAGGGATTCAGTAGTGGTCTCTGACCTATAGCCTAGAAGAGTTAACTGCCGAACCGGTGACAAGACACTGACTGCTGGCCCGGGGCTGGCCTTATGGGCAGAGCTCAGCATGAACACACGGCTGTCTGAGGGGGGCCCTGAGGTCAGACTAGCCTTGTACAGATGAGGAAACTGAGGCCCAGAGGACGCCGTCTTCCTCCTCTAAGGTCCTGACGAAAGAGCTGTCCCAGCTTTGTTAGTGTATGTCTCACCTGCCACTGGGAGGGAAGTTATAGACTTGAATTTTTTGCCAGGCCCACAAATACCCATACAAAAGCCCAAAGTGAGACTGTAATTGGACTGCTCGCTCTGAAAGAGCCTTCTCCTGGGAGAGAAACTCTGCTTGTACCTGCAGCTCAGAGCAGACTGTCAGGTCCCAGGGGGCAAAAGTCCATCAGCCTGGCAGTTCAGCACCATGTGGAACAAACCAAACGGCATATTGGACTGATTCCCACTGGTCAGTGGTTGTTTGCTCACGTGAAGGCAGCCTGTCCGAGATGAGCCCTCAGGAGGACCAGCTTTGGCGCAAGTTGTATGGGGCCAGGGCTGGGGGTGGGGTGGGGAGGGGTAGCAATAGTCTTTTTCAATTTAGTAAAGGGAATTTTGTATATATGTGTTTAAAAAATAGTTCAGCCGTTCTAATATTTGTCTACCAAATTAACTTTCCTCAAAAAACTGATTTAGACAAATGAAGTGTCTGGTGCCTGTGAACTCCGCGTGTAGTATAGAGTTTGCGTGTTCATCCCAATGGAGGTGTCGAGAAGACAGTGAATATATGGGGCTCAGAGGCAATGTCTAGGCTGGATAGCAATCAAGAGTTTATTAAAACAAAACAACACAAGAAAAAATGTTCATAACTAGGTGTGGTGATGGATATTAACTAGACTTGCTGTGGTCATCATTTTGCAATATATATAAATATTGAATCATTGTGTTATACACCTGAAACTAATATAATGTTACATGTCAATTATATCTCAGTAAAACTAAAAAATAATAAAACGCTGACTCCTGCAAAACAAAGGGATAATAAGTAAGACGAATCTTAAGTAAACAACTATTTTCTTGCATTTAGGGTTTGTTAGTGGTAATAAAATAAGCAGAGATAGATGAGCACTAGTCAAATGGGAACAAAAATAGGGATTTTTGATTAACCACAAGTTCAATTTGAACCTAAACTGCTAAAAAAAAAAAAACAAAAACACCAAAAAGGGAGCCTGTGGCTATGATTACAATTTAAAAAAACAGTGGCTGATGTTGAAGCTCCTAGCAGGGGCAAGCACAGTGGTCGGTCCGGTGCTGTATCATGTCCGTTGCACAGCCCCGAGAGGTGTATGTGGTGCCCCAGGTAGGCTCTGCACGCAGTGCGCTGTGCTTGTCTCGCTGGCTGCTGGCCGCCCCCGCCCAGGATCCCACATCCCCTTCCTGAACCTGCCCGGGGTTGAGAGCTCCTCAGCTGTAAACCCACACCGCAGTTTCTTCAGAAAGTCTCCCCTGTTCCCCCAGTCCCTCCAGGCAGAGTAAGGTGTGTAATCATTTGTCTTATTTCCTGAGTCGCTGTGAGCAGAGACTGTCATATGCCTCTCTGCATCACTAAATGTTTTTTGACTCACTGGCATCTGTGCTTGTCAGACGAAGACAAGAGTATCATACCAGATCCCAAGAGAACGTGTGACAGGTGGGGGACTCACTGGAGCAGAGCGACTGGGGTGGCACGGGGGCCTGTAGCTGCGTTGTGTGAATGGTGGATGGCAGAGCCAAGGCGTTCCCTCAGTTGTCCACTAGGCTGGCAGAGCTGTCCAGAGCACCTTGGTACCTCTGCAGGGCAGGAAGCGGGCTGACCCTCAGAACAAGGACGACTCAGACCATTCCACAACAAACAGACTGCTTTGGAGAGCGGAGTTCCCCGTTGCCAGCAGTTCCATTCAGGGGCTCGGCGTGCTCTTAGGGCTGCTTTAGGAGGCATGCTGTGCTGAGCTGGAGAGGGACTCGGTCCTCTCCAGAGCTCTCTTCCCAGGGAGCAGCCATCAGGCCCCTGCTCTTTGCCGGGTTCTGGAGATAGTGGAGAATGAGACCCCTGTGTCCCTGCCCTCAGGGAGCCTGCACCGTGCAGGCTGTGTTACTTTGGGTCTTCCAAAAGCAGACACCAAGACCCCCAGGACGGTTAGATACCAGAGATTTATCAGAAGGTCAGTGAAGGATGGAGGGAGCGGAGAGGCCCGGAGAGCCTCAGGCCAAGATGCAGGTCTGACGTCTGCAGGAGGAGAAGGGGCAAGAAGGACTGAGTAGGAAGCGTCTCAGCCCACAGCACAGTTCTGAGAAAATTTGGGCCTGGCTGATGAGGAGGTTTCCCCTGGGGAGGAGCCCTGCGTGGGCCAGCTATCCCTGCCACCATTTTAGTCACTGGCGGAGAGTGGCCCAGAGAACGTGGCCTCTCTGCAGACGTGGTGGGCGTCCAGAGGGCAGCAGCTGGGACCACTGGTCAGCTCTGCTGCAGAACAGGCTCGTTGGAAGGTGATCTGAAGGGCGGCACTCCACGGCCTTCACACAGGGACTCTACCACACGTTTCCTTCCTGGTTGGCTCCCACAGAGGCATCGCAAGGGCTTCTGTGTCACATGCCAGTAAGCGCTACGCCTGGGATTTTGGCTCAGATCCCTCTGACTTAATCGAGTCTGTGCTTTGTTACCTCACCCTGTGCTGCGTCTCAGGATCTCTCCCAGCTCCTGAGCCAGCATTCAGAGCACACACCTACTTGCCCACTGGCACCGTGAGCGCCTAAGTGCGTGAGTAGCAGTAAGTGACACAACTTAGCCCAGAACTTGATTAGTAGTTAGTTTATATTGGTGTGGGACTCTGACTTGATCTGAACCAAGGTCTGTCTGATTCTGTGTACAGTTTACTCTGATTCCTACCTTCGACGTCATGAGGACAGGGCCCCAAAGACTCAGCTAGGGGAGCGGCAACTCCTCCTAATATTCTCATAGAAGATACATGGTTTCAGGCTCCAGAGCTCAGAGAAGGCAAAGCACAGTGCCGTGTTTGGTTTTCTTTTTGTTTTTCTTTTTTCTCCCCGCCAGTATGATATGGCTGTCTTCTGGGTAAGCCCATGCCTGCTTGGGTTATCACTGATTTCCCCTTAATTATTTTTTATTTATTTATTTTTTTAAAGGAATTCCTTTATTTTTATTATTTATTTATTTAATTATTTTTGGCTGTGTTGGGTCTTCGTTTCTGTGCGAGGGCTTTCTCTAGTTGCGGCACGTGGGGGGCCACTCTTCATCGCGGTGCGCGGGCCTCTCAACTGTCGTGGCCTCTCTTGTTGCGGAGCACAGGCTCCAGACGCGCAGGCTCAGCAGTTGTGGCTCACGGGCCTAGTTGCTCCGCGGCATGTGGGATCTTCCCAGACCAGGGCTCAAACCCATGTCCCCTGCATTGGCAGGCAGATTCTCAACCACTGCGCCACCAGGGAAGCCCCTCCCCTTAATTATTTGTTGAATGAATAATGAATTATGAGAAAAAAGATGTAGCACAATTGCACAACAAAACCCATATAATTCACTCCCAATACATGTGTCCACAGAAGGAGCCTCAGCACAGGGCTTGGACAGCTGACGTCCAGTGTACCCCAGACTCCTGCACCCTAGGGCAGAGCTGAGGGGCCAGCAGAAGGATTGAGACGGAGCAGCACAGGCCTTTGGAGTGGGTCTGAGAGCGCTGGCACGTGAAGTCTTAGCTGGACAGCCATCAAGTGTACCTAGGGATTCGTGTAACGTGAAATGAGGGAATATGTACGGGCAGGTTTGTGTGTGCACATACCCAGAATTGTTGTTAAGATAGTAATAATCTGTACATGGCTCCTCCACCGTCTTGGAGTCGTAGGGGAGCCGGGTCCCGGGGAAGCTCAGCCCCGCGAGAGCCCTCAGGCAGGCTGCCTAGGCCAAGTTGAGGTTTCCAGGTCCCTGAGGGCCAATCTCCTAAAAACCATCATTTTGTCACCTGGTAACCACTGGGACTGGGGAGAGGGAACTTCTTCGAGTATTTGGTTTCCCTGCGCTCTTAGATATGGTGAAGGGAACAGACTGTGACTTTCTCCTGACTGCCTGGTCTCATCATCATGATTATCACAATTACACACACTTTCACTTCTTTATAAATTGGCGCCGACTAGCTGGGCTTTAACTTTCCGTTTCTAATTCTTCAGCCTCCCTTTCCGCTAACAGCCACTCCTCGCTGCTGTGACAGCCACGTCTTACCTTTTTAATTGGGGGATTCCAATATGCTAGAGACTGAGAAAGTAAATGTTTAAGATTATTAGGCTTATATGTAAATGAAGAGGCCGGTGGGCTCTGGGAGACTTGCCCTGAGTGCTGTGGCGGGAGTTGCAGTGTGCTGACTTCAGTGATGACTGTCTTCTCTCTCCGGGTGCTTCTTTTGCTTCTTCCCTGGTTTTCTGTCATATGCTGAACAGGGGAATTTGCTTGGAAATGTCTCCATTGAAGCAGGGTGAACCATCTATTTATTTTGATTTTCATCACTCTGTTCTTTAGAGGATCACCTAATCATGTTATTGTCTGCATAGCTTGTGTGAAGCCACACTATCGTACTATCATAAATTGAGCATTTTGTTGGATGTTGTGGAGAATATTATCTATATCATGTATTCTAGAGTCAGACAGAACTGGTTGGAAATCCCAGATAAAATCGCTGAGTACCTATGTGAATTTGTATAAATCTTTCCAAGTCTCTGAGCCACTCTTTTGTCATCTACAAAATGGGGGTAATAAATGGCTGCTTCGTAAGTTGCGAAGCTTATGTGCTTTAGTGCATTGTCTTATTTAACACCATGCCTGGAATATTGTGGACAGTTGGCAAATTATAGCTGTAATTCCTTTCTAGTTCAAGCACCTTTTCCCCTGAAAGTGAAGCTGGGAGTCTCTCCCATGCTATCAAAAACTTTGGCATAGAACCTCCTGTCCACTCCCCCTGGTCTTTGGAGAGTCAAAACTTATCACCTCACAGAGCGGCCCTTCCACAGACAGTTGGAAGCTCTGGCAACTAGGAAGTTCCTATGTGTCAAGCGGCAGTTGGCCTCTGTTTCAGAAAAGGACAAAGCCAGCATCCATCCCTTGTAACTGAGGCTGACGCTTAACGGTTTCTCTTGGTCTGCAGTGAACAGAGTATCTGCCAAGCCCGGGCTTCCGTGATGGTCTACGATGACACCAGTAAGAAGTGGGTACCAATCAAACCTGGCCAGCAGGGATTCAGCCGGATCAACATCTACCACAACACTGCCAGCAACACCTTCAGAGTCGTTGGGGTCAAGCTTCAGGATCAGCAGGTGAGTGCTGGGGTGACAGGCCGTCCCCACACACGCCTCACACACACGCACACCTCACACACATGCACACCTCACACACACACACACACACCTCACACACATACACACCTCACACACACACACACCTCACACATACACACCTCACACACATACACACCTCACACACACCTCACACGCCTCACACACACACACGCGCCTCACACACACACGCCTCACACACATACACGCCTCACACACACACGCCTCACACAATACACGCCTCACACACCTCACACCTCACGCACACACCTCACACACACCTCACACGCACCCCTCACACACATACACGCCTCACACACACACCTCACACCTCACACACACACCTCACACACACACACACTTCACACACACCTCACACACACACACCTCACACACATACACACCTCACATACACACCTCACACACACACACCTCACACACATACACACACACCTCACACACACCTCACACTTCACACACACACCTCACACTTCACACACACACCTCACACACACCTCACACTTCACACACACACCTCACACACCTCACACTTCACACATACACCTCACACTTCACACACACACCTCACACACCTCACACTTCACACACACACCCACCTCACACACCACACACACACCTCACGCACACCACACACACAAAAGCTCACACACACCTCACACACACACATACCACACACACACACACACCTCACACACCACACACTTCACACACCACACACACACCTCACACACACACACACACACACACACACACATACACACACACTGGTGAAAAACGGTCAGAGAACAGCAAGGTCACGATGTAGAGTCAAAGGTCTGGGTTCAGAGTCTGGCTCTGTATTCTCATACTCCAAGGTGTAAGACCTTGAGCAAACTATCTTTTCTGAACTTCATTTTTCACAGCTGTCTTACACAGGCAGTGATCCACACCCTGCCTCCCTCACTGTGTTATTGTCATATTAGAATATAAATAAAATAATAGATGTGAAACAGCTTTGAAAAATATATTGTACGAATGTGTTAGTATTATTCTCTGCCTGCGTACCCGTAAGTAATATAGCTGTGAAGATTTTTGGTCCACCAACCCCCTAAGTCTTACTTCGGGGGGAATATCAAGATGATTTAAAGAGTCTAGGATCATTCATCTCCCTAATAGTACATCCTGGACAAATCAGATAAGATAGTTTGTGAGTGTACCTGGTAGGTACCTGTGCCAATAAATACAAGGTAAGTCCACCTATGTCCGGGGTAGTCGTGCACACGTAACTCAGACAGAGTGGTCTGACGTGACGTGGAGAAAGGGCTTGTGTGGCTTCGCCACAGCGACTTCGTTAGGGCTTCAGGCTCTCCCTCCAGCTCTCTTCTGAGAGGTGGACGAGGACACTTTTCAGCAGGGAAATCAGCAGATCTGTAGTTCAGCATTTGTGAACACCTCTGCCTTAAGTAGGCAGCCTTTGTCAGTCAGCCCGTGGCTGAGCTGAGCAGCAGGTTTGCTGCTGTCTTTGCAAGAACCATCGTGTTCGCAAATAGAAAAGAGAGAACAGAAACTCAGGACTCTGTTTTCAGTGTGTTGCCTGTTGAATGGGTTTCTGCTTTTGCCAAAATAGCCCTATTAAATTTCAGGTTCCTGTGGCTAAAAGGGACCTCCCCACTTCAGAACCCCTGGTCAAAGGTGGTCCTTCTGACCTGGAACTCTGGGTACCTTCAGGGGCATCCCTATCCCTTGTCGAGGAGCCTTATGGGTAGGCAGGTTATTCTAAGAACCTTCTAGAAGCTGCTTCCCTGTTCTTCTGGCTCACTGATTCCAGCTCTGCCTTTCAGAGGCACACTGCACCACATACTGCAGGATTTATAACACCTTTAGCCCCACCTATAGCGACAGCCAAAAACATCTCACACATTTCCCTAACACCCATGGGTGGGGACAGCCAGGACAGTTCCACCCTGGTACTCGCCTTTGACATAAGGCCCATTATCTCATGCAGTTCCTGAATCACAGTGGGTGTTCCCTAAGTGGCTGCTTTTATTATGACAAGTTTTCCATTCTCTTCGTGCCTCTTGGTTGCCCTGCAGGGCACACTAGGAAGATACCATGGTGTGTGGGAACCAACATGAACCTTGTTCTCAGAAGCCTCAGCTTCCTTCGGAGGGAAGCACATGTTGGGGCTCATTCAGGAGGAGACCTTTCCTGCATTCAGGGAGGGACTGGCGGCGGTCCTCAGTGATCTCCTGGGGAAACTCAGGGAGACTCTGTTGCCTCTAACTTAGAGACCTTCTGGGACCTGATGGAGACGTTACCAACATAGCCTTCCAGTTGGCATTACACGTTCGTCAGACAGGCTTCTGGAACATGCTTGCAACTCTGCCCAGGGGGGTGGGACACATTAGCCAGGAACACAGAAGAGATTCTCAGTAAACCAAGGTATTAGAGAAAGTGGCAGGAAACCTGGTCCATAATAACTTTTATGGACCCAGGAGAAAATACGGATTTTCACAGGTCTGATTTCCAGTCAGTATGGATTACAAGGTCAAACATCTTAAGAGAGACAGAGATTCCTGGTCTTAAAATCAGAGGGGGATATCTTACATGTTCAGTGCTCTCTGTGACTTACAGAGCACTCTTCATGTTTGTTATTTCAGTCCCCCAGTAACCCCATGAGGATAATGGTGTAAGAATTCTCTCCCCCGTTTTGCTAAATAGGTGGACATAAAACCAGGTCATTATTTGTGGGGAAAAGGACTGGTAAGTTATAGTATCATTAGCCAAGGTCTAACCTGAATCTCACATTGAAGGTGAAGAAACCAAAAGATGTTTGGTTGAGAATGAGTTATGGCCACTAAAAATGTTAGTGAGTCTCAGGCTGAATTAATAGAAGTAGAGGTCCAGAAGGAGGGATATTACAGTCCTGCTCTGCTCTGCACTGGTTGTACTTTACCATGAATGTTGGGACCAAATCTGAGTGCCGTAAATGGAATCTGTAAGGAGGAGGGCGTCCAAACTGGTGAGAGGTCTGAAAGCAGCATTAATATGTGGAACAGTTGAAGAAGTAGCAAGAGATATTTACTTGGAGGAGAGAAAAACTGAAAGGGGCATGGCCACAGTTTGACTCAAAACCCTCTGCTCGGTCCATGCACCTAGTACGGTAGTTGTGTTCAGAGCAGTCGTAGACCCTTGTGGGCTATGTCTGGCTAGCAGACACAGCACTCGGTGAGCAGCCTTTATAACTCTATGCTCTAGGTGTAGATGGATCAGAAATGGTAACCCAAGAGCTGCAGTCGGAGGAGAGGCCAGCCATGTGCAGCAAAGAACCCAGAGAACTTCTGGAACAGCTTTATCACACTCTCCCAATCCAATATCCGAAAATCTCTAAAAGTAGAGAATCGATTTCTGAGGCTTTAGAGGTTAGAGCTAGGACCAGAGAAGGAATTATGGGAAGAAAGATTGCAGCTCATTATGCTGGCAGTCAGAAGCAGCAGAAAGTCCTAGGCTGCAGGCTTGGATTCTAAATTCAGTTCTACCATTACTCACCTTGTAACCTTGGACAAATCACTTATTCTCCCTGGGCCTCAGTTTTCCCACCTGTAAAAAGGGAGGACTGAGTTAGACATTCTCTCTGGTCTCTGAATTCCTTACGCCACACTGTTCCTAGATTCTGGCTAGACAACCACCTCCCCCAGTTCCCGCTCCTTCGAAGTCCCCCTCCAAGAACATAGCCAACCAGAGATTTCAAATCTTAGGATTCTTTTTTTTTTTTAATTAATTTATTTATTTTTATATTTTTTGGCTGTGTTGGGTCTTCGTTTCTGTGCAAGGGCTTTCTCTAGTTGAGGCAAGCGGGGGCCACTCTTCATCGCGGTGCGCGGGCCTCTCACTATCACGGCCTCTCTTGTTGCGGAGCGCAGGCTCAGTAGTTGTGGCTCACGGGCCTGGTTACTCCGCGGCATGTGGGATCCTCCCAGACCAGGGCTCGAACCCGTGTCCCCTGCATTGGCAGGCAGATTCTCAACCACTGCGCCACCAGGGAAGCCCCAAATCTTAGGATTCTAAATCTCACTTCCCCAGATCATCCCCTCAAGTACCTGGAGAGAATACGTGATACACTGAAGAGTCTTCTTTTATCTTGCTTCGGTATCCCTCAACCATTCTTGATAGGATGTGGTTTCCAGACCTTCTTCCATTTGAAACACATCCCTCTGGCTTGCTCTAGTTTGTTAATGTCCACTGAAAGTGCAGCACCAAAACCACACAAACACAGACCTTCTGGTATAGACTTAACCACGCAGAAAGGAAGAGGGTCTTATCGCCCTCATTCTGGTCACTGTACCGCTATTATTGTGCCCTCTCCTCTGAAGAGCTGTGTTAACCGCAAGTCACTGTGCTTCTTATCATGCATGCAGCCACAAAGCCTCCAGCCCTTTTTCTGACGATCTAGAGCTAAACCCAGAGAGAGAACCACCGAGGAACCTGGGTATAGATCTGGCCAAAACTGCAGTGTCAGTATGTAACAGCTAAGTTAAGAAACGGTTGTGTTTCTTTAGCTAATTTAGTACATGTGCTTCTCTCCCTCCGTCTCTCTCACTTGCTCGCTCTTTTTTCACTATCGGACAATCCAAACCTACCGTCCACCTGGCTGAGACTTGGGAAGAAGCTCTTGTGGATATTGCCCATATTTGCTGTCCTCTGGCCTTACTTTATCCAACAGCACAGCAGGATGGAGCAGTAAAGGAGAGTTCTCGTCTTAGCGCCCCAGCCAGCACACAGGGTGTCTTGGCCATGTCCCTTTGCATCTCCGAATCTTTTCCTGAGCTCTCCTTCCTGACCGGGGGGACAATAGACTGAGTTATCTCCAATTCAGGTCACAAAACCCTAGAGCCTCAAAGCCAGAGGAGACCCGAGAAATCATCTTGTACCTCTCCTAAAGCAGAATCTTTCCATTGTATCACTAACAGCAGGCCATCCAGCCTTATCTAGACTCTGCTTGCATATTTCCATCTCTGAGGACCTTAATATTTCTCAGTTAACACCTGTTGACAACCTATGTGCTAGCAGCTGTGTTAAGTGGTTTCATATGCATAATTTCTCCTCCACCCTTCCCTACCCCCCCTCCACCACCTCTGGCAACCATCAATCTGTTCTCTGTATCCATGAGCTTTTTTTTTTTTTTTTAAGATTCCATATACAAGATAGATCATACGGTTTTTGTCTTTCTCTGTCTGACTTCTTTCCCTTAGCATAATGCCCTTGAGATCCATCCATGTTGTCACAAATGGCTAGATTTCATTCTTTTTATGGCTGAGTAATATTCCATTGTGTATATACCACAGTTTCTTAATCTGTTCATACATCAATGGACACTTAGGTTATTTCCATATCTTGGCTATTGTAAATAATGCTGCCGTGAACATGGGGGTGCATATATGTTTCTGATTTAGTGTTTACATTTTCTTCGGGTAAATACCCAAAAGTGGAATTGCAGGATCATGTGATAGTTCTATTTTTAACTTTAAGGAACCTCTATACTGTTTTCTGTAGTGGCTGCACCAATTTGCATTCCCACTGACAGTGCACAAGGGTTCCTTTTTCTGCATATCCTTGCCAACACTTTATTTCTTGTCTTTTTTTTTTTTTTTTTTTTTTTTTGTCTGTGTTGGGTCTTCGTTTCTGTACGAGGGCTTTCTCCAGTTGTGGCGAGCGGGGGCCACTCTTCATCGCGGTGCGCAGGCCTTTCACCGTCGCGGCCTCTCCCGTTGCGGAGCACAGGCTCCAGACGCGCAGGCTCAGTAGTTGTGGTTCACGGGCCTAGTCGCTCCGCGGCATGTGGGATCTTCCCAGACCAGGGCTCGAACCTGTGTCCCCTGCATTGGCAGGCAGACTCCCAACCACTGCGCCACCAGGGAAGCCCTTATTTCTTGTCTTTTTGATAGCAGCCGTTCTGACATGTGTGAGATGATATCTCCTTGTGGGTTTGATTTGCATTTCCCTGATCATTAATAATGTTGAGCATCTTTTCTTGCATCTGTTAGCCATCTGTATGTCTTCTTTAGATAAATATCTATTCAGATCTTCTGCCCATTTCTTTATTGGGTTGTTTTTTTGCTATTGAGCAATACAGGTTCTTTATATATTTTAGATATTAGTCCCTTATCAGATATATGTTTTGCAAACACTTTCTCCCATTCAGTAGATTGCCTTTTCATTCTGTTGATGGCTTCCTTTGCTATACAGAAGCTTTTTAGTTTGATTTAGTCCCACTTGTTTATTTTTGCTTTTGTCACTTTTGTTTTTGGTATCAGATTCAAAACATCATCACCAAGGCCTATGTCAAGGGGCTTACCACTTATATTTTCTTCTAGGGGCTTTATGGTTTCAGGTCACAAGTATGTGGAGATTAAACAACATGCTATGGAAGTGGATTGAAGGAGAAATCAAAAGAGAAATTTTAAAAGTACTTGGAGACAAATGAAAATGGAAGTATAACATAACAGAATTTATGGGATGCAGCAAAAGCAGTTCTGCATTCTACTGCTAAGTTCATAGCAGTCAGTGCCTACCTCAAGAAACAAGAAAAGTCACAAACAACCTAACTTTACACCCCAGGGAACTGGAAAAAGATGAACAAAAGAAGCCCAAAGTTAGTAGAAGGAAGGAAATGACAAAGATGAGAGCAGAAATCAATGAAATAGGGCTTCCCTGGTGGCGCAGTGGTTAAGAATCCTCCTGCCAATGCTGGGGACACGGGTTTGAGCCCTGGTCTGGGAAGATCCCACATGCTGCAGAGCAACAAAGCCTGTGTGCCACAACTACTGAGCCTGAGCTCTAGAGCCCGTGAGCCACAGCTGCTGAGCCCACGTGCCCCAACTACTGAAGCCCACGCGCCTAGCACCCGCGCTCCGCCGCAAGAGAAGCCACCACAGTGAGAAGCCTGCGCACTGCAATGAAGAGTAGCCCCCGCTCGCGACAACTAGAGAAAGCCCACGCGCAGCAACGAAGACCCAACGCAGCCAAGAAAGAAAGAAAGAAAGGAGGGAGGGAGGGTGGGGAAAGAAAGGAGGGAGGGTGGGGAAAGAAAGGAGGGAGGGAGGGGAGGGAGGGGAGGGAGGAAGGAAGGAAGGAAGGTGATCATTTAAAAAAAGAAGAAGAAATCAATGAAATAGAGACTAAAAAGAGAATAGAAAAGATCAAGGAAACTAAGAGCTGATTCTTGGAAAATGTAAACAAAACTGACAAGCCTTCAGCCAGACTCACCAAGGAAAAGAGAGCGGACTCTGTGCTCATGTTAGAATGTCCACACCACCCAAAGCAATCAACAGATTCAACGCAATCCCTATCAAAACGCCACAGAACTAGAACAATAATCCTAAAATTTGTATGCAACCACAGAAGACCCCAAATGGCGAAAGCAATCCTGAGAAAGAAGAACAAAGCTGGAGGCGTCACACTCCCTCATTTCAAACTGTATTACTGTAATTTTAGTACAGTAATTAAAAACTACAGTAAATAAAAAGCATGATATTGGCATAAAAACAGACACAAAAATCAACGGAACAGAATAGAGAACCCAGTAATAAACCCATGCAGATATGGTTTTATTAATTTATGACAGAGAAGTCAGGAGCATATAGTGGGGAAAGGAACAGTCTCTTCAATAAATGGTGTTGAGAAAACTGAATAGCCACATGCAAAAGAATGGATAGTTGTCCTTTTAACTAATAATCCATTTATTAATGCATTCTAAGTATTAGACACTATGCAGAGGGCTATGGGAGGCATAAATATGAAGTAGAAAAGACTCTTGCCCTTAAGGATCTTTATATCTAGAAGTCTCCATAAGATATGTGTCACAATGTGACCTTTGCAGTAACCCCATTAGGTCAGTAGAGCCAGGATCATTATCCCCATTTTATAACTGGCGAAACTGAGCCCCAGAGAAGTGCGGTGCCGCCTAGGGTGACACGGCTGGGAGGCAGGGCCAGGACCAGGACCCAGGGAACCTGACTCCCAGCTTAGGGCTCTCATGTGGAGGTCACGACCACACTCTTTGTTAGTTAAATGAAATAACTGTTTTTCAAACCCTCACTGTTGTATAGGTCATGTTGAAAAGCTGCCTGGTCGTGCTTTCTCCTTCTTCTGACCCCATCCCCGTCCCCCTGTCCTCTTGTAGCCCCAGGGGACACAATATCCTTGCCCTACACAGCTCCCTCCAGCTCACTTACCTTTTATTTATTTACATGTATTTCTCTCTCTTTTCCCTTTCAGGTTGTGATCAATTATTCAATCGTGAAAGGGCTGAAGTACAATCAGGCAACGCCAACCTTCCACCAGTGGCGAGATGCCCGCCAGGTCTATGGTTTAAACTTTGCAAGTAAGGAAGAGGCAACCACGTTCTCCAATGCCATGCTGTTTGCCCTGAACATCATGAATTCCCAAGAAGGAGGTAAGCGGGGCTCTGTCTTGGCCTGGTGCCTAGACCTTCTCTCGTTCTACCTCTGCCCTCCTACAGTTCTGGCTTCCTGGGTATCCTTGCCCTGCAGCTGTGCCGAGCTGATGCTTTGTGGGTTCTCAGAGAAACCCACTGCCTGACTCTAGGTTGAAAGCTATGTTAGCAATTTGAAGGAGGAGAGAGTGGCATTTACATCTTTTTTGCCCTTGGTGAGATACAGATTTGTACTGTGTTCCTAGAGCCGAGTATCCAGATGCGTTTTACATTTGTCATCCTAATTCCATATTCTAGACACATGTTTGGCAGAGATCGGAGGGAGCAAGCAAAAATGTATTCTTGTATTCAATTATGCATATGTTTAGCACACTTTGACTAAACATTTACTGAGTGTTAGAAACTGACTAGACAGAATAGGTAAGAAATGGGTAGATGGAGTCCTTTCCCTCAAGGCACTTGGTATCTTGGAGTAGACGGATTCACAAACTGCTAACGGTAACGTGTTGTGATAAGTGTGCTGATAAGGTATGAGCAGGGCAGAGACTTCGGGAACACAGGAAGGGAAATAAGGGACTGCCCATCTGGGCTGCCAAGGGAGGCTTTGAGCGGGTGGTGACATTTGAGCTGGAGTTTTGAAGGGCAAAGAGGTGGGAGTGGGCATCCCAGGCAGAGGGAACAGCAAATACGAAGGCACATGGGCCTGAAAGTCCAGCACATGCTGGGAAAGAGAACACTGCAGTGTCTCTGCAGACTGCGGTGCCGATAGGAAAGGGATTAGTTGTGGAATTAGAAGGGTGGCACGGATTGCACAGTGAAAGGCTCCAACTTGGAAGACTTGGGGTGTAGACAATGGGCTGGGGGCAGCGAGTGGCGCTAGCAAAAGCTTCTATGCAGTGCAGGTAAAGCAAAGGAGCAAAAACACACGTGGCTGTTCTCGGAAATTTGTAGTGTTAGCTTCAGAGGGAGGTCGGAGGCCTTCCAGGATGTTGGCATCTTGGTGGCCACAGAGACAGTCTTGCAGTTTGCCGGAGATCTTACCTTGGTAGGGCGTGGTAGTGAGGAACTGGGCCTCGGGGTGCCCTGCTGGCCTTGAGTCCCGGTCATTTTTCTGGGCTTCAGTTTCCTTAGCCATAAGATGGGTGATATGTGGTTGTTTCTACGTTTAAATGAACTCGAATGTATGTTCGCAGGCTGCCTGACACGTATTAATCACCCAGTATTAGTATTTGTGAGCATTATTACTGTCATTGCTGCTGCTGCTACTGCTGCCAGAATTGGGGTGGGAAGTGGAGAGACATAGTACTTGGAACCTGGAGGGAGATGGCTTTTAAATATCTATTGTGCCTGACAGGTTGGAGCTTTGGGACCCAATTTAAACCCTAGGAGAAATTTTTTAAGAAAATAAAGAACACGTTTTGAGCATGCTTCCCGCAGGTCGTACACAGAACCAGTACTTGTAGAGTTCTGTCCCCGCTGTGAAAAGGCCCCAAGGTTTGTGGATCTTCTGCTGAGAACTGGGGGTGCGCGGTGAGGGACCACGGCGGTGTGAGTGATGAGTGCAGGGCCTGCCTGCAACATTGTAGCACCAAAGAACCGCTTAGTCAGCTGTCTTTTTTTCCACCCAAGAGCCTTGAGCTTCGTGGTAAGAGTGAGCTGCGTTTAAGGTTTCCGATCCGAGCTGCCTCACTTGTCCCGGGATGTGGGAGTTAAGCTTTATTTTATCTGTACATACAGATACATTAAGGGGCAAAAAAAAAAAAAAAAAAGGTTTTAATTTATTCAGATGACTGACGCAAAGCAAATACTAGTTATTTTTTTAACTTCACCATAGAATCACAAGGAAATCAGCTAATCCAACCCTCATTTTCAGATAAGAAACGTGTGACCTAGTATGAAGAAATAACTTCCCGGTGCCAGGTAGTAACTCAGATTCAGAACCCCGACCTCCTGCGTCTCCTCTGGGTTGAACGGATGTCTTTGTTGGGGTAGGGGGTGGATGTGTGCTCACGAGGTGACAGTGTCCTGACTTGAAACTTTCATCATGAACAGTAGTCGCCCATCCCGGTTCCACGGCCTTTGGTGGAGGGGAGACCCTGGGCCCACTGAGGAGGAAGCGATTTCTTCACCTGGGGTGTAGCCCACTGTACCGTACAGAAACCTGAAGTGTGAGCTCGATGAGCTTGTACAAATGCATAGGCAGAACCCCTGCCAGGCCCTGCCAGGGACCACATCCCTCCGCCCCCTCCCAGGAAAACCAGGATGTCAAGTTCTGTGACAACAGAGCACTCTTACCTGTGTTCGAACTTCGTGTAAATGGATCACGTAGTGTGTACTTCGGGGCCTGATTTCTGTCCCTCGACATTACATCTGAGAGACCCGCCCCTGGACCCATGTGTCTGCAGCCGGCTCTGTCACTGTGGAGTGCCGCTCCACGGTATGGCTGCCACCCTGACCTGTAGTTCAGGCCTCAGAGTGCGGGCAGGACACAGGCAGCCTCTCCACCAGCTACCACAGGAGGCCTCTGCTGCAGGACAGTTGTGAGCCTTCTATCAAATCCCCTCTGTATTGGCAAATTGTGTTCTACCCTCCTCGGCGGGAGGCCGTTTGCGGTGCAGTGGACCCTTGAACCAACACGGCTTTGAACCAAGTGGTCCACTGACAGTGGTTTCTTTTCCATGAATGCGTCTCCAGCCCTACATGATCCGCAGTTGGTCGCGTCTGCGGGTGCGGAGCCGTGGGCGTGGAGGCCGGCTGTGCAGTTACACGCAGATTTTCACCCGTGCAGACTCAGAGCCCGACCGCCACGTTGTTCAGGGGTCAAGTGTAGTGAGAAAAGCATGTGTTCGGAGGCAGTGAGATCTTATATTAAGTCTTTGCTCTGCCACCTGTGGCCTTGGGGTAATAAACCCTACTTCCTAGGACTGTCATGAAGGTTAAATTTTAAATGTTTATAGAGTACTTAGTGTACAGTGCCTGGTGTGTGATAAGAGCGTGAATAATACTGGTTCTTTCCCCTTTGGTCCTGTTGCATTTGCTTATCTTCTGTAGGCTTCAGCATCCTTATTTGTAAAATGGGGTCATAAGTCCCACTTACAGAGTTGTGGAGAGGATTCAGTTGCCCGGCATGGGGCCTGGCACCTCGTAACGCCCGCCTCTGCTCCTTCCTCTCCTCAGTGGCATGTCCTGTCCTATGCTAGGCATCTGGGGCTTGGGCCATCGGATCGTGGACTTTCTGAGACTCAGGGTCTCATCGACATTTCCCACCTCCCCCTCGTGCGTGAGCAACACTAGTGTGGCCTCCTGGGGTCCAACAAACCTGGCAGACACAAGATGCTTAGATACAAACCTGAAAGCAAAGCAGAGCAAATCGTGGCCGCCCAGTCTTCACACCCCTTTCTCTTACCTGATTCTCGCCACAGCCCTGGGAAGCGAGTCCCCAGACAACATCGCTGGGTTAGGAGGCCGGGGCTCAAGAGGGGAAAGGGGCTTCCCTGGATGTACACCCAGGACTTGACCCGCTCTCGCAGTTTGCACCCTCTGTGTGCTGAGGACAGGCCACGACTCTGTTCTTTCTTTGTTCCTTCCTGCCTGTCACCCTGGTAGAACCCATTGTTCAGCCAGAGTTCTTGACATTATTCTGGAGAAAGAACAGGTGCAACAGAGTAAGATTTTTGCTGCCCAACTTCTACGTGGAAGAGAGAGTAGAGAGTCAGGCATCTGACCCTGGAGAGATCTGTTTTGCTGACATTGTTCCTTGGTACCCACAAAACCTGTCTTTTTATGCCAGTGAGTTTTGGATACTCATTCTTCAACTTCAGGCCCAACCTAGGGAACCTAAAGCCAATTTAGCAAGTCACATCAATAAATTAAATAATGGTCCTGTTGCCTGGTGCTTTCAGTTCCCTGGGTAGGGACAGGAGTGCAGAGCTGGCTCAGGGTTCTCTTGGGACCCACAAGGCTCTGGGTTCAGGGGTTATCTCGGTGGGTAGGGACAGTCAGCCACTGGGTTCTTGGGGCTTTTTCTGTAGAAATTGGCGCCTGGAGGTAGTTGGGGGTGGGGGGGAGCTGTCTGTCTCCTGATGCACAGCCGTGAGGGAGGAGGAAGAGTGCCGACGTTGGCGGAAGCGGGGCCTCCCCGTGACGCGGTGTGATGGCCACAGGTGGTGTGTGCGCTTAGTGGGGACTCAGAGTGGGGCTTCTGTAGTCTAGTTGGATGGCGGAGACCATGACTACTACTACTACTACTACTACTACTACTATTACTACTAATGACTGTAGTAATAATAGCATCTAGGCTTCCTCTTCAAAGCCCAGGATTTTTGTTTCTTACCAGGATCTTCTCCCACATGCCCCTTCCCTGCCCTTCTTGAGGGAAGGCTCCCACTAACCAGGCAGCCCCACAGGTGGGCCTTAGCTGGCTAAGGAAGGACTTCTTATACTCTAAAGAGCCTATAATTTGGCTTTTATTTCCCACAGGTTGTCAGGCCGGCTACTGTTATACACATTTATTCAGACGGGGGCTTGGGGTTAAAAGAGGTGACATGTCTGCCAGAATCTTCCAGTGGAACTGAGACTCAATTTTAGGGCTTCTGGTTTGAAATCCAGTGTTTTTTCTACAACTCTGCACTGCCTCAGTAGGTCAGAGGGGAGGGTCAACCAGCCTTGGGCCCAGCCTGAGCCCACAGCTCCGGGTGGTCTTCTTGCTTTGGGCATCACAGGGGCTTGGTCAGAGCAGCGAGCATGGCTCATGGCACGTTACAGCTGCTACAGGAAAAGGACCGAGGGCGCGGGCCTCGGTGTCGGCAGGTCTGCACCGTCTCGACTCCCACACCACTGATGCACGTACCTGGACTTGCTGCGGCTGCTGTCCTCAGTGGGCGCACACCGCCGTCTGGTAAAGCCGCCAGCTGTCAGGCAGCGCAGCAGTGTTTACAGGCTATCCTTGGCCACCCGGCCCGGCTCAGCTTCCCTCCCCGCTGCAGTTCATTCTCTTAGCAGACTTCAGTTCACAGTTTAGTGGCCTTATAAAGGCAGCTGCTTCTATATGCTTCCATGTGCGCCTGCTTCTGACCTTAAACAGGTCATTTCTCTGGGGGCCCCAGTTTCCCCGTCTCTGAAAGGAGGGATACAGACTTGATCCAGCTCTCTACAGGTCCTTCTAGCCCTAATGGTTTAGGTTTTATGTATATTGTCTGGACAGAGTGAATGCTAGCTCACTGCTTACAGATGTGGTCACTGTGGCCGATGCTAGAAGCAGGAAAAACCCTGTGAAGAAACCGGACGGAAGAATGTCCTTCTTTACTTCCCGAAGGACCTAGCACGTCCGGGAGGCAGCGTCCCTCATCATCCACAGTCCTTGTTTATAACTGAAAAATAGAAAATACAGACAAGCAAGCAAAAAGTTACCTCTGATCCTAAAACCCAGAGATGACTGCTCTTAACACTTATGTAGCCTTCCAGAGTTTTCTGTGTTCACACATGACTGAAGAGCTATTCCCCAGAAATAGTCTGTATGTACTGTCTTGTAAGCTTTTCTCACTTGGCACTATGGTACGCATGTCCTTCTGTGCCAGGGAAGTCGGATCGCCTCACCATTTAAGTGGCCAGAGTGTTGCACTGAGTACCATATAGAGATGTTACTACAATTTAACCAGCGTTCGGCTTGTAAGTAAGTTGTCCCCATTTTTCACTACTACATTCGTGTAACAGAGGGCTGGCTCTCTTGTATGTTTATATGTTAATTTGTATGTATGCTTTGTGTCTTATGTTCATCTTTACACACTTGTCCAGTTATATCTTGGGATATTTCTGAGTCAAACAATACATTTCTAAAGCTTTGACGTATCTTGCTGAATACACCTTCCGGAATGAGAGTACTAGTTTGTACTGTGTCCAGCCCAGTTGATGGTCACCCACTGCTGAACCTGCACCAGGACCAGGCCTAAGTACTGCTATAATCTTAGCAAACACAAGAGAAGGGAAAACGTATCATTTTAATTTGCTTTTTTGTTTACTAGTATGATGACCATTTTTCATATGCTAATTTGAGATTTCATTTTTCCCATTATTTTCAGCAGTGGCTTTAATTAAGTGCAGTACAACACGGAGGGCTGCAAACCTCCTGCGCCTTTAGTCACGTCTGCATAATTTCCCACTCCCAAAGCAGGTGCGTCCTCTGATGACCAAGAGATCTTTTATTTCCTTTGGCAAATGAGTGGCGGCAGTCTGCTCTCATGTAGTGTGTTTCAGGCTCATGACAGATAATAAATACACCTCCCTCACCCGGCTGCTGTGAAGTAGTGTTACGTCATCTGTATCTTAGGAGTCGTTGTTATTCATGCTCGTCTGCATAGACGTAGAAGAAAACATTCACTTTCATACTCTCATTCCCTGGAACTTTACTTCTGCTGGAGGAACTTCTTTCTGTTTAGAATCTAGAATCATGTCAGTAGGTCAAAGAGATTCCTTGGCTGTTCCTTCATCTGGCTTCTTAAAGCAGGGAGGGGGTCTAGGAGTTAGAGGACCTAGCTGTTGCGAGCTCTCAGGTGTCTGGGTGCCTGTTTGAGAAAGCGTTTCCCTGAATGATTCACTCGGTAACATGAAAAAGAAAAATGGCTATTTTGTTGGAAAAGCAAATGTGTAGATAAATAATTCCCTCATTGACCTGTATTTAAAAATAAATTTAGGGCTTCCCTGGTGGCGCAGTGGTTGAGAATCTGCCTGCCAATGCAGGGGACACGGGTTCGAGCCCTGGTCTGGGAAGATCCCACATGCCACGGAGCAACTAGGCCCGTGAGCCACAACTACTGAGCCTGCGTGTCTGGAGCCTGTGCTCCGCAACAAGAGAGGCCGCGATAGTGAGAGGCCCGCGCACCGCAATGAAGAGTGGCCCCCGCTTGCCACAACTACAGAAAGCCCTCGCACAGAAACGAAGACCCAACACAGCCAAAAATAAATAAATAAATAAATTTAAAAAAAAATAAAAAAAATAAAAAATAAATTTAAAGATGGGAAGGATCTTAGAGATACTTAGCCAAGTTATTTTTTCCCAAAAAAACTGTTTTTTTGTGTTTTTTTGTTTTGCTGTTTGGAGCTACTTCTCTGGTTGAAGCGGAAGGACGGAGGGGAGCTGGCCTCCCCGAGGGCTCTGTGACGCCTCCGGAGAGCACAGACCTCGGCGGGTCGTGCCAGCACCCGGCCCGTGCACCTGCTGCCGCGCCCCACGGCCTCCCGTCTCGGGCAGCTACAGCCAGCACCCTCGGCCCTGCACATCCCCTCTGCCGGGATACTTACGTGTTTTACTCACAACACCTCTGTGGGGCCTGCTTCCCCGCCACCTTACTGGTTCTACTGGTGGTAGGACCGGTGTAGCCTTAGTCACCAGCCATTCTCCAGGACCAGAGCCGGAGAGGCACACAGGGAGCTCAGGAGATGCGTGTGAGAAGCAGCGGCCTTTGTGACCTTCTGAATCTCAGGAGCCAAGTTCTGTTCTTCTGGGCTAGGCCTCAGGAGGCCTGGCTCTGGTCCCAGCTCCGCTCCTCACGTGTGCCCTTGATCGGCGCAGTGACCTCCGTGGGCCTCAGTTTCCTTGTCTGAAACATGCAGTGCTGGTTGTCCTCCAAGGTCCCTCCAGGCCAGAGGCCCCCAGAGCCCTTTGTGTGTGCTGCCCTGTCGGCTCCGGGGAGGAAGAGCCATGGTGGCCGGGAGGTTAGCAGGCCTGGGTGCTGCTCGCCTACATGCAGCCTGGGCAAATCACCTCCCTTTTCTGCGCCTCGGTTTCTCCATCTGTAAGATGGGCGGATTCTGAGGCGTTCAGCGCAGCACGGCGCATGAAAGGCTGTGATGGCGACCAGCCAAGCCCCGTCCGACTAAGGAAGAGGCTCCCCCAGCACAGCGTCTGGGTTCCCCGGGAAACTCCGCCCTCGGTGGGAAGAGCCTGGCCTGGAGGTCGGGCATCTGGTTGTTGGCCAACTCGGCCGCCGCCTCGCCTGTGGCTTCAGGCGTGTCTCCTCTGCTGTGCGGGCATCGGTGCTTAGGCTGGACTAGTCAGGTGGTTCTAACAGGGACAGTGTGGGAGCGGAGAGGAGGCATTTGGTGGCCGGTGGACAGAGGGCCAGGAGCGCTGGACGCATCACAGTGTACTGGGCAGCCCCGCACAATCACGTATCGTCCTGCGTGTCCGACCAAACACGTGGAGGCGAGGAACTTAATTATCTGAGCCAGAACTTTACTGTGTTGTAAGAAAAAGCACTCCTTTTTTTATTTTAGTTAAGTTATTTATTTATGTTTGGCTGTGTTGGGTCTTCGTTGCTGCGCGCGGGCTTTCTCTAGTTGCAGCGAGCGGGGGCTACTCTTCGTTGAGGTGTGCGGGCTTCTCATCGCGGTGGCTTCTCTTGTTGCGGAGCACGGGCTCTAGGTGTGCGGACTTCTGTAGTCGTGGCACGTGGGCTCAGTAGTTGTGGCGCGCAGGCTCAGTCGTTGTGGCGCACGGGCTTTAGTTGCTCCGCGGCATGTGGGATCTTCCCAGACCAGGGCTCGAACCCGTGTCCCCTGCATTGGCAGGCGGGTTCTCAACCACTGCGCCACCAGGGAAGCCCCTCCTTTTTTTTTAATACCAGTTTTAGTATGTGCTGAGTTTTCTAGGAATGCAACCACCATGTGCTTCAAAAGGAAATTGTGCTTTAGTTTGTTTGTAACTTTACCAAGAATTGTTTTCTCTTTTGGAAAATCTTATCTCCAGCATTATCGCTGGTGAGATACACACGCGGCACCGCATTATTGAAAGCGCTTGTGTCAGTAGTGGTCACTGTGTGTCTGGGGGTGGTGTCAGCATCTGACTGACGATGTCTCCTACTGTAGTTGTCTGAGCTTTTACCTGGTGCGGTGCTGTCTTATTATTGGTTACTTCTCTCTCTTCTCTCCTTTATTATTTTTTTCTAATTTATGTAGGTAGGTTATATAATCTTTGGATTTCACTTCAGTATACTACAGGGAGCGTTATAAAATGTTTGCCATAAAAAGGGGCCATTGAGTCTGAAAGGAAGGGCTAGAAGTTCTGTAAAAACGAGACGAGCTCCGTCTTCGTCACGTCTGTTATCTCCTTGGATCGTCACCTAACGGTGCCAGCTGGATAAGGGAGGCTGGGTTCCGGACACTGTTCCTCTTCTCCTCCAGAGACAAGCAGGAGAGGCAGCGGGGCCCCCGGGAGGGGGAGGGGGGGCGGGGAATGTACATTTTGGAGCCAGGGTACCGCGGTGTGAAGGAGAGCCGCGCGTTCCTCCCGCCTCTCCTCCGAGCACGCCTCTGCTCCGGCACCGCGTCCCTCCGACGGCGCACCAGGCGGTCCAGACACTGCCTGCCTGCAGGCAGCGTCCCACAGGCTACGGGCTCAGCCCCAAAAGACCGCCCCCACCCCCTTCAGGAGCCAGTCACCTGTGCTTCTGACCAACAGGCCATGAGTCAGAGGGGCCTGTGACCTCCTCAGGTTCAATGAATTTGTTCGAGTGGCTCGCAGAACTCAGAAAAATGTGTGACTTACTAGATTACTGACCAGTGTATTAGAAAAGGATGGAACCCTGGAACAGCCAGCTGGACGAGATGCACGGGGCAAGGCGTGTGGGACGGGCCCAGAGCTTCTGTGCCCTCTCTGGGCAGCACCCGCCTCCTCAGTCTCCACATGTTCACCAACCCAGCATCTCCGAACCCCATCCTTTTGGGTTTTTTATGGGGGTTTCATTACATAGGCCATAGGTGATTGAACCCAATCTCTAGCCATTCTGCCCTCCGTAGAGGTCGAGGGCGTGGGGACTGAAAGTTCCAGCCCTCTAATCAAAAGTCGCTGCATTAACATCACCTCACGGGTGGTTGAAAGGGCCTGTTAGGAGTAACAGAATACACCCATTTCACCTCCATGCCCTGAAGCTGTTTCAGGAAGTGAGAAGAAGAGTAAATGTTATCACGAAAGATGCCCCTTTGGCTCCTACTTAGGAAATTACAAGGGTTTTAGGAGCTATGTGCCAGGAACAGTGTACCAAGACCAAATACACATTTCTTATTATAAATCACAGTATCACCCTTGGGTTCAAATTTCTGCTGCTCACAAGCAGTGTGACCCTGACAAGTCACTTCATCTGTAAAATGGATATAATAATACCATTGATGGCTGGAGGATCACCCAGCACAGTTCCTGTGTGACACCTGTGCCTGTAGGTGTCCAGTAAATAAAGCTTGTCTCCTCCAGGCTTCTGCTCTCCTCCCCCTCACAGGCACTGCTGCTCCTTGTCAGCAGATAAGCGCTCTTTCAGTAAACTGGGTTCTCCCAGAGCTTCCCGCAGTCACTGTCTAGTTGTCTTTCCTTGTTCCTGAAGGGTAGGGCCCTGGTGGCACCGGATGCGAGGCCCCAGGCCGATGGCCTCCAGCCATCTGGTGCGAGTGGGCTTTTGAGAATAATCTTCCCCCTCCGAGCCTCCACTGGTGTGGAGGACAGATGCTGGAGGCCCGGCCGGCACTGATGAGGGACCAGAGAAGGGCTTAGACATCAGGAAGCTGGGCTGCAGCTGGGACCCAGTGAGGGGAGGGACTTGGGCGGGTTGCACAGCACATCGGGGCGGAGCTGGCACCTGTGCCCAAGGCTCCTCCCGCTGTCCCACATCACGCCCACTCCTTCCTAAAGAAGGATTTTCCCTGGGACCCAGACCCAGGGTGGGGCTAGGAAGAGAGCTGAGGAGCCTGGAAGGCGGGGCTCAGGAGGGCTTGAGAGCTTGGCTTTGTCCGTGTTCTCTCTAGTGACATCCCGTCCGACCCTCCCAGTGGGCAGAGTCATGCTGTCCTGCAGCTCACTCTCCCACGGCTTCACCTTCTTACTGTCAACTCACAACAGAGTGGGAAGACCCCAGACCAAAACTGAGGGTCCCCTCCTCCATTCCCGCTAAGACCCCAAGAAACTCTTCAGATCAGAAGATGCGGCAACCCTCAACTCATCCCAGAGTCATAGATGCTCCCAGTAGGTCACCAGCAGTGCTGAGGGGAGGGGTCCAACATCATGTGCATGTGACCGAGCCTGAGTGTGCCGGGAAGAGTGGAAGAGACAGCCCAGAGGGCCCCCCACGGCATGTTGGGCCTTCCGCACAGACCGCCAGGGTCTGGGGCCCAAGAATGCTTCAAGCAGGAGACCGTGACAGCCAGCGCTGGAGGCGGGAGCCCGCTTCCCCAGAACCTTAGGGCTTCTGGAGCCCCCAGAGGGGTGCCGGGAGGACCTGTGTCCCAGTGCCTGGGCTTCTGTGGCGGGACCATGAAGTTGCATTCACAGGGGAGAGGCCAGGAGCAGCCCTGCTGCTGTAGGCTGTCAGACCTTGGGCAGGACTCCTCCCAGCCTCAGCTTCTTCATCTGTAAAATGGGGTGGTCAGGCCTACCTCAGATGAGATCATGGGTGTACAGCAAAGCATGGTGCTGGTGGCAGGAGTTCTGAAGACTCGCTGGCTTGTCACGAGCAGGAGGTAACACCTCAGAGCATCCAGGCTCTGGGAGTATGGCTTTCCCTTAAAGGCCTTGGGCTCAGGATTAGATGCAGGAATGCCTCAGAATGTTAAAGCCTGCTGTTGGCGCTGGGCAGGGAGGGGAACGGGAGCTTGCCTGGTCAAAGGCAACTTTGCTTACAGTTTGGGGGTTGAATGCAGTGAATTTCACACTGTCTATGTTGTGGAGTTCCAGGGGTTCACCAGGCATGTCCTGCCCTCACCCTGATAACAACCAGAATAGTTCCACTTTATCTTTTGGGACTTTGCAAAAAAGGAACAGGAACACCTGGTAGCTTGGTGCAAATCCACGCGGGGTGAGTTAAAGCACGTCTCTCAGAACATAGCGGTGTGGCCTTCTGTTACCTGGTTTGCTTGTGATAACATCAGTCGTTGGTACATTTCAAGCTGGTGCTGGTGATGGACGTTCCCCCAACTTTTCCAGTGTCCTTAACGGCTGCAACGTCAGCTCCCACGGGAGGGCGCCCAGGCCAGGGGCCTCTCCTGAAGAGTGGGGCCCAGAGCCGTTGCCGCTCACTGCCCCACCTCCCGGCTTCGTAGAGCCGGGGCTGGATTCTGCTTTCCATAAACCTCTTTTCTTCTTAAAATTACCTGCTTTTTTCTCCTAAGGAAAAAAGCTGTCTTCACCTCCCTCCTGTGTAGGCCGTGGGCACTTTCTACCCCCGACAGAGGGTCAGTGAGGACACCCGCTCCCTGAGGCTCCGCGTCCTCTCCTGCCTGCCCCCTGGTGGCTGCTTCCTGCACACCGGACACCAGGGGCGTCCTACCACCCGCACCCACGGTGACTCACCAGGGCGCCTTCCCCAGACCCCCCCCCCCCCCCCAGCGTGCCCTGCTGTCCCTACACTTCCAAGCCCCACTCCTTCTGTGGGACCCTGGCTCTGCAGACGAAGCCGTTTCCGGCCACCGTGGCAGGATGTCCCGCCCCTTCCCCGCACTCCCACGGTGCTTCATTTATGCCTCCTTCACGGGGGTTAATGCCACCTAGCATGTCATATTGTCCTCAGCATGTGACTTCGGTCAGGCTGGGAAGTCAGAAAGTGTCCTGTTTGTCTCTGGACCCTCAAAAACCAGCACACTGTCTAACTGACAAGCTCTGGCTGCATCCATACGGGTGAGGGGGGCAAACCAAGACCCGGGGACTTGCCGGTCTTGAGACCTCCAGCCCCATATTGCGATCGCACTGGATGGCCTATCCTGACGCGGGCGTGCGCCGGGCCCGACCCCAGACCCCAGCCTCACGTGTGGTGTGGTGTCCTCGCACTTCATGCCTGGGCTGCGAGCCGCAAGGCACCCTCCCCTCCCCTCCCCTCCCCTACCCTCCCCTCCAGGGGCCTCCTCCTGCTCTCAACACGTGGTCATCCACTTGGTTTGAGCTCGCTATTTGCTCATCTAGACTGTGAGCCCGTCGAGGGCAGGAACCCCGAAGAAGGGCCAACACGTCCCAGGTGTTTGGACAGTAGGTGAGCTCGCTGGTGTGGTCACACATCTGTCTGTCTGTCCCTCACGTGGCCTGATGCTTCCTGCCGTCACGCCATCCTCTGCAGACCAAGACGACGTTCCTGGACCAGCACCACTTCTGGAACTGGGCGCGAGGCGAGGGGTGCTATCTGTGACTGAGGGACATGGCACATAGAACTGTCTCACACAGAAATCGCACCCGTCACCTTGGCCCACCTAGCAGCACCCTGAACCGAGGAATACGCCTTCCCCAGCCAGCAGCCGTGTTCTCACCGACCTCCAGCTCTTTGTGGCCCTGGGGTACAGGTGTATCGGACGTGGAGTCAGGCAGGTCTGGGTTCGGGCACTGCTCGTGCCAAGGGTGTGCCCTTGGGCAAGTCACTTCACATTTCTGAGACTCAGTTTCTCCATCTGTACAATGGGTTTACCACACCTACCTCACAGGGTTGTTGTGAGAATAACATGAGGTGATGTTTGTGCAAGTATTTTGTCACCTGTAAATTACTATAACAATTCGAAGTTACTTTTTTTTTTTTTTTTTAAATATTTGAAAAGTTAACTAACATATCAACTCCTGTGGTGATGCCTTGGGAGACACAGGGAGGCCGGGCTGCTTGGACTGGGATGGTGAATTCAAGTCAAGGGTCCAAGGAGAGGCTGTGCCTGACCCTTGGGGTCTCCCTCTGCACCTTGGCAGTACTTTGTAGCCTTCTTGGGGCCCCTAATTTCTGAGCATCCCAGCAGCAGCCTGCTGCCATCATTGTCTTCCTTTAAAGCACTGCTGGTTTGTGTGTAGCTCCCATCCCGGAGAAGGAGGACCTCCTTCCACCAGCCCCAGAGTCATCTTCCTAATGCTAATGGGAGGATTTCTTTGGGGCGTTTCGTTTTCCTTAGATCTGGCCTGGGCACCACATGCTCAGTCGGGGCTTGAGCTCGTGAATGGTCCATTATGGATGCCCACCTCTCTGGTGCCCACCAAGCACATCTCGGGTTGGGTCGTGGTGAGCAGCCTGTGGTCAGCACAGCGACTGACAGATGACACAGACTCTGGGGGCAGAGGACAGAGTGCCAGGCCCGTGCTCCAGGCCCTGTCACACAAGAGCCTGTGAAACCTTGAGCAAGCCGTTTCCTCACCCCGAGCCTCAGTTTCCTCATCTTTAAAGGTGGTTATAATAACCGCCTACAAAGTTGCTGTGAGACTCAGATGATAACATAAGTGGGAATGTGACTTGCAAGCTGTAAAGCACCCTAAGAATGCAAATTGTCACGCTTGCCCCTGGAGCACCCCATCCCAGGACACTGTCTGAGATCTCAGCCCTCAGAAATGGCCAGCGTCCTCAGTGGTGTGGGAAGAAACAATGACATGCCCGGAGGCTGGCCCACATGCTTCTCAAGGAAAGGAATGTGTCTTTTGTTGTACCTGTCCCACCTGGTCTCAGTGGGTCTCCTGGCATCCTCCTGAGACTGTCAGGGACAGGTTAGGAATTCCTGTCCCCACTTTAAGGCTGAAGAAACGAAGGCTCACAGCAGTGATTCGCCAAAGGTTACACTAGTGAGTGACAGAGCCCAAGTCTCCGATTCAAAGTCCAGGCCTTTGCCCAGTGAGCCAGATGGCCTGTCAAAGAGACCCCAGTCAGCTGGTGGCCTCCACACTTTCTAAATCATAACCCAGCTTGATCATGGATTGATTACTATGGGCATTTAACCTGGGCCATCTTTATAGCGAAATGCCTACTTCTTCTGAAATAAGTCAAAACTTAATTAGCATCCATTTCTTTTCTCTCAGTTAGCATATTTAATATCTTTTCTAAAGAATGATAATTTCCAGGTCAGCCTTCTGCCAACTTTAGCTCTTATTGGATAAGAGCCAGCTCAAATATTTTAGTAAGTGACCATCCCAGGGACGCAGAAACCCAGGTGCTGAACTTGGATGCAACTTGCAGCTTCTAGAGTGGACAGGGTGTGAGCATTTGAGGCCCTGCCCCCCACCTGCTTGTCAGCTGCCTGCCTTCATTCATCATTTATTCATTCAACAAACGACTGGGCTTTCACAGTGGACACCTACTTGATTTGCCTGCTTCTGCGCTTAGTCTGTTCTCCACACACAAGCAGATTGATCTTTCCACGTCTAGGTCAAGCCAGGTCAACCCTTGCTCAGGACTCTCCAGAGACTTACAGTCTTACCCAGAATCAAATCCAAACCCTGACCGAGGCCTGCGTGAACCTCCCTGGCCCTGGCTGCCTTGCTCATTCACTTCCACCCCACTCTCTACCTCACCCACTTACTTCCGATCACAGCGGCCTCCTGGTCGCCCCCCGATTGTGCCACACGTGCCCCTTCACCCCAGTGTTCCTTCTGCCTAGAATGCTCTTCCCTCCGAGTAACCCATGGCTCACATGACACCTCGTCAGGGAGGCAGGACCCACACACCTGCCCCTTCAGCTCTTCCTGCTGTGTTCCTCCTGTTACGTGCTCCCGTGTTGCCTGTCTTTCCTCTCGAGAACCAAGGGCCCAGGGGAGCGGTTTGTGTCCACGGCTGTATCCCCAGTGCCGCGCACAGTGACGTTTGTGTGATGGATGAAGGACCAGGCATATCCCGGGCCTGTTCTGGGCCGTGCACCAGCACGCAGAGAGGCCCAAGACACGGTTCCCGCGTCTGCAGAGCTCAGTCAGGCAGAGAAGAGGGACTTGACAGTACAGTGTGGCCAGTGCGGGGACAGAGGGAAGTACAAGTCCAGGGCCTCAGGAGCCTGAGGTGCAGGGACAGGGCTCCAGGAAATCCTCTGCAGTGGGCATGCTGGATCTGGGGCTTCAAGGATGGATAGAAGTTTGCCAGTTAGAGAAGAGAGAAGGCAGTCAGGTGAGGAAGCTGCATGTGCAAAGGCACAGAGGCGTGTTTGAGCCTTTCACAGGGGCACTTCCCACCCTGGATGGGTGTGGGGGAATCGGTGAGGCTTACGGAACAGTCAGGGCCAGGTCTTAAAGGGCCTAGACCTTCCCCTCGAGCCCCAGGCCTTCATGGCCTCCTCTCCCTGCCAAACAGATCTTCAGAGGTGAAAAATTACATCCTGATATCCTGCCCTGGCGCCGTGGCTCTTGCCTGGCTTAGAGGGAGGGTCCTTGCCGATTCCCAGCTGCCTGGGACTTCCTGAGACCTGAGAGCCTCGAGCTCTGCCTCTGTGGCTCCTGGGCAGCTCTTGGCCGCAGCCCGTGGCTTCCAAATGGACTCAGCGATGGTTTGCCCCGACCAGCCAGCCCCAGTCGCCGCTGTCCGTGGCTAGCACCCCGCCTGTCTCCCAGCTTTGGAGGGACACGGCATGCTGTTTGCGGTGGCAGACAGGTGGGACTGAAAGAGTCCGGCTTCACCCATCTTTACCACCGATTGGGGGTAATTCATGCCTCTGAAGCTCCATTTCTGATCTGTTGCACGGGGTTGTAATAACAGCCTGTCAGGTGGTTTTGAGAAGTAGACACGGTGGTGTGGAGGCATAGGTGTAGGGTGTTTCTCTTCCCACGGTGCTCACAATCCAGCAGGGGTGCACACGGGCACCTACACAGCTCTGCTCAAAGGCAGCCTGGGGCCTGGCGGGCGGGGCTTCACCGAGTCCCTGAGCAAGCCTGGCGCCCTGGGCTTGTGGGGCAGAGGTGGGAACGTGCCGCATCACGGGCAGAGGCGGCGCCAGAGGAAGGCGGGAAAGCAAGAAGCATTTCAGGAGGACGCCGGCGACCTACTAACAACAGAGAGGTTAGGAGAGCACACCGGGCCGAGGCTCAGAGAGTGAGCCGCAGGGCCCTGGGTGCCGGTCAGGATCCCGCCTGTCCTGGGGCTGGTGTGCGGTGGAGCTGCAAGAGACCCCCAGTCTCCAAAGTCCTTGCAAGTCCTGGGCCGTATTGTAAAAACTCACGCAGATTTTATGTTCTTCTCCATGTGTATCTGTGCCTCCTTCCCTAGTTGGAATTATTTCCCATTCAGTAAAACTGATGCTCCAGAAGGGTGGTCTGTGCCCCCTCGTTTCTGCACATACTGCAGAGCACCCCAAGCTGTGGAAGGGTCTGCCCAAGGCACAGGGGCCTCTCCAGTTGAGGCGTGGAGGGCGGAGAGTGGCCTGGCCTCAGCAGCAGAGTGCAGGAGCAGCCCTACTGTTGTGACCTCAGTGACTCAGGCACAGCTGGGGATTAGCCAAGCCACACGTAACTGGCAGGACGTTCTTACATGAGCTCATCTAGAAAACTTAGACTAAATCCTTGCTGAAGAAACAAATACATTTAATTAGCTAGTTCATAGGCTCATAGTGTAAAAAAGGACTTCACAAGCCATATCAGCCAAGACCCTCGTTTTATACACAGAGAAACTAGCTCGGAAAGTCCGGCACCGGCAGCAACAGGGCTCAAATCCAGCTGTTTGCCTGACTGTGTTTCGGTAGCTCCTGATTCCCTTTGCAAACACTGCTGTTGAAATGTCATCACGCGCTTCTGGAGCATCTAGCAGCTGGAGGTGGAGCAGACAGCTTAGTTGGGGTCCAAGCCCTCCCACCCGCAGGGTGTGAATTCTGCGGATCCCATCCACTGCGCCTTCAGCAGTCGGAGGTAATGGAGACACTAAAGCCCAAAGAGAATTAACACTCGGCTCTGCTGACCCGCATCCTAGGTTCGGTTACAACTTCACCTTCAGTTTCTCCAGCTGCTTGCACCTAACACGTAGTGCTTTTCTAAGTAGAAGTGGTCCATGGCTGGTGGGGTGGGCCCGGAGTTGGATTTCTGACCACTGGATACCAAGGAGAGAAACTGCTCCTGAAGGCCTCCCCTTTGGGGAGTTTTCTCAGCATGACGCATTGCAGAGCTGACCTCTGGAGAGACAGGAAGCTGATGGGGACAGAACATGGGCTTGGAAGCTGCAGGAGCTCGTTCTGCTTCTGACTCTGTCACTTACTTGATGTAGACAAGCTTTTAATCTCTCTGGGCGTCCCTGGCCTGCTGAGGTAATGATAATGCCACTCCTGGGATGTGTTATGAGAATGTAATAGATACAGATTTGAAATGTTAGTCACTCAGAATTCCCTAAGAAGAAGAGGCCCTGGCAGGGCTGAGCTGTGCTGTGTCAGACACTAGGCTGACACTAACGCATGGAAGATCCACACCCCGAGATAAGCGATGCTCTCGTTGTGTTTCAGACCAGAAAACAGAGTGAAAGAGCTGCAGCAATATGCCCAAGGTCAAAGAGTGACAGCGCCAGGACTCAAGTTTAGCTCCAAGTGGCTTCAGGTCCGCGCACTCTGTGAACGGGGAGTGCTGTTCTCAGCACCTGACGCCTCCGCTGGCTCAGCCCCGCGGGCGGGAAATGAAGTCCCAAAGAGGGAAAGCGACTCGCTACCCAAGGCCCCGAAGCCCAGCAGAACCGATGTGTTAATCATCCGGGGAAAGATTCGGACAGGCAAGGCCGTGCGAGCCCCACGTCAGGGAGGAAGGGGGGTGGGGGGTAGGAGGTGCCAACCTTGAGATGCCCCTCCTAGGCAGCAAGTCTGGGGGATCCCAGATTCCTTTGAAGTCCTTCGTTGTACCTTACAAATCCGTACGTGTTTGCATTTTAGCTCAGGGAAGTAAAGAGGGAGCAGTCAGTATCACAAGGGAAGGTGGTAAGGGAGGGGGTGCCTGACCCAAGTAGGTCCCTGGTAGGGAAAGAGGAGGCTGGAGGAGGTGGCTGGGGGCTGGGAAGCATTTCCCGAGGGACCCATGGGAATGATGTTTCCCCCGTGGGGACCAGCACAGAAGGGCTGTGCTTTCTGATGTTTCCTGTGAGAGCAGGGCTCAAGGGGAAGAGTCAGAGACAGAGAGAGAGCAGGAGGCAACCTAGGAGTCGGGCAAGGCTCCACGGGGTCGGGGACCCACTTGGCCGGGCTTTGTGGGCCCTGGGGCTTCGCCCGCTGGGGAGGTGCAGAGGCGCCGTCACGGCGGAAGGAGCAACCCCTGCACCCACAGGTATGATGGCAGAACGGGGTCCAGGGTGGTGGAAGGGGGTGAAGGATTGACTTCCCGCGGGCCTTGAAGCCAGTTAGGCTGGAAAGCAGGCAGGAGAGGTAGGGATTGGCTGAGAGAAGCAGCAAGGAGAGGAGAGGAAATCCAAGGAACGGCCGGATGGAGCTCGGGAAGAGCGGGCGGCCAAGGTCAGCAATGCCTGGGACTCTTCCTTCGGTTGGTCACCTGTTCCCTCTGGCTCCGCACCCGCCTCGTCCCCTCCCACGGCCCACAGGGGACAAGAGGAGAGCGAGCCACGGTGGGAGTCTCCTTCTGGAAGACACCTGGCGTCACCAGGGCCCGTGGGCTGGCCCCACGAGGGGTCTGGACCCTCCTCCAGGGCCCCCAGAGCTTTCTGGAATCGAGTAAGCAAGCGGGTTCTGATAGGTTAGCTGGGAAGCCTCATTAAACATTGAAGCGGCGAAGCCCATTTGACGGCTGCCCGGTGTATCGGTTTCCCAGTGCCCAAGCCAGGCGGCTGAGGAAGGAGAGGTAAGTGGGCAGGATGCGAGCAGCGCGCCTCCGGACTGCGCCCCGGGGCCTGCCCGTAATGGTCAGCAGGGAGTGGACCTTCCACTGCTTCTGCTTCTGCCACTGCGACTGCACCGTGCTTTGCAGAGTGAGCTGTAGGTGACGGGGGCCCCTCCCCCTCCTCCCCACTCCTCCCGGGCCTCCCCTTTCGCTCCCAGGTGCTGGGGGAGGCGGGGCCGGAGCTCTGGGTCTTGCGACGACCTCCCTGTCACTGGTGGTCGGAGGGGCGAGACGCTGTCCTGACCGAGGCCTTGCAGGAAGGGTGGGCAGACGCAGCAGCACGCGGGCCGGGCCGCGGCCAGTGTGGGCTCCGGTCCCAGCAGCCCCGTCCACTTGGGGTGCCTGTGGCCTTGGGAAATCGCTCACCCTTTCCAAGCCTCAGTCTCCCCGTCTGTGACATAGGTCTGACAGGCTCTGCCCTGGATAATTGGGCAGATTAATCACAAAAATGACGCGAAGGTGCTCTGTCACACAGACAATAAATGTGTGACCGATTTTATTGCACTTTATTCTATTTGAGATTCTTTTCAAGGTGTGTAATGTGTTCTGAAAGGAGCTTATTAAGAAAGGGAGAAAAAATATTTGACTAGGATGATAATTGGCCTGAGGACGGCAGCCTAAGTAGGACTAAGCTGGCTGGTTGGCAGCGCCCTGGCCTGGGAGCCAGGAGACCTGGGCTCTAGCCCCGTTTACCCCCATTTGGATGTGTTCTTGGGCAAGTCCCTCCCTTTCCCCTGGCCTCAGGATCGCTCTACGCCAGGAGAGGAGACCCTGCTTGCTAGCACCCAGGGTGGCACACAGGCCTCCTGCTGTCATTGTCAGAGTGAAAGGGCCTTTCCTCTCTGGCGTTACCATGCTGGTGCTTAATTGCAAGGCTGGTAGGTGCTTCTTACTGTGTGGCCTTGGGCAGTTCGCCCCTCTCTGAATTGCAGCCTCTGCATCTGCACATGCTGACCTGGATCTACAGGTCATTTCGACACTGGCGTCTTAGACACAGCTTTAACCACTGGTCACCCTGGGGTTGAGCCATAACTGGCGGGCCCGGGGATGAGGGTGTATTACAGGATTGCAGTGGATGATAAATCAGCTGGCCCTGGTGATCTGAGTAAAACAAAACAAGCTGCCTCACGTATCAGCCACTGTGAGCCTAAATTCGCTCATAAGGCCTGGCAGAAAAGGCACTAGAAAATTTACACGGGGTAACTTTAAGCAAGCAATCAAACTGGTAGGGCGGCGGCAGTCGGGATTTGCCTGCTGCTGAGCCAAGCTCAGGAGGTGGGTTAAGCACCCCGCCTGGGCTTCCTAAGCACAGAGGTGGTGAGGCAGCTGTCTGTCTAACCAGAGCCGAGCATCAGCATGCTGGTGTGGACAGAGCCCTGGGCTGGGAGACACTTGTCCTGGGCGCTGGTCCCAGCTCTGCCGATTCCTGGGTGGCCTTGGCAGGGTGGCGCTGAAGACCATGGCCAGGCCGGAGCTTAGGCCCGGATCACAGGCTCCGTTCCCACGTGTGTGTTTGCTTGCTTGGCAGCAGGAACCTAGACACGAGAAGGGAAGGCTGCGCCCCATCCCGGAGTGTGACTCTGAGCCGGTCCAAATGGAGTCACGCCTGGAGAAAGGAGGAGGAGTCGGCCAGAGAGATGGCAGAGGGGAAGGGGGCTCGAAAGGGCTTGGGGCTCTGCCCAGCCTGGGCCAGGTGGCTGTCACTTGCTGGCCAGAAATTCCATCAGGCATCGCTGAGCAGGTGCTGGATCCTTGGTTTCCGGTGCTGCTGGGATCTCAGGTTCCATCTTTTCAGGAGGCCCAGGGGATGCCTTTCCTGTAGAGACGGCCTGGAAACCTGGCCTGTCCCTCCTGTCCCAGAGGAGCTGGGGGCTGGTGTCCCAGGGCCTCATAAATGTTAATGGGCAGCAGGAGGACGGCCTTTCTCATGAGAAGGTGTCCGCAGTGCTTATCTGCCTACCTCCGCTGTGTAACTTGAAGTGCAGTACCTGGGGCAGGAGCGGTACGGCCTCTGTCTGCCCTGCACAGCCAGACTCAGAGTGGAGTTGCAGTGGGGCGCTTATCCCCTCCGTGGGGACTCTTAGTCTTTTGTTTCTTTATTATAAGGTGATGCGTCCTGCTTGTGCAGAATTTGGAAGTTCAGAAAGAGGGGAAAAATCCACAATCCAGAGGCAGCCACTGTGAACATTTTGGTATATTTCCTTCTTTGTCCCTTTAAGTTGCAGAGATTCAGAACTAGGAGATCCTTCGTTCCATCCTTCTCTCTCTATAGGAAACTGAGGCCAGGAGCGGGGAGGGGCTTAACTACGTCGTGGCCGAACTCCAGCAAGAACCTGGGTCTCCCCGGCTCCAGGTTCACTCCGAAGGGGGTTTGGACAAACTAAACAGTCCAGGGAGGGTAGCCAGGAACGGGGAGGGGCTGGAAAAGAGGAATGAGGGGCACCGGGAGGACGGGAGGGGGCGCACGAGCGCCGCTCTCCACTGTCCGTGCCCCTATCTGGGCCTGACCGGCCCCAGTGCGAGCAGTGCCAGCAGGACGGGCTTCAGCCCACTGGGAAGTAGACCCCGGGCAGGCTCTGGGGTCTCTCCTCACTGCGGCCCTTCAGGCCCTGCGCAGCTGAGAGCCTGTGACTCAGATCTTTCTCCTGGGTCAGGAGCGTTCATTTGCGCTCACTTCACCCAAGCACTACGTGGGCAGGGCACCTGCGTGGGCTCAGGCAGGATGGTGGCAGGCAGGCCGGCCCACGGTCTCCCTCTGCAGAGGCCAGTGGGTGCGGAGAGTCTTGCGGGGGCTGGACTTGGGCCGGGAAAGGGCGCCAGGGCTCCCGCCGCCCCTCCTCCCCTTCACGCTCCCGCCCCTGTTGGACCCTCTTGAGGACCCTCTGCCCCTCTCCTCCCGTCCGGTCTCCCCCACCCTTCCTTCCCCGGGAGGCGGAGCGGTTCAGGGACACGTGTCTAAGGCAGCTGAAGTCACGGCGGGTGGTGGAGGGCAGTCACTTGCCGTCTCGGCTCTCGGGCTTTCTTAGGGTAAAGTGCGGATGGTGCCAAGGCTCCCGGGACGAGTGTGAGGATTAAGTGAGGGACACTTGGGAGTCTCTGGTGCAGGACCCAGCACGCAGCTTGGTGGCTGCCCGATGAACTTGAGTTCTCTCTTCCCACATCCCGCCCCCTCGAGTCTGCCAAGTGCCACCACCGCCGGCGACCACGGTGTCTCCCTGCTCGCGTGTCTCCCGCTTGTGAGGCGCGTCCCCAGCTCGGCCGCGGCCTGTTGAGGGGAAGGCTCTAGAATGTGCCACCTGCACAGCCTCGGCAGTTGTTGGAGATCATCAGACAGTTTGCCTGGGGCCCCATCATTCATTTATTCAACAGATATTTGTCGAGTGTTGACCAGATGCCAAGAACTACGTTAAGTGCTGGGCACGTGCAGAGCAGGACAGTTACGTGCCTGGAGGTTAAGTCGGACGGCTGTGCGCCCGGGTCCTGGCACGTACAGGCGCACGTAACACGTCCCAGGGGACGAGGAGCCCGGGCTCGCCGAGTCCCCGTGAGGAGGTGCCCCCTCTCAGCAAGGCTGGGGCGGGGCCGGGGGTCCGCCACTTTGGGTCCCTTCTCCCGAAGCCTGACCCTGTGCAGCCAGATTTTCCTCATCTGCTCTCCCCGGCCCCTTGCTGCTGAATGAGGGCAGCGTTCCCGAGGACGATCGCGTCTCACGCTGGAATCTGCGTCACAGGTGGAGACCGGGGAAGTCTTCGGGGTGCAGTACCCGGACCGGGCGCTCTCACCCCACCTGGGAACAGCCCTGTGCCCTGTGGAGGGCGCGGGGTCGTTCACGCCCTGCTCGCTGGTGAGGCCCCAGGTCTAACCTCAGTCCTCCCGGCCCCTCTCTCCCCTTCAGTCTGGCCTCCGGTCACTCAGTGGCTCGCCCTAGGGCCCTCGGCTGCCAGCCCCCCTCTCTGGCAGCCTCCTCGCCCCCTCCCGGGCGGGCTCGTGGCCTGGGTCTGGCCAGCCTCACCCTCCCCTCTGGTTTTGTCTCTCCTTCCCGTTCCCCCACCTCGTGACCGCCAAGGGTGAAAGGGCCTCTTCTGAGTCAGCAGCGTGTTTGTAGGAGTGGGTGTTTGGTGGGCCTCCGACCTGAAGCTGGAACGTGGGCCTCAGGGGACAAGAAGTCACTCCTTCCCCAAGAAGCGTCGTGTCGGATCGACTCAGAGCGGGCGAGCCTGTCTGTCCCATCGCCAGGCCCCTCGCTGTGGTCAGACAGGGGCTCCATCAGGCACGGGCCGCCCTCTGCCCTGGCCTGCCACCAGGGTGTGAGCTCCAATGCTGTGGGCTGGACCCACAAGACACCAGAAGCTCACAGGCACCCTGCTTCTCCCGATGCTGGGTCCATGTTCCACGTTAAATTTTCCTCTTTGTCATGTGTCTGTAGTGCAAATTAGGCTCTTTATTGTGACTTTGCAAAACTTGTTTGAAGTGAGTGAGAGAAGGATGGGATCTATCTTAGTTGGAGCTCCCAGACTTGGCAAGCTTGTGACACCGAGCCCCATGGCCTTGGGCAAGCCCCCCCACCTCTCAAAGCCACCAGCACCCCTTCTCCGGGCGGCAGTGGGCCCCTGGTGCTGGCGGGGAGTAGTTAGCCTGGGAACTGTGCCTCAGCCGGCCTCCTCTCTGAACAGACACGGACTTGGGGAGTCCTGTGTTTCTGTGGCTCACCTCTAGGTAGGTCTTATTTTCATCTGAGAGAGTTCAGTCCCATTCCTTCACCTGTGCTTTCTTCCCTGGGCTTGGTGATCACACGTTCCCTCAGACCTTCCCAACTCCATTTGATAAAATACGCCTAGTACCTGACGTGAGCCGGCCTTGAGCAGGGAATGATGAGTGACAGGCGTGGTCTCTGCCCTCCAGTCACTGTAATATCAGAAAGTGGTGTGGGAGAGGCCGAGCAGTGGAGGCGGGAGGAGGTAGGGCAGGCTTCCTGGAAGAGGCAGCCGTGCAGTTGGGCCTTGAAGACTTGGTAGTTGAGGAAGGTGTCCCGGGTGGACGGGGGCCACACAGAGACAGGGAGGTGGGGAGCACGGCAGGTGATCCAGGCTTAGTGAGCAGGTGCAGAAGGCCTGCTGGGGGGCGAGTCCAGGAGAAGCGGCTGTGGGGAGGGGCTGGACTCTTAGCTCCATTGAGCTTGGACTTGACCCCGTAAGGGTCAGGCTTGTGGTTTCCAGAGATCACGTGGTCTGCGGTGTCAGTGTGGAAGCTGGATGGGGAGAAAGGGGCCTGGGCAGAGGCAGAGGTCCCTTTGGCTGACTGAGGCCGGGGTCCAGGAGAGATGCTGAGGCAGCCACGTGAGCAGGGAGAGGCAGGTGGATTCTGCTGGGGTCTCAGACGCAGCAGCAGAGGACTTGGTAGCTAAGGAGGTTGGGGGGCGGGCTGGCCTGCGGTGGCTCGGGCACAGGACACTCCGCGTGTTTGGCTTCTGATTGCACCGCTCGGAGAATCATGGGAAGTAACTTGGGACGCGGGACAGACGGGAGTGATGAGCAGCCGCCCGACGCTCCCGCCCTGAGATCTCAACACAAGAAGATCTACGGATGGGCTCTGCCCAGGTTTCCCAAAGGCCCTAGACCGTTCCGGAGGGCAGAGCCTCCTCCCCGTTCTCCTCCCGCCTCTGCCAGTGGGGCACCGTGGCCAGTGGGTGTGGAATGGGCCAGGAGGAAGGAGGCACGCCCCGCGCGACCCTGGACAGACCCCCTCCCCTCTGAGACAGAGGGCCTGTGCTACCTAATGCTAAGGACCCTCGTGGCTCAAAACATACCCACGTTTTCTGAGGTTAAGAAGAATGGGAGGCCTTACACAACCAGTGTTGTCTCTTCCTGCTCCATAGTGTCTAAAGTTCTAGCCGTCTCATTTTGAGATGCCTCATGCGCAGGGACTGGAGCCCCCTGGGAGCAGCGAGGGCTCCGCTCGATCCTCCCACCCTGAGGAGGACCAGGCCGGCCGGCTGAGGGTGTCAGGAGGCAGTCCAGGCCGGCGGGCGGAACAAGGGGCACAAGCGCAGGACCTCCGCAGATCACGCCGTGGCAGCTGGCAGCCAGCGGGGGTCCTGACAGCTGGCGGGGCCCGGCCAGAGCGAGGGTGGGCTCCCGTCTTCAGACCAGGGGCCAAGCGGGGGCTCCGGGGCAGGGGCTTGGCCCCGGAAGAGGGGCAGATCCGGACGCGGGCATGGGCCCAGCAGCCGAGGCCGGGTCTTGGAACAAGGCAGGAGTCCAGCTGTCAGGCCTGAGCCCCAAATGCTGGGCTGAGTGGGTGGCGCTGTCCGCCGCGTGGACACCCGGAAGAGCCTGGGTGCCGTCTGAGGGCTGCAGCCCCTCACCCGGGACTCTTCTGGCCAGTCTGCCACCTGCACTCTTCATCCTACGGGCCGGTCTCAGCCGACACCACGGTGCGATTGAATTTAAGAAAGTGGCGTTTTACTGGTAGTCTGAGCCTGGTTCTCCTGCTTACAGGTGTGTCACTTACCCTTTCTGGGCTGTTCCCTCACCTGTTACAAGCCTTCCTGGGAGCTGTCCAGTAGGGTTGTGAGAATTAAAGTAACTGTAAATTAAATTAAGAAAAGTGCCTTGACACTGCTGTAAAGCAGTGTTCTCATATTCTTGCTCTGGTTTCCTGAGAACAAGGAGGGGAGGAGCCCTGAGGCCTGGGCCTCAAGGAGTAGGAGAGAAAAGAGATCCCCTCCGCCGTGGATTTTTTTTTTTAATTAGGAATGTTTTTTCTTTATTAAACTTGAAAATTTTTCTAATGTCTATACTGGACATATTTACAGAAAAACCAATTTTTAGAAAGAGCAAAGTTACTTTATGTTAAGCAGAAAAAGCATGTTTAGAGACAGGAAAAGAAAACCAGTATTTATTTCACACCTACTATGTGCCAGGCCACCAGATATTTATGTAGTCACCTCTGTAAAGAGTACGCAGGCATCTTCTCTCCTGCCCGGCCCCTGAGTTCAGCAGTTGGCATTGAGCAAGGCAGGGTCAGGCAGGGCCACCCAGGGGAGAAATTTCTCCTCAGGTGCCGGGGGGCCCTCCTCCCATCAAGCAGCTGGCCCACTGCCCACCATCTGGATCCTCCTCTTTCCCCAACTGAAGCATCCACACAGGGGTCCAGAAGCAGCAAAGCAAGGCTCACTGAGAACTTGAGTGAAGCCCATACTGGGGCCTAGGACTGGGCACTGCCGAATATGGAAGCAAACTTCCGGCTTGGAAAGGACTGTCAAGCATAGAAAAGTAGAAAAGGATTCAACCCGTGTTGTCACACCTGGGGGTGGAAATCAGGCCTTCCTGGGTGGGTAGATTTGGGACCTTGGTGTAGGAAGGAACCTGCTCCCTTGGGAGGTAAGGCTTGCATTGCAGGATCATGCTAGGAGAGCTGGCCTGGAGGGCACCTGTGCTGGGCAGGAGCTTGCCCCAGAATCAGATGACCTGTTTCAGCTCTGAGATTCTGTTACTCTCTGTGCCGCTGTGCCCCTGACCCAGGGGACGCCCTGCTAATCTCTCAGCTGTTTGAAGCACCTGTGGGAGAGGCCTTCTGCCCATCGTGGATTTTGTCGTACGCTGAGCATTGCTGGCACCTCATCCTAGAGAGGAGACAAGGCCCCTTCCCCATCTAGGCAACGAGGCACGAGGCCAGCTTGCCCAGAGTCCCTCCCCCATTGCTGTGACTCTGCAGTTCCCCAGTGACACCTGAGCTGGCAAAGAGAAGGAACAATCGGCTCCTTCTCAGATTGGAGCAAAAGCCTGATTTTCCTGTGAATGTAACACAGCACCAGCCCCGGTCTGAACAGGAGGTACACTCGTCAGACCTCGCCTACTCTGGGGCCCTGCCTTCAGGGTCAAGGGCCAGAATGTGGCCTGGAAGGCTCCACGGTTGCTCTGTCCTCTTCTGCCCACCCCACGCCTCCAGACTCCTAGATGCAGGCAGGAGGGCATCACATCGCGGTGAGGGGCACGGGCTGCGGCCCAGACACGGTGCTGAAACCCCGGCTCTGACACATACCTGCTGTAAGGGTCATTCGCCTGCTCAAAAGGCGGAATAAAATGGATCTACTGGGTTCGGTGATTCCAAATTTTAGTTAGAACAGCTTTGTGGGACATGGAGAAGCCGGAGCCAGATGTTGAGGGTTGAGGGCACAGTGGCAAGTGAGGAAGTGGCAACAGCAAGTGTGGTTTGAGAGTGAGGCCAGAGGGGTCCGGCGAGGAGGGGTGATTCTGAGCCGTGTGAAATGGAACCCCCTTTACTGGCGCCAAGGCAAGAGCCGCAAGAAAGGGAGAAGGAGGATGACTGAGAGGATGAGGTGGGACAGGGGGTTGCAGGGCTGAGAACCAACGGTTGAGACCATCTCCGGTGGGACCGGAGGGCAGAGGCAGGGAGTCCCGGGGGTCCTTTCTTCTCTGTTAACCGCTGCGCTCTTGTGCTTCTCTGCCCCACAGGCTCCTCCAGCCAGCGTCAGGTGCAGAATGGCCCGTCTCCTGATGAGATGGACATCCAGAGAAGGTAACCCCCCAGCAGCAAGGGCCAGCCTGGAGGGCACACCTGTGGCCGCAGCCAGGACTCCCAGAGAGACGGGGGGGCGGGGGAACAGGCCTGACCAGAAAGGGAGGGCAGCCAGCCCATTGCTGCTTTGCCAGTGACCTGAGAGGGTGTGGTTTCACAGGGGGAGAGCTCGCCGACGACGCTGCAGCTCGTGATCAGCCTGGCAGTGTCCTGTGTCGTTCACTTACTGAGCACAGCCCTCCCGGGTGTATTAGGAGGTAGTCATCTGGGGATTCAGTAACGTGGCCAAGGCTGTACTGCTGGAGATGGGCGGACGCGACCCGCCAGGCCTGTGCGACTGAGGCCCGTCCTTGACCCCGTCCTGTGCCCTGTCCGAAGGCCTCGTGAGCCCTGGTCCTGCCACTCTCTCGCTAGATGCCCTGGGTGGGTGCCACCGCCTCTCTAGAGGATCTTAACCCCCTGCCTGCTCACCTCCCGGCGGAGGTTAAAGCAGGCAGAGGCTGTGAGAGCACTTTGTGCGCCGTAGTCCTCGTTAGGCCAGCCGGCCGAGGAGGCAGCGCCGGTGGGATTTGGGCCATAGGGTGACGCCCTGCCCCCCGGCCCCCTCCAAGGAGCTTCTTAAGTGTTAGAACTGGGAGGAAGGGCCAGTGCCATTGTCCTGAAGTTACAAAAGAGGTCGTGGTGGCCAAGGAGGGAGCAGCCCCCCCACGTCACATTGCCAGGTGAGGCAGCGCCAGGGCTTGAGCCTGGTCTGTGCCACCTGGGTGGGGACTTAGCGTCTCTGAGGGGCTTGGAGTCCCGGCTCTGTGGGAGCCGTGCTGCGGAGGCAGGCCTGGGGCCTGCGTGCTCACCCAGGTCAGCGGGAGAGGGCGTGCCTCCAGGGGCCTGTGGTGAGACTCAGGTAGAGCCCGGGACCGGGAGCTGGGGAGGCCGACATCCCCACCCTCACCTGGCTGTGAGACTCTCTCAGGGGATTCTCTTCTCGAGCCTCTGCCCTGCTCTGAGCGCCTTCTGGCTGCCATGGTGTACTTTGTGACCTTGGGCCAGTTACTGCTCTAGGCCTCGGCTTCCTGTTTGAAGGTAACAGTGTTAACGAAGGAAAGATGGGAATATGCTTCCCAGACTCAGGTTGGAGAGGTTCCTTTTTTTTTTTTTTTTTTTTTTTTGCTTTTTAACAATTTATTTAAAATTGTAAAAATCATCAAATATACCATTTTAGCCATTTTTAAGTGTACAGATCAGTGGTATTAAGGACATCCATGTCGTTGTGCAACCAGCATCATCACCCACCCACAGAATGTTTACATCAAACATGAAACTCTGTCCCCATTAAGCACTAACACCCCATTCTCCCTCCCCTCCACCCCTGGCAAGCACCTCTGTACTCCCGGTCTTCGTGAATTTGACCCCTCTCAGGACCTCATGTGAGTGGAATCATACAGTATTTGTCCTTTTGTGACAAGCTTTTTTTTTTTTAACTGTGGTAAAATACACATAACGTAAAATTTACCATCTTAACCATTTTTAAAGTGTACAGTTGAGTGGTACTAAATCCATTCATATGTTGTGCAGCCATCACCACCATCAATCTCCATAACTCTTTCATCCTATAAAACTGAAACTCTATACCCCGTAAACATTAACTCCCCCCTCCCCATCCCATAGCCCCTGGCAGCCACCATCCTACCTTCCGTCGTTATGAATTTGACTACTCTGTGTACCTAATATAAACAGAATCATACAGTAAGTCTCTTTGTGACCGGTTAAGTTCACCGAGCATAATGTCTTCAGGGTGCATCCAGGCTGTAGCATATGTCAGAATTTTCTAACTTTAAAAAAAAAATTTTTTTTCTTCCTTTTTAAAGTGCGTAATATTCCATCGTATGTATAGACCACATTTTTCTTATGTTTCTTGCTTTGACATTTTGGCTATTGTAAATAATGCTGCTATGAACACGATCGTCCAGTGGATGCAGGTGGCAGCCTGGCAGCGAGTGGCCGAGACCAGTTCCCCTGACCTCAGAGGTTCCTTTTTATTAATTCCACTGGCCTGTCTTCTGGCCTCTCAGGAGTATAACATATTGCAGTTTACAAGGGGCTTTTACACACTTTGTCTCATTTTAATCCTCACGTTAGCCATCAGGGGTTGTTACTACCCATACTATTTCTCACATGAGCCAACTGAAGCTCAGAGAACAGAAATGACTTGCCCAAAGTAAGCAAAACTTCGAAGCAGAACCATAACTGGCCCCAGCTCAGCCCTGTCCCCGGTCCCAGGGCTGCCTCCACCCAGAGAAGGGCCTGCATCCTAAACAGACCCTGCAGTTGCGCTCTCAGAACTGGTGAAACACCACGCACTTTATCTAACGCCCCCCGCCCCCCCAAGTCCAGTGTTCCAGGCCGCTGGCTGCAGAGGGCCATTCAGTTTTGTCTGCAGTCGACTGTGCACAGACCGAGCGACCCCGGGAGGTCAGTCTGTGAACCGCAGGCATCAAACTGCAGAGCAGGGATCCTACTCCCCCTGCATCCCTGGCAGTCACCACGGAGGGGGGCCCAGAAAGAGAGGAACTGCGTGGTGCCCAGCAGTGAGGTAGGGACTCTTCAGTGTCAAAAGGGTCTTTTTCATTATTTTTTAGATCTCGGGCATAATCCTCACAAGAACCCCATGAAACAGGTGTTCTTATGCTTATTTATGGAGAGGAATCTGAGGCCCAGGAAAGGGAAATGACTTGCCTGTAATCACAAACCAGTGAATCCCAGAACGGGAACCAGAAAGCTCTCTACCTCTAAATGACCTTGCAGTAAACTCTGGGTCCCACTTGACCTTCCTCCAAGGTGAAAGCAGCTGGGCAGTCCCGTGTCGCTATTCCACACAAAGCGCATACTGAGCAGCTGCTACATGCACACCCCGGCCCCAGCCCCAGACGTCAGTGCGCTGTAAACCAGCGGAGCAGACGCATGGCCCACAGCCTCTCGCTCTGGGGGCGCCCTCCCGCGTCAGAGCGCTGCTCAGCCCCGCGCCCCATTACAGGCCTTCAGAGTTGGCTCTCAGCAGTTGACGCCCTGCTGCCACCTGGGCCCACATGACTCCTTGAGCCCCTCCTGCCCCAGCGTCTCAGCCCCAGCGTCTCAGCCCCAGGTTGTCTGGATGTGTTTGTGGGTCAGTGTCTTCACTCGTCCAACCTTGAAGAGCAACCCAGGGCCGCTCATGCGAGGAGCTAGGAGGTTAGTCCCCGCAGAGGTAGACCCCGCACTACAGCGCAGCCAAATGGCCCTCCAGATGGAGGCCAGGCCGCGGCTGGATCAGTGGGAAAGGAGGAGGACGGGTAGCCTTAGTGTCCGCTTCTCTCCCAGCCAACGATGCCTGGCAGTTGTTCCGGGAAACTGAGCCAGGTGCGGTAAGAGTGGGTGCCCCTGAGGTCGAGTCTGTTGTGGCCATAGGCCCCCAAAAGCCAGGCGCGCTTGTCCAGCCTTGGGGAGAGCTTGGTCTGCCCAGGCGTCTTAAGACTCAGCGGGCTGCCGGCGCTCCCCTGTGTAGGGCCCTGGAGCCAGGCCCTACAGCTCTGCCTCTGGAAGCGGGGCGGCAAGCCCAGCAGCCGGAGCCCGGGGTGGGACGAGGCGAGCTCGTTGCTGAGCCCCCGGGGGCGCCGGTGAATCCCAGCTCTGCAGCCTGGGCTCCGGCGCGGAGCCGCGCTGCTCTCGCTGCAGGAGGTCGGACCCGCTCTGCCGTGTTTGCTTTTCAGACCGGTGATGGAGCAGCAACGCCAGGAGCCTCTGGAGAGAAGAGCCTCCGCCACAGGTGAGCGCGCCCCGCACCCCTGCCCGCTGGCAGCCCCCCCCTGGACGGCGCCCCGGGGCCCGCTGGGAGCGCTGCGGCTGGCCCCTGGCTGCACAGGCCCCGGTGAGCGTGGGGAAGCGAGGGGACGGAGCAGGGGTGCAGGGTTAGCTCAGCTTGGTCCAGCCTCTGGGCCTCCCCTGACTCATCCCCGGAGTAGAGCGTGTCTCAGGCCCTGGACTAAGTAAGGGCTGAGGACACAGCGGTGGACGAGGCGGCACCCCCTGCCCCAGGGAGCCCACTGTCCAGTCAAGGACACAGGCTAATGCCCCTGGATCACCACGGGGCGCATGCAGTTACCGAGTCAGTGCAGGGGTGGAGGCACATGGAGGGGGCCCCGGCTGCCCTCGGGGTCAGAGAGGACCCCAGGGGAGGGGTGGCTTCAGTCCTGAACGGTGACTGGAACTCAGCACAGTAAAGCAGAGGGGTTTTCTGGGAAAGGGTAATGTTGATTATTAAGTGTGGGACTTCATCACTTACAGAGTACTTCCACGTCCTTCGTTTCACTTAATTCTCTCGAGCCCTGTGAAGTAAGCAGGTGAATGTTTTCCTGTCTTACTGATGAGGACACCGGGCCCCAGCTGGTTGCAGAAGTCCTTGCTCGTGGGGTTGCTGGGCAGTGCCGCCCCCTCTCAGCTAGGCTGCTGCACCCCTCGGGCTCCTGCCCCGCTCTGCCCCACCCCTGCGTTACTAATGCGGGTCTCACCCTGTCACCGGGTCACTCTTCTCCATCACTCCTGAGCAACCTGGGTCCTTGGCACGGGCTCCAGGTGCGCAGGCCCAGCCCCCGCAGACCCGCTGCCCTGCGTACTCCCTCCCAGCGGCTCCTTCAGTTCCCGCAGGGCCTCCTCCTCCCTCGCACTCACTCACCCTTCACCAAGCGTCACTCCTGCTCTTCTGTCCCAGCACAGTCATTACTTCCCCAAGGAAGCCTTCCACAGACTTCTGGTCAGGTTGGAGCGCTTCCTCACAGGCCAAGGTGGCCCTGTGCACCTGCCCTTGGTGGCACTTGTCACCCTGCCACAGTGACAGTTCTGCATTCATCCGTGTGATTGGTTTGCTGCTACCAGGCCATGAGCACCGTGAGCAGGGAGCCTGTGGCCGTTTGTCCCCAGCGCCCTGCACAGGGCCAGGCCTGCAGCGGAGGCTCGGGCATTGGATGGTGGGCGGGGGACAGGGGACTGCCCAGCACGCAGCAGTGCTCCTGGACAGATGCCCTGGTCTGCCCTGCGACCCACAGCTGCCTGCTGCCGTCCCCAGAGGCCAAGGGGCAGTCACAGTTGTATCTTGGGGACTAACAATTGCTGATGCCTAGGGGGGGTGCTAGGAGCTGAGGAGAAACAGAGAAGGAAAAAAAGATACAATTCGTGCCACCAAAGAGCTTCTTGTCCCACTGGAAGACCACAGTTGAGCAAGAGAAAGTTAGCGGAGCTCAAGGGCTGTTAAGCAAGTATGTGACGCTGGGTCCGGCCCGGCCCCCGAATGTAGGGAGAGACTGGAACATTGCCAGGTGCATCCTGCGGGGGCTTCCTGGAAGAGGCCACCTTGAGCTGTTCCTCGTCCCTCAGGGCAGTAGGCTGCCCTCTGTCCCTGCTCCTGGGGAGGCGCCCGCTGGGGGCTGGGCACTCACCGAGCCCACTGTTGTTTCAGGACCCACCCTCCCAGCGGGGCACCCCTCCGCTGCAGCCGGCGCCCCCCTCTCGTGTAGCGGGCCTCCACCCCCACCTCCACCCCCTGTCCCGCCTCCACCCACAGGGGCCGCCCCCCCTCCCCCGCCCCCCCTGCCAGCCGGAGGAGCCCAGGGCGCCAGCCACGACGAGGGCTCCGTGTCCGGCCTGGCCGCCGCCCTGGCTGGGGCCAAGCTGAGAAGAGTCCCGCGGGTAAGTGTCCTGGGCCCCGGCAGGCAGGGGGGCAGGGAGGACCAGGCTGGGGGACGGGTTTCTAACTGGCGGAGGGGCGGACCCTTTCCGGCCGTGGGGGGGAGCGCAGCGCCGCCCTCCCCAGCCAGACGGCACCTCCCGCCTCCTCGGTCACAGTTACCCGGTTACTGAGACCACTGGGACAGGGCTACGTGTGAGCCGTAAGGTGCCTCCCGTTACGTAACCTGCTGCTGGTCCTTTACAAGCGAGGCAGGAGATCTCTGCCCTCGTAGATGAGGAAACCGAGGTGCAGGCATGAACAGCTTGTTCAAAGCACGCAGGTCATCAGTTGCAGTTTGGACTCAGGCCCTAGGTCTCCTGCATTTAAGTCCACCAGCTCCCTCAGGCTCAGCTGGCCCTCCCAGCCTTCCACAGTGTCCTGGGAGGTGGGGCTTCTAGAAGGCCATTCGTGTGGCTGTGGGATTAGGAGCACCTGGGATACGGAACTGTGCCTCCTCCCTCCTCAAGCCACGCTGGCCTTGGCAAGGGTGCTGACCGTGAGCCAGCGAACCCGGGGCGTGCCTGCCAACTGTGACCCTCCAGCCCCGATCGCTCTCTGGACTCCAGCTCTGCCACCAGCAGGTGGGGTTGGGGGATTAGATGGCCTCGGCCCCTTCCAGCACTGCCATCACACATGGCCCCGTCTCCCCTCGAGTGACGTCCTGCCACGGACACCAGACCGAAGCGCTTCATCCTCTCCCCTTAGCCAGAAGATGCGTCCGGAGGCTCCAGTCCCAGCGGGACCTCGAAGTCTGACGCCAACCGGGCGAGCAGTGGGGGTGGAGGAGGAGGCCTCATGGAAGAAATGAACAAGCTGCTGGCCAAGAGGTGAGTGTTTAGGCTTCCCCCAAACCCAGCCACTTGTCAGGAGCTCCTGTTCCTCAGGGGAAAAGAGAAGCCTCGCCTGGCCCCAGGACCCATTGTCCCCTGGGTTCAGCCAAGCAGGGGGGACTATTCGTCGAGTTTTCCCTTCTCGAGGGGTCAGTCTGAGACATCAAGCCAAAAGGAGTCCTCTAAACTCTAAATCCTTCCTCATTTCTGTTTAACAAGTATTCGTTGAAACATTTGCCATGTATCAGCCTTGTCGTGAGCAGAGAGAAATTTGGAGATCATTTCAGAGATAAATTCCGAGGGAAAAGGAGTATTCCCAGCGGTGAACGTATGATGAAGGGGCCCGTCCTGTGGGGGCCGTTACGGAGGACTCAGGAGAAGGGGTGCTGAGGTGGCAGGAGCCCAGAGGACGTTACCCCTCAGGGACAGAGCAGCAGTTCCCTCCCCATCACGCTCGGCTCTGCGGCCTCCGCCTCCATCCTCACCGGCACATGTGCCTCCAGCTTGCCCAAGGCCATCAGCCTGTCACTACGGCTCTTGGTTGTTCCCCAACTGAATCCCAAGCAGATGGAGAGATCAGACAGCTCTCTCTCGGAAGGGTCGCAAAAGCTTGGGTCTTACTGGTAAATGTGGTGTGGCAGCGGGAATGCCCTGATGGGGTTCCCAGGGCCATGGCTCACCCGGGACCAGAGGACCCAGGAGTGGGCCTCACCTGTCAGCACGCTCCTTGTCCAAGAAAAGCAACGGCGGGGGCCTTGCTCCCCCGTGACCCCTCCTGCCTTCTCTCAGTCTCCAGGCTCTTCCCGCTGCCCCCGTGGCGGCTGACCCCGGGCGAGCGCTTTCCGTGCCGGGTCTTCAGTAAACCCACACGGCCTGCGAGGACACGGGGGGGACAGAGGCCCCCAGGGTGCAGGTAGCTGGCCTGGCACATCTCGGCGGGGCCGGCCCAGGGCCCGGTGGGCCCAGCAAGGGAGGGCGCAGGGGGACGGGAGCAGCCAGGTGGGTCCACGTGCCGTGACTAGAGGTGAGCCGGCGACTGCGGCCGCGCAGTGCGGAGCAGCTCCAGGGAGCCGGGGCGCTTCACGGAGGAGGTCCCGCGCGTCCTCTGGGCCGAGGCAGCAGCGAGAGCGATCCGTGCAGAGGAGGAGCGGAGGTGGGTGCGGTGGGCGGAGTCACACCACCTGGAGAGGCAGGGACACCCCCCGCCAGAGCCCAGGACCTGGAGGAGGTGGACCAGAAGGCAGGCTAGAGGGGAGAGCCCTGTGTGCACGTGCGTTAGATTCCGTTCCAGAGGGGCCTCGCATAAAAATAGAAGATTCTTTAAAAAAGAAAGTGTTCACACTCTCCCCAAGTCCAACACCAGTGCGTTCCCAATAACAGCTTGGCCTAGATGGTTTAGACCGAAAGGAGAGGAAGTTTCTGAGAACAGGAAAAGGCCGGCGTGCCAGGAGCCAGTGAGACACCAGAAGCTGGTGGCAGAGCCGGGCCCACCGAGAGCACTCACCCTGCACGACCGGCAAGGGGCAGTCACGCTGCTCTTTGAAGCCCACCTCGGCGCAGGATGCTGGGTGGGGCCTACAAGGAGATGCGCTCGAGGGCTGCTTTTTTTTTTTTTTTTAAGAAGATCTCTACTTCCACTTTGTACAGACAGCTAATTCTCTCTCTTAATCAGTTTGCGATGCTATAAAAAAAAAATCATGATGCATGGCTTATAAACAGAGAATTTTATTTCTCACAGTTCTAGAGAAGTCCAGGACTAAGGCACTGACAAATGCAGTGTCTGGTGCGAGCCCACTGCCTGGTCCATAAATGGCCATCTCTCTGCTGTGTCCTCACATGGTGAAAGGAGCAGGGATCTCTCTGGGGTCTCTTTTATTTATTTATTTATTTTTGGCTAGGCTCTTGTTAAAGCCCTTTTTTTTTATTTTTTAAATTGGGGTATAGTTGTTTTACAACGTTGTGTTAGTTTCTACTGTACAGCGAAGTGCAGTTCCCAGTGCCATACAGCAGGTTTTATTAGTTATCTGTTTTATACACATTAGTGTATACACGTCAATCCCAGTCTCCCAATTCATCCCACCCCCCCTTCTCCCCTTGGTGTCCATACGTTTGTTCTCTGCATCTGTGTCTCTATTTCTGCCTTGCAAACAGAGTCGTCTGTACCATTTTTCTAGATTCCACATATATGCGTTAATATACGATATTTGTTTTTCTGACTTACCTCACTCCATATGACAGTCTCTAGGTCCGTCCATGTCTCTACAAATGACCCCATTTCGTTCCTTTTTATTAGGACTTCTTTTTCTTATCTGTCAAACAAGCATAGTAACAGAGCTTAGCTGACCAAAGGTCCTTGCGGAGTTGCTGCCTCCTCAGGTGCTGAGGCCTGTCCCGGCAGCGGACCAGGCGGGGGAATCGTGTCGCTGGGAGCTGCTCGATGCCGAGCGTGTCCACAGACACTCAGCCCAGGGAATCTTCACAGGCCTGGAGGGGCCTGGTCTGCTGGGTATCCTTAAAAGATTAAACGCAGGCTCTGGGTAGGAGCAGAATGTCACGGGCGCGGTGGCAGTAGCAGGCCAGGCAGGAGCTGGTGGTGCTTGCACGCAGCGTTGGGAGTGAAGACGGGCCAGACAGCCCAGAAACAAAGTGCAGAGCCAGAACTGAGCGGGCGCAGTGCCATGAGGAAGAAGTCGGGGATGAGTCCCGGGTTTCTGGGAAGTGCCATGGGTGGGTGGACCTGTCCTTCCCGGGATGAGAAGATGAGGAAGGAGCCCCCCGGGGCCGGTCCCTAGACGGGGACAGCCAGCCGGTGGCCGTCACCCCCTTGTCGGACGGCTCACCTCGTGAGGTCTGAGAGCTTTGTGTTCTGGCGGCTTCACCGAGTTGAGAACCCCCAGGGCCGTATCTTTGGAGAGTAGGAAGGGGTATGTGTGTGGATTTGGGAGTTAGCCAGAGGTAGGCCACCACTGAGGCCGGAAAAGAGCAGCGAGTTTTCAGAGTGTCTGAGAAGGGGGCTCAGCCCTGCGGGGAGGTGCGCGCCGTGACTAGAGGGCGTCTGTTGGGTTCTTTCCTTCCTGCGCACGTGCCGCTCTTCGTGGTGTCCAGGTCGGGGAGGACATGGCTGCTGAGCTCTGAGGGAGGAGGAGCTTTGCGGTGACAGGGAAAGGCGTCCTCCTCCGTCCCGCAGGTGCCCTGCAGACGGGATGTCCCCAGCCTGACCTGTGGCGGGGGTAGCTCTCCTTCCTCTCGTGGCCAGGCCTTGAGCATCCTGGGAGAACAGCGGCCACCCAGCCGAGCCCAGGTCCCCGGGTACCTGGACCGGGTGCAACCAACCTCCTCAGCCTTCAGGTGCTGTAGACAGAGATGGGGTGCCCCCCACCCCCCCCGCCCAGACCAGTTTTGTGTCCAGAGTCCTGGGACCAGCACAGAAGGCCTGGACACTCACCCGGGCATCGCCACGGGCCAGATGGGTGCCTGGACAAGTCACCTCCTTCACACGAAACAGGGGTCGGGCCCCGGCAAGGAGTCTCTGAGCACCAAGCTGCGTCCGCACAGAGGCGGCGTCTGCTCTGTGTGGAAACCTTCAGGGCTGATTGTATCGTCTCCCTCCTTGTGTTAGGAGAAAAGCAGCCTCCCAGACAGACAAGCCGGCTGATAAAAAGGAAGACGAAAGCCAAACGGTAAGCACACCCCACGGCCAGCCCACCCCGGCTTCCCCAGAGGTGTGAACAGACCAGGCCTGCGGGACACCGTGTTTGGACATACACGTGGTAGATACTTCGCCGGGTGATCTGTAGGAGGGCAGGGGGACACACAGGAGCGGGTGGTGCAGGGGGACAGGGCCTGTGGGCGCTCACGTCCGTCCCCGCTGCACCGGGTGGCAGGCCTGTGCTCACTGAGCATCTAGCAGACACTGCTCTGCTTTGGAGCTCGCAGCCTCGCAGGGAAGGCAGGGAAGAGAGAAGCAGGACCCGCCTGGGAGCGCCTTGAGGGAAAGGCCTGGAGGCTGGGGAGCTCAGAGGGGCCAGCAGACAGATCTCCGCAAGGGACTCGGGGGTTGGAGAGTACAATCGCAGTAGGCAATGTCTGCTTGAAGACCAGGGCAGTTACTATTTTCAAATTATTTCTATTCTTGAAAGGCTTCGCTTGAGTCCGTCAATTCCAGCAGGAGCCGCAGGTGAGCTGGGCAGAGGAACCCGGCGCTCTGGCTCTTGTCCCGAGGGGGTCCTGGAGCCTAGTCTATCCACACAGATTCCAAGCGCCCGCCGTCACTTAGGGTGGCTAACACCCTTTCCCTCTGTGTTAAGCTTTCCCTGTAAAAATAGACTCCTAGTGAAACGGCTAAGTTTAGACCTTAACTACAGATGGCATACAGGTTGCATCTCAGCGGCAGGAGACAGAAGAAATATTACAACCACCAGGCGCCAGGGTACCGTGCCACCCCCGTCAGCAGGGCGAGGCTTACCAGGTGTGACCCCAGGGCTCCAGCCCTGCCAGCGGTCCTCCCTTCCCCTGATCCCCCCGCCTGGCACATGCAGTCCCCTCGGCCCCAGCAGCTAACTCCTCCTCGGCCTGCACTTCTCTGCGTAAACAGTACTCCCTGAGAAACAGGCTCCCGACCTCCAGGCTAGTAAGGCTCTCTACTCCTTGGACCCCGGGCCCCTCTCCCCACCAAGCTTCCCCTCTGCCCTCAGCAAACACATTTTTGCTTGTTCAGACTCGCTCTTTCCTGCTGGATCGTGAGCCCTGTGAGGACGAGGCGTGCATCTTCCACTGTCCCCACGCCATGCCCAGAGTATGGAGATCATCCAGCTAACTCCCCACTAATTTCTCAACTGCAGAGGCCTGTCTGGCCAGGAGCCCAGGAATAATTACAGGTCTCCAAAGGCGGCGGCCGGTTCCCGCCATCACAGCTCCAGCCCCCATACCCAACCTCCCTACTCCCTGGTCTCCAGGAAGAGTGGGTTTCAAATCCCAGGGACCCAGGAGAAATCTTTGACCCCAAGGGTAGAGTTTTCTTCCTCTGACTCCCCTTTTTCTTTTCTTTTTTAAGAAACCTGGTCACTGGGAGTTCTGTTTGCCTTGGTGCCCCACAGTCAGGAGGCCCTGCCCGCCCGGGAGCAGCCTCTTCCAGGGCAGAGCTAGGGCAGTTCCACACACCAGAGCAGGTGCCGCGTGGACGGAGACACTGGAGACTGGCTTTTCTTCTTTCTTTTTTCTCTTTTTTTTTTTTTGTTTTTTGGCCACGCTCTGCGGTTGGCGGGATCTGAGTTCCCCGCCCAGGGATTGAACCCCGGGCCCTCAGCAGTGAGAGCACCGAGTCCTAACCACTGGACCGCCAGGAATTCTCTGACTTTTCTTTTTTATACTTTTCAGTGTTTTCCAGATCCTCTTCATTGAATGTGTACTAGGTTTATAATTAATGAGAAACAAATAAGCATTAGTTAAAGAAGGAAGGCGCCCCAAATGGGGAGTCAGATGGCTCAGGCGGGTGCTCTGCCACTTGCTGGCCGCAGGCCAATCATGTCACTGCTCTAAGGACGTGTTCCATGGCATGAAAACACAGCCCCCAGGCGCTGGGCTGGCAGCCTCGGGGCTCTACAGCTGGGGCAGGGGTGTGGGTGCAGAGCCCCGTGCGCGGGGAGGAAGGATTCTTATTAACTGTTTTTGAAATAATCATAGGATAACATTAAAAACAACTTTCTGATTTTTTTCAGTTACTCTAACTTCACCCATAATGACTTTCATTCTTGCCTGTTTCCTCTGGGCCCTGATCCCCACGCATATGTGTTGATTTATATAATTTCATTTATTCCACTCTTTAAACAAGAGCCCTCAGGAGACTTGTCCTGAGACCCACGCCTAGCACATTCTTTTGCCCCTGGATCAGCAACTCCCGGGTTCATTCAGTCACCGCGCAGATACAGGGTGGGGGGTTCCTGATGGGTCTGACAGGTGCCAGGTCTGCTCTCGGTGTGGGACCAGGCGTGAGCAGTCGTGGTCCTGGCACTCACAGGCTCGCGCTAGGTGGAGTGGGCATGGTGGGTCCTGATTGGAGCGCTGAGCCTGGAGTCCTGGCCCTGGAGGTGGCCGTGAGCGTCCGAGAGCCCTCACCCCAAGCCTCGGGTGGACCAGATGGGAAGCAGGGTTGACGTGGGCAGTGGCAGAAGGCGATTCTTGGCTTTGGTCAGCATTATGCTAGGTCCGTCTCGTCAGGTCGGCTGGCTGTCTCTGGTCAAAAGCTCCGGGTAGCAACTGTATGTGTTTTGCTTGAGAAAAATGGAGGAATTATGATTACTTATTAAATGCCATTTTCCTACGAGTGTAGAATCTTTCCAAAATATGTGTGATAATAAAGATCAGCTTGTATTACTGCTGCCTTACTCACCTCCATTACAAGTGTCGCCACAGACTTACTCCACGGGCAGAGCAGACGCGCGGGCCGCCTTCGTGGGGCCCCGCTGGGGGCCAGGCGCCGGGGGTCCTGGGTGGATAGGACATGGCCTCTGTGCTCAAGGGAGGACACAAGAAGCCGACTGTTGACAAGGAAAGTGCTGAGGTCAGGGACGGAGCACCAGGGCCCAGAGCCCTGCGAGAGCTCCCAGGACAGGCGGCATCTGCCCCGAGCTCTGAGAGGAGCGGGCGTGCAGGACAGAGACGCGCAGCGGCCGTGTCTGGGGGATGGTGGGGCGCACGGGCGGGCGGCCGGAGGCTCGGGGCTCCGCCTGGACCACTGGTCAGCGACATTGATGAGCTCGTAGGCTGGTTGGGCTAGAAATAACCTTTAGAGCATTCTGAATTTTTTTTTTAATTTTTGGCTGCATTGGGCCTTCTTTGCTGCACGCGGGCTTTCTCTAGTCACAGCGAGCAGGGGCTACTCTTCGTTGCAGTGCACGAGCTTCTCGTTGCAGTGGCTTCTCTTGTTGCAGAACGCAGGCTCTAGGCACGCGGGCTTCAGTAGTTGTGGCGCACGGGCTCAGTAGTTGTGGCTCGCGGGCTCTAGAGCGCAGGCTCAGTAGTTGTGGCTCACGGGCTTAGTTGCTCCACGGCATGTGGGATCTTCCCGGACCAGGGCTCGAACCCGTGTCCCCTGCATTGGCAGGCGGATTCTTAACCACTGCGCCACCAGGGAAGCCCCTACATTCTAAATTCTTAACGCTTCCTCCTCTCCTGTGAAAGAGCAGTGAAGTGCCGGGGTCTCTAGGGCTCAGGCTGTGTCCGTGCCCAGCCTTGACCAGCAGGGCTGACCGGAAGCGGGCTCCTCCCAGGGCTGCGGAAGGTCCCGGTGGACAAGGGGTGGCAGCGCCTCGTGAGGGACAGTGAGTCTGTGGGCAGCGCCGGGCCCAGGCCCAGGCCACGTCCACTGTGTCTCCCTGCAGCCTCCTCCTTCCCTGACTTCCGTGGGGTGGACCACCTCCCCACCACGACCTGGGGTTTTCATTGGTGAATCGTACTTGTTGTTTCACTGATTATAAAAATAATATATGTTCGTTGGCTAATTTGGAAAACTGAGGTCTTCTAGATGACCTGGCCCGGAGGTCCCCCACCCCGCCGGCCTCCCTAAGCAGGCCGACGGCAGAGCCTTTCTCTTCCATTTCAGGAAGAGCCGAGCACCTCTCCATCTCCGGGGACCCGAGCAGCCAGCCAGCCCCCCAACTCCTCAGGTAAGGCGCACCGCCCTGCCGGCACCAGCACGGGGTCTTAGCACAGGAGGGGCTCTTACAGGAAGGCGATCTGATCCCACTGCCTCACTTGACGGTGAGCAGAGAGCCTGCGCTGGTGGGGGCTCCCCGCCATCTTTGCGGCCTCCACACTGAGCCTCAGCGGGGCAGGGGCACCCTGGAGGAAAGACCGCCCAGTCTAAGCCTCGCGTTTCCCAGCCGGCCTGCCGGCACCTACCGAGTGGCGTGGGAGATTGTGCCCTGGGGCTCAGGTTCCCGGCCTTGGGCCCGCGCTCCGAAGAGGAGCACGGAAACGTCACGTTCCTGCTCCCTGCAAAACGCCAGCTGTGGCCCACGTTACAGTGATTACCAGTGCATCTTGCTCACTGAGAAGTCAACCAGACAAGGCGGTCCTGAGCCCTGCTCAGAAATCCCCCAGTCTGAGCTCTGCAACGGGGGGATGCGATTAGAAGAGTGCCTTGAGGCTCCACGGTGGGGAGAAGCCACTGCCGTCAGTCACTCGTCCAACATTTCGGTGTCTGCTCTGAGCCAGGCCTGTGCTCCTGAGCACGTGGTGCGGTGCAGGGTAGGGAGAGACGGAGGGGAAATAGGCCCCCCTGCCGCCAGCCGGTGGAGGGAAGCTCTTGCCAGGTGTTGGCTGCTCGCTGGGGCACGGCTCTGCCCCGTACGGGCCTAGCGTCCTGACTCTGTTGGCGCGTCTGCCTCCCTTGCGAGGCCGTGGTCCGCGTCCTCTCCGTCTCAGGCAGTGCCCCCACAGTTCTTGGTGAGTGACTACATGAACACCTCACATCCAGGTGGGTGGGTTACGTGTTTCCCAGTCTAGGAGGTTGAGGCTCAGTGTGTCTAAGTGGTTTCCTCCAGGCCGCATGCCTGGACCCTGGACGTGGTCCCAGCTCTCGTACCTGCCCTGCAGGCCCAGCGTGGGTCCGTCGGCCTGCATGGTCTCCAGGCTCAGCTCACAGTGGTTGGCCCCCTGCTGCCCCAGGGGTTTTTCCTTCTGCTTCTCTGCTCATCCTGCAAAGTCAGTGAATTCTGTCCAGCTCAACAAATCTCTTGAAGTAAAGTGAAATGTAGTTTAACACCACTTAAAAAAGAAAAAGGAAAGACAAATCAACTTTGAAGCCCAGGTTGGGAAAGAACCAGCTGCAGTGTCGGGGGGAAACCAAGGAGTCAGGGGACAGGGGGTGCACGTGGGTCTTGGGCCTGGCCCCTGAAAGCGAACGTGGACCCCGGGCTGCCCTGAGAGTGTCCTGGTGGGGGGGCCTCCTGTGCCCTGCTCGGCCCACTGCTGGAGTCACAGGTCGCCTCTAGAAGTCGTAGTTAAGAGGTTCCCTGACCAGTTGGCTCACATTCCAAGGAGAGACCCGGTCATGGTGAGAGGACTCGAAGCCAGGCCACAAGTCAAGGTCAACCGAGTCGAGGGAACAGAGGCTCATGTCCTGAGGGGGGGAGACGCCGGGTGACAGCAGGGCCGTCTACACCCTGCCAGGGCCGCCTGGGCCAAAGGGGACTGGAGTAAGGAGCCGGGTCTCAGCTGTGACGGGGGAGCACGGGTGGGGCCTCCTGCCCGGGACGCTGCGGGATGGGGGCCACTGAGCGCCCGCCCAGCTCTGAGGCACTTCATCCGTGACGTGAACCGACAGAGGCCGGCCGGAAGCCCTGGGAGCGGAGCAGCTCGGCGGAGAAGCCCGTGTCCTCCTTGCTGTCCAGGTGAGCTGCCCCGGGAAGGCCGGCCCTGCGCCCGGGTCGGTGGGCCCAGGCGGGCGACGGCACCAACTCACCTCTCTGTTGCATTCCGTTCCACCGCGCAGAACCCCGTCTGTGGCCAAGAGCCCCGAAGCTAAGAGCCCCCTTCAGTCGCAGCCTCACTCTAGGTACCGAACAGCCCCGCCTCCGGGGCCTCCTTTGTCCCCTGCCCATGACTAACACCCCGGATCCCACCCGTGTCCTGTCATCTAACAGTCGGCTCTGGGAAAGGGTGGTCTGTGCTTCGTCAGGGACAGGGCAGGCCAGCTGCTTCCTGTCTTCTCCTAGACAGAGGGCCCGAGGCCAGGGGCGGGGAGTGACCGTCCAGAGAGGCAGCGAGGTGGAGCCGGGATCGAATCCCAGCTCTGGCCTCGCTAACTGTGACACCGGGCCAGCCTCCACTCCTCCCCCACGCCGCAGGGGGGTCTGTTCATCCCTCCCGCACAGGGCGGCCACGTGTGGACAGCAGGTGGACACGGGAAACCTTCAGCAGCCCTGGCCGCATCCCGCATCCCACATCCCGCAGCTCAGAACCCCGGGGGCTGGCCCAGCGCCCCGCCTCCTCTCCTTCCTCTGCCTTTTCCCCAGAGATACGCTGACCATATTTCCCAAACCAAAAGCTGGTGTGATAACAGGATGGGTTGTTTGAAACTCAGGTCGCCCAAAAAATCAGAGAGACAGTCACACAGTAACTATGGGCCAAGTGTGGCCTGAATTTGCAGGCTTCTAGAATCCGTACTAAGAAATGTCTTCAGTGCCCATCACAAATCGAAGGGGAACAGCCCAAATCCCAGAGCAGGTGGAGTTTGAGCCTGGTCTTGCCAAATCAAACAAGGTGACCAGAGAGAGCTCCAGCCGGCCCAGCAGGAATGGCGATGACAGATGCGGGTGAACAGGGATGAGGGGTCTCGGCAGCAGCCAGGATTTGTGGAGGGCCTTTGTCAGCCTGGCTCTGAGCTGGGCCCTGCAGGTCCCTGCCTGCGAGGAGCTCATTTTCCTGTTGGAAAGGCCCGTAAATAAGACAGCTGAGTTCTGAGAGGTGCTCTGGGGAAGACATAGAGGGCCGCGTGGTGGAAGGTGCCGGGGGCAGGGGAGCTTTAGCGAGTGGGCCTCTCAGAGGTGGCATTTGAGTTGACCCGGGTGACAGGGAGCCTGCCCCGTGGAGATTGTGGGGACGGCCCTCCAGGCTGAGGGAGTGGTAAGTGCTGAGGCCCTGAGCCTGCCACCAGCCTGGCAAGGTCAAAGAACAGAAGGTAGGCCATTGTGGCTGGCAAGTGGTAGGAGGTGGGGAGGGCAGAGGGAGGCACATTTAGAGGAGCGGGAAGGAGCCGCACAGTGAGAAGCGTAGATTTTATCCTGTGTGTGGGCCCCGGTCTCCGGGCAGCTCGCTCCGGCCGTGAAGCGGGAGGCGGACCGGAGCCGGGCGGGAGCCAGAGCAGCCGGGGAGGCGAGGCGGCCGGGGCTGACCTGCAGCTCCCAGCAGAGCTAGCTGCTTCCTGGTCGTGGAGTAAGGACGGGCGGCCAAGTTGTGAGTGGCCAGGCGTCCCTCACAGGGCAAGAGCGCTGTCTAGGGCGTTCGCACACGTAAGAGGGCTCCCGGCTGCGAGCCAGAGCGCTTCTCTAGACTCACAGGCGGGGCGGGTGCCGCAGGGCTCACGGAGCTGTCGGGGTCGCCACCGGGGGGACTGTCCAGGTCTGCAGACGGGGGACCGAGGCCCAGAGAGGTGAAGCGGTTTGTCCGGGTGACCGGAAAACTGCTCTTGGAACAGGGACTTGAACGTGCAGGATGGGTGTGACAGATCCAGGGATCTCGGGCTGGACCTCTTTCCGCATCCAAAGTTACTTACAGACTCAGTCAGAACCACATTTATTGAGTTCATCCAGGAGGGGTGCAGGAGCACTTTCTTTTTCGTTTTTAACCCAGGTTTGTGCACTGGACCACTAAAATTTTTTTTACATAGCATTCAGTGGGGTTTTTTTAATCCAGCTTTATTGAGATATAATTGACATCTAGTGTTGTGTAAGTTCAAGGTGTACAACACTGTGATTTGATATATGTATGCATTGTAAAATGATTACCACAGTCAGGTAAGTTAACGCGTCCATAACCTCACACAGTCACCTTATTTGGTATGTGTGTGGTGAGAACTGTCAGATCTACTTTCTTCGCTCCTTTCAAGCATACGATACAGTATCGTTAACTATAGTTATCGTGCTGTACGTTACACCCCCAAGAGGGTATCCCTCTTATTAGTGGAAGTGTGTGCCCTTGGACCACCTCCACCAGTTGCGCCCCTCCCTGCGGCCCCTGGCAGCCACGAGTCTACTCTCTGTTTCTGAGTTTGGCTTTTCTAGATTTTACATATAAGTGAGATCATGCAGCATTTGTTTTTCTCTGTCTGGCTTATTTCACTTAGCATAATGTCCATGTTGTCACAAATGGCAGGGTTTCCTTCTTTCTTGTGGCAGAATACTCCATTATATAACTGTGTGATGTACATATGTACACATGTGTGTACATACACTCACACACGCACACAGATACAGACATGACATCTTCTGTCTCCATCTGTCAGCGGACACTGACATGGGTTGTTCCCATGTCATGGCAGTTGTGAATAATACTGCAGTGAACGTGGGGGTGCAGCTGTCTCCTGGGACAGTGATTTCATTCCCTTTGGCTGTGTACCCAGAGGTGGGATTGCTGGCTCATGTGGTCGTTACGTTCTTAATTCTTTGAGACCCCTCCACACTGTTCTCCATCGCGGCTGCACCAGCACTTTAGTTTTCATGCTAGTTCTCCTTCATTGTGGAGAACACCAGCCCTCGACTTCCCCAGATGGACCTAATCTGTACAGTGGCCCCTGGTAGCCATGCCAGTCCGCCAGGTCGATGTCTGTCCACCAGCTGTCACGTCCACAATCCCTGCAGCTGGCTCTGGCCACATCATTTCCCTGAACCTGACTTTCTCTCTACGTGGGGACAGAAAGTGGATCCAGAAAGTGTACCCTCAGCACCATGGTCCTGCTTTGAAAGGCCAGGTGGTTATAGACAAGTGTTTGCCAAGATTTCCTTCCTTCCTTCCTTCCTTCCTTCCTCCCTTCCTCCCCTCCTCCCCTCCTCCCCTCCTCCCTCCTTCTGTCCTTCCCTCCCCTCCTTTCTTCCACTGGTGGGATCTTAGTTCCCCGACCAGGGATTGAACCTGGGCCCCGGCTCTGAAAGCAGCAAGTCCTAACAACTGGACCGCCAGGGGATTCCCTGCCAATATTTTCCAGGGAGGATTCGTGTGCAAGAGACATTAAATTTCAAACCAGCTAACCTTAGTTCAGAAGTGTCAGAGAAGGACAGTCCCCAAAACTGAAACCTTTGCCTGAGAAGAGCAAAACCACATCCAAAGACATTTCCTGAAGTAATTACACACCAGGGCCTGTTACCAACACCAGGGACACGTTTGTGTCAGAAGTGGGTGCCTTTAGGATGAGTGTTTAAGATTTTTGCAATTTTGTCTCGTATTAAATGCCATCATTACTGGTTTTCCCCAAGCCTCCATCTAGCCAGGAACGTAGACCCTCACACTGAGGACCAGCTTATTGGGGTCCCTTTCCAGGGGAGGCAGCATGTGACGCTGTCCGCTTACGTGGCCGCTTGTGTGTGAGAGCTGTCAAGTCAGCAGACGCCAAGTCCTGACTCTTGGGTTGGGAAAGATGGTCGCAGTATCCACGAGCCCCTCTCGAGGTGGGGACAGGGCACTAGAGTCCTTTTCAGGTAGCTAAGGAGCGGCCAGAGGTAAAAGCAGAAAGCGTTTGAAGGACGATGGGAGAGGGCGGCTGGGCCCGCAGCGGGGAGGCGCCGGGGCGCCGCTCAGTCTCCCAGCACGGGGCGGGGGGCGCCTGCCGGGCCCCAGCACCCACCTGACCGCACCCTGCCGCCCTCTCCCCAGGATGAAGCCGGCGGGAAGTGTAAACGACGTGGCCCTGGATGCCTTAGATTTAGACCGGATGAAACAGGTGAGTGTGTCCTTTCCGGAGAGGCTGTGAAGGAGCCAGAGGCTGGGGACTTCTCGGGGCGCGTGGGCAGGCAGGCCCGCCCAAGAGGGCCACATGCGGCTGCCAGCAGTCTGGGAGCCGGCGGTGGGGGAGGGGACACGCGCAGCGTCGGTCCCCCCATCCTGTCCTCACCAGGAAAAGGCTCTGGGCGCTCCCGGCCCGCATCGGGGGCTTCCCCTTCCGGGCACCCCGGCTCCTCCAGGGTATTTCTGAGGCGTGGGCGGGTGTCCCATCTCCCAACTCACACACCCTTCCCCGGCTTGGGGAGGGAGCCGAGAACACGGGGGGACGTGGGCAGGGGTGAGGGCTGTGGCGCTGGCCTTGCCCCTCGATCAAGGCCACTTCTCCTCTGCTGTCTGTCCCTTCACTCTGAGGCTCTGCTCCCACCAGGAGATCCTCGAGGAGGTGGTCCGCGAGCTCCACAAAGTGAAGGAGGAGATCATCGACGGTGAGTAGAGGGCCCGCACCCCCGGGCATCGCCCTGAGCCGGGGCCGCACCCAGCGTCCTTAAAGAGGGAGGCCTGCCTGTGCCCAGGGCGGCCAAGCAGGGGGCCAGGGGGGCCAGGAGGCCTGGGGCTTGTACCGGCGTGGGGGCGGGGGTCAGTCTTCCTCCCAGCGGCCACCACCACCCCCCCCCCCCCCGAGTCTCTGAGCAAGCCGAGGCTCAGGAAGATGAAGCGCCGTGTCTACGGACCGGCACGCCCCGCTGGTCCGCCGCCTCAGTCTGAGTCTTCAGCTCCCCCAGGCTCCTTCCCAGGATTAGCCGGCGGCGGGGAGAAAGAGCCGAGAGCGCAGTCCCCAGCCGAGAGCAGCCCTGAATTACCTGTTGCTTAGCTCAGCATCTGTGGACTTAGATTACTTTTTTTTATTCTGCCACTTCTGATCACTGGGTTTGGGGTTATGAGGGTAACCGCTGCCTTCCCAGAGGTTTAGGGGTCCAAGAAGCCACAGAATTACCTGTGGGCCTGACCTAGTGCCCAGCCTGCTTGGCCTGGCCTGGGGGAGCAGGCCTGTGGCTGCAGAGGCAGGGCCTCGTCACGGTGAATCACGTCCGTCCTTCCGGCCCCCACCGGAGCCTTTGATAACGGCTGGCTCAGATCTGGAGCCAGAGGAAAAGGAAAGGCTCGGGCAGGGCTGGCTCCGCCCGACAGAGCAGTGAGGTACAGCCTGGCGCCCACACCCCTCCCCGTCCCGCCTGGTGGGTGCTGGTGACCGAGGGCCGCCAGACGCTGGAGGAGAGGAGAGGCGGCTGGGGACCTGCGTGGGGTGCCAGCAGAGCCGGACCCCCGCCCAGGGCTGGGTGACGGCCACTCCCTGTCCTTGACCCAGCGGAGGGCACTCAGTTCCTGTTTGCCGAGTCCCCCCACAGGCCTGGGATGGGCAGATAAGGAGTTAATGAATGAAGAGCGAGAGCAGAGCCGGAGAGGAGACACAGGCCAACTATTAACCCTGCTCTAGTGCTGGGCGCTCCCACCTCTGCAGGGCTGCTTGTGGGGCCCCAGGGCCAGGGCTGGTGTGGGGCCCGAAGCAGGGCTGCCAGCCAGCCAGCCAGCCCGCTAGCGAGCAGGGGGCACAGGCCTCAAGGGAGGGAGCCAGTGGGTGTGGGGGGCCCCCGTCTCTGCACCTGCCACGGCGCGGCCGCGGTGGACGCAGCCTCTGGGGCGGGCGGCTGAGAGGCCGGGGGAGATGTGGGCCATGGGGGGCTCCTGGAACCCTCCGCTCGTTCCCCTGCTGCTGGAGACGGGCCCGGCCCTCAGCTTCCTCTCCTGGCCTTCGGCTCCAGGCCCCCTGGGGTCTGTCTGGGCAAAGGCTCAAATCTGGGGGAGGACCCTAAGAAGGGGGAGAAGGAGAAGCCCCTGCCCCCCCCAGATGGGGCGAGCCCGGGCCCGGGAGGCAGGGCGTGGGAGCCCTCCGCCCTGCTCGAGGTCACCGACTTGATGCTGCCCCCGTGGGCGGGGTAGGGGGGTTGCCGGTCCTCCGACCAGAGCTGGGCTGCCTGCCAGCCCCTTACCAGCTCGTCCTCTGACGGGGAAAGGGCAGTGCCACCCTTGAGGGACTGCCAGCTCACGAGAAACGGTAGATGAGACCCGCAGAGGGCTTTGCTGTCACCCCAGAGTCTGCCGGAGCCTGCTGCGCTGCTTGACCTCTGGCCTGGGGCTCGTGACCTCCGGAGGCCTGGGGGGCAGCGGGGCGGCTCTCGGGAGACGACAGAGCGGGGCAGACACCTGGCGGGACCTGACCAGGGCTTGGGGACGGTACCTGAGCCTCCTCTCCCGCCCTGTCCCTCAGCCATCAGGCAGGAGCTGAGTGGGATCAGCACCTCGTAGGTCGCTCGGCCCCCGACGCCGCCCGGGACCCGGTCCAGCCGAAGGCAGGGACAGCAAGGAACCCAGCGCCCCAGGCCTCCAGCACACACGAGCACGCACTGAAGCTAGGATGTGCTTCGTTTAAAAGTCTTAACCTGTGATAAAATATTAAAATGAGGAAAAAAGTTCAGCTCCTGGATTTTTTTAGATTCAACTTGTCACAGAACACCAGGCTTATCGCCTTTTTTTGTATTTTATATTTGCCTATTTAAGTGTACATTCCTTTCGGTTTATAGAGAAGATACCCCGAGTCAGTCACGCGCCTCGTTAGATGGTTTCGAGTTTTCTCCTAGGTGCCACCGGGAGCCGCGGCCGCTTCCACGCGGCTCCTTCCCGGCGTCCTGGTGGTTAGGGTCCGCCCGCGCACCAAGCGGTCTGTGTCCACGTGGTAATAAACGCTTACTGTCCACACCCCGGCTCCGACTCGCTCGCTCTTGGCGGCTCCCGGCCGGGGAGGCCTCTTTTGGGGGAAGGGCCCACGGCAGTGGCGGCCGTGGGTGCGAGGCTGGGCTGACTCAGACGCGAGGGGGGACGGGCCGCTGAGCCGGGCAGCTCAGGCACTGCCGGCGGGGGGCCCAGGAGCCGCCCCCCAGGGCCTCCTCCCGGGAGACGGGCCCTGAGTGGCGCCTGGAACGTCAGAGGGGCCAGGAGGAGGCACCTGCTTAACCTGCCCCGCCGCGCAGAGGGGCGCCCCGAGACCCGGGCCCAGCAAGGCGGGCAGGGAAGGCCTCCGCCCTGCCCCGCAAGTCTCCTGCAGCCCCCAGGGAGGAGCACGGGTCCCCGCCTCCGTGGCAGGAGGAGCAGCCCGTGTGCCCACCTGAGGCACTCCCCAGCACTTCTCAGACCGCGCAAGGTCCCCGTTGGAGCCAGAGAGGGTCTGGCTCTCCGCCTTGGCGACTGCTGCCCCTGAGCCGGAGTGAGGCCCCAGCCAGTGGAAAAGCTTTGGCATCCTGTGACCATCCCACAGGCACCACGACACAGTAAGCCCAGGCGCTGGCCCAGCCGTCCTCTGGGGGCCACGGGAGGAGGGCCCCCAGTCTGGCTCGTGACAGTGGGACTGTTTTCTGGCCAGGCTCTGGACACACCGTCTCACTGAGTGCTCCCAGCGACCCTGGGACACAGGAATAGGGCTGTTCTGCCGGTTGGGAGGTGAGCGGCTTTAACCCACAGCTCCATGAGCCGCTCTCCGGGCTCCTTCCACCTCCCGCCGTCCAGGAATCCTGTCGCCTCGGGGCCTCGGGGAGGGAGTGCTGGCAGGTGGTGATGGGGTGCTGTCCTCTCCCCGGGCAGCTGCCTCTCAAGAGAGTTGTGCCAGACCCCTGCCCTGGGCCCACCTTCGGCTCTGGGTGAGGCCCAGCCGTGACTGTCCCGTCGGCAGATAAGCTAAGCTCGCTGGCGGACACAGAGAGCTCGCGAGTCTCAGCTGGGCTCTCTGGGGCTCCCCTGGGCCCAGGCCAGCCTGTGTGCACAAGGAGGGGCCGCCTGCCCAGGCTCAGAGCCGCACTGCCCTCCCACAGCCAGCCCAAGGGCCTCTTCCCCGGGCCATCTCAGTGGTCAGACCACCCGGGGACAGGGGTGCCTGGTACACGCGCGGCCACTCCCAGCCCTGAGCAGGAAGTCCTTGCTCAGCAGCTGCCCGGTCTCAGGCACCTGAGACCTTCCTCCCCTCCCAGCTGTGCCTTCCTCCCAGCCCTCCCTCTCCCGGGTCAGCTAAGGCAGCCCCGCCATGCCCGCCCCTGGGCCGTGGTCCTCAGCCTCCGCAGCCTCAGGGCTCCAAGGGGAGGCCATCTTTGCCCGGCCGCTTCCTCTGGCAGGGAGGGCCTCGCCCAGGCATCCCTCGTGCTGCCCGCCTGCTTCTGGGAGACCAGAACCCACACCCCGACACAGCCCCTGGGCCAAGGGGCTGACACCAAAGATGCCTCCCCACCTCGCAGTTGGGCCATTAGTCCTCAGCACAGTCCGGACGAGACGCGTCCTGCTTCGCAGAGACACCGAGGACACCAGCCTGCTTCCGTCAGAGCCCTAGCTCACGGGCAGGCACCCGTCGGTCCAGCCGCCTGTGCACCCGCCATCTGCCTGGCCTGTGGTACCTGTTCTCCTCAAGCCCCACGTCTGAGCTGGTGGGGGTGAGGGCCCAAGGTGCAGCAGGAGCTCGGCGGGTGCGGGGCGGGGGGGTGGGCAGGGTTGTGGCGGGAGTGGGGATGTGGCCCAAGGACCGCGTGGATCTCTGCCCACACACCCAAAACCGGCCACTCAATGACAGGGCCCCCGGGGAGGGCTGCCCCAGAGCGAGGAGCGCAGCCTCAGGTCCTGCCGGCCAGGAGCCGAGCCCACTCCTGGGAAGCACCATCTGTGGACTTGAAAACAAATGCTGATTTAATTTAGGGCATGGGCACGCCAGAGAAATCAGCTCCCTGGGCACAGAGCACCCAGCACCGGGCCAGGCCTCGCCCGTGACGTCCTGAAAGGGAGGGCCCGGCCTGCGGTCACCAGTCCACATGCAGACCAAGCTTCTCCAGGCTGCCACCCGTGCCCGCTGTCTCCAGGCGTGGCCTCGGGGCTCCAGGGGGACAAGAGCAGCAGCCTAGGGTGCAGGAACCAAATGCAGCCAAACCAGTTCTGGGCACTACACGCCCTGGGGACAGGTGACGGCCAGCCCTGCAGCAGGTGGGCAGGGCGAGGCCGGGCAGCAACCAGAGAGCACAGGCCCTGCTCCCACCGGGCACTGAGGCGCAGGCAGCAGGGTCCGTGCACTCGGGGCGCCGGCCATCGGGCTCACAGGCCGTCCTCCGCCAGCTTGCACACCCGCTTCACCCTGGCGTAGGGCCCCAGGGAGTCCTTAGACACAAAGTCCCAGAGCACCTTCACCCACGAGTGGTGCTGGGGCAGATGGTCGTAGTACTCGGGCGCGATCTTCCGCACCTGCGGAGAGGGCACAGATGGGTCAGAGAGGCCGGATGGGTCAGAGGCCGCGCACAGGCACGTGCACAGCCACAGGCGCGCGTGCATGCGGACACACGTGAGCACACAGACCACGTGAGCACACGCACAACCCTGTCATCTCCCAGGGTACCCGTGTCCAGGCCAGCCCGCTGCCCGAAGGCGGAGGGGCCATTGGCCGGGGGCACCAAGAGGTGCTGAGGCCCCTGCCCCAAATGGGGGTGAGGAGTTAAAATGCACACCCCCACCCCTCCCCAGAGCGCACACCCCGAGTTTCTGATCCAGGAGCCTTGGGGTGGCCGAGTTCTGCGGCACAGCCTGGCTCGAGTCCTGCTGAACCAAGGTCACGTCCACGCGCCTCGGCCCGGCGTTTGGTGCCCTCTTGGACCTGCAAACCCCTCTGACCTTGGCTCCCACCATCCTCCCACCCCGTCGCCCTCCTGCCAGCCTCAGGACGTGTCATTTCCCCCTCCAGCTCCCTGTCCCTCTCTGCACCTGACGCCCTCAGCCCGCCTCCTCCAAGAAGTGCTCCAGCCTCAGCACCTACACCCACACCAACTGCAGGGGAGGCCTCCCCCTCCCCCAACAGAGGACGCACCAGGTGCACAGGGCCTGAAAAGGGGGGCCTACGGGGGATGAGGTGACACGCATGGCAGGAACAGGGAGCCTGTGACTTTGCTTGGGAGAAGGAAAGGCTCACAGCTGACAGCAGCTGCTTCTGTGGATGTCCTGGGTCAAGATTCTGGCGCTGCTGCTTCCTGAGGCAGGGACCCCAGCTCCCTGAGCCTCTCCCTTCGCATCCATGAAATGTGCATGATGGGCTTGAAATGCCATGTAGGCTTGTGGTGAGGCTTTGGTTAGATGGTGCCCAGCACAGAGCAGGACCTCAGTACCATTGGGGGCCGGGGGCGGGGGGGCGCCCTGCACAGCCAGGGTGGACACACAGGCTGTCAGACTTCAGAGTCACGTGGGCCACGGCACAAACACCTGAACACCCAGACCAGTGCTCACTTGCACTCCACACGAGTGGGTGAGCATGCACTCACAGACATGCACATATGGACAGGCACACCTAATCACGTGCAGGAATGTGGGCACACACAGACCCGCACACACAGTCTCACACACTCAGACACCTTTCCCACCACCACAATCTCCAACCCCGCTGTGCGCAGTCACTTCTGCTCTAACCAACCAGTGCCAGACCAGAACAACAACAACAACTACTCCTCCCCCTCCCCCTCCTCTCCCTCCCTCTTCCCCCTCCCCCTTCCCCCTCCCCCTCCTCTCCCTCCCTCTTCCCCCTCCCCCTCCCCCTCCCTCTTCCTCCTCCCCATCCTCTCCCTCCCTCTTTCTTCTTTAGAAATTCTCCAACCCAGGTCTCCCAAGACAGAGGCACCAGCCCAGAGGCTTCCACTCTGAGGCAGCTCGGGCCAAGCCCCTTGGGTCACAAAGGGCAAGGCCCAACCTGTCCTCTCTGTGCCATGAGGGGGCCCCTGGAGGGTCACAGGGCAGTGACAAGAAATGCAGAGGGACAGGGTCAGGAAGGGGAGGTGCTTCACTCGCAGTATCGTTACTGCTGCACCATTTACAGAAGAGAAAGCTGAGGCACAGAGAGGGCAAGCGGCTTGCCCCAGGACACACAGCCAGCCAGTGAATATCATAGCTGTGCTCAAACGGGTTTTCATTAAACCAAGAGGCCTGAACTGTAAAATGCCTCTCGAGCCCCTGCCCCGCCCCCCCCCCCCCCCCACCGAATTCACCTTCTTATTCTCCAGCCAGGCACTCCGTGTGCCAGGTGGCCTTTCCTTCTGCCCTGGGGACCCCAAGTGAGCATGTAGCCATCCCATGATCAGCACGAGAGAAAGGCCAGAGTGTGGCCCAAAGCCCTCCCACGTTCCCCCACCTCCCGCTAAGGCGCCCATCGCAGCCTCTGGGACCGTGGCCGCATACCAGGGGCAGGTTGCAGCTCGGGATGCTGGGAAAGTCATGATGCTCCACGTGGTAGCCCACGTTGAAGGTGATCCAGTTGAGGGGCCCGTAGTAGGAGTAGGTCTCGTGGCCCTTGAGGAACATGTAGTGCTCGGCCACAAAGTGGCCCGAGATGGGGTGCAGGCCCAGGCCCAGTAGGGAGCTGGCCAGCAGGTAGACCATGGGCTTGAGCCCCCAGAGGGTGAAGATGGTGGCGTTGGCCGCCAGCTGCGCCAGGGCGTTGAACACCTCCATGCGGGTCATGGCCTTGGGGTTCACGCAGAGCGGCCGCAGCGAGTAGAAGAAGGGCTGCAGCGCCAGCCAGAGCAGCTTGCGGGCCGGCGTGCAGAAGAGCCAGCCCTCAAGGCGCGTGGGCACGTCCACGTCCAGCCCGTCGCCGCCCAGGTAGCGGTGGTGATCCACGTGGTACTTCTTGAAGGAGGACGCGTAGGGCACACCCAAGGGCAGGTTGGCGAAGACGGCGAACCAGCGGTTGTGGGCAGGGTGGCCAGTGCCGAAGGCGGTGTTGTGCGAGATGTCGTGGATGGCCAGCGTCAGCGAGTGGTTCACGCAGCCCCCGAAGGCGTAGGCCCAGAAGAGCAGCCAGCGCCACGCCAGCCCCCGCACCAGCCAGCAGGCCAGCAGCTGCGCCAGCACCATCCCCAGCACCATCCACTTGAGATGAGGGTCCGGCCGCATCAGGGCCTTGATGGCCGGGTACTTGGCTGCAGGGAGGACCGGGAGAGAAGGTGAGGGGGGCACTGGCCGCGTGGGTCCCAAATGCATGCTTCCCCTCCTCCCTCCTCTCCTCCTTAAATTTTTCCTGCCATCTTCCCTCCCTCTCTTTCCCTCCACCATCCATTAAGCCCCCAGGCAGTGACTCGGAGAGTCGCTCTAAGATCTGGCCCTGTGGCTTTGGGCCTAGAAGCAGCCTCGCCTGTGCTCGTGCCGAGGGAGGCAGGCGGGCAGACCCGTCTCCCCCCACCACCCAGGGGGCTCTGGGGAGACTTCCCAGGGTGGGGGGTCTTTGTCACCAGCCTAAATAAAGAGCGGGCGTCAGCATGGGCCACAGAAACATAATTCCCGAAATCAAAACGGCTGCCGAGAGCCGCAGGTTCAGTGCACGCGGTGCGGGCTTCCAGGGAGCCCGAGAGCCACAGGCAGACTCTTCGGGGCCCCTGGGAGGGGGCAGGGCGGCTGGGGGAGAGGAACGTGGAGGGCTCTGGCTTTGTCTCGGTGTTTCAGTTCGTAAAACAAACAAGATCTGAAGGAAATATGATAAAATGTCGAATACACTTATTTTGGGTGGTGGGTGTTTGTTATAGCATCTTTTGTACTTTTCTGTATTTTGTTTTACAGAAAAGGAAAAAACAATGGCAGTGGGAGTTGCCCAAGCAGGGAGGGCCTTCCCAGCCGAGGAGGAGCAGCCGGAAGAGAACAGGATGGGGTGGGTGCCTTCGGGGCAAGAGAGCAGTGCCTTCTAGAAACCTCTGCTTGGTGGGAGGGGGCTGGCAGGCATAAGGCTGGTGAGGCAGCTGGTGCTGTATCCAGGGGCACGGAGGGACAGGGCCAGGGGGCAGCACGTGCTCAAGGGGACAGTCACCCTCCCACTCCAGGTCTGCTGTGTCCCTTGGCTCCCCAGCAGAGGAGACAGGCCCTCAGGTGCAGCCAGCGTCCTGACACACGGATGGGGATCGAGGCCGGCGAGGGCGGGGCTCGTCCCAGGCACCCTTAGGACAGTCAGTACCCGTCTCCAGTGCCTTCAGTGTCCGCCCCTCCTACACCCATCCAGCAGCTGGGCGGCCTCAGGCTGGCCTGTGAAGAGGGTGTCCAGGGCTGCAGCAGAGGCTGGGCCCCAAATGGAATCGGCCAGGCCAAGGTCAAATCCTGGCCTACGCTTCCCTCCTAGTGACCCAGGAAGTCGCTGCCCTTTTGTGCTCAGAATGGGAAGCGTGTGACAGCTCCTTCTTTCTCCCAGCCCAGAGAACTTTCTGTCAGAGCCACCCAGCAACGGAACAGGCTGCTTCGTAGGTGGTGAGCTGCCTGTCCCTGGGGGTATGCAAGGAGAAACACAACAAGGGCAAGGACTTCTGCCCCAGAGGGCGACTCAGGCTCAGAGTCTTCCTGCCCAAGCTATGGTGGTGCCACAAGCCCATCTCGAGGTCAGTCTTGATCTTGCTGTGTGGCCATGGTGCATTCCCACCCTCTCTGGGCCTCTGTGTCCCAGTGTGACACGGTGTGGGCAGGATGTGCCTCACGGGGTATGTGTTCCACATACCGGTCCTGGAGCCTGATGGTGGGACAGCCCGCGTCTGCTGGAGATGCCGGGGGGGCGGGGTTCCCACATCCTAGAACCTCTGCCCAGGAAGCCCACAGAATCCCCCAGGCAGCACTGACACCCCTGCTCTCTACACACCAGCACTCCCACCAAGCCTTCACCTCATCTGGTGGCTACGGTGGCTTTGGCTCCGACCAAGTGAGCAGTGGTGCTATACAGCCCTCAAGACAGCCTGCTGGGGCGGGGGGACGGGGGGGTGGCCGAACCTCACACCCCTACCCCCCACTCCCATTCCAGCCTCCTTCCCCCTACTGCTGGGGCCACCCCCAGGCTTCCAAGCTCGGCAAAACTGCCTGGGCCTTTTGATCCCGGGAGCTCTCCCCAAAGCTGCCAAGGACACCACCTAATCAGGTCCCGGAGGATGGTGGTCACAGCACAAGTATCAAAGCAGAACTTGGGAAAGAGCAGGCAAGCCCAGGCCTGGCAATAAACCTCAGCCCTGCTTAACAGGGGCCCAGGGGGCCACAGCATCTCCAGGGGGGGTGGAAGGGAGCAGCGTTCAGAAAGGGTTCAAATTCCAGCTCTGGATAAGGGTTTAGTAACAAGAATATATAAAGATCTCCTACAACCCAAAAACAAAAAGACAAACAACCCAATAAAAAATGAGCCAAGGACTTGAATAGATATTTCTCCAAAGATGTGCACCTGTTTCTCTAAGCACATGAAAAGATGCTCTGCACCATCGGTCACCAGGGGTGCAGTCAGCCCCACAGTGAGATCCCACCTCAGAGCCGCTAGGACGGCTAAACTCAAAAAACGGAAAATAGCAAGTGCTGACGAGGCTGCAGAGAAATGGGGGCCCTTGTCTGTACGTTGCTAGTAGGAATGGAAAATGGTGCAGCCACTGTGGAAAACAACTGGGTGGTTCCTCAAAAAGTTAAACATGGAATTACCATAAGACCCAGCAATTCCACTGCTAAAATATACCCCAGAGAATTTTAATCAGGGACACAAACAGAAACTTGCATACCATGTTCACAGAACTATTCACAATAGCCAGAAGGTGGAAACAACCCAAGTGTCTGTTAACTGATGAGTAGTTAAACAAAATATGGTCTCTCTACACAATGGAATATTATTCAGCCTTAGGAAGGAATGAAACTTCCAGTTACAAAATAAGTAGGACATAGGGATGTAATGTCTAGAATGGTGACTGTAGTTATTAATACTGTGTTGCATATTTTCAAGTTGTTAAGAAAATAGATCTTGAAAGTTCTCATCAAGAACGTCTCATCCAAATAAAGAGGGAGACATAGAGAATGGACTTGAGGACTTGGGGTGGGACGGGGAAGCTGGGGCGAAGTGAGAGTAGCATTGACATATATACACTACGGAATGTAAAATAGCTAGTGGGAAGCAGCAGCATAGCACAGGGAGATCGGCTCGGTGCTTCGCTATGACCTAGAGGGGTGGGATAGGGAGGATGGGAGGGAGGCTCAAGAGGGAGGAGATATGGGGACATGTGTATGCATATGGCTGATTCAGTTTGTTGTGCAAGAGAAACTAACACAGTATTGTGAAGCAGTTATACTCCAATAAAGGTCTATTAAAAAAAAAAAAGAACTTCTCATCCAAGAACGCATCAAGAAAAAAAAAAATTGTAACTATGTATGGTGACTTGGGATCATTTCGCAGTATACCATATCACATCACTATGTTGGTGGGGGAGGGATAAATTAGGAGTTTGGGATTAAAATATACACACTACTGGGACTTCCCTGGTGGTCCAGTGGTTAAGACTCCATGCTCCCTTGGGCTTCCCTGGTGGCGCAGTGGTTGAGAGTCTGCCTGCTAATGCAGTGGACACGGGTTCGAGCCCTGGTCTGGGAAGATCCCACATGCCGCAGAGCAGCTAGGCCCGTGAGCCACAATTACTGAGCCTGCGCGTCTGGAGCCTGTGCCCCGCAACAAGAGAGGCCACGATAGTGAGAGGCCCACGCATCGCGATGAAGAGTGGCCCCCACTTGCCACAACTAGAAAAAGCCCTCGCACAGAAACGAAGACCCAACACAGCCATAAATAAACAAAATAAATAAATAAATAAAAATTAAAAAAAAAAAAAAACAGTTTAAAAAAAAAGGACTCCATGCTCCCAGTGCAGGGGGCCCGGGTTCGATCCCTGGTCAGGGAACTAGATCCCGCACGCTGCAACTGAGAGCCCGCATCTCGCAACTAAAGACCCCGCACGCTGCAATTAAGACCTGGCACAGCCAAATAAGTAAATAAATATTTTTTAAAATATATGTACACACTACTATACATAAAATAGATAACCAACAAGGACCTACGGAACTCAATATCTTGTAAGAACCTATAATGGAAGAGAATGCAGAAAAATTATATAAATATATATTTATATATATGTATGTATGTATAACTGAATCACTTTGCTGTACACCTGAAACTAACACAACATTGTAAATCAACTATATTTCAATAAAAATTTTTTTTAAAAATCATTGTTGTACACCTGAAGCTAATATAACGTTATAGGTCAATTATACTTCAATTTAAAAAGTCCTTATATTGAATTTCCTGCTTGTCTGTTTCACAATGCCAGCTCCCTTAATCCTGCTCCCGGGAACTGACTCCCAAATAAACTAGCAGCACCTCCCCCGTCCCAAAAGAAACGCATGGAGGACTACCACGGGCTGCGTACAACATGGATGAACCTTGAAGACATGATGCCAAGTGAAAGAAGCCAGTCAGGAGAGGCCACATGCCGTACGATTCCACTTACGTGAACTATCTGGAACAGGCAAGTTCACAGAACCAGAAAGTAGAGGTTTCCAGGGCTGGGGGGGCAGGGCGGGGGGATGGGCAGTGACTGGTAATGGGTGTAGAACTTCTGTTTGGAGTCACGAAAAAGTTTTGGAAATAGGAGTGACGGCTACACCACACTGTGAAAGTAACGAATGCCCCCAAATCACATGCTTCACGCACGGTTAAAATGGCAAATTCTGTGTTATCCTTTACCACAGTTTTTTTTTTAAAGTTTAAAAAAAAAAAAAACCCAGCTCCGAGCAGGTTACGTCAGCTCCAAGGCTCGTTTCTGAACCATAAACAGGTCACTGGGAGGATGAATAGATAAGGCACGGAAAGCTCAGGCTGACTGGCCGGGAGCAGGCACCCAGGTGAATCTGCGCTTTACGGCCACCACCCAACAGAGCGCACAGTGAAGGCCGGCGGCCAGGATGCTGCCCGAGGACGGGTACGCTGGGGACGGCGGTGGTGGGATTAGGCCGCGGAGACGGGTACGCTGGGGACGGCGGTGGTGGGATTAGGCCGCGGAGACGGGTACGCTGGGGACGGCGGTGGTGGGATTAGGCCGCGGAGACGGGTACGCTGGGGACGGCGGTGGTGGGATTAGGCCGCGGAGACGGGTACGCTGGGGACGGCGGTGGTGGGATTAGGCCGCGGAGACGGGTACGCTGGGGACGGCGGTGGTGGGATTAGGCCGCGGAGACGGGTACGCTGGGGATGGCGGTGGTGGGATTAGGCTGCGAAGCGCTCTCCTCCCGGGCCTGCCCACGTGGCCCAACGGCAGCCGAGGGGGTTGTCCCTGCGTTGCGTGTGGGAGGCGCCTTGGCTGTCCCAGAAAGGCCAGCGGCCCCGAAGGGTACTCGCTGCCCCAGGCAGGTGGAAGAAGATGCAGGGAAGGGGTGCCAAGGCCCTGCCGCCTGGAACCAGCTCCCAAGGTGGAGGGAGAGACTGGCACCTGGGGTGGGCAGAACAGGGGCCCCCTCAAACGTGTGCAGGTCCTACTCCCCTCACTGTGACTCGGTCAGCTTCTGAGGGACCCTGGAAGTCAGGCCGCACCCAGGGTGCTGGTCTGCTGACCTCACAACAGCAAGGAGAGCCTGGAGTACCCCGGCGGCACAGTGTCATCCCAGGCTCAGGACAGTGGGAAAGCGAGCAGGAGAGGCGGCCCGGGGATGTGCAAGGTCTCCACCGGCCTCGCTCGCTGTGAAGATCGAGGGGCCAGGAGCCGAGGGGCACAGGCGGCTCCAGAAGCTGGAAAGGCCAGGAAACAGATCTCCCCCTGGAGCCTCCAGAAGAAACTTCACCCAGTGGGACCCGGGTCAGACTTCTGACCTCCAGAACCGTAAGATAACAAGCGCGTTGTTTGTGGTAACGTGTCTCTGCAGCTCTACGAAACGCACGGCACCTGGACGGGGGATGAGGAAACCCCGGGGCTCTGACAGCCTGGCTGACCTCACTGCCCCGTCCCTGCACTGGCCTGGCGCTGGGCGCAGCGGCGACTCACACTCGACCCTGCCCCTCAAGGGCCCCACTGCCCGCCAGCCTTGGCCGAGGTGGACGAGCCAGCATGGCGCTTGCCCAGCATCACCCCGCCAGGCGGGGCAAAGGAGACAAAAGGACCCCGACCTGGGGGGTGGGCCCCACTCGGGAGGGGGGCAGGGGGCAGGCCTCATCCCAGCTTGTTCCTGCCGCCAAAGGGGGTCAGAGTGAGCGGGCACACTTCAGAAGGTGGGCCTCAGTGGTGCCCAGGAAGATGCGTGCTTCCACTGGGGGGCTGAGAGGCCCGAGGGGGCGGGAATCCAGCAGCCACAGTGAGGTGGAGCAGGGGAGGATAGAAGTGTCTTCACGACGGCCAGGGCAAGAAGGATCTGCCTGCAACCCAGCCTTCAGGAATGTTCTCGCCCAGTGCCCAGGAAATCACGTGCAAAGTTCCCGAACATTTGCATACCTGAATGTCAGGTTGGGACCACAGGCCGCAGGGCTCCACCAGCCTCCTGCCCACCAGAGGTGGCCTCTGCACACCAGCCTCACCCCTTGGGCAACCAGGGCCCGGGCCCTCACCTGCCCAGGCACACCTGGGAGCTCAGCCAGGCCACCAGCCTCCACAGAGCGGGTCTCTCCAGCTTCCCCTTGGAAGGAGGCCAGGCCTGGGGCAGGCCACACCTGCACCAGGTGAGCACAGACTGGCAAGCCAGCAGGGACAAGCACCCCAGCTCAGGGATCCAGGCCAGCAAACAGGCCACTCCCGTACCCCTCAGAGGCGACGGCAGTGACAGAGCCCAGCAGCTGTGACCTTGGATGGTGGGCCTCTGGTGCCCCGTCTGTCATACAAGGCCAGTAAGTCGTGCATGAAAGCAGGGAAGCAAAGGAGAACATCCTTGGGTGTCCCCTCCCCTGCCTGGCCTGGCGCCCCTTCCTCCTTTCCTGACAGTTTCCCAGGGACTCAGCTGCCCTCAGCTCGGGTGCGGCCTCAGCACAGCCTGGGGTGCCTGGTCCCCAGCCCCTCACCCTGGCCAACTGGGCAGGCCACAGCACTGCCCCAGCCTAGGTCTCCACATCTGGGAAATGGGGGTGACACCCCGACCTGCCCATCCAGGCTGTGGTGAGGCTGGGATGACAGCTCTGGGCCCTGGGAGCTGTTACTACTGTTGTTATTAAATACAGTTTTCTGATCCGAGAGTAAAAAACATCCCATTTCTGACCTTTGGGGCTGTGGGCTGATCTTGGAGGTGATCTGGCCCCAGGCTTGCTTTAACGTATGAGAAGAGGCCCCATGCTCCCCGGCCACGATAGTCACTGGGCCCAGCCATCCTGCCGGAAGCAACGGAAAAAGGCGGCCAAGGCACAAGCTGGATGCTGGGCAGCTCAGGGGCGACCCCGAGAAGGGGCCAAGCGCATAAGCTCCAGATCACCTCCACCCTGCCCGGAGGCCCTGTCCAGACCACGGTGCGGGGAGGAGGAGCCCCAGCAAGCCAAGCAAGTCAAAAATGGGGGCTCAGAGACAGTGGCCAGGGGGCTAGGAGCCCAGCGGATTCCAGGGCTGGCACGGCTCAGAGACCTCGCTGAACACCCCCGGCCTGCAGCGGAGACCCCAGGAAGGCACCATCTAAGGAGTGGGGCCCCTCCGGACGCACCCGAGCCGCGCTGGGGAGCAGGGTCAGGCTGGTTCACTAGCTCATCTACCGCCTGCTGGACGAAGACTCCATCCTCGCTCAAGCGAAACAGCAAACATCGAACCTTTTCAATTCCAGGGCTTCTGGGTCCCTGGGGAGGTGCGAGGCCTAGGGGCCTCCCTGAGAAGATGCCCTGGGGTCCTCCAGCCAGACAGGCCTAATGAGGTCACTGGGTGCAGTCGGGTTTGGGATAAATGGAGCCGTGGGCTTGGGGGTGCCCAGCTGCCGGGGGTCAAGGAGGGTCACGGGAAGGAAGGCAGGACAGGCACCTGCTGGACTTAGCAGGGCCCTGGGGGCCCCAGCAAGAACCGTGTCAGCAGGAGGCGAGGTGAGAAGGTGAGGCCAAGCGCAGGCCTGGGGAGGGAGGGCTGGCTCGGGGGGTGAGATGGGAGAGATTGGGGCCAGCGGATGGCAGAAGGAGAGGACAGAGGGGCGGGGCGGGGGTCACGGAGAAGGCCAGGGGGTGCCGGCCTGACAGAGGGGCGCCTCTTCTGAGGCTCGGGGATGCGGCTGCGGAGGGAAAGCTGCTGACTCCGTCTTCTCTGGGCCCCAGGAGGAGGGCGAGAGCGCCCTGGCAGCCCCACGAGGAGTCCTCCGGGCCTGGCAGGACGCCCGAGCCTGGCCCAGCCTGACTGGGCTCTGCCCCCCCTGGGGGATCTCAGCTGATGTCGGGGGCAGCCCTGCTCGCTCAGGCCTCCAGCACAGAGCACCAGAGAAGCTGGGTTAGGACACTCACGCCTCAAGGGCCCTCTGCTCCAGTGGGGCGGCCTGGAGCCCGCACGGACAGCCACATGGAACCAGAGACAAACAGACCCATGCAAGTGGCCTTCCAGCAGCAGCCTGGGCGGGGCCCAAGGCAGCTGCCCACGGAAACAACCATTGCTAGAAGTCACACTGTCCAGGCATGACACAGAAAGGAGGGGCGGAGGCCCAGGGAAGGGTCTGACAAGGCAGGGCAAGGCCGACAGAGCCAAGACTTGACCTCAGGACCCCCCGACTTCAGGCCCGCTGGATGCGGCTGGAGCCCGGGTGTGGACGTGGTGCTCAGCAGGTGAAACGTGCCCGGCGCCTGGCACACACTTACTCACGCAGCCCTCACCACCCTGCCGGGAGGGGACCGTCCCCCCGTCTTAGAGATGAGCACGCAGAGCTTCCACCACGTGGTGAAACGACCTAATTTTCCACCGCCTGCACCAGAGTCCCCAGGGATTCCTCAGCCTCGAGAGAAGCTGCTTCCTGGAGCTGGGCTATGTCATCAGGGCAGAGCGCCCAGAGAAAATCCTGGGTCCCAGTTCGAGAGAACCTCACTGCAGCCCGGCTCAGTCCAACTGCTGTGTGCCCCTGGGCCAGCCCCTGTCCCTCTCTGGGCCAGCTTCCTCACTCTCCGTCCCTAAGGCACCCACTCAGACCACCCTGGGCTGTGAGGACCTGGAGATGGGGTCTTCCCCAGGGCACACGGGCCTCGGGGGGACAGCAGAGAGGCGGCCGCAGGTCCTGAGGTGCTGGGGATCTTGGCTCCAGCAGATGCGAACACTTCCGTGCATTACATATATTTACATACGTGGCGGACCTGTTCATAAGGACCCAGAGGGCTCAGCAGAGGAGGAGCCTGCCGGAGGGAAGGCAGCCTGACCCCCGCGCCCTACACGATCCCAGAGAGCCGTCTCCCCGTGGGCACCTGGCTATTCCCAGAAGCTTTCCCGACAAATCCTGCCGTGCCCGGCGTGGTGGGGAGGAAACGGCAGAAACAGGCAGCCAGGCGAGGGGGGGGGCTGCCGGGCCCTCGCCCTCCGCAGGGAGCAAGGGCGGTCCTAAGGCCCCCCACGCAGCCCCTGCCCACCGGCCGCGATGAGGTCCCTTCTCTCCGGCCTCCTCCAGGGCTCCCAGGAGCACACGGGGCTTCTCCCCACTCTGCATCTTCCACGCCCCCGGGCCGGGCACCATCTAGGGCTAGATACCCTGACCGCTTCCCCAGGGAGGTCAAGTGCCATCGCAGGACAGCCCCACTGGCTCCAGGGGGGCCTTGTCACCACCTTTCACCACCAAGTGCGCCCCAGCCTGAACATCGCATCGCGTCGGTCAGCTCACTGCTGCCCACCTGCCTCCAGCGCCTGTCTGACCCTGTCCCGCCACAGGCCACCCCGTGCGGAGCAGCTTCCCTCTGCCCCCAGCGGCTGAGCACCTGTCCTCTGGCAGCTTCTACAGCAAAGGCGCCCAAGCCCTCTTCATCCCCTCCTTCCTGAGCAGCTCCCCTGCAGCTCTGGCCCCAGTGCTTCCTACGCCGCCTTGCCCTGCCCCATCTCGCCCACCTCCCTTCCGGTTTCGGAGCCCAAAGGCAAGCCTAAGCCTGGCTGGTCAGCGTGGGAGGTGCTCTGGGGGACCGGGAAGCGGCCCAAAGTGCATTCTGGAGTCACTCACCCACCTCCAGCCGAACCTCCTCTTGATTCCCGGACAAATATTTGCCGAAGGTCTGGCCCGAGCCAGGCCCAGGCCCCAGAGGCGGGAGGGGCCCGCAGGCTGAGCGGGGGTGGGAGGCACACGTGCGGGGCACAGTGGCGTGTCCCGACTATGACGTGCTTACAGAGGACACACACACCGAGTCCCGTGACACTCGAGCCGAAACTCGAGGGATGAGGAGTGGCTCTGAGGATACAGGGTGGGCTGCCGAGTGACCGCAGGTGGTCCTAGGGACCTCTGGGGTGAGGGGAAGGCTCTAAAACAAGATGGTGTAACTTTACTAAAAAATCACTGGACTGTGCCTTTAAAATGAATGCATTTTATGGCATGTAAATCACACCTCATAAAAGCTGGTCTGAATTAAAGAATGTGGATTAGAAGCAGGCCAGGTGGAAGGCACACCACACTCATCAGTACGGAGGCCGGAAAGAATGAGAGGAAGGGGCCTTGTGAGCTGGCGACTGCCCGTGGGTCACATGCCAGGGAGGACACGAGGGGGGACAGGCTCTCTTCAGGTCCCGGGTGGAGAAGAGGGTGGGACAGAGGCACAGGCTGGAGTCACCAAGTTAGAGCCCTGTCCTAACCCTAACCAGGCTGGGTGACCTTGGGCAAGGGGCCCAACTTCCCAGGGTCCTGCCCTGCACACACAAAAAAAATGCAAATGTCTGTAAGGCCAAAAAAAAAAAAAAAAGCAGGGGGTGGGGGGGATGGGGAGAAACGAAACGAATTAAAAAAATGTTCCAAGACTTCCCTGGCGGTCCAGTGGTTAAGACTCCACGCTTCCAACGCAGGGGTGCAGGTTCAATCCCTGGTCAGGGAACTAAGTTTCCACGTGATGTGCAATGCGCACCCCGCCTCAAAAAAAAACAGCAAAAAAAAAAATGTTCCAAGTGAAAAGACAAAGGACAGACACGGGAAGATTCTTGTTACATGTGGCAAAAGCAGGGCCACTACAGGTCATGTATAAAAGACTCCTACGGATCCAGGAAAAGGACTCCTCCGATAGAAAAAGGACATGAGTTGAAAATTCACATAAGGAGAAAGAGAGTGAAATCATGGAAGAAACACTCAGCCTCACTAATCAGCTCAGAAATGCCAATTAAAACGGGATGTCTCAGGACTTTCCTGGTGGTCCAGTGCCTGGGACTCTGCGCTCCCAATGCAGGGGGCCGACGTTCAATCCCCGGTCAGGGAACTAGATCCCACATGCTGTAACTAAGAGTTCGCATGCCACAACTAAAGATCCCACGTGCTGCAACTAAAGATCCAACGCGTCCACAACTAAAAAGATCCAGTGTGCAGCAACTAAAGATCCTGTGTGCCAACTAAGACCCAGCACAGCCAAATAAATAGATAAATAGATAGATAGATAGATATTAGGGGGGAAAAAAACCAATGGGATGTCTCCCTGCTCTCCAGCTGGCAAGGATTAAACTGCATGCTCTGAGCTGCGGCTGACAGGTCCCTGGCACCTCTGGAGGGAGGGAAACCCTGCAACAGTCGTGGCAGGTTGGACTAGAGATGCTCAAGCTTTGGTAGGTGACTACTGCCTCACTCAGCCTCGCTGGGAAGGGCACTGGTGGAGGTGGGCCCGGCCCTGCCCTTGGGAAGCTCAGAGTTGAGTGGGAGAGTCAGACAAAGCTATCATCCCACAAATCAATGTAGAATTACAGATGGGAGCAAAGGTCACAAGGTAACAGTGCACAGCACCCCACGGAAGGATAGGGGAGGAATAGCTGGGTGGCAGAGACGGTGGTAGACTGTGGTGTGGGCAACCAGCCTATGCCTGCCGCTGGCAAGCGCCCAAATATACCGCTCTCTCCCCAAATCCGTGGGCAGCGATGCATGTTGGTAGTTTGAAATTGGCCATGATGGAAATAGCTATAAAAATTGGCAAATGCCAATTTGCGAATCAGGGTCCTTTGTTCCCTCCAGAGATTCAGTTGATTGTTTAATATTTCACAGCACACCGTGTGTGAGGGCACGCACTGTTAGACAGTGTTTCTGAGAAAGGGACATTTAGGCTGAGACCTGAAGGATGCATAGGAGTTCCGTAGACGAAGAGTAGGGAAAAAGAATTCAAGCAGAGGAAACAGCATTTGCAAAAGCCATGAAGTAGGAAATGGGCAGGTGGGGGGTATATTCCACCAAGTGGTTAGAGAGCAGAAAGTAAGGAGAAAGGGCAGGGGCCAGAGCATGGGGGTGCCAATACGCAGAGCAGAGATGAGATTTTAGGAAGGGAAGCCCTTGGAGGATTCAAGTCAGGGAGGACACAATCAGCTCAAATAGGGTCCTAGAGGGACTCCCTGGTGGTCCAGTGGGTAAGACGCCATGCTCCCAATTCAGGGGCCTGGGTTCAATCCCTGGTCAGGGCGCTAGATCCCACATGCCGCAACTAAGACCCAGATAAATAAATAAATATTTTTTAAAAAAATAGGGTCCCAGGGATCACCTATTGTCTGTGCTGCTGTGTGCCCATGCACCCAGCACCCCTCCCTCCCCACCCAACTTAGGACCACAGCACCCCCCCCCCACCCAACTGAGGACCACAGCACCCCTTTCTCGGAGAGCTGCAACTCTCTGCCGTCACGATGTGATACTGTGCGCTTTGCCCATCACAGCCCCCCGCCCGCTGGCCAATCAGAGGACTCAGCTCTGGCCAGAGATCAGCCGGCTCAAGGGGAGGACGGGCTACTCAGGGCAGAAGGGGAGAGAGGCACCTCTCTCTCTTCTGTGGGAATCTCAGAGCCGGGTGGACACAGGCTGCAGCCCGCCTGGAGGACGAGGAGAAGGCCGACTGCAGCAAGGACGGGGCGGGAGAGAATGGCCGTGTGGCCGGCCCGCCCTCCGCCCCCGGCTCCAGCATCTCTGTGGGTGGGTGACAAGCCTCCACAAATGCGCCTGAGCGTGTTCCGTTCTGGATCTTACCACTCGCCACTCAGAGACCCCTACGCCCACCCCAGGGCCTTTCGTGAGCAAATAATCCAACAATTGCCGGCGTCCCACTTCCTTGCTTTCCTTTGATTATTTTTTGATTATTTGATTTTTTTTTTTTTTTTTTTTTACTTATGAAAGGGCACATACATGGTAAGACACAAAAAACAAAAAAATCACAAAGCTATTTGTTTTTGAAAAGACAAATTCAAACCCTGCTTCTTATTCCACTGGGCACACCTGGCTTGGACTCTGATCTCCAGTGTGACCAGAGTCTCGCCGGCTCTGTTCCTGCCCTCGCAGCACAGAGAGCCTCAGCCCTGGCCTGCAAGGCATGGCCCCATCCAGGCAGGATCTGGAGATGGACTTTGGTCCTGCCCGAAGAGCACAGCAACCGGCTCTACGAGAGGATTTCCTCGGTTCTGACCTCAAGATTAGGATCTTTGAGCATCCAATGGCCCCCGAGGAGCTTGGCGTGGGCCACAGCAGCCAGCTGGCTGGGACTGGAGCACATCCCTGCCTGAACACCAACTTGGCTTCTGTGGCCACTGAGCTGTGTGGCCCTAGGCAAGTCACTTCCACTCTCTGAGCCCCACTCTGGGGCCTCCTCTGTAAAGAGAGGCTGACAGTTACACATAGGATTTCCCTCAGGCTGGGAACAGCACAAAGCTTCAGGAAAACAGAGATGGAAAGGCATTCCCTGTCCTTGGGGAAAACATGGGCCTTTCTGCAAGAGGTAATAATTATCATCGCAGCTAACATTTCGTTGAGTGCTGGGCTAAGCATGAACACCACCTCATTTAATGTACACAACAGGGACTTCCTTGGTGGCACAGTGTTTAAGACTCTGCGCTCCCAGTGCAGGGGGCCCAGGTTCCATCCCTGGTTGGGGAACTAGATCCCACATGCATGCCGCAACTAAGAGTTTTCATGCCACAGCTAAGGAGCCAACCAGCCACAACTAAGACCTGTCGCATCCAAATAAATAAATATTTTAAAAATAAATAAATAAAAGTGATATTTTTTTAAAAATCTGCACAACAACTCCATAAAGAAAGTGCTACAATTCACCCCTTTTAACTCAATCAAACCTCAGTTTCCTCATCTGCTTATTGACTTGCCCAGGGTCACATGGCTAATGTGTGGGTGTTGTCCTTGCCAGGAGATCGGCTCACAGCCAAGGTCTAGACCCATGTAACGTGCCCCAGAGAGATAAGGACCCGATGGGCTGGAGCAGTGGAGGGGAATCCCCCTGAAGCACCCTCCCCTGGCCCAGGCTCGGTGGGGGGGAGGGAGGGTAATTCCCACAGGAGGGAGAACTGAGCAAGAGCGAGTGGGGCAGAGTAGCGAGGAAGGTCCCCCAGGCGGAGGAACAGCGTGCGTGCGCGCACACATGCCTGAGAGGGAGGGGGAATGGCACATTCCAAGTTCGTTAGCTCAAAGCTGGACGCGTGGGGAGGAACCCACAGCGCCCAGTGCACAAAGGGAATTTGCAAAGCTCCCTGGAGAGTCAGCCCTTGAGAACTTGGGCTGTCCCCACCCTGGCCCAAGTCACCTCCCTCTCCTCCAAGTCTTCCAGGCTTCCCAGCCACTGTGCCGGATGCTTCCTGGATTGGTTCCAGGGCCTGTGGCTTCTCTCTTCAGAGACAGATCATTCTCCATGTCCTGACGTGGCGGGTACCACACTGAGCACCTTCTCACCCAAGCTCTCCTTTTATCCTCATACCCACTCCGCCAGAAAGGATGATGGTGCCCATTATGCAGATTGGGAAAGTAAGTCTGCAACCCAGAGTGTCTGGATCCCTCCAGGCAGCTCTGTGGGCCAGGATACATCCCACAGCCTTCTCCACCTGGGGCCAGGTGCCCAGTGAGTCCTGTAAGGGGGAGGTGGGGGACAGCCAGGGGAGGGGAAGGAAACACAGCCCTGCCTTGAAACTGCTGAGAGACAGCAGCCAAGATGCCTGTGCTCTGTGGGGGAGGGAGGACCAGATGATCACCAAGTGCCCTCTGAGCCACCTGCAGGAAGTTCGCAGGAGTAAATAGTGCTGGGTTATTGCTCACCTCACAGGAGAAAACCACAGACGTTACAGACCCACCCAGGGGTCTCTAGGCCCTGAACCCCCAGCAACAGCAGGGCACAGTCATACACTAACCACTCAATGCATCCGGTGTCTGAAAGGTAATAGGACAGATATTTCCCTAGTCTTGGGGTGGAGCAGGAAGACACCAAAGGGAAAATTCTAAAGAAAAAAAAGCCAACCTATTCAAATGCATTTAAAAAAAAAAACAAAAAAGCTTTTGTGACTATAAAGGGAAAAAGATTTGCAATGTATAAGACAAAGGGTTAAAAGCCTCTATACAAAGAGCTCTAACACCAACAAGCAAAAGACCAAGCCAAGAGGAAAAAAAAAATTTAAATGGCCAATTAAACATTGAAACCAATCATCAAATTAAAAATTAAACCCACCATGAAATAGTATTGTTTTATCTATCTGCTTGGTAAAGATTAAAAACGTTTGCCAACCCCAGGTGTAGGCGAGGGTGTGGCGAAATGGCGACGGATTCTGGGGCAGGGGAACGTGTCCACCCTGCTGGAAGCTGGCCCGGCCCTGCAAAGGCGACTTGGTGGCACCTAGTAAAAGCTGTTCTGGAGGTGCGAGCCCTTTAACCCCTAATTGCAGGTAAAGGACTGTAAATCCTGGGTCTTCCTGAGAGACGGATGGAGCCCATCAGGATGGGTGAATCCAAAGGACGGGTGAATCCAAAGGATGGGTGACCACGTAGGTAAAAATGACCTCCCGGGACACTAAACGACAGAGAGGGGGTCCACCGTGTATTAGGCTATAAAACAAAAGGACAGACTCTTTGGTACAATCTTTGTTTTTAAAAAACTTGTCTCTCTGGTTCAGCGTTTGCTTCCTCCAAGGCGCGCATTCTGCCCTAAACTCCGGGATTGGGGGTGGGCTTGGCGGCTTCTCCGGCTGGGCCGCCGGGACCCCGGCGCTCAGCGCACGCAGGAGCCCGGGGTGCGGCGAAGGACAGGTGGCTGCCTTCGAAGGCGGGGGCGGCGCATCCCGTACAAAGGCAGTCCCTGGGGCCGACCTCTGCGCTGCGACCTCTCCCCAGAGTTCGAGCCCTGGTCCCGGCCCTGGGAGTGGCTGGCGTCCCACAGCCAGGATGGAGCAGCTGAGACGCGCTCCCCTGACGCGCGGATCTGGGCTCGGGTCCTCGGGTCTTAGATCCCAGGACAGAGGCAGAGACGCGAGCGGAGTTCCAGGCCGGAGCTGGGGACCCTCAGGAACCCCGAGCCGGGGACGCTGAGGGACGGGGAGTGGCGCTCCTGCCCTCTCTGGAGCAGAGGTCGGGGAGGGCCTGCTGGGCATCCGGGCCCGCAGGAGCGACCCCCTGGGCTCGGGCTGGCCCGGGACACTAGACGGCCCCAGGGCCGTCCCCACCTGGGGCCCGAGCTCACCGAGCATCTCCTTGCGCCGCTGCGTGTGCGGCTGCTCCGTGTAGACCCACTCGAAGTCGCTGCGGCCCGCGCTGTTGCCCATGGTGGGGCCGGGAGCGCGGCTCAGGGCTCCGCTGCTCTCCACCTGCCTCCCTGCTCTGCGCGAGGACCAGTTCGGGCTCGGGGCGGGGCCTCCGGGGGCGGGGCCTCCGGGGGCGGGGCCGGGAGCGCCTCTGCCACCAGACCTGGGCGCGGCCTTGTGTCGGGGCAGAGGCGGGTCCCCGGGGCTCTCGGAGCCTCAGTGTCCTCGGTTGGAAAATGAGATTGTTAGGACGCAACCCCGTGCAGAGTCCCCGGACTCCACGTTGTGTGGCGACGCCCCGTTCCCTCGGTTTCACTGAGGCCCCCCCGCGGCCCAGGGCCACTCGCGCTCCTGCCACCCCTGCCCCTACAGACCCGCCGGTGAAAGCGCCCACCTGGCACGGGGCAGGGGTTGGAGGGTAGAGATTAAATGGATGCGACAGTGCTGGTAAACAGAAGGGGCTCGGGAAAGGTTCGCCACAGCGATTCTCCCTTTCCCTACCCACTCCTTTCATGCAATAAGGCAGAGGGCAATGAGGTGTCTGCAGCTTCGTGGGAGTGTGTCAGCCCCGCCCCCGCCTTCAGGGAAATCGAGCGACAGGGACACAGACATGGAAGAGGTTTATTAATGACTTAGGATGATACGTGCTATGACACAGGTAGGTCCTGGGACAGCTAATGTTCAGTAGAGGGGTCTTTTGTATTAGGCTTCAAAGGATGAGTAGGAGTTCAACAGCTAAAGAAGGGCAAGGGCATTGGTGGTAGAGGGAACAGAAGCTGCAAAGGCTGGGACTTGGAAGAATCCAAAAATTGTCAGAATGGAGAGTCTGGTTTGTGAGGAGTGGGGGCACAGGGCCCCTCATTTCACCTTCTCAGGGATTCCTCCCAGCCTCCTCTTGCTCCTTTGGAGCTTTGTATGGTGTACCTCGTGTACCTGGAGCCCAGCCTATAGGAGCTGCCTAGGTAGCAGACTGGCCTGGCAGCCAGAGGTACCACAAGGTGGGCAGGTAATAATGGTGAGCCTCCCTCCAGCCTCCCGCAAATCTGTGGGCCAGGGCCAAAGGCAGTCCTGGCGTGAGATGGGAAGGAAGGCAACTGGGTGTGGGCATCTGGTGGCAGCCAGCCACCTGCCCCTGAGTCAAGGGTAGGAAAATGGGCCAACAGAGAGGCTGGATTCCCTGTCCAACAGGGAGACGCTTAGAGCCTAGGGTTGCCACCACCCCTTGCACCACCCAACAGTGTCGCCTACCTGGCTTGCACACCTCTGGGAATGGAGAACTTAGCACTCCCCAGGGCAACCTGCTCTATTCACAGCCAGAGGGACCCTCAGAAGTCATCCCAGCAGCTGCCACTTTACAGATGGGTAAACCGAGGCTCAGAGATGAAGGGGGCCTCGGAATAAGCAGAAGAGCTGGGACAGGCCCCTGATCTTTGACTTTAAAAGCCCAAAGTCAGAGTGTCGGCCCCGTGTTACAACCAGTGAGATCTGGGTCCCAGCTCTGCCCTCTGGGGCACCACCATGCCTGCCAGCTCCCTCTGCCCAGGATGGAGATCAGCAAACCACTCAGAGATCGACCCCAGGACTCAGTCTGTCCAGGTGAAACTAGCCCAATGGCTTCATTTTACAGATGAGAAAATTGAGGCCAAAGAGGGGACAAGTCAAAGGACAGACTGGAGAGAGACCTGAGAGTGGAATAAAAGTTCATGACTTCCAATCAGCTGCCATGGCCAAGTAATCGCCAATTCCCTGAGGTCGGCTTGGACCACAGAATCTCGGCTTCAAGATGATGAACCCACTCAGAGCACATAGACTAGCCTAGCCACCAGGTCCCTGGTCCTAGAAATGAAAGAAACTGCATATTCATTTGTAATGTGGTGTCCTGGGTGGGATCCTGGACCAGAAAATGGGCATTAGATAAAAACTAAGGGAATCTGAATAAAGTACGGGCTTTAGTTAATTATAATGTATTAATATTTGGTTAATTCCTTGTATATTAGATTATAATATATCCCTATATATTAAGATAGTAAAATAAAGAGAACTGGGTGTGGAAGCTATGGAACCATCAATACTATCTTCACAGTTTTTCTGTAAATCTAAATCAGATGTTAAAGTTCATTTTAAAAATGAAGCGGGGCTTCCCTGGTGGTGCAGTGGTTAGGAATCCCCCTGCCAATGCAGGGGACACCGGTTCGAGCCCTGGTCCGGGAAGATCCCACATGCCGCGGAGCAACTAAGCTGGTGCACCACAACTACTGAGCCTGCACTCTAGAGCCCGCAAGCCACAGCTACTGAGCCCACATGCCACAACTACTGAAGCCCGTGCGCCTAGAGCCGGTGTTCCACAACAAGAGAAGCCACCGTAATGAGAAGCCCGCACACTGCAACGAAGAGTAGCCCCCGCTCGCCACAACTAGAGAAAGCCCACGCTCAGCAACAAAGACCCAACACAGCCATAAATAAATATTTCTTAAAAATTAAAATAAATAAATAAATAAAAGTGAAGTGTATGGACTTCCCTGGCGGTCCAATGGTTAAGACTCCGCGCTTCCACTGCAGGGGGCACAGGTTCGATCCCTGGTCGGGGAACTAAGATCCCGCATGTCACAGGGTGTAGCCAAAAAATAAAATTAAAAATGAAGTGTATAAAATGTACATATATACACATACATAGAAACATATATATGTGTGTGTGTGTGCGTGTGTGTGTATATATATATATATATATGTATATATGTAGTAGTTGTTATTAAATCCCTAACAATATTGGAAAACAGGGACTTTTGTGGATGGAAACCGAGGAACCCAACAAGGCCAGCCACTCTTCCATGACTCCTGCACACCGTCCACTCCCCCACTTCCCCTAAGTGGGTACCAGCCCCAGTAGGCAGGGTTCACTGACCACCAGGAGGGACCCTCATCGGAGGCTCTTGGTCAGGGTGCTCTGGTGTCTTCAACTGCCTGTGAGGAGCAGGAAGCACCTACTCCCAGAAGTCTTAACTATAGTGTTTGCTGCCCCAGCAGAAAGTCCTCTCCTGCCCCATGTTTGCAGAAAACAGGCCAGAATGCATTCCACACAGCACCTCCCAGCCCTCCCCAAAGCCAGCTGAGTCTAACAGCCCGTGACCCAGAGCCAGCCAACGAAAAAGGGCAACCACCCCAAGAATGGGAGGAACTTCACACCTGGGAAAACAGAGCCACTGGAGAAAACAGAACTGGATTGAGGAATGAGAGTAACGTCTCCCGGGAGACATAAAGGGCTATTCCAACCTATTAAAATAAATAAACACACCAGAGATGGGCAGGTATGTATTGCTTCTTTAAAAAACAAAAACAAAAAACCCTCAGGACTTCCCTGGCGGTCCAGTGGTTAAGAATCCTCACTTCCACCGCAGGGGGCACAGGTTCAATCCCTGGTTGGGGGGCTAAGAGCCCACCTGCCACATGGGGCAGCCACAGGAGAAAAAAAAACCTCTATTGAAATGAGAGGGGCTTCCCTGGTGGCGCAGTGGTTAAGAATCCTCCTGCCAATGCAGAGGACACGGGTTCGAGCCCTGGTCCGGGAAGATCCCACATACCACGGAGCAACTAAGCCCGTGCGCCACAACTACTGAGCCTGCACTCTAGAGCCCGCGAGCCACAGCTACTGAGCCCACATGCCACAACTCCTGAAGCCCGCACGCCTAGAGCCCGTGCTCCACAACAAGAGAAGCCACCGCAATGAGAAGCCTGCGCATGGCAACAAAGAGTAGCCCCCGCTCGCCGCAACTAGAGAAAGCCCACGTGCAGCAACGAAGACCCAACGCAGCCAAAATAAATAAATTAATTAATTACTTTAAAAAAAAAAAGAAATGAGAACGGGAGGACAGGAACAGAACCCCAACATCTTTTTAATGAGATTTCTAGGAGAGAGAATGAAGGAGAGGCGACATTTACCCCTCCCCTGCCTTGTTTTCTTCAAAGAAGCCATCTCCCAATGAAATTATAATTTAATTTTATGCACGTATGATTCTGCCAACCTTAAATAAATTGTTACATCATGTACTTATTTATTTGCTTATTGTCTGCTCCCTCCGCCCCAGTGTCTTGTTCCCTTGGGTTCACCCCTTGCATCCCTAATGCCTAGAAGAGTTCCTGGCACAGGAGATGACGTTAATAACAATTTGCGAAATAAAAGAATGAATGGGGGACTTCCCTGGTGGCTCAGTGGTTGAGAATCCACCTGCCAATGCAGGGGACATGGGTTCGAGCCCTGGTCTGGGAAGATCCCACATGCCGTGGAGCAACTAAGCCCATGCACCACAACTACTGGGCTTGCGCTCTAGAGCCCGCGAGCCACAACTACTGAAGCCCGTGCACCTAGAGCCCATGCTCCGCAACAAGAGAAGCCACCACAATGAGAAGCCCACGCGCTGCAACAAAGAGTAGCCCCTGCTCAATGCAACTAGAGAAAGCCCACGCGCAGCAACGAAGACCCAGCGCAGCCTAAAATAAATAAATAATTTTTTTAAAAAAAGAATGAATGAGTCACATCAAACAAGTAATAACTGAGGATCTCCCCAGAACAAAGGAAAGACATGAGTCTTCAGACTGAAAAGTGTGTCGTCAAGATGAAAACTTGGTTCAGCTAGTTTGGAAAACTCTGTAGCAAAATCTGCTGAAGCTCCACATCCGTCCACCTCATGATGCAGGACTTTCACAGCAGGGTTGCGTCTTGCAAAGAAATGAAAATAGACATTCGCCAAAGACGTGTGCAGGGATGTTCATAGCAGCTTTACTGGTAGGAGCCCAGTCCTAGAGACAACACCAACCTCCCACCATGGGAGAATGGACAGACGTCTCATGGCAAATCCACCTGCTGGAAGGTGTGCCGCAATCAAACCGTGGCACCAAAACCTACACCAACGTGGTGTATTATCTGAGCTTTTTAAATTTACTGTATTTCTAATAGCTTTGACATCTTGGGGCATTGCTGACCCTGAAGAGACTGCCCTCCAGGGCTGGCCAGTTCCTAGAGATGTAAATGCTTGGCCGGGGAGTGTGCCTTCCATAAGCAAACTCACCTATCTCCAGCCCACCACCTGACCTACCTGCTCTGTACTCAGGGCCAGTATTCCCCTGCCCAAATCACCCCAGGGCCAGGTACCAGACAACTCGACAGACAACTTGAATAAAATTATTCAAACTAACCAATGCTAAGCTTGCTGACCCTGCCTCATCCTTTGTGGAAACCACAATAAAGGCTCCTGCCCTGCTTCCCTCTCACGCCCTCTGCTCCTGACCCTGCTGCTTCCCCGTGTGGCCCTGGTGGCACTGCCTCTGCTCTTGGGAACCACGCAGGACAAACTGTCTTCTCAAGGACAGTGGCCTCCTGATCTCTTGGCCTCACCATACCTGAATAATAATAAAACCTACATTTTAAAACAGTTGGTGCAGCAAGCAGGGTGGTTTGGCCTCAGACTAAAAGGATATGCTCTTGGCATACTAACTGGTCCCACCAGGTGGCAGTGGCAGCCTGGGAGGGTGGCGCCACCTGCTGGCAACACTTGTGCTTGGTGCCACTGCCGTTGGGGACCGGCCGGACGAGGCCACAATTCCCTGAGTTCTGGTCTGAGCCATTACTCGCCTAGATTCCCGGAGGACGTTCCCAGGGTCCCCCTTTCTCTTGGTTGACCAGCTAAGTTTACAAAGGCCCCTCCAAAGGGAAGGAGATGTGACTTCCCTCTAAGTGCTGTGGCCGGGCCTGACCGGGCAGCCCTGATACATGTGGACAAACTGAGCTGCCGTGAAGGGTGCCCTGCCTTTCAGCCCGGCCCATGGGGCAGAGTCGTGCTCTTCAGAAGCACACTGCCAGGGCACCCACCCCAGGGACCGTGGCACCCTGCAGGTCCTGGGGGAAGGGCCATCGTTGTTGTGTTGTTTGCCTTGCTGCAGCCCCATTTTCCCTCCGACCCAGAGGAATAGGAGGGACCACACTGGTGGAGAGCTGGGGTGCGGGGGTGGGGGGGGGGGAGGCAAAAGAAGCATCCCAGGTAGTGGCTGCTACCTAGGGCTGACAACTGGGCCCCTTGTCCCTGCCCCTTTTTTGCTTATCGGCCCAAGACAGAAACTAAAAACCACAGAATCAAGCAGCTAAAAGCCTCAAACAGAAAAGAAAAGAAAAAGAGAAGAAGCAGGGGTGGGGGAAAAGAGAAAAAAAGGAAGAAAAAAGAAAACCCTAGATACAGGGGGAGAAAGCAAAAGGTGAATAAATAAATTATGTATTTTATAAATATATAAATATATTTATAAAATATATAACAAATAAATTTTACATATAGTATGTATTTTTTAATATTTTAAATATATTTATAAAATATATAATAAATACATTTTACATATATACATAAATTAAAGGTCCATAGTTTGACCCAACTGGAGATCCAAAATTTAGACACTAACAATTTATACAATAAATTATATATGTATCAATACATAACTATACATAACAAAAATACCACAGAATTTATGTAACAAAAAGATTAAAAAGGACCAGTTGGCTTTTGGGCTTCTATAACATAGGTTCTAAATTAGCTTTAGTATTTGCTGACATCACCCACTGACAAAACTTCATGGGGCTTAATCAATACTGGGGCTCAAATGATTGTCATACCTGGGGATCCCACCAAATTTGAACACTGTGGCCCCTATAATCTTAGGGAAGAAACTGAATATAAAATAGAGGGGAAACAGATATACTTCACTTTAATGGTAGCCTTGCCTAAATTTCCCATAGTCAGAGTACTTTTTTTTGCCCTAAAATATCTCATATTGAGCAAAGATGCTCTAACACTATGAATAATAAAAGTAAAGTCTTTGGCATCTACAAACTGGCTTGATAAAATGGGACCACACAAAAAAAAAAAAAAAAAAAATGGGACCACACAGACCCCCAGTTAAAATAGTCAATATGACCCAACGTAAGTTAAAACACGGCCTTCAGGGAGTAAAACTTTTATATAAAACCTAATTAACAAAGGGCGATTATCCCCACTGCTTCCATTTAACCACCCAACTTTGCCTATTCTGAAACCTGGGAAAAAGAAAGGGTTCCTCCTGGTGGATTCACAACAGTAAAGCTATGGTTCATGCATTAAGGCCCCTGACCCAATATCCAATTTTTTTAAGAATATTTATTTATTTATTTATTTGGCCGTGCCGGGTCATAGTTGCGGCACGTGGGAACTTCGTTGCAGCATGCATGCAGGATCTAGTTCCCTGACCAGGGATCGAACCTGGGCCCCCTGCATTGGGAACGCAGAGTCTTAGCCACTGGACCATCAGGGAAGTCCCTCCGATATTATTAAAATCACTCCCTCCAACCAATCAACACCAGTATTTATTTTGCTCTTACAGATTTGGCTGATATGCTCTGTTCAGTGCCTATATCAACAGCCTTTCTGCCAGTTTGCCTTCAACTCTAAAGGGACACACACACCTTTTGCAGGCTACCCATGGGGACTTCGACAGCTTTGCCATCGCCTCTACATGAGAATACCCACTCCCCAGTGCCTTCCCCTACTACACCCTCCAGCTTCCCAGCAGGACCACGATGACTGCCCGTTCCCCTTGGTTACACACAACACCACTCATCCTCACATAGACTTTACCCGACGGTCACCTCATGCCCCCAGCAACTGCCCCCCAAAACACACCAAGATAATATTGTAGAAAAACAGACAACAGCAACAAATCATATGTATCTCTTACACTGATACTTTTAACACACTCTATGATTCCACGGAGATATTGTTAGAGACCCTGGAAATTTCAGATCTGTTTTCTTGGGTAATGCCATATAAATGAGAACCTTCGGTATGCACCAGCCTAGAAGGACTCCTAATACTTGCTACTTGTGTCCTCCCTTCCTGTTCTCACAATAGGAACTTACGCCCTACTCTCTAAAAACTTCCTCTATCATCTCCCCACAAGGGTTCCGTAAAATGATGTCAAAGCATCACAGGGCCAATTATATTAATCATACCTATTTATTTTCTGTAATTCTAATGCTCTGACATCTTGAAGCCTTGTTGACATTGAAGAGACTACCCACCTCCCGGGGCTAGCCACATCCTAGAGATAATAAACTGGAAGTGTGCTTTCCACATGCAAATTAACCAATCCCAAGCCCATGAGCCACAATACTAAAGAATAACAAAGTAGAGATTTCAAGACTTACTATGAGACAATATGTCCTTGGTGAAAGGACAGACGTGCAGACCCACGGAACAGAACAGAAACAGACGCGTAGACCCACGGAACAGAACAGAAAGCCCAGAAACAGACCCCACACAAATACAGTCAGCTGATCTTTGACAACAGAGCAAAGGCATTCAATGGAGAAAAGATAGTCTCTTCAGCAAAGGTTCTAGAACCACCGGACGCCCACATGCAAAAGAACAAATGAACCTAGACACAGACCTCACACAAAAAATTAACTCAAAATGGATCACAGACCTAACTGTGAAGTGCAAAGTGATAAAACTTCTTCAAGAAAACATAGGACGCTCAGGTTCGCCCAGACCTCCGCAGATGGGTGCACCAGCAACTGCTGCGCTGGGAAAATGATGCAGAGGAGGGGGAGGTGGGGAAGGCGAGCCCAGCTTCAGGGGACGGCAACGCCCTTAACCCCCCTGCGGGCCCAGCCCTGGCCGCCCCTGTGAAACGAGGGCCCTGGGGTTCCCCCTCACCCCACTGGCCCGAGGGCGCCACCTCTAGGCCAAGGCCCGCTCCTCGGCCTCCTGTGACCACGTGCTGAGCCAGGGCTTGGGCCAGGCGGAGGGGGCCCAGCAGCTAGCCTTGGGAAAGGGCATCTTGGATTACGCGGCAGGAGCCATGCCCTCCGCCCCCCAGGGCCGGGACGCCAGCTCTCGGCCATCTCGGTGGAGATGGGCCTGGCATCACGCTCTGGGGGGCTGGGCACCTGCTGGGAGTACCACACCCTCCGGGGACTCCCGCACCACAGTCAGCAAGGTCATAACGGGGTGTCGGCGAGGCGGTGGTGTGTTTGTTGGGTCCCTGCCACGTGCTGCGCTCAAAGGGCTGGGTCTGCAGCTCCTGGCGCCTGCTTTCTGTAGCCTTACACGGCTCCTACAGCTGGAAGGGTCCCATTCTGGCCCCGGGGATGCTCATAGCTGACTGTAAAGGGTCTGGCACTTATTGGTCGGGGAGGTCCTTTGAAGACTCTGGATTCAGGCTGCCTTGGGAAGTGCCATCCACCACCACTAGGGGCGCCACCACCGGGGACGTCAGGGTTGGCTCCGCGGGTCGCCCAGGCTGGAGGCATGTTGTTCCCAGGAGCATAGAGGGTGACTGTATGTGGAGTTCAGAGTACGCATTGCTCCCGTGGTTGATGAAAACCCTTTTCAGGTGAGATAGGAGCATCCCAGGTGCGGGGAGAGTTTAATCCAGGCTGTTCGCTAGGCCTGGGCACAGTGGGTAGGGCAGGGCATTTGAAAGAGGGCAGGGCAGGGCTGTGACCTTCCCACCCACAGTCATTGCTCTTGCTGCCTACTTCGCCTGTAACTGTAATAGGAAGGTTGGGAAGAAGGCTGCTGGGATGGGCGGCTCCGCTGGACTGGAGGAGAGAGGGAACTGGAGTAGCCAGGGGTCCCAGAAGAAGAGGAGGAAGGGAGGCGAGGCCGATTCGACACCAGCTGTGTCAGGCTTCGAAGGATGAACCCATGAGGGCACTGGGCCACACAGCGACATTTTCATCCCTCCTCACCAGCTGTTCCTGGCTCCCCAAGACTCAACCATGGAAGGTACAGAAAGGTGTGTGACAAGAAACTCATGGCTTTTAATCCTGGCAGGAAGGACAAGGAAAACCAAGGATAAAGATTTGATCAAGTTTTACTATTCTCCCACTGGAGATGGGGGAGGGGGAATCAGTCATATTTTTTTTTTTTTTTTGAATCAGTCATATTTAATAAACATCTCTCTCCTCAAAAAAAAAAGAAAACATAGGACGGACTTCCCTGATGGTGCAGGGGTTAAGAGTCCGCCTGCCACTGCAGGTGACACGGTTGAAGCCCTGGTCCGGGAAGATCCCACATGCCGCAGAGCAACTAAGTCTGTGCGCCACAACTAACTGAGCCTGCACTCTAGAGCCCGTGCTCCGCAACAAGAAGCCACCGCAATGAGAAGCCTGCGCACCACAATGAAGAGTGGCCCCCGCTCACCGCAACTAAAGAAAGCCCACGCGCAGCAACAAAGACCCAACACAGCCAAAAACTTAATTAATTAATTAATTAATTATTTTAAAAAAGAAAACATAGGAGAAAAATCTACATGACCTTGGGTTTGGTGATGAGTTTTTAAATACAACAGCAATAGTACAATCCGTGAAAGAGAAAAAAAAATTATAGTTTCCACTTTATTAAAATTTAAAATGTTTGCTCTGTGACAGACACTGTTAAAAGAATGAACAGACAAGTCACAGAGGAGGAAAAAATATTTGCAAAACATGTATCTGATAAAGGACTTGTATCCAAACATACAAACTACTATAAAAAGTCAACAGTAAGGGGCTTCCCTGGTGGCACAGTGGTTAAGAATCTGCCTGCCAATGCAGGGCACGCAGGTTCGAGCCTTGGTCTGGGAGGATCCCACATGCCGTGGAGCAACTGGGCCCATGAGCCACAACTACTGAGCCTGCGCGTCTGGAGCCTGTACCCCGCAACAAGAGAGGCCGCGATAAGAGGCCCGCGCACTGCGATGAAGAGTGGCCCCCGCTTGCCGCAACTGGAGAAAGCCCTCGCACAGAAAAGAAGACCCAATACAGACAAAAATAAATAAATAAATAAACAAACAAACAAACCCAAAAGTTAAAAAAAAAGTCAACAGTAAGAAAACAAATAACCCAATTAACAAATGGGCAAAAGATCTAAACAGATACCTCACTACAGAAGATACACAGGCAGCAAACAGCTTATGAAAAGATGCTCAATGCCATGCTGAGCAAATTGAACAATAATGAGATACGACGGCACACCTATTAGAATGGCTAAAATCCAGAACACTGACCCCACCAAATAATGTCAAGGATGTGGGGCAACAGGAACCGGGCTGCATCCATACAATGGAATATTATTCAGAGATAAAAAGAAATGAGCTAATAATTCGCAAAAAGACGTGGATGACTCTTAAATGCATACTGGTAAGTGAAAGAAGCCAGTCTGAAAATACTGTGTGACTCCAATTATAGAATATTCTGGAAAAGGCAAAACTATTGCAAATACAAACAGAACGGTAGTTGCCAGGAGTGCTGAGGGTAGAGTTAGGGATTGATGGGGGGTAGTAGGCAAAGCACAGGGGAATTTTTAAGGAGGTGAAATTATTGTGTAATAGTAACTATAAGACATTAGCAATTGTCAAAACTCGTAGAACTTTATATCACAAAGAGTGAATCTTAATGCATGCAAAAAGCCATTTAGGAGGTATGGATCCCAGGATGCAATGCAGAATATGACAAAAGAATCTAACTGTCTTAAAAATGGGTGAAACAACCTCACTGAAGGGCCTGGGGGAATAAGGTGCTGACCTAAGTAACACTGGAAATGTGTACAGACTGCAAGACTAAAGGCAAAAGAACTGTACTCTAGTTGATAAAGTTGTTTCCTGTGGGGACATGTGTTAACAATTCTAGAACCACTCTACAGGTATCCTGGAATTGAACAATTAAGTAAATAAGTGGCAGATGGTAAGAGCCAGGTTTCTCGCTGTTGGAGTGGGATGTTAAGATAAGCAAGGACAAGAGGCTGAAATGTTCCAGGCAGTAATGGATTAGGGTCGGAGACATCAATGTAAATTTATGTTTAGCTTAACATATACACAATGGTTACATGTTGAAATAGTAATAGATCGCCTTGCTTTGTTAGCTCTGAGCACCTAGAGATAAGGACATCCCAGTAGCTATGATCACATGTGATCTTGATTTCTAATACCCTTCTCCAGTGAAGAACCCGGGCTCCTTGGAGAAATGGCAGATGGTACGACTAGGGCTAGAAATATACAAGATGAGCCTGGAGCATCCTGTAATGGCTGAAAGCAAGGAAGTGCTCAACACACACACACACACACACACACACACACACACACACACAGAGTGACGGGGGCATGACAAAGTGACCCAGGAGCCAACCACAAGAGTTCCCAACGGCCAAAGCTAGGACAATTTGAGCAATAAAATAAAGTAGCATTGAATTATTAGAGAAATGCAAATCAAAACTACATGAGGTACCGCCTCACACCAGTCAGAATTGCCATCATTAAAAAGTCTACAAATAACAAATGCTTTTCTCTAAAAGGGAACCCTCCTACACTGTTGGCAGGAATGTAAATTGGTGCAGCCACTATAGAGAACAGTAACGAAGTTCTCTAAAAAACTAAAAATGGAGTTGCCATATGATCCTGCAATCCCACTCCTGGGCATGTATCTGGAGAAAACTCTAATCCGAAAAGATACATGCACCCCAGTGTTCATACCAGCACTATTTACAATAGCTAGGACATGGAAGCAACTTAACTGTCCATCGACAGAGGAATGGATAAAGATGTGGTACACATATACAATGGAATATTACTCAGCCATTAAAAAAAGAATGAAATAGGACTTCCCTGGTGGCACAGTGGTTAAGAATCTGCCTGCCAATGCAGGGGACACGGGTTCAAGCCCTGGTCCAGGAAGATACCACATGCCACAGAGCAACTAAGCCCATGCGCCACAACTACTGAGCCTGCGCTCTAGAGCCCACGAGCCACAACTACTGAGTCCACATGCCACAACTACTGAAGCCCACACGCCTAGAGCCCATGCTCTGCAACAAGAGAGGCCACCGCAATGAGAAGCCCGCACACAGCAACGAAGAGTAGCCCCTGCTTGCCACAACTAGAGAAAGCCTGCAAACAGTAACGAAGACCCAATGCAGCCAAAACTAAATAAATGTTTTTAAAAAGAATGAAATAATGCCATTTGCAGCAACATGGATTGGACCTAGAGATTATCATACTACGTGAAGTCAGACAGAGAAAGACAAATACCATATGATATCCCTTATATGTGGAATCTAAAATATGACACAAATGAACTTATTTATGAAACAGAAACAGACTCACAGACATAGAAAATAAACTTATGGTTGCCAAAGGGGAAAGGGGGTGGGGAGAAGTTTGGGATTAGCAGATACAAGCTACTATATATAAAATAGATAAACAACAAGGTCCTACTGTTTAGCACAGGGAACTATATTCAATATCCTGTAATAAACCATTATGGAAAAGAATCTGGAAAAAAAATAAAGATATATATATATATATATATGTATATTTCAGATATATATATATATATATATAATTGAATCACTTTGCTGTACACCAGAAATTAACACAACATTGTAAATCAACTATGGAAGGAAGGAAGGAAGGGAAGGGAAGGGAGGGAGGGAGGGAGGGAGGAAGAAAGGAAGGGAGGGAGGAAGGAAGGAAGGAAGGAAGGGAGGGAGGGAGGAAGGGAGGGAGGAAGGAAGGGAGGGAGGGAGGGAGGGAGGGAGGAAGGAAGGAAGGAAGGGAGGGAGGAAGGAAGGGAAGGGAGGAAGGGAGGGAGGGAGGGAGGGAGGAAGGCAGGGAAGGGAGGAAGGGAAGAAGGGAGGGAAGGGAAGGAAGGGAGGGAGGAAGGAAGGGAAGGGAGGAAGGGGAGGAAGGGAGGGAGGAAGGGAGGGAGGAAGGGAGGGAGGAAGGGAGGGAGGAAGGGAGGGAGGAAGGGAGGGAAGGGAGGAAGGAAGGGAAGGGAGGAAGGAAGGGAAGGGAGGAAGGGAGGGAGGAAGGGAGGGAGGAAGGGAGGAAGGAAGGGAGGAAGGAAGGGAGGGAGGAAGGGAGGGAGGGAGGAAGGAAGGGAAGGGTGGAAGGAAGGAAGGGAGGGAGGGAGGGAGGAAGGGAGGAAGGGAGGAAGGGAGGAAGGGAGGAAGGGAGGAAGGGAGGGAGGGAGGGAGGAAGGGAGGGAGGAAGGAAGGAAGGAAAGAAGGAAGGAAGGAAGGAAGGAAGGAAGGACAGACGGACTGGGACTTCCTTGGCGGTCCAGTGGTTAAGACTTCACCTTCCAATGCAGGGGGTGTGGGTTCGATCCCTGATCGGGGAACTAAGATCTCATATGCCTCGCAGCCAAAAAACCAAAACATAAAACAGAAGCAATATTGTAACAAATTCAATAAAGACTTTAAAAATGGTCCACATCAAAAAAAAATCTTAAAAAAAGAAGAAAAAAAAAAAAAGAAGAAAGAAAGAAAATGGCATTGGATTATAACCCAAAGCATTAAACAAATATCCATGAGTCCATATTGATATAAATGACTGAGTAAATAACTAAATGGAGGAGAAGAGACAAATCTCCCATGCAGAAGAATTCCAAGGAATCTAGGTTCATAACCCACCCTCAAGGACAACTCCCCACTCCTCAAGTGTGGGCTGCACCATGACTTCCTTCTGAAGATGACAGTATAGGGAATTTCCTGGCAGTCCAGTGGTTAGGACTCCGTGCTTTCACTGCCGAGGGCCAGGATTCGATCCCTGGTCAGGGAACTAAGATCGAACAAGCCGCGCTGTGTGCGGCCAAGAAAGAAAGAAAAAAACAAACACAAAACAAAAAAACCCCAAAGAGGACAGTATGGAAGGGGAGGGGAAAGTGTCACTTCATGGAGGAGAAACCCGACAAACACGTCTCAGCCAGGTGATCCAGGTCAACATCAACAGTGATGAATCTCGTTGATAGTATGTGTCCCTGATATGAAGAAACGGCACTTCTCCTCTGTGGTCTTCCTCCCAAACCCGTAACTCAAGTCTAATCATTAGAAAAAGTCAGAAAAATCCCAGTTGAGGAACATTATACAAAACACCTGGCAGTACTTAAAACTGCCGAGACCATCAAAAACAAGGAAAGTCTGAGAAACTGTCATGGCCAAGAGGAGCCCGAAGATACATGACAACTGAATGCAATGTGGTGTCCTGGAAGGAATTTTGGAACAGAAAAAGGACCTCAGGGAGAAACTGAGGAAATCTGAATAATGTATGCATTCTAGTTAGTAATAATGTATCGATATCAGTACGTGTTCACTAATTGTAGCGAATCTGCCATACTAATGAGCACGAGTATAGGAGAACTCTCTGGACTATCTTCCCAGTAACTGTAAATCTAAAACTGTTCTAAAATTTCAGAAGTTTATTTTAAAAATATACACAAAAGCATACAGACTATGTTTCCATTTACGTGAGGTTCAAGAATAGGCAAAACTAATCAATGGTGTTAGTGGTCAGAATCGTGGTTCCCTTTGGGGGTGAAAGGGAGCCCACCAGGGGCTGGAAGTGAGTGGTCTGCATCTGGACTGGGGTGGTGGTTACACAGGTGTAGACAAGTGTGAAAATTCATGGAGCTGTATTCCTAAAATGTGTGCATTTAATACGTTACATTTTTTAAAATTGGAGTAGAGTTGCTTTACAATGTTGTGTTAGTTTCTGCTGTACAGCAAAGTGAATCAGCTATACGTATACATATATCCCCTCTTTTTAAGATTTCCTTCCCATTTAGGTCACCACAGAGCACTGAGTAGAGTTCCCTGAGCTATACAGCAGGTTCTCGTTAGTTATCTGTTTTATACATAGTGGTGTATACATGTCAATCCCCATCTCCCAATTCGTCCCATGCCCCCAATACATGTTACAATTTAATTAAAAAGTGAACACAGGGACTTCCCTGGTGGCGCAGTGGTTAAGAATCCGCCTGCCAATGTAGGGAACATGGGTTCGAGCCCTGGACTGGGAAGATCCCACATGCCGCGGAGCAACTAAGCCCGTACGCCATAACTACTGAGCCTGCGCTCTAGAGCCTGCAAGCCACAACTACTGAAGCCCGTGTGCCACAGTTACTGAAGCCTGCGTGCCTAGAGCCCGTGCTCTGCAACAAGGGAAGCCACTGCAATGAGAAGCCCGCGCACCGCAACAAAAAGTAGCCCCCACTCGCCGCCACTAGAAAAAGCCTGCGGGCAGCAACGAAGACCCAACGCAGCCAAAAATAAATTAAACAAATTTAAAAAAAAATGAACACAAAAGGAAACAATAACAGCAAAAAAGCCTGACATCACCATCTACAAACACTGTCGAGAAATTTGTGAATACCTGCAATGAAGAGAAAAATGCCAAAAGCTTCCAAGAAGAGACAGAAAAGAAACAACCTGTAAAAGAACACGCGTCAGCCTGGCCGCAGACTCCTCAGCAATGCTGCGCAAAAGAAATCCTGGAGCCGGCTGCCAGGTCCAGCCCTCCCGCCTCTCTCCCACCTTGGCGCCCCCAGCCCGCCCAGTACGCCCAGACCAGGCCAGCTCTACCCTCATAGCTAAGTCTGAGCAGCTCCTCCAGCTGCACCCCACAATGCCCCCACCCCCTCCCTGTGCCCCCAAATCTCTTACCTCGCATGCCTTCCCCGTCTCTCTCCAAATCCTGCATGCCAAGCCCAAGTGCCACCTCCTCCAGAAGCATCCCAGACCTGTGAGCCTGAACTAGAGGCTCATCTCTCTTCCACCCTCTCCCCTCAGCACTGGTCGCTATATAATACGGAAGAACCTTTGTATTCTATTACAAGTTAATCACTGAAGGGATGTTGCCTATAAGCTTCAATTATACACAATGGCCCATCTCTGGGGACCCTGCCTCCCAGGTAATGAGTGTTAAGCTAAAATGCCTCTGTTTAGCTCATAGGAAACCTCCTGACCCGGCCCATCTGTGAACAGCTGCGGGAAGGAAGAAAGTAACACATCCCCTTCAGAGTCTGGCCGAAACCAGGACTATTACCCCGTCCCCTTTTAGTGTAAAAGCAGCCTGAATTCTAGCTCAGGGAAGATGGTTCTTTGGGACACTAGACCACCACCTTCTCAGTGTGTTGGCTTTCTGAAGAAAGTCGCTATTTCTTGCCCCAGCACCTTGTCTCTCCATTTATTGGCCTGTCCTACAGCAAGCAGTAACATCTGTCTCTGCGATCTCTGTCTTCCCAGTTCTGCCCAAGCGGCAGTACAGCCTCTGGACACAGATAGACCCAGCTGGGATGGCAGCTCTGCCTCTCACCTGCCAGGTGACCTTGGGCAAGCTTCACATCCCAGCCTCGGTTTCCCCACCTGTAAAGTGGGGATAGCTACTCAACTTCCCAGGGTGGTTGGATGTAAGTGGAAGCCTATGTAGGAAGCACCCAAGACCTCGCCTGGCACCTCGTAGGCCCTCAAATGAGGGCAGTTACCAGCTGGGAGAACCAGGCTGATCACGGGATTGATGGACGCCTCCTCCGTGGGGCCCTTGGCATTCTGGGCGGGGAGCCAGGTCCTGAGCACTCTTGTTGAGATTTAATTCATGACACCTCTTTGATTAAGTCATTTCAAACATGTGGCTGAAGGATAAAATTAAAACCAGTTGGAGAAGTCTGCCCTGATTTGGCGGGGGGGAGGGTTCCAACCACACAGACAAACGAACCCAGTCAGGTGTGGATGGATGTTTGGGGCATGGGATGCAGTGCCAGCCCCACGGGCCAGAAGCCAGACCCTGCCCCAGGTCACACCAGAGCCTCGCCTGGGCCAACAGTAAACTGGGGGCCTCCCCCCTCCCATGTGACTGTGGAGGAAACAGAGGTTCCGCGGAGACATGAGCTTCAGCCCAGGCCTGTCTGGCTTGTGCGTGTTCCGCGGAGCTGAGGCTTCCAAATCAAAGCTCCGGAAGGTTCTTGGTCTCCAGGGCCAGATCCCCAGCCCCAGGCCCAGGTGTGACAGTGTGACAGCCAGGCACAGGGGCAGCCCAGGGCTGGCACACTGCAGACTCAGTCCTGTCCTGCCTCCGTCCACGCCTGTCTGTGGATCCTGTCAAGGTGTCTCCGCAGGGCCCACTCCTGGACCTGGCAGCCTGCAGAGAAGCATTCTGAAGCTCAGATCTTATTCACGGTGCGAGGCCTCTAAGTACCTTTGAAATAGGAGGGAAGGGGAGAGGGCACAACCTCTGAAAGGATGACATAGCCCTTGAGGATAGGACATAAACTGGTTAGAACCAACTAGGTCCAAGATAGCGCAAGCTTCAACCATGAGCTTCATTATACGTTCATTGTACTACATTAGCATAAGCTAAGTGACACACCCACCAGCACCATGAGAGTCCCCAGGCCGACCATAAAAGGCCAAAAAGTGGGCGGTGGCCCAATTCCTGGAAATCTCGGCCCCTTCTCCAAAATAGTTGGAATAATCCTCCCACTCATTACCCAGCTCATAAAAACTAACCACCCCATATTTCTGGGCCTCTCGCCTTCTGAGATGGCCCACCATCTGTCTGTCGAGTGTGTTTCTCCCAAGGCCAGTCTTGCCTTTTGAGATGGACCGCATTCTGTCTATAATGTGTATCTCTCTAAATAGATCCACTTCTTACTTATCACTTTGTCTCTCACTGAATTCTTTCTGTGATGAGACATAAAGAACCTGAGCTTCAGACTTCCCTTGTGGCGCAGTGTTTAAGAATCCTCCTGCCATGGGCTTCCCTGGTGGCACAGTGGTTAAGAATCCGCCTGTCAATGCAGGGGACACGGGTTCGAGCCCTGGTCCAGGAAGATCCCACATGCCGTGGAGCAACTAAGTCCGTGCGCCACAACTACTGAGCCTGTGCTCTAGAGCCCGCGAGCCACAACTACTGAAGCCCGCACACCAAAAGCCCATGCTCTGCAACAAGAGAAGCCACTGCAATGAGTAGCCCCCGCTCGCCGCAACTAGAGAAAGCCCACGCGCAGCAATGAAGACCCGACCCAGCCAAAAATAAATAAATAAATAAATAAATAATAAATAAAAGAACCTGAGCTTCATTAAGTCCTGAGACCAGATGTGTGATTTTTAATTAAAAGACAGTGGGGGGCTTCCCTGGTGGCGCAGTGGTTGAGAATCTGCCTGCCAATGCAGGGGACACGGGTTCGAGCCCTGGTCTGGGAAGATCCCACATGCCGTGGAGCAACTGGGCCCGTGAGCCACAACTACTGAGCCTGCGCGTCTGGAGCCTGTGCTCCGCAACAAGAGAGGCCGCGATAGTGAGAGGCCCGCGCACCGCGATGAAGAGTGGCCCCTGCTTGCCGCAACTAGAGAAAGCCCTCGCACAGAAACGAAGACCCAACACAGCCATAAATAAATAAATAAATAAATAAATAAATAAAGCATGACACAAATTAAGCAATGTGAATACCATCAAGCTTTCATCATCATTAAAAAAAAAAAAAAAAAAAAGACAGTGGGTTCAAGTCCCAGTCTGGGTTTCGGCTGCATTCAAATCCCATCTGAGCTGTGCGGCTTCACCTTCACTGCCAGCACCACCCAGTGCGAACACCTTCTGAGCTGGGCCTGGAGTTGGGGGTTGAAATGCTTCCTCCCCACACCCAACACACACACCCAACACACACACCCAACACACACACCCAACACACAACCCACAGACTGTAGAAGTCAGTGTCAACCAGTCAGGCCCCCTGGGGGCTCTGCTGGGGCTAGGATCACCCGGGGCACAGTGACTTTCAAGAGAACTCCCCAGAATTCACCAGAGTGGGGGTAATGGTGGAATTGCATGCAGAGTGACTGGGCCCCCACGTGTTCAGGTAGACCAAAAACCCCGGGTGTGGGAGAGCCCTCTCCTTAAGGGTCTCTCCGGGGTCTAGTTTCACCTCAACATGGTTGCATTTTCAGGGGATAATCAGTGTTTGCGGCCCACACAAATCCAAAGAGCCCCCAAGGCCTCAGACATGTCCCTTGAGAGGGTCAAGGGTTGGCCCCAGGCCAGCCATTGGCCTCTGACTTCGCCCCTCCTTGGCTTTGCCCTCACTCTCAGGGCATCTTCCTGAATCCCAAGAGGTAGGCAATACCCCATGCCCACACCCAGGGCCCCCCATCACCACCACCCAAGCAGCCCTGGCAATGTGTCATCAGCCGTGAAGAGTTTAGACATGGGCCACCTTGCACCTAGCAGCTGGGCTCACCCACAGCGTGGAAGATGGGATGGAAATGTGAAATGCCTGTTGGTGTGGCAGCAGGAAAGCCGGAAAAGGAGGCGAGGTTTTTATGCAAAACCTGTAAAAATAAAATATATGTAGATTCATCACCAGAGATGTGTCTGCCTAAATACACCCACACCACAGAGTATTCTGACCAACCTATTTATGTGCTACAAGTGTTCTCATGTGTCGGCGTGTCCCTGTGTGTCTGGGTGAATGCGTGTCTGTGAGTGCATCTGTGAGCCTGGCATCTTGCTCTGTGTGCGTGTGTGTGTGTCTGTGTGTGTGTGTGCTCTTGCATAAGTGAATGCTCTGGAGAAGGCCTGGAAGGATCCTCCCCAAGAGGGGAGGGCAGGGCAGGGATTACTTCCGGGAGGAGGGGCTGTGGGACCAGGGGTGTTATTTTAATGTTTCTGTCCTGTTTGAGTTTTGTAAGCTTAGATCATTAAAAGAATAAAAAATATCTATATGGACCAAAAACTGTTGCCTGCCATCACACCAGCAGCCACTACAGCTGCCTCCTACGGTGCACCCTGAGGGGAATTCAGGATGGAGAAAAACTGGATACTGACCCTAAATAGTTAAGATGCATATAAAAGGAATAATTTCAATGAGCCCAGACTCTTGCATCTTTTTTTTTTTTTTTTTTTTTTTTGCGTTGGGTCTTCATTGCTGCACTTTCTCTAGTTGTGGCTCACGGGCTCTAGAGCACAGGCTCAGTAGTTGTGGTCCATGGGCTTAGTTGCTCTGCGGCATGTGGGATCTTCCTAGACCAGGGCTCAAACCCATGTCCCCTGCATTGGCAGGCGGATTCTTAACCACTGGACCACCAGGGAAGTCCCCAACTCTTGCATCTTTCCATACATAGAAAGGCACTAGAATCATTAACTTGAGATGCCTGGTTTTTGCGATTAGCAGTAATCTTTTGATGTTCTACTACTTTTTTTTTTTTCTTTTCCAGCAAAAACTCCTATATACCCTGGCTCCTCCCTTACCTCTTTGGAGCAGTTCCTCAGAGCTATCTGAGAGGCACTGAGCTATCTCTCAAGTCCTCGGTAAGGTCACCAAATAAAACATAATTCTCAATTTTTAGGTTTTGCTTTTTTTTTTTCAGTTGCCATCTAATTTTATGTTTTAAAATTAACAGACCTCTCTGGTCCAGCATCGCTGAGTCTCGCCCTCCTCCACCCCCAAGGCCCACCTGCGCCCCCTGCTGGCTGGAAGGGCCACCCGCGTCCCTAGCCCTCGCTGGGTCACCACGGCCTGTGGCCTTTGCTGTTTTGCCTCTGAGAGTCCCACCCTCCCACCCCGAATCCCGGCCCACCGAGGCAGCCCAGCCCAGCCCCTGCCTTGAACTGCCCCCCCTCCGCCCCGTCCCCACCCCGGGGCTCCCCTGCGTGCAGCCGGTGGGAACCGGGGCACTGGTGGCCCGACGGCCCCCCATCCCACCCTCCCGCGAAAAGGCGCCAGAGGTAAGAAGGCCCCAGAAGGGAGACTCGCAGGTCCAGCACAGAGCTTGGTAGCGGGGAGGAGGGGCCGCAAGGAAGGGAGACATTCGCTTTTGAAATCCTTATTTTAACCCCTTTTCTGCCGGCCCATCTGTCTCCTATCTGGGGGAGGGGGGCGACAGGCCCCTCCCTGGGCCACGCTCAGGGCTCTCAGCTCTCCGGGCGCCAGCCACGCCCATGCGGGGGCGGGGGGAGGCGGGAGCGGGGACAGCCACCCAGATGCCACAAAACCTTAGTGAGGGTGGGAAGCCCTGAAGCTGTGGGTTCGGGCCTCCAAGGACAGGGAAGAGAGGGTTCCTGACCGGAGGGAGAAGAGGGAAGAGACTCCCAGCGGAGGGCACCGCTGGGCAGAGGCCTGGCATTGGGAAGGAGCCCGCGGGCTGTGGCTGGAGAGGGCGATCACAGGGGCCTCGGGAGGGGCTCCAGCGGTTGCGGGGGAGAAGGGGCAGATGACAGGCGGCCACGAGAGAGACCATTAGAAGTCCTGTAAAACGGGGGCTCCCCCCGTAGTCCCGTGGTTAAGACTTCCGCTGCAGGAGGCGCCGGTTCCATACCTGGTAAGGGAAGTTCCGCATGAAGCCAAAAAGAAAAGGAAGGGATGGAGGGAGGGAGGGAGGGAGGAAGAAAGAAAGGAAAGAAAGAAAGAGTGAATCCTCCTTCAACATTTCTTCTTGGGCCTCTGCTCCTGGGGCCACCTCCATGGGGGCTGGATCAGGGACACCTCCACTTCTGCAAAGAGCAAAGGGGACTGTACCTGAGACCTTGAAGGAGACAAATGCAACCAGCAAGTCGGTCAGTGGCTGAACCAGGGGAGGTGGCCAAGCCTCCTGTTGACCCTGCCAGAGAAGCTGAGTTTGCCCCCCATTGGTGGAGTGCAGGAATGGCCTGCTCCAGGAGGTGAGAGTAGAGAGCATGCCTAATAGAACCAAGACTATTCCTTGTGCTGATTTAATCACCTGTGGGCCTAGGGCCCTGGCTCATTCAACCCTGCCTGCCTCCCTGGCATGGACTGCAGCTTTCAAACCCCATTCACTGATTCACTACCCCCCACCCTCCATTCATCTATCTGCCACAGGGAGAGATTTGGAGAGATTTACCCAGGGGCCAACATAGGGTCACACAGAGGGTGGAAGAAAAGCCTAGAGCTCAGGTCCTGCACCTGCTCCAAAGGGAGTCTCCAGGGTTCACCAGCACCACCCCAAGGAGGGTCTTGGACCAGCTTCAACAAGCCTTTCTCCTGGGGATTTCCCTGGCGGTCCAGTGGTTAGGACTCTGTGCTTCCACTGCAGGGGGCCTGGGTTCGATCCCTGGTCAGGGAACTGAGGTCCCACAAGTCTCGGTGCAGGGAAAAAAAAAAAAAAAGGAAATAAAAAACAAAACAAAAAAACAAGCCTCTCTCCTGAACGCTTCTCTCAGCCAGCAGCCCATCGCTGGCCCCAGATCACTCTCCCACTGCTAAGCCTTTGTTCCAGCGGTTCCCTCTGCCTGGAATACCCTCACTTAGGCCTGGCCAAAGTCCCTGAGCCTTCAAAGGCCAACCGCTTGGTGAAGCTTCCCCAGACCCCTCCCTGGAGCATGGCTCTCCTTGGTCTGGACAGCTTGGCTTATCTCTGGGTCCTCAGTGCCTACTCAGGGTACACAGTAGTTGCCTAATAGGTGCTGGCTGAGAGTTCATCCACTCCCGGAATAAAGACTCAGCCTGCACTTGGAGCTTCAGTTTCCCATCTGTGGAAGGGAAGCTAGGAAGAGCAGGCATGGCCTGTCCCTCCGGGAGTGACTTCACGACCAATGAGAACCCAGCCCCTAGGAGCCCCTGGACTAAGGCACCAGTCCAGAGATTTCAACCTGGGGGCTCTGGAGCAGGATGAGGGAATGTTTTCTCCCCTCCAGACCAAGGCCAGGGGTGCTTTGCATGTCTCACCTCCGGGGTATCTACACACAGAGGAGGAGAGCAGAATCCTAGACACCAAGGCTAGACAAGAAGCAGGCACTTGACCTGGGTAGACCAGGGCAGGGTGGAGGGGTAGGGCCCAGTGACCCCAAGGGATGACAGAAGCCACCAGCTTGAGGTAACCTCAGGACGCTGCCAGGGCATTTATAAACAGCTAAGCCAAACCACAGATACCAACGACCAGTAAAGTGAACTCCCTGGCGTTCTCTGCTGCCCTGATTTCCAGCTTCAGAACAGTTTTCAACAATGGAGTCGACTCAGGTCACGTTCTCGTAAAAAAAAAAAAAAAAAAAAAAAAGCTGAAAGGGTCAAGTTCCCTCAGCCAAGACTCAACTATTAACTAATCACTTGCCATGTGCCAGGCCCCAGGGGGAGGGGGATACAATTATTATTATTGTTGTTATTAGTATAATAACATATAGACGGATAACATAATAGTGTTGAGTGAAAGAAGCCAGACCCAAGAGAGCACATACTGTATGATTCCATTGATATAAAGTACAAAAATCAGGCAAAATTAATCTATGGTGGTTAAAGTCAAGGTAGTAGTTGCCCTTGGTGGGGAATTTTGGGGGCTGAAATGCAGTTTTTTTTTTTTTTTTTTTAAAGATTTATTGATTGATTGATTGATTGCTATGTTGGGTCTTTGTTTCTGTGCTAGGGCTTTCTCTAGTTGCGGCAAGCGGGGGCCACTCTTCATCGCGGTGCGCGGGCCTCTCACTAACGCGGCCCCTCCCGTTGCGGAGCACAGGCTCCAGACGCGCAGGCTCAGTAGTTGTGGCTCATGGGCCTAGTTGCTCCGCAGCATGTGGGATCTTCCCAGACCAGGGCTCGAACCCGCGTCCCCTGCATTGGCAGGCAGATTCTCAACCACTGCACCACCAGGGAAGCCCTTTCTTCTTCTTTTTTTTTTTTGGTCTGTGCTGGGTCTTCCTTGTGGCGCATGGGCTTCTCTAGTTGCTGAGTGGGTGGGCTCAGTAGTTGCGGTGCGTGGGCTTAGTTGCCCCGCGGCATGTGGGATCTTAGTTCCCCCACCAGGGATCCACCCCGCGTCCCCTGCATTGGAAGGCGGATTCTTTTTATTTTTAAGTTTATTTATTTATTTATTTATGGCTGCGTTGGGTCTTCGTTTCTGTGCGAGGGCTTTCTCCAGTTGCGGCAAGCGGGGGCCACTCTTCATCGCGGTGCGCGGGCCTCTCACTATCGTGGCCTCTCTTGTTGCGGAGCACAGGCTCCAGACGCGCAGGCTCAGTAAATGTGGCTCACGGGCCTAGTTGCTCCGCGGCATGTGGGATCTTCCCAGACCAGGGCTCAAACCCGTGTCCCCTGCATTGGCAGGCAGACTCTCAACCACTGCGCCACCGGGGAAGCCCCTGAAATGAGCTTTAACTTGATCTGCATGGAGTCACAGTGTAGACATGTGGAAGAATTCATCTGGCTGCTCACATAAGATTTTACACTTTAATGTAAATAAACCAGTAAAGCTAATATGATAATAATATACCAAAATACTAATGATCGTGCCCCCATTTTTGAGGCCCGCTGGCAGGAAGGGCTGCCTCCACCGCCGTGTCCTCACTGCCACGCACAGGGCAGCCACTTGGCCGCAACTCTCTCTATTCAACCTCACAACTTTTACAACCATGGAAACTGCAGTTTGGTGGAAGTGGGTCTTGTCTGACTCCAGTGCCTTTCCCAGGAAGTTCTGTGGCCACTGCAGCTCTGGGAATGAAGGCAGAGACGTGAGTCCGAGGATGGAACCCGGGCTTCCAGCGGCCCGGTGGCCAGCTACCCCCGGCCAGGCTGTGAGGGGCCAGAAGAGGGAGGGTCTAATGCTTCCAGCAGCAGGTGATGTTCAGGCTGAGGGTTTAGACCAGTGGGTGAGGTTTAGACCAGCAAAAACTGGAGGGAGGACGGCAGCCCAGGTGGAAGAAACAGCAGAAGCAAAGGCCTGGAGGGAGGCAAGTACAAGGTGTGGGCGGGATAGGGTGCCCTGGCCAGGCTGGCACACAGGAGCTAGAGGAGGCTCAGCGGAGCAGGTGTGCCTGGCACAGCCATGGGTTGGCACCAGGCACTGCTGGGTTCTGCTGAGAACTCTGGGGTCCTGAGAAACTTCCAGAAGGCTTTAATAAGATGTTATCAGGGGCTTCCCTGGTGGCGCAGTGGTTAAGAATCTGCCTGCCCATGCAGGGGACACGGGTTCGAGCCCTGGTCTGGGAAGACCCCACCTGCCGCGGAGCAACTAAGCCCGTGAGCCACCACTACTGAGCCTGCACGTCTGGAGCCTGTGCTCCGCAACGGGAGAAGCCGCGACAGTCAGAGGCCCACGCACCGCGATGAAGAGTGGCCCCCGCTCTCCACAACTGGAGAAAGCCCTCGCACAGAAACGAAGACCCAACACACCCAAAAATAAATAAATTAATTAATTTTTAAAAAAAATAAGATGTTATCAAACAGGAGTTGTTTGGGGGACTTCCCTGGCGGTCCAGTGGTTAAGATTCTGCAATCACAATGCAGGGGGCACGAGTTTGATCCCTGGTCGGGGAACTAAGATCCCACATGCCGTACAATGTGGCCAAAAACAAAAATAAAAACAAAAACAGGAGTTGTATTTGAGCTAGTGTCAGCCACGCCCAGATTCACAAAAGAGGCTGGAGAAAGAGGAGCAACAAGGCAGGGCGGATCTGACATCACGGCACCCCTACCCCATCCCCCCGCCCGACACAGAGCTTTGTGTGCCTGGAATCCAGGGTGACACAACCAGAGCCTCTCCACCCAGGTGGCTCCTGCTGAGACACTCACAGCTGTGATCACTGGCAAGGACACTGGACACCTCCCCCAAATGGCCCTAAGGAGGACAGGAGCTTTGTTGGCAGCCCAATCAGGGACACAGGGTTCAGAGAGAAGAAGATCAAGAGGCCCTTGAATTCCATCTCGGGCATGACCACTGTTAGCCCTCTGCAGGGACTGTGGGATGGGAAGGAGTTTTGTTTTTGTTCAAGAAGCTGTTACTACGTCAGTGGAGCATCTTAAAATCAGTGACATCTTAGACACAAGGACATATTTTTTATATATATGATATAAATGGATATATTTAACCTGATGTATTTTTCATTTAAAATTATATTGTGAAAAGGATGGTGGAGAAAAGGAAGGAGAAAGGAAAGACATAACAGTGTCGTCATTACTCGTAGCTGGGAGTCAGTAGATAAATAAAGGACTAAGTGTGTTATATAAACTTACAGAGGTAACCACAAGTACACAGCTACAAAATTTCCAAAATATCAGAAGAAATCTTGCACCTAAATTAAGCCAATATTTTATAAACTACAAAAATAGAAAGCATAAAATAAGATGACTTCACTGAGTCTAAGATAGATTTGCCACATCGATATAAGCAAACTCATCTGTAAAGGGACATGCCCGTCAGATGGTTCACATTCAACTTTCAGCTGGAGGCAAAAGACACTCCCCAATCCGGAAGACTCAGAAAGAATGAAAATAGAAGCATGGTGCAAGGGATAACAGGCAAATGCAAACAAACAGAAAGCAGGGGTCAAGTTCAAGGCAAAACATTAGGTGGGGCCAAGAGGTGCACTTTATAATGAGAATGAGTGCAAGTCACAGTGAAAGTATCACATATCTAGTATGCACCAAATTGCATTCATTTGCTCTTTGGTGCCAACCCTGCATCAAATAACACAGTATCCACATTCATACAATGTAAGAAATACAAGGAGAAAGAGTAAAAAGCACATCAGTAGTAGGAAATTTTAATTCATCTCTCAGAGATATGTGTACAAAAAATTAAGATTAGAGAAGACAATAATATAATTATTGACATAGATTTAAGTAATTTTTTTAAGATCTTTTCTTTTTTTTATTTTTTAAAAGTTAGCCTTTCTTGGTATTATTTTTTTTTAATTTTATTTATTTATTTTGGTTGCACCAGGTCTTAGTAGTAGTACATTTCCTCCTTAGCTGCGGCATGCATGTGGGATCTAGTTCCCTGACCAGGGATCAAACCTGGGCCCCCTGCATTGGGAGTGTGGAGTCTTACCCACTGGACCACCAGGGAAGTCCGGATTTAATTAATTTATATCAAACTCTACCCTAAAAACAGACTGCTCCTTTGCAGATGGACAGCTGAACATTCACAAGGATTAACCACATATTATTAAACCATTTTAAAAAAAAACCAATACATTCCAAAAAGTAAATATAGAACAGACAATATTCTCCAATCACAATGTAAGTTGAACTAGAAATTAATAACCAAACTACAAAACAAAAAGATGTTACTACCTGTAAATTTTAAAACTCTCAAAATTGCTCTTCGGTTAGAAGAAATCAAGCTGAAATTTCAGAATATCTAGAAAACAATCATAATTGAAATGCTGCATATCAGAACCTAAGGTAAACAGCTACATCAGTATTCAGAGGGAAATTCATAGCTTTAAATACTTCTATTAATAAGGATGAGTAGAAATTAATGAACTAAGTATCAAACTCAAGCTAGAGGTTAAAAAACACCACTACCAACAAAAACCCAATAGAAACAGAAGGATAGAAATTAAAGATAAAAGTGTAAAATGATTTAGAAGAGAAAAAACAGTAGAACTAATTCAAATAAAATAAATCCAGCAGAAATAATTTTTTAAAAATTTAAAATAGCAGGAATTCCCTGGCAGTCCAGTGGTTAGGACTTGGCTCTCACTGCCCAGGACTTGGGTTCAGTCTCTAGTGGGAGAACTAAGTTCCCACAAGCCCCACAGTGCGGCTAAAAAAAAAGATTGAAAATAGCTAAATCAGTAGTTGATCTAGTCAAGGAAAGAAAGGAATAAAATACAAATACACTAAAGACGACAATGGTGGTAAATTTTCCACTGCACATCCTTTGATGCCTTTAGAGCTTACCTTTTGCAGGGAGAGAGGCCATAGCGAGATAAATCAGTAAGGTTCAATTCCGTGTTTTGTGTTTGGGCAAAGTCCTTGCTCCCACGGGGGTGAGTGGCCTCTGCAGCAGGACCTGCTGCCCACTAGGAGAGCCTGTTTACCCGAAGCTTTGCCCTGTGCTTTCCGTGTTTTTTTTTTTTAAATATATTTATTTTATTTATTTATTTTTGGCTGTGTTGGGTCTTTGTTGCTGCGCATGGGGTTTCTCTAGTTGCCGAGAGCGGGGGCTACTCTTTGTTGCGGTGCGCAGGCCTCTTACTGTGGTGGCCTCTCTCGTCGTGGAGCACGGGCTCTAGGCACGCGGGCCTCACTAGCTGCAGCACGTGGGCTCAGTAGTTGTGGCTCGCGGGCTCCAGAGCACAGGCCCAGTAGTTGTAGCGCACGGGGCCCAGCTGCTCTGCAGCATGTGGGATCTTCCCGGACCAGGGCTCGAACTCGTGTCCCCCTGCATTGGTAGGCGGACTCTCAACCACTGCGCCACCAGGGAAGCCCGCTTCCCATAGTTCTGATGCAGTTACACGCTGTTTTCACAGCTTGAATACTGGGTGTAAAGGATCCTTCCTTGGATGCTTTCTAAGGCGCATCTCCCTTACCCTCGGGCCGTCTGAGGGGTCGAGGCCGGTCATCGGTTCCCATCTGGACTGGTACAGGTGGGGGTTCCGCGGCCAGAGGACACTTCCGGCTTCCCAGCCCTCACAAGTCACCACCGACCTTGGCGGAAGAAGCCTCCCTGTCTGCATCTCCTCCCCGTCAGTTACGGGTGGGCCAACTTCAGCCTTTTACTTTGCCTTGATGGAGCCCCAACGAGCCTGGGGCCCTGGCTGGGGAGCGGGCCCCTGCCCTCCGGGAGAAACATCCCCAAATAACGATGCTTCCAGATGGAGAGGGAAGCTCAGAGCCCTGGGAAGCCCCAGGGAGTCCAGCCGCCGGGGCCTCCAGGGAAGGCTTCTTGGAGGAGGCGGCGTGCACACTGAGACTTAGAAGTCGGGACCTGACAAAGGGGGAAGGTGAGTGTTGGGGGGAGGAGAGCAGACTTGTAACTCTACGGCCCCCAGAGCCCCTCACTCCCGCCCTCAGAGGCTTGGAACTCTGGCTCAGCAGAGCAGGGTGGGACAGGGACAACGAGAAATGATCACTGCCCAGCAGACGCCGGACGACCTCGGCCAACACACACGTCATCGTCAGTTCACAGAAATTGGTCTTTTGGCCAAGTGGACGTCCGGGGAATTGCTAATCTTCAACCTGCTGCCGGCCCCCATTCGTGAGCCCCGGAAACCCGAGCCGCCCTTTACCGCCCCCCGCCAGCTGGTTTGTCCGCGCCTCGCAGCGCGGCAGAGCTCGGGGCCCGGGGCCCTGCCAGCGCGAGGATTGGCCGCTCTGGGTCAGGTGCCCCCACCCCGGGCCAACCAGAGAGGGAGGCGGAGTCTCACCGGCGTGTCTCCTGCCGGGCGGGGCTGTGGGCGGGACGGCGGGGCTGTTCGCTCCGCCCCGAGCGCCCGGCGGGGGACTGGGTGCGCCCCTCCCGGTCCCCTGGGACTTCAGGACCCGGCGCCCGGGAGCTGCAGCTCCCGCCTCCTTTCCCCACTGGCTCCCTTCCCCACTTAGTGGCGGAGCAAGGTTTTCAAACCCCGAAGTGGCTTTTTTGGGATAAAGACACAAATCCTTGCTAGGCCGCGAGGCCCTGCGGATCGGAGCCCTGCGGCCTCTCAGCCTCCCCTCGGGCCTCGTCTTTCCCGTCGGGTCCTCAGCTCCAGCCACACCTCCCTCCTGCCCCGGGCTTTTACCCAACCTGCGCCCTGTGCATAGTCAGCCCTTCCCTCCACGTCCCCTCCCCCCCCAGCCCCCATCTCTCCTCAACTGCAGCCTCCCTCCCCCCATTCTCCAGTTACGCTGACCCGTGCCAAACTCCCAGATCAAGGCCCCCGGGACTTTGCGCACGCCGCCGCCTCCGGGGTTCACCCAACCCCGCCCCCATCACGTGGTCAAGAACAGTCCCTACTTTCCAGAGCCCAGTGGCTCTGCTCTGGCCCCACCAGTTCCCTGAGGACCAACAGTTGCAGAGACTTGAGTTCAAACCCAGCCCTCTGCCTGACACATTTGTGGCCGCCCTGGGAGAATGGCTCATCGGTGTTCTTGCAAAACAGTGCAGCCTACTTAGGGAGAACTCTGCTGATTTGCCGTCACTGAACAGGGGCTTGGTGGACATTGAACCTCCACAGCGCAGCCTGCAAGGTCAGACGTGTGGAAAGGGCCTTTCAGGTTCATAAACAGCTTTTTAACATTAACTCTCAGGTTCTAACTTCAGCAACATCTGATAGTGAAAATAACCTGTCCTCAACATGAGTCTGGTCCCTCTGGCCAGATGGCCTTCTGTGCACCTCCAGCATCAGGTCCAGCGGGGCTGTAGGGCCCACCTCCCTCTCAAGTCTGAACTCTGGCTCAGCTCTGAATCCTGTGTGACCTTGGGCAAGTTCCTTCACCTCTCTGATCCTCTGTTTTCTTTCTCTCTTCTTTTTTTACTCTTATTTTCAATAAAATTAGTAACAGGTACACATCTTTAAAGGACAAATAGAACTACAAGATTTATAATGAAAAAATGGCAGTTTCCCGACCCTTCCCCCTCCCTCAGCCCCACCCCGAGTCCTTCCCTCAGAGGCAGCCATTTGTGCTCTTCTAGATGTTTCTTCTGGCTTTCACTTTTATATGTGTAAGTGACAGGCTTATACTGACAATTACTGATTTTTCACTTTTTTTTTTTTTGGCCGCACAGCACAGCATGTGGGATCTTAGTTCCCCAACCAGGGATCGAACCCGCACCCCCTGCAGTGGAATCGTGGAGTCTTAACCACTGGACCGCCGGGGAAGTCCCTGATTTCTCATTTTTAGATACGATCCAATGGCTGCCTGCTGCTGAAAGCTGAGGATTTAGCTCTGTTAAACCCTGGTACCTCCACACTTGTCCCCCGCCCTGTCCTCCCAACGTGACCACACGCCTCTAGGTCTCTCTCACCTGTAACAGGTGCTGGCTCCTCAGGCCTGGTGTGAGGATAAAATGACCTCCCGGATCCTAGGAACACTTCACACAGTGCTTGGCACACAGCAGGCACTCAATAAATGCAGCTATTCAGTGATAAATATCTGCTGATTGGTTCAGGTATATTTTAAATTTTTTATTATAAACAGTTTCAAACATACATAAAAGTGGAGAGAATTTAACAGTCTGATGAACCTCCAAGGACCCATCACCAGCTACAACTACGTCAACCCACGAGCCTAAGGGCAACCACTTTATATTATGGGTTTTCCTCCCATCATTTCTTTCTAACATAAATAAAAATGTAGCTATTTGTGTCCCCCTAACCGTTTTAGATAGATGATGACATAATATATACAAGAATCAAGTGTGTTTTTTAAAAATACCTTCTCATTTATTTTTTTATTCTTTTTGGCCATGCAGCATGCGCGATCCTAGTTCCCTGACCAGGGATTGAACCCGTGCCCCCTGCAGTGGAAGCACGGAGTCTTAACCACTGGACCGCCAGGGAAGTCCAAGAATCAAGTGTTTTCTCATTTAAAAAAAAAAAAAGTGAAAAAAAAAAATTTATTTATTTATTTATTTATTTATTTATTTATTTATTTATTTGTGGCTGCGTTGGGTCTTAGTTGTGGCACACAGGATCTTTCATTGCGGATTGCCAGGGAAGTCCAAGAATCAAGTGTTTTTTCATTTTTTTGTTTTGTTTTTTTAAAAAATATTTATTTATTTATTTATTTATGGCTGCATTGGGTCTTAGTTGCGGCACGCAGGATCTTTTGTTGCGACACATGGGCTCTTCGTTGCAGTGCGCAGGCTTATCTCTAGTTGTGGTGTGTGGGCTTCTCTCTAGTTGTGGCAGAGGCTACAGAGTGTGTGGGCTCTCTAGTTGTGGCGCCCAGGCTCAGTAGTTGTGGCGCGCAGGCTCAGTAATTGCGGCACGTGGGCTTAGTCGCCCTGCAGCATGTGGGATCTTAGTTCCCCGACCAGGGATCGAACCCACGTACCCTGCATTGGAAGGCAGATTCTTAACCACTGGACCACCAGGGAAGTCCCAAGAATCAAGTGCTCTTAAGTAAACTTTTTAAAACTACTGATTACAAATGTAACACAAGTTTATTGTGTGTGTTTATCTCACACAATAATCTCACTGCGCAGCTCTGTGCAGGGACCACATTGCAGGAATGTGTGGAAATTGACAGAAATGTAGGTATTTGCCTACACACTTTTTTTTTTTTTTAAAGGATTTTCTTATTTATTTATTTATTTATTTATTTATTTATTTTTGGCTGTGTTGGGTCTTCGGTTCGTGCGAGGGCTTTCTCCAGTTGCGGCAAGCGGGGGCCACTCTTCATCGCGGTGCGGGGACCGCTCTTCATCGCGGTGCGCGGGCCTTTCTCTATCGCGGCCCCTCCCGTCGCGGGGCACAGGCTCCAGACGCGCAGGCTCAGCAATTGTGGCTCACGGGCCCAGCTGCTCCGTGGCATGTGGGATCTTCCCAGACCAGGGCTCGAACCCGTGTCCCCTGCATTAGCAGGCAGATTCTCAACCACTGCGCCACCAGGGAAGCCCCTACACACTTTTTAATAACACATTTATTGAGATACAATTCTCATGGCCTAAAATTCACCCATTTAAATTAAGCGGTTTTCAGTATATTCACAGAGTTGTGCAACCATCACCACCATGTAATTTTAGAGTATTTTCAACACCCCAACAAGAAACCCTGTACTCAGTAGCAGTCGTGCCCCATTCCCCAGCCCCAACTAATCTACTTTCTGTCTCTTTGGATTTGCCAATTCTGGACATTCCATATAAATTGGATCTTACAATATGTGGCCTTTTGTGGCTGGCTTCTTTCACTTAGCATAATATTTTCAAGATTCATCCATATTGTATGTAGCATGTGTCAGTACTTCATTCCTTTTTATGGCCATATAATATTCCACTGTAATTAAACATTGTTTTTAACCTGCTTTAAAAAATAACAACTTAAAAAGGAAAACACGCATATTAGGAAAGTAACACACATCATTGCAGGCAGTCTTCTCTGAAATGTGAGCCCTGCAAGAAGCTTAGAGATCGTGGCAGTGCGCAACTTTGTCATTCATTCATTCACTCTTTAATTTATTCATTCAACAAACACCCGCTGAGCCCGATGTTGAGTTGGGCCCTGGAGACCCAGAGGTGGAGCAGCCCTGGCCGAGACCTTGCCTGGGTCAGTCCAGCAGGATAGCCTGGCCTGAATACAAACACTTGAGATCAATGCAGATGATCTGAGGAGAGATGGTAACAGCAGGAAGCTAGAGTGAGGGGGACCTTGTGCTGGGGCTGAGGCAGGTGGAGGCTTTCCAAGGAGTTGGGTGGGGGAGGCAGATGGGGCAAGGGCATGGGATGGAAAGGCCTAGCAGCGGGAACAGCATGTGCAAAGGCCCAGAGGCATAAAAATCAGCCCTATGCTTGCCTTTCAAGCAGACTCACCCAATCAGGAAGGCTTGCCTCTCTCTGCACACACCCTCCCCCACTCCTCTCCTAGTCCCTCTTACACAAGCCTATTACCAGAGCGGGTTTCTTAACCAGGCATTCACAGAGAGAACCGTAGGGAGGGGGAGACCAGAGGATAGAGAAGCCAGGGGTTTCTGAAATTGGACAAACAAATTTTACAGCCTCATTTCCACACACCTCTGACTGATATTTACTTTCTCATCAGTTAGGAATGGGGGCAACAAACTTCAGTGGTGTCAGCTGCACCTGTGACTTTGTCACCAACAGAAACCCAGATATTTTCAAATCACATTTCAACTGAAGAAAAATCTTTAAATATCATTTACACTCACTGCTACTTTAAAATGATGAAATTTAATTTAAATATTATTTTTATTTATTTATTTTTGGTTGCGTTGGGTCTTTGTTGCTGCGCTAGGGCTTCCTCTAGTTGCAGCGAGCGGGGGCTGCTCTTTGTTGAGGTGTGCGGGCTACTCATTGTGGTGGCTTCTCTTGTTGCAGAGCACGGGCTCTAGGCGCACGGGCTTCAGTAGTTGTGGCCCACGGGCTTAGTTGCTCCACGGCATGTGGGATCTTCCCGGACCAGGGCTCGAACCCATGTCTCCTGCATTGGCAGGCGGATTCTTAACCACTGCGCCACCAGGGAAGTCCTAAAATGATGAATTTTAGACTTGCAGCTTTGGTCTTTTTATTTAATGTGCTAATAAATAAAATACACTACTACATTGCACACGTGTTTAAAATTTTTTTATTAATTGCTTTTCTGTATAATTGGTTTCCTACATCTACTCATTTTAAAATACTGTTTAGAGAAGTCCATAGGCTTCCCCCAGACTGCCTCAGGGGTCCGTGGCATGCAAAGTTCAAAGGTGCCTGGTCGAGAAAGAGGAAAGTTCTCAGGGGTGGCAGTGGAGGCCCCAGGGGAGGAGCAGGGCCATGCGGCCAGGGCCTGGACCGTGGGGAGAGCCCGTAAAGGACCTGCCACCCGGCCTACGGAGGGCGGAGACGGGGCTGGTCCTTGCGGGGAGGGAGGAAGCCACTCCGGCCCCTAACCCGGTTAATCTAACCGGACCCCAAAGCCCGACTTGTGAGGATGGTCAAGGCTGCCGCATTCGACAGCCTGCAACGTGCCAGGAGCTCCAAGCACATCCCGTGTTACTTTCGCACCTTCCGATGACACCGGCAGGGAAGGCGAGGCGGAGGTCCCCAGGGCAGCCTGTGGTCCCCTGACGCCGCAAGTCACCCCCACGCTCCGCCAGCGCAGCCTCCGGACCCTGCACGCCTGTCCTGCCCACCCTGAGCGCAGGTGCCACGGGGTGAGGGGGCACAGCGTCTGGAGCCATCGCCCTCGTGGGACGCTTGCTGGTGCCGATTCCCCCTGGCCTGGCGGGGCGACTTTCTCAGCTGCTGCCATGGGCCGTCGGACCCGGACGCGACGGGGCGCACCGGCCATGCCGGTGGGGGGAGGTGGGCCCCGCGGGCCCAGATGCGCCGCGGTGCGCAGCCTTGGACAGCCCAGCAGCACTCGGCAGAGATCCCGGGACTGCCACCCGCTCAACAGAGAGGGTCCCTCAAGGCCGGCCTGTAGTGCGACACAATCCCAGCTCCTTTTTTACAGGTGGAGAAACTGAGGCTTAGAGACACTGCGTGACTAGCTCGAGGTCACACAGTGAGTTGGTGGCAGGGCGAGAAGAACCCAGGCCCCTGAACTCCCCGGGCGGGGCCTCTCCCCACGACAGTCTGAGAAGGCAGCAGGTAGAGCCCATGAGGTGTGATACTAAGGTAGGGGCCAGGTGCACATTTCAGTGTTCCCAAGGTAAGATGTGTGTTGTAAGAGAAGTGAAAAATTTGGGCCCCCAAACAGGGACACACAGTTTGACCCATTATATTTTTTAAAGGGCCGGTGGTGTGGGGTGGGGTCTCAGAGCCAGGCTGCCTGAGTTAAAACCCAGGCCTCCGTCTTCCCTGTGACCTTTGATTTAAGAGCTCTGTGCCTCAGTTTCCTTATCTGTAACAGATGTACCTATTCAGGTAGGTTATTAATGCATTTCTAAAGCTGGGAAGAAATGCACCAATAGTTAACAGTGAGATTTGGGGTGATTTAATTTTGCTTTATTTATACTCATACCTGTACAGTGCAAGCTGTTTTATTTCCTGCTCACTGGAAAGTTTCGAAATGCTTGGAACCTGTCTGTCTTAGTTACTGATGTATCCCGGCACTGAGCATGGTGCCTGGTGCACTGGACATGTTTGTTGACTGAATAAGTAAACCATTAACAACAGTGCCCGCCCTCTTGGAACACTCATTTGAGTGAAGAATAACTCTACCCAAAGCAATTTTGATAATATGCAGAAATAGAGAAAGAATATGAAAAACAATGTATATATATGTATAACTGAATCACTTTGTTGTACAGTAGAAATTAACACAACATTGTAAATCAACTATACTTACATAAAATAAATTTTTTAAAAATGAGAGCAGCACAGAAAAAGAAAAGAAAAGAAATAGAGAGCCACAGGAGGGAGGGGACCCACAGCTAAAGGGAAGGGGCAGGCTTCCTGGAAGAGGTGATGTTAGTGGCACAAGGGGTAAGGACGTGACAGCCTTTTGTAGTGTGTCCGCATGGACAGAAGCTAGGTGTGCCACAAGCTCAGCAGGGCACAGCATTAGGGAAGGGTGGACAGGTGGTCCAGCCACAGTTGAGGGCCAGGAGCATCTTGCTATAAATCTGGATTTTGCCTGGGGGCAGTGGGGACCCACGCATGCTCTGGAGCAGGAGAGAGCTAGGATGGAGATGGAGCTTCGGGAAGACTAGCTGGGGAGGCCCAGGGCAGTACCCCTTAGGGTGCCACAATGGTCCAGTTGTGAGGTGGTCTGGTCTGGGAGGAGGGGAAGAAAGGGATGACATTTCTGAGAAAGTTGATCAGGAGTCGAACTTCCCACAGAGCGAATGGCCAGCCCAGACGGCTTCACCTGTGACTCTCACATGCATTTAAGGAACAAAGAGTTCCACTCTTACACAAACTCAGAATGTAGAAAAAGAGGGAAATGCCCCACTCCTTCTGTGAGGCAGTCATAGCCTTGACACCAAAACGTGATAAGGGAAATGGGAAAAAGAAAAAGTACAGGGCAATCTCATTCATGAAATAGATGCAAAAATTCAACATGAGTAACAAACTGAATCCAGCAATACATGAAAAGGATAACAACACAGCCAAGGTGAGTTAATCCCAAGAGTGCAAGCAGATTGGTTCAACATTGGTAAACTCAGCATAATCTATTGCTTTAACAGAAAAAAAATGAGAAGTCATACCATCCTCTCTATGGTTGCAGATGAAATTCAAGATCCATTCATGAGAAAAACTGTTAGCAAACTAGGAATGGAAGGGACTTCCTTGCCCTGATAAAGGGTAGCTACAAAACCCTATAACAAGCATCACATACAGTGCTGAAGCACTGAAAACTTTCCCTGTGAGACTGAAAACACGACAAAGATGTCCATTGTTACCACTTCCAGTATGGTTCAAACTGTCCTGAAGGTCCTGGCTAGAGCAGTAAGGCAAGGAGAAAAAGGGTATAAAGATTCAAAAGGAAGAAGCAAAATTGTCCTTATTTAGAGGATAGAAAAGTCACAGAACCAACAGATAAGTTACTGGGACACAAAGGTTTTAGCTAGGTTGCTGGATATAAAAATCAATGTGCAAACCCCGCCCCCCCCCAACCCACCTACGTTAAAAAATTCTAGCTAAAACAATTAGAAAATGAAGTAAGAACAACCATTTACAATAACATCAAATATAAGCCTCTTAAAACATGTACAAGACTTCTTTGGAGAAAATCATAAGATTTGATAATGAGATAAAGAGGCCTCAGTAAATGCTGAGATATACCATGTCCATGGACTGGAAGACTTAACATTATAGAGAGATCCACTCTCCCCACGTGATACATAAGTTCAATGCGATCCCAGGTAAAACCCCAATGGGCTGTATCACAAAGCTCTGCACTGGGCTTACCTGCAGGGAGAAGGGAGGATCATGGTCAGGACAGGGCGCAGTTTCTGGGGTTCAGCAGTGTTTTTATGGGGGGGGGAACATTTTCAGGTGAAACTGGTCCATTGCTGTTGGCCTTGTAAACTGATGCATCCCTTTGGGGGCAAAATTTGTTAATTATATATATCAAGATCTATGAAAATGCTGGAATGCTTTGACCCTGTCATTGCTCTCCTGAGAATAATCCAAAAGAAAAAAAAAAAAGTAATTTATTCCTTGCCAATGTTATTTTTAATACTGAAAACTGGGAGGAAAAAGCCCCTCAATATCCAGCAACGTGGCTTGAATTCTGGTCACCTACTAGCTGCTTGACGTCAGGAAAGCCCCCTCTTCTCTGGGTTCGTTTCCTCCTGTGTGGAATGCAGGGAATGGTGCCCAGCCCTCAGAGTGACTGCAAGGCACCTGGCACCCAGCCAACAGCCCCCTGAAGCCTTTCTGGAGTAAGCATGCCCCATGCTTCCGGGGGACGACTCTCCTGAGGTTGATGCAGCCAGCTGGGCTCGGCTACCAGCCCAGGTGCACTGGAGACAACGTCCCCTTGGCTGCAAAACCCCACCATTCCGCTCTGCTCAGCGCTTCCCGACCACCCCCGCTTCCTGCAGCCCAGTGCTGTTCTACCAGCCGCTTCAGCTTCCCAAGCACCCATCTCTGCACCCCCTCCAGAGGGGCCCCGGCCAGGGCCAGCTGCTGCAGCTCACCAGAGTGGACAGCAGCACCTGGCTACAGCACAGCACCTGCTCACACACCTGCCGGCCCTGGGCTAGACCCGGCTTCAGCGCAGCTGCCCGCCTGCCCACCGTCACTCCCGTCTGTCTGGATCAACTGCCATTTCCTGCATTTCCTGTGCTCTGGCCGACTTGGCAAGGCACAGGGCGAAAGAGAGGTGGCCCCTGGCCTCTGGGCTCATGAGCTCCTGGGTAAGTTAACAAGCCTCCAGGCTGGTGGCTGTCTTCCATGAGGATGGCCTCCACGACCAGCTGAGCCCACCACAGAGGCCCCATCTAGGAGCCCCCGGCCTGGTCCTGCTGAGGAGTGCTCCTTGGTCTGCAGTCTCCCCACCCTGGGTCCTGAGCCCCTGGATGCTACTGCAAGTTACAGATAAAAGGCCGTGTAGAAACTAGCGAAATGGGCCACGTTGTGACTTTTTGGGGGTATTTTTCACAGATATCACAAAATAAGTCCATTTCAACCCAGAGGGGACCGACTTACCCAAGGTCACATGGAGTTAGCAGAGATAAATAGAATCCAGGTCTCTGATTGTGGGCTAGGGCCCGCCCCCTCCTCCCCCTGGCGCCAAGCTAAGGTGCTTTACATACAAAACCTCACCTCATTCTTACAACTGCCCTGAAAGCCAGGGCTGTTTCCCTACTGAGGCTCAGAGAGGTTAGGTCACCTGTCCAAGGTCACACAGCTAGTAGAGAGTAAAGAAGCAAGGGTGGCCCTGTTCTTCCTAGTCAGTGTCCAGCCTGGGTCGCATTTAGGACGCAGCCACAGAAGCAAAGAATGGTCCAGCTGGAGCAGGCAGGCGCTGGAGAAGTCCAGCTCATCCACGGGCAAAGCCCAGCAGGACACAGCAGTGAGCTGGGAATCTGTTTGGAGGCGTAGACAAGTCTCTCCGTGCTATGTAGGGACAACAATGGATACCCAGAAGGATGTGCAACCCCCAAAGCGGCAGCTGATGATACGTATCTGTGGAGAACGTCCCACAGAAAATGAAATAAAATCCAGGGATCCAATCCAATGCAGAGAATGCAGATACAGAATAATACACAAGGAAAGGACTAAAAGACTGGTAGTTTCTGACGCTCGATGAAATGTGGAATTCAGAGGAATATCTCCATTTGTATTTGGATTTGCTGTTAATGTTGTATAGCTTTTGATTAGTGTACTTTATGAATACAACACTATACACATGATTTCATTTGAAAAACCATATTGTATTTAGGTATCTATTAATAGTTTATATTGGGCCCGGGTTTGATCCCTGGTTGGGGAACTAAGATCCCGCCAGCCACAAGGCGCGGGCAAAAAAAAAAAAAAAAGAAGAAGAAAAAGTTTATACTGTACAGAGAGATTATTTTTTAGTTCAATTAAAAAAAAAAAAAAGCACAGCAGATGCGGGGCTTCCCACGGCTCGCACTTAGTGGCTCCTGCGGCGTTTCCCTCCACAACCATAAGGTAAGGCGGGGTCGGGCTTCCTTCGCAGGGTCCAAAGCTACTTGAACCCAAGAGCCCACACAAGCACGGGCTGCTCGGCCTCCTCTCCCCTTGCCTTCACACCCTTTTGTCCCAGTTAACTCCTGTGCCTCGATGGAAAGCTTTAAGGTCGTTTGGAAGCGCGGCAGTGCAGATTCCCACTGGAAGGGCCGGCCGGCCGACTGTAGCTCCAGGAAGGCGCCTCCGTCCTGTGTGCCCCACTTGCCTCTCCGGCAAATCCAGGCGGCTTCCTCACCTCACCTGGATCCCGAGGCAGTTGTTCCACTCCAGAAATAGCTCGTATTTGTTTTACAACTTTTGAGCTGATACAGATTCCAGCCTCATTTTAAGGCAGAGGAGTTTCTTTGTCCCTGAGGTAGGCCAGAACCTGCCCTGAGGACAGAGCCACACCCATGACCCAGGTCCTGCTAGAATTCCTTGATGGGCTTTGGGATCAGAGCTTTGTTAAAACCAACCAGCAACTAGGTTTAAGGGGGGGGGGGGAGAGCGGCCAGGTGTTAAACCACCCCCAGGTATATGCAGTGTGTAAATGATAGGCTGAGTTTAAAGCAGGAAGTGACAGCTAGTTAGTTCTACCCCTTCCCTGACCCGTTTTGCATTGGGAATTAGAAAGACAGAGGCTCCGGGAAGGAAGTCACTTTAGTCCAGATCCCATATTAAGCACCTCTCTGTGCAAGGCCTGGAAAACTAGCCCCTTGCTAACAATGGAAGGAGGAGAGACAAACAACAGGTACCCGAGGCAGTACAGAACTACACACCACGATGCTGCAGAAGGGAGAAGGAATAATGGGGAGGGGTTGCTGCCCAGTGCGGATGGTGAGAGACGACTCTGTCTTGGCCAGGCCGCTGTAACACAGTACCATAGGCTGGGTGGCTTATAAACAACAGATATTTATTTCCCACAGTTCTGGAGGCTGGAAGCCTGAGGTCAGGGTGCCAGCACGGTCGGGTCCTGGTGAGAGGTCTCTTCCTGGCTGCAGATGCCCGTTTTCTCACTGTGTCCTCACAGGGCAGAAGGAGCAGAGGAGCTCTCTGGGGTCCATTAGGGCACTAATCCCATCCACAAGGGCTCCACCCTCATGACCTAATCACCTCCCAAAAGTCCCACCTCTTAATTAATACCATCACATTGGAGACTGGATTTCAACACATGAATTTTGCTTGGGGAAACATTTAGTCCTTAGCAGGCTCTCTCTCTGCAGTGGTTTATTTATTTTTAAAATTTATTTTTGGCTGCATTGGGTCTTTGTTGCTGCATGCCGGCTTTCTCTAGTTGCGGTGAGCGGGGGCTACTCTTCATTGCAGTGTGGGGGTTTCTCTTGTTGCAGAGCACAGGCTCTAGGCGCGCGGGCTTCAGTAGTTGTGGCTCGTGGGCTCTAGAGCGCAGGCTCAGTAGTTGTGGCGCACAGGCTTAGTTGCTCCGCGGCACGTGGGATCTTCCTGGACCAGGGCTCCAACTCGTGTCCCCCGCATCGGCAGGCGGATTCTTAACCACTGCACCACCAGGGAACCCCTGCATTGGTTATATTTTAAACCGACAGGGGTTAACACAGGGAATTAATTTACAAAATCACTGGATGGGCTGAAAACAATGGGCCAGAGATCCAGGAATGGCTGAACCACGAAAAAGGGCCCAGACCAGGAAGGCCACCACCGGGATTGCCGAATTCAAAGGTGTGCAGCAGGGAGTTGACCCAGGGATCAGAAAGCAGGGTGACGGCTGGAGGTACAGCCGTGGATGCGCTGGTGTCTCTGTGATCTTTCTTGCCAGAAAACCAAGTACTGGGAAGCCTGGCACGGAGGGGTGCTTAATATGGGAACTGGACTGGAAGTGATTTCCCTCCAGAGCCTCTGTCTTTCCACTTCCCAACGCAAAACAGCCCTCAGCGTCAGGGAGGGGGTAGAACGAATGAACAAATGAACGAATGAACAAATGAACTAACTGCACTGCCACCTCCTGCTTTAAATTCAGCCTGTCATTTACACACTGCATATGCCTGTACACAGCAAAGCTGACACTTTATTTCAGCCTTCCAAAATTGAGCATCTGATCGAAGAAACACAATTTTCACCCAGAACCCCAGGGAGTCTGGGAAGCAGAGCAGGGAAGAAGGTGCCCAGCCCATCCTCCTTCCCAGGAGGCAGAGGGAGAAAATCTCCCCACAGACCCGACGCTGCTGGTCCAGGGGCTGGATGGGGAGGGAGGAGGCCTGTTCCCAGCTTTTGGTCAGTGTAGTGGGTGGGCGGCGGGGGAAGCGTGGAGCTGGGGGGCCGGAGAGGGCCAGAGTTCAGCTCCCACAGAGCTGAGTCTCTGGGCCTCCTTCCCAGGCCTGTATTTCACAGGGCAGTGGGAAGCTTTTCTGTAGAAGATCATTGATCGGGGGAGAAAAATCAATTAAAGCCCATTGACTGAAAAAGTAACTTGGGCTGGAATTTTTCTAGGGGAAAAGAAGCTCCAAACCATAACTCATCTACTGCTCTATTAATAACACACGAAGCCACAGCCAATAAATAGAACAAGCATGAAGCGTATACATTAACTTTATACTGAAAAGGGAGGAGCCAGTGAAGCCAGGGAGGGAAGGATGACGTATGGGGACAGGAAAAGGGAAAACAACAGAGGAGGAGAGGAGAGCCCGGGAAGAAGCCAGCGAGACAAGGTGCAGAAAGGAGAGAATCAAGAGGAGGGAGAGCTGGGTGCAGAGGGGGAAGCGGCAGGCGACAGGGCCGCAGCCCCACACAGGCAGCGAGAGGCCCGGGTGACGAGAGGGCGACTGTGCCTGCTCTCCCATAAATAAGAGCTCTATTTAGTTCCCCAGGAATATAAAAATATGCCACGCTTCTGGAAGCCGGCTCCAGCTCCTCCGCTCCGAGTCGCTGACGTAACCCACGACCAGCGGGAGGAGCCTTGATGCGTCCTCAACCTGCTCCCCAGTGACCCAGACGTGCGCTGCCCGGCTCCTTCCGGCCCAGATGTGCGCTGCCTGGCTCCTTCCGGCGTATTCCCCGCACTTGCTCAGAGTTCAGTAGATAAGCTTGTTTTCAATTCTTTACGTTCTCCCTTGCCTCGCCTAAGGTGACCATTACTAACTAAAGAGTGGGTACATTCCCGTTCCTTCCTTCATGCTCGTATAACATAAAGATGATCTGTATATCTATATCTGTGGGGGGGGAGAGGATGGGGACGGGAGAGAAGAGCCGCCAACATATACACACAAGCACAGCCCCAAGCCTGCTGCCACAGGGAACAGAAACGGCGCACGGATCAGAGAACAGAGGTTGCTCAAACGGGGAGGGCTTCCGTCCTGTCCGGCTGGAATGCTGAGGAGGTGGCCTTTGAGGCGGAAGTTGAAGGATCCAGCGGGCAGAGGTGGAGCCTGGGGAGGAAGACCTTCCACAAGGAAGGAAAGGCAGGGAGGGACAAGGCACACCCGGTGTGACCGCAGAGTGACATCTTGCAAAGGAGGAAGGGGCGGGGCTGACAGGAGGCTTGTAAGAGGAGGTTAGGGCCAAAGAGCTGACTTGGGTCTGCCTGGATGATCAGAGCTCACAGACGATGGCCGTCAGCCGGGATGAGCGCGGGAAAGGCCCTTTCAGCTCAACCTACCGCGTGAATGCCTCGCCTAAGTGTCTCACGTGGCTGGACGAAATCAGGTCTAGGGGCTCTGGACTCAAATTCTTTTTTTTTGTTTAGGCCATGCCGCGCAGCTTGCAGGATCTCAGTTCCCCAACCAGGGACTGAACCCAGGCCACGGCAGTGAAAACATCAAATCCTAACCACTGGGACTTCCCTGGTGGCACAGTGGTTAAGAATCCGCCTGCCAATGCAGAGGACACGGGTTCAAGCCCTGGTCCGGGAAGATCCCACATGCCGTGGAGCAACTAAGCCCGTGTGCCACAACTACTGAGCCTGTGCTCTAGAGCCCGTGAGCCACAACTACTGAGTCTGCACTCTAGAGCCAATGAGCCACAACTACTGAGCCTGTGTTCTAGAGCCCACGAGCCACAGCTACTGAGCCCTCGCACCACAACTACTGAAGCCCGCACACATAGAGCCCACGCTCCGCAACAAGAGAAGCCACCTCAATGAGAAGTCCGTGCACCACAATGAAGAGTAGGCCCCACTCACCGCAACTAGAGAAAAGTCTGCATGCTGCAACAAAGACCCAACGCAGCCAAAAATAAATAAATAAATAAATTTAAAAAAAAAAAAATCCTAACCACTAGGCCACCAGGGAACTCCCCTCTGGGCTCAAATTCCACGACGCCCACCAAGCTAGCGGATTCTAACACTGCCTCTTCCACCTGAAGCGACAGGCTCCCCGAAGGCCATCTGGTACCCGGTGGGCCTGTTCTTCGCTGACCCCTGGGTGCCTAGCGGGGCGGCTGCCACGTGGGAGCACCTAATCTAGTGACTTGAACTCGCTGCTCTATCGCTTTCTGTGTAGTTCGCTGGGGAACCTGACGACGCCACTACACCCTCGGAGTGCTGGAGGAACACCCCGGGCTGTGGGCACAGTGAGCGGCTCTCCAGGGAAGGTCTCAGAGGTGGGGGGGCGACAGGCACCAGGGGAGCATTCTCAGGGGGTAAGAAGTCACATAACCTGCTCTTTAACTGCGAGGGAAGGGGGCAGGTGGGCAGAACGCTTGAAAATGGCTAACCACTTCACTACTCTCAGGTTTTTAAATGGGGAGAAGGCTCCCAGCCACCATTCTTCCTTCTGATAGGGAAATGGTACAGTTGGCCAAAGTATCCAAAAGATCTGATGCAAAATGGGAAATGATGGGAAAAAAACACAAGTTTAATATAGATAATTTGGCTTCCACAAGCTTTTCTTCATTTGCTACTTAAAAAAAAAAAGCTTATAAAATACTTGTTTATTTGTACACCCATGTTCACAGCAGCATTATTCACAACACCTAAAATGTGGAAACAACCCAAGTGTCCACTGAGGGATGAGTGGATTAGCAAAATGTGATATATACATACGAAGGACCATTATTTGGCCTTAACAAGGAAGGAAATTCTGACATACCTTATGACATGGATGAATATTGAGGATATTTTGTTAAGTGAAATAAGCCAGACATAAAAGGACAAACACGGCATGATTTACTTATGCGAGTGAGGTACCTAGAACAGTCAAATTCACAGAGACAGAAAGTGAACGGTGGGTGCCAGAGGCTGCAGGGAGTGGCAAGTGGGGAATTACTATCCAACAGGAACAGAGTTTCAGTTTGACAAGATGAAAAGAGTTCTGGGGATGGACGGTGGTGATGGATGTACAACAATACAAACATACTTACTGCACACTTAAACATGATTATGATGGTAAATTTTATGTCTTTTACCACAATAAAAAAATCTAAAAGTAAAAATACATGTGTGATAACTGCACACAAATATAAACAAACAAACAAACAAACACAAAACCACCACAAAAACCCCAACTGCTCAAAATCCTAGTTCCCGGAAGCAAACGACACTGTTTTGACATGCTTACTTTCCAGTTCTCCTATACCTTTCCCTCAAAAGAGTTGGGATTATAATATATACATAAATGTGCTACATTTTCACTTATTATTGTATCGTAGCATTTTTTCATATTAAAAACGTTTACATATAAAATCTATCCCATGGATTCCATATGGATGGACCATAAAATTACCGAGACAAAAAAAAAAAAAAAATTACCGAGACAACACTTCAGACACACAGAACGGTAACACCCCCTTCAATGTCCCTTCCCCTCCATCCCATTCCCCAAGGGAACAACTTACAGTCTCCCCTGTGGCAGTAGGTCAAGAATGGGCCCCTGCAAGTTCCTCGCACCCCAGGACAAGGGTTTACACGAGAAGCCCAGTGGGAGCAGCGGGTTCACGGCTCCACGGGGCCTGACCCCTGACTCCGCAATTCCCTTCGCCTTTTCCACCCAGTCACGAGATAACGCCACAGTCCTCGTCATCACGCCGGTTTCTGGGCAGGAAGGACGAAGAGGGGCTGTCTTCTCTTGGGGCTTTACCTTTTTATTAGGGAAGGGAAGCCTTTATAGTAACATGTTTTCCTTAATATTTCACTGGCCAGAACTGGGTCACATTCTTCCCAACTCCTTTTCACATCCATCAAAGGAAGTAAGACTGCCTTGGGGGGAAAAAAAAAGGGACTTCCTGGCGGTCCAGCAGTTAGGACACTGCGCTTCCACTGCTGGGGACCTGGGTTTGATCCCTGGTCGGGGAACGCAGATCCCGCAAGCCATGTGGCGTGGCCCAAAAATAAATAAATAAAAATAAAAAATTTTTTTAAAAAGGACTGCCTTCGCTGTTTAGCCAATCATGATTAATCCCCCGAGCTAAGATAGTTCCACCCTCTTCCCGAAGGAGCAGATTTCTACCTGCTACCCGAAGAAAAAACTGGGGCTCTGTAAGGAGGGAGCGCTGGGTGCTGGGAGAAGAGTGGTCGCTGGCCAGACACCAGAGTGGACGCCACAGGGACCTGATGTATTCTGCTAAACAAATGCACACACGTACATCCGCGTGACATACAGTAACGTGTTCAACCACTCCTCGAGGCTGTTTCTAGAAGGGATTTCTGATGTACAACCCCAGCTTACATAAAGGCTATGTGAGAGTCAGCAGCTAACATCGAGCTGGTGGAATAATGTGATGGACGACAGTCAAGACGCCTCCCATCTCCATAGGCTCTTATGACAGACACAGCCAGTAAGATGAAGATGCACATATTACATTTGGTATGTAACAGGTAAGTCACTAAATTTGGATCCTAAAAAAAGCAACGGTTTGAATAGAGGATGGGGAAAGGCGATTTAAAAGCTACATACATGTGAAAGCAAGCAGTGGCTGGTTTGCAGCTCTGAACACTGAAAGGGATGAGTTCTAGTGAACCTTGACACCATGAAGTCACAGCTGAACATGGCCAGGCCCGCTACAGGTGGAAGCCAGAAGCAGACAGACTGTAGTCTTTCATCGAGTAGGCTTTGCATCTAGAATTCAATGGTTTCGAAGAAAAAAAAAAAAAAAAAAGGGATGAGTAAGCGTCCAAGGGAAACTACCACTTCACGGCTGGAGAGATGTGTGTGAGCAGATCTATAAAACACCTCTACCTGCCTGTAACACAAGCAGCATTGTTACCTGCTTACCACTGGATTAATACATGAATCAATAAGGCATTTACTTCGACAGGAAATGGTCTTTCTACGTGGACTCCCTCTTTGTTGTGGCAGTTGCACTGGGGGTTTGCCTGTAGTAAAACGTTTGCTTTGAGAGGGCTGGAGGAAAGACTGTGTGGGCTTTGTACAGGTCAAAATAAGACCGTTTTTCCAAAGCACAGTCTCCTTAAAGGGTTTCATTTTTGAAGACGCTTTTGAGAAATAATTAGAAATATACACTTTCATGTAGTTTGGGACAAGCAATATTCTTTACTTGTTTCACATTATAAACCAGTTTTCACTGTTTGAATTTCCAAGAATTATGTCTAATTTCCAGACACTTGTTTATTTGCTCGCACACGTGGAAATTCATACTACTCAAAAAATCTTAAGGACGAGTAAGCTAAATTCAGGGTTCCCAGAGTCTGATTACTTTAAGACTCTGCCACGCTGCTCAGCCCATGAAGCAGCATTTTCCTGTCCCCACCAACCCCCATCAAAGTACACCACCATTTATTTAACACTTACGGTGTGTTCCAGGCCCTGAGTAACTCAGGTGCATGAACAGCTACGAGAAAGCAGAAGAAACATCCCTACCTTCCAGAAGCTTCCAACTCAGGAACTATCTACAAGTAATTAAAGTAAAAGACAGCTAACTGCTTAGCAAGTTGGGAATTTTACGGAAGACCAGGGAGGGCGTTATTTGCAACTGGAGGGTCTGGGATGCCTTGAGGCGGGCTCGGAACTGAGCAGGGAGGCTGGTACACGTGAGGAAGGCATTCCTTAAAGAACGGGGTATGAACAAAGGCGGAAAATGAAGGGGCAGATTCACCAACAATGACGCTTCTGTGAGGCGGAACTGCGGGGGTGGTGTGGTGCCGGGAAGGAGCAGGAGGGAGAGTGAAAACCAGGAAGAGGTGAGGGAATTTATTTCGTACCAATTACATGCCAGGAGCATTGTACGTGTTATTTCGATCAAACGTTACAACAATCTTGAATAGTAATATTCTGATTTTACAGATCAAGAAACTGGCCCAGAGTGGGTTTCCTGGTGGCCTAGTGGTTAGGATTCCAGGCTTTCACTGCCGGGGCCCAGGTTCAGTCCCTGGTCGGGGAACTGAGATCCCACCAGCCACGTGGCCTGGCCAAAAAAAAAAAAAAAAAAAAGAAAGAAATGTGAGTAGAGGGAGGCAAAAGAAGAGGACTGAAAATTGGGGCATTATTCCAAGGTGAGGTTGCCAGACAAAACACAGAACAGCCAGTTAAATCTGAATTTCAAATAAACAAGGAAGACTTGTTTATTTGAAAAACCAAAAAATAGAAAGAAACTGGTCCAAAGAGGTCAACAAACTCACCTGAGATCACTTAGCTGATAAATAGTGGAGCAAATATTCAAAACCGGGTCTGTCTGATAAAAACTATTTTTTTTCTGCTATGCCATGCTTCCTTAAAGCCCAGCCAAGGATTCGGGACTTTATTCCACAAGCAGCAGGGGTGGAGGACACAGGGAGAAGCATCACCGGGTACTTCTGCTCTGATAGGGCGGGTCACATGCCCCCGCATTGGGCAGAGGAGAAACTCCCTGCCCTCAAAGCATGTGCAGTTTTGTGGATGAGCAGGAACATTAACAGCCATTTTCATTATAATGTGAGGACAATGCCAGCAATTTGGGCAGAATGCTATGCAAATTCGCTTCCAAGGAAGGCTTCCTAGAGAGGTCATCTGAGCTGTTTTGGAAGAGGAATAAGGTTGAAGGAGGTGAGAAAGGATCTCCTAGGCAAAGGAAAACGAACAGTCTGAAAACAAAGGTGTGAACTATTGTGGTGCATGTATCCGGGAGTAGCGGGAAGGACAGAAAACGAGGCCGGCAGGTTTAGGAATGCCTGGCTGAGGAGCAGCTCCATCCTGAGTTTGAACTGGAGTAACGTGGTCCCATCTGCATGTTAGAAAAACTCAGGAGAGCCTTGGGAACAGAGAGGGCTGGAGGCAGGTAGAGCAGCTGGTTGCCAAAGGTTTGGGTGAGAGAGAGCCAAGGCCTGCACCAAGACAGTAATAGCAGGAATGGAGAAAACTTGGTTTGAAAAATATTTAGGAGGACTTGGTGGCTACACACAGGGGATTACGGAGCCAGAGGAGTCAAAGATGATTTCCAGATTTCGGCCCCGGGCAACTGGGTGTGACTGGTGAGAGGGAGAGGGCGAGGAGGTTGTTAGGGAGACCCCGTGGGACACTGAGTAGGGGCAGTGGATGTGGGTCTAGAGCTCTGTGGAGAATCCAGACTACAGACAGAAGCTAGGACTGCTCAGCACGCAGTTGGGTGGCTGTTAAGGCCACAGGGATGGATCAGGTGACGCAGGACAGCATGCAGAAGAGGGGCAAGAGGAGGAAGAGTCAGAAGCGAGAAGATGGACAGCAGAGCTAAGGAAGGGATCCGGGGACCGAGCAGCCGGCCACATCAAGTGCAAGAGAGGACGAGAAAACGAGGTCAGAAAAGCCTCACCTGGGCAGGGCACCACAGCAGGTGAGGACACGGTACCTGCGGCTTAACAGATGGAGCACAGACTCTCAACACAGACCTGGTCTCAGGAGGCTTAGCTGGGAATGGAAGGAGATTGGCAATGGCTACAAGGGGACACAGGGTCAAGAGAGAGCCTTGTTTCTGAAGACCAGGAGAGGGACTTCCCTGGTGGCGCAGTGGTTAAGAATCCGCCTGCCAAGGCAGGGGATGAGCCCTGGTCCGGGAGGATCCCACATGCCACGGAGCAAACTAAGCCCGTGTGCCACAACTATTGAGCCTGTGCTCTAGAGCCCGCCAGCCACAACTACTGAGCCCACGTGCCACAACTACTGAAGCCCGAGCACCTAGAGTCTGCGCTCTGCAACAAGAGAAGCCACTGCAATGAGAAGCCCGCGCACCGCAATGAAGAGTAGCCCCCGCTCGCTGCAACTAGAGAAAGCCCGCGCGCAGCAACGAAGACCCGATGCAGCCAAAAATAAATGTATTTTTAAAATAATAATAAATAAAGACCAGGAAAGACTTAATCCAAAGAAAAAGAGCCAGGGACAAACGGCAGAAGAGCCAGGGACAGATGAGAGATGACAAGTGATGGCACAGAGCCCGAGACGAAGGGGAGGAGGGAACACAGGTAGAGGCAGGACACAGGCTCATCCGGGAGCGGCCACAAAGGGACAGCTGGTGTCTAAGGGAATGAATTCTGACCCCTCCAACTTTCTTGAAGTAGGAGGCATTGGAATTGGGCTACTGCAGTGGGGATGGGGAGAAGGACACAAGCAGATTATGAACTTTGAGGCAAGTAATTTAAAGAATCTGCTGAGCAAAGTGGTGGAGGGGGGCTGAGTCGGGACAAGTAAAAAGAAAGGTCAAGTGACATCAGTCAGGTGATGCCGGGGACCATAAGTCACTGCAGAAATCTACATACACAAGTGGCGTTTCTTCCAGTAGATTCCAGGATCTCAGAAGTATACAGACAAAAGTGAGTCAACCCAAGGGTGACGTTTTATCAGCCATAAGCAGTACGGGAAGCTGAGGATGCTGGTAATCAATTGTGGAGTTCTGGTCTGGGAAGGAAAGAGGGATTAGAAAATTGAAGGTTTGAGGCTGAAATAAACGGATAACAGGAAAGACGGTGTGAGAGTTGGAAAGGATAGGAGATTGGGAGTTTAATGTTCCAAATGTGGGACTTCCCTGGCGGTCCAGTGGCTAAGACTCTGTGCTCCCAATGCAGGGGGCGTGGGTTCGATCCCTGGTTAGGGAACGAAGATCCCGCATGTTGCACAGCACAGCCAAAAACAAACAAACAAAAAAGATTCCAAATATGGCACTGCTCCTAGGAACGACAAGGACCAGGATATGGCAGCCGAAGAGGTGGGAATGAAGGTAGCTGGAGTTTCCGAAGCCAAATATAAAGAGGCTGCGGTGACTCAGGGGCTGGTATGGCTTAGGTCTGAGAGAAAGATATTACGTAAGCTTAAGCGCCAGGTCTTCGATGAGCACGGGAGACAGTGAGGAGATGGTAGAGAGGGGCATTGCGGGGTGATGGCTTTAGCCCCCAACCATGTCAGTCAGCTCTGCCTTTGGTATGATTTGGTCAGACAGTCACTAGGAGAAGATCCAGGCGATCCACGATCGCATTCTTGCTGCCATGGCACCACTGTTTATGCAAAACAGTGCAAGGACACTCCCAATCCATCCCTCGGGGAATAAGAGGATGGCTCGGTTTAGAATATGATAGTTCTTCCTTTGCACCCACCCTTTAAATCCCCAAATTAAAACTGTACACGAGCGCTAAGGAAGTTTGCTGGCAACCCTGTACTGGGACGTGGAGACAGGAGACCAATGCTCACCCTCTTCTGTCTGCCACCTCTGGGCTGCTGTTTCCCTGAGTGGCAGCTGTTGACCCCACCGTGACGATGACACCCTTGCCAAGTCTTCCTGGGTCTACCCTTTCCGGCCAAAGCACCCCTGTGTCACAAGGGGAAAAGTGACCAGTAAGACACGAGCAGCTGGAGCCCGATGTCGACCCACTTCCAAAAAGAGCTCCAGTGTTGAGAAGCTGAGTTCTGATTGACACAGAAAACACAAAAGCAGTTGTTTATCCTACTTTTAGTAGACAGTAATCCACCTAGCTCCAGGAGATTCAAAACTTATCACTGATATGACCAATCTCTTTAAGAAAAGTCTGGCTAGCAAATGAATTCTTATCTGCTCTAAGAAACCAAGTAAGCACTGGGTCCGGCCTATATGGATGAGCCCTAAAACCAGCACAGAAACTGAGAGGTGAGTGGCAGAGGCTAGCTCACCTGGAACGAGATGGTAAGAAGGAAATATAACCAGTCCTGCGGAGCGTCAACCCTTCACACGGTTTACTTACCACCACAGCTGATTCCTATAAGCCTGAAGACTGGCACCGTTAGGCCTGTTTTAAAGCCGAGGAAATGAAGAGCTGAGAGGCTACAGGACCTTGTGGATGTCACCTGGATGACAAAGGGCACAGCCAGGCCCTGACCTGTTTGGATGCCACTGGTCTGCTCCTGTCACTCATCAGTTTCGCCTCCCTAAGTACCTTCGTAGCTGGTCTACCTTCCAAGGCCTGGAACTCCAAGACCATTCCCATTATTAATCCCCAAGTTCAAGTGGGAACTTTGAACAAGGAATGGCTCATAAAAAACGAAAAAGAAGAAGAAGAAAAAAAAAAATAGGACATGATGTCAGTAACCAAGTACTGAGACAACCTCAGGCATCTCAATAGCAGTTTTGTGGATTAATTTGCTAATTTGATGAGTTTCCGAGGCAAAAATAGCCCTTTTGCACTTAGTGCTATGGGCTTATTGCAAATATTTACAAATGTATCACTTAATTTATTTTATCTACTTCCTTTTCACATAGAAATTAACATTTCAGAAAAAAAGAAAAAAAAAAAAGCTGGTTTGCAGCCAAGCACTGGCCTTGGCACTTGGTGGTTTATTTAACTCTCAAGTCCCAGGTGAAATGTCCCCTCCTCAGGAAGGGCTTTATCTGACTAGCTTGGTCTAGGTCCACTTGTCCCCAGACTCTCCGCTTCTTGTCAGGACCGCCGAGTGGAAGTGAGACCGGTATCTCTGAGCTCTCTGGTCACGGCCTGTCTCCCGTCTGGGCGCATTGTCTCGTTCAGGGCCATATTCTCCAGCCTCGCAGAGCAGGTGCTTGACAAACAGGGATGAACAGCTGGGCTCACCTAATCCGCCCGTCACTCCTCTTTACCAAACAGAGAAAATCCCTAACAGAGGCTGCGTGTCCAGCCCACTCTCACAGAGCTCCTCCTGTTCCGGCACTGACCTGCCTCACACCGATGCAGGAGTGGCTCGGCTTCCTGTATTTCTGTGCTGCAGTAAGTATGCCGTGAAACAAGGTACCGCAGATTAAGACAGAACTTTCCATTTATTCTGTTCAATCACACGGGTGACATTCATTTGGATGGGCAGGTGGCAGGAGCAACTGCAGTACAAAGAAGTTGATTTAGCTTCTACTTTGGAGGGGCACACAACGAGCAAAGTAGAGAAAAACAAGGTGAATTTATCACTAGAGAGCTCAACTTTCCTTAGATTTATGGGCAATAACCAGATTTATCTACTGTACTAAACCACTTAGCCTCAGAAAAAGAGTTTGACTAAGACCCTATAAAAGCGAAGGACATAAAACGTTGCAGAAATGGTGTTAGCTTTTATAGACCTGTATGGTTAAGGTATTTCACCACAGTTTAAGCTCCAAATCTAATGTATGTATTGATTTTGGGGGAAGGGAGGAGTAGTCCCTGAATAGCCCAGGTTTCAAGAATTCCACAATCAAGAACACACTATAGTTTAGATGATTAGGAAAATGTGTACACGCCTATGGTTTTTCAATTAACTTGTATTGATCCAAACTAGGGGTAACTAATTTAGATGCAGAAACACAAATTTTCATCCTGATTTTTCTCCATGTTCTATTGGAAACTCAGCATGGATCTGGAACAGGGTCCGACCAGCAAACGTAAAAAGGTTTTTAGCCTAACAAAAGGCAAAGCTCTAGCTGCAGCCCCAGCACTACGCTGCAACGTGACCTTCAACAGCTCCCCTCTCAGCTGGTTTCCTTAACTGCAAAACAGAGACTGGGCTAATATTCTCCATACGGTAACCGATGCACAGCACCAACTACCTGCTAGAAGTAACTCCAAAAGAACTAGACATTAGAACTAACCAAAAAGCAATTTCATGAGACAGCCAAACTAGTTTGCGGTAAGGGAAATTACTTAGCGTGAGTTCGCTGCCTGAATCGTTTCCGATCTGTTAGAAATAAAAATAAGGTAGAATCAGATTTCATCGCTAGCCTCCCTATAATTAATAAATGAGAAGATACTCTGAAAAAAGGAAAGAGATACTAGGTGCCTCTCAATTCACATCCCTCATTCTTCCACCCACTCCCACCCTCTCCCCTCCTCTCCACACATGTCCCCCCCCCCCTTCCTAAACCACATGGTCTTAAAGCTGAGTTGGAAATCTAATGGAGGTTTCCGGAACGGAACCATTAGGAATGAGGGAGGAGAGAAGCCATCCAAAGAGCTGTGCGGAACAGTCCACACCTTTGTCCTGTGCTGTCCTGTCAAGGGACACACTCCTTGCAGGATACGTGTCACATTTCCTCAGCCATTAGTGAGCTCTGACTTCTCAAAGATTCTAGAAACTTTACACAACTCTTAGGATTCTTCCAATCTTCTACTTTCTTCTGTAGTTGTTGACATTCATTTCCACGGTGGACTGAAAGTCTTGTTGGAGCTTTTGAGACACCTAAAATGGCCGAGCACTTTCACAGAAGTCCTCTCTGTCACGGTGCCTTCATTTTTTGATGAACCAACAAACAAACAATCATTCCATGTACAAGGCATTAAGCTGTAGACGGACCCAGCCGTGGTCTTTGCCCTCACCGTTGGAAGGGTAAAAGCACGCAAACATGGCAAAAATACCCAGTTTAATTAAGTGGGGTCAGTCAATTTTCTTGCTGCCATGACAAAAGGACTCTAGAAGTTCAGAGGGAAGGTTCATTGGCCCAGTTTACTCTGCCCAAACAGAACAGGATAAAAGCAGTGAAATTATCCCTACCTTTAGAGGCCCAGGGCTCTGGAACTGCACTTTAACCTGTCCTTTTAAATGGATTTTCACCTTTAGCAGCAAATGCAAGCAAGCAAGCAAGAGCAAATACAGCATCATGTCTTTGCATGCCTATTCATACGGTACTCCATAGCTAAAGAACAGAAGACAAGAATCTCTCCCACCATGGAAAACTCAAGACCTATCTAGCAGGTCACCTGATCTGGGGCAATTTTTAAAAGCTCTTCATGCAGCAGGTGAATAGCTGGAACGTCTCAGTGCTTTCTCCCACCTACCACCCCTCCTGACAGAAAAACCCTTTTCAGCTTTCTCCACTTGACTGTGAAGTCTGTAGACCTATGACTCAGAAGCTAGGCTGCCTAACTGGGTACTTCCCCCATTTCTCTTGTATCTATGGGGAAGTATCAACTACTTGCAAAGACAACCTCCCATCAATTACTAGAGAGTGGAGAAAGTGAAATTAATTAAGCCACATAAAAATTCTCCCACAACTCGTTTTCATTTGTGAAATATTTATGCAGAACTTATAAGCTACGAAGCCAGAAATGACTTATTTCAACAGACTTGACTTTGTCAAACTGTGTGGGTGCAGCACTCCAATGGGAATTACTCAGGATTTAAAACTCAAATTCAGAGAGACAATGATCTAATTTTTCACTCCCTATACCAACATCCTCAAATATCAAGTCCAGTGCCGTTGAAAAATAAGTAGGGACTAAATGAGATTGACAGAATCACTTTTTAATCAGAATACACAAACCTCTTTCTCTAAAGGTTCTCAAGAAAGACACCTGCTTGCTTTAACAAGTTGGATCTAAGATTAATGTATATATTACAGTTCAGAATAATCACGGTGTTCACCTGCAAGAACACTGTTCCAAAAGACAAAGCTAAACGTTGTGAATATACACGTTTGAGAAATTCGCTCAGCCGTTAAATTGGCCAAACGGGTACAACAAAGACACACCTTCCCAGCTTCTCACTTTCACATGATTTTCTTTCTTAAAAACCAGTTTTTATTTCTATTGCTTCAAACTCAAAGTCAGGTCGACCAAAACAATGAATAAGGGAAAAACCACTTCGCTGCAACATAGCTAACTATTCAGGAAAGGTTAATTGCCGCTAATTCGTACCAGGAAAAATATAGGCTCTGCTACAGGTATAAAGGAGAACAGTCCGGGAAAACTGGAATTTTCAACGAGGAAACACATGCAAAGCCTGGTGGGCATTAGGAGGAGCGTCTATGCAAGTAGGAAAGAGGTGAAGACGGTGGTCGACGGAAACAATGATTGGCTGAAGAGCAAAGAAAGGGAAGCTCAGAAGGAAATTTTCGAAAGCCACAAAAAGCCAAGCTACCGGACCAGCGGCCGGGACCCTGCAGTTCTAAGACCTATGGGGAAGCAGGCACCCAACGGCTTCGTCTCAGGTTTCCGCGGGTCACAAAAGGATAACGGACATCCTCCCAACGGTGGACCTGGGGGCTCCGCGCGCCGCTTCCGCCCGCCCCGCCCCGCCCCGCGTGCAACCCACCTGCGCTCGGTCCCGGACCCAGCGGGGAACGGGGATCAGGTGCTCGCGGCGATATATGCAGACCCGCGGGCGCCGGCGGACGTTTCCCTCCGCTGCCCGCCCGCCCACCCTCCTTTGTTCGCCTGGCCCTCCTCCCTCACTCGGCCGCCATCGCCGCCCGAAGCTAGGCGTCAAGAGCGAACGCCGCCCGACACGAAAAAGGAGGCACAAGCGTTTCTCGTCAAAGCAGACTTTATTGGGGCGCCGGGACCGCCCCGCGCGCGCCGCCCGCTCCCCCTCGCGGCCCCCGGGCCGCCCACCGGCCGGGACCCTGCGTTCGGCCGGCCCCGCCCTGCCCCGCAGGCCCCCTCCCCCGCGGCGCCGGGGGCCGCGCGGACGGCTCACCGGCTCCAAGGCGGCGGCTGCAGCGTCGACGCCCCGCTCCCGAGTGCGGCCCGGGCCCGGGGCGGCGGGCTCCGCAGCGGTGGCACCGCGAAGGGCGGGGGCCGCGCGACTCGCGGCGGCGGCGGCGGCGGCGGCGCGCTGACGTCACGCGCAGCGGCAGCCAGCGCGCGCGGAGGCCGTCCCCGCGGCCCCAATCCGGGAGGAGCCCGGGTTGAGTGGGCGGGGCCGCGGCGGCGAACGGGCAGATCGATTGGCAGAGGAGGAGGAGCGAGAGGGCGAGCAGGCAAGTAGGAGCGAGGCGGGGCGGGCCGAGGCTGCACGGAAGTCTCGCGAGGCCGAGCCTGAGCGGAGTGTGGCGGCGGCGGCGGCGGCGAGATCTGGGCTCGGGGTGAGGAGTTGGTATTTGTGTGGAAGGAGGCGGAGGCGCAGGAGGAAGGGGAAAGCGGAGCGCCGGCCCGGAGGGCGGGAGGAGGCGCGGCCAAAGCGGGCGGCCGAGGCGCGGCGGGGCGCCGGGGCGAGCAGCGGCCGAGAGAGCGCGGGGCGCACCGAGGCGAGGAGGCGGGGAAGCCCGCCGCCGCCGCCGCCGCGCCCGCCCCTTCCCCCCGCCGCCCGCCCCCTCTCCCCCCGCCCGCCCGCCGCCTTCCTCCCTCTGCCTTCCTTCCCCACGGCCGGCTGCCTCCTCGCCCGCCTGCCCGCAGCCCCGGAGCTGAGGCCGCCGCGGCCGTGGCGGCCGAGCCCTCAGTCATGGCCTCGGGCGACACCCTCTACATCGCCACGGACGGCTCGGAGATGCCGGCCGAGATCGTGGAGCTGCACGAGATCGAGGTGGAGACCATTCCGGTGGAGACCATCGAGACCACGGTGGTGGGCGAGGAGGAGGAGGAGGACGACGACGACGAGGACGGTGGCGGCGGCGACCACGGCGGCGGGGGCGGCCACGGGCACGCGGGCGGCCACCACCACCACCACCACCACCATCACCACCCGCCCATGATCGCGCTGCAGCCGCTCGTCACCGACGACCCGACCCAGGTGCACCACCACCAGGAGGTGATCCTGGTGCAGACGCGCGAGGAGGTGGTGGGCGGCGACGACTCGGACGGGCTGCGCGCCGAGGACGGCTTCGAGGACCAGATCCTCATCCCTGTGCCCGCGCCGGCCGGCGGCGACGACGATTACATTGAGCAGACGCTGGTCACCGTGGCGGCGGCGGGCAAGAGCGGCGGCGGCGGCTCGTCGTCGTCGGGCGGCGGCCGCGTCAAGAAGGGCGGCGGCAAGAAGAGCGGCAAGAAGGGCTACCTCGGCGGCGGGGCCGGGGCGGCGGGCGGCGCGGACGCGGGCAACAAGAAGTGGGAGCAGAAGCAGGTGCAGATCAAGACCTTGGAGGGCGAGTTCTCGGTCACCATGTGGTCCTCAGGTGAGCGCCGGCGCGCGCCGGCCCCCGGGATGTTTTTGTTTTGAAGGGAAGCCATGTTTTATGTGTGTGATGGGCGCCGCCATCTTCTTCGCGGGGCAAGTATGGCGGCCCCAAAAGATGGCGGGCCGCGGCGGGGGCGGCGGGCCGCGGCGCGGCGAAGATGGCGGCGGAGGCGCGGCGCCGCCCGCTAGGCCGCAATGGCGTAGTTTCCTCGGGCGGGGCGGGGAGGGGCGGGGCGTGCTCGGCCAACAGTCGGCCCGGGGCCCGTTGTCCGCGGAACCCGGCCGGCCGGCCGCGAGGCCGTCTCCCCGCGAGGCCCGGGGGCGCGGGAGGGCGTTGGCGGGGCTGCGCGGCCTGGACCTCGCGCCCGGGCCGGGCCGCCGTCTTTCCCCGGCCTTCCTCTGGGGGGCGTCGCTGCCCCGGCTCCGCCCCCGCCCCTTCCCGGAGCCTCAACTGCTCCCGGGAGGCGCCTTCCGAGGGGGCGGGGGCGCCCGCCCGGCCCTCCTCTCGCCCGCCCCGCGCGCAGGCCGGATCCTGCCCGCGGCCGCGCTCCCCGCGCTCGCCTCGCCTCGCCTCGGCGGGGCGGGACTTGGGCGGCACGTCGAGCTCGCGTGTGTGCGGGCTCGGCGTCGGCGGGGCCTGTCACCGCGCTGCGGCGAGGGCCTCGCCTCTGCTCCCCCCGCGGCGCCTAGTGAGAGGGGCCGCGGGTTTTTGCAGATTGCTCTCAGTCCTGGGCGTTTGGGGGAGTTTTCTTTCCTTTCTTGAGTATTTGGCTTTTTGCAGGAAGGCTGGTTAGTTACACAGTTAGGAACGTTCGTCACTAAATTGATCAAATCAAGTAAAGTTGCCAGATGCTTTTTACTTGATAGAAAACTCCTTATTTTTCCCGTGAAAAGAAGGATTCTGGAAAGGGTCTTTCTACTGTTTTAGTACTGCTTTGAGCGAGGGCCAGAAAAAAATATCTGGGGCAGAAGAGCCTTATCTGCATATGTAAATCTTTTTGTTTTTACTTCGTAACTGGTGTTTTCAAGTCGTTATCCTATTATCTTATCCACTGGCTATCTTGTTAAATTGTTGGAATAGTAAATAGACTGAGAATAATCCTGCGGTAACTAGTTAACCTAGTACCTGTGATAATTAGATTTAAGTGGTAGAATACTTTAAGCCATAGTTACTCCAGCGCTGTCTAATAAATTCTCACAATTGGATGGGGCCTCAAAATGTGGTGAACGTTGAGTATTGAAGCGTTGTTAACATTCTCAGGAACGAATGAAATAGGCGAAAAGTCTGGACTGAGAAGCTGGTCTGGTTGTATCGTATCGACCGAAAGCCCCGGGCGGAGGTAACTAAAGCTGGATGGATCTGTGACTCAGGACTGAGCAAAGGAGCGGAGGTTCTGTCAAAATGTAATAGCAAGTGCTAACAGCGCTGCTGTTCTGGATTTCGGAGGGCCTGGTAGAACTGCCAGGACTTTGAGTTTAGCAGGGGCTATAGGTTTCAATGAAACATATATTTGAGTACTTAAAAGGTTATCAAAAGATCCCTTCTGTATGCATTCTGGTAGCGCAGAGTGATTGCACAGTGATCGTGTTGGAACTAAAAGCCATGTTTTCCCATTATTAATCGGAATGGAATAAGGGAGAGGTGTTGGTTATTGATGAGTTTGCTGAATTCGGGATATCGTTTGAAATTAGATACTTGGGTAAAGATACATTAACCACATAAAGCTATATTTACTTTTTCTCACGGTATGGTCATGTTGGCTTTATAGTAATTAAGAAAACCAGGGTATTTTATATATTCTGCATTTGAGCTTACCAAATTGTTAACCCACTTCTCCATACTCAGAAAACTTGGTGATGTAGGCTTTACTTGAAGTGATACATATCAGGTTAGCTTAAAAGTCATTATTTTCTCTCTGCAAGTGGTTGCTACAGGGTTGTACAGTTTAGGGGTATTTTAATGTCCGTTTCTTTAAAGAGTTACTTGTCTGGCATGTATGGTTGGTATCTTTTGAATGGAACAGCAGAAAGGGAATCTAGTAGTTCTGTAGTAGAGTAGTTACAGATCTGAAAGAGTCCCTAGAGATCTGCTTTTTTTCTTTTCTTTTTATTGACATCATTCCCACGTGCACAGTTCGGTTGTTTTTTACTGTATTCAGCAGTTGGTGCAATCATCACCACTATCTAATGCCAGAACATTTTTATCATCCCAGAAAGAAACCCCATAACTGTTATTCCCCACCCCCACACCCCCAAGCCCTTGGCAACCACTAATCTTACTTTTTCCCTGGATTTGCCTGTTCTGGACATTTTGTTTGCATGGAATCATATAATATGTTGCCTTTTGTGTCTGGCTTAGTCTGTTTTCAAGATTTCATCCAAGTTGTAGAATGTGCTTCATTCCTTTTTACAGCTGAGTAATATGCCATTGTAGAGATAAAATAGCAGGAGCTGCTTATTTTTGCAGATGAAAAAAGTAAGGTCTAGTTAAGGCTGAATATGTTTTAATATTTAATCACGGTTTAACTGTGTTTTGAATAGTTTTAATCCTTTGCTTTAAGGCCCATGTTTGTTTTTGCTTTTTTCCCCTGGCATGTAATTAATGAACATTTCATTGTTGCCAGATATAGGGCATAGTATTATGGTTTTTTTTTTCTCTAGATGTTCATCACTATAATTTGGGAGCGACATCCTCATTTGTAGAACTTATTAAAAACTAAACCACTTAACTAAATCACTGGGTCGAGTAGGAAAGCTAACAATAAGAGCTGAGTATTTAAAACATTTAGTTTTGAGAGAAACCTAAGAAGGCTTTCAAATCTTGAGGTTTCAGGTAGTTAGAATTTGTGACCTTCACTCGAGGCTGTTGGTATTTTAACTATCTTTGGTTAGACCAAATATAGAAGTGCTTTGTGCTAGATCGAGTAAAACATCTCAGAGCAGAAAACTATTGACATTAGAATCAGCAAATTTAAAGAAAGTCAAAAAGTATTAAATTTTTTCTCACTTTTATATATTCAGAAAGTTCAGGTTTGCCAAAAATTACTAATCCTAACCATTCCATTCGCTATTTTTCCTTTTTTACCATGCTCTTTATCACTAAGGAGAGATGCCATAAATGTAAATTCCCGTGGAGCCAAGCCCAAGAAACCCTCCAAAGTAATCATGTCAACCCCATGACCTACATAGGGCAGCCTAAGTCATAGAGCCCAATGCCTAACCTGGTAGCTCTGGAAGCCTGGCTTACTGATAAGCCTCGGTGCTGTCAGGTTGCGTCTCCCGATTATTAACCCTCCCTCCCCACCACCTCCAGTCAACAGCTGTCTCCCCCAGTAGGAAAAGAAAAATCCGTGTCAGAAGAGGCCACGGCTCCTGACCTACCTACAACTAGCATTTTAGGCTTTTGGAAGAGAATGAATAATAATTTTTTAAAGTATGCCGGACTCCTGGGTTGATATTTACAAAAAGCCTTTCTATTTGTTTTGATGCCTGCTTTAGTAAGATCAGTTTTATTTATTTAAAAAATTATTTTGGCTGTGTCGGGTCTTCATTGCTGCGCGCGGGCTTTCTCTAGTTGTAGTGAGCGCGGGCTTCTCATCGCGGTGGCTTTTCTTGTTGCGGAGCACGGGCTCTAGACGCTCGGGCTTCAGAAGTTGTGGCACGCGGGCTCAGTAGTTGTGGCGCACGGGCCTAGTTGCTCCGCGGCATGTGGGATCTTCCCTGACCAGGGATTGAACCTGTGTCCCCTGCATTGGCAGGCGGATTCTAAACCACTGCGCCACCAGGGAAGTCTGATCAGTTTGTTTTAAGGCTGGGAAATTCAGGGCCCACAACAGGTTATTAGCAAAAACAATTATCAAGAACGAACAAAGGGGGAGGGAGGAGGGGAAGGGGGAGGGAAAAAAAAAAAAAAGAACGAACATTTCCTAAGATCTACATTCTTTTGTCATCTCATGACCTTCTCTTTCTAGGTGACCAATTTATAAACTGCTCTCACTACTTCCCATGGGAAGAGTGAACAAAAGTGAAAACTTTTTACAGTTTTTAAATCTGAACATTTACCAGTGAGTTGTGTCCTATCGTATTATTGGATAAACACACAAAACATTGTATTTTCAAAATGTGGCATCAGAAACACTACCTGGATGTTGAAGAAAACATTCATGTCATTACTGTTAGCAGACTCTTAGGAAGATGTGGGCAGCTCTTGGAAGTTAGTTGACTCTGTTGTGTAAGGTTGTGCCTTCCTATTTATGGTGGACTTCACAGGTCAGGAGAGGAGCCATTTCCTAGTCCTAGGTGTCTTGTGTTAGTAGGTCCCATTCTGTTTAGCTTTGTGATTAATTATCAGTAACAGCAAGCCCAGTGGTTTCTGGGAATCTTATTAGTAGCAGCATCAAATTTCCCTTTAGAGGGCACTGACCAGAGATCTGACCTTGGCATATCTTAACTTCTGACCTTGGGATCTTTGTAAAATGACTTGTTGGAGTAGGGGGACCCCAAAAGGCATTTTTCATTTCCTTTACAGCAAAGAAATTCTACTCCTTTCTGAATTCTTATGTGACAAAAGGAAGCAGTACACTCAATTTCTTAAAGAAAACTACCCAATTTTAACATGATCTGGTGAGATAATAGGAACTCTCTTGAGTAAAATTCATAGTAACTATTCAGTTACTTTAGTCTTACAGTGTGGTTTCAGATGTGAATAAACATTAAGCTAATGTAAATGGTTGTGATGGGCTCTTTTCTTTCTTGTGTAAGTTATTCCCCTCAAATATAAGAGCTGAGGGGCAGGGAAAGAGGCACTGTTGTGCTAGGGGCTGTTCTGTGGTGTCCGGACCCTGTCTCCTCTCCTAGGAGAGCCGTAAACTTCAGGTAGAATTTCTAGCGTCTCAGAGTATCACACTCTTAAAAACACTCCGAAGTGTCTTTCTCCTTTTCCAGTTCTCAACTCTGCTCCCTTCTTTCCCCTTTTTGTCTTCTAGATTTTAAGCACCCAAAAAAAATAGAAGCTGCTGCCATGACTCCAAATTGAGAGTTGGTTTTTAATTTTTAATTTTGTTGATAACTCACTTGTAATTTGTAGTAATACATATGGTTATTATACTAACTACGTTTTTATAGATTCTTGACAAGGACTGAATACAGACTGCTGGATTTTACTTCTGGGGATCTGACTGGATCACACACATACTATTCCTTTCTGAATTAGAGTCTAAGGCTTAAATTATGTGAATTCACTCCCTTGCCTAAAAATCCCTCAAGCACAACAGTGTGGATATACTTGATAACCACTGAACTGTAAATTTAAAAATGGTTATTAGAATGGTACATTTTATGTTTTATATCTCCACACACATCACCATCATCATCATCCCAGAGACATACTATTACATTCAGTAAAATCCAAACTTCTCATAACCTGCCAGGCCACACATGATTTGGTCCCTGCTTTCCTTCCTGACTTCCTTCCTTGTCCCTATGCTACCATTATGCTCCAACCTTCCCAGCCTTCTTTCAGTTTCTTGAACTTGTTGCTTTGCACTTACTCTTACCTCTGCTTCCAGTGCTCTGACCCCAGATGTTCACCTTCTTAGTGCCATCTGTTTTTCAAGTCTCAGCTCTCAGAGGCCTACCCTTTCATCCTTTCTAATTAGCACCCCCCTCACCATCATTCTGTCTCAACCCTGTTTTATTTTCTTTGTAGCACCGCCTGAAATTGTCTTGCTTTTATCTTTTAACTTGTTGCTTGTCTACTTCCTCTAGAGTGTAAGTCCTGGGCTGTAACCCTGCAGCCTTACGGTGGTACAAGGCACATAGAAGATTCTCAGTAAATAACTGAGTGAATGAGTACATGGAATTGTGCTATAAGGCAGATCCTAGCCTAGAGTCCAAAATACCACTCTTACCTATTACTACTTTCAGAAAAGGAGTAGTAAGTGTGAGGAGAGGGTGGAGAAGCATTCCTTTTTTAGAAAAAGCATGGACTTTAGTCAGTTCTAGATTCAAATCCTGGATCTACCACTTACTGTGCCTCTTTAGATACACTACTTGGCATTTCTCCCCCGCCCTGGCCACGCCATGCAGCATGTGGGATCTTATTTCCCCACCAGAGGTCGAACCCGCACCCCCTGCAGTGGAAGCGCGGAGTCTTAACCACTGGACCACCAGGGAAGTCCCACTACTTGGCATTTCTGAGGCTTGATTTCTTCAACCAAAAACTTGAGGTTAATACCATAAAGGTTTTGTTTGAATTGAGGAATGTGACAGTTGCTGGCATGAAACAGGTACTCAGTAAATGATAGTATCCCTGCCTAAGGTCTCTGCTAGTGGGGAAAAGTGGAAACAGCCTATGTCTGATTTTTTGTTGCTTAGCAATGAATCTCAAGTATTAGCTCTCCCCCATTTCGGTGAAGGTTTGGCTTGATGGCGGTGGTGAGTAGATAATGTCATTTTGGTCAAAAGTTACCTAGAATGGTCAGACCAAAGTTAATGGCCTAAGATGGAAGGTGTGGAGAAACAAAATCTAGCCAACCCACAAATAAATAAATAAATAGGGAAGTAGGTAAAGAAATATGTAAATTGGTGAAAATCAGGATCACAGAAAAAAAGGAAGCATTAGGGTCAACCCTAATGAGCTTCCTGGCAATCAAGATAAATAAGGAAACTATACTACTGTTAGCTGATGCTAAGATAGAAAAACTTCTAAGGGAATCAAACTTTTCTTAGGACTGAATTCTAAAATAAACTGTTTTCTATATGAAGGAGCCCACTGAGAGATAGCAATGCACAGATTCCAGCTAGTATAGTGTCAGATTTCATGTAGTGTCTTGGAGCAGCCAAAAGACTTAAATGTAACCTAATTGAAGGTGATTCTTTACTTGCTTACTATAGTTTTTAAAAGTTTAACATTCTTTAAAAACCATAAGCATAGGACCTACTCTTCCCCTTAGGCCCAGGAGGGAGGGCAAATCGGAATAAAGGTTTTTTGTTTGTTTGTTTTTTGGAATAAAGGTGTTTTTGCACACCTCTTTTCCAGACACCATGGTTCCCATTTAATGTGTTACCTTGTTTCAGCCTTATATATGATAGGTGGTCTACCCTTTAATAAATAAGGAAACCAAAGAAGGCTCAGTGATAGCAATGAGAGGCCTCTTGAAGGAAAGAGATCTTGATCTGGGCTTTGGAAATCCCAGATGGGGGATGAGAGGTGGGCAAGAAGGGAAGGAGCGTTGTGTTTGTTCACATACCTTTTATCAGACATTGAATAACATTGCAAGCAAACCAGTTTGGTGGGAGCATGGAGGGCATGTGAAGCTCCACTTTTGAACCTGTTTTCTAGGCCTGTAGAGTGCTCCCAGCCTTTACATTTAGTTCCTTAGTCATTTCTTTTTGACTGTAAATGGTTTGAGTCTCTTTGCTTTGCCTCTCAAACGACTGAGAGTGGCTATAGCTTTGGTAACTTAGAAACTGAATAGCTAAGAGACAGGAACTTGTTTATGTACCTTTTTAACCTTTTGAATAGGTCCATGTACAGAAAAAAGAATGTTTTTAAAATGTGAATGAATAGATTGCCCTGCTGAAACAATTCAAAGTGTGCCACCCCATTCCTGGATGATATTGGCTAGAGTTTGTTTTTCCAACACCTTCCATCTTAGGCCTGGTTGTTGTAGGTCATTTGCCTCTAGCCGTAGTGTTAGTGAGCATGGGAATCATCTAATCCACACTTCTGACTAGAAGTTTTCTCAATATTACATTTTTCCTACCACCCTACTTCTTTGAATCAATGACTTGTTTTCTCAGCTTTTTCCAAACAGGAATTCTGAGATTTCGTTTTCATTTGCTCTGCCCAGTTGCGTTGTATAATCACAATTATTAAGTTTAAGTCACATTGATTATAGAAACCGATTTTTTTGTTTGTTTTGGAGTATAGTTGATTTACTATGTTATGTTAGTTTCAGGTCTATAGAAACTGATTTTGGTGACACTTCTAATGTGGATTAACCCTGTCCCCTTGGAACAATGAGATAATTAACTAAGTCCTACCCTCAAGGAAAACTCCAGAGGAGAATATACAAAACAGATTTTAAAGCAAATTTAGATACTTTGTTTCATGAACATGCTTTACTTTGATGTGTATTTGTTTGTTTGTTTGTTTTTAATTTATTTTATTTTATTTATTTTTGGCTGCGTCGGGTCTTCGTTGCTGCCCGCGGGCTTCCTCTAGTTGCGGTGAGCGGCGGGGGGGCTACTCTTTGTTGCGGTGCGTGGGCTTCTCATTGCTGTGGCTTCTTTTGTTGTGGAGCATGGGCTCTAGGCGCTCGGGCTTCAGTAGTTGTGGCTAGAGGGCTCTAGAGCGCAGGCTCAGTAGTTGTGGCGCACGAGCTTAGTTGCTCCGCAGCATGTGGGATCTTCCCAGACCAGGGCTTGAACCCGTGTCCCCTGCATTGGCAGGTGGATTCTTAACCACTGCGCCACCAGGGAAGTCCCTTGATGTGTATTTGATAATTACTCCATTGCCAGTCACTGGAACTCAGTAGCACATATAAGAAAATTGATAATCAGAGCTGATCAGTTAACACCTTCATCCTCCTCTATACAGCGAATCTATTTCAGTAGTAATTCTGAAATGGAAGGAATATAATAATGGCCACTGCAGGCAGTGAAAATCTGTATTTGAATACATATTATAATAGTAAAACATTTTAAAATAAAATTGTACAAAAAGAAAAAATGAATTAATACTTCTCACATTTTTTGAACAAAGAGGGAAGCTTATGTACATATGGTCTGTAAATGCAGTATTTGTCTTTTAGTGCATCATAAATTTCTATTTGGCAAAAACTTCTGAAGATTTTCTTTGCAAAAATCAGATAAAATGGCCAAATTATAAACAGTGACATAATTTGATCTGTTGCTTTAATATGTGTACAGTTCTTGGTGGAAATGAGGCAGACATCTTTGATTTCTTCTGGCAATAGATCCTAGCATCTTTTGTCATTTCTCTAGTAGTCTTTGAAATGTGATTTTTTTTCCCCCTATATAAATAGTTTATTTTCTTAAATTTTGCTGTTGAATAGTTAACAACCCTCTGTTTTACAGTTTCTGTGCACTGGTCTTCAAGGAGTTCTCCAAATTAACTTCCATGAAATACAGTGTTTGTTAAGGAATAAGTAAGAAATGTGATGATAATATGAAGTTTTAAGTATATATTATGAAAGCGTACAGTAACCACAGCAATTATTTAGAACTTAGACCAACAAAAGTTTTTTTTATTTTGTTTTTTTTAAGGAAAGAATATCATTGACATTGTTTTTGAAGTGCAAGTATATAGTGATAATCAAAAGCAGACTGACGTTTAATCAGTTTAATTACGGTTTTTAAAACGATGTACAGATCATGCACTTATTGTGTGTACTTCAGGACAGATTGCTTTCACTGTGTGCCACTTTCACTTGGTGTGTCACTGATTAAGATTCTCATTAGACAAAGGTGGTTTTCTCTCTCCATCTGAACATATCTCTTCAGTCTCCTTTGCCAAGTCCTCCTCATTCTCTCAGTATTGGAATTACACAGCTTTTGGTTCTGAGCCTGTTCTCTTTCTATATTTTTTTTATAGATAAGATATATTTCTGCAGCTTTAAATGCAGTTTGTATACCAGTGATACCCATTATATTTCTCTGCAACCTAATTTCTTCATATCCCCAGTACGTAGCTATTTTTTACCTCCTTGAGGTCTGTCCACTAGGTGTCGCACAGTTAGCTGGTGGAACCAAACCAAAGTGGGATTCCAGATCCTCTCCTGCAGGTTGTCTCTTCCCCCATTTCCCATCTTAGCTAATGACTCCACTGTCCTCCACGAAACACAAACAAGAAACTGAGATGGCATACTTGACATCCCTCTTCCACGCCCCCACCGGTCTGATTCATCACCCAGCCATGTTCATTCCTCCTCCACAATAAAACTTGAATCTAACCTGTTTTGTTTTGTTTTTTTTTTAATAAATTTATTTATTTTATTTATTTATTTTTGGCTGCGTTGGGTATTCATTGCTGCACGCGGGCTTTCTCTAGTTACAGCGAGCGGGGGCTACTCTTCATTGCGGTGCTCAGGCTTCTCATTGCGGTGGCTTCTCTTGTCGCGGAGCACGGGCTCTAGGCGCGCGGGCTTCTGTAGTTGTGGCACGTGGGCTTATTTGCTCCGTGGCATGTGGGATCTTCCCGGACCAGGGCTTGAACCCTTGTCCCCTGCATTGGCAGGCGGGTTCTTAACCACTGTGCCACCAGGGAAGTCCCATGTATTCTAATTCTTAATCATTTGATTGTTTTCTGGGTACTTTATATTCTTTTTTTTATATATATATATAAATTTATTTATTTATTTATTTTTGGCTGTGTTGGGTCTTAGTTTCTGTGCGAGGGCTTTCTCTAGTTGCGGCGAGCGGGGGCCACTCTTCATCGCGGTGCGCGGGCCTCTCACTGTCGCGGTCTCTCCTGTTGCGGAGCACAGGCTCCAGACGTGCAGGCTCAGTAGTTGTGGCTCACGGGCCTAGTTGCTCCACGGCATGTGGGATCTTCCCAGACCAGGGCTCGAACCCGTGTCCCCTGCATTGGCAGGCGGATTCCTAACCACTGCGCCACCAGGGAAGCCCGGTACTTTATATTCTTGAATGTTGGAACTAAGAACTGATCCTCAATAAGTATTTCCTCATTCGACTTCAGTTTGTGTCACCCCAAAATTCGTATGTTGAAGCCCTAATCCCTGATGCAATGGTATTTGGAGGGTGGGGCCTTTGGAAAGTTATTAGGTTATAAAGCCCTCATGGATGGGGTTAGTGCTCTTATAATAAGAGACAGAAATTATGTAATGTGATGAGAAATGGTGTGTATGTAAGGATACAACAAGAAGACATCTGATGTCTGGGAACCAGGAAGAAGGGATTCAACGGGCTGGCACCTTGATCTCCCGAACTGTAAGGAATCCATCTCTGTTTAGGCCACCCAGTCTAGAGTATTTTTGCTATAGCAGCCGGAACCGACTGAGACAGCTTCCCTTGCCAGAATGTAAGTCCCATGAGGGCAGAGACCTGGTTTTGTTTCTGCTGCCTAGAACAGTGCCAGGCTCACAGGAGGCCCTCAGTATTACGTGTTGAACTAATACAAGGAATGGTTGAGCCTGTGATTCCTTTATGCCAAGAGTTCAGCTTTCTTTCTGCCCCAGCACACTTGAGACATCATCCTTACCAGTGGCTTGCTCAGAGCAGCAGTGATTCTCAACCTTGCCATCATTCTTGTATTTATTAGAAAGATACAAACAAGAATGTGTCTTCACTGTGAGAAGAAAAATAGTTTCAGTGAAGAAAAATAGCCCCCCTACCCACCAGTTTATTTCGATACCACTAGAAAGTTGATGTGGTAGTAGTTGTGCCTAGGCTGGAGCGATCAGAGGGTAAAGGAATTATCACAGCCCTGAGAAAAGAAATGAGAGAACCTGGTCACAGTGCGGGAGTCCCAGCTTTGTAACTTGTGATCGATAACCACATTTCCTGTTCTTTTTTAGTAATGCATCCAGCTGGGTTTTCTTAGGCTTCTTCATATGTAAATGGGTAACCTGGGTTATATTATCAGGTTCTTTCTAGTTCCAAACCAGAGGCCGCTGAGCCTAACAGTAAAGCGTGCAGGTCTTAGAGTTCACCCCTGTTAACTCACTAACTGGTTAACCCTGAGCAAGTTACTTAACCTCTCTGTGTCTCTGCTTTCTCTTCTGTAAAATGAACTTGTTAATTTGCCCACTTCATAGGGTAATATGTGCAGTGATTAAAATAGTGCCTTCCCAGAAACATTCAATAACATGTCAGCTGCTATTATATTCTGTGGTTCCTTGTAATGACCTATAATGTTCCCTAAAGTGAAGAGCGGTGGGAAAGGAGAAGCATTTAAAGTTTAAAACTGTTGCAGTCTGTGCTTTTCATTGTGAAGCAATTTGATGGAGAAGCAGAAATTTTCAGTTAGCATTGAGAGTTTTGAACCATTCTATTGAGAGTTTTGAAGCATTCTATTTTCTGCTTTAGTCACCAAAGTAGTAGAAGACTGGTTTTGGTCTCTGGGCGCTTCACTCTAGTTTGAGAGACAAGGCCAACAGAAGTTCAAAACAGCATGATTTAGAGTTCATCAATGTTATTATTCAGAAACAATCCAGGAATTCAAAGGTAAGAATCTGAGGTTGGAGCGATGAAATCAGCCAGCCCTTAGAGAATTTGAGCTAGACTCCAGAGGGTAGGCTGGGTTTGGAGAGAGGTGATGAGAAAGAGGAAAAGGAGAAACTCCTTATTCTTACTGAATATTTCCTGCCAAGCACTTCTGAATTAACCTGTGTGAAAAACAGGCTGGTTGGAATATAGAGGGCATGTGCAAAGGAGAAATAAAATACTAGATATGGTAAAATGAGACCAGACAGCATAGGACCCAGAATGGTCAATAGGATTTGGTGTCTAGAATATAGGGGACTCATTGTGGGGGTCAGTATTCCTTTTTTTTTCTTTTTTTTTTCTTTTTTAACCTGTTGGATTTGTGATGGTATTAGAACATTTAAGTAGAGCTCTCCTACATTCTTTGAATACATTTTTAATTAATTTATTTATTTTTCTTTATTTCTTTGGCTGCGTTGGGTCTCAGTTGTGGCACGCGGGGTCTTTGTTGAGGCATGCGGGATCTTCTGCCGCCGCGCGGGGGCTTCTCTCTAGTTGTGGCGTGCGGATTTTCTCTCTCTAGTTGTGGCACACGGGCTCTCTCATTGAGGCACACAAGGTCAGTAGTTGAGAGGCCCGTGGGCTCAGTTGCCCCGAGGCATGTGGGATCTTAGTTCCCCAACCAGGGATTGAACCCATGTCCCCTGCATTGGAAAGTGGATTCTTTACCACTGGACCACCAGGGAAGTCCCTGAACCCATATTTATTGAGGACCAACCTACATGCCGACTCAGAGCAAGGCTCTAGGGATACATGGGGATGAAAACGGACAAATATCCCTGTCCTCGTGGAGTTTACAGTCTTTTACAGTCTAGTGGGAGTGGGTGACAGAAATCACACAGCTATGAGTACACATTGTAGTCAATAAAAATTGCACAGGTAAAGGCCATGAGGTTAGGGTGGATGGGCCATGGTACATTGGAGGAACTTAAAAGGCCAGTATAGCTGGAGCTAAGAGTGAGGGGAGAAGAGTGAAGAATGAGGAGGCTGGAGCGGTAGGCAAGAGGCTAGCTAAGAGTTGAAGGCTAGAAAATCAGACCTGAGTCAGCGTTGCAGAGTTGGTGGTTAACAGGAAGTGTGTGTGGCGGACAGAAAGCAGAACTCTGAGAAGTAGGAGGAGGAGAAGCAAGGAAGCCGAAGATAAGCCGCCGGTTAGAGAAGTGGGCGTAGAACCCGGAAAAGTGGGTGCTGAGGACAGTAATGGCCAACGCTTCCCACCAGGCTAAGAAGGAACACTGAGGGAAAGGTTGTTGACTTTGGCATTGAGGATTTTGGTGACCTTCAAGCAGAAACAGGGTTTTAAGAGATTGAGGAGAAAGACTGGGTGGGTAAGAGGTAACGGCTGTAAATCCCCCGTTTAAGAAGCTGCTAAGGAAAGCGTTTTTTATAGTTTTTAAAATGTGTTTGCTTACATATACTTCTTTACTCAGCTAAGACGATCCATCTTATGATGTTTTTCAGATGAAAAAAAAGATATTGACCATGAGACGGTGGTTGAAGAACAGATCATTGGAGAGAACTCACCTCCCGATTATTCAGAGTATATGACAGGAAAGAAACTTCCTCCTGGAGGGATACCTGGCATTGATCTCTCAGATCCCAAACAACTAGCAGAATTTGCTAGGTAAGTTATAAGAACTTTTCCTTTCTTTTAGTTAAAGAAAGTACTTGAGTGTTGCCAGCTGTGTTTTTTGGTGCCTAAGTTACAATAGTGGTCTGTATTCTTGCTCTAGGGAAGCTTCTGAAAACAAAAGCGGTTGGTTTTTATTTTCAGGAGTAACTGTGCTATGAATGTAAGTGGCACCATTTTAGGTTTGAATAAGATGAAGCAAATACCTACTCTTTCATTCTGTAATTGATGTTGCTTGTGAATAAATAAAATTGCACATAATTTGTTTGGAAATGGATCTTTACACTGCCTCCTGGCCTCTTTGTATACATTTTAAATTTGCGTGTATTGTCCTGGTCTGAAGCTGCTGGAGGCCTGGGTCTGTACTGGATTTGTACAGCTGACCGCTGGAAAGGACTTCATCAGTTCCGATTTCAGCATGTCATCAGTTAGGCTCCCGGTGTTTTGTTGATTTAAGCTGGCATGACAGGAAGAGATCAAATATTTAGGGCCAGGACCCTGTGCCTGACTGTGCAAGGTGAGGAGCAGGAAGGAAGGTCTGAACCCAATGGTTGTTTATTTGTTTTGCCTGAAACCAGCCAGATTCCTATAGAAACCTTGGCCCCTTTTTACATTATTTCCTAGTATAGTTTGGCAGTTTTTATAAGGACGTGAGAAAACCCACACAGATGTAAAATTTTAAATAAAATGAAATGAACTAATAAAATCTAGAGTAGGAAGTATACTCCTTTTCCCTACTTGAGGTTGAATGGAACCTGGAACAGCCCAGGAAATGGAGGCAAAGACAGAATCAGTAAGAAAGAAATCTTTGTGCTCTCCTGTCCTGTCTGACAGAGTGGAGCACCTTTCCCACCCACCCCCCACCCCCCACCCACCCCCCCGTCTCTTGAGAGCAGAGTAGGGAAGAGCTGGAGACCCTGGGGTGTCCTGGTTTCTCCCAGCCCGCCAAAAACAAGCTGGGCGGCCTCTGGCCATTTGGAACCTCAGTTTCTCCACATGTCATGTGGGTATAAGAATACCATTGTGCTTCGATAAAAGGATCTGTACCCTTTTCTCCTTTCCAGTGAAACTGTAGTTATAGGGAATATAAACATTAATTTATTTCTGATTTATCGTGGCTTTAAAAAACTGAAGGCCCTATCCTTTTGTTAATGACACCGTGTTCCAGCTTTTATTGCTGTTTGTATTTTAAATACAGATATGTGAATTAAATATTAACTGCCCTGCTCCCCTCCCCACCAAAAGTACAAATAAAAATGGAATCTGTAGGATACATAGTTAGCAGTGAGGTCAAGAGTTTTTGGACAGATTGAGCCAAATATACCTGTGTTTAATGTTGTCATGTGTTCCTAAAGTTAGTCACATCTTCCTTATGGTACTCAGATGTATTGGGGTATGGGCTGCTATTCCAGGGATAGAGAGATGGAACACGGGAATCAAGGAGAGCTTTGTGGAGGGGGCAGCGTTTGATTTGGGCCTTGAAGAACATAGAGTTCTGACGGTGGATGGGGTTTTCATGGTGGGGCCTCCATGCCAGAACAACATGAACACAGAATACATACTCACTATCCAGTATATATTCAGAAAACAGAAGTAGTCAAGTTTGGCTGTGAATTAGGGTGCTTACAAGGAAATGACTGGGTTTAGGTAAACGTAAACCAGATCATTAGAGCCTGTGAATACTGGGCCAAGATACGGGCTCTTTAGTATGTAGTAGACAGCTGGTGAAGGTTTTTTTGAGCAGTAGAGAAGGGGTTGTATGATCAGAGATTTAATTTGAGAGAATTACTTTTCAGCTGTATCCAGGCTGGATGGGTGCAGGGACACCCAGGAAGTGGGAGAAACCAGTTGAACAAGAGCTCATGAAGGCCTGAGCCAGAATTGTGGCAGGTGGCGGTCAGACTATGTAAATGTGAGTAAATGTGACAGAGATGACAGGAGACAGTGGAAGACAGAGACAGGTTGGCTGTATGTCTACAGGGAGGGGCAAATGCACATTAATTTTTTTTAAATGCACATTAAAAGCTTTGCTCCATAGGTGACAGGGAAATTGGGAGAGGAGGGTGCTGGTTTGGGGTTCAGAGTATGCAGTGCTTGGTTTTAGATGCTGAAGAGACATCCGTGCTGGACTTGAGGTGGATTCAGGAAGTAAGTTAGGGCTAGAGCCATCTGATGGGGGGGCGCTAAGAGCGTGAGAGTGTTCTGTAAATAAGCTCTTGGCGGGGGCAGTAGGAGGTTTTGGAGAGAAAAGAGTAAAGTCTTGGGAAGGCCCTTGTATTCAAAACCAGTGACAGAGCCAAAGGATCATTCGGACAGGTAGAAGACTCAAGAAAGTAAGTACAGGGGACTTCCCCTGGCAGTGTAGTGGTTAAGACTCCGTGCTTCCACCGCAGGGGGCGCGGGTTCCACTGCACCTCCCTGGTTAGGGAGCTAATAAGATCCCACATGCCGTGGGGTGCGGCGAAAAAGGAAAAGAAGAGAAAAGAAAAAGGTAAGTACAGCATTCCAAGAGCCAGTAGAGTTTCCAGAAGGGCCAAGAGAGGGAAGAATAAGTATTTCTCTAAATAATATATTGTGAGGTAATTCTGGTGGAGGAGCAGAGGGCTGAGGCAAGGTTTTGCCGAGAGGTGGGGCCCATGGGTAGTGGGCAGTAGAAGTGATGAGGTGTTGGTGGCCCTTAGCGTTGTTCCCCTTGCTGGAGAATTGGGGCAGCAATCTTAAAGCTTGTCCCCAGTTCTCTGAACAGAAACTCCAGGATGTTTCAGCTCTAAACTCAGGCACATGTTGCTAAAAGCTTCTGGAGAGAAAAGATAGGTCTACAAAAGGATGATAATTAAACCTGAATGAGAATTTTCTTCAACAGCAATAGATAGTTAGAAGACAAAGGAGCAATGTTCTGAGATTTCTGAGGAAAATTATTGTAAACATAGAATTCTTGATCCAGCAAAGCTATCAGTCCAACACAAGGGCAAAACAATGGCAATTTTAGACACCTAAGGATTCATTTTATGTTGCATGCCTCCTTTCTGAAGAGGTTACTTGAGGGTGTGCTCCAGTACAATGAGGATGAACATCAAAGGGAAGACTTCCTAAAGAATACAGTGAACAGAAAATCAAGAAGACTGCTGTGCAACAGGCTGGAAAACTTGTTCAGTTTAGAATAGGAAGTCAGTGGGTTGTAAGAATTTCTTCAAGAAAAGTCCATTTCATTCAGTAGTGGATAGAATGAGCAAGAAGCTAGAAGATCTTGGTAGTATGGGAAAGAAGAGAAGATAGAAACTCCGTGACAAGGGTGGCAGGGTTAAGAAAACCATGGCCTAAAAATGGGGCATAATTTTGACAATATCTAAAGAGAGAACACTCATTTGACTTGACTGTAGGAAAATTCTCTCCTTGGTAACTGAAGCTCTACTGTATTGGACTTGGAGAGCATGAAATATGATCCTAGCACACAGTCAAATTCTTTAGTAAGCATTACTTATGTAATTACCTGAATATAGTGTGTGTTTATTTTCTTTTATAATCAGCCTGTTAAAGATTTCATTTTGTATACAGAATAGAATGTAATCTTGCTCCCCTTGACAACATGTACAAAGTAAAGGTACAGGATTTGGGCAGTTGTGAGGTTGGGTTCATTCTCATCCCCATTTTCCATAGTATCTCTTGAAAAGATGATGTAAAACCAAATAAATCTCTCTAATTGGGCAGCGGTGGTGAGAAATAGTTGAGCCTGGAATGCCCTATTCTGTTAAGGCTTCACATTCTGACAATGTAACAGCTGTGAATAGGACTTTCCAGAGACCCCAGAATGGTGACTGGGTCTCAAAGCTGTTGACAAAGAAGCGCCAAGTTTCAAACTGTTGGGGGCCATATCTTATCTTCTTGGCTTATAAAAATGCACAGAACTTGTTCTCCTGGCCTCCTCTTTTCATCCACCCCCACCCTGTGACTCAGTTCTCGGCTTAAGGTGGCATGTTAGTTGCTTTCCCCTCCCCTCCATATACTGGGGTGGTAGGATTCTGGACTGGACTTGGAACTGACCAAAGAATGTTCAGGTTCCTGCTGTACTGAGCCTAGACCGCTTAGTAAATCACTTAGTGTGTGTGAACAAGTATAAGAAATGATGACTTATTTGAAAGTCACGGTATTGCGGAGGTGGGACTATGGTGATTTTGTTCTTTCTTGAAATGTCTTTTTAGTAAATACTTCAAAAATTGGTCAGTGGGTGGGACCTGGAGAATTCTGTTCCCTGATTAAATTGTGTGCATTTTTCATTAACTAAACTTAGCCCTTTGGAAAACTTCTGTGCAGGAAGATGAGAATAACAAGTGGTTAGGTCAGTCCCAAGTTGGTGGTGGTTTGTTGTGGTTCACTACCCACCCTGAGACTTTTTCACTGGTTTGATATAAAGATGAAGTGTGATGGTGGAGCTGAAATGCTGTAAAACCCCTCAATACCACGTGAACGTACACTAAGAGAGAACCCGTTGAACAAACTTGGGCTCGTTTGTCTTAGGCGACACAAAGGGAGGTGAACGGTGCTTGCAGATGGTAGCGCTGTTACACAGGGCCTTCTGTCCCGTCAGCACAGCTGGTTCCAGTCTGGAGTCAGCTAAGCTGCTTATTTTCATTCAAGAATCACTTCTTCAGAAATGTTTCATCTTGGCTTCTGGGACACTTACAGATTTAACTTAGTCAGAACTTCTGGTTTACATAATGCCCTGCTGGAAATTGTCCAGGAAATTCCTGCAGTCTGTGGGACTGGGGTCCAGCCTTCACAGTGTGTGCAGGACGGCGGAGCGTAAAATCAGCAGGCACCTCATGGGGCACGCAGTCTCTGTTTTTAATTGGACAGGAAACTTGCTGCCTGCCTGGCTCCTCCATAGAGTTTCTATACACGGAGGGGCCTTTCCACTTGACCTGTGCTGTTCTTCCTCGGTCCCTCAGTCCTTTAGTTGACAGTGGTGGTTTGGAGCCACCAGTACCTTCTGGGTTGTTAAATACAACTGGCATTTTTTTAAGGAATGAACTCAGTTTTGCCTAGGCGCATTTAGCACAGGTTGGCGGTAATAATAGCCGTCATTTCTCAAGAGCTTAACGCACATCATCTCTTAATTTTCACAGCTCTAAATAGGTAGCATTAATACCCTTTTACAGAATAAGAAACTGAGGCTGAGAAGTTAAGTGATTTGCTCAAGGTCGTGCAGCTGGTTGAAGCCAGCACCCAGTCACACATCCCACTCTGCCTCGTTCATGATGCTAATGCTCTTGTCACCATCTCCAGGTCCAGGGGCTTTGTAAATTTCTCAGTCAGTGAGAAACATATCTTGGTTACTTGTGACTGACTAGTTTGGGTGGGTCAAGAAGGTATTCTAAGTAGTAGGATATAATTTTAGTCTTTTTAAAAAATTACTCTCTTTTTTAGGATTTCAAATATATATATATTTTTTATTTTGTAGGTTTATGTACCAATTGTTGCCACAAAGATTTTTAGTCTTTACTCACAAAACAGAACACTTTCAATCTAGGTACGCTTGTTTGGAAAATGACCTTTTTAGTGTTTGCATTCGAATATAATGTAAAAGGTACCTGCATATACTGCCTCACTTGCCACTCTGAAGTGAAGAAGAGTGATTTGCTCAGGAGCTTAAGAGTGGCTGCAATTAAATACCTCCACTTCCTCCTTGAGTCCAAGGGTGTTTGCCCAGATGCGTTTTAAACTCTCATTCTAAAATTAATTATATTGCTAAATATTAGCACACATTTTAAAAACGACATTTTAAGAAGAAATACCACTTAATAACATTCAAAAAATATATCAAGAGTTGGGTGAATGGCACATAGGACTGTTCTCTTTACTTTTGTGTATATTTGAAATTTTCCATGATAAAAAAAATTTAAGTTCCTAGGAATGAATTTAAGAAAATTTGTGAGGTCTGGGGACCCTCGTAGGTAACTGGGCCACACCTATCCTACGGGCATAGGCATTTCACTGCCATTGTCCCCATGTTCGAGCCCTAAGGCGGGTGGAAAAGGGGAAAGGTTGTCAGTATGACGTATTTGTCAACCCAGTGAATGTGTTTTTAAAGTCAGAGTTTTTTGTTTTTGAGATAATTTGCATACAGTAAAATTCACCCTCTTTTAGGTTAGTACCATTCTATGAATTTGGACAAAGACAATCATGTAGTTATCTTCACAGCCAAGACAGCATTTGAGTGGAATCATCAAAGAGTAAACATCTTAATTGGGAAGACTGAAGCTTGGTTCTTAATATACAGTTCTTATTATTAACATTTGATTGGAGTAGAACCCTGTCGTATGAATCACTATTATTTTTCAGACTCTGTTATTATAACCTCCAGGTGGCGCAGTGGCACCAAATTTTTGTTGTACCTGGTTTTGTGAACTCAGACCCAAACTGTATTTAAGGTTAACATAGGCTAGTTCAGAGCCCTGTACACAGCAGGAACTTAGAAAATGTTTGCTAACTGATGTGGTAATCTTCCAAGTACAAGAAAGAACAAGTATCTACCGGGTTGGACTGGGGAGGATACCAGACTGAAAACGTTCTCTTAGAATTCCAAGTAGGAAATTTGTACTGTCTTGAACAAACTCCTTAGAGATAAGTTATAGCTACCAGATGAATTGTTTCACCTCTGCTCATCCAGGGTGTGGAAAGTTTAAGGAGGTGATTTCATGAGTTCAGGTTTTATAAAGTAAGGAGCATCAGGGAATCCTTTTCTCAGACCAAGAGTGAAGAAGGATGATACTGTTAGGGCCTTGGCTCCCTTAAAGATGACAGCAACGATCTTTCATAGTAAAAGAGTGGTGGTGAATTAGCCTACTCTCAGGGAGCATCGGCTTAGTTGTGTATTAAATATGCGTCCTCATACAGGAGAGTGAGATGGCAAAACTAGGGACAAGGGCATCGGGTTCAGAGATTTTAAATCTTTTTTTCTAGTTTTTCTAGGAACTCTTTAATTTCTCACCCTCTACCACACACAGATCTTTAGGTAGTTTTGGAGAGAAAGTTTTGACAAAAGACCAAAGGTTGGTTCAGTGAAAATAGCAGGTAGGTAGGTAAGTTACCAAATAAGCAAGCTCTGGGTAGTAACTCCATAAGCAGGGCTCTCCCTGACCGCCCAAGTGGTCGAAACTATAATCTCCCTCCCATCACCACCAACACCAAAACTAATAGTATGATAAAAATTAAACAGTGTGAAAAGGTTTGGGGGTGTTCCCGCCAGTCCCTAGGGGCTCCTCCCGAGAGTAACCAATGCTCACAGTTTGCTGTGTTTCCTTGAGCTATTATACGTATATGTATATAAATAATTCTCTTTTTAAAAGGACTTTTCTGTACCCTTTTTAAAAAATAGTCTATTTTAAAGATCATTTCTGTCAGTATAAGATGGACAACCCCCCCTTTTTTAAGCAGTTGTATAGGATGTATAGTTTTAAGACCCTCCCATATCTTCCTTTTCTAAAGCACCCTTATTATCACAGCAGCTGCTTTTGGATACCTCACTTTGCTTACCTCACTTTGTTCCCACTAGGAGTTTCATCTATGATTTTGCGGCTGTTGGTCTTTTTATTTTTTAAAGAGTTTGGGAAAAAGAGCAGATACTTAAATCACACAGCTCACAGTGCCATCCTAAGCTGCACCAGCTTATTAGCTGCGAGGCCGTAGGAAGCCACTCGGTCGTGCTTGTGCTTGAGCATACGTACCTGTAGGTGGAAGAGTGCTTCTTCACAGTCGCAGGTCCTTGGAGAATGTGAGTTTTCTCATCCCTTCCCCTTCACGGAAGCATGTCGTAATCTTAGTTTTTGTACCTATAGGGAAAGCATTTTAGGGACTATATGATTTATGCCAGATGAGTCTACCCATTCCTACAAATCTCTCTCTCTTTTTTTTCCCCCCGTTTGGTAAGAATGAAGCCAAGAAAAATTAAAGAAGATGATGCTCCAAGAACAATAGCTTGCCCTCATAAAGTAAGTAATGCTAGGGGGAAAGTGTTCATTACTCTGAAGGAAGTTTTAGAGAGCTTATAAGAAATCGCACTTTTTATTTCCATCTTCATAATTGAGATTCAGTGAGGAGCTATAATCTGGTTTCTAAATTCAAGAGACTGTATTTTGTGATGTAAGTTTTGTTGTTCCATAAAGGCCACTTAAATTTAAATACTATTAAATGGGGTTACTGTAGGGTGCCAGTGTTTTTATTATCACTGTGTACTGAATATACTCTGTTAGGATTTTATTCTTTTTGGATTGTTAACAAGTCAATCTTAAGGCATTGCGTTGTGTCTCACCCATGGACTTTTATGGGACTGTGGGCTCCTTATGGAAATTTGGAAATCATTTGGGATGTTGCTGAAGTGACCCTAATAAGACTTCATCATTTCCTTCACAATTTTAATTTACCCTGTTAATTGTGTGTTCCTAGGGAGTACTTAATTGTTTTCAAATGTGGCTATTTATTAGTCTTTAATGATAGCCTAAAAAGTACTTTGAGATATTGATTGGGTCTGTTTTAAACTTAATTGGAGGTGAAAATAAAGTATCAGGTAGGTGGTACAGAAAAACAGGAGGGGAGAGATTTTGAATGGAATAAAAAATTTTAAAAAACAACAACAACAGTTGGAGAAGGATAAATTTACTTTCGTGGTCTCACCTCTGATGACTGTGCACCCACAAATTCTTTCTGTCTCTTTTTTTAATGTTCTTGCTGTGGAAATTTTGATATGTAAAAGCATTTCTGTTGAGGCCAAATACTAATAAGCATTTGAAAACAGTTAGGCCTTAAGTGCTCATCTTCTCTCTAGCTTCTCTCTACTTCTTTTCCAATAAGATTTTTTTTTTCCCAATTCCATTTTCTGAATGGAAACTCAGCCTAGGGGTCAAGGTGAAAAAACTGTGGCGCCCCATCCCCTCCCCCCCCCCCCCCGCCCCCCTTGCCTGTGAAGCTGTGCAGTGTTGACTCGTGCTGTCCTTCTGTCCTGCTGTCTGATCATTTCCCCATTCACTCCATTATTGGGCAACAACTGCAGAAGAAATGGTGCAGGACATGCTTCTCCCGAGCACTGCCTACCCATCTGCCTCCCCCCCTGCTCTGGTATCAGTTTACCTGCTTCTTTTCTTAGTGTCTCACAAAATAAATTTCTTCTGTAGTTGCCATTCCTTGGAGACCCTCTTGCTTCTTTCTCTGTCAAGAAGGGGAAAGAGGCAAAGAGAGAAGAGGGAACAGTAGGCGATGGAGAATGACAGCCCATTCTTGCAGCACAGAATACGGGGCCCACCAAAGGTAGTGGTGGACGGCCGTCATCTTAACTCCGTTTCTCTCAGGGCTTCTGTTACTTCATCTGGGGGCGTAGCCGGCAGCCAGGGTGTTGGGTTCTACTCCCAGCCTGGCTCCTACTAGTAGCGTGACCTTGGGCAAGTCTACTTAAAGACATCTCTAAGCCTCAGTTTCCTCACTGTAAAACAGAAGTTTGCATTACATGTTAAGGCCTTTTTCAGCTGTTTTTTTGTTTTTGGGGTTTTTTTTGTCGTAAATAATTCAATATTTCTACTGTAACATGAAGTAAAATGTATGTGGGGAGGTTGGGAGGGTCGTTTTATTGTGTCAGTGAAGGCTGTTAAGCGGTAGAATCGTTTGTAACAGTTTGCAGTGTGAACCACTAAGCTTCTCTCTCTGTTCGAAGGGCTGCACAAAGATGTTCAGGGATAACTCTGCCATGAGGAAACATCTGCACACCCACGGCCCCAGAGTCCACGTCTGTGCAGAGTGTGGCAAAGCTTTTGTTGAGAGCTCAAAACTAAAACGACACCAACTGGTTCATACTGGAGAGAAGCCCTTTCAGGTAGAGCCAGCCCCTCCTCCCTCCGCTGTCCCCGCAGGTGTAGGCAGGGCGGCAGCCGTGCTGGAGAGACGCCGCCCAGAGAGGCCACAGTGGGGTCCTGGTGACTCACTCGGGGGGCTGCCCCAGCTCTCGACTCCGCCGCGTGTGATCTGTGTGGTACCAGAGACGGGATGTGTCGAGGTGTTTCTGGAGTGTACTTGACGTCAGGAGAAACACGGGATTGCTCGAGAGCAAGCCTAAAACAAGTTCTCATGCGTTCACTGTGGGATTAAAGCAGTTTACTTGCTGTACTTAACTTATTTTTTATAGTATACTGAACTGCTAATTGACAGGGAACTTCTAAAATTTTTGCTGTAGGAGAGTAACTGTGAAAATAGTATTTTGCCTTGTTTTTAGAAGCCCATGAACAAGTGAACGAATTAGCAGGGCAGCTGGTAAATCTGACATGGTTCTTTTTGATACTTGACACCAGAAACCTTCCTAACCGTTTGTCTCTTATTATTTGACATATTTACACAAATGTTAGGACCCTAACATGAGATTTAGGAAGATTCTTGCTGTTTTGCTGAATGTTTCTCTTACTTTGTATTTAAAAAATTCATGAGGGCTATGCATGGGTCCTAGGAGTTGTCCGGGCAGAGTTACAGCTCCCTGCCCCCTAATTTAGACTGTATCTCAAAAACTTCCCCCCAGGGCAGGGAGGGGCAAGGAGGGGCAGGGAGGAGCCGAGTGAGGTAGAAGAGGTAGGCTGCTCTCCCCCCAGCAGTGCGCTGCCCCCTCCCGGGCCTGGTCGGAGTCTGAGCGGGTTGTCTCTGGTCTCTCCTCGACAGTGCACGTTCGAAGGCTGCGGGAAACGCTTTTCACTGGACTTCAATTTGCGCACACATGTGCGAATCCATACCGGAGACAGGCCCTATGTGTGCCCCTTCGACGGTTGTAATAAGAAGTTTGCTCAGTCGACTAACCTGAAATCTCACATCTTAACACATGCTAAGGCCAAAAACAACCAGTGAGAAGAAGAGAGAGAAGACCCTTCTCAGCCTCGGGAAGCATCTTCCAGGAGTGTGATTGGGAATAAATATGCCTCTCCTTTGTATATTGTTTCTAGAAAAGAATTTTAAAAATGAATCCTACATACCCAAGGGACATGTTTTGATAAAGTAGTAAAAATTTAAAAAAAAAACTTTAATAAGATGACATTGCTAAGATGCTCTATCTTGCTCTGTAATCTCGTTTCAAAAACACGGTGTTTTTGTAAAGTGTGGTCCCAACAGGAGGACAATTCATGAACTTCGCATCAAAAGACAATTCTTTATACAACAGTGCTAAAAATGGGACTTCTTTTCACACTCTTATAAATATGAAGCTCACCTGTTGCTTACAATTTTTTTAATTTTGTATTTTCCAAGTGTGCATATTGTACACTTTTTGGGGATATGCTTAGTAATGCTATGTGTGATTTTTCTGGAGGTTGATAACTTTGCTTGCAGTAGATTTTCTTTAAAAGAATGGGCAGTTACATGCATACTTCAAAAGTATTTTCCTGTAAAAAAAAAAGTTATATAGGTTTTGTTTGCTATCTTAATTTTGGTTGTATTCTTTGATGTTAACACATTTTGTATAATTGTATCGTATAGCTGTATTGAATCATGTAGTATCAAAATATTAGATGTGATTTAATAGTGTTAATCAATTTAAACCCATTTTAGTCACTTTTTTTTTCCGAAAAATACTGCCAGATGCTGATGTTCAGTGTAATTTCTTTGCCTGTTCAGTTACAGAAAGTGGTGCTCAGTCGTAGAATGTATTGTACCTTTTAACACCTGATGTGTACATCCCGTGTAACAGAAAGGGCAACAATAAAATAGCAATCCTACAGAAAGAATATGGCAGAAAAAGATCTGTAAGCACAGTCTTATTTCCTTTTGTTGTCCAGAATAATTATAATTCTTGAGCCTCCCAGAAATTGGAAGTTAAATAAAGCAACTCAAGTTTCCTTTATTTTGCACTCAATTACAGTGACTTGTGATTAAAGCGATGCATGGATATTTTAATACTTCCCATGTGTACTGAATTCTGAAAGAGAGAGTAGGTAACAGGCATCCCGAGTTAAGGAACTACCTCAGAGTACCCCACACCAGGCCCGTTGGTAATAGGATTTTGGTTTTAGCTCCCCCAGCAAACGTGTGACCGAAGCAGTGTGTGCCCTGGCCTGTGTGTGTTCTCAAGGTAAGGTGTTACCTGGCAGGGGGCGCGAGCAGAGGGGAGACCAGGCATTTCCATTGCTCAGGCCGCCTTCAGGGCAACTCCCGCAGGTCCTGGCTTGTCTAACAGGAAACGCTTATGGTTATTGGCTGTTTGGTTTGAGAGCCTTGGTTCCTCCATCTAGTGGAATCTTTAAACGCTAGCACATTGTAGCAGTTGAGCGCCAGTAGCTTACTTTTGTGCTTCTAAATGGATACTGAGTGCAGATTGGCAAGGTGATTCGGTTATTAAGAAAACTGTACTCAATGAGTACTTTACCTCTCACATTGTGACCTCTTAAATGTACGATTATAATTTTTGGATTTTACTTAGAGTCAAATATCAGACTCATGAGACTATTTTATAAACTGCCATGATACAGCAAAATCCCATTTATTCAAAATGCAAACATACTGTGTTTTTGTGCTGTATGCTTGACTCTGCAAAGTAATTGACGGACTAGCTAATACCAGAGATTCAGGTACAAGACGTCCAGGACATCATCAGGTCAAAAACATAGCCCTGTCTCTTACAGCTTCTCCATTGGTCCTATACAGGAGGATTGGTGACCCAATGACAGTGACCCTGTGGCCCTCCGGAATTTTGAAGTGCCTTCTGAATCATAGATGAAAAATTTAACTTGAGACACTTTTTTCTATTTGTTCAGAATCTGTTATCCATTGAGTAGTTTGATGGAACTGAGTTAATCAGAAGACCCCAGCTGTTCTCTGGATAAGCCAGGCTTTGCTGTATCTGGCAGTCAGGAGAGAGGTAAGCCCATGGCGGAGGTCCCCTTCAAAGCTGAGCGTCCCCGTGCGAACCTGTGGTTCTTTGACTAGACCTGGGGCAGAGGCCTCCACCGCCACCTGTGGTGTCAGCGCCCGTGCTTCCCTCCCCACCCCCCCATCGGGTGAGCGGTCCCCGGGTGGCTGTGTTAGGGGTCTGGAGCTGCACCACCCTCACCCAGCATTGTGCCACACTGGAGCCTGGTCCTGGCACCGTCCTCAGGACTCTCCCGCCCAAGGGCCCACGGCAAGACAGACTTAGGCTGTGGGGAAGTCTCCCCGGCAGCCCCGAGAGCCATGTCATGACCTACAGAAGCCAGGCTCCTGAGTTGGAGGGAGGTCCCTCTTCCTCTGTGCCTTGACCCCTTGGGGGATACCTTTGGTCATCTCTTCTGTCCCTTTCTGTCTCTGAGTGGAATAGCCATCGCTCCCCTTGACTCTTTTCTCTGTTCACGTGTTTGCTCTCAATCTGCAGAGTTAATTTGTGAAAGGCATTTCATTGGGCATTTGAGGAAAATTTAATGCCCAAGCTCCTCACTGACATAGCACTCTCAGCTTACACCAGTAGTGTAGGAAACTGATAAATGAGCGACAGCTTACAGAGTAGAGGTAGTTCTCCTTGGGTATAACATACCCATTTTGCTCGTGGTTAGAATTTATAATTTTGCTAAAGATGTAACTTACTAAAATTTAAAATCATGTTCAAACAGTCAGTTGTCTTGAGGATTAATCTGATTTATAAGTAATACTGATAGACATATTTTCTTACATCTGAGCTGAAATAAATGCATGTTTCTAGCATATGTAATATAAAAACTCCAGAGGATAAGTTTACATTTAACAAGATGTTGTTTTCTATTTTTGGATTTCTTATTATTTTTCCCTTTTTTTGGTGGTAGGGGTTTAGGGGGAAGCATAATATTTGTATAAAGAACTGTCACCCCAGAGTGACATTTATTTTCCAAGGTGACATTGAGCTCTCTGTTGGTTTCATATGGTGTTTGTGTGCCTAGATTCAAGGCCTGCGGATTTGAGGAAAATCAAAGTTGTTTTTGTGGTTTGTTTTTTTAATTTGGTTTTCATGTACATTCTTTTAAATGTCGATTATTTTGCTAAATTTGAGTAAAGTGAGACCCGTTGGATAGTACCCTGGACGCCTGATGGTGTTGCCGAGTTCTGGTTTGTTTCTTCACGATCTATGAGACCCTTCATTCAGAAGGGCACCTAGAGAGACCCGCGGCTCTGCCTGAGCAGCTGTTGAAGCGCTTTAAGGAGGTTTACTGCTGCCGGCGCTGCTTAGCCAGACTTAACCTACTGTACTTAACCTCAGGATCGGTGTCTGTGGCGCAGGAAGCCCTGGCCTCTATGTTTTTGAGTTGGAACCCTGATAATCCACCCGCACACTACAGGCAGAAAACATGGATCACTTCTTGTGTCTGATTCCTCTGATTTGGGATCAGCATGCTTAGTAAGGCCACGTTATTAATCCTCAGTTCCTTCTATATTCTTGACATCTGACCACCAGCAAAAGCAAGGACCCCAGAGGTCAGCAGTGGCGAGAGCTGAAGCGGTTCGTGGGCGTCCACGGGACGCCGGGGCCGCGCCGCGAGGCTTCCTCCACCTGCCCCCCGCTGCCCCGTGCCTGCCACTGGATGGCCTCGACCCTGGCCTCCCGGGCACCTGTCTGACTGCAGAGCCCCTTGTCCTGGCTCCCGTTGGCGTCGGTGCAAGCGCAGCACCTCGTCAGAGCTCAGACGCGGCAGGTCCAGGCAGGTGTGTTCCACCCTAACTTTGACCCCAAGAGGTTGAGGAGGAGGCGCGGCCCCCCGAGCTGTGCTTCCTCGCAGCCGAGGGCACGCGCTCCACAGTCCGCTCTTCCACTTTACAGAGGGTGCCCTCGGGCTCCCTCGCGCCTGCGCAGAAGCACTTGACTGCGTGGCTGGCCAGGTGTCCTGCGCCCCAGCTTCCTGACCTTTATGGGCCTTGACTGTCACTGCCCGGACTGTGCTCGGGTTCCCCGGTTGCCTGAAGGCCTGTAAGTGCGGGCCCTTCGGAGCCGCGGCCGCAGGCAGGAGGGGCGGGCCCTCCACGAGTGGGCGTGTCCTGCGAAGGGCTTCCGGTGTCTGTGCTCGTTCCCGAGTGGTCTCCGGAGGGCCGGAGAGGATGTTTGCTGGAGCTGGGGCCGGACGGAGACCTGATGGGAGGGGCGTGCGGCGTGCGGTTGGCACACTTCATGCGCTCCCATTAGAAAAACCGGAAGGGAATGTTGAAATAGAACGTTGGCGTTAGGTCAGCAGGCAAATCAAAATTCCCACAGGTTGGTCACCCGGGCCCCCAGGTCTTCAGCCAGCATTCGGGGAGTCTGCAGAGGAAGGTGAGTGTGGTGGCATCACATTCATCTAAAGCGCGATGATTGGTTTTCCACAAAGTGGCAGGTTTGATCAAATTGACTGCTTTTCGTTAAAGGCGCTCAGACGCCGTAAGAAACAGCCTTGGGATGTCATAGGGAGGGGGCCAGTTGCTGTGCTGTATTCTGTTTGCTGCTTTATCTGGGCGCTGCACGATGTCTGCATACAGTATGGAGGGGGAAAGGGCATCAGTACCAAACAATAACCTTTTTTCTACAACATCCAAAACTGGTATGAGGCTCTGTTATCTACAGATGGTGATTGGTTAAACTATTTTCATAGAACAATTCTGTTTTTATTCACTTTCTGGTAACTTCTGTAGGCCCTGGTTCAAGGACTTAGCATTGCGTCTCATGTACATCTTTTTCTTAAATGTTCTTTGCCATTTCTGGAATTGTCCTTGGTTTTTCCTTAGCTCATAGGTCATAGATGCAGAAATATTATAGTATTTAAGGCATCCGCATCAAGCATCAAATGGCTTTGCATCCAGAAAAACATTTAACAATAACTCAGTTTGAAGCACCAAGCATGTGTAACATGGCTCTATAAAATATAATAAACGCATAATATTGTTAAGCTTTTTAATGCCTGTGGTTCTTGTTTGTTCCTCAGTCTCTAAGCCACCTCTTTTCCTGAGTTTCTTTACACGGTACAACTGGCCGTAAGCTCCCGCTTGGTCTGATGGCTGCCTCAGCTGCCCAGGGCAGATCCTTGTGGGTTTCCTTCTGGCACAGGAATGGGAACTCCTAGGATTCAATCTTTCTTGTGTTAAGAAATGCTTTCATAACATAACCTCAGCTCTAAGATGGACTAATGGGCCAGAAGGAGTTTAAATGAGAACCTCACCCACTTTTCTTTTTTTTTTTTTTTTTTTTTTTTAAGAATTCAGAACCTTTAAGACCCAGAGCATGGTTTCAGGCCTTAGTAAACAGCAACATTATTATAATTTGTCGTTTTTCTTTTTTTGGTTTTTTTTTGGCCATGTGGCATGTGGGATCCTAGTTCCCAGACCAGGGATCGAACCTGTGCCCCCTGCAGTGGAAGTGTGGAGTCTTAACCACTGGACCACCAGGGAAGTCCCTTCACCCACTTTTTAGAAAGCACAGCCAAATGAAATTCTCATGCACTTGGGTCCATGACCCTCACTCAGTGTTAGTTCTGGAAGCTTCTGTGCCAAAAAGAAAAGCTTACTAAAACTGGGATAGACTCTTTAACACTTGGTAAATATATTGAGAGCTAGATAGGATTTAGGGGCTGGGGAACGAAATACTCCCCACCCTCACCCAGCTAGGCTCCTGTGACTGATGTACTGCAGATCGAGGTTGATTATTACCCCTTAATTCATGTGACTTTACCTCCTCTTGTTAATGATGGAAGGGCTGCTGACAATGTGGCTGAGGGGGCACGTCCAGGCCCGCGGGAGGCCCGGACTGCCGAGTGAAGGGCCAAGGTCGAGCCGAGCCGGGGAGCAGCCGTGGTGAAAAACTGTGCGCGCGTCTTCAGATTTGAGACGGGAAGGACCTCGGATTGTTGAGGGCTTTGGCGTTGCTTTCTGTGGGCACCCCCAGATAACAGTGAGACCAGCGTCCCTCCTTTGCACGTGCCCGTACCTCCACCCGGCGAAAATACCATTTGTTGAGAGCTGTGCCCAGGACCGTGCCTGGCATTGTGAACACCATTTCAGTTATTCCTCCAGACTGCCCTTGGAGGAATTCCACAGATCACCCCATGCCATGGATGAGGGGCACTGGTGAAGGTTCGGGCAGCCGCAAGTCAAAACCCAGGCTACCTGGCTCCCAGCGGCACTCTGTTTGCCCCAGAACCCTCAGCCTGAGTTCATCTCCAACCCCCTTTCAAAGAAGCCCTGGTCCCTGTCTGGCGGACGCCGTGGCCTCTGGGCTCCCAGCTCGGCAGCCTCTCTGGCTCTTAGAAGAGAGCATCTCCTGGTCTTGGATCTGGCTCTCCGGGCACTCCCACTGCCAGCAGTTTTTCAGCTCCTAGATCTGGCCCCAGCTGCTCCTCTCCGGCCTGCCATCACTGCCGTGCCAGGCTCCAGCGTGGGAGTTGCCACCGCACCGGAACCTCCAGTGACTCCCTGCTTGTACCCGGTAAAACCCTAAGCCCCAGCCCCGACCTACTTTTCCAGCCTGTCGCCTCCCTCTTGGAGTTTCTCATTTCCAAAGCTTCCCTGTCCTTGAATTGCCAGGTTTATTCACTCAGCTGAGCACCAATGATGTGTCACGCCCTGTTTCAGGTGCTGACGGAACTGCACTAGGATTACATCTAGTAGAGGAGATGGCAGGAGACGATAAAAGATTAAGTATGGGGAGTGCTGTGAAAGAAAAGAGAGGAAGGGGCTGGGGAGGGAGGGCAGCCTCAGGGCAGGAGGCCCCCGAGGAAGGGTGTGCCTGCCTGGCCGGAAGCGACCTGGTCCAAGCCGCCTCTCTTCCATCGCCTTCTGCAGCGTGTTGCTTATGCACCGGATCCCCCGAGTGTCCCCGGAGCTGGTGGCCAGAGCCCCTCTCCAGCTCTGCCCACCACTCCCCCGCACCCCAGGCTCTGCCATGGCGAGTTCAGGCTCTGGTCCCAGGTCCCACGCTGGCTCGCGCCTCCGGCTTTGGAGCAGCCCAGCCGTGGACGGAGGGTTGGGGGGCGCTGGGCTCTGGCCACCCCCGCGGGTGGGGCGCAGGTCGCGTCTGGGCTGGTGGGGGCAGGTGCGCACGTGCGCGGCGTCGAGGTGCCAGGACCCCGAAAGCCAGCTCCCCTGGAGACGCCTGGCCGTTTCGGGAGCCCGAGCGCCGTGGGGAGCTTAGGGGCCCTCCGCCTCGGCACCCCACGGCCCCCCGTGCCCGCCGCAGACACCCTGCTGGGCGTGAGGGGGCTCACTCATCCTCCAGCGCCCCCTCGGTGTAGCCTGCAGCTGAGCCCCGGGCCTGCAGGAGGACCCCAACCCAGGCCAGGGGGAGGGGACACGGTGGTTGGAAAGGCCTTGGCATTCGACCAACACGAAGGGCACATGACCTTGGGCCTGTTGACCTTGGGCCTCGGGAGCTTCGTCTTCCTCGACGGAAGATGGGAGGTCTGCTCCACCGTGAGGGGGGCGGCAGGGGGACCAGGGGCCAGCCTCGGAGAGTCCAGGAGGAGGAGGCGCCTGCCCACCAGGGACCAAAGGGAGGAGGGGAGTGGGCGCTGGGCTGGCTCCCAGGAGAGGCCGGGAGGGCAGGGGGGGCGTTGGGGGGTCATCTGAGCAAAGCCTGGGGCTGGGAGGGCTCCTGGCACACGCCCAGACCAGGGAGAGGGTGGTGCCTGCCCGTGGCGGGTGGGGCAGGGGGACCAGCGGCCCCAGGAGGCCTGGCCACCTTGGCTGAAGTCAGGACCTGTATCGGGAGGGTGGGAGACGCTGAGGCTTCAGTGAGGGGGGCGTGGGAGCCCCCCAGGCCAGCGCTGCTTTGTCTCCCTCACCCTCCTTCCGTGGGCCAGGGGGCTGGGCTCCTCATCGTCCCTTTCCCCCCCCCGACTCTGAGCCCCGCTCTGCTGCAGCCACCCCATTCTAGTGCCAGGTCACCTGCTCCCCACCACCCCTGGTGACCTCAGCATCTGTCCTAGGATGGTCCACCCCGTCTGGCCTGTCTGTTCCTTGGCTTCTTCCTCCTGATGACCACTGCCATGGCTGCCCCCAAATTGCCTTGTCTTCACTGACACCCGCCCCCTCCAGTCCGTCCCTGGGCGTCCTGCTCTCTGATTGCCACTCCTGCCTCTCAGCCTGCAGGCTGCCAGCAGATCACCTGTCGCCATTCGGCCACTCAACCCCATGTCCCGGCTTCACTCTCTCCTGCGTCCTTGCCTTCCCTCCGTCTGCATAGCCTCAGCTCCCAGCAGCCTTAGCTAGTGTGCCCTGGTCACGGTGGACGCTGCCTCCCCCAGGGAGCCCGGGCGGGTGCCATGAGGTCAGGGTCTGGGCACCAACGCAGCAAGGGAGTTGAGACCAAGGCTCGCACAGAGTGGGTGCTGGCCTGTCCCAGGCTCCTCTGCTACTTGAACTGCCACTCCAACCGCAGAACTTGACGTTGGTGGGGCGGGTAGGGCGGGAGCCCAGGCCGATCCTGGCTCTTGTGAAGCTCCTGCCGGTGGGTGGAGGATGGCCGGTCGCCATGAGGGCTGTGGGCCCATAGGACCTGCAGCTCTGGCCTTGTGACCCTGGACAGGGACACCCCCCTCCACTGGTGTCCTCTGTTGGGCTCTTGGGAGCATTAAAGGGGGGGGGTGTGTGTGCAAAGGGCTGATCTGTTGTTCCTGCAGTCACAAGAACCCGCCCCCCATGGGGGAGCCATGAAGGCCCCAGCTCTGTGTGGGGCGAGGGGCTTTTGACCAGGAGAAATGATTAAATAAGTGAAGGCGGGCCAGGTCGGGCCATTGAGGACAATGTCAGGAGGAGGGGCATGCTTTGTCCACTCCCTGTGCCTGGGGCCCAAAGGGATAAAAAAGGAAAAGGAGAGAGGCGTGAGGGGGCACGGGGAGGAGGCTGCACTTCCCCACAGCCGGCCTCCCGTGCTGCAGAAATCGGGGAAGACGGTTCGGTGGGTTGACTTGGGGTTTCCCTCAAACTGCATGGGGGCTTCCCCTGTCTCCCTTCATTCCCCTGTGGCCCCGCCCACCTGCCACTGGCACCCTCCCTTCCCAGCCTGGAACTGCCCTTTGGCTCAGATGCCCCCACCCAGGCTTGCCTCCTCTTGCCCAGTGTAGCCCACTCACCTCACAGCCTCCTGGGGGGTCTTTAAGGCATGACCCAGATCACCCCCCCACCCCAGGCAAAACCTGCCAGCTCCTTACCGGGTCGTGATGCATTTGGCTACAAATGACAGAGAAACCAAGGAAGAGTGTGTGACTGGCCTTCCCCAGGCCAGGCTGGTTCAGTGGCCCACCAAGGCCACGGGGCCGGCTCTATCCCCACTGCACCTGCAGGCATCCTGTCCCCATTTCATCAGTAAAAGGGGGCAGGGTCAGAGGGCAAGGGATGTGTCACAGCCGCGTGTGTCCCTTTCACAAAGCTTTCTCAGAAGCCCCAGCCACAGCTTTCATCTCACTGGCAGGATCTGGGACCCATGGCCACCTCTAGCTGCAAGGGAGTCTGGAAAGGTGGTTTTTTTTCTGGACACACTGAAGCACAGAACAAACTGGGATTCTAGGCACGTGGGCGCGTCTGCCACGCCGCCCTTCCTTCCCGTCCACCCTCCCAGGCCTTGGCTAAATCTGCCCCCTCAGCTCCGGCCCCACTGTCCCTCTGCGGCCTGGTCAGCTGTTGCCCCTCCTCCGACTGTTCAGCTGTCTCTGCCTAGTTACTGTTCCAAGCGTAGCTGAAAGAATAAAGTAAGGAACGTTGAATTGAGTCCCCTGAACAGACATGTTGAGGTCCTCACCCCAGGTGCCTGTGAATGTGACCTTATTTGGAAACGGTCTTTGCAGGTGTTATTAGTTAGGTCACCCAGGAGTTAGGTGGGCCCTTAAGCCAACGCCTGGTGTCCTTATAAAAAGAGAAGACAGGGAATTCCCTGGCCGTCCAGTGGTTAGGATGCCCGCTTTCACTGCCGGGGGCCCGGGTTCAATCCCTGGTTGGGGAACTAAGATCCTGCAAGCCGCGCGGTTCCGGGGTGGGGCTGGGGAGAGAAGACGGAAACCCACAGGGGAAAAGGGCACATGAAGATGGAGGCAGACACTGGAGCAATGTGCTTACAAGCCAAGGATTGCTGGCCACCAGGTGCTGTAAGAGGCCAGGAAAGATTCTCCCTCAGAACATCCAGAAGGAAGCAACACTGTTGACACCTGAATTTCACACTTCTGGCCTCCAGAACTTAAGAGAATAAATGTCTGTTGTTTTAGCCACACAATCTGTGGGCCGTTGTTATGGCAGCCCTGGGAAACTGCTACAATCTCCAAGATAATTGTCAACTGAAAAAAGCAAAGAACAGAACGGTCAGTACCTGGGCCGTGCTTTGCGGGAGCGTGGATGTTCCCGCGTGCCGGGACTCGCCTGGGACGCGCCGGGAGGGGTGCACGGCTGCCAGGAGGCGGGGACCCGGTTTTTCTCTTCGCAGCATAGCCTGGGTTCCGTTTGCATTTTTTACTTTGTACCATGTTAATATAGTATTCATTGCAAATAAAACAAGTAAAAATTCAAATCAGGGAGAAAATAAAATGTCAAAAAATCCATACAAACCCTACACCTCTCCCAACCCCTCCTCCCGCCTGAGTTTTTGGTAACGTTTAACCAACGCAGCATGGGCAGGAGTGGGGGACCCTGGGCTTTAGCAATTGCCTGGTTTCTTTCAGAGGAAAGAGAAGCGAGA